>NC_087469.1:14420000-16920000 GCF_036321535.1 Camelus dromedarius
ACATGTTGAAGTGCAATGAATGCCATTTGTAACTTAGTTTAAAAACTAAAGAAGAAACAGGGAGGGTATAGCTCAAGTGGTAGAGTGCATACTTAGCATGCATGAGGTCCTGGATTCAATCCCCAGTACCTCCATCAAAAAACTAAATAAATAGATAAACCTAATTACCTCCCCCTGCAAAAAAAAAAAAATGAAAAACTAAAGAAAACAAAGGACAATCACATAAAAAAAGATAAGTAAACATATGCTTATCTAGCTTGATATAGCCAATGAAGAGTTTGTGGTTATTTATTGTATTATTCTTCCAGTTTTTCTGTAAATTTGTAAGCTTTCAAATTTGAAAGTTAGGGGCAAATGTTACTGTGTAGAAATCTGAGGCCAGTCTGATTTTCCTCTCACCTGATTGATACTTGACTCTTTTTTTTTTAGGTAGATTTATTGAGATAAAATTCACGTGATATACAAATCATCACTTTAACCATTTTAAAGTGTACAATTTAGTGGTTTTAAATATATTCACAAGATTGTGCAGCTGTTACCATTTGATTCTAGAACATTCCATTGCCCCCAAATAAACTTCCTACCAATTAGCAGTCATTACTCATTTCTTCCTCCATTCATTCCCTGGCAACGAGTAACATACTCTCTGTGGACTACCTGTTCTGGACATTTCATATAAACGGAACCATATAGTATGTGACCCTTTGTGTTTGCTTCTTTTACTTAGCATATTATTTTCAAGGTTAATTCATGTTGTAGCATTTACCAGTACTGTATTTTTTTTAATGGGTGAATGCTAGTCCATTGTATAGATAGACTATATTTTGTTTATCCATTGGCAGAGGGGGTGTGTGTGTGTGTGTGTGTGTGTGTGTTGGGGCATGCTGTCAATACCCAGCCAGGCAGTTTATAGCTCTGCCTTAGCCTTCTCTTCCTGTTTGTGCAGTACCTCTGGTCAGCAAGAAATAGAGCTTAGAGCCTTCTCAGACCTTTCCTCAGTGTGTACAGTGCCCTGGGTATGAGTATAGCCTTTTAGATTTCCAGAAATATGTGAGAGATTTTCAGAGCCCTTTTCCCTCAAAACCTCTCACTCTCAAGCCCTTTATTTCAGCCTTTTTTGGTAATCTGTTATTTCCCCCAACTGTTTTCCTTTGCCTCAGTAAGCAAAGGCTAAATCAAGCATTTGCCTGTAAATATTTTTGATACATGTTCTCCAGGTGGCAGCTTTAGCACAAGTTCTATCTAGTCAGGCAGGCAAAATAAAGACAAGTGTTTTGAGCAGGTCTTCCAGGGAGGTAGATAAGTTTAAGACAATTTATGAATGAGGTTTATTCTGCTGCATTTGTTCCTGAACCTGGAATGCGGACTGTTATTTTCAAGGCTACTACTGAGCTAAGGAGGAGTGGGCGATGGGAATAAGGTAGTTAGAGTGAGAAAACTCAGTTTTTACAAGTTTTCTTCTGTTTTGTATGTATGCACCTGTGTTGCTGCAAGCTTTCAGTTAGTTTTCAGTGTTCTGAAAAAGCTATAGTCATTTGACGGCTTCACTATGGCTGGTGGTCTGGTTGCCTTATCCATATTTGGGGCCTCGGTGCTGGCTGTTGGCTGGGCCTTTCTTTCCATGTCACTCTTCTTGCCTGGGCTTCTGAAACACTAAAAGTGGGAGTTCAAAAGCTTCTCAGGACTTTTGCCATCTTTTGATCACCATTACAGCTTTTCACCCACAAGTCTGGCCTCTTTTTCTTTCTTGTGTGTTAATAATGTTGTTTTCCCTCTCAGTCTCTTTTTATTCTCTTCAGTTGTTTCTCCTTTCAGTTGTATTTTGGTAAAATACTAAATTAATTTTGTTGCTAAGAGTTCACATAGACTGAATCCCTGATAATGGAGCTGCATCCTGTTGAGAGGTAGGTCTGGCTGGGCACATCCACACCTGTAGAGAGAGTAAAGACCCTGGGAGAAGTGAGATTTTCAGCTGGCACTGCTCCTGTCACAGAAGTGTCTTTCACATTTTTATCCCAGTATTATCACTCAGCTGAGATTACAGTTTTTATTTAGAGTATTTTCTACTCACACATCTGGCTTAATCTTATTTTTATTTTCATAGGTTACTGTATCAACAACAGATAGAAGAAACAATAAACTGATTTTCAAAGTGAATTTGGTGGAAATGGATGAGAAGATCTTGGTTGACTTCCGGCTTTCTAAGGTATGTAAAATAGCACTTTTTTTTTTTAACTTTTGTTTTGCTAAAGTATTACATGTTCATTTTAGAAATTTAAAAAATAACATAAAGTGTAAAGAAGAAAGTAAGAATCAAGCTTAATTTTATCATCCAAAGAGAATACAGGTTTTTGATATTTTATTATAGTAGCCTTACTACTATTTATAATATGTACTATTTGGAAATACTCTTATGTGGGGATTTTTTTTAATGGCATTATATTTATAAATATAAGGTAACTAGGGTTTTTTTCAAATTTAGTATCATAAACATTTGTTCTTGTCATTATCTTTTCTTCTAAAACAAAGTATTTTCAAATGACATTTTCCTTATTACAAGTTTTTATTTTTTTAGAATCTATAAATAAATAACACATAAGAAAATAAAAGTAGTCCTAAATTATTTTTACTATTAAAATAATTACCCTTGATTACCCTTAATATTTTGTAGCATTCTAAACTTTTTCTTGTTGAATTTGTATACAATATCTTTTTCATAAAAATTATTTTTCAAAATGTTTGCACATTATAATTAATGAACCTTTATCTATTACAGGCAACTCTATGATTAATACTTATATACATAGAGTTTTGTTCACATTTCTAATTCTTTCTTTAGAAATTAGTGGTTCTGGGGTTAGAGTTTTAAAGCCCTTGGTGTATAAGACCAAAATAGCATTTTCTCTATTTCCTGAGAGATTGTACGTGGCTCTAAATGAGATCGGAAGAGTAGGCCACGTTCTTTGTATGAGAGATTTGCTGCAATTCTGTCGTCCAGATGCTTGGTGGGGAATTAAAGTAAGATCCTAGTGTAGTGAAATCCTTCTGATAACTGAATCACTGGCTTTGTTGCCACAGTATTTTGGCAAGACTTAAGTGTGGTTGGGTGGCTTATTTTTAGTTTATAAACTCCCAGTGCCTATGAAAAACAATGACATTGGTCCAAAGATACCACTTGAAAAAGACAGGATGCCATTGTTTCTGCTCTCTGGGCCCCAGATCAAGTCAGAAATATTTATGTAGCCATTTCTTCTCCCAAGATATTTTGTCTTCATAAGAGGACCTGAAGATAATTGTAGCTGGACGTAATTATGGATGTCTGTCTCTACTTTCCATTAAAGAAAGTTTAATTTTACGGCATGGTCTCATGTTTTTGACATTAGTTTTGGATATTATTCCTAACATAGGGTGATGGATTGGAATTCAAGAGACACTTCCTGAAGATTAAAGGGAAGCTGAGTGATGTTGTAAGCAGCCAGAAGGTTTGGCTTCCTGCCACATGATAGATCCACTGGCTCTGGGATTCCTGGTGAATATAGTGCTGCTATGTGGACATTATTCTTCCTAGAGAAGATTATCTTACTCTGCAAACTGCAAGCAGTAGTCCCTGAAGAGCTGTCTTCCTTCTAGCCAAACATTTTTCAATCCTTTTTTGTATGTTCTTCATACAAATAATACCTATATCTTAACTGTAAGTAAAACTTTGGGGAAGGGGTGGATAGAATTCATTAGATATTTCTTCACCTGCGGTTAGTGTCTGAATTTGAGACCCACCTGGTGTAAACCAAGCTTTGGGGATACATGCGTTTACCAGCTTTTATTACCAACATAATGAAAAATGATACTCTTGTCCTATTTTTACCAAAACATTTAGTTTCATCCAAAAAGTACATATTTCCTCCATGTTGACTTAATTGCATGAATGAGTTAATAAAAACAACCTATGACTTTGGGACAGTAGATTTATCAGTCTATGAAGTGATGCCAACATCAAAATATATCCCTAAGATTTGTACTTATATTTTCAAAAGGGCCTGACCAGGTATATAAACCTGTTTTTGAATTATAATTATTAATTAAAATGGCAAGTCGGTATGTTTTGTTTTTCTGGTGTAGTTAACAATATATAAAATATGGATTGGTCTGTCAAGTAGAAGTTGAGCATGAACTCTAGTGCTTAACTACCTTTACTCTGAATTACTGTTGCACATTTTAAATATTTTTCTGTATTATTTTCTACTTTCACAGCCATATTTTAATTCTTTATTACAGAAATAAATTCTATTTTGAAAGTGGATAGCTAACTCTGTGAACTTACTGGTGACTAAGCTTCCAGGTGGTAAGGAGTGCAAGAGCGGGGAGACGTGAGGAAGCTATGATGGAAATAGATCTGATTCCTATTAGTTCCTATTCCTATCCGTAGGACCTTTTACCTATTAGTTTTAGTAAGACCTTGTTCTTCCGATAAAATTCATACTAACTTTTGAATGTATTCGATTGGGACCCTGTATTCCTTTTCCTTGGTAATTTATAAAAATTAGTCAGTTATCTTAGTCTGAGGCCAAAAGCATGAAATTTTATCGAGTTTATCATATAAGGTATATACTGGTGAATTGTGTTACTGTAGTATACCCATAAGAGGAATCAATTCAGACCTACAGGAGGCTCCTAAGAATTGAGCCAGTGCATTCTCAAATATGAAAGAAATTTTGTTCTTGAGAATTGTCAGCCAGCCATCAGTAATTCTCAGAATCAAAGTTGTCTCTGGCTTTGACCTCTCCCCTGAGTTCCAGGCTTTTATAGCCACAGCCTCCCTGACGTTACCCCTTGACTAATAGTCATCTTATGGCCAAAACCAGCTTCTGATCCATGTCCTCCAACCTATTCCTCCCTAAATTCCCCATCTAAATAAATGTTACATTAGCTCCCCAGTTTCTTGAGTCAAAACTCTAGAAATCTTCCTTGATGTGGTTTTCATATTCTGTATTCAATTCAGCAACTTCTATTCAATTCAGCAAATATACATAAAATATACAAATACAAAATACAAATACAAATAGAAAAAACTTCTATATAGTTCCCTTCAAGAAACTTTAAAATAGTTGTTTCTGAATTTTTGTTCAGAGTTTATAGTTATCTGAAGTAGGGCTAGTTCAACCAAACGAATCCACTATTATTGGAAGCCAGAACTCCTCTGCCCTTAAATTTCAACAACATATTTGAATTCATTTCCACAACATATATTGTGAATAGATTTAGCTATATTTAATATATTTATCCCCCTAATACTTATCCCCCTCCCTCAAAAAAAAGTGTCCACAATGTTAGTAGAATTTTGTTTCTTTCTTGCCCCCCAGTAAACTATATTTCAAGTTGAGAATTATTCTGGGATTCTGAGTTCTTATGTATGAAATCAAAAGCCCTACCTGTAAATAAAACATTGATAAATTAGATTTTATAAAAATTAAAGGTAAGGCACCGTTAAGACTCCCCAGTTGATCTCAACGGCTTTTACGCAGAGGTGTGGGGGAGCAATGACTAATAGGAAATGGGCTTGTGTAGGAGAGAGGTTTGATTTTGGTCTTGAAAGGACCATTTTGGCTAATAGTCATAGTGTGGTGCAAACAGACTGAGATCATGTAGATTTGGTTTTGAAATCTGGCCATGGCTCCCTGTAGCTCTGTAAACCTGACAAGTTCAGAACAATACAGAGTATGAATATATAAAACATTTTTATGTCACATTTTCTTACTTATAAACTAAGGATGATGCTATCTTTCCTGACTACTCTTCTGGGCTCTTTTCTGAGGAACAGATGCAACCATGTATGTGAAAATACCTTGAAGAACATAATACCAATACAAGGTGAGAGGAGGGACTGTGGGATTTCCACCTGCCCCTCTCTGCTGAGATGAACCAGTAACATTATGTGTGAGAAGATGTGATAATTATGACCTACATATTTACATAGCAAGTAAAATCAAAGGAGTCAATTTATTGTTATAATTATGTTAAGGGTAGAGTCTTGACTGAAGACTCTCCAGAGCCAAAGAAGGGGTGAGTTGAACACCATAATAAGTAGAAGTGTGTGTGGTTTCTATAGGGATGGAAAGTTTGGAGGTCAGAGAAAAGGACCTGTGATATCGTTTTTAAGCTCCTAAAAAGGTAACCCCTATTGCATTTTTTTTTTGGTCTCTGCCCCTGTGGCAACTGGGGGTTGGGGTGGGGCAGGGGTGGTGTGGTGGTTCACTTTGAGGAACAGGGAATAGTTTAAAAATGCACCCACTTTATATTTTTTTTTTAGTGGAAGTATAGTTGACTTATAATTTTGTGTTATTTTTTGGTGTACAGTGATTCAGTTATATATACATATTCTTTTTCAGATTCTTTTCTGTTATAGGTAATTATGAGATATTAAATACAGTTCCCTGTGCTATACAGTCGGTCATTGTTGTTTATTTATTTTAAATATAGTAGTGTATAATATGTTAATCCTGAACTCCTAATTTATCCCTCACATCTCCTCCACTCTTTAGTAACCATACATTTGTTTTCTGTGTCTGTGAGTCCATTTCTGTTCTGTAAGTAAGTTCATTTGTACCATTTTTTTAGATTCCACGTATAAGTGGTACATATTTGTCATTCTCTGACTTATTTCACTTAATATGATAATCTCTAGGTCCATCTATGTTGCTGCAAATGGCATTATTTCATTCTTTTTTATGGCTAAGTTATGTTCCAGTGTGTGTGTGTGTGTGTGTGTGTGTGTGTGTGTGTGTGTGTGTACACATACCACATTTTTATCCATTCATCTCTCAATGGACATTTAGGTTGCTTTCATGTCTTGGCTATTGTAAATAGTGCTGCTATGAACATTAGGGTACAAAAAATGCACCCACTTTAGCGTGTGGAGTGGAAAGAAGCTCAGGGTGACCTTGCCACTTGCTGACAGGAAAAGACGTCTGTCTGGTATCTGCATCTTTTTAGTCATGCAGAATTTATTGAAAAAGAAAAGAATGCTAAGAGTTGGGTAAGGGAATAGGGAAGACAGAGGGCATAGAAGAATGGGTAGCAGGGCATAGGAGAGAGAAGATATTTGAGCATCTTGCCCAACACTCAGGCAGAGGAAGATGTGATCAGTTGTTGAGTGAAGTAGAAACTAAATATAAATTGAGACCAGGAGGGTGATGGAGCAAGAAGCAAGCGCACAGTCTTCTAGATCTTGTTGCAGAAAGACTGGTTCTGACAGCATATAATTTGCATCCTGGTTCCGTGGGAGAAGAGGTTCATAGATGGGCACATGTTCTCACACCCTTGAACCATAAATTGAAGTTTTCCACCTGAAAGAAGCAGAGACAGTGTAGTGAGCAGAAAGCTTCCTCCTCTAGCCTTAGCCTCCATCCGTGGTCCCCAGAGTTGCCATGGAGGCACGGCCAAGTCCTCCAACTTGTATATTCTTTCTCTCCCTCCCCTTCCATCTGCATCTTCTGGGCCTTTCCTCAGATCAGTTGCCCACTCTGTCTAGTGAGAGGCCAGGTAAACCACAAGGGAAGTCAGGCATTGTGGTTCACGAGGTGGAAGTAACCAAGATCTCTTCCTTGTTTGGGGGATGAGGATTGAATGAAGGGTAGAGAGGTGTGGGAATACACTCAGACACATCTGGCAACCTGTGAACGCAGACTGGTGGGCCATTGTTTATTAGTTCATTCATTTATTCAGTATTTACTAAAGGCCTACCATGGGTTGGACATTGTGCCAAGTGCTAGGAGTACATAGTTATGAATAAGATAGAAACATTCCTGAGCTTACATTCAATGTCTCAACAGCTCAAGGGGCAACTCACACTTTTCTTTAATAGGAAGAGACAGCCAATCTCCCTGCCTCCTTTTAAGACATCTTAGACCTGCTGGGAAGGGCCTCTACCTTTCTCTAAGTAGCTGGAACTCTACTCTTAATTCCCGAAAGGATGAGGTTCTCATGAATCTCCAAGGTTCTGAGGAATCACAGCTTGGTCCCTCCTCAGGCCCCCGCCACCCTAACTGCTCCCATCAGTACTCAAGCTGGCTGATGTGTTCTCTGGCAAAGATTGGTCGTGAAGTCCCCATATACCTTCAAAGATCTTCTTTAACATGCACTGCTGGGAATTCTGAGTAGTGCAGACTCCCTCTCCACGAAGACATTTTCCTTGCTCATTCATAAAAGAGCATGTGTGGCAATTTAATGCCGGGCCTGAAAATTTAAGATAAGCCTGATGAAATAACCTTATGATCCAGGTGTGTAGCCTTGGGTCACACATCTGGGGAGGGATGATGGGCAACAAGTGGCGAGGGTACATTCCATTTCTTGGTTCTTGTTGGGGATGTGAAGGGTCTGTGTCTAAAAGACATATTCTTTTTCCCGTACCAGAGAACTCCTGCATTCTTACTACTTCGTCTGTGATTTTCATTGCTGATGAATCCCGCGTTTATCTCTCTAATACTGACTCTTAATTCATATGCCCGTGGCTTCCTGGACATGTATAATTAGATTCCCTTCTGTGGTGTCTAACTCAGTAGGAGCCAAGTAGAGCTCATGTGACTGACTCCCTTCCATACTCCCTGTACACTCCCACTTATCCACAAAGCACAAACATTTGTAGTAAAATTTGATTAATAAGCTCTGTTAGAATGCTCTAATGTTGCAAACCCTGTAAAGTGTCTGTGTCATTCTCCATTCTCAAGTTGACCTTCAACAAGGTTGATTTTTCACAAAGGGCATTCATACTCTTTGAAACGATTCCATATTGCTTCTCTTACTGTCTCCACTGCCAGTCCCCTAATTAAGGAAATAGAAAGTGGAAGGAATCTGGGCTTTGAAGTCGGACCTAAGTTTGAACCCAAAGTTTGCTACTTTCTAGCCAGTTGATGTTGGCCTCACTTCTCTCACCTGGAAATCTGGGACACTCTTACACAGTGGGTGAAACATGAAATGTTTGTGTCTGGTAGGTAATAACTTGAATCATGAAAACTTGGATCTTGTTTTCCTTCCTTGAACAACCGCTTTTCAGTAAAAGCCAAAGAATTGAAGTTGTTCTGGGAACTTATTTCCGGATCTAATAGACAAAAGTGTCTCCATGATTTACTTTCCACATTCAAACAAAGAAAAAACAAAGAGCTACCAAGTCCAGGACTAGACATCTCTTTACAGGGCTTGCAAAGCATTTGAGCATAGCTTGTTCAGAGGCAGATTTCGCATGAAGCTTACAGAGGTGGCCTCCGTGAGCCCCTTCCCAGGGAGCCACGGGCATCTGTATTCATAATTCCTTACGTAGAGTGAAGTTGGAGGGTCCGCTGGCATTTTGCATTTGTGTCCTTTTCTTAAAGAGGCCCCCCTGAATTGTTTAACCTTCAGGGCCCCACAAAACTTGGATCCTGACCCCTGGTATTATTGTAAATAAATGTAAAGAGTCTTTGGGGGAGCTGTTTGTGAAGTATCTGAGCCATTATTTCTTCTAAGCTCCTTAAAATGGATTTTCTTGATGTGTTACCTACTTCCCACCTGAAGTCAGGAACTGGCACCCATCCAAGTGTGGCTCACCTGAAACTGTGCTTGACGGTGGAAGGCCTGAAGGCTCTTCACCTGATGACTGCTCACCTGCGACCTGTTCACCTGAAGGCTGTTCACCCGAAGGCTGTTGACCTGAAGGCTGCTCACCTGCAGGCTTTTCAACTGAAGGCTGTTCACCTGAAGGTTGTTCACTGGAAGCGTGTTCACCTGAAGCGTGCTCGCCCGAAGCGTGTTCAGCCGCAGCTTGTTCACCTGAAGCGTGTTCAACGGCAGTGTGCTCACCCGAAGCGTGTTCAACTGCAGCATGCTCGCTAAAGGCGTCCTCACCTGAAGCAGTCTTGTACAAAGCCTCACATTCTGAAAGATTTGCAAGTGAAAGTAATCACCTGAAAGTTGCTGAACTGAAGCTTGATGATCCAGAGAGCCAGGAAGCTCATCAGGTTGACCTGATGATCCTGGGATGGAGAAGTAACAAAAGGAGAGACAGTGAAGGTGAGAGAGGATGTCAGGGTAAAGAGTACTTTCCTATGGAGTAAGGTTGTGGGATTCCTAGGCTTCCTGGGGACCTAGATCAAGCACTTGAAGATGTTGCAGATGTTGGAGGAAGTCAAACAATTACCTGAGAGACCATGGAGGACAGAGGTGTTAACGAAACACACAAAAGACCACCTCTGTGATTGAAGGGAAGAGTTTTAAGATCCATAATATTTATGCGGATCTGTGTGTACTGAGTGGGCACAGAGGGGCCCACTCACCTAGCACCAAAAGCACTTGTGCATCCCGGACAAAGCCAGCATGAGGACATCGATGTATCATCATTCATGTAATCAGAATTTCACCACTAGCCTCCCTCCAGTTCCTCTATGGATGAAAGGTAAGAATGGAGATACCGGAGGGAGAGAGAAAGCAAGCTGTTTCAATAACGGAGTAATTCTAGCTGAAACTGAGAGTGGAAGGTTTTACACTTTGAATAAGACACATTTTAAATGGGAGATGACAAGTATCTAATGAAAGCACAAAAATTATCACAAGGGATGAAGACCTACCTTTATTTGGCAAGTTCACATTCTTTCCCACAATCAGTCCCCAGCCCACGTGGGTTGGAGACTCAAAGCCAAGTTGCTATTGATTATTAAGATAAAAACATTTGCTCCTGTATCTTTGAACTGAGATTCCTTGTGACATACCACTTACACCTGCGTCATGGAGTCGTCGTGATTATTCAGCAAGGTAAGTTGTGAAGCACCTAGTCCATTGCTTAAGTGCTCGATTAATTTTAGTCTTTCCTCTTCCCCACCTTGCACTTGGAATTACAAATTTCATAGCTGATCGTTCTCTTCTGACCACTCTCTTATACCTTTAATCCATCTCATCAATGACTGTCAGACAAATATTCCTTAAGATAAATTTTATTTTATTAAGTGTAGCATCAAACAATTTGATTGACTCTGAGTGACTGATTTAGACTGAATAACCTACAAGAGGGTGGTGAATGACGATAATGACTAAGTTATTAATCCTAGACAAAAATTGAGAGGAATCCAGGCTCTTTGAGGCCTAAGGCCCCAAAGTACTCTAGGTCTGAAGTCCTTATAATCACAGTCCTTACAACCCTCTGAAAGCCTGGGATTAGAATATGTTGATACAGGAAAGGTAAGATTGGCTAAGGCTTTTAGGAGTTTTTTATTTTAAAAAGTTGTTACAGAAATACTATCTGCTTGACTGATTCATCAAAAATCTCAGAAGTTTTTATAAAGAGATTTTATAAAGAGATTTCTGATACCAAAAGGAGGCTTGAAAGCACACTGATTTCTTAGTCATTCTTATAGTTTATTTCACCAAGTGGCTGGCACCTACCACTGTCTGGCAGGAATGTACCTACATTTCTGAGTCAACTTTTAAAAGTCTAAGAAAGCAAAAGACCAAATCTGAGAACCAACATCACAGAAGACATTTGTCATTTAACTGACGGCTCAGAGCTCATGGCCTCTCACTTCTTCTGTAGGAGCTGGGGGAGCACAGCCCACCATGAACAGGGATCCTGAAAGAGGAAATAGAGAACGGGATAGAGGGACCATAGCCATGAAGGCGAGCCGGTCGGGTCTCTGTCCCACAGCCGTGCTGTGTTTAGCGGTGACTTTCTGGGCTTAACCCATTCCCATCTCCTTGTCTCTCTCCTTGCTACAACAAACAAGGATCCCTGACACTCAGTTCACTCGGAAAGACCTACACTGGACTCCTGCAGAACCCCTAGACCTACCTTCTTGTTCCACAGAGCATCAGATACAAATGTTGAGTGGCTGAAAGAAGTAAGAATGATACTGCGCCAAGTCAGTCTCTGATGGTGAAGCTGTAACTGGGAGCAATCAGCTGCTTCTGCAGCTCTCAGAGCTGAACTTGCTTAGCTGTTCCTAATTCTGAGTCAGACTGATTTGAGTAACCAAGATACTGGCCTTCCTTCAAGGGCTGAAGCACCTTAAAGAGGCCTGTTAAATGTCCCCCAAGAGCCAAGAGAGAGGACTCACCTCTGGCAGATCCAAGCAGATAAAGACTCACTAGTAAGAGAAACATCTTCATCTGGAATTTGGGAAAGAGGGGCCCCTGGTGTGGGGTACCCAGGAGCCGTGAAGCATACGTGAGCAGAAGCTCCCACTGCTGAGCCACAGCGTCTGGGGATTCTAGAACCTCAGAAACAATCCGTGCTTCCTCACAATGGGTTGTGCTCTGAGGCCCGTATGTCACCTGCTCAGGCAGGCTGGCCCGCTAACAACCCTGGCAAGTTGGACCTGTTAAGCTAATTTGACATGTGTGTGGTGGTGTACTGGGGCTCTCTGCCCTATCTTTAAAAAAATCTTATTACCAAAATAAGGTATATTCTTTGTAATACGTTTTAAAAAGCTATCTACTCTCTTTGAAAAGTGTTCTTGACAGTGAGGAGTGATTAGCTGGTTATTTTCTGTCTGGCTCTCCAAATCAGCCCTTTTTATACCCCAGAAGGCAGACCTCTATTGACTTGATCATCCGAGTGCTGGTTGGGTTTGGCTTCAGATTGTGTTTAGCCGATGGGATTCTGGAGAAGGAAACACACACACACACACACACACACACACACACAAACACACACCCACAAACACAAACACAGATTGAGATCGATGTATTTATTCCTCCTAATACCGTTCTGCCACAGTTCTGACACTGGCTCAGTCTTTACATGATGGTTTCTGTTGAGTGTCCTCTTTTCCATGGCTCTGCCTCTCAACCAGGCTACGGTAACATGTTTTCCTTCCCTTGCCCTCTTAGTCCTAGGGTGATGATGGTTTCTTCCTGTTGCTAAAACCTAGATGCCCCAACTTTTAAAAAATTCTTTAACCCTGCCCGCTTCTGTAAATAGCCTTTTCATAAAGGCTGGCACCAAATCATGGTTTTGGCAGGAAACAGATGGCAAACTCACATGGGTAACTGAGGAGAATTTACATGATATTGGTACAGAATAGGGATCTACATGGGATGCTTGAAAGCTGTACCTTGAGCTGTAACTTCTATCAAGGGGGTAGCCAAGCTAAGATGGATGCAGTGAAGCATCCACCTGGTATTAAGCTAGGACTTTGGAAGGACTGGGTGACAGAGATATCCCAGCCCCCATCTACCTCTTCCCTGCTCACCTCTCTTGGACCACTTTGTTACATGTACCACTGAATGCTGGATCTAAAATAGTTTTATTTGTCACTCTAATAATTATTGGTTTAATGTGTTTCCTCCATTGGACTCTAAGCTCCTTGAAAGAGGGGTCCTTGTGTGTCTTGATCACTGTTGTATCCCCACTATGTAACAGCAGGTTTGTCACATAATAGGTGCTTAATCAATTCTTCCTGAATGAAGGAATGAATGAATTGCCTTTTCTGGGCCTCTCTCTGTCTCATGGAGGAAAGTCTATAGAGAGCCCCTAGGGTGGGCTGGCTGAAGACTGGGTCAGCTGGAGAAAGCAGGACCACAGGGGTCCAAAGTTGCAGAGGCCTGTCCTACTTGGCTTGAGTTGGAGGCGAAAACGAGGATTTCCAGGTCTGTGGCTGGGCTCCTTTGGGGTAGAGGACAGTGTGACAGGGCACACTTTCAATGGTTCCTTTCCTTCATGTGGAGTGAGTTAGGAGAAGCAGCTGAGATCACACCGGCTCCAACTTTTGTTGTTAGAAGCAGTGGAAAGTAGGGGAAAGGAAGAGGTGTTCTCTATCCCACCCACCAGTTTAAAGTTTGCCAGCAGCCCTCTTTGCAACTGTCAGAACATTCTGGTATAGCCCTGCCTCACTCCTCTCCAGAAGTGACAGTATTGAAAAATAAGACCTTAAAGCCTGAATGCTCTCTCTTTAAACTTCATCCTCCAACTTCTTCCTTCCTCTTTTCTTAAGGTTGGCTTTGCAGGACTAGATCTCAGTCCCACCCAGGCGGGCTCTTGCTGGGCTCTCCTGCAGAAACTGTCTCCCTGTGTCCAGCAGTCCAGTGCTCGAGTCCAACCTGTGAGTCTCTCAGGCCACTGTATAAGAAAACATGCGGTGATGGAGAACTCACTGTGGAACCTGAACAGCTCCGGAGCTGAGATACCTAGAGGCATTCCAGTCTGCGCTTCCCTCCTCTGCTGACCTCTTAAATCCTAGATGAGTTAATGTTCCTATTTCTAATGCCCCTAAATGACCCGAAGGACTAGCTAGCTCAGCCCCAACTCACAGATGAACTGATTTACAAAACACAGACTTACAGACACAGAAAACAACCTTACGGTTACTGGGCCGGGGGGGTGAAGGTAAAAATTAATTCTTAACTCTTCACACACTCCCTGGGAAGTCTTAATCCATGTCAGTCACCACCTACCAATTGAAGACTCCCCGAATCCAGCAGCCTGACCTACCGATTCCTCTCTTTTTAGTTCAGACCCATATATCCAGCTACCAAGGGGACATTTCTACTTGGGTATTCCAGAACACCCGAAACTGCATGTGTGATCCTGAATTCATCATCTGTACTCCAGCTCTGTTCCTAGGACCTTTAGCTTGTTACAGGCACACCTCATTTTATTGTGCTTCTTAGATAGTGCATTTTAAAAATATTTTTATTGACATATAGTCAGTTTACAATGTTGTGTTGATTTCTGGTGTACAGAACAATGCTTCAGTCACATAGGAACATATGTATATTTTGGCTTAAAAGTTCATTTTTCTTCTGATTTTAAAAGACTCTGACATTTTTGTGGGTCTCTAACAGCACTGTGGGTTCTAAGCACTATGGCTACTGTTATCTAACGGATAATGGTCTGAGGATAGGGGTGGGCAAAGTGTTCTCCCGACCCTCTGATTCTAAGGATGCTGACTGAGCAGAGTACAAACATGAGTTTTCCCAGATATGGGCCCTTAACACTTCTGAGGAAATACTTCTCACTTAAGTTTTATGATGGTTCAGTTTCCATTGCAGTGAATGCCGAGATTTTTTTTTTTTTTTTGGTTGTTCAAGACAGGAGGTTTTAATTTCTTTTTCAGAGTTAGTAAAAGACCACTGCATCAGGAATATATGACTTCCTGACTCCAGTGTGTAGTATATTGCATTTACACAACAAAACAATATTTTACTTCTAAAATAACACTTTAAAAATTGTTATGCACTTGACATGTGTCTTTATTAATTTTATTCTAAAAGTACATGTGAAATGTTCTGCATCAGGGGTAGTTTTTAATTAATTACCTTATGGTAAGGAATAAGTGGGTGGTCCCCCCTTGCTCTAGTCGTTACTCTTGGGGTGATGCAATAAAAGTGGAAAAATCTTCTACACAAGTGGCTGCACATTCCATAGGCAAAAGTGGGAGAAAATGGATTTGGGGCTACTTATACACAAGAGAAAGACAGCTGTCCTCAGCCTTTCCTGAAAGGAGGGAGAAAAACTTTTGCTCCTTGGAGATTCCTGGATTCTCACTGCAACTCGCTGCTATGGAAATAAAACATCTCCAAGGGCAATCATATATCTGAGGCTTTTACAACTTGGAAGTGTCTCCCAGGCTCCAGGCCACATTATTGCCTGAACATAAATGCCCTCAAGGGTACGAGTGCCCCGGTCTGCCTGGCCACCTGGAGCTTAACCTACGGCCCAGGTTCAGGCAGTAGTTACTCGGCCCTTTCAGAGAGATAAGAGAATCTTACTGCTTATTATTCCCCCAAATCAGAGCAATTAAGTAGACAATTCTAATTCTTTTGGTTTGTGAAAAGTGGAATGTTTCCAGGGGCAGTGAGAGCACACCTTTTTTTTTTTTTTTAAATCTTTAAACTGTATACATTTCCTTATCCCAAGAGGATGGACCTTTTATAGGAACACTAAGAAATCTAGGGAATATTTATTTCCTAGCAACAGATTAAAAATCATTTATAATATATGCAAGAAACAAAAAAATTACTTTTTTTTTTCTTTCAGCATCTTTCACTGTGTAATTGGGATGCATTTTATACACGGCACATGTTATTTGGTAGAAATCTCTCTCTTAGTCTGGAGAAAAACCCAGAGGATAAGATGGTGTTTACCAACTGCTGCCCACCCCCAGCCCTCCCAGGCTGTCTATGGGGGAATGCCATTATTTCACCTTCGTTTTTGAAAGATGAACTTTGTGAATGTAGAATTCTTGGTTGATAGGTTTTTTTCCTTTCAGCAGTTTGAATCTGTCACCCCACCGCTTCTGGCCTCCATTATTTCTGAGGAGAAACCAGCTTTTAATCTTATTGAGGGAATCTTTTGTATGTCACGAGTCACTTTTTTCTTGCTGCTTACAAGATTTTTTTTTTTTTTGTCTTTTAACATTTTTACTGTGGTATATTAGGTATAAATCTCTTCGTGTTTATCCTACTAAGAATTTGTTGAACTTTTTGGATAATATATCAGTCAGGGCTCCCCAGGGAAACAGGACTAGTCATATAATTACGTATTTGTTAACTGTGACATTTGGGTGTCTCACAGAAAGTTTCCTTTCCCCACTCCCCCCAGCTTTATGAAGGTATAACTGGCAATAAAAATTATGTATATTTAAAAGGTACAATGTGATGATTTCATATATGTGTATATTGTGAAATGATTACCACAATCAAGCTAATTAAAACATCTATCTTATATAGTTATCTTTGTGTATGTGTGTGGGGGGGTAAGAAAACTTAAGATCTACTCTCTTAGCAAATTTCAAGTATACAATACAATTTTATTAACTATAGTCACCATGCTGCACAGTAGATCTCTAAAACTTAGTCACGTTACAATGAAATTTGTACCCTTTGACCAACATCTGTTGCTGAAAAACTGGCCTCTGTACCCTGATAGCAGAATTGAGTTAGAGGCAGAGTTTTGGGGAAATCAGAAAGAACCACTTTATTGCTTTGCCAGGCAAAGGGAGTCACAGCCGGCTAGTGCCTTAAAGGCTGTGAGCCTGTCTTGGGGTAAGGGTCCTGGGGTTCGATAGAAAAATGGGAGCAGGAGGGTGATAGCAATCAGGGTGTGAGCAGGGGCTACATTCCTTTCATCTTAATAAGAACTTGCTGTTGTTACGGAGGAATTTAGGAGGTTCTGCCCATTTTCTGGAGGTTCAGTCCGTGATCTTCTTTCAAGACCTCTAGGGTAAAAGGATAAGTTATTCTAAGGAAAGAGTGCACAGGGTGGGGAGCGTGTCAGTCACAAGATCAGTTTAGCTAGAGGCACAGGCCTGAGTCACTCAGGAGCCACCTCAGTTTTCTAGTCTTTCACATCTCCCTCTTGACTCCTTCCACCCCCCAATCACAGGCAGTTTTTACTGGCTGTTTTTTCCCCCTTCCTGTGTATGGGTCATACTTTCCTGTTTCTTTGCATGTCTCATAATTTTGGGTTGAAACCTGAACATTTTAGGTAAATTATTATAGCAACTCTGGATACTGATTCCTGCTCTTTCACGTCACCTCCCAGGGCTTCTTGTCATTTTGTTTGTTTAGTGACTTGGCTGGACAATTTCAGTGACATCTATTTCCCCTGCAGCGTGACACCTCTGATGTCACCTCTCGGAGGGCACAGGCGTGTGCAGGGTCGCAGTCACCCTGAGATGAGAGTGGATGACCAAGGCTCTTTGGGAACATCTGTCTCCCTGATGCTCTGTTAACCTGTCAGCCTCCATTGGTATCACACCAAGCTGTGTGCTCCATGCATAACTGGCTGATGGCTCTGTGAGCAATGCCCTGAGATAATGAAAAGCTTCATAATCTGATGCGATTAATTTCAGGCCCTTTTGCAAAGGTCATTTTTCCAGCCAGGCTTTCATATTTGTTCTGCCCCCAGTAGGATTTTTCTTAGATGAGTCTTTCTCCAGTTGTCTCTGGTAAACTAGCTAACCTACAGTTTAACGTGTTGCTCTCAGGGAGATAAGCTCCTCCGTTTTAACTGCTTACTACCCTGTGTTGTTTATGACGGTGCCCTTATTCATGAGTGCCCCCACACTCTGTTTAGAATAAAGTTCGCTCCTTTGGGAGAACTTCAGATTCTTCCATCCTTATGGACTGCCCCTCTCCCTTGGCAAAATCTCTAAGCCATTTCCCAAGAGCTTGTGGAGGGGCAGGGGCCTACTTAGCCGAGCTACATCCAAGCAAGGTACTGCCCAGGGGTGGTAGCCTTTGGCCTTCTTGTCTTGCATTTCTTGGAATGGAATCCCTGCCATAAAGTGAGCTGGGGTAATTGGGACTCAGCATTATCAGCCTGCCATACCAGGGTTAGAGGCTCTGCTTTCTGGGTGGGGGCTAGGTGGGGGAGGGACCCACCTGTCTTGGCCACATTTGCAGGAATTTAGCTTCTGCAACTTGGAGCTGGGGTGCTTGAGGAATGCTAATGGTCTAAACCTCCCAGTGAGATGCCACATCCCTTAAGTGGGAGGAGGGGGGAAAGTACCCCATTTCCTCAGCCATACCAACAGAGAGTGGAGTTTCTTTCATGCTGAGCTGGGAGGGAGAGGGAGGAAGAGAGCAAGTTGTGGTTCAGGTGCTGCAGATCCTCATTGTTCTTACTGAGATTTTCTTGGGGAAATATTCCTTGATTTACTGTATGCCCTTAGGACAATTTCTAGAGAGTTAAAATGATCATTTAAAAAAATCTGTTTTCCCAGTTATAGTGGTTTCATTGGGTGGGGTGGAGTTGGGTCTGCAGATCTCCTCCTGACACCATTCTGGAAAGGGAGTTCTCCACTGGCTGTAATGTAGCATCCAGAACAGACAATTCTACTTAAAAAGAAATAGTGAGATGAAAAAATGACGACAACTATGGGTTGCTTGTAGCATACATCTCGAAGATTTGGGGAGAAACGCTCCACTTTGCTCCTGTTTGCCAAAACATGACAAAACAAATGCAGATGTGTTTCATTTCCAAGAAAGGAGGCAATACTACCATTAAAATCTCTTTGTGTCTGAGCTGTACTTTACCAAATTCTAAGCATGTGTTTATTTCCCTAGGCTTATTTTAAAAAGAGAGTAGCCTTAGTTGGAGAATCTTTAGTCACACCATCCCTCTAGTAGCGCTCTTTAGTATGGCAAACCTCTTTACATGGTGAAACTTCACTAACTCGATTGAACTCCCCAAATCCTTGGGCGATATAATCAGACTCTAGCCTTCCACGTTACAGCTGTGAAAAGAGCCAGTTCTTACATAACTTGGCTCCCTCAGCAGGGCCAGTAAAGGTGAGTAGGGCCAGTAATGCTGGAAGGAATGCAGGGCCCAGGTTCCTTCAGGCACCCTGTTTGCTGAAGGAAGTGCAGTCCTCTGTCTGGGCGGCCACTGGCTGCTCCTCCCAGCCTGGATTTATAAGTCTGGGATCTCAGAGGCTCTTGAGGACTGTGGTTCTGTCCTGCCTCTTGCAAATCCTTGGAGCTGGGACGGAATCCAGAGATGGGTAAGAGCCTCCTGCTGCTGCTGGTGGTCCTGTCCTTGCTGCTGGGCTCCCTGCAAGGTGAGTCCCTGGGGCAGGAAGGCAGTGGGGACTAAGGAGAATCTGTATGAGTGGCAGGTTATGTTTCCAGGTGTCACCTGTTTTGACTCTACGTCTCCCTGCCTTGACATTGGAATGTCCAACAGATAAGACTACCATATACATTATGATTTAAGAGGGTCATTTTGCTTTTCTGGGGATACAGTAATATCTTTCTGCTTCAGAGTCTCTTGATTTCAACTGCTTTAAACATTTTTGAAAGCTGAAGTGCTTGGGTACTCCATTTGTTGAATGCTTTAAGATTTCAAACTGCTGGGGTTATCCTGCAGAAACAGGATGGACCCTCACCCAAAATTCGGTTCAGCTGTCAAGACTGGTGATGCCACACATGTACCAGGAGGGAATGAAAAGGTTTATTACTTACCTAATGAGGCTTTCTTGGGAGAGCAGGGCTTACTGTCAAGCTGGTCTCAAAATGGCTTGAGGGAGCTGAGAAAGGAGACAGTCTTGAATTTACACGGCAGTGAGGGAGAGCGGCAGGGCGAGGCTCCTTCCTGCAGGCCGGGGCGTGTGTGGTTTGAAACTCCCACCAGTGGTGAAGGAGGGGGCTCCTGGCGCCCAGATATAGGGGGAAAGGGGAGAGACTTCAAGGCTGTCGGCTGTGAAACATCAGAAAATGAAGTTAGACACTATACTACACGACCAAAATGCAACCAATTTGGGGGGCTTTTTAGCAAGAACAAAAAACAAAGTGTGGAACACGGGCTGGAGCGCCCACGGCAACCGGGAGGTCTCCTCTGCCGGCCGCCTGCCGCCGCTCCAGCCGGGATGCGCCGCCGCGTTCCCGCGGCCGCCGCTCCCCTCGCCGTCGGCACACGGCACACACACCGCGGCGAAGCGAGAGAAGTCCTTCAACCAAAGCCCGGCCGAGTGGAGGCTCTTCATCTACAGTCCGACCACTGGGGAGTTCCTGGGCGCACCGCCAAGAGCTGCGGCTTGATCTTGCTCTTCTCTGTAACCTTTTATGGGTTCCTGGCTGCACTCTTTTAATTCACAATGTGGGTTATGCTTTAGACCCTGAATGATGAGGTTCCAAAATACCATGACCAGATTCCTAGTCCAGGACTTATGGTTTTTCCAAAACCAATGACTGCGTTGGATTAATCATTCAGCAGGTCTGATCCACAGTCCTGTCAAGGGTACATTGATGACCTTAAGAAGTTCCTAAAGCCATATGACTTAGAACAGAAGAATCTCACAGTTTGTCCTGATGGAGCACTGTTTGAACAGAAGGGTCCAGTTAATGTTGCAAGTCAATTTCCTCTTGTCTTACTTGAAGCATGTGATGGTGTGGATGACCCTGAGTTTGGCTACTCCAGAGGAAACCCTTGTATTCTTGTGAAAATGAACAGAATAATTGGATTAAAGCCTCAAGGAGAACCAAGGATAGAATGTATTTTGAAGAGTGAAAACACAGCAGTTCTAGCCACTTATCCTTCCAATAGAAAGATAGACTTAAAATATTTTCCGTATTATGGAAAGAAACTGCATGTGAATTATCTACAGCCATTACAGTAGTATTCCACTGTATAAATATAAAACAACTTCTTTATCCAGTCATCTATTGATGGACATTTAGGTTGTCTCTATGTCTTGGCTATTGTATACATAGTGCTGCTATGAACATTAGGGTGCATGTATCTTTTCGGATTAGCATTCCCTCCAGATACATACTCAGAAGTTGGATTGCTGGGTCATGTGGTAAGTCTATTTTTAGTTTTTTGAGGAATCTCCATACTGTTTTCCATTATGGCTGCACCAAACTACATTCCCACCAGCAGTGCAGGAGGGTTCCCTTTTCTCCACAGCCTCTCCAGCATTTATCATTCGTGGACTTTTGAATGATGGCCATTCTGACTGGTGTGAGGTGATACCTCATTATAGTTTTGATTTGCATTTCTCTGATAATTAGTGATATTGAGCATTTTTTCATGCGCCTATTGGCCATTTGTATGTCTTCATTGGAGAATTGCTTGTTTAGGTCTTCTGTCTGTTTTTGGATTGGGTTGTTTGGTTTTTGTTATTAAGTTTTATGAGCTGTTTATATATTCTGGAGATTAAGCCTTTGTCAGTCACATCATATGCAAATACTTTCTCCCATTCTGTAGGTTGTCATTTTCTTTTGCTTATGGTTTCCTTTGCTATACAAAAGCTTATAAGTTTAATTAGGTCCATACTTGACCTTTAATTTCTCGTGTCTTACATTGACTCGGTTGACTGGTGGCTTTATTCTCAACTTCCTCTTTCTGCTACCTCTTTCCCGGGCTTCTGTTACTCTCTCCTTCTTTAAAATCTACTGTCTGCACATCTGCTAGAGTGTACTTGCAAAACAGAAACCAGTTAATGTCACTCCCTATTTAAAAACCTCTAGTGGCCTCCTCCAACTTTGAATAAAATCCCAATTCTTATGATGGCTTAACCTGTGTTGTACAAATAAGAAATAAACCAACCTACATATGTAATTTTAAATTTTCTGGTAGGCATATTTTAAAAAATAAGGAATGTGTAAAATCAATTTTAATAATAGTCTTTAACCCAGTATATCTAAAATATTATCATTTCAGCATGTAATCAACATCAAAGTTACTGATGAACAATTTAAAATTTTTATTTTTTGTGCTAAGTGTTTGAAACTCACTTAGAGCCCATGTCTTTGGACTGCTTGCATTTCACAGGCTCGATAGCCACCTATGGCCTGTGGCGACCGTGTTGGAAGACGCAGGTGTAAGAAGATCCATCCTTACAGTCTGGTCCATGCTGGCCTCTTTACTCCCACTTTATCATATTCTCACTGTTTTCCACTTTACCTGTGCTTTTCTTTTTGTTTCTCAAACTGGCCAAGCTAATTCCATCTCAGAACCTTTCTTTGCACTTGCCCTGGAACCAGTTTCCCAACTTCTCCCAGTCAAGTAGTCAACTTTTTAAAAAATTATTCTGATTTGAGCTTACATAACCCCTCGGAAAATATTTTTGCCTCCCCACTGCCTCACCACACCCTCTCTGCGGCGTTTCCTCAGCCTCATCGTCTTCACAAGTCAGCAGGACCTGAAATAACCTTTCTTATTTCTTCATTGTCAGTCATTTCCCCCATTTATTTGTTTAGTGTTTAATTAAGTGGAATGGATGTTTCACGGCTCCCTTCAGCGCTCTGTTCCCAGCCCAACACCTGGAATAGTGCCTTGCACACATCAGGTGCTCACTGTTGAACAGCGTAGGGGCTGCTGGGTGCTTATCCCAAGGAGGAGTCAGGAGCTGCAGCTCCAGGGCAAGTATTTGTCCCTCCCTCCCGCCCTCCCTTCTCCCTTCAGTCTCCCCCTAGCTCACCTCACTCTCATCCCATCTTCTCTTTTACTTCCCATCTTGCCTCCTCCCACCCCTCTCTCTCCCCTCCCTGCCTCCTTCAGCTCTCCTTATAGGCTGAGTCCCGGGGTCCTCCTCCGAGTCCTACTCCTCAGATGAAAGGGGAGAGTGGATGGAGCGAGCCAGCTCTGTATGAAGGAGGACGGGGGAGGGGGGCCTCATGAAGCTGCGGCAAGGAAAGAGCAGGGCTGGGCAGCGCCAACTCCTCACACAACTCCAGCAGCCGCCTGTTCTGCCTCTGCAGATGCCATTCACGCGGAGCATGTTTTCAGTGGTGTCTCCTGGGCTGGGTGTGGTAGCCAGCTGGCAAGTGGGGTCAGCAGGGCTGCAGTGAAGGACTTGACCTTCCTCCAGCAGCACAGCCCATTCCTGGGAGGACAGGAAGAGCCATCCATGCTCAGGTGCAGATCCTGTGCCTAGCGGTGCACACGCCAAGCACATTCTTCAGGCGGTGGGAACTGGTCCACGTCCAGGCCACACCTGGCTCAGAGGTGCGCTCTGTCTCCTGACCAGTGGGGAGGTTGGGCTGGAAGAGCCTCACTATGCTGGTTTGACTTTCCAGCTCTACAGTGTTTCCAGTGTGAACGATTCAATGCCAGTGGGGTCTGTGAGACTGGAGAAAACTTCTGCCAGACTCAAGGCAGCGAGGAGTGCTTCCTGAAGAAGGTCTACGAAGGTAGGTGGGGCCTGAGGTCTCCTGGGTGACCTTTGCCTGAGGTTAGAGGCTGGCAGTGGGTGTTGAGGGTGGTGGTGATGGGGGTAGAATGAACCTCTCCACGTGGGACCCCATGAGAGCTTGGGCCCCAAGGACAAGGCGGGGTGGCTGTAGGACTCAGGGAGGTGGCCTCTCAGGAGCCCTGGGAGTAGGAGCAGCATAGAAAAGGGGTAGTTTTCTTCTTTTAACCTGAACTAATGAAGCAGTATCATCTCATTCTGGTACTGGGCTCCAAGTGGCCCTTAACTGGGATGGTGACCTGTAACTGAAGTAGGGGTCTTTTGTTTAGCTCCTGAGGGTGACTAGAATTGGGCTGCTGAAATTCCCCTGAGTGGGACCTGACTGTGATGGGGTTTGGGGAACTAGGGACAGAGGTTGGGGGAGAGGAAGGAGGAGCGGGAGGAGGGCAGTGTTTGTTCATCCTCTCGTGTGTGTTTTTTGAGGGGAGCTGATTGAGCAAAGTTTGCAGAGCTATCCTAGGAGATCCCACTAGGGGGCCCCACCTCCAGCATCTCAATCCCAGGAGGCAGATATTTACCAAGAGCATGAGTCCTCCATGGAAAGTGCTGTTTTCCCCTCATTCCTTGATTAGTTTGTTGATGCACTGGTCCTCGGATTTATTCTGGAATATTTATTGAGCTGCACCCCAGGACATGCTGGACCCCACACCCACAGGCCTGCAACCTGGGTTCTGGGTCCTCACTTGCCCTCTTCTCTGCCTCTCTCCAGGTGACACCGTTTCCTATGGATACCAGGGTTGTAGCAGCCTATGTATTCCCATGAAGCTCTTTAATCGCATCACTACTGTGGAGTTTAAATGCTGCCATGACTCACCTCTCTGCAACAAGTTCTAAAGACAGCGCCCAGCTTTTGCCCTGATCTGGTGGCTAAAGCTAACTGAGCATCTCTTTCTGCTACCACAGTCTCTGAGACTCTGTGATCTGAATACAGGTCCCCTGTGAGAAGCAGCCTCAGTCTCATTTTGTTTTCAGGCCCCATGTCCTTCCCTTCATTGTGAAATGCCCTCAAGATGGTCTTTAAAACCAAACTGGAGTGAAAAAGTGGTGGGCATAGTGAGGTCCAAGGGTACTTTTTCTGGCTCTAATCTTCAGTCGCATTGATTGCTGCTTAAAAAGGCAGTGTCTGGGGAAGACTATGAAATTGTGATTGTGTGTGTTCCGGAAGAAGGTGCTGAAGGAGAAGGGAGAATCTTCAAAAGCTGAAAATGGTGGGAGTGTGAGGGGGTCCACAAATGATATGTTAGTTGAGTGAGCTAGGTGTTGTGACACAAATCTCTGAAGTTATTGGTGGCTTAAATCAGTAAAAAATGGAGGCACTTATGACAAAGTGATCTAACACAGAAGTGGAACTTACACCTGTCCACCTCCAAATGCAGCATAGACTTTGGGCTAGGAAGGGCTTGTGAGCATTATGGCCACCGAAAAAGAGAGATCTGTGGTCTGCGGTAGGCCACAGACAAGGCTGCCTAGGAAGGGGAAGAAAGGAGGAAGAGGAGGAGGAAGGAGATTAAGGGGCAGCAAAGTCTATCTGCCAGTCTAGCTTCTGGAGCAGCAGAGATGTTAGCAACTGTCTGCAAAGGGGAGTCACTGGATTGTTCAGAATTTCTACTGGAAAATTGGGACCTTAGAAGTTTTCAGAGGGAACTAACAGATGGAGGGATTCCTGAAGACGATAAATGAGAGGTGTCAGGAGGGGCTTCGTAAGTACAATGCACCCCACCGCGTCCCCTTCACATTTGCAATGAGTCCAGGCTATAAATCCAGTGGGGGAGGTGTCCGTTGGCCAGGTGCCCTCAGCAGTGCTGCAGATGGGAGGGAGTCATCCCCCACATACATCCGGGAGGGGAAGGGGCAAAGTTCACCTGGAGTCCAGGAAGGTCAGTTTGCTTTTCTACTGACTACCCTCACAGCACTATAGCCACCGAGGACCCACCCTGCCAAGCCCAGGTGGGTAACCGGGTCCTGCTCCAGCCTCCCCATCTCCCTGATGCTCAGGTCTTCTCTGGACCCAGGGCCTTTCCAGCATTTGCTCAGAGAGAAAATTCAGCCTGTTGTGCACAGCTGCCTTGCTCAGTATTTTGGGAGATGAGTCCTAGGCTCAGGCGGTGGATGATGTGAACTGGAGTAGAGCTCTGGGGGAGGCAGCCTCTCAAAACCTGACCGGGAATCCCACTTTTCACAGAAGAATGGATTCTGCACACTCAAGGCTTTTCTTGTCCTTCCCACGGTCATGGTTCGAGTTCCCCTGAAGCAGACCCTGAGACAAGAATTCTAATGTGATAGTTCATTTGGGAGGTGTCTGCAGAAAATTTTGGTGGGGATGTACTATTACTATTCCCATGTTGTAGATGAGGGACCGAAAGCCTAGAGAGGTGTGATAGTTTCCCAAAACTACGGAAGCAGATTTCCACCCAACCTGTCTCCAAAGTTCACAATACTTCTCTCCACAATCTACAAGTTATTTATTGGAGCGAGGATAGGCAAGCTTTTCTCTAAAGGACCAGAGAGTAAATATTTTAGGCTTTGAGAGCCATATGGTCTCTGTTATAACTATTCAGCTCTGCCATGTGTAGCACAAAATCAGCCACAGAAAATATGTAAATGAATGACTATGACTGTGTTCTAACAAAACTTTATTCATGGATCCTCAAATTTGAACTTCATATAGTTTTCACATGTTATAAAATACTATTCTTCTCTTGAATTTTTCCAACGTTTAAAAAATGTAAAAACCATCCTTAGTGCATGCACCATCCAGGAGCAGGCAGTGGACTGGATTTGGCCCATAGGTCACAGGTGATGATCCCCGTCTGGAGAGTTCTTGGGCTCATATGGGAGCACAGAGATGTGCCAAGCCCAGCACCTCAAAGGGCTCAGCTCTGTGCCAGCTCCTTAGATGATTGGAGGGGCAAGCTGCCTTACATCTAGTGAACTCTGCTCTCTTTACTGATCAGGAAACTGAGGCTTACAGATGTAAATATCCAGGCTTATAGAGTCTGAGGTTTTTCTAGATAAAGCTTTTTTCACTACCACACATTATATTATTTTTGTTTGTTTTGAAAATTAACAGCAAAGCAGAACACAGATAATACAGCTGTGATCCTCACCATATTGTTTGTGTGTGTTCCGGAAGTTTAGGGAAAACCCAAGAAAGCTTCGATGGCCTCAATGGGAAGTCTGTGGGAATTGAAGCGGGTGGCATGGTCTCCAGTACTCTTCTGGGAGCCCTTCTCCAGTATCCCATCTAAGCAAGCTCCCAACACTGAACGAGGAAGAAATAGAAAATATGAACATACAAATTACCAGTACTTAAGCTGAATCAGTAATTTTAAAACTCACAACAAACAAAAGTCCAGAACCAGATGACTTCATAGGTGAATTCTACCAAACATTTAGAGAAGAATTAACACATATCCTTTTGAAAATATTCGAAGAAATTGCAGAGGAAGGAACACTTCTGAACTCATTCTATGAGGCCAGCATCAAAACAGTATGGTACTGGCACATAGATTAATGACAAAAACAGACACACAGATAAATGGAAGAGGATAGAGAGCCCAGAAATAAATCCATGAACTTATGGTCAATTAAGCTACAACAAAAGAAGCAATAATATACACTGGAGAAAAGACAGTGTCTTTAATAAGCATGGCTGGAAAAACTGAACAGCTACATGTAACAGAACGACATTAAACATTCTCTTACATCCTATGCAAAAATAAACTCAAAATGGATTAAAGACCTAAACATAAGACCGGATACTATAAAACTCCCAGAGGAAAACATAGGCAGAACACACTTTCACATAAATCGCAGCAGTATTTTTTTGGATCCGTCTCCTAAAGTAAAGGAAATCAAAGCAAAAATAAACAAACGGGACCTAATCAAACTTAAAAGCTTTTGCGTAGCAGAGGAAACCACCGACAAAATGAAGACATCCCTTCCCCCAACAGTTAGTGCTGAGAGTGTGGACCGAGTGTGTGCTCCTGGCTCCGATCACACGTTTATTATCATTTTTTTTTTTTAAGGAAAAGGAATTTATTGGCATATATATCTGAAAAATCCCACAGTTAATGACTTTAGGCACTGCTGCCTCGAGGAGTTCAAATGGCTAAACACCACGATTTAAAATGCCCATTTAGAACTTTATAATTAAAATACCCTTTTATTATTATTATTTTTAATAGACTTTATTCTTTTAGAGTAGTTTCAGGTTCACAACAGAATTGAGCAGAAAATACAGAGTTCCCACATAGCCCTCCCCACCCACATACATATACTCCCCTACCTTCAACATCCCTCATCAGTCACATATTTATTATTTAAAAAAAAAAAATCTAAATAACAATCTTTTAAAATCCCTCAAAAATTTTTACAAAAAATCCACGTCTTCCTGGCTGGAGACGTATTTCTTTCTCTTTTATGAAATAACCCGGTGCAGCAGCCAAGACCGACCACCCGCCGGCCCGCAGAGCCTCAGCAGCTCCCCGAGGGAACCAGGCGGCCGAGGCCTCCTGGCTGCGCGGCCCCGACACCGCCGCCCTGGCGGCCTGGCCCGCAGCCGGCACCGGCGGCAGCACATCGACCCCGTCCTACGACGGCGGAGTAGTTTTCGAGTCCGGGAGACTTTTGGCCCTCGGCGCTTGCCCTCGTTCCCCGCCCTCCTGCTCCTGCTCCGCCCCCGGCCCTGCACCGGCTCTTCTCCTCACAGAAAGGTCGCGGCCTGAGGCGGGGTGAACCCCAGCGTCCCCGTGGCCTCACCCCGATGTGACCAAGGCGATGCTCCGCGACAGGTTCAGCCCGGCCGGGCCATCCTCTGCATCCGGGTCTGCAGTGACGTGATCGCCCGCCGCCCCTTGGGCTGTGTGAACCTGAGGACGGTGAGAGCCGGGCCTGGTGGGCGGGTGGGCACGAGGCTCAGGCAAGGCGGGTGGCCGGGCTAGGCCGGCGGGAGGGGGCGGGATGGCATGTCACCTCCCCACCCAGGGCCC
The DNA here is from genome assembly GCF_036321535.1 of Camelus dromedarius. Lineage (NCBI taxonomy): Eukaryota > Metazoa > Chordata > Mammalia > Artiodactyla > Camelidae > Camelus > Camelus dromedarius. The sequence goes on from NC_087469.1 coordinate 14,448,646, forward strand.
GCGGGGAGAGGCTCGGGCGCCGGGACCCTGGTTCCCCGAGCCCGTGGGGACGCGCGCAGCCGGCAGCCTCATGCCCCTCGCACGCTCGGCCCCTTCCTCCCTTGCGACCATTTTCTACGCCTCAGCGGCCCGCAGACTTTAGGGCGATGACGCGCCGGGAGCTTGGGTGAGGCTGGGTTCTTCCACGGCGCTCTGCCAGTAGCTGCGGCATTCTGGGGCGCCGAGCCCCCTTCTCAGTAGGTGGAGGTGGTCCCACCACTCAGGGCTCTTGCCGGCGCCCCAGGACTGGGGGGAAGTGCATTTTGGTGCTAGAAAAATAACCTCGTGTTGAACCCTGTAACCTCCCAGGCCTGAGGCCTGTTCCTGCTACTGGCCGGATCGCCTTCGGGAGCTATGGAGACTTAGAATAAAGTGAATACAGTGTTCTAAAAAAAAAAAAAAAAAAAAAAAAAAATACAACATACTGAATGGGAAAAAAAATTTGCAAATGATGTGATTGATAAGGAATTAATATCCACTGTATATAAAAAGCCCATACAACTCAACACCAAAAAAACAAACAACCCAATTTAAAAAAGGGTCAGAAGAACTGAATAGACATTTTTCCAAAGAGGAAATGCAGATGGCCAACAAGCATATGAAAAGGTATACAACATCACTAATCATCTGGGAAATTGAAATCAAAAACCACAATGAGGTATCACCTCACATCTGTCAGAAAGGCAATCATCAAGAAAACAAGTGTTGGCAAGGACATGGAGAAAAGGAAACCCTTGTATACTGTTGGTGGGACTGTAAATAGGTGTAACCACCTTGAAAAACAGTATGGAGGTTCCTTAAAAAACTAAAAATAGAGTTACCATATGATCCAGCGATCCTATTCCTGTGCATATATCTGGAAAAGACAAATATGCCAATGCAGAGATACATGCACCCCAATGCTCACAGCAGCACTATTTGCCACAGCCACGACATGGAAGCGATCTAAGTGTCCATCAACAGATGAATGGATAAAGAAGATGTCATACACACACACACACACACACACACACACACACACACACACACACACACACACTGGTATTACTCAGCCATAAAAAATAATGAAATATTGCCATTTCCAGCAATATTGATGGATTTAGAGATTATCATACTGAGATAAGTCAGAGAAAGACATACTACATAATAACACATATAGGGAATCTAAAAAAAATACAGTCAACTTATTTATAATACAGAAACATACTCAACAGACAGAAAACAAATTTATGGTTACCAAAGGGGAGGGGAAAGGGTAAATTAGGAGTATGGGATTAACAGATATACACTACTATATATAGAATAGATAAACAACATGGGCCACTGTATACCATAGGGAACTGTATTCAATATATTTTTGAGATTCATAATTTTAAAAATATATGTATAATATGTATATCTCAAGATAAATATATCTTGATACATTGTATATGTAACTGAATCATTTTGCTGTACACCTAAAACTAACACAATATTATAAATCAACTATTTTTAAATAAAAAAATTTAAAGCACAGTTAAATATTGAAAAGTTACATTCCTTGCCTTCATTTAGGAAGTCTGACATACAAAATTTCATCATAATGTGGTATATATGGGAAGAAAGTAAGCATAGGTTCCTATGGGAGCACAGATCAGGGGCATCTAAGCTGGTCTAGGGGTTCTAGGTTTATAAGAAATGATAGTTGAGTAAAATACATGAGGATTATTTAGAGAAAGTTGAGGAAAAGAGTACTTTAAGACCAAAAAATTGGAGTTGGTCAAGTTGTATGTGGGCAGCCACAATCTGTTTAGAATTACTAAAGAACAAAGTAAAAAAAAAAAAGAAAGTGGGAGAGGAGGCCAAAGAGGAAGGAGGGGCAAAGCCTAGGGGTACTTTGTGTGCCAAGTTGTTAGAACTGTTTTAGTAGATATGGTAAGGAGAAGCAGATTTACAAAATGTTAGCAGGTAAAATTGTGGTTGGATGAGGGGGTGGGGATCACAGACCAAACTCCTAGGTTTCTGGACCGGAAGTAATTGAAGGTATTTAGACTGAGAATTTAGGGGTGCAAAGCAGTTTTATGGGAGGATGATGAGATCTCTTTTGGACATAATGAATATGATGGGCCAGAGGAAAATCCAGTTGGCCATCATAACAGGAAGTTCATAGAGAGGTCTAAGGATCCAAAAAGCCCATGGGTAAAAGACTTGAGACCATTAGCCTGTATAGTAGATGGTTAAGTGTAGCCCAAGAGAATTTGATGGCTATCATTATGAGAGTTAATGACCCCCTCCCCAATGAACTCTGTGAGAAAAGCACCGAGGAATAAACTCCAGGAAACATCAGTGTTAATGTGGTGGATGAAGTGTGAGAAGGGGTGAGGAAGAGTGAGTGGTGGTGGTGGTGGGTGTGGTAGCGTGAGTCCTTGTTATTAAAAAATGGCCTGAGATTCAAGCATAATACAAAAGAAAACCATTCAACCACAAAAGGAAAAACAAAGTAAAGAAAGGAACAAAGAAGAAATAAAAAATCAACTGGAAAACAAGGTCTAAAATGACAATAAATATGTATCTGTTGATAATTACCTTAAAGGTCAATGGACTAAATGCTCTGATCAAAAGACATAGTGGCACATTGGATAATAAAACAGGAGCCTACAGTATTCTGACTGCAAGGGCAAAGGATACACATAGACTAAAAGTGAAAGGATAGAAAAATGTTTCATGCAAATGAAATGACAAGAAAGTGAGAATAGCAATACTCATATCACGTGAGAAAGATATATCACGTAAATGGAAATGACAAGAAAGTAGGGGTAGCAATACTCATATCACACAAAATAGACTTTAAAACAAAGGCCGTAAAGATAAAAAAGGACCCTATATAATGATAAGAGGATCAATACAGGAAGAGGATATTACAATCATTAACATATATGCACCCAACAGAGGAGCACCTAAATACATAAAACAAATACTAACAGACTTAAAGGGAGAAATTGATGAGAATACAATAATAGGAGACTTTAACACTACTGACAGATGGACAGATCAATAGAAAGATCTTACAGACAGAAAAATAATAAGGCAACAGGGCTCCTGAATGCCACAATAGAGCAGTTAGATGTAATTGACATCTACAAAACACTACATCCCCCCAAAAACTAGAATACACGTTCTTTTCAAGTGCATGTAGAACTTTCTTTAGGATGGACCACATACTAGGACACAAAACAAGCTATAATAAATTTAAGAGGATAGGAATTATTTCAAGCGTCTTCTCTAACTGCAGTGGCATTGAACTATAAATCAACCAGAGAAAGAGAAATGAAAAAAAAAAAGATTCCATGAATACTAAACAATATGGTACTAAAAAAAAAATAGGCCAACTTGAAATCAAAAGAGAAAAATAAAAAAATAACTTGATATAAATGACAATGAAAACACAACCATACAAAATCTATGGGATGCAGCAAAAGCAGTTCTAAGAGAGAAGTTCATAGTGATATAGGTATTCCTCAAAAAACAACAACAAAACAACCCAAATATAGAATGTAACCTACCACCTAAAAGAATTAGAAAAAGGACAAACCTAAATTCAGCAGAAGGATGGAAATATGAAAGATCAGAGAGGAAAGAAATGAAGTTGAGAAAAAATAATAGAAAAAAATCAATAAAACCAAGAGCTGGTTGTTTGAAAGGATAAACAAAGTTGAAAAACCTCTTGCCAGGCTCACCAAGAAAAAAGGAGAGAGGACCCAAATAAACAAAATGAGAAATAAAAGAGATTAAATAACAAATGATACCAGAGAAATTTTTTTAAAATTACTTAAGAAAACACTATGAACAGTAAGATGCCAACAAAACGGACAACCTAGAAGAAATGAACAAGTTTCTAGAAACATACAGCCTGCTAAAACTGATTCAAGAAGAAACAGATAACTAGAAGTGAAATAGAGTAATAATAATAAAAAAAACTTGCTGCAAACAAAAGTCCAGGACCAGATGACTTCACTGGGGAGTTCTACCAAACATACAGAAAAGAGCTCATACTGATTCTTCTCATATTCTTCCAAAAAATTGAAGAGAAGAGAATACTGCCAGTCATTTTATGAAGCCACCATTACCCTGATACCAAAACCAGATAAAGACAATACAAAAAGAAAGAAAGAAGGAAAGGAAGAGGGAAAGGAAAGGAAAGGAAGGAAGGAAGAAAGAAAATTACAGGCCAAATCTTTGATGAATATAGATGCAAAAACCCTCAACAAAATATTAGCAAATTGAATCCAACAATACATAATAAGGATTATACAAGTTGGATTCATTCCAGGGTCAGAAGGATGGTTCAGTATACAGAAAACAATGTGATACACCACACCAATAAAAGGAAAGACAAAAATCACATGATCATCTCAATAGATGCAGAAAAAGCATTTGATAAAAACATATATGACTGAAAGATGAAATGTAAGGGAGGAAACAGGTGACCCACCTTTTAATGCCTAGAATAAAATGGAATTAAAAACAATGAGGTGATAAAACTCTTAGCTTACATTTTTCGAGAGTTATGTCAGGGACTGTTCTAAGCACTTTACAGTTTTTTCTATTTTCATTAAATCATTCTCAAATGTAATGTATGCAATTCAGCAGATTTAGCATTGTAGGGATTCAGAACAGACCTTTCCAAGATGAGTCACTTTGGCATGTGGGTTATTTTGAGCTAAAGGCAGTCGAGACCCTGTGGGCTCAAGAGAAACTATTGCCTCTCCTTTAACTACATGGGAGAATTTAAATGGAAAATTTTTCCCAGAATAAAGTTATTATCAGAGATAACTTTTGTATAAATGGCTTCATCTGTATAGCAGGGCACATTCTAATTATCTGCTCCTATTTAAAAAAAATTGTTTTAATTAACATACAGTCTTGTATTTGATTTAGGTGTAGAGTATAGTGATTCAGTATTTTTATACATTATGGAATGATCATGGCAATGACCAGCTAGCATCTGTCACCATACAAAGTTGTTACAATATTATTGAATATGTTCCCTATGTGTACGTTATATCCCCATGACTTAGTTATTTTATAGCTAGATGTTTGTATCTCTTTTTTTGGGGGGGTATCTCTTAATTCTTAACCTATTTCATCTGTACCCCGAGCCCCCATATTTTTTCTCTACGAGACTTTGTTTTGTTTGTTCATTTGTTTTGTCTTTTAGATTCCATATATAAGTGAAATCGTATTTGTTTTTCTCTGTCTGATTTATTTCACCTAGCATAATATCCAGCAGGTCCATCCATGTTGCTTCAAATGGCAAGATTTCATTCTTGTACATGGCTGGGTAATAATCCATTGTATGTATGTGTATTGTATGTAAATGTCACATCTTCTTTACCCCTTCATCTATGAATGAACAGTTAGGTTGCTTTCATGTCTTGGCTATTGTACATAGTGTTGCAATGAACATGGGGGTAAATATATCTTTTCTAATTAGTGTTTTTGTTTACTTCAGATAAATATCCAAAACATGTGATAGTTCTATTTTTAGTTTTTTGAAGAATTTCCATACTTTTTTCCATAGTGGTTGTACCAATTTACATTTCCATCAAAAGTGCACAAGGATTCTCTTTTTCTCCACATCTATGCCAACACTTGTTTCTTGTCTTTTTGAGAATGTCCCTGCTGACAGATATGAGGTGTAGCTCACTGTGTTTTTTTTTTTTTTTTAAATATTGAGCTGTATAAGCGTTTGTATATTTTGGAAATTAATCTCCCTTGTCAATAGCATCATTTGCAAATATTTTCTCCCGGTCCGTAGGTTGTCTTTTTGTTTTGTTTATAGTCTTTGCTATGCAAAAACTTTTAAGTTTAATTAGGTCCCATTTGTTTATTTTTGGTTTTATTTCTATTACTCTAGGAGACAGATCAAAAAAATATTGCTGTGATTTACATCAAAGAGTTTTCTGCCTATGTTTTTCTCAAGCAGTTTTAGAGTATCTGGTCTTACATTTAGATCTTTAATCCATTTTAAGTTTATTTTTGTGTGTGGTTTTAGAGAGTGTTCTAATTTCATTCTTTATATGTTAACTGTCCAGTTTTGTTAACACCACTTTTCTCCATTGTATATTCTTGCCTCCTTTATTGTAGATTAATTGATCATAAGTGTGTGGGTTTATTTCTGGACTTTCTATCCTGTTCCATTGATCTATGTGTTTATTTTTGTGCCAGTACCATACAGCTTTGTAGTATAGTCTGAAGTCAGGGAGCATGATTCCTCCAACTCTTCTTCTTTCTCAAGTTGTTTTGGCTATTCGAGGTCTTTTGTGTTTCCATTTAATTAAAATTTTTTTGTTCTAGTTCTGTGAAAAATGCCATTGGTAATTTGATAGAGATTACATTGAATCTGTAGCTTGCCTTGGGTAGTATGGTCATTTTAACAATATTGATTCTTCTACTTCAAGAACGCAATACATCTTTACATCTGTGATGTCTTCAGTTTCTTTCATCAGTGTCTTACAGTTTTCTGAGTATAGGTCCTTTGTCTTCTTGGGTAGGTTTATTTCTAGGTATTTTACTCTTTTTGATTCAAAGATAAATGGGGTTGTTTCTTTAATTTCTCTTTCTGATATTTCATTGTTAGTGTTTAGAAATGCAAAATATTTGTGTATTAATTTTGTATCCTGCAACTTTACCTAATTCATTGATGAACTCTAGTAGTTCTCTGGTAGCATCTTTAGGATTTTCTATGTATAGTATCATATCATCTGCAAATAGTGACGATGACAATTTTACTTCTTCCTTTCCCAATTGGGTTTATTTTTTTGTTTTTCTTCCCTGATTGCAGTAGCTAGAACTTCTAAAACTATATTAGATAAAAGTGGCAAGAGTGGGCATACTTTTCTTGTTTTGGACCTTAGATGGAATGCTTTCGGCTTTTCACCATTGAGTGTGATGTTAGCTGTGGGTTTGTCACATGTGACCTTTATTATGTTGAGGTATGTTCCCTCTGTGCCCACTTTCTGGAGAGGTATTGTCATAAATGGATGTTGAATTCATCCTGTTTTTTAAATTAAACTTTTCTTAACTGGATTCTCTGATTAATAATTGAGGAGAAAATTAATATGAAGAATTGAGCCAGCAACCTAATGACGTAAGTGCTGTAATATTCCCTATAGATTAATGATTTGCTGGGGTCTCATAGCCTGTAAATATTGGAATGAGCCTTCAAACCCAGATCTATCTGATTTCTGAGCCTGTGCTCTGACTAGGGCACTTCCTTGTGGGATTTCAGCCTACACACATTACTGAAAGATCTGATGGGGACTGGCGTGGGTCTGGAAGCTTGCGGTGGTTCTTGACACCCCCTGTCTGAGTGCTGCCCAAGAGGAGTTTCCTGCACTGGGAGAGAGGTTGTGCCTGATGACCGCTAAGTAGACTGACCACATAATTTATTCCCTAACTAAAGCATTTGGGGAGCGAAAGCAGTGATTTAGTAAGTAAGCTTTGAATAAAGTCATGGATTAGGACTAACTGTTAGATCTCTCCCAACTTTAGGAGTCTCATGGGCTCAGGTAAATTTAATATATTAATACTTAATCAAGCTCTCAATTCCTCATGGAACTCCCCTTCTGAAAAAACGGAAAACTTTCACACCACATTATTCAGGGATGTGCGTGTATCATCCAGCATAACTCCACTATTTAAAATGACCATTATCTTCCTGTACAATCTAATGCAGACACATTATAGAATGTTACTTAAGAAACTTTGTGGGGAAGAGTGGAAAAAGGAAGGGCAACCAGGAGTGTGGGGCAGTGTATTCTTCTTTGAGGTGCTCCTGGCCTTTTCTGGTATAGATTTAACTTATGATTTATGTGTGGAGCTGTTTTAGTCAAGTAGCATCCCCATTTTATGTTAGTATACTCAGATAGCTGTCACAGATGTTTTCTAGTGGGACCACATCCCCTGTATCTTTAAAAGATGGTTTGTTTATTGTAAGCACCCTAGATAAAACAGGTACATCATGCTAAAATAATTTCATACTTAGGCATCCACTGCTGACCTTTCCTTGGGAAACACCATCACAGAGTGTTTGAGGAGCATACATTTCTATGAGAAGATTTGACCAGAATGTTATTTTCTGTTTTTAACTCTTTTTTCCTAGGTTCCCCAGTGATAACATGTCCCTTTACAATATCACATTATGCATTATGTAGTATGCACTTATTGTTATCAATATATTATTCAAGTTTGCACAGAACAGTGTATCTTCAGTAAAATAATGCTATGGAAGAAGAAATGTGTTCATTGGAAGCTCCAATAACTTTTTTATATCCTGTTTCCTTTTTCTACGACTCCTTCACCTTCTGTTCTTGCATACCTATGATGGGGGTGATGTAAGACTTGGGAAGCATGAGCATCTCCGGAATTCCGCTGTCATTAGAGAGGCAGGCTGAACATACAGGGGACCCCGGGTTACTCAGCAAAGTTGCTCAGTTTGGAGACTGGCTAAAAATGAAATCATTCATTCATGCACCCCACACTCCTGCAGCATCTACTCTGAATAATCTTTGTCTTCTGAAAGTGGTGAAGGAGAGCCCTCACACATTATTTCTCTGCTCTCAAAAGTGTGGGATGCAGATGGACTCTCAGTCTGTGGGTGCGTTGAGGTTCTTGGCCTTTTCCCTCCCGTAGTTGCTTTCTGGGCTGGCAGACCTTCGTGCATTCAGTTATTTGTTCTATTATTCTTGTTTAGTCAGAAATATTACTGGACCACGTGTTGTGCCGAGTGCTTCTGGTTAATGGTGAACATGAGTGTCAAGGTCTCTGCCATGAAAAGGTTGTCTAGATGGAGGAGGGAGCGGAAGGGAGACTGCCCCTGTGACCTGGAACGTTTTCTCTGGTGCCCAGCCTGCACATTGGGATCTTGCTCCTACATCCTTCTCTTCCCTTGACTGGTTGTAACTAGAATATAAGTATGAACATTGTAGTTGGGGAGTTGGCTCTTTTAAATATGCAAATAGTGAATTCAGGATACTATAAGATTGTAATTTCAGAGGTGTCAGGGCAAAAGTATTCCTGTGAATAACAACAGCAAAATTTTAAATTAAAAGTATTACCTGCTTCCTTTAGTGTCCAGAGAAATAACAGTAATATACCAGGAAGTGTTTCATATTTTATAAAATAAACTAGTTCTCTATATTGCTTTTGTTCCTTTTTTGTTTAAAAAGTATTTGCTGTATATATAATGTGTTTATGATGGGTTGAAGATACATCCTGATTAAGATATGCATGATAGCAGTAGATGTGGGTACTGGTTTATAGAAAATACTAAGTAAATGTTTGCTATTGTAACTACCTCTGCCTTTGTCAACACTGATTCTGTATTGAGAGGCCCCTGGTCTCAACTGTGAGCTCAAATATAAGGAAGGGGAAGGCAGGAGGCATAGACTGCTCCTGTGATGAATGCTTTCTGAGCCCTGAGGCAGGTGTCAGCCCAGGGTGGGTACTGTCCTGGGCTGTAGGACAAGAGAAGGGGGTAGTCATAAGGGACATTGGACCTAGAGGAAATGACTATTTTAGCAAAGCCCTGCCCATATTAGATGCCCCTGATCTTCGACCTAGGATAGTGGGATGTCCAGAGAGTAAAGAATCAGTGATTGCTGAGGGGCCCAGCAGATCTGGTCAGGCATCATGTCCCCCACTGATCAGGAGGTAGCCTCCAGGGAACAGGAGGGGCACGTGGGACATTTGTCCTCGGAAGTGTCCAAGGTGGCTGATTCTGTGGGAACGTTTCCTGGGTCTGTGTGGTGGTGAAACACCCACTGGCAGGTGCGTAAAAGGAAGCTTCTGCCCACAGTCCAGGAGCAGCTCAGTCCAGATTCTTCAGCCCTCCCTCATCTGCACACAAGAGCAGCCTGTCCTTGCCCTTCCCGGGTGCTCTGCTCCCCTCCTCCAGCCACCTCTGCATCTTCCCGCCATCCCAGACCGAGATGGACAGGCTCCTGCTTCTGCTCCTGCTGCTGGGAGTCTTCCCGCTCGTGTTCTTCCAGGGAGTGGGTGAGTGCCTGTGGTCACTGGGCAGGGAGTGAGGCTGTGGAGGTAGGCTGGGGAGCAGCTCCGGGGTGATGACCTGGCCAGCTTGGGAGGGGACAAGAGTCAGGGATGAGGTTCTGGGATGACCTGACCAGCAGGGATCTAAGGTCTCTTTCTGCCGTCCCCACCCCGACTGCTGCCAGGGAAAGAGGTGACTTCCTTTCCAAGGTTTCAGAGTGGGGTCGGTCACTCCCGGGGGCAGATTGGGGCTGGGAGCTCTTGTCACTTGTAGATTTTGTGGCTTGCTGGGATGGTCCTAAGAGGAAGAGCCAAAGGTTTTCAAGACTTTCTATAAAGAAGCAACCACGGGTCAGTGACATGGTCTGAAGAGGTAATTCGATTGCTTATTTTGAACCAGTATTTTTACAGTAGTGTTTTCACTTTGATATGTGTATACTTTGGATGACTTTTGGTGCTGTCCTAGGAAATCTTTGGAGATTAAAATCTACCTCCTCACCTTCAAGCCAGTGCAGTCTTTATGCCCCATCCATTTCCCCAGAGATTCGGGCCCAGGGTGACTATATGTAGATGTTCTGAATGTGTTTTGCACAATTGATCCAAAGCCAAAGGGAGCATGTGAGCACAAAGCTCAGGCAGGCTCCCAGGAAACCAAAATTAAGGAGACATAATCTCTTAGTGTTGTTTAGGTGCAAGTGTGGAAATTTCACTTGCTTGGTTAGAACCCATACCTTTTTCTCTTATGTTTCACCTTCCAGTATCTTCATATCACCTGGCGAGTCATGTCTCATATTCTTGTTCAAGGTTATTTAAAAAGAAAACAGCTTTACTGGGATATAATTCACATACCATCCAATTCACTCTTAAAGTATATACAAGTTATTTATGATTAATGGATTTTAAGATCCTCATGTCAAAGACCCCATTTCCTTAAATATCCAATGGAAGCAGTCTAGAGGGGGTATTTCTTACCCCAAATTATTTGCAGGAGAAATATTTAGAGTCATCTTTTGTCTTTAAAATCCTGGATCCTAATGTGTCTTACACACCTTGGTCTCAGGGCATTCAACCCTGGGCTCAGCCTCCATGTCTGTTTCTCTGCAGCTCCAGCCACCTTGTGTAAAGTCTGCAGTATCTTTAAGAAGGGCAAATGTTTGGAAGGTGAGGGTAACTGCACTATGGAAGCAGGCCCAGGATGCAGAACCACGGATGTGTACTTTTTCCATGTGAGAGGTAATGCTGTTAAGCCAGGCTCTTCCGACTTGAGCTGGCCCCTGGCTGCTGACACTGTGTAGGGGCTCCAGTCTGAGGGAGCCCTTGCTAGGAGGTGGATGTGTCCCTACTCTGGAGACCAGGCTTGGTGTGATGGGGAAGTTCCCGTTACTTTATTTAGTTCCAAGTATTGTTCTCTGGCACTGAGTATAAATGTCCTTTTCTTCCAGATATGTGGCACTACAATCACACTCAATTGGACTGTTCTGATAAGTGTAGGGCTTGGAAGTTGATTCGTGCGTACTCGAAGGTTTCGAGCTTTTGCTGTGAAGGTCAAGAGTTCTGCAATATGTATAGGGGGAGATCACTGCACTGGAAGCGTCACTAACTGCAAATTCCTTTGTCAGCGGTGGTGTCCACTCACCCTTCTGTTCCTGGCATCTCTGGTCCTGTATCCCTCCACGTGTGCTCTTGAAGAGCATGCAGGAGCCTCCTGTCTCCTCCAAGTATCCCTCTTCACCTCTCCCCTGGCCGCTGGCTCCTTCCCCCCGACACCAAGTACTCTTGGTTCATCCGTGTTTCACCTCTCTGCTTCGTTCACATCTGCAAGTCACAGCCCACCTCACCTTGTGTTCCCTGATCCCTCACAGTCACTCTACTTCTCTGGCTGCCTGGCTTCTAATCCCACCAACTCAGAAGGGACTGCAATGTGCCCAGAAAGGTGATGGGTTCCATTTTATACGTCAGGAGTTTGTGGGGTCAGTGGGAAGCTCAGGAAAATGTGTCCAACTGGCAGATGGACAGAGAGGCCTCGAAATCCAAGAAGATACCAAGGCTGGAGGCAGAAAAAGCAGGATCATCAGATTAAGATGCTATGGACATACTCAGAATCTACTGATAGCTTAGGTGATAAGACTTAAAGAGGTTGTTAGTGAGTGAGGTGGGAGTGAGGATGGACAGATCATTGATGCTAGAGACCACCAAAATAAAAAGTGGGTGAAAGTCACTCTCTGGAAAGAGCCATGGATGGTGGTCACAGAAGTAGATGGAGAACCAGGACTGCAGAGTGTCACTTTCTGCTTTCTGTGACAACTTGCATGCTATTGGCAGAGCAGGTTCAATGGAGAAGAGGCACAGAAACCACATGACAATGGGTTGAGGAATGGGTGGGCTGTGACAGGAGGAAATAGGATAGGCAACCCCTCGAGAAGTTTGGGAGGAATTGAAAGTAGAGTAGTATCTTTTATAAAACAATGAGTTTAACGTATTTTTAGACATAGGAAGGTTTATGTCTTCTCTTTAATGTAAAACGCCTCTATTATTATGACTGTGGTAATACCTGTCACCATGTTACTATCTCTCCCAATGTGCATTTTAAAACTTTTATCACCAGTTCTGTGTGTTTTTTCTACCTTTTTGACCTCTGGTTTTTTTTCCATTTGTATTATATTTCCTCTGTCCTTATCCCTTTCTTTCTCTTACCACTCATGATGCAAGAATGAAGAATGTTATTATTATCTTACTTATTTAATGTAATCTTACATTGATCCTTCATAAATTAAAACAAAATTTGAATAACGTTTTGTTTCTTTTGTAATCTAAAATATTCATTTTGTGTGATTTTTATTTAGTTAAAAATTTTTGAACTTGTAGGATGATCTTTTAGAAATCTACTTCTGTTTTCGAAATGTCAAGTATAAATATTTTTCATGGAATTTTTTCTCCTAAAATTGAAGTGAGACAGGAGATAAAAGGTAAAGCCAGATGGATTAGCTCTTGTTGGGTACAGCCTAAGCCAAATCCTTATCAACTCTTAAACATTAAGAACAACTCCATGAGCATCACTAGGGAAAAATCAACTCAAGCATTCCAGCCTACTTAGAGCTTGTTTAGTTAGATCTTGCTGTATTAAAGAGAACTGTGGATGAGCCAGGGTGATGGAGGCAGGAATAGTGAGAGGCCTTTATTTAAAAACTGCTTTCTTAGCCATACTCTCATGAGCAATGTAAATTTTAACTATCATAAAATATTTGAAAATTACAAATAAGTTAGCAGAAGAGTTAAAAACAGACTCACTGAGCTACACAGTGACTTGCTTTGAAAGAGCATAGTATGCAGTATCGCTAATTATCAGAGAAATGCAAATCAAAACTGCAGTGAGGTATGACCTCACAACAGTCAGAACAGCCATCATTCAAAAGTCCACAGACAATTAATGCTGGAGAGCGTGTGGAGAAAAGGGAGCCCTCTTACACTGTTGGTGGGAATGCAGTTTGCTGCAGCCATTATGGAAAACAGTATGCAGATTCCTTAAAAACTGAAAATAGACTTACCATATGATCCAGCAATCCCATTCTTGGGCATATATCCAGAGAGAACTTTAATTTGAAAGGATACATGCACCCCAGTGTTCATAGCAGCACTGTTCACAATAGCCGAGACATGAAAACAACCTAAATGTCCATCGACAGATGACTGGATAAAGAAGCTGTGGTGTATTTATACAATGGACTACTACTCAGCCATAGTAAAGAATAAAATAATGCCGTTTGCAGCAACATGGATGGACCCAGAGATTGTCATTCTAAGTGAAGTAAGCCAGAAAGAAAAAAAAATTCCATGCGATATCACTCATATGTGGAATCTAAAAAAAAAAAAAAAAGAGCTTATTTACAAAACTGGAACAGACTCACAGACATAGAAAACAAACTTACGATTACCAGAGAGGGAAGGGAGTGGGAAGGGATAAATTGGGAGTTTGAGATTTGCAGATACTGCTATATATAAAATAGATAAACAAGTATACTGTGTAGCACAAGGATCTATATTCAATATCTTGTAGTAACCTATAATGAAAAAGAGTATGAAAACTAATATGTGTATGTACCTGTATGACTGAACTATTATGCTGTACACCAGAAATTGACACAACATTGTAAACTGACTATATACTTCAATAAACGAAAAAACAAAGCACATAGTATGGAAAGGGGAAAGACATAAATTTACTTGGAATAGCCTGACAAACAGTACCTCAGCCAGGTGATCAAGGTCGACATCAACACCAACTTGAAGAAATGGTGTGAGAAAAGCCAGTGGGGAAGGGGTCTTCTCAAGTTTCCTTCTCCTGCCTGGCCAGAGTAGATTAGAAAGGGTTTGATGTGACACTGACATGAGTGTGGGTTAAAATAGTGCAGGGATGCCACCATGTGTTGGATCTCCCTGCTTAAATGCCTACTATTGGGTATTAGAGTCTCTGTAAGAATTATTACAGTTTTGTAAGAATAAGTGATTATCTCATATTCTTGAATGTAGTTGCAATCCATAAATTACAAGTTTCTCAAGAGTCTTTTTGACGGTAGAGTATAGCAGACTCCAGGATATCCTAGGATACAATTCATACAATCATCACAATAGATGCAGAAAAAGCATTTGACAAAGTTCAACATTCATTTATAATAAAAACTCTCAACAAAGTAGGTATAGAGGGGACATACCTCAACATAGTAAAGGCCATATATGACAAGCCCACGGCTAACATTGTACCCAGTGGTGAAAAGCGGAAAACATTTTCTCTAAGATGAGAATGGGGCAAGAAGTTTCCTGGACTGGGAGGGAGGTTGTGCCTGATGACCGCTACGTAGACTGACAATATAATTTATTCCCTAGACTGAAGTATGTGAGGAGTGAAGGGGTAATGTAGTAAGTAAACTTGGAATAAAGTCATGGATTAGGACCAACTGTTAAATCTCTCCCAGCTTTAGGAGTCTCATGGGCTCAGGATAAATGTAATATATGACACTTACCAAGCTCTAAATTCCTGATGGACCTCTGAAGTCTCCTCTCCTGAAAAACCAGAAAACGTCCACAACACATTATTCAGGGATGTGCATGTATCATCCAGCATAACTCCACTATTTAAAATGACCATTATCTTCCAGTACAACCTGATATAGGCACATTATGGAATGTTATTTAAGAAACTTCACGGGGAAGAGTGGATGAAGGAAGGCTTGCCAGGAATGTGAGATCATGGCCTTTTCTGGTATAGATTTAACTTTGTGTGGAGCTGTTTTAGTCATATAGCATCTCCATTTTATTTTATTATAGCTAGATAGCTGTCACAGACATTTTCTAGTGGGACCACATCCTCTAAATCTTTAGGAGATTTGTTTACAATAAGCACTCTAGATAGAACAAGTATATAATGCTGAAAGAATTCCATAGTAAAGCAAACATCCTTCCTTTTGGAAACACCATCAATGTTCAGGGAGCATACATTTCCATGAGAAGACTTAACCAAATCATCATTTTCGGTTTTTCACTCTTTTCCAAGATTCCTTAGTGATAACATATCCCTTTATAATATTACACTATGCACTATGCATTTTGCACTATTATTATGAATACATCCTTCAAGTTTGCACAGAACAGTGTATCTTCAGTAAAATAATGCTATGGAAGAAGAAATATGTTCTTTGGAAGCTCCAATAATGTTTATATCCTACTTGTTTCTTCCATTTTCTACTCCTCCTTCACCTTCTGTTCTTGCATACCTATGATGGGGGTGGCGTAGCACTTGGGAAACGTGAGCATCTCCGGAATTCCACTGTCATTAGAGAGGCAGGCTGAACACACAGGGGACCCTGGGTTACTCAGCGAAGTTGCTCAGTTTGGAGACTGGCTAAAAATGAAATCATTCATTCATGCACCCCACACTCCTGCAGCATCTACTCTGAACAATCTTTGTCTTCTGAAAGTGGTGAAGGAGAGCCCTCACGCCTTATATCTCTTCTCTCAAAGTGTGGGATGCAGCTGGACTCTCAGTCTGTGGGTGCATTGGGGTTCTTGGCCTTTTCCCTCCCGTAGTTGCTTTCTGGGCTGGCAGACCTTCGTGCATTCAGTTATTTGTTCTATTATTCTTGTTTAGTCAGAAATATTACTGGACCACGTGTTGTGCCGAGTGCTTCTGGTTAATGGTGAACATGAGTGTCAAGGTCTCTGCCATGAAAGGTTGTCTAGATGGAGGAGGAGGGAGCGGAAGGGAGACTGCCCCTGTGACCTGGAACGTTATCTCCGGTGCCCAGCCTGCACATTGGGATCTTGCTCCTACATCCTTCTCTTCCCTTGACAGGGTCTCTAGGTGTGAACACTCTAGTTGGGGGCTTGGTTATTTTTATTAAGCATGATGAGTGAGGTGAAGACACTTTAGAGAATATAAGTAGTTGCCTGTAATTTAAAAATAAGAAAAATATTTGTTCCCTATTTGCCTTATGGGCCCCACCCTCATTAGTCCATATTGATCAAGTGTCTGTAAAAATTCTGAGCCTTCCAGCCAAGTCTTGGAGCAGTAAGTGATTGCCTCTATCTATATAAATGTAGCTTGGTGAATATGGGTCTATGTTTATACGGTCAAGAAAAATAAGGGAGTTGAATATGGTAGAAATTATTTTATACTTTGTAAAATAACGCAGCCACCTATCTATCTCTAAGTCTTCTGTTCTGTTGTTTGAATAGTGTTTGCTGTGTATCTGTTTATGACGTGTTTATGATAGCTGATGATATATCTTAAATGATGTATTTGCATTTGTAGCAGTGGTTGTAGAATCAAGCTTCTCTGAGTACTCTTTTTGACTAGTTCCTGACCTTGGCCCTGCCCTTAGCACAGTTAGTCCGATTTTAGCAAGAATTTTGCTGGATCAGTTTAGTAAAAACCCTCCACCTTGATATCTGACCAAATTCTTCATTCCCTGTCTCCATATCTTATCACCCTGCCCTGTCTTCAGCAAGAATCCTGTTAAGCCAGCTTACCAAGATTTCCCATAGATTTGATGTTTCCTGTTAGTAGTTTTGCATCACTGACTCCCACTCTGCTCTTTGGCTATAAATCTCTACTTGTCCTTGTTGTGTTCAGAGTTGAGTCTGATCTTTCTTCCCTACTACAAGACCCCATTATAGTTGTCACCTTGAAGAAAGTCTACTTTACTGCTTTTAACAAGTGTCATGAATATGTTTTATTTAGCAAAGGGCCATGATCCTAATTGGGTACAAACAGAAGGAGGGGGAAGAAAAAAGCGAAAGGCACAGACTGCACCTCTGATGAATGCTTTCTGAGCTCTGGGGCAAGTGTCTGCCCAGCGTGGGTACTGGCTTGGGTTGTGGGACAAGAGGGGAGTTAGTCATAGGGGACACTGGACCCAGAGGAAATGGCTCTTTTAGCAAATTTCTGCCCACATTAGAAGCTCATGTTCTTGGGCCTGAGACATTAATGTCTAGGAAGAGTCAGGGACTGCTCAGGGGCCCAGCGGATCTGGTCAGGCATCATGTCCCCCACTGATCAGGAGGCAGCCTCCAGGGAACAGGAGGGGCACGTGGGACATTTGTTCTCGGAAGTGTCCAAGGTGGCTGATTCTGTGGGAACGTTTCCTGGGTCTGTGTGGCGGTGAAACACCCACTGGCAGGTGCGTAAAAGGAAGCTTCTGCCCACAGTCCAGGAGCAGCTCAGTCCAGATTCTTCAGCCCTCCCTCATCTGCACACAAGAGCAGCCTGTCCTTGCCCTTCCCGGGTGCTCTGCTCCCCTCCTCCAGCCACCTCTGCATCTTCCCGCCATCCCAGACCGAGATGGACAGGCTCCTGCTTCTGCTCCTGCTGCTGGGAGTCTTCCCTCTTGTGTTCTTCCAGGGAGTGGGTGAGTGCCTGTGGTCGCTGGGCAGGGAATGAGGCTGTGGAGGTAGGCTGGGGAGCAGCTCCGGGGTGATGACCTGGCCAGCTTGGGAGGGGACAGAGTCAGGGATGAGGTTCTGGGATGATCTGACCAGCAGGGATCTAAGGTCTCTTTCTGCCGTCCCCACCCCGACTGCTGCCAGGGAAAGAGGTGACTTCCTTTCCAAGGTTTCAGAGTGGGGTCGGTCACTCCCGGGGGCAGATTGGGGCTGGGAGCTCTTGTCACTTGTAGATTTTGTGGCTTGCTGGGATGGTCCTAAGAGGCAGAGCCAGTGGTTGCTCAAGACTTTCTATAAAGAAGCAGCCAAGAAGCAGTGATCTGTCAAGAACAGGTCACTGAAAGGCTTATCTTGAACCAATATTTCCACTGTAAATGCAGTTGTCACTTAGATATGTTTTGATATCTGGTATCTTTTGTGGGGAGTATGGTAGGAAATTTTGTGAGACTGCATCCCCACCTTGGAGCCAGTACTCTCCTCATGTCCCATGATATTCTGGTCTCAGATGGCTGTATGTAGATATTCTCATAATGTTCTGCATAATGGCATCTTAGCAAAGGGGACAGCTTTCACTTTATTTTTAATTGAATCAAGATCCCTGTATGAAAAACCCCAGATCCTTAAAGAATCAATGGTCATAATATTATGCAAACATTTCCCGGCTTTAAGAGTAAATTGGAGGAAGTATTTAGGATCATGTTTTTCCCTTGACCCCTCGACTCTGTCAGTGTTCTAGCCCACCTTAACATCAGCCTGTTGGAACTCTAGGATCAGCCTTCATGTCTGTTTTCTGCAGCTCCAGATACATTGTGTATGGTCTGCCGAAATTTTAAAAAAGGCCAATGTTTGAATGGCAAAGGCAATTGCACGATGGAACAAGGCCCTGGATGCAGAACCAGAGATTTCTACATTTTCTCGGAGAAAGGTAATGCTGTTAAGCCAGGCTCTTCTGGCTTGAGCTGGCCCCTGGCTGCTGACACTGTGTAGGGGCTCCAGTCTGAGGGAGCCCTTGCTGGGAGGTGGATGTGTCCCTAGTCTAGAGACCAGGCTTGGTGTGGTTGGGGAAGGGCCTCTTACTTTAGTTCTAGGTATTGAGCGTGAATATCCTTCTCTTCCAGCTGGATGGTGCTACAACCACACTGAGTTGGACTGTTTTGATTACTGTTCATCTTCAAATTTCTATAATGGGGACCTGAAGATTTCAACTTTTTGCTGTAAAGGTCGAGAGTTCTGTAATAGTTATTATGGAAGAGGACGATTATGATGGGCTTGCTAACAGCAGATTTCTTTGTCAGCGGTGGTGTCCACTCACCCTTCTGTTCCTGCAATCTCTGGTCCTGTATCCCTCCACCTGTGCTCCTGAAGAGCATGCAGGAGCCTCCTGTCTCCTCCAAGTATCCCTCTTCACCTCTCCCCTGGCCGCTGGCTCCTTCCCCCCGACACCAAGTACTCTTGGTTCATCCGTGTTTCACCTCTCTGCTTCGTTCACATCTGCAAGTCACAGCCCACCTCACCTTGTGTTCCCTGATCCCTCACAGTCACTCTACTTCTCTGGCTGCCTGGCTTCTAATCCCACCAACTCAGAAGGGACTGCAATGTGCCCAGAAAGGTGATGGGTTCCATTTTATACGTCAGGAGTTTGTGGGGTCAGTGGGAAGCTCAGGAAAATGTGTCCAACTGGCAGATGGACAGAGAGGCCTCGAAATCCAAGAAGATACCAAGGCTGGAGGCAGAAAAAGCAGGATCATCAGATTAAGATGCTATGGACATACTCAGAATCTACTGATAGCTTAGGTGATAAGACTTAAAGAGGTTGTTAGTGAGTGAGGTGGGAGTGAGGATGGACAGATCATTGATGCTAGAGACCACCAAAATAAAAAGTGGGTGAAAGTCACTCTCTGGAAAGAGCCATGGATGGTGGTCACAGAAGTAGATGGAGAACCAGGACTGCAGAGTGTCACTTTCTGCTTTCTGTGACAACTTGCATGCTATTGGCAGAGCAGGTTCAATGGAGAAGAGGCACAGAAACCACATGACAATGGGTTGAGGAATGGGTGGGCTGTGACAGGAGGAAATAGGATAGGCAACCGCTTGAGAAGTTTGGGAGGAATGGAGAAAATGGAATGGTATCTTTCATATGAAGAGTGACCTTATGCTTTTAATCAAAGAAACATTTTTTTTTCTTCTTGGTGTTTACATTCATTTAACGTAAAAATCCTCTTGTTACAACTGTAGCAATGTGTATATATACATCTTCTCCTCTTCTGCATATAATATTTCCTGTTCTTTTTGTCCATCTCCTTTTTTAAAATTTCCATCACTTGTCTTAAATACGTTCTTTCTCTTTTCCTTTGCTGTTTGCTACAAGAAATGGAGATTATTATTTGTATTTTTTGTTACTTATTTTTGACTGTTTCCCACTCAAAATTTAAAACAAACTAAATGGAACATTTTATATTTCTCTCTAAAAGACTAAAAAGGAATAAATTAAATCACTTTATGACTTTTTATTAGTTAAAAAATTTCAAAGTCATAAGAAAAATCTAAAAATGTACTTTTCTTTCAGGATATCAAATTTAAATATTTCAAACATTTCTCCTCTAAATTTGAGCTGAGATAGGAGATAGAAAGGAAGACAAGTTGAATTAGCCACTAAGAAGCTTAGCCTAAGCCAGAGCCTTGTTATTAAATGTAAAAATTTCAGCAACAGCCCCATCAAAATCAGTGGCAATAAAACCCAACCCAGATATTCCCGCTTGTATTAAGCTGTGTGCACTTATATCTGGTCCCACCAAAAAGAACTGTCAGGGGAGGAGGTCACTGTGATGGAGGCAAGACCAATGAGAGGGATTTTTATTGTGTCAATAACTGCCTTTTATCACCTCACACCTATTAGGATGGCTGATATCCCCAAAAAAGAAAACGAAGTGTTGATAAGGTCATGGAGAAAGAGGAATTCCTGTGCACTGTTAGTGGAAATGTAAAATGGTGCAGCCACTATGGAAAACAGCACGATGGTTGCTCAAAATATTAAAAGTATAATCACCCTGTTATTATTATTATCATATTGTTGTTATTACCAGCAATTCCAGTTCTGGGTATAGATCCAAAAGTGTTGAAAGCAGGGTCTGGAAGAGATATTTGCACACCCATGTTTATAGCAGCATTATTTACAATAGCCAAAAGGTGGAAGCTACCCAAGTGTTCACCAGCCAATAAATGGATAAATAAAATGTGGTACATACATATGAAGAAATGTCATTCAGTCTTAAAAAGGAAGAAAAGTTGGATACATGCTGCCATATGGATGAACCTTGAGGATATTGTGCTAAGAAAAACAAGACAGTATCCGAATGACAAATACCGTATGATTCCACTTACACGAGGTTCCTCAAGGAGTCAGATTCATATACAGACATCCTTGATTGCTTTGATTATTGTGATAGTTGCTTTATTGTGGTGATCTGGAGCCGAACCTGCACTATCTCTGAGGTTTGCCTGTAGAAAAAAACTATAATGGTGGTTGCCCGGGGCTTGTGTGAAGCGGGGTGCGGAATGGAGAGTTACTACCTGGTGGACACAGAGTTTCAGTTTTGCAAGATGAAAAAGTTCTTAAGATGTGTTTCACAACAGTGTGGATATACTTAACGTTACTTAACTGTACAGGTAGAAATGGTTACGACGGTTAATTTTACTTACGTGTTTTTACCATAATTAAAATTTTGAGAAACAAAAAGAGAAATTAAAAAGATACATTTTTCTCAATGAAAGTGAAAATAAAAACAACCCCCCCGCAAACTCCTGCTTTTTGTTACCCACCCTCCTCACTTCATGAATGACCAATGGAAATTCTGTGGATATTGTAGGAAACTTGGAAAATACAAATAAGTTAACAACAGAAAATCAAAAACTTCTGCAACTTGCTCCAAAGAGTAAAGCACAGAAATGAGGGGAGAAGGTAACTTTACAAGAAATACTCTGGCAAATAGCTTCTTAGCAGGTGATCAAGGTTCATATTATTCATGATAAGGCAGGTTGATATTACGTAGTCATAAACCAGGTCTAATAAAATATTTGTAAAAACCCATATTGAGGGACATTCACAAAATACCTGTTCCATATGCCCCCCCCCCAAATTGAACGTTATAAAAAACAGGAAAAATCTGAGAAACCGTCACAACCCAGAGGAGGTAATGACATGATAAGAAAATAAAATGTGGAATCCTGGAAGAAAAAACCGAAACTAGGCAAGACTCTAATGAAATCTAAATACAGTATGGAGTGTAAGGTTAACTTATTAATATATTTCATTAGTTGTGACAAAATTTTTCTGTAAATCTAAAAGTATTGCAAAATTAAAAGTTATTTAAAAAGCCATCCAAACATACCATTAGAGAGAAACGTTATAAATTAATATATATCCCATTGACCTTTTCATGATAAGTATACACACACACATATTTCTTAAAAAATATACTTTACAGAGTAAAATCGTGTATAGAATGTGGATATTGAATGTCAACTGATATCAGATGTCATCTCCATGAGGGGGGGTATTAGGAGGAGCCAGGGATCCCACTCCCAGGCTCCCTGCACCTTCTCCCCCAC
The DNA here is from genome assembly GCF_036321535.1 of Camelus dromedarius. NCBI lineage: Eukaryota > Metazoa > Chordata > Mammalia > Artiodactyla > Camelidae > Camelus > Camelus dromedarius. The sequence continues at coordinate 14,471,260 of NC_087469.1, forward strand.
CAGGAGTCATCAGAACAGAAGCCTGTCAGCCCCGATAGCTTGTCCGAGGTCCGCAGGAATGGAGGTCCTGCATGCAGGCACAGGCTCCAGATTCTGCTCTGAGTGCCAGTGCACCAAACCAGTGGTGGAGAAGGATCCCTTCAGCCAGAACTTCCTCCTGTGGGCAAAAAAAGGGGAATAGGAAGACCCCAGCAGCCGTCGCCCCAAGGATCCCAGCGGCCCTTCCCTGCAGCGCCACCTGCAGGACCTCTGCAGTCCTGGCCACCGAAGACCCCGGCAAGGCTGTTTGACATCAGCCTCCTCTGATGGAGCTGAATGCAGACTGTACCAGTTTACCTTCTCAGGAGCCAGAGATGCTGCAGCCCATCCAGCTGGTGCCCTCCTCGCCACCTCCATGTGAAGCCTTTCTCCACTGAAGCCAGTGCAAAAAGGCTGCCAGAGATGACTGCACATGTGCAGGTATCAATGCAGAGCCATCAGAAACACAAAAAAGCAGGGAAACACGACTCCGTAAGAACAGAATACATCCTGTTCTGCTCTTGCAGCCTGAGGCTGACTTTCCCAACTACACTGCACCAGGGAAAGGAACAACAAAGGCAAATAAAACCTCCACAAAAATTCCTTCAACTTTTTAGGTATTTTTCTTTCTGATTGGACATTGACTTGGTTGCCGTATGTTTTTGTTTTCCGGAGCTCCTATAAAGTTATTTTAGCCAGTCTCTAGTTACTGTTGTCGTTTAAATATTTCGTGGGGGGATGAGGGTCTCAGGCATCCTAGTCTGCCTCCTTGCTGGTGTCAGTTTTTAGACCACTTACTTTTTTTTTTTAAATAGACTTCCATTCTTCGAATAGTTTTAGGGTCACAAAAAATGAGTACAGAGAAAAGTACATGAGGAAGTACAAATTTCTCATGTATTTTCTGTCCCCACACAAGCGCAGCCTCCCCTGCTATCACCCCACGCCACAGTAGTGCCTGTGTTAACTCATCATTATCGCCCTAAGTCCATGATTTCCATTAGAGTTCAGTCTTGGCATTGTACATCCTATGGGTTTGGACAAATGTATAATAAAATGTTTCCACCATTATAGTGTCATACAGGCTAGTTTCACTGCCCCCCAAATCCTCTGTGCTTTACCTATGCGTGCCTCCCTCCCCAGTAGCTCCTGGAGACCACTGATCTTTTTATTGTCTCTGTAGTTTTGCCTTTTCCAGAATGTCATATAATATGAACATCATACAGTATGCAGCCTTTTCAGATTGCCTTCTTTCACTTGGTAATGCAGTTGACCCTTGAACAGCATGGATTTGAACTGCGTGGGTCCACTTATATACACATTTTTTCCAACAAATACATAGTACATGATCCATGGTTGGTTGAATCCACAGGTGCTGAACCATGGATATGGAGGGCTGACTGTAAAATTATATATGAATTTATACATGAATTTTCAACTGTATAGGGGATTGGCACCCCTAACGCCCTTAAACCCTGCATTGTTCAAAAGTCAACTGTATACATTTGAGTTTCCTCCCTGTCTTTTCATGGCTTGATAGCCCATTTCTTTTTATTGCTGAATAATATTCCATTGTCTGAAAGTACCACTATTTACCTGTTCACCTACTAAAGGGGACCTTGGTTGCTTCCAAGTTTTGGCAATTAGGCATTGAGCTGCTATAAATATCTGTGTATAGGTTTTTGTGTCAGTGTAAATCGAGTAAATATCAAGGAATGTGATAGCTGGATCTTATGGTAAAAGTATATTTAGTTTTGTAAGAAATTGCTAATCTGTCTTCCAAAGTGGCTGTACCATTTCACATTTCAAGCAGCCATATATGAGAATTTCTGTTCCTCCACATTCTTGCCAGCATCTGGTGTTGTCAGTGCTCTGGATCTTGCCCATTCTAATAGATGTTTAGTGGTGTGTCGTTGTTGTTTTTATTTTCATTTCCCTAATGACATATGATGTGGAGCATCTTTTCATGTACTTATTTGCCATCTGTTTATCTTCTTTGGTGGTGAGATCTCTATTAAGGTTTTGGGTTCATTTCTTAATCAGGTTGTTTGTTTTCTTAGTGTTAAATTTTGGAAGTTCTTAGTATGCTTTGGGTAGCAGTTGTTTATCAGACATGCCTTTTGCAGAAATTTTCTCCCAGTCCTTTGCTTGTCTTTCATCCACTTGACAGTGGCTTTTGCAGAGCAGAAATTTTTAATTTTAATGAAGTCCAGTGTACCAATTCTTTCTTTCATGAATTGTACCTTTGGTGTTACATCTAAAATGTCATCACCAAACCCAAGGTTATCTAGATTTTCTCCTATGTTATCCTCTAGAAGCTTCATAATTTTGCGTTTTACATTTATGTCCGTGATCCAGTTTGAATAAAACTTGTGAAGGGTGTAAAGTCTGTATCTAGGCTCTTTTTTTTTTTTTTTTTTGCATGTGGATGTCCATTTGTGTTCTTTTTGACAGCATACTACAGCCTTTTAAAAAAAATAAATAAAAGATCATTTTCAATTAAAAAATCTGAAAGCAAAATCAGCTTTAGATGAACACTCTGATGAGGGAGAGGCAAGGATTTAAACCCAGGTCCTTATGACTTTGAGTCCCAGATTTATTCTCTTCTCCCGTGCTCTGTGAATTGATGTGCTCCACATATGACCAGCTTGTCCTGGCAAGCACTTAGCGCTTGTGCTGTATTCTCAGTAGACCTTTGTGATGTTTGACAGTTTTTCTTTTATTCTCTGGCCCTGGAGAGCAAGAAAATTCTGTTGTTCTGTTAAATGTCTCTTCTATGTCCCCTATTTCTTGACAAGTCTGCACCTGGGCCGTGAACTTTTCATATCTGGCCTCCTTTTCCACTCTTGGGTAAGATCTGACCTACTATGGGTGTTCTCAGAAACAACTCTCTGTCACAGTCCTGCATCCACAAAGGGCTTTCAGTGCCTGGGGAAGTGCTCATCTTCCTGAGGAGCTCAGACAGGAGGGAAGAGGAATGCTCTGTGGCATTAGGTGTGGGTGGCGTGTTTCAGTACAGGCTACCTCGTTCCTCTCACATGGATAATTGCACAAGAAGCAGAGTGCTTCAGGAGGTTGAGAGAAAGAACTCCGTGGGTTTATGATTAGGAAATAGACATGGATAAGGAAGTAAGAGAATGCCAGCACATCCCAGGCATAGTAGAGTAGCACTGATGGACGAAATCGCTTACCTAGCCCCTAGGCCGCCCTGTTTGTCACTACATTTTAATTCTCCTAGCAAAGTGAGAAAGGGTGACTGGGATGGTGACACGTCCTCAAGTCCCACAGTAAGTATGAGAGGTGCTGGGAGAAGGAACAAGAAATTCTGGCCTCAGAGACTCAGAGCACCAGCAGCAAAGTTGATTAAAGGATGAGAACTGCTGTGCTGGCTCCAAGGGTCATTTTAATATTCCAGCTGGAAGGTTACAGTGAGGCTTCCCTTCTCTCAACATCGTCTTTCTTCCTGCAGCGTTAGCTCTCTGGTGTAGTGAATGTGAATTCTACAAAGATGGGAATTGTTGGAGAAGGTGACATGCAAAGCTGCTGATGGTGTGTATATGTCTGTTAAAACCACTTCTTGGCCAGTTCATGGTAAATGTGTTCCGTGGTCAGGGGATTCTGGTATAGAGATGTGAAGAATTCCCCTTTTCCTTCAGGGCTCAAACCATCTTTCTTTCTTTTTTATTTTATTTTATTATTTTTTAAATTGAAGTATGATGAGTTTACAGTGTTGGGTCAATTTCTGGTGTACAGCACAGTGCTTTAGTCATACATGAATATGCATATATTCATTCTCATATTTTTCACTGTAAGCTACTACAGGATATCAAATATTGTAATTTTGATTTGCATTTCTCTGATAATCAGCAATATTGAGCAACGTGCCTATTGACCATTTGTATGTCTTCACTGAAGAATTGCTTGTTTAGGTCTTCTGCCCATTTTTGGATTAGGTTGTTTGGTTTTTTGTTATTAAGTTGCATAAGCTGTTTGTATATTCTGGAAATAAAGCCCTTGGTCTCATCATTTGCAAATATTTTCTCCCATTCTGAAGGCTGTCTTTTTGTTGTGTTTACGGTTTCTTCCTTTGCTGTGCAAAAGCTTGTAACTTTAATTGGGTCCCACTTATTTATTTTTGCTTTTATATATATTGCCTGGGTAGACAGCCCTAGAACATTGCTAAGATTTATGTCAGAGAATGTTTTGCCTATGTTTTCTTCTAGGTTTACAGTGTCTTGTCTTATGTGTAAGTCTTTAAGTCATTTTGAGTTTATTTTTGTGTATGGTGTGAGGGAGTGTTCTAACTTCATTGATTTACATGTGGCTGTCCAGCTTTCTAAAAGGGTAGATCTTATGTTAAGTGTTCTTACCACAAAATGAAATAATAATAATAATAATTTTTAAAAGGGAGGAAGTTTTGAGAGGTGATGGATATGTATATGGCCTTAGCGTGAAGGTTTCTTGGATATAAACTTATCCCCAAATTCATCAAGCTGTATACACTAAAAATATACAGCTTTTAAAATGTCAATCATACTTCAATAAAGTGATTTTAAAAATAGAAAGAGGCCTTGGAAGGAGGTGATGTATTTTACATGTGGGTGGGACGTGAGTCATCCAGCTCCAAAGAGAGGACTGTAGTAGCCAGCCTCGCACATATTCCTCGGATCATCCGTCCAGCCCTCTTGGTATTCACACACTTGTGCTGTTCTCTCCAATGCTGAACTTGCTTCACCCTGCACGACTGATAGATTATTATGGAAATGATGCTGTATTGTTCCAAGGTTAGGTTGTAAATGGTGTTGCGTTTCCCACTTTGGTCTCTTGGCACCGCTGCAGCCTTGAGCCGCCACATAAGAAGTTTTGATTAATCAGAGGCTGCTGTACTAGAGAGAAAGAGAATCCTTGAGGCTACATGAAATGAGAGACACCTTGACATACTACAAGCTGTTCTAGTTTACCTTTTTAAAACTTGTTTATATTAAAAGTTACTCTTTGTGATATTCAGTTTTATGGGTTTGCAAAATTCATTGATTCACATACCAGTTTCCATACAGAGCAGTTCCATTCCTTTAATGTTCCGCCTGCATATTCCCTTTGTATTTAAGTATTCCGCCTTCCCCAACCTTGGCAACCAGTGATCAATTTTTCATCCTTAGTTTTTGCTTTTTCCAGAATTTCTTATGAATAGAATCTTATAATATGCAGTCATTTGGTTTTGATTTCTTTCATTTAGCAAAGTGCATTTAAATTTCATTCATGTTGTTATATGAATCAATAGCTCATTCCTTTTTGTCACTGAACAAGATTTCATTGTGTGAACGTATCATAATTTGTTTATTCATTCACATACTAAGGGACAGTTTGGTTGCTTCCAGTTTGAGGCAGTGATAAATAACGTTCTGATAAACATTCCATGATTTTAGGCTTCTTATTGCTAGACTATGAGCAGAAAGTGTGTGTTGCTTTAAGCCACTGAGTCTGTAGTGCAGCTACAGAAAACTAAAGCATTCATCTTAGGTTTAGTCCTTCCTTGGGTCTCCTGACAGCCCCAGTAGAGAGAAGACCCTGGGTTCTCTTGCCTTAGATTTATCCCTATACTGGTTCCTCTGCCTAGGTAGGTCTCACCTTAGATATCACTATCCCTTCCTTGGCCTTTCATCCTTTCCACATGTCCCTCTGTTCTGTGTTCCTGTGACGCCCTAAAATTTTGCTATCCTAACATTTATCACACTATATCCTAATTACCTGTAATTTTCATTGTGTGTTAGCCACTTTACCTGGCCAGTGCATCCTTCTAATTCATTGTTCCATAGAAGTGGGTCTCTTTGTAAGAGAGAATTCTAGGGGTAGGTATCTTTGTAAGATGTGGTGTCCTCCATGGACCAAAAGTAAGGGCGCTTTCATGAGGCTTCTAACACTCCTAGAAGAATGCTGTCTAACTTCCTGGGACATGGGACAGGGCTTAGCTAAGACTTGGTTTTTGGTCTCGTGAGTACCTCAGGAGGGTATTTGCTCTCGCTCTCGCTCTCTCCCCTTCTCTCTCTCTCTCTCTCTCCTCTCTCTCCCTCCCCATCTCTTCTCTCTCTCTATTCTTTTCCTCTCTCTCCCTCTCCTGTCTTCCCCTCATTCATTCCCTCTTAGTGACTAACTAGAGAATTCAAAGGCCAATTATAAAATACTACAGACTGTATCTTGGTATAGAACACAGCTAACTACTGTGTTTCCCATCATTTCTTCAATGATGGGAACATTTTAGGACAGTAACTGCAGCAGTAAGATGATGCTTCACCCTATCTCCTTATCCTCCTTTAAGCAAACGTCTATCTCCCTTCCAGAAACAGGGTCAGAGTACTCCCTTCTTTGTTCGGTGGCTTCCCCAAGTATCAGACATTCAGTCATAGGGCCTAGGAATGAACTCTTTCCTGGTTTTATAAATTAATCTTACTCTTTGATCTGGTGATGTCCCTCAAACCTGGTACTTGGTTTATTTGTTTATTTATTCATTCATTCATTTTGAATAATAAAAGTGAAGAGAACAGACTCAAGAGTTTCTGACCATGCACTTGAGAGTCAGAAGGGCGAACCAGATAGGTGGTTAAAAGTGGCACAGGTTGAAGGGCAAAGCACGTCACCAACAGGACAACCAGATTTCCCCCCGCTGTCCCTTATTTACTTAACTCCCTTTCTCTGTTCGTCATTTTGACTTTTTCTTTTTTTAAATCTTTATTTGTCTCCCTATCTCTCCCTCCCTCACCTTTATCTACTCTAGGTAATTGTCTAAAAGTGGAAATCCAGCACAGCAGAGGGGAGCTGGAAGTATATTTGATAAATTTTGCTAATGAACCTAGGAGAATTCTACATAGCACTGAAATAACTGAGTAGCACATGCATTTAAAATCTATTATACTTTCCTCCATCCTTGCTGTAAGTGCAGCACACATTTGGTAAAGGATAATAGGGCAAGGAATAGAACTGGAATCCTTATAGTGTAGTAATTAATAGTGCACCTTCTGTCCTCAGACATCAGACTTTAAATCCCAATTATAGCACATATTAGTTCTATGAGCTTGGACAAAGTACTGTAAGTCTATGCTTCCATTTCCTCATCTGCAAAATGGAGTGATGACAGTATTTACTTCATTGAGTTTTGGTGATTTTTTAAATGATGTAATACATGTAAAATGTTTAGAAGAGTGTCTAACAATTAGTAGTTGCTTAAACAGCATTTGTTGTTCTTATTTGGGAAGGCAAATTACTTTTTATTTCCTACATGATTTAAAACACATTAAAAATAATTGTAAATCTGTGTTATTTGGCATATAATTCATAAAGATGTGATTTGTGACTCTAATAACATAAGGGGGTAAAATTGTATATGAGTAGAGTTCTATGTGCTAATGAAGTTAAGTTCATATCAATTCGAATTAAATTATTGGAACTCTAGAATGTTAAATTTAATTTTTATGGTAACCAGAGAAAATATCTATAGAATATATACCAAAGGAAATTTAAAAGAGGATCGAAAGTGTTCTACAAAAAATCAACAACATGCAAAGCCACTTAATAATGGAGGCATTGAGGAATAAAAAAGCTATAAGACATACAGAAAACAAATATCAGAATGGCAGAGGTAGGCCTTTACTTGTCAGTAATTACTTTAGATATAAATGGATTAAACTGTCTAATCAAAAGGCAGAGATTGGCAGAACGAATTTTTCAAAACTGTTATCCATATATATACTGCAAGAGACTCAACTTTATATCTAAAGACGCAAATAGGTTTAAACTAGAAGGATGAATATAGATATTCCATGCAAATAGATACCTAAAGAGACCTATGGTGACTATAAAGATAACAAAATGACCTTAAGTCAAAAACTATTGCAAGAAATAAATGATGACATTATACATTGATAAAAGGGTCAGTTTATCAGGAAGCTCTAACAATTATAAACACATATGCACCAAAGAACAGAAAACCAAAACATATATAGCAGACTTCGACAGAATTGAAAGAAGAAATAGACGTTCTACCTCAACACTTCACTTTCAGTAATGGTAGAAAAAACATATAGAACATCAACAAGGAATTAGAGGACTTAAGAAACATTATAAACCAATTAGCTATAACAGACATATACAAAATGTTTATGCCAACAACAGCAGAATATACATTCCTCTCAAGTGACATGGAATATTCTCCAAGATAGATCGTATGTTAGGCCCGCATGGAACGCTAGGCCCTCCTTGTCAGGTCCTCCCTGTTTCTGAGACCTCTTCAGACCTAGAGTGTCAGGGGCCTGATCGGATTTAGGATCCTAAACATTTGAAAAGTAAAATGACTTGGAGACTTTTGCCAGATCATTATTTGCCTGGTATCCCTTCCTTCTTATCTGGTCTACTGTAGAGAAAGCCCATGAATTCTCTTGTATATGGTCTTGCTATTCATTAGAATTTTTATTGTAATCCATTCAGTGCCCCCAGATGTCCCAGTGAAGCCTCCCTCTCTTTCTGACCCCCACACAGACTCAGGATTTGGCCCCCAGCCAGAAAAGCAGAACAAGACATTCAGGCCTTGTTCTGCTTGGGCCCAAACAGCATTTCAGAGTTGCACTACATTTCTTTTTTATCCAGTTTATTTTTCTGGGGCCTCTTGGCTCTCAGGAGGCATTGTGTACGGTGGTTGAGAATGAAGGCATTTCTGGATCTTGATGTTTGTTCAGAAATGATGGACAGAATGCAGTCAAGAGTAGGTCCCTGAAAATTAGCTGATCAGGCTAAATTCTGTGGTATGATGGGATTGAATGGACTCTCATCCTTTACTGACAAGCTATTGCAGTAGCTTTGATTACAACAGAAGAATACATATTTCTCCCACCTGGTGAAGCTTATATATTCCACACATCTTCTGGGGCAGCCCAGTATAGAATATTGGTAGACATAAGCTGAAGAGGGTAGGAAAATAACAGAGGTCCATGTTAGACTTCGGAATGTTGCAGTCCCTTCCTTCCCACCTGTCTCCTTAGACAAAGCCTGGACTTGAAGACCCTTCCACAAAAAGGGCAGCCTCCTTCTAGGGCAACTCACTTCTGCTCCCAACACCCACATACATTTATAGCAGAGGAGCTATAGCAGGCTTGCTCTGTTAGGGATTCAATCCCTGAACATCAGAAATGGGAAGGAATTTGGAGATCATCCATTAAAACCCAATAATTGTACAGATGAGAAATTTTAACTCAGAGAAAGGAAGTAATATGCCTCAGTCCATGAGCTGAGTACAGACTAGAGAATTCTGTCTCTATACTTAGTGCTTTTTTTTTCCCCCACTATGCTAAGTCATAAAATTCAACTCCCCATCGCTCCCCCTTCTCCTGCCCTCACCTCACCTCCAGTGTAATGTTGAGAATATATTTCTTTGGTTTGGCATGCAAAGTCAGGATATTTGGAGTGACAGGAACCCAAATTCTTTCTGCAGTTCTTGCCAACATATTCATCGCAGGAGGTGCAAATTATATTTCTCATTGTAGAATCTGGACGTTATGTGAGAACCATGGGATGAGACCAAGGGATGCCAAGTAGTTAATGGGAAAAGAGAAGGGCCACTGCAGCAGGTGTTGGGATTGAGGCCAGAACCTTGGACTTCCCCAGCCTTCCTCTTCCGATCTCTGGGGACCCTCCCTGCAGAGCCCAGATCTATCACGGAATCTGGTTTTAGGAATCATAGGGTCAACACAAACCCTTCTTTTCAGGCTCAGCCTGCAGCTGTGGCTTCTGAAATGGCACTGAAATGGGCATTTAATTGCTAGTAGGGCTGGCCAAGGTTAGCTGAGAGAGGAAGCCCAGGAGGTAATGGGGGAAAGGAAGGAGGAGGATTTCTCTTCTGAGTTATTAAGACCTGGGTCTTAGTTGAGAGGAAAGGTGATTCTGCTCTCTAACTTGCCCAGCAATAGACTCCCAATGATTTTTTTTTAATCATCCTTTCCCCTCACACCATTCCTGGAGTTAAGAGTTTGGTGGAGCTACTGGATAGCAGTAACAGCAGGGTCCCCAGGAAGAGTTTTCATGGTGGTGAAAGGAATTTGCAGCAGCCAAGGGCTCAGAGGCCTGGCTCCAGCAAATACTGTCTCTGTAGCTCCTGCTCATCCTAATCAGGACTTTTGAGGACATTAGTCCCTGACCCCATCACCCTGCCCCCTTTGCCTCCCTGCCGTTGGACTCACCCTCTGTGGAAGACTGGCACAGAACCACGAGGGCTCCTGGGAGCAGGAGGAGCAGGAGCCAGTCCATATATGTTGGGGAAAAGACAATGAGGCAGGCAGTCAAGCTCCAGGAAGGGCTTAATAATGTTGCACTAGATAGAATATGCAGTAGACACAGAGCTGTAGTTCCCTCCCTGGTCTCCTTCTTTGTGAGTTGTACCCTGGGCTGTAACAGGTGCAGTTCATTTACCTGTGCTGGGAGTGTGGGTGTTCTCTAGGATGGTGGGTGTTCTGCTTCCTCTCCCCATTCCACAGCCAACACGGGGAATGCAGACACAGCCAACACAGTCCAAAGGAATTTGCATAGGAAAGAGGCAATCGTATCCAAGATAGGAAAGCCTCATCCCATAAAGTGAGGAGATCTAAGTAAAACAGAGATGGAAGCCATCTTTAGATTCTACATTTTCTTTGATTATTCAACTTACTATGTGTAATGCCACAAACTGCCCCCACTGAGCCCTGGCATTAGGCTTTGCTTCACAGCTATACAAGTGCATGTAATACGTGTATGTTGTGTTGGATTCCTTGATTTAGCCAAATCACATAACACTGGGCTGGTAAAAGGAGAGAGCACTTAAGATAAGAAACCAGCTCACCTCAGATTTTCAGAATGTCTGATAAGAATGGAATTGAAGACTACAGATTCAGTTACCAATGAAAAACAACAACAACAACAACAACAACAACAACAACAACAACAACAACAACAACGGACCCCAGATGTAGCTATGCCAGATTGTTCTAAGTGGTGATCCAGTCACAGGATAGGGACTCTAAGAAGACTATACTCATCAGTCCACCGCCGGGCGAAACTGGAGGCAGAGGAAATGAAGGAGAAGATTGGCATTTTATTTTGCAATAATTCCATTTTACCTATGTAAACACAAGCAAAGAGATTATGTTAAGGAAACTATGCACCTATTCAAAGGGAAAGTAGCTTAAAAGTTGCAAATGCCCCAAGATGTTTTTTCTTCCTTTATCCTGACACTCATTATATCCTCTTGTTCCCCTTTGCCATGTCTCTTGACTGACTTAGGTCTGACCACATCTATGGACACAACCCAAGTCTAAGCCTTAACCTTGTTAGCCCGGCTTCTGTAGCTACTTTTGCTGGTCTTCTAGTTAGTTCCCTTGCTCTCTTTTCAAATATTTCCACCTCTAATGTGGATGAATTAAAAAAGCTTTGTCCAAAAAGCTTATTCTGAGGTTCACTGCTATAGAACTCAGTTCCTTTCAGATGGTTTCACAGTATAATCCACCAAATGAGACTTATGGGGCTAAGGACAGGCCACCCCAACCTGGCAACCCACAAGCAGGAATGGTGTCACAAAGGCCTCCCGCAGGCACCCCAGCTGTGGGGACCTGCACCAGGAAGACAAGCCCCTATAAAACTTGGCTTTGAAAACCAGCAGGGTTTATGTCCAGGAGAACTGGAAAGCTGGAGGAAACAGAGACTCTCTGTTAAAGAGCTCATGCACAAAGTCACTCACCCAATACTCCATAAAGCCAAGTGGTGGCACTGAGTGGTAGATGGGACAGAAGACAGAATGGTAAACTACTGACAAGTAGTGAGAAACAAAAAAATTACCTGACAATTAAATATATAAATAGTATGATTCAAAGTATGCCCTGTTATACCCATGATATTAAATTTTTGGCTGTTTCATCAATGTTGAGATTACGGAGACCTGGGTACCTCGGTTGACCTGAGCAGAAAGGCCTCATCCTAGTGTCTTTGGATGTGCATTCCAGACTTCTGCTTGGGGGAGAAACTTTTCTGGGATGAGGAGGGGAACGTGGAGGCGTTACAAGAATCTCACGTTCTTACGCTGTGTGTGAGCATTCATTCTCAGAAAATTTCTAAGACATAGAAAGGAGGCTGTGTGTCCTCTTTCTAACCTTGGATTTTCAACATTTTGGCACATGTTTAAGTCTTTGAAATCATAAGAACTGTTTTTTTTTTTTTCTTTTCCCTATACTTTTATCTTTTAAATGTCCTAATGCCCGTACTCCTCCACCCACTTCTGGATGGAGCCAAGAGTTCCAGTGTTGCCTTGTTCCCCTTTCTCACCTGACTAAGCTTTTCACCTCTCATCTGCTGCCCATTTGGACTTTAATGATCAGAAACTGTCTCAGCTCAAGGCCTCAAGAAGAAGATGTGCTGTTCTCCTAACCCTGCAGGCTGGATCCAAGGCCTATGTTCCCAGGCTTATCAGGATTACGAACTGCTGAACTACTGTGTCCACAGCCCACCTCCTACCCTGTCGAGCTACATGAAAGTCCCAAGAGGACCCCCACGTTACTGCTCCTCTTTGAGGGCAGGACCCAGCCTGAGTTCCCCCGGTGCTGCAGGTCACGATCAGGGGATGCACTTCTCTCAGGGCCCCCTCTTGACTTCGGCTACGCAACACCTCTTTCTGCAGTTTCATCATTTTATTCTTTCCTCTGAGTCTTCTCCCAGGTTGAAGTGCTTAAAACAATCTCTCTTTCCAGCTCCTAGATCCTTCTTCCTTCATTTCTTCAAGCAGCGTCAGCATCCCAGCTGTGTGATGACAGCCACCTGTACTCAGAGGATCAGAAGCAAAGCTTTCTTCTCTAACCAGTGCTCATAAGACTCCATTGCAATGGGTTTGATCCCACAAATGCTTACATACCAGAAAAGAATAAGCTCCAAGTAAGCAACATGAAGGTCATAACAAGAGCAGCAGAGCGGGAATGCAGAAGGAAATGATAGTCATGATCTTATGAAGACAGAACAGGTGGCCTCTGTCACTGGCTTGATGTGGAATGAGGGGAAGAGGAGTCAAAGATAAGGCTGACTATTTTCATATCATGGCTCTCAGCTGTGCTGTGGGAACACAGGAGGAACTGGGAGTCGCAGAAGGAGTTCTGAAAGAAGGAACATTTACTTGTTTTCCTAGCATGTGCAAGAGAGGACGGGGCTCCTGCAGGGAACTGAGGAAGGTTCTCCATTGTGGAAGCTTAGGGTGCCAGCTGAGTGGGACTGTCTGCATAGGGAGGAACCAGGAGAGAGCATCGCCCCACTCGGGGAGCATCCCAGGACCCTCTAGGCTTCCCCACAATGACCCAGGGACTCAACTGTCTTTCCTCCCCAGACTACGACTATCCATTTCACGTTTTGGAGAATTTCTCTGTTTATGCCTGGCCATGCAGGAGGCCACTAGGTTCTGTGTCCCTACATTAACTTCTCAGTTTCAGGATTTTGCTGAGAATCACTTCAAACACATGAACATTACAAGATTTTAAAAAAATCTTACTGAGTTCTTATAATCCCTGGTCTAAGGAAACCAGCTACCTTCTTTCTGCAGGTGACCATTAGAGCATCATGCTCAGGAGGTAGAACTCAGGTGACACTGTTTAAATCTGGATTCTCCACTTGCTGGACGTGTGACCCTGGACCCTGGGGGTGTGCTTTAACCTCTTTATCCTCAGTGTTTCTTTTCAGTAGAAAAGAAAATAAATAATAGTATCTATCAAGAAGAATTGTGGGGACTGAATTAATACATATGAGCTATTTAGTTATTTTAAAATATACCTTTTGAGGAGGCCTGGAAGTGACATCAGTGGCAATGGCAGAGGAGGGAGGATAATCCGTCCACAGAAACGCTGACAAAAAGAGCAAGATTCATCACAGTCAACTTTGTGCAAGGTTTACCGCAACCAAGAAAGTTTTGAATCAGAATAAGGCAGCTTAAACGTGGTAGGAAAAGTTTTGTGGCATTTTAAAAATAACTTAGCTTTTGTTCCAGCTTGTTTGCCACATTTACACACCCACCCCCCCCACACACACATACACACACACACACGACATAACAAGGGAGAATTTGCTTCAGTAACCTGGTCATATATAGTCTCTCTGAACACAGAGAAATTGTTTTTATAATCTGAAGGGATACATTTTAAAAGTTAGTCATAAACTCAGCAAAACAGAGGGCTAGATGCCACTTTGGGACTGCTAGTCTCTGAACATGACCTTCATGGACTGGTGAATTTACCATGGAAAGTAAAAGAGCAATCCTTTCTTCCTCCTAAGCTGAGGTCACCTTAGAAAGAGTTCTCCTGGTGATAGCTAGATGTGTTGATACAGCATATTGAAAGTACAAGAGATTTTACCAGAGCTGTAAGCTGTAGTAGGAACAATGGATAGATTATTGGTTACTTCTTCACTGTTGAGTCCTAGACCTACCTTCCTAGTTGCTCTAACATCTGTGTTACCTTCCCCAGCCCTCAGCATCATAGATATGAACTATCTAGGGAATTGTGGACATCCTGACCAATTCTTAGACTCCCAGAAAATCCTCAGGGCTGGCGAGTCGCATGGTAGGAAAGAATACACACAGGAAGTCTCCCCAGAGACACTTCTTTCATGTTCTGTTTTAGATCTGCACATGTTATCTGAAGTTTTTCTGTTTTCACATCCCTTAGGAGGGTAGAACTTCTCAGTTTCATCTAGTTTCAGTCACCCGGAACTGTGCTGTTTCCTTGCCTGAGATAAAAGAGACAGGATTTTCTGATCTGGCTGTTCCTTCAAAGCCTGATCTAGAAGAAACTGTTCTTTCCCTGCCAGATCACTGGTATAAATCCTATGAGTACTGGGAAGACCGCAAGAGCCTAAGGCCATTGGCTGCACTGGAACAGTAACTGTGAGTCTCCATCCGCTGACCTTCCTCATCACAAGTGGCATCTGCCTGAGGTGAAATCTCTTTCCCCAAATCCTGGCCCTCACCACCAGCCCCATTAACCTGTTCAAAGATGTCATAATGTGAAAATACCTCAATTACCAGTGAATTTCAAGGTGTTTTACTATATTCACTGTGGAGAGTAAATCTGTTTCTTTTTAAAAATCATGGTAACTGATTGGAAAGCAAGTTTCCATTCAAGAAACATCATTTTTATTGTTTGGCATGGTACCATTAGAGACGCAAACCAAAAATCCTAACCCATAATCTAAACATCTTTTAATCATATACATAAAGACATGATTGAATACTTACCTGGTCACCCTCAGAGTTGAGGAAAACCCTGGGCTACTCTTCTGGACTAAGTGTGCCTCCAGGACTCTGTGATGGACAGAGGGCATCATAAGTAAAGAAGCCATACAGACTCCAAATAAGGTTTGGAGCAACAGGCAGAAGAGATTCATTCCTGAATACTTCTAAGTCATGGGTCTGTAATTTATGCCACAAGAATAAGTATTTGGGGGTGTCCTAAGAGGGTAAGAAAAAAGATTAGGGGCACTGGGAAAAGGTACGGAATGGAGCCATGTTAGAAAATCAGGTATTATGGGATACTAAGACTGGGAGTGTGAATTTCAGGAGATTTTAGGGAAAAAAATAAGTCAATAAGATAGGGTTCAAATATAAGTGAGGAATTCAGGTGGATCAGTAAAGCTGGGGGGAGAAAATTTCTGCTTTAAGAGAAGTGGTGTAATAATATCATCAGAGTGATAGTGTCATCCAGGTGAGGAGACAGTCTCTGATGGGGCAGGGGAGGAAAATCTCTTCTTTCGTGAGGGCTGCCATTAGTCAAAGAATTAAATATGGAATTCCTAGAAGGAAAGGAGGGAGGGGAGATCTCAAAAGGTCGAAAAAAGGAATGTAAAGATATAAGAGAAGATGCTAAATTTCAGGTCATTGAGAGGAGGAAAAGGGACAGATCTGCTAGTGAATATGCAGAACGGAAGTCAGTGCTGTCATCCGTGTGTGTGTGTGTATGTGTGTGTGTGAGGGTGTACTGTGTGTGTGAGTAATACACGATTACTTCCTGGTGTTATTTCAACGCTTCACCAGGGTACTAGGTGCACAGGGAAGCAGTTAACTAGTTATGCCCTCTTCCTTCTTCCTCCCTGTATGGAAATGTCAGCTTGCTCTTTTGATATGTAGTAACAAACTCCAGTATATTCTGGAGAACATCTCTTCTGTACGTCACTCTTGCTGTCTCTGCCTCTTCAGCCAACCTCTGGCTTTGACCGCTGCCCCTCTTTGCTGTAGGACCTACACTGTGCTCTGTTGCAATCGGCTTCCTCCTAGTTGCTGTTTCTCTCCCCTGTATTGCTTTGCCCTAAGATGGGCACAGACCCTTCCCACAATTCCTTGCAATGACAGCAGAGACTAAGCTGCAACTCCCATCAGTTATTAGAAGGTGTAGGAATAACTGAAGGAAACTAACAGAAAACTTAAAATGAGACTAGAGATGTCTGTGCTTTGAATCTACAGGCTCAATCCCCTCCACAGGAAGTTTACATTTGCCCCCCCCCCCAGTTGTTCTCAGAGTTGAGCTACCCCTAAAACTTGGCCCCACATCAAGCGGGAAGGGCCAGTTTACCTCCCTCCAGGAGAAATCATCTCAGACCTCTCTTTTAATAAAAGTCTGAGTCTCAACCGCGGGGAAACTCCAAGTGCGGGAAGTGGTTTCCTCCTCAGCTCTCTTCTATCCCGGGGTTTGCTTTGTTCCAGGATGACTGACAGTAGGAAGCTGTCCCCCTCGTGATTGCCCTTTGTCACTGCCTGAGTCTAACCTCTCCACCTCTCTTCCCCGTTCCCTATAGTACTGCCTTTTAAAGGCTCTGTGCTCAGCCTTCTTTTGGACTTCTTGCATTCCAGTTATTTATACTCATACATTCTCTCAGCTTTAATGAGCATCTGAGTGTAAATGGCTCTGAATCCACCCCATCTAGCCCTGATTTGTCCTCATATTCTCCCACAGTGTGATATAATGAAAAGACCACAGAAGATGGCATCAAAAATCCTGAGTGCTAGGGCTGAAATAAATCAGGTCCAGGACTTACCTAGGCAGTCCTTCTTCCCCATAATTTGTCAGAAAAAGTCCCTGGTTTTCCTAGGAGCAGGAAACACCTTTGAAGGACTTCCACAATGTCCCCACCCCTAGTCCTTCCTAGGGAAGCCCAACCTGGCAAATATATAAATAGGCATCTTGCAGCTTCCTGCTCCAGCCAGCTCTTTTCTCCCTCCAAAATGGACAAGTCCCTCCTGCGAGGACTCCCCATCCTGCTCTGCTGTTTTAGAGGTGAGTCCCTATGGTTGATAGTTGGTGAGATGTGTCCAGGATTCTTGAATGCACTGGGGTTCCCATGACAGAGGTTCTCTTATGAGAGCCATGCGATAACAGAAGCTGTCATTCTAATGCCACGACTTTGATCCACAATGTGTCTTGTCCCTGTGACCTTCACCAAAGTCTTATTCTCCCCTTAAAAAGGAAATGGGTGGATTATAAAGGAATTGAGAGGATTTTCATAGAAGCTGTGAGATGAGATTTGAAAAATGAGGTCTGCAGAGAGTGTATTTTTTTTTTCCCAACAGTACTGTCTGGGGCATTGTCAGACAATGAGCACTTAGGTGAGTAGAAATGGATCAGTGGTGCGGGAAGGGGAATGATGGGTGGGGGGAGATGAGGGACAGGAGGAGCACTGAGCATTGAAGGAAACCCAGAGATAGACATTGAATTTCAACACCTGGCACTTTCTTCCAGCAGGATGAGGCTGGGATGGGTGCTGATTTTAAGTTTGACAACAAAACAAAACACAAGGACATGAGCAGAGTTGACTTGGCTAAGGATGAGTGTATTAGGAGCCAGGAAAAGGGAACGGGGAAGTGGTATGTTGACTTCATAGGTACTAGCTGGCCAGATCCAAAGGGCAGTGATTTCATGAATTTGAGACGCTCTCCCCCGTTGTCAGCTTCCAGGAGCACATGGGTGAGAAGGCCACACGGGCCAGCTAAAAAGAAGGGAGTGAGGCACATGTACAGAACAAGTGCGGTCTGTGCGGTGCCCTAAGGGATGGGGAGGGGGTCTGAGAGGCCTCTGGAGGTGGGGAGGACTGAAAGGAGGGAGAGATGCGGAGATGCCATGAGACAGGTGACTAGGCTTTGGAAGGACGGAAGGGCCTCGAGCGGCTCCAGATTAAGGGTCCAGGATGGGCCGCCTGTGTTAGGAGGATTACAGTGGCCCTACATAAGGGGAAATCGCAGAGGAAATTGCAGCTACGTCTTCTTTCTCTTCGCCAGCACAGCCCGTGAACTGTATGTTGAGGAGGACCGTATCCCCAGTGAGTATGAGGAGGGCCCGGTCTGATGATCTCAGTTTTGATTTTGCTCCTCTTTTCCTTACCCTTCTACTTGTTTTTCGGACTAAAACTCCTGTGGCCGTAAACTCTAGTCCCTCTCTTGGCTCAGCCTATTTGAATAGAGGCAGATGACTACGCTTGATGAGTCTTTGGCAAAGCCCTTGGGGCTCCAAGCAGACTTCAGATTCGAAAGGGGAGGTGGGCCCTTTCATGGCAGTGTGAGGTCTGCTCTCACTTCTGTCTCCCTCCTCTCTGGCCCAAACTGTAGAAATTATTCAGTGTAGGATGTGCCACCTCCAGTTTCCAGGAGAGAAGTGTTCCAGAGGCAGAGGAGTGTGCACTGCAGCACCAGAAGAGTCTTGCACAACTGGGAGGATTTTCAGAAGTAAGTTGTGGGTTGAGGGAAGGAGGAGGAGGCAGAGGAAGCAGACAGGGGCGTATTAGCTGTAGTAAAAGAGGGGACTTTGCTTCACCCCAGGGAGTCTCGGCCCTGGGATGACTGGTATCTCTACCCTATCACGTGCCATTAAGAAAAATAGACAGAGGTGGTCACTAAGGTGGGGGTCTGTAGCTATGGGATCAGTATTTTGAGATGCCCGAATAAACAGAGGAGACTGAATTGAAGGGGAGGGAGAGGCACAATAGGGCCAGTGGGGAACAGCAGGATGTTGGTGTGGGGAGGGCAGCTGTTTTGTCTTTGTCCCTGCCTGGACTTCTTGTGGGTAGTTTTAAACTGTGAAATAAAGGGACCAGTGTCAGCAATAGATAATTGGCTAAAGGACCCTTGATGGGTAAGACTAAACATCATGATTTCCCTGCTTTCCTACCCTTTGTGCTGAGCAATCCCGTCGTATTTCTATCCCTTACTTAAACCAGTGTTAAGATTTGCGGTGGAAACATCCAGCTTGGGCAGTCCTTGAATTGCTGCCGTCGTTACCTCCACACACCCAGGAATATTTTTTTTTTTTAAACTACTCTGCTATTGCGTTTCTTTTGGGAAGCCCCTACATTGCAGCATCTTCCAATTCGTCACATTTGAATAACCGAGCCTTGAACTGCACAAAGGTTGTTTTTATATGCCGGTGTGGGCCGGAAAGAAGTTTTTTGGTTTGTTTGGTGGTTTTTGTTTTTGCAGAAACCTTTTTGCTGATCTGTTTCTCCTCCCTTCCGCAGACGATGGTACCCCCTGGTTAACCTTCAGGGGCTGCCTAGAGAACTGTGCTAATGTGGACAATATAAAATGGAGCATCTACTTGGTAAACTTCAGGTGCTGCAGGAGCCATGACTTGTGCAATGAAAACCTCTAGAAACTGCTGGTCCTTCTTCGGCACCAATCTCTGGGTGACGTTGTTGGCACCAGCTCTTCACGATGATTTCCTTAAAAACCACACTTCAGATTGCAAACATGTGGCTCTGCCTTCTGCACGTGTAAGAAGCAGCCCTCTCTTTTTCTAGATTCTCTGCGTTGGCCCCTGAGCGGGTGAAATACCTCGAGTGCAAGATCAGCATGTCCTGCAGGTTGTTGCAAAGCCTAGTGCTTTCACTGGGTACCCAGGTTGCTTCGGGAAAGGAAGAAGAGGATGGGCCACTTATCTTCTCTGCTCCTTGACTTCCTTCCGTAGCAGAATATTTTCATTTTTTTTTCCTCTCTGTACTGTTCTTCTAATCTCACTCCAACTAAAGCATATAGCCCTGGTCTTGTGAGGAGGGATGGGGTAATGTGAAAAAAGATGACTTGAGTCTTGTTGAATTTTGTTCATGAATGCTATTCCCAGAGTGAGGAGAAGGGCAGCACGTAGAAAGAAGTGTGTACCAGGACCATGAAGGGAGAGGGATTTTTCTGCCTTGTAGAATGAGACTCTCTTTGGGGTTGGCGGTTAGAGAAGAAAAGGAAAAGGCATCTCTGGAATTCCAGAGACAGTGCTTGCACTCTGCTTCCCTGGGAAACTCACAGGAAGTCGTCAACCCCTAGATGGGCAAAAGCTGTAGGATGCTTCCAAGGGGATGAGACCAGAGCAGCCAGATAAATATTCCCATACCTGAAGCACTGCATGGAGGAAGCTGAGCTCTGTGGGGTCTGAAGGAGTCATGTGGGTCTGGCCACTAGACATCTCGACAGCAGCCTCTGTGGAGAGTTGTCCCCATGCCAGATGCCTTTCCCCACCCCTCCATCTCGCACACACTCAGGTCTTCCACTTGTTCAGTTCCAGCAGCCTAGGGAAAACAGAAGTTGGAAAATGTACGCTCACAAGGATTGAGACTGATTCCTAACCAACTGGTCGGATGAGATCTGAAAGGGGTGATTAATTAATATTACAAAAATATCGTAAAGAAAATTACACTTCCTCCATACCCATATTGTGTTTTCTTCTTTCTCTCCTCTCCAAACCCCTCCTTAATTTCTTCAACAAACATTTCTTTTAAAATTCCTGTGGTTCAGGCACTAGTAGACCTTAGGATATAGTAGTCATGATTCCTGTCCTCATGGTATCTCAGACAAGAATGAAGATATATCTAAAGAGTTAACTAAACATGCAAGCTGAAACAAAATAATAAAAAAAAGAAGCAGGTGGGAATATTTGGTATAAAGTATAACAAATCAAAAAAACCCATAATAGATGAAATATTAGATGTATTAAAAAAGAAAAAAGATGAGCAAGGAATTAGGCAGTTGGAAGATCAGAATGAGGAACTCTCCAAGAATATCATAAGAAAGAAGACATAGAAAGAAGACCTAGAAAATATGACCATAAAATAGAATGGGTTACAGAATACAAACCTGAGAAATAAGGAAAAACATAAGTTAAACAGAAGTAAAACAGAAGTTAAAGACTAGCAAAGATAACAAACCTTTAAGTACTTCCAGTAAGAAAGAGCAGGAAAAGCATAAAGGGAGAGAGAATAAATGCCAAAATCCTTCAAGTGTCTTAACAAAGAAACTTAAAACACTGTATAAATTCAGCAAAAGTCATGTCTCAGTGTTATTTCTGACATAGCAGATTGTGAACTAAGATAGCCCTTTTTGTGGAAGAGTGCAACACTCTTTGAAGTCAAGATTCTTAAATGAATCATTTGGTAAGGAAAAAGGGTAACAAAAAAATTTGTTTTACAACTTTCTCCCCCTGGATAGAAGAGTAAGAATGATACCTTGTGAATGTTCTCAGTGTGCTTACTTATCCGAACCTGCTGTGTGGCAAAAGATATTTTGTGTTTTATTGCAACTATAGAATATTTTCCCCATTTTTATCTTTCTTAGATTCTTTTGATTAATCTAGTATTTTTCATTTTATCTTCTCTATTAGCTTTTTAATTATACATTCTTTAATAATTTTTTAATTGTTATGCATACTTACCTGTTTACAGTCTACCATAAATTAGTACATTTACCACCTTATTAGCAACACAAGAGTATAGGAATTTGATTCCATTTATTCCCTTCTGGGTCTTTTTTTTTAATCGAAGTATAGTCAGATTACAATGTGTCAATTTCTGATGTGCAGCATAATGTCTCAGTCAGACAGATACATGCATATATTCTTTTTCACATTCTTTTTCATTATAGGTTATTACAAGATATTGAATATAGTTTCCTGTGCTATACAGTAGAAAATTGTTGTTTATCTATTTTATATGTAGTGGTGTGTATCTGCAAATTTCAGACTTTCAACTTATCCTTTCCCACCTGCTTTCCCCCTGGGTAACCATGAGCTTGTTTTCTATGCCTGTGAGTCTGTTTCTGTTTTGTAAATAAGTCCATTTGTGTCTTTTTTTCAGATTCCACATTTAGGTGGTATCATACGGTGTTTTTCTTTTTCCTTCTGGTTTATTTCACTTAGAATGATGATCTCCAGTTCCATCTATGTTGTAGCAAAGGGCGTTATTTTGCTCTTTTTAATGGCTGAGTAGTATTCCATTGTATAAATATACCATAGCTTCTTTATCCAGTCATCTGTTGATGGACATCTAGGTTGCTTCCATGTCTTGCCTATTGTAAATAGTGCTGCTATGAACACTGAGGTGCATGTATCTTTTCAAATTAGAGTTCCCTCCGGATATATGCCCAGGAGTGGGATTGCTAGATCATATGGTATGTCTGTTTTTGATTTTTTAAGGAATCTCCACACTGTTTTCCATAATGGCTGCACCAAACTACATTCCCACCAACAGTGTAGAAGGGTTCCCTTCTCTCCACAGCCTCTCCAACATTTATTGTTTGTGGACTTTTTCATGCTGGCCATTCCGACTGGTGTGAAGTGGTACCTCATTGTAGTTCTGGTTTGCATTTCTCTGGTAATCAGCAATACTGAGAATCTTTCCATGTGCCTATTGGCCATTTGTATGTCTTCTTTGGAGATTTGCTTGTTTAGGTCTTCTGCCCATTTTTGGATTGGGTTGTTTTTTTTTTTTTTTGTTAAGTTGTATGAGCTGCTTGCATATTCTGAAAAGTAAGCCCTTGTCAATCACATCATTTGCAAATATTTTCTCCTAAGTATTTTTCTTTCTTTTTGTTTTGTTTACAAAACAAAAAGAAAGAAAGCTTTGCTGTGCAAAAGCTTGTATGTTTAATTAGGCCCCATTTGTTTATTCTTGCTTTATATCTGTTGCCTGGGTAGACTTCCCTAGGAGACATTGCTAAGACTTATGTCAGAGAATATTTTTCCTGTGTTTTCTTCTAGGAGGTGTCTTGTCTTACATTTAAGTGTTTAAGCCATTTTGAGTTTATTTTTCTGTATGATGTGAGGGAGTGTTCTAACTTCACTGATTTACATGCTGCTGTCCAGTTTTCCCAGCACGACTTGCTGAAGAGACTGTCTTTTCTCCATTGTTTATTCTTGTCTACTTTGTCATAGTTTTATTGACCATTAGTATGTGAGTATATTTCTGGACTTTCTATCCTGTTCCATTGATTTGTATGTCTGTTTTTTGTGCCAGTACCATGCTATTTTGATTACTGTAGTTTTGTAGTATAGTCTGAGGTCAGGGAGCCTAGTTCTCCAGTTTTGTTCTTCTTTCTCAAGATTGTTTTGGCTATTTGGGATCTTTTGTGTTTCCATAAAATTTAACAGTTTTTTTTGTTCTAGTTCATTGAAAATGTCCTGGGTATTTTGATAGGGATTGCATTAAATCTGTAGATTGCTTGGCAGTATGGTCATTTAAAAATATTGATTCTTCTAATCCAAGAACATGGGATATCTTTCCATTTCTTTGTATCATCTTCAATATCTTTCATCAATGTTTTATAGTTTTCAGAGTATAGGTATTTTACTTCCTTGGTTAAGTTTATTACTGGGTACTTTATCCTTTTTGATGCAATTTTAAATGGGATTTTTAAACTTTCTCTTTCTGATATTTCATTATTAGTATATAGAAATGCAACAAATTTCTGTATATTAATCTTGTATCTGCAACTTTGCTGAATTCATATATTAGTTCTAATTGTTTTGGGGTGGAGACTTTAGGGTTCTCTCTATAAAGTATCAATCATGTCATCTACAAATCTTGACACTTTTATCTCTTCCCTTCCAATTTAGAAATCTCTTATTTCTTTTTTTGGCTGATTGCTCTGGTTAGGACTTCCAATATTATGTTACATAGAAGTGGTAAGAGTGAGCATCCTTGTCTTGTTCCTAAAGTTAGCTGGAAGTCTTCCACCTTTTCACTGTTGAGTATGATGTTGTCATTAATGGTCTTTATTATGTTGAGATATATTCCCTCTATACCCACTTTTTGAGAATTTATATTGTGAATGGATGTTGAATTTTGTCAGATGCTTTTTTCTGCATCTGTTGAGATGATCATGTGATTTTTAGCCTTCCTTCCATTAATGTAGTGTATCACATTGATTGATTTATGAAAGTTAAACTATCCTTGTGACCATGGATAAATCCAACTTGGTCATGGTGTATGATCTTTTTTATATATTGTTGTTTGGTTTGCTAATATTTTGTTGAGGATTTTTTATATATATCTTTATCAAAGATATTGACCTGTCATTTTGCTTTTTGTTGTGTCTTTGCCTGCTTTTGCTATTAGGGTAATGAAGCATCATAAAATGAATTTGGCAGTGTTTCCCCCTCTTCAATTTTTCTGGAATAGTTTCAGATGGCTAAGTATAAGTTCTTCTTTATATGTATGGTAGACTTCTCCTGTGAAGGCTTCTGGCCCTGGACTTTTATTTCCTGGGAGTTTTATTTAAATTACAAATTCAGTTTCACTTCTAGTGAGCCACATGTTGAGGTTGTCTGTTTCTTCTTGATTCAGTCATGGCAGGCTGTATGTTTCTAGAAATTTGCCCATTTCTTCTAGGTTTTCCAGTTTATTGGCATATGATTGTTCAGAGTGTTCTCTTACGAGTTTTTCTGTGCTTTTTTGTATCTCTGTCGAATTGGTTGTTGTTTCCATTGCTATCCCAGTTGGTCTACCTTTTATATGAGTAAATTTGTGAAGGTTCATTAACTATCCTGTTCCTTCCAGCTTCCAACTGAAAGACCATGGTGCTACCCAGGTAGTTCTAAGCAAAGCTCTAAAATCAACCCAAGAACCCCACAGCAAACACCTTCAGCCTCCTGACTCACAGCCTCTTTCCAGTTGCAGCACTTAACATCCTTCCTGGGGGCTGTTACTTCTGCCTGTGGGCCAGTGGGCAGGTTTCCCTGCCCCAGTGAGTCTAGAGTAGAATAAATGTGACTGAAAGAGTACAAATAAATTTTGTTTTTCCAGTTTTCCTTTGTCACCATGAGCAGCACCTTACGAGCATAAATCAGGCAATCCACACACACACGTGTTGAATACTCACAGGGCACATTTTGAAACATTCAGCAGTTGTGGTAGAGCCCAGTCCATTAAAACGTGAGGTCAAAGAAGAAGCCCCAGATCATATACTGTCTCTAGATAGAACCTGCTGAGGTTGTAAAGCCGGGTTCCTGGATTCCAATACAATCACTACTTGTATAAAGTTCGCAAACAAGTTTTTTGAGATGCGATTTTCTGACAACTTTTCAATAATAAACACATTTCTGTTGGAAAGCTATGATTTTACACACATTGGTACAAAAGAACTCTATTTTTCCAAATACTTCTAACCCTCCAGATTTAAAGTTCTGTACAATTGATTTGTCTTCTTTGATCAATTTTGCCAGCTTAGGTCCACCACCAACCAAGGGGTCTTTGGCCTGGAAGAGAATTCTGGACCTGAATCCAAACTAGTGTACTTGCTCAGGATCCGGCCTCCCTCCTTGTTCCCTCCACTTCCACTTGCTTTTTGTTTGCTTGTTCTGTAAAATGTAAAGAACGGAACTGCACTCCAGTTGGACCAGGAAAATTAGAGGGTGACAGGGCATTGTAACATGGAGCAACATGGGAGTCAGAACCGAATGGAAATCCAAGACAGGAAACATAAAGGCAGGCTCGGGAGGACCGGACCTAGAGGGCCAGTCTAGATACGATGAAACTCTAGAGGCTTGGCCACAGTAGTTTATGAATCTTCACTTCAAGCTTAGCTATAAATGTGTGGCAGTCAGTTTCCATCTGTCTGTATCACTCAGTGTGTATCTGCTCCTCTTCCAGCTACCGGTTACCTTCTTCATGTTGTGCCTCTTCATTAATTTGAAGCCTCGTCTTAGTTTCTAGTTGTGACTTGTTTAGACCATTGTAGTCACTAGCCACAATACAAGAATTCCTCTACAACTCATTTCGTGTTTGGAACCTACTGTCAGCATCTCTGTTCTACATATAAACTAACCAGTGACGAATGGAAGAATTTACCATGTTTCTGTTTCTATAGATGTTAAAGAATAATGTCCATTCTGACATGATACAATTTGGGGGGAATCCAGCATACATATAATGAAAATATTTTAAAATTATTTTGTATATTAAAATTTTTTTCTATTTGGGTAAATAAAATGTGGTGGAAACTAATAACCAATCATAAGCCAGGCTATCAGAGGGAATACTACAAAACCTGGAATAATAATACATGTCTATATAAATATATAGCTAAAAAATAAAATAATACTAACGTCTGTAGATTCTAACACAGAGAAACGTTTATACGTTTAGGTTAAATTTTTTTTTAACCTAAAGCGAGTGAATAATCATTTGTGACGAATTTTCATCATTTCATACCTTACTATTTTTTTGAGGAAAACTAATTTGAAGGCCTGAAACTTACCTCTTTAGCATTTTCTGTTGCAAGACTGTGCCAGTAGATGAAAAAGCACCCAGTTGTCTATCAATGAGTGCATTGAATGCAAGGTAATATTTAAATTTTTTTGAGGACGGGGCGGTAGAAGATTCCTCACACGCCAGGAGACAGGGTAATTGGCCAACACTCAGCCAAGTGCCCATCCTGATGTACTTGGCTTTGGCCATGAGAATACGATAAGAGGATTAGAAACATGGTGACCTAGTGCTGCATGGTCAGGAGTAGCTTGGTTGGTACAGTTCTTGAAAAATACTGGCAGCCCCTCATGTCTCGTGTTCTGACTGTTCCTCTCACAGAAGTTAGTGTTTTCTGATTTTACATTGACTTTCTCAAGCCCCTGCTTAATACAAGCTCTTCCTGGCCCCCTCCACATATCTCGACTACTCTCTTCCTGAATATTTAAAAAATCTCCTTTGATTTCTTGTCCTTAATTTGTATCCAGTCTGCTTTCTCCTGATCTTCTCTCAGAAGCTCCATCAGTAAAATACTTTACTCCCTTTGCCAGAAACTTGAGAACTCTGAATTTAGCCAGGTTTAGCATCAGAACTTAAGGGCAAGTAAATTTTGCCAGGAGGTGTCACCTGGCAAAGACGGGGTATCCAAGCAGAAGGCAGAGCTGGGGTTTGTGGCCTGTGGCTTTGCACGTTCCTGTGAATGGAAGCAGTATCACAAGAAAGAGCTTCCATAGGTGGATCTCCTGGAATAGAGTAGTAGGCTCTGGGTTTTGAGAAAATGGAAGATAATATTGCCTTTGGGTAAGGAAAGGGCAAAAATTACTGGGAGATCATTTTCAATATTAATCATTTTATTTATAGCTAATCTTCTCGGTATCATATATACTTTCTTTTCCATCTAGTCCAAATATCTTTGTCTTTTCTTCTAAACTGTTTCCATCATTACACCTGTTTTCATGAGTACAGCAATGTGTTTCTCTCAGTAAGTCATGAAATACTTGGAACATTCCCTCTTCACAAGCCCTGCAAGACAGTACTGAGTAACGGTACAGGTATTTCCCTAAAGAGAAGAGAAAAGCAAATGTGATTACCTTAATTAATCTCACCATCTTCCTAGGAATACTTCTCTCCAGATCCTCCGCAGTTTTCTATACACAGGAATGAGCCCAAAGGCTGTGTCTGCATCTCATCTGTGTGTCTCTAGACAGCACCAGGCAAAAGACATTTGCCACCCACGAAACCTCCACCCCAGGCCTGTGGGTGGAGAACCCCACTTCCCCCCTCCCCTGGTCCCAGTCTCCCTCCA
Organism: Camelus dromedarius; assembly: GCF_036321535.1. Classification (NCBI taxonomy): domain Eukaryota; kingdom Metazoa; phylum Chordata; class Mammalia; order Artiodactyla; family Camelidae; genus Camelus; species Camelus dromedarius. The sequence continues at coordinate 14,499,107 of NC_087469.1, forward strand.
CACCTTGACTCCAGGGATGGTGGGCACTACTGGTAATATTTTATGTCTCTTTCTAAGTCCCACTTACCTAGAAAGCGATCATAATAGTAAAAGTGGTCTGTGGTACAGCTCCTGTTACCTGCCATCACGTTAAACTTCCAACAACTTTTCATGCGACTGCGACATTCCATTCCATTAAAATTATTACATTTATGGCAAAATCGAATATCTGAAGAAAGAGAGGAAAGCTTTAAAGCAGAGCTCCGGGGAGAGGGTTTCTGCTTCAGAAATCTGCTCCCACCTGTGAGCATTTGTACTCAGGTGGTGCAAAATGCACAAGAAGGATGCTGACACCCCTCCCAGTTTCTCTCGGGGTCATTACTCCCTTCAAGTCAAGGACCCCCTCTCACCCAAGGCTGGGGGCTGAAAGAAGACCCTAGAACAGTGGGTGAGGAGCGTGGAGTCAGAGAGGGTAGAGAGAGAATGTATAAAGAACTCAAAAATGGCCCCTCTCATTGTGACATTATTTATCCAAGAACTGCCAATGGACTACACCATACATTTTGCTGTCAGGACTCTGTCTCCTGTGAAGAGAAGAAGAAAATTCTCCTTGAGCCACTCTGCTCCAGACACGAGAGTCAGGTCATGAAGTCCCTCACTTCCTCCCCCCACACTCTCTGCCCACCCATTCACCCACCCAGTCCCACCCTCCCCAAGCCTTACCCTCCTTCATGAAGAGCACTGTGACTATGCTCAGCAGAAGCAGCCGGCGCATTGTGGGGCCCATTCTTGAGAAGATCCCAGGAGGGAGTTCCGGCTGTTTTTATTCCCATCACTTGCCCTCAGGCATCCCACTAAAATCACAGAATCATAAATTTCAGATCAAACCACCTGAATCCTCTTGACAACGTTCCCAAGAGACGGTACATCCTGTCTGTTTCCACCTACTTAGACTCAGGCCACCCAGATACTGCATTTCATTCTGTTACATCTGTCATAAGATACTGATGTTGGTGTTGAATCTCCTTCCTGAGCACCTCTTCACATGGTTGTATTTCTATCTATTGGGTGTGTGCACAATCTGGAGAAAGGTTCCCAAGGCTGGAGCTCTAGAGTGAGCTGTATCCTGAATCATCAGATGATGGTGGGAGAGAGGGAAAATGGGTAAGAAAAATACTGTCATCAATTTAAAAAAAAGTATCTCCTTTCTCTGGATAGCAGAGAAAACATTATTCATGGGCAAAATCCCACTGAAACTAGGAATCCCAGAAGCCTGGCTGGGATTGAAAACTTACATGCCAGTGTCAGGGAAGTGGCTCACATAGAGACCAGCTTTGTAAGTCTTGCATTTGGACTGTGTGAGACACAGGCAGGAATTCATGGATAGAGGTCCCAGGGGTCTGCCTCCAAGCAAAGAAATACTACTCTGCTATAAAAAAAGAATGAAATAATGTCATTTGCAGCAACATGGATCAACTAAGAGATGATCATACTAAGTGAGCGAGAAAGAGAAAGATAAGTGCCACATGATATCACTTACATGTGGAAGCGGAAGAGCGCATGCTTAGCATGCTCGAGGTCCTGGGTTCAATCCTCAGTACCCCCTCTAAAAATAAATAAACCTGATTACCTACCCCCCAAATAAAATAATTAAATAATAAATAATAAACTGAAAAGAATAATAATACAAACACACTTATTTACAAAACAGAAACAGACTCAGACATAGAAAACAAATTTACGGTTATGAGAGAGGGAAAGTGAGGGAGGGGACAAGTTAGGAGTTTGGGATTTACAGATACTCCTATATATAAAACAGATAAACAACAAGCTTCTACTGCAAAGCACAGGGAACTATATTCAATATCTTTTATTAACCTATAATGAAAAAGAATAGATGTGTGTGTGTGTGTGTAACTGAATCACCATGCTGTACACAAGAGACTAACACAACATTGTAAATCAACTGTACTTCAATTTAAAAAAAAATGGAACAGAAGAAGTAAAATTGTCAATATTTACAGATGATACAATTTTATGTATAGAAAACCGTGAAGACCCCACCAAAAAAACTATTGAAAAGTGTTTTCTTTTCCCCATTGGATAGTCTTGGTACTGTTGTTGAAAATAAATAAATCATAGATGTATCCATTTATTTCTGAACTCTCCCTCTATTCCACTGATCTGAATGTCCATCTTTATTCCAGTGCCACGTTGTCTTGATTACTATAACTTTGTAGTAAAGTTTTGAATTCAGGAAATGTGAGCCTTCCAACTTGACTCTTCTTTTCCAAGATTGTTTTCGTAGCCTTGCATTTCCACATGAATTTTAGGATCGGCTTGTTAATTCTGTAAAACAAACAAACAAACAAGAAAACAGATTGGATTTTGAAAGAGGCTGCATCGGATTTGCAGATCACTTTGGGAGTGTTGCCATCTTAACAATGTTGTTTTCTGATCCATGTACATGGCATGCCTCTTCGTTTATTTAAGGCTTTAATTTCTTTCAATGTTTTGTCATTTTAAGTGTACAAATTTTAAGGTTCTGGTCACCAATTCCAATGTGTGAGTGTGTGTGTGTGAGAGAGGTCCCCCACACCAACAATAATTCTTGGAACGTCAACAGGATGTCTGAGAATTCAAGTCAATTCTGACACTATCTACTCAGAGATAGAGATTGAGATAGTTTCAGATGTCACAAGTAAAGGGCTCAGTCCTACAAGACCACCCTCCACTTCACATGCTAGCTGCAAACCCAGGTTGTTACCTATACTTCTGAGTGACTGGCTATCAATCAGAGATTCCCTGGAACACCCTCCTTGAGTTCGGCTGATTTGCTGGAATGGCTCACAGAACTCAGAGAAACATTTTTAATTACTAGATCACCAGTTTATCATAAAAGGATGTAACTCAGGAAAAGTCGGATGAAATTGATGCATAAGGCAAGGTATGGGGAAAGGGCATGGAGGTTCCATGCTCTCAAATGCACCACTCTCTCAACCACATGTTCACAGAAGCTCTTTGAACCCTGTCCTTTCCAAAGGGTCCAAAAAAAAAAAACAAAACCCTGTTTTTATTGGAGGTTTTATTACATAGGCACGATTGATTAAATTATTGGCCATTGGTGATTGGTTGAAACTTCAGCACCCCTCCCCTCTCCAGAGGTCAAGGGGTAGGACTGAAAGTTCCAACCCTCTAATCACATGGTTAGCTCCTTTGGGAACCAACCTCATTCTTAGGTGCTTTCCCAAAAGTCGCCTTATTGACATAACAAAAACCACCTTTATCACTCTCAACACTTAGGAAATTCCAACGGGTTGGAGGGCTGTAAGTCAGAAACTGTGGAGGAAGACCAAAAATATATTAGAAACATATTTTGGTCATCTGAGTGACCAAATATATATATTTCTTATTGTTACCAAGTCCAAACTCATTCTGCTTGCTGCACAACAGGCCAATAAATCAGGAGATGAGGTGTTGGGGCAAGGAATAACAACTTTATTCGGAAAGCCAGTAGATGGAGAAGATAGCAGATTAATGTCCTGGAGAACCACCTTACCCAAGTCAGAATTCAGGCTCCTTTTATACTAAAAAGGGGAGGGGGTGCTGTTGGTTGTTGAAAATTTCTTGGTGACAGAATCATTTGTTCTTGCAGCTGTCCACCTAGATCAGGTCATGATGTTCCTGTAAACCTCCAACAAGACGAATGTTATTCTCTGTCCTACAACTTTGTATTTCTATATGAATGGAAAAGTGTTACACCCTTAAAGATCAGAGCCTTGAGACTGGGCTGTCCTGTATCTTTCAGGCTATAGGCAACATTCCTTTACAAAAGATGCAGAAGCAGCATGACTTAGCTCAGGAAACAGAGCACAGGGTTTAGCGCTAAAGGAACAGATCTAATACGGAGTCAGATTTGTTCTTCCCTATTACATTATAAATCACAATATTGCACAATTCTATTTCTTTCGTTAAATTTATTCCTAGGTATTTTGTTCTTTTTGAGGTTACTCTAAATTGAATTGTTTTCTAATTTCATTTTCGGATTGTTTATTCCTATCATAGAGAAGCACAATTGATCTTGTATTCTGTGGATTCCTTAGGATGTTCTATATACAAGGTTATTTCATCTGCAAATAGAGATAAATTTACTTCTTCTTTTCTAATCTGGATGCTTATTTCTTTTACCAGACTCATTGTCTAGCTACAACCTCCAGTACAACGTTAAGTCGAAGTGGTAAGAACAGAAATCCTTGTTTTGTTCCTGAGTTTAGGTGGGAAGTACTTAGTCTTTCAGCTTGTGTGTGTCAGCTGTGGGTTTTTCTAGGTGTCCTTTTTTTCAGATTCAGAATCATCTCTTCTATTTTCAGTTTAGTGGGTACTTTTATCATGAAAAGGGGTTGAATTTTTTTCAGTACTTTTCCTGCATCTATTGAGATGTTCGTAAGGTTTTTTTTTTCCTTTACTCTATCAATGTGGTGCACTACATTGTTTGATTTTTTTTAAATGTCAAATTAGCCTTGTATTCCTGGGATAAATTCAACTCAGTCATAGCATACATACACTCCTTTTTATATGTTGTTGATTTCAGTTTGCTTGTAGTTTTTGAGGATTTTTGCATCATTTCTATCATCTATCTACATACCTACCTACCTATCTATATCTATGTATTTTTTCTTGTGATACTTTTGTTTGGTTTTGATATCAGGATAATATTGGCCTCATAGAATGTGTTGAGAAGTGTTAACTTATCTTTTTTTTTTCTGAGAACAAAATGTTTTTAAAAACTTTGCATGTTAAAATTTGGTGAATAAAAATGTTGATTGAGAGAGAGAAAGAAAGGTAGATAGACTAATAGATAATTAATACATTTTAAATAAAAATGGGACCAAACTATGTATACCATTTTAAAACCTTTTTCTTCCACTGAACATGTTTTAGCATGTTTTCAAATCAGTAAATTTGCATTGCCATGATGTCACTTCTAGAGATGCATGGTATTTTGTCGTATGGATGGACCATGTTTGATTTAGGCAATCCTGATTGTTTCTGCTCTTTGACTTTTATTAGCAACTCTGCCATGAAGCTTGTTTCCTCACACGTATTATTTTTTACCTTGTCTTTTTTACCTTTGTCTAATCACAAAATTAAATTTTTGTGGTAGAAATTTGGATCCAAATCTATGCCAGTTTTTAAAGAATTTTCATATTTTTTCATTTGCTTCCTGAAAAGGATTTATATTCTCACTGGCAGTGTATAATCTTTTCATCTTTAGCAATGTAATAATCAAAAGTTAAGTGGTTTCTTGTCTTAATTTGCATTTCTGACATTACAAATGACATTGGACATGATTTCATGTGCACCAGAAATTTGTGTTTCTTCTGTGAATTATCTATTGATGTCTTTGTTTATTTTTTAATTGAAGAGCTCATCTTGTTCTCATTTATATGAAAGAGTTTTTGGTTTATTGAGGCATGAACCATTTATCTGCTAAATTTATTACAAATATTTTCCCCATTGTCACTTTTTTTTTCCATTTTTATTAACTTGACGTCAACTTATTAGTAACCTAATCACAGAAGTGATATCCTGTCATGTTCCAGGTCCTGCCCACACTCAAGGGAAGAGTATTATTTAGGATGTGTGTACCAGAGGATGGGGAGTCTTCGAATTCTGCCAGCCACATCTCAGAAACATATTTTTAAAGAGAAAAACTACTATCCAAGTTACTAGATAAGTAAGTGTTTAATTATTTGGAATTTCAGCCTTTCCTCCTTTTATTCATTTAATGTATTGACTATTTTCACCCAAAGCAACCAGCTCAAAATACGATCAGTCTGTCTTCAGTTTTGCTGATCTGTCTCATCTAGGTATATCTGTTATCTGTTTATGAACCATCAGCAATATCCAAAGAGTCTTCTGTAAGGTCTAGCTTCCCTTCAGAGAAATGAGAAGCCCAATAGGAAACATAGCATGTAATTAGCAGATGCTGACTAAGATACTCATTCCTTAAGTGAGTCAGTGTACATTCTGTGTTCCTGTCTCCATACTCTGACACAGACGATCCATGAACCACATAGTAAGCTTGTCAAGAAATCAAAATAAAGTGACTTCTCTGCATGCATAGAATATTGCCATATGCTGTCATTGAAATTGATTGGAAATTCTTTTTTTCCCCCTATTTCCACAGCCCTTTCTTTGGTAACAATAGAAAAATGGTAACAGATCTTTAGAAAGCTTTATTCTCTTTAGTATTCAACTAAAGATACAACAGCTATAGGAAAATAATGATCTTTATATTATGTGTGGGTGTTTCATGGTTTTGATTTATCATGCAAAAAACATTTACTTTTGTATGTGGTCAAATCTATCCATCTTGTTCTATTTTGTGATTGAGGTCATGATTAGAATAGCTTCCTCTATCACTAGGTTATATGAATATTTCTAACTATCTTTAATATAATAGTGAGCGTAGAATGAGAGGGAGCTTTGGGATTGTATAGAGACTGGATCCAATTCCAACTCTGCTATTAACTAGTTGTAACAAATTGTATTTTCCAAAGTTGGCTGCAACAATACCTCCCGTACCGCAAGCTCTTCTGCAGCTTTGCTACTCTCCAGTCAAAAGTGGAACCTGGCCACTCACTCGTAACCAATAGAATGTAGCAGAAGTGATGAGGCATGACTTCCAAGGCTTGGCCATAAAATGTGATGCAACTTGCACCTTGTTAGAATATACACTTGCCTTTAGAGCCCTAAGCTGCTGTGTAAGAAGTCAGGCCTCCATGCTGTAAAGAGGCCAAGTCACACGGAGCCCGTAAGTAGGTGTTCTGACCAACAGCTCCAGGTGACGCCACAGCTTATACGGGTGTCAACTGCAAAGACATGTAAGTGAAGACACCTTCAAGTGTTTCCTGTCTCCATCTCTTCAGTCACCTCCAGGCTTCAATCACTTCCAAGCTGTTGAGGTCACAGACATCATGGAGCAGACACAAGCCATCCCTACTATCTACTTTCCGAATTCCTGACCCACAATACTAGTGAACACAGACATTTTTTTATGCATCAGTAATAACTGGAAAGTTGTGTGATATTTGTCAAGTTACCCAATTAGCATCTGGGCAAACAATCTGTTCTTCAGGTTTTTCATCTATTAAATTGTTTTACAATACAAGCGATTTCATAGGAAGTTGTGAAGATTAAATGAGTTTACGTATGAAAAGCACTAAACACGTATCTAGCATACAGTAAGAGGTCAAGTAACAATAGTCACAACAATATTAAAAAGTTAGGGTTTTATTACACTTAAATCCTTAATACATGTGAAAATCATTTTGATTTAATGCTTAAGGTTTTATGAATTCCTTACCAGTCAACTCCAAATTCACACTTAGATTAGTAAGCAAATTACTGCCTTTGAAATGATACGTGAAGAAAAAGTTCCTGTATAACTATGTGCATATATAAAAAAGACCTTACGCGTATTGGATTAGTGATATTTGGTGTGCTATCCATGTGGGTAAAGAAATTTTCCCCTAGGTCTTACTCTGTTCATTTGTCCAAGCTGGGAAATGAAACTAGGAAGAATATCCCAAGATGGGGTAAACCAAAAGAAAATACTCTCCAAGATCAGAGCAATTTTATCTAGGCTGTAAGGAAGCCTAATAAGGAAGATTCTCCTCATTCATGGGGAGTTAATTTACACACTACATGCACTATCCCTCAGAGGTCTCGCAGTGTAACTTCATTTTCTGACAGCCTCATCTTGTTTTAGAGTTCCATGCCCTAGGACGGTGGAAAACACTTGGTCTTCTCAGCTTAAAATTTAGAGGGGGGAGTAAAGAAAGAAAGGGAGGTCAGGGAAAAAGTTAACAATAACATGGCCTCGTCTAAAGACTGGCTTTATTCAGATCCCATGGAAAAGCTCTGGCACAAAAACTGTACCACAGACTTGGTCCCAACTTGATGGAAGGAGTCGGCCGTTTGCTGGCTGAGGTCCATGCTGTAGTTGGGAGCTTAGCATCTGGGTAGGCAGCTCCCATTTGGCAGAGGGAAAATCTCCAGAGAAGTAAATAGCTGTGCCCTGTCATAAGTCAACACTGAATGCAGCTGGGTGGCAGATGCACTGACCAGAAAAGAGGATTTGGGCAGGGCACCAAAATCAAATCAAAATCATTCACTACGAAATGCAGATTTAATGCTCTGATGCTGAGAAGGCCAATGTTTGTTCTTGAAACAACAAGGAAAGATTTTATAATTATAAATTTCTTGTTCAACAAAGTCAAGTTTTGTCTAAACATTGATTCACAAGTATTTTTAAAGTCTGTTTTGAAACCCAAGGGAAAACAATGATCTTTATGTCTCTTTTTTCCCTAGATGATGTCTCCAATCCCCATGATTCAACAGGTGAGAGAGCCCATGAACAACTGTAAGTAAAAATGTGTTGTTTCCCTAACCCAAAATATCCATGTTACATTGGCTTTTCCAACCTGCCTGCCTGTTTTTAAAAAGTTATCTAGATGTCTTTCTTCATCCTGGCTCTGTAAAACCCCGAAGGAGAATTCCCCAGGAAGGATCATATTTTCAGACTCAGACAAAGATAGAGCACACTGAACTATTCAAGTAGAGGGGTAATGGGTTTACTGGAGGACTTTCATGTGGCATAATAAGGGAGAAGGATCATGGAAACCCAGGCCCAGGAACAGCTGGTCGGCTTCACAAGGAGGAAAATGCCAGGGTGGTTCTGTACCCAGGGAAGCTCCACCGCCTTGGCCACAGATGTGCTGCTCCACTGCTGGTGCTGCTCCACTGCTGTGCTGCCCCCCTGCTGGTGCCGCTCCATCTCCGTCTCCCTGTTTGTTTCCTTCTGTGTCTGCCTGCAGCTCTTCCCACCACTCTTCCCTTCTGCTGTATCACCCCTTCTGTTTACCCATAATGACACTTTGTAGTCAGAACTCATGTAGCTAGAACTCACGTAGATGCCTCATGGCAGCTCTGTATTTTTATTATCAACTTTTTTTTTCACATTCTAATGAAACGAAACTGACTAGCCATTCTTGCACAAGGTCTCCATTTCCAGTTCAGTCACCTAGAGCAATCAAGTGCTACCTAGCTACCTGGCAGGCAGGGCTATGATAATTCCACCCACACCAAGTTGTTTCTCAAATCTTAGTTTCCACAAATTGAAATGTTTTCTTGATGCCTCATCCCTATACCTGTCCCAGTTTTTTGTTTGTTTGGTTTTTTCCTGGCCTGAGATTCCCTCCGAGAGCTCTACCAGAGAGAATGTGGCTCGTGTTGCCAGCAAATGGGAAACTGGAGTTACTTTTATCTCCAAAACCCATGGGCAGAGGAGAGTGCCAGGAGGTGTCAGGGATGATCCAGAGAGAATCCCAGTCCAGAGGGGTGGATACCGATGAGGACAAAGTGTAGTCACAGATTCTCAGTGCTAGCTTGGGATTGTTTGAACGCAAGTTTTTACATTTCCATATAGGAGATAATGAATCATCAGTTCTAAACCCAACACTATTCATGGCAGCACCATCATAAGGAAACCAAAACCCTGTGAGCAACAGGGATTTGCAAAACTTCAGGCTTTGTCATTAATGAGTTAGCTCCCTCCCGCTGTTTCTTCTTATGATAGCTACTCCTTTCACTACCAGCTGGCTTTCTCACTCTCTGCCATTGATTCGAAAAGGAGAGCACAATACAGGTTTGGGGGAAATGATAAAGGGGATGGTGAGTTGAAGAATAATCCAAAATCCAGGAGAGATGCAGAACTAGACTCCCTCAGGGAGGTTGCAATAGTTTTTATGTTTGCAACAGATAAGCTCTGTTCTCCTATCAAAACTTAAGAAGTTGATGTCCTTACAGTTGGTCATACATGACAGTTTTGAATAAAAATACATACTCCGCCCTGAGGAGGTGAAAGAAGGGGAATACAACTGTAATGACTCTGTTTCCTCCTTCTGAATTCCTAGAACTAACATCTCTTCAGAGCCTCACTGACACTTCTCTAGACCCAAATGAGCTACAAGGTGGCGTCTACTAGTTACTGATCCAGAGAATGGATTGAATTCCCTGACTGATAAGGGACAGCCACCTCTCCTTCACTCGATACTGTCTTAAGTAAAAGTTCATCTTTGCCATCCCCTCAGCAGGACCACTCACCCCATCCTTCCCCATCCCACTCGCCCATGTGTACTCCGAGGACAAAAGAACGTGACTGTCTCTAAGGAAAAAAAGGCGCTTATTTCTCAGTCACTTTATACCCCACACTACCTTTTCTTGTAAGTACATAAATGTTCTCAACCGCACAGGACTGATGGTACTTCAGGAAGCAGGACTTCATGGTGTCGTAGCACGTCCCAAGATGATATTGTTTACATTTATAACACATCTCTGAAGGCCCTGCCAGGCACAGAAAGAGGTGCTTAAAGGCTGTGGTGTGGAGAAGGTTCTCCAGGCCTAGGGCCTCTGACAGGCACTTACTATTGTCTGGTGGTTCCCAACCTTCCTCGGGACACTGACCCCTTGGATAGTCCTGTGGGAGGTAACTTGTACAGACATAAATCCAGTATTGTGTGTGATCTCAAAAGGTCAGAGTTCCTGTAAAATTTATCTATGGTCCCTGAGTAATGAGCGTCTTACCTAGCCTGACAGTTTTATCCTGTAATGGGGAAAAGGAAACCAGGAAGGAGATTTTAGCTTTCTTACTCAAAGAAATGGACTAAATTGGTCTAGGAGAAGATGTAACTCCCAAGGTTCTAGAGTAAGAATGGATTACAGGAGGGAGGGGATAGCTCAGGGTAGAGTGTGTGCTTGGCATGCATGAAGTCCTGGGTTCGATCCTCAGTACCTCCATTAATAAACAAACAAACAAAGAAACAAATTAACCTAATTACCTCCCCCAACAAAAAAAATGGATTACAGCTCTCCCTGAAGATGGAGGGGGTGGTTTTACTCCCAAACATGTCACAAATAATCTTTTTACTAGACTTTAGCCATGGTCATACCGGTCAGATGTTCCTGAAATTCACCTGTGAAAAGAGGGGAAGTCTTGCTTGTCACAATCTCACTTGCATCTGCCAAAACCCCAAGAGCCAGTTTTGGAAATTTCTCCTCCCCCAGCATCTTCCCATCTCTTAACCAACAGCCAGTCCTCCCTCAGTCTCCAGGACTTACCCTTACTCACGCAGACCAGAAAGGCGACGTACAGCAGAAACGGAGCAACCATCCTGGGTCTTTGGTCATATGCAGTTTCCTGTGGAAGGTTGAGCTTCCCCAGTGTTCTGTCCTTGGACCATTCATCTAAATCATATAATAGTAAAATTTCAGGGACAGACAGTACCTCGGTGTTCCCAGAACCAACCAAACCGCCAACTGGAGTCTCACTGTCCCTAAGGCATCTACTTTAAAATTCTCCTCAATGGTGAGTGTGTGTATACACACTTAATTCATTATTATATAGCTAAGCCTTGAGCTCTGCAAGTGAAATCAATTTTCTTTCCCACATTTTAACCTTGCAGATACTTCAACAGAGGATTTGGACACCTTCATAACCTTTCAGGTAAGCCAGGCCATAAATAAAATCTTCTCTTTCAAAATGTTTCAAGGTTTTCTTTCTCTTTAAAAAAAAAAAAAAGATACTTCTGTTATTAGAATTAGTACTAAGGCTTGTCCTTTTGAAAGCCAGAGGATTGCTTGAGAGAGAAGCCTTATTCTCCACACACACACACAATTTTTAATGTGATGATTTAGAAATCTACTTTGGATATAGTCTATGGCTTTTCTGGCTGATGATAGAATTTCTTTTAGGGTTGTTTGAAGGGTCCTTGTTGTTAGCATATGTCTGTTGTAAAATGAGTGAGTGACCAGGCTGTGAGATTTCTTTGTTCACTAAAGTAGCAAAACCAGATGATTGCTGAGCACTGTAGGGGCTCCATCTGTGAAAAGAGAAAAGAAGCTTTTGTTTTAGTAAAAAATTTTATGATAAAATCACCTTTTTCCCACTGCCCCAAACTTGTTGACTTTTACAGTTTCCAAAAGAGACTCATGATGTAAGAATTCTTTGATGACTTCACCACGCACAAAGCAAACAAAACCAAAAGGAAACTGAAAACTGACTCTTTTGAAAGATACTGTTACTTTCATCCAATTGTGAAATGAAGAAGTATGGCAAAAGTGCAAATACCTCAATGATTGCTTAAAAATTTTTTTTAATATCAACTCTTTTGGGGGAGGAGGATATAGCTCATTGGTAGAGCACATGCTTAGCATGCACGAGGTCATGGGTTTGATCCCCAGTACCTCTATTAAATAAAAAATAATAAATAAATAAATAAAACTAATTACCTCCCCCCCAAAGAAAACAAAAGTAAAAAAATTTAATTAAAAAATGTATCAACTCTTTTATTTGACAAAGAAAATGGTCTATAGAATTTTTTTTTCTTTGTTGAGGTCCACACATTACTTCCAACATGGTTTACTAACGTTTATTCAATATAAGTAGAGCTTCTTTTCATTCAGCAAGCTGGTAAGAAAATATATGGAAGCCCCAAGAAAAGGCTTTTGGTAAAATGATAGCTATATTTAGAAGCATGCTAATTTTTTCAAACTGAGCTTTCTTAGTAGGAAAAATCCCTAATCCTAAGATGCATTTTCCAGACAGAGAGAAGTGAGATGTAATTTCATTTTGTCTGGCTTTGCATTTGCGTTCACAAGAACATTGCCACGCAAATCAAACCACTGTGGCCTCTATGTCCCAGCAAGTTCAAAGATGCGAATAAAACTGTCTCATTCCTGTTCTCTCATTTATTTTTATTGGTAACAAAGTGTCAGTCACTGGTAACACTCCTGTAGTTTGTTGCAGCATTTAGAGGCACAGATTAAGAGGATTGCTCATCTATAGTATCTCCAAGATCTTAATCACCTGTCCTGGAGCCAAGAGAGACCGTGAACATGAGGACACAGTGTTCTGTTTTCTCCTCAGAGCAGGGCAGATGACATCTGTGTTGTGTAGGTAAACTTGGCCTGGGGTGCATTAGTTTGGGGGCTGTGGGACCATGGATAGTGGTCTCCTGTGAGATTTACAGTTCTATTCATTCACTCCTTCATTCAGCCATCATATGTTCAGCACATCACCATGTGCCAAGCAGAGAGCTAGGCCAGTATAACAGAACTGGGTACCTAGCCTCATGATTTACATCATGGAACCATAGAATGTTAAAGTGTAAAGGACCTAAAAATGGTCAAAATCTAACATCACAGATAAAGGGCTTGCTAAAGACAGCATGAGTTACAAACCAATCAACCCTGAATCTCCAGACTCCCAGGAAATTGCTCTTTCCATTATATTCCACTGCCTCTACTAACAGGTGCCAGTACCTCTCCTCTCTTTCCTGCTAAATGATGAAAGGCACTGTTTTCAAGAGAGAATTTGATGGATGAAGTACTGTGGGAGGATGAGGAATAGATCAGAGAACCCAATGCTTGGGTGGAGTGGCAAAATTCCACAATCCTCTCTGAAAATAATCCAGTAGAAAAGAGATTCAAAACTCAAAACTCAGCTTTCAGAAAATACCTGCCAGTGGGAACCTTGAAGGAAGAAGAACAGAAACGGTGCAAACCCATTGCAATTTAACCTAGAATTTCTGCTTTCTTTACTATGATTCTACGGTCACTCTCTTTAAAGAAATAAAGCAGAAAAAAAAAAAAAAAGCAGCCAACAGGTGACAAATAAAGGCTCAGACATTTGCCCTATTTATAAGCCTTTGGAAAGTCCTGAAAATGCCAGCCAGTTTCTAACATCCTCTTCTGAAAGATGGAAGAATAGAAAATGAGATTCAAGGACTTTACAAGCTTGATTTCCTCTCTAGAATCAATTCTTTTGCAAGAAGCAAATCCCCTCATGTTTGCGGCATTTGAACTAAGACTTTATTTCACCCCATCTTTATCTAGTATCTAAATGTCAGAATGTATTGTTCCTACAACTGAAGAACATGTCGCTTAATGAGTTCATAACAGAAGATTGCTATTCTCTCCGGCCGAAGTACCATAAACCCACTGATGGGTTTCAGAGACTTGAGTGCCAGAACTGGTCATCGTTTTCCAGTGGTTTACCCACGGTGAGCCTTACCTGAGTTAACTTTTGTGCCTAAATCGTAGGCAAAATTGGCCAGATGAACAACATAAACTTGCTAAAGATCAAGTTGTGTGATAGTTCTAGGGATGATTTCACAGCCCTACAAAGGAAACAGTCCCTGGCCTTGGAGAACAGGTTTCTGATAAAGAGAAAGAATTCTGGACTGAGAATCAGAAGTTCTCGGGGGAAGGCCCGCTTGGTGATAGATTACATGTCTTTTCATCTCTCATTCTTTTTCTCAGCCGTAAGATGAGGAGCTAGGTGAAATTCTTTGACTTATTCACTGCTCCACTTTCGCACATGAAACTGTGCCTGGCACATAAAAGCTCTCAATAAATATATGTTGAATATATGAATAAATCTCCAAGAGGCATTCCATCAAGGTGGTTAAAAGGATGGCTTCTAGAATTAGAAAGTCTTGCTTTGAGTACTGGTGCTGTAGGTCACTAGAAATGTGGTCTTGAGTAAGATATTGGACCTCACCAATCCTCATTTTCCTTCTCTGGGAAGTTGAGATAAGAATGATCATATCATGATTGTATTCATAATAGTTGCTATGATGAATATTATATTTAAAAAAATTAACTTCATGTAAATGCCAACGTTTATTGGTTACCATTATTCTCTGCTGTGGGGTGGAGAAAGCATGAACTTGAGCTCCCAGAGGAAACCTCGTGTGATTGGCGCCCCTTAAGCATGAATAATCGCTGCCCTATGATGAAAAGGACGGTTTCCTCTTGAAGCCTGAAGACCTGTTGTGATTGCAGCCTCTGTCTTCTTTTCTTCCTGGACAGGGGACTTCTCGGTCAGGATGGACAAACACCTCTTGTTGCTCCTATCTGTCTTCTGCTGCACTGTGGGTGAGTCACAGACGTGAGGAGTGGGCTCCAGAGGCAGGGTCTTGAGAGCCACCAGGAAGATCCATACATGTAGCTGGTGTCCATTGCAAGGCTGAATCTTGACCACACTTACATGGAAGGGAAGCCAGCCTTCAGAATGCCCCTGGGTCTCTATGCCACCTTTCTGATCTTTTCAACATTCTGCCATTCCCCATCAAGGGCTTGAGCCTCTATGGCTGTCCCTTCACACTGCTTCCCCACTCTGTCCCTATAATTCCCCATAATCCAAAATCCTAGTAAGATTTCCCTTAGGACATCCTTTCCATTTATAAAGCTGTTATCCATTTGCTGAGGGAGCTGGTCGGTCTACAATGAATAATTTTGTAATTGGTTTTAATGCCAGACAGGGCCTTTTGATACCCTTATCAGGGATTTTTGTGTTAAAACAAGTGGTTGTAGGAGAGAAAATATTGGATGCACTGAAATCAGACAGATTAAAAAATGATTCAGTCACTGTCTTAAATTCTCTGTATCTCCAGTTGCTCATTAGAGAAATGGGGGAAACAACCTACTTACAGGGCTTTTGTGAGGATTAAATCAGATACAAAGTAAGAGAACATGGCCCAGAGGAGATGCTCAATAAATGTTACTTTCTTTTCTCATGCAGGTGCACCAGGGAGAGGTTTTTTAAAAAATTAAATCTGTATTTTGATTGGCTCACCCCACAGTACTGCATAAAGTGGCACTGACTGCGATGTAATTCATGATTACACCATAGATTCAATTTGAAGTTCAAAACAGAGTATATCAAGTAACAACATTTAAGCTGCAAATGTCAGGAATTCCATCATAGTAACACTTACATGGGTAAAACAGTTTAAAGCACTCAGCCTCATGTCGCTCTTTTATCTACAGTCCTGCCAAGTAGGCCAGGCCAGCATTAATAGAACCATTTTTAAGCTGAAAAACCAGTGCTAAATCTTTGCTCAGTTACCAGGTTAAAAGAGCTGAAGTTGGGACCTGAATCCTTTTACTCTCACAAGGGCTTTTCTCTAGGACATGGCGTTAATGAGAGCGCCAGCTGCCTCCTACCTGATCCTGACCACCAGCTTTCCATCCACCCCGCTGCACTGCCCTCCACCGTGTCTAGGTCTGTCCAGTTTCGTCTAAGTCCCCGCCTCCCCTGCCCTTACACCAGCTCTGTGCTCTCTAGCAGCGGCACCCCTGAAATGTGTAACGTGCCACCTCCGCACGGAGATGGATCGCTGTAGAAGAGGCTTTGGAATCTGTGTTGCCAAGAAGTATGAGACCTGCTTGCTCTTAAAGATCCTCCAGGGTAAGTTGGAGGATCAGGGGAGGCGCTGTGAGATTCCTAGAAAGTTCTTGGGAGAGTACTTCAACAGTTTTCTACCCCAGACTAAGGCCAGTGCAAGAAAGGAAGCCAAGTGCCGGGTGTCCCTGGGCATCAGCAGAAGGGGACTTGGGAAGATGAGACAGGAGGAAGAAGCATCTGTACGGAGAGCTGGAGGGTGCCAGGGAGCTTAACCGCGTAACGCCTGCAGGGGACCCGTGATTTCTACGTCTCCCTGCTTGGGTCCTCTTGGGAAGTATAAGACAGGAGGCCATCTCTAAACCTATCCTGATACCTAATTAAATTTTTACCTACAGGACTAGTGCCAGGTTTGACTTGCCTTTAGAAAACTTAGATCACTGGCTTATTTTCTCTCTTTCTTTGTGTGTGTGCGGGGTTGGTGGGGGGAACGAGGTTTATTTGTTATTAGAGGAGGTACTGGGGATTGAACCCAGGACCTCATGCATGCTAAGCAAGCGCTCTGCCACTTGAGTTATACCCTCCCCCCATCACTGGCTTATTTTCTGCGATGCCTTCTCATTACAGATGACATTTTCCAGTTAGCATACATGGTGTGTCAGAAATTCTGCAGAGACTTGACATACAGGATCAACAGTCGAACTTATATTCATAAGTGCTGCAACCACAATTACTGTAACTTCAAAAGTCTAGCGCATGCTTTCTTCTGAGATCTCACTCTAAGATGTTATGGATGTTTCTCTGCCTTAACACTCTGCCTGCCTTTGCTTTCGTCTCCTGTCTGTCCTGGAAGTATCCTGGCTGTCTGTAATTCAGTGTTACCCTTCCCATTGCCTCCAGCTTGGTTCGTACCACAGTCGGAGGATGCTTCTGAACAACAGATTTCTCCCGCTGTGGGGACTGGTATTTACCTACTTCAAGCAGCCCAGGAGAAAAATGTAAAACAAGACCATTCTAGATCCTTGTGTTTCGCTTAGATAGTTGAGCTGAACTAGAAATACTTCAGCTGAAAATTCACAAAATATTTTTATCTCAAACTCCCCATTTATCATTGCTGTAATTAAGTAGAAATAGCCACAAAGTAAATGGTGGACACTCAACGTTTATCTCTATGGGCAAAAAATTATTTTCCCCAGTGGACAGTGTCCACTTCATACACAGTCAAGATTTTCTTGGCGTTTACGATATGTATCCATGTACAGTGTTAGCAGGAAACAGCAGGTAAAGGATTTCCTGCCTCTGTGACATTCACAGCTCACACTTAGCCACTTCTGGGCCTGTCAAGATGTACATTTAAGGCATATTACAGTCTGGGCATCAATCCCAAACCCATGCAACCCATGTCTTTCTCCTGTTTGTTCAGACAACTTTGAACATTATTCTGAGTGCAAGTCACAAAATTTTGGAACTATATCAAACTTATTAAGTAAATAAAATTCCCTTTGTGCCCCTGAATCTGAGAAAAACAATATGAATATTTTGCCATATCTCCATATATTATTTCTGTACGTATACTACATGTTCATGTTAATAAAGACTATCATAGCTGACATGATGTATGTGATATTCTGAGTTGTTGTGGAATTTGCACGCTTATTACCGCCCCTCACTATCCCTCCTAGAATGTGAGACCCAGAATCGGCAACAAATTCAGGAGCTGGTCCCCTGGAAAACTCCTTGAAAAAGTCAATTTCTTATAAATTTGTACTGGGGAAAGGTGGTGAACCCACCACTGGGCAACATAACTCTGTGGTATTCATTATTTTTATTCCCCCAGGCAAAAGTGAACTGAATGCTCTGTCATTTGTGCTCCCCAATGCCATGGCACAATGATATAACAGAGGTGAGAGTTATTTGGTTCTGGAGATGCTCAGAGCCGACAGTCCTGCTAGCCAGAGTAGGTGTCAGACGCTTCAGTCCGCAAAGTCTGTCCTGCTGGTCGCCTGTCCAAAGAGGGCCATGGGTCAGCGGCTATGGCGGAGAATCTTGCTTGGCAAGGAGAAGAACTTGGCAGTGGGGTGGCTACAGGAATGATCAGCTGAAGGCTAACTGTGTCACGAAGGCTTACGTTTGTTTTGTGTGTTGGAGCAGGCAGGAAGATAAAGAACAGATTCTCTTAGAATGACCTTTCAAGTCGGAGACTCAGGTTCCGAACAGACTGGTTTCTCTCAGATGATTGAGCAGCAAGGAAATGAACTAATCTCTGAATCCCTGAAGCTGGGTGACATCTGGAGCTCTACAACTCAGAATAGCCAAGGACTAAAAAATGTCCACAGGACTGTGTAGCGCCCTGAAAGGAGCTCAGCTGAAGTGTTCCGGGGATGATTTCCTTGTATCTCTTCCTCCATCTCCAGACCTCCCTTCTCTTTGGAATTTTCTGGGAATCTCCAGGTGCCTTTCTAGATGTGAAACGCCTAGCCACAGGTAGTTTTCCTCCAGGAGAGTCCATAACGGAGCTGGTTCAAGATTATTGGAAGACTCTATTACCAGAGCAAGCTCAGAGTCAGGCACAACGTCCAAGGTGTTGCGTGCTGAGTCAGTTCTGTTCTCCATTTGCTTTTCTGAAGACCTGACCCTGAGTTCACTCATATCCCTGATCTTGGGAAAGGTAAAAATCCAACTCTTCAACTCTTCCCACAATAAGTGGCTGAAAAAGAGCCTCAGAGTCAGAGAATGACTGATCACAAAAGGGCACAATTATTAAATGCTGTGATTAAGACATCTGTAATGGCGCCCTGTTGGGCCTCACTTACTGATGCGGCTGTGTTCTTTGTTTTGTCTCATTGCCTGTGCTCTCCTGATAATAAGGTGCCTCTTCCCACTGAAACCAGTGTGCTGCAGGGGTGAGCTTAATGATCATTTTTTTCTCCTCTGTTTCCCTGGCAGCTGAGGAGGAGGACTTCTGGACCACAGATTGTTCCTGTGATTACATACAACAGGTTATACCCTGGGTCACAGAGGCTATTTAAGAATCAAACTGTTTACTCTTCACTTAGTCAAGTTCTGTAAATTTGAAGTAACCGTCTTGGAAGATTTTGGTTACGTAAGAAAGGTGGGATGGTCTGACAACCATTGTGCTATGAGTCACAAATGTTTATGTACCTGGAAGAGCAGCTCCCAGACCTACCTTTCTGATTTATGACAGTAACGAACCATCTTGCTGCCTCCCTTCCCTCAAAGAGAATTGTGAGGAACAGTCAGCCTTAAAATGTGGTTCAAAAAACAGCAGTTTCAGAACTTCAGCCAGGTCTTTGTGCAGCCATTGGCTGGCAGTTAGGCACCGGAGACTCCATGGCTTGAAAAAGACGTGATCTATAGTCCCATTTTTCTCTGCATCTGAGGCCATACATGGTTTGGAAGGCAAATAAACAAAGGGCCTTTTCTCATTCTGCATAATGAGACGAAATACCCTTCTTAGGGTTGGCATATTACAGTTAGGGGAATATTTCCTTTCCTGATGATGAACTAAACTGACTGTGCTGTCTCTGAGAAGCAATTTTTCAGAGTGCAGTCAGCTTGTTTATGTGTGTGCCCGTGTACACACGTGAGTGTGTACGTGTGTGTGTACGCAGGTGCATGAATACCATTGTTTTCCTGTTGAATGGCCAGAAAGATAGGAGGACATGCACAGCTCATGCAGACAAGTGATCGTAAAGGGGAGGGAACTGGTACAGCAGCAGCAGCCAGGGCTCCTTCACGGGTACCAAGACTTAAACCCCTTTTGAATGGCGTGCCCGTGGTGAAGACCTTAGGACCACAGGTTGTTCCCACTGTTCTCCTCTATGTCATAGAGGATATTTTCCTTAAATACAATCCCTATGTCTGCCTGCCTAATTCCCTTTGGGTGAAAGGGTCTGTGAATTACTGTATGTCAGAATATACACTGGGGGGCAGAAAGTAGGTCTGGTCCTGAGAGCATGCAGTAGGGCACCTGAGGGTACCTTTTCTAAAGGATAGTGCGGATTTATACCATGGAGGATTTAAGAAACAGGCATGAACCTGAAGGTAGACAACCATAGCCAGGTTGTGTCCATGAGGGTACCACCTGTGATGGGTTTCCTTTGGTTTTTGTGTTTGTTTTCTGTCCCTCATATCATGGAAATAGGCATATTTTGTGTACAGTTTAAAATTTTTATTTCTCTTGTTAAACGAGTCATTCTCAAACATCGTTAACACTCTAAAGATTCAAACTTTCATACAACCATTTATTGTGGTGTGACTAGGAATAAATGAGGGAGAAGTGTGGCCCTCCCACTTTTGTCCTCCACTGAACCCCAAACAATGACAGCAGCATCTTATCAGCTGAGCACTGTTCTTTGGACTACCTGGCTTCAAACCCCAGATATGCCGCTTACTAATGATGCGACCACGCCCAAGGTGGTTAGCGTCTCTGCTCCTGCCTTTCCTTATTTATTAAAAAAATAGACTAATTTTCATATAATTTTAGTAATATACTCATAGTAATAATTAAGCTAATTTTAAAAAGTTAGTTATACTAACCTCATAGGTATTTTGTGACAATGAAATGTGATGATGCGTGTAACTGGTTTAGAATAGTGTCTACTACAAGAAAATGTCCATTAGATGCTTGTGACTATATTAGCATATTGAGAGCCACAGCCAAAGAATTCTAGAAAGTGCCAAAGATCAAACTGAACAAGGGTTTTCACAGAGCTAAAACTAATGTGAATTATCAACTACTGCATTTAACTAATATAGAAATAAGTATGATAATATAAATCCCTTTTTATCTCAGACAAACATGCAAGAGAAGCCCTCTAAGGAGGGGTTTACAAGAAGCACAGATCTAAAGAGTTGTCTGAATTGCTTCTGGGTCAGGCCACTGAAGTGTGGAGCGTGGTCAGCCCTGAGGCAGAGGGTCAGCCATATAGTGAGAGAGCGCCTTTGGACCTGGACCAGACACTGTTACAATTTCAAAGCAACTGACGACACCCTTAGTAGCCCTGGAATGAGTATTTGACCTCACTTTAAAACCAAAAGAAAATGAAGCTATAGTGGCACAGAAAATTCTTAGGTTAGAAAGAAAAGCAAGAGAAGAGCAAATAAAGAAAGCAGTCTGACTCCGTCTGCCTCTGCTCAAAGAAATACTGTATGCCTGAAGCCAAATCTTTTGGGACCATTGAAAACTATGTACAGAAGTGAATCATGCAGCATCATTATTTCCCAGCCAAATTCTATTTCTTCTTTTTAAGCAGATACTAACTTCTGTTTAATTTTCTAATTAAAAAGTAATATATGGCTGTTAAAATTTTAAATAATACAGGAATGTAAAAAGAAGTCGATGTTCTTGCCCAGCGCCTTCACACATACCTGCCCACCCGCCAATCACCCATTTCGAGATAATCAGTTTACAGTGCGATTACAGTGTGGGGAGTTCAATTCCTCAGTGAGAAAGCTGTCAACTGGAACAGAAAGCCTCTTCCACCAGCAGAGCGGAGACCCTCCCGCAGACCTGGTCCCTCTGAAACACCTTCTCTCGCAGGCAACACCCCCTGCTGGATGATGCTGTGGTTGCCACAGGATGAGGCTGCTCTCCTTGCCGGGTTCGTTTCAGAAAGGCAGAGGCATTGCCTCGAGGCTTTCATTCATACAGCAAATATTCACTGATCCCACCTTTAGGTACCAGGCACTGTCGTAGGAGCTGGGAAAACAATGATATATATGATAGTCATGTTTCCTACGCTCACTAAATGTATGTGCAGGTGATGGAACCCAAACACCAAAAGCAACGCGGACCAGGTAACAGACAGCAGAGCCAAGCAGTAATCAGAATAGTTTGACTCATGCAGACCTATGGCAGTGGCTAGTTAATTGTAATGTTCCTAGAAGTGAAATAGATGGGAAGCCTAATAAATTTTACTTGATCTATACAAGCAGGATAGTTCTACATTGAATGAACAGAAGTCTAAATTGAATCATAAGAACAGAAAGTCACGGCCCCTCAATTAGTTCATAGACTAGAGCCAGTTTACAGACCCAGAACCCCTTGAGTGAAGGGGGCACAGTCTGGGGAGACCGAGATGGCTGGAGGTTACAGAGGAGAGAACCAGAGAGGAGGGAGTGTGAGAGAGCGAACTCCAAGACCTGGAGAGGATCCCTGTCAGGTGTTCAGCTGAACACTGATCAGCACACATACGGGAGGAAACTGTACAGAGCAAGAGGAGGCAGTGCCCAAAAGCACAGTGTTCGTTCCCACGAGCCAGACTGGAAGACTTCCTCACTGACGGGACAGCAAGTAGGACACTGAGAAGGATTCTACCTCAGCGTCAAGAGGCAATTACCTGTGTGGTGAGACAGTTACCTCAGTGTGCTCTGGTTCTGTCTAACGTCTAAAAACAAGATCTGAAAGGATTAAAGGGTTTCCAAATAATTTAATCACGTGCCAGAATAAACCTCAGGAATGTTTATAGTACTCCAAAAATATCTATCATCCAACAAGGTAAAACTGAAAATATCTGGCCTCAAGTCAAAACTGAGCAGGCATGTGAATAAGCAGGAAAATGTAAGCCTTAATGAGGAGAAATATCAATCAATCAAAACAAACCCCCAAATTACACAGGTGATAAAATCAGTGGACCATGACATTAAAACAGTTACAATTGTGAGGAGGGTGGAGCTCAAGTGGTAGAGTACATGCTTAGCATGCACGAGGTCCTGGGTTCAATCCCCAGTAGAAAGAAGTAAATAAACCTACCTACCTCCCCCTCATAAAAAAAAAAAAAAAAAAAGTTGTAGCTGCATTCAGTATGTTCAAGAAGTTAGAGGATAATCAGGCATGTTAAGTAGACATTGATGATATTAAAAAGACCCAGATCAAACTTCTAAAGATGAAAAAAATATCTGAGATGAAAAATACACAAGATAAAATTAACTACTGATTAAAAATTAAAAGAAGAAGAAAAAATTTTAAAAAATTATCTACTGATTAGGCATTGCAGAAGAGAAAAATTAGAGGTCAATGACATCACCAAGATGGCAACACAGGAGCTTCTGAATATCCATCCTTCCACAGACACGTCAAATATACAGCCACACAGGTATACGGCTGAGCAATCCATTTCCTTTTCCAGCAATCTGGTAACCATGAATTTCTTGAAATATGAAATACGATAGGAGATAGATCCTTCAAGTTGTTATTGATTAAAGGGTTTGAAAGATAAAATTTTAACATAAAAGATAACAAGAAACTAATGCATGAGAGATGTATGTTGAATGCTCAAAGCAGCAGGTAAAAAAACTGACTTCCCACTGTTGTTTCTAAGACAGATTGGAGAGTCCGTAACAGTAAAAAAAGACCCTCAGTTGTAAGATGACCAAGCCTAAACATGGGACATTTTTTCATGAGAAAAAACAAGACTCTGCACTAAAGTCGTGTTAAGACATTGGAGATTTAAGGGTACGGTCATTCAAATCTTCACAAACTACTTCTGCCGTCTTCTTCTGTTTATTCCCTTTTTCATTCCCCCAACAAATCCAAAGCGCCTTGGAGGCAGTGCAAAGACCCTAAGACAAGGGTAAGAGTAGGAGGTAGCATTAACTTTGGAGGAAAAGGTTAGACATTCTTTTCTCCCTGTCATTGAACCTTGAATTTAACAGATAGTGTAAATTTGTCAACCAGCACCTGCCTGTTTGTGTGAGGCGGGGTACAAGAACGTTCAGGACTTGGGGGACAAGCTGTTTGGTTAAGGGGCAGGGCATGACTAGGATATTGAGTTGTGAAGATTTCGACTGTCTCTTTTCTAGGTCTTAACCCTCAGCAATTCCCAAAGCACTACACCTTTCCCCGCAGGTACGTAAACAAAACAAAACAATTGTAAGGGTAAGATTATGTGAAGGGCGTAGACGGGAGCATTCCGGAGGAAAACCGCAAGCGAGAGCTCCTTCCAGCAAGGAAGTCGGATGGGCCGGAGCCGTTAGAGCCACGTTGGCAAGAACCTCGTGAACCACGGGAAGGACTCAATGCGCGGATGCGCGTCCGGGGCTTCGCCCGGAACCTGCGCTTATCGGACCCCCGATGGACTGTCAGGCGGGAAGATGAGGGATCCGGGGCTCCAACCCACCTCCCTTCCCGACGCCTCCGACTCCGCGGCCGCGCGGAACAGGCAACGGCGGAGACGGCTCTCGCGAGGTGGACGGAAGACCGCCTCTCCCCAAACCCGGCTACTTTGCTGTTAACCGAGGCTTGGAGGTCCTCCCCCCGCTTCCGAGACGCCTGAAGGCGACGCCACAACGGTTCCGGGTGTCACGCTCGAGCCCGGCGGGGTGCGGACCTCCCCAAATCCACGCCCTAAGTCCCGGGCTTCCTCCCGCCTGTGGGGGAGGGCCAAGAGAAAACACGTACCAATCAGGATGTAGACATGGAGGACGTTCTCCCTCTGGGCCAATAGGAAGGAGGAGGGCGGGGCCGCTCGCCCCGGGTTTAAACCTTGTCGGCTGGGCGGTTAACGGCAACCGGGACGTTTTTGCGGGCCGTGCGCTTGCGCGAGCTGCGGGACGCTAACCGAAGTCTGCGGTGCTGCGCTAGCCGGGCGGCGGGACTCGGTGCGGCCGGCGAGGCTCGGCGGGGCCGGTAAGCGGGCACCGGCGGGGATTGGTGGTGCACGGGCCCCCGAGGGCCGGCCAGCCTCCCGCCGCTGCGGAGCGGTCGGGTTCTGAGTGGCACAGAGTTCAAGTTTCCCTCCCCAGGTTCCCCTTCCCCTGGGCTTTCTAAGCCTCGACGCGCCGGACGTGCCGGGTGCGCCGCCTCCCGAGGCAGGTGTGAGCGGCGCCGTGCGCGCCCGGGCCCCTGGAGGTCACAATGTGCGCCTACTGCCTGGGGGCGCGTCCTCTGCCTGCCCGATGGCTGCAGAGGCGAGGACCCCGGTGGTCGTCACTCAGCGAGGTGGACCGGGCGAGGGGCCTGGGGGCTGCGGGGACCGGTGCCCGCGAGGGAGCCGGCTTCCCCCGAGGCCTGGAGCATCCGCGACGGTAACCACGCCCGGGCCAGATGGTGCAGACTCTAATCTTTGTTGTTGTAGTGAAGAGGGAAAAGTCTTCCCACCCTCGGGTTAGGTACACCTTTTGTGATCTTCTGGATGTAACTGTGCAAGAAGCTTTCCCTAACGAGTTAGAGTAGGGTGTAAAACTGAAGAACCCTGTAGTCCTACCCTAATATGGAAAAAAAAAAAAAAAAGCAACAAACACCTTATTCCGGTTGCAAAAATTACAGTTTCATCCTTTTGAGAAATAAACCCAAGCACTGTTAAGCACATATAAAAAAGGAAAATACTGGGGATTCCATCAGCCACAGATCAAGAATAAGTTCATATTGGGGTTTACTTCAGATATAGTCATTATGAATATATATTTACATGTTATAAAATATTTTTGTTTTTATATGATTGTATATTTTGAATATAACAAAGCGTATTTAAAAAGCAGGTTATGCCTTTGAGGCCCTAATATTTCAGGAATAAGTGTCCGTGTCAAATGTAGATGCGCATTGTAATTTTTAATGGATGTATGGTCTTTCTTGCTATGGCAGTACTATACCATATATTATTTAACATATTCCCTAATGCTGGACATTGGTTTTTCCAATTTTTTCATTATCATAAAGCGTTTCATTATCATAAAACAGCATGATAGTAGTTACTTGTTTGCATTTCACGTCCAGCTTATCTCCTTAGAATAATTCCTTGGAAATGGATTATGGCTTAGAAATTATGGTATAGTTTAAAATTCTGATTCATAATGCCATAGTGCCCTCCAGAAAAATTGTTGTCCCCACCCCAAACACATACAGTATAAGAGTGCTTAGTTCTCCACACTCCCACCAGCACTGGGTAGTGAAAAATCTTACCACTCTTAAAAGGATATCTTAATGTTTTTATTTGCATAATTAATGAGATGAAACGTCTTTTCTATGTTTATTAGTCGTTATATCTTTGATAGATCATCTGTTTTTATCTTATTTTGTGTACCTTTTAATAGCTTTCTAAGAGGAATTTGAATTAGTGATTTTGAACCTGTAACAAGTATTTCCCCCAGTTTATTTCTTTGGATTGTGGTTGTCTTTTTTAGGCTGTTTTATTTTCATTTGTTCTAATATTGTGGTTCTTGAAACTGCATGCTTACTTTCCTAGAGGTAGAGGAATTTGTTCTAATTCTGCAGTAGCCTCCCAGCAAAGTTTAGAATCTTATCTCTATTCCAGTTTAAAGTCCTCCCCTTCCACCCTTAGTCCTCTCACTGGCAACTAGCTAGAAAGTGGGACACTGAATCGTTTAAGATTCTTTTAAGAGAAGATACTGTTGGGTATTTTGATCGATATCTGTATTTATCTACAAAATATTAGCTATTCTAGCTTCTGTGTGAAAATTTTCGCCTAAGTAAAGAGAAAATATTTTCAGGTCTTTATATTAAAAAGGAAGAGAGAGAACTGACAGTTACTTTGTGGACCTTACTAAATTTTACATTTTATTATTTGCAAACACCTACCTTCATACATTTGAGGGGAAAAAAATGAGTGTGCAGTAATTTAACCGCAAAGAAAACATGTTAATCACTGTATAGCATAGCACACATGCCAGAAAAAACATTTCTTTGGGCTTTAGTGTTGGAAATCCTCCCAGCCCAGACAGAATCCAGTTCCATTTCTGTGCCTACTTTCCTCTGTTCTGTATTTATCTTTTTAGTAGGTAGTTTTGTACTATATGAGCATTGAAATATTACATGTTATATACATTATAGATGTAACGTATTTTATATATATATAATTGAAACTTCACAACCTATTGAAATAATTCCTTCCACTTTTCTGATGAGGAAAGTAAGAGCTAAGCCCTACTTTATTTCTCACATTCATTTAGTCCCTACTATAGGTTTAACTTTGGAATTTAGATAATATATTATACAATACAGATAAATGAAGTAATTTTGCAAAGTTACATTTGGGAACTTCTAATTTGCTTCATCTGTGATGATTGTCCTGAATTTTTCTATGGTAACTACCAAACATGTCACTGAATCCTTACTTTTCTAGACTTGGTAGTATAATCTTGTTAACCTTCAAAGGACTTCACTTAAGATCTAGGACCCTGATCCTGTAAACCCTTTTGCCTCTATAGCATGTCCTCCGCATGGCTTTTTAGTGCTTTTTGTCCCATTATCATTTCTTTAGAGTTGATTTTTTAAACACAAGTGATTCCCTAACTCTGTTCTTTTCTAGGTTTTTCTTTGACTCGAAAATTAATGCCAGTGAAGGTACATTGAAATAAGGTAGGAAGTCGGAAAAAAAATTAAGTGCTTTGGTTTGTCCGTATATGTTCTAAGTGGGGATATTTTGCTATGTTCAATGATTATGCTAAAAACAAAAGTTTCTTTACATCCAAGTTAAAGAAGAAAGCAGTCATTTTAAGAACATTCAGGGCATTATGAAATGCAGGCAGATCAGGTCCCCAAAACTGATGACATGGTTCAAACTCCAGAAGATCTGGATCATATAATTGGCTGTTTAGAAACAAATCTTTTACTTTATACAACTATTTTCCTGTCTCTAAAAGGGGATCTTTTCTGGTTCCTACTCTGCTAGAATATAAAAGCTATTATGTCTTCCTGTTCTTCAAAACTACAAGATCACTTCACTGATACTATTTTATTTTCTAAACTTGGAACTCTTTCAGTGAAGTCTTTCTGTGGCCCATCCACTGAGCATTAAGTGTACTATTTCTATGTTAGTATTGTTTCTAATTGGCCCATACATTAATTATATTTTAGCTAGCAGCTTTAAGATATAAACCATATTTGTATACATGGAGTTTTGAATATAGGTAGGAACAAACTAATTGTTGGTTGGTAAATAAAACTTTGGATCATGTAACGTACTTATAGATGTGGATAAACAGTGCAGTCTGCAGCAGTGAAAATTGTTATCGAGGCAGAAAGTCTGAGTTCATTTACTTTGATATTTGTTATTTTAATTGCTATAAAGGATAATGTGTTATTTAAGAGAACTTGAAACTCTTTCGAATAAATGTGTTTGTAAGTAGCACTTGAAGGTTACTTATCAACCTTGAGAACAAGCAAAGCCCCGCCTCATTTTCCTGTCCTAGTGTGAGTCTGAAGAATGTGCCACAAACCTGAAACATAGGAGTTATCCTGAAAGGCCCCCGATCTGCACCTTGCATTCCCTCCCACAGTCCTGGTGCTTCTCTTTTCTTAATCTCAGGTTCACCTACTTCTCCCCATTACCCTGCTGCAAATCTAGCCTAGGCTGTTACCATCAGCTTCCTTGATTGCTCCAACAGTCTCCTAATTGGTCCCACTGACCTGCCCTCTTACAATGCACAGTGTACCCAAAGCAGTATTTTTGCTGCACAGTTCTGGCTTTTAATTTATTTTTTAGTGGCCTATCCAGATAAAATCTAAGCTCTTTGAGGAAACATGACCCTTACTTACTTTTCTAAACTATGCTGATGCCACTCTGAGACCATACTGTTGTATTTACAATTACCCGAATGCGGATGCTGTAATCTTTTAACACTGTGCAGACTGCATCCTCTGCCTTGGACACGGTTAAAGCTCTGCTGCTTCATCTCCACCTTAATTGATTCCCACTTGTTCTGCAAGGTTAAGCTTGGGTATCTCCTCTTTAAAAGAACTTTCCTTGAACCACTAGACCAGGGGTTGGTAAACTGCATGGCCTGTGTTTATAATGCCCACGAGCTAAGAATGTTTTCTGCCTGTGTAAAATGTTGGAGCCCCTTTGCGGCTCACACAGCACTAGATAAGCTGTGAGATGCTGGGCCTTACCCACGTAGGTCGCCTTCAGGAATTAACTTGCTTGGCACTAAATCAGTGTGTCAAATATATAACGGACTAGGTTTTATGTTTTTAAGTTTTGATACTTGGGCAAAGCTCTTTATGAGAATTCAGATGAGTAGTAAATATCTCATCTGCTTTTAAAAGGACAGCACAACACATCGGATACTTGCAGGACCCGGCTTTAATGAGTTTGAGCACAAGGAACAGGCTCCCAGGTGTGTGTAAATATACGTCCATTTTACAGTTGCTTTTTGCTTCTTCCATCTCAATTTTTTGGGACAAGAATGAAAGAATGTTCAAACTCTTTCTTGTTCAAGCAAGAACTTCTTTAATAGAGCCTAATGTTCTTTTGTTGCCTTCTAGATCTTGGTGAGATTCCTGTGGTTAGGTGATGCTTTCAATTTCTGTTTCAACACATACTCTCTTTGTTGGTTTCTCCAAAATAGTATTTTCTTCCTCTAGTGTGTCACTACAGTCCCTTTTGGCTTTTGTTTCTTCCTCATGGAATAAATGTGGATGCTCGATGCGTCCCCTCCGTACAAAATGCTCGATCCGGGATTCTAATCCTTGGCATTTAGGACGATCCATTAGGGGTTTATATGTGCGCATTTTCACGCCTTCTACAAAGGCACTGGTCTGCTTGATGACAGAGGGCTTAACACTTCTCCACTCTATCACTCCATCCATCTTTGGTCCTATAATATATACAGTCAAGCATTATATTGGGTACTTTTACCACAGCAGAATCACCTCCAAACTTTATATGAATCTGCCTCCCCCATAACCCTGTGTGACTCTGGCTCCCTGTCCTACCTGACCCGCAGGGTACTGCGACAGAGTCTAGTCCTTGCAGCATGCTGAACAGCATCTGAGTTTTCACAGCATGATTAGCCCATAGTTGCTGAAGGTGGGTAACATTGAACTTCTGAACTTCACAATCATAGATCCACTTAATATTTTCAAACTTACAGTCAAACAAGACTAGAGGAAATTCTACAGCCATACTAGAGAGAGGAGAAACAGAGTATGAGCATACACAGCAACCACCCAGCAGTTCTTAAAAAACAGGATTAACTGGGTTAAAAGGAGGAGGAAAACTTTATCGAGTATTTCATAGCTAAGAAAACAGAACACCATCCCTAACCTTGAACAACTTTGTAATTAAAAAAGAGAAAAAAGCAACAAACCACGGATCAGCTGGTTAGGCTTGATTCACAATTGTGTAAGTTTCAGCGGTAACAAGCCACCTAGAACTGAGCTGACTTGGCTCCACCGTAATGCTGTAAAGTTACTTCAGGGGCCTGGTCCAAATGCCTATTTCTTACTAAGAGGATAGAACAATGACAGAAGGAAGTCAGACAACACCACTCCCTGCTGCAAGTTCATAACATTCTACAAGTGAGAGTAAAAGCTTCGTGAAGGCAGAATCAGAGACTTAGTTATTTAGGGAATGGTGGGGAGAAGGAGATACGTTCGAATATATTTTAAAATATACTAAGGACAATAGCTATTTTATATTTGGGGTTTTGGGGGGTTTTTTGGTTTTTTTTTTAACTTACCTGTATTGAGGTTTCTGAGGATTCTTCTCTATGTTCAGCAGTTCATCAATAACCTCTGGCTGCTCCATTCCTTGGCCAATCAGAAAAAGGACAGCCATCATACAGCGGACTTGGTGGTAAAGGAACGCCTGGCCAGTCACTTCAAACTGACATAACTGGAAGGGTTCTTGGCACCTCTCCTCAGCCAGACTTTGGTCCACTAGCTGTACTTGAGCAGACAGAATAGACCTCTGAAAGTTAATCACCCCATTGGCTACATCCATTTTACATAAGTTCCTAAAATCGTGCGTGCCAACATACTTCTGGGCTGCATAGTTCATGGTTACAATGTCTAAATCAGCACGAGGGAAAAAATAGCGGTAAGTCCGCTCAAGACAGTTGAACCGAGCACTGAAGCTGGGCTCTACGGGAGCCCAGGCCAGGACACGGATGTCTGGAGGGAGCACCCGATTGAGGATGTGGGTATAACGGATCTCTTTAGCCACATCATTGACTTCATCTTTAAAATTAAAGTCCTCTGAATCTCTGCCCTTTGGAAAGTGAGAACGAAGGTCAAGAGAGATCACCTGTGGAATCAGAGAAAGATAATGTTTTAGAGATGCAAATAATTTGAATCCTCAGTATGTACACCCAAAATAATATTGGCATTGCCTGCTTTGTGAAGCACGATAGTGGCTCTTACCTGTCCGAAGGCACTAACTCCTTTGTCTGTTCGCCCACACCGGTGATAGTTGGATGTCTGTCTGTTTTCTACTAGTCGAGTCTTGGTTAGAGCTTCAAACAGTTTCTCTTCAATTGTGTTGTTTGTGTTTTCCTGGCTGGCAAAGCCCTGATAGCCCCAGCCCAGATAGGCTATCTTTAGGGCTACGTGTCTTCGACCGTGAGCACTGAAATCAAATGCGCGCTTAGCTTTTCCAGCTCCTGAAGAATTTTCTCTAATGTTTGAGTCCTTGTTGGCCTGTTCTTTTTTAAGTCTTTGTACCTCCTGCTCCAGTTCTTGTACTCTTTTTAGGAGTTTCTCAGTCTGGATTCTGTCTGCGTCATTTTCCGCCATGATAAGAGAAACCCAGGAATCAACGAATCATAGAGGTCCACCCTACCTGAAAAGAGTAAACACATACAACAGTTTTGGTGCTGATTGCTTTGGTGATGTCAGTATCATTCCATTATATTCAAACAGTATCTAAGATTTAATTTGATGCCTAAAGGATACAGACCTTTGATTCTGACCAAGATCAAGCATTCAGCTTCATTATTATGGGTTAATCATCCAAATATTTTTTTCCATCCTGTCTGGTGAATTCACAGTGGAAGAGGAAGGTAGCATCAAAACAATATTCAGCTAGCATTGTTAAGATTTATGTAGTCAGACTTTAGGAAAAATGTCTGTAGATTTCATTTCTCTTCTTCATGAGCTGAGATGGCTGAGGACTGAAATTATTGATATTTTTTCCCTAAAACATTTCCTTTTGACTTCTCATATTTACCCAGTCTTTCTAATCATAACATCTGTTTATGTGGAACATTTGTTATGTCTACTCCGAGTTTCTGTTGCTTTCCAACATTTCACATAAAATCAGTGGCTTGTATGTTACATCATCTAATACTCAGTTCCATCTTAAGTGTGGTATAGTGGAGCTAGCCTGATGAAAGAAACTTGTCAGTGATTGTACTTCATACTGGAAGTAGAATCGGGTTAAAATTTTCCTACTTTAAGCAGTTTTGATGGCAGAAAGAAGGTAATTAAGCATCGTGATTTGATGCATGTTCTGACAAAAGATTTCTGTACCTCTAGCAGTTAGAAATCAGTCTGGAAAATATAATTTCGATAATCAGTGTTGAAATTCCTGGCATATTTCAATAATCCGAGGACAACTATACTACGTCTTTGAACTGGGGACAGAACTAGACAATCTTTGCCTGATGGTTACTTTAGTTACAGAATATCATCCCCACGTCTGTTCAAAGGCTGTGTTATTTGAGTCTCAGTAGCTCATTTAGTTTTTTGCCCTTTGAGTTTCTATATCTATGATAGATTAAAAGTTCAAATGTAAAAAGTGAAACGTTAAAAGTACTAGAAGAAAACATGGAATAACTTTCTTACAACCTTGAAGTAGGAAAGGCATTTCTAAGTAAGGTGCTGTAGAAACCCAGAAAACCAAAAAATTTGACTACCTAAAATTGTAAGTTTCTACCAGCAAAAAGTCAAGAATGAATAACAAACTGGGAAGAAAAATTTAATGATGGAGAGTATTTCATAAATATATAAATCAGTTTTAATACAAAGATCAGTAAGAAAAAAGCCCAGCAACCTGAGAGGTAAGTGGAAAAGAACAAGCATTTCATACAAAGAAGCTTATAAATGTGTGAAAAGATGCTCAAATTTACTCAGTTTACATAAGTGCTAATTTATATGGGAACTATTTTCTTTACCAAACTGACTGCAAAGATGAGAGGGTTTGATAATTTACGAGCCGGAAGAGAGGAAGGAGAGACGAGCTCTGGCACACACACTCAGTACAACTTAAGAGGGCTTTTGGCAGCAGCTGTCAGAATGGAGTGCACACATACCTTTGGCCCCACCTGTTCCATTACTAGAAACTTAACGTACACATATGTTTGCACAGGTATGTAAAAACTTACAAAATATTGTAACATTTTTTAAAAGCAAAAGAGTAAGTCTAAAATAAATTGGGGACGGACTGAATAAATTATGGTACATCCATACATTGGAATTTTACACACCTTTAAACAAAATGAAGGTAAGTCTGCACGTGCTGATGCAGCTGGATCACCAGGCTGTCTTTAAGGTTCAGAAGAGTTGTATTATATGCTCCTTTATGGTATAAAAATGTGCATATGAATATGGAAAGTTACTGGAGAAATTATAAAAAAACCACCTTTGAGAGTGAAACTTGGTGTTGGGGGAGGCAGTCCTTGCTTAAAAGTACCATGTATGTGTATTAGTTTTTCAGTTTAAGAAGAAAAATAGTAGGGACACAGGAAATAGCGGGCAGTAGATACCTAATCTGGACCCAGTCAGGAAACTGGCATTGGGTGTCTGGCTGGTTGATTTGGGTACTAAAAGCTGTCAGTTCAGTGACAGGGTACTGGGATGAACATATTTAGCTTGGCAACTAATGACGCATTATTACTTAAGCATATGAAGCGTGTGCATGTATATTCCTGCTTTTGTGATGGTTTTTTGGATTAAATCACTATTCATGGTTAAGGACTCTGATGCCAGACTGCCTGAGTTTGAATTCCGGCTCCACCACCTACCTTGGTATAACCTTGGGCTATTTAATCTCTTAATGCCTCATGTTACTCATCTGTGAAAAGGAGATACTGAGTACCTATCCCACAGTTGTGAGGATTACATGAATTAATAAATGTAAAGCACAAAAAGTAGTGCTGGATACAGAAAGTGCCCCTTAAGTACAAGTTACATAATGTGCTCTAAGTATTGGGCCCCACCCACATCTTTAGACTCTGGAGTTTTTCTTACGCCAGAGCTCACCTATCCTCGGAGCTACTTAGGTGGCAAGACTCCCAGGCAGTAAAAGTGGGAGAGAGTAAGAAGAGAGTGGCAGTGGGAGCAGGTCCTCTTCTCTAGAGCTGAGCAAATGCCCCTCCAGACCGCTCCCACACTGCCTGTACTAATCTGTATTTCATTATGGATGTAACTGTTGTACTTATGACTGCCTTAGCCATTCTTTCTGCATGTGACCACGATAAAATAGTCCACAAGAAGGGAATGAACAGTTATGAGCTGGGAATTTACTATCAGAAAACTGATCAGTGTTTTCTCTTGCAGAAGGTCCTACAGTGTAGGGGAAGGAATGGATGAACTCGTGGGACCTGATGGGCAAAAATGGGCCAATATGGATCCAGAAGAACGAATGTTAGCAGCTGCTAGAGCTTTTACCCAGATCTGTGCAGAGCAGGGTGAGGGAGACGTCAGGAGAGAAGCCCAGTCCATCCAGTATGATCCCTACAGTAAAGCCTCAGTAGCCCCAGGAAAGCGACCTGCCCTTCCTGTCCAACTGCATTACCAACATGTAGAAAGTAACGCCCCTTCGGAAACGGTCTCAGAGGGCTCCCAGAGGCTCCGGAAGCCGGTGATGAAGAGAAAGGTGCTGCGTAGGAAACCAGGTGGAGAAGTATTAGTGACAGATGAGTCGATTATCAGTGAATCAGAGTCTGGTGCAGAAAGTGACATGGATGTCTGGGACTTACGACAAAGGCTGATGAATCTGCAGTTCCAGGAAGACAGGGGATCTCCAGCTGATAGTTCACAAAAATTTAATCTCCCACATGAATACCAAGGAATGTCTCAGGATCAGCTTTTTTGCTACCTACAAAGAGAAGAAATGGGCCCTCCAGCTTATGAACAAGACCTGATTGTTGCCAGCCGACCCAAGTCCTTTATTCTCCCAAGGCTGGACCACTTAAGCCGAAACCGGAGCAAAGTAGACCGGGTAGCCCGATATTTTGAATATAAACGAGACTGGGACTCGATGCGGTTACCTGGTGAAGATCCTAGGAAGGAATTGCGCTGGGGTGTCCGAGAGCAGATGCTTTGTCGGGCAGAACCTCAATCCAAGCCTCAGCACATATATGTTCCAAACAATTACCTAGTACCAACCGAGAAAAAGCGATCTGCCCTTCGTTGGGGTGTTCGCTGTGATCTTGCAAATGGCGTAATGCCCCGGAAGCTTCCCTTCCCTCTTTCTCCTTCTTAGGGCTTTTTTTTTTTTTTTTTAACCTCTCTCCTTTCACAGGATTGTTTGCGATAACCTGGTTCTTAATATCTCTCCTTTTATTTAAATAACTCACCTGAAAGCCTATGGAACATAATAGAGTAAGGACCTTGCCCATCGTTGGTCTTTCTTAGGTATCCATCATATTGGTATCACATACAACTAAACTTCCGAACTACCACTGTCAAATCCAACAGCTCCAAGAGAAATCAGGCCAGAGAAAAACAGACCTGGCCTTTCTGTTTCGTCATTAAGCAAAGCCAACACAATTTCTGTTTTATAACCCTCTAATCTTTGACCAATGTGAATTGCTGTTTTTATTGGTGTTTTTAAACTTGCTGGGCAGTAAGCTTATCCATTAAAGAATTTTGGAAATTTGTGAACTTGACCTTATTTTTACTTCAGTATTTCCCAAAGATAGTCTCAAACCTAGGTTATGATTCTGCTTGCAGTCATACTCCCCTTCATAATCTCACCAGCTAAATAAGAGCCAAAGGGAAGGAACAAAACCCTGCTCTACACACAATCCTAAAGGAAGGTAACAGCACAGCCTTCATTACTAAAGGAATACAGTAAATCCAGGTAACTGGTAAATGATTTTTAATAAATGCTTGACAATAGCACTATATGACATAGAAGATTCTAACCCAAGTTTTGTTTCAGAATCATTTCAATAATATATTGCCCTCCATTTGTTACTTCTAGAATGCCATACTTTTTATAATTTGCCGGTAAGATTTTCTTAGAAATTATGCCTGTCATTTGAAGGCCATTCCCACTCTGCAACAGAACTTCAAACTGCAAACAGCTGGAACCAATGCAGACATAATAAAATGAATTGGGCCTATCTGGGTCCAGACCAAACCACTAATTCTTCTCACCTTAACCTGGATCTATTTGTTATTGATGTTTCTAATCCGATGAGGAACACCTAAACTCTGGAGGTTGTCAGCTTTAGCATTTAAGCCAAAAGAGTGATAGCAGAAAGTTTGCTTGTTCAAGGAAAAAACAGCTGTGAAACATAAAATCAATGCCCTTGACCATTACCATATGCTAAAATACATTTTCTGCATAATATGTAAGCTATGTAATTCATTCACCCAGTTCCATTGCTAGGCATTTATCAGGGAAAGAATCAGTGGCTCAAAGAAATATGTAGGGTACAATCACTGCAAATAAGTAAAAACCGCAAACTACTCAACAGTAGTAAATAGATTATTGTCATTGAAAATCTATGGGGACCTAATGGAAAAACGCAAATTAAGTGAAATAGCTAGGTTGCAAGTTGTACAGTATGCTACATGTACACAGGCAAGGCACAAGGGAAGATTAACACCTAACTGGGTAGTGGGATTAAAAAGTTAAAAGCCACACGGCACATTTTACATAACATACAGCAAAACACTTCAATGATTTACCTTCTTTATTATGTATCTCAAAGTCCAATATTACCAAATCAAAAATTTTCTATCTAGTTCAAGCCCTTATTTAACCAAAGAACTAGTCCAAAGGGGTAAGCAAAGCGAATAAGACATCTTCCTGACTCGGTACAGTACTTTCCCTAGCACGCCGTATACCCTTTTCAGGGTGAAGCACAGTGGTTCGCAAGCAACTATGTAACATCTGGAAGGGGGCCACCAAGTTACCACAAAGAGGAACTTAGTGCGTGCGCTAAGCATTAGCTGTAAACATCTAAATCATACAATGCTACAGTTTCTATGTATTTTTGAAGTTAAAAAGTTTTAGTCTCGACAGTATTAGTAACCAGTGAAGGAGCAGAATGAGCGTTCCTCACAATAACTTTATGTTAAACCAAAGAGGGAAGGAGGGGTAATTTCCAAAGGATTAGGAGACACCCACTATGATCACTAATATTGGAAAGCAATCTCCCGAACAATTTGAAAAATGCTGCCACGCTTCCCCACCCCATATACTACTGAGATCCCGACCTCGGCTAATATTTCGTTTTATGAGCAGAGTCTTAACTCCGCAGCCCCAGGGAATCGACTTAGAGAAGCTCCTACTTCTGCACGTTTCCAACAAGAGCTCCAAGAAGCACCAGACACACAAATACAGGGATTTAAGCGAAGTCCCACTTCCGTACACAAAAGAGCGCTTTCCTGGAGAGATCGAGGTATGGGAAAAGGGAGTGGGGGAAAGAGGGAAACGTCCATATATTTCTCCACTTGTCCGTTCCTCTTTGTAGAACCCAGAAAATAACCCACCCCCCAAATCCCACGCTTACCTTCGGGTGGCCGACCACGCAGCTTTCCGCAAGACAGGAAGCTAGCACTTTCCGTCTTCTACGCGCGCATCTGTGGGCTCATGGGAAATGTAGTCCATCTTTATGGGAAATGTAGTTCTAAGAGCCGGGAGCGCAGGCTTGACACTGAACTGCCTAATTTTTCTAGTCTGGGCACCATTTGTCCGCCTCCAACAAGGCAGAATCTGGGGCCTGCGGTAGGACAGGAATTAAAGAAAGGATAAATTCTAGTGCGCTAAAATAATAGAAAAGTAATTTTTCAAATATCTGCTATCCTTATACGAAAACTAAGATTTAAGAACCTGGCCCAATTTTATACTTACATAAATTAGTAGAGAGTTATCATTGAAAGTCAAAAACATTTACAATTAGAATCCACATGAAAAGGTTGAGAAGGTATATAATTTCGAAACAAACGATTGAGTTGCCTGAGAGTGACAGAACAGAGATGGGGATCCTTGCTTCAGCACCACGGAGAGATCATAAGTGGGTTTTGGGGCGTTTTTCCAGAGATGCTGATCCAAATCTCAAGATTCCAGTTAGAAAACTGGGGAGGGGTCGGGGGGAGGATCCGTCACTTTGTCCAAATTTAGCAGTCATTAGCGCAAGGAATCTATCCCGGATTTTGCAGGTGCAGGTAGGAGGTGGGGATTGTATCGAAAGGAAAACCGTTTTCTCCAGATTGCTTTAAGCAGAGGCACTTAATCAGAATGAAAATTAAACTAAGCCGGTATGTGGAAACATCACAGGTATCTAGTAAGAAGGACAGTGGTGAGAACTTGAACAATTCTGTTTCCTTGTCGGCATTTTTCGCATTCGAATTCATTTGTCCGATGAGCCTCACCCATTGTGACTCTCCGCCTTCCTATGCATCTCGCTATCCTTTCTGATATCTTGCAGTGCAGAGGCGGAAATTTCGGGGGAACGCGGGCACGAGAGCTTGAAGTGGGGTGGAGGGGTCCTGCCTCATCACCAGGAGAACAGTCTGGGTAGAGGGTGGTGGGGGAAGAGAGGTTGGACTCTCGTATCAATAGGAAGATTGCTGCCGCTTAGAGTCCCATGCTCTTGCTGGCTTAGCAGAGTCAGCTGCGGGCGAATGTTCACTACAATAGCGCTCAGGCCGGGTTTCTCACGCCTGGCGCGGGTGGGGGCATGGCCAAAGAGAAACCAGGCGGCCAACTCACTCCTACAGCCCTCTCCCTCCTTCCGCCGCCCCCTCCTTCCTGCCGGACTCCTCCCACCCCCCCACCCCCCGAACCCCAGCTCCGAGCTCCGGCGCTTGCGCGCGGCGGGCGGTCGGCCCCCGGAGGAAGCCCATTGGCCGCTGGGTGGAGCCGGGCGCTGCCTCGCGCCTGTGGTGGTCGCACGTGCTGGGGGCGGAAGCCGCGATCGCAGCTATGGCGTCGTTACTTTGGGGAGGCGATGCGGGGGCAGCGGAGAGCGAGCGGCTGAACGGCCACGTAACCGACACCGAGCCGGGGAGGGCAAGGGGGCGGGGGCTAGAACAGCACTCCCAGAGGGAGACCTAATGGCGTGGGGAAGGGGGAGCCCCGCTAGCGTTTTGAGTGGGGTGTCAAAGGGTGGAGGGGAGATGTGGCAGGAATTTGGAAGAGGGCCACGGGACAGGAGACCCCGAGAGAAGCAAGACCTGTGGTTAGAGAGGGCCAAATGAAGACATCTGCGGGAGGGAAAGCAGCTGGTAGCCCCAGCTAGACCCTGAGTTTTCTGCTCTCCCAATTTGACCCTTAAGCCTCGGCTAGCTTCCATCTCATCAGCCAGAGCGCTTTCCTATCTACCATCCCTTGAAAGTACTGTGACCCCCCCCCCAGGAACTGTCACATGTAGACTAGAGACTTATAAAGAACTTCATGTACAAGGGCAGCAGAAAGTCTCCTCCAATTTTAGGATAATTCATACAGGAGACCTATTCCTGAAAGGAACCTATTAATACATAATATTGCAAAGGAAACAGTATTGGAGTGGCCTTCCCTACCTCCCTTCCAGCCCCTGTTTGGGGGTAGCACTGGGCTGCTTGATGGCTTGCTTCCTAATACTGATTGAAATTTGTGTCTTTCAATAGCTTTCAAATCTCATCTACCCCTGGAAGAACCTTCGAGGTATTAGGAGTACTGCCGTCCCAAACGTAGGTGAGTGCTGTCAGAGTAAAGCAAACTGGCCTCAGTTAATTAGAAAGCATTGCTTTCCTCACATCCCTGGTATCCTTGGCTCCCTTAATTTAATATTCAAGGCCCTCCACCACTTTTCCAATCTTTACTGGCTCCTCCACTGCCTAACCCTTCCTGTTGTGCACGCTATAGCTTTGGCAAGAGAAGCTGGGATAATACTCTGCATTTCTGCTTGGCATTTATCTTTACCATTATTGTTTCTCTTCCATCCTTTTAGATGGTTCTGTTAATTACACCGAAGATGATGAAGAAGATGGAGGTAGGAAATAGAGTCCTTTGCGTGTATTTACTGGCATTCTGTTTCAGTTAATCATGACGTTCACAATGTGAGTGAATAATGTAATCTTAATTGGAAAAGAAACATCTTTGCTTCTGTTTTTTCATAAATAGTGGATATCAGAAGAAATCCTAACTCAGGAGTGGGGATTATTTCTTTAGAGGAAGTTGAAGTAGAATATGCAGGAACGGGTTAAGAATTTTCAGCTGGCAAGGAAAAATTAGCCTGGGGGCAATGAATGTAGGCTTGCTTGAGGTTAGAGGCTAGTGTATCCTAGCAGAGTGTAAGAAACTGAATCCTCATTTTAAAAAAAAAAGGAATTCTCAGTGCTGTGTCATTCTTTCTAGATCCTTCTTTTAGAATAAACTGAGAGTAGGAGCAGTTGCTTGATATAGAACCACTGAATGGGAGGGAGCAATTTATTAGATGTCATTCAGGAGGCTTGACTTTCCCCCTGCAATATCCCCTTTTTCATCCTTGCTTTTCCAGTGGATTTGGCAGCTAATTCACTCTTAAACAAGTTAATCCGGCAGTCTTTAGTAGAATCCAGTCACCTAGTTGAAGTCTTACAAAAGGATCCCAGCTCTCCACTCTACTCAGTGAAAACATTTGAAGAGCTGCGGCTGTGAGTATTTTTACTTTACGTGTAGGAACATGCTGGAAAGCACAGCACAGAGCAAACTAATGTGCTAGTCGTGAAAACCATCAGGATCTCCTTCATGTTCTAATATTCAATATTCAAATGAGATGTGGACTTTTTGCATGCAATTAAAATATAGTTCAAAGAGGGACCCTGGGATATCTGAGTTGTCCAGCGACTTGAGAACATTTTTGATGATAAAATATTTTAACCTTGCTGTGCTAAGGGGGCTAGCCCAGCCAGACACAGCCATATGGCTAGTCTTCATACCAGAACACAGATAACAGGGATTTTGATGGCCCAAATATCCTCCCCCACCCCCTTCAGATAAATTACAAGCTTTAAACTTCCTAATTATATTTTTGTTTCAAATAGTATTTAAATGAATAACTTTCCCAAGTGAGTTTGCATTTCCTAGGGATTGATCATTTGGCATTAAGGAAATGTATTTTAACAGGGACAGTTACTGATATGCACTTAAGGGGGGAAATCCAAAATCCCGATGGAGAAGCTTACCTATGATTAAAAGTTGGCTGGCCAGTAATCTACCAATTAATCTACCAATTAAGCACATTCAAAATGTGCATTTCATTGTAGTGGAAGTGTTCTAGCCTACTTCACTTTATCCTTTTTCCAGCATCTATCATGAGACCCCAGGAAAGATGCATTTCAAAATACTGGCTCAGAGGAATGAGCTAATGTTGTGTCTTCTGCTCCTAGAGAGAACTGATACAAGAATTACCTAAATGAAACTTTGTCTTCTCTGAAAATTGTTAAAACATCAAAATTTGTCACTAATTAAAGAGAAATAAACAATAAGTCTCACTTAGTTTTCTGCCTGAGTGGAAAATAAAACTCTCCTGGAAAATTGGCATTATTTTGTCAGTTGAGTTTTCCCTTTTTTTTTTCCCTTGGTTCAACACAATGTTCAATCTTAGGCACTTAATCCTGCCCTTGGCTTAGGCTTTTAACATAACTTATTCTAGTGGTTTAACTACAGGCATGTTTGTATATGTTTGGGAGTTGAGGTATCAATTATATATTTCTAAATTTTACTTGTCATGCTCAGTTGCAAAGTAGCCTAATTTAGAAATGCACCTTTCAAGGTTGTATTTCTGAAGCTACTGACCAATTATAGATTAAGTTTTTTCTTTTTCTTTTTTTTGGACAGAAAAGAAGAGTTACTCAAAGGAATCTATGCAATGGGATTTAACAGACCATCCAAAATCCAAGAGATGGCTCTCCCTATGATGCTGGCACATCCGTGAGTTTCCAACTTGGCCATTTCTAGTCTCTTCTGTTCAGTTTATGCCCAGGATCTTGTATTCAGTTTATGCCCAGCGTCTCCTCTTTTCTACAGACCCCAGAACCTCATAGCCCAGAGCCAGTCTGGAACAGGAAAGACAGCTGCTTTTGTCTTGGCAATGCTAAGCAGAGTTAACGCCTTGGAACTGTTTCCACAGGTAAGGAAAGGCTGAGAGAGAGCTGGGAATGCTTGCAATGCTAATGTTATTTTAGTAATAGGCGATCTTGCTGCAATGATGTGACGCTATTTAGAATAGACGTTCTTTCCTAAAATCATGGTGTGTTGGGCAGCAGTGTGGGGCAGTGATTGAGAGCACAGGCTTTATAGTTTGACTGGTTCTAATCCCAGCCTCTCTGCTTGCCAGCTGGGAGTCTTAGGAGAGTTAGTAAATCTTTCCCAGCGTGCTTTCTTGTCTGTAAAGATAACATTTATGAAGGTATGGATCCTGGTTATTCCTTTCACCCTTGAACTCTAATAGCAAGCGCAATGCTTAGCTTGTAGAAACCATTCATTAAGCACTGAATGACTGACTTAATGAATACTTGCCCCATAAGATTGTCATGTAGATTAAATGAAATGATGTACATTTTTAGCACCGTGCTCGGCATAAACTGAGCGTTCATAGTGATGGCCGTATGGGTGTAGCTCACCCAGTCCCTCTCATTTGGCGGAGGAGGAAACTGAGGCTTGGAGAGGGAAAGGTCTCACATAAAGTCACATATGGCAGAGAGTGACCGAGTGGGGACTGGATCTGAGCTTGCCCTTCTCCCAGCCTAGCGTCCCCTCACAGAGAGTATCTGGTAATCTTTCCTTCTTTGCCCAGCCTGTGCTCATCAACTCACTTGACACCCTGGGAACCTGAGTGCTGGGTGCGCTCAACGCTGTAGGGAAACAGGGAATCTCTTAGGAAGCTCCCAGCCTCTGACCGAGAAGTGATGGCTGTGGATGACCAGTGGCGGGTATATGAAATCGTGGGCTTTCTGTAGACAAGTTCAGGGAAATTTATATCTGAGGTTTGATGCCATGAATAAAAACTGTTTGGGAGAAGCTGTGCTTGAACACTTGCAGAGACGTGTGTGGAAACTATGTTGCTGTTGTTTTTTCAATCACTTTAGCTGTGTTTCCCTCTCCCTATCTCAGATCCTTAATTGTAACTCAAAAGCACAATAAGTATCACCAGTTTCTTCCATTAACATCCTCATTCATCCACAACCACCGTTCATAGTGGAGGAATGGAAGTAACAGATCAAAGAGTTTGAGGGAATATTCTGCCCCAGATGTGTGAGATGGATCAGACCAGGCAGGGAGTGTTCTGGAAACAGGCAGACTTTCAAAAAAGCATGACCATTATGTAACCTGTGTTTCTTCTTAACCCTTTGGAGAGGAAAATTAAAAGGAAACTGTCTCTCCATCCTTCAGCCCCTTTCCCCTTCTGTAGTCTGCATTTATCCCAGATCTACCAGCCGCTAAACTGTAGTCAATTAAAAATATTTTATCCAACCAAGATCTCCAATTTCACTTCTCTGCCTCTCCCTGTAGAAAATTTCATTGTATTTTGAAATTGCATGATGGGTGTTAGGAACTTTTTCTCCTGCTCCCTTGTCTCTCTCTCTCAGTGCCTCTGCCTGGCTCCTACTTATGAATTGGCTCTGCAGACTGGCCGAGTGGTCGAACGGATGGGGAAATTCTGTGTGGACGTTCAAGTGATGTACGCCATTCGAGGGAATCAAAGTATGTAACAGCAAGCCAGTCCTGGCTGATGTTCCCAGTCCTGACTCGACCACTGACCAGTGTGGTATATCCTTCTCTGCTTTCTCGCCTCTAAAACGGGGGCTGTCACGGCACCTGTATCACAGACGTGTTCCTAGAGTTAAACGACATGATACAGATAAAGCCCTGTGCGCACCCCTGGTGACAAAGACCCAGTAACTGCTACCTGCATCATTCCCACGTCCTGAAGAGGGTGCTTTCACTTGCTCTTCTGTGAGCCTCAGTTCTGTGCAGAACACCTTGTGTTATTCCACTTTTTAAATTAAAGTATATGAATACAATGAAAAAAAACTTTAAAACACAGAAAATGCAAAAGTAAACATGAAAATTATTCTTTCTTATCTTTCAAAAACCTATTTCCAAAGATGGCTGGTTTTGTTAACAAATCTTTATTTTTCGTTTCTGAGTGTTTACAAAAATGGGAGCATTTTTTATCATAGTGTTCAAAAACACACAAGTTTTAGACATCTTTTCACGTCAGTATGTATAGCCCCACCTCATTCTTTTAAGTAGCTGCATAATATTCTGTTATTTGTTTAATGTGACCTGGTGATAGACGTGTTTTGGTAGTTGTCCATTTGGGGAGGGTTTGTACAGTGGTGCCAGTGTTTCTTCAGGACAGTTGAGATACTGCAGGGTGACACTTCTTTAAATTTTATTTTTATTTTGT
Source organism: Camelus dromedarius (assembly GCF_036321535.1). Taxonomy (NCBI): domain Eukaryota; kingdom Metazoa; phylum Chordata; class Mammalia; order Artiodactyla; family Camelidae; genus Camelus; species Camelus dromedarius. The sequence continues at coordinate 14,543,655 of NC_087469.1, forward strand.
ATTGAAGTGTAGTTGATTTATAATGTTAGTTTCAGCTGTACAGAAAAGTGATTCAGTTATACAAACATATATGTATACATACATATATTTTCAGATTCTTCTCCATTATAGCTTATTATGAGGAATTGAATATAGTTCCCTGTACCATACAGTAGGTCCTAGGGTGACTTTTTTAAATGACCATGGGGCAGAATCCAATGTGCAGGACCGTTAGGATTAGCATAAACCTAGAAACTCAGGTATTTATTCTTAAAGCTCTGCAAAATCAAAAACCACAAAGACCCTCAGGGTGTGCACTCAGAAAACCGGTAGGAAAGGTGCTTTTGCTTAAGCGTTGTGTGTCGCATTGCCCTGAATCGTGGACTGTTAGTGTTGTCTGCATCTGAAGGAGGCTTTCGAACCTGTTTTCTCCGCAGTTCCCAGAGGCACCGACATCACCAAACAGATTGTAATTGGCACTCCTGGGACTGTCCTAGACTGGTGTTTCAAGCGAAGGTTAATTGATTTGACTAAGATTCGCGTGTTTGTCCTGGATGAAGCCGACGTGATGATTGACACGCAAGGGTTCTCGGACCAAAGCATCCGTATTCAGAGGTAACCTTCACGCCCGTCCTTTCTTCCCAGAGCTTCTGTCCAGATGAGGGATTTCATTTGCCTGCTGCCCCTAATGGTCTCCACTGCTGTGTCCCCGCCTCCGTCACCTTTCAGACGAGCTCGGGTCTTCCTTGCTTTCACCAGCTCGGCAGGCCTCCAGCCTGCTGTGATTTCCCAGCTTCTTCAGTTTGTAGTCTTGCCTGACTGCCTTACTCCTGCGCTGCACGCTTACAGATGGAATCCAGGTATTGGGTCTGCACCAAATTTTGCCAGGAATCTTATATTTCAAGCCAACATTTTATTTTTTAATTTTTTAAACATTTTTTATTGATTTATAATCATTTTACAATGTTGTGTCAAATTCCAGTGTAGAGCACAATTTTTCAATTATACATGAACATATATATATTCATTGTCACATTCAAGCCAACATTTTAAATCCTTTCAATGGCCAGCACAGTGGCAGGCCTCCTGTAGGCTCATGTCTAAGGTGCCTCTCTCCTTCCATTTCTGCACAGTTAGAAATCTTCTGTAGCTCTGAGGAAACTGAAAAGTGTCCAGAAACTTTAATAATGAAAAGCTCAATATCACAGATAAGCAAACTGAACACCTTTTCAGAATTGTATACAAAGAATGCAGAACATTTAGCTGGTTAAGATCGTCTCATGTTCTTTGTTGAGAAATTTATAGATTGAATGGAATCTGCCAGAATTTACATCTGCACTGTCTGCTGCACATGCAGATAGTTGAGGGAAAATTCGTTTGTATTTTGTTTTATATTTTTCTGTGATGTATCAAAACTTCATAGAAGTCAAGAAGATGTTTTGAGACTCCATTTTTCAAAAGCAAGTACCTAAAAGATAGGGGAAATATACTTTGTGTTGTGATTTGACATATTGCTTGATATGTCACCAGTAAGATCTGAAGGCTCTGCCCTATGCTGAGAGCAGAGAGGCACCTGTTAGCAACAGTTCCCCCGTGTTCATCCACAGGACATTTTACTTGCAGCCTCTGAACCAGGAAATGGAACTTCACTCAGTGTCATAGGGAGGGCAAGGGAAAGATCCGATCATGCATGTCCCTTTGCATGGTGTGGCCAAGCTAGGTCAGCATGTTCCCAGCCGAGCACTGAAGGAGGCAAAAAACCCTTAATTTAGAAGTATTGCCCATCCCATCCTGAACTGGAGCGATTCAGTCTCCATGTGTGCTTTTCACTCCCCTCCCCCGCCATGCCTGGTCCCAAATTCATCCGCTCTGTTTCCCTTGTTTACTCTTTAGCCCAGTTGTGTGTGTCCTTCCATCCATCACTAATGTCATACAGCCGGTTAGCCCTTTCCTGACCTGGGTCCTATTGACCTCGTCGCCTGTTTTTTTTCCTAGCCTCCTTTTCTTGTGTTATGGATACAATGTCTACAGTTGTCTCTTTGAGGATATTCGTTATAGGATTAAAATTTTTTTTTTCTGTTCTCAGCACTGCCTCTCAATTATCTCAGTTTCCTTTTTTGTTTGTTGGCTGCAGCCTCTGTCTTTGGTGGTGGATCCCTCCTCATCTCTGGTTCGTGATCTGAGATGAGGAACTGGAAAGCTCATTGCCAGCTCTGTGCGCATGGTTGGGGCTTGTAACTTGGAGGCTGATTGCCCCAGCAGGTCTTTAGGACTGAGTAGCGTCTCTAGTGTCCTTCCTGGGACACTTGGTGGCTGGCGTCCTGGGAGCGAAGCAGGAGGATGGGCTGAGAGGGGTCCACCATTCAGTATGTGTATTTCTACTTGCTCCTCTGTTCAGCTTTACCATCCCCTTCTGATGAGGCTCTTCTGCTTGTATATGCTCAGCTGCCCAAGTAAGACGGGGTCCAGCTGCTCCTTACACGTATTCTCAGCCAGCCTTCCTATTTAAGATAATTTTGGCCAAAGACCAAGCGAGACTCCCTTCTTGCCATCCCTTACCAATAAGTTGGTAAATTTTTAGAGAACAGCAAATGAAAGATTCAGAAGCCCAGGAAAGATTCAGCAGTCAAAAAGGGCTTTCTACTCAAGAGAATATTAAGTAAAATTAGATAGAGTATTTATGTTGGTGGTTTATTCCTCCATTGTGCAGTTTTCCTTCCTTTTGCTTAAAATGCATTAAATCACAGCACTGTCCCATAGAAATACAATGCAAGTCACATGTATAATTTAAAATTTTCTAATAGCCACATTAAAAAAAAGAAACAGGTGAAATTCATGTATTTTTATTTATTTAACCCTGCATATCAAAAATAGCATCTTAACAAATGTTACCAATATAAAAATTATTAATGAATTATTTTGCATTCCTTTTTTTTCATACTAAGTCTTCAAAATCCAGTGTGTTCTGCAGAACAGCCCATGTTTTCTTTCCTTGGATAATTTGTATAAATTTTCTTTTTGGAATGAAATGGCCCCGACCTTGAGATACCATTCCGGGTGCCATCTCTTTCCAGACAGAGGGTTGTGCTAGAGCAGCAGGCCCAGAGGCCCATGCGGATTCTCCTCTTGTCTCCTAGCACCCCCCCTACCCCTGCCCCCACCGGCCTTCCCTGCTAATTCTCTGGTCTCTGGTGCTTGCAGGTCCTAGACCTCCCGGGGGTTCTGAGGGGACCACTGCCTTTTCACCAGCATTTTCCTCTATAGCGCTGGGACAGCAGCTTCATCCACCTTCTCGTTTACCACACTTTTCCAGCTTCCAGAAACACATTGGAACGTCTTATCCACCTGTTTGTCCTCTCCTGTTCTCCACGTTTCGTGACTTCATGTCTTTTTATCCTTTTACAATCACATTAGTGGGATACGGAAGCTGAAGGTGGCACGTGTGGCCAGTCTGCCACAGTCACCCGGAAGCTCGTCACGTTGTTCTGCGAAGTCCCCCGATGGTCCAGGTCCCGGGCTCACAGCCGTGTTTGGGAATCACTAGGCTGTTTAATCTTTCCTCCCTTTTAGCACTAATGGCTTCCTCTCTAAGTGCTTTGCTGTCTCCTCAAAAGTGGTCATTTCTCTCTGGTCTGGCTTCTATTTTGTAAAATAAAATTAACTTTTTAATTGATGTATAAAATATGCAGAGAGAAATACACCAATCCTAAGTGTACCACTGGGTGAATTATCACAGAGAGGCTCTGCCCAGGGGCCAGTGGCCCAGATCATAGCATACAACTTTGCCTGCACTCCGGAGGTCCCCCGCAGCCCCTGTCCGGTCCCCGGCCCTCTCTCCTCCCAGGCTTGACTCTCTGCTGACTGCTGACTCTGTAGATTCATTTTGCCTGTTTTTGAACTTGGTACCAACTAGCCTGAGCCCGTTGTGGGCTCAGTCAACACTCTACATGTGGCAGCGTCTCCCCTTTTCGCTCCCTTTTTGTTTATATCCAGGTTCTTCCCATTCCAAACAGAGTTCACGTGGCTGTTGTTCTTTCCCGCCCAAGAAATAGCGCACCTGCCACTGAATGATGGACCTCTGGGTCCTTCTTCCCCGTTGAGCTTTGTGCCAGGTGATGGCCACAGTCAGCACCTGGACTGACACTCTTGGCTCCATGAGCCTGTCTCTCGTAAGGGGAAGGCTGGCATGAAAAACCCCAAACCCTGCAGAACTCTTTCCTCACCTTCACTCTTGGGCCCCACCTCCAGTTTACGCATTTTCCCAAATTCTTGGTGGGAAGGAGGGGCTGACACGGGATGTTTGGCCCCAGAGCGGGGGCGGGGGGCTGCTGATGGCAGTGGGTCAAGTGCTGGAGTCCACCCCCGAGGAGGGCGACGGGCCCAGCCGTCGGGTGACCTCCCTCTTCCCTCCTCCTTACAGAGCTTTGCCCTCCGAGTGCCAGATGCTCCTCTTTTCTGCCACCTTTGAAGAGTCCGTGTGGCAGTTTGCAGAGCGAATCATTCCGGACCCTAATGTCATCAAGTTGCGGAAAGAGGAGCTGACGCTGAACAACATCCGGCAGTATTACGTGCTGTGCAGGGACAGGAAGGACAAGTACCAGGCTCTGTGCAACATTTACGGCGGCATCACCATCGGCCAGGCCATCATCTTCTGCCAGGTAACGCCGAGACCCATCTCTGTCCTGCCCAACTTCCCTGTCGGCGGACGGAGGGGACAGGAAGGCTGGGAGGCGCCTAGAGCCGGGCACCGTGGTCAGCACTCTCTGTGCACTATGTTGTTTAATCCTCAGAGCAACTCTGAATAGAAATGATCTGTATTTTACGGGGAAGCTTAGAAAGGTTAAGTAATGGAGTGACTTCAGTGTGATGCTAACCAGGGGGCTTCCTGGTGTTCGCGGGGCTGCTTCTGACTCTGCCCCGTTAGGCTGATGTTCATTGTGGGGTTTCCACAGACACCCTTTATCAGGTTAAGAATGTTCCTCTATTCCTGACTTACCACGAGCGAAGGAGCCACTCACTCACCCACTATTAATACCCCTTATTTTTATTTTCGTATTTATTTTCCTGTCCGACATTTTTCACATTCGTGTCCTGGTTGTGTTTTCCCACCACGTGAACGCTGTCAGCTCCGTGAGGGCAGGATCCCACCCGCCTCTCTCACCCTCACGCCTGCCCCAGAACAGCCCCGCCTGGCACACGGACCGCGCTGGAAACCTCTGCAGAGCAAAGGAAAGCTCAGCTCTGCCACGGGCTGCCACGTGACCTTGGGCAAATCACTTAATGTTTTTAAGCTCTAGGTTTATCTTTTAATTCTTAAAATGAAATTAGGTAGCTGCTTCATCAAATTGTCATGAAAGCAAATGAGCGCAGTGGGGGTACAGGTTTCCACCAGGCGCCCGAGGTGTACAGAGCGCTCTGGGAGCGTCTGATGCTCTTGGTGTTTGGTTCTCTTATTTTGTCCTCAGACCCCCGTGAGAGGTAGGCGGAGCACTTTCGTCTTGGTATCGTGGCTGAGAAGCCAAAACTCTGACAAGTTGAGAGGATGTGACCCGTAGAATCACAGTGGGAGGGAGAATTCCCTGCCACATTCAAAGGCTCTTCTAGGCCCGGAGGGGAGGTGAAATGAAACTCTGCGGCAGCCCTGCCGGCTCCCTGCCCTGCAGACGGGAGCGCTGCACACACAGCCAGGCTGTTTTAACTTGAGGGGCTGTGCTGGGTTTTCATTCTCATGCAGACTCGTCGAAATGCCAAGTGGCTGACTGTGGAGATGATGCAGGATGGCCACCAGGTGTCTTTGTTAAGCGGAGAGCTGACCGTGGATCAGCGAGCTTCCATCATTCAGAGGTTTCGGGATGGGAAGGAGAAAGTCCTTATAACGACCAACGTCTGTGCTCGAGGTGTGTGAGTGTGTGCGCACACGTGCATGCGCACTTCAAGTCAAGTTTATTGAAGCACCATTTACATATGATAAAATTCACTCTTTTTAAGAATATGGTTCATTGAGTTTTGACAGGCATACATAGTCACATACCCGTCACTATAATCAAAATGCAGAATATTTCCATCTCCTCTCAAAGTTTCCTTTTGCTCCTTTGCAATCTGTCTCTGCAATACTGGCCCCTGGCGACTGCTGAGTAGATTTCTGTACCTGTATTTCTTTCTCTTCCAGTTACTGTATAAGTTAAATCATACAGTTTGTAGCCTCTTTGTCCAACTTACTCCACTTGACATAATGCTCTTGAATTTATCCATGTTGTTACACATACCATCGGCCATCCCTTTTCATTGCTGAGTAGTATTCCATTGAACAGGTGGACCACAGTTAGTTCATCCATTTGCCAGTTTTGGACATTTGGATTATTTTCAATTTAGGGCTGTTTTGAAGAAAGCTGTAATAAACATTCATGTATAGGCTTTACATAGACACATGCTTCCATTTCTCTTGGGTAAATAGCTGGGAGTACAATTTCTGGGTCATATGGTAAGTGTATGTTTAGCTTTGTAGGAAATTAAAAACCTGCTTTCCAAAGCGACTGTACCACTTAGCATTTCCACGAGCAATGTAGGAAACTTCCACTTGTCCTGCATCCTTATTAGCAGTTAGTATCATCACTCTTTTTCATTTTAACCTTTCCGGTAGATGTGTGTGGTAGCCTGTGTTTCTCACTTGCATTCCCTAATGACTAACAATGTTGGTCATCTCTGAGGTGTTTTTAATTTTAAAACTGTTGACTACTAGGGGAATAAAGACCTTTGTTTTTTCAAGAGGAGGGCCTTCCTGCTTTCCTCACTCCCCTCATGTCCTTGCCAGACCCCATGCTCCCACCATGGTTCCTAACTTACTACTAGTTCAGCCGTTAGAACCTAGGATCTGCCATGAATGCTGAGCTTGGCACTTGGGAAGAGTAACCTGAAAAAGGATGAGGTTCCTGCCCCTGGGAGCTCACTGCCTGGGCCCTGACACTCCGGACCAGCGCCCTCCAATAGAAACTTTTGCGTCAGTGGAGATCTTCTATTCTGTGCCATCCAGCTGGTAGCCACTAGCCACATATGGTGGCTGTTAAGCGTGTGGGGTATGGCTAGCATGGCTGAGGACCTGGATTTTTAATTTGAATCAGTGTGAAGTTAAGTAGCCCCATGAGGCTAATGTTCACCATACTGGACAGTGTAACTCCAGACCCCAGAGCAAAGAACGCACAGATTGCTTCAGAGTCAAAGCACGGAGCAGAGAGGACAAAGATTATGACCCAGACAGCTTACTCATGCTGGGGGACAGAGGCACTGGCCGGGCACAGATGTGTCCCTGGGAAGCATGAGCCGGGACCAGTGTTGAAGGAAGGGGAGAATTCAGTCGGATGCGAGTTTACAGTTTGCTTGGGAAGCGGTGAGACCATGTGACTTCAGTGAGGGATTTGTGAGTCAGGAGAGAAAGACGGGACTTTGGGGAGCTGGGAGGTCTCAGTTATTTGTACTTTATCCTGGACAGTGTGGGCAGCTGGGCTGGAGACCCAAGTGCACTAGACGGGGCTGTGGTGCCCGAGGTGAGGGATTAGAGGAGTGGGAGACGAGAGAGACGGGGGACCGGTCTGGAAGTTGTTGTAATAGTGGAGGCAACAGATTAAATGACCTGACCAGAGCAGTGGCCGTGGAATGGGGTGGAGCTGTGGCCCTGGATGGGTAAGGGGACCTCGCACAGCAGGAGTGGGGAGGAGGGAGTGGCTCTCTGGCTGGGTGAGAGCCCCTCCCCACCACGTGCATGTGCGCGGGCACGCACACACACACGCACACACACACGCACACACGCCACACACACACGCACACACACGCACGCACACACAGTATACGTATTGAGACTTCAGTAGAATTCACTTATACTGACCTCTCACCCAGTGTCATAGACACACACACTGTGCAAGCAAACTGCCTGACCAGGGGACCTATTCCAACTATGGAAAAGCAGGCTTGATTTATAGATTTTGTTTGTTACATGAGAATTCCCTTGAATAGCCACGTCCTAAGGGAAAGCGTGCAGGCCCCTGCAGTGTCCTTCCTCTTCCAGGTATTGATGTGAAGCAGGTCACAATCGTTGTGAACTTTGACCTTCCTGTGAACCAAGCAGAGGAGCCGGACTATGAGACCTACCTCCACCGCATCGGGCGGACCGGCCGCTTTGGGAAAAAAGGCCTTGCCTTCAACATGATTGAGTTGGACAAGCTGCCCCTGCTGAAGAAGATCCAGGACCACTTCAGTGAGTAGCCCCTTCCGGAGCGGGAGGGCTTTGGCAGTGGTGATCGAGTCACAGATCTCAAGCCCGGGGCTCCTGACAGGATGCGGGCAGGAGCCATGGAGTGGGAGGCCTCTGGTGCTCAGAGCCAGAGTTCCTAATGTGAGATGGGGTGGTGCATTCATATGTGGTTGTTAAAGAAAAATGTGAAAATCAAGTGGAATTAACATGAGCTCAGATGTCTCCATTATTGCTCATTCTGGGATCTGGAGCAGATTTCACGTCCATAAAGAACCACCCTAAGCAAAATAATAAGAGCTTTTAGGATGATGTTGTATCCCCAGCTTCCTCTTTATCCTAATTTTTCCCTTCCTCTTGCCCCACCAACCAACTTGGACAGTCCTGAATCCTGAGGCCCTTCTTCCAGCCCCCATCTATACGAGGCAGGCTCTGACAGCTTGCAGACACTCTTGGACCCTGCTGGAAACTTGAAGCATGATACAAGCTGTGATGTCCTGTTCTTGAATTGCCCCCCGCCCCAAAGCCATGGGTAGATGTGGCTGGGGAGCCAGGGATGAGGGGCCCTTGGGGACTCCAGATGTATCTGTCACCTTTAGGACAATCAGTGGTCCTTAACCTTCATGGGAAGCAAAGGACACTATCCCCAGGAAAATGCATATAAGCAATTATGTGCCATTTGGAATATAATTTTTCTTATTTATTTATTTAAAAAAATTTTAAATTGAAGTACAGTCAGTTACAATGTATCAATTCCTGGTGTACAGCACAATGTTCCAGTCATGCATTTATATATATATATACACACACACACACATACTCTTTTTCATTAAAGGTTATTACAAGATATTGAATGTAGTTCCCTGTGCTATACAGAAGAAACTTGTTTTTTCAATCTATTTTTATATATAATGGCTAACATTTTGCAAATCTCAAACTCCCAAATATAACTTAAAAGGTTTGCAGGCTGACTGTGGACCCTTCAGGGAAGCTGATTAAGCACCCCTGAGTTAGGATAACTGAGGGGTGGGGGCAGAGGAAGAGCTTCTCATTAAGATCACTGTTGCTATGGCAAGCGAGGCTCCTCGTGGCCATCCAGCACCCCCACACCCCATGCCCACTTCACTCCTCCTGAGCTCAGCCGGGCCCCTGCCCAGCCTCCCTGCACCACGTCCTGGCCTCGCTCTGCCCCAGGGTATCGAGACGTGCAGCTTCTTTTGTCTGCATGTTTGATGCTGCTGCAGTTAGTCCTAGTGGTTATTTGGAACCACCCCCTCGTTACCCAACCGCGAGCCTGCGCCTTTCTCAAGGCTTTCCGGACGGGGAGTCACTGTCTTCAGAAGTGTAACTGAGGGTGGGATGAAGTTTCACTCAGGCCCTGGGATAAGACCGTTCCGTTTTCTTTTGTCCTTTTAGACAGCAGCATTAAGCAACTCGACCCTGAAGACATGGATGAAATCGAAAAGATTGAATATTGAAGAAAACTGGATCATTTGTGAAGTATTCTGTATATGAGAATGTCCCAGTAGGTTTCGAAGGTAATTTTTTATGTTGAGCCTTTTTCAACATGAAACTGTTATATTTGGCAGAACAAATGTCATGGTAGCCTTAGTTGTAAGACCTGAGGTCTTTATGAGCCAAACTGATGTGAAGCACTCGATCCTTTTGAATAAAAAAAAAGTGAGATTATTTCTTACTCTGATCTTTTCGCAGATAAACATCGTGGCGTGGGCCACGGGGATGTGTGTGTGGGTGGTTGGTTTATAGAATCGGAGCGGATTGTGCCTCTTGCGAACGTCTCCTGCTGCCACGAGATGGCAGCAGGACTTCACTGTTTTGGGGATTTGAGTTGGTCTGACAGATGGAAAAGCCACACCTCTTCAGACTCACTCAGACTGCCCTGTCCAGCCCCGTGTCTTCCCTCCCTCCCCCGCCCCCCGCACAGGCACACACTCTTACCCCTGAGCGCAGGCTGAAACCTTTACAAAGTAAAACAATTTGGAAGAGAGGTCATTTTGCTACTTTTTTAATGTTGCAACTGACTGAGTTTCAAAATGTTTTCCTATTTTACTTCTTAATGTCTTCAGATTAGAGAAGATTCAGTCCATCATCAGTTTTTTGATAGTCTTTGAAAATTTGGCTTTATAATAGGCACTTCTTAGAAACAGGCAGTGGGAGAGAAGAACCCACTTGCCTTGTTAAAGAAGTGACATTTCAGGGAGCCGACAGGTTTTGCTTTTAAGAACGTAAAAGTTTATCTGAGAATCCTGGACATTCTCCTGCCAGGCCCCACCTCTGTCCCTGCAGACTGCCACCAGCAGTCACCCCGGCACAGAGCGTGTTTCTGGCATATCTCTTGATGCTCCGCGTGCATGTCACCCTGCCTGTGTTTTGTCGCCATGAGCAGGGCTCAGAAGTACATCAGATCGTCCGGTTTCCTCACTCCACAACAGACATTTATGTGCACCCCTTATGCTAAACACCAAGGAAGAGAGATGGGTATGATGTCACGGTCATTTCAGAGTCCAGAGACTCAGAATAAGCCAGCATTCTAACAGTAATAGTCTCTGCTTAAGGAGGGGGTGGAGAGGAGGCCCCTCCGGCACCACCGGGCCAGCTTCCAGAGGAGAAGACACTCTCCATCTCCTTTTGTAAGAGAGGACAGGGGTTGAAGAGTGCCTCTCCTCCGGGACCTGGTACCACCTTGAAGTCACCTAACATAGGTCCACCGAGGCGGTGTCCCAGATCCAGCTCATCACCAGAATTACCTGGAGAACTTGAAAAAAAAAATCGTTTTTAAAATGGAGGTACTGGGGATTGAACCTAGGACCTCGAGCATGCTAAGCAAGTGCTTTGCCACTGAGCTGTACCCTCCCACTGCTGAAAAAAAAATTTACAGATTTCTTCCCCATACTGTACACAAGAAGCCAGACTCTCTGAGGGTGGAGGCCAGAAATACACTTACATAAGGGAGCTGAAATCAGCAGGTCATAGAGACCACTGTCTTAGGAGACACCGAGGAAAGGGAAGTCCTCGGGGACAAGAGTCTAGAAAAGTGGAGGTCCCACCCTGCATGTCCACTCGGTTCTCCTTACACCCCGTCTGTCACCCACTCTGGGCTTGATCAGCTTGTGATCCGTTGTCTTGTCCACTGAATACCCAGCCCCCAGCACATAGTAGGCCCTCAACAAATATTCTGTGGAGTAAATATTCTGTTGCTATTTCTTCATTCACTCACCTTCTTCCCTGAAGTTTTCCAGCTTAGTTTTGAACCCCAATCACAAGGTACAGGATGAATATGCCTGGGGATGCTTTGCTGTCTTACTAGTGAAGAATTGAGGCAGACTTTCCCTCATAGTCAGCCGGGCGGTGGGGGTCTCCTAACAGACTTTCTCACCTCCCTTTTCAGTTCTGACCTCTGATGGAATCTCTGCCAGTTACCCTCACAGCCGTCCTCAGTGATTTGTCAGCTGTTCCCATGGGGTCTGCAAACAGTGGGCATTCTTCCCCGTCCCCTTTGCCCCTCTGCTCACTTCCCTTTGTCTCACCACCCAGGAGGCAGAAAGCCCTCCATGTTCTGTGCACAACACGGCTGTCTTAATGTTGTCTGTGCAGTTTGGCGAGTCAGCGTTGCCAAGGCTGTTTTGCAGGGTGCAGCTCCTCAGAACCGCCAGCAGTTTTCACATCTCCTGACCGGGCCAGGCTGGGATCATCTCACTCAGTCGATGCCTGCCCGAGAAAGAGGAAATGGAGAAGCCAGGAATAGCCAGATGGTTCCAGTGCATCTGTAAGCCGGGTTAATCAGCTGTGTATTACTTGGCACCAGATACTACACCAAATCCATTAGGTTTATCTTGGCCAGCGTCGCACTGTGAGCATATTGAAATTCCCGATTACGTAGAGCAGTGTGATTTCCAGTGGGAGTTAGGGGCACAGATCCTGCTTGTTAGGTGCTGGATCTGAGGCGGCTGTGACTAATAGGACAGGCAGTCGCATCATCCTGGTCTGGTGGGTTGTCTGACAGCCGTTCTCAGGAGACGTGACTGCTTTTGCTTACGAGAAAGTGTCGATCCTCCCCGCAGAGCTCGGGCCCCTGGAAAGCTCTGGCAGCCTCTGCACGTGTGGTCAGCAGTGGAAAGTCTTGAGGGATGAGCAGTACATTTCCAGTCAAGACACGGGAGAGAGGAGCCGGTGGTGTCCAGCCTTGGTCCTGCTCTTGGTCCCCTGAGAGGCTGTCTCCTTCCCTTTGATTCAGGCTGGGACCCAGGTCAGAAGGAGGACCGTGGAGACAGCACTGCGGCGGGAATGGATGCTCTGGGGGGTCCAGAGCAGGGCGCTCTCTGTGGGCCCGCTGAGCTCAGGGGCCTTCCTGCTGCTGTACAGACAGCCTGCGGGCTGGTCGGGAGGGCGCGGTAGTGGTTCCAAGGGACTAACAGAAGAGTCTGTCCTCTTAAATCCTACCCCTCGCCCCAGCCCTCCAGCACGTTCAGAGAATTACCGTATCTGTCTACCCTCGTTCTGTTGTGGCCCACAGACTGTGAAATAGCCCAGTGTTGCTCTGCGCTGCAGGCAACACCAGCTTTCCACCCTAGGAGGAATCCCAGAGGAGCTCGCATCTGCACTTGGTACTCACAGCTGGGAGGCGAGTTGGGACTGACTTGCCTCCTCCCTTCCGTCTGCTGACCGCCCGCCCGCAGCGCCTCTGCTCACTTCCTCAAGCTGACGCTCCCATTTCCAGGTTCTGAGTTGTGTGTGGCCACAGGCTGTCCTGTGTCCCCTGCATCTCCAAGGAGGGAGGGATCACCCAGGCCGCTGTCAGAGCCACTGGCTTGAGACACTGCTCTCTTCCCCTGCTTCCTGTATTGTCTGGTGTCCTGGTCGGCTCAGGCTGCCTCAACAAAATGCTACCAGAGACTGAGGGCATAAACATAAGAAATTTATTTTCTCAGACTTCTGGAGGCCAGGAAGTCCAAGATCAAGGTCCAGCAGGGCTCAGCTTCTAGTAAGGTGAGGTCTGTCTTCTGCCTCCTCACTGTGTCCTCACATGGCAGGAAGAGGGGCACATGCAACCTGTCTGGTGCCTCCAATCCCACAGTCCCACCATGGGGGCCCCACCTCGTGACCTTATTACCTCCCAAGAGCCTCACCTCCAAACACCATCACATCAGGGGTTAGGGCTTCAATGTATGAATTTGGAAGTGGGGGGCGGGCAGACATTGTGCCCCACCCACCAAATAACACTTTGCAATCTATCATTTAAAACATAGGTGGAGTTGAAGCACCGTTCTCTATTTCTTTTTTTTTCCCCTGTTATCTCTTTTTAATATGGTTTCCTACCCCACCTTTCAGCATGAAACTTTGAGACTCTTCTAATGTAACACAAGAAACACACCTGACCCGGGCTGATTCTTGGTTAAGGGGTGCACTGGTGTGTCTACCCCAGGGCAGAGTCCCGCTCCGCTGTCGAGGCTCGAGACAGAGAGCTAGTGAAATGAGAAAGACAAGCGCAGGAAAGATGGCTCTCCCCCTCATACTCAGAAGAACTGAAAGATTTTTCTAAATGAGAATCTTCACAGATCTCAAGTCTTCAGTCTTTAGAGAAAAGCGTAGGCAGCCATCTGCAGCCCTTTCCTGTGGGAAGTCCTCTTTTCCTGTAATTTTGGTTCTATTCAGTAGAACGGCCGTGGGTTTCCATATCCCCATTTCTAGGATACATTTGTCACCAGCGCGGTTGTCTCTCACTTAGAGCTCATTGTTTTTGTTTTGTTAGGAAGGTGATGCTGTCTCACTCCAGTCCCTTAGTTGGTGATTTGTGGCTTGAAATCCCAGCTGGAAGGAAGTGATTGACCAGGAAGGCCTGCTCCGCGTGAGGGTGAGAGGCCTTGCTGAGCAGGCAGGGCCTGCACGGGCTGGGGGGGAACGTGGGGAGCCCCCAGCTTGTTGGGACAGTCAGCCCTTCGGAAGCGTCCATTACGGTTACTTGCAAAGGATGCTGAACTCTGGCTATTGAACTAGCTGGGAGTTTGGCGTTGAATGATCTCTGAGACTCCACCTGTTCTAAAACACCACGTTCCTGTGACCCGACCCGACAGAGCCACACACACGGAAGGGCCTGAGCTATAGGAACTTTGCACATAGGAAGGTGGTTTCCCACAAATGAAAAGAAAATAGAGATAAAGAAGATGTGGTTTATTTGTACAATGGAATACTATTCAGCCATAAAAACTGACAACATAACGCCATTTGCAGCAACATGGATGTTCCTGGAGAATGTCATTCTAAGTGAAGTAAGCCAGAAAGAGAAAGAAAAATACCATATGAGATCGCTCATATGTGGAATCTAAAAAAAAAAAAAAAAAAAAAAAAGCACCATAGATACAAAACAGAAACAGACTCATAGACATAGAATACAAACTTGTGGTTGCCAAGGGGGCAGGGAGGTGGGAAGAGACAGACTGGGATTTCAAAATGTAGAATAGACAAACAAGATTATAATGCATAGCACAGGGAAATACTACAAGATCTTGTGGCTCACAGTGAAAAAAAAAGTGACAATGAATATATGTATGTTCATGTATAACTGAAAAATTGTGCTCTACACTGGAATTTGACACAACATTGTAAAATGACTATAATTCAATAAAAAAAAAAGGGGGAAAAAATGGAGCCACGAACTCCTTGCTGCACCCCTGTATTAACTTTCAGATTCACTGGCTGCCCCGTGTGACCGGCTCATGATAGCTGTCATCACCAGCTTATACAGAATGTGGATTGTTTTTCATTTAACACTTCTGTTATAAAAGCAATAAAACAGCAAAAATAGGGGTAAATTATAAAAAAATCTCATTCTTTCATCAATAACACTGTCTTGAAATAGTCTTTTTCATCTTAGTATGACTATTTGGAGTTAATCATAGTGCCTGGAAAGTATCATATCCTTTTATTTGAAATATTCTAGTGTTTTTTTTCATGTTACTCCATGGTCTCTGGAATTATTATAATTATAATAATGGAAATACAATAATAATTGACTGCATTATCCTATCAGGTGAATGTAACACAACACATACTTCTCTCCTGGTTGAATATGTATGCGGTGGCCAATTTTTCAACATTATACATGTACAAATAATGCAGCAAATCTTCTTGCCCACTGCTTTGAATTATTTCCTTAGAATTAGAGGTGTTATATTTGAGTACTAGGTCAAAAAACAGGAGCATTTTTATGGCTTTTGGTAGATAGTGTCAAGTTGCTTCCAAAGGCCATGACTACAGCAGTTTTTATATTTTCCCCCGATTTCACCTCCCCTCACCAGCAAGGGATAGTTCCATTTTAAAATTGCTTGGTTACTTTTTCTGGTTTATGTTTCTTTTAATACAAAGTTGAATTTTTGTTTGTTTGTTTGTTTGGTATATGGTTCCATCGTTTGAGGAATATTTGTGGTGTCCTTTGCCCATTTCTCTTATGAGATCTTCGTATTGTCCTTACCAAGTTTTGTGAAATACATGTGTGAATGGATTTTTCCAAAGAAAATAAAGATACTTTTTTTTTAACTGAAAATATACTTTCCTAGTTTGCCTTAGTATTTATACTATGACTTTTACACACAAAACTGCCTAATTTTTGTACTGGGCTATGTCAGTAATTTTGTGAGTTTTGTCTGCTGGTTTTAGAATGTGAGTATCTGCTCTAGGAAATACTCAATTTTAATTTCGGTTATTATTGTGATTCTATCTTTAAAACAGATATTTGACTAATCCATCTGAAATTTATTCTGGTGTGAGGTGTATCAAATTTGTCACATTTTTCTCTTTCAAAAAAAGTTAACTAATAATTCCAACACCATTTATTGAGATCTTTCTTTTTTCCATTTTCTTCTGCTGTCTCCTTTATCATATTAAATTTCTATACACCTGCGCATATATAATAGGGTTCTGGATACCTACTTAATTCCAGTTTACCCTTGCACCAGCACCACAATGTTAAGTCTTATGATTATATAATGTTTACATTTAAGGACTTGTTTCTCCTCTTGGCTATTTTCATTTTCTCTCATTAAAAAAAAAAATACCATTACCAGTTTTATTCTTCAAGATCAATTTTAGATCCTATTTATCAACTTCCCAAAAACCCTCTGAATTTTTGTTTGCATCCATTTGGCAGTAATAATTTATTCTGTCCAGACATTCACTTGTGGAGAATTGATTTCTTTACAACATGTAATCATGTGGTAGGTCGTTCCTTTCTCAAAAGTCTGGAGGCAAATCTAGAGCCAAGACATAAAAAGGAATGGGCACCCCTGGAGCCAGGAGGCTGTGACTGCCGAGGGAGGGGCGGGGGTGGGGGTGAGGGGTCTCAGCTGGGTGCCCCTGGGTCGGGCCGTGCACGCCCACATGCTGACTTGTCTGCCAGAGCCAGTCCTGCTGAGGGATGAGTGATGCATCTGGAGGGGTCCAGAGACCTGGGTTCTAGCCCCACCTGGAGGATTACTATGTCATTCTGTGCCAGGACAAAGCCACTCTCCTGGCCAGGGCCTTGCTCCAAGGTCCCTTCCAGCTCTGAAATCCTTCTCACCTGTGCTCCTTGTGGTGAAAGACGCCATGGAGGTGGGGCAGGGAGGCAGAGGCCCTCCCTAGCCCATCTTGCACCCAGCCCAGTGCCTCCCCCTCACAGGTACCCCATCCCCGCAGGAAGAGGAGGGAAGGGCGAAACTGTGTCTCTCCAGGTTATAGAAGAGCTCTGTCCCGGCCCCTGTGTTCAGAGCACCCTCTCCCAGCGTTGACAGCAAGCAGAAGCTGGGGAGCGTGTTTAAGCTGCAGCTCTGATTTCACAGTTCTGGGCGGCAGCAACACCCCTAGTCTACAGAGCACACTTTGAGCAGCGAAGGCCTAGAACACAGATCTAGGTGTGACTTCTTGGCTGAAAAAGAAGGGGAGGTAGTGGGCGGGATGGGGGTCTGGAGTCCCAGTCACAATTAGGCTGTAAAAGTATGTGTGTAGACAAGAAACTAGGGACGCCGAGGTCATGGGTGACGTTCTTCTACAGGCTTGTTGCTTTCAAGAGTTGGCAAAGAATAAAAATGCTCAAGAACTCTCTAAGTGAAGGAAAAACAAAAGCCGTTCTTGGTCCCATGGCCGCACAGGGCTGGCCAGGCCCCTCCACTCACTGTCCCTTCTCTGAGTGACTGCGCTCCTGGGGCAAGGTTTCTCCTGGCTGGGAGGTTGTCAAAACGTTTTCCAACAGCCTGCTTGAGTTTGCTCGTTTAGAAGTCCTGGGAGGCTGTACCTACAGCCCAGAGGGTGCGTGTGGCAAGCAACCCCACCTCGGGTGCAGACGCAGACTTTATGGATGCAAGAAAACCCCTGGTTCCCCATCGAGGTTAACCCGCAGCCCGGCCAGGTGACCGGCGACGCCCTCCACCCCGAAAGCGCTGAGGAAAATCTCTGAGCTAAAAGTTTGCCTTTCTTACTGGAAGAATTTTTATGAGGCCAAAGCGTTGACAAGTTTGTCATTCCCAGAATCTGCTAACACCCTCCCCCACCGACCCCCTTCGGTTTTTAGTACTTTTTCCCTCCTCGTTTCTCAAGGGGGTGGAAAACTGTCTCAAACAGGCAGAAGGTTTTATCCAAGGTGTTTGGCAGTGACTCGGCGTGCTGGGAAAGATTTATGTCTCCGTTCCCTGGCACTGCCTAGTGTGAGCTCACTTAAAATAACCGAATAAATGAGTTCACTTTATCCCGTCAAAATGGAACCGAGGGCGGCATGGTACCCAGCTGGGGTCCACGGGGACCCTGAGGCAACGTTCCTGTCTCAGTCGCTTGTGCTGAGCTCAGCCGTTTTTATGTCTGTCTGAGATCATTAAATCGAGGAGGGCAGGGAGCAGAAAGACCCAGGGAATTGGAGGTGTGAGGGAGACGCCACTTGGAGTCTGGAGGGCTCGGCCGAGAGCAGGAGCCCAGGGGTTCGTTTAAAAGGCTGCCTCTCAGCCTCTCACCAGTTGGTTTGGCTCGAGCTCCTTGAAGGGGGCTCCTCCAGAGAGGTTTCTCTGCGCCAGTGGTCACAAGAATATTGGTTTTCCTGTCTCATTAAGTCATATTTTCTCTTTCCTGCTGCCCTACTGCCACTAAGACCAGGCCCATCAAGACAGGGCCTTGTTGCTCTAGAGAAAGGAACAGGGATTCTGTCCTGGGTGGATTTTCTGGGCCAGGGCTAGGCGCATCCCTCTCATGCGGGTTCGAGGAACTACCAAGCAGCTGTGCTGTTAATCTGAGGCGACATGATTGGAAAAGGAACAGCTGCCCCAAAGAGAAGGACTGTGCCCTTTGGCCATGAGCAGAGGGACGCTGGCAAGCTGGAGGCCCTGGGGTCTGGGCCTGCCCTCCAGGAAAGGCTGCGTGACCCTCCCCTCTCCCCTGTGCCAGGGCTTGTTCCTCCTTCCAGAGTCCTGGGCTGCAGCTGGAGGGAGGGATGGCATCTGTCTCAGGGTGGGGGACCCAGAGCTATAATAACCCCTGACAATTTCTTAGGGGACAGAGTGTGTCCTAGACTGTAAGCAGCCTAAGGGTGGGGACTGTGCATGCTTCCTGAGAAAGGAAGGGAGGGAAGAAGGATGGGAGGGAGGGAGTGGAAAAGGGAGAAAGCAAATCGATCCTTACATGTCCTGAGAAACTCCCAAGGAAACGTTAGGACGCCATTTGATAAATGCGGGAGCCGAGTGGTTGCGGTTTCCATCAGGCAGCTGAACTGGGGTCGAACTGCAGGCCTGTCTGAATCCTTGTTCCTTGCCCCTCCCCTTCATCAGCCCCGCCCAAACGTCAATCACCCTCTGCCTTCACCTTCTTCACAATCTTTCTACTACGTATATGTGTAAAAATATCCTGAAATCAATTTATTTTTACTTAAAAAAAATAACTAGTTTGACGTGCTAGTTGTGGTTTCCTAACATGCACAAAAGCCTAGATATTTGTAAGATAACAGGTGCCATACAGGTATCACCTGGGAAGCCGCCCAGCGTGTTCCCATCAGACCGGAGCCGTGGTTCTCAGCCTGGTCCTCAGATTGGCAGCATCGACATCACCTGAGAACTTCCTAGAAATCAATATCTCAGTCCCTACCACAGAACCCCTGCCTCAAAATCCCAGGGGATGAGGCTCAGAAAGCTCTTTTCTCAAACCCTGGGGATGATTCTGACGCCTGCAAAAGTTCGGGAACCATTGCACTATAGCATTGGGCCACTCTGTCCTGGTTGGGTCACTTTGCTCTCCCCCCCCCGGATTCTCACAGTATCTCTATGAACACAGAACATATGAAAGCCCTGGGTGAAGCACCAACATAAATGTTAAATCATCAGGAAAGACAAGAAGCGTGGTGTGAGTGAACATCTGATTCAAGGAAAACACCTTGAAACTTACATGTGAGGCTATAAAGAGCCAACACTGGCTCATTTCTCTGTGACTCCTTGGGTCAGAATTCAGAAGTGATGGGGAGTACCCAGCAAAGCAGCTATCTCCTCATTGCTTAGAGCGGCTCTGTTCAACAGAACTTTCTGCAATGTTGCAAACGTTGGATACCTGCAAGATGCAGGGAGACAATTCTCCGAGGGACTTGTGTTTCTGCACATTTGGCATGCAGAGGCTCCGAATGCCTTTTTTTCTGGATATTTTTCAAGGACGTTTGTACAGCCCACAGCCTTGGAAGGTAGAGATAGTGTCTTCCTCCAGAGCAAAGGACAGCACGCTTCCTGCCCATTATAAAGGATGCATTTTCCCTAAACTCGGGGTTCTTGTCCCGTGTTGCATCCCACTGCACGTACATCCAAGAGGGTATCATCCAGCCCTCTTCATGTTGCCTTGTGGGAATTGGAGCTCCGGAAACTGGAGCAAGAAAATGCTGATACTCTGACTACTGATATTGCTATAAATAATGAAGTCTCCCGTCTCAGACCCAGTAGTCTCATGTGTTTTGCCAGCATCCACGAGCCTGGCAGATTAACTTGTTAGCTTGCAACCAGAGCAAAATGTGAGCTCCCTTGAATATCTTCTCATGTATCTTGGGTGATCTCTGGGTTATTTTAATATTTGGATTTTGATAAGCTGCAACTCTAGGAAGGGTGGAATAATGAAGAGACACCTATTCTTTGATTACCTCCGGGGGGGTTTCCTGGTACAGGTGAGAGATGAGGGGAAAGAGAAATCGGGGCTGAGTTTGGAGCCTGGGGATGCGGAGATAGTCCTGCTGTAGGATATGTCTCTTGGAAGTGGCTTGGAGACTAGAGAGAGAAGATACGGCCAGAGATGAGCAGACCAGTGGTCCTTGAAGAATTTTCTCAGCCCTGCCCTCCACTTCTCCCCTCAGCTTGAGAATACCCCCACCTGCCCCCGGCTGGCGGAAGACTCCTCTGGGCCCTTCCCAGCTCCCCAGGCTCCCGCCCCCTCACCTCCTGGCTCAGAACAATCTCCCCTTTGATTGCTGACTCAGGCCCTGCTGACAGGTCAGGTCATATGTACCTAATCAGGAGGAGCTGGGGCCTGAGGGATGATAAACGGGGCTTCTCATTTCAATAAAGTTTGTGCGCAATATTGGAAACAGCTGTGCGCCTTCACTGGTGGTGCCAGAGCCTGTGGGGGCCTGGTGTTTGGGGAGGAGGGTTGAGATGAGGGAGCACCAAGGCAAGAGTCTAAAGGGTGCTTGGCTTCCTGACGGCTGACAAAGCTAGTGAGCTTGGTTCAACGCCAGTTCCTCCGGGAATCCTAGGTTTTGAGGAGGGTGGAGAGCGCTCCAGGATCAGAGGACACAGGGTACGGCCAAGCAGATCTGAATCACCCAACAGACATTTATTTACTTTTATTGTCATTTATTTCACAAATTCCACACAGATTTCTCTGCAAGGTGCTTTTCTCATCTGACATCGTGAAAATCTAATTTATTCTCTTTCTTAAATTGTGGTAAAATACACGTAACATAAAATTTACCATCTTAACCACTTTTAAGCATGCAGTTCAGTAGCGTTAAGTGTATTCACGTTGTTGTGCATCCGAGCTCCAGAACCTTTTCATCTCGCAAATCTGAAACTCTATACCCATTAAACAACAGTTCCCCATTTCCCCTTTCATCCCAGGAATGCACAACCACTATTCTTCCTGTTTCTATGAGTTTCACTACTTTAGAGATATCTAAAGGGGAACCATACAGCATTTGTCTTTTTGAAATGTATTCTTTTGAATAATTGCAGCACATTACTGCAATTATGGGTATATACATACATACACATATATGGGTATATGTATACCATTCAACCATTATTAATATTTTTGCTGCCACAAATAAAGGGTTATAAATAATTTTTTATGGATATCCTTGCATCCTGGAGTTTGCTGCAGGATTTTTTTTGTCTTCATTTGTAGGATAAATTGCCAGAAATGACACAGCTGGGTCAAAAAGATACATACTTTTTGTTTTCATATACATGACCAGATCCTTTTCTCAAAAGCCCGTGGTAACACACACACCTGTCAGCTGTGATTAAGAGGGTTGTCTCTCTCATAACTCCTCCAGCCCTAGCTACCATCATTCTTAAGGTCTGCTATTCTGATAAATGGAAAATGGCATCACACCTTTAAAATATGCGTTTCCTTGGCTGTTAGTGAGGTTGAGCATCTTCCCATCAATGTATTGATCATTTGGATGTTCTCTTCCATGAGTCACCTGTTCACATGTCTCGACCATTTTTGACCAGGTTGTTTCTTTCTTATTGTACGTAGGAGCCCTTTGTGCATTTCAGATGTTAACTCTTTCTTGGTGGTAAATTGAAATATTTTCTCCAGCCTATAATTTCTCTTTTGACTTTGTTTATGCCATCTTTCATCCTTCTCAAATTTAAACATTTAAAATTTTCCTCTGTAGCTTCTGGATTTTCTGCTTTGTTTAGGAAAAATTCCTCAAACCCTAGATTATATAAATATTCTCCTAGTTTTTTCCTCATTAAATCGTTTTAAATATTTAAATTGCTTTAAATATTGTTTAAAATTGTTTTAAATATTTCCTCATGAAATTGTTTAAATATAAAAACTAATATTTAAATTGTTTTAAATGTTTAAATTTAAATACATTTAAGCCTTTCATCTGTTTGCAGCTGAGTTTTAGTAACTCATGAGGTAGAGAGCTTAAGCTTATTTTGTTTTTTTAGACAGACAGCCAGTTGTGTCTGTACAGTTTATTAAATAAACTATCTTCTCCCCACCGGTCTGAAGCACCACCTTTATCATACACTGTGATCCACATGTACTGGGATGTGCTTCCGGACTTGTTCCTCTTACTGTCCCGTGAATCTCTTTACCTTGTCCTTTATCCTTTGTGTATGATTTGATCACAGTGATTTATAGTTAGTTTTCCTAAGGCCACTCTTACCTAAATGTTCCTTCACTGATGTTGTTTCCATCATCACCATCACATCAATTCCTTCCTGCTGTCAGAGCCTGTCCGTGTTGTCTTCAAGATAAGCCAGAGTAAGCCGGGGAAAGCTGCCCATTGGCCTCCGCAGGAATCAACCAAGGTTGAGGCCAATGATGTTAGATGAGCACCTACTGTGTGCTTGGCACTGCTCTCTCCGCTAAAGCTGGGGCCAGAAGACCAGAACTTCCGGCCCCCAGCAGCTAATACTCTAAAGGTCTTGCTTCTCCGCTCCAGACCCAGCCTCTGTCCCTGCCCTTGTGATGCCGGCCTTGGGCCCCGTGAACCGCCATTTCTGCTTTGCCAGCTCTTCCCTCTCAGGTTCCGCAGTAGGAGCCTCTAGAGGGACACTACAGGCTGGAGGGTGAAGGGTGGGCATCTCCTTCCTGTTTGCACCTGTGTGTTCCCCGTGAGCGTCACCCCAACCCCACTTCTCCACCCCAGCGGCGGCAGGCCCACCCTGAGGCAGCAGCAGAATCCAGTTTGCAGTTGTTCCAACGCTTAGAGCTTCATCCTCCACTACCCACCCCCAACCCCTGCCCCAGAATCCCCAGCACCAGCGGGCAGGTGCCCTTTCCTCTGGGGCCTGGGCACAAGCGTCCTTCCTTCCCACTCAAGCCTCCGCTGAGGTCTGGGTCCCCCTCCTCTATGCATGGAAGGCTCAGTGATTCCAGCCTCTCCTTCTGAGCCCCCCGAAAGGTAGCTGCTACTGCGGTTGTACCCCTGTGATACCTAAGCACACTCCTGTCACCCTTCTGTTACCTAATTAACAACTTTGTACCTAGTTACCAATTCTCCACATTCAGTTCTCCTTTCAACTAACTGATGCGGTCTCTGTCTCCTGTCCAGGCCCCGACTGACACAGGTGGGGAAGAACTGAAGTCTCCCGGGGGCTGAGGGCTTGCTTCTCTTGGCCGCCCTGCAGAGAGCTCCCCTCTCTCCTCCATTCCCAGAATTATTTGGCTGCAGGTTGCCAAGGAGACGCCTGACAATTTCCAGTTGCCAAGCCTCCCCCTGGAGCTCTATGGAGACATTCTGGAAACTCCCTCCTCCTTCCTGCTCCCCAGCCAGGGAACTTGGAGAATGGAGCCAGGTTGTGTGCCTGTGAGGTGGGTGGGACGTGGGGAGGGAGGGAGGGAGTAGACTGGGCCTCAAGATGGAGAGAGGAGAGCTTTCCTTGAGCTTTGGCTTCCTCTGCAGACCCCGCCGCCGGGCCTGGCTCCCCCTTGGCCCTGTCCAGACAGACCCTCACGGGGCCCCACCAAGGCCGAGCTCTCCAACCAGGCCCTCGGTCACAGAAAGCTGCCCTAGCACTGTCACTCCGGGCATGGTGGGAGCCCCGTGGCCAACTGGAGCGGGGAAGGACCCAGAACCTCTGTGGGGGAGGAACCCCAGCCTTGTCCTTCAGTGGAGCATGCACTCAGACCTGGCGTCACGGCCCAGGCTCCGTGCTGCCTCATAATGACAACAGCGACACGGGTGGCAATAATAGCAGGGAGGCGGGTGAGACTCTGATTCCACAAACGTACGTGTGCAAGGGTCCCTGTTCCTTTATTTCCTTAAAATCAAATAAAGTTGACTGCATGCTTTACGGGGTATGGAGTCCTGCCCCTCCCACCAGAATCCAGGAGGCTTATGAGGTACCAGAACCAAGGAGAAGCTTCCACCCTCATGGCTGCTCCTGAGCTTGTCCACCGAGCCCCTGGGAGGTCCCCGCTTCTCCGCCCCCGCGGCTCAGGGGCCTGGCCTGACCATCCTCTCCCAGGGACCCAGAGACCTCCGACCGGTCCCCAGTTCAGGGAAATCGCTTCCTCTTGACTCTAACAGCCTCCAAAGCCTCCTTCCTTTCTCCTTCTCATCTCTTCCACCAAGACCACCTTAACATGACTTTTCAGTGAATTTAGGCTTTTACAAAAATAGGGAAATACTAACTTTGCTGTCAAGCAGGTTTTGCATCCACCCTGTAAAAATCCCTGAGGCAAAGTGGAACGGAAGACCTGCCTAAGGCTGCTTCATGGCTTTGATTTTCACAGACGTATTTTAAAGAAAAGGCACCATTACATCTCATCCCTGAATGTTTTAGAATTCACTAAAATACAAACAGAAACGTTGTCTGACAGAAACACAAAACTGTGACCACCTGTAACAAACCCAACAACCGTTTTCTAATATTGGCCTCCTTCTCTGGGGGAGAAACTGAGACTTGGAGAGAGTAAGTGACGTGTCTGCTGTCGCTCGGCTAGAGGGTCACGGAGCCGGGATCCAAACGCCGATCTGATTCCCAGGTCTGCTGCCGTCCCGCTCCCCGGCTTGTCAACGGTGGTTTATGCCTTTCACGGTCCCCTCCTGGTCGCCCGCTCACCCAGCTCACGCAACAGCCTCGGGGCGCGGCTGTCGGGCACTGTGGCCGCATTGTTACCCCATCCGGAGACAGAGGCCCAGAGAAACAGAGCGTCCTGCCCTCGGCGGCCCAGGAAGGGCTGCGGGTGGAAGGGCACGGGGACTGGGAAAGCAGATGGCAGGAGGGATTGTCACCGCGCAGCGGGCACAGAAACCTGGCCACCTTCCCCGTGGCCCCAAGCCTCCCCTGCCTCCCCTTTTCTCTCTCCTGATCTGCTGCTCTCCCTTTTGCCACCCCTCCAGCTAGGGCTCATTCATTTCCTCTCCGGTCTCCAAGGAGCAGTGGACAAAGTGACTAAGCGGTGACCCCTGCCGGACCCTCTGGCCCTCCGCCGCCTCCTCTCAGCCATGAACGCAGCGGGAGCCGGGTGTACTGCCGAGCTTCTGGCCCATTTCCTCTCCAGCCCTAGTCTCATCTCCTGCTGGGGTCCCCGGGGCCTATGGTTGGCCTCCGACCAGGCCCACGTGGACGCACATGGAAAAGCCATTTGTTTCCAAGAGCATCTGCTTCCTCTGCTCCAGCCCAGCTGTCCCCATCCTTCCACATTCTGCTCTTCCCAAAGCTGGGGGGCTCAGAATCAGGATTCAAAATGGTCGACACAGGCTGGAGGGCTGGGGTAAAGCCACAGCACCACGGGAGGGGCCTGCAGGTTGGCTCAGAGAAGCCGAGAAGTGAGTGCAAGACAGGAAGCGGCCGGGAGGAGATTCCCCGGCCCCGAGTTTAGCAAGTGCCACAGTCTGACCCACAGGGATGCAGAGGTTCCTGGAAAGTGAGGCAGCGGCCAGAAACCTGGGTGCTGGCTGCAGCCACCCCACTGCCTCGTCTGGAGACTGGGGAGCCCCAAGGAGCCGCCGTTTCCTCCCAGGAGACTAAGTTCTGTCCAGCCTCACTCATGGGCCTGGGTGAGGGCCCAGGAAAGCAGCAGTCAACATGCCCTGGTACACGGTGGCCAGGAAATCAGTGTTTA
Organism: Camelus dromedarius; assembly: GCF_036321535.1. Lineage (NCBI taxonomy): Eukaryota > Metazoa > Chordata > Mammalia > Artiodactyla > Camelidae > Camelus > Camelus dromedarius. Next base: position 14,569,693 of record NC_087469.1, read on the forward strand.
CCAGATGGATAAGCAAAAACCCTGACAACACGGAGAAAGATTTTGAGTCTTCTTGTCGGGGAGAAGGAACTTAGTTCCACAGACCCCTGGTCAGCCCAGAGGGACACAGCCCGAGGTGGATGGGGACAAACTGGAGAAGGCCCAATGGAGTTAGGACGGAGTGGGGGCTAAAGACCCTAAGGAGGGCACAGAGGAACCACAGCCATTGGTTGAGAGAGAGTGGGACAGCTGTCTGTCCACTGTCCTAGGGCGAGTGAGAGGTGGAGAGTACCACGGCGAACCTTGCCTGGCCAGGAGGAGCCTGCCTGGCTTCAGCTCTGACAGCCTCTGTCCTGGCTGAGCATCGAGCCACCTAATGCTGGATATCAGAGCTCATCTCACTGGAGTCCAGGAATCTCACCCTCCCTCCAACCCTGCCACCAGATAATGGAAGACTCTGACCTCATCTCAGGCTGCCCCTCAGACAGCTATGGCAGCAGGACGTGCTGAGAGCAAGAAAGAGCGAGAGCGAGAGAGAGAGGGAGACAGAGAGAGAGAGAGTGTGCTGGGATTCAGAGTGCCCTGGATCCAGGGCACCTGGTCTCCATTTCAGCTGCAGGGGCCAGACTTTGCAGGTCAGATCTAGCTAGGAGCATGAATGCTGCTGGGCCGAATACACATGTGTGTGTGCATGTGTGTATGTGAATTTCAAAAGCATACATAAAAGTATATAAAAAATGAATGTACAACTCAATGAACTGTAACCCTCAGCCAAGAAATAGGTCATCACTAGCACCCAAGAAGCCCCACATATGCTAATGTGAACTATTCTTTTAATATTCACAATAATTTTTTATAAGAAAGAAGATGTTATCCCCTTTTATCTGTGAAGAAACTAAAGCTCAGAGAGGCTCAGAAATGCCCTAAAGTCTCATCAGTCAAGCCCAAACTCTGGATCTGTTTGACTCCAGGGGTCCTTCCAACACGCCACCAGCTCCTCCCCAGGAAACGTGAGGGAAACATGAGGGGGTGAAGCTCATCTAAAGGCGTGTCTGAACCCTGATGCCCGTGGTCTGAGGGCTGCATGCGGGGGTCCCGCCCTGGGCAGGCGGATGGACTTGACGAGGTCAGGGCTGTTTTCACCGCATGCTCGGACTCTCTAACTTTATAATATTATTCAAGTGAAAAGTCAGGCGCTCGGGGTCTTCCCCTAAGTCTGGCCCAGCTGGATCTTGCCCTCCCCAGCTCTGCATTATGGGTGGAGAGAATTATCTGGTAGATAGGCCACCTGATATGGGGGCAGCGAGGGTAACAGGAGAGCAGGGGTGGTGGAGGGGCCGAGAGGGCTGAGGTCGGCAACTTGAGACAGACCGCCCCCCATCCTTCCAGGGCCAGGCTTTGCTCTGGGGAGAAGGAGCCCGAGAGCCAGGCAGGAGCCTCGCGGGGCGGCCCCCCGGGAGACGGGGCCATGGAGGGTCAGATGGCCCTCTGCTGGCCGCTCAGTCTCCTGCTGCTGGCGTCCCTCTGCCTGCTGCCTCCAGGTGCCTCAGGTGAGTGATACTCAGGTCACCCCCCACCACGGCGGCCCACTCCCCACTCACATCCTGTTACTTCTTCCCCTTTCTTCCTCGGGGTCCTCCTTTTGCACTTGTGTAGCCATTCAGTGAAGGCCTTTAACTTCGTTCATCTGCTGCATGTAGCCAGCATGCACCGAGCGACAACCCTGTGCCGGGCTGGGGAGGCAGGGCCAGGGGGCAGAGGGCGCACGCTTTGCCCCAAGGAGCCGGAAGTTACGCAGAGGGCCGCAGTCGGGCTGGAGGCGTGGCGTGGCAGGTAACACCTGGGTTGGAGCTGGGAGCAGTGGGGAGGCATGTGTGATAGTCTAGTGGAGAGATGCTGGTAGCGTGGGCCAAAGCAGGGTCCGTGGTGTTGGAAAGAATGAGTTTCTGGGTCAAACATCTTCCTTCTGGATCAACTGAATATCAGATTCTTGCCTTTGATTCCTCCCCTCCAACTCCATGGCTGCCCCCTCCTCTTCTCTCTCTGGGGAGACTGACAGTGGTGGGAAGAATCTGAGGTTGGGGGTTAGCCAGTGCTCCAGTCCCAGCGCCGCCACCTACTGCATGGTTTTAGATGAAGTGACTTTGTGTTTCAGAGTCAGGGGTGGGGGGGTGGTTGTTACAGTTAAGATCAGTAGGTGATGCACATGAAGAGCCACCACAGGGCATGGCCTGGGGGCGCTCAGTCAAGGAAGCTAGTGTGAATGGTCCCCGTGGGCTTTCCTCTGACCCACTTACTTCCCTAAATGTGCTGGCCACATGGGGCAGAACGAGGGGCTCAGGCAGGTGTGGGGTTCTATGCTGGGCCCTGAGCAGGAAAGACTGCCTGCTGCCTGCTTTTCCAGCAATGACCGGTGACTCTCTGACTCCCTGATAGGCTGTGAGCGCCACAGGACAGGGACGAGTGGCTCATTTGTCACTGTAGCCTGTGCCTCACACGGAGCAGTTGCTCCATCCTTGCAAGGTGACGAAAGATGGCTGCTGGATGGGCTGACGGCAGGCTGGTGTCGTCTTCCCTTTGCTGCAGTGGGTCTGGAGTCCCCCCCAGGAAACCTTACACAGAGAGTGCCGGGGCCTGAACTAGCAGCGGCCAGTAGATCCCCTGAGCCTCGGGGGTCATCTTCTGGCTGATCGTCAGATTGACTTCTGGATGCTTGTTAAAAACACAGATTGCTGGGCCCTGCCCCACCCCTGGGTAGGGTGGGGATTCTGACTCAGTAATCTGGGATACGGCCCAGGAATCTATATTTTCATCAAGCTTTCCAAAAGGTCTGCTGGGAACCTCTGCTCTGGTCCATTCCCTCATCTCAAGGACCCCCCCCCCCCTCCCCGGCCCGCCCCTACAGCACAGCCAGACAGGAATCTCCATAGGCTCCCTCAGAAACCATCTCTTGCCCACCAACTCCAAAGGGGCTGTGCTGTCTTATCAAACCCTGCCCAACCAGCCTGCCTGCAGAACAATAAACGGAGGCTCTGGGCAGGGACAGGGGAGCAGGAGACCCCAGAGAAGCCCAGACAGCCCGCCTTGTCTCTCTGTCTCCAGGGCAGCTCCATCCAACCCGCGAAGCCCCTGAGGTGGCCCCCTCCATCCAAGGAGTGCGGGGCGGCTCCGTGGAGCTGGCCTGTGGCTCCCACCCCGCCCCACTGGTGGTCTTCTGGAGCTTCACCCCGCTGGGCTCACTGATTCCCCAGCCTGTGGCCGTCACCAATGGAGCAGAGTCCAAAGTGGAGGCCAGGGCCTCAGCTCTGGGGGCCGTGAGTCTGCGGAACAGCAGCCTGGTGCTGGGGGAGCTGCGGGAGGGTGCCCGCGGCCACTTCCTATGCCAGGCCCTGCACACGGCTGGTGGCCAGCTCCACACCACCTCCTCCTACCTCACTCTGGCCGTGCTGGGTGAGGGCTTCGCCAGGGACCAGGCTGACTTGAGCTGCTTTGCATGCTGCTTTGCATGTATTTGCATGTGCTTCCTGTGGTGTTCTGCTGGGCCCAGGTCCTACAGGAGTGAAAAGACCTGGGATCATGAGGAAGGGATGTTCAGGGCCCGGTGGGCAGGCCAGATCCCAGTCAGCAAGGGCTGGGCAGCCGGATACAGCCAGTCACAACCTGCGATAACAAACACAGGGCCTCTCCCTCCTCTGGCCAGTGCCCGTATCGAAGCCACAGGTGCGGCTGAGCGACCCGGCCCCGGTGGAGGGGACCTCCGTGGTGGCCACGTGTGCAGTGCAGGAGGGCACGGAGCCTGTGACCTTTGCCTGGCAGCATCAGGCACCCCGCGGTCCTGGAGAGGCTCTGGTGGGGCCCACAAAGCGCCTGCTCCAGCTGGACCCAGTCAACCGGACACATCTGGGCTGGTATGTGTGCAGTGCCCACAACGCCGTCAACCAGCTGAGCAGCGATGGCGCCTTCCTGGATGTCATCTGTGAGTCTGAATGGTCGGGGGCAGGGGGCAGGGCTGGCACCCACCTACCCACCTGGGCTTGGCCTCCTGATACACCTCAGGGCCCCCAGGAGAGCCCTGGCCTTCCAAGAGGCTCCAGTAGGCAGGAGCTCAAGACAGTGTACCCACTGGTGCCAGACACGGCTCTAGTACAAAGGGTTTTCACCTTTTCAAAGTCATGGTCATACACTCATAGTCACAGTTTTATGCATGACTTCAGGGGTGGCCCAGAAAGTCTGCCTTTGACCAACTGAACCCTGAAGAAACACGGAGGGGCCCCAGAGGAAAGAGAGGGCGACAAGTTAGTACTAAGTCTGAGGCTGAGAGGCTGAAATTAGAACTCAGACAGAAGCTTGTCTTGAAAGCACGCATAGCAAACAAAGGATTACATCTCAGAAGACACAGAGAACTCCAGAACAACCAATAACAAAGATATGATCCGATACAAAAGTGGACAGAAGACCAGAATAGTTATTTCAGTAAAGAGGAGAACACATGAGGCTAATTAACTTCCAAAAGTTAAAAACAAAAAACAGATTTTAAATTTAAAAATGAAGAGAAATCAGGAGTTTGTGTGAAAAATGAAGACTTGTGTAGTCTGGAGCGGCGCTGTCCGGTACGGCGGCCACTCGTGTGACCGGAGCGCTTGAGCTGTGGCCGAACCTCACTGAGATGTGCTCTGAGGGCACTGGAGTTTGAAGACTTGGTCTAAAAAAATCATTGATGAACTTATATATATATATGTATATGTGTATATATATACACACACACAATAATTTGATATTGATCATACATTGAAATCAATGAATATATTTGGTTAAGCAAAAAATATTAAAATTATTAAAACCTATTGGGGTTTTTTTTTTGTTTGGTTGGGTTTGGCTATTTTCCCTTTTTAAGATTTGGCCACTGGAAAATTTAACACATCTGTGGCTCATGTGTATCTCTTGAGTGGCGCTGGTCTAGGGGATTTAAGGAGCCAGGACTCCTGCCTGATGATGTCCATGAATGATGGTGGTCTGTGGGAACTGTGAGCTGAGGGCTAGGGAGGAGACAGTTGAGTGGCTCCTGGGAGAGAGTCAGGAGCAGAATGGAAGCAGGCAGAGAACTCGGTCCTCTCTGGGAATCAGGGAGAGAGGGAACACAGGAGACAAGGGAAGGTGGTGACCCACAGACGTGAGGAGGGCGGGCTGCTGGGATCATGCTCAGGGCATCTTCCCACCCTGTTTTCCTCCCTCTCCAGTCTGGAGGGACCAACCGACCCCGTCCCAAGAAACCTCTCAATCCGCAGCAAACAGGAAGGACTGGGCGCCCAGCCTCTCTTCCGCCCAGCCAGCTCTTGCCTGTCCCCTGCCTCAGCCCAAGCACCGGTCCTCCCACAGCCACAGCTGCCCTCCTGGGCTCCCACAGCCCAGGGCGCCCACCTCCACAGACCCCGATCCCCTACACTGGGCTGTGCCAATGGCCCCTGGAGTTCCTGGAGTGCCTGGGGGTACATAACACATGCTCATTGGATGCTGCATGAATTCAGCAATGATTGTATGAGGAATGAAGACTGGGGAGGTGTGACAAGCCTTCCTTGCCCTCCAGATGGTCCAGACAATCCTGTGATCACCGTGGAGCCACTGGGCTTCACTGAGGAGGGATTTTGGGCCAGTGAGAGGGAAGAGGTGACTCTGAGCTGCCTGGCTGCATCCAACCCACCTAGTCACTACGTGTGGCTCCATGACCACACTCAGATCCACACTGGGCCCACCTACATCATCGCCAGTGCTGGCCGTGCCCACACGGGCCTGTACACCTGCCTGGCCCGCAACAGCCGCCTGGACACCCGCACGCAGAGCACCATCCAGCTCAACATCTACTGTGAGTGTGTGGGGAGGGGCCACCACAGGGCCCCCACGGACCTGTGCTCTGGCAGAGTCCGAGGGCCTGGAAAGTGGTGTGGAAGTGGGGGGAGGGTCTGGGGAACCAAATGGAGCTACAGAGCATGGCGGGGGGCTAGAAAAATCACAGGAAGGGGCAGAGGGAAGGGAGGACCCTGCAGAGACCCCTCCCCAAAGGACTGTTCCCATGGCCCTGGGTTCTGAACTGAGGCGCAGAGAACGGAAACGACAGTGAGGCATGTCCAAGGCGAAGAAGAGAAAAGGAGATGGGAGGCTTCCAGGGTGGGGGCCTCCGGGGGGCTTCCAGGATTCCTCAGGGACTCTGAACTCCTGCCCACACCCTCAGCCTTCTCCCCTGACCTGAGAGCTCAGCTTTCCTTACCAGCCCCCAGAAGGGGCCGCTCTTTTGCCGCTCACCCGTTTCTCCCCTCCTCCCCTCCCCTTGACACCTCTGGCCTCCAGGCCCCCCCCAGGCAAGGGGGCTGCATGCTCACACACTTCTCTACCCAGACCCCCCTGAGGGGCAGCCCTCCTGTACTGTGCTCCCCACCCTTGGGGCTGTGACTTTGGTCTGCTCCTGGCCCGGGGGGCTTCCGGCTGCGCAGCTGCAGTGGGGCGGGCCCCAGGGAACCAGCCCCACTGCCCTCAGCAACATCACCTGGAGTCACGTGGCCACCCAGCTCCCCAACGGCAGCGTCCTCACCTGCACTGGCCAGCACCCAGCCCTGGTACTGCCCGCCCTCTGCAGGATCACGCTGTGTGAGTGGACATGGGAAACAGCATGGCTCTGACATTCTGGCAGGGTAGTGGGCAGGGGCCGGGGAGAGCCCAGCGGGGCCCTGGGATCTAGGGCGGGACTCCAGACCACAAGCTCCAGGACTTGCCGGGTAACAAGTAGGTGGCAGCATGCAGCCCAGTCCCCACCACCCAACTTTTCTGTCCAGTCCAGCCCAGGTCTCCACCCGCACTGTAAGCTGTCCTCCTCATTTCGGGGGGTCCGGCGGTTCAGGTCTGTGGAGTCCAACCATCTCCCAGCCTCCAGGGAGGCGCCCATCAACCATACAATGTACTTCTACTGCTCAGTTGGTAGTAGATCAAGACCAATCGTTGGTCTTGAAATGTGCCTTCAGCGTTCTGTTTGGAAATTTCTACCCGTCTATCAAGACCCAGTTTACATGCCATCCTGTCTTCAAAGTCCTCCTCCCTGAAGTCCCAGAGAGTTTGTCTTGCTGCCTATACTCCAGTGCTCATTGAATCATAATTGTTTGCTTAGTGTCTGTTCTCACTATTTCCCTGCTGCATGGTCAGCCCTCAATAAATGACGAATGAACAAATGAGTGACTGTGTACGTGGAGGAATGAGCGAATGAAGCAATAAATGAAGGAAGGAGGGATGGATAAGCCTGCCAGCACGTCCTCATCCCTTGGGGTCCTTATTCTCTACCCAGGGGAACCCCTCTGGAGCCCTACCTGCTGGACCACGGCCACAGTCGGAGACCAGTTCATCGTGCTGAGCTGTGAGTGGCCTGGAGGCGAGCCCCCTGCCGTGCTGAGCTGGCTTGATGGACAGCAGCGGCCCCTGGGCAACAGCAGCTCCTCGCTGGCCGTCCACCTTCTGCCGGCCCAGGAAGACCTGGCTGGAAGCGAGTTCACCTGCCAGGGCGCTCACCCACTCAGAGTCCCCGACCCCAATTGCCGGCTCCGGCTAGGTGAGTGGGGGCTACAGACCAGTTCTGGGGCGGGGTGGGAGGAGCAGCCCTTTGGAATCAGTAGGAGGGGCTCTGGGGACAAGGGGCTGTGCTAGAAAGCAAAATGAGTCAAGACACTGTGTCACCTACCTCCCAGGGATTCGAGTTTTTTGATCCATAAAATCAGGAGGGGCTTGGTCTAAGTCTGTATTGCCCAATAAAAACATAATGTGAACCATATTTGTAATTAAAAATTTTCTAGTAGCCACATTTAAAAAAGTAAAAAGAATCAGTGAAACATTTTAGTAGTTGCTATATCCAATATATATTACCATTTTAATATGTAATAATAAAAATTATTAATGAGATAGTTTACATTCTTTTTTTCCAACTGTCTTCAAAATTGGGTGTGTGTATTTCCAGTGACAGCACATCTCAGTGAGGACTGGCCACATTTAAAGGCTCGGCAGGCACACATGGCTGGGGGCACTGGCTAGCTGGGGAGGGGTTCTGTCTCCTTCATTTGCATCAATTTGCATGAGAGATGCCTGATTATGTTCTTGACTTGCATCAGTGTTTCAGGTGCCAGAGGTCTCTTCCTCTCTCTCTCACTCCCTGTTTTTGGTCTGATTTTTTTTTCTCTGTCTTTATCTGGCCCTGCCAGGCCTATATTTGGCAACTCAAGAAAAAAAGAATTAAATATTAAAGTAACAATTTTAGAAAAGCAAACAGAGAAGCTGTCACATACGACAATTCTCAAAATGATTTACATCTTGGTCTCCAAAGGCTTGGTGACTCGCGTGTTTTCAGGGAGGCCCACCACCCGAAATAGTTCCCTCTTTTATTACTCAGTCTCAGGGCTGGAAATTCCATCATAGGAGATTGACTACCACCTGAAACTCTGGGTCTTTAGGAGTCAGTCCATAAAAACCGAGCACTTGCTATGGGCTCAGCCCTGTGCCCAGGGTGGGGAGGTTGAGCGGAGAAGGAAGCCCTGCGCGGGTGCTGGGAGGAGGAGGTGAACGCAGAGATGAATAGGGCAGGGCCCCACCTGAAGGAGCTGTCCTGGGGTCGGGTGGGAGAGGAGCCTGGAGGAAGACTCCTGCTATCAGGAAACCTCGGAGGAGATGGGGATAGGAATCTGGCAAAGAACCAAAGCCTGAAAGAGGAGGCAGACCAGCCCAAGACAAGTTTCACTGTCAACTCCATGGCCCATCTCCTCTCTCCTCTCCTACCCACTCCACTGCTGGCCAACACCTGACCTCCAAGCCTTCCCACCAGCTTGGGCATCTTCCAGTCTTACCCTCTCTGTCCTTGCAGAAGCTCCGCAGCTGGCAGTGGCTGAGCCCCGGGTGTCAGTGCTGGAGGGGGGAGAGGCCTGGCTGGGATGTGCCCTCCTGGGCAGCACGCCACCAGCCCAGCTCCTCTGGCTGGGACCCCAGCGACGGCAGGTGGAGCCAGGCACCTCGGGATTCACGCTGCACCCTGAGGGAGCCCAGCTCCGCCTGAGGGTCCGGGATGCCGACCCAGCACACCATGGGGGCACCTACCAGTGCGTGGCCCGGAGCGCCTTGGGCAGCTGCAGTCAGAGCGTCCTGCTGGAGGTCCTGAGTGAGTGTGTGCGAAGAAGGGGATGGGGTCTCTCCAGCCAGAGCCCTTTAGGTGGAAAGGCACAGGGATTCCCTGCTCCAGAGCTTGGACACCATATCTTCTCAGGCACAGACAGGCCCTCAACAACCACAACCCTGGATATGACCGTGAATGAGACGCACTCGAGCGCAGGCAAACAGAACTCCCTGCAGTCAGAATAATCTCCCTTTCCTGGGTTTATAGATGAGGAAACACAGACCAAAACTACACTGAAGTGATCAAGTTTAGAAACCCCGGTTTCCACCCTACCAGCTTTCTCTCAACAAAGTCGTAATAAGCACACATATCCACGTGGTTGCGGGCGTGGACACGCCTGTGTGTGTCCCACCCTCACCCCAGAATACCCGGCTCCCCCCAACGTCACCATCAGCCGCCTGACCTATGGGAGGCGCCGGAGAGAGGTGCACCTTCAGTGGGCCATTGAAGGCCCCGGGAACGTGACGGGCTTCCTGGTGCAGCGGAGGGCCAGCGCCCCAGGCCCGGGAGCTGGGGCCTGGGAGACAGCGGCTGGAGACATCGAGCCGGAGAGCAGGGGCCGGCGCCTGGGGGGCTTGGACCCGGGGGTCCTTTACGCCTTCCGTGTGCTGGCTCTGAACCACCGCACAGCTGGACATCCCTCTGAGGTGAAGATACCAGGTGCTGGGCTAGCGCCGTGGATAGACTCACCTTTTCTCCACAGACCTGAACCCCGGGACCTCTTCCTCTCTGCAGGGCATCCCCTACTCTGTTCCTTTGCTTCCTTCCTACTGAGTCCCTCCATCCCCAGTTTCTGTCCTCTTCCCCATCCTCACCTCAGGTCATCCCCTCTGCTGGCCTTCCCACCCCTCCCTGGGGGTCTCTGAAGGACCAGGCCTAGGGGTAGGAGCCACAGTCCAGCTTGAATCAGAAGAAGTAGGGAAAGGGGAGGCCCAGGGGGCCCGACCCTGTGCCTCAGTCTCACCTCCTGGGGCACAGGTGGGCTCTGAGCTTCCAGCTGCTTTCTCCATCCTGGGAACTCCTTGCATCACGGTATCCTTCCCTTCAGCCCCAAGAGTTCCCTGGAGAACTGGCCTGCTGCCTCCTGTGCTAGGAACACGGGCCTTGGCTGGGGACTCAAAACCTCCAGAGTACAGGCACACAGAGCATCTCCTTCCTGGGGAGAGCCCTTGTCTCCAGATTCTTTGGGTCAAGCTTGCTCTTATCAGGTGGAGGGGGAGCCAGATGAGCAGGGCCTGGCCTGCTTGGTGCCCATGAGCCACTGGTGCCAAGTTCAGCAGCAGCTCTAAACCTACCCCATTCAACCAGCGCTCTTCCTCCTAGCGGACCCCCCGTTCAGCGCCTACCCTGCGGTGCTGGGTGCGGCAGGCACAGGAATGGTGGTGGCAACGGTGGCCTCTCTGCTGGTGTTCCAGTATGCTGCCCGGCACCCGGAGACTTTCCCCCGTAAGCAGGAAGCTAAAGGGCAGGGTTGCTGGACCCCATCAGGTGGCCAGGTCTAGACCGATCCCAAGAAGACATGAGGACGCCCCGGGGCAAGGAATCTAGGCTCTTCCTTACTTGTGGCCTCTCCCCAGTGCTGGATGTCCCTCAGAGCTCCAACCCCAACCTCAAGCATCTAGGACCGTCCCCTTCCAGGTTCCTGGGCCTTGGGGAAGGGAGGGTTATTCTCCTGGGACCTATGCTGGTTGTTCAAGAAATTGCACATCTTCCTCTTCTCCCTTCAGGTCTTGGACGGTTGCTTGCTCCCATGTAAGTGTGGAACCCCAGCCATTCTAGGGGTGAAGACTTTCCTCTGACTGGAACGGAAGGCTGGGGAAGTCTGTCACTGATTTTACTCTCCCACTTCACCCTCAGGGAGCGAAGTCACCCCTGTTGGGGTTCAAGGAGAGGCCCCGAGGCCACGGCACGTAAGCCCAATTTTATCCCAAAGAAGATTACTCATGGTATAGGAGAGCAGCCCCAAGTCTCCTACAAGATGCTCAGTCTCTCTTGTCCTCTGGGAACAATCTGGGACACCTCCGGGGCATCTCTCTCTCCTTTGCTTGTGTCTGTTCTTTGTAGGCACTGAAACACCATCCACCAGCCCAGGTTCGGATCCTGCACAAGAATCCCAGGACCCTCCAGTAAATGTCACCATCACAGTGACTGCAACGCCATGAGGCCCCAAGGAGAAGAGGCAAACATGCCTAATGGAGACGGTGAGGGATGGGAATATCCCCTGTCACACACGATCTTAAAACCAAGGTAGCCAAGACCCCAACTGCCTTTTCCCACTGAGTATCCAGCATTTATAACCAGCGCAAGGCTCGGCTGCAGGGCCTCTAAATGACTTGGTTACAAGAGGGGTCCTCACTCAGCTCGTGGAAGACCGTGGTGGAAGGACGAGGAAGACACACTGTTGGAGGAAAGACCAGTCGGCGGTCCGAGGGCAAGTGAGAACCGTGGTGCTGGGAGCACTGCCTGGAGCTGTAGGAGCAAGCTGGCTGCTTCCGGACAAAGCCCGTGAACCCAGCGATTCCTCAATAAATCATTCGTGATGCTATCTCTAGCAGAGGGTTCTTTCAATTAGTCCCAGGTTTTCCTGCCGAAGGGAAGCTGGGGTACAGGAAGCAAGATACGCAGGCATATCTTTCCCTACAGTTTCCCTAGTTCTTAACTTTCCAAATACCACATCCCTTCCCCAAGAACACAGGCTTCTATTACGGGACCATGCTGGCTGGTAGCAGAGCCAGGTGCCAGTCCCAGGGTCTGTCTCCCTTTTTACCTTGGGTGTAGGAACATCACTGTGTCTGCCGTGGTCAGAGGGACTCGCAGTCGCTGGCCTCCAGAGTCTGTGCCAAGCAGACAGGACGGGGTTCTTGCCACCAGACTCAGGGAGCTGGCTGACGGGGGACCCGGGCTGGCCAAAGTCACACTCTGTCAGCCGCCAGCATGACTCACTGGCTCCGAGCGTGTGTGCCTGACATCTGGGTGAAACACAAACGCACGCTTGTTCGGCTGCCTAGAAGACTCAGCAGAGCTGCCTCCCAGGGGGCTCAGATGAGAAGAAACAGCGCAAGAGCCAAGGGATGCTCTTGCCAGGAATGAGGAAAGTGGCGCCTGGGAGGGGACGGAAAACGGACGGAAACTAAGTTCGTCTTCGGTTCTCACAGATCCAGACTTTATTAGAAGAGGGGTTTCAAGTTCCCTCAGAGCTCTCAGGACTGGGGCTGAGGTTCAGGGGAGGCTCACAGAAATCTGAGGAATACAAGAAAGCCCCACCCCAGGCAAAGGTCCCTGTTGGCTTTCTGGTCAAAGTGGCCCAGACGTTGATTTCTTTTAGAGCAGTAAAGCAAAGCTGCTTCTTGAGGCTAAATTTCTACCCCAGGGTCCACATGGACATGGCTCTAGGTTAACAGTAAAAACAGACAAGGTCTGAGAAGGGATCCCTCTTCCCATCCTCCCTCCCCCCTCTCCTTGCTTCCTTCCGTAGAAATACTGAACTTCTGGGTGTAGGTATGTCCCCAGCCTTCCCATAAAACACTTGTCCTAGATCCTCTGCCTTCAGGGCCTGAATCTCTGCAGTTAGAAACGAAGGGATTAACTCACTTGGGTCTTGGCTGTGCAGAGAGGATGTTCAGGGGAGGACAGGGGTCCAAAGAATTTCAGAGTAAGTCATACACCCGCCCCAATCACAAGCTATAGGCAGTTTTGCAGAAACAGGGAGTATTAAAGGGTCCTCATCTTCATGTGCACCTCTCCATGAAAGCAGCGTTCTCTTTTAATATGAAATCACACCAACCAAGTAAAACCTGTCAGAGCTACATCATTTCAAATATGTACAATTTCAAACATAATATTACAACTTTAAGGAAAATAAAACATACTTTTCAATATGATACAAAAAACATGCATCTTAAAGTCATTCGCTTTAAAAGAGAGCGACACAGGTAAATTCAGTTACAAAATTAACTTCTTGGCAGTACGGTAGCTGGAATGAGATTTGCGTCACTCTCAGACTGCTAAGGATGTATTCGTCTTTGCAGACTCAGTCAACAACCACAAAACCCAGGAAGAAATGTTTTTCAAAAGACCACTTCAAAAGGCTTAAAACATTGCCATTTCACTTACATCCTACACAGCACCTGTCCCCAGACGATCAGTGCATGACGAAAGGGAAATAAAAGAGTGGAATGACATGGCAGGAGTCGGGGAAGTTTCCTGCTAAAACAGAGACTCACAGAGAGTTCAGAGATGAGGAGCATGAAGAGCCTGACCGATCACAGGGTCACTAAGCTGAGAGGTCAAGTTCCCAGGGGGTGAGGGGTGAGAAACGAGGGCCCCAGGAAGACCAGGTACCAAGCACAGCCTGTGTTCTGCCCACAGAGGACAGAGGGCAGCTTCTCTGGCTGTGGAGTCTGAGCATCAGAGGAATCCCATGGCGGGGAAGGACCAGGGCTTACAGAACTGGACCGGGTTCCATCAGAAGAGTGAACCCGAGTGCTTTTGGAAAGCAGTCTGGAAAAATGGAAGGAGCTCAGATTATGGCTCCAGCTAAGTTCAAATTCAGGCTCTCTGTGTGACCTGGGGACTTTATCACCTACTTTGTAGATCTGTCTGAACAGTAAGATTTGAGATAGCAGTAATGAGCACTGAGCATGGCGCCTGGTACACAGCAGTGACCCCACGACGTTAGTGCCACCTCCCACACTGTACTGTCCTCTGACTTCCTGGCAAGTGACAGTAGGTAGGACGCTTTGTAGTGATTGTGCAGGGCATAAAAGTTCAGAACAACCGTGGTTACAGAGCACTCATAACTCCTAAATATGGAGAAAATTTATATATATATATATATATTTATATATCTCAATATATAAAGGCATTTTTTATAAATAAAATACAATAAAAAGGATAACACTTAAAACAGCGTTACTAATAATATAAATAAAGCAGTCCACAATGAGATTGCCCTAAAGGTAAAGTCATTTTCTCTTCCTAGTGGACAAATCCCATATTTAAACTCAATCTTTAAAAGCAGTTTATGACCTAAGGCTCACATGCTAATACACCTCTGTTTCCTGAATCAAAATGACTGCCTACCGTTATTTACTCCCCAGTTTCCTACAACTCCCTTAATGACTGCATCTCTGTAGCTTGACTGGCAGATACAAGGTATGTTTCCATATTCTGTGTACTACAACTTGGTGCTTTGCCAGCCACTGAATTAAGGGATAAAGCTACCCCTCTCCAAAGCTAACTGCATCTAAGCCACATGAAGAATCAATCCAGTAACTAGAGGCATGCACGTCTGGAATGGAGAACTTGTCTCTGCAGCATCCCTGATACCCAGCTATGAAACTGTATTCACTACCTTCTACTGGAAGTCAGCCTTGCATAGAGACCCAGCTTAAAACACAGCACCTCCCACTAACAGTTGTACTAAGATATACAGACATGTGTAAGGAAATACTGATGCATTTATACAGAAAGTCGATTAACATAGTTTTCTAGCCTATTTCACTGCCATTGTTGGGAAACTAAAAATGTTTTCATTTACACTGGAACTGCTTCACTCTACACCACAAGAACTGTTTTCTGTTTCTTTCCCAAAGGGATGCACAATCCAAAAAAAGAGCAGTGATCCATAAAACTTGACTCGTTATTCAATACACTGAGAGTGTTACGTTGTTTTGTTTTAGATGTGGAGAAGAGAGCCTTCCAAGGGTAGCTGCAAATGTCCTTGTCACTCAGAGGTGGCAGTAACTGTGACTTAGGAGCTCTGCTAATCAAAGCTGTAGGTGCCTGCTGCAATGATGACATTCTGAAAAAAAGCCAGGACATTTCAAACCTCCCGATTCTTTTCTGACACTTGCATCTTCCAGGCACTGCCTGTGCTGGAAGCTAGAAAATGATGATTTTCTGGGGATGTGGCACCACGAGCACGTCCTATACTAATGGGAGAGGTTCCGCCAAGACAGTCCCCCTGGAACCCTCCCCTTTCTCCTTAAAACATGGATCTTTCTCTTCTAGTCACCACTTTAAAGTCTGATTTTCCTCCTACTCTTAGAAACAGTCAAAAAGAGCCCCATGGTGCCTATTTTAAAACCTAATTTTTAAATTTTAGTAGGACTTGAAGGCATTCTTTTTCTCCCTGGCCTTGGCTCCCATTCTGCCTTCTGCAATAACCCAATCAGACATCAACCTCAACCATGTCCGGGACACTGTGACTAGTGCCTAGAAAATCAGACGTAACATGTGTCCATGTGCAGACAGTCAACAGGTCAACTATCACCTCTGTGCAAGGCACTCATAAAATTCACAAGATATCTGCTATTATAAACACAAAGCTACAACTGCAGTTGACTTCAAATGTTCTCAGGAAGTCTGATAACACGATATTGATAGACAGGTTTCCATCAGAAAACTTCCAATGGCCTGTGCAATTAATTCCCTCTGGGCTGAATCAGCCAATAGATGGGGTCCTTGCAGGAGGAGCTCTGACTGTCACTGAGGCTCTTGGACAACATGGAATGATCCCACTGCTCTCAGATGACTGAAAACTCTGCAAAGCCAGGTTGTTTACTACTGAGGGGGAGGAAGGAGTAGGGAGGGAAACTTTTAAGGCATAAATAGTATCAAAGGGCACACATTTTAAGATACATTCATATGACATTACCACTACAAAAAATAAATAGCAATTTTCTCTGATTTGAATTAATGTCCTTCACACAGTCCATCCCCAGGCCTGTTTTGTGCAGATACTGGCTTGAAGTGGGAACATGGCTAGTCACTTCCTCATCCTCAGGTTTCCCGGGGTTGTTGAAGGACCCCTGACGGGCTGGCTGCAGGAAGGCCAGGAGGAGAACACGTCTTTTCAGCACAGTCCTCTGAAACAGCTGGCAAAATCGGAGGATCCCAACTTAAAATTTTGTTCTCTGTTTCTGAATGGACACAGCTATCTCCTGAAAAACAGAAGTTTGGAAGCATTATGAAATGATAAAGGCTGATTTTTTTTTTTGAAAGTAGTCTAAAAACATTAGCTCGAGCAGTAAAGAAAGAATAATGAGCAAAATTAGAGCCTAGTTATGTTTCGTTTGAATTTGCAGGAGGTAGTAGGTTTAAAATAAAGTTGAGCTCTCATAAACATTTATTCATCTGAAGATTAAAGCAAACCCTTAAAAGCCCCCAAATCACCACCTTAAAGAAAGGCTACAATTCCAGAATCAACCCAAATGAAAAAAAAAAAAACAACAACAAAAAAACCCCCAGGATCACAAAATGCGCCTTCCAGCAAGTCTGCTGTTCAGGTACAACTGAAAGCAAAGCCTGTTTGGACTTATTTTCCAAAATGCAATGGGGTTAATAGCCTGAGATGAAGGATGTGAATAATAAAATTTCAAAGAATTGTTTATCTAGTCAACTTTTTTTTTAAGTATCCAATACCCCTCGCCCAGTATCTAAGGAATACATGTGTTGATCACAGAGAAAACATTCCGAAAGCATCTTCTTTCCTTATATAGTTCTTAGTTAACTGAAGACTATCTAGTAACTTAAGATATATAATGTCTTGCTGTACCTCTGTTGAACTCTGCTGTATCTTCCACACAATCAGAATTCATCTCCCTTCTACTGGCTTGACAGCAAATATGCTGAGCAGGTCTTGGCACCACGTCATCTTTGATGTTCTCCTCAGGTGACTGACCACCGTCGGGGACGGTGGAAGCCAGACACACAGGCATCGTCATGTGACTGAGGGGCTTCATTTCCAAGCCATCCGGAGGATAAGGTGCTACCACTGAGACCACGGGAAGGGGGCCGCTGCTGAAGGTACTGTTGGTTTTGGTGAAACACCTACAAAGTGTAAACCAAAAGAAACAGAGTTGTGTCTAGAGGGATCAATAACTAAAATTCACTGATTTTGAAATACCACTTGGTATTTTGAATTCACAGATGCTTAAGAAAGACTGGTGCTTAAAAATAACTGAATGATTCACTATGGTTTGAAATATCAAGATCTCAGAAATTAAAGTGAAATACAGCAGGAGAACGCATCAAAAGGCAAACCACTCAAGAACGTGATTGTATATGATGACCTAATCCTCCTGCTTCCTTTGCCTTAGTCCACTGCCGGAAGTCGTCTCCCATTTCATATTAACCAGCTCCTGAGTACAGCACGCAGAAGGCAAGGGCCATTTGCACTGGAGGGAATGGGGGGAGGGGGGAAGAGGACAGAAAGCTAAGAAAGTTATGGCCACATGAGAGAAATGACCTTACATAAGCCAACAAAAACACACTGCTTTCAAATCAGGTACATTCCCTTTCACCACTGGAAGAAACGTTACAAGAATTAGACATTCAAAATATAGGTTTTATTATTTTTTTCTTTGCAGAATTAATTGCTACAATTTATTAGTACTGAGCATTCACTTGAATTCTTCCCTTGTATTTCCTGCTTTCCTCCAAGACAGGTGTTTTCTCTAATTTTTTTCCTTCTGTTCTTTAGACTGGATAACATCTAATGGTCTTCTAGTTCATTGACTCCTTCTTTCTTCTGTTGTCTCCAATCTGCTGTTAAGCCCAACCAGTAAATTTTCCATTCCATTTATTCATACTTTTCAGCTTTAGAATTGCCATTTGATCTTTTTTAAATATATAGTTTCTATTTCTTAGATGAAATTCCCCATGTGAATTCATTGTGTGTATATCTTCAAGACCTTGAGCATATTTGTAACAGTGCCTTTAAAATCACTGTCTGCTAGTTGCGACATCTGGATCATCTTCGGGTCTATTTCTACTGACTTTTTTTCCCCTTGAGTAAGTATGACATTTTCCTATTTCTTCTTATGTACAGTCATTTTTTTTAAACTAGATTTTCTCCTCTGATTTTCTGGTTGTTCCGTTGGCCTCAAACTCCATCTTTCAGCACCTTCAGTTTGTGTTCTTGAGGCAAGACTGGAGAATGCCTTCAGGCAAGAATCCATAAACAAGTATCTCCCATTGTCTCTCAAGGTTAGATTTATTCAGTTTCTTCCAGCTTCTGGGTATTCTCCAAAACATTCAGATTGTCCAGATTTCGTCATTATCACTGATGGATGATCAAACTATCTGTCATTAAAAGAAGCTGGAATTTCAAAGGATATTTTTTATTTATAAAAAATGGGAGTAAGTAAAGTCTGGAGAAGACATTTCATTGGGCTTTGACTTGAGCATGTGAGGTAGGAAATGTATAGGACTGACCAGTAGTATGCAGGAGTTAGGCATGTTAGGGAATAAAGGTAAGAATTCTTTGGACTTCCAGCTTTTTAACGTGGGATGGTATGCTTCTGGAGCATATAAAATTCGGTAAAAGGAAGTCCGTGCAACTGTTACTAGCATCTCCATTGGTTCAAGTTATTAGAAATACCAGATGCTAAGGGTGAAGATCAGAGCCTGAAAGAGAGTAAGACATCGGTCAGTAAACTAAATCCTTAATGTAAGTCAGTCAAACTTGCATTTCAAATAGAGAAATAAATTCACTATACATTGAGTAGACTTCAGATACCAGTCATCTGGAATGAAAGCAAACTATGTCTGTCAGGTATTTATCCTGCACAGAATAATTTGACGACAGCTTTATCTAATATTACTGTGATTTTAACTTTTGGTAATATAGCAAAAAAAAAATTATACCCAATTCAGAGAAAACCTGTGTTCCCATGCAAGCCTTAAGCCAGTAAAAAGTGGAGGAAGCATGGGTATGGTCGGAAGTTTGTTGGAGCCTGATTCAGAGCACTGGGCTAGACGGATCATGACTCCAGGAGAGCACGGCATTCCTTATTTGCTTGATTGTACATTTTATTCAACTCTGAACTCAAATTTTTTTTTTTTTTCTGGGATGCTGGCAAGTATGACCACAAAGCTCCTAGCAGCCATTTAAAATGATCCATGTTACCAGTCTCCTGTCATTAGTCTTTCCCACTGTCTCAATACCCAGGGAACCTGAAAATTCCCCTCAATGTTTTCAATTCATGGGAATCCACAGACTCATCCAACATGTGAAGCAAAGTCAGAGGGAAAAAATCTTCTTGAATTCAAACTACTACTGATGAGAATTTAATGGATATTATCCATCTATATAAATAACCCTACCCAGAAGAACCCTTTATTCTAAAAGAATTTGCTGAATATCTGCTAAATGTCAGACACTGTGGTAGACACTGAAAATGTGAAGGTAAACACAAGAGTTTGAGTTCCCAGTCTAGCAGAGGAGAACACATAAATAAATGGTTACAATATAATGCAGTAGGTGTTACGTAAGAAGATATAGTAAGACCCTGGAGCACTCAACTTTGCGATGAGTTATGGATGTATGGTTGATGAGAACAGAGCACTCCCCAAATTACCAGCTAGAGACGAGTGTGTATTTCTCTCTGCTATTTCAGACTCAAATGTCCTATAATTGAGGAAACTGCATTAGATCACAATTGTGGCATTAGTAAGAAGGATTCCGATGTCAAAACCAGAAGTATCTCTGGTCAGAGAAATCTATACGGCTACCATGATTTGCTGGAAATAACTTGTAAAAATTAAATTCCTGGCTTCTGGCTATGACTGATTAGTTTCTATCAGGACAATTCTCCTGCCAAGGACAACTAAAAAAGATGGAGAAATTTTAGCTTAAATCTGTTGAAGTCATCAGAGAGCTACCCCAGCACTTAAGTGGCTGAGAGTCCAGACAAAAGGCAAATGTGAATTTCAGCATCACTTTTCCTCATGAAGCATCTGCCCATTTCAGGATGAAATACTGACACATCAAGCAGGAAGTGGCAGCTAAGAAGTAGAACAGGGTTTCTGGCAGTTTCATGGGGCTGGGAAGACAGAAATTGGAGTTCAGGGCATGCCAAAGAGAAAAGGCCCAGTAAACACCCCAGGCTTTTCACTGGGACCCTTGAAGGGTTACACTGTAAAAATAATGGTGAAGCAGGAATGGACGAGGCTTTTTAAAAGACTGACACTCAGCATTCAATCAGCTCAATCCCTAACTGGGTTAAAATGATCTGCCTCTTGCCTCACTGCCTGCCAAAAGCAAAGTAAATTCTTTCTGCGGGAAGAAAACATCTTCCAGAGCCTCTGTGAGTTTTTATATACAACGTCCAGAATTCAGTAAAATTCCCAGGCGTATCAGGAGACAGAAACAAGAGAAAAATAAGTGATGCAGATATTGAGTTAGGAGGCAAAGACTTTAAAAGAACAGGGTGAAGACATTCAAGAAAATAGGTGACATGATGGAGACTGTCAACAGAGACCCACAGTCTAATAATAATAAAAATCTGGAGTTTCCAGACTAAAAAGTAGAATAATTGAAATTAAGAACTTCATATATGATTAAAATTAAATTAAACTAAAAAAATTTTTTTCAAAGGAACTTAATACATGGGATTAAGAGCAAATTGAGCATAGATGACCAGAGGTTTACAGAACGTGTCACCACACACTATTCAGACTGAAGCACAGATAGAAAAGGATGGAAAGTATAGATAGAAGTTTAAAAGACAAGCTCAAAAATATGTGCAGGCATGTCTTATTTTATTACGCTTCACTTTACTATACTTAGCAGGTAATGCTTTTTTTTTTTTTTTTTTTTTTGGTAAGTTGAAGGTCTGTGGCAACCCTGATTCAAGCAAGATTTTTGGCACCGTTTTTCCAACATCATTTGTTCACTTTGTGTCTCTGTGTCACATTTTGGTAACTCTCGAAATATTTCAAACTTTATTCATTATCATTATATTTGTTACGGTGACCTGTGATGAGTGACCTTTGTATTTGTTCTGGGGTGCTATGAACACTATTGTCTTATTTTAAGAAACTGCCACAGTCACCCCAACCTTCAGCAACCGCCACCTGATCAGTCAGCAGCCATTAACATCCAGGCAAGACCCTCCACCAGCAAAAAGATTACAACCCGCTGAAGGCTTAGGTGACTGTTAGCATTTTTTTGTTTTTTAGCAATAAAGCATTTTTAAATTAAGGTATGTACAATGGGCTTTCTGACACAAAAATTTTTTTAATTATGTGAATTGCTTTATTGAGTTATTCAATTTATTGCAGTGGTCTGGAACTGAACCCTCATTATCTCCAAGGTTTAGCTGTATACTTGGAGTCTCTCTGAAAGAGAGAAAAGAGAGAATGGGACAGAAACTATATTTGGAGAGACAAAGGCTGAAAATTTTCTAAAACTGATGAAAGTTTGAGTCACAGATTTAAGAAGTTCTATGAGCCCCAAGCAGAATAAATACAAAGAAAATTATGCTCCTGAATGTGAATAATTGAACTGCCGGAAGCAAAAATGCGAAATGAAAATCATGAAAGCAGCCAGAAGAAAGAGATTGTCACCTCAAGAGGGAACAACAGCTGTAAGGGTGGTACTTCAGCAGAAGCCACAAAAGTGACAAAACAATGAAACGACATCGTTAAAGCACAAACAGAAAGTTACGAATTTAAGAAACAGTAATAAATATCCTTCAAAAAGGAGGATGCATTGAAGACATTTCTAGACCTTGGAGAATGTGTCACCCTCAGACCTGACTATGAGAAATACTAAAGTGAATTTTTCAATTTGAAGGAAAACGAGTACCAGCAGGAAAAAACGGAGGAAATACAGAAAGGGATGAATAGCAACAAAGGTACCACTGGGAATTCTGAATAAATACTGACTGCAAAAAACAGTAGTGTCTCAGAGGGTTTTAAATGTTGGTAGAACTAAAGCATATGATGGGAGTGGGGAGGGTATAGCTCAGTGGTAGAGTGTGTGCTTAGCATGCGTGAGGTCCTGGGTAGCTCCGTTAAAAAAAATTTTTTTTAAATAAATAAGCCTAATTACTTCCCCCATCCAAAAAAAAAAAAAAAAAAAAAGCTTAAAAAAACCAAAACTTGTTGAAGAGAGTGAAAAAATAGCACATACCTGTATATATTGGCATGTATAAAGAAATGCATTCTTGAAAAAATACGTAAATAAAGCAAATGACAAAAATAACCCAAAACATTGGAGAAGAATTTGGAGTCAAAGTGTTCTAAAGTATTTTATTGTCTAGGAAGTGACAAAAGTAGAAATATATATTAAATGAGCCTAATTCAGGTCATAATATCCAGCAGCACCAAGCACATCGTAAATGGCATATACTAAGACCTCCAGAATGTTGAATAAACAGATAATAAGCATTAGAACATCATATTATTTTAATATCCTTTTCATAAGTAAAATTGTTTTCAAGGAGCAATAATTCAGCTAATTAGTCAAAACACCTTATTAAATAGACCACACCCAATAAGACACACAGATTAAAAGTGAGAACGAACACATGCACTTACACACTTCAAGATCTCTGTACCACAATAGTAGTTCTCTCTGTCTTTGTCCAATATTGACTCTGGTTTTTCTTATATCTGGTTGGCTTCAAAGTTGTCTGACAAACGTCAGCCTTCTGGAGGACGGACAACGACTGACCTTAGTGTCAGAGAAAGCTCTTAGAACAGTGAGACACGGAGCACAGTCAGGCACTTGATGAAATCCCCAATCGTGATGCTGTGAAGCAAACTAAGGGAGCTTCTGCCTTGAAGTTCCACCTCTGCAAGAATCTGGGAGAAATACAAAGGTACCAGAAACCTGAAAGACAAAAAAGGATCAGGTCAGAAAGAGAAGTTTTCACCTAAAAGAAGTAAAGTTAAGCTGTAGGAAAAAAACATACTTACCAGAATTTGAAAAATCAGAGCAATTCCCTAAAGACAAAATATTATAAATTAATAATTGGCTTATATAAATCTAACAGGAATGAAATTCATAAAGTTGACAAAAATAATGGAAACTCACCAGACAGGAAGATGCCTTAAATTCTTCTGTTGTTTCTTTCCTTTTTGTTTTCTTTTTTTTTTTTTTCCTGCTCATTTCTTTAATTTAAAGCAAAGGGTGAGATTTTTCAAACGAAGTCTAAGGGCAAGTGATGGTGAATTCCAGGGATGGGACAGGACCGAGGGAATGGTCAGGACAGGCGGGCCAGGCCAACCACAGTGGGTGGTAATCAGTGTGCTGATACTTCACCTCATGTTTTGTGCTGGGAGTCAGCAAGCAGAATAAACACATACTTGGTTTAAACGAAATTACAGACATTTAACAAGAGAAGAGTACAATTTCCTATTACATATTCTCGAGCATGTATTTTTCAGGTAAGTGATACAGGAAACCACAGCAGTGTTGACTCTTATTCCAGATTGTGACTCATTTAATAGGGTGAGGTTGACAGTCAAATCCTCATTTGAATTAGACTGTTAAAGTGATTATAACCCAAATTTCAACATGATAAACCAAACTGATTTAAGATTTTCTAGTACACGTAACCCTAACACATAACCATCGGTAATTAACCACGTATAACCAAATGTAAGTAATTCAGTCGCATTACTTTCAGTTCACTTCCGGATGTCTACATGTGTCGGCGTAAACATGGCTTCAACTTGGAGGTCACATGCTAAGACAGAAGCAGAGAGGACAGAGCCTATAAAAAAGGAATATAATGCCTGTCTTAAATGTAACTAAGTATACAGTAAGTGAAACAATTCTCTTGCTGATAATGCTTTAAAGTTTCTAAAGCAATCAGATAGTCACAAAAATAACTCCTGCATATATGTAAACTTAAGAGACCCAACTCTACAGGCAGTGAGAGAAAAAAGGCAAACGTCTATGCCTGCGAATGTGTGCCATTCATTAAGGCGCTCTGACAATGCACACCTTAGAGTCTGTGATTTCACTGCCTCAGGTTTCTCAAACCACCCTTCAACTGCAGTTATTCCTGGCTTCAGGTGGAGTGAAAGTTCTCACTGAGTTGTCTCTGGCTCCGTGAAACGACTTTTCCTCATTTTAAGTTTAAAAACATTGAGTGAATAGAGTCCTGCGCGTCTTGCCACACGCAGACATCTGTGCTGCTCTGCAAGAGTGCAGGCGGCCTGGGACCTGGCCATTTATTACTAAGATGTCTTTCAGTAAACGGGAGAGGCCTGTCTGCCCAAGCTGTAACATAGGAGAATGGCTACTATAGTGTCATAACAAAACAATATTCTTTAACCAATGATCTGAATAGCACAGACTGAAAAAAATAAGAGACTAGAATCGCAGCATAGGATTGTGCTTAGAAGAATATGGTGCTTTAATATTTGAGTAAACAGATTTTGGGCATTCCAGTTAAACCATGTAGCACCTCTGAAATACTTTCTAGAGACGTATCCCATTTCTGATTACACAGCTGAATATTTGTTAAGCATGATTATGTACAGAATTACTCTGATTAGATAATTATATACCTTTTGCCGTAAGTTTCCTCTTTTGATTACCCCTGGAGGGCAGGGATAGCCATGGATCTCTCGGATGTGCGATACTTATTTTTGTGAACATGTTTCATGGATGTCTTCTGAAACGGTCACATCTTGGTGATGGTCTGTTTTAATACTCAGCTCACCCCTGCTGTTCCCTCTCGTCACTGTGCCTGTCATTTTGCTGACCTAGCCCTTTTGTTCGGGAAGTCATCAGTTACTGTTTAACAGAAGCCCGAGGACACTCTTCCAGGGCCTTGGTGGTCCTCCACCCTCACTGTACACTTTGTGTTGGATGCTGCAGTGATTCCAGCCTTAGAGTGGGAGTTTCCTTTTGGCAATTAGTTTATTGTTGACTGTCACACAATAGGCATGTCACACAATACATGTTGGGTATAAATGACTGAGTACACAATACTGAACGTGGCAAGCTCTCTCACACACACTCTTACAAATAAAAGACCAATGGCACTATTCTAACCACACGACGCCCTGACAACAGTCCCGGGTCTCCATATGAGAAGTAGGAGATACGCAACTTCCCCAGAAAGGAAGGGACTGATCCATTTTAAAAATCAGACACCGCGCTTGGAATTTTTTTCCTTAGGGAATCAGGTAGATTACTATACACGGAAGATGTACCAAATCTTAGGCTTTGTGGGTTTCCTTCCTTTGGTTTCACAGCTAGTTGTGAAGCAGCTGGGTAGTCAGGGAGGGGAGGTGGGCTGAGTCACAACACAGTAACCTGCTGGAGGGACGAGTCTAGGTGTCCCAGACAAGCAGCTGCTTCCATGCTTAAACCCACCGGGCAGACTAAACCCTGGGCCTGGAAGAAGTAGCACTATAATGAAACGCTGTACTCATCTAGGGCACCCTGTGTTCCTCTGAGGATATCCGGCATCAGTGGAAGGTTTCGCGTTGGAGAAAGCGCCCCCGAACCCAGCAATACCCAGACCTTCCGGGTGATCATTATGTAAAGACTCGGAGGCCGTTTGTAACGTCTGTGCTTCCTAATGCACTGTTCCCAACAGGCTGATTTCTCCTCTTGACTATCAGCCACGTACAGCTCGTACTTCTGTTTTCCCAGGTGGATTACATACACTTTCCAAGCTGATTTTCACTTGGCTACTTCCTGCCCATTTCCAAGCTCTCCAGGACCCTTAAAGTTAATTTTTCGTTCCTTCCTGATGGGACCGCTCAGTTCGTTCATCTGTGAATGTCATTAGTGTCCTCTCTACTCTTTTACGAATTATCAAGACTGATGGTAAACAGGGCAGATTTAATGTCAATCCCTTCCCATTAAACTATCCAAGCAATTGACAAACCCCTTTTGATTACTTATCCAGAACTGCACGACTGCCTTTTGAACGGAGGAGAGGAGAAGGGTAGAAAGCTTTTGGTTTATTTGATTAAAAATCTGTTTAACCCTTCAAATGCCCAAATTGCAAAGGACTTTTCAATTGAGTCTTTCGTGTCGAGGACTGGCTCCCTGAAAAGCTGCATTAAACATGCTTCTTTCTAGCTGTTCACAGGAAGCCATGACATACGACTCTTAAACCTGAAAGGGGTTCGAATGGACGGAACACAGTGAGGCAGGCAGTTCTTTACAAATGCCACAAAAGCTCTAGAATCCAGTGAAACTCCACAGATTGCCACAGTGCACACTCCTCTCTTAGCTGTCCTCGAGTTTTCATATCAGTAAGCCAGCTTAGATAGTAAAGGCAAAGTTTTCTCCCCAGGTAGTTATTACTGAAATAGAGGGATGATAAAACAGGCCTAAGACTGGCAGTAGGTTGCCCCTTAAAAGCCCACTCCAGGAAATACATTCACGTTTAAACCTAAGGTAGGAAAAAACAGCCTGGAGTGGCAGGCCACAGTGCAGGTAAGATTCCACGTGGAAGGGCCCTCAGCAAGCCTCCGTCGGTTCTCAGGCATCTGAGTAGGAGAGCCGCCCTGGGTCAAGGTGACTTTGATGAGGCACCATGGGGATGACTTCCAGGTGTGTAAGGGGCAGATGGTTCTCTTCATTCCTGCAGTGTTTCTTCTCTCAGTGATCGCACCTGGTTACCTGGACACCATCCCTGACACCTCCTCTTCTGCTGCCCCTCAAACAATTTAAAAAATTTGCACACCCCACCATCTCTCAAACCCACCTGCTTCTCTCCATACCTACTGCAGCTATCCCAGTGCACTATAAATGGGATCTATTTTTGGTACTGGGATGTGATACCTCACCATAAAGACAATTAGCAACAAATGACTGAAATCGATAATCAGAGTATGTGGGGAGCAATTTTACATTACCTAGGACAACTCTCCACTTTTCAGATAAGGAAGCAGCCTCAGAGGGCACATATAACTTTCCCAAGATCACAGATTCAAGCAGCGGCAAAGCCTATGTCTACTAATTCTTAGACCTGAGGTCCTCTCATTACAGCATTCTAATGTCTACACTGAACCACATTTACTGGAGGCTGCAAGAACCCCAAAAGAAAACACATTACAGATGCAGGTAATTCCATGTGTTTTAATTCAGTCCATCTCATTACTCACCAGGTGCATGACCCATCTTTACCAGTTCTTTAGCATGTTCCTAACAAGTTGTGATAAAAGTCTTGGACAAGCTCGGGTTAAAAATGTGGCTTCACTGTTAAGAAAAATCTTAAAATTCAGCTCAGGGCATACAGAATTTTAAAAAGTAACAAGCAAATCTTAGTACACAAAATAGGCAGAGGGTTCTTGCTAATATAGAAACCCTAAGATGGGTTAAGGAAATGATAAAGAAAAATCTCCAGGAAGATTTATTGCTTTTGCTCTGCAACTCTCCAAACACAGGATGAAACAATGCACTTTTAATTCGATGGTTAACTGGATCCTTCTTCAAGTTCTGGTCTTGTTAACTCCCATACGCAACCATTAACCTTGTAATTCATTTTTTAAAGATAGGTCAAATCTCATTTCAATAATGAAATATCCAAACTCCAGTTCATACTCCAGGTATTTTATGTGCTAACTATAATTTTTAAATTGCATAGTTTTAGATCTGGGAAGGACTTTTGAGACCACATAATCAAATACCATTATTATATAAAAGAAAGAACTGAGATTTCTGACAGACACAACTTTAATACAGCAAAATATCTGATAATCCTTTTGGATTAATATATAAAGAAATAGCATGAAAGATTTCTGAATATTCTGTAAAAATTTAAATGTACATGTTAGTCTACATATTTCTACCTTGTTTGAAATATTGTGAATACATATTACTCTGAAAAAAAAATTTTTTAAACTCAGAAAATTAAAAGAAATCAAGATTTTGCTACTTAATTATCTTAAGGTTTTAAGAATTTTCAAAAAAAACCAAAACCCAAAAAACAAAACACATTGACTAATCTGGTAAGAAAATTTCAGTAGTATTACTATGAAAAAACATTACTATATACAGAGGGTTTTCCCCCTAAAAGTCAAAGATGCTCTAATCTATAACATAAAGAAGAAAATATCACATAGCAAAGAATAGAAAACTCTACTGAAAATAGAATAGGTGAGAAAAGATAAAGTCTATATGCAGAGAATGACTCTAAAGATTTCAGAAACATCAAACCTTACAATAATATCTCAGTGAGAAATAAAGTCTTTAATATTGTCAATATAGCTAAAGAAACCAAAGCACAGAAAGGTAAAAACTTATAAAGCCAGGGCAAAAACTTAGTAACAGCCTTGAACTGAAGACTCCATACTCTGAGATTTATATCTTAGGTAAAATTTCAAGAACTTCTTTTGTGGAAGGGACAATAGCAATAGGGGGTCACGTACCTCCTCACAACCACCTGTGCAAATAAATACACATCCACGTACCTGTTGTTGTTCCGACAATTCCGACAGTTAATGCACTCCAGCGGGTCAGTCTGAGGTACCGCCGTGTACACACTACCACCCTGGTCAGGGAGGAAGAACAGGAAACAAGAAAAGAAAAAAGTGCTTAAGGTACCATAGACAAGGAACCAGATCATCTCAAATGTAACAGCTGTGCCAACGATAAAAGATACATGGTATATTTTAACCCCCTCCCTAGCCACCTTGGGCATATCGCTGTTCACATATATTAGCAAATGAGTTCCGCACAATTTTAAAACTATACTCTCAAAACTTAACCGCCATGTTTTTTGCTTTTTTTTTTTTTTTTTTTTGCACTGGAAAGAGGCAAATAAATGAAGGGAGAAGTTTAGTCACTTCCCTTCAGTGTTTCAAATCTAAGGGGCCCAAAATATACCATACGTTATAACCTCCTATTCATTTTTACTTTCCGAGCAGTCATGAAAGAATTTTATGTCATGCCAGTTGGAGAAACAGGGTGGAAATCTGTTTGAATGATGTCACAAGATAAACCCATCTTCATGCTTCTGTAATTATTTCGATGAGGTCTGTTCACTTGACTACACGAAGTCTTAAAACACGCTATATTTTTCCAGATGGAGTAGATTCTCAGCCAGCAATGACTTGGAGGGGAGTATTAATATTTTGATGTTGCTTTTGGCGGAAACTGCCCAGCAATTAAGAAAAATGCCCAGATTAACACATACCTCATTGTAAAATGTTCACTTGACATATACAATGGCAAGAGTTCTTCAAAACTGAAGTTAAGAATTAAACCAGCTTATGGTCAGAGTCACAATTCTGCTTTCAGAAGGAAAAAAACCAGCAGAACTGAATTTGATAAGGGGGTGGGGTGGGGGGGGCTTGTCACACTGCACCCAAACCCAGAGCAGGCCTTTGAGGTTAGGAAAAGTTCAGGCAATTGTTTTCCCCAGAATACTTTCCATTTCCATTCATCTCATAACAACAGCCAGAATCTAAGCAAACCAAAAAGTACTGAGAACTTCTCTCAACATTCCTGACCCACGAGCAACAGGAATTTTTAAGAAAACATTGAGAGAAACAATATTCCTGCGCTATGTTCATAGCTTCAGAAAATGAAGTTAACAACCTACAGGGTAATGTACTTATCTGAATCATTTTAAACATATTAAAGTTAATTCAATGATTTTGATGGTCACCAGCATTTTAAAACTTTCTCTATTTCTACCTACCCAGCAGAGAAGAGTGAGAAAATGAATGAGTTAAGATTAGAGACGATAACCTCTAAAACTGCTCACCGAATGGGGCAACTATTACTTAAATAGCAACTCATTGTTCAAAAAACACAAAGTACTGTGTTTAAATACTAAAGCAAACATCGGACTTGTTTTTTCTTCTTATGGAAACAGCATGTGCTATTCAAACTTTAATGCTCTCTCTTTCAGTTTCCTGGACAATGTTAGTAGTTTGTACCAGGAATGGTGACAAAAAAAGTATAGAAAGTCTGAATATAAGCCATGTCTTTCCACACAAAATAATGAAATCATTATTCACTTTTAGTAATGAGATGCACTAAAGCAAATTAAATATTTTTCCTACTGCATGCTAAAGCTAGGTCACGGGACAGGCATTAGATTTCTAGCTTTAAGATACAGATATATATTATAGCTTTGTTCTCCAAAGGTAATAGTTCGACAAATCTTTATTAAAGTTGAAGATAAAAAAAGCTCTAAGTGTCTTCAAATTTTAGCACATTGTGGGTTATGGCAAATTTATCTGTAGTTGTAACAAAGACAAAAACTTAAATAAATGCTCAGTTTGATCAACTAACCCTATTATCTATATGATTGAAAAGTCATGTGGATATCTAGCCAAAGGATGTAATAAATCAAACTTCCTAGTGCAGAGAATCTCTTTAGCCAGCACAAATCTAAAACACGCTAGTCATTCCATTCCTGTATCAAAAATTAAACTGTATCAGCTAGTTATCCCTGGAATAAAGGAGTGTTAACGGTTTATCATTCCCTGTGGCCAGAGAATACTAATATTGTAAAATGCAAAAATCTTAAAGGCAACAACAGAAACACACACTGGGGGGGAAAAGCCCTCACAATAGGTCAGAAGTGACGATCGGTGGCCTGCAGACACGCTCTGCGCGGCTTCCACAACGCTAAAACCGGGACTGGTTGCCAACATGCTAAAAATCTGGCGATTTCACCTAGATTGACAGATGTTTCGAAAAATCAGAAGACCTGGCAACGCGGGCCCTCAGCCTTGCACGCGGACTTCAGGAGCCGAGTCAGGGCTGCTTCTGGGAGACCGCACCCATGTTCTCTGGTTTGCTGTGGCCTCCATGGCTTCTGTCCCCTTCCCAACCTGCTTCACTCAATTTCATGATCTGCCTGACTCCTCTAAGCATCTGAGTTTTCAGACTTTGCTCTAAAAAAATCAGATTGGAAGTATTTGGTCTGGTCCGCACCCAGTGGTACTTCTGTTTCATCTCAAGAGTAACTTCCAAGTCTGTTTGTCACTGGTACTCCACACTCAGTGCTAAATAATTTTAAGATATAAATAAAATCGATGAAAATGACTACTACCTGATAATAGAAAGCTTACAAAGCTCGCTCAGGATCAAGGGACTGCCAGTGATACACGCTACATCCATTCCCGTGAACCTGTGAGATTTCTATACCAAAGAAAGCCATGTGTGCCAGCCCTGCGCTGGTGCCCTGGCACCGTGGGGCACGGGGAGACTTTTATTTATAATCAGGCCTCTTACATTCACTAGATGGCGAGGATGTTCAAAATCCACATGTGTCCTGGTGAGAGAGCTCGTGTGCCCAGAGCAGAGGCCTCCATTTAAGCTCCCACTCACTCCGTTGGGGACTTTATGGTGGAGGTGGGAACAGCCGTTGCTGAAGCTTCCATGAACATTTCCATTTATCCGGTTTGTGCCGGGCAGAGTGGTGTATTCCACCATCTGCCCATTAATCTCTGACCCTTGGTAGAGATATCCTGGTGGGTCGTATTCTGTTGAGAGAGTACCAAAAAAGCGAAAAGGAAAAAAAAAAAAGTAAGATACTGAAAAGGACAATCTTTCTGCTTAGGAAGTTTTATTAATGAAATCCCTGATAAACGACAAGTATACTAAAATAAAACTCTCTAAAAGTGTTCACTGAAATCCTCCTTGTGAGATAGGATTTAATAAAGTTGCGGCTGTTCTTTCCTTGACAGTGTGGAGGCAGCCAGGAGCTGTGAGTTAACCATGACTCTTCTAAGGGGAAGAGAAATTAACCAGAGAGAAGTTACTCAAAAGAGAATTTAATAAATTGTGCAAGCTGGAGGTATCAAAGCACTGGAAACACCAAGAAACAGTGTTTAAACTCCCCTATGCTTCAAAGCGCTGAAAGAAATTGCGTAAAACACCAACAAAAGGCTAACTTTAGGTAGGATATTTCAAATAGCAATAAACACCACCTTTAAGTAAAAGGATGGGGCTGTGGGAACATTCACTATTCACATAGCTCCTTGGTTATTACAGCCAAGTTGGAAGTTGTGCGGCATTAAAGGCAAAAGGCTAATTATTCCCTTTCCTTACATTAACAGCATTTCAACAGCTGCCTCAAATATCTGGTTTCCAGAGGCACAGCTACCAGATACATTTGGAAAAAGTGAAATATCCCTTAGAAAGCACAGTACCTAAATGACACAGGATTTGCTGTCAGTGTTCTGATCAATTCTGCAAAGGTACTGGAGGGGCCGAGCCTGGGCTAGGTGTCTCTCCTCCTATGACAGGTGTGTTAATAGCACAGGTGTGTGGTTCTCAGTGTACCTGCTTCTCTTCTCCACTAAACTGTATGGAGAGGACATTGAAGCTGCACCGTCCACCCCAGTGCAGGGCACACAGAAGACAGCCAGTGAGTATCCTTTGAATGAATGACTGAATGAAAATTACCATCGTAAATGTCCACCTTCCAACATATCATCAAGTCTCAAAGGAAAACGACCTTAACCAGATTTTTCTTGCTCAGACAACGAAGTCAATACTTTGCTTTTAACAGTTCAGTAGGTACTCACACAAAGTAACTGACGTGAAAGCCGTTTAGAAAAAGACCCAGTCAAAGGCTCTCAGACCAGCACCACCACCACCCACCGCCCCCTCCAACCATTCTCTCCCTGCCTATCTCCTGGAAGGCATCAAAGCAATAAAAATAAATCATTTTTCCCCTTGAGCTATTAACTAAAAAAGGAACGACATGTAGGACCTTGCTGGTAGCTGCCGAAGTGCCTGTCACCGCTGGTGTCTTCCTTTGCTTTTGTTTCACTCCCTTATTCGGGGCCAAAGAGAAAACCAAAATACTTCCTCCCAGCAGAGACTAAAGTCTCCAATTGATCTGATTGTCCTCTTTAAGAACAGATGGAGGCAGAGGAGCGGTAGGCAGAGGAGGGGAAGGGAAAGGAAAGGGGTTCTAGGTTATTCGTTTTAATACAGTGCCACACTGACAACGCAAACGCGCCTGCTACTGGACACATCTCGGGGTGGGGGTGCCACCCTGGAGCGGCTTTGGTACACTGAGTACCCAACCAGGACGGTGTTATCTTCCATGGGTGTCATCCGGGGACAGGACCTTAGAAAAGTCTTCACTGCCTTCCTTTCCATCACGCCTTTGCTGTTCCTTGTTGACAAGATGTACACCAGCACGAAGGGGTTCTTGCATTGCAACTCCAAAGCTCAGGCTTCAAGCACTCATCCTCTTTGGTGGTCCGACAGAGCCAGAGTTTCCCAGCGCTAAGTCAGCTATTTACTTAGAGACCTGCTTGGTTTTGGCTTTGTTGTTTATTTCTCCTGGGCAATTTAATCTGATGCTCCACTTACTTTGGCTGACAGCTCGAACCATTTTCAAGTCAACTCCTCTGAATGAAGAGCATCTAATGTGTCCTCCACCGCGACACTGACACAGGAACGTGTCAGAAATCAATATTTATTCTGACAACATTTTTCCACCCATCTTTACAGAAGGACACGGTTGTGAATGACTTACTCTGTATGGTGCTTTGCTGGCGGCTCTTCCACAGGCACATGGCAATGAAAGCCATGAGGATCAGCACCATGACACCCAGCACGCAGCCCACGATCAGGTACAACATGTCGCTGCTCCTGGCGGGACTGGTGGCGGGCCCAACATTGCCCCCGTTTCCTGAAGAATTTGGAGGGGTACTCAAGTCTTTGACGGGATACTCAGACGCTCCAGGAACCCGTTTCACTAGTTGAAACACAAAGGAAAACACGATGTCAGAGTGAAGGCAGACTCTACAAGATGGTTTATTCTCCGAAGGAGGTCTGGTTAGGAAAGCAAGCCAGTCTGTTTACGCTTCGTACTGGGATGATCTGACCACCAGTGAGTCACAAAGAGGGCTCAAGAGTTTAAAAATCTAATGTGCCAAGCTTTTAGGCCACAAATTCTAGAGAAATCATAAGATCAGAGAAACATATGCACGTGGTCTAACCCCCAACTGCTGTACGATTATCTGCTCAATTGTACTTGCAGAAGATTCCCAAAGAGTTGAAATAAAAAGTATTTCAACTTACGGATGGGACAAATTTTCAATATCTGACACATTTTTAAAAATTTAATTTAATTTTTTTTTTTAATTCTAATGGAGGTACTGGGGTTTGAACCCAGGACCTCACACATGCTAAGCAGACATTTACCCAGAGCTATACCCCCACCCCTCAATATCTGACACATTTTGGGCTGAATGAGACTCACAATTACATATTTTATGCCTTTACCATGTGATTAATATTAAAAGATATGACTTTGGACTACTACAACAGTTATACACGATTTCAAAAACCTCACGCATAATATTAAGCGTTCTAAAGCCAAAAGGTTTTTGGAGTCCACGTAAATGCAGTACTTTTATCTAATTCACTGGTACTCTGGATAATGACAATAACAAAATATAGCAGCAAGTGAGACTCAAATGTCATTTTTTTTTCTGTCCCCAAATAACATGCTCTTAATGCTTTAAGTGTCACAGAAGAGCAAGAGAGCATAATGGTTGACAGCCTGATGTCTAGAACCAGGCTGCCTGGGTTTCCATCCTGCTCCGCCACTAATCCTTAGCGCTATGACTTTAACCTCCATGAACCAGCTTCTGCGTGTGGAAACTGGAGATGACAATCACTCCATCATAAGGTTGTAATGAAGAGTAAACGAGTGAGTGGAAAGCTCCTGGCACGGAGCCTGGCCCAAGGCAGTGTTCAGTCGATTTTGTTATTGCTTTAGTTATTATAACATATTTCCTGTTATGGTTCCTGACAACTTACAGGAGCAGAGTTTTTTAAATTTAAAAAATCTACTTCAACATTGTATTGGGGTTTAATTTTCTAGTAACTTCATCTGCCCAGAACAGGGCTGGAAACCAGTCAAGAAGGGCCCATCTTTCAAAGGAAGGAGACTGAAACCTGGGGGAATACCTGGCAGGGACTAAAGGAAATTTCTGCTTTGGGTGGTATGTTGGATTATATGATTCTAAGGCCCCTGCCAATTCCAAAGGCAACAAACAAGTTTCTGAGGCAAAATGGATGTTACAGATCACAGATTAAGTACCGCGATTACTCACTGGGAAGTCCTTCAGGCTTATTTACTCTTTATTTACTCTTAATTTATTCTTCATTCCACCAAGCTTGGTGATCGGTTGCCAACCTCTTGCTAAAGCTGAAAACTTTTGCGGTGTATGGTGAGTGAGATGGTCCCACTAACACCAACAAGAAGAGACACCGGGAGCATGAAGTGAATCAGGTGAAGTGAAGAACAAAGAGAATGCAGAGCACTAAAGAAAAATCACGGCCGTCTCTGATCTTTGAGGTAGGGGAAAGTGGCTGGCCTCCAACACCTGTGTCATTCCTAAACGCCTCGCCAAATTACTAAAGATAAGGCCATCTTTGTTCACAACAAGAACCTTGAGTCATTTCTTTAAAAGGCAGAGTCATGTATCACACATTCTATTTAAACAGGCTGGGGACTGTGTAATACACTTTTGAAAGTCATGCAATATGAACAGTTTTTTTAAAGTTTTTTGTTTTTCACTGACCTGAAAGTCTGTAGGTAAAACCTTTTATTCCCCAGCAAAGTCAGTTAATGATGTATACTACAATACTACTAAAAACAACACAGTTAATACAGTGTTGACTGAGCTTTATGTTCTGCCTGGCTAGATTCTTAAATGTCTTGGGAACACGTGATAAGACATATGACTTAGAATTAAACGATGAAACTGAGTCTCGGCTTTATAATTCAATCTTTCTGAGCTTCTGTGTTTCCACTTCTGTTGTTTCTGTTACTCAAATGTGGTATCTCCTATTTTCAGAGATGGTTATATTTCAGAGTTTATGTAGGCAGAGTTGAGAATTTCAATTTAGAATTATCAACTAACTCTGAACTTAACTAGAACACTTAATTAAATATGCAGGTAGTGTTATATATATCTGTCATTCAAGAAACCACTTTAAACACATGTAGTGCCTTTCCTTAAAATTCTTGTACATTTTTTTTAAGTATTCCAATGCTCACAGCAGTCTCAGAAATTAGTCAGCAAATAGTTCTATTCCTTCATGGAGGAAAAAGAAGGGAAGTGACTTATAGTCACACAGAAATCAATGAATATGATGAATGCTTATGTAAACTACTTTTCAGACAAGCTTCTCTAGCCCACATACAGCTGGACTGTTGGGACAGTCTAAATGGACGCGCCTGGAAAAATGGTCCAAAACAGAAGCTTCTTTGGGTAAATACATCAACAGTCAGAAGGAATACTCCAGAATTCAGAATTGTAGTTCTGTCTGGGGAAAAAGCACTAATTCTCATCCCCCTCCTACCTTTAGTTTCACAGATCATCACGTTACTAAACTCGCTCTCTCCTCCTTCGTTGAAACATTGCATTTTAATATCGTAGGACGTTTCTGGCTGCAGGTGGCCGATCATGTGCCACTGCTTCGAACCTAGAAGGAAAAATAAAAGACCATCTTTACATCCCCCGCAGCCTAAACAGCCACATCAATGTCACCACTTAGTCATTTCAAAATGAGGTTGGAGCAGCGTCCGTCACCACAGGGTCAGTCCCGCGCAATAAAAACGTACTTTATATAAATATTTCAGCAGTGCACAACAGGTAAATAGCGTTTCTATCACACGGCATGACAAAAGTGGGAAAGAGAAGAGATAAACTGAATTAAAGCTCTTCCTGTGTGTTGGTGGTCATACTGTTTTATTACAAATAGTGGGAAGCCGTTCATAAAACATATGTTAATTATGCATAAGTTAAAAAAACACCCCTCAAGTCCTTTCATTCTCTGCTTCAGCCCAGGAAGTCAGTGCACTCTGTCCACCCACCAGAAAGCAATACCAGGCATGAGATCAGCAAAGGACACCTGGCCCAGCACAAGTGACCACTCAGAAGACGGGCTTTAGTGAAACTCTCAGCTCCACTGGAATAGACATGACATGAACTGACATAGAAATGAACGGCTGAATTTGAGAATAGTCAAGAAGCACAATCTACTATGGGAAACTCTTGGCTACCATCCCCCCTACTTCTCTCCTTTTGCATTAGGGTCTCCAACCCACACAAGTATCTCTAACAGAGCGATTCTGTTATCCGTGGCGCGCAGCCAGCATTTCATTTAGGAACACTTCTAAACTGAACCCTCCAGCATAAATCACTCTCCAGTTTTACTTCCATGGACCTGTGACAAACTTTAATAAACGGGGACACTTCTGCCAGATTCAATGACCTCTTCAAGCACCTTTAATCCTTCTTAGAAAATACCTCTTCAAACTGTTTCCACTGTTTCTTAGAAACTCAACATACCACCAGCTGATTTAAGAACCAATTAACGGGGGAGGAAAAAACAAAACCAAACCAAACCACGTACACAAGTCCAGTCTACTTGGCTGACTGGACCAACAGCACCGGGATCCTTCCTGACTCAACGCAGACAAAACCATCTCGACCTGGAAGCATGCCCCCTTTCAGGGCCACCAATACAAAGTCTCTGATTCATAAAGACCCCTATTTTATAAGGAAGAGAATCTGCTTGTTTCAGGTTCAATGGCCTATGAAAGGCTTAAGAAGTGAGGCATTCTATACCCCCATTTATAAATGAAAAGAGGACCCTGGGAGAAACTTGACTCAAAATCTAGCTGACACTAGAAGAGACTTATTTTTAAATTCCAAAACCTCTTATAGAAGACTTCTGCTTTTTCCTCTACCTTTAGGTCTTCCTGGCCTAGCCTTCTACTCATCTTTCAACATTCAATTGAATAGACACTAAATTTGAAATTTCCTTTCATAGCACTAGTAAAAATGGAATTACATTAAGCTTCTGACATGTTACTAATAAGAGAACATAGTTACAGTAATACATATCTTGTTAGATTAATGTTGCATTGTTATGGTAATTATTCTAATAGCTAAAATGACAGGAAGTACCAGCAGAGAGAAAGTTTTTACCAGTCATCGATGAATAAGACATTTAAGTGCCTTATTAGGTTTCAAAGCAACCAGTCAGCATATCCTTTGCTTAACAGGGAGTTTTGTTTTGTTTTTTTGTTGCCTCTGAGAGTATTTTAGAAAAGGTTAAAAAAAACCCAAAGCATTAGACTTAGTTAGACATGAGGATGACTGATACTTTGGTTTACTTGGAACTCAGCTTAATTTACAAGATTAAAATGTTCATCAGAAAAACATTGGTGTGTTGGAAACATTTATAGTTTATCTGAATGTGGAACTTAATTCAGATGAGAGGATAACTTGGCATAACTGTTCTTCGCTTAGTGTATTCTTTAACAATGTAATTGTGTTTCAAAGCTTAAACAAGTTTGAGTCAATATACATAAGTAATCTAAAACTTGACTTTAAAGAAAACTTCACGTACAGAGAATAAATACTTCTATTCCTTGGTTTGGGAGAACAAGCCAATGGTTTCCAACTGCCAGAAAAAGAATTTCAAGTGCATAAACTTGAAAATAAGGAATAAGCAAATTACACAGCACAGCGCAGCCCACTTAAACATCTAACTGCTCCGTCTGTTACGTTCATAAACATGCTTTCTGAACCACAAGGAAAGCTCACATTTGCAGACGCTACTACTGGCTACAAAAGGTCCTTGAGAGCCACTTCCCAGTCTGACTCTCAACAGCCACGTCACACGAGTTTGTAAAAGTCCAAAGATTAAACTAGAGAATACAGTTGAGAAGCTGTTTATCAGTGGCTCTTTCTAGAGAGCAGAGCTAGGAAGGGCCTGCGAGAGAGGGAGACAGAGACAGAGAGGGATGGCCATTGGATTGACATCTGCCTCGCTGGGGACTGTTCTCTGACAAAAATGTAGCCTCTCTCAGAATGTATCCTTGCTCACCTAACCCAGCTAAACAAAAAGGAAGACCAAGCCAGGACACAGTGCACTAACAAAGTCACTAACCATTCTTTGCCCTTCTTTTTTTTTTTTTTTTTTTTTAATGGCCTTTTTATGAAGTCAAATACGCACATGGAAAACTATCCATTGCTGCATCGCTCCCCGAATGTTCACAAACACAACACAGCCACAGGACCAACACCCGGGCCCAGAAAGAGAGTGCTCCTGGCTCCCCAACGGTCCCGTCACCTCCTCCAGCCACTGCTCCCCCAAGGCAGCTCCTATTTTGATGTCACAGAATTGTTTTGCCACCGACGATCTTTCTACATCTCCCCAGCTCTTTATGCCTAAAGTGGCTTTTAGGGACTCATGTCTTGCCTACTTTTCCAGGTGAAGAAAAGAGAAATAATCACTCTTTCATTCAAAAAATATTTTTTGAGCACCTACTGTGTGTCAGGTATTGTAACTCAGATGATAAATTTCTCATTATATTACAAAAGTAATTCCACTGGATAAACATTAAAAGGAATACTACACTATTTATAGAAACATGATATTGCGTATTAAAAGCAATTTATTGGGGGGAGGGTAGAGCTCAGTGGTAGTGCCTGCTTAGCATGCACCAGGTCCTGGGTTTAATCGCCAGTACCTCCACTTAAAAAAAATAAATAAACGTAATTACCACCTCCCTAAAAATTTTTTTAAGTAATTTATTATAAGACTACTAATAACAGAAAACTATATGCAGTATTTGATGTCAAAAAGTCGTAGGAAAGTAATACAACACTGTAAATCAACTCTACTTCAAAAACCAGGAAACATGTAAACGAAATTTCAGACAAGGGTTAAGGGCTAAGCAGAAAATAAAGCACAGCTGTGGACTAGGGGGGAAAACAGAACAAGAAGTCATAGGAAAGGAACCTTGGCCTGGGACAATCTTCTGACACGATCCATTAGGACATTACTATTTCCAAGAAGAAAAATCCTGGAGTGAAGAAAAAGGACCGTCCTAAAGCAAGAATCCTTTCCAGGACATCACTGAGAAACAGGCACCCAGCTCCTACTGAGCACCCCAAAGTCATGCAGTTTGCTATCTTGTGAGAGAACCCACGTTAGAAATGTGTCATTAGAGGGTCACACAGCTTCCTTTCAGCTGCCCTCCCCCAACAGGTTGAGTCCCTCTTCCACGTCCCGGAGGCCTTAAATACTTGAAAACAGCTGTCCTGTTGCTGGTGAGTTGTCTTTTTCCCAACCTGACTGTGCCCAGACATTCCACTGCTCTTTTTGGACTCCAAGCATTCATTCCTTCCTTCAATAAACACCAAACACCTCATCTCTGTAGGGGTTGGGCTACAGCCATGAGAAAGAAGGCTCTTTCTTGGTCCACAAGGAGGTTAACATTTAGTGAGGGAGACATGCTTTAAACAAATAATTTCATACACACACACACACACACAACTAAACTAGGATAAATTGCATGGAATAAACACAAAGCACGTGGTTAGAAAGCGTAGCAACGGTATCTCATGTCAATGGGAGGAAGTAATATTCAAGCACACAGCAGAGAAAAGGGGAGCACCTGGGTGCAGCCTTCGGAGGAGGGGGCAGGAAGTGCTCTGTGCCAAGGTCCCGAGGCAAGAAAGATCTTGGTGCACACACACACAAGGAGACTGAAAGAAGGCCAGTGTGTGAGGAAGATAGTGAGAAAGGGAGAGTGTATGCCACACAGCGGAGGTGAGGCAGTCCCCACAGGGCCTCAGACCACAGGCAAAGTTCTGGATTTTACTTTCAATGCAGTAAAAAAGGCAGCTTCAACCCCCTTGGTGCTCTCAGCTGTTTCTTCCTCTACCTATATTCCAACTTCTCAGCATCTCTAAAAGTGGACCACGTGCTCGAGATGTGATCTTTCTAGCACAGACTTCAATGGAAATGTTGACTGAGACAGTCTTTGTTTTAAATGTAATTAGAAGTTGCAATTGATTTTTAAACTCAGGTCACTATGCATTTAAACAAAACAGAAAAGAAAAATTGTTTGCAGGTGAACCACGGACACAGCATCTCCCCCCCATACTTTTGTAACTGACTGTTTCTATAACCAAAATATAAGATACTATATATACAGCTGAGCCTTGAACAACGTGAGTTTGACCGTGTGGGTCCACTTATACAGACACCCGGCAGTACACCACATGACCACATGGTGTGTGGTTGGTGGAATCTGCAGACACAGAGGAACCATGGACACTAGCACTAACCTCTGTGTTCTTCCAGGGTCAACTGTATTAAACTGGAAATATTATCTGTCTTTGGGAAAAATTCAAAGTGACAGTACAAATACCATTTCATTTTTGACTCTATTTTAA
Organism: Camelus dromedarius; assembly: GCF_036321535.1. Lineage (NCBI taxonomy): Eukaryota > Metazoa > Chordata > Mammalia > Artiodactyla > Camelidae > Camelus > Camelus dromedarius. Next base: position 14,610,830 of record NC_087469.1, read on the forward strand.
TCTGGGATGATGATTTTCACAAGATTTATAAACCCTCTCCCTCCAAAGCTCCTGAGTTAGGACTCCAGCTTGTCAACGGAACTTACCTTCTACAATATCCCTCTTGTAATCACTGTCATTGTCACTATCTGTTGGCCGGTAATAGATATAAAATCCTTGAATGGGAGTGTTATTGTTACTTGATGGAATGTACTAAAAAATAGAAGCAAAGACTTGTCAAAGACGAAAAGAAATGTAACTTTCACATCCATTAAGATTTATTTATCTCTGTGGCAATACTTTTTTAGTTTCATTTTGGAAACATCCTTGATGGCATTTTTAATTTAATTCAAAGGCATTCAAAGGTATTAAGAGCATTTTAGCTTGCAGAGGAGCTAAACAAAAATAAAGCAATATATTTCAGTAGGTCCAAAGACATAAAAGTCCATTGGGTTCAAAATGAATAAATCATGAAATGGTAATTAAGTTAACACTTAGATGAGAGCTGAGGAGACAGTCATTTTATTTTTAACCCTACTCCACTTATACATGTGCTTTTACACAAATATCTGTGCCCTCCAATTTCCCCTTACTTAAAGTTCAAAAATTCGCTGTTCATAGCCTCAGGTCACAAGAATGTTAAATTACCATGGCCAAATCAGAAACTCTTCTCATTAGAGAAGATGTTTTACTTACCGTCCACTTCAGCATGATCTGAGTATCACTGACAGCTTCTGTGTACGCGATGTGAGGTCCAGTTATTGGACGGTTGGAAAAACGATTGGGGAACCCAGCCACCTGATAAGGACGTGATGCCGAACTCCGAAAACTCTCACCATAATGGTTGATAGCAATGACCCTAAATTTGTATGTTGAACCTTTGGAGGGGGGAAACCAGAATTTTTTAAAAAGCTGTAATAAGACAACTGAAGGTACAACGTTCAAAATATGACAGCTGTGCTGAAGGATCTATCTACAATAGCAACCTCTGAAGTCTATATGGTAAATGGATTTCAACCCACTTGTCAGCTCCTATCGATTGGCAGTGGCCGTTCAGTGCATGTGTTCAAGATTCCAAGACCTCACTGGGAGTCACTGGGAGAGACTGATGATGCCTGTCACGGAAGGGGGCGGGGAGGGAACAGAAGAGAGCACCCTGCTCTCTAACCAGCCTGTTCTACAGTCACACCGTCAAACACAGGACGAGTTGGTGTATCTGTGGTCACAAGTAGGTTCTTCTCCCTTTGAAAGAAACAACTGAAGCGAAGTTTAATCTGATGAATACCTTTATGAAGAGGCTCTGTGTGGGTCAAAGCAGAGTCACTCTGCTTCTACTAATACTAGGATAAGAGGGAGCAGATTTAAACTACAACAGAAGGTATCTGTTTGGATTAGCTATTAAGAAATTAAAAAAAAAATTCTAAGGATTTTGAGTTTCTGAACATCTGAATCTAAAGAATAAATCAGACTCCTAAAGCAAGTTTCCTAATAGCTCAAAAATAACCCCTGGGCTTCTGAAGACAGTGTCTTCTGTCTGTGAAATGTTACTCAGCTTCGCCTACATTTAAAACTGCCACCTTCTCCCAGCTAGACCTGCGTGTTCCTGGACTCATGTTACCTGTTTAGACAGACACAGGCATTTGCTACTAAAGTGCATTTAAAAGTCCATACACAAAACTGGTCATGAAACCTAACAACAACAAAAAAAAAGTAATGAAGGTTGATTTGTGATCACTGCTTTTCTCTCTTACGGTTTAATTTCTTTCATACAGACTCAAGGTACTGGGGGCTGGAGGAGTTCCCCTGCTGTTGAATTTAAGTAACAAAGAAGTGGTAAGTGTTGTCCCAGTCCCTAAAACTAAGCACTGGGTCTAACCATGCTGAGATTCAGCGTCAGATCAATTTTAGTCAAATAACAAGCAATTTTCCTCTTAAAATACTCATAGCAAAACACACACACGCACACACACACATGCACACAAAGTTGTCACCACAACACTGTTTCTGCTTATTTGCAATTAGAAATAATCTAAAGCCCAGAAATAAAAAAAAAATGGGTTAAGTAAATCACAGTGTACTTACATGGCAGATACAGAGTTATTAAAAACTGAGTTTTCAGAGAATTATTAATGATATTGGAAAATGCACATGACAAAATACAGGGAAAATGGGATCACAAAACAGTATGGCGTGATCCCTATTTGCATTAAAAAGAGAAAAAACAGTGGGGAGGGCACAGCTCAGTGGTAGAGTGCATGCCTAGCACGCACAAGGTCCTGGGTTCAGTCCCCAGCACCCTCATCAAAATAAACAAATAAACTAATTACCTCCCCCAAAACAAACAAAAAAAAGAAAAAGAAAAGTTTTTAAAAAAAAAAGCGAGAGAGAAAAGGCTAGAAGTAAATACACCAAAATGTAAACAAGGGCTGTCTCTGGATGGATGGGTTTCAGGTGATAATCTCGTCTCTATTTTCAATTTTTTATGTAATAAGCTCAGATTACTTTAACAATTAGAAGCATATAAGATTATTAAAAATATGCACCCAAGCCAGCACTGATGGTTTAAAGGGAAATGTTTGAATATCACTACCTGGCTCTAAGCTGCGAACCTCCACAGAAAGTTTGGAAGGGGGGATATCTTCAGCTGCCACCAGCCAATCGCTTGTCCTCATGCGTTTGTACTCGACCTTGAAGGCTGTGATGGGAGACCCCCCATTCGCCCTGGGAATCCAGGTGACGTACACGGAGGTCTCTGACGCCGTGGAGACGGTAGGCCGATCTGGTGCCTCTGGAACTGAAAACGGGAACGTTCGATAATCCGTGGTATCAGAGACAAGAATAACTCAAACTGAAAGGGATCAATCCCAAACGTGATTGTATTAAACCTTCTTCACCAGACTTCTTGCCAGAGTTAACAATATTATGACTATCTTCCTGTCCTCTCTGAAAAGCTAGTGGGTAATGAAATTGCAAAATACACGGAACAGAAGGAAGGAAAAGGGAGATAATTCATAAATTTGATAATTAGCTTCGAAAAACTGAAAGTTAATGAGTAGGATAATTGTGACTGTCCTATTTTGGATTCATGGCTAAAACAGTGTATAAGTAATTATTATTTGGTGCTACAAGTCTAATTGTGGTTATCATTTATAGCAAATTTTCAAGATTATGTGTTATTTAAATGTTTTTCTTTAATGATCCAAGCTACAGAAAACACATTCAGCAAACAATCTAAAGGTGATGTTACATATTATTAACAGCCATTACTATTGTATCTTATCTTATACCTCAAGAATACAGGAACGCTACTCTGAAAAACAGACTGCAAGCAGTAAATGGAGATAAAATTTAACCAATAAAATCAATACTGATAAAAATGGGAGGAAAGAACGCTGCTCAGGATGAAAGTAGGAAGACAGGAGATGCAGGCAAATAAAGACAAGTGCTGTTGGCAAACAGATGATCCATGAAATTGTAGGGAAAAGGGGTCAGAGAGCTAATGTCTGGTCATGTTCAGTTAGCCCTGCCAAGGGGAGGGGACGTCCTAGTCCACAAATGAGACGGTCTAGATTCTGAAGCAGGCGGAAACAGCAGGAGCAAGTTCATAGCCGTTGAAACCATGTCCCTAACCGTTCCTGCAGGCCCAGCAATCTTGTGGCTATAACTGGCTTCCCACTGGAGGAAAGGATGCTGATAGAAGCAATCTGGCCTGCATGACAGTTACATCACGAAGCAGTCAGCTGCCATTCTTTACTTCAGTCACCTGTGAACTGTGTAAGAGTGAGCTGGTTCTCAAGAGACCGACTGTCTTTCGGCTGGCTAACCATCGAGTTTCTAGGGCTGGAACAGGAAGGACCAACTCTGGGCCACAGTTACACTACTTTGGTGAATTACTCAGGGAGCCCCGTCTTTCTCCAGCCTGTGCTGAGCCTCAAGCAACACCCCTCTGTCTCAACACCTCTTCAACCCGAACACAAACACGGAAGAACAAAATAATGTTGCAGATGATACCTGCATGGAGAAAACTGGCATTTTCAAAACAAACTGCTTAATGGATAAAAAAATAGGAATATAGTCAAAGCAGGCAACTTTGCATGATACTTACTGTATTCCTTTCAAGTTAGAAAGCAATGGAAACAAAACGAATAGAAGTGTTAGTGAAGCTCTTTCAATGCTAGACAATCAAATAACTTCCTTTGCTGATTCACGAGAGGTTAAAACTCATCAAAGGACACCACAGATCAAACAGAAAAAGAAAGTTATTAGGGGAAAATCTCTACAGAGAAGCCTATTATCAATAGCACAAGACTGTTAAGGAATAAAAGGAAGAACACTGTACTTGGAATTTAAAAAAAATCAAATGTGAACTGTAGCACCCCCGTTTCCGGATGACCTTAGGCGAGATGCATAACTTTCTTGAGTCTCAGTTTCCTGATCTGTAAAGTAGTTCTGCTACCTTCCCCACAGGGCTGTTGTGAAGATAAATAAGTCCCTTCTCTATGGTTATGTCTGCTTGGAGAACTCCAAACTCACGATTTCCAGAACCTAATTCCCAGCCTTGACCTAAAAATCCTTATTACCCATCTTTGTAAATAGTCCCCAGTGTCCCCAGCCCAAGTCACTATATTTCTGCCTCTGATTCCACGTGGATTCAACTCCCTTACTCTGTCATCTGTGTCCCCCTTTTCCATGCACACTGTCACTATTTTTATTTTTAAGCCTCACCCTTCTTCACTTCTCCTTTCCCATCTCTCAAATCTTTCAGGCTTCTTTATAGCTTTCAGGAGAAGACTAAATTTTTAAGGACATCATACCAGGCACCCTCCTGTCCTCCTCACAGTAGCATCATTCCGCACAGCACAGTCAAACACTAACACCTCTAGTCTCTAAGTCTCTAAATAAAATAGGATGTGTCATTCATCCGTCTCTGCCCAAGGAGGGGCTCTGCCTAGAACCACTTTCCCTGTGTCTTCATCCGGCTCTAACATTCTTGTCTCTGAGGCTTAGCTTAGGGAGCCTCTCATCTCACTGGGCCTCTCTCACAACAAGTCAGTGATTTAGATATTTCTCTCGTGATCCCACCACACCAAGGGTAGAATCTCAGGTATAAGGGATCAAAGTCATTGTCATGGGTTAACCTGCCTGTCTTCCCCACTGTGTTGTTACTGTTTCTTTGCCTAGAGCATCCACTACACTGCAAACCTATAGAAGGCAAGGTTTATTTTCTCTCTCCTGCTCCAGCATTTAGTGCAGTGTCTACCACAGGGTGTCAAGGTATAAGGGTTTCGTTTTGCAGACGTCAGTTTTATTCATATCAAGTTGACACTCATATACTTAATCTGCTCAAGGCAGCTGAAGTGGTCCTCAGAGGCGAAAGGACTCAAGCAAAACAGGTCAAGATCCTGAAGAAGCAGAGGGTTGTTCAAATGTTATTACTTGCCTTTGTCTGAGACCAATTCATGGAAGACTATAAAAACAGGAGGACAAGCTTGAAAATTCTTAGCGCTCAGCAGTGAAATTTTAAGCCTTCCCTCGATGCCCCAACAACTGTGAGCACAGTCACAAAGCGCATATTATGTTGCGCCGGGTAGAATTGTTAGGTGTGCCATTTAAATGCTAAAGTGGAGTCTTTTGAAAATGTTACTGTGACATCTAAAAACAGTAACACTGACAAGATGTACCAATAAAGCTGAGGATGACATGTAACTGCCCAATAAACAAACTAAATCTCACTATAGGGACCAGCATACATTTTGACAAGTTACTAAAAAAAAAGACTTTCAGAGTTCAAATATAGAAACTGACACAACATTGTAAACTAATTATACTTCAATAAAATATATATATATAGAAAAAAAGAAAGAAAAAAAAAAGGAAATAAGTAAATAAATAAATTTGGTTTCCTTGCCAGAGAAGAAACAGAAAAATCCTTTTTGTGAGTTATAAAAACTTAGTACCATAACATTTTGAATCTGGATTTATTACTTTAAATACCAGTCATGATACTGGGTCACTATTTGAATACAGGACTTTTTTTTTTTTTTTTAAATGCTTGAAATTGGACCTAAAAGAGCTATATGGTAAAACATAATCTGAGGTACAAACACCCCCCCCCCCGCTTAATCCCCCAACTAATCTGAAACAGGTCAGTTACATTTGAAAGCAAACAAAATGAATCAATGAAGAGCCTTCTCTTTACCTCCACTGTGCCTCGAGGAATCCGTGAGGACCACGCCCACGTTGTCCGCCACCTCTGAAACTACAGGGCGCTTAGGGATGCCCACGGGTGGAGAGGAGGCCTGGGTGTTTTTTGATGATGCTGTTTTCTCTAGAAAGGGTAAAAAACATATACTGTAACTTAAGCTTCTGTGTATGTGTAAAGTAAGAAAAGATACTATGAAATGCAAGTATGAAACAGGTACAGAGATATGAGTATATGAACTTGTCTGTTACAGTGTCTAAATTTAAAACTTACATTGTAATTACTGAGCTAATCTGAGGAATTAACTTAAAAATTACTTTGTCTTTTTCTAGCACCTATGATTACAGTGTGTCTTTCTTCACCAGGCTAGCTTTCATTTACACACAGAAAAAACAAGTGGAAAAAGCTAAATCACTAGAGCAGAAGTTTCCAACTCTTTGTCCATTTGTCTTTTTACTGTACATATTGCTTAATTCTAAAACACAAAATTCATTATTAAAAAGCATCTGTGAAGTTTCTTCATGGGAAAACCGTCCTGTTACATTTTAAAATTTCAAGAGGCAAAAAGTGAAATTGGGTGATTATTTTAGAACCAAACTACATGCTTATTATTCAGTATTTGGAGGTCAGACTCCATAAACAACGAAGGACTCCTTATGGAAATTACCTCAAAGTACATTTCAAATAAGAAATATTCATCATTTTTTCTGGCCAGACTCAGGAATGAGGTGAAATGGTCTTTTTCAAAAGTCAATAGACAATTTCTTCTCAGTCATCATACCTCTTTTTAATACTGAACCATATAAAATTCCTCTTCTATCCAATTCTCATCTCTGCTCACTGAAGTCTTCTTGTTCATTTATAGCCAAGCTACAGTCTATCCTTACCCTACAGCCAGCTCGTCCCACTGAAACATATAGCAGACCGTGTCACAGCTCTGCTCAAAACCCTCCAATGCTCCCAGCTCACTCAGGGCCAAAGTCAGTGTCCTCACAGGGTGGACAAGGTGCTGCGTGCTTTGGCCTCTCTGCTATCTCGTTAAACACTCCCCCTTATCCACTTTGTTTCCATCACTGTGGCCCCAGTGCTCTAGGGTGCACTAAGTACACCCCACCGCAGGGCCTTTGCACTTGCTGTCCTCGCTGCTGGGATGTTCTTTCCCCAGATATCCACACGGCTTTCCACACACCTCCTTGAAGTTCTGCTTAAACTGAGCCAACTGCTGCCCATATTCCTCCTATACTCATCCCCTAATTTGTCTCTCTTATTAACACCCAGCACCTCCTAATGTTCTTATAACTCTGGTATAAGTCTCTCCCAACTGGAATGTAAGCTCCATAAGCACAAGGAGTATTGTCTATTTTGTTTACTGCCAGGCACAGAGAAGGCATTGGGTAAATACCAGCTGAACTGAAATTCTGCCTTGAGTTGGTATTTATGTATATGTCTCACCTTTCTTAGCAAACGAGAAGCCCCATTAAGTTGGCTCTTGTATTGATCATTTTTGTTTTCCCTGTCTCCCCTATCCTAATGCCTTACCTCTCATAAGCGCTCAAAAACATCTGTGAAATAGTGTATGGAACAGAAGACAACCATCCAAATGTGGCCCCCAAAGGGCTTATAATAATAGACTTACTTAGTAAATTTATATGTAAGAATCTGTACTCCCCAAAAGGATACTTATTATTAAAGTGACACCAAGACAGCCAACTCCTTCCTCTTAAGGAGGGTCATACGCACCTTTGCTGGTTCGGAAGGTAAGCATGGCAGGTTGTCCTTCGCCAGCTGCACTCCTTGCCACCATCAAAACTTCATAGAGACTAGACGGCTCCAGTTCTGTTAAATGGAGCTCATTTTCACTTCCCGGGACTCGAACTGTATGCCAGCTTCCCACCACGCCAACACCATCTTCTAGCTGCTCAAGAGAAAACAAGGCCTTAAAAAAAAAAAAGGATATAAAGGGGAGAAAATCCTTCTATTCAAATAGAATGCAAATTAGAAGTCATCCAATTCCAGATGCATTTTGGGAAGTGATTCACCATCAAAAGTGAAGGAGACACATTCTCTCTGCACATTAAGACACATAAGGAGACCCGGAGCAGGAACTCAGGAATTCTCCCTGTGGAAAGACTCTCAACTTATGGCCTCAAGCAAATTATTTGATTCCCCAGTTTGTTTCCTTTTCTTGTAATGGAAACAATACTCCATTCTTACTTGGCTGATGGGGGAGTTAAAGAAGTATACAGTAACATGTATTAATGACAATATGTAATATATAATATGATAAATCAGAGTATCTGCTATGTATGTTTATGTGCGTATAAATGTTGCAACTACGCATTATATATTTCCAGCACTCTTCATGTCTTGACACTGTTCAGTATGAGTTGGAGGAAATAAATTAAAAAGAGATCCAGTCTGTTGTGTCTTGGTTAATGGAACCAAGAGACAACATTATGTGGAAGTTTCCATGTGGACAGAACACCAGAATCATCAGGTTACAGTGAATAAACTGTCAAATATCACCATGTTAATTTTTGCAAATATTAAAAATATTACTATTAAATGGTGGACACCAAAGTGTCTTGGAGAAAGAAAATTATTTTAAATATGAGTGCATCTTCTCTCATTTCATTTATTAGTCTCATTAAACAAAGGGAGGAGATTTTTTTCCACTTTGCTTTAATACAAGCCTCTGGATGAAAAACATTGTCTGAAAAAAATCAGCTGAGATGATCAAGGTTTACCAAAATAAAGGACCAGACAATGTAAGATTTTAATACAGTTACGAAGGCAATTTGAAATGAAAACATTTTTCGGAGATTATAAAGGATGACTTTGTTCAAACAGTTGTTTCTAATAAGAAACTGCTTTTTTGCCAAGTAATCCGCATCTGCTATCTCAGAACGGGAAGGACTTACTTTTAAAAAAGTGGTTTATAGAGCTTTACACCGGAGGGTTTCAAACGTTTGATTAAAAATGTCGAAAAGTTACTGGGCTCTTAGAAACCCAATTTAAGGGAAATTATTTATAATTCATTCTTACTGCTTTTATAAGCTTGGTAAATCCAGCATGATTGCTGGGGTCTCTCTCCCAGACTCATCATCCTGGGACACTCTTGTTCTCTTTCCAGGCACTCCACAAATGCAAGAGATAATAAGCACGTGTTGTACACACGATGTCAAGGTGTGAGAAGAAAAAGATGATAAATGAGAAGACATTACCTTTCGATACTTCACAAAATAGGCGTTGATGGGCAGCCCGCCATCCTTCCCCGCCCTCCAGACCAGGTTGTACGTATCTGGAGTGTGGGTCTGAGGGGGGCTCAGAATGATGGGGGCGTCGGGGACAGAGGTACCACTGGCATTTTTCTCTGATGATGATTCCACAGCACTGGAATGTTCCTTCACCAGAAATGAGCTCAATAATCCAGTTTCAGAACCATCACTTTTATCACTCTGAGTGGGATTGGAAGGGGTGACTACTTCAGCTTTTGGATTTGTTTTAAAAGGAACTGTGAAGAAAGGGAGGAAGAAAAAGAGAGGAGAGAGCTTGAAGAAGTTCATTCTTTCAGCATCTCCTATACAGTGACCTAATTGCCCACATTGATACTGTCAGTACAATTTGAGCCCTGGAAGTTAAAACTGGTAACATTTCAATTCATAATTCATGGAAACATCTAACCTCTACTAGGAATCTCTTAGTCACGAAGGAGCAAATCAGCTGTATGAAAAATCAGCTATGTGACACAGTAGTTTAGCAGCTTAAAGGACGCTGTTCCCCCTGCTCTGCACCAGCATTCCCTCTTTACAACAACAACTCACTAGTGTAACCTCAGATTTTAAGTTGGAGAATGCGGAGCTTTAACTCTAGTTGGTAAATGAAACATAATGAGTAATGCCTTCCTTTGGAAACAAAGTGAAATAAATAGTAAAGAAAAGGTCATGAGTTAGGCTACCAGCTCCTGGGTAGCTAGCCTCCAAAGACACCTCAGTAGTCACACCCTTGGGCAGTCCCCTCCCACGCTGAATCCGGGGGCTAGCCCTGTGACTCACTTTAGCCAATGGAGACGCTGGGCTCTTCCAGGCTTAAACCTTAAGAAGGCCCGGTGCTCCTGCTTTAGTATTGCCACCTAAGAGACCCCAAGCAGGGCTGGCAGAGTGGCCTGGCTGCAGCGACTTAACCCACAGACCTGTAAGGAAATACAGGAGCTGATGCTTCAAGTTGTTAATCTTCGGGGGTAGCTATGCAGTAGGTAAGTAGGTGACTACAACACCTACCTTCCACATGGAAGACACACCATAGTCAAGAAAAGGAAAGAAATGAAGCAAGACTAGCAAAGAAAAAGGAAGAAGTTACTTATTTCCAAACAAGCCCTCTTTCTGAATAGAGCTGAAGCTTGGCTTAAGAAATTGCCACTTGAAAGAAGGACAAGACAATGTATGTACATGTATGACTGGGACATTGTGCTGTATCCGGAGACTGGTGTGTCATAACTGACTGTACTTGAATAAAAACAAATAAAGATGACTGAAGAAGCTGTTGTTTATTTACACAATGGAATACTACCCAGCCATAAAAAAGAATAAAAGAATGCCATTTGCAGCAACATGGATGGACCTGGAGATCGTCATTCTAAGTGAAGAAAGTCAGAAAGAAAGAAGAATACCATATGATGTCACTTATATGTGGAATTTAAAAAAGAAAAGACAAACGAACTTATTTACAAAACAGAAACAGACTCACAGCCATAGAAAACAAACTTATGGTTACCAGTGGGGGAAGAATAAACGGGGAGTTCAAGGTTTGCAGATACTAACTACTAAATATAAAATAGATAAAGAACAAGTTTATACTGTAGTGCACAGGGAACTATATTCAATATCTTATAGTAACCTACAATGAAAAAGAATCTGAAAAGGAATATATCTGTGTGTATGTATGACTGAACTATTATGCTGTACACCAGAAATTGACACATTGTAAATTGACTACACTTCAATAAAAAATAATAAAGAAAGAAAGAAAGAACGAACAAACAAGCAGATGGCCTTTCTACTCACTACAAAGCACACAGAATATATAGAGGGAGGTAAAAATAATTCATTTGTACTGAAAAAATAAATAGGTCGCCTGTATCCAAAAAGAATTTCTGAGTATGTATTGTGTGCCAAGCATTGTGCCAGACATTTATCAAACATCATCTCATTTCATTCTCAAAACAACCTTCTCAGGTAGATAGTAACACCCCACATTACAGAGGAAGAAATCCAGGTTCTGCGAGATTAAGTGACAACAGCTGGCAGAATGTTAGTGGTGCGGCTGCGAAAAAACGAGAGAGCAATTTATGAAAACAAACACCCTGCCGGCACAATAAAACCCGAGGACTGACAGCCTGGTTTCTCCAAAGCGCAACTAATGCTGGCAACGACAAGCCTCCTATTTCTGACTACTTTCGTGGAGGAAGGGAGCAGAGGAAACAACGGCTGAGTTTCTTTTCCACAATGAGGTCAGATTCCTGGTAAAAGGTGGGAGTGTTTTTGGGAGAATGACTCCAGCTCAGTAGAGAACCAACAGAAAAACAGGACTAACAGTGGAAGGTCAGTTCTCTGTTTGTTTAAGAGAGAGAGAAGGTGTCCCAGAAGCATCCTCCGTCAAAGAAAACAAGACGCTAGTGGGAAAATAATAAAGAAGAAAACTAATTAGGTTCACTGAGACAACTTCCAAATATTGCTCCTGGAACAGCCGTGTTTACCCAGTGAGTCAGAATGTGGGCTGGATGTGAAGGGTGTGACCGGGAGCCAGCGAATGCAGAGATGGACTCGAGCAAGTGGAGGTAATTAGCCGCGGCTTAGGGCAGCGGAGAAGGACCTTTTTATCGTGTTTCGTGGATCCTCTGGGCAGGTTACCACTGGGAAGTGGTATCTGGCTGTGGAAGAGTCTGAATACCACATGCCTCAGTTTATACAGAAGCATGAGAAAAATCTTATGCTACAGCCTGAGTCTGCTGCAGAAGTATCAGAATTCCACCTGTGTTATTCGGGTTGCAATGAGATGTTTCCACCACTTTTATTAAAAAGGAGATTCAATTTTCCTCTACAATTCCCCGTGATGTATAAAGTGAGCACTCACAAGATACCAGATTATCAGTTACAAGGCCTTCACAGCCTTTTCCAAAGTTTCTTCACATCCAGGACCTTAATTTATTTTCAAAACAACTCTGTGAAATGGTCAGGACATCTACCTTTTTTAAAGGTAGTATTTTTGCTTGCTTGTTTGTTTGTTTTACTGAAGTGTAGTTGATTTACAATGATGTGTTAGTTTCAGGTGTACAGCAAAGTAACTCGGTTATACATATATTTTCTTTTTCAGATTCTTTTCCACTATAGGTTATTACGAGACATTGAATATAGCTCCCTGTACTATTCAGTAGGTCCTTGTTGTTTGTCTATTTTATAGATAGCAGTGTATATCTGTTAATCCCAAACTCCTAATTTATCCCTCTGCCCCTGAGGTAGAATGTTTTTTGAACTGGATGAAACTCTGGCTTTCTAAGTACTGTAACTAGGGCAATAGCCATGAATTAACGACTCTGTGTTGAGACCAATTAAACAGGGAACAGAACCAGATCTGCCAAAGTTGTTCCCACTGTGACCACTCAAACCAGCAACCCCACCCCCAAACTATTTAGGACCCCAGGCCAACTCCCGTTATAGTTTCGAAGAGTTACAACTCGCTCTACAAATATTTGTACATTCAGGACCTCAAAAACCCAAGGTCTCTGGAAAGGAAAAAAAAAAAGGTGGAGGAGGGAGCAGTCTTGCTTACTCCCCCCTTCACAATAAACAAAGTAAAGGCTGTCAGTGTGCTAGAATTTAATAAGGCTCAGATTCCTATGGGAAGAAGTGGGTTGTTACATGCTATTCTGAGCTTTAATAGACTCAGCTAGACTTTAATTATTATTATAGCGCATGTAAAAAAGGCAACAAAAGGACCACTCAGGTAGGATGCAGCTCATGGGGTTACTATACATTACAAAAATGGTATTTATCAAGACATAAAATCCTGGGGGTGGGGAGGAACTTAAAGATCTAAAAAGATGTAATCTAAACAAGTTAGCTTAGGGCTTCAGATTTCTCATATTTAAAGTGAGGCAGTTGGACAACTAGATATTTCTCTCGTCCCTTCAGCTATGACTATGATGTCCAAGCCTCCCTCTACCCTCTATTTACATAAAATAATCACACCAGCCAAATGCTACTCAAGCAGCGCCCGCATTACACCTGTCTTAGAGCTAACACTGTTGAGCAGAGCCATTCCTATTTTGGCTCGGCAGAACAGATCAACACACGCACACACACGTACATGTACACGTCCACAGAGGTGTATAAACGTATGCAACACTTAACTACCTTCTTTATTTGAGGATTCTTAAGGTTTACTAAAATTAGCAACTATTTCTTCCTTCCCTAAACACCACCACAAGGGATAATTATAGTTAAATAATAATTAGATAGTAATAATTAGAACCTAATCCTTGGTATTTACTGAAGGCTTTCTACTACCAGACCCCATTCTAAGCACTTTACAGGTATTAACTCTGAATTCTCACATCAGCCGTATGAGGAGGGTGCCTTCACTAATGCCCACTGATAGAAGGTTTGAATTTAAATTAAGTCAAATTTGAATTAATTTGAGTAATATTGATATTCTAATACCAGTACTTCAAATTAAGTCATCACCACCTAAAATCAGCAAAATATAAAGAATATTATACATTCCATTAGAAAAATAAGTTTGAATAAGATTAAGGCAAATATACAGATGGGTACTGTTTGACAGTACGGTGACGCTCTATTCCCAATGACAGCCAGCCTTTCAGACTCTGAACGCTATACTTACCAAGCGCCCACCTGAAAAATGTCTGCAATGTCATTTTCAGGAGTTTAGAAAACCAGAAGTATTCATGTCCCAAAGAGGTCAGACTTTGGGCTTTCTCCCAAATGACAGCTCTCTGCAGGACAACTACAAGCTTAACACACATATCAGAAGCGGAGACCAAGATTCGTCGGGTTCGCGTTAAGGCCAAAAAAGGCAGTCCTACACTTCACTGCTGTTGGTAAGAACGTATATATTTAGAGACTGCTGGATTCATTAAGATATACTTCAAATCACTTTGTCCCCTACTGTCAAAGGAAACCATCCACCCGAGAAGAACCTCTAATGGAAACTCACCGACTGTGAGGATGGCTTCCGCCTGGGCGGTGCCATGTTCGTTTGCAGCTTCGCAGGTGTACTTCCCGGCCTGTTCCCGAGTCATAGCCTGAATGTAGAGAGAGCTTGAGCCCCGCAGGGACGTGATGAAGTAGACAGGCTCCAGATCAGAACCCCCAGGTCTTAATAAGTGGGATTTTCGGGATTCAGATCTAAGAACTCGAGACGGATGGCCGGTTAGCAATCCACGCCTGTCATACCAACGAATGGCTGGAACTGGCAGTCCGCTGGCATTGCAGGACAAAGTCACAGAGTCGCCATCGGCCACCTCTGCACTTGCTGGCTCTGCAGTTATAACTGGCTTGAGTCCACTGTCTATTAAAAAAAGTAATTCACATACAAAAAATTAAGAACATTGTAGTACCTACCATGCAAAATAACTTCATCCAGTGGCATAAATGTTCTCAATGTCGTGCACAGGCAGCTCTCTTAGAAACATCTTCTTTTGGTTTTGTTTTTTGTTTGTCTGTCTGTCTGTTTTTGGTGGGGAGGTAATGAGATTCATTTTATTTATTTATTTTAATAGAGGTGCTGGGGATTGAACCCAGGACCCTCGTGCATGCTAAGCATGCTCTCTACAACTAGCTCCTTCCTCCCCCCGGAAACACCTTTTATACGTGTGTTTCTAAACAGTGCTTTACACGCAGAGCAGTGTGGTGAACACGTCCATTCACTGAAATAACACTGTTTACAATGTTATGAGCAAGGAGTGATGCAGTACTAACAGTAATGATTAGAACAAAGATATCTCCCTCCTTGTTAATTTGCTTCTCAACTTTCCCAAGTCAATAAAAAAAAAAGGATTTTTCATAGTTGTGGGCTCCTGGACACTTCTGACATAGGTTGCCTGTCCTTCAGAAAGAAAGGAATGTATATAAAGGAATGTACAGGGAGCTTTCCAATAGGTCTCCTCAGCACATCTGACCACTGTAAATACAGAACATGCGAAGCCAAAACCTCAGATTTTAACACGAAAAAGGTGTAAAGGAATATAAAACTAAATAGTAGTCCTTTAAAAAAATAGTAGATTCTGGCAGGGGGAGGGGGGTGGTAAAATCTGATTATAAAAATATTGAGAGAAGAATCTGTTCTGAATTATAGTTGGTAAACATATTTCTGACCATACACATGAAAAAAGTTTTATTTCTAAATGAAAGTGGCACCAACTCCTTCCTTTTGGTCCCAGGAATTTGGCAGGGGTGGGGAGGGGGGTATATTTTTAAGAGATCTCACAATAGGATACTGATTACAAATGACATCTTCTCTAGCATGTCTTTCTCCTTCTCCAGCTCTACTTCTTATGTTTGACAAAATCAGCCAACACCTGGCAAAAATTCAGAAATCTGATAACCAGTCTAGTAAGTGTAAAATGCTATCTCACGGGTCGTAACCTGCATTTCCCTCAGTAGTCATGAGGCTGAACATCTTTTCATGTGTTTATATGCCACTCATTTTTCCTCTTCTGTGAAATGTCTTTTGTCCATTTTTCTGTTGGGTTCTTTATCTTTTTTGCAATGGTTCAGAGTTCTCTATACACACTAGGTACTGTTCTTTCATTAGTTACATATGTTACTAAGTATCTTCTCTCAGTTCATTGCTTTTCATTTCATTTTTAATGGTATCTTTTCACAACGAGGACGGTTTAACTTTAATGTAGTCATTCCAATCTTTTCTTAAAAGTTAGCCTAAAATACCTTGCTAAAAACGTTTACCCAGATCATATAGATATTCTCCTATATTTTCTACAAAAACGTTGCCATTTTGCCTTTCATAGACAGGTCTTTAATCCAATGGAAACGTGTCTTTGTGTACAATGTGAGTTAGAGATTTGATTTCTTCTTTTTCTCCATTTTGATAACCAAGTATTGCATATCAAAACTCAAAATGGATATCCTCCCCCTTGGTGATCGACAATGCCCCTTAGGTCAAGTCCTTTTGGGTAAATGTCTTTTTGGTGGTCTCAGATCTAATATTCGTCTGTTCCTGTACCAGTGATAAAACACTTTCTTAATTACTACACATTATCGGGTATGCGCTAATATCTGGTAAAGCAAGTCTCCCACATTCTTATTCTTTTTCTTTCAGAGTAACTGAGCTATCACTGGGCCTTTGATCATCCATATAAATTTTAGGATCAGTCTGTCAAAGTCCTCAAAACACTGGTAGGATTTAACTGGAACTGCATAGATCTACAGAAAGTTTCTGGAAAGACCTGACAATTATATAATACTGAATTTTGATATCCTTGAACCGTTTCATCTTTCTATAAACCTGGGTCTTTTTAATGTTGCTAATATAAAAAGGTGATTTAAAAAAAAATTATTTATTTATTTATTGCAGGAGGAAGGTATTTAGGTTTATTTATTTAGTTAGTTTTTTGACGGAGGTGCTGGGGATTGAACATAGGACCTTGTGCACGCTAAGCATGTACTCTACCACTTGAGCTAACCCCTCTGCCCAAAAAGGTGACTTTTAAATTACACTTTCTGTCTGTTGCTGGTTATAATTGTTAATTTTACACAGCAACTCGACTGGGCTAAGGGATGCCCAGAAAACTGGGTGTGTCTGTGAGGGTGCTTCCAGAAAAAATTAGCATTTGAATTGGTAAACTGAGTACAGCAGACGGCCCCCTCCAGAGTGGGTGGGCACCATCCAATCTGCTGAGCGCCTCAAGAGAACACAAATGTAGAGGAAGAGTGAATCCTCTCTCTATGCCTGAGCTGAGCCATCCATTTCACGCCTAGGACAGCAGACATCAGTGCTCCAGGATCTCTGGCTTTCACACTTTGGTCGAGCCTTCAGCAGTCAGCTCCCCTTCCCTGCAACTGATCTGCATCGTCGCTTTCCTCCAGTTCCAGTTTGCAGACAGCAGACTTGGCCTCCATAACCGTGCGAGCGAGCCACTTGCTATAATAAATCTCCTCTATGTATCCTATTGGCTCTGTTTCTCTGGAGAAGCCTGGCTAGTACACTGGTATACAGAACAGCAACTGATTCTTGCTTACTGGCCTTCATCCAGCCACCTTTGCTAAATGCTCTTATTATTTCTAATAATTTGCCAAAAAACTATTGAGGATTCTCTATGTAGACAATCATAGCAGCTGTAAATAACAGTTGGGTTTCTTTCTTTCTTTCTTATCCTTACATATTTTATTTCTTTTTCTTGTTATTCTGTGCTGGTTAGAATCTCCACTGTGATGACAACTGAGAGAGATTTTAAAGGGAATACTTCTAACTTTTCACCATTAAAAGTAATGTTTCCTGTAAGTTTTTGTTAGATAATCTTTATCGAGTTAAGAAAGCTCCCTTCTTAACAATATTCAATATCTTGTAATAGCCTATAGTGAGAAAGAATATGAAAAAGAATATATATGCATAACTATGCTGTACACCAGAAATTTACTCAACATTGTAAACCGACTACACTTCAATTAAAAAAAAAGTTCCCTTCTATTTCTGTTTATCTAAGAGTGTCTAACGTGAATACTGGATTATGTCAAATGTTTTTTCTGCTTCTACTGAGATAACCATATTGTTTTTCTCCTTTATTCAATAAATGGAATGAATGATACTTTATATTTCCTGATGTATTACTGGAATAACTCCTTAGTCAAACTTTATCTTTACTGACTATTTTATCTTAATTTTCTATCTAACTGATTTCTGCCTATATCTTTATTATCTGCTTTCTTTGTTTTCTGTAAGTCTATTCTCTTATTTTACTTAGTTCACTAATTTTCAGTTTTACTAGCTTTCTTTTATAAGCATTTAAGGCTATAAATTCTTTTTATGTTCCATTTTCTCATACCTCACACAATTTGATTTTGACATTCATTATCATGGAAAGCATTTTAAATTTCCCTTACGATTTTTTGACCCAGCTATGGAGAAGAATAATTTTAAATTTCTAAATACATGCCAGTTAAAATTACTTTGTATTATTACCTTCTAAATTAATTGCATCAAGTTCAGAGAACTGGTCTGTATCACACAGATTCTTTGAAATTTGAAATATTTATAACTCATAAACAAAAGGTTAATTTCCTTAATAGTTAAAGAACTTGTATAAATAAGAAAAAAGACCAACAACCTAATTTAAAATGGGTAGAAGACAATGAACAGGCAATACACAGGAAAGCAAATTCAAACAGCTCATAAACACATGATAAGATGCCCAACTTCACTCGTAATAATAAGAAAAGTACAGATCAAAAGGTGTGCTTTTAAAAAACCTATCAGATTGGCAAAGATTAAACAGAAATTTTGACAACTGTTTGGTGAGGGTACGAGGAAACAGGCAGTTACACGCTACTGGTGGGAGAATGAACTGGTTAACAATTCTGGAGAGCAATGGTATCTATCAAAATTACCAAGGCATATATGCTTTTATTCAGCAAGTGCACTTCTAGGAATTTATTTTACAGATATTCATACATGTAATAATGCAAATAATGTCATGTAATAATAATAATAATGTCACACAAAATAATCTATGTAGAAGGACATTTATTATAGACTCCTTATAGCAGCAAAGGATAAGAACTAGCCATCAATGAGGTACTAGTCAAATCATCATAACTATACAATGGAAGACTGAGCAGGCATTTTTAAAAAGAAATGAAAATACTCTTTAATGTCCAAGATACATGTTAAATGATATATGAAAAATTCAAGGTAATTTTTAAAGGCAAAATTCAAGGTAATTTACATGAATGCTACCACTACTTCTGTAAAAAAAATAAATAAATAAATAAACCCAGATGTTATTAAATGCACACACACACTCACATGGTACATGCGACTGATTATGCACGTGCATACAAGGATATTCAAGAAACTGATAAAACTAGTTCAAAAGAGAAATCTGGCTGGCTGTGGGATAAGAGTGAGACTTTCACCATTTACCTTTAGAAATTATACCTTTTTTAAACTACATGGTATCTGGCAAAAAATATTTTTAAAAAAATTTTAATGAGTGTGATTAAATAAGGCTGTTTCTTCATGGAAATGCCTGCCTGCAATTAGAAACGAACATGGAAAGCGAACACACTTCTGTTATGGTGACAGGATTATTTCCTTTTAATAAAAATGATTTAATTTTAACCACAACAAAAGCCCATCTGTAAAGTAAAATTTCCTGATTACCTAACCTAAAAGCCTACCTTTTTCAATTTCAAGTCTCCCAGTAGACTGCATAAATCCAATCCCATTGTCTGCTACACACTGATACAGCCCGGAATCTTCCGTGGTAACATCACTGATTTTCAATCCATTTCCCGCAGTTCGATGCCGTGGGGACGGACGAATGGGCTGTGCATTGTGAAACCAGGTACGGTTGGGGGCTGGGTTCCCATGAACCTCACAGGTAAATTGCACCGTGGCACCCAGAGACACGGTCTGATCGTGCAGTCCTTTAGAAATTGAAGCATGTTCTGAAAACAAAACGTATCAATTAAATTCTAGCCCTCAAGATGTACTTTTTAAACTGTTGCATGAGTCATATAAGACCTCCTCTCTACCGATAACTAGTTGAAACTAAATTGCATTGTTTACTTACACTCTCCCATCCTCGGTGGTCATCAAGAAAAAATTAGAAATGTATTAACTTTCCTCCAGTAGGGTAAACCATATGTTACTAATACGTTATAGCCTCTTTGTATAGACCTCTCCATGCACTTAACTCCCAACACAACACAACAAATACACACACACATACACACAAGCATCGTTTCTAATCTCAGGCTTCCCTGAGCATTTGTTTCAGGTGATCTGTCTGAAATAAAGTAATCGTTTCCCTGGACTTCCCACTCAGCAAGAGCCAAAACAGAAGAACGCTTATTTGCAAGTTTTGTTCTTTTGATGGTCAGTTCTGTGTTGAGGCCAGGTGTATGCTATGTAAACCAGGCAAAAATCTTCCTTTAGTATCTCCAGCAAATCACTTTTTACCCGGACAAAGTAAATCACGTACTGGCACTTGTAACACATGCCCAAATTAAGAGATTTTGCATATGAATCTAGCCCTAATGATCATGAAACTTTAAAGCCCACTTGCCGTACACACATTAATTCCAGTGTAACCTGTGTCAGGCTACTGTTGTGAATAAACAGTAGCCTGAAGGTTTACAAAAATTATATTTACTACAAAACTACTTGCTACCTATGTTTTTCTCATTTTCATGAAAAGCTGTTTTGATAAAAGAAAACATTTTCTGCTGTTACACATGATAGTGAGATAAGTAGCCAGAAGGGAAGAAAAGAATAGCTTTATCTAGAGAGTAACACAGAAACGTGGCTGAAAATAACGCAAATTTCACAAGCCAGCTAAAAGAAGGTGAAAGCATTCCAAAGGGAAAAGGAAAAGAAACTGATTTCTTTCCGAGATGACGTTTTCTAGCTGGCACTCTCAGTTATCACTACTGGATACTGCACACTGACACAGCCCAGAATCTTCCATCCTGTAAATCCTGTCTCTCTCCTCGTCACTGAGAAAGAAGGACAAGGATCTGTACTGTGTAACCAGGTGAGGGGTGAGGTTCCCCAAAACATCTCAGCTGAAATGCTCTGTGTCCCCCAGAAGTACTGCGCAATTCAGCTGTCCTTTAGAAAAATGAAGCTTGTTCTGGCTTCTGGGGCAGCTATTTCTAGATAGTCCCTGCTCCATTCACAAACGGATTTCCATTCAAACATGTTAGACCAGAAAAATAGCCAGGCTTGAGGAAGAGTTAAACAAGTAACACCTTACCAAGTACGTTCACCATGTAGGTCACATGTTTGACCTCTCCAGACCTGTTCCCCACCACGCAGGAGTAGTTGCCGGAGTCCGCTGGGTCAATGCTGTTTGTGGCAAGATGAGCATACAGCCTTCTCCAGCTGCCTCCCAGCTCAGCATCCTGGCCGTCCTTCAGCCAGTGCACCTGAGAAGCTGGGATGCCACTCACCACACACTCCAGGGTCACAGGGCTGTGAGACAGGACAGCTAATGCCTGTGGAAGGGTGGGGTGAAGGATGTGAAAGCCATCTGAAGAAGGGCCTGGAAAAAGAAGGGAGAACAAAAAAAAATCATTATGACTACTAAATATTCCCTTTCCAACATCTTCCTTAACAAAGCTGTAAAGTTTCCCATCTTCCCATTTATTCTTCTTTACACTACGAGATCCTAGCTGGTAACTAAACTCATTTTCAGTTGAGAATTAAAATGGAAAGATGCGGTGATCCCTTAGGGCTACTTCAAAATTAGCAGTTTGGAAATGTTGAATTTCCCACAAGGACAAGGACTCCGACTTCACTGCGCTTCTGACTTCTGCTGATACCTCAACTCAAACAGCATAAGTTAACAACCAGCTATGACTTATCACATCTGAAAGGGAACAGACACATATTTTTTCACAATTCACAGTTAGCCATCAGTTTGATTACCACTGATACAAAGTTCTATCTTCTCTATATTTTCTTTTTATTTGAGCCAAGGGCAAAGTTCCCCACATGTATTCCACTCTGTCACCTTGACCAAAATTCTCTTCAAAAAAGTCATTATATTTTTAAAACGTGTACAGTGTTATTCTATAATGCATTTATTTATGCCTGTAATCTTTTATAAGACTTTCTCATGATAAGCAAGCAGGGTCTAAAAGAAAAATGAACTCTCATGTCCCAACTTTCTATGAGGAGTGCTTCCGAGGACTCCTCTGAGTGACCGTTATTCCCCCCAATACTTACGACTCACAAGGAGCTTTTGGCCAATGGGTTCAACTTTTAATTCATGTGTGACAGGATTAAAAGCTGCACATTTATAGGACCCCTTGTCCTCTAGGGATACATTCAAAATCTGCAGATTTCCCGAAGGCAGGATTAAGTAATTCTCTGAGGAAGGAAGGGCATGCAGTTAGGTCTTTCTCTTTATGAAGGACACCAGTTAAAACTAACAGAGGTTGATCATTAGACTTTAAATTTAGGCGTGACATGAGCAGCAAATTGGGGAAAATTCATTAAATGAAAGAATAGGAAAGTCAAGGCAGGGAAAAAAGAAAAGTGAATGGTACTAGAAGTAAGAAGATCAAACCCATTAGAGCCTCTGACCACAGATCACTCACTGAGAACATCAAAACACAAGAGGCACATTTGGACCGAGACACACCGACCACAGCCACCATCCTGGGCAGATCTCGGCCTACAGCACTGATCACCCCGTATGCATTCACATCTTCATTCATTTCTTCTCAAATATATGTCCTGAGAGCCTATTTCCTGCCAATGTGGCCAGGGGAACGAGTGCTACAGTGATGAGGTAGCAGACAAAGAAAGCTCTGGACTCACGCAGCCGATGTTCCAGTGCAGGGATGGGGAGGCAGAGAAAGGGGAAAATGACAAACAAGCAAATAAAAAGACAAAAATATACCGCGAGGGAAAAAGCGAAGCTGCGTAAAGGGGACAGAAAGCAACACGGCTTATTATTTTAGATGGAGCCTGAGGGTGAGCTTCTCAAAGGAAATGGTTTCTGAGCAGATTCCTCAATGGGCTGAAGGTGTGAGCCCTGGGGGGTGGGACTCGGATCACTTCTACACTGATGTTCCCTTTCTATACTGTAACCACTTGTTCTCATCTGCACCTGAGTCCCGAGAGGAGCGATAATCCAGCTTATGCGTTTTTGTCCACAGTCCCCAGCACACAGAGCTTACTGACATTGTTCCGTGGGCGCCACGGGCTTTTCGTGAGCAGTCTCACCTGTGGAGTGCCTCAGCCACTTTCCCCGGATCTTGTAGCGCACCTCAGCTTTGGGGTTACTATCTGGTACCTTGCAGCCAATGAAACCAGTACTTTTTTCTTCGGCGGTAATAACGTGCTTTGTTGATGAACCGAAGTCACCAAGAACTGAAAAAAAATTAAGTGCGTAAGTAGAGGGATAAATACATGCATGCAAATTTGAACTCTCTTTCCCAAAGGAAATTTAAAAACTAAAAACATCTGCAACATGGTGGTTGGTGGCAGCTCATCCCAGGTCCCAGAGGAGCAGGAACTTCTTATCTCAGAAGGTGGCTGGGTTAGAGGTGCACAGCTGGGGGCTGGGGCTAAGCCACGGCACCCTTTTCCAGAAATCGATGCTTCCAGGAGACTACAAGACAAGCAAGCTGTTCTAAAAACATTAGGGAGAACTGTGAAGCACAGTTTTTCCCGTTCTGTCAAGATAAATCCTTCTTAATCCAGTCTCTCATCAAAACCCACTTTCCCTATGCATCTTTATTCTGTTTGTAGCTACTTGCATTGCAATAAAATGGTTTATAAGAATGAACCTAGGACATCGGGGGAAAAAAAGCAATGCATCATTTGCACTATCTGAATACACTAACTCGGTCTCAATTTCTCTCAGTTTAAGTTTAGTACGGATGGAGCTTGCATGGAACAGCTTTTTATTACCTCCAATGCTGAGAGCATTCTGCAGCCTGCCCCCAGGAATTCAGCCCTCCCGTGCGTATCTTGGAGCTGTCCATGGGTCACAGCTCTACAAAAACATTTACTCTTCTCAGTTATGACAAACTCACTACTCCTGGGGAATCCAGATTTGTTCTGTAAATAGGGGTGCCCTCACAAAGACGTTTTCCGTGACTGGAAGCCATCACCGTTTGAAAGGCAGATGGCTCAGACTTACTAAGAAAACCACGCACTCCAGATTTTCCGTAAGTTTAATATTCACTATTCCTTTCTTTACAGTCAGTTTTCCCACTTCTTTAGCCTGGTTTCAATTAAATAAATGAAAATCACTCTGAAAACCACTATCAGTCCTTGGCGTGATTTTTCCAGGGACTGCATGAAATAACTGCGTCAAAGCAAACAGCAGCTTTTGTGCTGTTGGTATTAAGGACTCTGAAATACTCACAGAGAAATTCAGATGCATGTTAGGAAATTGTTCTAACTCATTTCCATCCCCCTTGTTACAGATGAAGACACTCGGCTAGGCTTACAGAAAGTCAAGCACATTTATTTCCCCAGGTGAAGCGCACAGTAAGCGTCAAGGGATGAGAACTCATATGTGTCTGACTCCAACGCCCATGCTCATCCCATTACTCAAAAAATGCAAGTATTAACAGTAATCTCAGGAAAAAGCATCTATAACAGGAACAAAACTAGACTCACCTGCAATGGATACAGTTGCAGGACCGCTCACAACTGCACCGACGCTGTTGTTGGCAATGCACTGGTAATCACCCGAAAGGGAGGGGTTGAGAGAAAGAATAGTCAGCGTGCCCCGATGAACCTTAATCTGGTCCTCGTTTCTGTCCAATCTTTTTCCATTATGCAACCATGAGATATGCGCGGTCACAGGTTTAGCAGAACAGTGCAGCACTACAGGTCCACCAAGTTTCTGGACAGCAGACAATGGCTCAGAAGTAAAAAAAGGTGCCAAGTCTACAAGAGAACATTCCCCGTGTGCAAAGGGGTGCGGGGAGTGGGAGAGAAGAGGGCATCAGGGGAGAGAGAAAGAAGAGTACATTAAATACACTTCATCCAAATCAATACAACTCAAGGCAATCCCTTATTTTTATCTGTATGCTATGGCCTTTAGAGCTTGTAAAAGTTCTAGGGACATTCTTTCTTATGTTTTGAAAGAAAAAGAGCAACATACTGCCATAGAACTTCACAGTTTGGGCAGAATAGATAAGAATCCTTATGCTATAAATCAAACAAAACACTAACTTTATAAATGAGAGACGGCAAACTGCTTTTTTAATGAAGGCGTTTTTAAGAAATGGAAGTTAATGGGGGGAGGGTACAGCTCAGTGGTACAGCACGTACTTAGCATGCACGAGGTCCTGGGTTCAATCTCCAGTACCTCCATCAAAAAAATAATAATTAAAAAAAATTTTTTTAAGAAATGGAAGAATCTGAAAAAGAGAAGATGACTTTTATTAAATAAAAAGAATTATCTCCCATGTTACCAATAGGAATTGACTTTAAGGGCAAATTATTTTTATAGATAAAGGCTATGGTACTTCTTGACTACTTCCTTTTAATATAAAATAATGTTCAACTTGTAAGAAAACAGAAGCAGAAAGTCAAGAAGCCAAACTGAAATACAAAGTCTATTTTTTTTTTTTTGGATATAAGGATAAACAGGGTATCAATCTCAATATTTTTATTTAGTGTTCAGAATAGTTTCATCTCTTACGTCTGTTCCTCCAGGAACTTGGCGGGGAGGGGTTTCCACACTCAAGTATCAAAATAAATTCCTCTCCTCCACCCAGAAGAGGGTGGGGGACAGGAATACTATTAATCTGGTGCAATAAAATACTTAAATTTAAAAAAAATAAAAAATTGCTGAATCTACTCTTACAGGATATTTTACCAGAAATGAAGATCAAGGGAAAAGCCTTCACTGAATCTGAGGTTGTTGTTGAGCAAAAGAAAAACAGAAACAAAATTGCTAAATCAATTTTCCCTTCCTAAATTCAATATAGTTACACAGTATTTTTAACAGATATAGAATTAAATAAATATCACTGAATAAATAAACATGACTGTATTTGTATATACTTCTATATAAATCTTCATGAAAATCTAAAATAAAAAGAAATGCATGTCGGCCCCGTATTAGGCTCGGGCTTATATACACATTTAACAATGAACACATTTAAGCTTCTCAGAAACGCAGTTAGACAAGAAATTAGGCAAGGTCACAAGGGACCTGGGATTTGAACCAACTCCTCTCTCTCCAAGTTGAGTACTGTTACACACTGACTCTAAAATTTCTAGTTGGTGGTGTGTAGTCAGCATTTTATTCCTATTACAATTTCCAAATTCAGAAATTTGTAACATATCCTCATTGAAAAAAAGCATGATCAGAAAATATTTATTTTTAAGGCAACAAAAGGAATAAATTACAAGGACAGTGATGGGAAAGCCCTAGGTGCCCAGAAGCACTACCAGGAGGTCCCGAAATTGCTTAATTAATCAAATTTTTAAAATCATTCCACTAGTCAAACCTTAGGAATGCCTTTAGAAGCCATGACTACTGGCAAACATTAGAGTTGAAGCTGGCTTTTTGTAGGATTTAAGATGAGGAAAAGCTTCAGCCAAAAAAGACCATGTTCCCCTCTTACCTGAGCTCACAGAAGAGCACAGAATCGGAAGACTGACGTACAGCAGTGTCTGTAAGGGTCCCAGGTCTGGATGCATCGCGCCAGATAACAGAAGCGGGCAGGACAGACTTCCAGAGCAAAATCCAGAACCTGGCTCACTAAAAGACATTCAAAAACAAAAACCAAAAAAAAAAAAAAAAAAAAAAAAAGAAGAAGAAGAAGAAGAAATTCTAAATAACAAAAACATCTGAAATCTTTTATCTGAACAGCCAGAGTTGTGACCACGATGCCTGCCATCTATTTGGAAAGCTCAGTATAGAGAATGTCAAATACAAGGCATTTAATGATCCATAGCGTCTCAATTCACAAACTAATCTCTAGACATTAAATTAAAGGAGTTCTGCTCACTCCTCCAAGATACTAAGATACCTCCTGTTACAAAGAACCTATCACGCCACATGAATACATAACCACCTTGAGCTCATTTGTTGGTACCTCCCAAATATCCCAAACTCAGCACAATCAAAATGCATTCCTCCTGCACGTTTCTTAAGAGAGAAACAATAACAAAAACAACAAAATGATAACTAACACTGAGATACTGCTTAGTATGGGCCGGACACCATTTCGGTGCTTTTTCTATATTAACCAAATCTTCACAACCACCATACGAGCTGGGTACTTCTGGTTTCTCCCACCTTTTCAGATGGGGGACTCAGGCTCATGGATTGTGCTGAGGATACACATCAAGGGCAGGCCTGGGTGGGGTTGGGCTTGCCTGCAGAACATCCAAAGGCCACTGTGGTGAGAGTGGACTGAGCCAGGAAATAGAGCACAGGGAAGGCTGGGCCGGCTCCCATCCAGCTTCGAAAGCAGGGGTGAAGATGTGGGAATTTATTCTAACTATGATGGCAGGTCCTTGCAGACTTAGGGGAAGGAGTGACGGGATCTCACTATGCTTTAGAAAGATCACCGGCTGGTGGAGACTAGACTGAAGTGGGGCAGGAATGGAAGAGGGAGACCAAGGGGGAGGTGACGTACTTGCTCAGGAGAGAGATGAGCACATGGGGGTTAGACCAGTGAGCTGACTGAGGAGGCAGTGAGGAGTGACTGGATTCAGAAGACATTCTACAGGTGAACCAGCAGAATTTGCTGAAGGCTTGTGTATGGAGTGTGAGATAAAGAGGATTACTCTTAGTCTTTGGCATAACAGAGTAAATAAAAACTCTGTTTACTGAAACGGGGAAGACGTGGAGAGGGGAAGACAGGCTGAAGAGGAGGCTGCGCACCAGTTGCGTCTCGGCCAAGGTAAGCCTGAGACCTGTGAGGCCTCCAAGTATCGCTGTCAAGCGACAGGTTCGTGGAGGAGCCTGCAGCTGTGGGGAGAAGTCAGACCCGACCAGGCGGATACCAGACCTCTGAAAGCCTTGGCACTAGACGAGCTTCACAGATCCACCAGAGGAGAGAGACTCCAGCCCTTAGAGACTGAAGGGAGGAGAATGAAGTAGCAATGGGGACTAAGAAGAAGCAATCAAAGAAACAGGAAGAAATCCAGGGGAATGTGGGGTCCAGGGAGAAAAATGGAAAATACTTCTAGGAGAGAGTCATCAACCGTCTCAAACACTGCTGGGAACTAGAATGAGATGAGACACCATTAGAAAGGCGTAATGGAGACCTCAGGTGATGTGTAACAAGATTGGTTTCAATGGAGAAGGGACAAAAGTTTGATGGGTCTGGGACAGAATGGGAAGGGAAGAAACAGAAAAACAGGCACAGAAAACTCCTTCAAGGATATGCTATAACAGGGCAGCAAAAAACAAGGAGAATTGCTGGAGACGGATGGATGGCAGTCGTGGAAAGGTTTGTCTTTGTGTTTTTTAATATAGTGATAATACAGCACATTTACAGAGCTGAAAAAATCTCACAATACCCAGCACTGGTAAGGATGTGGGTATAAATCACTGTGATCTATTGCTGGTGGAAATACAATCAGTAAATTCCTTTTGGAAGGAAAATTATTCATTCATGCAACAAATAGTTGTTGAATGCTTATTATATGCTAGGGACTATTTTAGAAGCTGGGGGTAGAGCAACTTAAAATATATATAAATAAGAATAAATAACAGACAAAAATGTATACCTCACATTCTGTAGGTGAGATGGACAATAAAGATAAATAAACAAAATTAGTAATATTCGCAAGGTCCCTGCCACCCTCCAGATATATCCCATTCTTTCTCCTCTGTGCTACGTCTACCGCTGCACTCACCACTCTGTCCTGCAGTTTATCTGGTTACATAACTGTGTCCTCTTTAAAGGCAAGAATGATGTCATATTCATCTCTGCAGTTTTTAATGCCTAACAGAACACAGGCACTTGATGCTTCTTAAAATGAAAGGAACACCTTAATGTGATGTAATTCCCAGAAGTATGTTAAAGAGCAGAATTTGATGAGAATTCTACGTGCCTGCCCATTTGTGCAAAGAAAGGTGAATTCTAACCACTGAAATAAAACTGGGCAGTAATACAAAGCAAAGCACCTGAAGTACAGCCTTGAATAAATCAAATGATATTTCCCAGACTCTGCTCACTTCTCTACGCCAGGTTCTCCAACATCTCCAAGCTGCAAACTGCAGTTTATCTACATTGTGGACTATCAGTTCAAGGACCGCCTTTCAAATGTGTTCTTGCTGAGCTCTTTTTAAAGTGGGAGAAAATACTTCGGTACCACTCAGTGGCAGAAGGGGCCAGCTGTGTGAAAAATTTTCTGGTTTATTTGAATTCTCCCTTGGTTCAAGGGTAAGAACTGACACACCGCGGCTAAGCAGTCAAGGCAAAGTAAACACTCAAACAACTTGTTAACAGGAGAAACTTCCCTGAGAGGATGAGGACAAGGAAGCGTGTTTCTTCCTTTTGCCAAATCTTTCCTCAACTATTTATTTATTGAAAAGCAGTGAAACAAATTCCAGAGTCAACTTTTAACCCCAGCACATGATCTGGTGCGTTACTTCACAGCTGTCCTTTCAAATGCCATAGCTCATTACTGCTACCTAAATATTACCACACGGGAATATGCCGGTCTTTCTGTTAGGGTAACATGCTGTCTGGTGGTTTGGGAGATTGGAAAGAAATTATGACCATGACAGTCATTTACTAAATATTTGTTGACTTGGTTTATATTTACCCATAGCAAGCCTGCTTAGCTTTTTAGAGATTTGTGAAGATGAGAACACGGACCCAGGTTCTGTTGCTCTGTGGGTCAGGTCGCTGGAAATTACAGTCAACAGGCACAAGTGCAACCCGGGTCCAAACTCACTAATAAACATCACTGACCACGAGGAGGGTTAGATGATGTATAAGTCAGAGTATACGCATTAGCACTGTTGAATACTATTGTCATTTTCAAAAGTATATTTTACGAAAGAGGAAACTCTTAATATTAGAGTTATTGCTATTTGACTAGTAACTTACTGGAAAACCAAAAAATATATTTTAACATATATATTTTTTAAATATATATATATCTAACATCCATGTGCAAATATACATAAGTATATACTATAAATGTATATAAGAAATGCATTTTATATTTTAGAATTTATATACACATAAATATAAATGTATAAATATACACAATTTCCCTGCACTGCTCTAGCAAATGAACAATCTGGTCATGTTTATCACAACTGAACAAGGCCCCTACCATCCTTTCACACACAGGCCAGTGGCCTTAACATGTATGTCATCTTCCTTAACCATAAAAATTTCCCCTGGCAAGGGAGACACCGGCCCTAATTTCCTCTGCAAAGAAACTGTTATCCCATCCTCCTCTCACCCTCTTTTCTGACCTGGAAACAGTGTGCAGAGAGAAAAGGTTCACAGTCAGAGGACGCCAGCCCACTCCATCACCCATCCCTTGCAGAAGGTACTTTGGCCTATGTTCTGGCACACAGAACATTCAGATATCCTCAAGCAAAACTTAAAAAAGAGAATTCTAACTTAAACCACATCAGGTAGAACAGAATTCTGATTTAAATCGCATTGTCATTTTTCAGATGTCAAGTGTTTTTCTTACTTAGAATTTTTTTAAGGCGCCCAGTGTGATTAACATAATGCCTGGTGATATTTTAAACAAAATAGTCAAGGTTTTTTTTTTTTTCCACAAATTCTGCAATGAATATGCTACTTTTTCAGGTAGAAAACTGTTAACCGTAAGTTTCTACAAATACTCATTGACAAAAAACATACACATTCAACACAGAAAATGTAGAATTCACAAATGTACAAAAAAGAAAAGTAAACATGATGATTCCACCACCTAAAGACAATACATCAATATTTTGATACATTTTCAACTAATCCTTTTCAGGATTTACATAGCTGAGATCATGACACACATGCAACATAGTTTTAAATCCTGTTTTATTCATTTATCATCTATTGATCATGTTTACTTATTAAAACTATTCATAAACATAACTTGTAACGGCTATCGATACTTTCTTGAATGGATGTACTTTAATTTGCTTAGCCATTCCCTACTGGATAGTTATGCTATACCTTTTTCACATATGTGTGTATATATGTATGGTTTTCTAAATTTTTTTTGCTGTTACAGATAATGCTGCTATGAATATCTTTGTCCATAAATCTTTAACCACTCTTCTAATAATGCCCACGTTGATTTTTAAACGTGGAATTATTGGGCCAAGGAGTAAAAACACTTTCAAGACTCAATATATAGATTGCCAAGTTATTTTTCAAAAAGACGGCCACAAGGTGCAACGCCATCCCCAATAACCACCATCATCACAGTGAGGGGCTCCCACTCGCCAACATATTACTTATATCCTTACACTGAGATAAGCAAAGTGTGGATTTAAAACATGAATTTGAGAAATTAATTAAAATATCTGATAGGGCATAAAGCAACATTCCTTGTCTAACCTGCTTGGGATTTCTCTATTCTAAATTTACATGAAACTAACTGCAGAAAGTATTGAGAGGAACCGACAATACAGGTCACGCTGATCAAACCTCGTCTATCTCTGAACTTTTGATTACAAAAAACACCATGGACACAAAAATCTCTGCTTTCCCCCCAACATAGGTTAAGGGGTCACTGTTGTTATACCATGTGATTTTAACTTATGTATATCTCTAAAAAATAAATTTGTATGCCAAAACTGCTAATAGACACTTCTTGGCAATATTTGCTGGCCTTCAAAATAGTAAATTACCACTCATCTCAAAACGTCATTCTCTCTTCTTACTGTTTTTTTTGTCCATAAAGCATATATATATTTCTACATCCCTCAACTCCTAGAGGCAGTAAAATGACTAAGGACTTGGATTCTAAATTGGGTTCCGTCTCGCCTTACTGTTGGTCATAGGCAAAGACCCAATCAATTCCCCAAGTGAAACACAGAAGTGTTAAGTCTCAGCCAACTCTCTGGTCTCAGAAGGAATGACACAGTCATGAGGAACTTCTTCTACCTCCTTTGTATCTTCAGAGGAAGTTAATGGCCAACATAATTCCATCATTTTTGCTGCAGTTCTGAATGGCTGACTTATGTGTCTGAAACGATGATCAGTGGTCACTTTGTCCCTCAAGAAAGCCCCCAGTAGCACAGTCTCTCCAGGGCACACACACACAAAAAGAACGGCTAGTGTAGGGCCCCATTCAACCTGCAAATCAGGGGATAATTCTTTCCTCCATGTGGTAAAAATCTTTATTCACCCACTCTCCTCCCCACTCTCATATGGCCCAAGTGGTGCTCTTCGGGTCCTGGACTGACATCCCTAAAGACTAGCTGGTATCTCCTGACTTACATGGCTTTCTCTAAGCCTTTCCCTCATGTCTACAGAGAAGGCAATTTGTCTTGCATTACAAACTGTACTTTCAAGCCATCCGAGGCTTAGGAGAATTTCTGTCGGCAAGGGAAGCTAAAGGTACGCCTCGTCTCAGAGTAAGAAAGGAAATAGTTCCCTAACATTTGCTTAACTTATTGTTCAGGTTATGAACTTCATGCTTTTATAACCCCTTTTCAACATGCTGCCAGAATAATTGTTTGGGAAAAGTCTTTCCTGAATTTCTAGATTTGATTCCTCTGTTTTTTGAAGGAACGCCTTTGCTTTCCTAAGGATGATCAAAGCCGTCTCTCTGAATTATCCCCTCCCTTGACTCCTATATCAGACTTTCTTAGAGTCTTTGAGGCTTAGGAAATAACTGTGATTAATTTGTGGATAAAAACTCGGCTTTGGGATCAGCATTGTTCTTCAAAATAGAAAATTCTTTAAGTTAGCTTCCTTTTTAAAAGGCATCTTATTCTTCAGGAAATAGTAATTTCCTACTTCAAAAAAAAGATTGATCCTTATTTTCAAACAATCTATTTCAAAACATCTCAACTGTTGAGGGAAAAAAAATGAGTTTCAGCAATAATTAAAAGAAAAAATAAAATATGTATAGTTTAAAATTTTGATTAAATACTGATTAATTCAGCACAGTTTCAATTCTGGAAGTCAAACATACAACACACCTTTTTTCTTAATCCTCTGAACTACCTTGACTTTAATCACAGCCAACTTTAAACCTCCCCTCAAAGTTGTCTTCATTCTGAATATTTGAATAATTCAGCTAAGAAGCAAACATTATTTCCTGCACAGACTTCTGTGAGAAAGAATCCTTACTTTCTCCAAGAACTATTTACTCAATCAATTAATTCTATACATAGGGCATCGACTTTGGGCAAGACCCTGGGAAGGGTATAAAAATAAGGAAGAGGAGGAGGGCATTGCAGCCTAACTGTAAAAGAGGACCTGACCATGATTAATTTTGTAAGAAAAGTGTCCTAAACACAATGAGTAGAAAGTATTAAAAGAGTTCAAAGCAGAGGAATTCACCATTCATTCAACAAATACTTAGTGCGTAACTACTATGTGTCAGGCACTGGGCTGTGCTGAGAACTCAGCCCAGAACGAAACAAGGCAGGACACTGCCTTCACGAGCCTTCGAGTCACAGGAGGACAGGTGACAACTGAGAAGTCATTCAAGCACAGACACCTAACAAAACGACTCAAGTTCTCGCCACAAGGGCTCCTGCAAAGGCATTCCATGTTGTGGATGGCTTCTTTTCATTTGGTGTAAACTTTTATATAACTGTTTCTATCAGAAACTAAGAAATAGTACTTTGATGTTACAGCTTCAGGCAAAGACACACCCACCAGTTCACACGACACTGCAGTTTCTAGTCTGAAAGTACCATATAGAGGAATCTGAACAGCCTGCTACGTCTATGTGGATGCTCTGTGAACAGATGCCAAGAGAGGGAGGTCCGTGAGCATCTTCTCTGCTCTTCCATCTGCAGAGCGTGTGCGTCACCTCCACAACTTGTGGAGTGCTCCGGTGCTTAGCCTTTACTTTGCCGTAAGGTGCTTTCATGAGCTGTAACTGTTTTTAAGTGCCATGTGAATGCAAGATACCTATGTGCCTTTAGAAGCATTCCCGTCTCCAAGTCCATTTCCTGACTCTCCCCCACCTCCGAAGGGCTTCCTCGCCAGTCCTCCTTCACCAGCCACCACCCTCCGGTCTTCTCTTTCTCCTTTGCTGAGTCCAGCAAACTCACTGCACTACATTTAGGACCAAACTATTTACTCACTTTCAAAATAGTGTTTATCCCCTATACACAAACTTGTTTTCATTGCTTGGTGGATTTATTTTTCTATCTGTGGAAACTGGCTATCTTGGATTGGGGTGGAATACAACATGATTTGTTTTTTCCCCATCAGAATCAATGGAAATGGTTTTTGCCAAGACGCACGGCTTTGGGGAACTACAGGTTTTCAGGAATTAAAGTCGGTAAGTGAGGATGAAATAGGTGAGCCACAGAATAAAGTAACTACAGGGGCCACTGGAAAACCTGAAGAGTCACTTGACCGACACCGAGAGGGCTGAGAGGACCTCACAGAGGAAACAACGATCAGGTGACTCATTGGGATGAGTTGGGGTGGGGGGAAGCAGGGGGCGTGGCGTATTCCAAGCAGAAGGAATAGTGTGTGTGCAGAATTCTTTAGAGGGAGAGAGGGGCAAGGACAGGAGCAGTGAGAGAGTGAGGCCACACAGGTGAGTAGAGGCTAGACCATAAAAAACAAAAAAAAAGCGGGTTAGGATGTCTGGATTTTTCCCTAAGAAGGGAGTAGTAATAGCTTTTAAGCAGGCAAGGGACAAGATCAGACCTGTGCCTTTGAAAAATCATTTACGCTGCAATGTGGAGAACGGCTGAAGAGGGGTTAGGAGGCTGTTGTGAGAGAGAATGGGGACCCGTCCTAGAGAAATATCAGGGGTAAAGGTAAAAGGTCAAAAATAACTTTAAGACATGGACATATTTAGAAGCTACTTTGGAGGTGGACTTGATAAGACTCAGATAGTGAATGGTTTGCGAACTGGGAAAGAATACGGCTCTCAGACATCTTTGGAATCTATGGTCCAGCTACTTCTGTTTCCCCACTGCTTCGGCCTTCAATGAAGGAATTACGGCTACTGTCCAGGTTTCTGGCTTGGACAAGTGAGTGCGTGGATGATGTGTGTTCACTAAGGCAGGAAGTGCACGGGAAGCAGCAGGGCTTCCCATGGTTTGCCGTTGCTGTTCGGCGGGTAGCAGGGAATGGGGAGAATGCATCTTACGGTGTAGAGCTAATGAGCTGAGGTGCAGATAAGAGAAACTCTAAGAAAGATACCTAGTAGACAAGCAAAAGAAACGCTGAAATGCTTGAGAGAGAGGAGGAACTCTTGCTCCCTACTGGGGATGGGGCCTCAGGCTGAATCCTTAAAAACAAAAACAAAAACAAAAACAAAACCCCATGACCTTTAAAGGGGTAGCAATTTGACACTCAACCCACATTATCAATACTACTAATAAAAAAATGTTTAACAAAAAAGGGAAAGATAGAAAATGACATCCCAGGGATGGAGTCAGACACTCAGACTTCTTAAAAATAAGTTTCCAAATGTCACTGGATTTCACACTCATGTACCTTTCAAAGGTACTTCGGTTTAGGGTAATCAGACACATTCCTTCACGAAAGCCTTTGATCAGTGACAGTCTTCACGTGGGCCATGTGGGGTCTTGAGAAATGAGAGTCTCAGCTGGCAGGCATCCTTCGGTGGGTTTACTGGAGGGGTGGGTAGGGGCGGGAGAAGGGTGAGGAAAGAGAAGCAAAGAGAGTGCTACCCTAAGTCCAGTGGCAACACATAGTCAGCACGTTCGTCTCTGGGGGTTATTCTCGATGCTTTTAGAAACTAGAGGATCCCTTAAAGTAGTCCTGTGCAACTGACAATGATGTGTTCTCCGGCCACGTGGCTGGGAGGCAGTACGAGGCACATACAAGTCTTGTAAAAGTATAGCTGCAGGGTATCCAAGCCCCAGGCCCTGGGCAGGCCGCTCTCTTACCAGAACTCAGCCTCGCTGTTGGACGTGCAGCTCTTGGTGGTACCCACTTCGAGAGCGCAGAAGGTTGGCACGGCCATTCAGATCAACATTTTTTAACATGTTGACACCTACAGACTTCACAGCCCCTCCCCCACTCCTGCGGGGTCTCCGTCAAGTCAGCCAAGCACGCACCCTGATCCTGCCGCCTGCAGAAGCACTTCCTTTCACTGTGGACCGTCAAAAGTGGAGGAAGAAAATGGAAGTGACTTGGAGTTATGGCACCAAAAAGGCCAAATGAGCAAAGAAATAATCAACTCCACATGAGCCACTTCAGCTCCCACACAATGGAAAGGGCCCAGGACTAACCCCAGGAAAGGTCACTGAGATCAAAGGTCACCAGCAGAAAAAGGCAACAGTGAGGGGCTGCCAGCTGCACCAGGAATCAATGTGGTCTTAATTACACACCGACAGAGGAGGGGTCGGAGCCAGAGCCCAGTCGGGTTCTATTCACAATATTGGCGTGTTTAAAAAAAAGTCAAGTGTTCCTGTCCCACTCTGTTTCAAAGAGACTATTTCTTCCTGCTTCTAGAGCACAGGAAACCAAGAATTGTGGAGATAAGATAATTCTGGCATCCACAGTGAGCTGGCCGGGAGAATTACGAATATTTAAAAGCTTAGCTGCATAGAGACAGTAAAATTCTAAAAAGTGACTTGGGAGAGATTTTTAAAAACACAAAATACAGCAAGTTTCAAGGGGATGACTTTGCAAGCATCATAGAGTCAACACTTGCCAAAAACCCAACACTCAGTAGATTTTCAGGTTTGTCGTTGGAATTGGCTTCATGGGAAAAAATAACAGAATTACGGTAACCACAGAACAAATGCCAAACGCAAAATTTTAAGTGTGCAAAGAACTAGCTAACCTTGAACGGACTGAGGTTATAAAGATCCAAACAGACATCTGGCTAACCTTCTTTGTTGGAGAATGAGAAGGAGAAATACGAAAACATTTGAAAAAGAGCTGTAGATAAGTGTTAGGTAATAAAACTAATATAGTTGTTAATAAGTCCAGTGCTTTGCTCAGACCTTACCAAATGGAATGAATTTTCCCCTGGCCATTACAAAAGACACCGTAATGGGGTCTGGTTTAGATTTCATTTCAATAACAGGGAAATAAGAACTCAAGGAGAAATTCATTTCCATGAAATACATTCTAATATATACAGTCAAACATTTAGGAAAAAGCAAAATAAGAAAGATTCAGAAATCGAAGAAAAAACATCTTTGCTGCAAATAAACTTGAATCAATGCTGGTTGAGCACTGGATCTCTCTCACAATGATTTTTATATTATATTACCTGCTGAATTATGAATTTCCTGGAGACCTGGAACATAGTGATATGAAATTTCCAAGGACCTTCGTCCATCTTTAAACTTGGCCTCATAACAGTAACTGAAGGAGTCTAGATTGCTCAGGAGGCCCTGCTTTGTTCAAGTTGGTGATGTGAATTAGGTCAGATCCAGCTTCATCGAAGCTGTTATGGCTCCATGTCAGCACACTGGGCACTGATAATGAGACACTTCAAGCACCCTCATAAGTTGGCATACGAGTCAATCACAGATTCCCACGCACTTAGTACACAATCACCACAAACGGAAGGATAAATCTAAAGATAAATAAAAAACAGACGTTGGCCTGTTGGAAGAAAACCTGCATTCCCAGACACTTTGATAGGCAATGAAAAATCAAAGAAACAATCAAGATACAATGTCCTGAAGAAATAGAAAACAGAAAAACAAATCAATCTCATGGTTACAGGGGAAGGGGGAGGGAAGGGGTACATTTGGGAGTTTGAAATTTGCAATGTTAGCTACTATATATAAAAATAGATTTCAAAAAAGCTTCTTCTGTATAGCACAGGGAACTACATTGCTATAGTAATACATCTGTAATAATCTTTAACAAAAAAGAATATGAAAATGAATATATGTATGTATATGCATGACTGGGACATTGTGCTGCACACCAGAAATGGATACATTGTAACTGACTGTATTTCAATTTAAAAAAAAAAAAAAAGGATCGAGATATCTTTCTAAATGCAGCACAATATAGCATGACATTTTAGTCCAACTGGGAGAGCCCGAGACAGTTGTAGCATTGGGTCCTGTCTGTCCACCAGAAAGGAAGCAAAGCTTGTTGGGACAACTCTGCTGGGCTGCGTATGGACAAACCAGCAGCTGCTGCTTTGTGACATTACGTTGGGCAACAGTAAACAGGATGGTCAAAAGAAAGAATTCAAGGAAACACCGATGCAGGAGTCACACACACATATACAAGACACACAGACACCCCAGGAAAACCGCAGCAGCAGACAGACCCAACCTGGAAGACAGATAAACTTACTCCAATGATGCTTCTCTGGGCAAAACTTTTCTGAAAATCCTTTGTTAATTATTTTCAGTGTCCTTGTAGAAACAAGGCATAAAAGTCATCTCATTAGGTTATGATCACACCTGATTTTGACCTCCATGTAATCTTAACTCCATCATCATCACCCAATTAATTCATGAATGGTTATTTCCCAAAAGAACTCAAGAACACCAAAAAAATTTTTTAGAAGTGCCATGACTAAAAAAGATAATTTCAAAAGAACTCCAAACTTCTTGGTACAGTAACAGCAATGTGAGATTAAATATACAGCTTCCTGAGGTGACAGACTTCTTCAAAGACACAATTCTCATTTAGATATGTGAGTTCTGGTGTATTTCTTAAGTCTTTCATATCACACTGTACTCACGTTTCCTCAGTGCACAGCACTTGTCATACCTGACAATGTATAGAATACACGTTACACGTTGATACATCCACAGACCTTGTAGCTGGACTTGTAAGGACTCATCACTAGCTTCAATGCACAACGTGTGGATTTGGGGTTTGGCTTTGTTTTTCGGTGAGATTTACCAAAATTAGAAGAGAATTATGAGTTTACTGTTTACATAATGACAGATGATTAATTTCAGTCTTAAAAGTCTAAGAATGCTGTGGGCTGGATCCTGAGCTTAATTTTCTAAAATCTCTTCACTCAACCCATTTTCTAACACACATTATGAATGGAGGTGGAAGCTGTAACCCAAAGGCACAAAAGCAGTTTCTCGTTCACTTATACAACAAAAATGTGTCAAGTACCTATGTTCAAGATAGCTGGGGAAAAAAGACGGGCAGAGGGAAGATGAAGTAAAATAAAACAGCAGAGCCCTTGATCTCATTCCCTAAACCTCTGACATCTTTAACGCCCGGCTTACACACAAACAGGAGCATTTAAAACTTTTCTGAGGTCTAAAAAAGTTTCGAAAACTGACAGGGGTCCTAATTTTTTAAACAATATATTTTAAAAACATTTAATAAGTACATTTTAAATATTTTTTTAAGTTAATAATTGGTGATCTAAAGTAATGGATTTCTTTTTCCTTCGGAATGTTATCCAGGCAGAACATGTATTAATTTAGTGTGGCTTAGGTTCTGTCTGCAAGTGGAAAAAAAAAACCCACGATTTCTTCCCCCAGCTTTAGAATTCTATGACAAGCATTTTACAAGCGCTGTGTTTAAAATGAAAAAGCACTTAAAAGCTTGTATGCACCTCTTCCACTGGTTTTGCCTCATCTTTGGCAGCCTCCAAAAATGACTGTGTAATGAGAGAGGAGAGGGGGAGAGAAAACAGCAAAGGTATCCAAAATCAACAAAATTTCAGCTCTAAAAATTAAATCAAAAGCATATAGTTCAGCACTTCAGTTTGCAAGCAAAAAAGAGACTGTGTTCACTCGTATTAAAAAAAAAAAAAAAAGCAGGTTGAAAAGAAAAAGAAGTAAGACACAAGTTTATGATTTCACTGTAAGAACCTGGACAGGAAGTCCCTTTACTTTGCATTCAGGTAAAGAAACTGCAGAAAATTCCCTGGCGAACTTTCTTGCTTTGTGAAAAGCGTCCTCCTCCATTTTCCAGTCAAATGATCTGTGAGGTTTTCACAGAATTCTGGAAACACTGTGAGAAACATGTACACAATGGAAAAGACAGGCCTTCTCATGAAAACACGGTGTTTATCTTAGAAAAGAACCATTGGTTATGGAGCAAACAGCCCTGCCAATTTGCAGACTACTTAGTTATCAGCTTTCCAAGAACTTACATTTAAAACATCTCACAGCGCCACATAATCATCTCCTTTTTCTCTTCCCAGCTTCCCTGACAACCTGAGTAAGTACTTGAGAGGAAAAGGCCCAGATGGCAGGTGTGGGTGTTCCAAAGCGTCAGATATTATTTTGTTTATTTGAATTACATTCTTTGCTTAAGCAGCCTCAGGGTACAAATAAAACATACTACTAATTAAAATAACCAACAGCAGTACTAATAAAACATCTAAAAAGCAGCTTTTATAGAGAAACTTTTTAGGCGTTCGCCTCCTGATCTCAATCTATGGAACAACGAAGGTACACTTAAAACGAAGTGAGACATTTCCATTTCTGTTGGAGAAGGATAAGAATCCAGTTTAAGTCCGCCGTCAGAGAGAGAATCCTGCTGGAGACACATGGTGTCATAAGCACGTGGGCACCAATCTCACAGATGGAGAAACATCTAGCGGGAGAAACAGCAAAGACACCACATCCAATCTGGGTAACTGTACACGGATAGTTCACGAAATTTAATCTAGAGCATTGGTTCCCAGACTTTTGGATTCCAGTAACCAGTAACATCTAAAAAGAAAACAAAACACCGCTATGTCCCCTGTTAAGACTGCCAACAATTCACCAAGTTTAAAAGAAAAGAAAAATGCCATCTACTGTCATTACTGGAGCAGAACAAGATGTAGGCAAAAGAAGAACTTACAGAATACATCCAGCTGTAGGAAGGAATCACTACATGGCTTTTGGCTGGTTTTTTCTCTTTTCACTCCAGGCAAATATAAAACCTCCATTATGAACCATGCTGGTTTGAAGATCAATCTTGAGAAATGATTAATCTAAAGACTTAAGTTTTCACTGTCTTAAATTATGTTACAACAGCTCAACACCAGCATTTGGTTATAAAATAGGCTAAGTCACGTGTCCCCTAATGGAGAAATAAACACAGATATGCTGCAACTTCTCATCCTGAATGTCCACCAGTAGATCTCCCGAAAGCAGTGTTTTCCCTCTTCTCAGTACTGACAGGTTTCTGTCACTTAAAAAGACCCCACTGGTCTGTGCCATCCCTACTTTTCATTAGTAACATTCCCCTC
The DNA here is from genome assembly GCF_036321535.1 of Camelus dromedarius. Taxonomy (NCBI): domain Eukaryota; kingdom Metazoa; phylum Chordata; class Mammalia; order Artiodactyla; family Camelidae; genus Camelus; species Camelus dromedarius. The sequence continues at coordinate 14,652,057 of NC_087469.1, forward strand.
CCCAAATAGGCCAGACTTGCAGATCTTACTGGGAAACTGTTGTTTCAGAGGCAGAAACTTTGTCCTGTGTATCCGTAATTCAGCTCAAAAGATTCCCAGTCTCTCTTCACTCTCACTGCATTCTGTTCTCAAATTTTGTTTTAAAACTTCTTTCCTTCTTCAGTAATGGCCTTGATTTTCATTTTAATCTGATTTCCCCTGGGTAAAAATTGTAGCCAAGGAGAAGTCATGCAGGGAAAATACAGAATTTGGTTTTACCTGACTCATCATACTGTTGAAAAATAACAGAACAAAACAGAACTAGGCTGATGGTCTAGATATTTATAGATCCCATAAATGTAGAAAATTTCAACCAGATCTGGATTAAACACTAGTCTGTCGGTTCCACGAGGGAAGGGAACGTCTGTTTTGCTCACCACTGTATATCTGACACTAACATCTTGCACAACATGAGTGCTTAATAAATGTTGATAAATTATTAAATGTATATTGAGAGAAACCCAGCAATGTTTCCTAGGAATTATATGTGACCTCAACACACTACTAATTTAATATGCTTAAAGACCTTCTAGCAAATCAAAAGAGAAATGACTGGAATGGTCTGATACTCTCAGACAGTTGTGGAAGAGAATCAGCACTGAAGTTTTACGATCTGTTCACTGAGTTTATCCATGTTTACCCCATGTTTACTTACTTTCTATTATGCAATTTTTAAAAATCAAGAGCTAATAATTATGTAATATAATTTGATAGGTACTGAGACCAAATGACTATCAAAGTACATGATGTAGTGCACAAAAAAAACATAAAAATGAAAAGAGTTCAAATAATGGATGTTATCAAAAGGTCTTTTAAATCTAAGGGGAGAAAAGATACTACAGCCAACACCAGAAACACTGCTACTTTTGCTCACAAACAGAAATGACTCAGTAGTTGTGAAACATCCATCATGATCTTACACATTCTAAAGGCATAGGACCGACAGTGGGTAAATGGAAATGGTACTTTTAGGATTGTCATAAGGGTTTGTCGCTAAAACAAATACAGTGGACTCGTCATACACTTATGCAGAGATTGGCATGACAGGCTACAATATCAGGCTTTTTAGACATAGAAGCCAATTAAGTGTCCATCAACAGAGGAATGGATAAAGAAGATGTGGTACATATACACAATGGAATATAATTCAGCCATGAAAACAATGAAATTTTGCCATCTGCAACAATATGGATGGACCTGGAGGATATTATGTTCAGTGAAATAAATTAGACAAAGACAAATACTGTATGTCTTCACTTATATGTGGAATATAAAACAAGCAAACAAATGTAACAAAACAAAACAGACTTACAGATATGGAGAACAAGCTAGTGGCTACCAGTGGGGAGGGAGGCAGGGGAGGGGCAAGATAGGCGAAGGGGATTCAGAAGTACAAACTACTAGGTACAAAAAAAAAAAAAAAAAAAAGATGCAAAAAACCAGCCAACTTTTATGTTAAATTTATAAGGAGTATAATCTATACAAATATGGAATCACTACGTTTAATACTTGAAACTAATATTATAAGTCAACAATACTTCAATTAAAACAAAAAGGTTTTTACATTGAAATTTTTTTAAATTTTAAAAATAAAATAAAATATCAGGGTTTTTTTAATCATACATAGTCACGTTTCCTGCAGTACGATATAAACTTTTGTACAGTCAAAATCGTGTAACCAAAATTCTACCACACAATGCTACTACCAAACAGGAAGATACCTCTCTAGGAAGCATTTCAAGCATACTTGAAGAGCACTGGCCAAATTAACTGGGTCAAACCACAAAGAGTTTTATAAACTTCCCTAGAACCATCAAGTCAATCTGTCTCATATCTTGTCAATACTTCTTTTTCTTAAAGTCCTGAATTTGGTACATAAATACCTAAGGAAAAGCAAGTATGTTTTTTAAGCAATCTGCCACAATGCTAATTTGATTTATACATACAGGTCAGGTAGATTAGTCACTCCCTGTCCATATCAGGCAATATCAACTTGCTCATTTATTTGCATAAATAAATAAGTTGGTTGTTAGGATAACTAATCATAAAATTAGGATTTTTAATATATTGTACAAGGACTTAAATCAGAGCTGCCAGGGAAAGATTCAACTGTTTTAGTCAGTAGACCTTTCTGCCTGTGCGCAAGAGAGCAATGATGTATCCCCAGTGGTCATCCTGGGTCACTTGGAAATGATTTGGGGAAGCAGGGCTCGAAATATAGCATAAAAAATCTCACCAAAGACTTCCCTTACTCTACACCACCCTTGACTCTTGCTTCCACTAGGCAGAAAATTGCTTTGTGTGGAAATATATTCATTTATATAGAAACAGATAGAAAAGCAGAAGTTGTGAATCACCTTCTAGCTCATGGCAGCAGACGTGTGCCAAACTTGAAAAGCATATGACATAACAGATGGTGTAAGAGAAGTGTCTGCTAGGGACACACGTGTTTACAAACCTCTCACTCACTATAGATAGTTCATCAACAATCAGTAAATACTATGCATACATACACTTCACTGAATGGGTTTTTTCATTTTTTCAGTATTACATATCCCGGTGCACTTTTAAAGTGACTGGCCCATAAAATACTGGACCAGTAATTAAAAACAAGCTCTTCATTAAAAAGAAATAATGTTAAGCATGCTTAAAATCTGAAGAATCAAATCAAATAGTCCAGTGAAATATAAAATAAATAAAAGTATCTTCCTACTATTAAACTCAATGCTGACAACATGAAAAAAAAATTTTTTTAAAGACTTAAAATGTTTGAATTATATTGGTTTGTGGTTTTGCCATAATATATGTATTCATTTTAGCTTTATAAGTTTGCATTTAGTTTATTTTATATATAATTAAATGAGATTAATAATAAAATTATATAATCAACATGGGGGTTTATAGGAATTCTTCCCTTTGAAAAAGTCACACATTATTCAAGTGGTCACCACTTTCTAGCAAAATGTAGGACATGTTTATGTCAGTTAAGACATTACGTTAACTAACCAAACACAGGTCTATTTCATTGATCACACACATCTTTGCAAATCTCAACTGAGAATGGGGTTGGAATGACAGGACAAGAATGACAGTTTCAAATACTAGATTCACATTCCCCAAAATCAAAAAGGTTAAAAGAATCTTGTAACTGCTACCCAACTCCATAGCCACCAAGACCACTTCCTTCAGAAAACTCTATAAATGCAATTCAACCAAGCTTTATACACCCAGCAGGAATATCTGAAAAATCTGTGCATTTTTAGAGTTGTGGCACAATGTTCCCTGCTGCCAACATGCTCACTATTGCTACAAAAATTACTGTGCTTTCCTTGAAAACCCAGATACCGGTGATGAAAATAGTCGTTAGGCCAACCTGTGGGGTAGAAGAAACAGATGGAATTCCCAACACTACCCAAAAATATTCAAAACAACAACAATAAATAGACAAACATCTCCTCTGAAGCATTATTACCGTCACTGCTGATGACAGAAAAGGAGCTACAGGACAAGGAGACTGGAAAGAGGTGCCTAGAGCCCCAATGTACCAAGTTGATTCCACAGCTCCTGGGCCAGTTCCCTGGATGTCCCTCCACTGCTGAACCTCAGTCTTCAGTAGTCACTTGAGGGCTTATCCTGGCCACCAAGAAACAAAATTGGGGCATGGCTGGAGCGGGGCTGACAGCACACATAACTGGCCTTTCTCCAAGTCAAATATTTGCCTCTGATGATCCTATATCTATTCTATTTCTTTCTTTCTTTTTTTGAAACAGCTCAGGAATGGCACTTTATTGGTGGTCTTTAATGCTACCAATCCTGGCTAAGTATTTATCTGCTCTGACCATATGGAAGCCCACGGGCAAAGCAGGAAATTTGGAAGAACAGACATAAGAGTCAAGCTCATTATTTAAAAAAATATATATTTATTTAAAAATAATGATGTATATATATGTGTGTGTGTGTGTATATATATATCACCTAACCTAACCACTCTCTCTGCTAGGAGCCATGTCCTAACCAACTCAAGCACATACAATCAACTCTAGCTTATTCCCACACTTACAGCCTCGTAAAGTTGAATCCCTACTCATTTGATTTTGATTTGACAGTCTGCAATGCAGTGACATCACAGTACTGTTTTGTCAACTGTAAGCCCTCCTCCCATAGATAACATACCAGAGTGGCAAGAGCAACTGCTCACATTCCAGGAGCACCTACCAAGCGCCAGTCACTGTGAGGAGTCAGTGAGGAGGTCCAGAGCCTGATGAGCCACCGTTCCCATTATACAGACAAGGACACTAAAGCACACAGAGGCCGTGTCACTAGAAGGCAATGGAGTCTGGCTCTGACCCGGGGCACCCTGACTCCAGAGTTTACCCGAGTCTAAACCTGTCTGACCCGCTGCCTGAAAACTCCCAGGTTAAGAAAATTCCATTTACAGAAAGCTAATTCATTCTCAAGTCAATGACTTCACTGATCTGGAAATTCCACACGCTCAATTTACTTCAAATAAGGGGGAGAGGGTTCTTCCTCTACCCGTTTTCTACTAAACAGCATATGAAGGATGAAAAACAAGAAATGATCTTCTCTGGTTGGACGCAGCACCATGTGGAGACTAATGATTTAACGTGCTGCCAAGAACAACTGGCACTTTCCAGTCACACACACAATCTATCTGCTGGTAAGGAGACAAGGCACAAATGATACAGCAAAGGTCAACTGCAACACTCGAAGGCCCAGATATGCCATTACAAGTGTCCAAATCATTGCTGCATAGTGAGAGAGCAAGGGGTTGAAACTGCCTTAGGTGAAAGCCAAAACTTGCAAATAACTCAACCTCATTAGAAAATAAAGAGGAAAATTCCTTACAAGTTAAAAATTCCACTAAAGAATACATAACATCAAAGAAAACCATGTTAAGAAAGATGTCAAGATAAGAAGTAAGATCTCTAAAATTTCAAGAATTTAATCATGTAGAAGCCAAATTAATCTGCTGACCCAAAAAATAGGATTTTAAAGCCACTTAACTATAACCTAAAAAATAACACACAAATTAATACATATTAACCACTACAAATAAAACTACAGTACAGACTTGGCTTAGACTTGGCAATTAGAGATCTCAACAAGTATTCATTCTTGTTCTGTTTTTCTCCGTTCAAAAAAGAAAAAAAAAAAACCTACAGACAAGCCTCATCAATCATTAAGAGGGCCTGGTTCTGATATTATACGAGTCCTGTCAACCTTAATCAAATTGCTTGCCAGATCGTAGATAAGTAATGACTTGCTTAGGTTAAGCAAGGCCAGAGTTTTCCTTCTGTAGTATATACATCTCCAGAGTGAAAATAAACAGCCTCACACCTCTTACTGGGAGCTGGACTGCGCTGCTACAACCCAGCCTTCACTGCAGCCCAGGAGGGGAGCAAGGTTTGCCTTTAAGAATATCTGTTTTTCTTTCTTTCTTCTCAATCTGGTCATCAAAACTATTATTACGTATCTCATTAAACAGTTAACAACTGTTTGTGATCTGCACTGAAAGAACACAAGCGAGCTATGCTCAAATGCTGCAGCATTAACATTTCTTTTAGCCAGTACTATACAATGACATAAAACGGAAAGGAAATAGCTTACGATTGACAAATGCAATACTAGCAGAATCCCTTAAACCTGCAAAACTTGTACTCCTTTTCTAACATATCCAAGAAATGAAAAATTAAGTTTCGACATCATCTGTCATGCTCTGGACACAGGAGCATCATGGAATGAATGTGAAAAGAAAGAACAGTCGATTGATTTTATATTCATTCCACGAGCAAAGACACAAATGTAAAATGAGATTTATTTCTAAAAAGCCCCCTTTGCTATTTTCCTTACTGTGCGTATAATTGGAAAGGGCTTTCAAACTTCATTTTCAGGTGGAATATACTATTAGAGATTTTCTAAGCATCCAAGTACCTGCTCTAAAGAAATGTATTAGAAAGCAACCATTCCTGTGGCTGGGGGAGGGGGGGATGAAATGATCTCTTTAAAGAGGAAAGAGTTTAAAAATACAAGACACCTGGGAGTCAATTTTGTCTTAGGCAAATTCACGTCAATCTCTCAATATCTTCCATTAGGTCAATAGAATCTAGAATGCAGATTCCGTGGCTTACAAATGTCAAAGACAAAAACAAACAAACAAACAAACAAAAAAACCAAGCAAACAAAATCTTAGAATTTGACTATTTTATTCTATTCCTAAGCAGACAAATGTGCAAATATAACCTAAATTAAGCTTAAAAACAAAGACTACAAATGACCTCCTCTTCTACCATTAGATATTTTAAAGCTCATCCAACTTTGAACATTAAAACTCTCGTATCTGATACTAATGTTTAATCATTTATTGTCTTCATGATTTCTGTTCTCATGAAAACTTTACTATCTCATACATTATTGTGAACAGAAAAAAAATTTGTAAAACATTCTGCAAAGTACAAAGGACTCTAAAATTATTTAAGAAATGATCGCCCTCAGAAAGAAGCTAGGAGAAAATTATTCTGTATATGGAAGAAAAAGAACCACAAGACAGGGGTTGTAACTGTTGAAGGGGCAAGTCCTCAGCCAGGACTCAGTGAGCACGGGGAGGATCCTGGTCCCTGGCGTGCCTGTCAGCGCCCGCAACGCCAGGCCGGACAGGGCTTTCCTTCCCAGCCCTCTGGAGGCACCATTCTGAAAGTCTGCAGGGCTCTCAGACAAGGGCCCTGCTTTGCCAAAGCAACATTTCATTCCTTCGTCACCATGTTACTGTTACATTGCCCAAGTAAACCCGCGGACCTTCTAGGTGAATCAGGCACAAAAGATGCTAGCATTTCTCAGTGAATTCGACTTTTACAAGCAAATGGGGACTCTGTCTTTCTACAATATGTCAAGTGAGAAGATTTTTTTTTTCCAGAAAACTCGCATTTCAACATGAAGGGGGAAAAAAATTCTTAATAGCACGAATGAAAAACACAAAACTCAGTTTCTCATTCTTGGTCATTGAAGGCCTCGGGAGTTTAATCTGCAGTGCCTGGTCCATGACCAGCTGACATCTATAATGACAAGAGATTTGTACAATAAGGAGTGGAGAGGAAGCATGGATCTGATCAAGTGTTAAAATCTTTGTTCCACAGGGCTGACCATTTCCTTATCTTTCCCCTAACAATCTACCTATCTGGAAGAGAAATCCCAAAAGTAACACGTGGACAATTTTTCTTTAAGATAATTTGTTATTTTCCTGTGGGACGGGATACAGCCTGGACTTACAAAGCTCACATTTAGAAACCCACTATGGTAGGGAGCTACAAGACTCTTGTTAACATTAGTAACATGTGTATCTAGTCAAATCCCTGAGCTAAAATTTATTTGATGCTGCAAAAAAAACCCGAATATCAAATCTCTGCACAAGCTGTATTCTATGATTAAAAACCCCACCGCGGCTGCTGTCACAGAGACAAATGTGAAATTATTTTAAGACCTAACCACTGTGACAATAGCTCTTTTAAAACGCATCCTTAAACACAAAAGAAATAACCAATAATGACAATTTTGTTTGCTAACCTAATAGGAGACCGCAGTTAACAACTCATCTTAGAATGACTCAAAATTGGCTTTAGTTAGCCATGGGATTAAAAAAAAAAACATCAGCTCTAAAATGTATGATGAAAATTATATGAAAGAGCTTACACAGTTCTACAGTCAAAACATAAATAACTTAATGACTAGAGCTTAGATTTAGGAACTCAGGGTAGAAGTCTGATGTTTGTTTTTGTTTTAATCTCAAAAAAGACTCAGCCATAAGTGTGCCTAGTATTCAACAAATAGAAACCAAAAGAACCAACTCAGAGATTAGAACCGTTCTAATCAGATCATAATACGACTTGAAAATACATTCTTAAGAAGAAGTATATATTTAAAATTAGGTCTAAAATGTCTTTAACCCATCAGTACTATAATCCTCCTTACTGGAGAACAAAACCTGTTCATTTCATTTTGGAAGAACATTTAATGTTTAATGGAAGGAACAATAAAATGACGTTGTTTTAAAAAGTGATCACAGTAAGAAAGATGAGCCCACAACATAAATTACGGGCACAACATAATGGTAAAACTAGTGTCGGTCTATTCAGGAGTTTTAATAATCTATTAAGAACTATAAAAAATATCTTCTTGGGGTTTAGCAGCCCCAAGATCTATTGGAATTACTGCTCAGATGCAGGGAACTCTGGTGTATGAGTTGTCACTAATTTCACAAGAGTGAACAGGGTAAACTGCCCAGGAGGAAACACTAGATTCAATCAAATGACGTCACTTTCCTGGTGTTTATAAAGAGGAATAAATAGCACCTTTCTTATAAAAACTACAATCACACTCATAACCACAATCAGGCATTCATTCACTCTCACAAGACCGTTTTAATAGCTAATTGTCAAACTTTCTGAATATATTGCAAGCTATGGAACATCAAGCCAGATAATGAAGTTTAACTTCACTCCAAAGATGAGCATTCCTCGTACCCACTCTCCTAGTCACCAACCTGAGAGGAAGTTTAAACTACTGAAATAGCGGTGAGTGATAAAACAGTATGTCCGTTCCAGCTGAAACCATGTTCACGCCCTAATTCTTATTGCCTCTTATTCACTGTGTTATTTTGTTGTACACACGCCCTGGGGCCAAAACCATGAAAACAAGCCAAAATAAATGGGCAAGAAAAATCTTATCCCTAGCTTATGATGCTGTTTTTTTTTTTCATTGGGATACAAGAGGCTGCCAAATTCTGATGTCACTACAGTAATTTCATGGCCTGAGAAAAGCATTTTGTCCGTTAGACATTCATCCTCCTTGCCAATTTCACCTCCAGGTAGTGTGCACACTCACTGAACAGTCATCAAATTATAGTAAAATAGAAAATGCTAATTACTTTTACTCTGATACCTAAAAAGCCAGTAACTGTCAGAAATTTCCCTGGCAAGAGACAGAGTGCAGAATGAACTTTTTACAGGAAAACTCCTGTAATACTGAGTATTTGAAAAACAGACAAAACATGACATCAGCTCTCTGGACACAAAGTAATGTTGCACATAACTAAAATATACATTTTAAATACGTAAAATGTTTGGCAAGCATTCCAGTAATAATGACAGTGGATGTCCCAGTATCTTCAATATTTATTATGTTTTCTTTATCTAAAGCTTACTTTAATCTTCATCACTTGAAGATGTGGTCTATCTGAACTCGACATGCAGAGTTACTGATCTCACTGGATTTAGAGAAGAATTGTGTGTTGAAATCATCCATGGGTCTAGAAGTGACAGCTCACCAAGTTGCTATTCAGTGTGGTCCACCCAGCGTCATCAACATCATTTGGAATCTTGTTAGAAAGGGATAGTCTTGGGATTCGCCCCAGACTTTACCAACTCAGAATCTGCATTTTAATATCCCTCCCTGCCAAGAAACTCAAACGCACATTAAAGTTCGAGAGGCGCTGCTTTAGGACTCGGATACATTCGGGACATCTGGGTGTCGTATTTGTAAGGCAGTGCAAGGAGAGGGGTGAGAGGGATGACTGCATGTAGGGGAAAATCACATCGTCCTTCGGGAGTAAGAAAACGATGAGACAGACGTGTACACAGTGACGACAGCATCAGCGTGAACACGAGAGACGTGTTCACTGCCTGCAAGAGACAAAGGACAAGGTGTATTCAAGGAAGTTTAATTTATAAATTAGGCACAGAAAGAGATTAATAATAACCAACAATAAAACAATTTTAATATGCTGTAATAAAAGTTGTATGAATGTGGTCTCCCTCTGTCTCAAAATATCTTCTTGTACTGTAATCATCCTTCTCACAATGACGATGATGAGATGAAGTGAGGGGACGGATGCAGGCATTGCGATGTAGCGATAGGCTAGTGCTGACCTGACGATGCGTCAGAGGGAGGACCATCCGCTCAGGGTGATCCTGGATCGTGGAGCCGTGATGACATGGACAGCTGGATATCAGGAACAGAACCACATTGAGGGTTTGAGGATCTTGGGGGGGATGGCCCGCGATTTCATCACACTACTCAGAACGATGCACAACTTAAAACGTACAAATTGTTTCTTTCTGGGATTTTCCATTCAGTATTTTTGGATTGCGGTTGACCCGGGTAAATGAAACTGCAGCAAGTGAAACCTGAGGTGTGGCGGGTGGCACTGTAGGTGGTGCTCAAGGAGCACAGCTCCCCCACCAGACCCTGCTTCGTGCAGTCCTACAGCAAAGGCCCTCAGAGGTCGCGTGATCCTGCGTCTCACCCAAGGCAGAGACTCTTTCCACACTGTCTTCTGCAAAGGCCACTAGAACATATCAAGGCATAAGGAGCTCATGCCCCTTCGAGAGAGCGTTTTTCACAAGGCAGCTTTATTTGTCAACAGTTCTTCCTTCTTTTGAAATAAAATCTGCATCTTTTGAGTGCCCCTACGGGACAAAAGATGAATGGTATATCACTACTTCAACACTCTCTACCCTCATTGAAATCTTGGCCACTGGTGCTCTGATTTAAGAGAAAAGGGGGCAACCTGCCCCTCTGGAGTCCAGAGGATCCCATCCCTACACTCGGCTTATGTGAAGAATGACCTAATGTCCAGGAGCTATGAATAATGAAATTTAATAAAATTAAAAATGCTGAAAAAGACAATGCCTGCGGAGAGAGAAGTGGGCTATGTCCAACCAGAACATCCAGAAAATCCCTCATCAACATTTCCAAGAACAGAAATGCAAGCTATTGGGGGAAGGGTATATAGCTCGGTGGCAGAGTGCATGCTTGGTATGCACAAGGATCAATCCCCAATATCTCCATTAAAAATAAACAAACAAATAAAACCTAATTACCTCCCCCTAAAAAAAATTAGTAAAGAAAAAAAAAAACAAAACTAGACCCAAAAAGTCAGAGAAGGGAGAAGGGAGGAGACGAAGAAGAAGAAGAAATATAAGCTATTAATCTCAACCACAACCCCCTTCAAAATAAAATTTTAAAAAGCCAAACAGCACTTCTGGTTCATCGACATCATCTTGTATTCTTGTTTCACTGTTTGGTGAAATAAGTTTTATTCTGTATATTAGGGAATCTCAACAATACAAACAGAAATTTCAAACATATAGGCATAGCCTGACAGCAACTGTTAAGAAGGTTAGTTGCCAAAATTCTTCCTGATTTAAGTGTGAGGTCTTCAAAATTTTCCTGTAGTATAACATCCTTGCTCCATTTTCTTCCATTATTGATGGATTTTTCTTTTTCCAAGACAGCATTGTACTGTTTCGTTTTCTTCTAGAATATGGCACTAATGCTGGGCTAGTGGTTACTTCTGTTCAATTCTAAGTATTGCTTATGGCATTAAATCCTAAGCACGGAGGATATAAACTACCTTAGATGTTCTTCTCTGTTTTGAGGCTCCCTCCCTTCCTTTCTAAACACACACAAAATGAACGTGGTTATCAAAAGATTTGCTTTATGGAATTGTGACTGCAGGTGATTATATTACCTGCAGCCCAACTTTGTGTATAAAAATAAGGTCATGGCTTTTTCTCTAAGACAGTGACTGGGATCTGATTTGCTAACAATTTCAGAAGAAGTGTTGTTATTTTCTGGTTTTCCCAATGACTACACACCTAATGGGCCAATAAAATGAACCCTTATGAATTTCAAAACATGTAAAAGATGCTAAAACAATTTAAAAAGCATGAATTACGCCCGTGCACAGTAACAGAGATGGATCTCAGACATGTGCAAGTGACCAGTGCAAGAAACCAGACACAAAAGAGAACTTAGTGTGCAAGTCCATTTTTATAACATTCAGGAAGAAGCAAAATTCACGTATGGTAAGAGTTGTCAGAATCGTTCTCTACTGGGGGTGGTGCGGTCTGGGAAGGGGCACCAGGGAGCCTTCCAATGACAGAAATGTTCTGCATCTTGGTCTGGGTTATCACACATACGTGCATATATAAAAGTTCATCTGGCTATTCGCGGAGTACGCATTAACTGGACACTTGCGTACATTTTTATATTATACCTCAATTGGAAGAAAAAATGCAATACATTGTTTCCCAGTGTCTTTTAAGTTTCGATTGCAGAATGAAGGAAACTGTAACACACTGAAAACTACAGCCGCTACACGCACCCACACTACTACTAACTTCTGAGAATTCCTCATTACTTCATCTTCAAAAGAAATCACTTCTGGATCAAAGTTATCTGACTAACATGTACAGGACGAGTTACTTAAAATAGCAGCAGCTAACATTCATAGAGGTTTGACTAGATGCCAAGCGCTTTACTTTCATTATCTCATGTAATCCCCACAACAGTGGTAACTGATACTATTGTTATTATCCCCATTTCACGGATGAGGAAACCAAGGCTTAGGTCAAGATCACTGCCCCAGCTCACAAAAATAAAAAGCGATCAGCTAGTCTATGACAAGAATAGCTGAAAAGCAGCTGTATGTCAGCTTCTTAATTCTATTTATATTAAGCAACATAAAAATATGGCAACAAAATGTAAGCAGAATATATCTAACTACAGTAGCATAACCTGTGTATTTATCCCCTCTCAAGTAAGATATGAGGAACTTCAGAATCCCTTAATTCTATGATTAAAAGGCTCATCCCTGGTTCACAAGAACTGAAGTCCTAACTCACATTCCAACTGATATGCAGCAGAACAAAGTGTGCTTTGGGGTAGTTTTTTATTATCTCTGGCCATCAAAATACATCACACAGCAAACTGCCTGAACAACTGTGAACCAAGACGGGCTCAATGCTAACCTTAGTGTTTACACCCATTCATTTCGGAGTCCTTTCCATTTGGCCATACTAGTAGGAGGTAAGCCCAGGATGAAGGTGGGGGAAAAATTAAACATATTCTCTAACAGGCTTCTTTATTTTCTAAACACTAAGTATTGCGAGGAGAATTTGGTAGACAGCTACATGGAAATAGGATGGAAAGAACTGTGACACACAACATGCTCTTAATTGGGAACAAAATATATCAAATTAACCATCAGATAGGCTACTGCACTCTGCACTAGTTAAAAACGACAAGCACTGGAATTCACAATCATTTTTAACTATTCCCGGAAGATGCAAATTGATTAACTACACTATCCAAGATTCAGAACTGCTCCTCCTTGAAAGAGTACACAAGAAACAAGCTGGGCTAATAGTCTGAAAAATGTTTGTATCCAAAAATTATTTGGGGGCAGGGGAGGAGGGGCGGGGGAAGGAGGACACACTGATGTTTCTCAAAAATTCTGCTCCGAAGATTTTATAGAATATTTTTGGTAGATATATTTTCATTTACTTGTGGCTGCTGGCAAGTCTGCAAAGCGATGCCTTAAAAAATAGCAGCGACAGGAAAAAAAAAATCCTTTAAAAAGACAGCAGGAAAGAGAGATATACCCTAAATGAACTTAAATTCTGTAACAATAATGTCACAAAAACACAATTAAAAAATCATATAAAAGCAAAAGAGCAAATTCAAATATGCCTACTCCAACAAGTATTTCATCTCTGCAAAATAATCTGCTTCACAGAAAAGTCTGATTTTGCTCTCGGCTTGAAAAAGTTATTATAACAATCAAGCAGCTCTTGCAGGCAAGACCAAACTGTAACACAATTTTACATATTTATCAAAAGATCATTCAGAGAAAACTTACCCAGTCTGCAACGTGTATTAGCTTGTGCTTCGGAGGGAAAGCAGAAAAGTGACTTTTGGTACTTGCAGTGGTGTTCACTTCGGGGGAAAGACACATCACCCCAGCCGTGCTTGTAATTAAGTCCTGACTAGCAGGTTGGGCTTTTCTCTTACAAGATAAGCTGTTAAGTCATGCCTTGATTTTAGATCTGCTAACATATGGAGTCTTCTAATGTAGCCTCTCTCCGCCCCCCGCCCGCCACCCGCCCATCTCCACTCCGCTCAGCTCCCTCTGCACACACACACATACACACATACAAAAAAGGCACTGCAGGGCAGAAATTCCTCAGGTGCTCGCTAATGGAATTCCCAGGGTCTTGGAGCCGCTTCGGGGATCAAGAGATCTCATCGCCCCTGCTGGGGTAAGGAGCAGCAAGTCTGTTCCATTTAATCAAATACAGAATGAATTTTCAGCTCTATTCACTAGCTTGTCTCCAGGGCTCTCAAAAGGCACCAGGCAGCTAGAATCACACACATGTGGCTCTTTTAGGCAAGTATAATTAGTTTGATTTTAAAAAGCCACATTAATAATATCACCTCAGGACCATTATTCAGGGGACAGATGACAATGATACTGTATGTTTTAAGCCTGACAATGGGGAAAAGAGCACAAACAATGAGGGAAAACTTGAAGGATTAAAAAAAGAAAAAAAACCAACAAACCAGTTTTCATTTAATTGTAATCCTATTTTTTAAAGTGACATTAAGTATGTTCCATATACCATCTCTTAACTCAATTGCAAAGAATTAAGTAAAGCCCTCCCCCCCACTGTCTTGAAAGTGAATTAGTACCATATACGCAACAAAAATTCATAAGCAGAATGTTTATAAATCAGTGACATGTTTGCATACAATATAAAAATTTAAATAAAAACAATAAAACCTTCTCTAATTCAAGTTAACAAAATTTCTTGAAAAAAGCACCAATCAAAAACCACTGTCAAGCCAAGTCCTTCAAAGCAATCTATACAGCAACCAGACTGCAAATTCCCTTTCTAATCTAATTAATTTCTATTAAGTAGCAAGATCATATACCTAAAGACCACCTGGCAGAAAACTCAGCTTCTCTTCTGATGTTTTGCCTTATTTACACTCCTTCACAGTACAAATGCTTATAACAAGGCAATGGCTAACGTAACGATGTGTTAAAAATAACAAATTTTTCACTTAATTATTTTCAATTTTCCTATCTCCAGCCTGATTTCACTAAGATAATGTTTGGCTACTGAAATCATTTCTCCAGGATCTTACTAAGAAACAACACCGATTTTGGTCTAAATGCCTGCATAAGAAACATTTCTAGAGAAGAAAAATTTTACTTCAACTTATATTTTGACAAAGCCATAAACAAAATCATCTAGAAAGTCATGAACGCCTAAGGGCAAAAAGTGGAAAAATAAGAAGAAAGCACAAGAACTAGCCAACAAATTTTACCTGATCTCTTTAGAGCACAGCCCTATGACAGGAGTTCCTATTCCAACAGCAACACTTCATCTTTATATATACCTTGCAGATGGGGATGGGAGAGGGGGAGGCGGGGGAGGCGGGGTCCTATCTTAAAGTGAACTTAATTCCTTTCATGCAAAGTCAAACCACCTGCAAAGAGGGCGAGGAGTAAGATTGATTTAGAAGCCAACCTACACAAGCTGGATGGGTCTGCTCCAAGTCCTAAGGGTTCTTTCTACTTCCCCGCCTGAGAGTCAGAGCTGTTTAAGTACTTTCCACAGAAGAGGAGGTTGATGAGAACCACGGCAATCAATCAAAGCATCCCAAGTGAGTTACTACACAAACAATAGCACAGTACCTCTAGTAACTGATGTTCCTGGTTGACTAAACTATTCAAACAAAGACAGATTTTCCAAATACTATATCCGAGTTTTTGCATGCAAGTTAAACAATATACACTTGTGTGTGTGTTTTTTTAATAGAAATATAAATGTTTCTGCTCTACGCACTGCCAAACACACACCCAGGGCACGTCTTTACAAAATGAAACAGGTTTTCTCCATCCTTCTCATATAACTTAAAGTATGAGGCAGTTTATTTCAACATGTGCATAACAGAAACTACAGTACTTGGTGCCTCTCTGGGTTCCTAAGAATGCTTTCTAGTTAAGCACTAAATCAAATTTTCCAGAAATTTTCTGGAGTTTTCTTTTATCTTCTATTAAAAGTTGAACTACCCCACATTTTCAACTAAAAGAGACTACACCCCAAAATGAGCTATAAAATGTAACAGAACGTTTAAACTTGTACTGAGAATAAACTCATTTCATTCTCCAGGCCCCTCCCCACCCTATCCTAGCAGGCACTGTCCACTAGGTATGCCAAGTGTCAGCTGGGGAGTCTGAGGGCTGTGGCATCAGTGAGGCACAGAATCAGAACTGGCCTCTTTCATCTTTCCTGGCCATTGGTCTGAGAATAAATCTCGTTACCTTTTAATCCAATCTTCTGTTTCTCAAGGTGTCTGATTTAAGACACAGAGGTTCTGTTAATGAGGTTCCCTAAATTCTAGATCTCAGCTAAAAAACAGCCTGCCCCTTAACGCACCTGCCACCCTCTGGAGTCCGGACTGGGAAAGGCAGGCATTCTAGAGAAAGCTCCTTTTGGAGAGCCTTCCACCTGATTTGGTGGGGTTAGGGAGAACAATGAAGGGAAGGGCGAGAGAGCCTCTCTAACCCCCTCGGTGATTTATTACTGAAATTCCTAGATGTGGAGAGAATGCAACAAAGGTCTGGAAGCTGCAGAGTGAAATAAATAGCGAGCTGTAATGTATTTAGCAAATGATAATGCAGTCCACAGAGAGCTTTACAGAGGGGAAGGGAAAATACGCTCCCTGGGGCTGGGAAGAAACTGAGTCTGTGAAGGCAGAGAAAGATACATTGTGCAGAAAATTTCTCTTGATTCTCCCTACACATAAATCACTGTCTCTCGCGGGCGCTCCGCGGGGATGGAGGCTGAGAGAGGCGAGGGACCTCGCTCCCTTGGGAAAACGTGCTGGCGCCCCTTGCTCCCCGCTATGCTGCATCTCACCTGCTCTGGCGGATCATCGTCAAAGAGATTTAATCGTGTCACTGACACCTCACCCTGCCTCCTCCCACGAGGTGCCTCAGAGTCCCCAAGGACGCGGGACCTCGGGATCCCCGCTGCGCATCCGTCAGCTGCCCTTCCCAGAGCCCGCTCGTAGCCTGGACCCCCATGCCCTCCGGGGCACGCCGGCCTGCCCGCCCCCGGACTTCGCGCTCGCAAGCCTCGTGGCCCCCAAGCGCGGTGTCCCCTGGCCACCCCTCCCTCCGACCCTGCGGTGGGACCCCACCCCCGCACCTCTCAGCGGGGCTGGCCAAACCCCCAGACCTCCTGCGCGGCAGCCGGCTCCGAAAGCCACCCCCAGGTCATCCCCTGCGCGCTGGCGGCGGCTACGGCGGCGGCAGCGGCTGCGATCCGAACGGGCCCCTCCATGCACCGGCCAGGGCAGCAGGAGGGCGCGGCGCCTCGCACGCCGGGGCGGGGGCGCGGGGGCGGGCGGCGCAGGGTCCCCGTCTCCTCACACGGAGCCGCGCTAGCCGGGCGCCGGGAACTCAGGGGAGGGGAGGCGGGGGGTGGGGGGGGCGGAGTCACCGGCGCGCGCCCCCGCAGCCGCGCTCCTCCCCGCCGAGGCGCGCGGGCGCGTAACCCGGCGGGCGCTGGGCCAGGGCGGAGCACGCGAGGAGCGGGAGGAGGGGACCGCGCCGCGGAAGCCGCAGCTCCGCGACGGCCCGCGCCGCGCCGGAGGGTGCGCGCGCAGCCTGCCAGATCAGCGGCGGGGGGATGGGCCGTACCAACGTGCGCGGGGGTGGGGGGAGCTCCGTGCAGAACCCTCTCCTAGTCCCCCTCCTGTAGGCTCTGCAAGAGAGCCCGCCAAGGCAAGGAGAGGAAGTCTCCGCTTTGGCTTAGGATAGGTGAGGGGGAGCTGACTTGGCAGTTCCCGGAGGTTCCCGTAGTGCCTGCACTCACTTTCCCCTCACCCTTCCTGCCCCGGGAGAGGCGGCATTTCGGGCCGGCCCACTACTGGTCCGCACGTTCCCCTGTTTCCCCGCCCCGGTCCCGCCCCCCTCCTCTCCGCCTAAGTCGTCTGCGGAGCCGGCCAGTCCATCCCTTCTCTTGGCTCTTACCTAGTGTCTGCCTTATGGTTCCAGCTTCCCGTCGCTTTTGGTTCCTTCGCCTTTTCACCACTTTCAATGTTTAGATTCTTAGGTCATTTTATCTGATTCCCCACCCTGCCCGCCCTGCATTCATTTACACTCAGGCAGGTAACATTTCTCAGAGACTAGGAGAGGCTCAGTGTCGCCTGGTGCAGCCAGGATGGCCTTTGGTCCCAGAGTCTTCCCAACTCGTCCTTTGGACGTGCCCCAAGTGACCTGATCTCACTGAACTTTAGTTGTTCAAACAGAAAAAGGGAAAAATAATCTATTTAAAAGGTTGTTGTGAAGCATAAATACGCTACTTAGTGGAAAGCACCTGCCACTGCGTGGACGTTTGAGGACTTCTCCTTCTCCCTCTTCCTCTTCCTCTTCCTCTCCTCTTCCTCTTCCTCTCCTCTTCCTCCTCCTTCTCCTACCGCAGCATTCTACTACAGACACCTCCAGGTTCCTCTCTTGGGGCCCCACTGATTCTGGGTACCCCCAAAATCTCCCAGTGCCATTTGAATATCACCATACCTATGGTCACTCATAATTGGACCTAAGAAATAATCACCATGTTTGAAGATATTGATTACTCTCTTGTTGCCTTGTCTGTAAAGTGGAGAATTCCTTTCGGGGCAAACAGCTTTTCACTAATATAGCATTTATTTATGTGTTCACTTACAAGTGTAAAGTAAACACTTTACAGGTATTATTGAGCACCTGCTCGATGCCACTGCTAGGCAAAGAGATATGTAAAGAAATATGACACAGCCCCAAGCTTCAAAGAGCTCAGTCTAACTGTGATATTGACACATAAATGGGTAAGTACACGGAGACATCTTCCATGCAACAGGCGGGTGTGGGACCACGGGGGTAGTGTCGCCAACCCTATCTAGAGTTTGGATGGAGTGGAGGGCAGCTTGTCAAGAAAGGCTTCCCAAAAGAACTGACCCATGAACTAAGCCAAAGAAGTGGAAGGGTGGTCTAGGCAGAGAGGACATTGTGAATAAAGACATAGAAGCAAGAAACAACAAGGCAGCTCAAAGGAACTGCAAACTTTTCTTTGTAGTTAATGAATAATGTGCCTGGTAGGGATTGGTAAGGGAAGGCACTGCAGAAAGACGCTGAAGCCAGATCACAGATGGCCGTGCATGTCATGCCAAGAAGCTGGGACTTTATCCTGTAGGTGGTGGGGAGTCAATGCAGGGTTTTAAGTGAGAGTGTGATATGGCCAGAGTTATGTTTAGAAATATCCCCTAGCAGCAGGATAAGGACAGATTTAAGGGAGCCAAGTCTGAGATCAAAAAGTTTGGAGGCTTCTGAAGCAGTCCAGGCAGTCCAGTTGGATCAAGAGACTGAACTAGGACAATCATAATAAAGTCAGAGAAGAAGGAAATTCCAGAAACAAGAGGGAATCTTGGCAGGATTTGGAACATGATTGTACGTGGACGGTAAGGAAGAGAGAGGGCTCAAGGATAACATCAGTCTTCTAACTCGAGAGGATGGTGGCCATCTCTCTACCTCCATGGTACCCAGGAAGAGAGTAATGCCCTGCAGGGAAGATAGGTTTTAGAGGAATGATGATGTGTTTCATTTTGACACATTTGAACTTGAGGTGACTGTGGAATCCCCAAATACCAGTGTCCACAAGATAGAAAAGTCCAAGCTGGAGGTATTAGATTTGGAAGTCATCAGCATAGAGTAGTATTTATACCACAAAAGTAGAAGGGAAGCCTCAGGAAGAATCTGGAACTCTAAAAATTTGTGGCCAAGGAGAGATCTCTAAAACTCCAATATCTAAACCCCTTAATTACCGTGATGAATTTGGAGGGAAGGTTTTTATGGAACTCAAGGTACAGGACTTAAAAAGGATGAGGGCAGGGTTGCAGGGGGAAGGAAGGCTCTGGATGGGGAGTGGCCCTGGGATTAGAGTGGAGTGGTGCAGAGGAGCAGTGGGAGATGAAGTTAGTGAGAGAAGTTGGGGCCCCAGAGGGAAGGGTTTGAACTGTAGATAAGAATTTGAGACTTTGTTCTTTGGGTCATAACTAATCTTTACATTTGTATTGTATCTTATGGGACAGACTCAAATGTTATTGTTTGGATTTGATACCAGCTCAAATTAATGTTAGGAGCCTCTCAAATATCCTTGGGCTAGAAATAACCTAATAGACGTGGCAACTGTCAAGGAGTGTCCCCTGTAGCAAGAGCAAGAGTGGTCAGAGTGGGTCATCACCAAGCTGGCTCCTTCTGGTGAAGGTTTACCAACTAAACAGTGATGTTTTGCTGTTGTTCATGGCTTTGGCTTTTATTGGCTCTTATCTGCATAAGAAAAAAACATTAACCAATTTAAAACCGAAAAGGGGAAGGGAAAATGGCCATCTAAAAGTCAGTTGTTTTAGGGCCTTCTTACTCTCTGCTGAGGGTTCCAAAGTTCAAAACAACAACTAAACCACATGGTAAGTTGGGCCCGGAGGGCTAAACAAAAAGAAAAGTTACTTGTCTCCCGTTGGATGATTTCCAAACTTATACAACCAAGTTCCCGTTAAATATGCAGGAAGTTCTGATTATTTATGATGTAATTTAATATTGACATGTTGTTAAGTGACCTGACCCTCCCCCAAGCCTTTGGAATTTTACTTCTAATGAAGCAGGATAACCCCCCTACCGAGGCTTGGGGTTCGGTCATCAACAGTTTTCCTCTGTGAGATATTTTTCCTTCAGAAAGAAATTCCAGTAGGTTGACTGTATTCTCACTGTCTTGTACATTTCCTGAATTGGGAGCAAGAGGATTTCACGGAGAGAGAGATTTCTATGGCCTTTTGTATGCTGAGCAGGCTAAGCTCCGGAGACTCACTGCCTAAACCCATTACACACAGATCACCTAACTCTGTGACTGGGTTTGTGATGCCAGATTAATTTACCCACACACCAGCTCGGGAGAAAATGACTTTACACATCTCCTGTGCACCAGCGAAGAATGTGGAGATCGTTTTACAGGAGAGAGAAAGACAGGTCTGTAACGGAGGACGGGGCTGAGCAGATAAGATGCCACCTTCCATGCCATTCAGTTTCAGGTGGTGAAGGAGCCCCATCTGAGACTTGAAAGAAAGCCCGAGAGAGAATGAAGAGGGATTGGGGATATCTGCAAAGCGTAGCCGCTAACAAATGAGCTATTTGAGGCTGGATGTCCTCATAAGAAAGCGCTTAGAAACCTGTCCAGTGTGATCTATTCCCAGGTCCCTCATCATCCTCCTGTCTGCTGTGTGAGCCTGGACCAGTCGCTTAGTCTCTGCCGTAGAATTTCCCTTCTTCCTCCCAGAGAGGAAAAAAATGAGCTACAGTGTGTGAAGGTCTCCAAGGGGCTGGTGTTATTGGAGCGAATTCTGGCAACTTTAACAGCTCTAGCATAGGCCAGAAGGAACAAAAAGATCTGGGCATCATGTCATAGTGGCTGCTGGAAGGATCTGGTTTCCAGTCCTGTTGGGACATCTAACACCTAAGGCAGCCCTGACCCGGCTAGTCTCTGGAGGTGTGGAGTTTGGCCCCGTGGTCTGTAAGCTGCATAAACTCAGGTGAGTCTCCTCATCAGAAAAACAGGTATAAATATACCATAGGTCTCCAGGTGGTTTTGAAGACGTAGGGTGTATTGTGCAGCTGGTGGTGTGGCCAGCCCAGAACAGGTGTGCCACATGTGAGCACGCTTACTACTCAGGAGCTTGATTTAGACAACCACCGTTCCTTACCAATTAAGAGTATTTCCTATATCAGCAGCAAAGAATGTCATGAAAACTATCTCGCATCTTGGACAAATTTCTTACACTTTGGGCATTACTACAAAACAATAATCACTGTATCCGTTTTCTATGACTGTGGTGAGGATTAAATGAAATAATGTGAATAAAGTCCTGGGCTCAGAAACAAGGCTATAATCAGTAATTAAAAATAGCTACTATTATCATTTTTAACCATGACAATCATCATCATGGTAAAAATCTGTGAATTCTCCTCCAAAAGACTGAAGTTTTCTCTCTCTGTTTTAGTTGTGAACAACTATCACACTGCCCAAGCAATGAAAAATTGAGCACATATGAATTATTGGTTTGTGTTCTCATCTTTCACATATTAGTGATAAGGATAATACTTGCTCCTCGTATGAATAGTTACCCATCAGTGACAGAAATTTAAAATATAGTTATGAGGATTAGATAAACTTGGCACATGGTGAGCATTCTACCGTGCTTGTTAACAAAATACATACATATATAAAAAGACAAGGAACCCTCATAACCCATTACCCTTAGTCTTGCTTTTGCCCTGCCTAACTGAGTGTTTTCTTTTCTCCTGGTTGGTTACAGTACATACAGAGAGCTTCAGTGCTGACATGTGGCTCTGACCTGAGCTCTCCAACCCCGTGCCCGGCGCCAGCCACCGAGCTTCCCCACTTTCCCTCTTCTGTGCCCTATCCTCTCCCTTGACCACATCCTTGACCAGCTCTGTGCCTGCTCCCGAGTTACTATCTGTCCAGTCCTGGGAGTTCTGGGTACCACATTTCCCAGGAGAAATGGAAACTCCTTTCTGACTCTGCATCACTGTCTCAGTCTTATTGCATCCCTAGGGGCTAGAGAGACCAGGGTCCAGGGCCCGGGCAGGGAGAGGACACCAGGAGAAGAAAGCCTGCTGTCTCGGGGCAGAGGTAGGATCCTGGAGAAGCCAGAGGCTTGTGTTTTGGTTTCAGCCTTGACATTCACATTTATGCTGGAAAAGGAGGGAAGCAGGTAGGGAGAACACCCCTGAGAACTACATTCCCGAGTGAGGGACGTTCATGAGGGGGATGGAGAACAATTTGCACTGGGTTCTTACTCACTGTCCCTTGCCTCCCTGCCCCAGGGACTGCCTTAGTTTACAAGGGGAGCAGGATGAAGAGAGAGACAGAGTTCCTCCAGGTTCTTCTGAGTTGCCAATGTAAACTGGTCATGGGCTTCTCAGCAAGTTTTCAAACTGAAAAGGCTTGGGTGGACCAACTCAATCTAGGGTGTCAGTAGCTGATATTAGCTTTATCGTTGGTTCTCCCAGGATCTCAGGAGATCACACTTCAGGAGCCGACTTTCAGGTACTACAGCA
This sequence comes from Camelus dromedarius, assembly GCF_036321535.1. NCBI lineage: Eukaryota > Metazoa > Chordata > Mammalia > Artiodactyla > Camelidae > Camelus > Camelus dromedarius. Next base: position 14,675,131 of record NC_087469.1, read on the forward strand.
GACCCCCCAGGGAGGTATTTTGGCTTTGTAGGACCTTCTGTCTCGTCCCCCTTCCAGGTCCCAGCATGCGTTTGGCTCTGAGCTGCCTACACTTAAGGCCCAAAGCCTTTTCTCTGCTTGCCCCATGGCCAGTAATCTCCCTGGTGACAAGGGACTGAAATTAGCACCCTGATCTGGTACCAGACTGGGAGGGGGCACGAGAAGGCCTTTGGAAAAGCCCGTTAACAGGCCTTCTCAGCCCCACCTGCATTCGGGATGCACCTTTCCCCATTCCTCTCATTTCACCATTTGTCAGAAGCTCAACACGGGGCCAGTTAGCCTTTCCTCAGCCCAGCTTCTCTAGGCCCTTCACAGAGGGCTTCCACCTTGATTAAAGGACTGCGCCTGAGGAGAACTGTGCTTAACGCTCTTCCCAAATGCTGGAGGAAGAAGGCTGTGGGGCCTTTCTTGGAAGGAAGGAAGGAAGGAGTGAAGGAGGGAAGGAGGGAAGGAAGGAAGGATGGAAGGGAGGAAGGGTCAGTCAGGAAGGCATATTATACCTGCTTTGTAGAGGAGGAAACCAGGGCTCAGAGAGGTTGAGTAACTTGCCCAAGTTGACACAGCTAGGGAGGATAGTGTTTTATTAAAACCCAAGCAGCTGAGCATCAGAATCCACACACTTAACCCCGATGCTATGCAGCCTTTTAAATGTGTCTCCACAACAATGAGAAAGCCAGGCAGAGCACTACATGAACAAACACTCCATGGTTACGGTGTAGGCTGGGGTTATGGGTTTAAAGAGGAAGAGAAAAATGGTTCTTGGGGAGAGAACCACAGGAAGAGCTGGGCTGGCCTGTTTCAAGGCTAACAGGAGACATCGTTTACATGTGGAATGAGGCGGACAAGCTGGAGATCTGAAGAGCTCGGGGACAGGATGGGAGCCTCTCCTGACTTATGAAGAAGGAAAACCGGAAGGCTCCTTTCTGCAAAATGACAGACTAATAGTACCTCCCTCCTGGTTTTGTGAGGATTCGAACAATGCCTTGCACGTGGTAAGGGTGAGTTTTGGCCCTACTATTACTATTATTGTTCTTGGATGAACTTTTGCTTCGGGACTGGCTAGAGCTGGGGACGGGGGAGCCTGGCTTATGTTATGGTGTCTTAGCTTAGTGACTGAAACACAGTGAAAACCTTTGTTCCTGGCAAAGCAACACTCTGCTCTCATTTCAAACCCACTTATAAATTCTGCAATGGAAAAAACGGGGCCGGCCCGTAGGGAACTCACTGTCAGGGCCTGACACTTGGGCCACACTCTCATTCAGTCCACTGGCAGAAGACCTGCAGGCCACCCCTCCCCACCTGTAGGTGGAGGGTGATTAAATGGGTGATGTCACTGGGTCCCTTTTGACCAAGGAGAGGGCCCGAGTCTGTGGTCCTGTAAACAGACTCCTATGCGTCGCAAACCATAGGCGTTTTGTGGATTGTTCTTTGTTCAGAAAAAGCCAGAGCAGTTCTGAGAAGTCTGCAGAATGTTAGAGCTGTCACTTTCAGGGTAACATAACTCTCCTACCCAGCCGATCGGCAGAGCACAGCAAGGTATATGTCTCCGCGAGTCAGGCTTGATTTAATATTCACAACCCTGGCAGTTTTTTGACTGATGAAAATGCTTTGCAAACAGAACCTGGTCCTGTTTTTCTCCACGCTCCTTCCCCTGCCAAAGGTGGAGTGAGCGGTTGGCAGAGGCAGTGCTAAACTAGTAGGGCTGATGAGATAGTATCTCCGTCTCCTTGTAACACAAAACACTTATTTTGCAGCAAGTGAACACCAAATTGAAAGGGGTCCAAGATTTCTGGGAGCACCGGGCTCAATCTTCCCCTAGCTGGCCTGCCTGGTTTGTTGACTTGTGGCCTTTTGTCTCCCCCACAGCAGCGCCAGCTGAGAGCAGGCTATTACCAAGGTAGATCTAGAAACACCAAACCACCCGCTACCCCGGCCTAGGGTAGCTGGGGGAACTGAGCTTGGGGAAATTATGGTTGGTGAAAGAGATGAGCTCTGATGGGCAGGACCCGGCTTGGTGACTCCCTGCCCCTCCCAGCTTGGCCTTCTGTCTGTCGGGGACCCAAAGCCCTAGATGCGGACACCGCTCGGGACCCACACAGCAGCATCAGCGGACACAGGGATGTTTAGCCCAGGGCCTAACTCCCCTGCGTGTGGCAGGGATGCCTCCAGGTCTGTGACTCCTGGTGTAGCCTCAGAGCAGACTAGTTCCCCTGCTGGACCAGCCTCACACACCGCCTCCATTGAAATCTAGGGTCTTACTAGGATGGGGCCCTGGGCAAGTCATTTCATTTCCATATCTGCAAAATAAAGGTAATAATACAGCCTACCCTCGGGCTGTTGTGAGAATTAGAACAGCCAGTGCCCTGTAAGCGTTAGCTACTGGGGAAAGGTTTATAGCTCAGAGGTAGAGTCTGTGCTCAGCGTGCACGAGGTCCTGGGTTCAATTCCAGTACCTCCTCTTTTTTAAAAAAAAAAAAAGAAGTGTTAGCTGTGCCATTACTATGCCATTAGCTAGGCAGTTACTGATCAAACACAATTATTGTCCAAACTCTTTCTTTCAAGAAAGGAGAAACACCTGAAGAGCTTATCCCAAAGGTAATTGACGACCACACCGCTGTGGTCCGGCTCCAGGAAATGTGCCATCTCCTCATGACTTTTTAATCCAACTCAGGTTTCTTGGGCATTGTTGGCATCAGAGTTTCTCGGCCTGAGCACTGGGGAGATGCTGGAGCAAGTAACCCTGGGCTGTGGGGCCGTCCTGGGTGCTGTGGGAGGCTGGGCCACATCCCTGGCCTCCACCCACCGGATGCCGGCACCACCCATCGTCCAGTTGTGACCACCCAGATATTTCTAAGACTCGCCAATATCCCCAGCAGTCCAGTTGTCCAATTTAGCAAATAAAAATATGAAGATGTGTTTTATCTGGCAGCTTTATTCTAGGGGCAGGTCACCCCCGTTTGGGAACCACTGGGTTAGATGCCGGGCCCTGTGCACGGAGTGTTCACCGTTTATACCCATGTGATAACCGTGGCAAGCAGTTAGGAGCCCCCCATTCAAAAGCTGAGAAACTGGGTCCTGGAGAGGGAAAGCGGCTGGCCCCAGTCAGTGGGGTGAGGATGCATTTCTGTCTCTTGTGTTGGATCACAGCAGCTGGGTGCTGCTCACCCTCTTGTATCTTCCATGTTTATGAACACGGAGGCGCCCCCACTCCCATCTCATTCCAACCCCCTGTCCCAATGCTCTGATAACTGGGGCATCCACTGCACAAAGGACCAAACTGGACACTTTCCTACAAACCTTGGTGCCCCACACAGCTCTGAAAGCCGCTCCGGGAGAGGAGGCGAGGGCTGGAGAGGAGGGGAAGGAGCAGCAGGGGTGCGAGGTCCCCGCCTCCCACGGCTCCCGGCCGAGGCCTGGAGAGACAAAGGGTGCGCGGTGAGGCGTGATCGCTGCCCGGGCTCCGCCACCCCGTCCGTGGGGCACTCTGGATCCCTGCCCTCCGACGCTCGCGGGCCTTATTAACAGACCTCAGCTGTTGCCCAAAGCCCTTACCTCACCCGAGAGGGCTCTATTTGCATGATAATGCCCTCTTTGGGGGGATGATTGCTTAATTAAAGAACAGCAATCACTTTAATTAGCATGTCTCCTTGCTGCCCGGTACCTCCACGGACTCCAAAGACCGTCTCATTAGGTCCGGGCACTGGGACAAATCTGGGGCCTCTGGCCTCAAAGGGAGGCTCCCAGAGCCGGCAGCCCCAGCCAGGACCTCGGGGACGGGAGGCCCAGCCCTGCCAAGAGCACAACCCAGGCTTTGTGAGGAGAGCGGCAGACGGGGCCAGCACCCTCTGCGCCCACGACCTGCACGCAGGGGAGGCCCGGGCCCTGCCTTCCTCTTGGCCTCTGCTTATCCACTCGAGCGCTGCTTCCCTTTCCAGCGCTTTCACCCTTAACCTTTAGCTGCCGGAGACCATCCTCCTCCTCCCATGAGACCCCAACCCAGCTCTCCTCTCCCAGCCCCCACCCCACACCTGAACCTGTTTTCATTTCAGGGCACAGCAGATCCCTCACTCTGAGCTTTCAGGGGCCATTTTCACCCTTAACAGGCTGTGCGGGGGCTGGGGGCGGGGGACAGCATGTGAAACAAAACAAGAACAAGGCAAAACACCTGTCCTGATCCAGAGCCGGCTCCGCCCCTGGGCCTAATCAATCAACACCTTTCTTTAGCTTCTCTCCCCTGAGATCTAGGGAGCTACCCAGGCCGCTGAGTAGGATTTCCAGAAATAGGGGCCAATGTGGATTCTTTCTGCCAAAGCTCACCCTTCCCTGATTATTAATAAAGCAAAAGTTTTTTTTTAATTGAAGGATAGTTGGTTTACAATGTTGTGTTAGTTTCTGGTGTACAGCATAGTGATTCAGTTACACACATATATTCCTGTTCATATTCTTTTACATTATAGGCTATTACAAAGTATTGAATATAGTTTCCTGTGCTGTACAGTAGGACCTTGCTGTGTATCTAGTTTCTATATAGTAGTTAATATCTGCAAATCCTGAACTCCCAATTTATTCCTCTACCCTCCCTTTCCTCCACTGGTAACCGTAAGGTTATTTTCTATGTTAAAACGGATGGACAGCCACTTCCTATACGCTGTAAGTAATGTCAGCCTAACTCGACTTTGCTATTTCTCTGGATGTTTTCTGGAGGATCTTTTCTAGAATAAAGACAATAGCCTTCCCTCCAGAAAATATATCTTCTTCCTTTTGCCTGGATGTCAATGTACTTAAAATCAGTTGACCTTCACCCCCCTTCCTACGTCACACACCTGCACGTGCACGCACACACACACACACTCCACCCCTCAAGGCCTGAAGCTGTAAGATTCTGTCTATTGCAAATAAAGGTAAAAGTACATAGTTTAAAAATTGGAAGACAGAAATCGCCCTAGATTTGCACTCAAGAGACCTAGCTTCCAGAGCATCGAGGGTAGAAACACCCATTTCACCCATTTTCTGGGGCTCTCAGGAGGAAAGTGAAACCAGCTCCCAGGCTCCAGCCTCCCACTCAGCGGATTCTCTCCCACAGCAGCCTGGCGAGCACACATCCAGCCTTAACCATCTCCATCTTGCTCGCCTTTGTGTCCCCAGAGTAAGCAGGCCTGGGCCCCCAACTGCAGAGTCCCCCCCTTTGCCTGTGTGGCTGGAGAGTTCAGGGGGAGGAGGAGGTAGCTGGGAGCTCCTCTGAGGCCTCAGGTTGGAGGGGGGGGGGAACGCATGAGGTGGGGGTCTCGGGGGAGAAAGGGACTCACTCCCCCTTGGCATCATCCTGTGGAGAGAGTAACAACAAATCAGAGGTAACTCCACTTCCTGGCAGGAAGCTGAGCCCGAAACCAGATGAAACCACGGAGGTTCAAAGGGAGAGGGACACCCAAACAAGAGAGCAGCCCTTAATCCCCCAGAGAAAGATGAGAATGGGGAGCTCAGGCCCCGGAGGGCGACTGCTCGGCTTTGTTTAACTAGGACTGAGAACACAGCCCTATTGAGAGGCCGGGACTCCCAGACACAGACCCCGAGAGGCAGTTGCCAAGTTGAAGGCAGCCCAAGGCTGCCAGCTTTCACCTCTTTAGTTCTGGGCTTGGCAATAATGAGGCGAAGGGCCAGGACTTTTAACTGGCTGGGTCAAAAAGGTTTCCTCATTAGACAAGCAGTGGGGGTGTGGATGGGGAGTGTTGGGGTGAGTCTCAGCTGGGAACCGGGAGCTTCCAGGAGAGGCAGAGCCAGGGGCCTGGGGGGAAGGATCCTTCCACACCCAGCCCCGCTGAGCCCAGGGGCCCTTCACCTCCGGTCCCAGCCCTACTCCTGCACCTTCACCACAGCTTGAGGGGAACCCAAACCAGTGTCAAACGGGCCAGAGGATGGTCCAGACAGATATGAAGTGACAGACAGGTGGCTGGGGGAGGGGCCTGCCCTCAGGAGAGTTCTTGACCTGTGGGTCAGTGCCTGGGGTAAGGTAAACTGGGGGAGGGCAGCCCTCAGCCACTGCCGGCAGACAGGCCCGCAGTGAGGAGGGGTCCCTCTCTTCTGGGTGGCTCAGCCCCAGCCCTGGGGTCTGAGACCCCACACCCTGCTGGGTGTTCTCCAAGGCTGTTTGTCAACCTGCTCCCCGCAGGGACCTAAGGCTTAGGAGGTGAATCACAGGGGCAGTGGGAGATGAGGAAGGGGATGGTCCGAGCCCAGTGAGGAGTCCCCTCCTCTGGCCCACAGCTCTCAGCCGGACCTCTGCTTCCATTCACTTGCTATATCTTCCCTGTAAGATTTCAGCTGAAGGAACCATCACACCTAGAAAGCCTGAAAAACACTGCTCCAAGCGGCAAGATGCTCTGGAAGGGAGATTCTTACATCTCTATTTTCAGAACAATATATCTGCAGAGTTGGCATCCGAATGTAATTCATTAAATAAATGCTTATTAAACACCTTGTTTATATGCCCACTATTTCCACAGAAGAGCTGAGCAGTTAACAAAGAGACACATATTTTAAAAAATGGAGGTAAATATAAATGGGAATAAATTACCGGGACCAGAGAAAACATATATGAACTGAAATCCAGACGACGAGAGGAGAACGCTCAAGTGCGCTGGAGAGAGAGATGGGGGAGTGGGGGAGTGGGGTGGCTCTGGTCTGTAATTCTCTTTATCAGAATGGAGGAACTATGTCAGGTTAACCAAACATTTTTTCCATCTTGAAATTTTAGAAGAAACTTCTCACAATGAGCATCATGTAGGAAGTGCTGCGTAACAACTGACAACGGCTTCAGCTGACACTGAGGCATTGGCGTCGTGTGGCTGATGCTGGGCTTAGTCAATAAAAACTAAAGGCATCGACATTAGAATGCAACTCTGTAAAGACAGGCCGATGAATATTTAAGAGAAAATAACCCAGAAGAACGGTCTTGTGTTGCTTAATTTTGCTCCATGTGTAACCCAGCTGCCTTAGTTTGGCGGAAGCACACCTGAAGAAAAGGATTCCGCGAGAGAGGAAGTGTATAGCTTAAGTGGTAGAGCGCGTGCTTAGCATACACAAGGTCCTGGATTCAATCCCCAGTATGTCCTCTAAAAAAATAAGTAAAAAAAAGAAAAGGCTGCAAGTCGTTTATTTGCGATATGATCCCAGTAAATAGGTAGGGGATGGGGAAGTGAGATAGGGAAGAAAAAGAAGCCCCCCCCCCAAAACGTGTGTTATCAAGCTGGTTGCTACAAAGGGAAATTAGAACCTACCCCACTGGAAATTCGGGGAGTGTCAGACAGCCTCAAAGTCATCCTACGTTGGGGGGGGGCATTTATATACCAATTGCCATCAGTCCTTGATTGAAGGCTACTCCCGGGAGCATTAACTCCCAGGCACTTCCAGCCATTGTGGACAGAGCAGGCCGGGCAAGCAGAGAAAGCCTTCAGGCCGAGATGCAGGTGCTGGCACAGGAATGTGGTCCAGCGTGCCCTGAAACGGTACAGGCCAAGGAGGGGTGGGAGACTGCTGACAGCATCTGCCACACCATCCTGCTCTGGTCACATCAGCCTGGGGAGCACACGGTGACTCCCCAGGAGAAACAGTCTACGTTCTCCTGGCTCTTGCTCCTAGCTGCTGATGCAGGGCTTCTGGTTCTCTGCACAGTCTTCCCATAATTAATCCTCGGAGAACCCAGGGGGTGTCTCGCATGTACACACAAACCAGTCCAGTCAGCTGGGCATCCACTGGGCACTGCCACCTCTGCAGGGAATAGCTTATATTAAGTCTCAGGTCAGCTGCCTTTTTCTTCAGAGGCCCAGCAACAGCACAGGGAGCACCAGCCCAGCCCAGCATCATGGACCACGCTGGACTTCGATGCTCTTCCAGGGTGAGCTCCCAGAAAGCCCTAAGGACACCACACGGTGTTCTCAACTGAAAAGGAAAAAAATGCCTTCTTCTCCCTTCCATTCTATTCTGTTAAAGATCCACCAAAGTAATGCAGTCTTGTGTTGCAATATCAACTCAGATTTTAATGAAAACAATTTTGATTTTTCCATGCAGCTGCCTGCTTTTTTCCCCCCTGAAGCCCAGGCAAGGCAGGGGACAAACCCAAAGAATACTGTACACAAGATTATCCCCCACCCCACCCCCCAACAAGGTATATTCAGAAATTCTCTCTTTTCCCCCACTAGACACCAAGCTTTGGGACGAGATCAAACCTGCCTCCCTAGCTTTTTCCTTGGGATTTATTTCCTGGGAGGTGCCTCGGTCTTTCATGCAAATAGACTTTTAGAGAGCTTAGCTCACCAGTTTGCTAAATTTGCTTAGACTTGTCTCAGATTGCAATGGTAGATACAGCTTAGACCAGAACTGGGATCCCTGCTTGAAAAAGATAGAAATTTTAAAATTTGAAGAAATGGGTAAATTCAGTATTCCTCAGATAACCTCCCATAAATGTCACCTTTGAAAGGTACTGGATGGCAGGTAGTTCAATATTACATTCCAAAAAGGGACGCTGAAATGCTGGTAGTCCTTGTGGACGAATGAGATCAGATCCATGTGTAGAAACCAGCTGAGCAGATAACCACATTAATACTGTTTTTAAGGTGTCTCACCAGGACTCTCACCTGTGTGGAGGGTTATTCCATCTCAGCACAGAGCAAGGCTGGAGGAATACCCACGAGTAAAGACAGGATTTTTCTTTAGAAACTCATCTTAGTTTGTTATAGTCCATGAACAAGTGGTCAATTAATTTCCCGAAGTTCTACGCTGTAGAAAAGATCCCACCTTTCTCACCAAAGCATCCTTCATGGCAAAGGCATGTGCCCTGGGTTCCTCATTATTTAAGTGTTTCTGTGTGAATCCCTGCAGTTTCCAAAATTGCGTAGGGAAAATAAAATGTTGTTATAATACGAAAATGTTCTCTAATGAATGGACCACGTATATAATTAGCCTCCCCCCTAACTCAGCATTCATCTCTATATGCCTCTCTTCCCCCACCGCATCAGCGTCATTGTTCCTAAGTCAGCCTGGTGGTCTGAGTGGTAGATGTGGTGAGTATCTGACCAAAAAATTCAAAGACAATGGCAAGTCCTGCATAGAATGCAGGATTTCGTGAAGTCCATGGAAGTGGTGTCAGGTAACTGCTGAAACTCACGCAAAGCCATTGGAAAATGACAGATCACTAACAATTATAGAGAAAATTGACATAGGGAAAGGGAGGAGATGGCTCATGCCATATTGTATCCTGCCGGTAATCTTCCCTAAGCTTGAATCACCATTTGTTTTTAGAGAAATAATGCAAGGTTGCCATAACTTACATTTTGTTAAACATGGGATATGAACTTATTTTTCATATTGTTTGTTTGTACAAATTTAAATATAAAATTTAAAATTTTTTAATTGAAGTAAGTCAGTTTACAATGTTGTGTCAATTTCTGGTGCACAGCACAACACTTCAGTCATATAGGAGCACATGTATATTCGTTTTCATATTCTTTTTCACCATAAGTTACTATAAGATATTGAATATAGTTCTCTGTGCTATACAGTATAAACTTATTGCTAAAATTTTAATCTACACCTTTCCCCCTACTCTTTACTATTAAATATTTGGTCCTCAGTCTAAGTGGATTCACTTTAAATGACCATTTTCCAGAATCAATTACCCTCCAATAATGAGAAATTTCTGTGTAGCCCAAGGAATCTGAGACAGGTAGCTTGTCCTTAGCATGAAATCCCTTTAAAGTTCCACGTTTCATCTTGAAATTTCATAGAAATATTTTATACTCTGTAATATATCTTAACTTCCGTTAAGTTACTTATCTGTTAAATTATTTACGCTTCTCACCAACAGTCTTTAAGAAAAAGGATGCTCTCGGAAAATGAGTCCTGTGTTTTTTTAATACTCCTGTGACATGTGGCATATTTCCCTCAGGATATATGAACTCCATTTGAAACCTGGCCATAAATGATGATGAAAATTACTTGGATCTTGACAACGTCCAGAGGGCAATGTTGCCATCAACTACTAGACTCAGTCATAGAAAAATCTCAAAAATGCTCCCTTGGAAGACCTAGCTCAGAACAATGCCCTCCTCCATCTACGAAGAAGATTAATTGTAAATGTGCTCTTGAATTTGCTAGGTTGATGCATGTGACCTGCAGGATTATCCTAGATGAGCCAGTTCAATTTTGGAGGATGATATCTGCCCCAGAGAGTAATTCTGTTCAGAACAGCAGGCAGTCGCTCAGCATGGTGAGATTCCAGGACCCTGTCCTCTCTATATGACTATTCTTAGATCACGGCAAACAGAAGGCCTAGCACACCTGCATTTAAGAGGACTCCCTCCCCTTCTATTCCTAAAGCAAGGATATCCATCCATAGATAATCCTAGAGCAGACTACTAGAGTATACATTTTTTTTATATTTGAAGATTAAAAGGTAGGGTAGGACAAAAGGGGGAAAAAAAAAAAAGAGAGAAATCAGGATGATGTTGTGGTTCAGAATGTCCTAAATTGTTATTTGCTCTGATTCCCAAGGGCTTTGATTCTCATGGTGGCGTCCAGTGCAGGATTTATATGGACACTGACAACCAGGGATCTCTCCTGTTCTTATGCTCTGTTTCCTGTCCACTGAGTCAAGGCTGATGAGAAGCTAGCAGAAACCTCAGACAACCTGATGTTGGCTTTTGACAGATTTCTTCACAGCCTCAGACTTAAAATCAGCAACCGGTATGGAGTGGCTGTGCTTGAAAACCCCCAACTGCTCCCCATGCAAAATATTGCCCAGGAAACACAAAACTAGGATTTGCTAAGAAGAAAGTGTGCACAATTTTATTGACTACAATTTATTTTGCTTTATTGTTATAACAGAAAGGATATTCCATATTATCAAATGCTGGGGGGAAAGCTGAATGAGATGAAGCTGCAAAGAAACTGTAGGGTCTCCCTTCAGTTAGAGGAGAGTGTCTGAGCCCTGGATACTCACATGGGAACTGAACATTGAACTACTGCCCCGTTCCTTTCCCCAAGCCTGCCTGAGATCATAGTTTTTGAAGATCAGCTAAAGGGCATACTGGTCAATCACATCATAAACCTAATCCAGGTATCAAGCTTCAGGTGGCCTGGTTTAATGGAAAGGGATTAAGCCTTATGGTGACTCCACCACTCGGGCTGTGTGGCCTTGGTAAAATCACTCACCCTTTCTGTTTTCTCATTTGTAAAAAGAGGGTAATAACATTTAACCTTTTGGGCTGTTGTGAGGATTAGAAACCTGTCAGCCTAGTTTCCGATAAAAGTATGGTAAAAGAAACTACGATTTTTGTCACAAGAAGACCATGTCTAGATTTCAGAGAAATGCTTTCATTAAACAATATTTTGATATCAATTTTTGTTGAGGATTATCATAAGAAGTTATCAGAAGAATTCTGCATTGTTTGAAAAACTCTGGTTGAAGATACTGTTCATTATGTTGTTCATTCTGTGTCCTTGTGACACTTTGCCTGGATAGGATTTTGCTTTGAATTTAGCACCAGAATAAGGTTTTTCTATTTTTGTTTGCTTTTTATCAACAAGAATCATGGTGTTTTCATTTTTGTACAGTTGCCAGGAAGCCTCGTACTCAACTAAATGCAAGTCTTTATTTTCCTCTTCCTCTCTGTGTGGTTTGAGGGTTTATTTCTATGTTAAGCTTTATTTTACACGTGTATTCTACCATTGCTGTTACTTCTACTACTATTAGCTACTTCTACTACATCTACTACTGTTAGTACTTCTACTGCTTCTCCAGTGACCACTTCTGCGACTACCTTGTAGCACACGGATAGCACCAGTGTCAAAGGCGACCTGAGATCCTGGAAAGCAGCCAGGGCTAAGAAATCCCCTCGCCTTCCGGGCTCCGGGAGTCGGCCACTACAAAGAACCCCGCCTTCCCCATGTGACTGGCTCCACGATGCCCTCCTCGTTCAGTGACAAGGCCAGACAGAGACCCTCAAAACTCTCTTTCTTCACCTCATAAAAAAATGATCTGAACTGCTTGTCCACACTGACCGATCAGGACAAAACGCTCATTAGTGGAACTGCGGTCAGGCTGCTCTCCTTCCTGAATTTGAGCCCACCCTCAGCCAGCAAACAGTCATCCTGAGAATAGACCGGACTCAGAGTAAAACATTCTCTGATTGGCTGTCGCATAATGCCAGCCTCTCATCCATCCCACTTCCCTCCACCTGGCTTTTGTTCACTCCCCTCTGTAAAGGAAAATCCCTTTTTGCCCAACTCTTGAGATGCTTGCAAATCTCATAGTCAGTAGTGTTCTCCGTAGTGCGACAGTCACGTCCCCTCCCCAACCTGGCCGTAATCCCTTCTGAATAAAGTCCATCCTTCCTAAGTCTGGATTTGTATTTTATTTGAAAATAGTAATTTGCATATAAAGAGTATATACAGACATATATATATATAAATAATCTCATTTGAGTTTCATGATAGTCATATGACAATGTCAATATTCTTTTTTTAATAGTGTCTTATGTTTAAGTCTTTAAGCCATGTTTTTAATCTTTTTAATTTTTTTGTTCTTTGTTTTATTTATTGAAGTATAGTCAGTTTACAATGTTGTGTCAATTTCTGGTGTGCAGCATAATGTTTTGGTCATACACATACAAGTATATATTTGTTTTTGTATTCTTTTTCGTTATAGGTTACTACAAGATATTGAATATAGTTCTCTGTGCTGTACAGTATTCAGTATTCTAATTATCAACTTCAGTTTAGCAGTGAGGAAACAGAATCTTAAGAAATGAGTTGCCAATAGGTGAAGCAGAGATCTGAAGCCACATTCTCTCATCTTTAAATCCTGGGTTGCTCTTGCTACTTCATCACCAACTGCTTCTGGAAGTGGACAAGGTGTACATAAATGCTGTGAGCAGTCCTTCTGGTCTGTTACACCCTGCCCAGATGTGGTTGCTCACGTGCATTATGATGGCTGGTATGTCTTTGTTTCCCCCGGAGTGTGCAGCTGTTCTGGTGATTAAGGACAGTCTGCCCTTTGAGCCAGGAGAGAATCCCATGCGTGGAGGTCCTTGTGGAGCTCGGAGTTAGCACCGGCGACTCTGGCTGCTGAGGGCTTAGTGTTAGCGGAAGCCAGGAGCAAGGAAGAGGGCGGGTGAGATGCCAGCGCTCCCCACGTGGGCCAGGGACTCCACGGAGCAGACAGCTGTGGCCTCCAAAAGGCAGCCAATCCAAAGGCTGCATTGTTCTCTTTTTCTTCCTGTGGGACTCCAGGACCAGGATGAGGGAAAGGGGCGATCTCGGGCAGGAACCTGGTTTACATTTCAGATAGAGACTCTAATTGATTTGGACCTGAGCCTCTTCACTTCTCATTACCACCAGGAGCCACTGAGTTCCTTTCATGTTCCAGAAGACCCAGGCCTCTCCTTCTCCAGCAAGGCTCTGGCTTAACCCATTCCTGGCCTTCAGATGGATGGATGTGTTTGCTGGCAGAGCAGGGGGTGGTGGCGAATAGTCCATGGCATCAGCAAGTCACAGAATTAACACCCACTCCACTCCTCGACTGCAGGCTCCCGCTTCCTCATGGACACATCCCTGCTGCCCCCTGGCCTGGATTCCCCGTGGTTCCCACCTGGCTCCACCCCTGCAGCTAGACTGGCCAGATCCTTAAAGAAACCCACCTTCTAGGCAGTTTGAAGATCAGGGCTCTTATTTTCCTGTCCGTGCTTTTGTGCAGGTTGTTTAATTTCTTTATCCCTCAAGTTTCCTACTTGCCGACTATGAGCATTGGGCCTTTTCCTTTCCACTTACATTCATTTTTAATACAAAAGCAACATATGCCCTTGGTTAAAAAAATTTAAGTATATGTACATATATAGGGGTCATCCTATTAACAGTTTGATATAAAGTTTTTCAAACATTTTAAAAATGAATTTTAAGGACATAAGTATATAGATACATAGGGTTTTGTTTTGCTTTGTTTTGCATAAATGAGATAATACCATATAGACTGCTCTGAAATATGTTTTAATTTAATATAATATGGATATTTTCCATCTAGAGATGTACAGTTCTACTTCAATCTTTTTAAAAGCTGCATAAGATTCCGTAAGAGGTACCATTCTTATTCAGCTGATTCACCTGTTTCCCGATGGATAAACAAGGGAATGTTTCTAGATGCAGTAATGAACTTGCTTTGTCGTAGACTCAGTGTGGGGTGATTGTCTAGCTCGTGTTCACACGGTGGCCACATACACCATCACCCTCTGTCTTGGGCAACCGTTTCCTCCTTCTGCATCCTTTAACCTGCAGTCTGAAGATGCGCTGGGACATGCTGCTTCCAGGGCCACCATCGTGGGTCTTAGGGTGGTGAGCACCCCTCAAGCTGAACCACTGTGGAGTCCATTCCCAGGATCCTTCACACCAGCTGGATCCAGAAGAAAGAAGCCCTGTTTTCTCTCTAGTTAGGAAGCTGAGATGACAAAAACCCAGGAGCTGGCAGAGGGCCTGAGTGAATGCAACCAACACACAGAGCAGCTGAGACAGGGGACACTTTCTTTCTTTTTAACCAAAAGTCTAGCTCATTTCTAAAGTCCCTCAGCCTCTCACATTCCATGACTCTGTGAGAGGGACTTTGGAGGAAAAGCCAGAGCCCCCTCCTTTCTGCTCCATCAAACTCTCCTTCCTTGGATCCAAGCTGGGAGCCCCTGAAGCCTTGGCAAACTGGGGGTCTGTCTGGGAAAGCCCTTCCCTCTGTCTTTTCCTTTGGGTCTTCCCATTGTAGAGACTCAGTGTCTGCTCACTGGAACGGCATCTGTAACACAAGAGCTGACTCCCTTGAGCAGCATCGTTTGAAAACCATCAGTTATGTATATCTCAGGGTAGCTTTCACATCTTTTCATAAGAGCAGGTATAAGGCAAGGAGATCAAGAAAACGCTGGGCACATTCAGTCAGTCAACAAACATTTACTAAGTGCCTCCAGTGCTCGGGAACTGGGGATAGAAAGTTTCCGAGCTGCTGGTCCCCACGTCATGGGCTACTTTAGCTCCTGGCTTCCCGGTTATCTTCTCCATCTCCACCCCTGCCATCGTTGGAGGCAACTGAAACACCGATGTGAGCACGCCATCCAGTATCTTCAAACCTCTTCCCTCTGGAAGCTTCCACCTCCTCTGTTGCTTCTTTCCCTCCTGCATAAGATGAGGATGAAAGCACCTACTTCTTAGGGTTCTTCTAAGGATCAAATGATGTAGTGTCTGCAAAGTGCTCTGTGAGCTGTGAGGCACCTTTGCTGCTGACATCTGGGAGAAAGGAAGTGCAGGGAGCGTGAGGGAGGCTGGAGAGGAGGGGGCACTGGTAGTTGGGAGGGCAGAGAAGGGCAGTCCCAGAGGACCCTACACTGATAGAACTGGGCTGGGGAGGGGAGCTGAGGAGCTTCAAAATGCAGAAAGCATCCAGCCGTCAGCCTTGAAGTCAGACCCCCCAACCCCCATATTATTCACCTCCCCAGAGGAGGTGGCCTCAGGAGGTTTCTGTGGCCTGTCCCGAGCAGCAGCGGTGGCCCGAGGCCTGATAGCCTCTTCTGTGGGACATCTGTCTATCTATCTGTGCATCCATCTCTCCCCAACCCTGAGGAGCAGGCTCAGTAGCAGCTGCCTTCCTTCCCTCTGCCTATTTATCAGACTTCCCGAGATGCACAGAGATGGACAAGGAGATGCTGGCACCTGGGAACATGGGCGGGGGGTGGATGTATGGATTTGGACTTTCGTCTTGCCACCCCATCACCACCTCAAGGGCCACAGCAGGGCAGTAGGGGCCAGATCTGGGATACGTGGTTCCCCAAGGCAGGGCTGGGATGGCAAAGCTGGAAGCTCGGGGGCACATCAGCGCGGCTTTGTGAGCCCGCTCCCGTCACGGCATGAAAGCCTGGCTGTACAAACTGCATTTGCCGCGCTCCCAACCTGCATTCCCGATCGGTCACGGCCTGGCCCCAGCTGCATTCCTGGGCTAGAGGAGGCAGAGGGGCCTGGCCTCTTTGTTCTTCCCAAATCAGGACTCCGAACCATGACAGGCTGATCACATTACCCAGCTGAGGTCAGCCTGGTAGGAATGACCCCCTCCTGGCCCTCCCCCACCTCCTAAGACAGAACCGAGCCCCTGTGCCCCACCCACGCCACACCACCTGGCTCCCTTACCTGTGTCCTTGCAACAGGCTCCAGTGGGTCTTAGCTGGGGAAGGAAGATCTCCCAAATCACAGCGCTGCTGGCTCCTTCCAAGGTCAGATGCTGGGAGCAGTGCCCAGACCCTCATTCCAGGGCTGGTCCAATGTTGGGCCATCTCCGAGGGCTGCAGCTGCTCTGGGTGGGCCCAGCTGCCTTGTGTGTTATTGGACCCTTCAAAACCCACACTACATGCACCTAGGTGGCATTTAAGACCTGGGCCCAGCATCAGAACAACCCAACTTTCAGAGGGTTAGATTAGATGCTTTTCTGTCATCAGCCTCACTTAAACCACCGCCCACTTTGCCTGGGAGTGAAGTCTCACCATCTCTGGTCCTAGGCCTGGTTACAAAGATGCAAACTTTGACATCCTGGCTCTGACACTTTCTTGCCATGTGACCTTGGGCAATTTACGCACCTTCTTGGGGCCTCAGTTTCCTCCTTTGTCAAACAAGGATAACTGTGAAGATTTGAAAAGATGTTGGGTGCTAGGTCTCTGGCATGTTGTAGACACATGACAAGTGTTACTTTTCCTGCTCTTCCTTCTCCCTGGAATGAGTGCCTCAAGCAGGGTCTTCACCAGATGGCTCCCACCCTTTCCTTCTTTCTCTGAATTCCTAAAGCCCCAAGAGTGAGGGCCAAGCTCTTAGGAGATGGCCAGACACAAATTATCCTGTGTTGTTCTGGACAGTTTCCTAGGTCAAGCCTGGTCTCCCCAGCAAGCTAGTTGTCATTCCAGGAAAGACCTTTCCCTTTGTTATTCTTTTAACCAACATGCATTAGACAGGACTGCGCAGGCCACTGGGGACTCGGCAGTGCGGGAGGCAGCCCGTGGTGGAGCGGGCAGCCAGGCCCCAGTCCTTCATAGTGACTTGCAGTGAGTTTTCCCTGGCTGTGTGGAGTGCTGGGATGGGAAAGTTTGGGCCATCATGAGAACGTAACAGGGAACTCTGGGGCCCTGGGAACCCTCCTTTGAGCAAAGGATATTCAATCTGAGCTCTGAAATATGACAGGGCCAAGTGGGAGGGAAACAGTCCCAGCCGAGAGCAGAAGTGCAGCTGTGATGGGGGGGGGTCTTCACGGCCCCTTAAGGAACCTGGGTTGTGTTCTAAGTGAAATAAGAAGCCATTGTGAGGTTTTGAGCAAAGGAATGGACTAATTTTGTGCCACTGGGTAGAGAGAAGAAAGGAGGAGGCGGGGAGGTGGCCAGAATGGAAAATGGTGGGATTCGTCAGGCTGCTGGAGCCGCAGTCCAGGCTGGAGGTGCAATATATATATATTTTTAATCTTCAGAGTTATCCTCATTTTGAGAATGAGGAAACTGAGGCCCAGAGAAGTTAAGTAAGTAAGTGGTAGAGCCAGGATTCAAACCAGGCAGGCCAGATGGCAAAGCTTGCCCTCCTGTAACCAAGCATAAGACAGAGGGGAGGAGGTAAGACTTCACTCCCAGGCAAAGTGGGCAGTGGTTTAAGAGGTGTAGACTGGTGACTTGGCTTCAGAGGGGCGGTGGACACGGAGAGAGGCAGGCAGGCCCACAGAGGCTGCTGTACAGAGCCCCGTTTATAATTGGCGGCCTGGTGTGCCCGGGAGGGCCGTGCGCTGGCCTGCTGTGAGTTACACAGGAGACATGAACTCCCTCGGAACGGCCGACCCATCATGACCGAGAGGGTATTTTCAGAGACTTTTCAGCACCAAGGACTCCTTTTATTGTTCTCATTCTCACTCCATGAATTGTATTGAAGGACTTTTGTCTACTAAACAAACCGAATTCATTAAATTACCAATTTGCTTTATTGCCTTGTGTTTTACTAATCAGGCCTATGTAACTGGTGATCCGAGCTTCTAATTACAGGATGTAACTGCTGCTGCCACAGTGAGATGATGTAATTTCAGCCGAAATAAAGAAATGTGATGTTTTAGTTAGTCTGAGCAACCCTTTTATTCATTTTTCCTGATGAATGTTATTGAGCATATACGAGTAAACCACAGTCCGTGCCCTTGAGAAGACTTAAGTCTCGCCGATGATACAGAAAACAGCCAATTACAGTAGAGTATGACAATGTTATGTTCTAGGTAAGCACAGGGTTGGATGGGAGAGTCAGGGGACACCAAATGCAGCCTTCGGAGGTATCATGGCCTGAATGCATATGTTGAAGCCTTACCTCATGATGTGAAGGCATTTGGAGGTAGGGGTGTGATTAGGGTTAGATGAGGTCATGAGGATGGGGCCCCTATAATGAGATTAGTGCCCTTACAAGAGAAGACACAGGAGCGCACTCTCTTCATCGACATGCCTGGGAGAAAGGCCATGTGAGGACGTGATGAGAAGGTGGCTATCGACAAGCCAGGAGGAGGGTCCTCACCAGGAACCAAGCTTGCTAGCACCCTGATCTTGGATTTCCAGCCTCCAGAACTATAAGAAATAAGTTTCTATTGATTGAACCACGCAATCCATGGTATCTGGTTGTGGTAGCCGGAGCATATGAACACAGGAAGTAGGCTGGATATTGTCCTTTGTCCCTCCAAATCCACTCTACTCCTCAATCTCCTGCCCTGGACCCCGAGGCCCGACTTGAAGGACTGTATCTGTGGGCGTCCTCTGACCTCGAGCTTCCAGGTGGGTTTTTGCCAATGGGAGGCCCGGGCCTGAGGAGGATGAGGTCAGCTCCCTCGTTGATGAGCCACCGTGGGTCGGCTGAGGCTGTGGTCCCCTCCTGAAGGCCACAGCACCTGTCAGGCAGCCCCTACTATCACCATAGCTCTCACGGTGGCCTAATCACTGCACCTTTCCCTTGTCCCTTTAGGCCGTGGCTGGGTGAGGGCTCCAGATGCAGTCATGAGCATCCCTTAATCCTGCCAATAGCTTGTTCAGTCATCCCTTCTTCAACACTCAGTTGCCCGCCTGAGCCACCCGCTCCTGCTGGGAACCTGACTTATGTAAAAGGTCAGGAAAGCTTCCCAGAAGGGTGACATTGCAGTTGGTATCGAAGGATGAGTAGGAATTAGCCTTATTACAGAAAATATACGATTTCTACGAGATTTTCCCCTAAACATGACAATAGCTCCCCAACCCCCAAATCTGTCTCCCGGGATGCCTGGGGACTTGGTGTGTCCAGGTCAGGGGTCAGGGGCCGAGAGCCTAATAAAGCTGCACAGACCCGCGCGCAGGAAAGGCGGGAAGAGAAGAGCTGGGGACTGCACTCAGAGGAGGCAGTGCCCTGTCACCTCCCCTCGGGGACTCTCCTGGGGCCCCTGTCCTCTCGGAGAGCTGGCCCTGGAGGGAAGCTGGTGGAAATGATGCCTTGGGATGGGACAGCCCATCAGTCCCCTGTCCCCTCCCGTCTCCATCAGGCTGAGGGGGACAGCTGCCTGAAAGATCAGGTTTCAGGAAAAACAGGCTTGCTTCCTCTTGCCTGGCAATCCTGGGCGCCAGGACACCTGCCCAGGGCCAGCCCCCTCCCGACCCCTCTGGCCTCATCGTGGGTCTGTCATGCTCCTCCCTCGCTGCCCAGATCTAGTCCCTCTCCCATCACTGTCACCTCCAGTAAGATAATTCCCATTCATGCTTTTCAGAATCTGGCCTTCCCACCTGCTTAATTCAGCCCCTGCCTCCCCCTCCTTCAGCCTCTTGAGTTTCCATCTAAGATGTCATGCTGGCTTCACCCTGTGTGTCTCTGTGGAGAACCCACTGCTTACTCCGTCTGGCCTCTGGGCTTTGTCAGGCTCCACCCCCCGCCTCCCGATTCCTGCACCTTTGGTGGTTCTCTGTCTCCCCTCCTGTGAAGAGCCCACAGCCTCCAGACCATCAGCCACCATCATCTGCACCCTTGGGTGAGGAGTTCAAGGCTACCTCGTACTGTTATTTAAATAATAACAAAGAGTTGTGCATATAGCTCAGTGGCAGAGCACCACCACTTAGTGCTTAGCATGCACAAGGCTCTGGGTTCAATCCCCAGCACCTTCATTAAAAAAAAGAGAGAGAGAGAGAGAAACCCTGGGGGAAAAAACTAATGAAACATCAACAAACAATTTTTTGAAAAAGCTAATAATGATAACAAAGCTACTGTTTTTTCTGCACCTGGCATTTGTGGGGAGCCGTTAAGCAGGTGTGGTCACTACCATGTCACTGCCGGGGTAACTGAGGCCTTGGGTAACTTTCCAGGCTGGGAATTGGTAGTGGGAAGACTCAAACCAAGATCCTCTGTCTTAAAGCTCTGGCTCTTACCACTGCGCCACCCTGCCTTGCCTTGACTCACCCACAGCGTGTAAGTGCTTTGTGGGTAGACACTGAGTAATGTAGCGTTCTTACAGTCCGCGCCCTGCCTGCCAGCACTGGGCACAAACCCTGCCCCCGCCAAGCAGCTGCGAGGACCATTTAGTACTTAGAGCAGATCATGCCAGCGCTCTGCTCAGGAACTTCTGCTGTCTTCCCCCCTCACCCAGGGCACACACCAAGGTCTCTCTAATGCCCTACAAGGCCCTGTGTGATCTGCTACCTTAAAAAGGCCACAAATGATAATTGCTGGAAAAGGTGTGGGGAAAAGGGAACCCTCCTACACGGCTGGTGGAAATGTAGTTTGGTGCAGCCACTATGGAAAACAGTACGGAGATTCCTCAAAAAACTAAAAATAGACTTACCATATGATCTAGCAATCCCACTCTTGGCATATGTCCAGAGGGTACTCTAATTCGAAAAGATACATGGCACCCCAATATTCAAAGCAGCACCATTTACAACAGCCAAGACACGGAAACAACCTAAACCTCCATCACCAGATGACTGGATAAAGAAGCTGTGGTGTATATATGCAATAGCATGCTACTCAGCCATAAAAAAGGATAAAATGATGCCATTTGCAGCATCATAGATGGAACTGGAGATCGTCCTTTTAAGTGAAGTAAGTGAGAAAAAGAAAGAAAAATACCATATGATATCACTCATATGTGGAATCTAAAAAAAAAGACACAAATGAACTTATTGACAAAACAGAAACAGGTTCACAGACATAGAAAAGAAACTTACGGTTACCAGAGAGGAAAGGAGGTGGGAAGGGATAAATTGGGAGTTCGAGGTTTGCAGATACTAACTATACATATAAAATAAATGAACATCAAGGACCTACTGTACCGCACAGGGAATTGTATTCAATATCTTGTAGTAATCTATAATGAAAAAGAATATGACAAAGAATATGTGTCTGTATCTGTATGACTGAAACATTATGCCGTGCACCAGAAATTGACACAACATTGTAAACTAACTGTATTTCAATTTAAAAAAAAGAAGTAAAAAAACAAAACAAAACAAAAGAATACTGGTGTTATCAGTACCCATAACTCTGTCACGAATAGAAATCACACAGCAGTTTTTGCCGATGTCACAAAACATTTTTGCATCCATCACTGTTTTGAAATTATGATAGTTGTTAGATTTTGTTATTTAATGTGTTAATTAAAAGCATGTATGTTACTGCATCACACATTCTTAATGTTTTCACAAGTATATTTCAATGTAATTGGTTTCCTTTGTAAATCTAATGTAATTTTTATAAAAACATTATTCTGAGAAGAGCCTCCCAGCTTAACCAGGCTGTGCTCATGGCACAAAAGCATTAGACCCTGGTAGGAGCAATGTGGTGCAGTGGGAAAGACAGCAGGATATCAGAGGCCTGGGTAAAACTCCCAGCTCTAATGCTTCACTGTTACGAAAACGAGGGCACTTTCTTCAGTTTTCTGAGCTTCACTTTCCTCACCTGTAACACTGAGTTATTGGGAAAACGAAAGAAATAATACACATGAACGACCTAGCTCAGGCTGGCCCCCAAGACACGAATGCTAGCTACTATCATTAACAATACTTACGGCCAATAACTATAACCCCAGCATCCTTGGTTCCTTGTTTCTCTTTTCCCCCTGTCTTTGCAAAACTGCCCTTGGGCTCCAGCAGGGACCATGGTTTCCTGTGGCCTCCAAGTGGCTCTGCCCCACAGGCCCTGTCCCTGGCTCAGCCCACTTGTCCTCACCACTATCTACCCACTGCTCCAGTAAATAGGACAAAAATGCACATCCACCCCGCAGTGATGACGTCGTGCAGTTTGCTAATGAGAAACAAGTGGCCTGCTGTGCTCAGTGCAGAGGGAGGAGGACAGCTCTCCACCACAGCCCAAAGCCACATTCCCGAGGTGGCCCAGGGTGACACGGCCAGAAGGTACAAGGGCTTCTCCGCCTGGACCTATCCTCGTGCACCGAGGCCCTCGGCAGTGCCCCCTCCCCGGCGCCCACGCCGCAGCCCTTCCTGCTGTGGGCACTGGGCCAGCTTGGGCGTGGGCAGCAGGGCAGCCGAAGCTTGAGTCACTGGGAGAGGACAGTTGGGTCCTGAGGTGTGGTCTCTGTGGGGAGGACTGAGAGGACAGGGAGGAGTTGAAGGCCCTTCCCTCTCACCCAAATCCTTTGTGGCCCCACATCGGTGAGCTGGAACCCTGTCTCCAGCCCTGGAGCCCTCTGCGGCCTCCCTGGCCCTCACTGCCCTCCTGCGGCATCCACAGCCCACTTCTCTGGAAGCACCGCTCCGCCCTCCTCTTCACAGCCCGCTTCCCTCTCCCCCAGCGCCATTTGTCCAGCAGGAAAACAGGCCTGCAGAGGGCCTCCGGCTCACTCCAGGTAGCAAGGTCATTATGAGGACTAAAGTCTACAGCCTTGGACTTTGGGTGGAGCTGGAGATACCAGCTGGATCCTTAGCCCTGGAAAGAGGGACCATCCCTGAGGCCAAGTGGCCCGAAGTGTCTCCCCAGCCTGGCCCTTTGGCTTCCTCGCACCCAGACTCCCACAGCCAGGCCTGCCCCGGGCTTGCCTGGGACCTTGCTCTCTGTCCCATGCAACCGCCGCTCTGACTCCGTACTTGGCTTCACACCCTGGCTCTTGGTGCCTGTGTCATTCGTCCACAGCATCCCACGCTGGGTCCCCGATCCTTTGGGACACTCTTCTTCAACACAGTGGTCTCAGGGTCTCTGCTCGCCTGCGCCTCCCTGAGGCTTGCACATGAGGAGGGAGGACGCGGACACTGAGGCTTGGTTTCCAGCACACCGGCAGGGACCCCCCCACCCCGAAACTACTCCCACTCACAACTGCCTTCTTGCGCTCCCCGGCGGGGGGGCAGCCATCCCCTCCCACCCTCGCCCTGCTCTCGGCAGTCAGTGCCCGCCCTGCCCCCTCTAGTCCCAGAGAGGCTTTGGGCCGGTCCTAGCGAAAAACAAGAAGCATATCAGTCTTAGGGGAAGGGTGTGGAATCATCCCCTCCTTTCCAAGGAAGGCAGAACTCTGCCAGGCACCTCCCATGGGGTCTTAGATACGGTTCTTTCTACAGAACATCTTAGTTATTTCCTACGAGAACCTGCAAAATCGGTATTTTCCCCATTTTACAGGTGAGAACACCGGGGTTCAGAGAGTTCTCGAACTTGCCCGAGGCTGAATGGTGGCGCCGGACGCCGAGCCATGTCTGTTTGGTTCTGTGACTGCTCTTCCCCCAACGCAGGGCCCTCTTGGTCCTGCCAACCCCGCTGTCCCCCCAGCCTCTGCCTGCTTGGTCTCGCCTCCCTTTCCCCCTTGGCCTTTCAGTGCCTCACTGGGAATAGAGCCTTTCCTGAATCCTTTCCAACGTGACTGAAGCCCTGACACGCCGCCTAATTCTCGGCAGTTCCTCTCCCTGAGACCAGTCCCTGACCCCTGGGACCCTGAGAGCCCAGAGGGCCCCTGAATCCTATTGGCTGACCCCCAGAGCCATGCATTGCTGTCCTTTCTGACCGCCTTCCTGCTGTTCTGGCCCATCCATAGGACTGGACCGCCGGGGAACGGCCCTGGCCCAAAAGAAGGCTGATTGGCTGTACCCTTTCGGATGCTGGCTGTACAGCAGTACGATACTGCTCTCAGGGCCCCGTCCAGTGGCTGCCTCTCCAGCCTCCCTCTTCTCATCTGGGTCCCGACACCCTTGGGGGCTGAGCCTACAGGAGTCGTGACGGGGGCCGTTTCTGACTCAGACACCGGGTTCTGAGCCTGATGCCATTCCCCTCTCCTCCGAGCCGCCGCCGGCAGGGGCCAGCCCGGCCTGAAAATCTGGGTCCCTTACAGTTTCCAGGCCTACCTTGCTCAGGGAGTGGGGAGCAGGCATGATCAGAAACAGCCAAGGACAAATGCCGAGATCGGTGGGGGTGGCCAGGCTTAGTGGTGGACTGTGGTACCTAGCATGCTCGAGGTCCTGGGTTCACTCCCCAGTACTTCCATTTAAAAATTTTTTTTCATTAAAAACAATTTTTTTTAAATGTGGAGATTTGGAAGGTGGTCTGGAAAGGCTTCTCCGAAAGGGTGTGGATGCAGCAACCTTGGAAGAGAGCAGCCGGCAGGAGCTGCCAGGCCCCGGCCTCCTGGGAAGGCAGGGAAGGAAGACCCGGGGGCGGGGGCAGGGGCGGGGAATAGCGGGGGAGCCAGGAGACACCCTCACCTCCCGTGGAGCTGCCTGTTTATATTCTGTCTGCATGCGTGGCCCTTTCCAGACTGCTGGCCCCGCTCCCTCACACGCTGTTGTTGTCAACACCCTCCCTGTTGCCTGGTGCCCCCACGAGGGACACTGCTCTCTGCAGGACTCTGCCCCACCCCACAGCCCCGTGAGAAAGAACTAGGAACAGTGAGCTCCCCCCTACCCCCCTGATGCCCCTCCCTTCCAGGGTCGGGGACTCCTCAGCATCCCTTAGCTTCTCTCCTGTGAACTTTAACTCTTTCTCAGCTCTGTCATTCGACACCTATCTCTTCTTCAAAGGTCTAGGGAATGAACGAGGCTCTGAGGGGTAGAGACACCACACTCCCACACACAGGGGAAGTCAGCGTCAGAAGCCCACAGCCCTCTGACACGTGTGTCCCAGAACCCAAGCCTCTCCTTCCCCAGGGGGCCTTCAGCGGGCAGGTGGCTTAGGTCTTTCTCAGACAAGAAGCCTAACTGAGCCCTTTCTCCACCAAAAGCCAACCTCCTGCGTTTCCTGTGCCATGCGCCTTCCCCATCCGCTCTGGGACATCCTTGGTCAAGGACTGCCAGGAGGGACTGCCCAAGGGCTTGGGGGCGGGCAGCAGGGCCCTGCCTCCACCTACATCACCCAAGGATGCAGGAGCAGCTATTCCCTGGAAAAAGGAAACGGAGAGGCCCAGAGACAGGCTGAGAAAAGACGGAGACAAAGACAAAAAGACAGAGACTCAAGCTGGGGGAGACAGACAGAGAGACAGAAAAGCACCAAGAGGCCCAAATTGACACCACATGGTCGCTATGCCGGACCCCAGGGCCCAGCAAACAAGGTTTCGTGCTGAGTCAGTTGCCATGGTGACAAACATGCAGGAAATATCCAAGATAGCTAGAACAGTGGCAATAGCATGTGTTTTGGATAAAGTCTCCTCCCCACCCCACCCCCTCCAAGATAGTCATTGCGTTACTTGGGATAAACTTGGCTTTTTCCCTGAGAGGCCTGGGGTGGGGGTTCCAAGGTCATTGGGTGAGAGGAACAGCTTCGTAGGGAACCGGATGGACCGGAGCTGATTTTTGCTAGAGGAAAACGATACTTTTTGTGCCTCTCAGCTCACTTCTGCCTCTTGAGTCTAGATTTGGGTTCCCATATTCGTCTGCTCCAGAACACAAAGGCCTGGAAGAGTCTGAATTTCTGTTTACGGTCGCATAGTATGGCTGAGGACAGGGCTAGGTACTGGGGGTTCTTTACAAGCCCCAAAGCATCCCAACAGAGTTCAGTTTCCATGGTGAAGCCGAAACAAAATGGAGGGAGGGCACAAGAGGCAGTGTAAGAGCCAAGCACCCCGGGAATGCTGGCCCCTCTGCCAGGGTATCCCCCCCCCCCTTACTCTCGAAGCAAGGGCCAGAATTTCTGGGAGCGGGGAATGGAAAAGCAGAAAAGGAGTAGGGGTTCTTCGGGGCAGGTGACTCAGAGAGAGAAGAAAAGGACAAGTTTGGCCTGGCAGGCACACGAGAAGAAGATCTGGGGATGGCTCCTGGGGATCTGAGAGGGCTGAGGCCACCACCAAAGGCCCTGCTGGAAGGCAGTCATTAGTCCCTTCCTCCCGCCAATGATCAGGGGGCTCCGGTTCCCCGACACGTCCCCAGGTCGCCAGGAGAAAGGATTCCAGGGAAAGAACCCAAGGTTTCAAGTCAGGTCCTGCCCAAGCCTGCTGCTTGTAGAATCTTGGGCGGGCCTCACGGCTGCCCTGGGCCTCAGTTCTGGCCTCCATCAGGGGGAGTGAACGATCACTTATCTGCAGGGGCAGGGCTAGCAGGAGCAGGGCCCACAGGAGCACTTGGCTTGGCCGAAAGCCCAGTGTCCGAGATGTTGATTGTCGTGACTCAGGAGAGAGGAGTAGACAGGCCGGGGGAGCAGTTTCATCTGAGGAGACTTTGCGGTTTCTCTCATGACAGCACACCCAGATTTTCCGATCTAAACAACCAGCTTCAGTTGTGACTTCCCATCTTGGAAGGTCTCTGGGAAATGATCCATGACAGAAATGGGTTTGGGAATGGTATACCTGGACACAGGGGACCTTGCTTGGTTTAGAGCATTCCCCTTGGGAATGCCAGAGCCAAGCTGTGACCTGGGGGAACCAGGGAAGCCATCCTACCTGCTGACCCTTTCTGCTGGCCTCCTGCATTGAGAGCACTAAGGCAGTCCTGGAAGGGGTCCTTAAATGACCCTCCAGGGTGAGTGCACCAGCTCCCTTGGGGATGTAGAGGTCTCTCAAACTGAGACCAGATTTGCTTCCTCTTTGCTGTTGGGAAGGGTGAAATCCACTCCACCCCCATCCCAAATTCAAAGCCTTACTTGGGTACCGTGCTGGAAGAAATGTGGATGCAGGCGAGGCAGAGATAGCAGGAGAAAACAAGAAGTAGCTGGACCCTTGGTGCCTGGCTCGCTCAGTAGCAGTCAAGCAAGGAGGGGGCTTGGGTTAGTTTGTGGGGGAGGAGTCCTTTTTCCCAGATCTGGGACTAGGGCGCGAGAGAAGCAGGGGCCTGGCAGGCGCTGGCAGGTGGCAGGCCCGCTAAGTGAGCAGGGCGAAAGCCGAGGCTGGGCCCGGGCCCCTACCTGGCCTCTGGTTCTGAGGGACAACTGCAGGAGGCCTGCTGGCAGAACACACTCCCCCAGCTGGCTGTCATCTCGGTATCTGGTTTCTCTCTCTCCCCTGCTTTTTCTACACTGATTCTCTTTGGCCCTGGGGTGGTTTTCCCAACTCTTCCTCTGTTGCTATGTGGCACCAGCAGAAGAGGCAGCCTCAGGGGCAGAAGGCTGACTCTGTGCATGTCTGTGTGTGTGTGGGCTGGGGGCAGAGGGCTGCTGAGGTGATGGGTGAGGAAGAGGAGAAGGAATTAGTAAGCCTGAGCCTGGTTGCTTCTCCAAACACTGTCAGGAAAGCCTGCCGACCAATGGGAGCCAGAGAAGCCTGCAGCCTGGAGGGACCAAGTGCCCACCTACCCTCTTTCTTCGTGATTCCTCTGGGTTTTTGAGAAGAATGGGGGTACACCAGAGATTACAGAAGGGCCTTAACCTGAAAAGGAAGAAGCCAGTCTCCCTTTCCTACCCGGCAGGCCCAGCTG
This sequence comes from Camelus dromedarius, assembly GCF_036321535.1. Classification (NCBI taxonomy): domain Eukaryota; kingdom Metazoa; phylum Chordata; class Mammalia; order Artiodactyla; family Camelidae; genus Camelus; species Camelus dromedarius. The sequence continues at coordinate 14,703,027 of NC_087469.1, forward strand.
GGATCTGCCAAGCACCCTGGGAGTGTGGGCAGAACTCGGGCACGAAGCCCGCCTGAAAGCCTGGGGTGTGGTGCCCCAGGGCAGGGGCAGAGGGCAGGCACTCTGTCTTTTCTGTTTGCCAAGGAGCTTTCTCCCAGGGGATTAACAGGGCCTTCCTGCCACCCCTTCTGGCTGGTGCAGGAGCCAGAACACCAGCCCTGGCTGCCAGCCAGCCTGTGTCTGGGGGGCCAGTGCTCCCTCAGAGACGTGCAGACGCGCTGCTGGGGCCCAAGGGCAGGGGGAGGGAGGGAGATGCCTCTGGGGAGTCCCTGGGGCCACCCAGCCGGGAAGTACCAACACTGAACTCCAGCCAGCTCAGCTTCTGGGGAAACAGGCCTGCCTGGCCTGCAGCCGGCGGTGGACAGGGAATCAGGAGGGTCTCTTGTTGGTTTGTCCCCTTTCTCTCTCTCTTTCTCTCTCTCTCTCTCCTGAAGTCAGAGAACAGAGGACCAATAGATAACCTGGAAGACAGAGCCCGAGGGGCTAGGAGGCTGGGGGTCTCAGTCTTGCACAGACGTGTTGCCTGTGGGAGAGGCCAGTCTAAGCCGAGGCGGTGGAAGTGCTCTCAGGCAGGGATGGGAGTGGGATGAGACCCAAGGGGCAGGAGCGTGCTTACAGGTGCCACGGGATGGGAAGCAGCTGGCGCATGTCTCCAGGTCCTGAAAGAAACAACATACAGCTGCCAGGAACCTCCGAAGTCACCCTCATTCTATAGATGAGGAACCAGGCAAGGCTCAGTGAGGTTAAGTGACTTGCCAAAGACCACGCAGTTATGGGTCAGTGAAGCCCAGTGTGGAATTGGTCATTCTGTCATTATACCCCTGTCCCTCCTGGTTCTCTCCCACTGTCTCTCAGGGCCCTGCCGCCAGGAGACCCCCAGGGTGAAGGGAAGATGGGAGATAAGCAATTTGACCCTGCTTGGGCGGAGGGTCAGGCGTGGAGCACCTGCTGAGAAAGGCAAAGCAGAGCCTGTGTGCCTGAAGGGGGCGCTCTAGAGCCAGCAGAACCCGGTCTGGGACCCCTCAGAGTGGCCCCCAAGACCAGCTCTAACTCTAGGGAGCTGCACTTGCCTCTCGCCCTGTCCTTCCCTGCACTCTGCTAAGTAAACAAACACAGCACTCAGGCAGCTCTCTGCTGGCAAACACCCCCGACTTAGCAACTGCTCCTAGAATAAATAAACACTCGCCCACTGCACGCTTCTACACGCACTCACTTGTATACGCTCCCTGTGCTCCCTGCGGTCCGCAGAACCCCCCATCGGGCCCTAGCCTTGCAATGCTGTGTGTGGCTGAGGCTGCCACCTTCTGCCGGGGTGCTGGGACCCCCACTCTCAAGGCTGGCTCTGGCAGTCCCAGCCTGCGCAGGAGGCAGAGTCTCTCCTAAGAACCCCTGGGGTTGGCCCTGGGGACCACTGGAACGCCGGGGGGCTCTCAGGATGCCCTAGGAACGAATTCAACCTACAGAAGCCCTGGGAGAGCAGGAAACTTGCCAATGTCTTTAAGAACGGGTTTTCTGGAGGCAGAATCAGACCTCTTCCCACTCACCCCTGCAGTACCCCTTCCCCTGCCAGTCTTCTGGACTATTCTGACCAGTGGGGGCCCTTTGTGGTCAGGATGGTTTCAAGGCGACCAGCACTATCCCGATGGCAGAATCTCAAGAGATCAATTAGATAGTAAAGCCCCTTCCTCATTCTGGAATGACGTTCTCTACGAGGCCCGGGCCACATGGAGGAAGAGGCTGGGCAGGTACAGCGCGCAAGGCAGTTCCTGAGAGCCACACCGGTCCCCACGCGGGGGAAGAGGCCTCTCTGCGGTTGTCACAGTGGCCTTGCCGTGGGGCTTCCCGGGAACCGCCTTGCCTTCTCCCTGGGAAGGGTGGCTCCGTGTGGCAGCCGACTCACAGCTATGTGCCAGGCACCAGTGAGTCAGTGAGTCAGACGGGAACGTCCGTTACCTAGAGCGTGGGTTCCAGCCGGGGGACAGGACAGGAAAACCATCTCAGGCCGAAGGGACTGGAGGCAAACACCAGGAAGCTGTGTTTAATACATAAGAAAATCGAGACCACGGAGAGGCGGGGAGATGGTTGTATTTAACCCCCGTTGAAGCCCAGAGCCCAGGGCAGGACCACGGAGAGGCCCGCCGACTGAGGCCCGACCTGGGGCAGGCCGGCAGCCCAGCGCGGGGCCATAGACATTAGCACCCAGAACGCCTGGTTTCTGGTCTGGGCCTTTCTGCTGTCAGCTGTGAGACAGGGTGCAATCTACTGAGCTTCTTCTGTCTCCACAATTCTCAACTTTAGTGGCTGCTGTACAGACGAATCCAAGGCTGCATATTAAGTCTTCGGCACTGGCACTGCTGCTGTTCACATTGATGGATAAATACGGCATGATTTTCAGTCGCAGTTCATTCCCCTTTATTGGATGAGGAAGAAAAAGTATTAACCAAGTTGAAACAATATGACATGTGTAAAAGTGCGTTACAATCAAAGTGAGGGGAGGGGTATAGCTCAGTGGTAGAGCGCATGCTTGACATGCACAAGGTTCTGGGTTCAATCCCCAGCACCTCCAGTAAAAAATAATTGTTTTTAAAGTAAAACTTTGAGTTAAAAATAAATAAATAAATTCAACTTATAAAAAAATTTAAAAAATAAATATGACCTACAAAATTGAGACACTAGCATTTAAAATAGTTTCACTGTTTAGATCAACCTGGCCACAGTGTATTTCTAAAGTCCAAGTTTTACTCATCAGTGACTGCTTACTGTTAATATAATTGCTCTAGTCAGGTACAAATGATCATTAACATAGTGATCAAAGCTGGCTTTAGAATTTTAGTCCTATTAGTCAAGGGCATGTCATTTGTACTTTCATTGTAACTTTGCCCTAATGCAAAATAGCGACAGAGAATAAAGCACGGGAAGTGGGCCTGGGGCTCCAGAGTTCAGGTGTGAGCTCTCCAGCCGCAGGTGTTGGGGATGAGGCCCACCAGGTGTCGACTCACCTGTCCTCTCAGCCTCAGTGGGTCCCCGATTGGCTCTCACTGGCCTTTCCAAGAGCTCCCCTGCTTCTCTGTCTTCTCTGGCCAACTGGTCCCTGAGCTGCTATTAGTACGAGCAGACAACAGGGGCTGAACTCAGGACAAGGAGACCCAGAGAAAGGCAGGGAGGCCCTGGGTCAGGGGGCAGGTGCGCTAAGACTACTGGGTCTCCTCGGGAGGTGCTCAGATCAGAGCTGGGGGTGTGGCTTGGGGTGCACACAAGGGCTAAAGGCCCAAGACAGACCTGGCCAGGCAAGTCTGGGAACCACTCATCGCTGAGTGTTGCCAGTTACAAGTCTGCAAAGGTCAGGAAGTGGAATGCTCAGCCAGGAGACCAGGAAACTGGGCATCAGATCTGGACGAGTCTGGGCAGGGCCGTGGGACTCCAGCACGAGAGAGGATTTTGACCTGGGAGAAAAGACTGGCTGAACAGGAAATGCGGAAATCTTGTTCCCCAAGTGCCAGCCTCAGGGCCCATTAAGTGCACGCACTGATGGGCTGGGGCAGGTAGACAGCGTGCAAGGCAGTTCCTCAGAGCTATACCAGTCCCTTTACTGGGTGCTTCTTGCCATGAAGGACTGCACACACTTGTGCTTAATGAAGAGCACGGTCACATACCCTCTGAGGCACTTACTGGCTTGGGAGAGTTGCCTGACCCTGCTAAGCCTCCGTTTTCATCTTTAGAAGAGGGATAACGGCACCTAGCTCATAGAGTCATTGTAATTGTGTGAATGAAATCACATAATGGATGTTAAAGTGCTTAGCACTCCACCTGGCCTTATTGAAATTGCTTCATAAAAGCTCGGCATAATTACTAATTAAACATTTTTCGAGCGCCGATTATAACGCCTGGCCCTGTACTTGGTAGAAGAGATACAAAGATGAAAAGATCCGGACGCTGCGCTCAAGAAGTTTAGAGGTGAAGGGGCGGGCAGAGTCTCCTACCCCAGGGAGGCAGGTACCAAATGCAGCAGACGGAAGGGAGTGGAAGAAGACTTTAATTCAGCTTGAGAAATCAGGGAAGGCTCTTAGGATGACACAGTACATGAGTTATCCCTGGAAAGATGAATAGGCATCTTCCTGGCAGACAAGCCAAGAAATGGGAACATGGGTGGAGGGAGGAGCAAGCGCAAAGATGCAGAGTCAAGAGAAACCTGCTGTGTCCTGGAATTCAGAACAGTGGACCTCAGTGTTGCCGGCATCAAGAGGAGGAGTGGGAAGGGGAAATGAGGCTAAACCAACAGGAACCAGATCCTACAGGATCTTTGATGCCATTTTGAAGAATTGAGATGTCAACCTGAGAGTGATGGGAAACCACTGGAGAATTTTAAGCAAAGGAGAGAGGGACGAGATTTGTCTCATAACAATATCCCTCTTGCGGCCATGTGTATGCAGTGTGGATTGAGCACGATCATTCTGACCAGGGGGAAACCCGTGGGGAGACTGTAGCAATAGCCACCAGGAAGTGAGTGCTGCACTAAGGTAGGAGAAATGGGGCTAGAGCAAAGGGGAGGGATGATGGAGGGGTCAAATTGACAGGACTGAGTGACTGATTGGATGTTGGGGATAAGGCGGAGGCCGTGGGAAATTGTTGACATCCTTCTCCAAGACGCAGGTCCTACAGAAGGGTGAGCAGATTCATGGCAGGGAGGGAGTCCTGCTGATGAGTCCTGCTTTATCTCAGAGAACTTCAGGTGGACTTCAGAAGAGAGACCTTGGTTGGAAGTGCAGATGTGGAGTTATGGGCATGAGGATGTCACTTAGCCAGAAGTGGAGAGCATGTAGAGTGAGAAGAAGGCATGGATGGCCATGGACGGCTCTGGGACAACCCCACCAACGGGTATGGATCTGGAGTTGGGGGCGGGGGGACAAAAGAGACTAAACAGAATCCTCCAAAGTAGTGGAAAGAGATTCAGGGAAGAGCAGTCTCACAAACCAAAGGAGCAAAGCAGGTCTAGATTGAGAGAAAGGCTGATGGTGTCAAATACCACTCACAGGTCAAGCAAGACAAAGACTGAAAAGTGCCTACTGGTGGTGACTTGGAGGAGTGCATTTCAGTGCTGACAGTAGATGTAAACCACCCTGCGGTGGAGAGTGAGTGTGAGGTGAAGTGAGTGATGACAGGTCGATTTTTTGAGAAGCTTGACCAAAAGGGAAGATGTGTGGGGTAAAAGCTAGAGAGGAACTTCAGGTACAAGGAAGGTTTAATTTTCATTTTTTAACATGGGAAAGACTTGAGGAAGTATATACACTAAGGAGAGGTGGAGTTTGAAGACTCAGGAGAAAAGAGGAGAAAATGGAACAGAGGATGGAGGAAGAAATGGGATCCCAAATGCACGTTCCCTATGCCTGAAACAGACTCTGAGACTTTCATGTAGGAGAATTACTTGGGGGTGATCTTGGGAGCAACACGGGCCAGACGAGGGGGCCAAGGCATCCGACCGGGCAGAGAGAGGAGTTGAAGGGTGATGCAATGGCCCAGCAGAGAGCACTGGAGCTGGGCTTGCCCTTCAGAAATGGCCCCAGTTGAGGAGGAGGGTTGCTGGGGAAGGTAGCTTTGCAGAGGGTGACGGGCAATGGGGGAAATTCTGCCTTGAGGGGCACCCCTTTTCCCTGCAAAACAGAAAATTGTTGAGAAAGAGGGTCTGGGGTCTTGAGAAGAGTGCTAGAGGTCTGGATTGGCCTTGAAGACTCACTGGATGGGATCTCTGCATACCCTTGGGGGTACCACAGAGATAAAGTGCTGTAAATCTGTGGTGACACCATCTTCCAGCCTGGGTGAGATTCCTCAGTAGGGCTCAGTGTCCCTGACGTACAAGCAGAAGGGAAGCTGGGAGTTCAATTAATTGAGGTCCACTTCTAGATTTTCAGCATGCTCCCTGCTGTCCCTCCCGTCCTTAGGTAGGCCGAGGGGAGGAGCCTAGGTCGTGCCTCTACTGGAAACTTTCTTCCATCTCTCAGGGTAGCTATTTATTCCATTTTGGCCAACTCAACAATCCAAAAGTTGAAAAAAAGCAGAATACATGTCAAACCGTTCCCAGAATCCAACATTAGGATAACTTAGCGATCAGCGAGTCAGATCCATGGGGATTACACTTTCTTCTAATGACATGCTCGGTTAGAAAATCCTAGACTGGGACTCGGGAGGGATGGGTCCTGGTTGGGACACCCAGGTCATTATGAAGGGGGAAGATCCAGCTCTATATCCTTTATGCCTCAATTTGAACTCATCCTTTGCTGCCTCTTCCATTTGAATCTTTCTTCTTCCCAAGCTCCACGAGGGTGTTTGGTGAGCCACACCGTCTTGGCCTTGTCTTCCTGTCTCTTGCTCCAATTTCACTCAGTTCTCTAAGCTGTCATCCATCCCTTCCTTCCTTCCTTCCTTCCACAAAAGTTCGTTGACATCAATTTCCCTCCACCACTCCAGCTAGATCTGGGTGGTTAGACACACAGCAACCTCCTGGGAAGAAAACAAGAAATCCACCTGGGGCCCCAGGTTGGGGGGAGATTGTGTTAAATTAGATTAGATTAGGTGAGGTTAGGGGCTGGCCCACTTGGACCCCAAGCTTCCTTCTACTCAGCCACGTAGGGGAGAAGTCTCTTTTTCCAGCCCTCGCCTCCCCTGCTCTTACTGCGAATAAAAGGAAGGAACGTCCCACTTCTTGACCCCTAGCGAGGATGGAGGAGGGGGAAAGACTTAGGCCAGGGCGATGAGGCTTTGTGTCAGGTGGCAGTAACTGGCAGCTCCCTGCGGCTTGATCTCAAGGCCACATTCTCTCAAAGGAACGATGGCAGGAGGGGAACCAGCCCAAGAGCCTGGAAATGGAATGCCGGGGCTTTCGAGATGGACGGGGAGCCACAACAGCTGTCCTGCAGATGGGGAAGAGCATCTGAACCTTGAGTTTATATTTCTAGAAAAACTCCCCCCCCCCACCCCCTTCTCCTTCGCTGCTCACTCCCTGGCTGTATTATGGGGCTTTTGTGAGGTTTAGAAAAATAAACAGAATCTAACCATAACTGTCTGAAAGTGCTAAATTACGGAGGAAGACATAACAGATTAGCAGTGCAAACGAGGCCTGGGTGGGAGATGGCCAGCAAGCTGGGGAGCTGAGAATTCCCCACTGGAGCCGCGCTCTCTCTGCCCCACCTCCTCCTCCGGGGCTCTGAAGCCTGAGTCAAATTGTCTCTAGAGATGAGCTTCGGGAGCCACTCTCTAAACCAACCACACCCCCACGCTTGAAAAGACCCGGAGAGCGAATGCCACCTCGACCCTTCTCATCTTTCAAGGAGGGTGGCTTCCAACTCGTCCTGGTTGGAGGTAAAACTCTTTTCTGTTTTAGGAGGTGACTTTCTTTATCTTGCCCCGGAACCCGTGGGGGCGGGTGAGGGGATGGGCTAATGACTCAGAGCTCATGCTCCGTTAGAGTTGAAAGTCATTTTAGAATGCTGGTCCCACCCTTCGCTCTACAAATGAGTGAACGAAGCCTCATGGAGAGGAAGCCACTGGCCCAGGTCCCTCAGCTGGTGAGTGACAGAGCTGGGACTAGAAACCAGGTCTCCTTAACTCCAATAAAGATGTGCCTTTTTTTTTTCTTTTACGTGGATAAAGATGTGCTTTTCTAATCAGCCCTTCAAACCTCCCACCTAACGACCCAATTCCTCCTTCCTTAAAGAGCCTCTCCCTTCCTTAGTGTCCCCGAGTTCCGCTTCATGAATTTGTATACTTTGGGGCAACCTGCCAAAAGAGCTTCTGTGGTTTTGAACCCCATGACTTAATGTCTCTGATCCAAGTCAGCCTGCTTTTATTGAGCCCCTACTATTTGCTCCCTCAGCACAGGGTTAATCACCAGGAACACGAAGATGAATAAGGCCCAGTCCCTGTCCTTAAAGATTTACACACAGCTAGCAAGGGACCGTCTGGAATTCTTTCTGCAACTCACCTGAACCCCTCTTGTTAACCATCTCTGTCTTCTCCCCTTAAATCTTCAGGATGGATGCAGAGCGGGTTAGGAAGGGGGGGTTACCTAGTGAGGCTGCCACCTGTAAGGTGCTGTTCTGGGTCTGGAGGGGAGAACTCCCACTTCCCCAAAAGCAGAGCACACGAGAAAGGGAGGCCTCTGGTTTACTAACAGATTTAGGGTCCGATATCCTGGATTTGAATTATAGCTCCTGGCCTTAAATGACTGTGTGTCACCCCAGCACGATGCCTTCTGAAGGGTTTCAAGGCTTGTTTGCTGAGAAACTGTTTCACTGTTGATTCCCTTCCAGGCACAAGCAGGGGTTGATGTCCACCTTCTCCCTTCTCAGTGTGACTTCCCACCTCAAGTCTGCCTAACGTGGACCCTCAGATCCTCACTCAACACAGTACCACTTGCTACTGGCCATGCCCCCTCCCTTTGTGTCCGGTATAGCGAAGGGGGCCATTCTGATCTAAGCCACAACTCTGTTTTGAAGAAGTAAAAACCAAGAGAAGGCACGTGGGAGCCCTGTTCCCCAAAAGAGAAAAGTGTGCTGTGATGTGTCGTGAAATGTGCACAGGATTTAAAGTCAGAATACACGTGGTGGACAGCCAGCTCTTCACTTCCTGTCTGTGTGACCCTAATCCCGCTGAGCCTCCGTTTCCTCATCTGTAAAAGGGAACCACAAAAGCCATTTCCTTTACTTATTGTAAAGATTAAATTTGAAAAAACATATGGATGATCACAAGAAGGAAAGTACTGCATCGATATTATTAATTTTTTTCTCCTCTTGTTCCCCTAACACATCTCAAGTAAGGACAGGCCTGGGCCACATCTGGGGAAAGCCAGTTTTATCCTTGCTAAGCCACCAAGTCCCACCTCACCCTCTCCAATCAGAAAGAGCAGCATCCTCCTCTCTCCATGGGAGCTGGGGGAGGAAGGAGGTAGGGGCGGATCCCAGAGCGGGGAGCCCAGAGCTGTCTCCTTCTCCATCTGTCTACAGGGGAGTGCTCTTGGCAAAGAGAAACCCTCCAAATGCCAGAGGTGAAATCCATCACCAGGGCCCTGGACTGAGATAAGATAGAGGAACATAAATCAAGGCTCCCTGAGATAAGAAGGCAGCCTGGGGCCTAAAAAATGCTCCTCTCCTGCCAGCTGCCCACTTCTGCAAGGTTGCAAAGCCGAGGGTTGTGCTGGGTGGGGAAGGAACCGAGACCTGGCGCCTTCTTGGAGAAGGAGGAGCCTCAACCGTCTCACTCCCTTCTACTGAAGCCCAGCCCGAGAGGAGGTACAGGCATGTTTGCTGAGTCCCTCTCAGAAATAAACAAACAAAACATTCTGAGGCCATCCACGGTCACTAGAGATGAAGGACGAAGGTTTGGGGACCAGGCAACCTGGGTTCAAATTCTGACTTTTATACTCCCTGTGTAATTTACTTGAACAATCTACCTAATCTCTGTGAGTGTCAGTTTCCAGCCAGGATGATGCTAATGCTACTTTGCAGAGTAGTTTTGGAGACTAAATGTGGTCACTTTCGCAGGGCATCAGTAGCACGTCTGGCACACAGGCCGTGTCTAATCAGTGGTGGCTGTAACTGTGTGTCCTGTGGTTGCGTGTAAGACTGGGGAAGCCAACACCCTCTCACTGTGAGTCTCATTTGTAGAGCCATCTCTTTCTAATTCTCTGAATGACGTTCCCAAGAAACAAATCTGGTCCCATGCGGGTCCCATCTGTTGAGCTCGGACCTTGTCCTTGCCACCCCTCCCCAGGCTTTGACATGAGTGCCACCGTCTGTGTAGAGCTCTTCCTCCCCCCGCCCCTCCTCCCAAACGTATGTATTTAAGGACATGTCTGCGCCTGGAGCTATTTCAAGGAGGAATTTTGACCACACCGGGGCCTCAGGAGGAAAGAAAATCGTTAACAGACACCTAGAGGTCAAGGGCAGGGCTCCGGGGAAGGAAGTGGCTGGAAGAGACCTGAGAGGCGGAGGGCTCATTTCTGCCTCTGAAAGCCTTATCGTCATTATCAGCCAAGGCATAAATACTTACTTTGTGCCTGGGCTTGGAGTAGCGTGGGAGGAGTTCGGATCTTGGTCCCTGATCTAAAGGTGCCAGTCTGATTTGAGAGGGAACTGACAAACAAGATGTTTCATTGTCAGGGAGCCTGGGCTGGTTCCTGCAGAAGCCCAGAGTAAGGCTGAGATGGGTTCATGGCGGGGGACAGAATGGGAGGTGCTAGAGGACCCTGAAAGGTAGGCAGAGCATGTGGATGTGTTACTGAACTCAGGTTTGGCTCCTCGCCTCTCAAAAGCCAATATTCAAGAGACCAGTGCTGCTGAGAACAGAAAGGTTGCTTTATTCAGGAGGCCAGCAACCTGGGGAAAAGGCAGACTTGTGTCCAAAAACCAGTTGCAAAGATTCTACTGGACCATGAACATTTTCAAAGGGAGAATCATTTTGGGAGGAGGTCAGAGTCTGCATTATCTTCCACTGTGTGTGGACTTTCTTCTGACTGCTTGGTGGTGAGGTAACAGAGCTGTGTTCCAGGAATCTTGTGCTTGGCCTGAAGTTGCCATCTGCGTGGGGGCGCTAGTTCCTGCAGAAGAACTCAAGGATACTGTTGTGTATATCCCCTGAGGAGGAGCCAGGACCCTGCCCCTTGACTGCACTATTGTTTCTTGACTGCTCCTCCTTGGTCTCTGCACTCCCCTCCTCTTCCCTGGTTCGCAACTGTTTGGATCTGCCCTTTGGAATTCAGGGAAGGTCAAGGAGGCGGAATGAAGTTTATCTCCTACAAACCAGAAACTGGGGACACAGAAAGGATTTGTACCTGGGAGGGCTTCATGGGGTCCTGTTCCATTTCAGAGGGACTTGGCACAGCCAGCCAAGGGGAGCGTTTGTGGCTTATTGAGCAAGGAAATTCTATGATGGATGTGGTGTGTGGGGTGGGGCAGGTGGACAGACAAAACAAGAAAGTGAAAGAGTGTGGGACCGAAGTTCAAGGCTTGGCTCAGCCTCACAAAATCTGTGTGAGCCCAGCAAGTCACCTGACCTCTCTCTCGGGTTAATTTGCAATAATAAAGCCTAGTGTCCAGGTTTGTCATGAAGGTACGAGGTGACAGATGTAAGGCCACATATGGGTTGGGATGACTGGAACTGGTATGTGGGGGAAGACGGGCTCTGCAGGAAGGGGACAGGCGGGCTATGAGGAGGGTGGGGTGGGGGTGGGGAGTGCTGGAATCATCTCCATCCTTATTGCCCCTTCCCGCTGCCCACCCCCGCTGGGGGCTGTGTAGAAAGAGTCCCACGGACTTGAACCCTCTCTTGGGCTAAAACTGACAGTAAGAGGCAGACAGCTGATCGGATCAGGGAGTGACAGAACATGAGTGGATACACAAATAGACAAGATGAACTGTTTCCATTGTATACACAAGAGGCTTTGCTAACACTCAGCCAATTAGAAAACTAATCTAAACAGCCACTGGCTTCCAGTCTCTTCAGAGCTCTTTCAAACAGCTGCTCAGTGTGCACTTGCTGCCGTTCCCAGCAAGCGCCTCAAGACTGTCCCGGGGCTGGTTCCCCACTTGAGCTTCAAGGGCTCCTCAAGAGTAAAGGACGGTGTCTTTCTGCCCCCTCGACTTCCTCTAGGGCCCCGCTGCTCCCTGAGCCGTGCTCCCCCCTTGTCCTCATCTCTGAAAGCCTCCCCCGGGGCCCCCAAACACAGGGGCTGACCCGTCTTGCACTGCCCATGCGATGTGGTCCTTCCTCTGGGAGCCAGAGATTGATGGGGGTGGGAGCAAGGCCTTTGACGTCTGACAAATTTGAGTCCAAATTCTCCGGCTCTCTCACTGCCGTGCTGTCTCTGAGACTGCTCCCTCATCTAAAAAGAAGATCGTAATTGTGTCTCCTTAATAGAGATTAAAAGCAAGTGTACAGAAAACAACCCCACACAGTTCCTGGCACACTGCAAGCACATCCAGGTGCACTGCATTGCCCATCACTATTGGAGCTGTCATCGCTGCGGACACTGAGCTGCCTGAGGGCAGGAAAGCACTTGCCTTCTGTGTCAGGCAGACTCTAAGATGGCCCTGGACAATGTCCATGTCCTGGTGTTCCCAGCCCTATGCAATCCTTGAGTTTGGGTGGGACCTGTAGCTTGCTTTTCATCGACAGAATATGGCAAAGATGACGAGACTTCACTTCTATCATTAGGTTACATAAAGTTCCGTCTTGCTAGCAGACTCTGTTGCCTCCAGCTTGCATGCGGACATGTTGGAGAGAAGCCATGTGGGCAAGGAGTGGAGAACAGCCTCTGGCTAAGGGCAAGCTACCACCGAGGCCCTCAGTCCAATAACCCTCGACAAGGGTTGAATTCTGCCCACGACCACATGAGCTTGGAAGTGGATCCTTCCCCAACTGAGATTTCAGACAAGACTCCAGCCCTGATCAAAACCTTAATCTGAAGACCCTGAGCCCCAGCTAAGCTGCACTTGGACTCCTGGCCCCTCAGAAGCCGTGAGATAACAGACGTGTAGTTTTCAGTCACTAAGTTTCATGGTAACTTGTTACACAGAAATAGATAACTAACACAATTTCTTTGTATTTCTAGCACAGCACTTGGCGTAGAGTAGAAGTCAAGCATGGGTTGAGTGGATGGATGAATGAATGATGGTAACAGATAAACTCATCAGGATCTGAGAAAGGCCTGGTTGGGCTCAACTCAAAAGTGGGCTCCTTCCCAGACCTGCTGCCTCATCTTTTGTCCCTTTCTCCCTCTCATTTATGACCCCCCAGCTCCCTCCTCCCTTCTCCAGCCCTCAGGACCCTGCCCTGCTTGTAGTTCCTGCATTCAGTCATTCTCTCTGAATTTTTATTTTCTTCCTTAAAAAAAAAAAAAGCAATCCAGCTCTCTCTAAAATATCTGACCCTCATGAATTTAATTTCTGATGGAAAGCAGTCTTGTCCAGAAAGCCTCTTACCCACCCTGCTTAGGAATGTGGTTGCTGCAGATATTGAAACAGACCTGCAGGCATCTGCAGCGAGTGGGGAGCGCGTGCCAGGAATGACCTCAGCCTGCACAGCAGGGCTGTTACCTATGAAAAACTGCTGCTCTGGGCTGGATCACAAGACCCTCCCTTCTCCAAACCCTTCCCCTTCTAGGTACCGCACACAGCACCCTGAGTTTAATGCCTGAGTTGTAACTTCCTGTCCAAGACTGGGGCCAAAAGTCAGAAGGGTGGTACCATCAGGCCCACTAGAGAGGACGCTTTGGGTCCCTTTGTCCAAGTGGCCCCAAGTGGCTTGGTTGGAGCACGTGGCCTCATGGCTGGCAGCCCCTTTCCTGCCCTCTCCTCCTGACTCCACCCTCCCCCTCCAGACAGCCAAGAGGGATCCTGTTCAGGCTGAGAGGTGTCAGAGGCACCCTCTCAGGGAAGGCCAGGACTCTTGGAGCAGAAACTGGAGACTGGAAATCCTCATCCCGAAGGTTCCCACTGTGTAGCTTAACTCCCACCCGGGCGTTGGGTTTTGCTCTCCCGAATTCATCTGTGATCAGATTTCCCTCTTCTGCTGACAACCCCAGAGAACCAGGAGAATCCCAACTAGACCTCTTCCAGCCTCCAAACTTGCCAGCCTGGCCCTGGACAACCCCGATAACCCTAACAACAACTGGTATTTGCCTGGCCCCCTCCCGTCTGCAAAGTCCTTTGACGTATGCTATTTCTCACCAGAACTCTACAGTATTTTTAGCCCCATTTAACAGACGAATGAGTGTGGCTCCAAAATATTGTCATATTTTCCCAGCCCCATAGCGAACAAGTGACAGGCCAGGAATCTAAAGCACAATCTGTTGACTCAGAGCCCAGAACCCTTTCCACTGCTGTTCCCATTGCTGTTCCCACTGCTGTTTACTCCTCCTAATCTTTAATGTTCCTTCACCTCTCATTTCTCATCTCCTTTGTATGTTGATCACTTTGGGTTGAAATGGACACACTGGTTTACCCAATTCCTGCCCCCTCCACCTCGGTCTTGGCCTGTGCCAGCCTCTGGAGAGCGGGGTTGAGTGGCTTCATCCAGAGCAGCAATGGCCTGACCCCTGGCCTTCAAGTCTAGATACCCGGGTTTTAGATTCTGCCTCTGACACTAATGAGGGGTGTGACTTTGAGTGGGTTACCTCACTTTTCTAGGTATTGTAATGTAAAAGTCATCAACTGCATGATCTTTGAGGTCACTTCTTGCTCTGAAACTGTATGATTCTTTGATTCAATTCCTGGTTGGCCTCCCTCTTGGGGAAAGACAAATCCCCTAGTCACTAGGAAAATGACTTGGCCTGTGGCACTCTGAATGCCATCTGGAGCTTGGGCACTTAGCCAGCTGCTCCAAAATGGTAAGAGGACCCTGTCCCCCCTCCACTACCGCAACAGGCCCCTCCGTTCTTGGCTCCTTCCTCCAGCCTCCCACAACGGCAGTGTGAGCTCTTTCAGGCTAGACTGTGAGCTGTTAGAGAATTCCATCCTTGATCGTCATTGACTAGTGAGTACTCCCCAACTCGGGTTCCAGCCCAGACGGGCTGGCACTTCACTGATCTCACAGGATGTCTGTGATCCTGGGCTGAGGTTTATCCACAATCCCTATGCTCAGGGAGACCTGGGGGCCCTGCAGCTGCTCCCAGCTGTCTGGCTGAACAATGCAGAGTCTGTCAGGTCTCCCGCTGACCTTCTTTTAGGGGGTGTTCATGTTGCAGTGTTAACTGGCGGCAGCTCAGCTGCTTCCTGCCCCTTGGGTCCCTGCACAGACTCCTAAGCAAAGACAATCCATCCAGTTCTGCATCTGATCACACCCCAGAAGTTGGGGGTGGGGCACAAAAGAGTTTCTCCATCATCTCAGAGCAAGTTTTCCTCCTAGGCTGGACAGGACCCCAAGAATCGAGTGCGCCTGGGGCCCTGCTTCCAGGCACAAAGACAGAAGCAGGGCTCAGTTTTCAGAAATCTTGGGGTGATTTTTGTGGCCTCCTAGGTCGGTCTTTCAGAACTTAATCACTCAGACAGCTGTCCTCCCCACAGTCAAACCACTGGCACAAACTACTTTACTACTCACGCTAGCTCAGCACCCCGCTTCAGCAAGACGTATCCTGCTGCCTGCCTCCCGAGCTCAGCTGTGCCCACTCCCAGGCCTGACAGATGCCCTCCCTGCCCCCATTCCTATAGCAACCCTCGTCCTTCTCTCGGCCACAGATCTCCGCTAAAGAATTTTCTTCTCCCCGAAACTGCTATGAGTGGTACCATGAGACTCTAGCCAGGCTATTCCTTCCCATGGTTCTTTCCCCAGCTTCCTAAATGCCGGGTGCTTACTTGACCAGTTTTGCTAACACCCTTACCTTTGCTGGTGTTTTCTCTCCATTTTATTTTCATGCTCATGTCACTGTCTCTCTCACCCACTCCATAAACCAGGAGCCCCTCTGGTGTACAGACAGGTCTCCTCCCCTTCTGAACTGCTGTTGGTGTTCGCATTTCTGATTATTTGATTCTTGGGAAGTTCTACCTGGGAGCTACCCTCTGATGACAGTTGGAGCTCATTTCCTGTTGGGGTGGGGCCTGGAAATGTGATGAGGTTTGGATCAGCTGCTAACAGACTGGCTGGTCCCCAAGACCAGTTTGGGGAGATGAACAGGAAAATGGCTCTTATTCTGTAAATGGAGTTTCAGAATGCAGCAGAGTGGAAACTGTGGTTCTCATCGCACCCTATCCACTCTAACTGTCTTCCTCACACCAAGCATCCTGGTCTGGCCCAGGGGAATGTTACACAGGTCAGTCAGCCCCAGAGACATGTAGAAAGGAAGAGGCAGGGCAGGGGACACACCGAGGACCAGTAAAGGTGAGACCTGAGCCAGGTGTCCAGCTCCACCTTCTGCTGCCTCACGAACAGGCTGGTTTCTTTAAGGCTTTTCTTGAGTTTTAATGAAAAACAAGTTGGAGCAGAGATGGGGGGGTTGGGGTTTGCAGAGTAGAGTTTATAGGCGCTCGCATGTTCTCAGCAGCTCCCTCCTCACACATTCCTCTGCATTTTTCCTTTTATTAACGTGGCATCTTTCCCAGGCCACTTTATGGAACCGTGTGTGTTTTCACTTATGCCCTGATTGGGTCTGATCGTGTCTCTCCATCTGAAGAACCTTCAGATCTTGTTCAAGGCCCTTCCACGGCCTCTGCAAGGACGCTCCAGCCGCTGTGGGATCCTGGGCACATCTCTCCACCAAACCCCAGGGGCTCTGCTGAGTTTTTGCTGACACCGGGCACTATCCTGCAGGACGGCAGCACCTCATTTGGACCTGAAATAACACAGCCCAGTTTGATGACTCACTCGAGTCTGAAATGACTTCTGGCTCTTGCTCCCTGAAATCAGATCTGCCCCAGACAATGAAGAGGAAGATTTGCCGCAACTGAAGATTTTCCAGGGAATATCCTGCAAGCCCTAAAGGCCATGGCCAGAAAGCAGCTCTGATAGAACACAGCTTTCCAAGGACCTGCTTTCAAAGCATGGCCCGCGTTTCTGGACAGTCAAGCTTTGGTGTGTTTATTAAAAAAGACACGTGTTAGTTTCAGGAACTCTGTTCTTCGTCTTTTCTTTTTAGACCATCACTTCCAGGAGAGCCAAGACCGAGGTTTGAAGTGGACTTTTTCTCTTCAAGCTCCCTTTTTTCAGTGTTCCCCCATGCTGGTCTCGTGCTGTCTGGGAGACAGCTCTGTTTCACTGAGCCGTGAAGCAGCCGACAGGGTGGCAATCCTGTGATCTTGGAAAACCTTGCCCTCTTGGCACTGCATTTTCTTCCTCTGTGAAATGAGGAAAGCAGTGCGTCCTCTGGAGAGCTGTGAGAACTAAAGGAACTACTGTCTGTAAGGGGCAGGTTGGAGGCGCTCAGTAAATGGTAGGGATTTTTGTTCTGGAGAAGGTAGGACCTCTTTTTGAGAATCTGCTTTTGTCCCCTAACCCCTCCCCTTGTTGGTCCTGACCGCCTCCTGTTCATCTCTCATTGCAACACCCCTTCCCGAGATGTCTGTGGACAAATCAAACCCTCCACACCATTCTCAAGGGCAAGATCTCCCAGTCCTCCGGGAAATGCAGTTCTGGGGTCGTTCTCCTGCTGTCAGCAGGCTCTGGAAGAGGCATTAGCCTCACAAGGCTTGATGTGGGAAGTTTTTACAGGTATCGCTCATCTGGCTGGCAGATGGAGCTTTGCTGCAAGACACAGCTCTGTCTTCCAGATGGGAGGGTGCCCGGGAGTCCCGAGGTGGAACTGGTTTCTCTCTGCTTGGAGCCAGGGTGGGGCATCCTCACGGGTCTGTCGCCTCCTTCCAAACCCCCGAGTCCTTGTGCCGACTTAGATGGAGCTGATTATATCTTTGTCCCCTCAAATCCACATTCCAGGAATCAACTGACCATTTGTCCATTGTCTCTACCACCCCTACAACCCCCCAACACACACACACACACACACACACACACACACACACACACACACAATGATATTTCCAGAGGAGGACAGTACCTGATGACAGCAGTGGATACACCAGGGGAGAGTTTCTCCACCAGGGAAGACTTACATTCATTCCAACAGCCTCTAGGAAGTGAAACAGGATACAGTGGGCTTCTCAAGCCAGGGTGCCCTCCACACAGGAGCTTTCTCCCTGAAGGAAGGTGCAGGGAAGTAGCAGTGGCCTGTGGCTGGGTTCTTCTCTCCTGGGAACATGACATTTGATAGCAGTGGTCCCTAATTCTCCATCCCTGAGTCCCATCTCTGCCTTGACGGACTACACCTAACCCACGGGCAGCTGTTGTCCAGCCTTCTTTGGGTCGGGCTCCCTTCCGCATCACTTCTGGTGGAAGTGCTTTGGGTCACAAGGGGCAGAAACCTGGTCACATGTTCAGAGTGGATATGGGGACAGCTTCTGTAGGACAAAGAGATTTCAAATGGGTGAGGTATCGGGCCTCACAGGCTTTGCTTGTCTTGGGCTGCAGAGTGTCCGGCCCTGACCTGGGTCTGTGTGTTATTTGGTCTGCCCGTGGTTTTGCCACGTGGCCCTGACTCAAGTCCTCCCGAACAAGAAGTTTTAGTCTCGCTGCCTACAGCTAAACGGCTTCAGAGTCTGTGCTTTTTGATTTCAGACTCTCAGAGAGAAAAGCGGAGCGGCTGTGGTCCCGCCAGCATCCCGCAGGCCTCGGGCATCTCCTCCTGGTCAAGCAAGCTGAGGAGGGAACACCAGGTACACAGCGGGTTTAAGGTAGCAGGGGCTGAGAGTTGGGGAACAAGCTCTCTGAGAAGCAGACTTACCCCTCCCAAGGGGTGTCTGCTCCCCCGTGTGTTTCTGGGGTTCACTGAAGGACAGGTAACATTGCTCCTCAAGGAATCCATCCATCCAGAAGTGGATCTTGAAAGCCGGGGAGGGGCGAGAGCTCCTCTGAAGCACTGTCACCTCCCTAGAGCTCCGGGCACAGGGTGAAATTTCTCAAAGAAGTGCTCAAGGAGATAGTGTCTTGTGGAAATAGCACTGGACTGGGAGTCAGGAGTCCCTGCCTCTGACCTCGGCTCTGCCACCAATCCATTGAATGGCCTCAGGAAACAGCCTTCACTCTCTGGTTCTTAGACTCCCCATTAGTTAAAAAATAAGTTTAGTAATAATAATAAATGAACAGTGTTGATTTACATAATCTTTAAGGTCCCTTCTAACCCCTTAGAATTCCCCAAACCCATCTCCTTGCCAGCCCTTCCCCCCAGCAATTTCCCAGAAATGCACAGAACAGAGCCCTTTGACCCACGACTTTGGTGGGGTCTCTGCCAGCTGCCTCTCTCCCGTGACAAAACCCCCATTCCTGGGGACTGGCCCCGGCCAGAAGCTTTCTGGCCTGGCCCTGCAGCCATCTGTAGGCAGGGTGCCCTACAGGGTGGGGTCAGGAATCCTCATTTCAAGAAGCAAATTTATTTCTGTGCTTTGGGGAAACTGAGGATAGAGCCTGAGCCCTTGCTCTCTGACCACAGCAGGGAGGGCACGCTGGGCGGCAAGGACTCATCCCACGGTGGGGAATGGGGGGGGGGGGGTTCCAGCTGGGCCACTGGGGCCTGTGAGGACAGAGGAAGCTATAGGAGAGGGCAAGGGGGGAGAGTCACGTGGAGTCAGAGAGGCGAGCAGAAGACGTGGGTCCCGGGAGAGCATGGCGGGGCAATTGTTTGTGCCTTTTGGCAGGAAATGAATTAGATTCAAAGAATATGCAAAATGCTAGACTAATCAGCACCTGTTCACTTGGGAGCCCGCAGCACGGGGCCCGCGGCATCTGAGGTTGAGCCTGGCTTTGGGTCTCCCCAGGGGAGGAAGTACAGGACATTGAGATCTACTCGGGTGTTGAAAGAAGCACTGGTCCTAAGTGGGGTGGAGAGAAGGAAGGTGCCCTCGGCCGCCATTGCTCCTTCCTGGCCCCAAATGGTCTGTTACACACCCCCACTGAACCCCAGGCAGATGGCTGCAAATTCTGCAGGGGCCTCTGAGCATTCCCTTGGCTAATAGCCACATTCCAGAGCAGCATATGTTTCATCTCAAGCCCACAAGGTTTGCACTTCCAAGTGGAGCCCAAGAGAAAACCTTGGCTCGGCTGCAAACGTCTTAGGAGAGGTGGGGGTGAGGGGAGGCCCACGGGGAGGTGGGAGCTGTCACGGCGAGGAACATTTGAGTTAACGCAAAGCTCGGTCCAAAATCGGTGACACCCTCATTCCTAACTCGAAACTCCGCAAGGCACCTACGCAGGAGACGGATGAGCAGCGCGGCCGCTTCCAGATCTTGTCCAAACTCCTCTCACGCGCCTGCGCGTTCCTCCAACCCCTGCCGTCAGGGCTGCCCCTCTGCCTCAGCACCTGCCCTCCCTGAACCGAGGGGTTGTAGCCCGGGGCTGTGTGGAGTGAGGAAGAAAAGGGAGTGAATCCTGATCTCTGTCTGCCCCTGAAAAAAATGCCTGGACCTCACCTCCCCTGGCCTCATCTCTCCACTCTGAGGGGTGAGCTCCCTTGGCCTTTGGACACCAGATTTGGAGGGGTGTTCAGGAAGGATCCAGAGCTGGATGGAAAGAGACAGGAGGAGGAGGAGAGCTGGGGAGAGACAAGAGATAGGGTGGGGGCAGAAACTCTGAAGGGAGGACACAGGCTGGCGGGCTGAAAGGAGAGAGGCGAGTCTCCTCCGGTGGGTGGGGAAGGAGGCATGGAGGGGGTCCTGGTCCTCAGGGGCTCTGCTCTGTGGTAAGCCAAGGGATTTCTGACAGCAAAGTAAACTGTGGTGTGCTGAGTTTACCCAGCTCCAATAAGCAGTGTTTTGAGTGTTTAATGTTTCCTTCCCACCGAATGGGTTGACAGGCACTGAACTGCAACCAGCCCCTTGCTGTCTTTTGGGGAAGTAAGGAGAGGGCTGTCAGCAAAGATGAGGTCCCTGATGCAGCCCAGGACGAGGAGATTTGGGTGGGAGCTGGGAAGTCCAGCCAACACAGTCCTGAAGCTCCCCATCAAGGACAAAGGGTCTGAACAAGTGACCCCTCTGTCCCACCTCTTCCCCTCATCACCCCCAGCCCAGTCCCTGCACCTGCAGCCATCCTGCCCTCTACCAGATCCGCTTGTTTCTCTCCTTGTGCTTTCTTTATTAAATGCCTGCCTAGGGGGCTACAGCGTCCAACCGCCGTGTGTATGCGGAGAGATGCAGAGGACATACAGACCACAAAATAAATCAGGAAGACACCAGGGCTCAGCACCCAAGAACAAAGTAAACTAACCCTGGCATGATGCCCAGTACCATGTGCCAGTGGGTTTTGTGCTAAGCATGGATGAATGGGTGGAAATATTAGGGAAAAATAGCTTTACTTCCCTTCGATCCAGGGAGGCTCCTGGGAAGAAACTGGCTTCTCAAACTTCCTTAAAATGAAATAGAGGAGAAAAGTTTGGACAGAAGGGCATTTCAGGGAGTGGAATGAACAGAAGCCCAAAGTGGTAGGTAAGAGAACCAGGTGGTGCATCCAGTAAGGGGAAGGAGCCAGGGTAGGAGAGGGAGGAGGTGGGGAAGGACAGAGTGGGCTCTGGGCACAGAGCCAGAGGTTGTCCCATGTGCACGGGGTTGGAGGTCACTCTGGACCTGCAGAACAAAGGGAGGTGGACAAGTGATGGAGAAGAGGATGGGGCCAATGGTACCAAGATGCAGCCCAGGCTGAGGACCAGGACTTGGGGTCCCCATTAAGCTGTAGGCATGAGGGAGGGAGTGTGAAATGTGCTTATACTATAAGGGCATGCTCAGCAAGGCCTGGAGCAGCCTGGGTGAGCAAGGTTAGAAAGGAAAAAAGCAGGAGGTGGTTCACTGCTCGGGAGCAAGGGGACTAGAGAGAGTTTGAGGATGTGGGTAATGGTGGTGTGTATGGAGGTGTGTGAACGTGATACAGCTTCCAGGATAATTGGACATTGACTCCGTCTAATTTAACTCAGACTCCTGAGCCTTAGTTTGTTCACCTCTGCAAAAGTATTTTAAAATACCCTGCCTAAAAGCAGGGAGGAGAAGTAGGTGAGGAGCTTCAGATGGGCTCCAAGGAGCACCAGGAGTCCTGGGAAGCCAGCAGAGGGCAAGGAGAGGAAGGAACTTGGCAGTGGGAGGGAGGATGCTCACAGCCAGCAGGGCCCATGTCTCACACCCCATCTCAACCAGAGCAGCTCCACATTATCTGCTGTGTTTGTTCATGCTTTTGTGTAAGATTTCCTGGAAAGAAAGGCTTACGGTTGCAAGCCTGTAAAAGAATCATTTGAAAACCACGAAGGTATAATTTCTCTTGGGAGTCCCTACCAGCTGTAAGAACTCTGATTCTAGGAAGGAACATGCAGTGAACACATGTACCAACTTTTGGGCACAGTTCCCAAATTCAGATATTCTGGCTTGCTGTCAGATCATTTGTTCTCATATTTTTTGTGCAGAAAAAAATATGATCAGCATAAGCTTCGTAACCCTCCCCTCTCTTCCTTTGGTTCTGGAGTGAGAGGAGCATCACGGATTCTACCACACCTCCAGCTCATGCTCCTGGCAGACATCACAAGTCAATAATAACACTCTCATAATAACAACAACAACACAGTCTCGGGATCTGTCTAAACAGAGCACTCCAGGCGGCCACCCCCCATCGGGAAGGGTTGGTACATGAGCTGGAATCTCTCTGCTAGCCCGGATTTGGTTGGTGTCTGGTTCCACGAGTGCCTGTCTAAAGGGACTGCCAGCATCGCTGCCCAAACCATGTCTTTCGTGGCCTCCTAGACCCATAGGACAAGGCGCTAGTCCGTAATTCCAACAGGACACGAGGGCTAGCCTTAACTTGGGAGGTGAGTGCTTCAAACTTGTCTGTTAGCCTCCTGGGCCCTGGAGGAAGACCTCTACAGCATAGGGGCAGTAGGGCCATTTCTCACACCTTGCAATCCATTCAAAGTCCAGGGACAGCTGACTTTGAACTCCAGCTTTACATCTTCAGACTGTCACCATCTGCTTATTCTCTACAGTTATCGAGAAAGAGACTCAGGAAAAACTTGAAACGGCTTTGAACTTGTTTGAAGGGCGCGCGTTTTAGAAAGGGGCTGAGACAGATTGGATTCCAAATCCTAAGGCTGGCTTGGGAGAGAGCAGTCTCCTCTGGGCGAGGGGTACGGGGAGGAGGAAGAAGAGAGCATAGGAATGACTTGGGAAGGGGGCACCGGCAATAAAACAAGGCAAAAAAAGATTCAAATAGGGGGTGGGGAGACTTGATGGATGGTTTTCAACCTTTTAAATCAGCAGAACTGTCTTTTCAAAAGAAATCGGACACAGAATCCCAGGATGTGAAGTGGCGAAAGGGAGCTGCTCTACTCGGATGTGGTTCCCTCCTGGTCCTGCCCCTTCCTTCCCCTCCCTGGGCTCAGAGGAGTGCAGTTACTGCCTGGGGTCACCAGCGTGTTGGTTCCAGAGAGGCCGCTCCCCGTCCGCTCACTAACACAGCCGCTGCTTTGCTCCCTCCTCCTGCCCAGCGTCTGGAAGAGCGTCCGGCACGTGGAAGGCCCTCGGTAAGTATTTGTGAAATAAGCAGGTCCGCCACAACTCTGCTTTCCATAGGCTCCAGGCTTCGCGGTTTACAGAGCGCTTTCGCCGGAGTTTTCTGAGCTGAATGTCGACCTTCCTGGGCCTCTCCTGTGAGCTGTCTCAGCGTGGACCAGCCCCTCTGGAGTTGAGGTTGGGGACAAACTGAGCATTAGCAGGTGTGATCTCCTGCCTCTCCGTCTCTGCGGGGCTCCAGATCCCAGAAACCAAGGCTTGCTCCGAGAAGCCTCATTCCCGCCCTTCCTTGGGCAGTGAGCAGTGATCCAGATTAGAGACCTTCCGATTCCTCTGTGCGGACCTTTAGCACAGACGCTTTGGAGGGGTCCCCGAGTGAAGAGTTCCAGCAGGAGGCAGGCGGTGTCCTCCGGGCCGGCCTGGGGAGAGAAGGCTGCATCATCTGCATCATCTGCACCCCGGCCCAGGCTCCCACCCTCGCATCCCCCACTCATCTTCTGGAAGAAGATATGTGTGTTCACTCTGGTTCCTCCAGGACCGGCTCCCTGTCCCTTGTGTAGACCTGCCAAGTTTGAGACAGGAGAACCGGCCAGGTTCCCCACGGGGAGCCCGGCGGGCACATCCAGGCCTGGCTGGGCCTCCAGGTCGGCCTGCCTTGGCCCCGGGTTTAATAAACTCCAAGAGAGGTTTTCAAAGGCCACTTGATCTTCCCCATCAGGCAGCCCCTGTCTCCCTTTCAGATCCGCGGGGCTGGAAAGAAAAAACCGCTCAGTGAACAAGGCGGCCAGAGAAAACCCAGCCGCGGGGCACCTTCTATGAATTTCTGATGAGCACACGGTCCTGACTCCCGGGTCCCAGCCCAGTGCAGTCAGGGATGTTAGTTTAAGTCATTTCGCACGGTTCACTGGCTCTCTGAGAGCCGCTTGTCTCCCGCCTGGCCCTCTCTAACAAGCTCTTTTTACTCGGGGCTTCTCTGAGCAGAGACCTCAAACAATAGCAGCTTTCAAGGGGCTCGGCCCTCCTCCGGCGGCTTGGCTCTGCTGCCCCCGCCCCGCTCTCCTCTCGGCCTGCTCTAGGGCCTCCCTGCGCTCGCCCACCTGAGCGTCCCAGCCCACGGCCTGACACAAAGCAGGTATTCAGGGAAAACTGCCCCTCCCTGCCATCCTTCCTTTCTTCCCTCTTCCTCCTCCACTGTCCTCACCCTTCCTCCCCGTGAGCCTGCGAACACTGAGTAAGAGCAGGCCGCTTTGTCACTAGACTGCTTTGTGACTGGCGCCCCCTGGAGTTGTGCAGTGCAGAGAGGCTAAGAGCATCTCATCCTAATACTCGAGGCCTGTCAGGCTCCTAAGCCCTCTTGAAACTTGGAGCAATTTCCTCCTCCCTTTAATCTGAGCTGAGAGCTGGCTTCCTCCACATTCGAGGCTGTGGACCTGCATCTCAGGCCCGGCCCTGGTGGCTGCTGGCGGAGCCTGGAGGAGGGAAGCCACGTGCAGTGCCTCTCACCTCACACCTGGAGCGTAGGGGCAGGGCCGATCTGGGCAGGCTCCGCCCCACACAGCAGGTGGGCATGTCGCCCATCAGCCAGGTGCTGTCTTCCCTGTTCCAGCTACATCCTCTCCGCTGACCCCTCTGTCGCCTAGGACAGCGAGGAGCCCACCTCCGGCCTTCCTCGTCCCTAGTCTCCTCGCTGGGTACCAAGTCTTCAGAAGAGACTCCAGAGGAAGAGGAGGTGTACTCACCAGTGGGTGAGAGTCATTTACATGTTAAACTGAACGTCTGGTCAAAACAAAGTTCCTATTGAGACAAGTCAGTATTTCAGCTTAATGAGAGTGTTGCCTTAACATTTGTATCCTTTCTTGGTGGCCTTTGGCGTGGGGAGCTCTGGAAGGCTTTGAGCGACTGTTCATGGAAGCTCCTCTCTGGGAGAAGCTCTGCCCCACTCCTACGGCACCTGCCAGCAATTAAAGGTCCCCTCCCCAGCGACTTGGGCACCACCTTCAGGGCCCAAGTTCTCTCCTTTCAAGAGTCCTAAGCAGTGGGGCTGTATGTGTCTCACCCCTCAGCCCCCACCTTCCTTGCCTCTCCCTGCTTTTCACATCAGTCACGTCCCTACCCCCAGGTTAATTACCCACCTCCTTCAGGAAGTGAAGTCTGACCAGGAGTGAGTCCAGCTGAAAGAACCTGGAGCGGGGTGCGCAGGCCCCAGATCTCAGCTCTGCTGACTGGCTCTGTGACTGTAGCAAGGCTCTTCCGTTCTCCACCATCACTTCCTGGTGACAGGGTAGGCTGGACCAGTACTTCCTGGAGTTTAATCCCCAGGTGTCCAGGATCAGAATCCTCTGGACGACTCCAAGTTAAAATACAGGCTCATAGTCTCCACCCAGATCATGGAAGCAGGGATTCTGGGGGTGAGGCAGGGCCCACATTTTAACACATGCTCCATGTGTGCCTTGGGCCCACTAAGGGAGAGAACCACTGTCCTGATCTGTTCCAAACAAAGCTTCCACTGAGAATCCATCTATGTACTCAAGCTATCTTTGGGGCGGATTTTCCAAGAACTGAAAGATCTTTGCACGGGCTCGTTGCAAGGCCCTGGGAGGGGCCCTGGTAACTCTGTGTTCATACTTGTGAGTTCTTTTACTTAAAGAGAGCCTAACCGCCACATAATAAACGATCAGGCCCCCAAAGACCCGGCCTGGCCCCTGGCTGAGCTAGTTGACTGGTGACTTTTTATAGGGTCTTAAGCCTTTGTCACACCCTCCGTCTGGTGACAGGCCGTCTCCAGTTTCTCTTACATCCCTCACCCCTCGTACAATCCAACGTTCTTTGCCCAGTGAGAGCTATAACGCAACTCTAACAGTCACTGTGGTCATCCCAGAGGTCAAACTCCCATGACCGTCATGGCCAGAGGTAGAAAGGATTCCAGAAACAGAGAGCTGTGTCCCAGGCTGGCTGTTGCCTCCAAACCTGGGCTTTAATTGTCAAAGTAGACTCATTTCCACGTGTTGGAACAGGGTCAGAAGGAGCCAGGTGGAGAAAGGCGGACCCAGATTTTAAGCTAATCAGCCATTCTTCACATCAGACCAGACGTGAGGTCAGATCTTTACTTGGTCTTCATCATTGAGCCATGCCGGAGCTGAGACTTCTCTGTCGTGAGCGGCGGATGACACTGCACCCCAGGGCCATGGAGAGGGTGGCTGAGGCTTTGGAACTAAAGCCCTTTCATAGCCCATAAGGACGAACCAGTTGTGAGATGTTGCTAATCGGGCGATGCTTAGGCAGAGAGGCCTTGATACAATCCATGGTCAAAGAGTTTGGGATATTTAACGTCATCAGTTGTGCCCA
Organism: Camelus dromedarius; assembly: GCF_036321535.1. Lineage (NCBI taxonomy): Eukaryota > Metazoa > Chordata > Mammalia > Artiodactyla > Camelidae > Camelus > Camelus dromedarius. Next base: position 14,729,480 of record NC_087469.1, read on the forward strand.
GACTCTTCCAGGGCAGCTGTGTTGCAGGAGGGATCAAGGCCCCCACTGGCTAAGCTCCCAGGGGTAAGATTCCTGCCCAGAATGGCCCACCACTCCTCACCACTGGCACCAAACACACGTCCTGTCGTGTGCTGCTCACCGCCCTTTGACGGGGGTCAAGGAGCTGGGCAGAGAAGCAGAGGAGGGGGAGCAGGAAGTGGGTGGGGAAGCTCTCCTCCCCCCTGCCCCCGGCAGCCCTTGGCAAATCAGGGGAAGAAGGAGGAAGAGGAGGAAGCCACATCTGGTTTGAGTGAGGTTCCCAGCAGGGAGAGCAGGGCCCTGGGACAGCAGAGGAGAGGGTCCGGAGTTGGGGAGGAAGGGAAGCAGGGAGAGCTGGCAGGGGCCCCGCCAATCTGGGAGAAGAGAGGGAAAGTGGTTGGGGCTGGGGGAAAGCAAATAAACAGAGCGGTTGAGACAGTAATAATGAAGAGAAGAGTCATTGAAGTGAAGAAGGGAGATTGTGTCACACCCAAGACAAACAGAAAATAAACGGCCAGTAGATCTACGCTACAGATGTTTGGCACCAAGGCATGACAGATTAAAGATTCATGGAGGATGCCGCAGCCGACCGGGCCTCCACCAGCAGCAGCTGGAGAGCAGGTGGAGAGGAGCCCCCGCCAAAGGCCTCCATGGCTGGAGGGGCGCCAGCCCCAGAGACCATTTCGCCCTCCTCCAGCCTGATCCCAGCAGGGCATCTGCACCGGCTGGGAGAAGTCGAAGAGGGACGCCCTCCTTCCCCGGCCAGGCTGGGTCCCCGGGCAGGGCAGTCTCCTACTTCCCAGCCACAGCTCCCTCCCTGCAAGACAGACCTGGAGTCCCCCAGTAACCAGATGAAGTTCTTCAAGTGGCCTCAAGGAAACACGTGCTGCCCTCCTACTTGTCGGTCACCAGTTTGCCACATGCTCATTGTAATGATGTCAGGGACTCAATTTTTTTCCTTCCTGGCATCTCAGGCTTCTTGAGCTGAACTTTGACCTGTACCAGTGGGCAGGGGGCGCTCAGTGTGCAGGGCGTTCACTCCTTAACTTACTCAACAGTCTGCTTCGTCTGCCTGGCACTGTAGTAGGGACCTCAGGGGTTACAAAGATGGACAAGATGCCATCCTTCCCTAAAGGGATTTACAATCCAGGGATAAAGAAAATTCTATTTTTGGAGTGCTTATGTCCTAGAAAGCACTCTGCTAGGCGCCTTAGAGGGGTCTACCTTACATATTCCTTACAGTAGCCCCGTTTGGTAGATATTATTCCTTTATTGTTCTTACAGAGGAGGAGGCTGAGGACTACAGAGATTCAGAACTTTTTCTACGGTCACAAAGCCAGGAAAGGGATCATCAGGTCTTCAGACCTAGGTTCATCTGATCCCAAAGCCCAATGCTCTCTCCCTGACACCACATACAACCATAAGGTGGGGCAGAATTCAACAACTGCCAGATAAAATCTCCCAAAAAATCAAATCATACTCTCAAAAGACACAAGAAAGAAGAGATCTCCCGTCTCACGTCCACCCCTGCTCCCTGCCCCTATTAATTGGAACCAAACTTCATCTTTCTGTTCTGCGCACCAGCAGGAAGGAGCCAGCACATCCTATCCGCAGCCAGGGCCAAGTGCCTGCAGGTGTCTGAGGAATGCTAATGGCCATGAATTGGGGGAGGGTCTGCACGAGGCTCTTCTCTCACATTTGCTTCCCATTAAGCCTGCTCCCCTTCCTCACCAGACCCGCCCACCCCCTCCAGCAACACACAGCTTTCATGAGCCAATTACCACGGGCAGGTTTTTCTGTTCCTCTGAAGCCACTGGCCCCGCTAACAAGGCACAGATGCAGCGGGGCCAGCCCCTGCTGTCCACTTCAGAGCAGGGGCTTTCTATTTCCCAAAGGACACCAAGGAGACAGGAGGAAGGTTTGATAGTCCAATTTCAACCCAGCCCCAAGAAGCGGGGAGGCTCAAAGGGCAAGATGGTTATGAGTGATCTCAGAAAAAGACCTTCTTCCCAGGGCTGTGGAATCTTGGTGGATCTCAGAGACAGAGCAGGGGACCCAAACAGGAGGATCAAAGGCCAGGCTGAAGTGAAGACACAGAGCAGGGGAGGGTCCCCTAAAACCCTCAGGTAACAAACAGGTGTCCAGAGTCTAGGTAACTTAATACAAAACAAGTTGTGTTAAAACTTGTTCAGAAACTAGTCCAACAGGCTGAAATCTCATGTGTTCCTACTACTTCTTAGATCTCCTTGACAGCCTCACCATATTCTCTGCCTCTTAAGATTCTGCTCAGCCTTCAAGCCCCAGTGATCCATGAACTTTCTGACATTCCTGGGCAAAATTATACACTTGCTTATGCTTCTTTGAATCCAGTTTCCCTGCAACTTATCTGAACGTGGGTTTGTTTTTGTGGGTCCTTCTCAGAACTCCGAACATTTCTTTAATCTCAGGATGAATGTCTCCCATCCATTAGGGAAAATGGAGCGTTGCCAGTCCCCCATTCTCTCTGTTCTTCTCCTTCTGCATCTCTCTGGAAGGAAGTTTGGACCTTCTTGTTTTGCCCTCCAGGTCTCTTAGCTTCTCTTTCATGTTTTCTCTCTCCTTACCTTCCTGTGCTGCTTTGGGGGGCAATTTCCCTGATCTGCATTTCAGTTCACTAAATCTCTGTTCAGCTTTGTCTAACCTGATGTTTGACACATCCACTGAGCTTTTATTTCAATGACCTTTTATTTTTTCCATTTCTGGAAAGTTCTATTTGGTTCTTTTTACAAATTTCTCTGTTCTCTTTCAAAATAGCCTATCCTTTCTTTATGGGTTTGTTTTTTATTTTGCCTTTTTAATCATTTTAAACACAGTTATTTTAAAGTCCCTTTCAGACTGCTGTATTATTGTATGTTATTAGAATGCTAAACTAGTCTGCTCTGTTTGCTGACTTTCGCTAACGGCACATCATTTCCTTATGTGGTTTGCAATTTTTTTTTTAATTTTTGGTGCAGCTTCAAAGGGGATTATATTTTGCTGTGAGAATGCTATTGCTCTGGGGCACATTCTTCCAGAACAGTCTTGCACTTCCTCCTCTTGATATCCCATGAGTTTTGCTGGTCTGGAACCTATTTTTACATTAATTTCTCAGCTTGGGAATTCCAACTGTGGAAATCCAGACACCCCAGCCACATATGGTTTGGGCCTGGAGCTTCTTTTCTTCACTGGAGACTTTTTTCTGTTCAGAGCGCCAGGCAGCACAAGCTTAGCTGTCACTGTCCTGAGGCTGTGAGGGATACGAGTCTCTAGTCCTGACTCCTCTGAGGATGCATCCCTCACAGTGTCCGAGCTTTTGCAGAGGTGTTGATTTCTGCCTGCCTCTTATAAACTAGAGATCAAGTCATCTGCCCCCATGCTGGCATCAAAACCATAGTCCCTAACACCTAGGGCTGCATCTAATCTAGTATCCCCCATGGCACCAGCTTGTGGAAGATACCATTTAGATTTTAAGCTCTATGTTTACCGACTGGTAACTCTCATTGTGCTCAGCATTCTAGGTCATGAGTTTTTGCAAACATAGCCAGTCCTTGAGAAGCCTGCCTAATTCATCCCTGTAATGCCTAGCACAGTGCTCTGCCACAAGCCTCCTTACGTATTCACCCAAACAGACAAAACCCTGAGGCACCTACACATGACCCCTCCATCTATGCAGAACCCCGAAAGCCAGAGGCATGCGAGGCGAACATGGAAGGAGGATTGCATAAGTGAGCACTGGTCCTGGAGCAGGACACTTCACTGCTCTCTTCCAAGCTACGCTTCTTTCCTAGGAGGTAGTGAAGGTAGAGATTTGGACCAAGAGTGAGACCTAGTTGTCGTCCGATCTCAGGCACTTGTGGAAAAGTCACATCATCTGGCTGGGGCATCCGATTCTGCATCTGTAAAACAGGAAGAGGAATGATCTGGACCACCTCCAAGGTCCCCTTCAGGTCCGACAGCACTGGCGGCTGCAAGGTAAGAACACAAACTGGATAAAACAGTCAGGCTCACACGCAGGTGTCCCCCAGATTTCCCCTGCCCCAGATCACCCCCTGGAGTTTCTGTCTCCCTGCTGCCTCTCTTTCCTCTGGTGCCCAAGCCTCTCCTTCCCACTCAGCCTCCTTTCACCATGCCCTGCTGCTTTGCCAATCTCCCTGCCTGGGAAGCCTTGGTCCCATGTCTGTGGCTTAAGAGATGGGGGAAGGAGGCTGCACTGGCAATTAGTGTCCCCTCCAGCAGAGGTGAGCCTCAGTTGAGGATCATAGGGGAAAGCAGATGACAGGGTGACCCGGCACCTGGATGCGCAAAAGCCCCGTCTGCCTCCAGCTTTAGGGGTTTCCTGAGCCTGGGGCTGGGGATCCTGCATCTTAATGAGCCTCTTGAGCTGGTTCAGAAACAATGAATCAAATCCAGCTGGAAGCTGCCCTCCGACCTAGCTAATGACTTGTTTATTGTCGGAGCAGCAGAGCGTCATGTCAGGGAATTTCAAAGTGTCACTAATTGGCAGAGGGCCAGTAAATAGCACCATATAAATCTGAAGGTGCTTCCACTGGGGCTGAGGACTGTGGAGCAGATACAGAAGAAGCAGAGGAAGAGGGTGCTCCCAGGGTCCTGGCTGCGGGCTGTAGCATCTTACCAGCTGCTGCGGCTGCTGCCCTGGGTCTCTGCTACCCTGGGGAGGTTGGAGTGTTTGCCCGTGACAGGGAAAGGAAAGAAAAGGCCCTATGATGGCCCTGGTACACTTGTGACATTATCTTGCATGTCCCCAACCTTCAGATGCCTGGCTCCCCACTGTGCAATGGGCGGAGAGGCCTTCTTTCTGAGGAAGGGACTGAAGGTCTCATTTGAGGGGAGATCGATGGGGCCCCGTGGGTCCCTGTTATCTGTCACACAGAAGTGTTCTGCTTACAGAAGAACCTTGGCCAGACCCTTCCTCCAGTGGGCCTCTTAGGGACAGAGCGGGGAGGACCAGGGAAGAATGACAGGGAGGATGAAAAGAGCCTCTTCTCACTCAGCAGAGCCCGCGAGCTCCTGCTGGAAGCAGGACCAGATGACAAACCGGAGATGGCAGGTCAGTGAAGGCAGGGGATGCTCCTTCCACGGCCACCCCAGCTCCTCTTACATCACAGCCTCACTGCCTGCAGATGTAAGCCAGTGGGTGACTTGGAGACGAGGCAGGCAAGAGTGAAGGAGAAAGGAGGAAGGGCTTCTAGTGGGAGGTAACAGACACGAGGTGAGTGTTGCAGAGATTACCCTGCTCACAGCTGGACGCTCCTGCAAAGCACTCCAACGGCCCTCCAAGCACTGGTCCCGATGCCTGTCCCCAGGAGCCGAGGGCTGATTCCTTGGGGTCTGGGGGTGATGGGCCCAAGGTTAAGTTTGGCCCCTAAAGTTAGGCCAAGCCTAATGCCAGCTAAGTTTAAGACCCCTTTTTTGGGAAGGAGGTAATTCGGTTTATTTATTTATTTTTAGAGGCGAGACTGAGGATTGAACCCAGGACCTCCTGCATGCTAAGCATGTGCTCTCCCCGCTAAGTTTATGACCTTGACATCAAGAAGCCACGTAGGGAATGGTAGGAAGGCAAAATCTGTGCACTGGAGAGCTGACCAGAAGTCCGAGGACACCTGTGGTCCCACAAGGAGAGCTAGCCCTTCCCAAATGTATTGGGTGGCCGTTAGGGCGAATGTCGCGGCTGAGACCCTGGCCCCACCCAGCTGATCTCTCTCAGATGCTTCCATTATTGCAACCCCTACCCGACTGATGGGAAACTGAGGTTCAAAGAATCAGGACCTATCAGAGCCTGTCGATGAGGCCCTGAGGGCTAAAAGCTAATCACTCATTCACTCATGCATCACAAGCATGGATGGAGAGCTTCTGATGTTCTGGGCTCCAGGTCAGGATCTCTAGAATTAGTGTGAGCCTTGGTCGTCAGTCTTCTGGGGACTTCAAAGCTAATAGTGGGGCCTAGCATCCAAATGGCTAAAGGTAATATAAAACAGGCCGGAGGAAAGAGCTAGGATAGAGAAACCAGAAAAAAAATATGTGAAAGGATGGGGAGGTGAATTCTGATCCCGTCAGAACAAAGAGGACTTCACGGAGGGGTGGAACTTGAGCTAAACCTTGAAGAAAAGCCAGACTGTTAACAAAATATAACCTGCCAAGGAAATCACTCCAGACAGATCCACGTGACCCCCCTGGGGCCTTGGACCCTCTACCCTCAGGGTGCCACACCACTCTCCCCTCTGAAGAACGCCTCCTAAGTGAGCCCACTGCCCAGCCCAGACAGCTGAACCCCTCAAGGTTCAAGGATTAAGAAAGCTGGAGGAATTTCTATCCCAACACATCTCCTTTTATATGTTTCTGAAATTTAATTTTTAAATTTTGTACATTTTTTAGAAGTTTTATGTGATGTACACATAGAATAAAGGAATCAAGAAGACCTGGGATGGCAAGTATTCCTCCCAGCCCTGCGGGTGGTCACTGCGGTCCCCTCCCCGGTCCTGATATTCCCAGGGCCTTGGAGCTCCTTTCAGAGACTTCCTACCTGCACGTCTTCTTTAGAAAGAGAAAAACCTTTCTCCACTGAAACAAACTTTCTGGGCTGATTGGGGACTTCACTGCTCGGGGGCTAGAGGGAAAAGCACAGAATCCCAGGCACCGGCCCTGGATGTGCAGGACAGGAAACTCCTCCCTCAGACTCTGCATACAGACCTCGTGGTTTGTTTTTGCGGTAACAGCGAGCCTTGTGTGTGTTGTGGGAATTCTCTGTCGTCATGCTCACAGAAGCCTCATGGTCGGCATTGCTTTCATTGCCCCCATTTTCCAGATATAGAAACGGAGGCTCAGAAATATTTCCCTGTCACCCAGCTAGTAAGTAGCAATAGTAGGATTGGAACCCAGGACTGCCTGACCGCACATCTTTGACTCCATACCACTACACAATTGTTTCTAGAAGGGGAAAGTGGGAAGCACTTTGGATTTCGCAGACTGAAGTTGGGGGTGGGGGCGAACAGAGAAGAGCCTAAAATCCAGGCTCCACTCAGCTGACCAGGGAGAAATCTGCCTGCAAAGGGCATTCCAAGTGTCCCTATGAGATTTCTCTTGCCCAGCTCAGGTTTTGCACTGGATTTTAGGAAGGGAGCGAGCTGTGTGCGGGAACAGAATGCGTGGACGCAGAGAAATACCTCCTGGGTAACCCAAGTGTACGGTGGGTGAATGCTGCGAGGAATCTTAGGAAAGAAGGCCAGAGCCGGCTTTTAGGAAGAAGACATTAGAGACGCACCAGCCCTGTATCTGATCCCACAGCAGCTGCCTCCTTGGGTCCGGAGAAGACCTAGGTAGTCCCCCCGTGGCCACTTTGCACTAGTGACAGGGAGAAAGGCCCTGGTCAATCTGAGGACACACGGCAGTGTTTCCAGGGCCTCGGAGGGGCCTTTGGGCCAACAGGCTTCCAGAAGGAGCTCAGGCCATCACGCTGGACAGAAATGATTGTGCTAATAAGGAGAGGGGTGGCCTGCAAGGGCCCCGTCTTGGCCCCAAGCCTCCAGTTAATGAGACTTCACAGGGAGAAAAAGCCTCTAGGGTGAGGGGGGTGGGGCCGGAGGGGCCGAGGAACCGCTGGAGGCCAGCGATGGCTGAGGCTGTTTGTTAGGAGACAAAGAAAGGACTTTGCTCCCTGCACTGAGGTCAAAATCAAGGTATCCCTGGGAAATGGCAGGGGAATTTATGAAGTGAGGAGGCAGCCGGTTTGACAGCTGTCTGCTGGCCTCTGCCCCAACCCTGTTGCCTCAGCCCTGAACCATCCTGGAGAATGTTCACCTCGAGGAAACAAGATTCTTGCCCTAGGATGCCAGGCCGCTGGAAGGCTTCTGGGAGACGCCGCGCATGCCCCGGGGTGCAGGTTCAGGTCGGAAAGGGAGAAGACACAGACGGCTACTCCCGGGTTCCCGCAGAGCTCTCCTGGCTTCCCACCGCCCTCCAGCTCCGAGACGCAGTGCAGCTCCTACCTCTGAGGACAGGAAACTGGGTCTCCGTTTTGTGACCATGAGGCAAGAATAGATGGGACTGCCCCCCGGCCCCCTTCATCCCCACCCCGCAATTCTCAGACATATAAGGGGGAGGGGTGCAGAGCCTGTACGGGAGAGATGGACTCTCAGGGACTGAGCCGGACGGAATTCAGCACCGCATTTGTGGCACAGGAGAAACAGGTGGGAGGAGAGACATGATTTACATCCAAAAATGTCAATATAGACACCTCGGTTTTATAAGTGGTCAGGTTTCCCTGGAAACCAGGTTCCTCTTTTTTTAATGAAAGGAAGTTGTGTGTGTGTGGGGGGGGTTGTAGGTGGAGGAGGCTGACAAGAAAGGCAATATCTGCTCTGCCTGTAGACTGCCTTTGGACCCCATCCCTCCCCAACACAGGCACCCTGACACCCACACAAAAGGCAGGCACTTTAGTCCCTTAGGAAACCTGGAAACACAACTCAAGGTGGTTCTCTCTGGCCATGTTCCCCTAGAATGTCCCTTAGTCTCGTCCCCACATGGAACCTGTCCTTTCTCTCTTCCCACCAGACACCCACCTCCCATCACCAGCCCCTCCTACAGCCCCGTCCCCAGGCCCGCCCCTGTGGACATTTTGTCTGCCAGCGCCCCCTCCGCCCTCAGGCTGACCTTGCTCTGGAGAGCCTAGGCCCCAACCCCTAGCAGGTCGGCCAGAGCTGCTGCCAGCACCCATCCATCAGGCTCAGCACGACCCCCTCCCCGCTGCACCCCCCCCCCCAGCCTATGGATGTCAGCCCCACCATCAAAGGGCCGCCTGGGGGGACTCCCAGGGGCTACCTGCCGCCAGTCCCCCCTGCAGCCCCTTCGGTGTGACAGCTACTGGGCAGAGGAAAGCTATGACTCCTCCCCTCCCATCCTCCTTTTTCTGAGGCTGATGGCCCCCCTCCCACCTGGTGACCTGCTGGGACCTACAGAGGCCAAAGCTTCCAGTCAGAGATAAAAAATGCCTGGCTATTGACTGAAACACAATAAAGGGCCAATCTGCATGTTATTTACATAACCAGTTAATGCCAAAAGGGACTGAGTGCCCCCATCCCCACTGCTGCCTTCCTCAGGGCCCTGATCCCCAACCTTTTCTCCCCAGGGCTGTCCCACCCTCTCCCCCACCCCGCAGAGTGGACTCCGCCTGACTCTAAACTCCAATGTCCCTTTCTATTCCTGCCCTCCCTCTGGTTAGGGGCCTGTTCCCGGTACCCTCGTGGGTGACTGGGGTCCAGTGCCTGTCTGTGCCCAGCCTCTGGAGGGTTTTTTCAGTCCTCTATCCCCAGGGAAAGCCCTGTCCCAGCTGACCGGCCTCTCCCCAGTCTCCGCCCCTACAGACCTGCTCTGTTTGTGCAGGAGCAGAGGACATAAAGGGAGGCTGGTGTTCCTGCAGCTGGACGTGTTTGGGCTCCGGCAGGGGTGAGGGGAGGGCAGCAGGGCAGGTCCAGGGAGTGGAGGAGGGTGAGGTGGTGGGGAGGGCAGCAGCAAGATGCATGGGGCCCAGCAGTCACAGCTCACATGCGATTTTCCTCCCAGTCGTGTCCTCTGCTCCAAGCCTGTGGGCCTTGGAGTCAGAAGCTTCCAGGTCTCTAACAGGCTTCAGTTTATACACAAACAGTTGCATTTTCCTCCTACTGTTTACTGCATGGGGAGCCGGCCTCAGCATCCTCCCAGCCCCACTTGGCCTCAGTCGTGGGTTTTAAGTGCACTCAGCGGGTCTGGGAGAGCGAGACAGCAAGCACAGTCCGTGAATGCGGAGCATCCTGGGTGGGGCCCCAAACTCTGGGCTCTATTGTTCAGCCTCCTCCTCTGTTCCCCCATCTCTCTAGACCTTGGATTCCCTCCAACGCCCCTCACTGATAAACACACCCAGGCAGAGGGATAAAGACTTAAAGAATGAGGCAGAGTCAGTCAGAGCATTTGTCAGGCAAAGGAGCCACACGTGACATGCCCTAGGGCCTGCGAGTGTTGTCACCTCCATTGGAGGTCAGGTACCGCATGGCCCCTGCCCCTCCCACACCCCAGTCACCAGGGCCACTACAAACGCCCTGTGCCCTGGGGCTGCTGCAGACGGGACAGACTCAGCCCCTCTTGTGAGGAACTGAGGAAGTTCAGAGCCCTGCAGTCCTGGCCACCCCGTCACCCAGAGGGCAGCAGGGGTGGTGGCTCCCTGTCCAAAGCGGGGCCAACCTTGCCTCTTCTGATCTCTGGGCTGCGGTAGCTGAGGGAAGCGACGTCACCCGCCCCCACCCCCGTCACCCCCTCCAGCCCTAGGTAGGCCCCTTTGGAGAGGTGGCAGTAGGGCTGCTGGAGTATTTCCCTCAGGGCTGGAACCAGGAGGCAGATCCCTGGCTCCCGAGCCACCCAGCATCTCTGTGCCTCAGCTCCCTCTTACAATCAACAGAGGACCCCATGCCATGGCTGCGGCCAGGGCTCAGTGAGCTACCCACGCGGAGCCCTTGCCCAGCGCACAGCACAGGCCGGGCCCGGGGGCGCACGCGGAGAGGGGCCCAGGGCCCGAGACGGCACTGCTCTTCCGTCCTCACACTGCTCCTGACTGAGTCACCGCCAGCGATCGCGTGTCTCTCTTCACAAGCCTCCTTCAGAGTAAAAGGTAGAAGAACCAAATTTCCTGTCTCTAGCCTAGGCTGAAAGCCCCTGCCCCTCACTTTTGATCACATAAGGTAGGAAGTAAGGAGGAGCATGGGCTTTGGAGCAGACAAACCGCGGTCAAATCCCAGTTCTGCCTGGAGCTGGATGTGTGGCCTTAAGAAAGTGATTTATATGATCTAATTGTCCTCGGCTCACAGATCACATCCAGTGGTGCCTGTCTCGCCGGGTGAGCCCCTGGCACATGACTACACCTGATGCCAGCAGACCCCGTGGGGTGCCACCCAGGGCAGGTCCCCCAGCATCTCCAAGTCAGGGGCTTCTCTCGAATCCACTCAGATAATAAGCAGTAATGTTCACAGGGTCCTCAGAGCGATGGGCAGGAACAGGGGACACTCAGAGAAAGTCGGATGGCACATCTCAGGGCTCAATAAATCACACCCATGGGGCCAGCTGAGCGCCCTGCAAGGTGGGTTCTGCTGTCACTACTGTTCTGACAAGAGCATCTCTGTCACATGCCCAAGGGCCAAGGGCCCTCCACAGAAGCCTTCTCACCGTCTCCTGCCATGTGGACCCCCCCCAAACCTGCACACCCTCCCCTCCCACTGGGCACAAGTGCGGTTCATCACAGCTCCCGACACCCAGACTGGGGCCCAGAGCGAACAGCGCCTTCCTGGGGGACGCCCGGTGGACGGCAGCCAGGACGGCCGGCAGCCAGTTGCCCCGACCCTTTCTCTGCAGGGGGGGAGGCAAGAGGGAGGGGCAGTTTGGGGAGAAAACAAACTTCAGACTCATTATCCCAGCCCTGCTCTCTGCTCTCGGAACAATTAAAGGGCTCTAATCCGGAGTGAAAAGCAAGCACAGCTCCCCTCTTGTCCCCGGCTTCCCATAATCAGGGCTGTGGGCCCCGGCTCCTGTTTTCAATATAAATATTCAATTAAATGTTCCTGGACGTTCCAGTAATTGGGTCCCTAAGGGGGAGGTTCCCACAGAGGGAGTGAGACCCAGGAGGCGCAGACAGAGAGCCACAGGCAGATTCGCCCTAATGGTCAAGAAACGTTTTTCTAGAACTTTGTGCCCATGACATGGTCTGGTGTCCTCTGAATTGGCCTGAGAGAGGAAATGAATCTTCAAGAACAAGCCGTGGACCTGCCTGGACCTGCCTGGACCTTCCACAGACTCGGTGACTTTCTGCATTGTCCACACCTCAGCAGCCTTCTCCAGCCAGCAGCTCTCGTCCCTCAGAGCCAACGTCCCCTCCAGGTTTCAGTGAAAACACTGCAGTCCAGCTCCACTGCTAAATCCTGTAAGACGCCGTCCACATCTGTCATTCCTTCCCTGCAGTTGCTTATCTGAAGTACCTTCAAAAGCAGAAGTGCACTGAGACCAGAGAGGAGAAACATCTGGTCCAAGGTCACCTTACAAGTTAAGGCCCGAGCCGGACCAGCCCCCAGGGCTGCTGGTGCCCTCTGGGTTACTTCCACCCTGTTAACTCCAGTCAAGCCTGGGACTCAGGGATGTCTGGGTTCCACCCCAGCCCCACGGCCCACCTGCTGTAACACAAAGGAGAGAAATCTCCCTCCTCTGACGACTTCCAGGAATCAGTTTCCTCCATCAGAAACTTTGTCCTGCAAATTCTGAGGGCACTTAGAGACACCAGGACTCAAGGAGGAAGAAGGAAGATCTGGCACAAGGAGGTTTTTAGAACATGGGGAAGGGGTAGGGGTTAATAGTCCCCTTTCTTTTTTTTTTCTTTCTTTCTTCTTAATTTTTGGTTCCATCTTAAAAAGTCAAGTTACAAGCCAGACTGGGAGGTGGGGGAGTGGTGGTGAGGGAATGGGAGGAGACTCAGGGAGGAGGCCAGCTGGCCCTCCTAATTACAAACCTCAAAGCCCTCTTGACAGACCCGCCTGACAGTGCGGGGCTGACTCCCCTTATCCCAGCACGAGCTGCGCCTGGAGGTCTCTGCTCATGACCTCTAGTCAAAGGACAAGGTTGACTGGAAAAGGAAGCGATGAGGGGAGGGCCTGGGAGCCCCCTTATCAGAGTGGAAGGCAGACTCCCGGATGGCTGGCTGGACCTGGTGGGAGATGCGTCCCCTGGGGTGGGGCCACACAAAGAATGGGTGGACCTGGGTGCCGGGGCCTCCCCTTAAGGAAAGGTGACTGTAGGTAGATTTCACCTAAACTCTTCCTGTTTTGATGGCTGCCTGGGACCTCTCCACACTTAACCTCTCAGACCTTCCCCCAAAGGCTGGGTCACCATCTCTCCATTGCAGCGACCCCAAGTCTCAGAAGGACTTGAGGGCTATGGCTCAGCCCTGAGATGCTCACCCATCGTAACCAGAGCAGGTCCACGGCCTCGGCCAGGCGGTAGAGGCTGTCCCACTGGAGCCAGGAGTCAATGTGTGAAGTCCTCTGGGAGGGAGGGAGGGCAGCTGGGAGACGCTCCCCATGGCAGGGAGCCCAGGAGGCCGTCGCTGAGCCAGGAGCTTCCAAGGGAGTCTGGCTTTGGGATTTACGAGTCTCTTGTTCCCATTAAAAAAAGACTCTAGGCCTCAAGTGCTCTGGAGAGCATCGTCCCCTGGAGCCAAGACACAAGGCAGGAAGAAGGCTGCCTTTCTTGAGAGGTACCGTCCTCTCCCCCCTCTGAGGCCAGGTTCAGGGCTCCCTGCCTCCCTTGTCTCAGCCCGGGGCTTGGAACTTCTCTTGTTATGATTTAGGACAAAGGGCATGCAGGAGAGAGGGAAAGGGCTCTGTCTCCTTGGCCTTGAGCCCAAGAAGGAGGGTCAAGTTCTTGAAAAGAGGCAGTGATGGTCAGATGTGCTGAGATTCTCAGGCCATCTGACTCGGGACTGGAAACGTCACTATTTGTAGCCTTGCTGTTCTCGCAGGATCACATTTCTCAGTGACTCCAGACGTGTATCCTCTGTGACCCACATTGTGCTGATAACTCCTCTCCCTCTACAGATCCCTTCTCCATTTCCTGCATTAGATGTGGGTACCGCGTAAATCCTTTGATTGAGGGTCCACTTAAATCCCAATGTGGGCATCAGATTGTCAGACAGAAGACACTGAACTCTACAGTGTCCAGCACGGGCAGCGCACAAACACTGACCGCGGCTGCTGCTTCTAATTTATCTTGTTTTTGTTGAAGTCTTTTGGCTGTCGCTCCTGCTTGGGAACAGTCCCAGGATGACTGTGACTCAAAGGGAAGAGATGAGGGGCCTGGACAATGAGTTCCATGAGGAAATGTGCTGTGTTAGCAGAGGGAAGAGAGCCATCCTACGAGGATCTAGACTAACAGTGAGAAGAACGCTTCTGGGATCAATTGATGGGAGCAGAGGGAGGAGCAAGACAGATGGAATGTTGGCAGTGGGGGTGAGCAGATTAATGGGCTCCCAGCCAGGTTAGGTTAGGTGCTAATCAGCAGGAGACAAGAGCTATTGCAGGAGTCGGTGGAACAAAAATGCCCTGGAGATGTTTGAAATCCATCTTGTAATCAACAGGTATTACCAACTGCAAGATATTCGCAGGGACCTTTTCCTCTGAGACAGAGAAGAAGAATTGCAAGAAGAGGTAAACAGATCCCCAAACTCGATCTGCGCGTGGGGCCGCCACACCTTTGTACGTACCATTCCATCTGCCTGGAACGCCCTTCCTCCCCTTAGGTACCTGTTCTTTGCTCTCACTCCCACTAAGCTAGGTGGTCCTTCCCTATGCTCATCAGGCTATTGTGAGAATTAATTCATGTAAAATCCTTAGACAGAACCTGGAACGTCACTCCCAAAATTAGTTGCTGTCGCTAGTCTGCCCAGTGCCCTTCACGTGCCGGGACGTGGATCCTTGGGTTGGTAGTCGTACACTTGTCCATCGCATCCACCTGATTGTAAGTTCTTGGCTAGCAAGAGCCATTCATTAAATGCTTTCGTGTCCTTAGAACCTGGGGTGTAGGATAGTTTAGCGTCTGGTATATGCTAAATGGTCACTAAATGTTGAATGAATATATAAATGAAAAAACAAACCCCTATGCATTTTTTTGGATGTATTATGAGCCGAACACGTGGCTGCCATCAGAGGTGGTCATACCCCTTGGACATGTGTGCCTTCACCCCTCACCCACTGGTTTAGGCACTCAGCCAACAGCCTGTGGTCCACCCTCTTAGGGAAAGAGTTCATTTTGCTTTTCTCCAAGGCAGCCAACATCAACAGGAACGTGGAGATGGAAAACAGACCAGGACCAAGGAAAGTCGCTCCTCCTCCAGTGGAGGTTCCAAATGTTTTAACTTCACTAATGAGACCCAGGGAGGAGTAATCAGGAAGTGTCTAAAATTAGCTGTTTTAATTTGAGCAGGAGAGAAAGGGACTGACTCAGAAGGGGGCACAGTCTAGAGCAGATTGTGGGAGCTCAGGGAACTCTAGAAAAACCAGGGCAACATCTTGTGCTCCAGCACCCGAGAGAATGCCCAGGAGAGACGGTCCTGGTCAGGAGCCCCGTGACTCGACCCATGGTCACACACTGGGATGATTCACTTGTCAGTGGTCCCAGAATCCATTGTGTGTGTGTGTGTTTTTTAGATCTATGTTGTTCTTGGTCTTAGTCCACATATTTAAAACAAATTTTTTTGAGGGGGGAGGTAGTTAGGTTTATTTTATTTATTTGTTTGTTTTATTTTAACAGAAGTACTGGGGATTGAACCTAGGACCTTGTGCATGCTAAGCATACACTGCACCACTGAGCTACACCTCCCCCTGGTTATGTTTCAAGTAAGAGGTCATGGCTCCAACCTGGAAAATATTAGCCAGAGTGTGATTGCAGGACACCTTTCTCCTACCTGACTTACCCTTCTTAACCTCATTACTTTGGTTCCCATTTCCCACCACTAAAAGTTAGGCCCATGGTAGGAGCCTCAGTGCCTTTGTCAAACTTCCTGACCATTTTGGCCCATCGGGACGCCTATAGTCTCTGAACTCCCAAGAGGAACGTGCTGTCTTTACCATTCATTTATGAATCCATCAGACATTTACTGAGCAACATCTGTATAAGCTAGACACTGCAGTAGGGAGAAAGGAGTCACACAGAGAGACAAAGGTTGTTCTGGGAACTATATTCAATGTCTTATAATAACCTTTAATGAAAAAGAATATGAAAACGAATATATGTGTATATATGCATGGATGGAACGCTGAAATTGACACATTATAACTGGCTATACTTCAATAAAAATTGAAAAAAAAAAAAAAGTTGTTCTGCCGTAAGGAGCTCAATATGCTGGGGAAACAGAAGGGAAACAAACAGCCTTGACATTACAGGATCATTGCTACGTGCAAGTAATGTGTGCACCAGGGACAAAGGGAACACAGGCAGAGAGCAACCCAGGTCTGTCTGGGGGAGTCGGGACGTTTTCGTTTGGCACTGAGCATATGTTGCCTGTTGTTACTCATGTTCTTATCTTTTTTATTTCCTGACTCCCCAGATATGAGCAACTTAAAGCCAGAGAGTGCATCTTCTAACTCGTTATAGTCAGATCTGCACAGAACCGTTCACATAGTAAGGGTCCAGTAAATATTTTTCAATGGCAATTGCCTCAGATTGTGGGACTCTTGCATGACAGCAAATGGTGACTGTTTCCATTCCTTTGAGGATCTACAAAAATAAGTTGAAACTATAGAGGAAAAAAGAAATTTAGGATGAGAGATCCTGTCAACCGGTGACTCTGAGGTTGTAGGATCTTTAAAATGCTTTAAACACAGGACAGTTTCTCTTGCATCCAGGGCAGTTTACATCTGGTGCCCCCAAGGACACGAGAATGGATTATATGACTTTCCAAGGGCCCACTGGCTCCAAGGATTCTCTTGTTTTCATAAGCTCCCAACAAAAAGTACAAGACCAAGTCCTCTGAGGAGGAGAACTCAAGGATTAGAGGAGTGGGACCAAAAGGAAAATCCAAACCCTTCACTTGGCTTCCACAGCCCTTCTCCGCTGGTCCCAGCCCATCTCTCCATCTCGTCCTGGTCCGTCTCCCGGGCACGCCTACATGGCTGCCACCCTGAACTTCCCACTGTCCCCTAGACCCCACAGGTCGTGTACAACCCCATGCCCTCTTACGTGCTCAGGACACCCTCGTTCTTCTTCATCTGAGAACAAGCACTGATCTAAGAACCAACTCAGTAAAGCACCCCCTGACTCCCCTGGCCGATCTGGTCCCTCAGTTCTCTCAGCAACTCTAGTGTCTCATTTATACCTCTGTTGTGACACTGGCCATGTTGCATTATACACAGATTCATTAGGCTGTTTGCATTACAAGGACAAAAGTGATCTGGTTTCAAAGCCAGCACGACCTTCAGAGCACAGCTGAGCTCACTCCTCAGATAGAGGCTCTGGTGTTAATAGGAGTGTCAGGACGGCAGCTGCCTCCTAGAAATCCCAGGTCCCTGAACCCCTGCCCTGGGGAGAGTCCATGACCATCACTTCCCAGTCCCTCCATCGCTTCCCGCTCCCTCTCCATGCTCAGTGCCTGCCCTTCCCTCCCTGCCAAGCAACACTCCAAGTTCTATAAACTGAAGCCCAAGGATCTTCTTTCTGCCCACTTCTCCTTGCCTTAATGGCCACCACCTTAGCCCCCGTGGTTCTCAACCCTGAATGGATATTAGAGGCATCTGGAGACTTCGGACAACCTTCCAGTGCTTTCCCTCTGCTCTTCGGTTAGAGACCACATCCTTGCCTTGGCCCCAAGGCCCTTCCAGTCTGGCCCTCGCCCCCTCTCCAGCCTCACCTTGGGCCCCTCTCCTGTGCTCCCCACACTGGCCTTTCTGCTCCTCACAGGTGTCATGTCCTTCCCTGCTGGGGGCCCTCTCAGGGGTGGTTTCCTCCACCTGGAGAGTTCTGTCCCTTTCTCCCTGCCTAGGTAGCACCTCCTTCCCTAGGGGCAGCAGACGTATGAACAGGAGCTCCAGAGCAAGCCAGCCGAGATCCCACCCCGGCTGCGGGCCAGTGTCCTCTGCGCAGGTAACCTCGGGCCCTCGTGCCCTCTCCGGTTCCTTCACTGCAGCGTTGCTGCTTGGGGCCGCGGCTTCAGAAGGTGACTGTGCGCAGAGGAACAGAAGGGTCGCTTATTCAGCTGTTTGTCCTCCTGCTTTCTGCTAGACTTACGGACGACGACCGTGATTTGTTTACCGGGTACTTGTTACTATGCCCGACGCTAAGTATTCAAAGTCCATTTTTTTTTGGATGAGAGTGAGTGTCTCTGTCCAAGTTCCTAAATAAGACCGCTGCCTGGAGGTTCCTCCATCCTGCCGGTATCTGGGGTCCTGGACCAACTCCAGCTTCCCCCAAGCCGGGCGATTTACAGCTAAAGAATCGTGACTTCGTCTCTCTCTCCCCCATAAAAAAAAGCAGAAAGCGGGTTGGACATCAAAAGCTTCTTTAAAACCAACAATTTGATGACTTAAGAGTAAATGAATGAGAAACATACGGCTTAAATTTCCTTTATGACACACAAGGGCTCTTTCTGCACTCACTTTCCATCGCTGCCAAGCTCGGGATGAGAGTGGAAGTTGCCCGATTCTCACATCATCAACAGATGGCTCCCCAGATTTGGAAAATATTCACGTGGCCTAGGAAGGAAACAGCCAGCTCCCCACATCAGTTACGTGCCTGCTTTTGCCTCCTTCTGTGTCTTACCCCGGTCAGGGAAAATTCCACACCCAGTGGCCCCAAGGCCGCTAACAGTGGGGACTAGCCGAGAGAGCCTAGGATCTAGCAAAGATCAGGAAGCTAGTCCAGACTGGCCACGTATAGCTTCCCTGAGCTTCAGTTTCCTCAACTGCAAGATGGAGATAGTGACCCTTACTCCACCTGTGACCGAGCTGTAAGGATAAATGAGACAGCAAGCAATATACTGTCTGCCGCAGAGCAAAGAATCAGCACCATTGACTCTAAAAGCAACACAAGTGTCAGGTCACTAGGAATCTCCACTTTCTGTGTTAAGCACATAATCAGGCTTCTTTTGTTCCCTTTATTTGGGGAATTGACACTGCTCCAGCGGGATGCAAGGAGGACTGGGAGGTTGGGCCTCATTCTGGAGGCTGTGATCAGAAAAAAGAGCCACATGGAGCTGCAGATCCACGCAGCAGTAACTCCCAGGATGCTGTGTTCTCGGGGCAGTGACACCCCATTTCCCCAAAGCCCATTCTCACTTTCAGAGTCATTGGAGAATGGCTGTGATTTGAATGCCATCTTTAAAACCTTCCCAGCAGTGACACGCTCTGGCAGACAAAAATATCTGAGTCACAGTCGGGCCAGGCTGGCAGGCTTGAGGCATAAAGCACCAAATATCCGGCAGCAGAAGAAAGGCCTGGCTGCATCCCCTGAGCAGGGCTGTGCCCAGGGCCAGGACCGACCTGAGCCCTGTGGGCCCTCCCTTCCCGTTCACATTAGCTGATGGTGAAAAACAGTTCAAATGAACATCAAGCAAAGCCCTTGATGATGGGGGTGAGGCGTGGGAGAGACGGTAGGGATGAGCGGCAGGGCCAGGGGGGCGTAGGAAAGACTGGGCAGCTGCCTCCTTCCCTCTGCCTCCACTTGCTGTTTTCAAAATCTGTTCATTGATTTTCTAAGAAGAACCTGCTCTGGGTTAGGGTTGGAGGTGAGTCAGAGTAGAGAACAGGACAGGTAAGGTCTCTGCCTTCATGGAATTCACAGTCTCGCAGAAGCCGGACAAGGAGTGAGCCCTCCAGGTGTGCCGGGCATTTCGGAGATGGACAAGGCGCTCCAGAAACTCATACCAAGTGAGCTAAATGGTCTGAGGAATCAGGGGAGGATTTCTAGAAAGCGTGATATGAGCTGAGACTGAAGGATTCGTAGAAACTGGCTAAACAAAGGGTTGGGGTGGGGGTTGGGAGGAGTGTCAATGGTGGTCCAGGTAAAGGGAACTGCATGTGCAAAGGCCCTGGTCAATACTTCTGGCTTTGAGTGTTTTTTTCCTGTCTCATTTTGCCTCCCTGCATTTATAGATTCATAGATGATCTGGACATCACTGGAGATATCTGAGTTCTGTTCCAGGGGGTTCCTAGGTCCCTTGCAAATGGGTAAGTGTGACAAGAAACAGTGGGGACAGATGATGTGACCTCCCTTCACAGTAGAATCCTCACTCTGACACAGGCAGCTCCCTGCGGATACATGCTTTTCCATGTTCACCTCCTCAACCGCATTGTCCCCGAGTCTTTCCTTCCCATCGTTTTCGTGAATGAGCTGGATGAAAACATGGGAATTACATACGGTGGAGTTAAGAGCACATGCTGAAGTCAGACAGATGGGGTCTCATCCCTGCTCCACGGTCAGTTAACTCTCACAACTTTGGGAAAATGAATTAATCTCTCTAACTCTGTTTCTTTATCTATAAAATAAGGCCAATAAAGTTCCTACCTCATAGGTTGTTGTGAAGGTTAAAGGGAGAATGAAAAAAAAAATCCACATAAAGTGATTAGATTCTTACTGGCACGTGCTAAGTACAGAGCACATATCAGCAATTTTGGAGAGAGAGTCTGAGGGCAGCGGAAAACCTCTCAGTAAAAAAATCCAGGTCTCAAGTAGGTTGGACCTATAGAGCAAGTCAGTCAAGATAAAATTTAATAAGAATAAATGCAAGATCTTACACTTAGATTCCTCTCTTTCTGCTCCCTCTGTGTCACACACACACACAAACACACACACACACACACACACACACACACACACACACAGAATTTTATAAGGGTAAAGCAGGGAAGCCAGCAGAATGTATTTGGGAAGAAAAACTTTCAGATCTGAGGAAGCTGTAGTCACAACGGGATGCTGAGTTCTCTGTAGCTGCTAAAAGTCTCAGGTCACGTTCTAGAAAAGAAGCGTCTAGACTTGGAGATGTGATGGCTTGGCTTCGTGGGCCAGTCCTCCCTGGAGAGCTGCTATAAGTTCTGGAGGTTACATTTTAGGAGGAAAAGACTCAAAGGAGAAAAAAGCCAGGTCAAGGCAAGTACAGAAAACTACATTATGTGAGGAATGTTCGAAGGACCTGGCATTTTTAGCCAGAGAAGAAAAGGCTCTCAAAATGCTATGTTTCATTTACCCCTATGAATAGTTGTGGATGGCTCTGAAGTGTCAGGTGACATGCAGTGTGCTACCACAGCAGTCAAGACGTCTCCATCTTCAAGGTGAGACGGTGGGGCCTGGCCCAGAGCCCCTCTTCAAGGCCAACAGAGCCATTCCCCATCTCCCGGGAATGCCGGGGGGCTGGTGGCTCACACCCACTCCCTCACTGGGAACTGCCTTGCCAAGGGGTAGCCTGCTGGGGAGAGAAAGGCCTGGCATCCTGGACATCTCTGGGCTCCTTCCAAAGGGCCATCCCTGCTCCAGAGGCCTCTTGGGACCAGATGGGACCTCAGACCTCAGCTGCAACCACAAAGGGATAGGTTCCTTCCTCCTCCACCCCATCTGACCTTTCTTATTTGCTTACAGGGACGCCTCCCTGTCAGAGTCTGGGCGGCGGGCAGATGCGTACAGGCAGGCAGGCGATGCCACAGTTGATGAGGCTAGAAACAAGAGCAGCAGGGGTCACGGTGGGCGTAAGGACCCAGAAGGGCACTGAACCCAGACCTGGTGGACCAAGGAGGCTGAAGTGAGATGCAACGTGGAGCATGGCCAGGAAATGAGTTTCCCCCTCCGGCTGGTCTCAGATGGAACAGGGAAGACCCAGGCTGTTTACTATGAGCCCAAGGCTGGGCGGACGCCTCAGGGAGTGGCCCTGCTCTGCCTCCCGTCCTCCAGCCTTGGATCTGCCCAGAGCCCATGTGGATAGGGCCCTGTGCTTTCAGCTATGTGGCTACCACCAGCCTGTCAGAGTGCCCAGGATGGGGAGAAGGGGCTCTACTTTTGGGGATTCAGTTTTTCTGCCCCAACTCCCACCCCATCTCCAGTGAGGCCGAGCTCAGAGATGAAACACTAATTCCTTTACAGGAAATGAAGAGCTGCTGCCAGGACCGCCCAGCCGAGAAAATCCGAACAAGATGCCTCGCGCTGCTGCTGAACTCACAGCTCTCACCGCCTCCAGGGAGGGCAGGGGGACGGGCCGCTGTCCCAGGCACTCCCATGTTTGTTCTCAGCTGGGCTTCACCCCGGGTGTGGGAAGTCCCTGGCTGCAGTTACATCCACAACCATTAAATGTCCTGGCTCCCGTGGCTCTAAATTGCCCCATGCAGGGAGTAGGGCGGCACGGGAGTGATACGGAGAGGGCACTGGGTTCCAGATCAGCCTTGCCACCAACTGGCTCTGTGACCTTGGGTGAGTCTCTTCACCTCTCTGGGCCTTGGTTTCTTTATCTATGCACTGAAATTGTTGGGCTTTTGGACTTCTAAGATCTCCTTCATCGAATTCTGACTTCTGAGGAAGGAAATGACAAAGCTTACCAGTATAAGCAGAATCTCAGAGCCCAGTGGCTGAGATCTCTAATCCTGCCATTCAATTTCTCCTTCTCCTCTTCCTAAGAGAGTGGAGGGCCCAGGGAAACTGGTAAGATGTCTCTTCAAACTCATTCTGCTATTTCCCCAGGGCTCCAGGTCAAGGCAAAGACCGAGAAGGCAGATGTTTCCCTCGCAGGTTCGGATGCCAACTTGGGTCACCTCCCACCTGGATTCTCTTGTCCAGACTCCTCCTCCTACACTCTCAGGACCTTGAGTCCTCTTCAAAGGCCCAAACATTACCCCCTCCCTTCGTGCCCGATGAACTGCCCTGAGATTTAGGTAAGAGATGCCTTTGATGGAGTCCGGCCCTTCTTCACCAGCCCTGATCTTAACTCCAGAAATGAGTCAGCATTTCCTGAGTAATGCTAACTGCAAATCTATATGCCACCGCTCCAAGCTGAGCGCCTCCCGTGTCATCTGTCCTCAGCCAGGAGCACCCCAGGCCTCTTCTGCAAATCTCTGAAGGCAGCGGTGACTTTCCCATGGAGCCCTGCAGTCAGCAGCCTTCTTCCTCCCCACCAGGCTGAGAAGCCCCAACCCCTCACATTTCATTGCTGCCCTTCACCAGCTCCCTGCCCGCCCTGCGCCTTAGCATCCCCGACCAGGTCCTTCCCACTTCCTGCAGCTAGTGCCTGGCAAACAGGAGAAGCTCCAGAAATGATCCTTTTCTTTCTTTTTTCTTTTTTTAATAATTGAAGTACTGTAGTTACAAGGTGTCAATTTCTGGTGCACAGCACAATGTCCCAGTCATGCACATACACACACATATTCATTTTCATATTCAGAAATGATCCTTTTTGAAAAGTAATTTTTGAATGAATGAAGCACTGGCGACATTACACCAAAGCAGCCAACACATCGCTCTAGGCAGGGCCCCTCTCTGCAGAAGACGGCACTGAGGGTG
Organism: Camelus dromedarius; assembly: GCF_036321535.1. Taxonomy (NCBI): domain Eukaryota; kingdom Metazoa; phylum Chordata; class Mammalia; order Artiodactyla; family Camelidae; genus Camelus; species Camelus dromedarius. Next base: position 14,752,565 of record NC_087469.1, read on the forward strand.
GCGGACCCCCCTGAAACCTGCCCTCATGGTGCAGGCAGGAGGGAAGGGGGACTTCCTTCCGTTCCTGCAGCAGTGACACACACACCCTCCCCAGAGCAGGTCCTGTTCAGCCAAACCCACTTCCTCTGCTCAAAAGAGAAAGGAAAGAACTCTTTTGTTTTATGAAGGGGCGTCCAATGTAGAAGGGGCTGCCTTAACTTTGCACTGAGGATCTTTCCTATTTTTTCCTTTCTGACAGTATTTACCACCCATTTGACGAGTGCCAATTAGGTCATCCTACAAGCCAGGCCTGTGCTCAGCACTGGGGAGGCTGTCATTAACAAGACAAGTGTCTCTGCCCCGTGGCGCTGGGTTCACTCATGGAGTCCAAAGCTGGCCCTGGGAGTATATTTAAGATGCAGTAAGACAATGATTTCTTGGTTCCCACACACTGGATATGTCAGTGTTGATGGCGACATTTACATGGGTCCACCAGGCAATGAAACAGTATCTGCTTAACGAGGACTCCTGGAGTCAGGTAGAAACATTTTCCAGTCTCCGTTCTGTGTCCCCTTGGGCAAACCATTTCATCTCTGTCCCATTTGTGAAATGTAGGGGAAGCCACCTACCCTGCAGAATTATGTGGAGCCCCGAAGGGCAATGGCTGTAGAACACTGAGCACAGTGTCTGAGGCGTGGGGACACCCAGGACACAAAGTCAAACATCATCCCTGAGAATCGGCGTTTCCTGGCGGGGTGAGCTGATGATTCTGGCCAGTGGACGTTTCGTTGTGTCCCAGACGGTGGTTGCTAAACTCAGCTGTGTTTAAGAATCACTGTGGGAGCTTTTCAAAAATACAGATTTCCAAGCCTCACTTCGAGCTTACTGAAGCAGAAACTCTGGATATGGGGCCTTGGAATTTGCATTTTTAGACGTCTCCAGGTTTGCCATCTATTCCTCTCAAATCTAGCCCCACCACCCTTCTGTTTTCCAAAGCTGCTCTCAGAGAGGCCCGAGGTCCTGGGCTCCAGTGAATTCTAGCCTGCGCCTGGGGCCCAGCCCGCCTTCTCTCCTCCCCGCCGAGCATCCCCTGGCTGCGGTGGGTCCCTCCCGAGGGAGGCGGCCCCTCGTAAAGCTCCCGCTGAAAGGCGAGATGGACAGGAGAGGTCACAGTTCACACAAGCTGCGCCGCCTTCTGTTTCATTTACAAGTGGCAGTCACCTCATTAAACCTAGGCCCCTCCGCCTCGCCCTCCTCACCCCACAGCCCACCCCACACACGCCCACGCCCGCCCCTCCTCCCTCCAGCCCTGGCCCCATAGCTGCTGGAGAGCAGTGGCCCAGAGGCCGACAGGTGACCTCCCCGAAACGCTGCACACACCCCGTTGGGTAAGTCCAGCCCCCAAGTTAGCCCAAGTCTGGGGTAGAGAGCGTGCACCAAAAAACGTCTGTTAGACCCAGGCATTTACAAATGCAGCAACTGCCGGGGAACAGCCTAGCACCGCCTGCACTTGGCAGCCAGCGCTGAGGCCTTCAGGCAGGGCCCTGAGGAGGAGGGGGGCGTGGAGAAGGGAGGTCACCCCGCAAAGCCGGCGATGCGCTGTGAGTCCTGGGCTGACAGTCCACCTCTCTGATCCCCATTTCCCTCCTCTAGAAAAGGACTCCTGGGATGATTAAATGAGGAAGATGGCGTGAAAAATCCTACTTCAGCAACTGGCACGTTGCTGTAAACCCAGTAAACCCTCCCTCCCTGAGCCCACGGAGGGCAGGGGCCGATGGGGATGCACATCTCACAGAGGAGGGTGCGTGATGGGGCAGGGGCGTGAGACCGAGCAGAAGGACCCAGAGTCCTGCGGCGGGCTGGGTCGTGGTCTCTGAGGCCGGAAGGAGGGGCTTCAGCCAGGCCTGGGGCGGGCGATGGGCCACACAGGGAAGACTAGCAGTGAGGCCCCGTTTGAGTGACAGGTGAGTGGAGGGGGCGGGGTGAGGTGAGGCTCCGCCCCAGAGAGGTGCGTGGACGCAGCGCGAGGGTCTTCTGGGAAAGGGCGGAAGCCGCTGAGGAGCTGTAAGAGGCGTGATGACGAGGCTAGATCTGCTAGATTTGCGGCAGGATTGAAGGGGTACAGTGGAGGGGCTGGGGCTGCGGGGAACGAGGATGGTGGGGGGCGAACATCGTGTGCAAATTCCAGGTGTGGGGAGGCAGGTCAGGGACAGAACCCCCGACGGGAAGCTGTCCATGGCCAGTGCTCGTCAGGTGCGCACAAAGGTTGCTGTGTCCCCATCTGCACCCCTCCCCTGGCGAGCCCTGGGCCCTGCTCTTCCAGTCCTTTCCCAGGCGCCCTGAGCTGCCTGGCCTTGTCAGCGATTGCTGGGACAGGACACCAGCACTGACAGCTCTTGTCACAGCCCCCCAGGCCTTATTCATGCTGGGGAGGTGAGGACAGCTTAATTCTCTGACCCAGACACAGGGCTGCAGCCGCATAGCGTGTGGGGCCGCCACTCACCCCCACCCTCCCTCCCTCCAAGGCGACCTGGGAGACAAAGCTACCAGTGTCCCCCACGCCCCAGGGCCCTGCCCTCTGCTCTCCTTCCTGCCCTGCCTCCCCTTCCCCTCTCCCTGCACCAAACAGCAGCACTGGTGGCAGCTAAACTGCCCCGGGATGAGTGACGCTGGGCGCTGGGGGAACCTGCTTGGAGGCTGGGAAGGAGAGAAAGCTTTTGATAAAGTGACCTCCACCCTCCCCGTCTGATTTCGGGACAGGGAGAGGAACTGATACCAGATCTCAGGGGGTGCCCTCAGCCCTGGTGTCCTGGGCTTCTGGCTTTCAAATCAGGAATCCAAGAGTCCTGGCTTCATGCCAGCACCTTGAAGTCACCCCACACTCCTCAAGGGATCCAAGGCCCTTTGGGGACCCCTCATGGTGCTGCGCCCTCCCTCGGATCCGCCCACTCCCAGGCTGGGTGGTTTGGCTGGGGGTGTCTCGCAAGATAGTCTACAGCTCCACCTTTGGTGGACCGTCCAGTCTGGGAAACCCCTGCGTTCCCACCCTGTTCTCAGGGCGGTCTCCTGAGCGACCCTGAGGGCTCCTCGCACTCGCTCCTGGAGCTCTGACTGCTCTGTCATTGCTGGGCTCCCCCCATGTCCAGCTTGGGACGCGTCTTCCTCGAAGTGGGGAGGCCCCAACCTCTCCTTCCTTTCCTACTTCTCCCCTAAATGGCAGTGAAGACGGTGTAGCTAGGTTTGTTCTTCATCCCCTGGGGAACTCTAGGAAAACGTACTATTCAGCAAACATACTAAACATGCTCACGGAGCCTAACCTGAGACCCGCCTCCTCTCCAGAAAAGTTGGTGGAAATCTAAGACTGTGCCTGAAATCCGGCCGCAGGAGAGCGTGATGGATAAGATTTGCGCACAGATCTCAGCCCCCTCATTTCCGAGCTGCCAGCCACTGGCCATTTTCTTAACTCAATTTCCTGGTCTCCAGAATACCTACTGTTGTAAGGATTTACTGAGCTCACGCAGATAAAGCACAGAGCACGGTGTACACTGTAAGCGTGCAATGTAAGCGAGTCGCTCTTGCTCTAGTGACCCTGCCCAGCAGCGGTGGGCGTGCTGGCTCACTGCCCAGGATGGTGGGGCCTGTGCCTCCCCGCTCAGGTGCTGGGCAGAATGGTAAGGACCCTGTGTCCCCAGGACCCGTCTGTGAGGCTCAACCTCCAAAGACAGGCAAGACTCCTAGGTCGGACCCAAATATCGACTTATCACACTGCCCTCCTACGTGCGGAAGGTTCTTAGGCAGAAAACTTGTGGGCTTCACACAAGGGGCCGAGGGCATTATTTCTTCTTCCAAATCAGTGTTCTCAGCATAATCAGACTCAGGGTCCTGCAACTAAGAGAGGTCTCAGGTACTGTCTTAGCTGGAGACTGGGATCGTAGACATTGCCTCATCCTACCCATTTTACAGGTGAGGACACTGAGGCCCAGAGAGATTGTGGCCCCGCTAGCTATCAGCAGGATGAAAATGATGGAGCTGAATCCTCCTCCGCTATGAGAAGCTCTTTCCTGTTCCAAGCACACACCTCGCTCCCTTCTGGGCCGCTGTCCATCTGACTGGGATGTGGAGAGGCCGGAAGAGGACACCTGGGGCTTCTTTGTTCATCTCTGGACACCTGGATGGCTGGGGAGATGCAGGCAAAGAGCAAGGGCTCCAAGGTGAGACAGACGGTCAGAACCTCGTTCTGCTGTGGAGCTGGATGTGACCTCAGGCAGCGGCCACTCTGGGCTGTGTGGGTCTCACCTGTAAAACAGGAGCCAGAACTTGGAAGAACAGCGTATTATTCCTCACAAGGCTGTTACTGGGGGCTTTAAATAAGCTAATACATGCACAGGCTCCGCGTGGGCAGCAGATGTTGGGTGTTCCAGCGACTGTCACTGTCAGGGACCAGGAGCTCAGAGTAGGAGGGAGGGACAGGTCAGCCTTCCGTGTGGCCACAGGCCCTCTGCCTGCTTGCTTCCCCCCTTTGGCTTTTCTTCTGTAGGCCAGAGAAGTAGGGGGACAGGAGAAATCTGGTTTATAACTCCAGAGGAAAAAAAAAATGGGGAAACTTCTGTAACTTTAGACAGGAACAAGGCCAGACTCCCCGGCTGGGCCAGGATGAGCTGGCAGCCTTTCAGGCCTGGCTCTCGGAGGCCCTGGGGTGCATGTGCGTGCGTGCGAGCGTGCGTGCGTGCGTGTGTGTGTGTGTGTGACTCTGGGGCAGCCATTGGGGCTCTCCCCCATCTGTCCTTCTGTCCATCTCCCTCCCTCCCTGTTCTCTTATCTTCTCCCCTACCCGACGAGGGTGGGAACCTCCAGAGACGGTGCTCCCGGCAGTGCGAGTGTGTAAGGCCAGCTGGACAGCTGCCTGTAGCTGGAGATGGAAGCTGCCCACCCGCCTCCCCCCCGCCGAGGCCCCTCCCAGCCCTGGGATCTCGGTTCTTAAGGGAAGATTCTCTTCTCTGACTCTCAGGCTGGGTGCTTCATGCATGAAACCGTTACCACTTGGCCCTTAGAATCAATGACAAATTAAATAGGTGGGTTTGGTCCCCACCCCAGGTACTCCCCTGGCCACCATCCCTCCCTACCCGTCCAAGGAGGGTGTGTGGGCCGGCCGTAGGGGCCACATTTGGGACACTGGCTGGAGGTGTGGGGCAGGGAGCCCAGAGCAGCCCAGAGGCCTGGCCCCAGAGAAGGAGACATGAAAGGGGTGAGGAGGACAAGCCTGACACCTGGCTGTGGGAGGAGATGGCCTCCAGCAGCCGCCCCTCCCCGCCCCCACCCCGGCCAGCCCTCACCCCCTGCCCCCTCCCTGACCTTGCAGCCCACATCAAAGTGGGGACCCCGTCCCCTTGCCTGCTCCCTGAGTGGGTCCAGGTCATCACTCCTGGCTCCCTGAAGCCGCTGACGGACAGACGGTGATAGCTCCCAGAGCGCTGAAAGACTGGCTTCGGGTTAGCACGGCCTGAGCTAGGCCGCGGGGCTTCCTGCTGCTGCCCCGCTCCTGCACCCCACCCTGGCAGCTCCCCTGGGGCAGTCTGGTCAGTGGGTGCTGAGAAGGTGCACAGTCCACTCTGATGCTAGGGTTCGGAGCCCACAGATGCGGGTGGGACGCGTGGGAGAGGGGAGGGGCCTGAGGACTTGTCAGAAAGGCTGTGGGGAGCAGGGGGGAGGCGTGCCGGGGCTGGGGGAGCCGGGGAGGGAAAGGTGGCAGCTGCTCACACGTGTCACCTGCCTAAAATGCATCACTGCAGCACAGGCTTCCAAACCTGCCCTCTTTATTTCCCCGTTACTTATTACATAACATTATACTGCCCTGTTTTTATTAGTCAAAATCATTCATAGCTATCAATTAGTGCTTCTGATCAACAAAGAGATTGCATTGTTTTTTACTACATTGAACCAAAATAAAAGCCGCCAAAAGAGAAGAACATGTGTCATTTCAGTGGAGCCATGCAAACACATGGTGTGCAAATGCATGTTTCCATTAGGCGCTTTTTTTTTTTTTGGTGAAAAATTGAAAGCAGCAATGTATTATAAACGAATGGAAACTGCAGAACATGGAGTGGGCCCCGTGGACAGGATTCACAGAGCAGACCTGCGGTCTCTAGGGCAACTGGGAGGCAAAGGTGGCCCTTTGACCCCACGTTCAGCCAGGAAGCAGAGGTGTGGAAGCAGCAGTGCTCCTCCGGGGTAGGTTTTGGGAATTCAGAACTGCTGATACTTTGAGAAACAGGCAAGAGGGGCCAGTGAGTCAGAGCAGAAGGTTTTTATTCCTGAAAGGAAGGTAAGGCTTTCAGGTTCATACTTTCATTTCTTCCTTCTCTGCCGCTGATGTGCCAGGGATGTGCTGTGGTCTAGGCAGATCTAGGCAGTTAGGCAGACCCCATAACACAGACCCGGGGTTGATAACATGGGGCTCCCGGTACAGGGCTGGGTGTCACTTTGCCATCCTACCTAAGACATATCCTTATCTGAGTGCACCATTAGGCTTTTTGATGGCTGAGAACAGCTTGATCACAGGCTCCACGTTTCTATAATGAAGTGTAGTACTTTCATAACTGAGTGTTTATGAGTCAAATGCTATTTTGAAGATACTCAGGGAACCTAAACCATGATTTCCATCCCATCTCTCCATCTAAGAACAGAAAACGCCATGTTTAAGCTAACTAAAAAAATAAAGGACTGAGATTTACAACGCTGGGGTAGCCAGCATCAGAAGTATCAGGTTAGAGAAGGACAAGGAACCACTCTTATGGTGAATACTTGATATATTTGATTCATACCCGCTCCCACTTTTAGCCCAGGGAGGGATCATAAATCTGGGAGACTTCTGCCATCTAGTGGCAAAACAAGAAACTGCAGCTACTTCTCATTTTGCTTCACTCACATTAATACTGTAATACAACTAAATTGTACCCTATAAAATTATCTGTATTTGGCCCTGTGTGACCTTCAAAAATGGAAGTTTATCAAAACAATTCCATGGGAGGAAGAATAATCTTTTCAACTAATGGTGCTGGGACCACCGGCTACCCACGTGCAAAGTTGGACACCTTAATACATCATACTCAAAAATTTATTTAAAATGGATCATAGGCCCAAACTAGAAACTAGAACTAGAAAATTATTAGAAGGAAAAATTGGAGGAAATCTACATGACTTTGGATTAGGCAGTGTTTTCTTATATATTACACCAAAAGCACCATCAACAAAAGGAAATGAGAATTTGACATCAAAATTAAAAATTTGGTGTTGCAAATGTTATCATTAAAAATGTGTAAAGACAATCCACAGAAGGGGAGAAAATATTTGCAAATACTATATCTGATAAGGGACTGGTATCCAGAATACATAAAGAACTTTTAAAAAAAACTTCATAATAAAAAGACAACCCAATTTTAAAATGGGCCAAGGATTTGAAGACATTTCTTTAAGCAAAACATACAAATGGTTAATAAACATATGAAAATACTCTTGATATCATAAGTCATCAGTGAAAGGCAGATCTAAACCACAATGAGAAACCACTTCCCACCCACTAGGCTGCCCACAGTCAGAAAGATGGTAATGAGAAGTATTGGTGAGAAACGGCGTCAGACGTTGCTGGTGTGTAAAATGGAGCAATCGCTTTGGGAAACAGTGTGGCATTTCTACAAAGTATTAAGCAGAGTGACCGAGTGACCTAGAGTTACCGTATGAACCAGCAATTCCACTCCTAGTTATGTACCCAAGAGAAATGCAAACACACATCCACACAAAAACTTATACGACTATTCATAGCAGCATGATTCATAATAACCAGAAAGTGGAAACAATCATCAGCTGATGACTGGATAAACAAAATCTGGCATATTTATACCACAGAGTATTATTCAGCAATAAAAAGAAATGAAATACTGACATGTTGCAACAGGATGAACCTTGAAAACATCACACTGAGTGGAAGAGGCACGAAAGATCATAAATTCCATGACTCTGTTAAGTATCCAGAATAGGTAGATCTGGAGGCAGAAAATAGGTCAGTGGCTGGCTCTGGGTGGGTGGGAGTGGGAATGGGGAGCGACTGCTAAACCCTATCGGGCTTCCTTTGGGGAGGACAAAAATATTCTAAAATTAGATTGTGGTGGTAGCTGTCCAGTTCTGGAAATATACTAAAACCATAGAATTACACACTTAAATGGATGAATTTTATGGTACTTGAATTTCACCTCAAAAAAAATTTTTAAATGGCAAATTTAACCTGTTTTAACTTAATGTGTTATGCTATTTGGGCTCTTGCCATATGTCAGGAACTCTTCTGGGAACTTAAGGTGAATGATTTCAATTAATCCTTAAAATATGTGTGGTAGAGGAATTATTATCACACCCATTTTGCGGGTGCCTGAACTGAGACCCGGATAAGTGAGATCAGTTATCCACAGTCACAGCAAATAAATAGTAGACCCATCATTTGAACCCAGAGCCCATCTGGCTCCAGAGCCTGAGAACCACCACAGCCCTAGGGCGGTCTCTCTGTTCAGGAGTCACTTTCTGAGGGTTTACAGGTACAGGGCTCGTCGGGGCCAAAGGCACAAAGATGAACGCCGTGGTGCCTGCCCTCAAGAAGCTCATGGGCTGGGAGGAGGCAGATGTAGTCCCAGGAAAGGATGAAGATGCTCTGTCATCACTGTGGGATGATGACGCTGGGAAAAGCTTGCTCGCAGTACTCTGGGAACACAGGGTAACGAGCGACCTCCAGCCTCCCTCCTGGATGCGTGGATGTATAATGGCACTTACATCAGACTGGCAAGGCCACCCCAAGCCTCTTCTTCCCCCATTTTTTGTCAACCCACCTCAACTGTCCCACCACTTGGACTCCCTGAGAGCCATCCGAGACTCTCCATGTACCCCATCCATCAGTTCCCAGTCAGCTGCACCCATTCATTCTACTTCCAAGCTGCACTTTGAGCCTGGTTACTGCCGTCCAGGCGCCTGTGTATTTAGGATTCATTGACTGTAAGTGTGAATCCACAGCAGGAAAGAAGAGCTTCAGCCTACAGTGTGATCACCCTGATTAGAACCCCATTCTCACCGCTGTGGATCATAGCAGGTGAGAGTGTGCCAAGCGGGGCACCACAGAGGAAGTGAGCAGAAATATCTCAGGGCCACTTGTCTGAAAGGACCCTACCAGCTGAGGGAGGCACCTATACAGACAGCCGGGTGAGCTGTCTGGGGTGAGCCCACCCTCTGACCCCCCGAAATACAACTGGCTTGTCCCAGAGGCTCTCAGTGGGCATTTGGGGAGAGCTAAAAATAAAAGCCCCAAATGGGCAAGGGACACTGTTTTTCATTATAAGCCTTTTAGTTCTAGATTTTTAAAAAAATCATGTACATGTGGAACTTTTAAGAAAAGAACTGAAAAACTCTTTCCTTATTAATTCTATGACTTAATACTAAATCCAGTCTTGCCACTGGTTCTAGCCAGTATTTCATCTCAGGCACGTTCCAGCCTCCTGCGGGCCAGCTCCCCAGGCCACAGCGACCTGGGGCGAGAGTTCTCGTAGACCATCCTCATGACTAAAGACAGCTACCTCACCCGGCAGGACTAAGAAAACGCAGGCAGGAAAGGGAAGAGCACCGTTCCTCGCCCCGCCCGCCGCAGCAGCTGTGAATGCTGCAAGAAGACTCCTGCAGGCTGTCCCACCTGTTCCGACCACCGACACCTGCAGCCCAGGTCCGCCCTGCGTCCGGACATGGCTCCTGCCTGGTGCCTGGCAGTACTTTCCCGGGTGCCTGGGATTTCTCCAAACACTCACAAAACCAGGGGTCCTCTTCAATTATCTCCCCAATTCAAAGTCAACTATGAGTATTTTCTGAACATCACATTCTTCCACCTTTATCTCAAGAAGCGTGGTTTACTAGAAGTAGAAGCAACAGCCAACACTGTTAGGCTTTAGGTAAACAGTGATATCATGTGTGCTACTAAAGTTAAATCCATTGTGCATGGTAACAGGCATCTTGGAAACAGGGAAGGGGGCTGAGGTGGTTGTGTTATCAACAGAGAAAGAGCACATAAAAGCTGTTCCCCAACGGGCTGTCACTCCAACTCTGCTCAGCTCAGCCCAAGGTAACGTGAGGTGTATTCATCTGTGAGATTGCACTGTTTAAAGAAAGAAGATGCGAGCTAGCTGGACAACTGAGCGGGGTGGCTGAGATCATCTCCTCCCGAGGGGTACTTAGCTCAGCACCTCCTTCCTGAGACCCAAGAATAGGAGGCTTGCTTCCAAAACCAGGATCAAAAGATGGCGGCACCCTCACAACCACACATTTACAGCTTAACCAAAGCCATCCCCTGCTCTAGAAAGGACAGATACTACGTGGAGCTAAAATGCCAACCACTGATCCAGAACTTTCACGATGGCACCTCTCCCCAAACTCCTACCCCATTCTTCAAACATGGATGGCAAACAGGTAGCCTACAGACCAAGTCCAACCTGCAAATATGATTTGCTTGGCTGCCCAAGTGTTTTTTAAACATTTGATTTAGTTGGCAAGATACTCAGAGATTTCACATAAACATCTGGGTTTCCTGACTGTCTGAAATAATTAGAGAATCTGTTCCCACACAGCAACTCAGCTGGGGTTAACAACTGCCCCCTCGAGACATGGGTGCTGCCCCCATGGCCTGACACCCTGCCTGCTTCACCCACTTCTGTGACCTGCCGCCATTTACACCTGCTTTCCTTGGTCACCAAACACCCCTTCAGAGGCTCCACTGTCACCAGCACAGCAAGGCTCCCAGGCTGAGGCTGGAGAACATCCCTGAGTCTATGATCAGTGTCTACAAAGTTCCTAATCAAACAAAGCAGGGGCTTTGCTGAGAGAGCCTGCAGCGCCACGAGGATGCAGCTGGCGCTTCTGAGTTTCTCTGAGCGAGATGACCATTCTGTCCTTTCCAACCACAGGACTCTCCTGATGCATCAAGAGCTTTATTGTTGGATGAACAATGGCACAGATTTTGTGCTTTAGTTTTCCTTCTCTGATTACTGACCCATCTGCCTGGTCCTACGCTCTCTTCCACTCTGAGGCAGGGAGACTGCTCTGGCTTTTCCAAAGCATGGCCAAAGTGTGGGTAACCAGATGCTCATCTCCAATAAAGGCCTGAGGCAGATGTTTCTCCAACTCATCACACCTGGCTCTTCTGGAGTCTGTCCCAAGCGAGAAATCAGCAGAGGTCCTTAAACAAAGCGAAGAACTCAGGGCAAACTGCCCGACAGTGTTCACCGCCCTCCTGGGTGTGCGGCATCCTCGTCCCCATTTTGATCCTGACTCGGGATCCCTAAGCCCAGATGGCGCAGGGAACGTACGAAGTAGAGAGGAGGCTTGCAGACCAAGCTGAGCTCCTCCTTCCCGGACTGCAGGGCAGGCAGGGTCAGCTGGCGGGCGTGCAGGTGAAGGGGGACGTGGCGGGCCTTGGACTGCGGCAGCCCCAGCTTCTTCAGGATCCCGACAGGCAGCTTCTGTACAAAGAAAAGGGCTCGTGAGAGCAAGGCTGACGGGTCCTCCTTGACCGGCAGGCGGGGCAGAAGACCTCCACTCACGGGGCCTCATCAACCCCCAGAAGACACAGGGACAGACAGCCTGCTTCAGGGCCACTTCCAGGAAGGGTTCAGAACCCATGTAAGAGAAAACCCACCACACCAGGGAAGCTCTCCTTGACCAGTTCTCTGGCCTTCCAAGAGAATGAGCTTAATGGCAAAACCCAAAAACGCTTCCACCAAGGCTCTTCAGCAGTAGCACGAAAGGCTGCCCCCAGTCGCAAATCTGAGTGTAAACAACGAAGCAGAGGAGTTCTGCTAGCACATCCTGCAGCTCCACGAGGACGGGGCTGACTGCTTCCGGATTGCTCCATAAGCCAGGGAACTAGCACGGCACCCTGTCTGGAGACAGTCGACACGCCTTTGCTGCGACTCACTTCAGGGGCCCCCCTTTAATGAGGGGAAAGCAGAAGTTCCCGCCCTTATTCCGCTGCATTTTGGCTCAAACCAGTATTACCTGGGGGGCCAGCCTGTTCCAGTCTGAGTACTTGTGATCACCGAGGACCGGGCAATCCAACCCAAAAGACAAGTGAACTCGAAGCTGATGTTTTATCCCTTTAAAAAAAAGAGAGAGGAAACTTCTGAGCAGCTACAGAAACAACCCTGCTGGCGGCATCTCCTTCTGATCATATTAAATCAAAGCACAGTAACACTGGCAAAGCCCCAGCTGCAATAAAGAATAATATAACAAACTATAAGCTATTAGTAAATAAACATTATAAATACTGTTAAGCCTCCAAGTTTCCCCCCTCACAGGTCCCTCTTTCCACCACAGATAACCATTATCATCAACTTGGTGTCTATCACTGCCACGCTTTTTTAAAAAATTAATTTTACTGTATAACACGAAATAGTATTATTTTGTGCATTTATTTTTTATTGTGGTAAAATATACATAAAATTTACCATTTTAACGCTTTTGAAGTGTACAGTTCAGTGGCATTAAGTGCATTCACACTGTTGTGCAACCACCACCACCATCCATTTCCAGAACTTCTTCATCACCCCAAACGGAAACTCCGTCCCCAGGAAACAGTAACTCCCTCCTCCCTCCAGGACCTGGTAACCACCCCTCTACTATCTGTCTCCAGGAATTTGACCACCCCAGGCATCTCACATAAATGGAACTGTACATCTGTCTTTAAGCCTCTGGCTTATTCCATTTAGCATCATGTCTTTAAGCTTCACCCACATTGCAGCACGTGTCAGAATTTCCTTTCTAAGGCTGAATAATATTCCACTGCATGAAGGACCACATTTTATTTACCCACTCATCTGTTAATGGACATTTGGGTTGTCTTCATCTTTTGGCTTTTATGAATAGTGTTGCTACGAACATGGGTATGCAGTATCTTTTTGAATCCCTGTTTTCAATTCTTTTGCATATATACAGGGAGCAGAATTCCTGGATCATATGCAACTCTATGCTTCATTTTCTGAGAATCAACTTGCAAATTTTTAAATAAATGTAAGCAGACTGTTTATACCCTTCTGCTACCTCCTGTTTTTAACGATCATCCCTACTGGCGTTCCCAGCCTCAGATCAGCACCAGAGGCACCATCTCAAACGCCAGCTGCGACCACAGCGCCCCCAAAGCACAAGCTAAGCTGCTCAGAAGAAGGGCAGAGCCCAGCACAGAGCCCCGGGTGAAGCTCAGGAGCGCTGGGGCTTTGCCACCCACTGCAGACTGGCGGCACCCTCACCAGTAATAGGCTGGAGCTCCAGGAGGGCGGAGGAGAGGGTGCTGCTGAGCACCCGGTACTGAGTCACAGCCAGGTGCGCATTCCGGCTGGGCCGTACTCTCACCATCTTCCCGTTGTCCATGCGGTAGCTGGGGGACAGTGTCATCTGAAGCCAAAGAAATCAAGATATGATTTTAAAGGAAGAGCAGAACGCCCACCTCTTTGGAGGCAGCTCACCCACCTTGTGGTGCTGCTGCTGGCCCTGCACCTCCTTCTCGATGATGGGGATGTCCACCACTCCTGCCGCAGGAACCGGGACACGCACGGTGATGGCCCTGCAGGGAGACACAGGCCCTTGCTTAAGCCACGAAGGTGAGCGAGGAGCTCCTTGGATTTGCCTACTTAGAGGTTTTAACAGCGGACCTCTACAGCACTGTGGTCAGTTCTTAAAACTTGAGGATCCCTAATGATCTCTCAGCACAGTGCTTGGCCTGAGAGCTTGACACTACTCTTACAGTTTTGGTTTTTTTTTTTTACTGCTAAAGTAATACATGCTGATTGTAGAATATTTGGGGAAAAAACCAGAAAGAAAATTATATTGCTAACATGGTCTTTCATCCAGCCTTTAAAAGTGAGCGTGTATAGTTCAAAATAAAACTAGGGCAATATGGTTTGGTATCCTGTTTTTCTTTTTAAATAATAAAAGATGGTAAGTTTCAGTTGCATATGAAATAAATGAATAAATGAACTGAACGAAAAATTCACAGGATCACTCCTTCCCTATTTGCCAAGTAGATAAAACAGGGAGGTTCTGGGCTCAGAAAAGTCACAGGAACCACACCCAGGGCTCAGTAAGTCATTCCAAATCACTCCTGTGGGAGGAATCCCTCCATCACACCACAGACAGGTAGGAGACTGTTTCATCTGTCCTTATGTTTATGCCCCTTCCAGGTTAATCAGCTGGCTTGGTTACTTGGTGGCCTAACACAAAATCACCGGCCAAGGGGTCAAAAGCCCACCCAGATGTAACACTTCACACGCTGGAGCCCAGCTGTGGGTTGGTAGTGGTTTGGGCTGCTGTCTGACACATTTTCCCTTACTGACAGAGCTGTGACTGCCAGATCGCCCTTCCTAGGGACGTAACACTACTGCCCAGAAATGCTCAGTCAGTAAGTATTCACTAAATGTAAACAGGCACCGGTTAAGGTAGGTAACTAGGTCTGCATGAGTGAGCAAGACAAAAATCCCTTGTCTGGAGGAATTCCAATCCAGTAAGAAGATTCAAACAAATAACTATAATATAACAAACTGCTGTCATAGTAAGTCAGCAAATGTTTGTCAGTTGCCTACTATGTTTCACTTCTATTCTATCTCCTGCACCTGGTATTTAAGACCATCATTAACTAGGTTCCCACCTACCTTTCCAGCATTATCTGCCAGCATCCCCTTCGCCACCCTGGAGGATATGCCTTACTGCTTTGTGCACACTGTCCCCACAATCTAGAACACTTTTCTCCACCTCGTCTACCAAATTCTTTTTTCATCAAGACCCAACTAATTATTTCAATTCCTCCATGAAGCCTGATGCTGAGAATGGTTACCAATGCTGAACTTCCATGGACAATTTTCACAGATAATACAACATGTTTTTATACACTTACATTTTGACTACTTACATACATAGTAATAGTCTTGATTTTCTATCTTTCGGCCTTTACTATGAGGGAGGGACTGTGTTAAACACTTCACATGCATTGTCTCACTTAACTCCCTCATCAACTCCATTATTCCCATTTTTTCTTATGAAGACAAAGCTTAGAAAGGTTCAGTAATTTGCCGAAGGTCCCACACTAGTAAATGACACAGGTGAGAACTGAACACAGATCTTTTTGAGCTCTTAGCTACCATGCTAAACTTCCTCCATTATCTGTAATCTCTTATTACAGTGATTCTTAAAGTCGATTCTACATCAGAATCATTTGTGGAGTTTTTTTTAAAATATAGATGCCCAATTGCCACACCCACCAGACTTATAAATCATAACCTCTGTGGATCTCAAGCATATAGATTTTTTAAAGGTTCCCAAGATTATGAAACAGCTGCAAAATCTGTAATACAAAAAGACTAGCGTCCAAAGTATTAAAAAAAAAAAAGAATCACAAATCAGATAGAAAATAATAAACAATAGAAAGTAGGCAAAGGAAAATGGTCTAGTCATAGAAAGGAAAACTCAAACAGCCAATAAACACAAAAAGACAGTCAACTTCACTACTACACAGGGAAAAATACATATATAGTTTTTTATCCATCAGGGTGGCAAATCTTTTAAAAATGCATTGGTCAGGCATAAGGGGAAGTGGGTACTTAACCGCTGCCAGTGGGAGTGCAAACTGACACAACAACTTCGGAAAGCAATTTAGGTAGTAACTAGTCAGATTTTAAATGTGCGCATGCTTCCACCCAGCAATTATATTTCTGGACATTTGTCCTAAAGATATACTCACATATTCTTGCAATAGGCTCTGAAAAATGGGACCTTATCTAAACAATCATCAATAAGGAAATTACAATATATCCATACAATGAAAACATACAGTAGAGCCATTAAAAAGAGCAAGCTCTAAACGTACAGCACAAAATGCTCTCCAAGATATACTGTCCAAGTGAAAAAAGGCTGGAAAGCAGGGCACAGTACGCTGCCATTCGGCACTATGCAGGCTCTGTGTAAGTCTGGAAGTTTCCACAAGACACTAAAAACACTGACTGCTTCTGGAGAAGGAAACTGAGTAGATGGGGGACAGGAATAGGTTTCATTTTTGCTGATGTATCTTTCTGCTTTAAAAAAAAAATAGATAAATCTATACACACTACCATGGAAAAATCCCCAAGAGAGTCAGGTGGGAAAAGAAAGTACAATGTACACTGTACAATGTGATACAGACCTATACATACAGGTGTGCATGTAGATACACATGCAGTATATATGCTGGACACGAATATAAATACGCTGAGTAAAGACCAGATGAGTAAAAACCAAACTACCCCAAGGGAAGGACCTAGAACAACAGAATGGATTCTCCAGAAGTTTTTTGCTTTATCTTTGCTGTCTGACATTTTACTACAGGAATGAAATCATGCATTATTCGTAGAAGTAAGTTTTAATAATTTTTATGTACAGCCACATTAGGAACTACTATGCTATCAGACTCCAACACTCTTAAGCACTAAATCTGATTCCTATACATTTTATTTGCCCACAGGTCCTAGTACAGCGCCTTCTATTACCAGGGGTTCCTGCTAAATGAATGGATGAACAGATGAAAAGGATGCCTGCATTGACACCACCTCGATCGCTATCAATGGGCTTCATACCAGTACTTCTTGGTCACCTGCCGGGTTCTAAACAACTCCTGGACTTGATGTGCCACTTCTTTTTCCCAAGCCAACACCATTACACCTGTAGTTTCCTTGTCCAGCCGATGGCACAGATGCAGGGGCTCGGCCTTGTGGCCACGAAGCATTTTTGCCAGGATAGGCAGTACCTCACTGATGCAGAGCTGGACCCCAGGGCCACCTAAGAAGGAAAAAGCCAGAGGTTTGAGTGGCCAGAAAAAGACTCCACCAAAGACCTCTACTTGGGAAAACAGCCCATACTGGATTAACTATAAATGCTTTCTAGAGCCTTAACACTGAAGTATGGAGCAGGGATTAGCACTGTATCAGTGTGCCCAGTGAGCCTCCTAGATGGTAATCTCAGGCCCCCAACCCAGTCTAATAAATCAAAGTCTGAATTTTTAACAAAATGTCCAAGTGATTCACATGCATATTAAAGTTTGAGTAGCACTGTCCTAGAGAATGTAGCTTTCTCCTGAGACAAATACACATACATATCTCAGGAGAAGTATATATACATACATATGTATACTTTATACATATACATATAAACTTAAAAATGCACTTATGTATTTACACTAAAATCAGCAACCAAAATTAGGCCTGATATTTCACTACATAGACAAAGGCTTGAGAATTTGCCAGGTAAACCCTAGTGAGAAATGCAAGACCATAAGGCCCTCCTGAGGCACTACAGAAGATGTAAGACACTGGGCTTTAGGGTGAGACATTCCTGGGTTCCACTCTATGTACCTACCTTCCTAACTAGCCGTTGACCTTGGACAGATTACTTACCCTTTCCAACTTTTGGTTTTCTCATGTATTAAACATAAGTATCTGGATAATAATTATCTCACAGGGAATAGAAAGGCAGGAAGCTACTGTGAGGATCAAGAGAGAAAAACACCACACAAAGCCCTGGGCAATGTCTGATTTAATTCCTTGTCTTCATGCACAACCTTCTCCATACTTCCCCACAAAGCATTCGTTTTTTGAGCTAAAATATGCGTTTTCCCCTAGCAAAACTCTTTCCACAAATGCATTTTTTCGATCAATCTTTCCTGATTCACTCCAGCTGTCTTTGACAACTAAATTTAACATATTCAAAAACATCTGAGTGTCCACTAAATTCTAGGTACCCTGGGGAGAACCACGGTATGTTCTCTTTCCAAGTTTTGATGGAAATTAATCTGAAGGCAGGAGCACACATCGTTTGCATTTCTCTATAGCAATCCCCTGTGATGGCCTGCACACAGCAAACTCCATAAATCACTGCTGGCTGCCAGATGCTTAGAAGGAGGGGACTGTCTTACTTATCTTTGGGTCCTCAGTAGTGCCTTACATAAGTCCGTATCCCCCAAAAGTTTAATTATTTTGAAAGCAAGGCTTCAGAGAGCCCCACAAGTAATGTACCAGAGTTGCCCCTGGTTGTAGCAGAGAACAGCAGCGGCCCCCTCCCTTTCCCAAGTGCTCCTTACCATGCACAGGGAGACCGTAGGGCTTATTGATGACCACAAGGTTCTTGTCCTGGTGGACAATCCCTCGGCTCAGCGCCTTAGCAAGCACGTTGGGGTGGACTCGCTGCAGTTGCTGTGTGAACCGCACTAGTTCTCGCACTCTCCGCTGAACAGGACTTGGGGGCACCTACGGGAGGAAAGGAGAGACGGGAAATGCCTGGTGAGGAGGAGCTTCATTAAGTCTGTGTGAGAATTTAGGTTGGGAATGCTTATATGTTACCATTAGACTCTCGCCTTCCCGGGTAATTTGAAAGCAGGGGTGCGTATCTGTCTCACCTGTACCCACGTAGTGCTTAGGCCCGCAGTTGGCAGGAGCCAAAGACCCAGCCCACAGGAAGATACCGCACCCTACTGACCTCTCCCCTGGGCTTTCTTCCCATTCTCCCACAAGTCTTCGAAATTTACTTCATATTTGTCAGAGACCCTCCTACCTCCCTCCCCGCCTGGGAAACCCGTGAGCGCACTGCCTCTTGGGAATTGTGGTCCTCTGGCCTCACCCGCTCCTTCGCCTTTTGTTCTTGTTTCTGGGTTCGGAGCCTCTCCGCTAATCGCTGGGCATCCAGGGGCCTAGAGGCAGTAGCAGTGGAGCAGAATGGCTTTGAGACGAGAGTGAAGAGGCTCCCCCGACGCTGCGAGGAACCGCGGATCCAAAGGCCCGGCGCCGTCCAGCCGGGCGCCGCCATCTTGCCAAGAAGGGCGGGGCGCGCCAAAAGCACGTGCAGAAGGGCGGCGAGCTGGAGGAGGGCGTGGGCGGGCCCCGCGGGTCACGTGGGGCTGTCGGGGCGGGTCAGGGCCGAGTCACGTGGGGGCGGTGCGCGCTCAGTGCGGCTGCGCCGGCCGGTAGCTGCAGCTGGAGCGGTGGCGTTTGGAGGAGACGCGGTGAGTGTGTGGGGAAGCCGGACTGGGGCTGGGAAATGCCGGTGCCTCAGCGGTTTAACGTTTTCGCGTCCTCAGGATTCCCGTTTTCGGAGATCCCTGCCTTGGGAAGCCGTTTCTCCCTTTGGGAGAAGATCCCACTCAAAAACACTTCCCCGCCCCCGCGCCCCGTGGAAGCGACGCACCAGAAACGCTCGCCCCGGACCGTCCTGGGCGCCCACCTCGTCCCTCACGGCAACCGCGTCCCCTGTGTTCGGCCAGTTCCCCTAGGGAGGCGTCGCGTCCCTTCTCCTTTCCTTACCGCTCGACGTTCAGAGATGCCAGATCTCAGAAGCCTCTCCCCCCTCGCCTCCTGACTCCCAACCTCTTTGTTTCACGTTGCAACTTAGCCTTCTTTCCCAGAGGGGATGGGGAGCCCTTCCCTTATCCGGGGGCCCATACTTCCTTCCTAGGGAGCACCTTGAGTTTCTTCTGCCTTCTTCAAGAATTCATTTCTTGGAGTCTCCTCTCCCCCTCCCTCTCCCTACTTCTTCCAAAAGAAAGACAAAGTACAGAGTACGAATCTTCCCTTCCGTCTTCTGCTTCCTTCGTTTTCCCCCTCCGTGGTTTGCAACCGCTCCAGACCCTCTTTCCTTCTCTTACAAGGTGCAGTGTTGGGACTCCCATGCCCCAACTGCCAGTGACTTCACTAAGTCAAGACCCTCTGACTTCACTAAGGGGTGGCGGGGAAGATGAGCATCTGGTTAGGATGGCAATGTTAAAAATGCCTTGGGACATACCTGCCGTTTGTTAACAAAGCTGATGTCCAGCCCTGAATGTCAGACAATTAACGGATCTGTGCTGATGACAGAGGAAACAGTTTTTAAGACGGCTTAGAATGAAGGCTGCCTGAGAAGTTAGAGGAACTAGTGGAGTTGGATTTGCGCCCTTCCCCTCTAAAAGGGTTTGGCAGAAGGGAGCCATATTGAGCATGAAACAAAGTTGAACAGGTTAAGTGGAGCTCGTCTGTACAAGGCTTTAACTTGAAGAAGCGTTTGAACTGGATGTGAGGAGTCTTTGAAGCTTCTAGAGCAGGAAAGAGACTCCTTGAAAGTGGAATTCTTAAAGTGACCCGGGTAGTTGAATGCAGGACAGATTGAAAAGGAGATGGCTTTGCTAGCCTGGAAATCAGCTAGGATGCAGCAGTCTGGGTGGTGAGTAATAAGGCTATGGCTCGTCCAGTGGTCTTCTTCACTGCACTGTCTTGTCCTTTGCATTTGAGCTGATTTTGAGTTATATGGGTCAGGATATACCATTGGCAGCAGCTGTTGAACTGTGAGTCCCTTAAGGACTCATTCATTTTTTTATCCCCAGGTCTGGTACAGGGTAAACTCCCAAATACTCCTCCGATGATTTAAGTGTATCATAGACATGTTAGGTGTGTCTGAACATTTTGACTTGTCTAATTTCTGTCTGCTTTTGACCTGAAGAAGAGTGAGGGTGAGAGTAAATGTGTTTGTAAAGAGGGGGAAGTCCCGTGTATGCCTCTGCAATAAGCAAGGTGATTGGGGTATAAATACGAGGAATGCAAGTGGAGATTGGGAAACAACTTCTCTCTTTCCTACTGTTTTTTTCCCCTGCAGATTTACTGGGAGGACACACAGATCTATATGAGTTGAGAATTAATTACTTCCTTTTACTGATATGCCCCAGACCCAGGTTCTGATTTCACTGAACAGTTGTATATCACATGTTACTTAGGTACATGAAGCCTCCTTTCCAGGACTCTGAAATTTGGACATCAGGACTGAAATTCATATCATTAGTTACAAACCTGTTTTAGATATCGGACTTTTATGGATTGTGTGGGAGCTGGGAGAACCTATTTCTACCTTCACCTGTCCTTAATGGCACATCAAGAAGTGACACCTGTTCTTGCAGAATTGGGTCTTCTGTGGCAGGAAACAAAATAAAGAACCAACTCGGATGTCATTGCTAGGGACACAGAGCTTGTGTTCTTGGGTTTCAGATTAACCCAAGGCACACACAGTAGTGCCTAGGAATAAAAAAATCGGTGGCTTTTTTTCTGGAGAAGGAACTTTTGGGTTTTTCTTGTTGCAGCTTGGTAGGAGAAATTTGAAGAATTCAGAGTTTTTGCCTCATATCACAGTACAGCTTTAGCCAATATGGGCACAGAAGTTTCTGTTTCCTTAATGTTTGAGTGTAGGCGCTTGCTGATTTGAATTTATGCAAATATGATATATATTGCCTCCTTCCTTTTCCCCATCCAGTTGATTCTCTTTTAGGCATTTCATTTTTCCATTTCTGCAACCAATCTCATCTTCTCTCGTTGGGGACTCTTCCTGTCTGGACTGTTTTCTCAGTACAGGATGGAAATTTATTAGTGGTGTGTTCATTCTTGTAGAGTGCAGACATGGCTTATTTACACAGGTTTTGATATATAATAGTGTGTGCCCCTAAAATAACCATGTGAAGAAGAACTTAATTGTTTGTTTTTAAGGCCATTTCCTGACCTGTGCAAGAACAGCAAAGCCTCCTTTTCATTTCTTAAATACGAACAGGAACTGACTAATAAAGGAACTTGTGTTTAAGTATCACAAATTTAAGGTTAATTAGCAGCATAAGGTTAAATTCTGGTTCCTTGAACAGCAATCTGCTAGTTGCAAATTAACCAGAGATTCAATTTCCCTGAAGAGCAGGAAGTACTTGGATATTGTTTTATGGTTTTAGACAGACTCAGAGGAGCAGGCAGCAGGATCTCTCTGGAGGTGCCCTGGAAAGGGCAGTTGTGGGGAGCTGGGAGATCTGGGGACGAGTCCCAGTTCAGCTGCTTGTGAACTTGCGCAAGTGCTTTGTGCTTCAGGTTTTTGTCTTTTAAAAGAAGATCCTTGCCAGCTCTAAGCTTCTATTCTCTGAAGAGTTCCCACTGACACTGAAGTACTTCTCTTTCTCAACAAGTGGAATGTGTTTCAGACTTACCTTGAATACGTTTAGCGTTGGCACAGAGAACCAGGATTTTGCTTTTATCCCCAGAGTTTAACCTTGTGCCACTGAGCTAACGTTTGTGTTTGGAGGTTACTTCATTGAGTGCTGCTGGGGTGTACCTTGAGATTTCCTAAGTAGGGTGTGGGAAGGAGTGCAGATAGAAAACACAAATTAGAAAGCAATGCTGTTGACCTATAACATGGGTGTTAGTTCTTTTTTCCATGCCAGCATTTCAGCAATTGCATAATACTGTTGCCCCTTGTGATACTTATATTAAGCTTTTGAGTAATGATCAGGGCAGGTCTGGCTTAAATCACTGCCGCCCAAACTTTTTTCATACGGCGACACGTATGTAAATGATTGATGTGTCACTGAGGAAAACTGGAAGCGACCCACAGAAGACAGCTGGCCTGGGAGCTGTGGTTGTCCCCAGTCCCCACCTGACCGTCCATCCACAGGCTGAAGAGATCCCTATCTATGGCCCACTTGACTATGGGGAAGGTCAGCATTACATACTTAAGGTCTTTGTCCCTTCAAACTCTGCCTAACTATCAAGAGGAACTGTATCACTAGTTCGTTGTTTTGTTTTTTTTTAACCAAAGCATGACATATATTATCCCTTGAAATGTAGCACGTTTCTGTCTGAACATATCTGTTTTGGGTTTCCTTTCTTTTTTTACATTATTAAAAGTTTCAGTTATTCAGCATTATAATTCAACATTTGTGTACGCTACAACGTGATCGCAACCACAGGTCTAGTTTCCATAATTATTTGTGTTAAATCTGTCTCTAATCATTTTGCACTTGTGTGCCTTTATGCTCTTGGCTAGTTTATATCTAAAGACCATACTTTTCCTTACAAAGTGGCCTTTTTAAAAGTGTATGAAAGGTAATTAACTGATAAAGAGATGGGAAATATGAAGCTTTGACCTCCTTAGGTTATGGGCAGTCTTGTTCTGCCTGTTTAGAGAAGATAGGGAATTTCTTTAAATAGCTTATTTTATGCTTTCCACTATAAAAATAATACAGAAAACGTGGAAAATACAAAAAGTAGAGTGGGGGAAAATCATTCACAGTTCTGTTCCCAAATACTGTTAATATCACATTTTTTCTCCTTTTTTTATCATGCATTTTTTCTTAATTGTGGAAATTTTCAAATGTTTACAGAGTAAACTCTTATAAACTCCTTGTACCCATCAGCCGGCTT
The DNA here is from genome assembly GCF_036321535.1 of Camelus dromedarius. Classification (NCBI taxonomy): domain Eukaryota; kingdom Metazoa; phylum Chordata; class Mammalia; order Artiodactyla; family Camelidae; genus Camelus; species Camelus dromedarius. Next base: position 14,775,820 of record NC_087469.1, read on the forward strand.
CTTCAGCCAACCAGCCAGCACGGGGCCAGTCTTGTTCTGTATCCCACTTTTAATTCCCAGATGGTTTTGAATCAAATCCCAGAAGTATGATTTCATCTGTAAACACCTCAGTGTTTATTTGTAAAAGATAAGGACTAGTTTTCAACATAACCTCGATACAATTATCACACCTTGAAAAATATATATTCTTTAATATCACCAAGCAGCCAGTCAGTGCACAGACTTTCCTATTGGTCTCACTTTCTTTTGTTTTAAGAGTTAATTTGTTTGAATCAGGGTGCAAAAAAGGTCCACACATTAGGCATACACTTTTAATTAGAAGACTAAAACTGTATGGGCATTCCAGAGAGACACGTGGGCTGAAAACCTTGGGGATGCTAACAGCTTGCACTTTGGAGTCAGACAGGCTAGGTTTCAGATCCAGCTCTGCCACTGCTGGCTGTGTAACCTTGTGCAAGTTTCTTAGCCTCTCTCTCGCTGTAGTTTTTTTATCCTCTAAAATACGGACGGTATCTACCTTAGAACCACCGTGAGAGTCTATTGAGTTAACGCAGGGGAAAGCACTGGAACTTCAAGAAGTACTAGCTCTGTGCGGCACCAGGTGCGTGGATTTGTGGAATAAAAATACAGAGTCAGGAGCTATGGAATTTGGACTAATTCTACCACTTAGGGGATTCACCTCAAAGTTTTGGGCCCTAAATTTCTCATCCAAAAAGAGGAATGAAGTGAACTAGAAATCAGGCTAAAATTCCAGTGCTCGCAGGAAGAGAGGCAGCTTGGCATTTTAGAAACAGCATAATCTTTGAAAACAGACTGGGGTTTGCATCACACTTTGTTATTTACAAGCATGGAATTAATAATACCTACATAGTCAGGTGGTGGTGGTGAGCAGCACGACCAGTGCCTCTGGTTGTAGTAGGTACTCAGGTTATGAATCAGCATTCTGTGATGAGAAGTTAAAATAAGAGTGTTACATGGAGCATTTCAAGATATTAAGGAGCTATTATTATTTATTTTATGGCATTTGTATAAGTGAAGATGACCAAGTATCTTATGGGAAAAGGAATATATGCTGAAAGGGTGAACATGGAAACTGTTTCCAGAACATGGACAATGGAAAATTGAAGGACTGTTCAACCATGTGGTTGGATAAAAGCTGTAGAGAAATTCGAGAAGGTATTTGCAACAGGTAGTTGCCTAAGTTGAATAAACCTGTTTTTTGCATCATTTGAAAATTTCAACAATAAGTTAGAGAGGTAGATTTTGACCTCCATGATAAGTCTAGTAACCATCTGTCCCCGTACAAAGTTATTAGAATATTATTGATCATATTCTGTATGCTGTGTATTACATCCCTGTGGATTATTTATTTTATAACTGGATGTTTGTATCTCTTAATTCCCTTCACCTGTTTGGCCCCCACCTCCGCCCGTTCCCCTCTGGCAGCCACCTGTTGTTCTCTGTATGAGTCTGTTTTCATTTTGTTTTCTTTATTTTATTTTTTTTAGATTCCACATATAAGTGAGATCATATGGTATTTGTGTTTCTCTGATTTATTTCACTTAGCATAATACCCTCTAGATCCATCCATATTGTCATAAGTGGCTGAGTAATATTCCAGTATCTGTGTGTGTGTGTGTGTATTACATCTTCTCTCTTCATCTATCAGTGGACACAAGGTTACTTCCACATCTTGACTATTGTAAATAATGATGCAATGAACATTGGTGTGCATATATCTTTTTGAATTATTTTTGTTTTCTTCTGATAAATACCCAGAAGTGAAATTGCTGAATCATAAGGCAGTTCTATTTTTAATTTTCTGAGGAACCTTAATACAATTTTCTGTAGTGGCTGCACAAGCTCACAGTCCTACAAGCAGTGCACAGGGTTTCCCTTTTCTCCACATTCTCAGCAGCACTTGTTACCTCTTGCCTTTTTGATGGTAGCCATTCTGACAGGTATGAATTGGTATCTCCTTCTGGTTTTGATTCCCTGATGATAAGTGATGTTAAGCATCTTTTCATGTGCCTTTTGGCCATCTGTATGTCTTCTTGGAAAAATGTCTTTTCAGGTCCTCTGCCCGTTTTTTAAATCGGGTTGTTTTGTTTTGTTTTGTTTTGTTTTTTGATGTTGTATGAATTCTTTATATATTTTGGATATTAGCCTTTTATCAGATACACCGTTTGCAAACGTCTCCCACTCAGTAAGCTGTCTTTTCGTTTTGTTGATCGTCTCCCTTGCTGTGTAAAACCTTTTTAGTTTGATGTAGTCCCATTTGTTTATTTTTGCTTTTTGTTCCCCTTGCCTGAGGAAACAGATCCATAAAAAGTTGTAAGACCAAGGTCAAAGAGTACACTACCTATATTTTCCTCTAGGAGTTTCATGGTTTAAGGTCTTGCATTTAAGTTTTTAATCCATTTCTAGTTTATTTTTATATGTGGTGTAAGAAAGTGGTCTGGTTTCAGTCTTGTACATGTAGCTGTCCAGTTTTCCCAACTCCGGTTATTGACAAGGCTCTCTTTTCCCTGTTGTATATTTTTGCCTTCTTTGTCATGGATTAATTGCCCATGTAAAAAGATGTGGTTTGTGTGTGTGTGTTTTAGTTGTTAATAATTGGAACATGCTGTAAGTGTTTGCTCTAATAATATTGTTAGTTTAGTGAAAATAACTTACACCGGCTGTCATAAGGAGCACCGCAGCATTAACTCATTTAGAAAACCAAATCCACTCTGAGTTTACTGACCCCAGTGTGCTAGTCAGCATTTCTCCAACTTGCTTGATGATAAGAATCCCCCGAGGTACTTTTAAATCTATAGCTAGCTCCTCTAGAAATTTTGATTCAGCGAATGCTGGATGCCCAGGAATGGGCTTCCCTCCCTCGTTCCTAGCCCACAGCACTCTGGGGTCCTGGACTAAAAATTCTTTCGTTATGGATATACCAGACAAAAGATAAGGTTACTAAAAAATGTAGAAAGAAAAATTGCAAATTTTGAGTGTTGCTGTTTTCTCTCTTTTTTATTTCTTTTTAATCAAAGTAAGTCATGTGCATGATTTAAAAAGTCAGATAAAGGAAAAAACAACAGTTTCCTCTGCTCTCCCCGCCTCCCAGGCTCAGCCGTTAGGGGAGCCATGGGGTTACTTTCCTCTTACCTCAGGCTTCATCTCCACATTTCTAAATCGCCCAATATGGTATTAGCTCTGGTCAGCTGTCAAGTGTCTGGCCTGTTAGGTGCTAGATCAGGACTCAGTTCCTCCACCCACCCCATCCTGCCTTTCCGCACCCTCCACCCCCTAACATCGCCATATTGTTCTGGGTTTGTTTTCTTTTTAATTCAAGTATAGCTGATTTACAGTGTGTTAGTTTCTGGTGTATGGCACAGTGATTCAGTTTTATGTATATATTCTTTTTCATTTTAGGCTATGACAAGGTATTGAATACAGTTCCCTGTGCTATACAGTAGGACCTTGTTGTTTATCTATTTTATGTATAATAGTGTGTATCTACAAGTCCAGACTCACAATTTATCCCTCCCCTCCCCTCTGGTAACCATGAGTTTGTTTTCTATGTCTATGAGTCTGTTTTGTAAATAAGTTTATTTGTCTCTTTTTTTTTAGATTCCACATATATCATACGGTATTTTTCTTTCTCTTTTTGGCTTACTTCACTTAGTATGATGATCTCCAGTTCCATCCACGTTGCTGCAAATGGCATTATTTTATTCTTTTTTATGGCTGAGTAGTGTTCCATATGTGTGTGTGTGTGTGTGTGCGCGTGTGTGTGCACCACACGCACCACAACTTCTTTAATCATCTGTCGATGGACACCCAGGTTGCTTCCATGTCTTGGCTACTAGTGCTGCTATGAACATTAGGGTGCATGTATCTTTTTGAATTAGAATTAGAATTTCCTCTGGATATATGCCCAGGAGTGGGGTTGCTGGATCATAGGGTAAGTCTGTTTTCAGTTATTTAAGCAATCTCCATACTATTTTCCATAGTGGCTGCACCAAACTACTTTCCCACTAGCAGTGTAGGAAGGTTCCCTTTTCGCCACACCCTCTCCAGCATTTATCGTTTGTGAGCTTTTTAACGATGGCCATTCTGTTTTGATTTCATTTCTCTGATAACTAGCCACATGGAGCATTTTTTCATGTGCCTCTTGGCCATTTGTATGTCTTTATTGGAGATACATCTATTTGGCTCTTCTGCCCATTTTTGGATTGGGTTGTTTGTGTTTTGGTTATTGAATTCTATGGGCTGTTTGTACATTCTGGAAATTAAGCCCCTGTCAGTCACATCATTTGCAGATACTTTCTCCCGTTATGTAGATTGTCTTTTCATTTTGTTTCCTTTGCTGTGCAAAAGCTTGTAAGTTTAATTAGGTCCCGTTTGATTATTTTTGCTTTTAATTCTATTGCTTCTGTAGACTGCCCTAGGAGAACATTGCTGCGATTTGCATCAGAGAATGTTTTGCCTTTGTTCTTTCTTAGAGGTTTGCCATCTTGTAATATTTGGTTAAAACAGGACGCTTTTACGTATTTATACCTCTGCCCAATGCCATTCGCCGTCGAGCCAGGTGATCTGTGACAGCTCTGCTCTTCCTTGTGTGTGGGTTCACCTTTGCCTATTTTGTTCACTTGCGCACAGTAGTTTTTTTCCAAATGCTCCAACGTATTTATCACATTATTTGTAACGTTTCCTGTGTGTGTTTCCATGGGCTCAGATGTGTCACTGCCATGATTTACGGGAGCCCTGCGTCTTCCTCTTCTGCCCTCCACTGCCTCCCATCAGGAATTATCGCCCAGTGTCATTCAGGAACTGACCTTTACTCCCTTTCTGGGCTGGCTCCCGTGCCATCCCATTCCTAGGTTTACATCCTTACTTCCTAACTTGCCGCGAAGTATTTGAATGGCTTTATTTTGTCCACAACCTTGTTTGGTAGTTTGGAGGTGTAGTAGAATTCCAGGTTGGAAATAATTTTCCCTCAGAGTTTTGAAGACGGTCTGTCATACTGTCTGGTGTTTGCAGGTACTCTCCAAGCACGGTCATTTAGACCTTTTTATGTAACTGTTTTGTTGGTTTGGTTTTTTCTTTTCCTTTCTCCCTCACTGGAAGTTTATCTCATGATGCTGTTCCCTGGTGTGGGTCTTTCCTCATCTACTGTTCTGGGAACTCAGTGGACCCTTTCATTCTGGAAAGTCATGTCCTTCAGTTCTGGGACATTTTGTTCTATTATTTCTGTGATTTTTCTCCCTTTCTTTTGTTTTTCTTTTTCATAACACTGATTCTCGTCCCATGGAAATGGTAGCTTCAGAGAGGGCCCATTATAGTGTTTCAGTTTTCTGCTCTCTGCACTGGAGCAGATTTGAGATCTGTTGCTAGAATGAAAGTCAGCCTGAAAATATTGGCAAGCCCTGCGTGTGATATCTCTTCACCCAGCTCTGTAGACCCCTCTAAGGCATGTCCTCTGGGACAGGGAGACCCCGCCCCTGCTGCCTCCCTCCCGGTCCCCCTCAGTTACTGGAAATGCTGCTGTCTTTCTTCTGCTCTGCAGATACGCTCTCTTCTCTTTGGATGAATCCTCAAGCTACCTGACTTTTTCAGAAGTTAATTTTACTAAGACACTAAGATAAATGAAGGATGAAAAGTTTGAACAAAAACACAAAGGGGGCTTCCATATAAGAAAATTGATACTGTAAAAGCAGGGCAGACTCTTAAGAATCCAGTTTTTGAATTGATAGGAACATGAAACCGGGATGCTTACACTTCCTCCAGGAGCTCCTCTTGAAAACCGTGTTTCCCCACGTAAACCGAAGTATCAGCAGCAGCTCCCTGTAGGTGGGATTACAGCGCGCTGGCCCTTGCTTTTCTGCTTCACTTTGTCTGCCCGGGGCGCCTGCCTGGACTGGCCCTTCCTGGGCGGTGAGGGAGGGTGTGCTTCCTCCCAGGCTGCTCCCGTGGATCCTCTGTCGTCCTGCCCTGACCTCCTTCGCTCTTTATGAAAGCGTGTTTCTGGGTCTCCCTAGCCTGTTTTTCTCTCATCTTTTTTTTTTTCCCCTCAGTTATTTTCACCAGCCACTTTTTAAGACTGATGCCACCTCCTCTGCAAAGCAATGCTTTTAAAGCCATTTCTTCTAAGTCAGGCTCATCTTCCTAGTTCTGGTGGCCTCTGTGGCAGATAACAGCCTATTTTTGGAGCGTTCAGATTCTTATTTCAGATCTGAACAATACTTTCATCTCTCACTTCATTTACAGATCAAAGAGAATATTTCCCAGTTAATTTTTATTAGAAAAAAACAAATGTCCCTGAAAGGACTATCAAGGTGGTTTGTAGTTACAAGCTTAACCGCTTTCCTGCGTTCCCCTGGCCCCTCGGTCTCTTGTTCTTGAGGGATTACTGAAATTGATCCAAGGAAGGTCCTTGCAAGAACTTTTCTAAAGTAAATGACAAAATCAGTAAGTACTTGTGTTAGTGATTGAGACAGAAAGAAGGAAATAATCACCTATAATCCTGCCACCCAGAGATTGTTTCTGCCATTCAGAGACCTCTGACACATGATAAGGAACAGGTTATTGAACTCTGTTAAGGTGTGTTTGAGTTTTGAAGGACTGTGTACTGAAACTTCTGAGTAGGCTCTCATGGGTCTGAAACACAGGAGAGATCTGAGCTGAAGATCCAGATTTGGGAGTCATTAGCATTTAGTTGGCATTTTTAATTTAACCATTGGAGTAAATGAGGGGAGGAGATACGTAAAGCGGTAAAACTGGAGAGCCTCCCGCAGTGCCCTGAAGTTGGTCCACATTCAGGGAGTGTGCAAAGGGAAGAGAGCTTCCTCTACAGGGTTGGGAGGAAGGCCAGAAAAACATAGTATCCAGAGGAGATGAGAATGGGATTAAGTGTCACATGCTTTTGAGAGGTAAAGGAAGAGAAATCCTAACGATTTCATTGAATTTTGCCGTAATGGTATCTATTTCGCATAAAGCTTTCCTTGCTCTTAACTCAAACATAGTCGTCTCTGAACCACATACGTGCACATTTAACTTAGTGCAAATCTATTATAAATATTTGTTTACAGTTCTGTTTCCTCTAAAAGGTGGAGATCTTTTGGGGGTGTGGCCCCTAAGGGTATGCTCTTAGTCATCTTTGGTGAGACACTTGGTGGGAAGGGGCAGAAAAGGTAACAGTTAAGCCGAGACTTAGGGGATGGGTGGGGATGGAGAAGGCGCTGCTTGCCAAGTGTATGATGACTAAGTAAAGACTGTGTGAGCAGGAAACTGTGTGATGTGTTCTGTGTGGATGGGGGAAAGGCTGGGTGAGATGCTCTGAAGGGGACTGTAGATGCCAGACCAGACCAGGTCTTGCAGGCATGAGCAGGCGTTTCATTTTATTAAACACAGAGAAGCCATTGAGTGACTTTAAACCATGACTTAATCTAATTTGTGTTTTGAAATCCCTTTTGCTGCTACAAAGCCTTTCTTCTTCTCTAGCGGTAAAACACTTTAGATAGATTTTATGTATAAAATACAGGAAACTGATTTCTTAGCCCTAAATACTGATGTCCTTGAGTCATTTGCCAGAAAAGTCTTGCCTTAAGAATCCACCCATAAAATCAGTTTGCATCTTAGATATCAGAAACTTGAGTTATAAAAAATAAAATGATTTATATGTAAAAATGTTCAGTTAGTGTCAGAGGAGAGTCTTGAAACCTTAAGTCTGAAATCCTTTTGCCTGCTAGAATCAGATTACCTTCACTCCCTGTTATGACTGCTGGTGTATCGGGAAAGTGATAGCTTGAATGTTGATTTACTGTGCACACAATTTTCACAGGAATTTGTCTTTTTTCATTTGTCCCATTTAAAAAAGAAATGTCCTTTTATGGTCCTTGCTGCAGTAAAAGCAGTAATGGGGTTTTGCTTTTAATTGGAAACGCTTTTTCTGTTGCATAATAAATGTCTTTCTTGTAATTCTAATCATGAGCAACATCTTGCATTTCAGTTAGTTCATTCAATAAATATTTGCATGCCTGCTCCCTGCCAGGCACTGTTTTACAACCTTGGGATACACTGAGAACTAAACAAGAGTCCCTACCTTTGAGGAGTTTACATTCTGATGGGAGGAGGCAGATGTGAATAATAAGCATTATTAATATATTTATTATGCTAATATTAAATATAGTTAGTATGCTAGTGGGTGGTATGTGCTATGAAATGAAAAATAGAACAGTTGATGCAATGAGTGAGGAGGTTGTGATTTTAAATACGGTGGTCAAGGGAAGCGTCCCTGAGAAGGTGTGAGTTAAGCAAAGGCTTGGAAACTTGTGCAGACACCTGGGGGAAGAGCACGTCCAGGAGGAGGAACAACCAGTACAAAGAAAGGCCAAGGGTGTTCCAGGGCTGTCTGAGGAACAGTAAAGAGGCCAGCAGGTCTAGAGGGAGGGAGGGAGCACCTCAGCTTTTTAGGAACAGACTTCTCAGTCAAATTGGGAAAGTTCATAAACCAAAAGAAATGAATAAATAGGCGAAGAATTTCCATCCCATAAATGCGTTGCAGATGGTAACCTATAAATACCCTGACTCATGCCTTAACTTGAATTAGAGAATTCTAAAATAACACAAAAGTTTCTTAAATTCATTTCATAGGACAGCTATACAAACAAAAAGAAATCTCTTTTTTTTCTGTGAATAAGCAACTGATGTTGAATCTCAAGCTCATATGACCTAGCATTTAGTAAACACTGAAAATTTTACCATTTCAGTTTATAGATCTCAGGTTAAAAAGCCAAAGGGCTTTGTTTTATAGCAAAGGATGGCAACGGTGCTGAATGCACTTACCTCCAAAAGGGGCAGTGATGGGGGTGAGGATTGGGCCTCATCTAGGGGAAACTGTGCTTAAAGAGCAGGTGTGGTTACCTGCCTTATTTCTTTCAAGCTTGGTACCGTCAGTCCTTTTAACATTTTTGTTTGCTGATCTATATTTTCTGTTCTTTGACTCAGTGAAATTGTCCATGTGTTTCTTAAGTTTCCAACCTAAATGTGGCACTCTACTCTCATTAGGTCCTAATCGATGACTGATGTGGTAGAATGTTGCCAAAGTCATGTGCGTATCAGGGGTGTTATGTCGGTGTGTATGTTCAGCATCGTCTTTGTTTCAGGTGCGCAGTACTCTCCATACAGAACTGGGCTTGGTTTATCCAATGAGATCACTGGGGCTGTTCCAGCTATCCTTATCTATACCTGATCTTTTCCCGTGTTGTTTCTGAATTTTATTTTTCAGGGCATCGTTTGTGGTTTCTTAAACTTCTTTCTTCTTGATTCCTTCCCCAGTTTGTGCGGTGGTTTCATATTTCAGTCTTCTGCAAATTGCTGGTCATCATTTCTAGCTTAGTTCCCATGAGGCTGAAGCTGAGGTAGGATCAGATCACGGAAGAAAACGCTGAGAAGCTCAGGTCTGTGACTTTCTGAAGCAGAACAATCTACGTTCACATCACAGTGAACAAGGAAAATGGGATGAGTTAATATAACTAACTGAGAGTTAGAAGGGCCCTTGAAAGTTTTGCAGGACCTTTTCTCTCCTTCCTTTAAATATGACTGCACGTGAATCACCCCAAAATGTAATGGTCTGCCCTCTCTCTTTCCTTCAAAGGAAATGCTGTGACCTCTTTAGGCCTCTGGTTCCAGTGCCATCCTAGGTTTAGGGGAAGTTCAAGAGCAAGCATTTTATGGACATGCAGTGGCCCCTGAATGACAAGATTAAAAGATTCAATGTACTTAAAGCGCATTTACTCTTAAATCCCTCTTTATTGGGTATTTTGATGATTAGAGTTTTAAACATAATTAAAAACCTAAGATGGGAGTCTATTCAAGTTGTCTATCTTTTTTTCATATGTTATATCTGTTTAAGATACCATGCAAAGACAGGTCTGTATCTTTCTTATATTCTGTCCTTGTTTTGCTGTTGATGGGGTTTGGAGTACAGGCCACAATGTGGGGACCTCTGAGATGTCTCACCTGGTGCTGACAATTCACTTAGTCACTGTTAACGTTCAGCTACGCGAGGTTTTTAGTCATAACATTTGCCAAGCTTCATGTCAAAGTACTAAACATTTTTATTTTTATTATGACAGAAAGCCTTCCCTTCAAGACCTGTCAGGTTTCAGTCATAGAGAGGTCGTCCATAATGGTGACACCCTCCGGGCTCGCCCAGACTTGAAGGAGTCTGCACGTGCACTCAGCACGTTGAGTGTCCTCTTCGGCAGGAGAGGAAGCAGCTGAGGGTGTACCATTCGTAATCGACGTTGTTTTACCAGGAGAGTTTTAGTTCTTAGGGACTCGCTAGAATGTAGAATCTTGCCCTTGAAGATTTACTTAATCTCATTTTTAATGAACAGCCTGGGCCCTTTGTGATGGGGTTGCTTGTATGATTGTACTACTTGATACAGGGGAAATATTTTTATTCAGTATTTTTCAAGTGTCCTTCCTTAGCAACATGTGACATTGTTTTCAGGATGTATCTTTTCAGAAGCTTCACAGGAGGGAAAGCCATGACAGAGAAGGAAGTTACCAGTTATTCTTTGCACGATAAAATCATCAGCCTCATCACTAACTTCTAATTCAAATCAGATCTTAATTTGGATGTTCCGTTACTCCTTGAAACAGCTTTGTTCCTTGTACATGATGTGGTATTTCAGTTTTATAACTGAGAATCGCTGATGCAGACAACATTTGAGCTCTTGAGCCTGGAATACCAATGTGGTTTATTTTGGGGACTTGAGTTAAAAGGCTTTCTAGAATTTGTGGTTATACCTCTCAATCCTTAAAGTCTTTCCAGAAACCCTGTATCTTATGAGTTCATTCTCACATTTTTCATTTATAGGTCATTTTTTGCTGGTAAAATCCCAAGAATAAGTGGTTTATCAGTCTGGCATTTTATCAGTGACTGTATTAAAGCAAATTTTCAGAAAGTGAGCGTGATACAGATCTCATCTGGCAGAAGGCAGAGGGTGTCGGGTCCACAGAGTCAGGGATCAAAGTAGGAGCAGACTAGGTTAACCAGAGGTAGAGGAACCTCCTCGACACCGGGGTACCCGGGGGAATCACACCCTGGCGCAGCTGTGTGCGGTTCCTCTGCATCAGTTCCATTTCTTTGTGTGAATAAGAAGAAGATGGGAACTTTGTTGTGTACGAAACAAGTAGCATAGCCCGCAGTCTGCTTTATAGGACTGAATTCATCACCTGCCTTGCTAAACCATTGTATTTGTTCATTGTCGACCGTTTGTAGTACCCTACACTGGCTGACTCTCCCTCCCTCCCCACACAGTTGCTAAAAAACAGATGTGCTGGGATTAGTCTAAAAGCCACAGTCGCGGGGATTGGTTTCTTCCAGGTCAGAGGATAACTGTGTTTTTCCCTTAAACAAATGAGGTTAACCCATTTCTATATTTATGCTAGAGAAATAAGCCAGACTTTATTCTAATTACTTTTTTTTTTAATAGAAGAGGGGAAAGCTAGCTATATATAGAACTGATCTTATAAAGCAAGAAATGTACACCTTCGCGGGCTAGTCATTTGTATGTAGATCTTTTATTTCCAGGCAAAAATGTTATCATCAGAACTTTTCTCCCCGTTTGATTAATTCCATCCACCCTTATCTGCACGTGTACTATTCTGCGCTCCTCCTGGCGTGTCAGCGGTTTGAGCCGAAGGCTACACACTGAAAGTGCAGAGAGACCCTGGTCAGCGTGAGGAGAGCAGGCTGGGGGACCTCACTCGTTCTTACACGAAAAAGAAGCCAGATTTTGCCGTCTTTCCTGGCACCAAGATGCTGTGAAAGCAAGAGCTTCTGAAATTCTTTCTTATTTTCAAATTCACAAGTCCTCTAGTTTATATAAACCTAATTTCATTCGTATAACCAATCCTTTTTCTCCTGTCCTTTTTCCATGTTTCTTCATGGATTTTTCCTAGAACACTTGCCTTGATTTTTTTCCCTTTTTTACCCACCAGATGTAAGTATGCTGTTTCCTGCCAAGTTGATAGAATTCAAAGTGAAAGTGTCCTGTCTGATATGAAGACTTAGGCCTTAAAAATTTTGTTAATGAGGTTACTTGTCTCGGGACTTACCAAGTGTCTAACTTCTATTACGCTGAACTCAGCTGGCCTTGAAGGATTTCTCGGTGGCTTAGCGGTAATTGGAGTAATGAAGACACTGGTGATTGCCTTTGTTTTCTTGTGGCAGAAAAGCTTTTTTCCACCTCTGCTAAGTCCCACTAAAATGAAAACTCAAATAGTGATCACAAAAAGAGATTTATGTGTGAACTAGTTGATGCATGTAGGAATTCTGTGCAGGGTTTTCAGGTTGCTTAGAAGCTCTTCAGCAGTACTTGCAGATTGTTAGGGTAAACACTAAAATGGATTTTTTTTCTCTCTGAAATAACACTCTAGAAGGAATAAGATATGGTTTATACTTAGATGTCACTGGGGTGTACATATAAGGTTGTGTCATATGAGGCATCCTTTAGCCTGAAGAAAAGATGTCATCTTATTAGAAAACAGAATGAGTATATGATCAGATATCATGTGAGCATATTGAATTACTTCTCATTCAGTTCCTAAGTAAGAGGACCCAGAACATTCCAGTAACAGCTTCTCAGGTGCTGTTGGCCATATTTAATTCTTTTAAATTATGCAGATGGACAGGGCCTTCAGAACAGTTGACTCTGTAAAGAAAAAAATTTAAAAGGCTAAGTATTCAGGTATAGACGCTAAGAATTGACCATCTGTCAGAGAAGAGAATCCAGCAAAAATAATCTTGCATATTTTCCAGGAGAAAATGATGGAGCTGATCTAGGATTCTGGTAGATGAATGGTGGCGAGAGGTGCATAATAAATAGTGGTTATCACCAGAAAAAAGTGGTTTCATTCAGCTCCTGAATTTAGTTGATACTGGTTGCATCAGCGGGGCACCTGGTCATGTAGCAGCTATTAAGCATCACACAATTATTTCAAGAAAATCTGTTTTCTAGAGTGCAGGAGCTTCCTTTTTTGGTAGTTTTGGACTGCAAATTAAAAACAGGCGGAAAAAAAAAAAAGACTGAGAGGCTGGTAATTGGAGAACATTTTTAGGTTGTGGTGGTGTGGTTAAGAGCATGGACCTGGGATGCAGACCGCCCTGGTTTGAATTATGGTACCCAGCCTTTCCATGCTTCAGTTTTCCCATCACTAAAATAGGACGATAATAGTACTTCATAAGGTTATGGCACTACACGAGTTAATATTTGTAAATAGTGCTTGGCACATGGTAAGCACCATCTAAGAGTTTGTTAAATCTCTGGTTTAACGTAGCTGAATTAAACATTGGGTTCTGAAGATGTCCATCTTTGAAACCTAATGAACATTAAATGATTTCCCTCTGTAGTTCACTCTCATCTTTCTCAATGCACAGTATTTTTTACATGAGTGTACGTTGTCCAGATGACAGGCTTATAGAACCATATTTAAGGAGAGAGTGTAAGAATACACACTTTTCTTCATGTACTTTTAAAAAATATCCCCAAATTGATAGGTTGTCCTGTATGTGGGAGAGGTTCCCACTCTGCTGCCACTGTTCCAGTCTGGAACATAGACTAGACCTTAAAGGAAGAAATGACTTCACATATATTAAAACCTCATGGAAATATTTTAATGGTAGTTAACTCCTAACTCTTGGTATTGGCGAGACTGTAATAAACGATGTGTGCATGTGGAAGAAGGGAGGGCGGCATGCGGTGTGTGTCCTCTATTTAGCAAAACATTGGATTGTGGAAGATGTTTTTTTGCATTTCATTTAGGTGTTTCCTGTGTCTCATCATAAGATTCCCCTGAAGATTCTGGTTCAGTTATTTGGGATTAGAGCCTGGGAAATATAGTATCTTTTAAGTTGATTAGTAAGACTTCATCTTTAAGAACATATACTTTTAACAAGCATCTCAGATGATTATGAGGTTGAGGCAAGATTTGTGAGTCAGGTAATTCATCTGTCTTCTCTGAGCTCCCCACTTTCTCACCAACAGAACCAAAGGTTTGACTAGAAAGGTGGTTTGCTTCCTCGCTCACTGCTGTGATTCTGTGATCCCTATTTTCCTCGGGTTTGTGATATCAAAGAATTCCATTATGTGTGATGAAATACGGAGTGAGCAAATTAGCCTGTTTACCAGGGAAGCTAATTCAGCAAATATTTTTAAATGTTTTAAGAAATAAAAAAGCTAATAAAACAGCAAACTTCAAGTAATTATTAGTGATTAGGTTCTTTCTGTATATTGACCATGTAAGGTAATAAAACACCCAAAACTCTGGGATTCTGGATTGTGTTCTGTCCTGTGTGTAGCAATATTTAAAATACTGCTATTTTAGAATTAGTGATCCTTATATTTAGCAAATTTACTAAACTTTTGAGCAGTTACAGCTTCTCTTTATTGATCTTACCATGGAGTACCATGATAATTCTTGTACTTTTGCTGATTAGCTCATCACCTGAATAATTACTTGGTAATCCCTTTCCCATTCCTCGCAGTGTCTCACTATGTTTAGCCTTGCTGCCCATGATAGCACAGTTGTCCAGCAGCCTGGAAGGTCCAACAATCAGCAAGTTCGTATTGATTGTTCTATTCTTGGCCCAGTGATTTCTTGAGCTGATAGTAAATGGATAACTGGGGGTTATTAGCACACTTACCCATGGGTTATTTTTATCCCTTAAGTCTTCCCCAAGCCTGTCTCAGAGGAGAAAAACAGGTATATTTCATAGTCTCCACAAAGTGATGGCCAGTAATTGACATGAGTTGACATTGGTTTGGTTTCGTTTTTTGAGAAGCGGGGAGGACCCTTCGGGAACAGAAGTAGAGAGCACCAAAGTCCTAATTTCGAGGTTACTTTCTTTTGGATGAATTTAATTCCTTAAGTTTGGAACACTCATTAATTAATAAATTTCTGTTTAGCAGATTATACCTCTAAAACACTTTTAGGATGTACAGCTTCTTAAAACTGTTAAGTGTATATGCTGATTCTGAATGGTATACTTCACAGATCTAATTGTGGTCCATGGTGTTTAATCTATTTTAGAAACTGGATGGCTTCTACAGGGAGCCAGGCCTCGGATATAGACAAGATTTTGGGATTCTTCAGTGATGGCTCACCCCCCACCAAAAAGCCCAGGTAAACAAGGGAAGGGAGTCCGAGGAACACAGTAAATCACCACTGGTGGCAGATAACGAAAAATAATGAACCTACCCTGCATCCCAGTTGGTATCACTAATTAACATTGGCCCTCATGTAAAAATTAAATTATTTTTATTTTGAATTTCATTTTTATTTTTTATCAAGTTCAGAAATGTATATAATTTTAAAAGTCAGTACTTCAAGGCTCATGATGCCTCACCCCTCCCACTTCTCAGCTTTATCCATTTCTTCTAATATTTACATCTGTATTTTGAATGCTGTATGTGTGCTGCTTTTTTTAAGGTTTTGGTTTTGTCTTGTTTCCAGTTATGGAAAATGAGGATTAGGCTTATGACTCCTCCCCTGCGCATTGCCGTCCACCACCACCACACACACGTGGACTCCCCACAGCCTCCCAGTGTGTTTCATACTGCAAGTTTTTGTTAAATCGGTTTTTAATATTTACATTGTATGACTGTATTCATAGTATTCATAGCTGAGCCTAATGTGTTGTGATTAGAATTTTTTCTCCAAGTTATTAAAGATTAGCTCATTTTTTTGGTTGGCTTTGTTTCCTGTGTGCCTGTCAATTTATCTTCAGACTCTGTGACAGAGAGGAAACCTCCCTGAGCTGCCGACACGCGCGGCAGCAGCGTTCTAGTTCAGCTTGTTCCGTGGCTTCTTCCCTCCGGACAGCAGTCCTCCAGGCCTCTGCACCGCCGCTGTCTGCCGTTTTCCTTCATTGTCACGCTGAGAATTCCTCATATGTCTCTCCTGTATTGGATCCTCTGTTCCCTGGATCATATGTCTTCCTTTTCGGTGTCTTCCTTCCTCATGTCTTCTTTCCTTCATTTTGCTGAAAAACATCTCATTAGCTTTTTCCTTAGTGAGGACTCATAGGCAGAAAGTGTGGGGGACATTTGACACTGTCTTTATTGTACGTGTACATTTATTTGATGGTCTGGCTTGAGTACAGAACTTTAGATGGGAAATCATTTTCTTTAGAGTTGCAGTCATTGCCCATTCTCTGCTAACATCTGCGTGATCCTGCCAAAGTAGCCACTTTGTTCCAATTCCCGGTTCTTTGTATTATATGACCTCTTTTTCTTTTCTCATTAGAAGCTGGTAAGATGGTTATTTTATTCTCAGTAGCCTGAAATTTCACGATGATACATCTTCACATGAATATAGAAATCAGGTAGCTCTTGTAAGCTGGCTACTGATTTACTTTGGAGAAATTTTCTTGTGTTATTAATTTAATAATTTCCTTTCTACATTCTGTCTATATAGAACTCTTAGTGTTCAGATGTTGGCTTCTGGATCAAGTCTCTAATTTTCTTACAGTTGTCTTATCTCTTTTGTTTTTATTATTGTACTTTCTCAGAGAGCTTCTCCATTGTATCTTCTAACCTTATCAATTTTTATTTGTTGTGTCTTTAATTTCTAAAAAATCTTTTTGTTTGCCCATTTCTTTTTCATAGCATTCTGTTCACTTTCCATAGATGCCTTTTTTTAAAAAAAAATCTGTGTGAGGATGTCAGTTTCATTTTCAGTTTTTCTTCTCTTTCCCATGTTGTGTCTTCCTTCCCTCAAGCTCTGTCTCCTGGTTTGTTTTGGTGTAACACTTATGCTGGGGGCTTTATTCAAATGTAAGATGACTCTTATTTTTCTGCTCATATTTAAGAGGAAACACTTTAAAAAAGAGAGAGACTAAAAAGCCAGTTGGAGAATCAGCGTGTGCATGAGGGGCGCGGTGCCTGGCGGGTTTCATTGTGGGTGTCAAGCATGGACTGGGTTCCAGGCTGAGGAACTCTCTTCCTATCAGAATCTGTGGGTCTTTGCTCTCATGCTGGCCCCTTTCCCCAAAGGGATCTGTTCCCATCTCCTGACCGGATGGGGAGTGTGGTGCAGGTGTAAGTTTGACTGCTAGTGCCGGGGAGTCCTCCTCTAGGAGCAGGGAGGGTCTCATAGTTCTTAAACAAAGTTTATCTCCCCCTCTGAGCTGTGCACAGTGTTCCCAGGTACAGAGTCCTCCGGTTCAACCTCCCTGGAAGGTAAGCGTCCAGTCCTAGGATGCTGACTGCTTCTAATACAGCCCCGCAGTGAGTTCTCCGGCACTGGCCGCACCTGCCCCTCCACCTTCAGACGTACCTGAACACTCCCAAGCTTCCACAGAGGGAGTCAGCTCTTACTTGACAACTTCTAAAGTTTGTTGACCTCTTTTGTTTGCTTTTCTTGTTTTTGTCATCTTTGCCTATTCTACTTTTTATGAATGTACACCTTCTTAAAAAATTACTGTTATTTAGTGTTTTAGGAGGAACTAAAAGTGAAACATAACTGTTAAATTCTTCCTTTTTAACTGGAAGTCTTAAATTCAGAAAAAGCGCACCTCAAATCTATGATGTATGAGATAAAAAATGCAAAGAGTACAGCATATTCCAGTGAAGAGTAAAAATCCTAGTTCTCCCCAGTCACGAGTTAATCACTATTTACAGCTCTTACGCATCCTAGAAGTTTTCTGTAAATATATGTGTGTGCTTCACTGTCTTGATTCCCTGGAACTGAAGCTCATCTTTCATTGTTTCCTTCTCACATCCATTATCCATCTTCCCCAACAGCTGAAGCTCTTGAGGTCAGGCACTCCCTTGTGTCCACAGAGCCATCGCCAGCGCCGACCTGAGTGTCTGGTGCTCGATGAGTGTTTCATGGAGTTGGGGGCAGGGACAGCAGGTCTGGAGGGGGTTCCCCTGAAACCAGGTTTCTCAAGGCTCAAAGTACTGTTTCTTTCTTGCATTATGGCAAAAGGAAAGCAGATCCTTTTTTGTTGTTGTTCATTTTATCATTTGGACAAAAGGTTGAGAAAGGCAGTGTCTTAGGGAAAAAAAAAACATACCATCAGCAAGATTAAAGTGAATAAACCTACTTCAAGCAGATCTTAGTATAGTTTCCAGGATGAAGGGGGCATAGAGAAACAAAACACAAAAGCTTGTACCCATGCTGCCGCACTTAGAAGCGCAGGGCAGAACTCCATTCTCATCACAGGAGGAAAGGAGTGTTTTCCGGCTTCCCTCGTTCCCGATGAATAGTTGTTTCTTTATTTAGGTACATGAGGCTCTTGTGTTTTCAGAGTTCTGTTGGCCACCTTTCTCCGTTTCTTTTCTTTCTTTTCCTTTCCTTTCCTCTCCTCTCCTTTCTTTCTTTTCTTTCTTTCCTCTCTTTCTCTCCCTCTCCCTCCCTCTTCCTCTCCCTCTCTCCCTCCCTCCCCCCGAGGATATGTAGAACAAAACCGAAGGCAGATTTAGTCCCATTTTTGACTATGTCGTGCTCAATTCTAGTCACGCTCATTTTCATCTTGATGTTCACAAAATTTGGACTTAAGCTTTCTGTTGGCTCTCTTTCATCTTCTGTTTCGCATTTCTCAACAGTAGGAATTTAATATGTGTGGGTTTCTTTTCTCTCTGGAATCCAAATCAGGCTTGTTTTTTGAAATTTAATGTTAGTTTAAGATACAATTTAGTTAGCAGAACTCAGCTGAGCTGTAATAACTGGCCCTTTTCCTAATATTTCTTAGGCTGAGGGGACTATGAGGGAGAAAATTCATTTTACAACTGGTCTTCAGGATTTCCGCAGTGGGGTTATTGCTTTGTTTTTCAGGAAGCTCTGGCATGATATCCTGGTCTTTAGCTTATGTTCCTTTGGAAAGGGGTCAGGAACTGGTAGTTGTCATCTTTGCGACTGTAAGAGTTAGAGCTGAAACTCATGGCTTGAGATGGCCTCTCCCTGCGCCTCGTGTCTGTGGGGTGTTTCCAGTCCTCTCATTTGTTTGACTTTTTCAGGAAGCTGCTCCCAAGCCTGAAAACTAAGAAGCCGCGGGAGCTAGTGCTGGTGATTGGAACAGGCATCAGTGCTGCGGTGGCGCCCCAGGTCCCAGCCCTGAAATCCTGGAAGGGGTTGATCCAGGCCTTGCTGGACGCTGCCATTGATTTTGATCTTCTGGAAGATGAAGAGAGCAAAAAGTTTCAGAAATGTCTCCATGAAGACAAGAACCTTGTGCATGTTGCCCATGACCTTATCCAGAAACTCTCTCCAGTGAGTACCCTTCCGTGTGCCCTGGCATTTGATCTCCCCTAAAACTGGACATGCTTGCTAAATGCAGTGAGGATGTTCATTTCTAGCTTATAGATTCACATAGCATTTGGCTCGTCTGCAAAATGTCTGTTTGTGGACCTGATTGAGGGTAGTTATCTCGACCCCTCATTTCAGTGTGTGTGTGTGTGTGTGCGCGCGTGTGTGCGCGCTCGCACATGTGATGATGGTGATCATGTTGTGGCCTTTATATGTACAACAATGAGACCACTGTCCCATTAGTGCTGTGTTTTGAATTTACTTTTTCTATGCTCAACACTATAAGTGCTGTGTTCCTTGACTTCCATGCCTTTTAGGGAATCTCAGAAAGATTAGGCATAATTCTTATTTTGTAGATAAAGCAACACTAGTTTTTAACATTCCTTATAAAGGCAAATACACACGCGCGCGCACACATACACACACACACACACAAATATATGTATGTGGAATTTTGTCTTGTTTCATTAAGCTTAACTGGATATCAATTTCTGAATGATTTAAGGGCCTCCCTGTCTTGATTTGTTTTAAAAATCAAGATTCACTTAAGATATATTTGGAAATAATAGAGTAGGCAAAGCATGTTTTAAAAAGTCTTCATAAGGTAAGTACACCTTGACGAAAGGTGTAACTCTTACTCTTTAAAAAGTCAATTGTAAGTGTTGGTTTTCTTCCCCCTATGCCCTAGGGCCTATAGGAAAGACATGTCATTAAGGGGTAACCTAAAAGGCGGTTAAAAGTAATTTCCTCCTGGTTCACAATTCATCCAAAACTTAGCACCTTTTACTTCCTCTTTTCATTTCCTTGTCCTTAATTGGGATAAAGTTTTTACTAATCTAGAACAATATAAGAAATTAACAGATTTTAAAGAACTCATGGGATCCCCACCTCATACCACAGACAAAAATTAACTCAAAATGGATTAAAGACCTAAATGTAAGAGCTAAAAACTATAAAACTCTTAGTATAAAACATAGATTGAAAGCTTCCTGACTTTGGATCTGGCAGTAGTTTTTGAAACATGACACCCAAAGCACAAGCAACAAAAGAAAACGTAGATAAACTAGACTTCAAGTTAATGAGAGCTGTTAGGCTCACAGAGTGCTGCCAGGAAAGTGAGGAGACAGCCCCAGAGTGGCAGGGGATGTTAGCAGTTCCTGTGTCTGATAAGGGTATAGTAGCCAGAATATATAAAGAACTGTTACAGCCTAACAATAAAAAGGCAAATAATCCAATTTAAAAATGGGATTGGGGTGGAAGAATAAAGTGGGAGTTCAGGATTTGCAGATACTAACTACTGTACATAAAATAGATACACAGCAAGGTCCTACTGTACAGCACAGGGAACCGTAGTCAATACCTTGTAATAGCCTATAATGAGAAAGTGTATATGTGTATATATAAACGGACTCACTGTGCCTGTCACCAGAAATAAACACAACATTATAAACCTGTGATACTTCAATTAAATAAATAAATAAATAAATAAGAATGAACAAAGGATTTGAATAGACATTTCTCTGAAGAAAATTATACAGATGGCCAGTAAGCGCATGAAAAGATGCTTGACATCATTAGTCATTAAAAAACGCAAATCAAAACCGCGTGACCTAACACCTCAGACCCACCAGGATGGCTAGGATCAAAAAGTCAGAGAAGTTAAGTGCTGACGAGAATGTGGAGAAGCTGGAACCCTTCTACACTGCTGGGATTGTGAAATGATGCAGACAGTGTGGAAAACAGTCTAGCCATTCCTCAAACAATTAAATATAGAGTCAGCATGTGATCCAGCGGTTTCACTTACAGATATGTACACAAGAGAAATGAAAGCATATGTTTGTGTAAGGACTTACAAACAGATGTTTATAGCATTATTCATAAGAGACAGAACCTGTAAGTAATGCAGATGTCCATTAACTTGCACAAGTAAACAAAATTGTGGCGTATTCATATGGAATATACAATAGAATATTACTTGCCAATAAAAAGAAATTAAGCACTGATACATGCTGCAACGTGCATGAACCTTTAAAAACATTATGCGGAGTGGAAGCCAGTCACAAAAGACCACATACTAGATTATTTCATTCGTATGAAATGTCCAGAATAGGGAAATCTGTTAAGAGACAGAAAATAGTTTAGTAGTTGCCTAGGACTGGAACAGAGATGGAAGGCAGGAGGGTGATAGTTAAAGGGTACAGGGTTTCTTTTTGAGTTGATGAAAATGTTCTAAAATTGTGACAGTTGCACACATCTGTGAATCTACAAATAACCATGTGCTTCAAATAGGTGGATTGTGTGTTACGTGAATTGTATCTCAATAAAGCTGTTAAAAATAGGTGAAAGGATGAAAAAGGTAAATGATTCAAACACTAATCAACAGAAAGTGGCTGTGTTGACATCTGATAAGTACACTTGAGAGAAAAAAGGAGGGAATGTCCAAAAGAATACTAAATCACTGTCACATAAAAAGGTCATTAAAGAGTATATTGCCCAGAAATTTAAGAGAAAAGTATTAAAGAAGTGTGTCAGCCAGTTAGTTAATAAAAATGTCATCTTTCTGGAAAAGAAGAAAGAAAGAGCCTGTGAGGACCGATTGCTGTATTAGTCCAGGAAGACTGGTCTGTGAATGAAGAAGCCCTGTTTGAAGCCGGGACCCGCGGTGGTGCCTCGTCGCCCTGGTACCTCGGCTGGAACCTTCACTCATCCATTGAAATGGTCTCCTGAGAATAGAAGGCATGATTTTGCTAGTTGGGTTAGTTGATCAAAGGTAATAAGAGAATTTAGGGTCAGTGTTAACAAATCTATATTAAATAAATATATCAAACTGGAATCACTGTCTTTGGATAAAGATTTGTTATTAATCTTAGTTGTGGATTAGTGTCAGATCCGATAGAGTAGCAATTATCAAACTTTTTGGTCTCAAAATGCCTTTGTTCTCCTTTCTCTTTCTCCTTTCTCTTTAAAAGTTACTGAGAATCTCAAACAGGTTTTGTTTTTGTGGGTTATATATATTGACATTCACTGTTTTAAGAATTAAAACAAAATTTTAAAATATTAAATTAATTTTAAAATAATAATAAGTTATGTTGCACAGTAACATAAATAACATGTTTATGCAAAGTAATTATATTTCCCCAAATAAAAATAAATTGGGGGGGGGGGGTATAGCTCAGTGATAGAGCACATGCTTAGCATGCACGAGGTCCTGGGTTCAATCCCCAGTGCCTCCCCTAAAAATAGATAGATAGATAAACCTAATTACCTCTGCCTGCCCCCCCCCAAATTTTTTTAAATAAATAAATGAGAAGAGTAGTATTTTCAGTTTTTTGCAGATCTCTACAATGTCTCAGTAGAAAGTGAATTTTCGTATATGCTTTACATAGTTCAGTTTGTTTGTGTTGTTTTGGTTTATGTATATGAAAAAAATCAGATCTCAGAGATACATACTTGGGAAAGTACATATAAATATATATATCTTTTAAGTGTATATATATATGTGTGTGTGTGTATTTTAAGAATCTAACAAGCAACAATAATATGACAGGGTTAACAGGCCCATCTGCAGAGCCAGTTTCTTACAGTAGGAAGTGACACTGCAAAGAGCTTGGGTTTCGGAATCAGAAAGACCCTGCCATTTAAGAGCACTGGGACCCTGGGCACATCAGGGAACTTCTCAGAATCTATTTTTGCACCTGTAAAACCGGGATAATACTCAAGTGAAAAATAAGTGAGAAAATATATACGAAGTGTCTGGCACATAGTAAATGCACTATAAATGTTAATTACCTTGGTTAAAATAAGTCAGGATTTTTTTGGCTTTGTTTTTACTTGTATCTGGGATTGGAAGGATGGGAGTTGCAGAGTAGAAGGAAATGAAGCAACATTGGACCCAGTTCACCGTTTTAAATGAGTGAGAAAATGTCCATAAATGTGTGTGGGAGTTAGGCATTTCCTTTTGACCATGGAACCTCCCTGTTTGTTTTCATTCTTTTGTCTTTACTTAGAGAGGCCACTGGTGGGAAATTGAGTTCTAGGGTCACCTGTTTCAAGAGAAAAAGTTCATTTTTCAGTGTGAGGAAATCAATGCAGCTACAAAAGCCCCTTTCCTTCCTCTGTGTTGGCATGCATAATGCAGTAACTGGAAGAGATGGGATCAAGAGGTTGTTAGCCAAAATAAGTGACTCATGACATTTATTTCCAGCCTTTAACCTTTTGTACTTCTTAGAAGCAAGAAAATACACCCCACACCCATGCTTACCTGGTTGTATACCCAGGTGTTTTTATCAGTGTGCATAATGATTTAACTGGTGCCAGATAACAGTGCTGTTTAACCGCGTGTGTATGAATCAGGGTCCAAAATGAAGTTACAAAACTCAACAAGGAAGTTCTTAGAATCACCATACTCTGTAATTTTAAACTTACTTTAGCTTTTTTGAATGGGTATCATCTACACACATGGCGGAAATGAAAATGATGTGAAAAGACTGACATGGGGCGCGGCAGCTCGCTCCCACCCATGTCTTTGCCTCCTTTTCTCAAACTTGCCCCACATTGGTCACCGTGCCTTTGTTTCTTTTCTTTTTTTACGTTGTTTCTGTTTTTTTGTTTTTTGGGGTTTTTTTTCACTCAAAAGGTCACTCCTTTTGAGTATCCCTCCAGTGTTCTTCTCTGCAAAAACAAGCCAATAGGATTATATTTATTCTTACCTCACGGCCTTCTTGCCCACGTCAGTAGGCAGCATTGTAGCTGTGCTGACCTGCACCTTGTTCGTTTCACTTAACAGCTGCATCCTGGGGACCTCTCCCCACCAGTTTCCTGTATGCGGGTACTTGGCTTGTTTCCAGCCTTTTACTGTCACAGATAGCAGAGCAGTGATAATGTTACATATGTCTTTTCATTTGTTTGCAGTTACATCTGTCAGGTATGTTCCCGGAACTGAGATGGCAAGATTGTAGGGCAAGTGGATTGTCTTTTTGGTAGACGTTAAAGTGGTGTCATAGTTTTGATGACAAATCTAGAAAAGTGCCTGGCATTCAGTAGTAGTTGACTCTTGTATGTAGTGAAATTCAGTAACTAGAGTGGTAAATCTTCATTTATTTCTGATCAGGTTGTTCATTCTGATTAAGTGTGAGAGTTCCCCCGTTGGTTACCTACAGGCTGCTAGCATGTGACATAATTATCTATGCTATGTTGTAATGAGAATGGACAAAAGTTGAAAAATATGACCTACATTCTTAGCCACATAAATTGTGGGCTGAACCGTCTAGTAGCCCTAGAGAAGAATCTTCGAGCCCACTGACAGCAGGGCTCAGTGAGAAGCCCGTCTTGCGGTAGACGCGGCGTGGAACAGTGACTGGCGGAGCCAGGTGCACTTCTGGGGGTGGCGTCACCGGGCAGAGGTACCCTTTCACCTCTGTGCTCTGATTTTTCTCCCATGAAAGTAATTTACCGTTTATTTGATAGGTATAATGAAAGAACTGATACTTTTATAAAAAATACTTTGAAAAATAGGAAAACGATTTGACAAGTTGAAATGTGTTTTATGAATCTGCTTACGAGATTCTGTGGAAACAGATCTTTATTGGAGCATTTTGTTATTGGAAAGATACACAAAGGAAACCAGGAAGGTTGGGGGATTACTTTGAGGAATAACCGAAGGGTTTTTGCTAATCTGCTATTTAACAGCTAATTGCAGTTACTTGGAGCTTAAATGGGGAATATTGCGGTCTGTAAGAACTAATTCTTGCTTTGATTTTTTTTTTTGGAGGGGATACGTAATTAAGTTTATTTATTTGGTATTTCAGTGGAGGTACTGGGGATTGAACCCACGACCTCATGCATGCTAAGTATTCGCTCTACCACTTGAGCTGTACCCTCCCCCCTTGTTTTGATATTATCTAATGGAATGGTTTTGCAGGAATAGGATAGAGATCAGATATTTATTATAGCATTACAGTTACTTTCCCATTTCAGATTCCTTTTGTCCCAGGGATCCCTTTGTCTTTTAAGTTAGAAGGCCAACTTCCCATTTGAGATTCGTGTTCTGTTTCTTCGTTAGTCCTCAGAGATATTTACATGTATTCAAAACAAGCTGGGAAAGCAGTTATTTAAATGAACCATATGTTAAGAAACAGGGAGTCTGTTCAGAACCAATTAGTGTTTGGTATTTTTAACAGCTGCAAAATGCAGATTTTTTTGATTACCTGTGTTATATACTAAGTAGTCTTCCTAGCAACCCTGTAAACAAGTTGCTGAATTATGCCGGGAAACAAACAGGCAGGGAGCAGCTAAGCAGTTTCCCCTAAATCCATCAGCATCTGTAAAAAGCCCCCCAGATCAGAAAAACACGTTAACTGCCTTCAGAGCTGTCTCTTAGTGGGCACGCCCTAGATGAGGGAAGTTTAACCAAAAGTATTGTCTTCTTACCTGAGGCCTACTTAGAGGGTCGTGGGTGCCGTGCTTTCTGCCCCAGCTGTCCTTTCGTCCTGGTAGTGAGTCACATCTTTCAGCCTTCTCCACTGCCGTCATTCTGTAAAAATGCCTAAATAGAGAGCTTTTGGGTGTTTGCGTGCTGTGTGATAGTCCTGCTCACTTGCTACATGCTAGGTGTTGTGCTAGCGCTTGGCAGGTATCCTCCTGTTTTCCTTATTATAACCCTGTGAGGGAGAGGATATCTTACCTTTATTTTAAAGGCAAAGTACTCTTCAAAAAGTTGCTCTTGTTGTAATGAAAACAAATGATGTACCAGAACCCCCCGGACTGACTTCTCTCTCTCACATCCCTCCCCAGCGTACTAGTAACGTTCGATCCACATTTTTCAAGGACTGTTTATATGAAGTATTTGATGACTTGGAGTCAAAGATGGAAGATTCTGGAAAACAGCTACTTCAGTCAGTTCTCCACCTGATGGAAAATGGAGCCCTGGTATTAACTACAAATTTTGACAATCTCCTGGAACTGTACGCAGCAGATCAGGGCAAACAACTAGAATCCCTTGACCTTACTGATGAGAAGAAGGTAAAAAATAAAGGACTGGTTCGTCTCTTCCTCAGGCCAGCGGATCGTATCCTCATCAGAAATACCGTTTTCTGGTTGGGATACTGTGTGGTGCTGAGATTTACGGAGAGGTAGAAAGGGGGACTCTTATCCCTGGTTGGATTTTTGTTTTTAGGTTTTGTGATGAAATTAATACACAGTATAAAGCACAGATCTTAAAAGTGTTCAGCTCTTTGGGTTTTGACAGTTTCACTCAGTTTGAAAGCAGGATTGCAGGAAGTCATTTGAACTGTCAAAGCTGAGTCTTTAATACTTGATAATACAAGGTCGGTGCAGTACTAATTTAGAGTTCTCTGTTAGGCTTTGCTCTTCGTGGCATCTTGAACTGTATAAAGACTGTTTTATGTCTGAAGAGCAAGTTTCAGGCCAGGTGGCAGCTGGGTTGAGGTTAAGGTGCAGTGGACACTCAGCAGACTTTTTTCCCCAATGTAGCCATACTATACCCCAGCCATCTACCATAATATAGAATTATAGATGTCAGCCTGGGTCAGCTAACGAGAGAAGGTTTTATTAGAACCGTCACCAGAGTTTGTAATTTGAAATCTGGCACTGAGAGGAGATTCTATAAAGAACACCATTTAATTGATGAAATACACTGAAGCCATAAAAGGGAAAATGTTTTCATTGCCATAGAAAGATGTCAAAGACGTAATGATTGAAGGAGAAAAAGAAGAAAACGAAAAAACAGGTAATGAAGCGCTACCAGGTCTCATTTGTCCCGCCCTGTGGTGTCTGTAATTTCCCTTGTGTACTTTCTTTTCCTAGGAACCTGCCTTTGTGTCCAGCTTAGAGCCCAGCTGAGTGGAATTTGAATAGACAAATGATTCACCCACTGGCACTCAGTGTCCCAGTTCCCCCTCTGCCAGAGTAGCAGCTACAATACCAGTCTTGTGATTTTGCTGACCTTGAAGTCAGCTTTTAAAAGGAAATCCAACTTAGAGAAATGGTGCTGTGAAGGCTGGTTTTCTCTGGCTGGAGTCTTTTCCGCCTGCTGCCCCCTGCCTTGTGTGGCTCCTTCTTCACCTGTAAGTCTCCACTTAAGTGTCACCTCCTCTGACCATCCTAATTAAGAATGATGGTCCTTCTCCTTCAGTGAAGCACTTACTATAACTTCCCATTTTTGTCTTGGTTCGTTTGTGTTCTGGCTGTTGACTCCTCAGGAATAGCAACTCCATTTTGACAGGTAACATGCCAGCCCTTCTTACACTAATGTCTCAGGTAGTACTTGGCACATTGTAGGTGCGCAGTAAATAATTTTTGAATTAGTAAATGACTGAATGAAATTCAGAAATTAATGGCTAGAAACAGCTTACATAATCTCCGAACATCATTACCAACATCAGAAGCGTAAGGGGCTTTTCAAAGTTAAGGATCTCTCTTAGACTTAAAATTTCCCTTCTCATTTTCACCCCGGAACCTCAAGATTTGCTTTGTATTTTTAGTGCACATTAGGGGCAGTGTGGAAGCCTAACAGTTAAAATTACTGACTAGTCATTAGGATGGGGCTTGGTAATATTCCAGTTCTCAATCTCTGTGCCTCTTGACTGTTTTTCCCTAATCCATATCTTATTTCTCTAGAATGTTGTAAGAATAAATCTATACTGTCTCAAGTCCTTGAGAATATAGAGCCATGGAATCCTGTTGGCCGTTCTTAGCCGTCATCTAAGTGATCGTTTTTCACGGGTAGCCTTTTAGGTAACCCAGAGGTGACCGAAGTCCTGCTTGTGCTGCTTATCAATTACTGCACAAGAAACCACCCTGAAAACTCTGGGGTTTAAAACAGTGTTTTATTTGCCCATGATAATGTGAATTGGCTATATGAGCTGGACCCAGTGGCTCAGTTGGGCAGTTCTGCTGGTTTTGCAGGTTACCCTCATGGCTGCAGTCTTCTGGTGGCCAGCCTGGGTGGTGGGGGTTGGCTTGCTTCCACACCTGTCGGTGCAGGCACTTAGCTGGGCCACGCACCCCTGCAGGCCATCAGGCTTCTCCATGTGGTGGCTAGGTTCCAAAACGCAGCAAGAGAGAAATAAGACTCATTGTGCCAACATTTCCAAGCGTCTGCTTGTGTCATGTTTGCTAATGTCCCTTTAGCTAAAGCAAGCCACGTGGCCAAGCCTGGAGGAAGTGTGAAAGGGGACTAGGGAGGCATGGAGACAAGGAGGCTTGGGGACCATTAACTGAAACAGTCACCCAAAGCTGTCATGTATGTCACCAATGGAAAGAGCCCCTATTGTTTTTGCAAATGATGGCAAAGAAATTCTAGTATTTGATTGTTACTTGCAAAGAGAAATCAGCAGACTTGTTACAGTCAGTCTCAACAGCCATGCCCGAAATGGAAAGTGAGGCCACATCAGGCGGCCACATTCTTGCCCGCCGGTGAAGCTGGAGGGTTAGGTCAGAGCCTTGTCCTCAGAATAGCCTCTTGCCCTTTGGAACCTTGAAACAAGTGCTAGCCCTGCCCACCTGCTTGAGCCGTATTTGTGTCGTGCAGGTCCTAGAGTGGGCTCAGGAGAAGCGGAAGCTGAGCGTCTTACACATCCATGGGGTCTACACCAACCCCAGTGGCATTGTCCTTCATCCAGCTGGGTATCAGAACGTGCTCAGGAACACTGAAGTCATGGTGAGTGGTGCTGACCTTGCCGTTCTCAGGAAAGCCTTCCTGGGAAACCCCTAAGTACACCATTGGTCTTGCAGAGATAACCGTTTCTGTACATTAATTAAAATTGGAAGGTCAAGCCTTCTTTCCTGTGCTGCTCAGCTTGTGGGTGTGCATGCCATCTTAGGAGAGGTCGAGCCTCTTCAGGTGTCAGGGTTTTACTTTGTTCTTGATTGACAGCCAGCAGAGGGCAATCTGATTGGCATCAGCTTCACAAAGAATATATCACCTTCTTCATTGTTTGGTACTTCATAGCGTTAATCACCCTCTCTGTGCCGAAACTGATTTATGCAGCTTTTCACTGTCCAGTCACTACTGTTGCCCACGTTCTAAAGAGATTTTGTATAAATGGTGACGGGCTTATATTGAATCATCACATTTATTCACATTTATTGCTCAGTGGAAAAAATTGAAAACAGTTTGGATAGGGTGATGAAATGGAGGCGTTTTGGTGAAAAAAGACCAAGAAAATGTGATGTTTTCTAAAGCATAAGGGGACTACTTTTGACCTGTTCTTTGCTCTGACATCTGTTTCAACTGCATCTATTACGGACATTGAGTAATCCCTTAAGCAAAATCATTTCCAGTATTTTTATGTTTATATGTATGTGTGTGTGTGTGTATGCATGTGTATATGTATACACACACATACATATATACATACATACATACACACTTACATATGGATGTTCTAAGTGTCAGACTGTCTTTGAGCAAATCTGGTGATAGAATTATCTCTGGTGATCCATGGCTCAGTCTGTAAAGCAAAAAAGGCAGATATGATCCTGAAAATGGCAAGAGTGAGAAATACTGAAGACTACTCATTGCCTTATGGCCTCTGGGCACATAGATCTGAAAAATAAACTATAAGTAGATCCGTGAACCCTGACTAGAGAGCCTGCAGGAGAAGGCCAGGTAAAGAGACAGTTTTAGAGGAGTCGTCAAGTTGTAGTAACAAGGAGATCAGACTCCTTCGCAGGACGTATCTGCCCCTTAAATCTGGGTTAATCGGTCATCCTGGTCTGCTAAATGTAGCAGTTATGCCCCTGTTGACTTTTTTGTTTCAGACACATCTTCATGGTGTCTTGGTGTCATTAATGTGTTGTTTCTTTTCCTGCAAGAGGGAGATTCAGAAACTCTATGAAAACAAGTCGTTTCTTTTCCTGGGTTGTGGCTGGACTGTGGATGACACCACTTTCCAAGCCCTTTTTCTGGAGGCTGTCAAGCATAAATCTGACTTAGAACATTTCATGCTGGTTCGGAGAGGAGATGTGGATGAGTTCAAGAAGCTTCGAGAAAACATGCTGGACAAAGGGATTAAGGTCATCTCCTATGGAAATGAATACGCCGACCTTCCGGAGTACTTCAAGCGGCTGACGTGTGAGATCTCCACGCGGGGAGGATCAGGTGAGAGGCGTTTGAGATGAGCGGGGGTAACGTCATTGCCAGGATGAGGAGTAGAGTCCTAACCGGACTGAAGGGAGATCGTGGTTAGTCTGCAGGGTAGGCTAAGCAGTGAGGTGCAGTGTGGATTTAGAGGTCAAGGCTGTGAGGAAAGAAATACATTCACGTAGTGTCAGTGGGAAGGTAGAGTTGGTACAGCTTTTCTGAAGGGGAGATTTGGAACATGTTGAACATTTTAAAACCTTTGACCCAGAAATCCCCCTTATGTAGAATATGTTCTTAAAAAGTATGTGTCTATGCCTTTTCATTGTCATTCTGAATGTATCTTAGAGGGCCTATTAAAGTACAGGGAATTTAATACAGAGAGAACTGGTCCTGTACCCAATAATCGTTCCCAGGTTTCTTTTCTGAATCGGGTTGCTTCAAGTGGGATTCTCCTGTGATGAGAAATTCCGCAAGCTCTTATTATCCATGGCTGTGTTTTGATGGAAGATTTGTAAAAGGCATCACCATAACCAAACACTGAAAACTAGGTCTACCCTTTCTCCAGAAGACTTTTAAAAAAAAAAACCTTAAAAAAAGCAAATCTTTTCTGTTTATCTCTTTTGTGAAAACAATTTAGTACTCTTTCTCGGGGTTATGTTTTCTGGTGTTTGCCCACACATCAGACTTTCAGCGGGCTTTTCCACTGGGCAAGGAGCACGTACCCAAGCTCTACGTATTTCTTTTGATCTACGTTCAGAGATCGTCCACCCCGGGAGGATACTAAAGTTGAAAAGAACGAAATCCTGCCAGACCGCTGTTCCTGTTACACTAAATCCTAAGTCTTCTTGACAAAATCATAACAGTATCGTGGTATCGCACGGATTCTCTCATTAGCTGCGTAGCATCATAGCAGAGCGGCTTTCCCCAAAGTTACCACTCATTAGGGTACCACGGATTCTTAAAAATCAAGGATTTGCAGTGTGGCCGGGGGCTTTATTAGAATGGTCAGCCGAGTTTGTGATCGGAAATATAGCAGAGCAGTTTTAGGTTAAAAACATGTTTTCATTCTGAGACAAGTCAAGCTTATCTTCCATTCTTGGTTATGTTTTGAGTCTCTGTAGGTAAATACTGACGAGAGGGCAGAGGTCTTTTGCTGCTGTTGTTTTTAGCACTGAGCTTTTGCTGTGTGCCTGGCATTTTGCTCTGCACTTTATTTTTAAGAAAACATTCTCTATTTCAAATGATTTGGAATTTTGGTTGTAGAGCAAGATAAAAGAAGTGAAACATGAGTAAAAAATCAGAAGATTATATCAGCTGACCAGAAGTCTCAAGCAAATAATTCCTAATTTTATTATTTTGTATTTGCTTTTGCATAGTGAACATTACTTGGGTTCAGAAGATTCTGTGGGAGCCGAGTACATTTATTTCAGAAAAATCAAGTAATTGGGAAAAGCAGATGATTCTCATATAATTCATTAGTGTCCTCCAAGCAGTAATTTTGGTCCATTTCCGGTCAGCACTTTTCCCTAAGCATTTCTTCATGGCTGTAAACAAAGTATACATAGTCTTGGTACTTCTTTTATTCAGTGATGCAGTATACATTTTCCCACATAGCTGCAGTCTTCATAACCAGTGTTTTTAACGCCTAAATTCCAGTGCGGATGTCAGTTACCTAATTATTCCCCTAAGTTAGGAGTTTCTAGGTTTTTCCTGGTTTTTCGTGTTGTGAGCACCATTGCGGTGAACGGCATCGTCATTGTCATCACTACAGTTTTCCCTCCTGCCTCATTTCCTTAGGATGCACTCTCAGTGTATTTACTGGTCAAAGGACATGAACGTTTTAGTGGTTGAGAAGCATTGCTGAAGTGCTTTTTCTAAAAGGGGCGTACTAACTTGTGTCTTTTATTTATACTCTAATTGGCCGTAATTCTGATTGCTGTTTTTGCTGGTTTTTTTCTTCCATATGTTTGGTTTCAAACTTCTTCCTACACCTTATCTATCCCAGTGCTGTCCGATAGTTTCCTACAATGAGAAATATTTTATAATCTTCACTGTCTAGTACTGTAGCCACAAGCCACACGTGGCCATTGAGCATCTGAAATGTGCTTAGTGTGACTGCGGAAGAGAATTCTTAAAACAGCGGCATGTGGCCAATTGCACCGTAGCCTGGAAACCTGTCTTATCCCGTGGGATGTCTGCTGCTGTTCACTCTTGTGCTTGGTTGAATTTGCCCACCTGTGTGTGGCTTCTTATCCCAGGCTGGAGTAATTTTTTGAACCTAAACTTGGCCTTCTAGACTAGTTAGGGACGGCAAGCACACTTTTGTTTTGCTCACCAGGAATGTTAGCGCACTCAGGGACCTCACCGTGTCCCTGTTATTTGATACAACAGTGCAAAAACTAACCCAGTTTATTCTCCCCGCCGCCGCCTCCTGCCACACATCACCCTTCTTAGTCAAACCATGTGTTTTCATCTCCCTTCAGTTGGTTCTTTTCTTTCTGCTGTTAAGTTTTAGCTTTTCAGTCTAATATCTGATACCGATGTGTGTTCCGTTTAGCAGGGGTGGTGAGAGAAGGTCAGCTGAACGGCTCCTCTGCAGCACACAGTGAAGTGAGAGGTATGGCATTTCCTGTTCTACTTGTCCGTCTGTCAGCAGAAAGCGTTCTCCTGGGCCTAACACCTTGGAGAATAGTGACTCCTTCCCTCACCTACCTGTTACGGAGCCTGTGTCCCCGTCACATCTGTGACAAGATCCCTGGTTTCTTGCATGTCGTCTCCTGAAGGGCTGAGCTCGAGCACCTGCAGCGTTAGGTGTGTAGCCCTGTTCTGTGAAGCTTCACTGTATTCTCTGCATTTTCTCTCTCCACAGACCATAGTACATGAGGGCTAGAGGACTCGCCACCGTGGACAGTGTTTAACAAGCAAACGTACGAGAACCCACAGCAGCTCCCAGGAAGCACCGCAGCCCCGAGGTGGAAGGCCGGGGCCAGGGTGGTGGCGGGGGGAGTACCCGCCTAACCCTCGTGCCGGCTGGTTCTTGGCATTCCCTTTCAAGCATATTCAGTGACCCAGTGCAGCCCCGCCCCACCCCCGGCTGGCACCGTGTCCACACAGCAGGTCACAGGACCCCTCCGCTGACTGTGGCTGTGGCGCTGCGTGAAGGATTTGGGATCTGGACGCCACGGACTGGCCGTGGCCCTGGCTGCAGTTTTGTACTCTCGACTTGGTTTTTCAATTAAGCTTAATGGCTTTTTTAAAACATGACTTGAAGCTCTAGTTTTCTAGACCTTTTACAGTGTACAGTATTTTACATAATTGAGCTGTATTAAAAGCTTGTTCGTTTAC
The DNA here is from genome assembly GCF_036321535.1 of Camelus dromedarius. Classification (NCBI taxonomy): domain Eukaryota; kingdom Metazoa; phylum Chordata; class Mammalia; order Artiodactyla; family Camelidae; genus Camelus; species Camelus dromedarius. Next base: position 14,809,583 of record NC_087469.1, read on the forward strand.
TTCCCAGGGCCCTGGGTCTACTTCTAGAATCACTTTAGAGAACGCCTGACCTGCAGAAGCACTGACCAGCCTCATGTTCGCAACTCAGTTTAAATCTTCCAGGTTGTGTTTTCCCACCTTGGAGCAGGGCGGTCTCGTTCTCAGGAGAACCATTCGTTTTACCAGATTCCTCAGCATCCATCCGGTGTTTCCTTTCTTACCATACATCCTAGAACTAGAGTTAGTGCAAGGAGGGATTTTAGTTCCCAGTCCCCTATAAAGTAACTCCCAAGACCTAAAAGGCGGTTTATTTATGAAATTTATTTTCTTATATAAATTATGTATTTCTCTGGGCGGACAGCCTTTACCTTATTGCACTAATAGCACGTCTGTAATACCAAGCTACAGGACAAGTCTTAACAAGGTTCGTATTCTTCAACGTAGCACTTGTCTACCAGGCACTGTAGAGAGGAGGGAAAGCCAGGAACTGCTCAGGTGAAGAAGGGGCTGGGGGCCACGTGTATCCCCTTCTGACAGCTGGTTTTCTCCCAGGAAAGGGAACATGCAAAGTTATGTGTGGATTCTCAGAGTGGGAGGTGGTTTGGGAGGCTGAGAAGCCCATTGCAGCACTGCAGCTCGGCTCCCTGTGTTTCCGAGGAAGCGGGGACTCCCCTTTCACCCATCTGCGGCACCTCTCTGGCCTAGCTGATGCTTTGGGTAAATGGGGAGAGGGGTCATCAGCGAGTTAGCAGCAATTAAGAACAGGCCATACACTGCCACCATGTGGGGTGTCATCTTGGCCCTAGGGACCTGAAGACTATCCTAGGGAGAGGTGCCACTCAAGGCCCAGAGCTGGCTCTGGAAGTCTCTTCATCTAATGGAGCTGGCAACGATGTTCGGACATTCCCTAATTCCTAAGTAGCCAAGCTCTGGTGTTGGATCTTCTAACCATTGGTCAAAGCTGTAATGAGACCGAGTCTCTAGGCAGAGTGAAGGGATGCCTGAGTAGGAACAGGGAAGACTGGGGTGGGGGTGGGGCACCGGGCAGTGACTGTTAACATGACTAGGCCCTCCTTGCAGGTGGAGGCTGGGCTGAACAGGGAGTGGGGTTAGGAGCTCCTCCTAGAGCTGGAAGCCCCTGGAGCTCCCCTTGCTCTGCCTTTGAACTACACTGAAGACAAGTCGCTCACATACTCTGAAGCACATTCTTGATACAGGGATGGGGGCTTTGGGGGGAAGCGGTGATTTGGTATTGGGCAAAAGCCATGTTAAGCCTTCATGAGGGCAGCCACAACAGCCTTGGCGTTGAGACTGCGTAGGTCACAGTAGGTCTGGCCAGTGCCCACAAAGACGATGGGTTTGCTTGTGATGTAGGTCATAGAAATAGCAGCTCCCACCTGAATGGGAGAAAAGGATCCCCATTCAGCTCCAGGCCACTCCCTGCCACTCCCTCAGCAACAGAAGGCTTTGGAGCCAACTGCTCCCTTGTGAAGGCTGGCCGTCTCCCTCCCAGCCCCACTCTGCCCCATGTCCATACTTACCTTGTCATCAATTGTATCAAATTTGGTAAGGACAATGCCATCAATGAGCCGAGGTGTCTGAGCCATAGAATGGTCAGCCAAGGCTCTGTTGAACTTGACCTGGAAAGGAGAAACATGATGTCAGTGCTTCTGCTACAGTGGCCAAGGCTGAGGCTGGAAAGAGAACCGGGCTCTAGCCCTCACCAGCTGGTCCACAGCCTCATTGCCTACTAAGGCCTCCCCTACAAACAGCACCAAGTCGGGCGCGTTGACAGTAATGAGCTTGGCCAGGGCAGTCATCAGAGGGGCGTTGTCTTGCATGCGGCCCGCCGTGTCCACCAGCACCACATCAAAGCCTTGGTTTCGTGCTAGAGAGAAAAAAAAGCGGTCAGCTCAAATCTGGACTACTGCGCTCATTTCAGCTTGCCCTGAAGGAGTCCCAAACTGGCCGCCTTAAAAGCCTGTTTCCTCGGGCTCTAGGTGACCTACCAGGTCATGTAAAATCAGAAAAAACTCCCATGCTCGGCCATCAGGCACATTTAGGAGAAGGATGACAGTAGGATAAAGATGACCAAGGAGAGGCCTCTCTGGTTGGGATGCATTAGCCTTGCTTGTAACTACACCTGGGACCCCAGAGCAGAGCATGTCACTAAGGCTGACCCGTTTCTGAGCAGTAAGTTGGTAGTAGGGTAATCCTGGTCCTCTCCAAGTTCCAAGAGAAACCAAGGAAGAAAGGGGCCCAGACCAGCTCCCCGCTTGTTGTGCACTGTACCAAAGGCAATAGCTTCCATGGCAATGCCTGCAGCATCCTTGCCGTAGCCCTTCTCGAACAGCTGCACCATGGTGCGGCCGCCGTGCTTCTCCGGGGGGTGGAGGGCGCTCAGGCGCCGGGTGTGCGTCCGCAGCTGCTCCACAGCCCCAGCGCGAAACGTATCACAGGCCGCAATGAGGACACTGAAGCGATTCTCCAACAGCCAGAAGGAAATCTGTGAAAATGGCAAAAGAAACTGCCACCTGGACCCAGAGGCTAGGAAATGGGGAAGAACAACGTCAGAGATGAGCTGGGGAACTGCACTGACCTTAGCAAGGTTAGTGGACTTCCCCACGCCGTTAACGCCGCAGAAAGTGACCACGTAAGGGCGCTGGTGACGCTGGGCGTCCATGATATCCCGGAGCATGTCTACGCGGCGCTGTGGCTGCAGAATCTGCACCAGGGACTCTTGAAGAGCTTGCTTTACTGTGGAAGTCACCGCTGAAAGGGGGAGGAGGAGGCAGATCCATGAAACCCAAATAACATACTCCAAGGACGCCCAGGACAACTCAGAGCTCAAGGAACTAGGAGTCTGCCCAGGAATCCACACCATACCCGACAGCACTTTACAAGTATTAACTCATTTAGTTCTTCTAATTTAGATGTTATTAACACCTAGAATCTAAGCTATGTAATAGATTAGAGGTTATGGAATTTGTCAAAAATCACACACCTAGTAAGAACGGAGGTCTAGTGGAAGCCTCCTGGATAACGCCTTACCTAAGGACTTCTGGCTGAGGGAGGTACTTACTACTGAACGTCCCCATCACCTTCCCTTCCAGCTTGCTGGCCACAGACTCACAGAGCTGGACTGCAATGTCGGCTGCCACATTCTTAGCTGAGGAGGGGGGACAGGTGTGGTGTGAGTGCCACATCAGCAGTGAATGACCCTCATGGTACCACTGAGAAACCACCCCACACCATCCCTACCCCGTAAACACGAGCCCACCTGCTCGGCAGACTCACCAATGAGGTGGTCACGCATCTTGTCCAGCACAGATTCCATGTCTTCACGAGTCAAGCTCTTGGAACCCACAAGGCCCTTCAGCATCCCAAACATGCCACCCAGAGTCCCCTTGGTAGCACTGCAGGCACAGGAGAGTACAGATGCACAAAAGCCAGAGGGCAGGGGTCCAGGCCCATCAGCTCTGCAGCTGCATGTACCACCCGCCACCTGAAACCCCCTACCTGGGTTTGGTGGAGTTTTGAGCCGCCCCTTCGTCATCCGAGCTGCTGCAGTCCAGATCCTGGAGCTGCCCCCCAGGCCCAGTCCCTCGGATCTGGAGGGTGTAGGAAAAGGAAGGAGGTGGGGTCAGGGACACTAAGGGTTCTGTGAGGGAGAAAAGCCCAGGGTTCGCCCTGCCTGCTCTGCTCTCCCTTTATGATTTGGGAAGCTCCAAGTGTGACTCACCCCCTCACTCCAAGAAATCAAGGGTACCACCTTCCTCATTTCCACTTCCTCCCCCGTTTCTTACTAACGGTAGCCTTCACTCTGGCCCCTGCTGCCTCTTACCAAGTTGATGTCCTCAGGCGGGGCCACCTCGGGGGCTCCGTTGGTGGTGGGGGTGCTGTAGTCCAAGACTTCCTTGGGAGCAGAGCCACCCAGTGCCCACACCCGGGGCGCCTTTTTGCCCTTCTCCTTGGGAGCATCTGACTTTGCAGACTTACTGCAAAGGGTTACAGCACAAAGGGTTATGGTGGAGAAATGGGAGAGGAAACATCCACCCAAGAGTCAGAGACGAGAACTCTCTCGCTCCAGCGTGTCTAGATAATGGTACTCATGGTGCAAGCTGGGATGCTCACCCGGACTTCTCCATACCCTTCCCGTGCTTCTGAATGAACTCTTCTCGCTTCCTGCGTATCAGTTCCTCTTTGGAAAGTTCCACCCCATTCTCAGGCCCCACTGGACCTGGCTTTTCTGCGGGGACTGCTTTGCTGGTAGCCAAAAGGCCATCAGAACCTATCAAGGACAAAACTCACTGAAAAAAGGACCAAACTCCAACAAAATAAACAAATGGGAAAAAGTGTCCCAAGTCGTAACGAGGAAACATCTAGGAGCAAACATCTTGGGGATGACAAGGACTGGAGGTGACAGTGAGGGTGGCAGGCCCCCAAGTGAGGGAGGCAAGCAATGACAGAGGAAGGACAGGGACCACTTCAGTCCCTGACGACTTCTCAGGCCCCAGGACGTCCAAGCTCAAACTCACCTTCTTTCTTTGCCCCCTTGGTTTTTCTGCTGTTCTTTGCTTTTTCCTTGGGCTTTTCACCCCGTGTCTCAATCATGGACCTCACAGGTTTCTTGGCCTTTTCAGAATCTTCAAATTTCTTCATGGTCGTGGGAGCACGGATCTTACTGCTCTCCTCTGCTTCACTAAAGAGAAAAAAGGATAGTCCAAATCCAGAGACACGGCCCTCACATCAAGAGGACAATCAGAACTGGGCAGCAAGCTCAGGAGTGTCCTTCAAGCCACAATTTACTACACTTGAACTGCCCTCCAGAAGGAGGGAGCTTATCAAGTCATGGAAATTGGTTTCGAAAGGAGAGGCCTCTCACCGAAGGAGCCGCAGGAAGTCATTTTGGAAATCAAAAGTGCCATTCAATAGACTTAAAGCACTTTGCTGTTGGATCTCAGTGCGGTACTTGTCCCGAAACAGCCGGTGCACATCGTCTATCAACTTGTCTACGTACGTCAGTGTTAGGATCTTCTGAAAACCAACCTGTTTAGGGAAATAAACAGAGCCAACAGATCTGCTTACATGCCAGCCCAGAACAGAGGGAAGCCAACTCAACCCAGGTCTCCAGAGACTGGCTCAGCCACTTGGCAGGTTGCCCCGACCGGAGGAACGCCAAGCTCTCTGACTGGGCCCAAGAGCTTCCTCCCTTTCCCCCTCCACCCTCCCTATCTTCTCAGTTACTTCATCATATACACTGGGTGCAATTCATCAGGATTCTCCTAATAATCAGGACTGTGTTGCAAACGTATTCATGCCCCTCTAAAATATCTCCCACTTACCACAAACACCAGCTCAAACTGGTTGTCCAGCTTGTACTTGAGTGTAAGAGCCTCATGGGTGAAGGAGTTGTTACCTCCCCTTTCCTGGAAAAAGAGTGTATCTCAGAGTTCGGACCATCACCACAAAACATAAACTTGGACGCCTCCAGGATTACCTTTGAGAAATAACTAGACATTCCCCCAAAGTCAAATCTGTTCCCAGGGCGAGAAGATGCGCGGGGACTGCTTGCTCTCCAGCACTCCACCAGGGAAAAAAGGAGACACCAAGCTGGGGGGAAGGGGAAGGAGGTGGGAAGGAAGGACACGTGGAGACGGAAGGAAAGTAGCCCTCAGATAAACAATCGGGTTTATTAGCAGCTGTACACTATCTACAGTTCTTGAAAGACGCTTTTCCATCCATTATCTCATCCAGCCTTCGAAACGACAGAGAACCAAGCTGCTGGGAGTGAGTGGAGGGAACAATGGGAAGTCTCAATAGGATAGGAAATCAGGCCAGAGTCCCAGAAAGCGGAGGGGGAGGGGACGTCGCAAAGTTGCGAGAGGGTCTGACGGGGGCGGGAGAAAGAAGTCAAGTCCGGATTACGAGTAAGGGACCAGTTTGAGGTGGGCCGACGGGGTGGGAGGGAGGCGCAGGGCCAGTCGAGGGGACTATGGACCAGGTCAGGGGGACGCCCAGAGTTCTGATCCCGCGGGGGCGGTACCTGCAGCAGCACGGAACGAATCAACGCGTTAACGGGCCCGGTGCATGAGTCGCTCACGCCCTGGAAGCACCAGAGCACGAGCCCGCCTTTCGAGAAAATGGTGAAGAAGTCGAGCATGGCGGCAGCGGGAGAGGAGCCGGTCCGGCGCCGGGAACTCAGGCCGCGATCGCCGCCGCTTCCTGCTGCGTCAAGCGCGGGACACGTCACACCAGCGGCCCCGGAAACCGGCTCAGCCGCACTTCCGCTCGGCGCCGCGGGAGACCCTCCCCCGCTCCACCCCAGGGCGCGCAGGACTGACGTAGACGCCGGGCTCGCCAATGGAGGGAGGGGGCGGGACTGGGCGGGGCTCTTGGGGAGTCACGGGAGAGGACGGCTGCCTATAGGGCGGAGGGGCGGGGTCCAGAGGGGAGGCTGGCCAATGGGCGCGCCCGCCTGAACGGCCGGCGGCGCGGAGTAGTGACGTGAGGGTGGGACGCTATTGGTGTGAGGCGGCCTTCTCAGACCTGTCAGGCGCAGCAGGGCCATGCTTCGGAGCGCACTGTGGCTCGGCTGGGGCCGGGGCCTCTTGGGCCTGGGGCTAGGCACACGCAGAGGAGTCTCTACTCTGGGTAAAGTGGAGGGCAGCGGAGGGTATCGTGGTTCTTGGGTGCCCCCAATCTCCAGCTGTGTCCAGACCTTCAGGACTTGGGGGCCCAGCCCACGGAGGGAAGACAGTGGTTCGCTGGGAGAAGGGGGTAACCTTGCCTACCGGAGCTTGTAAGACCGGGGCAGATGTATAAATGCCAAGCTTGCCCTTCTCAGGTAACAATTCCCAGGTCATTCTACGCTTCACCTTTCCTCCAGAATAACAGCAAGGCTGATTCATTGGTTGCTTATATGTGCATTAAGTCCTGCTCGCGTGCAGGATGCTGCGCTTAGTGTTGTGGCTGTGAAGGAGGGAGCAGAGAAAGAGACGATTCGATGTATGCTCTGCAGGTGCCTGAAGAGGGAAGGCTTCAGTAGACCAGTCCAACACTGGGTAGAACCCAACTTGTAGGTTGCCCTGCACTGCTAGTGCCAGTAGCTAGAGTAATTGTAGAAGTTCATGCAGCAGGTGGGAACTGAGATCAGCCTTGAAAGCCGATGTTTACTGGTTCAAAGAAGGCATGATTTCCAGGCTCTGGAGAACTGAGCAAGGTTAGAAGGAAAAAAAAAAGTGTTCTTGTGCAAGGAATTAGCAAAGTCCATCTCGATAGAGAGTTAGAAGTAGCGTGAAATGTATTAAGTCAAGATCAAAGAAAGATTTGAATGCTACTGAGATGGAACTTTGAATTGGAGACGGAAGACTTGGAGATTTGTGTGTTAGGGATGAAAAACAAAAGGATTCATTTATTCAAGACATTGATTGAGCATTTAGGGTGTGCCAGGCACTGTGCTAGGCTGGAGATTCAGTGGAGAGGGTAGACATAGTACAGCAGGAAGCAATCACAGATAAACTCAAAGTTGCAAGAGCGGTTCACAGAGCTATGAGATAGCGTGACAGGAGAACTTGGCATAGTCTGGGGGGTCAGGAAAAGCTTTCCTGAGAAATATGATAACTGAGCTGAGATCTAATGGAAGCAAGGAGTTAACTAGGCAAAGAAGTGGACACAGAGTTTCAGAGCAGAGAGAATATCCATGTGGATCCCCTGTGGCGGGAATGAAGGGGCTGGGGCTGGAGTGTGCAGGGAGGATAAGGTGAACGGGAGCCAGAGCGCACAGGGTCTCATGGGCCATGTTAAAGATTTTGGGCTTTTATCCTTAGAGTAAGGGAAAGCCACCAGAGGGTTTTAAGCAAGAGGGTGTGCAGTTAAATTGGTGTTTAGAAAAGATCATTCTAGCTGTGATATAGAAAAGAAGTCAGGGGGTGGGGTGGGCAAGAGGAGAATGAGTGGAAACAGGAGCTTTTGCCAGTCTAGGAGAGATTATTGTGGTTTGGTCTAGGGTGGTGGTGGTAGAGATGGGAAAAAAGGGGATAGGTTGGGGAGATATTTAGGAGGCAAAGTCATCAGGACTTGATAACAGATGGGACATGCATGTAGGTTTGACGGTTGTGACGGATATCCAGGATAAGATACCACTCAGAGGTACCATGCTTCAGTGGGCAGTGCAGCTTGGGGTGTGCCAGGACCTCTTGGTCCAGGAGCCTGGGCTCAGAGGAGAGAAAGGTCTGCACAGGAGAAAAATATGTGTAAGTTTCCCTAGCCTAGGGAGAGAGTAGAGAGTGTTAATTTTAGGAAGTTGAATCTTGCAGTGCTGGGCATAATGCATGCAAAGTAGAGGGACTCTGTCATAGAGTCCACGAAGCAAAGCTGTGGGATGCTGCTGGGTGCAGGGTGACCTTGTGAGAAGGGATGACAGTGAGGACTGCCACCTCAGTGTCAGTTTAGCCCACCTTTTCCTGTGCTCATCATCTGACCCCCTCCTCCTGGAAAGGAAATGTCTGGCCCTCTTTGACCATAACTGCATCCCACAGAATGGGATGGAAAGGTGTCCGAGATTAAGAAGAAGATCCAGTCTGTCATTCCCGGAGGGGCCTGGAATCCACTGTATGACACCAGCCACCTGCCCCCTGAACACTCAGATGTGGTGATTGTGGGGGGTGGGGTGCTTGGCCTGTCTGTGGCCTATTGGCTGAAGAGGTTGGAGAAGCAGCGAGGTGCCATTAAGGTGCTGGTGGTGGAACGGGACCACACGGTGAGATATGGGGTAGGGCAGAGTCAGGAGTCGGGCACAGACTCTTATTTCACTAAGGACTCTAGGGACAGGGGAAGGGGGGAGAGAGGAAAGACCTCAATCTTTGAAGGTCCAAAGGGCCAGGTCTGTGCTTTGGACTTTGTTGAGAAATAGTCCCAGGTTCTTCCTCACTCAAACTAGGGACCTTGACAGTAAGGTTTTTGCTTCTGAAAACAAATTTCACAATGTTGGAGCTTTTGAGATCTCACAGGTCTGGCCTGCATTCAAGCTATAATTCACACAAACAGCTTTCACAGCCCCCTTTTAGGCTGCATTACTTCTGAGGTTTTTGCACTTTGGTTGTTTCTATACTGCCAGCTAGTCATGAATCTTGCTACTCTGGCCAGATCCCTCTGTGTTCTAATTAGTAGAGCAAATGTCAGTCTCCTGCCTTCAACTTCCGGGCCATTACCATTTTGTCCGACAGTGCCCAGCCCTTTTTCGAGGACTGACCCTCTCTGCTCTGCACATCTGCTAATAAGGATTTTAATAACTGTTGTCCTCTGGGCCACGGGTTGGCTTATTCTATGGGTTTATGCAAGTTTAGATCATAAACTTGCAAATAGGACTCCCCTTTAATTCGGGGTATGTGACACCCTCCGTTACAGTATCCTGCTCACGTGTGACAGGGTCCCCCTCGACTTCCCTTGTCTTTCCACAGTATTCCCAGGCCTCCACCGTGCTGTCTGTGGGCGGGATTCGTCAGCAGTTCTCATTGCCGGAGAACATCCAGCTTTCCCTCTTCTCGGTCGAATTTCTGCGCAACATCAATGTACATGCAGTGAGATTTGGGGGTGGGGTGGTGACCCCTTCTTTAGCCCAGAGAGAGGAGCAGCCCAGCTGGCTGGGGGAACATGGAGCAGGAGTGGGTCAGGCAGCTAGGAGTTGGCACCCCTGGTTTTCTTCCCAGTGGTGGTGCCTGGAGAGGGCTTCTCTCAGGGCTGGGGCACCGAACCCGGGGGCTGTGCTGGGAAAGCCGGGGAAGCGCTCCCTCTCTTCCTGAAGTCAGCTTCTTTGAGGAGCTTTGCTTTGCACACAGGAGTACCTGGCTGTGGTCGATGATCCTCCCCTGGACCTCCAGTTCAACCCCTCCGGCTACCTCTTTCTGGCTTCAGAGAAGGGTGCGGCGACCATGGAAAACAACGTGAAAGTGCAGAGGTGGGCACCTGGCGTGGCTCCACGCTGCTGCCCAGCCGCACGCACGCAGCGGTTTGGGGAACCGGGACGACAGTTGAGGAGACAGGCCGTACTCTCTGGGAGCTCAGTCTGTCAGGAACGACAGACACGGGCAGGCTTCCGATCCCCAGTGCTAAGTGCTGTGATACAGACGCGGACAGAGCACTGTGCTGTGGTTCCTAAACTGCCGGGCGGTGACAGCCTCCCAGAACACGCCCCACCTAATAACTCAGGGTCTCCAGGGCGGGTCCCAGGAATCAGCAAACTTCTTCTATAAGAGCCAGAGAGTAGAACTTGTAGGCTCGGCAGGCCGTACGGTCTCTGTTGCAGTCACTCAACTCCGCACCTGAAGCACAAAGGCAGCCACAGACAAAAAGCAAGCAAAGGAGCAGGGCTCATGTAAGAGACAGGCTGGTGCCTGACTTGGCTGCCCCACCTCAAGTGGGTCTCATGACCAGTCAAGGGCAGGCACCTTTAACAGATGCTTCCACAACTCTCACTAATAACATCAGGTCTCGTCCTAAATGCATTCCCGATAGTAACTCATTTAATCATCAGAACATCCCCACTTTACATGTGATGAAACGGAGGCACCCGGAGCTAGTAAGCGGCGGCCCTGGGACTTGAACCAGGCAGTCTGGTCGGGGCTGTGCTCTTCCAGCACCTACAAGGCTACCTCTGGGCATCAGGGTCCCAGAGGAGGTGGTTGTGCTGGTGAACAGGGTTGTACTAGGAAGTGGACAGGAAGGCCGTCCCAGGCAGGAGTGGAGGGAACAAAATGACCTGTCCTGTTGTGAAAGGATGTGGAACAGTGATGGGGTGACAAGACGTTCAGTGTGGCCAAAGGGTGGCCAGGCTGTAGGAAGGGAAGGGGGTCAGATGCTGAAGATGGAGCTTGGTCTTTGCCCAGGCAGCAAGGGGGGTTTGGGGTGGTGGAGTGACGTGAATGGCATGGAGCCCCCACTTGTGGAGTTGGGGCCCATACTCCCTCTGCACACTCACCCTCTCCACCACACACACACAGACCCACACATTTCTCCAGGCAGGAAGGAGCCAAAGTTTGTCTGATGTCTCCAGAGCAGCTTCGGAACAAGTTTCCCTGGATAAACACAGAGGGAGTGGCTTTGGCATCTTATGGTGAGGCATGTTTGCAGAGGGGTCAGGGGGTGAGGGGCGCCTCAGGTTGGAGGTCTCAGCACCCCACAGCCTCATCAAGGAGGAACACGTCCCTCCTGGCCAGCAGGGCCTCCCCAAGGCCATGCTAGCACTCTGTCCTTCCATGGGATTTGACTCTGGTGCAGTTGGTCAATATGAGCTTCCCCAGCTTACAAGCCCTAAAGAAGAGTGAGAGGGGCAGGAAATACCACAGGAGGGGCGAGTCCTAGCCCCTCTTCACGAGTCCTCTTTCTCCTTACAGGGCTGGAGAACGAAGGTTGGTTTGACCCCTGGTCACTGCTCCAGGGGCTTCGGCGAAAGGTCCAGTCCATGGGGGTCCTTTTCTGCCAAGGAGAGGTGACACGTGCGTCTGTGGTCCCGTGTGCCCACTGCTTGTTTCCCCTGCCAGCCAGGGCCAGCCTAGACCAGGTCTTACCATCACACACACTGAGCAGGGTTGGTGGGGGTAGGGGGTTCTCCCTGAGAGCTGGTCCCAGGCATCCTGACTCTAGCTCCTGACCAGGATTCTCTGTGACTTGTGATCTGCTTGAAGCTTTGGACAGCTCTCCTGTCCTGGGCAGCCAAGTTCATCCCAGTTGCCCCATCTCTGTGTGCTTCAGTGTCTGTGGGAAAGCTCCCTGCCTTCCAGCTCACCTTCCTTGTGAAACCAGTGAAGCCCCCATCTTCTTCCTCTTCAAGGCCTCAGAGGCTTCGTTTCTTTTCTTTTTCCTGCAGGTTTTGTCTCTTCATCTGACCGCATGGAGACCCCAAGTGGGGAGGAGGTGATTTTGAAAAAGATCCACGAAGTCCACGTAAGTTCCCAGCCTAAGGACCTCCTTTACCAAAATGCAGGGATGAGGAAGGCGGTGACTGTCATTTTGACCTTCTTTGACCTACTTCCAGTGTGGGGAAACTGAGGCTCAGGAAGAAAGGTACCACTCCCGGTGCCCGGTGCGTGGGCCAGGCCATCCCTCTGCTCTCCCTCTGGTGCCCACAGGTCAAGGTGGACCACAGCCAGGAGTACCAGCCTGTGGAATGTGCCATAGTGGTCAACACAGCGGGGGCCTGGTCCGGGCAAATCGCAGAGCTGGCTGGTATTGGGAAGGGGCCACCTGGCACCCTGCAGGGCACCAAGCTGCCCGTGGAGCCGAGGAAAAGGTGACAACACCCCTTACCCTGAGGCAGCTGAGGGGGCGATGAGAAGAGAGTCGGGGAGGGGTTGCTGTCCCCACTGCTTCTTAACACCGCTGGTCACGGCAGGTATGTGTACCTGTGGCACTGCCCCCAGGGGCCAGGCCTGGAGGCTCCGCTCCTTGCAGACCCCAGTGGAGCCTATTTCCGCCGAGATGGATTAGGCAACAACTACCTGGGCGGCTGCAGTCCCACTGCGGTGAGCTCCATGGGTCAGGGTGCCGGGAGGGGGATGGGGGTTTCGGTGAGGGGTCAGGCTTCCTTGGAAGGCCTGGCACCGGTAGTGATGTAGCAGTCCCTTTTGGGTTGGAAGTGGGGACTCCCCCCCTTATCCCCCACCTACAAGGGGACTGATTAAAGGGGTCAGTGAGATCTGGGTCTGCCCTTGTGTCACAGGCAGCGTAAGCCTTGTGCCCACCTCTCCCCCCAGGAAGAGGAACCGGACCCAGGGAACCTGGAAGTGGACCACGACTTCTTCCAGGATAAGGTGTGGCCCCTTTTGGCCCAGAGGGTACCAGCTTTCGAGACTCTCAAGGTAACTGGAAGGAGATGGCTGGCACTGGGACGTCTCGGTGCCCTTGGACAGCCTGTCCACACCTCAGTGCCTCCACCCCACATCTGCTGAGGACCCATCCTGTCCACCCCCTCAGCCGTGGTGGAGGGTGCTGTGTGCAGACCCTGACCGGGAGTGAGATGGCGCAGTTCGGCAGCCCCCCGAGAACCCCACGTCTTGTGTACTTGCAGGTCAAGAGCGCTTGGGCTGGCTACTATGACTACAACACCTTTGACCAGAACGGCGTGGTGGGCCCCCACCCCCTGGTCGTCAACATGTACTTTGCAACGGGCTTCAGTGGCCACGGGCTCCAGCAGGCCCCTGCCGTGGGGCGGGCAGTGGCAGAGATGGTGCTGGAGGGCCACTTCCAGACCATCGACCTGAGCCCCTTCCTCTTCAGCCGCTTCTACTTGGGAGAGAAGGCCCAGGAGCACTGTATCATCTGAGCCTGTCAGCTCTCCACGGGCCCCACTGCCCATCTGTCACCCTGGGCTCTAATTCTGGCCCGTGTTCACACCCACCTCACCGCTTGATTCCTCCTCAGCCCCATGCTGGGGTCACCTCCACCTTCTCATCCAGGTCATCTATATGGCTGGGCAGGCAGGCAGACCACTGCACCCGAGGCCCAGGCTGACAGAGAATGATGGGGCGGGACCCCAGGACTGGTCATGGCTTAGGCTGATGCCAGCCAGCCATAGCCCAGCTGGACAGAACACCTCAGGGGACCTGAGCACCGTGGCCCAGGACTGGCTCCTTCCTGGTTCCTACCCAGAAAGAGTGCCTCTGCCCATCTCTGCACACCCCAGCAGAGCGCAGGCAGGGAGCATTCGGGGGCATCCTGGCCCAGATCTATGGACTTGTCTGTTTACCCTATTTATCAATCAGTAAATGTGATTAACTCCTTCCTTTCAGTCTTCTGTCCCTTCATCTTTTCACCTCACAGCAGTTGTTTTTGAAGCACCCGCTGCCTTTGGTACCAGGCTGGGAGGAGCACAGGAGCCTTCTTAAATCCTGAGTGTGAACCATCTTGTTTGCACCCTAGTTCCCCCTCTCCCGAGTTCCTGCAGGGGTTTGGCTGCAGACGGAAGGAATGTGTTCGTTCACCTATTGGGTATTGATTCAGCTCCTACTCTTGGCCAGGCCTACATACTAGAGACTCATCAGCAGGCAGAGCACAGTGTCTGTCCTCACTGGGGTGTTTCCACCTCTGATCTGCCTGGCCCCTCGCCTCTAGATCGGGTACAGTGCAGTCCCTGGGCGCTGGGAGTAAGCACAGGACGCGGACTCCCACCCGGCTGGGTGTTTCTCCGGCAAGCTTCCCGGGGAAGTTGACCTCGGAAGCTGAGCCTAAAGGATCGGCATTTTAACAAAGTGAATGGGCGGGTGGGGGGTGGGAACCGGAAAAGCAGGGGCGGTAAGCCCAGGCTGAGGGAAAAAGCATACATAAAAGCCTGGGGCCAAGAATTAATAAGTAGGGTGTCCTGGCTAAATCGCGGAGTGGAGGCAGAGGGGTAGGGAGGAGCCCGGCGGGTCACACTCCACGTTAGCGCCCGCAGAGCAGCGCCCGGCCACGCGCTTGGACCGGAGCCCAGGGGAGCGTGCCAGGTGCGCGCGGCCCGGGGCTGCCTTCCCCGCTGCCCCGGCGCCGCCCTCTCCGCGTTCCAGCCCCGCCTTACCACTCACTGTGTGCGGCCTTTGGAAAAGTCGTTCAATCTCCCTGCGTTATTTTCCTCGATTGTATCAAAAGAAAAAAGGTATAAACGCTTCCTTTGCAGGGTGTTGAGGGGAGGCAATGAATGAAATAAGGGCTTCTTTCTTTCTCCCCGATTGGCTGCCGGTTCTCCTGGTGGGTTTCGGGGAACTTGGGAGTGAAGACTCATCTCCAGGCTTCCGGCGGGTCAGTGGCTGCGCAGCTGCCCACGAGCGTCCCGGCCGGCCCGGGGGAGGCGGGCACGAAGGACGCGGCTGCCCGGGACTGGGCGCCCCCTCGGGTCGCACTCGGAGCGCAGGAGCGGCGGCGGGAGGAGGGGCCGCGGGCCAGGCGCCTCGGCGCTTCCGGGGCAGCGGGCGGCCGGCGGCCGGCGGCCGGCGGCACTTCCCTGGGCGGGGCGGCCGGCACGGCGCCGCCGGAGCCCGCGCCCCGGACCGGCCACACCGCGACGGGGCCGCCGCGCACCCAGGCGCAGGTGAGCGCTGGGCGGAGGCGCGGGCGGGCGGGAGCGGGAGCGGCGGGGCCCCGCGGCCCGGGCGGGTCAGGAGGGCGGCAGGACCGGCAGGGGCCCCGCGGGCAGTGGACCCCTGCGTCCGGTGGACCCCCGAGTCTGATCCCACTAGCGGCCCGAATCCCCCCGATACCTGTCCCGGACTTGCCCCTCCCTGCGGCCCCTCTGCGCGGCTCACCGCCGTCCTCTCTGCGTTCCTTCACCTGGCTGCCGTGTAGCACCCACAAGGCGGAAACAGGGTGGAAAGGCCCTCGGAGAGACCTGTCACCTTCTCTGTCGCCGAGAAGCCGGTGCAGGGAGCCCTCCTTGAGCTTGAGGAGCCTGGCTCGGCCAGGTGGCTTCTGTCTTGAACTGTAGATTCTTTTCCTCCCACAGTCTCCTCGCCTCCTCTGCTCCGGTCGCAGCCTCTCCCTCTGCCCTTCTGATGGCCTTTGTGACAGTGTTTCAGCGAGGACAGGGTTTTATTTAGGGTTAAGGGCCTATCGAGGAATCCTATACACAATCATTTCTCGAACATCTACCGTGGGCTGGGCAACGTGTGACAGCAGCGAACAGGACAGTGCGCCCACGTCCTCCTCCTGGAGACGTTAGAAATCACACACAAGTGCCGCTAAGAGACGGGAGGTGTGGACTGCAAACCGCGGAGCTGACGCACCTAACCTAGGCGACTCGGAGGGTCAGGAATGACCGACTGTCAGAGGAAGTCACATCTAGTTATTTTTAAAGCCCTTTTAAAAAACTGAACTGCAACCTGTGTACAGAGAAGTGCGCAGCTCTTAAGTGTGCAGCTTACTCAGTATCACACAGTGAACAGTCCCGAGCAGCCGCGTTCAGAGTAAGTAAAACATTACTGGCACTCCAGACGCCCTCCTATATGCCCGCTTCCAGGGACTACTTTCACCTACGGGTAACTGCTGTCCTGGCTTCTAACAACATAAATAGTTTTACTTAATGTTGAACTTCTGATACTTGGAATCATACTCAGGTACTTTTTGTGTATGATGTTTTATACTTAATATATAGATTGCCCCACGTTGCATTTAGCAGTTCATTTCTTTTCCCTGAAGTGTAATTTTGCACTTATGGATAGACCACAGTTTATTCTTACATTCTACATTGAACCCAGGACCTCGTGCATGCTAAGCATGTGCTCTGCCACTTTGAGCTATACCCTCCCACTGCTGAGACATTCTTATGTTGGTCTTTTGGTCAATATTCATAAGCACTTCTGTTGAGTATATCCCTAGGAGTGGAACTGACCACTGTGTTTGTGTTCGGCTGTAGTCTATAATGCCAGTTTTTCAAGCTCCTTGTACCAATTTACACTCCCACGGGCAGCACCAGAGTTCCTCCACTCTCTTACCAATACTTGATATTGTCTGTCTTTTTCATCGCAGTCACTCTGTTGAGTGTGTGGGAAGTGGGGTTGCACTGAGGTTTAATTTGCATTTCTCTGATGACTAATAGATTGTGCATCTTTTCATATGTCTGTTGGGCATTAGGATATCCTTTTGTTAAGTATCTGTTCAATTCTTCTGCCCATTTTTCCAAGAGATTGTCTCTCTTTTTCTTACCAGTTGATTAGCGCTCTTAAAAATTCTGGATATGGTATACATTGGCTATATATATTTTTTAAATATCTTCTCTCTCTCTCAGGTGATTGCCTTTTCACTCTCCTAACAATGTCTTTTGAAAAATAGAAGTTCTTCATTTTAATGTTGTCCAATTTATTATTTTTTCCCTTATGGTTCTATTATTTATGGCTAGTTTAAAAAGAAATCGTTGTCTATCTTGGGAGGGTAGGGGGTGGCTGAAATGGGTGAAGGTGGTCAAAAGGTATAAATTTCTAGTTATAAAATAAATAAGTCCTGGGATGTCATGTACAACATGGTGACAATGGTTAATAATACTCTACTGTATATTTGAGAGTGCCTAAGAGAGTAGCACTTAAAAGTTCTGATGATAAGAAAAAAATTCGTAATTTTGTGTGCTAATGGATGTTACCTAGACTTATTGAGATGATTATTTCCCAGTAGGTACACATACTGAATCATTGTGTTGTACACCTGAAATTAATGTAATGTTACATGTCAGTTATATCTCAATTTTTAAAAATCTGATAAATAATCAAAGTCAAGATGCTAATCTCCTATATTTTCCTCTAAAAGCTTTATTGTTATCCTCACAAATACCTACTATCCATTTGAAAAAAAATTTTTTTTTGGTATAGTGTGATATATGGGTCAAGATTCATAAATAAGTAAAAATAAACTAGCTGTATTTTATACACAAGGCTGTCTAAATTGACCCAGCACCATCTATTAAAAAGGCCAGCTTTCCCCCTGCACTGCAGTGTCAGCTTTGTCATAAATCAGGAGACTGTATGGAAGGGGTCTGTTTCTGGACACCCTATTCTTCCATCTGTCTGACCTTGTGCACCAATATCTCTGTGCCTTGATTACTGTTGCTTTAGAGTAAGTCTTTATTACTCTGGTAGTGGAAGTCCTCTTAAAGTTCCTCTCTAAAAATTGTAGGGTTTTAAAAAAAATCTAACCCAGCCCCCAAGGTAATTTTCAAAAATACATAAATAGCCGTCATTTTGTAAGCTCAAAAGGGAACTAATGTACAAAGGCATAATTCGTAAACTGCATCCATCATTAAATCTACTGCTGACACAATCCACATGGCATTCAGTGCCTGCGTATATTGACGTGAGACCTGCAGCAAAGTAAATACAAAATAAATTCACACCATTTCAGGTAAAAATGGCCTTGAGTACATATATAGTTTCAAAACAAAGGGAATTTTTTTAAACTAAAAAACTGTTTTCCAAGATCCAGTTTGTTACTTTTTGTTGTTATCTTTTGTTGATAACAACAAAAAGTAACAAAGGCCCAGGAAAGGCCCGGGAAAGTCTTCTGCTGGGGTCTCACCTGGCCACAGTCCAGGTGTCAGCTGGGGCTTCGACGCCATCAGAGATGCAAATGAGAAAAGATCCATTTCCAAGCCCCCTCGGGTTGTTTGTTGGCAGAATTCATCACCTTGCAGTTGTAGGACTGAGGTCTGTTTTCTTGCTGGCCATTAGCTGGACACCACTCGCAGCTTCTGGAGGCTGTCCAAAGTTCCTTGATACCCGGCCCTCTCATGACACGGAAAATTCTCCCAAGTCAGCAAGGGAGTGTCTCTCCAGGCTGCTGAGATGGACTTTTACACTGGCACCCACACATATGCACATACATACATATGTATACAATATGGATGTATGTATGCATATACATATATACACACATGATCTTATATATATATTTCCAGTTTCTAGAAGCTGCCGCAGTTCTTGCTCACGACCCCACGTTACATCGACCTCAGCTTCTGCTGTCACATCTCCTCTCTCCCTCTGACCCTCCAGCCTTCCTCTTCTAAGACTTTTGTGCTTACCTTTGGCCCACCTGGATGACCCAGGATAGTCTTCCCATCTCCAGCTCCTTAGTCACACCTGCAAAGTCTGCTTCTGTCAAGTCGGGTAGCTTCTTTTCCCTGGTTCTGAGGATTGAGAGGTGAACATCTTTGGGGGACCACCGTCCTATCTACCACAGACAGTGATTCCAGCTTAACACAAATGTAATGTGAGTTACACAGGATACAGATTCTAATCATAGGCCTGCATAGGTTTCAGTACATTCCCTGTATGAGAGATACCAGAGACCAGTTAGATACTGGAGAATACTTAATACACTTCAGATTTTACACAGTGAAACCTTATAGTATGTACCTCACGCATGAAGTTCCTTCATATAATATTGAAAAAGTATCCCAGGAACGCTGAAGGTGACATACTCTTGCTTGTTTTGAAGAAGGTTTTCACTAATTTTCTGTTAAGTCTTTGTAATTATCTCCAAAGTAGGTATTTAGGTCTCTATCTTTCTGCTGGATGAATTTCTTTTTAAAGCACAGGGAAAAGTGACTACACGTAAGGCCACACAACAAACCAAAGAACAGACAGAGATAGTGATGAGACCCTCCTGCTGGAGATTTGAGTTCATTATCTTCTTATCTGCTTGACAGCAATGGCTTCTATAGCTCAATATGTGACTATCATGAAATCCTGTAAAGATTAAAGCACATTTGAGTGTGATCGCTCCACGGCCTCAGCTGCACAAGAACTGAAAAGCAGCAAGGAAAGTGCGGTAGGGTTGTGGCTTCTAGGAAGCAGGCAGTGTGTACGGTTAATGGCACTTACCCGCACTCTTGCTCAATTA
Organism: Camelus dromedarius; assembly: GCF_036321535.1. Classification (NCBI taxonomy): domain Eukaryota; kingdom Metazoa; phylum Chordata; class Mammalia; order Artiodactyla; family Camelidae; genus Camelus; species Camelus dromedarius. Next base: position 14,828,915 of record NC_087469.1, read on the forward strand.
TCCTGTGTCAGACATGCTGTTATTTCCTTTGTCTAAGCTTTTCCATAATGTCAATCACTAGGGCTTTTACCAAGCCACTTCCAGTGGCTCTTAGGCAACTGGATTTCTTCTTAACCAAGCAATAAAAAAAGGCAATTACCAAAAAGCACCATGTATTGCCAAAAGGGTAAGTCATCTGATAAAATGAGAAACTGAAACTTTTAAATCTACATCTGTTAAGTGTTATGTTAATTTGGAACCTGTAGGCTATCATTAAAAATATCAAATAATTCTCAGTTTGTGAGTGGCTCAAAGACAAATAGTGAATGTTCAAATTTAAATGCAATTAAAAATATTTAAATAATATCAAAAGCGAGTGACATTATATCTACTAAGAGGGGGGAGGGGGAAGAACATCTTGAAAGGTTGCACTGAAGATGTCAAGAGACAGCAACCCCTGAGCAGGAGAAGGATTTCAAAAGCTAACAGTGGTTACCAGGCATTGGCGCAACTTCACTACTTCTACGGTCTGAGATCCAGAGTATTGGGTAGGAAAAGAAACACAGGCTCTTGCTAATGTTCTCCTTTTCATGTCCTTTTGGCTGGCTTGGCAGCTATCTGCTTTTCTTTTCCAAATATACCTCTGGCCCCATAGCCCTTTCCAATTCTTCCTTCCGTCCCCCGACCCCCACCCTCTGCTGCTGCAGCTTAAGTTCTCCTTTTTTTTGAACTTGGGTATGTTTTCGTGAGTCATCAGTATCTCTTGTCTTCTGTGCTTCATCTTGGCATAAGGGTGTTCAGCAGTTAGCAGAACAAAGCACTGTTGTCCAACGCTGGTGGACAGCCTTTAAATTTTGGAAACTCTTGTCTCGGTGTGTCTGTTCATACCCGTTGTTCTGACTGCTTTGACCTCTGCAGGTCCATCAAGTCGTGAGGAAGCAGACCTTGCTCTACAGCCAAGTTCTCCGCCAGCCCTTCATCTTCAGAAGTGTCACTAGAATGTAGTGGCTTCATCACAAATCAGGGCGGGCTCTGCTCCAGGCAGTGTCCTCCCAGAAACCTAGGCTGAAAGAACCTCCACCATCAGGGACATTGGCCATTGTGCTAGACAGGGAACATGGCAAGCTGCCCATCTAAGGTACTCCTGGTCCTTCGCACTTCCATGTACATTTAGAAGCCGTTTGACTATCCCTTCCCTCCAAAAAAACAAAAACTTTCTGAAATTTGGGGTAGCATAGATCTAAAGAGTAGTTTTAGAGGGGAGGGTGTAGCTCAGTGGTAGGGTGTATGCCTAGCATGCATGAGGTCTTGGGTTCAATCCCTAGCACCTCCACTAAAATAAACAAACAAACAAACAAACAAACCTAATTACCTCCCCCCTAAAAAAGCAAACAAAATTTTTTTAAAAAGAGTAGTTTGGGGAAAACTGATTATAATACTGAGTCTTCTAAACCATGAACATAACATAACCATCCAATATCTGGATTATTTTAAACACATACTAACCCATACTGTTTTCTGGGCATTGTATGCAATGGACCGTTAGCAGTTTACACAAATCATCTCATGTAATCTCCACAGTAATGCTGAGCAGGCTCTAGCATCATTTCATGTCACAGATGGAAAATCTAAAGTTTGGCAAGATGGAGTCTGCCAAAAGCCCCGGTTAATAAGAGATCTGGGTGCTCTGCCTGCAGACTCTTCGGTCTTCACCCCTGTGTGACACTACCTCCCCGCGGACAGCTGAGGGAGATGGGGAGGGAGGGATGGAGGGAGTGATTCAGGGGAAGGCAGACTTGGAGGTTTCTTACACGTGCCCTCTCTCTACTGCTAAGCGTCTGTCTGCCTCGATACGTAATTATTTGACCAAACAGCAATGGACGTTCTTCTCTGATTTCAGCATTTACACAGGAAGCTCCTATAAAGAGCTGCCTGCTGGCCGCCCTTCCGCAGATCCCAAATGCTCTCCGAGCTGGGTGGAGCAGAGAACAGTCACTGACCTGGTCATGCTGAGTTCATACGCTGTAAGTCTGACTGCTACACAGGTCGGGGTTTATCTAGAAAGCAGCTCTCATCACAGGGCCATCTGTCCCTAATCCCATAAGGGATGAGACTGAGCCTCTGTCAGGCACAAGGAGAGAACGAGCATCCAGAGCCTGTGTGCTGGGGCCAGGAGGAAGGGGAGTGTGGCTTTTGTGATCCTCTCTGTCTCTTGTAGGATGGCTGTTCCATGAGGTCAAGACTGGGTCCCCTCCCATCTCCCACTTTACCAATGCCTGGTCTCATGGGGTTAGTTCGGAGCCCAACACTATGGCATCATCAACCTCCTCCCCAGCTCCTCGCTCCAGGTCCAGGAAGCCTCTGGGCAGGATGGCTGGTGAGTGGATGCAGACTCCAAATTCCAGGAGGCTGCCTGGTCTGTATATGGGCCCTGGAGAGAGGCAGGAAGGCTGACGACAGGGGCTCCTGCCTTGACCTTGGTGCCCAGAGGCTCTGTGGGGAGCAAGAAGAGGAGGCGTCCATCAGGGAACCCTCAGTCCTCTGGCTCACGGGTTTTCCAGGTGTGCTCAGCTCCTCTTCCCAGCCTGGAAACTACTGTGCTGAGTGCTTTACACTGTGTCTCTTGTCGCCCACATCTTCAGAACCATTCCAAGGAAGGAGCCAAGCAGAGAGAGCAAACAAATCCATCTCCAGAACACCAGACTTTCTATCCCTATAAGAAGGAGACAGCTGAATTGAAATCATCTAGAGTCCTCACAATATACCACACACTCCATTATCTCAGTTAATCTTCAACAACAGCTAAAATGAACCCATTTTACAGATGAGGAAATGGACACAGAAACTGACTTGCTTCAGATCATACAGAAAGCAAACAGCAGGTCCACAGTCAAATCTGTGCCCGACTCCAAAGCGTGGTTCTGAGTCATTCAGCTCCAAGCTCTCCAGGAGCTCTGAGCAGTGGCCGCCTCCCACACTTTACCCATTTAGCCACAAGCTCGGGTTTCTCAGGACCAAACACATGCCAATCCCTGCCCCTCTCTCCCTCCCATAATGGGGAGCCCCTTAATCGAAATCCACCTCCCCTCAGTGCTGAGAGTGGGTTTGGGGACTAATCTTTACCAGCTTCGTGTGGTTCTACTTAACAGTCTCACAGGTGGTTGACTAGTCAGCTCGTGGGAAGTTCTGGTTAGGATAGGCTAGGGTTACCACAAATCAAAGGGCCTGGAGCAGGCAGTCATTCTTCCCAGTCAGGCTGGTATAAACAGCCAGAGTTCTTGTCTTTTTTTTTTTCTTCTCCTCTCTCATATTGTTATACTAAAGTTGTTTGTGTGTTTTTTTAATTATTGAGGTATAATTGACATATAACATTCTATTAGTTTCAGATATACAACATAATGATTCAATATTTGTATACGTTGTGAAATGGTCACCACAGTAAGTCTAGTTAACATCCATTATCATACATAGTTATAGACTTCTGTTTCTTCTTGTGATGAGAACTTTTTTTAGGGAGGTGGTAATTAGGTTTATTTATATACTTATTAGAGGAGGTACTGGGGATTGAAACCAGAACCTCCTGCATGCTAAGCATGTGCTCTACCACTTAAGCTATACCCTCCCCTCTCTTCTTGTGATGAGAACTTTTAAGGTCTACTCTCTTAGCAACTTTCAAATATGCAATATGTATTGTTAACTATAGCGGACAGGCTGGACATGACATCCCCATTGACTTATAAAACAGCCAGAGTTTTATGTATCCCCAAACCTTTAAAGATAAGGGGGACTTTGCGGCAAGTCCGGAAGGCTATACACACTAGCAGAGCAGCAGGTGTGGAAATAAGGTGGGCAGGGGAGATGGGTGGGGTCCTGCCTGGGTGGCTCCTCCCTGCTGTGCACTGGGGGCCAGAGCAGTGTTTCTCCCCACAGACTGGTTCAGGCAGGCCCTGTCCAAGAAGGCCACGAAGACGCCCGTCTCCCCGGAATGCTCCCCCAGTGACGTTTCACAGCCGAGCTCACGGGACAGCCCCCCACCCCTGGGCCCCTGCTCAGAGGCGTCTTCCACCCCAACACCGAGACGCGCAGGCGCCGAGAGCAGCCTCGGCGGCGGCGGCAGCAGCAGCAGCGGTGGCCGCTGGAGCAAGGACTACGATGTGTGCGTGTGCCACAGCGAGGAGGACCTGGCGGCCGCCCAGGAGCTGGTCTCCTACCTGGAGGGCCACGCTGCCCGCCTGCGCTGCTTCCTGCAGCTTCGCGATGCCACCCCAGGCGGCGCCATCGTGTCCGAGCTGTGCCAGGCGCTGAGCAGCAGCCACTGCCGCGTGCTGCTCATCACCCCGGGCTTCCTCCGGGACCCGTGGTGCAGGTACCAGATGCTGCAGGCGCTGAGCGAGGCCCCCGGCGCGGAGGGCCGCACCATCCCGCTGATGTCAGGCCTCAGCAGAGCCGCCTACCCCGCCGAACTGCGCTTCATGTACTTCGTGGACGGCCGGGGCCCCGATGGCGGCTTTCGCCAAGTCCAGGAGGCTGTCCTGCGGTGTAAGCTGTGGGGTGAAGGGAAAGGGGGGGAGGGGCTTCAGCCAGAGCGCCTGCTCTACTTTGGCTTTTAGGGGACGCCCACTGTGGCCCAGCACGGGCGGATCTTGTATTGCACTTTGCTTTATTGCATTTAGCAGATACTGCGCGTTTTTACAAGTTGGAGGTTTGCGGCAACGCTGCGTTGTCAGAGGACGGTTAGCCTTTTTTTTAACCGGTAAAACATTTTTTTAAATTAAGGCCTGTGCATTGTTTAAAAAACATAATGCTGTTTGCACACTTAACAGACTACAGACTAGTGTACGCATCACTTTTATGTGCGTGGGAAGCCAAAAAGATTTGCGTGACTCCCTTTACTGCCATGTTGGCTTTATCGCGGTGGTTTGGAACTGAACTCGCACTCTAAGGTGTGCCTGTAGTTCCAAATGCAGACTCTAGAAGACTGTGTTACTTGGGCAAGTTACTTAACTGCTCTGTGCCTGGGCTTTCTCATTGGTTAAATGATAGTGATACTGTATACCTAAGTAAGTATATACACTAAGTAAGCATTCAGAACAGGGCCTGGCACGTGTAAAGTACTCGTAACAGGCAGGGCCTAGCGCACAAGTCCTCAATAAGTAATAGCCATTATTATCATTATTAGTATTAATAGTGTGAGGTTTCTCTCTCTGAGGTCCAGTTGGAGATGACCCCCAAGAGCTGGGAAGATGCCAGGAGGGACCCTGGTTTAGTATTGGTTTAGTAAGGCAAACAGGTGCAAAATAGTAGGAAAGACTTGCCTAGGACACACATACCCAGGGAAGGGGCATAATGTTACAGTGCGTTTGTAAGTAAAATAGACCAAAATGTAGCAGAGGCAGGGGCCTGTGGGGAAAAACAGAGATGCTGGGATTTGAGGAGAGGGACAAGCCCTGATTCTGTTTGGTCTCTTTCAGATCTGCAGAGCCTCAGCTGACACTTCGCTCACCATGGGACCCAGAAAGTTGGAGCAAAGCAGGAAATGGAGTTAGAGAGCCCAGGGCCTTGCAGGGCCTTGGATTCCAGCAGATATGCTGAGTTGTAAGGAACGAGTTGGCAGCATGTTGTATGTGACCCTGGGATCTGATTGCCTATGCCTTCCATTACTGTGGGCTCCCAGGAAGGCCCCGGGGAAACTGGGGACCCTCCCAGGTAAGGCAGTGAGGAAGCTGGGGACTTCCCCAGGAAGGCCTGGGGAAGCTGGGGACTCCCCCAGGAAGGCCATGGGGAAGCCAGAAAGCAGAGGTGGGAGGAGCTGCTGATACCAAGATGATCACCCATGTCTTGCCTCCTGCCTAATTGGATATGCAGCCTGGCACGTAGTGCCCATGGCTTCTTCCCATGGAATCAAGTGCTGGCGAAGGATGCATTCCTCCCGACGAAGGGACTCGCCTGCTTAAGAAGCCGGAAGCCCAGACTGCTGGCCTCAGCTGGGTGGTTTTCCCAGCTGCGCGGGGCAGCCCTGAGCAGGCGGCAGGAGGGAGCATGAGTCTTTCACACTCACAGTGCTGCTCCCGCTGCCTCCCGGGGACGGCCTTCACTTCTGAAAGCTACGTGGAAGACATACTCAGCACGGTCCTGTATTTCTTTTTACTGCCTGCCTGTCATTAAAGGCTCAAACCTAGAAACCATTCTGAACAGACAGGAGAGGACAGGGAGCAGGCAGGGTGAAGGAGAGGAAAGCTCAGCCCCTTCAGCTGGGTTCAAAAGCCCACCCGCCGATGCTTTGACATCTGGGGGCCTCATCGGGGGTCTGGCCAGCCAGAATTCATGCTTTTCCGGTAGCTCCCTCCCCTCTGCACTCAGAAGAATCAGCGTACTTCTTCTGGCAGATGACCGTGTACCTTGTAGGATAGTCAAAGTTTCATTCAACTGTTCTCAATAGAAGTTGTTTTGATTGTTGAGTTGAAATGAATTTATTAGTCCCCCAACATGTACTTTTGTGTCTCTTCTCTCACTTTCCCCTACCATTTCTCCTCCTTTGACTGCAAGGAATTTATATATTTTAAAGTGAGATATAATTGACATATTAGTTTCAAGTGTACATGATTCGCTATTTGTATATATTGTGAAAAAATTTTTATTTTTAATTACAAATTATCTTATTACATATGGAAGGACTAAAGAATAGTATAATGTATAGTCATGTACCCAACACCCAGCTTAGAAGCAAAACCTTACACTCCCCATTCTCCTCCCTTCTCCCACCGGAAGTCACCACTATTCTGAATTTTTAATGCATCATTCTTAGCTGTTCTCTGGGAATTTATTACACATGTACGCAGCCCTGACAACATACTTACTTTTACATGGTTTTATACTTTACATAAATGGTGTTATCTTTATATTCTGCAAAATCCTTTTTATAAACCATGTTTGTAAGATGTGTGTTGACGCGTGCAGCTCCAGGAAGCTCACTTTCATTCCGTTATGTAAATAGACCACTGTTTACAGTTGCACATTCTTTCACAAAAGGACACTTGGTTGTTTCCAGTTCTTTCGCTATTAAAAACAATGAGCCTATGAACATTTTTATTCTTGTAAATGTTTCCAGGAGCAAGATTTTCTAGAATTTAGTCTAGATAGGGAACAGCTGGGTAGTCAAGAATACACCTCTTCGGTTTTGTTAAGACGATACTAAATTTTCTTCCAAATTGGTTGTGCCAATTTTTGTTCCTACCATTTGCCTATAAGGGTTGCCACTTTTTCATGTTCTTGCTAACACGTAGGATTATCAGATTTTTAAATGTTTGCTAATCTGGTGGTTGAAAGCTGGTATCCTATTGTCATAATATTCTCTTTTCCTTTTGCCTTTTTTATGAAAAAGAATTTTTTTTCTACTAAATGAAAGAGGAAGTTTGATGAACCTTCATACACCTATCATCGAGTTTCAACCATTACCAGAGATAAGCTTGTATTTATTACCTACCCATTCCCTCCCCACTAGATCATTTTGAAGTAAATCCCAGGTATTATTTTTTTCCTAAATATTTAAGTATGTATTAGTAGTTTTTTTAAAAAAATATGACCACAATATAACAGCATATTTTAAAGAACAGAAGTTTTATTTTTTATATAAAAACTTTTACCTATTACTTTGTAGTCTGTGCTTTTTGTGTCTTCTTTAGGAAGTCTTTCCCTATTCCTATATTTTCTTCTCGAAGTATTTCACATTTAGGTCTTTAATCCAACTGGATGTTTTATTTGAGTTTGTTTTTGTTGTTATTCCTCTTGGTGTCTGAGTCAGAGAGCCATTTGTTTTTCCCATATGAATACCCATTATTTACTGACTAGTCCATCCTTCCCCCCACTGATTGTGATGTCACTGCTGCCATGTTGTCATACTCAGGGGTCTACTCCTGGGCGTTCAGGCTCCTCTCTGTCTGTTCGTGCATCCGTGCGTCAGTGGCTTACTGACGGTGGTGGTTAGTGAGCCTCAATAAACCTGCCAGTCCTCCCATGCCTCTTACTCCTCAAAATCACAGTTCCTTTACTCTTTCATATAAATTCTTTATTCAATTTGTCAGTTGCCAGGAAAATGCCAATTAGTGTTTTACTGGATTTACATTGAGATTAATTTGGAAAGAATAGATGTTTTAATGATACCTGAATCTTTCTCACCAAAAAAATGGTATGTCTCCATTTATATCTTTAAATGTATTTCAATAAAACTTTGTAAATCTTTTCCATATTGGTTAGTCTCATGTTTTATGAGATTTATTCCTTAGTACTTCATATTTTCTATTGCTACTATAAAGTGTATTTTAAAAATTATATTTTTTGTCTATTACTGGTAGAAAGGATTGCATTTTTCATATTGACCTAAGCAAACTGCTGAATTATTTATTCTACAAGACTGTAGGCTTTGTTGGGTTTCTATAAAAAACAATCATATAATTTGCAAAACAAAACAAAAACTAGAGTTCCTTGTCTTTTTCTGCTGCCTAGGACTGCCAGTAAAATGTTGAAAGTGACAATAGTAGCTATCTTTGTCTAAATCATGATTTTAAAGGAAATGCTTCAAACATTTCACCACTACATGTGACATTTGTTGTAGATTTTCGGTTTGGTACATATTTTTCAACAAGTTGTAAGTTTACTATTGTTCCTAGTTGATTAAGACTTTTACCTATCTTGTATAGGTTTGAAATTTAATATAAAATTTCTACATCTACCGAGATGATGTGGTTTTCCCCCTTTTAAATGGTTACTGCAGTGAATAACATTAGATTTTCTAGTGTTAAGCCAGCCTTACATTCCTGGGGTAAACGCAAATTGACCGTGATGAATTATTACCTTTCTTATAAATCACAGGATTCAGATCGCCAACATGTTCTTTAGGATTTAACATCTATGCCCGTATGTAGGATTGGCCCATAATTGTCCTTTCTTGTGTAATCCTTTTCCGCTTTTGTTACCAGTTATACCAGCTTTCTTCAGAAATAATTTTTTTTGAGAGGGTGGTAATTAGGTTTATTCATTTATTTATTTTTAGAGGAGGTACTGGGGACTGAACCCAGAACTTTGTGCATGCTAAGCATGCGCTCTACCACTTGAGCTATAGCCTTGCTCCTAGAAATAATTTTTTTTTAGAAATAATATTCAGTGAAGAAGTAAAGCTTGGAATTAATTGTTCCCTGAATGTTGAGTAGACTCATCTGTAAATCCATTTTAGCCCAGCATTTTTTGCAAAGGGTTGGGGGAGGATTTAAAATCACAGTTTCAGGGTCTTAAAGAGTTATAGATCTATTTAGATTTTTCATTTCTTCTAGAGTCAATCTGGTATACAGTAAATAGTAAAGAATAGAAGACTGCTTTACATAGATTTTTCAGTTTGAATTCGTGGATCCCACGGGCAGTATGAATCTGAATTCTAAACCTGCATGAAGATTGGTCTGTGATTATGGTGATCACAAATTTTTATGGGATTTCTGCTTTCTTCATTTCACAGCCAGATGTTGAGGCAGATAAGCTTCCTAAATATCTTGTCTCCTTTAGTGGGGCAGCTTTTTTTTTTTTTCTTTTAATAGTTGGCCCTTTCATTGAGGTGGTGGCCCTTTAGAGATCTCTGGGAAGTTCTCTCTTCCAGCCCCTCACTTGCACAAGCCCAGGCCTGTGCCTTCAACATCACAGTTAAAGCCCAAGGCTCTCAAGTCCTAGAAACCAGCAATCACCCTTAGAACTCCAGCTTCATAGCCACTTATGATGCTATAGGTTTATGCTCCCACATTTTTCATTTCTGAAAATTTTATGTTCTTGAGAGAGCAGAAATGTAACCAGAAGTATGTTTTTAATTTTGCATCTGGAATGTTCAGGTGTTTTTAGCTGACTTGTTTTGAGGATATCATAAAACCTGAAATGGAAGTGTCTAGTCTTTCTTTAAAAAACAAAAAATGGGGGAGAAGTTTTGACATTCCACAAGAAAATGGAAGGATTAAAGCTTAAAGACTAGGGCGTCTCAGTGATAACCTTCTAATCCAGCAACGTCCAGGGGAACTTTCTGTGGTGATAAAATTGTTCCACATTTGCTGTCCAAGATGGTAGCCATGAGCCATATGTGGCTATTAAGCACTTGAAACGTGGCTGCATGACTGAGGAACTGAATTTTATATTTTATTTACTTCTAATTAATGTAAAGGTAAATAGCTGCATGTGGCTAGTGGCTATTGGATAGGGCAGTGCAGAGCCTTCTAATGCTTCCAAACAAGCTGGACTAAAAAATTATCAACAGACAAATGCCTTTTTCTAGAAAGCAGAGACTTCACTCCCCTGAAGTTTCTACCAAAGCCCCCATAATTTCAACTGGTCTTGCTAATAGTCCAGCTGGTCACTGAAGCTTTTGTGGGGACTGGGGAGGGAAGCTAGAGAAAGTGCTAGAAATTGAAGTGGACCACAGCAAGCTCACCCAACAGTGCTTTGAAACCCTTCTCCTCAATATGCTCCCACCCACCAAATTAAAAAAAAAAAAAAAAAAGATGGATGATGAGTAGAAAACACCAATGGTTTGCAGACAAAAAATGTTGCCCGTCATTTCAGTAAGTAACAAATGTTGCCTGTCATCAAGGCGTCAGCCATGGCAGCCGCCCCAATGGAGCACCTTGAGGGGAATTCAGGATGAAGAGAAACAGGGTATTGGCCCCAGATACTTAAGACACATATCTAAGGAATAATTCAGTGAGCCCAGACTCTTGCATCTTCCTGTACATAGAAAAGCAATAAAATCATTAATTCAAGGTGTCTATTTTTTGTAATAAGTAATATCTTGATTTTCAAATACTTTTTTTTTTTTTTTTACCAGCAAAAACTCATATATCCTGGCTCCTCCCTTACCTCTTTGGAACAGTTCCTCAGCATTATTTGAGAGGCTGTCTCCTGGGCTATATTTCTCAGTAAGTTTGCCAAATAATAACTCGCAAATTTTAGGTTGTGCATTTTTTTCAGTTGGCAGCTTTCAGCAGAGGTGAACTGAGTTTTCAGGAGGTGATGTTGACATGCTGCTGGTCCCTGGAATGGCGTGCTCAAGAACTGGAGGCTGCAAAGAAACAATAAGTAAAAATTTTATATGGCCAAAAAAAGAAACAAAAGAAACTGATAGATGAATCATATTCATGCTGTAAACCACATCCGCGGGTAGCACGGTAGACACACGGTCAAACTGGGGGAAACCAAGCAGGACACCGTGAGGGGACAGGCACCCCCTCCCTCCAGCCCCCATATTCCCAGCCACTTATATATAGAAAAGCTTTGGCCTCCTAGGCCCTCCTCGAGTTCCAAAGAGCAGTCTAATCAGAGAAGTGAGAAAATGCAGAAACAAAGGAAAACAGTCAAGCAAGACTAAATAACAATTGTTTCTCCTCAAGGGCCAGAGATAACATCCTGAGACATAACCTAGAGTTATTTTGCAGATACGGAAACTTCCAGCAGGTGGAAGTAAACTGCAAACTCGGTGCTGACCACAACTAGCAAGACCGCAGACTGGCTGTTCCAGCCAGAAGGTTGAGGTTAATTCCTGAAATAACCCCCACTTACCTCACCACCAACCAATCAGAAGAATGTCCACAGAGCTGATCAGGCACTGGTCAACTGACTCCCCACCTTTTCTTTAAGAACCCTTCCCTGAAAGTCAGCAGGGAGTTCAAGTTTTTTGAGTATGAGCTGCCCCTTCTTGCTTGGTTCCACCTTGAGAACCTTGCAGTAAAAGCTGTACTTTCCTTTACCACAACCCAGCATGAGTAGATTGGCTGGATGAGTGCAGAAGACCCAAGTCTGGTTCAGGAACGGATATAGAGGGGCAGAATCCTCCAGCCCACACGGAAAGAAGCACGCAATGAATAGAAGCTGTCTCTGTTCACTTACCTTTCCTTTCAGCATAAAGTACTCAATGTATAAAGAACTGAACACGTTGAAAATTTTTGTAAAATGAAAATGGTTGAAAAATGAGAATGGTTTTACGACCTCTCTCAAAAAAAAAAAAACAAAACAAAACAAGAAATAAGATTGGCTGAACACATTTGTTTCAGAAACATTCTTTCCACTGTAATCAATACAGGTACAATTCTGATTAAAATGTATTCATACAAGGTGTCAAAGCAGAGTCCAAACGGTGTCTTCCAGCTTCGGCCCCCAGGGAGGCTGGGGCTGCCCTCTCTACTGTAGCTCTCTGCCCTCCTGTTAAGGGACTTGCTGCCTTCTTCTCTCTTTCCTCAGCATCGACCTCCACGAAGGGACCACAGACAGGTAATTCGAATTAAAATGCTCATTCTGGACGGGTCCCAAGGATCAGCCCTGCAAGGCTCCCTGGAGCCGGCAGGGCTGCAGGCTCCCGCGCGGAGCACGTCGGGAGTCGTAGTCACGGCCCCTTCGCGGAGGTGGGAGGAGGCGGTCCGGAGAGGGGCGGGGCGGGGCGGGGCCGCGGCCGGGGCTTGCGCAGGCGCACACCTCGCGCCCGGCAGCATGGCGGACACAGCGTCCCAACCCAGCAAGAGAAAGCGCGAACTGGACGCCGAGGAGGCCGAGGCGCCCAGCACTGAGGAAAAGGAAGCAGGCGTTGGGAATGGTACCTCTGCCTCTGTGCGCCTACCTTTCTCCGGCTTTAGAGTGAAAAAAGTGCTGAGGGAGTCTGCGCGGGACAAAATCATTTTCCTACACGGGAAGGTACCATTAGGCAGCCCTGGGGTGGTGATGCAGGAAGGAATGATCCAATCGTCGCCTTTGAGGCGGAATTTTTTTTTTTTTTTTTTTTTTTTTTTTTTGAGGGGGAGATTCTTTGGAAAATACCAATCGCGTTGCTCGGGGCGGGAGGCAGAGTGCTCCACTAAAATCATAGAGGGGAGTTGGTTCGTGGAGGAGACACGATTACCCCTGAAATTAAGGGAATTAACACGCGTACAGCTAGTTTTCCTAATTCTTCTCTTACTAAAATAAAAAACTAACACTTGGAGATCTATTGCCAATGAAGAATGACGTTAAATTTCCGAAGCATTCATCATTCATTTATTAAATCTGTAAGGGATAGGGACCCAGTAAATGTTGCTCGGCGGTCTTGCTCACCCAGGCCCCAGGCAGCGACATGGAGACTATAAGAGATATGATCCTGGCTGTACAGGACTTCAACCTTAACAGAGGAGAGAGTTTATTAAATTGGTGATTCATTTCCACATATTATGCGCTGCCGGGCCTGGGGCAGGGGTTGTAGAGATGGAAGTTAGCATCCTTGACCTTCTGGAGTACAGAGTATCGTCGGGTAGACAGGCAGACACAGCTGGCCCTAAAATCATGTGCTCAGCTCTAGCAGGGGTTAAGGAGAGGCTGGAGACCATCCCAAGAACTTGTGAGGAGGCTATCCAAAAGTTCCCCAGAACTGGTAGGAGCTCTCACTTTTGGGAAGATCAGGGGGACCTGGGCCGAGGCTTCCATGCCTCTCTCTGTGGCTCTTGTTTTTCGCAAGGTTCTGTCTGGTTCTTTCAGCCCTACCTGTCTTTAGTCTGCAGCACCTGTTGAAAATTTTAGCCGTGAGAACCTTCGAGCTAGAAGCTAGTTGGGATACCCAGATTCTAGCTTATTTCGACAGCGACTATTCATGTGACCTTGGGCAAGTCACTTAATTTTCTCTAGACCTCACTTTCTCATCTGTAAAGTGAGGAGAATTTGATAGAGTCCTCGTGAGCCTAAAACAGAAGACACCTGAGAAGCTTTGCATCTTTTAGAAAAAAAGATGTGAGAGCTGCCACAAGTGGGTTAATGAGATGCCTTCTTTGGGAGAAGAAACGTGAGTGCCATTGACTAGACTTCCCCAGAGGGAAGACTATGGGGAAGAAAAGCCCAAGTATTGGGCCCACAGAGGCCCCAGGAACTTTTACCTTTGCTCTCCAGGCCTCACCTATGGCTCTGCCCACAGGTGAATGAGGCTTCTGGGGATGGCGATGGAGAGGATGCCATTGTGATCCTGGAGAAGACGCCGTTTCAGGTGGACCAGGTGGCCCAGGTCCTGACTGGCAGCCCTGAGCTCCAGCTGCAGTTCTCCAATGATATCTACAGCACCTATCACCTGTTCCCTCCAAGACAGCTGAGTGGTAAGCGAGTGGGGCTGAGGGGGCTGCCTGTGGGGAGAGTGGGGAGGGAGGGGGCATGGTGAACATTCCCTAACTGATCTACGTATTCTAGTGCAGTAGTTCTCCGTGGAAGGGGGAGCGAGACATTTGGCAATCTCTGAAGACATTTTTGATGGGCAGCACCAGGGAGGCAGGGGTGCTGCTGGTACCTAGAGGGTAGAGGCCAGAGATGCTGCTAAATATCCTAGAAAATGTGGGATGGTCCCCACAGCAAACAGTGGTGCTGAGGTTGAGAAAGCCAGCTCCGGTGTGATGTGTTTTGGGGTGGGAGGGTGATTCATGGAGTAGAACAGTTTCATCTTCCAACTGAATTCTAGGGATTGTCAACTATCGTACTAGCCGCCATTCTGAGCTTTCTACGTGTGTCGTCATATCTAATCCTCAAAACGGCCGTATAGTGATAGGACTTTACAGGTGGGGAAACTGGGGTTTAGAAAGGTTAAGGAAGTTGTCCAAGATCACACAGCAAATAGGTGGCAGAAAAACTGAGAGCTTGAGTAGACTGAGGACTTGCTCACCACGCGGCTGTGGGATGAGCAGTGAGTGTCTTGGGTGCCGCACGATCACTTGCTTCCTTGGAAGAACTCCCTCCCTGCTGGGGAGACGAGTGTGAGCGAGGGGTGGGGGCTTGAGAAGGAAGGAGTTCGTAGATCAAAAGGCAGGGATTTGTTTTTGATTTTAAGTGTCTTTTAATTTATTAAGATGTGGAAGAAGAATGTTCTGTGCCAAAGCCAATTGTGATGTGAGGCAGCTTTGTGGAAAGCAGGAGGTAGACGGGTTGACACTGAAGGTTCCTTCCAACAAGGAAATGCTGGGATCTGCTTTGCAGCACATGACAGTTTTGTAACATCCTTCTGTCTTTATTTGCCCTCCAGCATTTACAAACAGCTTGGCTTTACAGATATCCTGCCACTGTCATTTTGATAGCTTTAGTCTTTTCTGCCCCCACCCCGCCCCAAGAAAGGGTGCTATTGTTGTCCTTTGGAAATATACGTGAGCGCTGGATGTGAGACAAGTAAACCTTTCACAGCTGAAAGCAAAGCAGCCTGGTCCTTTATTGAAAGAGAGCCAGATTGATTGATGCACGGTGACAGAAATGGCCAGCTGTATTTGCTTTCTCAGGCATTGACATTTAAGCAATACAGTCCTCAACAAAGGTGGCGGAGGCGCGACAGAAGGCGCTGTAGCTACACACGACGTGGAGCCCATTCTGCGGCTACGCCTTCCCCTCACCTTCCCCTCTTCTCTCCCCACCCCGGCCAGAATTCGGAAGGTTCTGCTTCAAGGAGCAACCCCGTAGAATTCACAGCCTTTCCTCTTCTTTTTATTTTTCCAGCACATGTACTTCTGTGTACTGCACACAGTTGGTGGTGGCCACTGCTTTGTCTGTTCTTGTCATTTTTTCCCAAGATAAGCAATGGAAGAGGCTGTCAGTTATCAGATAGCAGGTCTTCGTCCCCAGTCAGCACCCCAAATGTTTACCCTTTTCCTTAGTGCTCCCCACTCCCACCTGGGAATCTGAGCCTTTAGCTCATCATTTCCAGGGCTCACTGTCTCTTTAGCATGAGTATTAGCACACAAACAGTGCAGTGTGCTTTTATTTTTTCTGCCTGAACGAGGCATGGCGGTAAGGAAGTCATAAATACTTGGCTCAGGGCTCCGTCCCCAGCCCTGTCCCATTTGGCTATACCCACGTCCCCGGGTGGCATTCCAGATCAGGGTTGGCAGACTCTTTCTGTCAAGGACCTGAGCATAAATATTTTACGCTTTGTGAGCCACAAGTGGTCTCAGTCACGTATTCTTTTCTTTTTAAATCCTTTTAAAAATGAAAAAAATACTGCTCTTATCTTGCTGGATATAGAAAACCAGGACACAGGCCGGATTTGACCTGGCCATAGTTTGTCAACCTCTGGTCTAGATTTTTCCCACTCAAAGTGTGGTCTGTGGACCAGCAACCATTGGTATCACCTGGGAGCTTGTTAGAAACGCAGAATCTCAGACCCCGCTCCCAACCTCAGAATCAGAATCTGCAGATTAGCAAAAACCCCAGGTGAGCCATATGCACATTAAACTTGTTGAGAGGCACTGGTCTTTAGACACCATCTGTGTATATGGGTGGTGCTCACTTTTGTTCCTTCATCTACGACCTCTCCAAGAACTCCAGGCTCACATTGAAATAAACACCTCTTTGGCATCTCTACTTGGTGATCTCACAGGTCAGGTGTGAGAATCAGATGTGCTGTCTTTAGAAGCACTTAGCACATAGGATTATTCTGATGCACTGGGTACTGGGAAGTGCTGGATACTGGAGCTTCAGGCATGAAGAAGATACCATCTCTGCCTTCCCAGTCTTGTTTGGGGGAGGGGCACCCCCCAAATTATTATGAAAAGGGGGAAGTAAACCTCTCAGGATTGGGTCTCTGCCTGATGGAGGGAACAGTGGACCTTGAACGTTGGAGCCATGTCAGACTCATTTCCAGGCCCCAGCAGTCAGCCAGACCCACGTTAGGGGCTCAGTAAATGACCCCTGAAGAGTGAACCCACAGACCTGCCCATCTCTGTTTTGCCCTGTGGACTGAGCATTCCATAGCCACAAGGTGGCAGCAAGGCCAAGGTCTCTGCTGCCGGCTCCTTGGCTCTTGTCTGGAGCCTTCTCAGCCTTGCCTCTCCAGTCTCAGTGGCAGAGTCACCAACTCATTTCTAAGCTGGCCTCTCTCATGATTTCTTTTGGTGTTTCTCCATTCTTTGGCAGATTTCTTCTCCTCTAGCCTGAGGTTTTGCAGTCTCCTGACTTACCCCTTTCAGATTCTCAGCTGACCACCAGAGGCTGTTCAGTGAGGCACTCTCGGACCCCCACCCTGTTGACATAACAGAGCACAGGCGTCAGAGTTCAGCCCAGCCAAATGCTAACACTTCCTTGTGCAACACGCTGGGGCAACGCGCTGTTTCTGAGCTTTAGCATATAGTGCAGGGGTTAGGAGCAGCCTCGGGTCGGACATACCTGGGCTGGGATCCTGGCTTCGCCATTTACGAACTGCAGAGACTCGGAGTGCCTGTGTTCATCTAACAAATAGGAAGTGCCCGCCGCGTGTCTGGTGCTGGGCCAGGTGCCATGTGCGCCCCGGTGAGGACGTCACATGTTACCTCTGTCTTTGGGGGGGCAGTGGGGAAGGCAGACAGCGAACAGGGCGACACACCAACCGGCTGTGAGCAGGAGAGGGGCTCCTCGGGCTCTCTGCACATGTGCCCCCCGAGCTGTGGCCTAAAGGGTGAAAAGGAGCCAGCTGTGCAGAGAACTGGGTGGTGGTGGTGTGGAGAATGTTCTGGGCTGAGGGAGTAGTATGTGTCCTGGGGGAGGACAGAGGAATAGAAAGGAGGCTGTTAACCGGAAGCTTGGGTGGGTGGTTGGTGACTGAGGTGTGTGACCCAGATGAAGGTGAGAAAGTGGCTTCAGTTATTTTCTTGTTAAATTAGGTTAGTAACTGAACCTCCATCAGGATGGCTATGAAATAAATGAGACAAGAAAGGGTTTTATACAATTTTTTAGCCTCTACCCAAAGTGAGAGATGTATTTGACATTGTGACCCAGCAGAAGTGAGTAGATTTACATGAATATACAGGAAACAAAAAGCTCACAAAACAGTACTTAGCCTTATTTCATGGGACACAATCTAGTATTCTCATCTTAATTCTAGTCTTGTCTGTTTCCTTTTTTATAAATGCTGGTCTTAACCTTCTAAATTAATTTCATCACCACCACCATGGGCTATGACCCACTGAGATAAGGTGTATAAAGCACTTTAGAACAGTTGCCATTTGGCATGCATTCAAAAAGTGTTAGCCATTTTCTGTTGTTTTCCCACCAATAAAATTATACGAGCCTTAAATGGAACATTATATATAACATATTGAAAATCCCAGGCCTCAACCACAGACAGGTTATCTTTGTTCTCCCTGTGACTGTGGCCGAGGTGTGTGAGGGCTGAAGTGGCCAGATGGCTGGCGTCTTCATGCCATCCAGGCAAGACAGAGCCTGGGTCACCACCTCCTGCTTCAGCTCTCAGGCCTGTGGCCTGTCAATGGAGCCCTTTCATTGAGCTCTCTTTCCTCTTACCTGGGGAAGAAGAGGGGAGATAATGGGGAGAGAGGTGTGGCTCATAAATCCAGACCCTGTCTGAAAAGGCCATTGTTTTCCCCGCAGGGGTGTGGAATCTCAGGTTCAGGGTGGAAGGCTCCTGTGTGTGAGTCAGGCCAGGCCAGGGAGCAGAGGGACCCTGGGAATCACACCTTCTCTTGGCTGCAGGGAGCTCTCAGTGCTCCCGCCATGCCCGGTGTTCCTCCTGTGCTCCAAGCCGAGGCAAAGCCGGGGTTCTGGAGCCCCGAGTGAGGCCTTGTCTGGGAGAAGCATTTTGCAAGACTGGCCACTCCCAAAAGAGTTTCCCTGGCAGTATTGTTCATGATAGAAGAACTAGAAACAGTCTAAACAACAACTAACAGTAGCCTAGATAAGTAAATCCTGCACTGGACACCTCTACGCCGGTGGAAATCCGTGAGCTACAGCTGCACACGTCAGGAAGGAGTCCCCAGACGCAGAGCAGGGAAAGCAAGACGTGCAGTGCGTGCACTGTGATTCCGATCAGATAAAGCTGAAAAACAAGCAGATCTAAACAGCACGCTGCTTAGGGACACATCTGTGCCTAATAAAACTAGGAAGACAGAAAGAGTGATTAACTCTAGTTCAGCCAAGGAATTACTCCTTGTGGGAGCGGGGCAGAGAGTTCTGGCAATACTTTTTTCTTAGACTACACACTCTATGCGTGGGTGTTCTTTTATTTTAGGTCTTTAAAAGGTATATATTTTATATTTAAATACATATGTATGTGTATATGTGTATACATGTATGTGTATGTAAACTATGTGTTTATGTGTGTAGACACCCACATTGGTTTTTTTGTAATTTGTTTTTGTCAGGGAGGGGAGGTAATTAGGTTTCATTTATTTTTTAACGGAGGTGCTGGGGATTGAACCCAGGACCTTGTGCACGCTAAGCACGCACTCTCCCGCTGAGCTCTACCCTCCTCCCCTACATTGTTTTATATGTACAATATGTGTTCCAATTAAAAATTAAGAAAAACTGACAGGTCCTTAGGAAAACTAAGGACATTCCCCTGCTACATTTTGGAGCTCTGCCTGCATTCTCAGGTTTGGTTTCTAGTCACTGTTGCTGAAAGTATTTCATTAAGGCCCCTTCCTTTGGCTTTTGGGCAGTAGCACACTTTCGTCTCTGCTCCACCTCTTCTCTGGGGCAGAGGGGTAGCCGGGCCTGACCCTTCCTCTCTAGTGGACAGGGGAGCCCCATGCTGTGCAGGGACTCAGGACGGTGCCAGCTGGCAGAGTCAGTGGCTTGTGACCTCCTCCAACCACTGGAGGACAGGGCCCGGTACCAGGCTCTGTGGCTCCACTCCAGCATAGACTGGCACGGCCTCTCACCCCATCCCCTGCCGGTGTCCTCGGCAGCCCTCCCGACGCAGCTGAGCCAAAGGATGGGAGCTGTCTGAACAGTGACCGGCAGGGCAAGCTTTGCCAGGCAGGTCTCAGCCAGGACACCGCCAGAGCGCCGTCATCATCCAACATGGGAAATACCCCAGGCTTAGGGCCCACAGACACCACCAGGCCCAGCCATGGAGTTGTTCTGGGACTTAGTTTCTTAAATGAAGAGTAAGGAGTTAGGGGGCTTCTGCGTCATGTGAGGTCATAGAATCGTTTCTTAGCTTTGAGTGGAACACAGAGCTGATCTAGTAATGTAGTTCTTACCTAGAATTACTCATCAGAATTGCTTGAGGTGTTTTCTTGAATACAGAACCTGGACCGACTGATTAAGTCTCTGGGATAGGCTGGGGCATTTATCAGAGTCACACAGTGATGTGGTCATTTAGTCAAATAGCACGAGGGCTGATCTGGACATGCGCAGGCTCTGGTACCACTCTGCCCCGCTCTGGTTCTGCCTTCCAGAAGTAACTGCTATTAGGAAAATTTCTAGTGCTTCTGGTGGTTTCTTCCAGACACTTAATTGAATAATGTACTTAAGCAACTCTTTCTTAATTTATCAAATTTTGAGGTTATCAGTTTCCCACAGTGGAAGATGAAAGGCTTAGCTCCTTTGTACTTTTCTCACTCTCCCTCCTCAATTTTTGATGTTTATATTACTATTTTCAATGTTTTTTTAATCGCCTCTGGAATCCTAAATATACTGAAACCATTAGTCCTTGTTCCATGTACTCGAGGTTGAATCACTCTGTCCAAGGTGAGTATGGTGAGAAGCCTCCAGTCTTCCCTTTCCAGCGCCTCTTCTGTCCTTTACTGTCCCCCAACTTCTCTGTTAGCCGTCCTTGTATCTCATAGCTCCCCATCAGCCCCGAGATCATGAGGGCAAATCACTTACAACCGTTCTGTACCCAGACAACCATTCTGGTTTTCACTTTCAGTACAGTAATCAATTACATGAGATACTTGACATTTTATTATAAAACAGGCTTTGTGTTTGATTATTTTTTTTCCTTTCTCTTAATTTCTTTTTAAAAAAATTTTTATTTATGTATTTATTTTACAGTATCATCGTTTTTTAAACTGAAGTATAGTTGAGATACAGTATTATATGTTACAGGTGTACAGTGTAGTGATTCACAATTTTTAAAGGTTATACTCCACTTATAGTTATAAAATATTGGCTATATTCCCCATATTGTACAGTACATCCTTGTAGCTTATTTTGTGGCTTTGCGTTCGATGACTTTGCCCAGCTGTAGGCTAATGTGTTCTGAGCACGTTTAAGGTAGGCGAGGCCCAGTTATGATGTTCTGTAGCTTAGGTGTAGTAAATGCATTTATGACTCACAATGGGTTTATGAGCCCGTAACACCCTCAAGGTGAGAAAGAGCTGTTCTGTTTGTGAAATTGGGTAGTCACTTAGTTTTAATAGTGTGTTATATGATAGTTTCTTCCCTCCTGTAACATTGTTTCCAGAACACTTGTTCCTGCCCCTCCAGATTGGACAGCTGATTCTTGAGGCCCTCTCTTAACTCTCAACTTGACTTCCCCTCCACAGCTTTCTTGGATGAGAGCCACTATTTTCTGGATGCTGTGTCTTTTTCTTTCTTATTTTACTCTCTCATTTAGCTGAAGTGCTTTCTTAAGGACTTCCTCAGAAAGCATACATGAGAGGTAAACTTTGAGTCCTTTCCTTTGCCCTCCCTTTATATATATATATATGTTTTTTTATTGAAGTACAGTCATTTTACAATGTTGTATCAGTTTCTGGTGTACAGCACAGTACTTGAGTCACACAGGAACATGCAAACATTCGTTCTCACATACTTCTTCACCACAGTTTACTACAAGATATTGAATATGGTTCCCTTTGCTCTGCAGCTGCCCTCGCTTTCAGTTGATGCTTTGACTGAATACAGAATTTAAATTTCTTTTCCCTTCAAACATTAAGGGCATCTACCTATTGACTTAAAGCATCCACTGTTGCTAATAAGATATCTGATGCCATTTCAATTCTCATTTCTCTGACTTCATTTTTGCTTTGTTTCCTTCTCTGGAAGCGTATAGGATGCCCTCTTCATCCTTAGTCTACTGAAGTTTTGTAAGGCTGTTACTAGGCTGGAATTTATTTTTTTTTTCATTCACTCCTCTAGGCACTTTTGGACCCTTTCCATTTAAAGTCTTACATCAGCCTTCAACTCTGAACGTTTTTCAATTATTTCTTTGATAACTTCCTTTTCTCGGTTTGTTTCCTCCTACTGGAAATCGTGTTAATTGTTAGACTTTCTAGGGTGATCCCATGTGCTGCTTCTGTTTTCTCACTTTTCCCCTCTCTGTCTTGTCTTTCTATGGTCTGTCTTGTTGTCTTGACGTTGTCCTCCAGACCTTCCAGGGAAGGTTTTAATTTGGGAGCCACATTTATAGTTTTCTTCCTTCTGGTCCTCTGATTATTTCATTTTCATAGCATCTTGCTCTTGCTTCACAGAGGCCAAATTGGGTTGACTTTCTCTGAGACACTAATTAGAATTGTTTTAAAAATTATCTCCTGACCCTTAAATGATCCCATTTCTTCTGGGATCTGGTTCTGGTTGTTTATTTTGGTCATTCTTTTTCAGGCTGCTGGTTTTCCCCTAATGTCTGGTGAATGTTAGTTCATTTGTTTTTTAAAATGAAGAACCAGGCTGAAGGTCTAGCGAGCTGATAGGTAGGTCTAGCCCCACAGTAGGCCCTGGTGGACAGGTAGCTGCCGGGTGCCGTGCAGACGGGGAGCAGGCTGGTCAGCCGACTGGCCTAGCCTGAGTGTGCGGTTTGCCCAGCTCTCTGGAGGCACCGGCTGACTCTGCAGCCTGCATGTGCTCTAGTCCACCAGAGCTCACGGGCCGCATCTGCCTGCTTCCTTTTATATGGCCCGAAAGATGGGAATGGATTTTTCATTTTTAGAGGCTTATTTAAAAAAAAAAATTAAGAAGAATACAATAGACTATATGTAGCCGGCAGTGCCTAAAACATTTACTGTCAAATTTGTGCAGAAGAGTATGCCTACCCCTGCTCCAGTCCAAGGGTTCATATCCCTGGATCACAGCCCTCTGTTTTCATCTGCATTAAGTGCTGCCCCTAGGTTCAGGGTCGGGCAGTGGATGGAGCCGACTGGTACAGTTCTTCTTCAGAGGGACCCTGTGGTTGGTCCTAGTTTCCAGCTTTGTTTCCCATCCTGTCCTCTGTCCCTGCTTGTTTGGAGCCCACATCCTCTTCTGGGTTCCCATGGTGATGCTGGCGGTCACCTCCATGTAGCCCACTGGATGCTCCAAGTCGCAGCTCCCTTCACCGCGGTCTTATCCACTCACACCCTGCCTTCCACTTTCTAACTTCAGGAAATGAATTGCAATCTCTTGTTCTCTGCTGTCTCCCCAGTCTTTTTCCCAACACTGTTGTGGATTTGTTCCCCTCTGTCATTCATTACTGCCACGGCAGTGGGTTTTTGGAACGGTCTGAGAGTCGCTGTTAAATAGGGGTCGGGGGCCTTCCACTTATGTGTGGATGTACTGGACGGGCTCTGTAGGTGTAGGTAGCTTAGACCATAGGGAAGTTACCCCATTGAGGCCAAACCCAGATGGAGCCGGTGTTGGTGAGCTGAGACAGACCCCTCGTTTCTCCCAAACTCCCCTGCACAGAGAGGGTGCTGGGTGCTCACGTGCAGTGGGTGGGCTATAAGCCAGGCAAGGCCAGAGCCGTGGTGGTACAACCTGTGTCCCTCTGACCTAGCATTTCTACCTCCAGGATCTGACTCAAATAATCACTCATACATGTGCACAAAGAGGGGCAAGAATGTTCATTACAGCATTATTTGTGATAGAAAAAATGAAAAATAAAGACAAAAACAGTCTAAGGGACCCTGTGTGTGTGGAGAAGGGGGAAGGTGTAGTGTGTGCATAGCATGGGCTACTGCACAGCTGTTCCAAAGGACGGTCTGCGTGGACTGTCGTGGGGGGGTCTCTGAGGTCCCAGGTAACCCGTAAAGGGTCCTCCCTCCTGTGCTAAAAAAAGACCTGTATGTAGATATGTTCACATTTAATGTAAATTCATTAAAGAAAAGACTGAAATCCTGAGCACCCAACTATTATTAGCTGGGGCGTTAGACTTCTGAATTATTTTGAGAATATCCTCATGTGATACATGATAGATAGATAGATAGATAGATAGATAGATAGATAGATAGATAGATAGATAGATATCTTTTAGGATATTAACCTCATCACCAAACAAACAAAACAAAGAAGCAGATCAAAAGATTAGCCTGGACTGGGGCCTCTGGCTGCTTCCTTACTTCACAGCCTGAATGCGTGGGGCTTGTCAGTTCACCAGCAAGTACTGCGTACCCCCAAATATGTGGACCCCAAACTGGAGGTTTACACCTGCCTGCAGAGACATGCCTGTGAGATGCCGGTGAAGAGTGCCTGGCCGCGGCGGGTGCTGCTGGGAGCTAGTGAGGTGGAGTGTGCACACCTGGACACGGGGCGGTAGAGGGGTGTTCCAGGTGAGGGCAGCAATGTGGACAGAGCTGTGGAGTGGGCTCCTGGCATTAGCTGGGCGTTGAAATGGGGCTTCACTAATGGGGCAGGGGAAAGGCAAGGGAGCCCACAGGGGTCTCCATCCATTGAAGACACCTAAAGATAGCCAATTTCTGTCTACCTTTCTCTCCGGTGCTTCAGAGCTTTCAAAACCAACGAGCTGGGGCCCCCTCTGGGGCTTGGAAGGACAGTGGAATAACGACAGGCAGACACTCTAAGGTGGAAATGTCCCTACCACACGAATGAAATTCTTGACCCAGAATCTGGGTCCTGCCCCTCTCAGCTGTCTGATTGTCCCGTGCCCTCCTGCTGCTGCCACCTCAGCTCCGAGAGCCCTTGAGTCCTGCCTCCTCTGTGCCCCCGTCTTCTCCATCACCAACTGGGAGCAGAGGACCCTGTTGAGTTCTCCCTTTAAACTCCTGGCTTTCAGGAGGCCAGGAAAAGGTGTTGCATTCAGAGCTTGTTCAGAAGTGAATGGATCCTGAGCTAGTGAGATGTAGCCGCCACCACAAGACTAGTGTGTCCTCTCTTTCTCCTTTTGTTTATCTGTTTCTCTTTCTCTCATTCTCTCTCAGAGACGAGGCAAAGTCCCAAGACTCTGTGGCAGTCTTAAGGCTCCAGTCAGCGGAAAGCCAGTTAACCTCTGGACCAGTGGGTGAAGGCAGATTAGCAGCAGGGTAGCTGGTTCCACTTCAGTGTTTGGCTCCAGCCTGTGGCAGCCTGGTTCTGATCCATAGTGAGCGGTGGCCCAGAATTCCAATTGTCCTGGCCCCCCAGGAGGGGAGGTATCCTCTCCTAGTGGGCTCCTCCTCCCTTGCCGCCGACACACACAGGATGGCGGGCACATCGGTGTTGCTCTGAGACCTGGCACCTGTGCTCCTTTCAGAGTGAAGTAAGGAGATACCTTTAGACAGGAAGTTGAGAGACAGGCCATATTTTGGGCCTCCTAAGTGTTCAGTCTACTATCTCTTCTAGTCTGGTCTGCTTGACCCCAGAACAGTTTATTCTGCTTGTGGGGATGGGGGTCTCACAGCTCTAAGGCCAGGACTGTCAGCCAGGAGCCTTGTTATCTCATTAGATGTCACTCTCATCCTTTTGTTCAGATGGAACTTTGTGGAGAGCTGTGCACCACATAGCCAGCCAGCAGGGGCAGTTCCCATCCCTAGAGGACCACCTTCTATATGAGTAACCCCTGGGTGGGGCTGCTGCATTCAGAGTTACCACCGGGCTGTCAGTTTCTGGGCCCGAGAGGACTGAGGAGAGACGGAAGGAGCCTGTCAGATCCAAGGTCTTGCTAAAATCAGCATGTGCCTCTCCGCTGTCTCCAGGGGCATCCCTGTGCTTTCATTGAGACAGGTAATTAGCGGTTTGGAGGTTTGCTGTGGGGCATTGGAGGCTTCCAGCAGGATCCCGACCGCGCCCTGCAGCCCCATTTATCCTTGATCTGGAGGTCTCATCAGGCCTCACTTGAGTACTTCCAGCTTCCCGCAGCGTGGGACTGTGGATGCCACGCCCTGGCCTCCTCTCCAGCCTCTGGCCTGCCCTCGCTGGTCACCAGGGCTGAGGAGGGTGTCCATCCAGCCAGGGGAGATACCCCAAGAAGAGGAAGGAAAATGCGAGTCCCACGAGACCCTCCGCCAGCCTCCCCCCTTGCCAGCCTTCTCTGAGTGCCGTGATGGGCTGCCCTACCAGCCTGGGTCTCGCAGCCCGTCCCCCGCATGGCTCTGCTTAGCCTCTGTGGACGGTGGGGGGAGTAGGGTGGCTTCCCATTCCAATCATGCTTTGCTGTCGCTTCTTCCCTGCTCCCCTGGGACTACACATCTGGGTCAAATAAGTTGAAACTGGCTCATCATAATGAGGGGAGAGCAAAAGCCACAGGCCGAGCCGTGGAAATGACCTCATCATGCAGAAGTCCTCAGCGACGGCTGGAAAGCAGTCTTGTTTGAACATGTGTATGGGAAGCTGAGCAGACTGTCTGTGGTTTGCATTTTCATGTTTCATGTGCAACAGCATTTTCCTGGGGATTTGGCTAAGCTAGCTTTGGCAGACAGCAAGAAAGGCAGCTGCTCTTTCCTCTCCACAGCCCTGCCTCTCGCCTCTGGAGGCAGTTGGGCTTTCGTGTCTGGAGTAGGGGGGAGTGGGGGGAACAGAGCTGGCTTCATTTACTGGAGAAGGGTTTCAGAAGACCTTAATGAAGGGTCTTGACGGGCAGGACCGAGCCGTGTGCTAGCCAGCGGCACACCAGCCCTGCGCTGCGGAGGGAGGGACCAGGTGTGGACAGGGCGGCTGCTCATCTGTGGTGTGTTGGTGTGACTATTCCTACCGCCAGAACATCCCTGTAGAGAAAGAGCTGCTGCCCCAAGCCCCACAAAGGCCGCCACCGCCCCACCCCAGGCTGCCTGCCCCACGATCCCACACTGTTGGATTTGGTGGGGGCAGGGTGGTTGGTACCACACGCCATCGTCAGTACAACAGCCATCGTTCCTTGTTGTGAGAGGCTTGTCTTCTCCCCTCTGTGCACCCCTCCCGAGCCTGTCCCAGCCCACGTCTGGCTGCAGCGTACTCCGTGCTGCTGCTCCTCAGACAGCCCTCCAGTGCTGACAGCAGCGGGCCTCTACTTCCTGCGCTCCCGGGGGCATCACAGCGAGCATCATGTTGGCCTCTGCTCACTCTGGCATCCTCCCGGACCTCTCAGCCTACAGCTCTCATTGCTCTGGCACCTCATTGTGCTCTTTGGTTTTGCTGATGGCTGTTTATGTGTCTCCGGGAGGGGCTGGAACTAATCATGTTTCTCCTATCTGATAGAGTTGCTTTTTGGAGGATATGGCTGCAGCACAGGTTTCTTAGGGAAAGGCCTGAAAGAGGATGGCTCTGTGGCATGGGGAAACTGTTGAGGAGTCAGGTTCAAATCTCAGCCCAACCACTTACTGTGTGACCTTGGGTAAATTACTTAACCTCTCTGGGCTTCAGTTTTAAGGGGCGGCTTGTTTTTAATGTATTTGTTATGTAAGTGATCCATATTTATTTTAGAAAATGTAATAAACACCCCCCAAAAAACTAACTTAATAAAAATTGTAGTCACAAAGAACTTCACTACCCAGAGATAAGGTCACAACATCTTGAAATATGTCCTGAATTTTGGACTTTTTTCTGTGTGTGCTCATGTGTCTGCATTTGTACATGCACACACTCTTTTAACAATGAAATGGCATAATACATATTCTGTTCTACAGACCATATTAGGGCCCACGTGTGGCAGGTGCTGTTTTAGGCATAGCACACCCGCCATACAAAACACAGCCTCTGCTCTCAAGAAGCTTACATCCAGTTGGAGGAGATGAACCATAAATAACAAATAAATAGGTCAAGTGGCAATAAACAGCTGAGAAAGGAGACAGAAGGACAGGGAGCTAGGCTTCCAGTTAAAAGGGGGCAGTTCAAGTGCTCGCCCACTTCCTTTTAAAACCACTGCTAAAAATGACATGAAAGGAATTACTTTCAAATAAAATGACCCCGTAAAGACTAGAGGAAGGGAGAGGAGACAAAGCGAGGAAGCGAAGGGAGGAGGAGGAACTGACTTGGCAGGTCTGAGGCTGGGAACCTGAGCTGGCAGAGAGGAATCTGAGCCTAAATCCCCTTTGCCATGTCACAGGACTGGAGGCTGCTTTTGCAGAGATGTGGTCCCTGGAGAGGTTAAATCAGAGGGTCTAGAGATTCCAGGTGCAGGTAAAGGTGGGGCCACGGTGCTGAAACGTAGGGGCCTAAGTGGAGGTTCACACCGTCAGTGTTGAGCTGACTCTGTGCCCACCCCCCGCCCACCTGCTTCTCTTCCTCATTACTCGAATGCAGTCCGCCAGCCTCATCCCTTCACATATGAAATGACAGAGCCCTCTGTGGGGAATCTGACCAGCCCAAGGGAAAAGCCATAAGCTCTTGGGGGCTCCGTCATGCAGAGGAGTAGCCTGACCATCCTAGAATGAAGCTCTAGGTGAGCACCCCTCTGTCCATAAGCTTCCTGTAGGCGTCTTACTGCTGTATTCGTGCATGTGACAGGGGACAGGCCAGGTAGCCAGACTTTTGAGCGGAGTCTCAGTTGAACAATGAAAGGACCAGTAAAAGGAAGGAAGGAAAAGAAAGAGACTTGGAGGAGATAGAAACCATGCAGGGAGAAGAAATTTTCAAAGACTGTCATTAATCTCAGAGAGAAATTATAATACGTGCAAAAGGACAAGATACTATCCATAAGGATTTTTTTTCAGAGCTCTTGGAAATTAAAAATATAGCAGAAGTGAAAAATTCAATAGAAGAGTAGAAGATGAAGACAGATTCCTGCAAAGTATAGCAGAAAGTCATAGATGGAAAATGGGAGAGAGAAGAAAACTGGAAAGTGAACTGAAGAAGTTACATATCCAAATAGTGTTCCAGAAAAAAAGGGCAGAGAGAATGGGGAAGCAAATGATCAAAGAAATAAGAGTCTCAAGGCTGAAGAACATGATTTTCAAGATAGAAAGGACCCAACAGTTACCCAGCATGATGGATAAAAATAAACCCACTCCAAGATGCATAAACACAATCAGGACATGGGGGACAGCAAGAAAAAAACAGGCCAGCACAAGAGTTTGGGGATCAGAATGACCTCAGACTTCTTAACAGCAGCATTACAATCTGGAAGGTCATAGAGCAGTGCTTTCAGACTTTGGGGGTCATTGCTTTCCATCCTAGAACTCTTTAACCAAGCTCCTAATTAAGTGCAACAGTAGAACAAAGACGTTTTCAGATGTTCCAAGTCTCTAAATGTATCTCCCTTGGGTCATATCTCCAGAAGTATCTTGAGTTTGTACTTCAGTGCTGTTGGTTCTTGGTGTATGGTCCCTCGACCAGTGGCAGCGGCTGCATCTGGGAACTTGTTAGAAATGCACTTCCAGGGCTTTACTCCAGACATCCTGAATCAGGTGGTTCTGACGCACGCTAAAGCTTGAGAACCATGGGTCTAGCAAAATAAAGACATAAATGTGAAAGAGGAAGATAGTGGATCCAGGAAACGAGGTACCCAGCACAAGAGAGAGGGAGCGGGACCATCCAGGATGACAGGGCCCGGAGCCCTGGGGCCAGTTCCGCACAGGGCACCTGCTGGCGCAGGTCAGAGGCTCTGTGAACATACCATTGCTCTCGTGCCTGATGAGTTTCAGGACATCCAGAGGAGATTTTTTTCATAAAATGGGAAGTGGATGTGGGGATGAATTAGTGACAGGTTTATAGAAAAGTAAACAAAAAAAATAAATACTACCTTGGTAAACCAACAATTGTGCTGAAAAGGAAAAATAGTCCTAGTGTACTTTTCAGCAGTAGATAGCATTTACGTCATCAGAATGGTGTTGATGTTGAATATGGATTTATTCAAAATCGTGATCTGGTTGTGTTGGGAGGGCAGGGGTAGAAAGAGCACGCTGTGTGTGTGTGTACGTGCGTACAGATGTATGTACATACATACTCGTGCCCAGGCTCTTTTGGTAGAGAGCTGGTAAAAAAAACCCTAAATACTTATCTTCCAATGAGTAATGATAAAACTGAAAAATCAAGGTGGAACAAGATACAAAAATGTTTGTCATTTGGAACTCTGGCAGTGCAGAACCAAAGAAATGGCTGAAAAAGTTGAAAATGGTGCTCAGTTGAAGGAGCAGGGAGCATTTTAAAAGCACCTTCATTTCACCTTTAACCTATGTGCAAACACACCCTAAACTAAAAATAACAGCAAAGTTTGAAAAAGTATGACGGATAGGAGGCTTTACAAGGCATGTCAGGGAAGCTCTCTCAATAGATTGTGAACATTTTTGAGGGATGGGTTTTGGAGTTTTTAATTTTAAGTATGTCAGCAGGTAAAAAAATAATAAAAAATAAAAATAAATAAAAAATTTAAAAATTAAAAAAAAAAACCGCTTTCTAAAAAAAAAAGCGAGCAAGAGGGCAGGGTCAGGAAGTTCTTGGTGCTTCTCCAGCCACAGAGAAAAGCTTCTGGGCTGGGAGGTGCCAAGTACTTCTTACCCTGGGCGGGTGGCCCCTTAGGTCAACTTGCTGCCTGGCTTGCTACCGAGAGGGCACCAGGCGGGTCTGCTGACCGCATGGCTGGACCCCAGTCCTGAGCCTCAGCTTCGTGGGTGACGTGGGGATCATAGCAATACCTGCCTCACGCTGCAGGTGGGGAGTGAGTAAGTTACTACACGTACAAGGCATAGAACAGTGCCCAGCACATCTGCTAGCCATTAGCGCCCAGGGTCCAGAGGGTACTGACACCTTTTTTTTTTTTTAACTTTATATTTTGAAAAAAAATTTTCAGCCTTACAGAAATGTTGTAAGAACAGTACAAAGAACTCCCTTAAAAAGCCTTCACTTCTTGTTAACATTTGGCATCCTTTCCTTTTTCTCTCTCCCCATCTACATGTAATAATAATATTATTTTGTTACTATTGTTATTGAAAGGTAAGTTGCGGACGTCATAACCCCCATTGCTAAGCACGTCCTAGGAACCAGAGTAAAGTGATCAATTTTAGGAACTTTCATATTTATATAAAACTATCATTTAATGTGGAGAGCATTATTAAATTTTACCAATGTTTCAATACCATCTTCAAGCAGGACCCTCACCCCCCAATCTCCGCTGGCCTCCCCCATCCTGGATCCAGTCCCGTCTCTGGTGTCCTTTAACCTGGAGTAGTCCCTCAGCCGTGACTGTGACACTTTTGAAGAGTTGTGAAGCTACTTGTTGTGCAGAAGTCGGTGTGGGAGGCGGATGTCTCTTCATGATTGGATTTGGGTTATGCCTTTTGGCCGGTGCACCGTGGCACGTCCCAGGAGGCACGTGATGTCATTTCATCCCATGAGTAGTGATGTTAACTCCGATCACTTCGTGTCTCCCCTCTGTTATTAATAAGTAATCTCTAGGGAGATATTTTTGAGGCTCTGCATGGATATCCTGTTCCCCAACATATTTTCACCCGATAATTTGAGCACTTACCGGGCATTGACTCCCTTGTGAAGCTCAGTTGCAGGTCATTTAAATAAACACCAGTGTTTGCTTTTGGCTACCAGTGAGAGCATTGGGAAATATATTGACTTTTTTTTTTCAGAGGTTTTATTCCCATTTGGGACAAAGGGCTCTTCCTTCTTGGGCTTAAAGTCTAAAAAGTCCAGATTCATTTATTCATTTGTTCAGTAATATTTGTTGAGGGCTTACTGGATACCATGTGCTATTCCAGAAGCTAGGGATAAAATGATTTATAAAAAAGTAAGGAAGACAAAATCCCTGTCCTCCTGGAAGGTACATCTAATGGGGGAATCAGACAGTAACTCTCCACTCCATTGTGAAGTAATGATGAGTGAAGGAGATGGCGTGATGGGGCCGTCAGGAACTCTGAGGAGCTGACCTTTGGACAGAGACCTGAATGAAGGAGAGAGCAACCATGACTCAGGTGGGAGGCTGGCCTGGCCCTGGAGTAGCTGGTGCGAGGCCGAGGTGGGCACGGGCTTGATATGAGTGAGGGGGAGTGTTGGGAGGTCGCTGTGGCTGGAGCAGAGAGGTCCAAGCGGAGAATGGTGATCAGTGAAGTTGGGGGAGGTCTGGTGCGAGATTGCAGGGGTAGCCCCTCAGGAGGGGACTGTCCCAGCCGGGCGGGCCCTGATGCTGCAAGCTCCTGGCCAGGGCTTTGTGGTCTGACCGAGGCTGGGCCGTGGAGTGACGGGCTCTGACGGGGCTCAGGGTGCAGCAGGGGGTTTCTCCTCTGGGCAGGGTTTCTCAGGAAGTGAAGAAGGTCAGCAGGAAGTGAGCAGTTGGAAAGTAGCCTTTTTTATTTATCCCTGTGGGGTGGGTGGGAGGGGCTGGCCTCGTGAGGGGCCTGTTTCCCCGCGGGTGGCTGGGGCGGGCTTTGACCAGCCTTGGCGAGCAGGCATCCCACAGGCCCAGTGACTCTCTGCCCAGAGCAGCCAGGGAGCCCAGGCCGTGAGCCCAGGGCTGGGTGTGTGTGGCCAGTAGGCCAGGCTCTCCTCTGGCGTCCGCTCTGCCATGATCCCTGCCATCTCCCCCACACCAGTGCTCAGGGCTTTTGTCCCTGCCACCCTGCCCAGGCAACACAGCGACACAGAAAGAGTAAGAGCCAGCATTTGGGGAGCACTTTTCCATGTGTGTTTGGGGTGGGGTACTTTTTAAAGGCTTCCTGCCTGCTGCTCATTAGCTCCTCATGTGCCCAAGGTTACACAGCCAGGATTTGAACCCAGGCTGATTGGGACTGGAATCTCCATCCGTCCTCCACCAGGCTTCACTGCAGATCCCATGGGATTTCTTAGGGGCCACTGCAGAGGCCAAGGCAGTGACATTCCATCTATTTCAGGCAGTTTCCTGCCTCCCGAGCTCTTGATGTGCTTGACCTCTGACCTCTGGCCTGTGACCCTGAGCAGTTAGAGAGTGGTGGAGTGAGACGTGGCCAGAGGGTTGTGAGGAGGCCTTGGTGCCTCCCTTTCCGAGTCAGATCCAGAGATTCCCAGGAAGTGGGGTGACATTTATTTAGCTCCTCTAGTGGTTCAGGTGACACATTTTGTTTAACGTCAACAACTCTTTGGGTTAGATTTTTATGACCACCTTTAACAAATGAGGAAGCTGACTCAGAAGTTAAAATAATAGACCCAAGGTGGCACAGCCCAGGAGGGGCCAGCCACACATCCGCCCACATTTCCTCGTGCTACTTCACCTGCCGGAGCGGGTCAACACCCACCAGATGTCGTGTGCTTGCCGTCGCGCCTCTGGACGCCCCCACCGGCTGCTGGAAGACGGCCCTGGGCCTTTAGGCCGGGGTGGAGAGAGCACAGGCTACAGGTGGGGAGGCTGTGGTCCAGTGCTGCCTCTGCCCCGTCCCACGGCGTGCTGTGGGAAAAGTCTTGAACCCCTGTGACCTCTTTTCACACTCACCCGCGAAACGAGCGTTAAAATCACCTGTGTCCTCGGACCAACTGTGAAAGTCTGGGTTAGTGGTTCTGAGCTGGGTCTCGAGGTATGTAGGCAAACCTGACAATTTCCCAGAGTGTTAAAAAGCCCTTGCTCACTGCTCCCCTCTCTGGAGGGCACCTCTGAATCCAGAGTCAGGGAGGACGTGGGTCTTTTGAAAACATCCCAACTGGTTTTAAGACACTGTTTTCCTGTCCTGCTTTTAGGATCTATGTGGAAGCACTGCACAGAAGTATTAGAGTAGTGGTGACAGCTGTAGCAGATGTTACTGGAAATCGGGAAAGGGACTTAGCCAGAACCAGGTGGTGTTGGATCAGGACCCTTGCCTAGAGTCTGTTTAGGAAAAACTACCTGGTTTCCTGCTGATGAAAACAGAGGTTCTCAACTAGGGGCAGTTTTATCCCCCCGGGGACAGTTGGCAGTGTCTGGAGGCATTTATGGTTGTCACAACTGGAGAGAGGGTTTAACGAGCCTTCTAGTGGAAGCCTGTGATGCTGCTAACTCTCCTGCAACACGCAGGACCGCCCCCACAACACAAATGTTGACACGATGTCGATGGTGCCAAGGTTGAGAAACCCGGGACTGAAAATAGCCAGTACTCAAGTATTCCTACGTGTCAGGCGTTGTTCCAAGAGCTCTGCGGGTATTAACTTGCCAGTCCTCCCGACCCTGTGACACAGGGTCTGCTGTTACCCTCAGCTGACAGGTAGGGAAGTAGGGGCCCAGGGAGGTTAAGCACGGATTGGGGTCTGTGTCCCCGGGACGGAGCTGGCAGAGCGAGGACTCGAACTCTGACAGTCCCGCCCCAGAGTCCGCATCTTTAACCACTGTGCTGTTCTGCACTGCTTTGCATTGAGGGAGGCTCCTTGGCTTTAAACCAGATTCTCAGCTTTGAGTCCAGGAAGCCACAGACCTGGTTGTTTGGTACATGAGAAGAGCCAGAAACCTTTCATTCCTGTGCCCAGAAAATAAGAGGGAAGGGCTCTGTTGGGGACGAGGGGCCCAGTGACCTGTCAGGAAGACTTTGTGTCTTCCAGACTCTGAATGTGGCTCAGCTCACAAATTCAGCGGCCCAAAGCACCTCGTGGGGGTGGGTCACAAGCGAATATAACTTCTTAGCCTTTGGCTCCCTTTGTTAGGGAATCAAAGACGGGATGGGGGCCATCTCCTTTCTGTGGTGCCTGTGGGGCCAGGGTGTGGCAGGACAGTGCGGGGCTGGGGGCTAACTCTGGCCCCGGGCCGTGCTGTGTCGTTGCAGATGTGAAGACGACCGTGGTTTACCCTGCCACAGAGGCGCACCTGCAGAAATACCTGCACCAGGACCTCCACCTGGTCCGGGAGACTGGAAGCGACTACAGGAACATCACCTTGCCCCACCTGGAGTCCCAGAGCCTCAGCCTCCAGGTGACTGGCCTCAGGGGGTCAGACTCAGGGGTCAGACTCGGAGTGCCGTCCCCACGGCCAGTGTGTCTTCTCAAGCATCTGTGGAGACGGCACCACAGATGGGCCAGTGCTGTCGTCCAGCACAGGTGGGGACACAGCAGAGAGCACAGCCGCCTGCGTCCCGGCCTTCGTGGGGCCTCCCTCCTGTGCGGGCCACAGACAGCATGCAGATGTGTGCAACCACCCAAGACGTGAGGCTGTGAGTGCTGGGAGAAGCATAAGCAGGATACGGGGCGTGGAAAGTGCTGGGGCGAGGTCACTGTTTCACAGAGGACGGTCACCGTCACTGATGAGGGACTTGAGCGCACCGCCAAGGCGCCCTGGGATCTCCAAGCAGTCTGGTCCGTAGGAAGAGTTTCTGTCTACTCTATAGTAGCCGTGATGTAGTCTCAGAATGGCTCTGGCTGGGGGTCTGGGAGTGGTAAAGACCCTTGCTGGTTAAGTCCACCCCATCCAGACCCTGCTTCCCGGTTTCACGTGCAGCAAACCGGCCTCCAGGAGTTGAGTCCCAGGTAGAAACTTCCCCTTCCCTCGCTCCCCCTGCATTCACTCCAGAGGGCAGGACCTGGGGGCTTGGTGTGGGGCCTCTTCTTTCAGGGCTGTGTTTGCGAGTTGGAAGCTTCTTCTGAGCTTCTTCAGCCACTGGGCCAGACACGAGGCCGTTTTGCTAAGAGATCCCACTTCTCCTTGGGTCTGTGCCCAGCGCCAAGCAGAGCCTCTGCCTGGGATTGGCCCCACATGCACGCTCAGAGAGAATATGATGGATGAGCTGTTTTCTTGCTCACTTGTGGCTTTCGCTGTCTCCATCTCTTCATCACTCACTCCTGTCTCTCAGCGTTTCTCTGCATTTCACCTGAAATTCAGGCTACAGTGGTGGCAGCTATTCTAACATGGGAGACTCACAGCTCTTTCTCCCAGGCCCAGGAGCAAGGAGGGCGCCCTGGGGGTGAGGGCGCTGGACGTGGGTTGTACTTGGGAGGAGGAAGTACAGGAGGTTTGCAGGGCTTGCCGGAGGCCCCGTGTGCCAACAGCCCTCTGTCCCACTGGGGGAGACCCGGCCCGGCTGGGAGCCACATTCCCCTCTGCAGTATTGCACGAGGCCCCTCTGGCTCACACTGGCTTGATTTTTTTTCCCCCTTTTTTTTAAAAAAGAAATCCTAGCTCTGTCTTCTAAGTGGAAAGGAAGTAAATCTCCATCTTCCTAGACAGGGTCTGCTATTCGGGGTGGCGGGGGATCTCCTGGAATGTATTGCACTGGTTGCACATATGTGGGACTGAAGAGAAGAAGCCTTTAATACAGTTGGCATTAGTCACATATAGACCTTCTTATAGACCACTATGCAGTTCCTCTTGGAAAATAATAGAAAAAACCCCACTCCTCTTCCAGCTCCTGTCTGACAAGAGTACTCATGTATCCTTGCTCGGCTGTCCCTGGCAAATTTACAGGTACTCAGTTTAATTGGCAGCAGTCGTGTTTATTGGGCATCTCCTCTGCACCAGCCCTGTGCAAGGCTCTGGAAGGTCAGCAAGGTGAACACTGATAACGTCCCCGTAGTCTTGTAAGGAGGCTAGACCTGCAGTCTGAGACTTGCATGATAAAGGGATAAGCATTTCGGTGGTCTGTATATGAGGTACAGTGGTGACACAAAGGGGGAGTGATCAGCCCAGACTGGAGGGGGGGGCTACACAGAGAAAAGGATCCTCCTGTTGGGTCTTAAGGGACAAAGAGAAGTGTGCCAGGTGGACAAGGCAGACGGGGCATCCCCGGCAGAGGGGTGGGCAGGAACGGAGGCACAGAGGGCTGGAATCCCTTGATGCATTGGGAGAGATGGCAGGAGACAACAGAAAAAGGCAGGCAGGGGCCAGGATTTTAAAATCTGCATTTTTGAAAAAACCTCTCTGTTTCTAACCATCAGGTTTGAGAACCGTTGCCGTAGGTGATGAGGGTCCCATACTCGGTTTTAAGCATGTGGGCGACAAGGACCAGTTAGTTGGAAGCAGTGAGGGTAGAAGCAGGAAGACTGAACTAGGGCAGAGGCCCCAGGGGCTTCCCTTGTGTTGTAAGAGGCAGGGTGTTGACACTGGTTGATGTGGAGCAGCAAGGGAAGGATCTGGGGTGACTCCAGGTCTAGCTTGGGTGGTGAATGGTAGATAGTGGCATCGTTAACCAGCACAGGG
This sequence comes from Camelus dromedarius, assembly GCF_036321535.1. NCBI lineage: Eukaryota > Metazoa > Chordata > Mammalia > Artiodactyla > Camelidae > Camelus > Camelus dromedarius. The sequence goes on from NC_087469.1 coordinate 14,865,786, forward strand.
TGGGGACAGCAGGGTGGACATTCAGTTGGGACTTGCTGAGTACTCACAGGGTGCCAGGGACTGTTGCAAGCATTTTATGTGCGTCACCTCATCGGATCCTCACGACAGCCCTTTGGAGGCGGATGCAAATCCAGGCAGTCTGGCCCCAGCATCTGTGGCCTTAGCCAGCTACCCTATTTGTCTTCTCAAATTTGAGGTACTTGTAATTCCCCCCCAGAAAATGTGGCAGGCTTCCTGGATGTCAGAGCGCGTCAGGCTAAAGTGTCGATTCGTGAGTCACCAGATGTCGACTTCAGCGTCAGCCATGTGGACACTCGCCCTGCCATCCTGGAGCATCCTGAGCCCATTTCCATGTCTGGAAAATGCCATGACAGCACCTCCCTCCTGGGGTCCTAGTGCAAGCTGAGAGAGGTGCCTCCAGTTGGAGGCAGGAGCTGCTTATCTGGGGGCAAAGGACAGGGCTCTTCACGGAGAGGAGGATGCTACCTCTCTGTCCCCTTTATTTTGGGGACGCTTCAGCTCAGGTTCCGGCTGGCGTTTTTCTCCAGTCGCACATTCCCAGAGAGATTTCCAGTCAGAGAGGAAGTGCCTCCTCGGGACACTGACTTGCTGGACGGTCATTGCTCTGGCCCTGGCAGAGGCGCCGCCAGGCTTTCTTGGGAAAGCCCCTCTTTTCTGGGGATCGACCACGTCGTGACTGGCCTGCGGCTCCTAACAGGGGCTCTTGAGGCCCTGATATTCCCGGGCAGGTCCCCTCTCCTTCCTCCTTCTCTGATAGTTGCACTTGGTCTTGGCCCTGGTGGCCGAAAGCCAAGCACGCGGACGCGGGGTGAGTCTCGGCCTTCGCTGGTACTGCTGTCAGCACTCCCGGGAGTGGGCAGAGGAGCCCTGCACTCAACTGGCCGTGTCGCTCCCCTGGCCTCCCACCCACCCCTCGGTCAGTTCGAGGCCCTGCATGACTGTGATGCGGAGGCACAGCAGCGTGCGCCCAGCTCCTGCCCTCTGTGTGGTGCTCCAGCGGGGCTCTCTCTCCCGTGTCGGGCACAGAGTTCACTGACCCGGAGGGAAGTCACGTTTGCAAAGGGCTGTCAGAATTTGGGGAAGCAGAGAGGAGCGGGGCCCATGGTTGGAGCCCAGTGAGAACAGGGGCCTTCTTATCTTAACCTCCTGCAGGCTGGCTTCTTCAGAGAGGCCACCAGGGCCTTAATGATAAAGTGACGTCCTTGGGATCCACACAGCACCCAAGGAAGGGTCCTCTGAAGACTGTTGGCAGCAGCTGATCAAAGGGTGAGAGAGAGCTGGCAGCCCGGGGTTGACAGGAAAAGTCGGTGTCATCGCCTCTCCACGTGGCGTTTGTCGCGCAGGGCCCGCATCAGCTGTGTCTCCAAGTGGGGCAGAGGTGCGAACCCCACCACTCACAAGACCCCCAGCAGGCAGAGAAACCCAGCACGTTACCGTCTAGAACCGAGGCCTGCCCTGCCTTGGCCCGTAGCGGGCCCCTCTGCAAGAAGGAGCTCCCAGCCCGACTCACTTTGCCCGTGGTCCTGAACAAGGTGGCATGGGGCCCACGGGGCCCTTCTCCCGAGGCCTGTGGGCAGGGAAGGGGGCAGATGCGGACCAGGCCTGTGAGGTCACAGCAGGGCACAGACACAGTGCTGGCAGGAAGAGCCTAAACAGCCGGCCCCGTCTGAGCTGCAGGGACCCCTGTGGGGATGGCTGTGGTGGGAGAGGGGAGATCTCTTCCAGACCCCATGAGTAGATCCCTGGACATGAGACAGCCTGAGTGTTGATCCCCCAAGCTTAGTGGCCTTTTGTGACTTGGCTGTCCTTCCTGGGGAGGCTCGAGAGCCTACATGGCCCAGGGCTGGGTGTCTCTCAAGGAAAGGTGACTGTTGTGTGAACCCTCTCTCTCCCCCTCCTTCCAGTGGGTGTATAATATTCTCGACAAGAAGGCTGAAGCCGACCGGATTGTTTTTGAGAACCCAGATCCCTCTGATGGCTTTGTCCTCATCCCCGACCTCAAGTGGAACCAACAGCAGGTAAAGGATCTCGTACTGGGCCTCTGTCTCTGAGGACCCTGCTCCAGGCTGCAGGGCCTCCTTAATCCTGCCCTTCTCCCCACATGGGCTCTCTCTCTGAGCAGATTATAATTAACCAACAAGGAGGGGCGGGAGGCCCAAGCTGTCTGCGTGGGAGTGCCTACCTGTCATACGCAAATGTTCACACTGTGTTGGTTCAGCTTAGAGCCCTTTTCTGGCTCTGCTCCTACCCACGGGGTGAGGAGTGAGCCAGCATTTGCCCCCATTACCACTCAGGCCTTTCCTGCCCCAGCCAAGTGCTGGGGCTACCACCCTCCCTCCCAGGAGCACCTGGAACTCTGAGGTGGACTGCGTGCATCCCCCCTGCCCACCGGACACCAGCAGACCCAGGCAGGCCCACGGTCTGCAGCGCTGGCTGGCAGAGGCCATGGTGACCCCCTGAGGAGTCGCCCATGTGGCCCGAGCCGCAGAGGAGGCCTCCAGGGGCCCAGGGGCCACCGGGGCCTCTCAGCTCTGCTTCCTGGCCTCCAGGGGCCCTCTCCTCTCCTGACCTTGGGAGCAGGTTTCCGGAGGAGCTGTCTTCACTCTCGCTGTCCCTTTCCTGTTCCCTGTACCCTCTCCTCCCTCCTCACCTTCACAGCGGCCCATCACCACTCACACTTAACCGTTGCCCCACCCGAGAGTAACAGCAACGGGCAGAGCACGGTGTGCAGGCGAGCTGGTCCCACTCAGTCCTGGGCTTGCTGGGTAGGGGGTGGGGACTAGATAAATGCCCCGTCCTCCAGTTGAAATCTGTGGTAATCCAAGCTCAGATCTGCCGTTCTCTCAGATTTCTGGGCCCTCTGGTTTCTGTGTTCCTCTCACAGTCACGTGATCACCCAGAGCCGCTGCTCTGGAGGCCAGGCACCTTCTCATGCGTTCTCAGCTTGGCCTGTCCGTTAGGCCTCTGGGTCCTAAGCTGAGCTTAGCTGCAGTTTGCCTGGTGTGATTTGGTGGTTTCCCCACCAGCCACGTCCCTCCTTCGTTGCCAAAGAAGAGGTGCCCAGAGCCTGTGGTTGGGGTGAGGGGCACAGAATTTTGGCTCAGAGGCTCACAGGCAGGTGAGTGCCAGCTGTGTCTTAGGGAGGCTCATGGGAGTTCCTAAACATGGCTCAAGGCGGGGTGGGGGATTTGAAGGGAGTTTCTGCAGCACTGAGTATGATTCATCAGAAGCTGGTAGGCCTGCGAAGACAGCCCTCCCTTCGTGGGGTACCATAGGGCAGAGGCGGCCCTCTCCCCTGCCCCGCAGCTTATCCCTGCCCTGGGGCAGGGGCGGGGGGCGGGGGGCTGGGGAGCTGGCACAAGGCTATGGAATGGGAATACTGGCGGCAACTCTGGGCAGTGCCTTTGTGTGGCTCTGGGGACTCTGTCTGTCCCCTGGGTGGCCCACACCTGCAGGTTCTGGATTACAGATGGGTCGAAGGAGGTGGGGGATGTGGTAAGAGGAACTTGTGACTCACAAGATCCCTGAAGACTGAAGACCTTGTGATTCACGGGGGATGGTGGTCTGAGGGCCATGCAGGACAGCAGAAGCATCCCCATTCAAGAAGCCCTAACACACTGGCACCCGCAGCACCGAAAACGGAAATCCTCTGTCCTTCTGACCTGGTGCTGGCAGGCGTCCTGCCTGGCCTGCCAGTGGAGCTGTCCTCTCTCTGTCCCCTTTAAGACAGAAAAGGCTTCGAGAGCTGCACTGGGCTCCCAGCCATACGGCTGGGGCGACTCACCCCCTGGTTGTGAACGGGCCAGCTTAAGTATCAGTGCCTTTGATGGCAGTCAGGTGTGATTGTCCTTAACCTTTGCGTAATTAGCACTTGCCTCTTTGTACTGCCACCTTTCAGTGTCTCAGACCTGACTTGTGACAGAGCACTGAGGTTGACAGCTCCCTAGAATCAGGCAGTGTGTCCAGCAGGGAGATAGGCCAGGCCTGGACCTCTGTCCGTCGTCCTCCTCCAGCAGGGAAGGACCAAAGAGAAGGGTCTGGCATGTGCTTTGAGGGGTCTTGTAATCGCCCTAGAGTGTTGCAGAAGTGTATCTTTGTTCCCCTAGCTGATGGCTCGGGGTCAAGTACCCAGTCCATCCATCTGTTTCACAAATATTTGTCAAGTGCCTGACGTCTCCTAGACACTCTTAATTCCCTGGAGGTTTTAGAATCCCTCAGTTCTCTTAAGAGATAGCCTGTAAATTCTTTTTCATTTGCTTATTTTGGAAAGTGCGTCTAGTTAATACATGTGTATGGTAAGAAGCAAACAGTGCAAAGAGCGGACTGTGAAAGTAAGTTCTCTCAGCCCAGTTCCTCCATTTCCCTTCCCCAGAAGAGACTGTGTCTCGCCTTCCAGAGACAGTCTTTCCATACTATACGTGTCAGCATGTATGTGTTTGTATAGACACACATCCATTTTCAGTTCATGTAACTCAGATTCTTGTGTCCAAAGCACTCAGACAGGAAGTGCCTCCTTGGAGCCTCTCCGGAGAAGGAGAGGTGGTGCTTCAAAGCTCCAGCCGTTCTCCGCCTCACTCACCCTTGCTAGGAAGCTGTTACTCTGGTTTTACCGTCCTCCCTTATAAAAAGAGATTGCTCGTGTCTCCACTGAGTGATTGATGGGCTGCCTTCGGGGTGCCAGCCCGAGAGCCTGGCCAGCCCCTTGTCTAGCTTTTTTCAGATCCTCTCTCTGGGCTGGGGGCCCTTTGGCTGCCTGCAGAAAATCTGAGGTCATGTCTGATACCAAAGTCTGGGTTCCTTTCCCTTCCTCACCCAGCCCGTGAGCTGATGCCCAACCCAGGCGTCATGCCTCATTCCGTACCAGTGGAGCAGAGAGGTGTGATTTATTGTCGTGGTTGAGACTGGTCAGCAGGGATCATCTAAAACAAATGCTCCTGGTATTTGGGAGTCCTGTGACAGTGACCGTGAGAACAGCTGAAGACACCCACAGGCATGCACACATGCTTCCATCTTCAAGCAGTTTTGTTTCCTGCTTCTCCTTGGGCCCCTAGCAGGCAGGGGGCAGGCGGAGGAGTAAATGTCGTGGTCTCAGGCCACGAGAAGGAAGAGTCCAGAAGAGACTTGTGGGCACAACTGAAGCCCCGGAGGGCACAGCCGGGCCATCAGCTGGAAGGTCCCCACTGGGCTAGTCTGCAGTGGGTCTGGAGCAGAAAGCCTGGCCTCTTAGGGCTGCGGCAGAGAGGGGTGTGTGTGGCATGAAGAGGCCCAGTTGGACATCGGGCACCAGATGGAAAGTCTCATTTTCAGTTTTTAAGTCGGGGCCTTTGGGGATTTGGTTGGGTGACTCATGGTCCCCAAATTATCTCCTTGAAGAATCTTAGCAACTCACACTGCAGGGCTGAGGGCTGCTGGACTGTCTCCATGCCTTGCCCCCGGAGCCCTGGTGTCTGGGGCTTGCCTCACACATGGACATGGTAACCGGCCAAGGCCGGGTGTGAGTGAGCAGAGACGGGTGGGAGGAAGCATCCATTTGCTCTTGGCTCAAGATCTTGTTGGCCTTGGGTCTTTGTACTGAGGTGACCTCCGGGTCTTCAGCCAGGCACTGTTTCCAGGAAGGAAGCAGGAAGGGCCACCCGTGAGTCCCATGAGATAGGAGAAGAGAGCAGAGGGTGAGGCTGTGCTGGTGCCGAGCTGGCCTCAGGCTCCCTGTCTCCCCTCACGTGCCTCGTCACCCCTCACCAGCCTCTGACTCTGGAAACGGAATGGTTTACTCTCTGCCTTAGGTGCCCAATACTTCTTGCCTCCAAGCCTTTGTTTTCACTTGCCTCTTCCTCAGTGCTCTTTATCCAAACCCTACCTCTTCTTCAAGACCCAGATCCCCTGCCTCCTCTTCCAGGAAGCCTCTCTGGATCAGCCTAGCTAGTCTTTCCTTCTTCCTCCTGTACTTTTTTTTTTTAATTGAAGAATGGTCAGTTTACAATGTTGCATCAATTTCCTCCTGTACTTTTGTCACTTTATGTCTTAAGGCAGTTACTTATATACATGCAGTTAGACCATGAGAGTTGACCCTGGCGCTTTCTTGAACCTCCTTCCTACCTCCCACTTCCCAGCAGCTGTGAGTATATAAATATTCTCATAATATTTTTCAGCAGGAAGAATAAACAGAACCTCCACCTCTTAGACTGTCCCACTCACCTTGGGCACATGGGTGCACACGTTGACTGGGGTTGGTCCCGCCACGGGGTCCCTGGGGTTGGCTGTGGCTGGCGCTGCAGGCCGTGGGTGTAGGTGCTTCCTGGCTTCTGGGAGGAATTCCGGGATTGGCAGCCTCCCTGGCCCTGTCTCCTGCTGAGCCCGTTTTAACCCTGTCTGTCTCTGCACAGCTCGATGACCTGTACCTGATCGCCATTTGCCATCGCCGGGGCATCAAGTCGCTTCGGGACCTCACTCCAGAGCACCTGCCACTGCTCAGGAACATCCTCTGGGAGGGGCAGGTGAGCCACCTTGGCTGAATTCACCCTGGAGCCCAGAGGAATTACATTCCGATTCCAGTGTGTTCTGGGGCCCCTTTCCTCACCCTTCCCAGAAGTCCATCTCTGGATGTCCATGCGGGGGCCCATGAAGGCTCTTGGTGGACTCGCAGGACCCTTGTTCCTGGTCCTGCCCTGCCCTCCATCTCTACCTTCAGCCCCCTCCACCCCACACAGGCCCTCCTCAGCCCGGCTTCCCACTTTTGCTCCCTGCCGTTCTCCTGCAGGTTGCATCTGGGATGCCCTCCCATCCCAGGATTGCCTGTCCTGCTTGTGACAGCCACGTGGTGCTGGACACATTTCTTGGTTGATAGCCTACAACCTGATGCATGTCTCCACGTCCCTTCTCATCTCCCTGGAGAGCAGAGACGTGCATTATCTAGCACCTGGCATTCTAGGATACTTTCCTCCTGGGGGATTTGCTGAATTGAATGAAATAGCGGGGTGTAAAAGGAGCCCTGGAGGTGAAGGGAGATGGAAGAAGAGAGCCTAGAATCTTGGACACTGGTCCTGGTTCTGACACTGTGACCCTAGCCCGCCGGGTGCCCTCAGGCAGGGCACTTCACCTCTCTGGGCCTCAGTGTCTGGAGGGGATCCTCCTGAGCCTGCCATTCTGCCTGGTTGGTCTCAGCCGTGCTTCCGCTCTGAGGAATCAGGAGATGCGGCCCCCGTGCCAGAGCCTGCAGTCACCAGGGTACCCAGCAGGGGACAGGCTCACCTGTTTCAACCAGGGTGGTTCCAGGGCTGCGATGCAGACCTGCCAGTGGGGCTCTGCCCAGGGGGACCCTCCCTGCACCTCCAGGCCCTTCACCTCTGAGCCACCCTCGTCACTGTGCCTAGCCTGCCTTCTCTCCACCCACCCTCAGCACCGTCTCCCTGGCTGCCTTTGTCTCTCTCTGGAGTGACCCGTTTCTCTGCTGAAACGACCTCTGGATGGCTGAGCACGGCGTCTTTCTCTCCAGAAGATGCCAGGCCAGCACTCCCACCGGAAGCCCTCTGGGTGCCCTGGCCCTGGTGTCACCCTGCTGCCAAGACCTCCGGGGGAGCTCCACATGGCAGCATAGAGTACAGTTCTGGGGTGTTCTGAGCCCACTGAGGCCCTGTCTTTTTGTCTTCACCTCTGATGGCCTCAGAGGTTTGCTCACAATGGAAATGAGTCTCGTAGTAATTCCGAGCCTTGGGGGCTCCTGAAGCGGGTTGGGTAGAAACAGCTCTACCCCTGAGCAAGTTTGGGGTGGGCGGAGGGAGCCGGGGCCACAGTCGATGCTTTCCTTTCCCGCCAGGAGTCCAGCGAGACCTTGTGGCTCACAGTCGCCTGCCCGAGGCCCCTCCCCTGTCCTTTCTCTTTCCCCAAGCCCCAGGCAGCCCCAGCCCATCTCCTGGTGTCCCTGCTCCACTCTGTTCTATGCTGAGAGGGAGAACAAGGCTTCCTCCTGCCGTCTGGGTGATTTAAGTGCTGGTAAATCATCCGGGGGAGGACAGGCCCCACGGTCTTGGGAATCTGGGCCTGTCCTTACCAACGGGACTTCCTAGATGGCCGGCGGTGACTGTTGAGGTTTTACCATGTGGGAGGCTGATCCAGGCTACCGCCCCCTTCCTTTGGGAGAAAGCGCCTCCATTTTGCTGCTGTCACCCGCACTTGCTGACTCCCTAGATTGGCAGAGGGATCTGAGGCCAGCAGTGGGCAGAGAGCTGTGGGGAGGGCTTTGACTAGATGTCCAGAGGCTGGTCGCATCGCAAGCAGGAGGGGGTTCTGGTGCTGCTTTACGGGCAGCAGGGTGACCCCCCCCCGTCACCGTCCTCTCTCGCCAGGAGGCCATCCTGCAGCGCTACCAGGTGAGGGCTGACCGCCTCCGTGTGTTCCTGCACTACCTGCCCTCCTACTACCACCTGCACGTGCACTTCACCGCGCTGGGCTTCGAGGCCCCCGGCGCGGGGGTGGAGCGCGCCCACCTGCTGGCCGAGGTGATCGAGAACCTGGAACACGACCCTGAGCACTACCAGCGGCGCACCCTCACCTTTGCCCTCAGGGCCGATGACCCCCTGCTCACGCTCTTGCAGGAGGCCCAGAAAAGCTGATTCCCCCGCCCCGGGCCGTCTGGAGAAAAACACTGATGTGGGCGGGGGGTGGGATTTTTAGCACCAAGTGAATTTTTTTTAAAAGTGTATTTTGTACTGGGTTCTTACCAGCATGAGAATAAAGTGTCGGTCTCATTTGGTGTGGCCTGCCGGCGTGGCCTGGGGAGGTGGAGTGGGCAGAACCCAGCAGGGAAGGTCTTGAGTGGGGGCGAGTGTCTGGTGGCTGCTGCAGCCGGCCGGGAGGATGCAGGGCTCCCTCTGGGTCCCTGTGCACCTGCCCGTCCTCGCTGACTCCCGCGTCCTGAGTCCGACTACCTCTGCTTCCACTCCTGCTGCCATGGCCCTCTTCCTTCCCCCTTGCTGTATCTTTCTGTTAGTTTTCTAGGTTCCTATATCTGGGAGTTTCCCCAAAAAACCAAAGACGAAAACTTTTTGGAAAAAAATCTATCAATTTTTTTTGTGGTACTTCCTCTTTCCCTTCCCATTGAGCATTGAGGTCACACTTCCTGCACGTGAGCCAACCCCGCTGATAAACTCCTGTTGACAAGGATGGAAGATCGCTGCCTGGAAGGAGGAGGGCTCTAATGAGAATCAGGTGACACAAGCCCCAGATGCCTGCCTTTGCTTCCGTTATTTGGTCAGTGAGTCCCTGGCCTTGAGTTCATTATCTGGGCAGGAAGACAAAACAAACTCACACGGAGCAACCAGAAGAGCAAATACAAAGTGTCTCAGCAGGGCAAAATGACATGGTTGCAGTGGAGTCCAAAAGCCTTGAGGGGCAGGGGTTCAAGGTGTGACCAGCGTCATAGGTCCCCATCCAAAGAGTCACAAGGCCAGGAAGGGACTTAAAAGTGTCCGAGGCTGATGGCTGCAGGGAGCCATCAGGGGCTTATCTGGACAAGGTGACATCTACTACTGCTCCAGCAGAGCAGGGACACGGGCGCGGCGGATGTTGAGGGCACGCAGTTAAACACAAGGCCCGCTTTCCGGCACCGGGGACAGATGCACGTGCTGGTGGAGAGGGGCTGGCGTCTGCTCGTTAGTCAAGGTGGGGCTGCGGGCTCCTGGGACTGGCTTTCTCATGATGATCTCTCTGAGGAGGCAGGAGGTGGGGTCTGCAAAATGGAAGCGGGAGGAGAGCTGAGGCGGAGGAGGGGCGTGGCTCTTCTGCTCCCCTGGACCGAGAGCCAGGAGGCTGGGTTCAGAGCTGAGCTCCAGTCGTTTGTTCCTTGCGTGTTTATTAAACATGTACTACAGGTGAGGCACCGCCCTGGATGCTGGTCCGTGCTCTCCTCCCGGGGTCGACATTCACCCCAGAACACTGTCCCAGACCCAAGGCATCCAGAGCCTGTTCCTGAGCCTCTTTCTTTGTAAAGGGGAGCAGGGGTGAGGATCCGTGATCTGCTGGGTAAACGTCACGTGGGACCATGTTGCTTCCTCTCATACTTTGACTCACTGGCTGACTGGTCCTGACAGTGTCCTGAGCGTGGGGTACAGAGATGACTAAAATGAAGCTCCCGGCCTCCAGGCCAGTGGGCACGCAGACCGGCGAACTTAGGAGTTAAAGGAGACAACACAGGGGAGGCTGCCCTGCAGACAGGGCTGCCCCAGGCTGATGTCCAGAGTGGGCTTTTGGGATCTCAACAGCATTTGGCACAGTCGCCCACCCAGCGCGCCTCCAGCAGGAAGGCCTGAGTGAAGTGGGGTATCGAGGGTGCTGAGGGGCCAGTTGGAGGGAAGAGCTGGGAGTGGGGCCCTGGGGCGGGAGCCAGCTTCCCCCCGCCAGGTGGGGATTCTGGCCACAGAACACCCGGCTGGCTTTGAAGGGGAGCCCTGCTTGTCCTTGTCATCCGTGTATAAGAAAAATAAAGAGTTGGGAGGTCTGAAGAGGACCTCCTCCTGAACTATCATGAAAATAAACGGGGCCGATCAGAGGAGTGGAGGGGACACTAACCCAGAGAGGTTTCTCTTGGCAGAGTGGAGGGACTCCATCCTGGGAGCATCCTCTAGCCCCTGACAGATGAAGTTCTGTCAGCGAGGGTTTCATCCGGCTTCACACGGAGGGTGAATGTTCAGGTAAGACTAACAGGTGGCCAATCCTGGACCAACAGGAGGACAGCCAGGATGGGTCTCTTAACTCCCTGGAGCTGTGCCCTGTGAAGGCATCCCCGGCCTCTCCAGCCTTGACTCCCTAGCAGATCAGTGCCTGATCTGTCCCATCCCCCTCCTCACATGTTTGCTCATCCATCCACCAAATACCTACCAGCGTCTCCATCGACCAGCACCGCAAAGCGCTGATGGGAACAGGAAGGCAGTACGACCTGTGGTTGGTACCCTCCAGAGGCATGGCTCAGCGGGGTTGGTGAGCAGAGGACAGGACGGGACAGGACAGGAGTTAGGGGCTGATCTAGAGGGAGGCTTAGTTTGCTCCCTTGCAGGGCTGGGAGGCAGAGATGATGCTTGTGTGTCAGGACCCGCTCTGCTTTTCAAGGGGAAGAGAGTCAGTTCTCCCCCAGAGCCTGCAATAGGAGTAACTAAGACCCAGGGAGCACCTGCAAGCCGGAAACTGCTCTGGGAGAAGACGTCCGGCTCAGCCTCCTGCCCCCAAAGCCCCCAGCAGTGTCCAGGGTCACTGCCCACAAGAATTGTTTGCATTTACTCTGGGAAATGGCCAGTTGGATAAAAGGGGCCTAGGTGATGGACCTCGAGACTCTCCGCCTGAGGTAGACTGACTTTGTCACCACTGGGAACAGTTCCTTCACTGCATCTCCATCTCACCTGAGTGGTGGGACTCTGGAAGAGCTGCAGGGAAGAACTGGCCGAGTCAGGAGGCCAGTCGCTTTGTTATGCTTCTTCTGAACTTGTGTCTAGGGAGTCTCTGTCCACGGGGATCCAAAAGCAGCTCCCTCCATCACAGCATCCTGGGCCCGGAGCAGGTGGCGGCAGCTAGACCAGCACCTGAGGCCTTTCACCTGCAAGCAAAGGAGCTCGGCTCTGAATCCAGTCCAGTCTCCTGGTTCTCAGTCCAGAATAAGAGCCACCCACCTCCTCGGCCTCAGCTCTCCTGCTGCTTTCGTTTTGCAGAACCCAGCCTCCTCCCTCCTCTGAGACAGCATCGTGAGAAAGCCAGACCCAGGAGCCTGAAGCCCCACCTTGACTAAGGAGCAACCCTAGCCCCTTTCTGGCAGTGTGTGCATCTGTTCCTGGTGCTGGAAAGAGGGCCTTCCGGGTTTTATTGCGTGCCCTCGGTGTGCGCCTGCGGCCCTTCTCTGCTGGAGCCGTGGTAGATGTCACCCTGCCTGGATAAATCCTGGATGGCTCCCCGCCACCTTCCCAGCTTGGTTGGGGAGGGGAGGGAGTGGTGGGAGGCAGGACTCCTGTTCCTTGGCTCCTCTCAGTTTGCCCAAATGTTTCCTCATAGAGCAAAACTGCTGAGAGTTCTACATTTGTCAACATTCCTTCGTGAAACTGAGAAAAATAACATTTCAGGACAAGTTGGACAGTGAGCTCCACATTGCCTGCTTTTTGTTGCCTATATAGATCCTGGAATGGAGAAAAAAATTAAGAAACAATTACATACCAAGTGATACTTGAAAATATTTCTCTTGTAATACTTCTATATCCTAAACATTTTAATGTATCTATTTTCTTTCTGAATAGGTTCATGTTGGTCTGCTGACTCTTCTCAGAAAGGACTAAATCTTTATTTCAAACATATGTATAGAATGCTAAAATGTCCTTTGTAAGAAGATGGTGATAATTAATAGTACTTGTTTTTTAAATAGCTTTGCCTAGCAAAATTAATGTTGGCAACCCTACAGTTGTTCTATATTATTACTGAAATTACATTGGATTCTGAAGTTTATATAAATTTGAAGCTACCAAGTTTTAACCACTGATAAAAAAATAAGCATGGGCTATATTTGTTTAAAGTGTTTCAATTCAATCAGCAGGTTGTAAACATCTACCCTACTTTTTTTTTTTTCTTTTTTTAAGCAAGACTATGGACATAGAACTCTCCTGGAGCTTACCATAGTGAGGAATGTAGGCATTGATTACAGAGTAATTCCACGAGTGGAAAAGCACAGAGGGCTGTGGGAGCTTATGCCAAGAGAAGCCAGACTTCTGGGCTAAACCTTGACAGCCAAATGGCCAGCTGAAGCCAAAACCCAGCAGTCAGGGAGACCATGGCTCAGCATGGCTGGGACCTAGAACTTGGCTTCTAGCAGGGGGCACACACATCGAATAGCACCCTGGCCAGTTTTCTCTTCAGGACCTTGAGGAAGAAATGAAAGTCAAGGCTATGGGGGAAGTTCTTAACTTCTGTTCCACCTCCTTTGGAGAGCCAGCATGTTGTGATGATTCCGGCATAGGAGCTGCATCATAACCAAATATGATCTTGGGCAAGTCCCTTAACTGCTCCTAAACTAGGAGTGATAGCAGTGCCCACCCTGAGGGGTTTTGCGAGGATTAAATAAGTGAGTTTTGTGGACATACTAAGGGCTCATAAATGGTAGCTGCTATATTCCTACTGCAAGAAGGGCCTAAAGGTTGCGCCCAGAGATATTTGGGTTAGACGTTTAAATGGACCTCTAGATTAGAAGGCCGTGAAATCCTAGATTATGTAGTGGAGTCATGGCAACCAAGAGACTTTAAGGCAAAAAACAAACCACAAACTATCTGTGGTTAATTGCTTATGGCCCCCAAAAGAGACAAGAGTTGTGTGCAATGACTTCTTGGGATACCTTCCTGCCTACGGGCTCCTGGAATGCATTTTAGCCCTGGCCTACCGGCCAGTTTCTAAGACTACAATAGTGATGTCCACTGCTATTGAGAACCCTGGGAACTGCTCAGTTCCAACGTCCAGCCATATAAATCTGATAAAAATAGGAGCTGAAACACCATCCTGCAGTTGCTATTTTTAAAAGTGTTCTGAAATGCCGGATTGGGTCTGTTTCTTCCTCAAACAGCAACCTGCCGTTCCCTCCTCCTGGTGGGCAGGATGCTAACATGGCACGTGTGAGGGACGGGGGCCAGAAGCCTGTGAGGCACATGTGTCAAGCAGCTCGGCGCCTGCCACCCACACCCCTGCCTGCCAGGGAGGAGCCGCGGGCCCTGGGCCCCCCAGCTCCAGATGCACCTGCCCCTCCCACGCCCCTTGTCCTCTGCCTCCTCCCTCTGCTCTGAGCGAGGGCCCTCTGCTGCCCCAGCAGAGCGGTGTCCTCCACTTCCTCCACAGCAGAGCCAGAGCCAGAGAGGTAAGGGGGGGGGGGTTGGGCAGAGGAGGTGGGAATGGAGGCAGCATGGCTGAGAAGGGGACCAGAACCCAGACCATGGACCCTCAGGTTGTCTTCATGCAACCTTGGCACAGCTCACCTCCGACATGGACGGTCTCAGGAGCCAGAGTCCTGCTTGCCCCACCACATGGCCTCTTGCTGAGCAACTCAAAGTGCCTTGCAGATGGGCCGAAGAGGGGCCGGAGAGGCAGAAGGGGCTCCAGATGAAAAGTACCAGAATCCTCCTGACCCATGGATGACGGGTTCTAGGCGGCTAGGTCAGCATCTGGCTGTGCCATGGAGAAGCCGGAGGGGAAAGATCATGAGTCAGCACATTGTGGCCTGAGGGGAGAAGTCAGGATTACAGTTAGCTTCTGGCACCCAGTCACCAGGCCTGGGATAAACTGGAGGAGGGTGGGGATAGGAGATCTGAATGCAGCTTATAGGACAGAGGAGGGATTCCACCCGTGGAACAACAGCACACACTTACATAGCACCTTGTACTTCCAGAGCAAATTCAGGTCCACTGCCTGAGTTAATACTAACAACAGCCCTTTATTATTTTTTAAAATTTAATTTTTTTAAATTTTATAAACTTTAAAAAATTGAGTTATAGTCATTTTACAACGTTGTGTTACAGCCCTTTAAATTGGCACACTTATTTCATTTTCTTCTAGTAAGAAAATTAAAGTTATTTAGTGACTGAGGCAGAGTTGGAAATCAGGTCTCCAGGAGCAAAAGTGGACCCTTCTGTTCTGTTTTCCCACAAAGTGAAGCTTACGTGGTTCACAGCGAGAACTGCCAACTGTGTGGAGATCTAGTTGACTGAAGTGCAGACGCTGGGCTGATTCTCAGCTCAGCACTGCCAGACTCACCCGGTCACTCTGGGTGGATGCTCACTCCCTTCGGGCCAGGTTTCCCACCTGTACGACAGGGAAGCGATTCCATCTTCCTCTAGCCTTACCCAGGGCAGGGACTTAAGTCATTGTGTTCTTTCTCCCTAGCTTAGTTCCAGACCTGGAGCTGATATACAATAAATATTTGTTGAGTGAATACCTGACAAAGGCACAATTCAAACATAATTAAGTTAGACATGGGCGAAATGCAGAAAAAAACCTCTGCCCACACAAGGTGTGATTTAGGAGGGAACAGTCACCTATGGAAGAACTTGAGGCTGTCTGTCTTCACCCTGCTTTCTCCACTTTGTTCACGCAGGGTAGAGCTTTCTGTGTTATCTGTTCTCAGCTGATAAGCAGTCCGTCCAGTTTCAGGTGAAATGAATCTTGAACTGACACTTGTGACTCCTCTTCGGCAGTTACACCTTATACTTAGTCACATCCTGTCTTGCCTTATTGTTGAATGGGAGTCCACCGTGAGCCTTCTCTCTGTCACTGGATGGTGAGCTTCCTTGGGTGGTGGTGGTGATGGTGGTGGGGTGTCTTACACTTTCTTCTTAGCCCTGGAGCCCCCAGCATCAGGCTGTTCACACCGAGGGCTCAGTAAACACTAACCTATGAAAGAGAGTCTTGGGTGCTGAGGACTGTTCTGTGGGTGACTTCTGAACTGTTACTGGCCTGAATAGTTCCCAGGTTTGATTGCGGAGTGTGGGCCCCAGGAACTAGGGTAGCGGCCTGATGGGGTTTCCCCCGGAGACAGGATGCCTGGCGCCTTCAGTAAGGAACAGAAACTGAGACGCTTTCTCAAGGCCAAGAGAGGGTGTGCAAAGAGGGATGTAGAGGGAACAGTGTGGGGGCAGCATATCTGGAGCAGGGCAGGGGAAGGGCCCAGGTCTCTGTCCAGGGCACCTGGCCACTGTGCATGGTGGGGTGGCCCTCCCTCTTCAGTGCCTCGCTTTCCTGCGTGAGGGAAGGATGCGGCTCACCGTGTGGGAGAGCGGAGAGCCCTTTGTTGGGTCTCATTGTTCCCAGGAGGGTGTGCAGAGGCTGCGCTGGGCACATCCATTCTGGTGCCACTCACAGGCTGCGCCCGCCAGAGCTCTCCCCTCACCGGTCGGTGGACCCCTCCGCGCCCCTCGCGCCCGGGCCCCGCCGCCCGCCCTCTCCCCCGGGCCTCCGCGGCTCCCGCACCATCCCGAGCCGCCCGGCAGCGGCCCCGCCCGCAAGCGGGATAGCCCCTGCCCTTCCTCCTCCTCCACCCCGCCCTTCCTCCTCCACCCGCCTGCTCCCCAGTCGGCTCCCTGGCCGTGTGCGCAAGCGTGTCCGGCCCCTTCCCCGCCCCGCGACCGGGCCCGGGCCCGGGCCCCCGCCTCCCAGCAGGCGGACTCGCCCGCTCCCAGGCCGGCCCCGCGCCCGGGACAGGGACCCGGCCGAGCGGAGCCGCCGCGCCAGCGCCGCGCCTCCAGCGCGAGCGCCTAGCGGATCGGAGCTGCGCGCGGAACTGCCCTGCCCCGCCCCGCTCCACCCGCGAGGGTGAGTACGCGGCGGCCCGGCCCGTCGGGCCCGCGGGGGAGGGCGGGGCGCGCCTCCGGGCCCTGCCGCCGGGTGCCCCCCCCCCAGCCCGGCCCGGCCCCGCGGCTGGGGGAGCTGGTGGTCGGGCCGGGCACGTGGGCGCCGCGCGGGGCCGGCTCCCGGGGTGGGGGGTGGGGGGCGGCCACAGCCCCGGGATCCCTTTCTCTGGACCGCTTTTCGCGGGAAGCCGCTTCTCTTTGCTCCCTGCGAGTGAGCGAACAGGACGGTCCTCTTCTCTGGAAAGTTTCTAGCCGCTACCCCTGCGCCCAGGCTGGAGAGGCGTCCCCACCTTCAGCCGCCTCTGAGCCATGGTTTCTCCCCACAACTGCCCTACCACGTCCAGGAGATCCATGGGCTGGCTCTGCTGGAGGTGACAGGCTTTGCTGGGTCCTTCTGTGTGCAGGAGTCCCAAGGTCGCCAAGAAGAGTCCAAAGGTGGGGGCTGCTAGCTGAAGGCTGGCCATGCGAGGACACCAGGTCCACGTCGTGGGGGTCTTTGGGCCTAGGCTACTGTGCCTCAGAGCTGCTTGGCTGGTGGGCAGTGGGGAGGGATGGGGTTGGGGTGAAGGTAGAGTACAGAGGGGCCAGAATCCATGATTGCAGCTGTCTGCTCCGGGGGCCCCTGCCGGCAGGGACCTCCCAGGCATCCCAAAGCTTCCAGCACGTCTGCCTCCTCCACTCCCAGTCTTGGGGGAGGCTCTGTCTGGGCCATCCGAGGCCTGATCTACTGCTGCTGCTCCCTCTGTCCCACAGACTGGGTCCTGAGGGCCAGGGGAGGGGGCTCCTACCAGAAGGCTGGGGCTCTAGGCAGTGTCCGGGTGCCCAGCTGTGCCCGTCTGACCTCATGACCACCCACGGGCTGGCACCCCTACAGGCTTCTCAGGGAAGCCTGTGCTTTCCACCGCCAGGGGGGAGGCACAATGTGGAAGCCAAGTTCAGGCCGACTTATTCTTTGCGGAACCTTGGGAACGGGCCTGGTCTGGCTGGGGTGTCCCAAGAGGCACAAACCAATGCCGCGCTCTCCTGAACGGTGCTGTGCCGCCCACCAGCTCCAGGCCCCGGCCCTGGCATCTGTGGGGAGATCGTAAACGAGCTGATAGGCGCTGAGCGCTGTGGAAGGTGTCTGCGCCAAGGCAGAGGTATGTGCGTGTTTGCTATTAGCAGTGTTTCTCTCACACTCTCATTCCAGAGCTGCCCCATAATTCTAGAGAGTGTGCCTGGGAGATGCCAGCTGTTTGGGGCCTAGAAATTAACTTCTGGGGTGTTTTCTTGTGCTGGGAGCTGTGAATACCTCCTACCTGAGCCGAGGTGGCCCAGGTCCCTCTGAGCTGTTCCCGGCCCTGCTTTTGTCTCCACTGGGAGTGCTCTGGTGCCTCGTCCTTGAGCACCAGTGTGCTAGGTGGGAGATCTGAGGCTGTTCCCTGGGTCCTAGATCTCACTCTCGCAGCTGAGGGAGAGACAGGAGTGGGAACCATCCCCCCCCCAGAGTCCAGGTTGACAGGAGTTAGGAGGAGAGGGGTGTTGGAGAAAGGAGTTCAGAAAGTAGAGTGAGTCTCCTGCTTGGGACGCGAGCTGAGAGGCATCTGTGGTTGTGGCGTGAGCTGCTGCTCGTGGCCACAGGGCCCCTTGCCGGTGAGTGGAGGCCCAGCTAAGGAAGCCCTCGGTGCCTTCTGGGCTGTCTTCCCTTCCCTCCCCTCCCTTGCCCGCTTCCCTACTCAGAGCACTACCTCAACCCCCACTCCTCAGAGACGGAGTTCTTTGGTCCTTCCGCCCTCCCAGACATTTTAGAGTCCTAGGATCCAGTTTTCTGGGCAGAGCTGAGAATCTGCTTTCAGAATTGTAACAAATCCTGAAAGGACCCTCCCTTCTCCAGCTGTAGCAGAGTGGCCAGACCTTCCTTCCTGTGTCCCAGCTTAACCTGTGGTCATCTGTGGCTAACCGCCACTGGCCTCGCCTCTGCTGTGCACCGGCTGCCCACCCAGGCCTGGGATGGGCACATTCTGTGTGAATTCCTCCTCTCAGAGCAGCTTAAAGGTTTGCCCGCTCTGTCTGGGGGAAGGGGGACCCTCCACCTCAGAATCATACAGAATGGTTCCAGCCCCCGGGGACGCAGAGCCCCTGCCTCCTGAAGGGGACCCTTCAGATCAGTGTCCCAGAGGGTCCCACAGTGTGAGGCCCAGACCTACAGACTGTGGCCAAGACCTACAGACTGTGGTCAAGGCGGCCACCGGACCCCGCTCCTCGGGGGAGCTGGGGAGCAGGGCACCCAGAAAGCAAACAGACCTCCCTCCTGATTCCTCAGCTGCCCCGTGGCTACATGATTCCCTGCAGCCGATTCCCTGCAGCCGCTGGTTGGTTTCTCCTGCCCCTTGCCCTCAGGGTCCTTCTTCCTTCTCAAGACTCATGGCCTTGCCCTGAAATTTTTGGTTTCCTTGAGGAAATGACTAGGGCAGGTGGGTTGCGCTGGCTGTGGTTATTAATTCCCCTCTCTCATTTGTCACCCCTTCCCAGAGGCCCTCAGCACTTTTGCATGAGTGTTTTGAGTACCCCTGGAAGGGCTGCTGGCCACCTCTGGCCTCAGGTTTCCTCCTGACCTCTACTACATTCTGTGTGTGTGTGTGTGTGTGTGTGTGTGTGTGTGTGTGTGTGTGTGTGTGTGTACACGCTGTGACGCACTTTATTCCACAGATGGAGGAAGTGGTCAAACGTAGCTACAAGTGGGAGCAGCTGTACATGATGCCTGGGCCCCAGGCAGGTGCCATGGGCCCCCGACTGGCGCCCATGAACCTAGCAGGCGGTGGACTCTGCCACGGGTGTGCTGGGTTGATTGCCCTTCAGAGTGAGGAAGGCCATTCAGAGCTGCAGGTTTTCTTTTAGTCTTGGCCCCTTGCCTGGGGACCAGGAGACCTACTGCTGGATCTCTGCCTCCCCACCCCTTGCGAAGGCACCCTACAGAGACATGAGACCGCTCTGGAGCCTGAGGCCCTGGCTCCTGCCGCAAGCCCCGCAGGGAGGAGAGCGCTGCTGCCCGGGCCGTGGGGTGTGTGTCTGGGCTTTGAGGGCGAGGAAGGTCTGGGAGTAGGATGGTCCCTTCTTCCTGGCGGCAGCTTCGCTCCAAAACCTGAGTGGGTCAGGGGCTCCAGGATCTTACCTTCCCTGGGGAGGTGGGGTGGGGAAGATGGTTGTGCGAAAGAGGACAGAGAGCGCTTTGCAGAGGGCTGGGCCAGTGCGCCGGAGTGTCTGCTTCGGCTCCAGACCCTCCTGCAGGGTGTGGGTTCCAGGGCCCGCAGTGATGCTCCTAGGGCCTGTGGTCTGACCCGTGTCCCCTGGCCGGGCAGTGGCCGTAGATACCTGTCTTTACAATAGAAGGGACTTGGCAAATAACAGAAGTAGTGAGCATTTAACTATCAAGCTCTTACTAAAAGTCTGGCCCCATAAACCTGAAGAAAAGAAAGTACTGAGCTGTCCACTTATTTACATCACTTCAGGTGAGCTCACACAACCATTTCTTTAAACCCATTTTTAAATGAAGACAAGATTAAGCCACTTGGCCAAGGTCACACAGCTCCTAAGGCACTGCGCTGGGACTCACACCTAGGCCTGTTTCCAAAACCTGCACTTTTCAGCCCCGTTCTCTGCTGCCCCGGAGCTCATCTTACCCTGCCCTGTGATCCGTGAAGGGGCTGAGACCCAGAGGTGTGGAGAGGTTTGCTGAAGGCCACAGGGTGGTGGTGACAAAGGGGGGACACGGCCCTCCTGATTCCCAGCCCAGAGCTCTCTGCGGTCCTGCATCCCACATCTGGCCCTGCCGGTCCTGGCGCCCCGTCCCCTGCGTCCTGTCCCGGCATCCTGTCCCGGCCTCTCGAGCTGGGCAGGGTCGGGTTTGCCTTCCTCCCTCCTGCTGGGGCCCCTCCCAGCCCCTGCCAGGCCCCCACCTCTCCCGCTTTCCCGGCCCGTAATTGCTTCCATCTGGCCTGCCCGCCGGCTCCTATTCCTTGGAAAGGCAGCTCCCCGGCTGCCGCCCACAAGGCTGCAAGGCCTCATCCGGCAACCACGACGACACGTGGGGAAGGGGAGGGGTCCTGCGGGGTCTGTGTGCCAGGGACCCTGGCAAGGTGGCTGCTCTCGGCCCCTGGCGTCCCCAGGTTCCTGCCAGGTCACAGCAGCTTTGCTTCCAGGCTCTCCTGGACCCCCGTCCTAGCCTGGCTCAAGGCCAGAGAGGCTCCTCAAAGACCCTTTTCTGCTCTGTCCCACCCTCAGGCCGCCGCCACCACAGCCCTCTCGGCTCGGGTCAGGGGGTGGGAGGCCTGGTTGGAAGGGACCACAGGAGAGACGTGGGGGCCAGCAGGGGCCAGCTTTGGGAACCCACTGCTCAAGGGTCATGGGAGGGGAGCAAAGCAGGGGACAGACGTGGCAGAGGCCGAGGGACCTGGGAACCCTGGGCAGGTGAGAATGGAGCCTGCTTGTTTCCTTTGGTTCCAAGCAATTGACTGAGAACCAGCAGAGCTAGACATGAGGCTTTATATTTTGTCATGATATAAAATAAAACTTGTAGGTTTAACAGTGCGTGCAGTGCTCTGTTGACTCCCTTGCCTCCGCTAGGTGGGGAGGGACCCAGAGGCGCGCCTCTGCCTGTGGAGGAGCGAGTGCCTGGTTGCTGAAGATGAACAAGCTTAGACCCATGACCTTGACAGGGACCCCCAGAGGAGATGCAGGCATTGGAGGGGCATGTTTGTGGTGTGGGTGGGTTTGAAAACTTTCAGGGCCTTTTCCTCCCTGAGATTTTCGGGTTTGGTGTGAGCTCTGGGAACCTGTTGGTGACCGCCGTGTTCTTCATGCCTGGAACGATGTCTAGCAAAGAAGTGCTCAGTAAACATTTGTTTGATGAACAGGAGGAGGATGTAGATTGGGTTTTCTGACCTTGTCTTCTCTGTGGCCCTGCCTTGTTTCCCCTTTTTCCTGGGGTGAAGAGAGTTTCCCTCTGACATCTGAGCTGTCTGTCCCAGGGCCCGGCCCCGCAGTCTGTTCAGACACCAGAGAGGCAGGCAGGAGCCCGGGGGGTTGGACAGGAGTCGGCCCCCCCTCCCCCCTCTCCAGGCCAGCTGGCCACACTCCTGCCCCCATCTGTTGCCCTCCTCAGCCCAGCCTTCAGGTCCTTGAACAGACTGGTCCTTACCTCCCCTCCTGTCCTGACGTCAGCTGTCCCCTTATTTGGGTCCAAGAAAGGCACCCTTGAGAGGGGGTGTCACCTCAGGAGTGCGGGCTCAGGAGGGGGCGGTTCACCCCTATTCCTGCTGGGACCCAAACAGCTCCACTCTTATTCCTGCTACATACTGGGTTTCCACATAAAATTTCATTTGAAAGTGGGACAGAGGGTGTCTTGGCCTAAAAGCATTTTTATTTGAAAACCCCCGTTGGGCTTTGGTAAGGCTGTCCTTACATTCCCCACAGCATGTTCTCAGCTCCCCGCCTCTGCTCCCCTGTCCCCCGAGTAGCTTGGGTGCTGTCAGCAGTCCGCTCTCTGGATTGCATGTCCTTCAGCATCCAGCTCCAGCCTGTTCTGAGGCCTCCCCGACGGCCCTGCACACTTGTCACTTACTCTTGCACCCTCACCCCCCCCACAGGTCCTAATCTGTCACATCAGGGGACCCTGTCCCCCAGGAGCCCAGAGCGGCACAAGCCAAACCAGACGGGTGGGCGAGGGCAGGGCTCTGAGACGGGTTGTGTGCTTTGCCAGGCTGCAAGGCCCTGGGTCCCACGTGGAGCCTTGGTCTCCTCCTCTGAGTAAGTGACGCTTTTGAATGAGAGTGCATTTCAAGTAACATCCCAGCGCCCGGGGCCCAGCTCTGTATATGCGGGTGTGTTTTCTGTGACTCAGGATGGGCCCAAGGCTGCCTTCTTTCTGGGCCAGGAAGTGAGGCAGGTAGACTGTCTCCTCTGTGTGCTCCCAGCTGTGTGAATTGGGTATGTCTGGGGCTTTATTGGTTTTCCATCAGCACATCTGATAATCGGGCTGATAGCATGTGGGTAGCTCACGGGGCCGTGGTGCACAGCTGACAGGCATTGCGAAGTCCAGGCTGCTGTTAGACTGCAGGGCAGGACTGGGACTGTCTCACCCCCGTCATATCCCCAGCACCCGGCACCGCACTGGCACACAGCAGCCTCTCAATAACGCTTTCTTTTTGCAAGAAAAGAGCTGAGACTCAGAAAAGTAACTTGCTGTTCAAGGTCACAGAGTGACACTCCCCCAGGCAGGGGCTGCCTCAGGAGGGACCCTGGGCCTCCCTGGTGCTCTCTCTCACCCTGCCCCTGTCTGTCCTTTCTCTGAGGTCCTGCTCTATCCTTCAGGTTCCAAGATCCCCTTCCCTGTCCTGCTGTTCCTGGACCCTCTTGTCCGACTGAGAGGGTGTGTGGGGGCTGTGGGGGGTGTTCGTGGAGTGGGGGCACCCTCGCAGGCTGTGTGGGGCCTTTTCTCCACACTGCCCTCCTTCGTCTGCTGTGCCCTCCTTGGTCCTTTTCCTCTTTTTCCGACCCTTCTGCCTTCCCTCCCATCTCCTCCTCTAGATTTCTCTCACCTCCATCCTGGTCACCTCTCTTCCTTCATGTCTGCCTCCTCCTCTTTCCTTTGCCCTCCACCCTGCCCCACCCCAGGCCTCAGCATCCATGCCGTCCTGCCTGACATGGCCGCTGGACTTCGGGTGGGCTGGGTCGGGATAGTGCAGTTTCAGGAGCACTTCTTGTTGGCAGCTCTAGCATTTTTGAGGCGGATTTGGTAAAGGGGCAGTGCCTGCCTGAAGTGTGCAATGCTCTGATCTTAAGCTCAGCTTCCTGGGCCCTCACCCACCTCCTTGGACATCTTCCTGGGCAGGAAAGCAGAATCTCATTCCGGAGCCAGAGGGTCTCCAAAGAAGTGCTGGCTGGTGGAGCTTCTCTGGCCTCTGCCCTCTGCCCTCTGCCCTCCTCTCTCCAAAGCAGAAGCTTTCCCCCAGCGGCACCTGCTGGGATGGAGGAGGCTGGCCAGAGCAGAGAGATTTCTGCTCAGATGCCTTCCAGGTGAGCACACACGGTGCATGCGCACACGTGTGTGTGCACATATAAGTGTGTGGATGAGTGTGTACGTGGGCTGTGTGGGAGAGAACACGGACCTGCATCCACGTGTGGATGCGCTGGTGGGAGTCTGGGCTCCCCTCTGGGCCTTTGCCGTGCAGCCCTGTTCCCAGCCCAGAGCTCTGCTCTCTGGGCTTTGGGGCCCTGGCTTTGCACCGAGGCTTTGTTCTGTCCTGGGGACCGGCTGGTCCCCTGCTGTGGTCCCACGCAGTGGTGACTGATCTCTGGCCACCCATTCAGTTGCCTGGGGAGCCTGGGGCCAGTGTTTGCCCCCACCTCCCAAAATGGGGGCGCGTGGGGGCTTCCTGCCCGGGATCTCGACCCTGCCAAGGCGGAGGGAATGGGGAACAGCTGCGCTGGCCGATCCCGGCTCCGTATGGATTTGGTTTGACAACAAAGCTCCCTCTGTGTGTTCTCAGGACCCTTACATAACTGGGGGCGGGGGAGGCAGGCAGGAGGAGCTGGAGATGGGGACAAGGAGACACCAGGATGGGGTGGTTGGAAAGGGGACAGGGACCCGGAGGAGAAGGAGAGGGAGGGCAGTGAGAGAGACCAACCATTGAGAAGCGGGGAGCGTGGGATGAGGGAGGAGAAACACTGACCCTGCATTTCTGCTTCTGGCCTCCTAGGGTGGGAAGAAGCTGCATTTCCAGGTCCTCTGACCCTGTCCTGTTGATGCCTGCCTTCCTTTCTGGAGCCCCACCTGCCAGCCCTGGAGCTGCTGAGGAGGGGGCTGTGGGCCTGTCTGGGAGTGAGGCCAGACAGGGTTTGGGGCTGGGCCGGAGAGGCCGTCCTCACCCCGCCCTGTAACCGATCACATTCCCTTAAGATGGGAACCCTTCTCCGCTGGTGCCCTCTGGCCTCTGTTCCCTCCTCCTGGGCCCCGGACCTGATCCCAGAAGCCCCTCTGGCTCCCTCTTTGTAGGGCCGCAGCCTCTGCCTGTCCTTGTCGAGCAGCCCCGGGCCCCCGGCTCCAGAGCCTGGGCCCCCCCTCAGAGGCCCTGTGGCCCTGCTCCCTGCAGCCCCCTCCCTCAATAGTCAGACATTCTCTTCTCACCATCACTGTCCCTGCAGCTGTCCAAATAGAGGGAGAAGAAAATGTTCTCTTTCCGGAACAGCTGGACTGACAGGCCGGGAAGGCCAGGTGAGCTGGCCAGGCTTGGGTGTGTTCTTGGGGGTGAGTGGCACCCTGTCCCAGGGCCCTGATCCTGTCACTCCAAGCACAACGTTCTTGGAAGGGGCCGGGAGGACGGGCGGGTCCTCTGGACTCCCACCTTCAGATGGGGCCAGGGCCCCTGTGGTGACTTGGTCCCCTGGGTCTTCTCCAAATCTGTTCCTCCTCTGTGCCTCCGTTTCTCCAAGGCTTCTGGCACAGGCTTCCTTGGAGAGAGCCCTGGATGTGATCTGGCCCAGAGGGTGGTGTTCGTCCCCAGCCCACAGTGGACTCACAGCTCCTGCTCTTCAGCTTGAGAACAAGGATGGCTCCTGAGAGGGCAGAGTGGAGGAGCTGCGGGCCAGGCCCAGGATTAGAGGAGACTGAGGTTGTGTGCCCAGGGACATCCTGTAGGACCCCAGGCCAGCAGCTCTGGGGAGAGGCAGCGTGGGCGAGGCCCAAACCGGCTCAGCAAGCCCTAGACCTGGAATCCTCAGTCCCCGGGCCCTGACTGCCCGAGTCCTGCCCTCCCTCCAAACACCGCCACCCCCAGGACTGGGTGCCAGGACATGCTGGAAATGCTAATGCCTTGGGGCTTGAGCAGTGCAGAAGGTGGCAGGGGAGGGCCTTAGAGTTTCCTGGATTTGTCTGTGGGAAGATCAAGATTAGGAGCAGGTGCACAGAGGCTGGGACAGGCCAGGAGGATGGTGACTGAGTGCTGGGTGCTGTGCGGTGCCCTCCACTGGGGCAGGGCCTTCTGCCCCATGCCTGCCCTTGGCCACGGGCTGCCCCCGGACACTCCCTTGTCCCCAGACACCCCTTTAAGGCTGCATGTCCTCCTCCTTTGCTTTTCTGACCCCCTACACCCCACCTTCCCAGGTACCTCTCAGCTTGAAAGGGGCAAGGCTCTCTTTCTGGGATCTGGGCTTGGCTGCCCCAGGGCTTCCCTTTACTCAACTTTTGGAGGTGAAGAGATCCCCGGAGGATTGGCTTAGCCACTCCCTGATCCTCTCGCAGCTCCAGGCTCCCTGGCTGGTAGCCCAAGGGACCTGAAACCTGACAAACAAACTGGGCTGGAGCCGCAGCCGAAGTTGAAGGAACCAGCGGGCAGTGCCCTGCACGAGGGATGGGGGAAGAGAGCGGCCTGGCAGAGGGGGCCCAGCAGGCCCCGGACGCTGTATGTTGAGGGTGGGAGTGGGGTGGGCAGGGAGTGGGGGAAAGGAGTGTGTGTGTGTACACGTGTGTGCGTGCGTGTGGGGGTCACCACGCTCCTCTGCTCTGGGGTGCACTCTTGTGTTTGAACAGGGATCCTTGTGTTTGTGCTCAGAGTTGTGTTTGTAGGTTTTCAACACAGAGGGTCTGAGTGGTCCAGAGCAGAGTTGGCCTGAGAAGGTCTTCAGAGTGTCTTCCAGTTGCCTCCTGGCTCTGGGGTGGTTGGAGCTACGGGTGCTCAGATCTGCCTCCACATTTCCCCGCAGAGGCTGGTGAGCCCTGGGTCAGGGGGGCCCTGGGGCATCTCGGACAGCCTGAGCATCAGCCAGCCCTCCTGCCGGCAGACCCACCTGCTCTGCCCTGGGTCCTGCCCCAGAAGGACGGTTGCTCAGACTGGAGGGTCTGCACCTTCCCCAGCAACACCTAGAACGCTGGCTGCCCCTTCCCTCTCCTCATCGTTAACCTTTACTTCAGGGAGAGTGTGTATACAGCTCATTCATAGAAAGTCTTACCAATGCAAAATGACCTCAAAAGGGCCTCTCTTATGGCTTCTCTATTCCCGGGGGACAGATGCGGGATGTGGGAAATGGAGGTCTTGTTTTCCTGGTCTGTGGCTTCATTTCTCTTCCAGAGACCCCGCCACAGGGGCCTGTGCTGCCTGCCCCCCACCAGCCTGCATCACCCTCTCCTTTTGCCCTAATCCGATCCTTAGCAGCTCTAACCCTGTTGGGCTCCTAATAGAAATTAAGACGTGCACTCTCTCGTGCTGACACCCTGCAGCCTCCTTCTTTCAGAGCCACCGCTGCAGGCCAGTGTGCATCACAGTGCTGGCCAGGGGTTCTGGTGAAGAAAGGAGGGAGGCTCGGGTCCTGCAGAAGCCAGAGCCCTACTGGAACTCGAGGTCAGGGGAGAGAGGTTTCTGTGCCTGAATCCCTGCTCCCAGATACTCCAAAACTACGTTACCGTGCCGACAGCCACCCTTTGTGGTTAGAGCTGGAATTTCATCCACTTCTACAGAGATCCCCGGACTGACCTGGACTGTCCCTGCTCCGGGACTTTGGGAGTACCAGCTCTGGAGAGGGGACGGCAGCTAGCAGAGGGAACATCGTGCTGGAAATGAAGTGGTGTTCCAGTGAAGAGGGCTCAACTCTGGAGCGGCTGTGGGGAGGGGCTCTGCGCTGGCAGGGGGTCTGTGGCCATGCCCCACTGCGACGGCTTCAGGTGGACAGGTCAGGGGCCTGGACACCTTCTCTAGGAGGGGCTGCACTCAGGAAGGGAGAGCAGCTTCTCCAGTGAAGCCTCATGCCCCTCTCCCCCACCCCTTCCTCCTCCCGACCCTAGCAATGCACCTTGAACCTGGCTAGGACGCGGGATGCACGTTCAGTGCAGGGCAGAGTCTGGGTGTCAGTACCCCTGTCCCCCCGGCAGCTGCACGTGCCCCGTTTAGCGTGTGGGGTGGACCCAGCGGCTAGGAGTGCGGTTGTGGTTGTGGTTGTGGTTGTGTTAGCAGGTGGGAGCTGTGGACCCCGCCGTGTGCCGGCCTGGGGCAGACCCTTAGTGGAGAGGGGCACCCAGGGAGGCCCAGACCAGGAGTCTCCTTCAGCTGCCAGGGCCAAGTGCTTGCTCTGGGCCAGGCTGGTACTGAGACTGCGGACTTTCCATCCCAGGGGGTGTTTTGAGGCTCCTACACCTCCCAGAACTAGTTCTTTTTTTTTTTTTTTTTTAACATTTTTAAAATTGAAGTATAGTTGATTTACAATGTTGCATTAGTTTCTAGTGTACAGCATAGTGATCCAGTTGTATGTACATATATATGTATATATATTCTTTTTCATATTTCTCGTTATAGGCTTCTACAAGCTATTAAATACAATGTCCTGTGCTATACAGTAGGACATTGTCGTTCATCTATTCTGTACATAGTTTGAATTTGCCAATCCCAAACGCCCAGTTTACCCCTCCCTCCCCGCTCCCCCCCACCCCACCCCGTAACCATGTTTGTTTTCTCTGTCTGTGAATCTCTTTCCTCCAGAATTTGTTCTTGCTCCCCCCACCCCATTCCACAGCTGAGGAATCTGAGGCCTAAGAGATGCAAGACCTTGTCCAGACTGACCCCAGGCAGCTCGCCCCAGTCCGTGGATGCCCAGAGCTGGGCTTCCGGGCAGTTCAGACCGCTTGAATTCTTTGTTTCTGGTGACCCTGGGACCCTTAATTTATTACTCATCTTCCTCATCTGTAAATCAGAATAAAGGAGGACTACCACGTAGAATGTTTTAAAAATTAAATGGGATTATGCACAAGAGCTGCAGAACCGCCCCAGGAATCTTTTAAAAATGAATCCAGAGTGTTCCTCTGTCAATACCCTCCAGTGACTTCTGGGACCTTGCATAACGTCCAGGTTCCCGGAGTGGCCTGTGACATCCTGGACTGTGCAGCCGGCGGCTGAGCTGGCAGCCCTGCTGGCCCTTCCTTACTCACTGTCTGCAGGCACTTTGCACTTGTTTCTGCTCCTCATACCCGGCACACCACAGGCTCTTCTTTAGGCCTGGAAACACACCCACCTCTGTGGTCTGAGGTCAAGAGCCGGCTCCTCGCTGACCCTCCCTCCCAAGGAGCTGCCCTGTCTCTGCTCCACGGCCCCGTCCTGTTGGCCTCACGGTGTGTTTCGACGTCACATTTTCTCACTCACCTCTGTGTTTGTCAGGTGTGTCTCCCTGCCCCCAGGCGTGCCCAGGCCTGTTACCTGGTTTCCTGCCCTAGTGAAGTCCCCGCATGCAGGCCCGCACGCCCTGGCGGCTCCGGTTTCTGCTGAACGGCCCAGCTTCACCGCGTCCCTGGGGGCCTCGGGACCCCAGCCTGCCCTGGGACAGGGCTGTTCCTTCTGACAAGCCCTTCGGAGGAGCAAGTAGGGAGAAGGGAGGTGTCCCCGAGGCTCTCCTGACCTCACACAGGGCTAATCCTCAGGGCGACCTCACTGAGAGCATCACCCTGCTGGCCTGGGTTTGGGAAGTGGGTACGGATGGCCAAAGGTGGCAGGACTCAGTTCCCTACAAACCACTTCTGCTAGTCAAAAGGGTATCTTTGTGCACTCAGAGGAAGTGATGCACACAAAGATACATATGGATGGGTTGAGTAGGCCAGCCTCCCCGGGGCCAACCCCCGGTCTGTGGACACTCAGATCTTTGCTCTGGGCTCTTTATAACTTGGCAAAGAGACTGGAGGAGGGTTAAAGTGCTCCGCTGCTGGCCCATTCAGAGCCTCCATGGAAAGCAGGATAAATGGTCCTGCAGTTGAACACAGCCCTGCCCAGGGCGATGGTTTGACAAGCCGAGGGAGGGCTGGATTTCAGCCCCGACTCTCCCCGCCAGGCCTGACCATGCACGTCCAGGGTGCACAGCTGTGCCCAGTGGCCCTGCCCCTGCCATCCCCTGTCCGCGGAGCGGGACAGAAGGAGGGACAGGAGGGCCCATGCCCACTGGACCCGTGAGAGGGAAAAGCGATGCAGGCTCTGGCGTCAGGCCGGCTGCTTCCTCTTCTTCATGGTAACGACCTTAGAGCTGCTCTTACCGGCATGTCCAGTCACCCCGGGAGGAAGTGCCCTGCTTTTATCTCCCTTTGACCCAATAGAAAACTTGAGATCAGAGATGTAACTTGTCCAACACCTGTGCAGCCTGGAAATGGTTGATCCGGAATTCAGGTCTGGGTGTGTCAGATGCCAGAGATTACATTCCTTGTTTGTTCCCTCTTCTCTTAGCACAATTTTAGTTGAAACTGTATCACAGTCACTAGTTAAAAAATTAAACATAAAAAAGAGTATATGATATAAAGAAAGTCTTTCTCCCCTTCTGACCCCTGCCCCCCACTGCCGAGTTTCTTCTGCATCCTTCAAATAACCTATTTCTGTAGAGACTTATCCACGTATGCACACAGGTCTTTTGGTGAAAGCACATTGGAGAGACACAGAACACTGCTCTCCCCTTGCCTTTTCACAGTGTCATCATATGCTTGGGAGACCGTTTTGTGGCAGTGTGTGTAGGTATCCACTTTTTCAAAGGCAGAGTGTTCCGTTGTCTGTGTGGTGTTGGGTCCAAACAGGTCCCTGTGGGTTTTTGGTAGATTTTCAAGTCTTTTCCATCTTTTGCCGTCACTAACAGTGCTGGCTGTAAAGATCTTGATAGAAAAGTTCGTGCAAACATAGGAGACTTTTCTGTAGAATAAACTTCCAGCAGTGGACTTCCTGGGCTAAGGGGGATTTCGACAGACACTGCCAAGTCACCTCCAGAAAGGTCACCCCGGCTTTACTTTCACTACTGATCCGTGAAAGAGCCTGTCCCCCTGCCCCCAGCACCGGAGGCTCTGAGGCTTCTGGAGCTCTGCCGGTAGGATCCGTGAAGTATGAGTCTCTCCTCTGGGGCTGTCGTATTACTTTCTGTAAACTGAATATTCATGTTCTGAGCCCATTTCTCTACTTGACCTGTTGACTTTTCTCCTTTTTGCCTTGCACGAGCGCATTACAGGCTCAGGGAATTCATTGGTCCGATGTATATATGATGCAGGTACTTGTCCTAGTTCCTCATTTGTCTTTTCACTGTTTATTCTCTTTCTCTCCCTCCCCTTCCCACAACCCCCCACCCCCGCTTCTTAAATCTTTATGTTGTTGAATTTATCTTTCTATTTTTATAGCCTCTGAATTTTTGTCTTAAAATCTATACTCCCTCTTTTATTTTAAAACTTTTTTAGGGGGGGTAATTAGTTTTATTTATTTATTTATGTATTTGTTTAAATGGAGGTCCTGGGGATTGAACCCAGGACCTCCGGCATGCTAAGCACACACTCTACCACTGAGCTATAGCCTCCCCTCTACGCCATGCTCCCTCTTTTAAATATAAAAATGTTTCAAAATATGAAGGATAATAGAATCCCATGTGACAGTCAGCCAGACTTACAGATGTTAATGTTTTCCGTATATCTGATTTTTTTCAAAGAAGTAGAATATTAGAAGAAAAGACCTAAGTCTTATCCGCACAGTGCATCCCAATCTACTTCATCTCTTCCTAGAATGTGATAGTCACCAAGAATGATTCCTCTATTTTTTTTTAATTCTTTTCACTTACATGCTATCTATATGGTCTTGTTTTGTGTGTTTTTTTAAGTTAATGCGATCGTACTATGTGTATCTTTTTACAGTTTTTAAAAATCTGGACATCAGGTTTTTCTGAATAGATTCATGCAGAGTAATTAATTCAGTTTAAATGGTTGTCTGGTGTTCGGTTTTGCGATGATACACAGTTTGTTCAGTCACCGCTCCACTCATGGCTGGTTAAGATGTTTCAGTTCTTTCGCTGTTGCCGCGGAGCTGCAATGAGCATCTCTAGTGGGTGTAGACGTACGAGGGTGGCTGACTCTGGGCTACGCCTGGACGTGGAATTGCCGGATTGTAGAGTCTGCACACCTTCAGCCTTACGAGAAATTATGAATTACTCTTGTAAGCCCTTGACTCAATGAACTCCTGCCAGCAGCATGCAAGAAGTGATACTTGGTTTTAATCTGCGTTCCCTGGTCACTTAGTGAGGTTGAACATCTTTTCATGTTCATTAGTTGTGTGAGTTTAAGCTGTGAATTGCCTTTTCCTGTCCTTTGCTTTATTCTCTTTGGTTCCTTGGTCTTTTTTTTTTAATTGATTTGAAGGAGTACTGATATATCCTGGTATTTGTTGAACATGCCGTCTCTGACTTGTCCGAGGCTGGAGCTCTCACCACAGCACCACCGCCTCTGCCTGTGGCTGAGCAGCTCTGGGAGGATCTGTCCTGCAGAGAGGGCACCGCTCAGGAGAGGGATCTGATCAGGGGCTGTTTCTGAGACTGCGGACTTTCAATCCCGGGATGTGTTTTGAGGCTCCCACACCTCCCAGAACTTGTTCTTGCTACCCCCGTTTCACAGATGAGGCATGTAGGACCTTGTCCAGGGACATCCAGCCTGTGACTGCACAGGCTGGGTTGGATCTCAGATCTGTGTCCAGACCCCTTTTCTCTACTTCCAGCAGGTGAAGGGTACTTGGAGGTCTGGGGACTGCTGGCTGGGGTTTTCACCCTGGCTAGCCCTCTTGAGGGGCAAGTAAGGAAGAAGGGGGGTTTCCTGGGTAACAGGGTGTCTCCAGACCTGTACCTCTCCTGGGAGCCCACAGGGTGTGTTGATATCAGCCCATGGTGTGGTCCAGCCATCTTGGAGTCGACACTGTTTAAAAGGTGTCAAAGGTAGCGGAAGACGGTTCTGTAGAAACCACACCTCTTTGGTATAAGGGTGTGAGCACAGCAACGTGTGATTGTCAGAAAGTGCGGTCCTTGCTGTCTCTGCCAAGTCCTATGCCGAGCCTCCAGCGAGCCCGTGGCACCTCGTTTGCCCAGGTAATTGCGAAGTATGGGTCTGCGATGTTTTAACTTGATGAAGCTTTCTGTTCACACTTGTTCTGCTAATCTGTTCATTCATTTGGACATCTGTTCATTTCAATATTTGTCAGTTACCTACCACACGTAAGGTATTAAACTGGGTGCTGGGGATACTGCGGGCCACCAGAAGTCCCTACTTTCTTGGGTTGTACGAGCTTGTGAGTACAGGAGACAGTGTGGTGCCCCTGCTACAGAGACATGAAACAGGTGATGGGGTGGGCGGACTGCCGGAGTGGTTGGGACCCTGCGTCCAGAGCAGGGGCTGGAGGTTCGGGGGGAGTCTGAGTGCTGGACTCTTGAGGGGAAGCTGGGGACAGCGGCCTGGGCTTGGGTCCCTAAAGTGATTTCAGATCCCCCAACATTTATACTGTCATCAGCCCCCCTAATGAGGGTTGGTACTGACCCTGCCTCCCCCGCCTTCATCCCGAAAGAGGTTGGAGTGCAGATGGGGGCATGTGAGCTAAGATTCTTGTCTTTGGGGAGAGGAAGGTGTGTTTAGAAGTGCTGGTGAGGTCTTGGGGGTCACCCGGGGCTTCCTCAGTTCCTTGGCCATCCTGTTCTGCATCGGGTAAGGTTCAGTTTTTACTGCTGTGCTCTTGGTCACAGAACAGACTGGAAAATGGTGTTTTTTTCAATGATGTTTTAATCTACCCCTCAGGCCACACAGTGGCAGCTGCTGGATTCCCACTTAGCGCACAAGGCAGGAGTACTGCCGATCTTCCTGTGCATTTTCTGGGTGCCTTACCTGCGTTTTCTTGTTTACCACCGCAACCAACCTGGTAGGAAGTCTTTATCTCCGCTTTACAAATTGGCAGACTAAGGCTTAACGGTGCTTAGTGGTTTCCCCAGAGTCATAGTCTGGCAAGTGACCGAGGCAGGATTCAGTCCCGGTGACCAGCTCTCCTGGTGGTCAGAGGGGGAGAGAAGGCTCTGGGGAGACAGTTCCATGTGACCTGCTTGCCCGCCCACCACAGCCGTCTGCGTGGGGCCCAGGAAGGTGCGGCGTGCAGGGCAGAGCCGTGAGCCCATCGTGGCAGGCACTGGGGCAAGATGCCAAGTTCAGGAAGAGGGTGGGTGCGGGCAGAGCGGAGGCTGGGCCGGTGGAGCCGGTGGCAGTGTCACGTCGACCTGTGCTCCATGCCCTGAACCCTGACAGAGATGGGAGAGCAGGGCCTTATTGGCTGTGACTCTCTTGAGACCCAGGGACAGTATAGCTTTCGCTGTGGCTGTGAGTCCAAGTGACTGGGGCCTCCCCAGGCCTCCCTGCTTTGCGGTGAAGCCTTCCTGAAAAGGAGTCTGGGAGGCGGGTGAAGTTCCATCCACGAGGGGCCTTGGAGATGGTCTGGTCCAGTGCCGTCCAATAGAAATGCAATGGGGACCACAGAGATGAGCCACACATGTAATTTTAAATTAAAAAAAAAAAGTTATTTTTGCCACATTGTTAAAAAGTAAAAATAAGAAACTGACATTAATTTTACTGTTTTAACCCAATCTAGGCAAAATATTATTTCAATGTGTGATCAGTGTAAATAATTTTTAAGGTGATCGTTTCCCTTTGTACTAAGTCTTTGAAGTCCAGTGTGTGTGTTCCCCGCTTCCAGCGCCGCTGAGCCTGGACCAGAAGCATGGCAAGTGCTCTACGTGAGGCTGGGGGCCCCCTCGGGATGGGATGGGGTTGGTGCCGTCCACCATCTCCGGAAGGGGCATCTGGAGGCCAGAGGAGGGAAGGGACTGGCCGTACTGGTGATGAGCTGGGTTCAAACCCCGCTTCCAGTAGTGCTTTTAGCTTTGGCTCCTTGGGGCCAGATTCATTGATTCCAGGGTGAGAGGTCTGAGGAAGGACTGTGCCCAGGAGTTTGGGGCAGGTCCATGACCACACCGGATTTTTCCTTTATTTATTCTGGGCATGAACCTGCCTTTTTGATTCCTGACCCGTCACAGCACTTCAGCTTTTTCACCCAGAGAATGGAATTCAAAGCTTCTGCCCCACCCGGGCAGGCACCACAAGTATGGTTTTCACCACAAGATCCTGTGGTGTCTTGCGACTGGCAGCTGATAAAGTGGAGGAAACAGGGTTTCTACACAGGAGGCTGCAGCCCCGGGCTGTCTGGAGCACCAGTTGGGGGGGTATCTTGTGGACCCCAAGGATGGGGAACAGAGAGCCTTCCTGTGCTGCAGTGGGGAACCTATCCGTTCCCTTTCCTCGAAGCTTGGATGGCTGGAGAGATGCCCCCACCTGCCCACTGTTGGCCCTGAAGCCATTGTGAATTTTTCTGCCTTCTGCTCCCTCATGTGAACTTGGGCCAAGACCAGCCTGCTCCCTCCTGGGCCCGCCGTGACCATGCTGTGCTGCTCAGGATGGGGAGAGGGCACAGTGCGGGCTGTGTCGAGCCAACGGCCGGGCCAGAGGGGCTGGAGCAGGTATCTGACCTATTGCTACTGCCTGTCCCTTCTTGCTCTGCCTGCGCTGTGGCAACGACATCCCCGACGAATAGCCCCATGGATGAATTCACCAGATTTGTATTGAGAGCCTGTTGTGTGCCAGCCACTGTTCTAGACATTGGTGATACAGCAGTGAATGAAAAAAACAACAAAAGTTCTATGTAAGCGTAGGAGAGGTATCTGAAATGTTGGGTGTGTGCAGGACTTTTGACTGGAGGTGGAGAAGGAGGGTGAAGAGCTCAATTGTAGCTATCAAGCCCATGTCTAGGGGAAAAGCATCCCAGGCTGAAGGAACAGCCAGTGCAATGGCCCAGAGGAGGGAGCTGGCCTCACCCAGTCAAGGATGGTGAGGTCTGTGAGTGGAGCCGAGCACATGAGGGAGGTGGGGAGGGAGGGCACAGAGGTGCTGCCCAGTAGACACTGCGTCCTTCCAGGTCAAAGCAAGGGCGTGGGCTTCCTCTCTGAGTCAGTGGGAGCCATGGAGAGGTTTCGTGCTGAGGAGGGGTGATCTAGATGACTGATTCATTCCAGAGAATTGTGGTTCTTTGGCCAGCAACACCCAAGAGTGACTGATTAAAGTGGATTATAACTCACAGACAGGAGAACTCCAGTGGCCTGTGTCCTCACCTCGCCTTACCTTGTGGTTGAGTTAGTTACATTAAATCACCGTCCAGCTTGGTGCCCGCTGGGGTACTGGCAGAGGGCTCTAAGCTGAGAGGCATTGCTGGGGGTTAGCTGGCACCGTCGAGATTCACACAGCTTGACAGGCTGGAAACATGGCCTGAGATTCCTGATGCGAGATGTTTGCAGGCAGGTGTAGAACAGTCCTGCTTTTAGGTTCAAAAGGAACGCCACACAAGTTCAGGGCCCAGGGGGCCTGGCTCACCAGCCAGGGGTGTTGGTGCTGTGCCAGTGGAGTGGCATGACTGTGAGAAAGTGAACACGGTCTTAGCCAGCATTCGTGGAAGTCTGGTGTCCAGATGGTGTCCAGTCATCCCGCGAATGCAGCTGTGGGCACTGGAGACCTGCTGGAGGGCTTCCAGGGGCGCCCCGGGGCGATGGGGGGGGTGCAGAAACCATGTCTCATGAGGAAGCCTTCCTGAGATCGAGCACGGGAGGCGCCCCTTCGCTGCTGTAAGCCTTTGAAGGACTTTGATGTGATGGAGGGTGACTTCTTCCAGTTGCTCCAAAGGGCAGCAGGTGGGCATTCCAGGGATCTTGGCGTCTAGGAAGCCATTTCTTCACAGGAAGGTTTAGAAGCGGCAGGGGGTGGCGGGGGCGGGGGGAGCAGGTTAGGAGTGTGGGCCCTGGAGCTAAGCTCCTCACTAGCTCTGGGCCCCTGGGCAAGATGCTGACCATTTTTGCATCTCATTTCTCTGTCTCCACAATGGAGGTAATGATAGTGTTTAACTCACAGGGTTGAGATCATACTTGGACAGCCCTTGGAAGTGTCTAGCACAGCAGTTCTCAACATTTGGTAATGTCTGGAGACATTCAGGTTGTCAGAACTGGGGAGAGGGGGTCCTGCTGACATCTAGTGAGTAGGGGTCAGAGGTGTCGGTAACCATCCTATGGTGCACAGGACAGCCCCCCACAACAGTGATTAATCTGGTCCCCAAAGCAGTGGCGAGGAGGTTGGGACCCCTGGTGTTGCACATGTAAGTTTGCAATACATTTCAGCTCTCAGTAAGGGATGTAGTACATTTTTAATCTCATCTTGTTATGCCTGTGTCAAATGTTTATGAAGGATTTGCTACATTCTAGGCCCTGGGATAAAGTCTGAAGATAAAAAGCAGGCCTGGACCACAGAGATCATAGTCTCATGGGCAAGAAACAAAAACAGTTAATAATATAAAATTATATTATGTGATAAAGCGTCTTCTCTAGCCCGGGTACTCTGATAGATTCTTGGTATAAACAAGCCTCCAACTTCAGAGGTCAGAGGACAGTGGGCAAGACATGAAAATAGTAATTATGTAATATGAAATTATATTACCTGGTAGGTGCTAAAATCAAGATATGAACTATATTTTGTGGGAACAAACCATCGTTTAGAAATGTCGGGAAAGACCTCCTAGGGGAGGCGCCGTTTGAGCCAGTGCTGCAGGAGGAGTTAGACTGTCCAGGGGAGCGGCGGGGAGGGCCTAGGGTCTTCCTGATGGAGGAAAGCCCATGCAGAGATGGGCCTGTGGAAGGAGAAGGGGGCTCCTGCCCTGTGCTTGGGAGGAGCTGGGAGATGCACCTGCAGGGCTTGTGGCCTGGGATTGAAGGGCCCTGGCTGCCTCTAAGGAGCTTTGATTTTCCATTTAAGGAATGGGGAGCCATTGAAGCGGGAGGGTAATTTGGTCCATATTGTTTCTTGGAAAGATACTGTGTTGGCAGTTCCAAAGAAGAGGCTTGAGTGACAAAAGACTTGCCGAGGGACCAGTCAGGAAGCAGGTAAATGGGGGTGGGATCTACAATCAACCTGTGACTCAAGAAGAAAGGTGGAGGGCTGCATTCCAAAGTACTTCGGAGACTCTGGACTATGTGGCCTTTACACTGCGCTGAGCTTATAAAGCTTCACATCCCCAGTGCTTCGCACGATGGCAAACATTTATTAGGAGTTCAGCAAGCATTTGCTGGAACGAGGAAAAGGGGGTAGAACGGATCGTGTTTAGTGGGGATGCTGTGAAGGGGAGGGGATGTTGGAAGGATGAGCTGATGATCGTGTGGGGGTCGGTGGGTAGCCTGGGTCCAGTTTTGGACACGTTGAGTTTGAAGAGTTTAAGATCATCCCAGGGAGGGTGCACAGTAGAAAATTAGAAATATTAGGATGGGATCGGGGAGGGAAGTGAAAGAGGTGAAAAAGAGCTTGAATCATCAGGGCATGAGCAGTAGTTAAGCCTCATGGTGAATGAACTTGTCCTGTGAAAGCGGGCAGGGGAAGGGCCGAGGTCCGAGGGCGGCTCTCTGGAGAATCGGAGCGAGCCGGGGACTGACACAGAGGTAGGCCGAAAACCTGGAGAGAGTCTTGACGCAGAAGCCAAGGAGGTGTCGTCTGATTGTAGCGAAGTCCTCAGAGTACAGGAAAGAGTGAGAATAGACCTTTCTCAGGTGCGACAACTAGGAGGCCACCGAAGGCTTCAGCCAGAGCGATTTCCGCACGAAAACAGGGGTGGGAACCAGGGGCGGTGGGGGGGTGGGGGGATGGGAGGTGACGATGTGGCCCAGATTCAGGAGTTAGAGCACTGGAGGCCGGGACAGAGAGGCACAGGTAGCCTGAAGAGGAGCTAGAGGCAGAGAAGGGTTTTGTTTTGCTTTAGGCAGAGGGAGACTTGAGTGGAGGAGGAGGCAGGGGCGGAGAGACCAGGCAAGGGGGGTCACTGGTTGGGAACAATGCTGGAAAGGTGGGTGGGATCGTGTCCAGGGGGAGGGGTGAGGAGGAAGCAAGAAGGCCAGGTGAGTCAGGTGGCTGGCAGGCGGCTCTGGGTTTTCTCCAGGAAACTGAAGGTCGGTGACATTGATCAAGTGACTTGCTCTGAACCAGGAAGGACAGAGCCTGTGCTTGGGTCCCACTGATCTTCCCATGCCCTTCTCAGGAACCTGAAGCCAGATCCCTTTGATGGGCCAAGGGCTCTGGGGGGGCCTGGCTTCCTGCTGGGCCCGTGGGTGGTATCCGGTTCTGTTCCTCTCAGTACAGGGAGTGCCCTCGGAGCTGGTGCCAGGGCAGCGTGGGGGCTTATTTCTTCACCCCGTGCTCCAGTTCTGCCTCTTGGCGAGTTCTGTGGCCATGCTCCGCAGCCTGGCTTCAGCAGGGCAGCAGGAGAGCACACGGCCTTCCTGCCCTGGGGTCCGCTTTACCCAGTGGGTTGGGTGGGCTGGTCTCCTCGGCAGCTGTTGGCAGGTAGAGGTTGGGGCACCTTGGTCCACCCATGAGTGGATCAGACTCCTGCTCTCCTGCCCAGGCCCTTCTGTGACTTTCCTCCTGTCCTTTGGTTCCCAGGGGCTGGCAGCCATGTGGGACAGCTGCTGGGCGAAGGCTGGTCATTGTCCTGAGGCGGCAGCCAGCCCAAGAAGCCCGTGCTCCAGGAACGTCTCGGGGCTCAGTGAGCCTCTTGGCTTGGCCCAGCAAGGGGAGGGGGTCGGCTAATGAAGTCTCCGAGGGGGTCTCCTGGAACAGGGCTCCAGGACTAGCCAGCCTGCTCAGCCCGAGACCAGCACAGTTTAGGGAGGAAGGGTACAGCTTTCCCAGGGAGGAGACCAAAGAAGGGCAGTTGTCTTGTGGCTCAGAACCTGTCACCTCTGACCCCCAAAAGTCTCCTCCGTGGAGGCGGGGCCTGTGGCGTGGCCAAGGCCTTGACTTTCAGTGACTGGGGAACATACTCCATCTCAGCTGCCTGTTAGAATCACAGGAAAGGTGAAGTTTTTTTGTTTGTTTGGTTTCCTACTTGCCGATGCCTGGGCCCCGCCCCCAACCAATCAAATAAGACTCTTGGAGAGCGGGACCTGGACACCTGTCATACTTCAGCGTCTCCGGAATTGCCTTGTGCAACCAGTGCTGCGACCTCCTGATAAAGGGAGATAAGTGCGATGGCCTGGACCGTGATGAGAAAGGAAGACTGGGAGGGCGGGGGTGGTGTGGTGGGCGGGAGAGGGTGCAGCCCCTCATGGAATGAGATGTGAGAGCTGGGAAGGGCCTGGTTTAGAGCTTTGCAGCTCAAAGTGTGGTCTCAGCCTAGCAGCAGGGAGCCCCAGGAGCTGGTGAGAATGCAGACCCACCACACCCACTGAGTCAGGATGTGCACCTCAGAGTTTGAGAAGCCTGCTTTCGCCATTATCTGGACCAGTGGTTCTCAGCCTTGGCTGGGTTAGTGTCGCCTGGGGTGCAAGAAAAAATTCCAGCGCAGGGCCAGACCAGTGAAGTCAGAATCCCCAGGCCTGGGACCCAGATCCTGCCGTTTTCTTGTTCAGCCGAGGTCAAGAGGAGTGCTTCTCAAACCTGAATGTGCATGTGAATCATCGAGGGGGTCTTATTCAAATGCAGGTTCTGATTTGTGCATTTGTACGTTTCTAACATGATCCTAGTGAGGCCCAGGCTGTTGATCTGATAATTGTATTTGAGTTGCGAGCATTTCTTAGACCAACTTTGCAGTTTTACAGACCAAAAAACTGAAGGTCAGAGAGGGAAAAATGACTCCCCCAGGATAACCCATTGTGTTATTCATTCAATAATTGATGAGCTCTGGCAGGGTGTCAGGCAACGTGCTGGGACTGGAGCTGGGAATCAGACAGACCCCCTTCCTGCCCTCACAGGGCTTGTAGTCAGTGGGGGAGACAGAAAGCAAGTGAGCAAGTAACTAGACTACTTACAGATGAGAAGTGCTGTGGAGGGGATAACAAGGTAGGGGATGACTTGACGGTTGCCATGGGTAGGTCGGGGAAGCAGACCAACCTTGGAAAAGCAACCAGGGAAGTTACTAGAAACTTGGCTTTCATTGGGGTCTTCTGATTACAAATCTAGGACTTTTCTTTACTGGGCAGGGCCGTCCCCATCCCCTGGTGTTCCCGACCCTACTGAGGACATCTGACTCTGGTCCCCGCCCTGCCCCACCTGGGTTACTCTTCCCCTCAAGACTCTCATCCTTGGGTGTTTGTGGACTCAGCGTGCAGCCTGGGGGATACCCTAGGGAGCAAAGCATCAACTCCATAATAGGACCGTGTTCAGGATAATCGATTTATGGTTTGTAACAAAAACCAGACCTCATCCAGAGGCAGTCCCCCCAACCCTTGAGAAATAAATTTGAGATCTTTTCACTGATCCTCATGAGAACACACTCATGCTTCCCTCCCTTTCCTGATCCATCAAGAGAATCACATGGGCTGCTTGTGAAAATGCCCACCCCAGGTCCCACCCCAGTGCTGAAGCAATCTCAGGGAAGGGCTCTGGAATCTGTGTTTTCAATAAGTGGCCCATGTGATGCCTACCACCCAGGTCACTGGGGAGCACGGCCGGGATAGCAGAAACTGGCTCTGTGCGTCCTGTGCCTCTTCATGTGGCTGTGGACACTGCAGAAATCTCTTCCTTGTTGACTCAGAAGCTTGGCCCTTGGCTGGGTTTGTGACTGGAGGGACCTCTCTGTTTATCTTTGTGTAGCAACTCACTTCCTCCACAGCCCCATCCTTACCTGAAAGGGTCTCCTGTCTCCTCTTTGACTAAACAGACCCTTCCCACTCCCCAAGCTCCCATACAGAGAGCCTGCCTACCCTGATTCCCCCCATGCCCCTGGGTGATGAGGGCGTGGGTACTTTGCATTCAGCCAGAGTCTAGGAGGGCTGGAGGGGGCCTCATGGACCATCAGGTGGCCCCACCCTCACCCCAGTGTCTGGGCGGAGTCGTGGGAGATTGATGATGGAGAGGGAGCAGCCAGAAGCGGGGGAATGCCTTGGGTAGTGAGGAATAGACAAGCTTAACTTCGGTTGTGTAAATCTGAATCATGCCCTTGCACAGTTAGCTTAACTTTCCTGTAGAGAATGGGTGGAGGCACAGCTGCCTGCCAGAGCTGGCCCTTCCTCGGTCAAAACGAGGGAGAGGACAGTGAGGGGACCAGGCCAGGGAGAAGCTAGAGTAGGCCAGCCTGGCCTGGGACCAAATCCGTGAGGGGTGGGACTTGGTTTCCCTTTCTTTCTGGGGCATAGGACGCCCC
Source organism: Camelus dromedarius (assembly GCF_036321535.1). Lineage (NCBI taxonomy): Eukaryota > Metazoa > Chordata > Mammalia > Artiodactyla > Camelidae > Camelus > Camelus dromedarius. The sequence continues at coordinate 14,907,205 of NC_087469.1, forward strand.
CCTGGATCCCTGATGCTGCCTCTGAGGGGTTAAGGCGACGTCCAGGGTGAAGAGGCCTGCTCTCTGGGTGGCCACCCCGGAAGCAGCTTTGTGATTTCTGGAGGCGGGAAGAGGCAGGCTGTGGGTGTGCCCTGCTCCAGTGGCTAAGCGAGGGTGTTGGAGCTGACCAGACACCTGTGACTCTTACCTCCTAGGTGGCTCGAGGCAGCCGGGATGACAGCTCTCCCCAGGAACCCTGCTGCCTGAGAAACATGGTCAGCAAGTCCCGTGAGTGTTCTCTGGGGGCTCTCCCACCCTGAATGATGGGCTCCGCCGAAGTAGTCTTCAGCATCATCCTGGGACCGCCCTGGGGTTGTGGTGGGACAGACACGGACCCAGGGGCCTCTCTCTTTATCTCAAAGGAGAGTGAAAACACTCAGGTCCAAGCCCCATGCCAGAAAGCTCAGGGCCTGCTTGAGCTGGGGTTGCAGGAGCCCCAAAGGGCAGACGAGAAGATGGACTGGGGCTGTACCTGCCTGTTTCTGCCTCCAGCTCCTCTGTGCATGTGCCCTGCAGGCTGGAAGCTCCTGGCCATGCTGGCTCTGGTCCTGGCTGTCATGGTGTGGTATTCCATCTCCCGAGAAGACAGGTACATTGAGCTGTGAGTCCATATTCCATGACCTTCCATGGGTTCTTCTTGGGAACGGGGTTGGAAGCTGGAGCATCAGGAGGTGGGCACCTAGTGGGGCAGGAGGGTTCAGAGAGCCAGGGCGTGACCGCTCCGGTACATGCCAGCATGAAATCCTTCTGTGAGGGTGGGTGGTGGGTCTGGGGGATAGGGTAGGGATGACTCCCCAGGTCCCTCACCCAGGGCGTTCAGGAGAAGGAAGAGCTGGATTCACAATGATTTGGTGTCAGACTGGCTGACACGGTTCCACCCTGCGAGTTGCTCTCCAGCAGTTTGGGACCTGAGTGCCCTGGGAGGAGGTGGGAGCTGCCTGGGCTGATGCTGGCCCCTTAGCCCTGGAGGTCTGACTGGAGCTCCTGCCTCCTCTCCTTTGCTGTCTCCAGTTTTTATTTTCCCATCCCAGAGAAGAAAGAGCCGTGCCTCCAGGGTGAGGCGGAGAGGAAGGCCTCTAAGCTCTTCGGCAAGTAAGTATGTGAGGACGGGGTGAGGGTGCTGAGTGCTGTGGGCACAGGTCAGGTGAAGGCAGTGAGGGAAGCAGAGGCCTTGGTTGTGTGTACATGATGTTAGTGGTCTGACCCTGTTGCTGGCATCAGGATTAATCCCTCCCTCACCCCCACCCTGCTTTCACCTTGTGCAGCTACTCCCGAGAACAGCCCATCTTCCTGCAGCTTAAGGATTATTTCTGGGTCAAGACACCATCTGCCTATGAGCTGCCCTTTGGGACCAAGGGGAGTGGTAAGTGCCCACCTGGTGGGGTGGGAACGGTGGGCTCACCTCGCCATACTGCTTCCCGTTCTTTGCCGCCCATGGTCCCAGTGCCCACGCTCTTAGCCAGGCTCAGATACTGAGGTCAGGGGAGGGAGAGTTGGCAGCCTTTGGAGAGCTAGCTGTTGTCATCAGCCCCTTCCAACCCGGCTCTTTTTGTAGAAGACCTGCTTCTCCGGGTTCTAGCCATCACCAGCTACTCCATTCCGGAGAGCATCCAGAGGTAAGGAGACACTCCTTCCTGCCCTGGTGTGAAGGGGTCATGGTCCAGCACCTCCCAGTGAGCCTGCCTGTCTCTGGGGGAGGTGGATATGCCAGTCCCCATGGCAACTGAGCCTGAGCATCCGGCTGCCAGAGTGGCAGAGGTGGCGGAGGGCATCGACGTGGTAACAGGCAGGCCTGGGCAGCAGGCAGTGGGGGGTGGGGCTCCGAAATGGGGTTTCTGCTTGGTACTTCCCAAATATCTCCCTCCGTCCCTGCTCTCTCTGCCATGTTCTGCTCAGTTTCCTCCCCTTTGAAAGCCTGGGGCTGCAGAGTCAGCAAGACCACAAGCAGGACTCCTCAGAGATGCCTGGGGAGCAGGGGCTGCAGGGGCCTGGGAAGGAGAGTTGGGCGGAGCAGGAGCAGGGGCTGCTTCTGCTCTGACCACCCTCTCCCCGTGGCAGCCTCAAGTGTCGTCGCTGCGTGGTGGTGGGCAACGGACATCGGCTGCGGAACAGCTCGCTGGGCGAAGCCATCAACAAATACGACGTGGTCATCAGGTCCGTGCGGCCGCCCTCCCCTCCTCTGTGTGGGCTGGTGGTGAGCAGGCCCGGCGGGGCTCCAGGTGACAGGCGTCCTCCCCCCGCCTCCCAGGTTAAACAACGCCCCCGTGGCCGGCTACGAGGGTGACGTGGGCTCTAAGACCACCATGCGCCTCTTCTACCCTGAATCTGCCCACTTCAACCCCAAAGTGGAGAACAACCCGGACACACTCCTCGTCCTGGTAGCTTTCAAGGCCATGGACTTCCACTGGATTGAGACCATCCTGAGTGATAAGAAGCGGGTATGTGGGGAGACTGGAGGGGAGAGGTCGAGGCCTGGTGATGGGGACACTGCCTGGGTCAGGACCTCCCACGCCAGAATGTGTGCCCTGCAGTTCCTGAGAACCGGGGACGGGGAGGCGTGAGCTCAGTGCTCTGCGGGGCTTCTGACGGGCCGCCCCGCAGCCTGGGCCTGAGAGCCTGCAGGAGTCAGGCAGCAGCAGCCCAGGGCACGCCCAGCTTGAGGCTGCCTGGGACGGAAAAGCTGCCAAAATATGTTTGCCAGTGAGAAGCTTGGGAGCAAAGGGACCAGTCCGTAGTCACCTCCGGGTGGGGGCAGGTTGAAACAGTCGAGATCTGTGTCCTTCTAGGAGGACCCCAGAAAGCCCACTGTGTCTCTTTGCCATCTGGTTGGATGCTGAACTGTCCGACCTGGCATTTTTTGCCAAGTGTCGAGCTAGCGCCTTCTACTTGTGCAGATATCCCTGGAAGTGGGCAGTGGTTGGACCCAGACTCTTCACACGTGCCACCTGGTCTCCCCTCGGGGCTGCCCTCTCTCCCCACTCCTCTCCTCTTGCCTCCCCCTCCTCCCCTCACCCAGCACCCTTGAGGGCCTCTGCCCTCGCATGGAGCACAGCCCCTGGCCGAGGACCACCTGGCTGGCCCCCACCCACTCCTGTCTCTCCCTTCCAACCCTGCCCCGCTAGGTGCGGAAGGGCTTCTGGAAACAGCCTCCCCTCATCTGGGACGTCAACCCCAAACAGATTCGGATTCTCAACCCCTTCTTTATGGAGATTGCAGCTGACAAACTGCTGAGCCTACCAGTGCAACAGCCTCGCAAGATTAAGCAGGTGATGATGGGCTGAGGACCCAGCAGCTGGGGCTGGGCGGCTGACGTTCTGGGTGGAAAGTAGGTGGGGCTTCCTAGAGGCTTAGGAAGGCGTGGAGGACCCCAGGAGAGGGGAGAATTATAGCAGAGATCGCAGCTGGCATTTGAATGACACCTGCTGAAGTCCCCTGACCTCGGGCACACACCTGTAATCAGAGTCATGTATACCGGCTTGTGCAGCCGGGGAGAGCGCACACTTCTGAGATGCCCCAGGCCTTCTCCAAAGCAGGGAGCCAGGGAAGGGTATTTCTAGGGCTTAGGGGGCTGGTGTTAGAGGATGGTTTTGGCAGGTGCTGATCAAAATTTATAAACAGAATTCATAAATAGGATATGCTGGGACAGTCAGTGGTCTTTTTTTAAATTTACTTTTCTCATTTTTCAGTTTTATTAGGTAGAACTGTTACAATTTGCACATACACAATATATTGCATGTAAATACATAACATACAATATCCTGTTCATATTTTTAAAAATTTACATGTAAGTACTGTTCATTGTTTCTAAGAACGTTTAGAGCTTTAGCTTTTTAAACTTACATAGCTATCAAAAGAATAAAGCCAACAACAAAATAAGAATTAATTCAAAAAGATACATATACCCTGCTATTAATAGCAGCATTATTTATAATTGCCAAGATATGGAAGCATCCTAAGTGCACATCAATAGACGAGTGGATAAAGAAGAGGCAGCGTATGTATGTAATGGAATGCAACTCACCCGTAAGAAAGAAGGCTATTTTGCTATTTGTGGCCCTTCACTTCACATTTTTTTTTTTTCTGGGATTTGCTGGGACAGTCAGTAGTCTTATCTTTAAAACACAGAGTGCAGCCCAAGCCCTGCAGTTAATTTTTTTTAATCACTTTTTCTGCGATCTTATCATGGAACATATTGGTCTAAAGGAGTTAAAAGAATTTGAGGTTGCAGTTGGTCCTGCAGATCCAGGTTGGGTAGGTGTGGCAGTTTTGGGAGTCAGAGTGTAGTTTCGTAAGTTATGGGCGCGGTTTCAGCTCTCAGTGCCCTTGTGGTCCCAAGCCTGTGCTTCCACTGTGTCTTTTGAGCCCTCAGAGGGGCTGTGTGGGATCACGGATAGAGGTTGCTAGGAGACAGAGACAGGACTCGCTGTGCTTCGTACCTTACTGGGTGACCCTAGGCTAGTCAACCACGCAGAGCCTTGGTTTTCTTATCTGTGTGCTGGGGATAATATTAATGCTGACGTTTTAAAGTCATTCTAAGATTTAAAGGGGTAATTATGTCATATGCCTATCATGGAGATTGGTATACAGTGAACACTCAATAAATATTTGCCAAATTTTGAATACATGATTTTGTTATTTACTGAACATTTACTCTGACTCAACTTCCTGTGCTGACTGCCTGCTTCTGTGACCGCTCAGCGCCAGCCCCCAAGTTTGCATGCGTGGGAAGTAAGACATGCTCTTTGCCCTAGGAAAGCTCAATCTAACAGAATAAACATACAGGTTGCAGCCTGGAATGACAAAATGCTCCGGCAGAGAGTTGTCCCAAGTGCCGTGGGGTCTTGGAGCAGGGGCTGACCTCTGTTAGGGGCTGTCTGGAGGTGGGACCATTAGAGGAAGTGGTACTGGAGTTGGACCTTATGGGAGCATTTGGCAAGACCAGCAACTCCCCTGGCACTGAGTTCCTGTGCACGTGATGCTGAGGGGGCAGCAAGGAGGAGTTTATGCCCCTGATGGCAGAGAGTGAGGCTAGAGAGCACAGGAGAAGGTTAAGGCCAGAGCCTGGCTCTCTTGGCAGTGGGAAGAGGAAAGGAGCGGATGGACTGGATATCTGTGTTGGTTTCCTGTTGCTTCCTAACAAGTCACCAGTTTAGCGGCTTAAAACAACATCCATGTATTGGCTCATATTCTGGAGGTCAGAAGTCCAGCACAGCATGGCTGGAATCTCTGCTTAGGGTATACAAGGCTGAAATCAAGTTGGCTGCCAGACTGAGTTCTTGTCTGGAGGCTCAGTGGGGAGATTTGCTTCCAAGTTCATTCTTGGAAGGATTCAGTTCCTTGTGGTTCCAGGTCCGAGGTCCCCATTTCCCGGCTGGCTTTGGCCTGGGGGTGGTACCCTTAGTTCATAGCGGCTGCCCGCATATCTTGCTGTGCGACCCCCTCCATTGTCAGACCAGCCACGCATGATAAATCCTTTTTGTGTCTCCGACTTCCTCCAAGACAGCGCTCTAGACCCCGGTGTAAAACGCGTGAGACGAGGTCAAGCCCACCAGGGTTTATCTCCCTATCTTACGGTCCTGTGCCCTACAAAGCAGAATAACACAGCATGTCTCATCATATTCGTAGGTTTCGCACACTCTCAAGGTTCCTCTTAGAATTCTCCTGCTACAGCATGGTTTTAAAGTGAAAATGAAAGATTTATGATAATTCTAGATTTCCGGCAGGGACAACCAGGTGAATGGCAGTATGTTTAAGCAACAAAGGGAAAATGGGGAGAGGAGAGTGCGGTGAGTTTAAGGAGCCCACGTCCGAGCAGAGCCGGCTAGAGCTGATGTATGTGTGGTCTGGCAGAGGTCTGAACTTGACAACACCATGGTGGTAAAAGCAACGGGACTGAGACGGAAGTCCTGGGCAGGAAGTGGCAGATGAGGGAGAGGAGGGCTCCGGAAGGGATGCCGGGGGGAACCTGGCACTAGGGGGCCTGACAAGGTCCGGGGAGTGGGCACCAAAGAGGTCTGGAGAGCAGTCACCCCAGCGGAGGAAGGCGGTTTGTGAGGTGAGACTATCAGGTGGCCCATCCCCATGGATGAATTAGGGATGGAGGAAGTGAGGTCCTCATAGCAGCCCGTGCCGCTGGGGGTGGGGGGTGTACTGCTGTCCCCATTTTACAGAAGGGGAGAGCCCACCCTCATGAAGGGTGCACAGCCCAGGAGTGTGAGAGCCCCAGGGCTCCTGAAAGAGGTGAGGGTCTCCAACGCAGAGAGCAGAACCTTTTCACTCCCAGAGTGACTTGCTTAACAGTTGAAGCCTCAGTTCCCTATCTGTGAAATGGGGCTAATAACAGCATCTACGTCAGTGTGTTTTTGTGAGGACCGAATGAGATGATACATTACACTGGCTGAAACACTTAACACAGCGTCTGGCACGTAGCGCCTACTCAGAAAGCGGTAGGTATTATTAGTGTTCTACCGTCATTCTTGTCATCCTGATTGCCATCATCACCCTTAGAGGCCCAGACCCTCCCCAGATGTGTTGAGTTGTACAAGGCAGTATGGTAGCCAGGAGGCACGTGTGGCTATTTACATTTACATTTTAATTAAAATTGGATAAAATTAGAAGTTCAGTGGCTTAGTTGCACTAGCGCCGCATAGCTCCTGGCTGCCCTGTAGAACAGCACGGCCGCCTGACAGAAGGCTCTGTGGCAGAGCGCCGCCTAGAGGTGGTGGAAGGAGCGGGGCTCCCTCTAATGCCTTCCCCACCCCTTGTCCCTCAGAAGCCCACCACGGGCCTGCTGGCCATCACCCTGGCCCTCCACCTCTGTGACTTGGTGCACATTGCCGGCTTCGGCTACCCAGACGCCCACAACAAGAAGCAGACCATTCATTACTATGAGCAGATCACGCTCAAGTCCATGGCGGTAAGTGGCCCCACGTGTCAGCTCAGTGGGGCGAGTGGGCCTGGAATCCTCGGGTGAGTGAGGGGGGTGGCAGGGGCCCAGAGATGGCTCATGGTGAGGGCATATGGAGGGTCAGAACTGGAACCAAGGCATCTGGACTCCCAGGCCAGCGTCCTCTGCGTTCTGTCTTCCTTCCGAGAGCCGCCCAGGGAACGGAGATCCGGGGCTGTGGGGTCCTGGGCTGGCCAGGAGCTGCCTAGGAGTTCCTCAGTTTGCTTCCTTGGCTGTCTCTGCAGGGGTCAGGCCACAATGTCTCCCAGGAAGCCCTGGCCATCAAGCGGATGCTGGAGATTGGAGCGGTCAAGAACCTCACTTACTTCTGACTTGGGCAGGAGCTGAACCCGTCCTTCTGCTCCCCGTGCTGAGCGGCCCCCATCCGTGGCTGTGGGGGTGCCTGGTGCCAGCATGACCTGCTCAGACTCACCCTCCCCTGTGTGGGGAGGAGGCCAGGTCTGAGACGAGGTCGTGCCCCTGGCTGCTCTGGTGGAGGCCGGATCCAGTCAGGGTGGAGGCTCGGGGCAGCAGGAGCCCAGCCAAGGCCTGGGGCTGGCTGCTGTGGCACTCCCTCTCTGCCAGGGCCAGGAGATTATTTAATGGGCTATTTAATTAAGGGGTAGGAACGTGCCGTGGGCTGGTCCTATGGCATCCAGAAAAGGGGGCATCGTACAGTGTTCTGCCCACTTTTTATAAAAACAAAAATGATGGACCTTCTAGGACCTAGACCCAGAGCAGGCCTCCCAGGAGGGTGAGGGCGTCTGGAGCGGGCGGTACCTGGAGTGGGTGGTGCCCTTCAGAGAGGGGCTGCTCCCTCCCAGCAGGCATGGGGAGAGCACTGGCATAAGGGTTCCATGCAGAAGGGGAAGACATCTAGAAAAGAGGTTACAGACTTATCATTAAACTATTTTTCCTAAAACAGAAGCAATCGTGATACCCCGTGTCTTTCCAAATTGAAGAAGACATGGATGGGTGGTGGGACACAGCAGTGGGCCCTGCTCCCGGCAGTGGACAGGCTGGTTAGAGAGCCAGTGGGGCCCAGAGCAGGCCAGGGTCGTCCAGGAAATAATTATTTACTGAGTACAGTGCTTGGTTGGTGCCAAGTCATGCACCATCACCCTGGTGTAGCAGGCAAGCAAGTGGTACCCAGAGCAGCCCTGTCTGCTGGACTCCTAGCCTGACGTCTGCATTCTGGCTCACTTTCCAGAGGTAGGGAGGGGCAGGAGGATGCCAGATGGGAGTGGCAGAGCCCTCTTCCACCTCCCTTCCTCTCCCTCTCTAGCCTTGTTTCCAAAAATCTCAAGCCAGGAGGTGTGCGTTTGAGGACAGGGGTGGAGTCACACAAAGAAAGCCAAGTTTTCCTTCTCAGATTAAGTGGGGTCATAAAATGGAGTTTACAGATGGTCCTGCCAGTGGCCCAGGCAGCCAGAGTAGGGATGGGCAGGGCATGGGCAGCATCTGAGGGATTGGCACAGCCTGTCAGCCAGTAACTGGGCCAGGGAATGAAATCCCCCCACGTCTCCAGAATTGTGATCGCCCTGCTGTTTGCCCATCTCCACCCGCCTTTGTTCTCCATCTTCCCAGGCCCTGCTGAGCCGCCAACTGGGCTTCCCGCCACTCTCACAGCTGTTCCTTTACATCTGGAGCCAGGAGGGAGAGCTGGACCTCCCCCACAGGGAAGGGACTCACAGCTGTGTTCCTGGCTTTCTCAGAAAGAATTGAGCCTTGAGGTTTTGAGACAGCTAGGCTGGGACCGGACAGACAGAGAAGGGCAGAGATTTGGGAGAACAGGAAGAGGACACCCTTCTCGACAGAGTGTTGGAGTGGCCTTGAGAACACCCATGCTCATCCCACAGAGAGGTCCTGAGGACCATCGTGGGGAATGGAGTTGCCTGGTCTCTCGGAAGCCTGGCAGAACTACTTGGCTAGCTGCTCTCCTCCCAGGGGAGGGGGGATTCTAAAAGCAAATTGGGCTGCAGCCCCAAACCCCCTTCTCTCCACATGGGCGAGCATTGTCACCCGGGCGTTGTTCTGGGGGTCCTCGCTGACTCCGAGCAGCGTGAGTGTGTGTGGGGGATCTCAGCTCCGCTTACCCCTGACGTTTCTCCAGCTGCGTCTCGTGAAGGTATGCAAGGGAGTGTCCATTTCCCTGTCCAGGCCATTGAAAGTGGCTGTCGGCACATGTGATCCAGCTGTCCTGGATCAGGGCCACTGCCTGTTACTGAATGTGCCTAAACTCGAGCCAGAATCCAAACTCATACTCTGCCCCTCAAACTGCACACCCACGCATGTAGACACAAGAGCGTTTTACATTCTTGGGTGATGCCTGTGATGCCACATGGCTACATCCACACAGGAGTGTGTATGGGGTAGGGGTGTATACCCCCCAACCCGCTATCGTTCTGGGGGTGGGCTCAGCCCTCCCAGGGTGCTCCAACCCCTAGGCAGAGGGAGGCAGTACCGTGGGGTCAGAGCAGGCGGTGGAGCTTTGATGTGGAGTTGTTGGATGGGTTCTTTGGCGTTCTGAGAAAGGGACTTTCGTTCTTAAAGTTAGCCCGACCGGTGTGGATGAACCGCCTGCCAGCCGGCCTGCCTGGTCCTGATTAAACTTCGCTCTTAAAAGGAGGCAGGAGGCAAGCAAGGCACAGCCGACTGGGCTCTGCCACCTAATTCTACCCGACCTTGGGCTGATCGCTTCTCCACGTCTATGCTCCAATTCCTACATTCCTTGAGACACGAGGGCGGGTTCAGCCAATGAGGACCACCTATACCGGAATTATCTGGGGGCGATTTAAGAATGGAGATTCTTGGGTCTTACCCAGGTCGCTGGGGATGGGGCCCAGGAATCTGGAATTTTAGCAAGCACCCGCAAACCACTGCCCTAGTCGTCTAGACTACGGATGATCTCACAGGCCTCTTCCAACTCAACGGTCTGCGTGCAAAACCCATCCTAATCCCTCGTGCCCTTGAGCCGCGTTAATTAGACGCACACGCGGTTCTCCCCCGCGGGCGGGGGCGGGGGCGGGGGCGGGGGCGAGGGCGGGCGGAGGCCGGGGCGCGCATGCGTCGTCGCGCGGGCGCGGGGCTGGCCCGGCGGAGCGGCGCCCTCGGGCAGCCAGCGCTAAGGGAGGCATCTCCCGGCGCTGGGAGGCCGGCGCCTCCCTGGCAACCGGCTCCGGGCCTGGCAACGGCCGCCGAGTCAGCGCCTGTCTGCGGGGTTTGCAGCCTTGCGGCGGTTTTCTCCGCCCGAGTTTCCCTGGGCTGGTCTAACTCCCCCTGCGCCCCGTTCACGTGACCTACGTGGGCTGCACCGCAGGGGCCGGGGTGGGACAGACTAGGACAGCGAGGGACCCGGAGCCATCTGCTCCATCCAGTTTAGACTGCGCAGTGCAGCTCTCCGCAGAGGGGAAACAGGCCGGGCGAAGTGAAGGGGCTCCTAGCTCAACCTCCTAGCTGCGCAAGACAGAGTTTCGGTCTTTAGAGGGGGAGGGTATAGCTCAAGTGATAGAGCGCATGCTTAGCATGCACAAGGCTCGGGGTTCAATCCCCAGTAACTCCTCTAAGAATAAATAACATAAATTAACCTAATCCCCCGCCTCCCCCAGAAAAACTTTACCCAGCCCAGCAACACATTTACATGATAGTGTACACTCACATCAAGTAGTGTGCCTTAGCTGTGTGTCCTTATTTACGATTTCTGAGGTATGAATACATCCAGTTGCCTCCCCTAGAGACTGGCCAGCCTGTGAAAATTTTGAACGCGGAAGCTGCTCTGTCTGTGAGGCAGTAAGGTGTAAGCGCTCATACTCTCCTGGGGTCTACGCCCTGCTCTGTCATGTGACCTGTTAAGTACTGATTATGTCTGCCTGCCTCACAATGAGGCTTTAAGGATCCAGTGGGAATACGTCTGGAAAAACACTGTGTAGACTGTAAAGTATGATACAAATATTAGATTGGAAAGCTGCCTTGCATAATAGAAAATGCCGGAAAGCATGTATGCAACCGGTGAGGTACATCTGGAGGGCCAAACACGCGCCCAGGTACCACTAGTTACAAAAAAAGTCTTTGTCTTCAAATCACCCTCAGGCTAAGTAGGGGAAGGTAAGACATTGGTGAGAGGACTCGGGTACAGGCTTTGCATAATCCCAACAGTGAACTGTGAGTTCAAACTGCTCTCTGGCAGTGGTTTTTATATTGAAGTCAGATGCCCTTAGGGCTTTTTGGAGAAGGGGGTTTCTTGGGTGCTATTGTCCATTTCCAGGGCACGCAGCCTACCGGGATAGGTTCCTAAACGAAGGTTGAGAAGTACATCCTCAGAGTTGGTACGCTCTCCCCTAAACCATCTGATCTTTTTGATGTCTTAATTATAGCTTCAGAAAACTATTTGTTAGTTTTGAGCATTTCCATGGTTTTGTACCAGATGTGGTTCCAGGAAATCTTTCCAACTTAAAAGTTTAAGGAGGAATCTATGTATGTATGTATGTCGGTAGTTATAGCCTGTTTTCCTGTTTCCTTTCTCTTCTTGTTGAGTTCTGAGGACCCGAGAAGTAAGGCGGGGAGATGAACCTTGGGTCTCGTTAGATGTCAGATTTGGGGGGAGCCCAAATGTATCGGAGGGCTTCACCTCTTCAAGTGAAGGGATTGCAGGGGTTGGGAGCAGGTTGAGGAGACCACAGTCCTGTCTAGGAGTTAGCACAGAGGGATATGACAAAGGTTTTTAGGGAAGAATGAACTTTGGGAGCCAGATTTCAGTTCCCAGGCAAGACCAACAGTTTAAAGAACTACACCCCTCGACAGAGACACTGCTTCCTCAAGGATCTTGTGTGACTGGGAGGGTGGAGTTGGCGGAGGGAATGAGAGAAATCACCCCAGGGGATCGAAGTTGGAATTACTGAACAAAGCTGTTCCAGAACTGTCTATTATTCTGAGGTTTCCTAAAACTCTATTTACGTACACCACCAACCTAAACACTTAAGGAGTGTCTTCACTTGCTTAAAAATCTGTTTCTCTCCTGAGGAAAAATATCAGAGAACAAGTTACAGTTTGGTGGGGAGATCCTCTCCAGTTTGGTTCTTTTTCTCTGTAGATTTCTGTTCGACTCGTGGCCCTGCATGGCAAGAGAGCTAGAGAAACTTTTTTTTTTTTCTATTGTTGCTGTTTTTTTTGTTGTTGTTGTTGGGGGGGGGGGGGAATTAGGTTTATTTATTTTTAACGGAGGTACTGGGGATTGAACCCAGGACTTCGTGCATGCTAAGCACACACTTGACCACTGAGCTAGACCCTCAGCCAGATAAATGAATGGATGTTTTTTGTTTTTGTTTTGTTTTTTTGGCAGGGGGAGGTAATTAGGTTTATTTATTTTTTTTAATGGAGGTCCCAACCCAGGACCTCATGCATGGTAAGCATGTGCTCTACCACTTGAGCTACACCCTCCTTCCCCGAAAAACTTTTAAATAAAGTCAGGTAGGAAATTTTATCTGAAAATCCTGCTGTAGAATTCCTGAATCCTCATCTGTATCCCTTGATCTCGAATGCCTTCTTCACTGCGTATTTCTCCCAAGTGCAGTGCCCACTGTGTCCTTGGGCAGCAAGGCCCTGGCCCTTTAATTTCTTTACGAAGGTGGTCAAGATGGTATCTCAAACTTAGTCCACTTGAACCTGTCTTTGCCTAATTGAGGGTGACTTTCAGGGATGAACCCCTATATTCAGCTCCTATCCTGAGTTGTGCCTACCCTCTTGCATAATGGGGAGTAGATTTCAGAGAGGGTCCATTGAATAAGAACCTGATTCTCTCACAGAAGATCTGTTTCCTGAGACTTCCTTTACCTTGTCTTTGAACATTGAACAACTCACATTTACCACAAAGGAGACAGCTATAGGGGATCATTATGGGAATGCTCTCAGCATCCCAAGATATGTCCTAGGGCCACAGGAGGGAAGAGGATCCCCTTGCATGGCTGGGCTCCCTGAGCAGTGATCTCAAGGGAGACTTTCGGCCCAGGGGTTGAGGCCGTCCCAGCCCTGCGGGTGGGCGGAGCGGACTGTCTCAGAGAGGAGTTCTGGGAACACGGCGCGGCAGGCGGATATGGGTACCAGGGATGCCGACCACGACGCAACGATGCATCTTGTGAATGGCATGTGTTCACAAAAGGCCTTTTAAAGATGAGGGCGGTGGTGGGAGTGAAACCGCAAGGCCTTAGTCATGAAAGCTTTCAGTGTATGCCCAAGACTTCGCCATTCGAGAGGAGCGGGAGACGGACCCAGGAAGAATGGCAGTTAGAGAGGGAAAGGGCGGATGGTCCTCTCCCTGCATCACGAATGTATTCATCCAGGAAAACAAATCCTTATTTTCAGAAAGAAGAGTAGCTTGGAATTTTCTCATTTCCCCCAGTTTGTGACCTAGTTAGGAAGATGGAAACATTGGGGGTTGGGGAAAAGATCGGAGCCTTACTGGGTATGAGAAGGAACTGTCAGAGCGAGGGAAGGTTTTATCAGTGACTCTCAGAGAACGCTCGTGGTTTTGCTGCTGAAGCTGCAAATAGCTGGTGTGTGGTTACATCTAAAAACAACGTCCATAAGAGGCTTCTAAAAGGCTTATTTAAAGGGGAAATAAAATGTAAGACTTGGTTGAGATGTCATTATGTCTGAATGTTCATGTTTCTTTAAACAGACACCCAAAGTGGTATTGTAAATAAAAATCTATATGCAAATTAGGATCGTTTTTATTTAAATATTTATACTTTTATTTTAATAAAGAGTGTGTTTTCTAGGGCAACTTCCTAGAGAAGAAACTAATCACAGGGCCCCCCCTCGTCCTTCTTTGCTGGCACCGTCATAGACCGCTCACCACACCTGGGAAGGGCTGATGGGACTGGCGGAGCATGTGCCTTGTGATTTCAGTTCTGACCCCATCACAGAAAACGCCTCACGCTGTGTGTGCCTCTCCATGCAGGGAGTGAGAACTGGAGTTGCTGCGAGCTCTTTTTCTCCCGTCCTGAGAAATCCCCAAAGGGCTGCATCACATTTGCTGTTATTTCCCCCAGACTTTCCTACTCCAGAAGCTCGAAGGCATCTTCAAGGCCTGCTCCTTTACAGCGCTGGTTTCCAGTGCATCGGAGGCGGGTTTGATGCGGTGTGCTAGTGCTCAGTGTGAGACCACTTCCTGTGCCATGAAAGTTGAAGACGTGGTGGAAGTAACCCTGATCTTTCCAGGCCGATAGAGAGCCTGAGAGTTAGAAACTGGGCCCCCATCCAGTGACTTGGAGCCAATAACGAACTGCAAAGCTATCAGAAAACTGGATCCTGGCCTTGGGAGGGCTGGGGGTGATTTGATACACAGACGAGCTTTCCCAGGGAGCCGTGGTCTTTCCAGGTCATCTGGGGACTGGCGGGGGAGGGTGCCAGTCCTGCCCTCCCGCTGGAGCTGCAGCTGGCCCTTGCTCAGCCTGCCCCTGAGTGAGTCCGTTTTCGTTGGCCGTTTTCATCATGTCCTAGGATGAAACTGGCCTGGGCTCGCACTGTAGGACGGAAGCATTTCACAGGGGAAATCACGTGTGTTTAAATCTCTTGCTTGTCACTTGTTAGCTCTGTGACCTTGGGCTGGTCTTTTGGCTTCTTTAAGCCTCATTCCCTCGTCTGTACAATGGTAATGCTTTGTAGAATTGTGAGAATGAAGTAAGATTACAAATGTGAAGGACCCATTTCAGTTAATTTGAAATCACCTACAGGGGACTTCAGGGCTTCCCACTGCCTTCATTTTTTTTTTAAACACTTCCCTTTACCAGCTTTTTTTCACCTTATTCCTGCATGAGAAGTTAGTGTTGCTGGAGACAACTGAGGGGTTGAGGGGTGCACACGGTGCTGTCCAGGCTCCTTCTCAATGTCTCAACATTCCAGAAGCCCCCAGAGCCTGCCACTTTCCCCCGTCTGTGCTCTCCTCTTTCGCCAGGGCCTCGCTTGCGGTCTCCTACCACTTCGGCAATCCTTTGCTGTGTTTGTGCTGTGGAGGGGGCTCAGGGGTGGACACCGGGTAGCCGAGTCCTGACTGCACTGCCCCTGTGCTCTCTGCCCATCTTCCACAATGTCCATACTCTCGCCCTGCGAGTGTCTGAGGCTCCCGAGGGAGAAGAGAGTTCTGTTCTCTGGGAGATGGGATTTCTTCCTGTTCCCCTGGTTATTCTGTGCCAGAACTTTGGGTCCCAAGAAAGAAAGGGTACCTCCATCCTATTATGAGAGCTGTGTGTGTGTGTGGCAGGGGCCCAGGGGCAAGGTAGGCTGTGGTGAGGAGTAGGAGGTAGATTTCCCCCCCACCTCCAAGCTGGGGAGACCAGGAGAAATAAATGGACACATCCCTTAGGTCATCCTCTTCCTTACTCTAGCACACCAAGGCCTTTGCATCTGCTCTTAGATCCTTATTGCTTGTTGGCAAAGGCAAAACATGACAGGAAGGAAGATGGCTTGTCAGGATGAAGCTGCAGCACACGGGGCACCAGTGCTGCACGGGGAACGTTACCAGGAGCGGGACGTGGGGGTGGGGGGTACACATGTATTTCTTATCAATTTCTACTCCCTCGGGCTTGGAGGCTGCAAAGGAAGATATCTAGGGAATGGAGGGTTTTGAAGCAATAGAAAATATGATGGAAGCAGAAAAATCCTCTGGCTGGAGGCACTGGGAAGGCTATGTATAGAATCTGTGGGGTGGGGTTGTCCAAGGAATCAACGTATGAATGAGACACAGCCTTCTGCGATGAAGGTTCTCTTGATGGGTAAGGGCTGCCGGGGAAGGTGGAGGAGATGGGTGGAAAACTTAGGAGGAACCTCCAACGTCCAGGACAGTGTGGCTTCTCCAAAGTTCCCTGGGAATCCTGCTTCCTGAGCTAGCAGTCTTACTCGGCCCTGTTTATCCACCAGCCCGTCTGCCCGCGCCACATCAAGGCTCCCACCAAAATGCGGCCATTCTTAGAGCATTATTTGAATCTCACATTAGAGTGCTGGGGTGCTTGGTGACAGGCTCTTTGAAGAGGGCCACCTCCCTTGAACCCCCAGTGGAGGGAGCTACCCTTGCAGAATATTGCTGAGAGAAAGGCCTAGGAGGGCACCTCGAATGTGCAGTCTGAGCCCTTTGCCTCTGAGCTGTGTTTGGCATGAGTCAGGCGGTTGGTGTGTCCCTCTGGGCTGGGCACGTCCACCAGGACAAGAGTCTACCTGGAGGCTCTATTGCCATGAAAGCCAGGGCTACCAGCCGCCTTCATGATCGAGGAAAGCTGAATCAGAGCAGGGCAAGGAACCCTGGGTTCCCAAAGCGTACTCTGAGCCCTTGGGTTCTTCCTGGGGCTCTGCAGGAACAAAAGATCAGAGTGGATCTGTTGGAGTAATGGCCCCAAACATTTATTCTCCAGTGGCGGGGAGGAGTGAGGTGCAGGTCTGCTGTCTCGCCTGCCCCGGGAGCATTACCGAAGACAGGACCACGGTTCCTTGTGTGAATCCAGGCTCAGCGGAGAAGACAGGTCTCAGCATCTTAAAGACCTGCCGTCCAGTCCCCTCAGACCCTACGTCTCCCGGGACACACTCCTTCCAGTGGCTGTTTCAAAAACCCTGACCAGAGAAGCTCTCACCCTCCTTATATTGACTCCGAATGTGCCGAGGAGAGGAGCGGGGTACACGAAGCAGGGGTGGGTGGGTGGGGAGGCTCTGGATCCCAGCCTGGCGAGGGGCCCCTGGGTGTCACACTCCCCCCCCACCCCTGTCCCAGACACCAGTCTCCACTTGGGCCAGTCCCACCTCAGAGTCCAGAGGCATCCAGTCCAAGGACAAAACTGCAAGAGTATGGACACAAAACACCAAACAGATTGGGGGTGGGCTCCGGGCCAGCGTGGTGGCCGGGGCCGCTCTGGCTTCTCAGCCTCCAGGGTCTGGGCTGTGAGCAGCAGGGGCGCTGGGTTCTCTGGGGCAGCTCGGGGCAGGGAGCGCTTGACCCCCGGCTCCCCAGGGCTGTCTAGGAGCACAGGCACAGGGGAAGGGCTTGTGGTTTAGCAAGGGGTAGAGCTCATCGGGCGCCTGGAGCAGTTCCGTTAAAGCAGAGTTACAGCTGCCTCTAGTGCCTGTTGGTGGGGCAGGCCGAGGAGGGGCCTCCAGGAGAGGGCCGGGGGCCGGGGCATGCAGCACGGGCACGAGGCGCTCAGCTGCGTCCTCCGACCATGGCCCCATCCTCACGCCCGGGACACACTGCGGCCCGGTCCGCGCTTGTGCTTGGTGGGGGCTGCGGAGGAGGGTGGTGGCCGAGGCCCTCGGAGCTGTCCTGGAGGCGGCTGGTTGTGGGGTCCTCTGCCGAGGACCCACCGTGTCTGCAGAGCCAGCACGGGCTGCGGCCCCCGCGGGCCTCCCCGCCCACGGTCCGGTGGCCTCAGACGTGAGTCTGCATCCGCCGCTGCAGGGGCCGGCTGGGGTCGGAGTTCTGGGAGGACGACTGGGAGTGGTGGGAGGAGGAGGCCGAGGCCTTGCTCGCCTTGTCGAACTGCACGTAGCCGTCCTGCTTGCCGCTGCTGCTGACGCTGCTGTCGCACTGTGTGTCCAGGAAGGAGCTGCTGTCGCTCAGGGAGCCCCGCTGGAACTCTCGCTCGCAGAGCTCGATGGACGAGCTGCCCACGCCCAGCACGAACCTCTGCCCGTAGTCGTAGAGGCGGCCCTGGCCGCTCAGCGTGCTGTAGATGTTGGTGAAGGACATGCCCGTGGGCACTCGCTGCTTGCCCGCGGGCCGCAGGTCCGGCTGGCAGCTGGACAGCGAGATGGTGGGGGTCGAGTGATGCTCCTTGAAGGTGTTGACGCTGTAGTAGCCGTTGGTGGGGTCCTGGGGGGGGCCGGAGGGAGAGCAGCGTCAGGCCACCGGCTCTGAGCAAGGCGGGGGGCTCTTGGCTGAGCCAGGCCCTCCCTACAAGGGGAGGGAGGAAGGGGATGGATGGCGGGGGAGGCTTGGCCTGGGGGGGGCTTGGAGCAGAGCTGTCTGGCAGATATTCAAGTGGCAGCAGGAAGGGGGAGCACTAGGGGAAGGAGGCAGGATGGGTCCTGGCAAGTACGCTTTGGTAAGTCACGGCAGCTCAAACCCATTTGAGCGCCAGGATTTCATTGGTTTTTGTTTCTGTCTGGAACATGAAAACTTCATTTAAAAAGTTAGTGGTGAGGAGTTGTGGGAGGGGAAGATTGTGAGGCCTCAGCCTTAACTCTTGCCGCAGTGTTGGGGAGAAAGAGCAGGTGCCTTTGCAGCGGGGAGGGTGTCCACCCTTAGGGAGAGGACAGGCGCCTGTCCCCAGGGTGACCTCTGGCCTTTCTCTTCTCTTTGCTGCCATTGTTTGCCTGGATCTGGGGCTGGAGTCATGAGAGCTGTGTCATAACCTTCTTACCTTCAGATTCTGAAACTCCTTCTCCTCTTCCTTGAGCACCTCCAGCTGCTTCAGGACTGAGTCTTGTTGGAATTCACCCCGGTCCATCTATAACCCAAAAGTGGCTGCTCAGGGGATAGGAGGTGGGCTGACCGTCCACGTCCCCCCAGGAAAAGCTGAAGAAAGGTGCTCAAAAGAAGCTTGCCATCTCTGCCTCCCTTCCACCCCTCCCTGCCTGGCCTCTGGAGACAGGTGACAAGAGTCAGGAGGAGATTCCAGACCTCACTGTTGTTCTTGGACCCCCACCCCACCCCCACCCCTCCTGAGAGATTCAGACGGAGAGGGAGGTGGGTGACGGCCAGGTCTCTAAGACCTACGTTCTTCCATTGGGGTAGGGTTATCACTCCCAGAGACCGCACTTTGATTTAATTCAATTCGGAGAGCATTTACTGACTTTCAGGCCAGGCATTGTGCTCGGGGCAGTCAAGCAGAGTAAATTAAGATACATTAAGAAACACTTGTGTTCAGACATAGCAAACAAACCATGGTTACCATAGGGGAAACGGCAGACAAGGAATAAATTAGGAGAAGTTTGGGGGTTAACAGATACATACTACTATCCATAAAATAGATAAAGAACAAGGACATACTGTATAGCATGGGGAACTATATTCAATTTCTTGTAATAACATATAATGGACAAGAATAGGAAAAATACATCTCTATGTACATATACATGTAACTGCATCGCTTTACTGTACACCTGAAGCTCACATTGTAAGTCAACTATACTTCAGTTAAAATAACAAAATTAAAAAAAAAAAAGAAAAAACACTTTTGCCACTTCTTCTATTAAGAAAAAAGAAGAAACGTTTGTGTTCATCAGGGAGCTGGACCTGTGGATAAATAAGGACAGACCCTCTGGGCAGGGCTTGGGCTCTGCAGGGCAGTTCCTCACCGGTGATAAGCTTCATGAAGGTCTTGAGAAGGAATAACTACCTGTGAGGTGCTGGCAGCTAAGACCTCACCTGTTACTCACAGCAATGATTTCCATTACTCATATTTTCCTTAACAGAAGCCAAAAAGAGCCTGAGGACAAGGATGGCTTCTTGTTTCTCTTGGGGCCCCCAGCACACCAGGTACAGTGCCTTACAGATCGTGGTCAGCGACCAAAATGCTTTTGGAGTGGAATCATAGTTAACCATGTTTTATTAATTCTTTGATCTGCCAGCGTCCGGTGTGCAGTAGGACTGTCACCAGTGTTAGGTTGATGTCAGATGAATGAAGCAGGTGACACAGCTCTGAATGACTTTCTGAAAATGAAAACAGAGCAGACCTGGCACACAGTGGGTTTGTTAATTAATCCGAACAGCTGTAGCCATGCTTGTCCTATGGCACAGAATGTCCTTCCACGTAGCCCTTCTGCACATGACATGATCTAGGCCAGGCTCCCATCCACTCCGGGCACCGGGACGTGTCTTCTCCGTCATGACTCATTTCCCCGATCTCGTGTTGGAGCCTCGCAGAATTGGCCAAAGTACTTGCACCCTGTCACCTCCCTGCTAATGCTGCTTTTTTTCCATTTCCTAGTAAATGCTGTGGCTCTATCTGGATTGAATTCTTCTTTCCCACCAGATTCAGCTTCTAAGCCTGACTCACCTCCAAGTTGGGGCCGTATAGGGCCGGGGGTGAAGGGAGCGAGGGAACAAAGGTCTCCCCAAGGGGAGCCCTCAAGGGGTTCTCTGCCAGGGTTATCCCCACTCTGAACCAACTCCTGAGTGACCCCCACTCTTTCCTGTGGGTTTGGACTGGGGGGTGTTGTGGAGACAGTCTGAGGGGGTCAGAACGTCCCAGTGGGAGGGAATGCAAGGTCCCCTGGGGACGAAGGACAGGCTGGGTACTTCCACACCAGACTAGGTAAAGCTCATCTACGGAGACGCCCATTCCTGCCCAGGTCTGGGCTGTGGTTCCCTCCCTAGTAAGATGGAATGTTCTGCTGTGTCAGGCACTAAGTTAGGCCTGGAGGGGATAGACATTCAACAACTGGGGAACGTGACCTTTGCCCTTGAAGAACTCTGGGATAATTGGAGAGGCTAACACATAATTAGAGCAATGCACTGTGAAGGAAAAAAAAATTTCCAGCCATATCAGTAAACAAAGGCGGCTGCAGCCATCAAGTCATCAGCCACTACTACCGCCCAGATGGTGATCGGGGAACTCAGGATGGAGATGAGCAGGCAGCCTGGCCTCTGCAGACACCCCCAGCAGTGTGCCCTGAGGGCCCTCGGGATGGGAAAGAAGACACTGGCCCTAGAGAGCTAGGTGCATATCAAAGGAATGATTTCAATGAGCCCAGACTTTTGCACCTTCCCATACACAGAAAAGTGCTAAGTTCCTTAACTTGAGATGTCTTGTTTTCTTTAATTAACAGTCATCTTTTAAAGTTCTGACTACCTGGTATTTGTTGCAAAAATTCCTAGGTATCCTGGCTCCTCCCCTGCCTCTCCAGAGCAGTCTTAGAGCCATCTGAGAGGCCAGCTCCCGGGCTTGAGTCCTCAGAAACTCCGTCAAATAAAACACAATTCTCAACTTTTAGGTTGTGCATTTTCTTTCAGGCGACAGCGCCATGAAAGAGGAGCATGCAAAGTGTTTGTGGGGGGCATGGTGGTGCAGAAAGTTCCCAGCTCTGCCAGCTATTGAGGGACAAGCCTGGAAAATTACAGAGGAGGTGACATTCAAGCTGTTTCTCATAGGAGAATGTGAAATTTGACAGACAAGACCCACAGCTAGAGAGAACAGCAACGCAAAGCCTTCGAGACATGGAAGACTCAAAGGCTGGGGACTGCAAGTTCTTTGGGGTGTTGGAGGGCTGGGTGCCTTTGGCATGAAGGTGGAGCCAGACAGACTGGCAGCCGCCTCCTGAGGAAGGGCCCGAGGACACGCTCGGCGGTGGGGCTCTCCAGCAGACCTGGAGCCACTGGGGAATTTTAACAGGACCAGGGCAGTAACAGGACCAGATCTGCATCTTAGAAGGACCCTTTGTGGGACTCTGTGGCGTGGACTGAGGAACGTGGTGAAAGGCGAGAATGAGAGACCACATAGGAGGGTGCTGCCATAGACTGGGGGAGCCTCGGAGAGGCCCAAACTGAGGAGTAACCGTGGAGGACAGGCAGGGGCACAGATTTGAAATGTTTTGAAGCAGAATTGACAGGATCTGAAAATCAACGGGATAGAAAAAGAGCAGCAGAGAAAAGGTCAGTTCAATCCACCAAGTGTTGGGGAGCATCTGCCAGGGGCTGTGTGAAGGCTGTGGGGACACGGGGATGGAGAAGGCAGCTTGCTCACCATCTAGTGGAGACAGATAAGGAAACAGGTGATTTCACAGCAGCGCCAACAGCTACCATCCCCTGAGCGCTCACCGTGTTCCCGGGGGGGGGGGGGGGGGGCTCCAGCCTCTTCCGGGCTTGACTCACTCAGCCCTCACCCCTGCCTCGCGTACCCTGACCTTCGTCCCATGTGCTCGACAAGGAGACTGATGCACAGGGAGGCCCAGGCTCTTTACCCACTTGATTGCTGCTGCTACTCCAGTGTGTCACAACCGTGACACAGTATGTGCCAGGGTTTTCCAGGATTCTGCTTGGACAGGTGGGTGGGTGATGGTGCATGAGTGGGGAATGGGAGGAGGAGGAGTGGCCTTGGTGTGGCTGGAAAAGTCATGAGTTTGCTTCTGACAGGCAGTCTAGTCCCCAAAGAGGAACCTGTGCCCACCTCAAACTTCTTGGGGAGTCGGGGGAGCAGGGGAGGGACCTGATACTGTAACAGCTCTGTGTGTGTGTGTGTGTGTGTGTGTAGAATTACACGTTATATCACAGCATATTACAGCAATTTATGCCCGTCTCCCCTCCCCATAGAAAGCCAGGACTGCGTCTTAGATACCTTTGATCTCCTAGAACCCCAAGCACAATACAGTAGACACACAATAAGCCTTTGTTGGCTGAGAATACAAACATACTTAGTTTTACTGTGCTTTACAAATATTTCATTTTTTTACAGATTCAAGGTGTGTGGTAACCCTGCCTCGAGCAAGTCTGTCGGTGCCCTTTTTCCAACAGCATTTGCTCACTTCGTGTCTCTGGGCCACATTTTGGTAATTCTCACAAATTTTTAGTTTTTCATTATTATCATATTTGTTTCGGTGATCTGTGATCCGTGACCTCTGATGTTCACTGCGACGACTTGCTGAAGGCTCAGAGGATGGTTAGCATTTTTTAGCAATTAAGTACTTTTTCATTAAGGTATGTACATTTTTAAAAGACATAATGCTATTATTGCACACTTAACAGACTATAGGATAGATAAACATAACTTTGGTATGTACTGGGAGACCCCCCAAACTCCTGTGACTCGCTTTATTGTGAGGGCCTGGAGCCAAACCTACGATGTCTCCTAGGTCTGCCTGTAGGTCCCTGGCTTATTATGGGAGGGGGAGGAGGGAGCATGTCTCAACTGAAGCTTTGCTTCTCAGGGGCATTAGAGCATCCGGAAGCCCCTGGTCCTGGGAGCTTCAGGGCACAGAGGTCGGGGCGGGATGGGGAGCAGACCGCATTCTCACCATCAGCTGCTTGATGGTGGGGTGTTCCTCAGCCTCCCGGCCAGAGGCAGGCTCCTTGTGGACAATCTCGACTCGGATATCATTCTTGGCTGACACAACACCTTTGAGATCTGGACATAAAATAGGAAAGTGTAGACAACAGATTCAGTTGTCATCACAGGCATTAGGACCTGAGATGTCAAGCTCCCCCACCCTTCGAATTTACCCTCCAGCCCCTGAACTCCGCAGTTCATGCCGCCCCCTCCAAAAGAGAACAGCTGTCTGGACGTGCTGTGGGCTGTTGGGGCCTCAGAGCGCTTTCTCTGTTGGCTCCTGGTTGCACCCCCCTCAGCCTCTCACTGCTCCTCCCATGGCTTGGGAGGTCATTCTCATCCATTTGCCCACTTTGTCATCCTACTAACTTCTCATCTTCTAAAAGTCTTCCCTGACCTACTTCACCAGGCTCTGATCTCTGTTCAGAGAATCACACATCTGACTGTTAGAAAGGACCTCGAGATCCCATGATCAACCTCCCGCCCAGAGCAGACACGTCCTTGCACATGGTGGTCCAGCTTCCGTGATGGTGTCAACCCTTCCATGATGGAGAGCTTACAGTTTCTGGGGGAGGAAGCTGACTTATACCTGGGGAGCTCCGTTAAAAAATTCTTGCTAAAATATGCTCCCCTATGCTGTCCGCTGAGAGGGTGGCGAGGGAGGGCCTGAGATGGCATCACTGGGGGCAGTCAAGAGAGCAAGGCTGCTCAGTTTGGGTGGTGGATACAGGCAGCTTTCTGCCAACACGTAAAGGCTGCCAAGTGGACGAGGGGCAGGCTCACCCTGATTATTCCTTTTGTGCCTTATGCTCGTAGATGTTAGAGCCGGGTGGGGCCCTAAAACTACGTCATCCACCCCCTTGCTATTACCCGGGAGGAAACTGAGGCCTGGAACAGTTGTGGCTTGCCCGGGGTCACGGGGTAGAAGAAGTAGGACCAGAAGACTCTATCTGCATTGTTTCCACCATCCCATTTTACCCTTCCACATATCCGTCTGTCACACATAACTTCAGAGCTGTGCCCAGGATGGAAGCTCCGGGCACACAGGATTCAAGAGAGCATAAACACCAGAACTTTATTGCTAATGACTAAAGACCTTTAAAAGTCTGCACAAAGCAATTCCTTGAATTTTTTTTTTTCTTTTTCATGTGTGTGGGTGACCTGCTTTTCTGGTTAGACTAGCAGATCTTGGAGGGCAAAGATCACCCCCCTCCCATCCCCCGGGGCTTCTCCGCATTTCCCGATGGACTGAGCATGCCGTATGTGCTCAATCCAAGGTGCTAGCTGACGGCCCTGCCAGGTGTAGTTCACCTCTGTCCAGCTCAGCATCAGTCCAAGTGCCCACTCTGTACCAGCTGCCGCGCAAAGCACTGCACGTAAAAAGCTCCATCAGACCCCATCCCTGCCCCAGCAGCTCGCAGCACCGGTAGGGCCCCTGCTCGTGGCACTCCTGCTTACTTGCTCTCCGGGGCAGTCTAAGCCTGGCCTTTTTCTCTGTCCCCCTCCCTGAGCTCCCGGGTCTCCCTCCCGTACTTCTCTGGGAGCGGGCACAGCAGAAGGCCACGATGGTTGCCAGAAGGACGAGGAAGGCCACGCCGGCTCCTACAGCCACCCCGATGATGACGGCCATCGGCACAGACTCTGTGGGAGAGAAGCGGGTGCACTGAGGAGGGAGCTGGGACAGCCCACTGTCCCCCCGGATCTCACAGTTCCCTTGGGCACGGCCCCTGCCAAGCCGGGGCCGGACCGCAGCGCATGGGTGCTCCCGGGAAAGGCCGCGGAGGCCTGGGCAGGAGTCCAACAGGGGTCAGCTCGGGCGGGGCTCGGGGTGGAGGAGAGGGCAGGGGAACTGGGGGACGGGAATTGTGCTGGGGGGAGAGGAGGCAAGCAGACAGGGGGAGGGGATGGGGACGCCGGAGGTGAGAGGCTTGGCTGGTACAGTTTAGCTCTCGGTGGGATTAAACCAGGAGCGTTCCGTCCTGCAGCGGCTGCGGAGTCAGGAGTCCTGGCTTTTCTTTGAAAATTGACCATGGTCACTGCTGCTATTTATTCGTTTGCTTTTCCCTTCTCTTCCCTTCCCCATGTGCTGAGAGGGTGGACACCGACAACCAGCTGTTAGAGAGTTTTCAGGTCTGAGGCAGCCTCTCCCCGGGGCCTGGACATCACAGGCAGTAGCTGCCAGAGGCCAGGTCTTGGGCCGGGGCCGGGGCTGGGGGTGTGGACCACAGCTGCCCCACCTCTTTAAGGAGCGATGCCCAGTCCTGCTCCCCCTAGGCCAGTCCTCTGGGCAGGAATCCCTGCACCCCCCACCCCAGCCAGGCAAACCTTCAGGCTGCTGAGTGTCTGTAGTCTGCCTCCTGCCCTAGCCAAGTAGAGACAGGGTGGAGAGGGTGACATTGGGCTGGGCTGTGGTGGGTGCTTTCCAGACAGTCCTGACACTTCTGTGGCTGCGTAGGGGGCCCGAGCACATGATGTGGGACCCTGAATAGTGCACAGGGGAATAAAAGTAGAAAACGCAGGGGCAGGAAGAGCTTAGGGCTCAGAGTCTAAGCCTCCCGCTGATGGATGGAAACCCTGAGGTCCAGAGAAATCAAGTGACTTGGTTAAGGACACATAGCTGCAGTAAAGCCAGCATAAGTCCAGGTCGGCCCTTATCCACCCCCTTCATCTTGCCCAGCTCCGTGCACTGCATCACATGGCATCCTCCAAGTCTCACGTGCTCTGCACAGCCCAGGTGCCAGGCTGTCTTCTGAGCAATGCACTTTACCTCTCTTTTCTTATCTGTAAAATGGGGTGCTTGGAGCTTAGATGAGTGAATGCAGGTGAAGGCTGGCACTGAGCCTGGCACCCAGGCCTAGCCAAGCCTTTGCTCCAGCGTCTGTGTGGGAAGGGGGCCTGTGGCAAACGCAAGGGGAGCAAGGCCCTTTCCAAGGCCCCGCCCCACCCCGCCACGCCGTGTTCTCAGTGTGGGTGATGGGGCATGTCCAGGTATTTGTCTCGGGCTGCGGGTTAGCCTCTGGCCTGTCACTGTGGTTTTCTTTAGAAAGAGGAAGAGAGGTAGAGCCCCACAGAGAGACACTGCTGGGACGAGGGGGCCCCTCCCCGGGAGGAGGGGCTGCCCCATGGTTGGCAGTGTTGGCAGTCACACTGGGGACTTTCCTTCCAGCCCAGGACCTGCACACTGTGCATTCATCATCTGTCTACCGGCGGCTGGGACCCCGTAGGACAGCAGGGGGGATGATGGGGGAGCAGGTGGGTACGGCTGAAAATGGGAGGTGTCTGGGCTGGTGTCAACAGTCAGGAGTGAGAAGAGGTGCTTGGCCTCAGCCAGCCCCGTGAGCTTGCTCTGACTGCGAGGTGAGTCTGTCTCTAGGCTTCAGCTCCATCAGGAAAGGAAAGCTGTTGTGGAAGCTCACTGGTTCTATGCTTTAGAATTTTATTAATGTGAGTTGGATTTGGTTTCTCCTATAGACTCCTAGGAATTTTCCTTGGAAAAAGTCAGGTCTTTTCTCAGCTGAGCTCAGAGCCAGAGGATGACAGTGGAACGTTCCTTCACAGGGCCGCAG
Source organism: Camelus dromedarius (assembly GCF_036321535.1). Lineage (NCBI taxonomy): Eukaryota > Metazoa > Chordata > Mammalia > Artiodactyla > Camelidae > Camelus > Camelus dromedarius. The sequence continues at coordinate 14,933,778 of NC_087469.1, forward strand.
TGTTTCACCTGTGAAACCCGAGTACCAGGAAGTGGCATCTGAGGCGTCTTCTGACTCCGGCATCCTGTGAAGCCAGATTTCCTTAAGTTGTCAACAGCTGAGGGGAGTGGTGGTGGGGCACCATCTTATCTGAAGAACTGCCCTGAGTGGGTGGGTGGGGCAGAGGGAGTCCTGCAGGGGCAGGGGCCCAGGGGCCCAGGGGTGGCACCCCTCTGCAGCCTCCCTGTGCGTGTTTGCTTCTTGCCTGGGTCACCTGTGCAGGCTGCCCCTCTCCCGACAGAGCTCCCCTCGGACGTCCCTGAGAGGGAGTGGAGGAAGGGGCTGCCCTCCGGCTCAGCCTCCTCTCCATCTGAGGAGGTGGGTTGGGTACGAGGAGTCTCAGCCACCAAGGAAGGTGTCAGGGAGCTGAGACGAGTGTGAGCCCAGATGAGTGTGCAGACAGGTGAGGTGCAGACAGAGGGCGGCACCAGCTCAGCACCAGGAAGGGCTCTGGGGGGCATCAGGGAGAACACTGCAGGAGTTGACACTGTCACCTCTGTGAGTTTACCTGTGCTCAGATCGGTGCTCTTAAAGGGGACGTGCACCCAAAGGGGAGGGGGCGTGTGGGCCCCACAAGGAACTGACTGGCCCCAGCTCCTTCTGGGCCGGCGTGATGGGAACAAGGGTCTGGCCTGCGATGTCCTGATTCTCTTTTCTGGGTTTCTGCCTGAAGGGTGGGGGCACCTGTCTCCCGTGATGTCCCAAGATACAGCAACTTGACTCAGGGAGCCTGGTCACCCCTTTGCTGCCAGGTGCCTGGGGAGAGAGGCTCTGCCTGGAGGCCTCAGGCTGGTGGTGAAATGACAACTCCATGGGGAATGCAGGAGCGGGGGTTGGGGGGTGGAGCTGGCCAGCACAAAGCATGGGGTTAGCATGGATGGCGCAGGCCACAGCAGGGCTGGGCGGCCCTGGTGTCCTCGAAGCGATGGCCACGCTGGTGGTGATGTTGAGAAGCAGGAGGAATCAGGCAGGGCGAGCTGACCCCAGAGGGGAGGAGCCAGGGCTTCAGAATAGAAGGGATGGGAGAAAGGTGGGGCAGGAGCCAGTGTCCTGGGCTGTGAGGAGCCTGCGGGCGGCGAGACAGGTCTCTGGGGTCCCTAGACCCGTGCTGGTTGGGGACCCTCTCCCTGCTTCTCTGACTGTACTAAACCCTCAAGATGGGGGGTGGGCAGAGAAGTTAGTGGCCTACACCGGCCTCCCTACCCCCATTTTGGGCTCCCTCCCCCACTAGCCCAGCAGTCCCTTCCCCCGTCCCGGGGGCTTCTCATGTCTCCTTCCTACCTGCTTCCAGCCCGGCTCCCGACTTCATTTCCGAACCTGTTTGGAAATAAAGGAAGCGTCCACAGCCAGGACCTGGCTGGCCAGGGTGGGGTGGGACCGAGGGGTGGCCATCTGGAGGGGCTGGGGCGGGGGCTCCTTCCTGCATCACGTCTCTGGGATGCCCCACAGATCCAGGCTAGCCAAACTGAACTTGGAGTTCGTTCAGACTGACTTAGAGACTCCAGAGGGGTGGGACCCGAGAGAGGTCACAGTTGAGTGTGGGCGGGGTTCTGAGGAGGTTGGGGTGAGAGCACTAAGCGGAGGGCATGGGAGTGGGGGAGCTGAGGGGGAGACACGGAGGGCAAGCAACAGGGGACCGGGAGGGTTGGGATGATGTGTGGATGATATTATGCAAATTATGTGCAAAGCATTATGCAAAGCAGCACCTTTTAGGGAAGAGGTGTTGGGAGCAATGCGTGATCCACAGGGTAGCACTGAGGTCCCAGCGGCCCAGCTTAGACCACCTGCTCAGCCCAGAATCTCTTCCAGGGCCTGATGGCCTGTGGGTGGGCCTTCATCTTGGAGAGAGTCAGAGACTGCCAGGGCTGCGTCCCCCTGGGTCGGCCTGTCTGCCTGGACTTAACCCCTGCTGGCAGAGGGGCTAGATCTGCAGCCCATCTCAGGATGCAGCGCGCTGCTGGCTGGCTGCTGAGCTTCTCCGGAGCCCCCTCTATTCCTCTGCAAGGCTCTCAGCCCTCTGGTCTAGGCTGAGAACTCGGAGCCAAGACTAGAGTTCTTAGCATCTCCTTTGACCAGGAGCTGGGCGGTCTGCACACGGGGTCACAGCAGGGTGAGCCTTCCTCCTGCCACCTCCTCCCTCCCACCCGGCTGGCAGCCCTGAGCCCCTCTGCCCAGCGCTGCCCTTCTGGTTGGTGTCTCCGTCGTCAGTGCACAGTGGTCCCTGGGTCTCCTGTGTCTCCCAGGGAGCTGCAGACAGTCCGACTGGACAGCTCAGGTGCTACCTCCTAGCTTAGCACAGGCACCCTCGGGGGACTTCTGGGAAACTGGACTGGCTTGTTATCTTAATGGGCTGGGCCAGGTTCCCCAACATCTGTCTGGTGCGTCGCCGGTGAGGGGCGCTCCTCAGGGATCCCACCCCTGAACTACTGAGGGCCAGAAGCAGGGCCTTTAGGAAATGTGGGGCAGCTCATCCTGGCCATTAGCTCGGCCCCCTCTGTGGTCGCCTTTCCTTGGAATCTGGGTCGATTGCCCAAGGGGCCGCCACCTGAGCAGCTCTCCTCCCCGCTGGCTTCCTGGTGCAGGCCAGTGGCCCTGGCCTCGGGGGAGCTGGGCTGAGGAGGGCCACTCCCACTGACCAGCCCAGGCTGCAGGCGGGTGGGGAAGGGCCCTGACCCGCCTGTACCCTGTAGGCGCTCTTTCCCCTGAGGACCCTGGAGAACCTGGCCTGGGGTGCTGCCCTCGGCGGGGAGAGGCCGGCGGCCCGGGCGGCCCCACCTTGCTCCTTGAGCCTGATGATCTCCGTGTCGGAGCCAAAGCTGTTCCAGGCGGTGCAGTTGTAGATGGTTTGGAAGTCGGCCCGCACGATGTTGCTGATGGTCAGTGTGGAGATGACGCCCTCCTCGGTGCTGACTGTCTCCACCGTGTAGCGCCCAGACGTCCCCGACTCCAGCACGTTCTCCTTCCAGGACCAGGCCTGTCCGGGTGCGAAGAATTAGGAGGACATCCCGACAGAGCCACCCTGCCAGGTCCACCGGGCCACCTCCCTGCTCCGGGGTGGGCGCTGCCTGGCTCATGGTCATGCTCACTGCCACAGGTCACCCGCATGTGTACAGAAAGGTACATGCACACATCATGGCACGTATGCACACAGCACAGTACACACACACATCACAGCACTAGTACAGCCCCGCCCCCAACACGGCGCCAACACGTGGACACACAGGTCCACACTCATCACAACACACAGCATACACACAGGCTGGGCCACCTTGGAGGGTATTTTTGTCAACCAGGGGCCTTATGTGTCTCTGTCCTGGAACATTTTCCCAGGCAAGCAGGGGACTCTGGGGCAGCGGTGGGGGCCCCTCCATCAGCAGGCACCCCTGACAGGCAGAGTGGAAGGCCAGCCCCAGAGTGACTGAGTCTGGTCTGTTTGTACAAACGTATGTTCCCAGGGTTGCATTTGTGAGACTCTTTATCTTGGTTTACAAGGATGACCGTTTAACCTTCCTCAGGGCCGTTTCCCGTGCACAGTAAGCGCCCAACCCCACCCTGGCTGCAGTGTTTGTGGGATCTGGGCAACACGGCCCGTGCTGCGGGAGGTGGGGGCGGCTGAGCCAGGAGCCGCTTCCCGGACCCGACCATTCTTGGTTGTGCGGGACTGTCCTGGGTCTATAGGATGTTGGGCTGCATGCTGCAGTGTCTCCAGGCATTGCCAAATGTCCCCCGGGGGCAGGGCCGCCCCAGTTGAGAACCGCTTGCCTCGAGTTCCATCTCCATGAAGAGGGAGACTGTGTGAACACGCTCAGGAGTGAGTGGGATTCTACAACAGGCACGTGTTACACTTACAATTAAAAAAAAATTGAGGAGCGAAGGGAACGGGGAGGCGTAGGTACTAGTTCTACGCGTGAATTCTTGCCATTTTTGTGTGACTCAGACAGTGAATGAACCGAACGTCTGAGGAAGGGTGTAACACAATGATGCTCTTACAACATCTTAACTTCAGGGTGACATCGGATTTGTTGGGCGTATGCCCCCACGCCCTCCTTGGCACTGCCAAGCCCTGTGAACTTGACCCGGGGGCAGTCTTCTGGGAGGACTGCCTGGGCACTGAGTCTCACTAACAACATCCCACCCCCCACCCCCACAGTGCTGGGAGATGCTTGCCTCCCTCGGTTTCCGTGCCCTGGTTTCCACCAGTTTCAGCTGGACTTGGATGGAGGACCCTTGCTTTTACAAACGCAAATACCCAGGCGGGCAGTGAGGGGACCAGGTTTGAGTACCGCAGGCAGCCTGGGCTGCCCTGCGGGGATGAGGGTTTTGAAGACGGGAGGGAGAATGGAGGGATGTCTTTAGAGGGAAAACTCAATAAACGGGGCAGCGTTCTCTGTGGACATCAAAGCAGAGGAGGCCGATAGAGGGCTCCGGGAGGTGCAGAAAGGGCTTTGCCAACTGCAAACTGCACCTTGTCCACGATTTGGCCGAAGGCTGGCCTTGGACCCAGGAGAGGGAACACATTGTTTATTGTTTCCTTCTGCTGCCCTCACTGGCCCGTCTGCCTCCAGGATGCAGAATGTGGTTGGAACGGTTCACGTTGGTGCACAGCTGAGGGCCAGAGTGGAGTCAAACACACCTGCAGGCAAGGAGCACAGCCTGCCCAGAGACAGGAGGCTGCCTGTGATTTTCGTCTTCATGATGCCTTTCCAAGAGACACAAGGCAGGAATAATTTTCCCCACCGAGGAAAGGCAACGCAGAGGTGTCACTGACCAGCCTGGGGGTCGCACAGCTGCGGGCAGAGATGAACCGCCAGGCTGCCCAACGCACTTGCCGTGGCCCTCGCCCCCCTGCCCTCCCTGGAGCACTCACAATGCGGTCGGGTGGCGGCGTGCTCCGGATGAAGCACTTGATCTGGCCTTTCTCCCCGTGCAGGGCATGCTGGGTCTGCGTGCTGGAGATGATGGGGGGTCCTGTTGGGGAGACAACGGCTCATCAGAGGCCCTGGCTGGGCCCCTCTTGGCAGATTCAGAAGTTTATACCTTCTTTAACTCATTCAGCAAACATTTACTGAAGGCCTATACCTGCAAGGCGATGGGTGAGCAGGGGACTCAGAGATAAACGAGGCCTTCTGTCATAAACCTCTCAAGGGATCTGAGTAAGCACTTCTAAGTCCGACACCCAGAGACGTAAATAACTAATAAAAGGTGGTGAGGTGAGCTGTGTAGACGAAGCGCTAACCGATTTTAGAGGGGAGAGAATAACCTACCTGGCAGGTGGGGAACGCTTTAGGAAGGAGGTGGTAAGCCTGAGAAGGGAGTTGGGGAAATGCCAGGAAGCATTTAATGTCACCTCTGCTACCTTATTGTCACCTCCGTGGGAGCCGGCAGTTCAATTTCAAACTATTCCATCATATTTCCAGTAGAGGGCACGTTTGCCCTACAGACTGGCATCCTCGGCAGGCCTGGCAAACCGGACAGGAAGAGAAATAAAAGATGTTCTTCCACCTGGTGGGGAATCGCCCTGCCTAGATGGACTGGGCTGGGCACCATCTCACAGGTGTCTCAGGAGATGCCTTAGCTCAGCCCTGGCCTGCCTGCACATACATATGCGGACACCCAGGTGGGACCATGTCTCCCAAGCTGACCCCGACTTTATCCCACCCAGCCCAGGCTTGGGTGCGTGTGTCTGTCATGTTTATGGATGTCTCTGGGAACACCTGGCTCATCTACGGCGTTGGACAGCCCGGAGGGCCCACCAGGAATCCAGCAGGGCTCCCTGTCCAGTTCTGCCTGTTATCTAACCCGAGTCTCTCCTGCGTGATGCCCACCTGGCAGTGAGGGCGGGTGCAGGAGCCGCTGGTTCCTGGCTGGGCTGGGTGATTGAAGCAAGGGGTCTAGAGGTAGAGACCCTTGTGCCCCCTTCCTGATCCCTGGGGTAAAACTGGGGGCTTAGGTGGCAGGAAACAGGAAAGGGAGCTAGAGCAAGGGACCTGGAGGACAGGCAGATTTATGCTGGGAACAAAACAAAAATCACTGCAAACATAATTGCTGTTTATTAGCCAGTTTAGTTAAAACAGATTTGCATTTCTATGAGTAGCTCTCAGCCAAGGGGAAAAAGGTACTGGGAGACACTCAGGTGACTTCTATTGAGTTAAGGCTGTCACATGGCTTGGAGCTGGGTGAGGCAGGTGTGGGGGACCCTCAAGATAGGGCTTCCACCCTCAGAGGGCTTTAAGAGTTCCTCTCTTTGACCCAAAGCCAGGAAGGCTTGATGCTTTAGGAACTTGGATGGGGCTCTGTTTTGCTGCTAGGCTGAAAGTGATGATACCATAAAACCTTTTCCCCTTCACTTCCCAGGAGCTAGGATTTCCCTGGGGGGTTCTCAGCTGTTCTAAAAGCAGTCAGGCAAATACATTCTTTTTTAAAAGTCTTCTCGAAAGAAAACGGAAATCAGGATAAGGGTAGATGGGGTTGGGGGAACCAGAGGGCAGCAGTAATATGGTCTGTCCATCTCCCACTCCCTGCAGATCCCAGGTTTGAGCCAAATCAGTTCAGATCTGTGCCAGTTTATTCCCCAGAGGGCAGCGGCCAGCAGTCATCCACCGGCTGGGATGTGTTTTGATGAGAACCTCATCTCATTCTGGATCCTTTCATAGGTCGATCCCTTCAGCCTCGTCCAGGCCCTGCCCAAAGGGCTTTACCATCCCTCCATCTGGTACAGCTACAGACAAGTCCACTCCCAAGTCCACTCCGGTGTGAGGCCGGCAGGTTCCCCTCTGGGCCACTCAATCCATCCCCCTGCCTCAGGGCGAGATGACCCTCATTCAGCAGAAACAAGCAAACAGCTTCCTTGCTTCACTCTAATCTCCTGAGTGTTTCTCTTCCTGGTAGCCTAGGGGAGCTTGTACCGGAAGGGTTGGAGGCTGAGGAAGGGGTTGGAGAGATGGACCCTGGAGGGTGCACATTAAACCCTGGACAGACACTGGGGCTCAGGCCTCGGTGTCCCATCCAAGAGGAATATCCCTCTGAGGCGTGTGTTCCTTCCTTGGGAAACTGCTTTGAATCTATTGAGAAATGCCTGAAATTCTGCAGTGACAACGGAATGTCAGTCTCTCCTTTATCCACAATGTTTTCCCCAGAAACGAGGATGCTCGTTTAAAAGCTTCAAGCTTGGGGACACCGGGAGCCTTGTGTGAGTCTGAGGGTCTGCAGCCCGCGGTCACGGGCCAGCACGACTCCCAGTGCCCTCCGGGAGCGGGCAGCGGGGGAGGCTGCTGATTTCACCGGGGCCTGGCTCCTGAGCTGCGTGTCAGACACCGGAGCCGGCAGGAAAAGGCTGCAGCCTGGTTGCCATGGATATATGGAGGCACGATCAGATGCTGTTATTTTTAGCCCTGCAGTGCCAATTTATTGGTGGTGTCCTGGGGACACGTAGGAAAGGCAAGAAGGCTTCCCAAGTCAGGGTTCTGCCCGGGGCAGAAGGCTGTGGGGTCCGAGTAGCATTGCCCCCACTCTGGGGTTGCCGTGACTCTTGTGGAGGGGCGGGGAGGAAAGGGAAGAGATGAGAGGGGCTGGCTAGCGGGGCCAGCAGAGGGGGTGGCTGAGGGAACACCAAGCTGGATTTGGCTTCTAGCAGAGGGGAAATAGGTGAGGCTGTCCGTGGGCAGCTTCCTGGGCTGAGATAAAGGCACCTAGGCTGATTTCTGGACCTTAGCTCAGCCCCTCCCTAAGGCCCTGATCTGGGTCCAGACACAGAGGCCCTGCAGACGTGGGTCTGTGGTTTGGTTCCTGCTGGGGCTCAGAGCCTCGGGGGCTTTGATCGGAGACAGACTACTTGGCAGCAGGGAGCTCGCAAGGAAACTGAAACCTAGCTGAGGGAGGACGTTGGGAAACACGGAGGGAGCCGCCTTAGCCTCCTCCCCGTCTCAGACCAGCGGCCCAAACACGCAACACCACAGGGACATGGCATTTCCATCCTGGTGCCACAGCCTCCTTGGGTCTGATCTGAGCTAGGACTCAGCTTCTCTGTGACCTTCAGCATCCCATCCTCCAGGCCCCGTGCCCTAAATGTCCCTGTAACTGTCACCCGCTAACTCACACTGCGTTCTTGGAGAGAGGTGGCGATGCTCTCCTGTGAGAATGACTTTATTATGTGTAATGAGACACGTTCATTGCCCTCAGGGGACCCCCTGAACTTGGTCTCGTGGGGACAGTGGCAGGTTTTCCCCATTGAGCGGCTCTAATTCAATAGGAAGAGGCAGACTAGGAGTCACAGAGATGTCCCCTTACATTTCCCACCAGGGCCAAGGTCAAGGTCAAAAGATGGATGTGGATTTGATGTTGGCTGCCCAGTGACCCTCTGACCCTTTTCTCCTGGCCAGGAAATGAATTTATCAGCCACCATTCTTAGGGCTGAGATCCCTCAGAAGGGACACAGAGGAGGGAGGTGACCAGAAAACCACTCAGGTCCTCCCTTACCTTGGGGCTGGGCCCGCACATGGACTGGATGAGGTGGACATAATTACTATGGACCAACGTCAGCCCCTTGGGGCAATGCCTGGGACCAGGATGACTTAGGTGCCTCTTGGCGCCTCACCCCGCCCCGTGCCTGCCCCGGCATGAGTAGGGTCTTACCATTGACAGTCAGGGTCACCTCTCGCTCCCCGGCCCCAACTCGGGGCACCACGGCTCGACACACGTACTTCCCTGCATCCTCCTGGCGGACGGTTTTGAGGGTCAGGGTCTTCTCGTTGCTCAGGACCTAGGAGAAGTGGGGAGGGTCAGGCAATGAGAGTAGGACTGTCTCTCAGAACCAGCAGGAGGGGCTGCGAGGCAGGCCCAGTGGTAGGGGACGTGGCCTCCAGCTGGGTGAGCTGTCCCGGGGAGCCCACAGCACGGAGGACCCTGTGTGGCTGAAGATGCTCCGACCCAGAGGCAGCCCTCAGGGGTGGGTGTTTGGGGGAGAGAAGAGTGTGGGCGGAGGCGGGGGCTCCCTGGCTGGGCCCCGGAGGCTTTCTCGTCCAGGGGGGCTGCCGATCAGCCTGCACCAGGTTGGCCTCAGGTGAAGCCACCCCACAGCTGAGCTTCTCTGAGGGCCTGGACCCGTCTTTCCCTTTGGGATGTGGTTTGGGGGGATGAAAACAAACAGGCTTTGGCATTATCTGCTCCGAGTGGAATCCCGGCCTCAGCGGTGCCTCCTTGTGCGGCTGTGGGCGTTAGTGACCCTGTCTGATGCCCCTTCCCGTGACGGGGCAGTGATGCCCACCGTGCAGTACAAGGAGGAGCACAGGAAGAAAGCAGAGCTTAACCCCAAAGCTGAAAGGCAGCAACTATTTGGGGGAAGTTGAAAAGCCTTTCTAGTGACTTTTCACCCCCAGTGTCTTGGGGACCACCTGCTTTTTTAAAAGGTTCGTGATAGGGCAAAACTGCAGTAGCTGGATGTGTGTAGCATCAAGGTGGGTACGTGTGGGTGCCTGGGGTGCCCTCTCCTCTTTCTGGGTCCTTCCTTCAGCTGACACTGGAATCTGACGCCCCCAGTCTAAGAGTGAGAGGGGCCCTGGGAGGCAGTTCCCTCCGGGTTTGCGGCCCCCCCAACCATGCAGGGCTCTTGGTGGGGCTGAGCCACAGACTCACCACGCCAGAGCCCCGCTTCATCCAGACGATGGTCAGGGACGGATTGCCTGTCCAGGCGCAGCTGAAGACGGCGTCAGAGCCCAGATCCACGAGCAGGGACTGGGGCTCCGTGGTCATCCTGGGGCCGACTGTGATGGGAGGGAGGAGGAGACAGGGCTCTGGTGGGCCAGGAGCTCTGGGGACCCTCCTGGCTGCTGCCTCCCTTCCCTCATCCTGGAGGGGAGATGGCGGGGGAGCATGGGTGCCACCTGGACCCACTGCAGCCCTTTCCCCGACATGTCAGTCCACTCCCTTCTGGGCCTGGGTCTGGGAGTGGGGACTTGGGAAGTAAGGAAGAGGCCCCTCTTTCCCCAAGCCCAGCCTCTCTCAGGTCCACCAGGGGAGTAGGCGGCACCAGCCCCAGAGAAGGCTGCTCTGGCCCCATTTCTGCCTGGATTTGGCCCTGGGCTCTCCCATCCTCTTCCCTCTGTCCTAGCCCCAGGAAGCTCCCCTACCCCAGAGTGTGGGCAGAGGGTCCTTCCTCCTGTCTCAGAAACCTTGGGTCTTGGAATCTCTGTGTGTCTGCCTTCAGGTCAACTGCCCACCTCTGGCAGGCCTCAGCCTTGTGACCTGGAGTCGAGGTACCCGTGCACCTGGCTCAGCTCCCTGGGCCCTCCCAGGTCCTGCGAGGGGCTCTGAGATAAGGAGTCGGGGAGGCCAGGCCTCCTCCGAGGTACTCTCAGATCATCCTCCCCTCCAGTCCCACCAGCCTCTTTTCAACTCACTGAAGCAGGGGCGCCCCTGCTAAGTGCAGGTTAGTGGAGGCCCCCCCACCGCCTTCCCCCTACACTTGCCCCAACTGGCACCCCTGCAGACTGAGGCGTGGTCCCCAGAGTGGGTGCAGCAGTGGGATTTCAGGGGCAGTGACGGCAGGGTGTGCAGGGAGCTGCTCCCTGGGAGCAGGAGGCGTGACACCAGGGCCAGGAGACCCAGACTAGTCCCTTGGTCCGAGAAGGGAGTAGCAGCGCTTCCCACTGAGCCGCCAGGGGCGGCGGGCGGGCGGGCGCACAGGCTGTGAAAGTGCTGGTCGACCCGGGAAGGGCAGTAGGCCAGCCGAGGCTTCATGCTGTGAACAGCGACCTGGGCTCCCTGCCAGGCCACCAGGGGGGAGGGGGATGTCCGTGAGCCCCTAAGAGGAGGAAGACCCCACCTCATTCTCACTCTGCCACCTCCTCATCACGTGACCTCGGGCCTCCATCCCCTCATCTGGGGACTAGGGGTAAGAATTCCAGCCTCCCTGGGTGATTATGAGGCTCAAGATAAACACGGAACAGCACACAGGGAAGCTTTTCATAAAATGCATGGCACTGTGAGCTGGTGAGGCTTTGTCATCGTGCAACGAGTCCATGACAGCCCCTCCGGCTGTGAGCAGAGACCACACAGTGCCCCCTGGCCTGTGAAAGCCCCTAGACGGCAACACTCACAGTAGACGTCGACCGTGCGGCTGATGTTGGTGCTGCCCAGGGCGTTGGTCACCTCGCAGGAGACGGGCTCTGAGAAGTACGTGTAGTCCACGGTGGTCCGGTACACCTCCCCCGAGGCCTCCTTGATGATCTGGCCCCGCTTGGCCCACCTGCAACACACGCATCCCCGGCTGTTGTGGGCCTCCAGCGGCAAGGGCATCCCTCCCGCCTGGGGACGGGCTTCTGTCTGGGAGCTGCAGGCACCCATCCCACAGGGACCGAGGCCTGGGGACAGGCGGTGGGGGCAGGCCCCCAGGGGTCCCTCAGGGGAAATCTCCACAGAGGGGTTCCTTCCAGGGCTAGGGGAGGGGTCAGTGGTGGAGGCGGTGGGCTCCGGTCCACGGGTCACCAGGCTGTCAGTGGCACTTAACAAGAGGGTTACTCTGGAGGGAGGTGGGTTGTCTCATCAGTGGGTCAGTCCACCTGGCTGGCCAGGCGATGGGTAACCCCACAGTCAGTCCCCAGACAGCTTGGCCGTCCTGCTCTGAGCTCTCTTGGGGGCCCTGTCCTGGGCCACTTTGGAAAAGAAGGAGGCCAAGTCCGTGACTGAAGAGGCCATGGTCTAATGGTGTGTGTGCATCCACGTGTGCACTCCTGCACAAGCACACACGCCTGTGCACACAAGGGGCTCAGGAGGCTTAATTTCCTGACAAGGTGAGAACCTGATGGAGAGATATTAGCAGTGGTTCCGACTGCCCCTCCCTTCCCCTTGGCCAGCTCTCAAGGCTCCCCTGTCCTGACTCTTGTCCCCAGGGTGGGACACCTCATGGTGCCCCCTCTCCCTGAAAGCCCTTGCAGCCTCCGTCCTGGGGATGGTACCTGCCCTGCCAGGCCTCTGCCTCCCACCCTTCTCCCCTCCTCAGAGGCCTGGGCTCCAGCAGCCCTGGTTTGGTCGGGGGTGGGGGGGGGGCGGGAAGACGGCTGTGCAGACTCTTTTCATTGGTCGATTGATACTACCAGAGGGGAGAGACCGGTAGGCCAGCAGGCCTTGGGCCTGCCCTGGGGCGGTGATCACTGCATTGGACCAGTGACAGCAGCCTGCCTCTGTGGGGCCGTGCGCCCCAGGGGTGTGTGTGCCTATGTGTGTGAGGCTGGGGCTTTCCTTATAGACACCCAAGGAGACAGAACTCGTGGCTTTCCCTGGTTTAATCCTATGGTGGACAACACACTTTAAAAAAATCACACAGCTGCCAGCCGGCTCTTCTTACTGTGGTTCAAGCCTATTTTGGAGTGTATGTCTTGATCAGAGCTGGGCTCCACAGCATTACTCTGGGACCAGGGCTCCCTGTAACCACATCCTCAGAGCCTCTCCTGGTGCCTCAGAGGCCGGTCTCCTGCCCTTCCCTCACTAGCTCCTGCCTAGCCCACCCAACTGGCCCCGAGAGGCGGCCGTCTCCTGGCATCACACAGAGAACCAGGCTGGCACCGTGTGGTCATTATCTCCAATTACTATTGGGTAGTTATTAAGAAGACGATTAATAATAACAATTACAGTTTAACAACAGAGCAAACCGTAGCTCCCTGAGAGCTGAAGGAGCTTCCCAACAAGCCATTATGAGTTATTTATGAATCATTTCAATCTCTAACTTTAATGTAATGACCAGACTTAATAGTCAGGCACAGCTCCTGCCTGAGGCAGATGAGTTCAGTCCCAGACAGGGTCCATCCACCCTACTGCAGTCAGGGGTCAGGTGGTGGGATGCGGGGGAGGCCGGGCAGCTGGCTGCGCTGGGAGGAGGCGGGCCCCTGGTCCTGGCTGCGCACAGCCCCGGATGCTGGGGCAGGGATTGGCTTGGCCCGGGTGACTGGGCTCTGACGGACAGTCCTTTTCTGTTACTGGGGGCTCCTGGGGAAGAGGGGGTTTTCTCCCCAGCAGGAGGGCCCCGAGGAGCTCAGAACTGCCTGAAGCCCAGTGCTCCAGGCCACACTGATCTCCTCTTCCCAGACCAGCCTGGCCTCCCCTCTCAGAGCCAAGAAGGGAGACATGAGGGGATGCTGGGCGGCTGTGGGGAATGAGGCTCTGAGCCCTGCCCTCTGTGCAGCTGCCGCTCGCGGCTCCCAGGGCCCGACCCCACCTGAGAGGCGGGCAGAGAACAGGAGGAGTTCTTACACTGTCCTCTCGCAGGGCTACAGGAAGCTGGCTTGGGGCTGAGCCTTTGGGGTGTGCCCCACGAGTCCCCTGCTCACATCTAACTCTGCTAGTCCTTCTCTTCCCCATCTTTCTTCCCCTCCCTCCCCAACCAAACCCCCCTCACAGGGATTCCTTCCAGAAGCTCAGATCACTCACGGAAGCAGCTGGCCACCTGATCAAGGGTGAGCCAGGGAGCAAGTCCTGCCCCTCTCCTGCGTCCCCTCCCATCCCCTCTCCTAGCTCCCATCTCCTCTCCTCTCCTCTCTTCTGCCTTTTGGCTTTGCTCCTCCTCCTCTTTCCTCCTGTCCCTTCAGCCTCCCACCGCCACCTGCCCCGCTGCCACCCCTGGTGCTTTCACCGCCTCTCCCAGCCCCTCGGAACAGAAGTCAGGTTAAGCCATTTCCAATCGATGCCTGGGCAAATGGAAGAGGATTAATTATTTCTATCACAGAATCAGGAGGCTGGCGTATCACAGGCGTCAGGCCGCCCGCAGTGCCCCGCCTTTCACACTGGGCCTTGCGCCCCTCCCTGCTCCCTGCGGGGTGGGGCTGGCGGCCCTGAGAGCCTCAGAGGGGAGCAGAGAGGCAGGTGGAGATGTACTTCTGGTGTGCGTGGGCCTGCTCTGCTCACCTTGGGCTCCTGGTCCTGCAGGGCAGCCGAAGTGGCCGCTGAGCCCAGCTGGATGAGGTCCCCTGCCCACCCCCTTCCCTGGGGCCCCTTGCTGGGTGCTAGGGTGGAGGAGGGCATATCTCCAATTTCTAAGACCACAGCCTCTGTGCTGAACAGGGAGGAAGGAGTCAAGACTAACGGAAGTAAAGAATCCAAGATCCCTGCAGCCTTGTCAAAGTCAGTTGGGAAAAATCAAGTTACTCATGTGATGCGATGTGCTCAAGGCTTTTCCCCTTGGAGCCCAGCACTACGTCTATGAGCCCTCCCTGAGGCTGAGGGGCTGAGCCGGCAGGGGTGGGCACACGGGCGCCTACCTCCTCCTGCCACGGCCACACCCCACCCTTCCTTCCCAGGTCACCCCAGCTCTCCCACATTTTCCTGAAGGCCAGAAATTCTCCCTGAAAGCCTCTGGAGTCCCAGAGGGAGTCTGATCCACACTGAAGCATTTTGGGGCCCTTTGGCGGATCGGAAGGCCAGGAGGGAAGGGGACAAGTGATCGGTGCACATCTGCAGGGGCCACCTGAACTCTTGGCTCCTCCTTGCATGTGATGGGCTGACCTGGGACTCTGAGCTGCAGGGAAAGATGCAGGTGGAGGGAAACCACAGGTACCTGGAGCCTGGGGAAACCTGCACGGCCTGTGCTTGCTTCTTGGTGTGTTTGTTAACTTTTTAGTTTGAAAACTAAACAGAACTTTGTAGTTACAGAAGAGTCACAAGAATGGTTCAGGTGGCTGCCACATCCCCCGCACCCAGATTCACCGGTGGTTAGCATCTTGCCACATTTGCTTTTTTTCCCCACGTTTGCTCTCTGATGATCCCCCCATACGTAGGTTTACACCTTATTACTGTTATCATCATCATTGCTGCTCTGCCTTTTCGACGGTGGTGTCCTGGGAATCAGGCCTAGCTGCCTGGTTTCTTGGGTTATCGGGCACCCTGGCCTGGTCAGAGTTGGGGACGTAGGTAGGTCCTGGAGCAGGGCCCTGCCCTCTGCCCAGCCTGTGCGTGGCTAGGTCCTCAGGTGACCTGGAGGCTGACCGGGAAGAGAAATGGAAGTTGGAAGCTGGGTGCTCTGGTCTGGGGTCCAACAGGTATGCCTGGATGGCTGTGAGTGTGCACGTGGGTGTGTCTGCCCGGTGGTCAGTAGGTGAGAAGGGATGCCCACGGAAACTGGCATTAGAGGTGTTTCCTGGGCACATGATGTCTGGTGTTTGAGGATTATGAGCAGAGAGCAGACAGCAGAGAGACGCTGACCTTGTGGATGGAGCCCAGGTCTCGCAGGTGCAGAGCAGAAGCCTGGGGAAAGCCTCTTTGCGTGCTTCCTTCTGCATCTTTGTCACTTGTCCGAGCCACGCCAGCCCTGACCCCTGGACCTACTGGGCGGTATGACTCCAGGGAGCCTGGAGGTCGCCTGATCTTTCTCCTGCCTCCAGCCTGGTGAACGGTTACATCGACAGCCAGGTGGGTTTTCATCCTATTTAAAAATATCCTCAAGGAAAAAGAGTCTATGCCTTTCCTGGGTTTCTGGTTCCAGAGTTAATTATCTGCACTGCAGGGAGCACTGCCTTATGTCCAACCTGAATCTCTGGCAGCTTCTTTGGCCCATTTCCTCTCATTCTGGCCTCTGGGGCTGCACTGCCCTTGTCTCCCCAGCCTGGGACCATTAGCACCCCTGGCACTGGCTGATGCTGTGGCTTAATGACCTATCTTGATGGTGGAGGCAACGCTGGGCTTTCGCAGGTCTGGGCTGGGGGGAGGGACGGGGCAGAGTGAGGGCCACAGTCAGTTCCACAGGCACCTCAAGGAGGTGGGTGTCTGAGTCGGCCCCTTGAGCGCCTCTGAGGCCACTCTGTCTCTGGAAGTCTTGTGCGGTGATGGCGCCCGGGCAGGAAGGTGCCCAGA
This sequence comes from Camelus dromedarius, assembly GCF_036321535.1. Lineage (NCBI taxonomy): Eukaryota > Metazoa > Chordata > Mammalia > Artiodactyla > Camelidae > Camelus > Camelus dromedarius. The sequence continues at coordinate 14,949,651 of NC_087469.1, forward strand.
GGGGCAGCTCTGCGTGTTGATCTGCTCGGCGAGCCCATGTCATGGAGTACTTAGCGCCTGCCGCACGCCTGCTCCACGCTGGGCGCCGTAAGTGACTAGAGTGCAGGTCCTGCCTCCGAGAAGCTCAGTCAACAGGGAAAGACAAGCGTGTAAAAAGCCGTGGTGCTTTCCGCAGTGCTGTGAGCAGAAGACGCACAGTGACTGTGGATGAAGGATCCCGGGTACCGGTGCGCAGGGCCGGCTGTCCCGGAAATCCTGCCCTACCCGGGCGAAGGGCTGGGTGAGACAGGACTAGAGTCCACATGCTGATTGTGCTGGATCTCCCGGTTGTTTTAACTTTTTTTTCCCCTGGGCCTCTTTCCCTTTTTATAGAAGTAAGGGCTAACAAGCTATTCAAACAGGAGTGCTGTCTTCTGCTTCAGAGGAAGGGGGGTGTGTGTCAATGAAGGAAGGCAAAGTCTGCCCCTGGCCAAGGGTGGACAGGTGTGCTGCGAAGGATCCCGGACCCCACGGTGGACCAAGCACTGCGCTGGATGCCCCGGAGCACAAGTGACACCCACGTGATGGGCGGGGGGGGGGGGTGGAGGGTCCGGTGGCCAGGCCGTGCCTCCCCAGCAGTGCCTCTTACCTGTACTGGGTGACAGCTGGGTTGGCCTTTGCAGAGCAGTGAAACGTGACAACATTGTCCTCCAGCACTGGCTGTGGCTCCACCGACAGGTTGACAAGCGGGGGGTCTGCAGAGAGAAGAGATTCCCTTCTGGGGGACTGTGCATGGTTTGGAGACTGAACCCCCATGGGTAACACGGAGAGTAGAGGAAAGTGATTCCACCACCCCGGGACCCTCAGAGCAGCCCCTCCCCTGGTGGTCCCCTGAAAGCTGGGGGCCTCAGCGGGCTGCTCCCTCACTCCCTGAAAGTGTCCCATCCAGGTGGCCCTGGCGGCAGGGTCAGGGCTCCTGCTGTGGATTCAAGGCTGGATGTTGGGCTGAACAGCCAGCCAGGACGTAGGGCTGCCTGCGCCCTGGGAGCATGCTGCCCACCTTCCAGCTTTAGGGAGAACAAAACACTTAAGAAAGGAGAGGGGAAGAGGGGGTAGGGGGCAGGAGGGGGATGTGGACACTAAGCCCCGTTTAAATACAAACTTTCTGCCTTTGACATGTCTGTTCGTGCCTCTGTGTGTAAGGGTTCTGGTGTGTCTGTTACCTTGAAAGTGGCATTTACAGCCTTTCATCAGCTTAATCATCTCTGCTGTGTCCTGACTGGTGTCACCCAGCCCTCAGATCCCCAGGCTGGGCTCATCTTTCTCACTCAGTGTGATGAGAAGCCCAGCTCTGCAGTGGAGGTGGAGGGGATGGGAAGTCAGAGGGAGGGAGAGAGACAGAGACCTGTGCAGGAGGGGAGGGGGCCAGGCAGAGAGAGGCCTAGAGAGGAGAGAGGCATCGAGATGAGGGGAGGGGTGCAGAGAGAGAGAGAGAGAGAAGTGTAGATGCAGAATAAGAAAAAGAAGCAGGAAACAGAGAAGCAGAGAGCAGAGATGGAGGGAGGTGCAGAGAGAGACTGACATATATGCGGAGACACATAACCAGACAAAGATTTCAGACCAAAAGCAAAAAGACCAAGAGAGACTAAATAGATGGAGGCAGAAAATGATGAGGTGCTGGGGAGAAAGACCAAACGAAATAACGAGGGAACAAGAAGAGACACGGAGGGACCTAGAGATGGAAAGAGAGGAGGAGGGAGCTACGGCACAGAGACACAGGTGGAGAATCGGCCCAGAGAGCGGCCTCGAGTCAGGCTGGCCCTCCTGAGCTCAGGGGAAGCTGGCCCAGGACCAGCTCTAAAAGCCGGGCATCACTGTGCCCCTGGGCTTGCGCTCCAGGGGAGGGGAGACCACAGCTCGCGCCCATCCTTCCTCGTCGGGGCCTGGAGGTCTGGCTGGAGCTCAGCTCTTGGCCGAGTGAAGAGAGCGGCTTGGTGCCTGCATCCCAGCCAGGCCCCTGGGCCACATCTTCCTGCCCGTCCTCACCACTTTGCACAGCAGAGTGCTGGAAGGGCATGAGAACTTTCCAGGGGTCCAGCCCTTTTTCAGAAAAAGAAGTAAGGAGGCCAGTTTCTCAGAGACCATCGAGAAAAATGCCGCCCCTCTAGGTGCGTGTGAAGGGCGCCACGGGGGGAACAAGACAGCAGCCACCAGGCCCAGCTCCTGGCTGAGACGACAGGGGCTTCCCGAGCCTCTCTGAGAGCCATCAGCACAGCCGCCCGGCTGCGGCCCGAGCCCAGCCCACCGCGCAGTTGGGCTCATTTGGCTGCCTGGCCTCCCTGTGCCCTGTCCAAGCTCAAGCCGGGCCATGCCTGCCTGCCCAGCCTGAAGCACCGGGGCCGGGCCCGGGAGATGGCCCACAGAGGCCTGCACTGGTGTCGGCAGACAGCTGGTTAAGACACGGGGAGAGAACGCTGCTTCCTGGGCATCGGTGGCGGGCTGTGCTGGGGCCTGCTCTCCCTGCGTTCTCCCCCAGTTCCAGACGGGGGCCATGATCTGGGAGCCTCCACTACTGGAACAGCTGGCTTGCCGCCTTTTCCTGGAGAGTTAATTACCAGGGAAGTGCTGGGTACTTCAGCGATCTCCATCTTGGTTTTTAAAGCTTAACTCCAGTGGTCACCAAGACACGCGGCCAGGACTAGCCATGAGAGCCTCCTCCCACCTCCCAGGAGAACTCTGCCCCCTGGAGTCCTGCAGCCTCTCCCCAGCCTGTACCCATCACCCCAGTGCTGACCAGCTTGCAGGGCCACTTCAATAGACTCTAAAACCTGCCCCGACCTGGGTGTACTTTATAAAGCGATGAGGCGTGCGGGGCAGGGAGGGGAGCACGCACCTGTTGGAGGACCCCTCCTGCTGCCTGATCCCCTCCTGCACCAACAGTTGCCTTCTCAGTTCACCCTGTGGGTGCCTCTCTCCCGCACCTTCCCTACCTCTCTGTGACATCCTCGGTGCCCAGGAGAACAGGCCCCAGGGGTGCTTCCACACTTGCCTGCCTCACCTGTGCCTCCACTTCAGGCCCACAGGTACCTGTGTCCCTCTGTCCACCTGTTTCCTCTGGATGCACAGGATATGAATTTCCAGGAGTCTCCCAGGCTCCAGAGGTAGAAATAGCTTATGTCATATCCAACTATTAAGCATGACTTTAATCCCATTTGTGATGTCGGCTGCATAACTTGCAGGGGGCAGCTTTGATGTAGCTGGTGGAACTGAGATCACATTGAACAGATGTTACAGCTGAGAGTCTGTTAGTGTTTCTATCAGCAACCTGCCTGCCTGCCTGCCTGCGTGTGTGTGTGTGTGTGTGTGTGTGTGTGTGTGTTCCGGGGGAGTAGTACATCGAGGAGGGGGGTGAGAAGAGAGAGAAACTCCATGACTCAGTGATTTTATAGCACATCCATTTGAAATTTGGCAGCTGGATGCGGAGTCCAGATGTAGCGAGATTTCGAGGGTGTTAAGCTTTCTCTCCCATTACTCAGTCTGGGGGCTTTTGTCTTCCGTTGGGTAACATCTGAAGACCAAGGCAAACAAACAACAAATGTGTTTTTGCTGAGTTTGGATGCTTCTTGGTTGGCTGAGAAAATGAGCAGCTTTGCAAAGGCAGCTCCGATCCAGCCTGTGGTGTCCACAGTAAACAGCTGGATGCTTACTGAATGAACAAAGGAATAAGTTGGTGGGGGTGGGGCGGGTGCAGGGCAGGAGAGAGGAGGTGGAGAGAGCGTGTTCTTTTGCTTGGCAGGAACATGCAGACACCTTCAGAAGAGGGGACGAATGGATGGAGACCTCATCCTGTTGGGACAGTCGGGGGTGGGGGACATGGCGACAGCAGCTGATAGGTGCAGAGTGTGCACAGGGTGATTTAATCGAATTCTCCCGGCCGGCATGTGAGCCGAGCACTGTTACCTACATGTACAGGGGAGGCAACCCAGGCACAAAGAGGTTAAATAACCAGGTCAGCATCACTCAGTAAGTGGCAGAGCTAGACTCCAAACCAGGAGGAATGCTGTGGCTTTAACCACGACCCTGGGGGGCCTCGGATGGGGCTGAACTAGGAAACCGGGCACCTGGTTTCTCAGCCTCACCCCGATCCCATTCCCACTGGCTCCCTCCTCAGGTGGCTGAGTCGCCCCTGGAAAGAAAGCCAGCGAGGCCCAGAGACCTGGTCAGGCTGGAGCTCACCTCCGGTGCAGACTGCAGTCCGTGTGCGCTGGGAAGTTGATCATCTCATTAGAGTGTATTTAGAGGACTGTGTTTTAACAGTTGGTGGGCTGTTGTCATGATGACTTTCTTGTTGACAGAAGGGGTTCTTTTGTGTGATGGATCACGGGCTGGAGCAGAAACACTGCTCCCTCGGGGTCGCTCCTGCCAGGGCCCAGAAGCTGACCAGGTGGTCTCTTTTGTGGGGTTCCGGGGCTGGCATCGGCCTCCTGACCAGCTGGGGGACTGGGGTGGGGGAAGTGGGGAGCGGACGGTGGCCATGTGTGTCTGGGCGTCCCACCTCTGAGGGTTACAACAGTTTCTTATGCCCTCTGGAGCCTAAACTGCATCTGCCAGGATTCCAGACCGAGGGAAGCCTGCTCCCTGGCTCCCGAGATGGGCTCTGGAAGCCATAGGACATGGCCCCTCCAGACTCCAGATCCGTGGAGAGCCACGTGGAGGGCAGAATCCAGGCGCCTTAGGTGAGCCAGGGCTGTTGGGGAGTGTCTTTACGTGGATTTGGTTTAAAGTGAGTAAAATGACAGGGAGGAAGTGAATGCCAGACTGCAGCTCTGACCTGGATCTTCAAGGGCCTCGAAACAAAGCCACCAGCACGTGGTGACATCATGCTCCGGGGCAGGGGTGGGCGGGAGTTTAAGAGAAGAAAAGTCGACTTCCGAGGGCTGATATTTCCAGTCTGAACCAGCCCAGCAGCGAGAGGCCGTGGGCTCCCCTGCCGGGATCGCCTTGTTCCCGGGCCAACAGACACTTTCGACTTCAGGAGCCTCCTTAGGTGACTTTTGGAATGTGGTGCAGGCGGAGTTTTAAAGCATCATTATTGTTAATGGGAAGCATAATAACCAACATAGGCTGAGGGCTCCCGGTGCGGACCTGTGGGAGAGGAAGGGCCAGCGCGGGCTCTGGGGAGCTAGGCTGCCTGCCTCTGACCCCCGTGCGGCCTTGGGTGCCTCGGTTTCCTCCGAGAGGGACCAAACGGCTGTTGTAAAGATGAAAGGAATATATGTATGTTCATGTAAGACTGAAACATTACGCTGTGCACCAGAAATGGACACAACATTGTAAACGGACTAGACTTCAAAAAACAGAAGAGTTAAAAAAAAGACTGAATGATAGAGTATGTGCAGAGTATGAGCTGACTCAGGGATGTTCTTCCTGCTCCGCTTCCCTCCTTGACTGGCCCTTCTGCAAGGGGGGCCCAGGCACCCTCTGCAGGGCGTGGAGCTGTGCTTCCCCACTCTGGAGCCCCAAGTGCCTTCTGATCCCAGCGTCCCTGCTCTGGCTTCCTCTCCAAGAAAGGCGTGGGGCTGCCTGGCCGGGCCAGCAGGGCCCGGGCTGACCATGCTATTCATTGCTGTGGAAGATCTACCTTATACAGGTGTGGAAATGTGGCTTGAACAGGCCGTTTGCAAAGGACTCTTATCTGTGTTGTTTTAAGAAGACTGTCACCCTCATCTGTGACAGTATAAGAAGGACCAGATGGTCCTATGGGAGCCCATAGATACACAAGCGCCGGTCCACGGAGATGACTGACCCAGGTCCTGCCTCCAGCTGTCCCTCAGGGGTGTGGCTCTGGGCCTCAGGCCAGGTCAGTACTCACGTTGGATGTCAATGGTGACCGAGGTCTCCTTCCCTCCGGGGATGGCTTTGTTGGTGGCTCGGCACACGATGCTCTGCCCGTTCTCCACGTCGCCGGGGGAGATGAAGAGGGTGCTCACGATGCTCTCACGCTTGCCGTCTCGAAGTAGGGTCTGGGAGGAGGGGAGAGAGGGCCTCATGTCACTCATAACTCGGCTGGGATTGCCTGGCCGGATGGGGGAGGACACGCCAGCCTCAGAGAGGAGAGGGGCGTGCTGTGGGTAGAGGCGGTCAGCTCAGGACACCCGGGGGCATCCATCGCCACCGAGAGCTGGGGGTGGGGGTTACCCTTGGCTCCCTGGCCTGGCTGAGCGCAATGCTGTGGGAGGAGAAAGGAACTAGAAGGTTTTCCATCGTGTGTGAAAATCAGCCTGGGCTTGTCCACCCTGATGCGTGGGTCCCACGGAAACCAGCTCCCACTGTCTGTGCCTGGCCTGGGAGAGTCTCTGCGTCTGCGGGAGGCACTGAGATGGAGGCCACAGATGGGAGATGTGTGGGGGGCGTGCAGTTTGGAGGGTGGGGGTGAGGGTGGGACCAATGCACACTGACCCTTCCATTGCTTCACCTGTATAAATCCTTTCAACTTTTCAGTCATTTCACCTCCTGGCCTCAGTAGAGCTCTGACCGAGCCACAGGCAAGACAGATGCTGTGATCTTCCACTTGACCGGGGGCAAAACAGGTGCGATCAAGAGAGGGCGTGGAGCTGACCGAACTCACTTCAGGGCGGTGGTGAAATAAGTAAGACGGGCTTGGAGTGGGCTTTGTAATAGCCTCTCCCTCAACTCGTGTGCGCCCGGAGCCTCAGAATGTGACCTGGCTTGGAAACAGGGCCTTCACAACTTAGTCAAGTCACTAGTAATCAGTTAAGGATCTTGAGACAAGATCACCCTGGAGGTAGAGTGGGCCCTAAACCTAATGACTGGTGTCCCTGTAAGAAGAAGAAAGACACAGGGAGACACAGGAAGGAGGCCGTGGGAAGAAGGAGGCAGAAACTGGAGTGATGCTATTAAGGAATGCCGGGAGCCAGGACGGTCCTCCCTGGCCTTTGGAGGAAGCCCAGCCCTGCCCACACCTTCATTTCAGACTTTTGGCCTCTACAGCTGTGAGACAATAAACTTTGGTTGTTTGAAGAAACGAGTTGTGCTACTTGGTCATGGCAGCCCCAGAAACTAATGCCAGGCCTAAATTTAGGTCTCCTGTCTTCCCCGTGACCACGAGGTCATTCCCCACAGCAGCTGCTCTCCGTCCCTGCTGCCACCGCTTCCTCCCCTGCGCCCCGTTCCGGCCACCTCCCCATCAGCTTGGTGCTCTGCTCCCTGAGCTCCCCGACGGCCCACTAAGGTGGGTGCGTGCTGGGGAGCGGGCTGGGCAGGAGGGCCACTAGGAGTGGGGGGACTGGACTTGCTCAGTGCGCCCCAGAGAGGAACCTGACCCTACAGGGAAGTGGTGCCTGACACCGTCTTGTTTTATCACAGCCAGAGCCAAGGAATAGAAGAATAGGCTACTTGCTCAGATCCTTCCTGGAAAGAACCCCAACATCATCTCTAATCCTCACAGGACCCTGGAGGAAGGGCGTCTTGTTTCCTAAATAACAGAAGAGAAAACTGAGTTCAAAGTGAGTCAGGACCTTGCTGGGCAGGGCTGGGATCTGCACCTGAGAATGGTGATCCCTGCGCCCACGGCCCCCCACCACGGCCTCTGGAGACCCTAGAAAGCGGTTAGTGTGACCTCACTTAAAGGTGGGAACATTAAGACGATTAAGGAGCCTCCGAGTTTAGCAGTGACATGCAGGCTGCTGGACCCTGCCTCTGGGTCCCCAGTTCAGTGGCCTCCAGCACCAGGGGAACAGGACTTGAGCCTCGGTCCAGAACAGCTCATCCTGCTGTAGATAAAGCAAGACTCAGATGGCAGAGGGATCCACAGAGCAGGGCAGCAGGCCTGGACGCGGGGTGGTGGCCTCAGCCCTGGGCAGAGGGATCTCGGAGAGGGATGGAGGGTGACGTGGTCAGTCCCAGGCGCCAGTGGGGTGAGGGTCTTCAGCTCAGCCTCAGGGCCAGGGTGCTAAACTGGAGGCCAGCAAACGGGGGTGGGGTTGGAGGTGGGGGTGGTTTAGCCCCAAGCCCAGCCGGAGCCCAGAGCTCGGCCGAACCATGGCAACGGGCTGGCTCAGGGCTTTTCAGCAGACCTCACGCATCTATAAATAGCCAAGTGATAATAAGAACAATTTCCTGGATGAAAATAAGACCTCGGGGTTGGGGTGGGGGAGGTGGGGAGGGAGAGCCGTTTTGTTCTTCCTTCTCCTTTTCTTTACTTTCCCGTTGTGCTAACAGGGACATTTACATAAATTTTACTCTGCCAGGAACTGACGACAACGGCTTGCTCTGCTGAGGGGTGGAGGGGAGCAGGGCCTACCGGGTGCCTGCCTGCCGGAGGGGAGGAAGGGGCCCGAGCTCCTAATTAGGCCCCTGGCTGCTGCCCTGCTCCCTGCATGCAGGGGCTTCTCTCCCAGAATGATGATTAATGACATATTTACTGTGTCCAGGCGTGTGCTTTTCTGGGAAATAAAAATTCTGGTTCAAGTTGTTTGTTCCACCTAATTAGGGAAGGGGAGATATGTTCATTAAGCAAGGGCAGAGCTCAGCGCCCGCTCCCCAGGGGAGGCCCTGAGCACCCCACCCGGGCCCCCAGCTCGCAGGTCCAGTTCGTGGGGAGGGAGCCAAGCCTCGGGGAGAAGAGCTGGGCCTCCATCTTCTCACCCCAGTTCCTCCTTCCCTCGTTCCTCCCTCCGCACCTTTCCTTTCTTGCTCTGGTAGAAACCTCGCCTGGCCTCCCTTCTTCTCATATGCTAATGAAGCTCTTGGACTTTGCGGTCTGGGCCAGGTGAACATTCTCTTATCTGCTGATTCTTGTCACAGTCCCGCTTCCCTGTCTTCCTTGCTCCTTCTTCTGTCTTCCCTCCCCTGAACTTGACTCTGGGGACACCCCGGGGCCCCAGCCCCCCACCTCCTGCTTCAGAAACCTTCATAAGCACACACATCAGCGCAGGGGGAGGGGGTGTCAGTGGATTATTAATGGTGAGTCACTCATTTCTGGGGCCACCATCTCCAAGGCCTGGGGCAGCTCTCCCTCCAGCTTGAGGGGCACTAGTGTGACCCCGATGGCAGCTCCTGCAGGTCCACTAGGACCCAGCCCACCTGTATGTGCAGGTAGGGACCAGGAGTGGGCATACATGCCTCACCTGCAGGGGTGAACATGCCAGGGCAGAGGCCTGCCTGGGTGGGCTTCCGCCCCTCTGCCTGTGTGCGTGTGCGCGTGCGCGGACTGCTTCTAAAGAGCTTTCCTGACTGTCCCAGAGGCTGTGGGAGTCTTGGGGCTCATCCCTGGACCCTGCCTGCCTTCCTGTGCTGCTTCCTGTCTGTGCACCCGGCTCCCCTGTCCTACCAGGAGGGCAGGCACTTGGCATTTAATTGGCAGTGGCGGTGGCAGGGCTGGGCTGGTGGAGGGAAGACTGCACACTGTGTGAGGTTGTCCAGCGTGGTCAGCTGATGCCACTCTGCTCTTTCCAAAGACCCCAAGCCTCAGCTGGGCAGTGGAGAGCTAGGCTGAGCCCCTAGAGGTGGGAGGCCTGGTGACGCCTGCTTCGTCACAGGTGAGGGAGGATGGAGGTTTGGAGGGAACGCAGTGTGGGTGCCCCAAGCCTGGTGCTAAATCTGGGATGTTCATTGATATGCACACAGCCTGGAAAGGGCTGGAGCGGCCTGATTGCCTGGCAACAAGGCCTCCTCTCTCTCCCCGGTCACCCACCTCGCCCACCTGCTGGGTCCCTTTGTTTTTCTCTTTTACCATCTCTCTGCTTCCCCTTTTAGTTGGTCCAAGGCTTGTGGGTTACCGTTAAATGTTAATGCCGTTTCCCCTTTTAATAGCTATCTAGGGGATCTACTGGGTGCCTGTTCTCACGTGTTTTGTATAAGGCCGTAATAGGAGGTGGGGATTTGCACAGTGCCTTTTACCCCAGACCCTGCATCCTCAGGGGCTGAACCCCAGTCTTGTGCCCCAGGGGCCAACAGGGGTGCCCTTCACAAAGACGGCCAGGATGAGTGGCAGCTGCATCTAAAGGAAGGACTCCAGCCACTAAGATGGACAGATGGGATGGAGGGTGCTGGGGTGACTGGTGGTTTCAGCCACTGGTCTGCAGTATTTTATGAAGACAGCCCAAGCAGACTGACACAGAGTCCCTGATCCAGACCCTTTGTTTTACAGACAAGGAGACTGAGGTCAAGAGCACAAGACTTTTCTGAAGTTACACAGCAGGGGTGGAACCCAGCCCCCTCCCTGCTGAGGGCTGTCATTCCCATCATGGGCGGTGGGAATGTGACAGGGTTGGGTGGGGTAGAGGGTGGAGTGTGGCCTCCCTGCTCTGGTCCGCAGTCACATGGGGCCAGGCTCTCCCAGGGGCCTTTTCCACGTGGATGAGGACAAAATGCTGGGTATAAGGAATGGGGGCATGTCCTCTGGGACACAAACCCTGGCAGAGGCCAGGCCAACCCAGCCTCAGGGGGGGACGGGACAGACTGGAGGGACACGCCCTTCCTTCTTCACCCTTGTCTGGATGGTCATTCCCTGAGAAAGGCGGTGGACCCAGGGCTGTTCGGTTTGCATACCGGAGGCCTGTTCTCAGCTGTTTGCTGTCTCTAGGAGCTAGCCAGCCCTGGGAGGGACAGTCCTTCCTCAAGATGTCACAACATCATAAAATACAGAAAATATGGAACACGACAAACACAGGGACCAGTTCAGGGCCCTTCCGACGCATGGCATCTCGTGTGAATTAGAGAAAAGCGTCCCAGCAGGTAGGTACAGTAGGGCGCAGGGTTTGGCAAGGGATTAGGGGCTGGATTCGGCCCTCCCTGGTCCCCTCCCGCCCTCCCCAGCCAGGCACCTGGGGCAGAAAAGTACCTAAACAGCCTCACTGGGCAGCCCTGGGGAAGCGGCCAGCTTGAACAAATGAAAATCTAGGCCATCAGTCAAGTGTGAACTTCAGAGAGACAAGGAGTAATCTTCAGTATAAGTATGGCCCAGAAGTACGCCCCATGCCATATTTGGGACATACTTACACTAAAAAGTTATTTGCTGTTTAGCAGAGATTCAAGTTTAACTGGGTGTCCTGTATTTTATCAGGCACTGGCCACTTCTGGAGTCTCCTCCTCTGACCACTCTGTCCTTAGGGTCTTCCCCAAGCCCAGCGATTACCCCAGGGAAGAGAGAGAGGAGGAGAGACAGAAAAGGTCAGATAAAGAGCCACAGCAGGAGAGAGGAAAAGAAAGACACAGAGAGGCGGAGAGACAAAGAGCCAGAAAGAAAAAGCGGCAGAAAGTCACAGACACAGAGCAAGGGCGGCAGAGGGATGAGGGGAGGCGGCCCCTCCTCGCAGCCCCCTCCCTCCGTCTGCCCCGGCCTCACCTTGGAGTAGGTGGCCCCGTTGATGACCTCTCCCTTCCGCAACCAGATGATGGAGGCTGCAGGCTTGGCGTTGTCTGCGTGGCAGGTGAGGTTGAGGGGGTCCCCGGCCCGCAGGCTGATCACGGGCCCCCCCAGGATGACAGGATCGTCGGGCGGCACTGCGGGGAGACGGAGTGGGGAGAGGTCAGGCTGAGGGCGCCCTTCCCCTCGGGCTGGGCTGATTTTATGGAGAGGATGACAAACTGTAATGATCATTCTTTAAAAAAGTGCATAATCCCCTGTATTGTAACAGCAGCAGCAGCAGCAGCAGCAGCAGCAGCAGCAGGGATCCCTGACACCCCGACACTCTCCCGTGTTTATTTGCAGAGAACATTCGTGTCATCATCTCATCCCGCGGGGCAGCCTGCGAGGGGACAGGGCAGACCCGGTTCACAGATCGGGAAGCATGGCTGCTGCCCGGATAACACTCCCAGTTTCTTTCTTTTTAACTTCTCTCTTTCTTTTCTCTCTCCCTCTTTTTAAACAGAGCCCTATCACATCTGTTGTCCGATTGAATCCTCACGACAATCTTGCGAGGTAAACATTGTTAGCCCAATTACACAGACCCGGAAACCGAGGCTCAGCAGGATTAAGTGACTTGCTCAAGGTCCCTTAGCGAGTGAGTGGCAGAGCCAGGGCTGGAAGCAGGTCCCCGGACACTCAGAGCACCAGGCTGGCCACTTCCCTCGCAGGGGACAGGTGACAGGCCACCGCTGAAGGCCGAGACGGTGTTTCAGAGGACCGTGCTACCCCCGGCATCTTCTTAGCACTTAAGTCACCCAGAGCGGCTCCAACCCCTCATCACAGAGTCAGACAATCTCTCCTGCCCGTTTCTTCCACTCCATTTCATAGTAGTGTGGTTTCCGCCTAGAAACGGGGAGTGCCCACAGCGCCCAGCACAGAGCCCAGTGCCTGGCAGAAGTTCCATAAACATCGGCCAACTCCAGCAGAGTCACACCTTCCATCCCCATGATGAGCATGGGGTATGGGGACAGGCAGGTATGAAGATGGGTGACCACTGTCGGGAGAAAAGGCCCAGAGAAATTAAGTGACTGAACTAAGGTCACAGAGCCTCTTCTGATGTTCGTGCTTGTGGACGCACAAGGGTCTCAGGCCTCTGCTGCTCCCTGCCTTTCCTCCCTGGACAAACCAGAAGGGGCAGGGCCCCCTAGAGACCACCTGAAGAACCCCTGGTCTTCCTCTCCTGGGGAGGGGCCGGTCAGTCAGTTCTGGAGGCCTGGGGCGGGCTGGGCTGCAAGTCTGCTCAGTGAGTAGATGTAGGGGTCATTGGGTGAGAAGTTGGGATCTTTGCACAAAGGGCCTCCTTTGCCCAGTAGCCAGAGAAAGGCCCTTCCAGCCGGGAAGCACGCGACCTTCTGCGCTTGCAGACTGGGGGAGCCGGCAGCTCCAGGCAGAGGAGGCCAGCCCTGACCTAGTAGCTCGGCCTTCCAGTGCCCCCACTCCCACCTGCCACTCCCTCCTGCTCCTCCCTGGATCCTCAGGAAACTCCAGGAGACCCTGGGGCCAGGTAAGTACCCAGAGCAGTGCACCTTCAGCTGGTGGCTCTGGCCCTGCCCTTCCTGGCCTCCAGGAGGCCTGGTTCAGGACTACAGCCCAGCGAGTGCCAACCCTCAAGCGTCTATTTTCTAAGGGAAAAACTCTAGGGCTTCCAAGTTGCTCTCAGCAGCTCCAGGACTCCAGCACAGTCCTGGCCCAGGAAGGAAGTCGGCCTCATTCAACCCTGCTCAGCCTCCCAGGGGGCCCTGGGTGCAGGCAGATAGTGAGTGTGGGCTGGACGGTGAAGACAGCCCCCCATCCCCGCCCAGCCCTTACCCCCTCATTAGTGCCAGAGGCCTCCTTGGTGCGGGTGTGGCCAGAGAGCCACGGGGAGGCTAATGAGGGCTTTCCAGAAATGGGTGGTGGGTGTGACAGTGCTGAGGAGGGGATTTTATCTCTGAGCTACGGCCCTTCCAGAGGGGAGGGCTGGGCTGGGCTGGGGTTCCCGCCCTCCCTCTGCGGTGGCAGCTTTCTCCTGCTCGCTGCTCTGCATGGAGGCCCTCAGGCCCAGCCTGCGGAGGGCCAGGGAGATTGGAAAGGACCATCCGAAGCTTCAGGAACAGGATAAATATCTGACCATCGTGTCTCTGGGCCTCCCCAGTGGTGAGCCAACGGGGCGCGATTGTGCAAAGTGCCTGAGATCAGAGGCTGAAGCGGGAAGGCCGTCCCCTTTCCCGCTTCTATTTCCTCAGATATAAAAGGTGATCTGGAACCTTCCCCTGGGCACTGACGTTTGTTGGGTCTGAGACAGTGATTCTCAGCCTTGGCTGCATTTTACACAGTATTCTAGGGGAGGTGATAAACAGAAATGTCCCATTGCTGGGCCACACCAGCTAAATCCCCATCCTGGGAGGTGGACCCGAGCATCAGGGCTTTTTAAGGCTCCCAGAGGATTCCAGGGTGTGACCAGGTTTGAGAACTGACTGTCTCTGGGCCTTTGCTCAGCGGAACCTCCTACGATCACAGCGTAGAGACTGAGGGGGCCCTTCCTTCCTGCTTCTCTGGTGCTGTGTTTTGTTTTTGTTTGTTTGTTTGTTTGTTTTTAATGGAGGTACTGGGGATTGAAGCCAGGACCTCGTGCATGCTAAGCATGTGCTCTACCACCGAGCTCTACCCTCCACCCAAGGATGTCTGGTGCTGTGTTTTGGAATATTGGGTTAGAGGAGGGAAGAGGGAAGTGGGACTGTGCTGCGTGTGTGCTCAGGCTCACTCACACACACACACACACCCCCTCAGAATGGGCCCTGATTACATCTTCCTGAATAAGTGGTTATCACGCCGGTTATTCATGTAACCATGCATTATTGATCGGCCTCCGCCTCGGTGCACAGCAGATGGGGTGGGGGGTGTGGATGGGGCTGGGGTGTGTGGGGGCGGGTGGGGGGAGGAGGGGGAGGTTTGAGGGCCAGCAGGCTGAATAGAAATCAACAGTCGCTCTTGGCAGCTGTGGCTCTGACGGGAGGGGGCACTCATTACCCCTCCATTTAGATGGGGGCCCGGAGCTGGGGGCCAGGAGGGGAGAAAGTCTCAAGCAGCCCGAGCCGGAGATGCATTATTCATACATCAAGCCCTCTCCGGATTGGTTATTATCCTGAGCCACTGTAGAGCTTGGTCTCCTAATTTTTAATCACAGAGAAGGTGGAAGCATTAGCCTTTTGTGATTAATCCGGAGATAAAAATAGTTGACTGTTTCGGTGTTGTGCTTGCTGTCAGTCAGGAAAAAATGCATTAACCGTTGGGTGACTGAGGCCTGGAGGACCTGAGCGGTTCAGAGACAGAGCAGGTCCCTAGAGCTGGAAGGCTCAGCCCGACGGGCTGGTGGGAGTGAGAACCCAGTGCTGACTGGCTCCTCAGTGCTGCTTATGAAAGGGACATCCTGCGGCTGAGGGTCCCACCGTCGTGGGCTGGTTGGCTCTTTGCAGGTTACTCTCTTGCCATCCAGGAGTTGGGCCGGCGGCTGGGGGGCCTTCCTCCTTGCTCTGCCCCTCTCGGGCCACCAGCCCTGCAGACGGCGCCGCACGCGTGGCTGGGCACTGTGGGGCGCCCCCCTCCCTGTGCGGGAGGGAGCCCCTGAGGACTTTCTCCCGGCTCTGCTGCCAAGGGCGAGGGGGCTCGCGTGGGGAGGCGGGCAGGGAGGCAGGTGCAGCTCGGCGCTGACAGAGAAGGAAACCGAGGCCAGAGAGGACAGACTGCGCAGAGCTCCAGCGAGTGAGGGCAGGGAAGGAGGGGGGGGGGGCCAGCCCGGCTCCACCAGGGAGGTCAAGCTTTCATCTGCTTTGTGCACTAGGGCTCTTCATGCCATTTTACGGAAGTAAGAGATTCTGTGGCTGGAGGTTTGTGGAATGGCCCCTAGCCCCACGGCTGTCTCTGAGAAGGGCTCCCACGATCAGAAGGCCTTGGACTTCTGGACTGGAGCCTGTGCCAGCAGTGGCCATCTGGCTGTCCTTCCCACAGGACGTCGGCTGCACAGACGGCAAAGTGGGGCTGGGTTCAGAGGGTTTCCGCCCCAGCCTGGAACTGCTCTCTGCCTCAGTGTCTGGCAACCACAAGGCATCAGGTCCATTTGAGTCCTTGGTCTTGGTTTGTGGGGTTGGCCAACCTCGCCCGGACAGGCTGGGAAAATTCCCTCGGTGCCAGGCCATGGGCAGCCCTCTGAGATTTCCTCCAAAGTCCAGCTGGTCACCTAAGTGGCCCTTGCTGGGCGTCCAGAAGTCCCCGGATGCTCTGCCAGCCCAGACGATGTCTCCAGAGATGGTAGATGGGGCACAGCTGCCAAGGGAAGTCACAGCTGCACGGATGTGGAGGTTACGACGCCAGTGGCAGAGGTGGGAGGTCAGCAAGGTCATCCTCCCCCTCCCCGGGAATACCTCGTGGACACTAAGCTTCTTGGAGGGCAGGCCCGCCCCAGTCTTGTTCAACTTATGTACGGCGAGTTCTCCACCAGCAGTCTGGTAAAAACACGGTCTGGTTGTGTCAGTGCTCTGCTCCAGGACCTCCAGGGGCTCCACACTCTCCTTGGAACATAATTTGAACTCCGCTCAGTTGCCTACAAGCACCTACAAGTGCCTACAAGTGCCTGCACCCCAGCCCCATCCTGCCCCTGGGACATGGTTCCCCTCAGCCACGCAACCCTCACCACGCCCCACCCCATGGCTTTTCCATCTGGAATGCTCTTTTCTGTATCCTTATCCCACTGGCTTCTCCCTGTCAATGACAGCGCAGCTTAAATGTCACATCCTCGGTGGGGATGGCCAACCTGCATAACAGCCCCTCAATCACTCTCCATCACACCAGCCCACTTCAGTTTTCTTTATCGCTGGATTCATTTATTATCTCCCTTTACTGGAAAGGAGGCTCCCTGAGAACAAAGACAGACCTTGTCTGTCTTGGTCACTGCAGCGTTGCCTTGTCCAGATCCGTGCCTGGCATTCGGTAGGTTTTCAGTAAATATTTGTTGACTGAATAAATGAAAGATCCTGGGTGAGGGGTCTGTCATGGGACTTTGCTTCTGAGGCCAGCAGTTTGAGTGCTGCGTGTGCGCAGAGGAGTAGGTAGAGCTGGGGGTGGCAGGTGAGAACTGGCTAGGAAGTCTCTGTGGCTTGGTCTTGGGCGACTGACTGCTTGTTGCCATTTCTGAAGAGGGGAAGCCTGGGCGGGAAGGGCTTCGGGTGGTGGTGGTTCTCAGCCTGTTTTCTTGGAAGCATAAGATCCCTCGGTCAAAGAGGGACCCCAGTCTGGTTTGTCTGGGTCATAGGCTGGGGAGAAGGCTGCAGGCAGGCAGGATGACAGCTCAGAGGGCCCTTGGCTTGGAGGGAAGAGGAGGTTTGCCCCCGAAGAGGCTTGTCTTTGCATCAGGTTCAGCTCCCGACTTTTCTTCCTCCATGTCTTTCTTTCAGCCTCTTCAACGTCACAGTCTGAGTAGTTGAGTAAAACCAGACACATCCTGCCCTCTTGGAGCTGATGGGGAGAACTCTGCTTCTCAAAGTGTGTGCCTGGGATAGACCTGCAGCCTCCGCACCACCTGGGAGCTTGTTAGAAATGCAGATGGGGTGGGAAGGGATAAATTGGGAGCTGGAGATTTGTAGATATGTAAAACTACTATATGTAAAATAGATCAACAACAAGTTTATACTGTGCAGCACAGGGAACTATATCCAGTATCTTGTAGTAACCTACCATGAAAAAGAATATGAATAAGAATGTATGTATGTACATGTATGATGGAAACTTTATGCTGTGCACCAGAAATTGACACAACATGGTAAACTGACTATACTTCCATAATAAAAAAAAGAAATACAGACACTTGTGCTCCTCCTCAGGACCACCTAAATCTGAATCTACGCTTAAAAAAGACCCAGATAATGTATATGTACACTGATGTCTGAGGAGTACTGCTCTGGAGGCCTCTGAGGGTGGTTATAAACGGACGAGTGCTTTGTAAAAAGGCTCACCAGATAATGAGAACACGTGTGGGCCCTTTGTCCCTTGATTGGCCCCCTGTTGCCTTCGTGACTCTCTGGGCTAGTGTTCTGCTCACTGGAC
Organism: Camelus dromedarius; assembly: GCF_036321535.1. Taxonomy (NCBI): domain Eukaryota; kingdom Metazoa; phylum Chordata; class Mammalia; order Artiodactyla; family Camelidae; genus Camelus; species Camelus dromedarius. The sequence continues at coordinate 14,967,139 of NC_087469.1, forward strand.
ACTGGGTTTGAAGGCAGAACCCAGTATGAACCGGTTTCATAACAGGCACGGGCAGTTCTTTATCTTGGGATGCTGGAGTTCCTTCTTTCCCTGGATCACTCTTACCCAGCCTTCCAGATTTAGCTAAGGGGTTGCCTAGTCCATAAGGTCTTTCTGGGATCTCCTGGTTGGATCAAGTGACTTTTGTCTGTGATCCCATAGCATCCCAGGCACCCTTCTGTCTCAATATATAACCTCTTCTCTGGAAACGATTTGCACGTTTGTCTCTCTCCTGGACAGCAGCCTCATCCATCCTCGGTCCCTGTCACCTGGCAAAGCACCTGCCACTCTGTAAATATCCCTTATGTGTTTCCTGAGCCAAACCTGGCTTGAGTCCATCCCTTTACAAGCTGTATGATTGCGGGCGAGTTATATAATCTGACAACCTTAGCCCTCTTACCTGGGAAGTGGGACAATAAAGATAACTGCAGGGTTGTTGTGAGGGCTACCTTTATGATGTGAAGAATGAGGAGAGCTTTGTAAAGGGTGAGACAGACATCACGTCCAGTTTTTAAGAATAGTATTTAGTTTTGTTTATGTGGACAACACTGGGCCAAGGGCCCTCCTGTTTTATTCTCAGTATCCTTTGAAACAGGTGCTATTAGGATCTTCCCATTTTGTAGATTAGGAAACTAGAGGTCAGAGAGGGCAAATTACTGAGCTAAGTAACACAGCAGGTAAGGGGTAGGGTTGCAATTTAGATCCAGGTTTGTGTGATCCTGTGATAGGTTCTGCTGGAGTCAGAGCAGCGCACGGACCGCCCCTGGAGCTGGGGCAGCGCTTCATAGCCCTTCCCACCCAACCCCCTGCCCCCAGCCTCGATTCCTGCGCATTCAGACCCTGCATTCCTAAGCTGATTTCAGAGGGCTCAAGGAGGCGTGGGCCTGGCTCGCAGTTTGTGATCGAGAGACGTCTGCTAAGGGAGTGGAGGAATGATTCTTGCTGCTCAGATCCAGGGTGGGGCTCCCTTTTGTCATTCTGCCCTGTCCTCAGGTTCTGGGCCGCGTGTCATCCCAGCCTCCAGCTTCCTCGCGGGCATAGATGCGCCACCTAATGGCCAAAGTGCAGAACTGCAGAATGTAAAGAGGACTGAGATGCACCAGTTTTTTAGGGTCTGCTTTTCAGGGCCAGCTCAAAGTGCGTTCAGAAAATCCATCCTCTGCGTGCCAGGCCCTGTTCAAGGCACCGGGGACACAAAAATCCTGCCTGGGTGGAGTTTATATTCTAGTGAGAGAGACACAATAAATGGATAAATACATAATACGATGTTGGGTGTTGGTAAGTAGTTCTAATTAAAAATAAGAACAGGCAGGGAACAGGGAAATCCTAAGCTGGCCTCCAGGGTCCTCTTCTGGTTTTCTCCCGGCCTCTCTCGATGCTGCTTTCTGTCTTCTTCCCACCCGTAACTGTTGGTCATCCCTGGGGCTTGCTCTTGCCTGCATACGTCATTCTAAACTCCATCCATTGCTTTCCTGTGGACTGAGCCAACATCTGCATGTTGATAACCCCCAAATAGGCATATCTCCTATTTTGGGGAATGGCACCACCATTCAGTTACTAAAGCCAGAAATCTGTGCGTCTTTCTGGATTCTATTCTCCTTCACCCGGCGTTGCTAACCATCCTGGTTAATTCTCTGAAATAGTTCTCAAATTTGTCTCTTGTCGACAGACTCCGACACAGAGAACAAACTTATGGTTACCAGGGGGCAAAGAGGGTGGGAAGGGATAAATTGGGAGTTTGAAATGTGCATCTCTTGAGGAGTGATGGAAATGTGAGCTACCTTGACTGCGATGGTGGTTTCACTGATGTATATGCATCTGTCAAAATTCGTGAAATTGTGCATCTGAGATATGTGTAGTTTACTGTACAGAAATCACCACTATAAAGGTGTTAAAAAGAAACAACACCAACTCAAGAATACCTGCTGACATTAATGATGACTACAAGCAGAACTGAGCACCATAGGTAAGAAAGGAAGAGGAACAATTTTGTCTTTGTCGTCCCCGACGGTCTCCCTGGCTCAGGCCTTCGTCGTTTTTCGCTTGGGTGACAGTACCTAATACCCTCTCCTCCACCCGCCACACTGTCCCAGAGTGCTCTTCGCAGCAGTTTGATCAGTCTTCTATGTACTCAGTCACTCATCCCCTCACCGTTTGCTGAATAGCCAGCATTCCTTTGTTTAAAATCTTTCAAAGGTCTCCCACTGCCATCTAGGCAAAGTCCGAACTCCTTGGCTCCTGCCAACCTCTCCTGCCTCATTCCCCGTCTCTTCTTAACTCAATTTATTCCTGTGGACAAGAATCACCTGCAATTCTTGGAATAAGTCACTCTTTCCCAATTGTCACTTTCCCTTTTCTTAGCTAACTGAAGATCAGGCAGCTTGGGCTCAAATGCTGAGAACTACCTGTGCTAGTTTGTGGCCATGGACAAGTCTCTTAGCCTCTCCATGCCTCAGTTTCTTCACCTGTAAAGTAGAAAATATAATGAGACCAGATTTGCTCTGTAGCTGCCAGGATCAAGTGAGATGCAGTGTGGGAAGACGCTTTGTAAGTGGTCCAGCGTTTTATACATGTTATTTGTTCTCCAGGCAGACTGGGCTCATTCCCTTGAAAGATGGCTGGCTGAGTGCCTGGGGCGTAGAATTCTGCCAAGCTGTCTGCCTGGGAAGCGGCGGTCTCTCTCCGTCTCCCCCTCCCCGTCCTCACCAGATACGGGATGAAGACCCTGCTGCTCCCCGGTGGGGGGATCTGCTGCCCTGCCTGGCTTGGCCCTCCAGTCCCCCCACATTCTGTGCCCACGAGAGACAGGCCATGGGACCAGAAGGCTGCAAAGGTGGGCGTGAACCCAGCCGACCCGTGTGGAGCAGAGGTGGGTGATCTCAGCTGAGCTCGGCCAAACTGCAGACTCACAGGATCATTCAGTTTGGGGTGCTTGATTAAGTGGCAGAAGTTCACTGATAGACTCAGCGGGCACCTGCTGTCCGGTTTGCTCCCGAGAGACAGCCCAAAGCTCTGGGCTCCTGTGGTCACCTCAGCCCTCACACAGCTGGGCCTCTCTGCTCCACTCCAATCCTTTCTACCTCCACCGGCCAGCTGACTGTCCACAGGCACCACCTCCACTGCTGACCGTGTTCGTTGCTCCCTGCTGCTCCGGGATGAAGCCCCTTTTCTCAGCGTGCAGCACATCCAGGGCTCTCCACGGCTCCGCCTTCTCTCCCAGCTCTTTCCCTCATGCTTTCATTGGCCTCATCTCTTCACCTCTCTGCAAGAATAGCCTGATCTTTAGAACTACATGCTAGGGTTTGTGATGTTCCCTCTGCTGGGAATGCCCTGATCCTGCGTCTTAACCAGCTGGAATCCCACCCTCCCTTCAATCAGCTCCAAGGCCCCCTTTGCGGTGTTAACTCTTGATTGTTCTTTACTGTCACCTCCTCCAGGAAGCCCTCTGGCAATCTCAGCCTCTGCCCTAAGACCGTGTGCCACATCCGTGAGCCCATAACGGCTGGCTGCCCCACAGCTGTGAGCTCCTTGACGGCTGGCCCTCGCCGGGTTCTTCTTTTTATCCCTGTACCATTATAGTGTCAACCGCACAGTGAGCCTTAGTAAATATTGGTTGGCGGTGCCTGTCTGATCCCACGGAGCTGGAAGTGAACTCGCCCTGCTCCCTCAGCACTGAGCTTCTGCCTTCACGCTGGCACCCACTGCAGTCCCCGTTACGCTGACAGGTGGACCTGTTTTAGGTTCCCTACAGTTCCCGACGAGTCTGAATGCACCTTTGCATTTCCCCCACCACCTAGCGTATTACCTCAGATGTAGCAATAAGGACACAACAACACTGGTGCAGATAATAGCTAACATCGGTACATTGCTTGCACTTCCAGAACTCTCCCAGCGCTATAAAAAGAATCACTTAATCCTCACAACAACCCCATACGAGGTAGACGCAGTTACTTGCCCAGCGTAACATAGCCAGTAAGTAGCGGCGTTGGGATACTTTCAGTGTTGCCAGACTTACGAGACAGACGTACGTGTGAAACTGCTTGTTTCAACCTCTTATTCTGTTACCTCCTTGTTCCACACCCCCAGCCTCCCTAGACGTCATGGTCAGCACTTTGCCGCAAAGCACCGACCACGGTGACGACGAGGAGGTAACAGGCCAGGATGGGTAGGGACCCCCAGGGAGGAGGGGTGAGGGCAAGGGAGACCGATGCTGTCAGGGACAAAGTCACACCAAGTCACTTGTTTCCCCCCTCAATTTAGGAAGAGTGAGCATTCTGTTCATTTCCGATTAAACCCTGAAAGGGTCTAAGCCATCTCATCAGTGAGGAGCTGTTTGCGAGGAGACGGATGTTTCATTAATACTGAGCACACAAATGAATCACAGGATGTGTGCGGAGCAGGGGGAGAGAGAGCATGATGGGGAGGGGGAGGGCACAGACATCGGCTCCACGCAAGCAGGGGTGTGTGTACCTCTGTGTGTGTGTGTGTCCTTGTGCCTGTGTGTGTGTCCATGGAAGCGCCCGGCACAGGGTGATGGTGGGAGATGTGTGACAGTGTGGGGACAGCAGGTGCAGGAGGACTTGAGGTAGCCCCCTTTCGTGGCCAGAGGGAGAAATCAGCAGGGAAGGGGCGGCCCGTGAGAGCAGCAGCAAGAGGAACAGTGTGCCGTGGGGCAGCAGGTGGGACCCTAGGGCAGGCGCGGGAGGAGGGGAGAACGTCCTTCGGGCACCGGGGAGGTGGGTTGTCATGCGGAGGGACCGGCTCCCTCTCCAGCTGGGCTCCTGTGCAGACGGCTGCAGGACAGGGGGAGAGCCCTTCCCGGGCATGTTTGCAGGAATTTCTGGCTCATGTCTGCTGCACAGCGTCTCCCAAAGCTCTCTGGCTGGTTCTGACCTTGACTTGATTTGGAGGTTCTCTTGCTCAACGTGGCTCGGTCTGGGGGAGAAGTCAAGCGTGGTGGCATGGGTTGCCATTTACTCATTTGGACCTCACAGTAGTCTCATGCCATTGTGGGGCCTCGTAGTTATCTTCAACTTACAGATGGAGAAACTGAGGCATAGAACGGCCGATCCGCTTGGGACAAGTCACTCAACTCACAAGCAGGGGACCCAGGAAACTGGCTCAGGCGCCGGGAGCCCAGCGGCGCTCTCCTAACCTCAGTGCCGCCCGGCTGCTTCCCCGTGAGACGCGCTTTGTGCGCCCCACTCTTTGACAGCTTCAAGGCGGCCATCCTGACCCAGCAAAACGCCGCGGGACTCGGGAGTGTCCGGGTTGGTCCCATAAATAGAAAGCGGAACCGATACGGTTGGTTTTGCTAGAGGCTCCCATCTGGCAAGTCAGCCTCCTCCAGGAGCTCTGAGGCTCGCGGTATGGAGGGAGAGGGGGCCAGGTGGAACCCTCCCCACCGGTACCTGGAGCCTCAGGAGCCTTTGCAGAGATGGAGGGGCAGGGGGAAAGGGTCGCCTCATTAAGGGGCTTAAAAACAAACTTACGAAATCCCAATAATTGGCTTTTAAAATGAGAGATCAGGAACACCACTGTTTGCGTTATAAAGACGCGCATTTGTTCCACACGGCAGTTGGCTGGCAGGGGAGACGGAGGAGCAAGAGAGACAGAGCGAGTTCAGGGAGGGGGACACAGGGAGAAACAGGCAGGAGGAGAAGAGACAGCCGAGCGAGGGGCCAGTCATCCACGGGGAAAAGGTGAACAGGAGCAGAGACAATACACTGTCCCTCGTCACGCGGAACCGTGAAGCCAAGCGGCTGCGTGCCAAGTGAGGAAAACAGGCAAAATGCTTCCTTTGGGCCTCTTGCCACAAAAATTCATTTCAGGGAATCCCAGAAAAACCACTAAATGTACCTTTCAACTTTATGCAAATTTACCAAATCCGCTATTTGCCAGAATCCTAAGAGGAAAAAAAAAAGTCTTTTTCTGAGCTGAGCCTGTTTTTGGAAAAAACCCCGCAAGCCTCTAAATTTGAAAAAGGGCGATTCTTTTAGAGTTCATTACCCAAAGCGTCTCACCGCTCATCTGTACTTGAGCATTATAGGTATTTTTGAAATCACCTGTCTTCCTCATTCTTCACAGAGAGAGACCACATTTCTCCTCAGAAATTGGTGAGCACTGCGTTGCATTTGAGATGGAGAGGGTACGCTCTATAGGCGAGCACTGCTGCTCTACAGTCTGCCAGGATGCTGCGACGTGGGCCGTAAAAAGCCTTTGCATCCACAGCGCGTCACTCGGAGAAACAGGGTTGTCTCGTCCTGGGGGGGACATGGGTTGGGGTCCTGCACACCAACTCCTGAGGTAGAGCCCTGAGGACGTCTAGTGGGGAGGCCTTTCTGGATCAACCCCAATGGGACAGAGGGGCAGTCTGGACCATGAGAGTGGCACCTCACATTTCCCCGCAGATCCCACTAGAAGCAGTACAGCTCGGGGGGCTCCTTTGGGTTGTCTGATTCTGGGAGGGCAGGCTGGCCTTTGCATCCTTGGGGGGCCAGTCACTGGAAGTGGGCTTCCTCCCTGTGGCTGCAGGTGATCCCCCACCCAGAGGGGACTCAGCAGAGAGCTGGCCACCTCTGACAGCCCAGCAACTGAGGGAGGAGTCCTTCTCTCCTGAAAGGAGGAAGGGAAGTCAGGGTGGCCAGCCCAGCGTCCACTGCGGGTGGTGCACGCAGGAGAGGGGCAGGGGCCCTCCTCCCGGAGGGCCCCCTTTTCCTCATCACCACTGTGGTGGGTGGGGATGGTTTTGGCCCCAGTGTGCTCTGTATCAGATCACCACCCCTTCAGAGAAAAGCTGGGTGGGTGGCCAGGAGAAGATGCTGGCTTGACTCTGCTCTTGGTGCGATTCACCGGGGGAGGGAAGGGCTCCCCACTGGCCTCTGGTCATCCCCACAGCTGGTGTTTGCTGGTGTCGGTGGGCTGGGTTTGGGGCCCCACAACCCCTGCATCTCTGGCCCCAGGGGAGCAGTATAGGGGTGAGGAGTGGGCACCGTCTTTGCTCTCAGATAGACCAGGGTGACCTTGGGCAAGTTTCTAAACTTTCTGAGCTTCAGTTTCCTCATCTATAAAGTGGGGCTAATGGTGGCCTCGTGTGGTGCAGGACTGAACGAGGAGACGCATGAGTGGTGCCAGGTGCTCTGCGCTGGTGGCCGGGAACTGGGGTGGCTGGGGTGGAGGCCCGCCGCCTTCTCTCCTGTTATGTTGGGGGCTCCTGCGGTTAAGGCAGAGTGTCAGCAAAGCTCAAGGCAGGTGTCTGATTTGCAAATATTTTCTCCCATTCTGTAGGCTGCCTTTTCATTCTGTTGATGGTTTCCTTTGCTGTGCAGAAGCTTTTCAGCTGGAGGTCGTCCTTCTTACTTCTTTTTGCTTTTGTTGGTTTTGCTTTTGGTGTTCAATCCAGGAGATCACTGCCAAGACCGATGTCAAGGAGCTTTCCCCCTGTGTTTTCTTCTGGGAGTTTCAGGGTTTCAAAGTCTTATGTTTAAGTCTTTACTCTATTTCAAGTTCATGTTTTGTGAGTGATGTTTTGGCCAATTTCATTGCTCTGCATGTGATTAACCAGTTTTCCCAACACCATTTATTGAGGAGACTGTCCTTTCCTCTTTGGATATGCTTGGCTGCCTTGTCAGCTATTAGTTGACTGTATGTGCATGAGTTTATTTCTGCTCTCTGTTCTGTTCCATTGACTTATGTGTCTACTGTAATACCAGCACAGTACTGTTGATTACTGTAGCTTTTAAAAATCTTCTTATTCTTATTAAAATTTTTTTTTAAGTAGCTTTGTAGTATAGTTTGAAATCAGGACATGTGATACCTCTAGTTTGTTCTTCTTCCTCAGGATTGCTTTGGTTATTAGGGATCTTTTGTGGCTCCATACAAATTTTAGGATTTCCTTCTTTTTCATGGCTGAGTAGTATTCCATTGTACATAATATAGCATATCTTCTTTATTCAGTCATCTGTTGATGGACACTTGGGTTGCTTCCACTTCTCGGCTACTGTGAATAATGCTGCAGTGAACATGGGAGTACAGATATCTCCATAAGATCTTGATTTCAGTTCCTTTGGATATATCCTAGAAGTAGAATTGCTGGATCATATGGTAGTTCTATTTTTAATTTTTTTGAGAACCTCCATACTGTTTTCCATAGTGGCTGCACCAATTTACATTCCCACAAAAGGTTCCCTTTTCTCCGCGTCCTCACCAATACTTCGTTATCTCTTGTCTTTTTGATGACAGCCCTTCTAACAGATGTGAAGTGATGTATCACTGTGGTTTTGATTTGCATTTCCCTGCTGATTAGTGATGTTGAGCATTTTTTCATATGCCTGTTGGCCATCTGTATGTCTTGTTTGGAAAACAGTGTGTTCAATTCCTCTGCCTGTTTTAATTTTGAGTTGTTTGCTTTTTTGCTATTGAAGTGTATGAAGTCTTTATATGTTTTGGATATAGAGAAAGAAGATGTTGTGTATATATATAAAATATAATGGAATACTATTCAGCCACGAGAAAGAAGGAAATTTTGCCATTTGCGACAACTAGTATGAAAGTTGAGAGCATTATGCTCAGTGAGATAAGTCAGACAGAGAAAGACAAATACTGTAGGATAGCACACATGTGGAATCTAAAAAAAGCTGAACTCCAAGAAACAGACAGTAGAGTGATGGTTACCAGGGGCTGAGGGTGGGGAAATGGGGAGATATTGGTCAAAGGGTACAAACTTCCAGTTATAAGATTAACAAGTTTTGGGGATCCAATGTACAGCATGGTGATTATGGCTAATTACACTGTATTATATATTTGAATGTTGCTAAGAGAATAGGTCATAAATGTTCTCACCACTAAACAGAAATGGTAATTATGTGGTGGGTGGAGGTGTTAGCTAATGGAGTGACAGTAATCATATGCAATATATAAAAGTATCGAATCAACACGTTGTACACCTTAAACTTACATAATGTTGTATGTCAAATATATCTCAATGAAGCTGGAAAAAAGAAAAAACTCAAGTAAAATGTTATGTGCGATGTATGAGAAGCAACGGGGAAAGAGCCCTGGTGTCTCATGATGACAATGGCCACCGATAAACTTATCAGATCTTCCCAGACAGCCATACAGGGTAACAGCCCTACAGACATACAGGTAACTGTGACAAGGTGGAAAACTGGGTGGGGGGCTGGCCTGGGATGGAGAAGGCGGCTCCCTAGACAGCCCTAGTGTTTATGCTAACTTTCCGCTTTACAGTGTCAGTGGTCACACACCCACTGCGCTAATTCTCCCCCACAGTTACTCACTGGGGGGGTCACCTTCGTGTTGCTAGGAGACGCGTGAGGTGGGGGTGCTGTTCCGAAGCTGGCGGCAAGGCCTCGGAGCTTTTCAGTGGCGGAGTGAGGATTCGAATCTCACCTTTCTGACCTCCAGCCTAGAGACCTTTCCCTCTTGATGGCTCCTCAGTGGGAGCTAGGCAGCCGGGGGCGTGTGGGGGCTCAGGTGCCCCTGGCCCCAGGATGGAGGAGCCCCCCACGCTGGGTGGTGCCCTGGGCCAGCTGTCCCGCGGCCCTGATTCTGATGCACTCCTGGGTCTCCTTCCAGTCTCCTACTCTCCCCCAAACCCCAGGCCCAGCAAGACCCCTTCTACCCTTCGGAGGAGGAGGGTCCCGATAGGACCCTCTGTGTGCTGTCATCCCTCAGGCTGAAAAGAACCCCACTCACTGGTGGGTGCCCAGACCTCAACTGGAAGATAAATTCTCTCTATTCTGAGTGATGTTTTCTGTTTTCTGTTTTCCTCCCCTTGCTGGCCTTGGGGAGGCTGGCCCTCACTGGGGCGTGGGAGTCCACGAGGGCCCTCTCCATCACTCCCCGACGCCTATGAGGTACAGCCCCCATGCCAGCCTCTCCGCCTGCAGTCACCCCGCGGCCTAGATGCCTTCCCATCCCTGGGCGGTGGGTGGGGAGGGGAGGGCGGCTCCCTCCTCCTGGGGCGCCCGTCCTTCCTTTCTGACTGGCGGGCACCTAGGGGACCTTCAGGCTTTGCTGAAGTGCCTCCCATGACCCTCACTACCTTGCAGCTGAGCAGGGACCAGTCTCATCCCCGTGTCCTGGTGTCTAGCAAGGTGCCTCAGCCAGTGCTGTGGGGCTGAGCTGGGTGGGAGCCTCTCCTGGGCTCCTGCGGGGCTCCTGAGCCTCGCGGATGGCTGGGTCGGTGTGACTTCCTGAGGGAGCAGCCCTGTCATGTTCTTTCTTGTCTCTCCTGCCCCGGCTGAGAGCTCGCACAGAGCTGGTGCTTAACAGACGAGCGCTGAGCAAATGAGTGAGGGGCAGGAGGTGACACTTGCGTGAAGAGGGCGCTGGGAGGTGAAACTAAGCTTCCAGTGGGGATGCCTGGAGAAGACAGATCTAGAAACACTGTTAAACACTAAGATGCATCGAAGACCTGCTAGGATCCAGGGGGTCCCCTTTGGCCGTACTGGCACTCCAGGTGGGACTCACAAGCCAATTTTAGGGCGTTCCTGGTTCGGAGGTGGCTACAGGCATTTGAATCACCAAACGAGACCCAGGACAGTTTGTGTCCCTGGGATTTTTTGAAACCTTGGACAAGTCTCTTATCCTCTGTGCTCCCTGCTCTCCACTTCCAACCACCCCTCTCTCTGGGACCCATCAGCCAGCCCTGGCCACCCTTGGATCCTTAATCACCTCCTTTCTTTTTGCCGTCTCCCCTCTAAGACTTTCCTTTCCCTTTGATTAGCAATTGGTTCACCATGGAAAGTGTTCTGTGCACAGTGGACACTTTTTATAAAGAGACAGGGCAGCACAGAGTTGCTGGGAGTGTCCTGGGAACAGAATATATGGGTTTCAGCTCAGATCTACATCACTGTCACTGTGCAGGAACCTGGGGTGTCAGCACTGCATAGATATGTGTTGCGCAGGAGCAGCCCATCAGCTGCTCAGAGGCGCGGACGGGGTGAGGCGTTCAGTGCCGGTTTGAGGTGAAATGTATTGGATGTGTCTTAAAGCCACAGTCGGCTTCTGTGATGGGCATTAATGTTCGTGGCCAGAGGCATGGATAATCCACATTTGATATATAATTGGAAATACCATTTGCATTTGACTTTGGAGCACATTGTGTGAGTGAGTGAATGTGTGTGTGTGTGTGTGTGTGTGTGTGTGTGTGTGTCCAGGGCTGCAGGGCTGTGTTTGGAGTCAGACCTGGTATTGAATTGTGGCCATGGTGACTCATCCCCATGGCTCTGGGTGCCCTGATGCACGGATGTGTTTTTTCAGGAACAGTGATTTCAGAATTCAGACTTTTATTTTCTTACTTGCCTTCTGTGAGCCACATGGCCCTCATCCTTGCTTGACTCAGCTCCCAAGGGCTTATCAAATACAAGGATGGACATCGGTAATAGGGGGGCCAGTGATACACATAGGATGGTCTGTAGACAGTCTCCATGGCACTGGAAGGAGAAGACGGGCTGCAGTGTAGCCCGGGGGAGTGAGGTTAGACATCAGGAAGAGCTGTTGTTGGGGACGCAGGGAGGGAAAGGGGGCTGGTCCCTCTCTCTGTGGAGCCCTGGTTTCCCCTGTCAGGGATGAGCTGAGTGTGGTGTGGTGACATGGTCCTGAGGCGGGGGACGGACCTGATGGCTTCTCAGAGTCCCCTCAGCTGACGTCCACTTACATGCTCACTCATTAGTTTTCCTGAAGTTTCTTCCCTGCTCCCAATTAGCCTCCATCCAGTTCTTGTGGAGGAGGGGGGAGAAGAGGGTAGGGGTGGGGTGGGCGTTGGGAAGGATGGGGCTGGAGTGAGGAGGGGAGCGGAGGAGGCTGCTGATCCTAATGGTCAGGGAGCTCGGCTGCTGGCCCGGGAACAGCCACCAGGTAGTGTTTATGGCTTCCTATCAAATTCTGATAAATTGACTCTGAAAGGGCCCTTTCTTATATGTGGTTTATGCCTCCACAGCTGTTCACGGTGAAATATCAGGGTGCTGAAGGGGCTGGGAGGTGGGGTGTGTGTGCAGGGAAGACCCTGACCTCTTACTGGTCTGAGCCCCCAGCTCCCTGCCACCTCTCGGATGCTCAGGAAAGGGGTGTTCAGGTGGCTGCCTCGGAGCCATGGCTGGGAGCCAACGGGGGTCCGTAGGACTGAATAGACACCTCGGGGCGGGACAGGGAGGCTGGTCATCCAGAAAAGATGCGCCCGGGAGGGAGGGTGGAGGAATTCAGTTAAACTCTCAGCAGAGCTTTCTGATACTGCATTACCAAGAGGCTGTGGAATAGCCTCGGGTGCCCTGGCTGACCAGCATGGGGTGGGCATTCGTCTTATTTACCTTGAACCTCACCGTGAGCCAGTGAGGTGGGCAGGGCAGGGCAGGGCAGGGCCTGAACGGCCCTCTGGGACTCGGGAGCAGAGAGCCCAGTAGGGATCAGATCAGAGAGTTGCCTGACCGCACACAGCAGGAGTCTGAGTTGGAACTGGAACTTTAGGTCCAGGGCAATTTCCCCAGCCCCCAGCCTCCTGAATCTTGTGCTCAGCATCCCCAGCTGGCCCTTCCTGGACAGATGCACGGTGACTGCTGACTGCCCCAGAGCTGGCTCAGTCTTAGTGCCCCTCCCCCAGCCCGGGGCCCCGGAACCCTTTCCTGGTTCAGGCTGGGGGCAGGCGATCTAAGACCTCTGCTCCAATCCAAGGCCGGGCATGAAATTTATGGGCACACCAAAACCCTCAGTAATGGAGAAATCACATTTAAATGAAAATTAAAAAAAAAAAAATACCAAAATGAATGCAAAAATATCCATGATGAAGAAACTATCACAATTTTAAATAAATACCATATGATATCACTCATATGTGGACTCTAAAAACAAAAAAACAGAAAAAGAAAATAGGACATTATGAACTCATCTACAAAACAGAAACAGACTCTCAGACATAGTAAATAATCTTATGGTTACCAGGGGAAAGGAGGTGGGAAGGGACAAATGTGGGAGTTTAAGATTTGCAAACGTTAGCCACTATATATAAAAATAGATAAAAAACAAATTTCTTCTGTACAGCACAGGGAACTATATTCAATATCTTGTAATAACCTTTAATGAAAAAGAATATGAAAACGAATATATGTATATATATGCATGACTGGGACATTGTGCTGCGCACCAGAAATTGATACATTGTAACTGACTACAGTTCAATTAAAAAAAAAAGACAGGATCATTAAGCTGAAATTAATTACAAATGCTTTAATATGGTCACTTGGTCATGAGAAATGATCAAACATGGCCATTTTTTCAACTAAAAATGAGATAAGCAAAGGGACATAGATTATTATCATTACTGATGCATTTAGCTTCCATCAAAGCCAGGAAAGCAAAATGAGAGGAAACCCCATTTTGCTGTAAACAAAATATTTAGGCTTAAAATAATGTTGTGGGTTTAAATACACCTACTTTTAAATGTTTCAGTATTTTTTCAAGTACATTAACATTCTGACAAGAAAATTAAAAATTAAAAAAATACATAAAATCATGGAAATAGGAGAATAGGGGCACACATTTTTAACTCTTGCCTTAGGTTCCAGTATGTCTTGGCTTGGCGCCATTACCAATCCTGTCTCCATTTAATATTTTAATTTTTTGTTCAGAAAGTAGTGCTTTTTTGGCGTTAATATTGATTTAAAAAAATATGACATTAAAGTATTATCTAGATCACTGAGTTTTTGGATGCCCCTTACATTTTGTGCCTCACTCCAGCCTTGGTCCTGCTCTAATGCTTCCCCTCTTTCCTGTACCTGGTGGGGACAAGATGCAGGCCAACCCCTTGGGCTCTGGGGACCCACCTATGCTTAGAATTGTCCCCAGGAAGGGTAGCACTGGGGCGGGAATGGGCTGCCAAGGGAAGATGGATGGGCTCCCAGGCCCTGCAGATAGAGACGAGCCTCCAGACCCGAGGCCATCCATCAAGTCCCCAGTGGAACCGACACTCATCTTAAACAGGCCAAGAGGCCCCAGGTTTCAGGGACAGGGAGGCAGAGAGAAGGCACTGAGCGGAGGTTCCTGCAGGCTCTGAGCTGGTGACCGGAAGGGGTGAGGTTCAGCCAGGGCAGCCAGGCTGGGCACTGATTGATTCCAGTGGGTGCTGTGAACTTGACTGGCCCCCTTCCTCCATGCAGGCCTCAGCCCTACTGTTCAGACCCTGGGCTGGGTTGGGGGCTGGGAGGGAGTGCAGGAAGAGAGGTGAGGCAGTGGACTCAGGTGGAGGTGGACAGCTTAAGGATGGGCCTGCACACCCTCCTCTTTGCCTGCTCAGAGACCTCTAGTGGTCCCCTCACCTGCAGAATGGAGCTGAATCTGTAGCTCGATTTCAAGGCCCTCTGTCCCCAAGCCTCTCCAGCCCTCTGACCCACCACAGGTCCTCCATAGGAACCCTTCTCTGCTCCTCACCTCCAGGGCCCCCCACCTTCCTTGGCTGACCCCACAATGGTTCCGCCTCCAGTCCCAAGCTCTGCTTCCTCCCGGAAGGATACTGGAGCCTAAGGCAAGAGCTAAAAATGTGTGCCCCTCTGCCTGCTCCCTGATTGTCCCACTTATTCTTCTCGGCCTAGTTCCCATGTGGAACCGTCTCATGCGTACATGTCGCCCCCCTCCCCCAGCAGACTCTGAATTTTTAGAGGGCCTGGAAGATGGCTCACACCTGGGGTTTCCGTCTTAGAGCCTCACACGTGCAGGGAGCAATGGCTCAGGATTAGGTGACCCTGCGAATGCTCAGACCTCTGGCTCTCAAGTTGTGTGGAGGGTGGAAGGCAGAGGCGGCTGCGCCCTGTTAGCATCACGTGACCGTGGAGCAGGCGGGGAGCTCGGAGTCGCGTCCGGCCCCTCTCTGAGCTGTGTGCGTGCTGCCCGCCCTTCTCATGGCTCTCCTGGCAGGAGGCACAGGACCCTGGAGTCCTACTCCCGATGGCTCAGCAAATGGCAGTGCCCCCCACCGGCGGCTCAGGCCAGACACGCTCGTGTGCCCTTGACTTTCCTCTGTGTCTCCCACCCCCAGTGCTGTGGCTCCACCACTGAAATACACACGGACCTCATCGCCTCTCACACCTGCGCTACTGCCCCCCGAGTTGGGTCGCTGGGACCTGATGCCTGGACGACACAGTGGCTTCCGAACTGGTTTCCTGCATTCAATCTCCTCCTTCCCAGTCCCAGGATCTCGTCTCAAAACGGCAGCCAGGAGGATCCCGTCCACATTCCACCTCCCCACTGCCCAGAGCTTCTGCTGGTCTCCATCTCAAGCAGAGTCAGACCTGCGGTCGTTACTGTGATCTCCAGGATCCCGCCAGATCTGGCCCCTGCTCCTCTGACCTCCTCTCCATCACTTGCTCCTTTATTCACAAACAAGCAGGCCTGTTTGCCGTTCTTGGAAAACGACAAGAACACGCCTACCTCGGGGCCTTTGCTGTACCCCCAACCCCCTCCCCCCGTCCTGCCCCATCTGGAATGTTCTTTCTCCGACCGTCTGCTCCGCCAGCTCCCTCACTTTCTTCAGATCTTTGATTATATGTTACTTGCTCAAAGAGGCCCTCCCTGGTTACCTCTATAAAATATGGACGCTTATACGGTCGCCCATGTAGACTACGTGCCGTCCCTCTCCTCACACCCTGCTTCGCCTGCTCTGTGACCCTCAGGACGTTGTAGTACTTGCTTGTCTCCTTACGCTGGTGGAAGGTCCATGAGACAAGTGACTTTTTCTGCCTTGCTTACTGTCGTATCTTAGTGCCTAGAAAAGTGATGACACACAGCAGGTGCTTAAGACGAATGGTTTAGCTCCTACTAGCTGCAGGATAGGGGGCCGAGTTCTCCTGTCTGCATCTGGGTGGCTAGACCTGCATCCCATCAGGCCACGTCCAGCTCCCACGTCTGCCGGAAGGCCTCCTCGGACCCCTACTTCGCGTTAGGTTAGCACTTTATGCTTTTCCAGTGGCTTTCAATACAGGATCTTATTTCATCTTCTCGTCAATCCCTGGAGGCTCACAGGGGTAAAGTGAGATGCCTGAGGTCACCTATGAGTGAGGGGTAGCGCCTGGGTCAGAGTCAGGCCCTCTGGGGCCCAGCCTCGTCATTCCAGCCCTCCAGGGTGGCCGTGGCCTGAATCACGCGTGCTCTCCAGGGCCCATGCCCAGGCCAGCCCCTGGGGAGGCTGCTGAGAAAACCCTCAGCCTCTCCAATCTGGGCACAGTTCCTGGTGTGACTCACAGCACAGACCCTGCTCTTCCTCGTTTTATGATGAAGGCCGATTATACTAAGGGACATTAATCACAGGAAATAATGGCTCACACTTGCGGGTTCTCCAGCCTGGTTTTGCCAAAGAGGTCAGGGTGCTTCCACTCACGTCTAACAGCTCTGTGGACTGCGGGGACAGACAGCAATACCTGCTTCTACTTGACACATGAAGTTGGGGAGTGGCTGGAGCAACAGTGTGCTGGTAAACCAGCCTCCAAACGCGATGTAGCACCAAACAAAACACTGACTGTCGTGCTGGGTGATTTATAAGGTGTAAATCCTCCCATTATGGCCAATTTCAAGCTGCCGACACGTTGTCACCGATGCAGAGTTGGGAAGAGATGTCCGCCCGCAGCCGTCCTGGGCAGCCCACCACCGCGCCAGCGTGACTCCCCCAACTTCTCTTCAGACCTTCACATTCTTGTTCAGTACTCGTCTGATCTGCATAACAACCTTTTAGATGGGAAGCCATTATGTCCATTTATCAGATGAGAAAACTGAGGCTCAAAGATGAACTGATTTGTTCAAAGTGGCTGAAGGAGCTGATGGTAAGTCCCTGCTTTCTCTACCACTCCTGTCTCCTTTCCAGCTCACTGCTCACCATGTGGGAACCCAAGTCTTTGGCCAAGTTCAGAGTGAGGAGTGGGTGTGATGGAGGCAACTGGAAGGAAGGCCTCCGGGGAGGTAGGGTGGGGGAGGGGTCCCTGGGAAAGGAGGTTCAATCCAGGGAGGATATCAAGTTACTGAAGGCTAGTCCTGGCCTGCATCTCCCCCAGGCCAGCACCCTGAACACGAGCCCCTAGAAAGGTTGTCGGCGGGTGGCAGGCGCGGGTGTCAAGGCTGGGAAAGCAGGGCTCAGCCCAGGGGGACAGACACAGATTCTAACTCCAGGAAACTCTGGGAAGGGGCTGCACCCACCCCTGGGTCACAACTGTCCAGAACTCCTTCTTGGGATCCCGAGTGGGTGGAGGGGGCCTGTTGGTGAGGAACCAGGGGTGGAGGGAGCTGGGGGGGTCCACTCTTGGAGCTGGGGTGATGGCGGAGGAAATGTCCTCCTGGACTCCGCCTAGAGTCCTTGCAGGTCGCAGGTGAAATGCTCAGGCAGAGCAGCTGCCTGCATTTGCAGGCTGCACACAGGGGGTGCTCGCCTTGCAGCTGGGCTTCAGGGCCTGTCTGGCTGGGTGTGTGCTTGTGTGTGAGTGCATGGGTGTGTGCTTGTGTGTGTGCGTATGAGTGTGAGTGTCCCCTTTCACCAAAACGGCGAGAGGGGCTGTTTCCTGTGGGCCTGGCCCTTCTGCTGTCTCTCGCTGGCATAGAGCACGTTGATGGTAGACCTGCCTGGTAATTTGAGTAGTTTAAGCAAAGTATTCAGGTCTCCCCAGGGCACCAGCCCACAGCTGCCAGAATCTCCATGTCATGGCCACACTGCACTCTTCCAGAACTGTTAAAGCTTGCCTCTGCTCTCCAGGATCAGTCCCAGGAGCCTAGAAGTCTCTATGGATGAAGATGCTCAAGCCCAGAGAAGTGAGTTCACTTGCCCCAGGATGCACAGCTGGCTCCCAGCTTTCCTCTCCTCACGGAGAATCACTCTGAGAAGTGACTCCCTCTATTGGGCAGGGGAAGGAAGCACCGGGGTGCGCAGCTGAGGATGTCCAGCGTTGGTCAGCCCCATCTCTGCTGGCATCTCGTCTCCCGGTGGGGCCTGCTGCTCTTGGGGCGGGAGACGCCCCTCTATGGGTCCTGGATGGGAGTTCATGCAGTTTCTCCTTCCGTTACCAGCACTTTCTCTGAGCCAAGCCAGGGGCTGAGCCCAGAGATTCCCAGATGACTGAGCTGTGGTCCAAAGTCACACACCAGTGAGTCTTTTGATCACGTCCACTGCATCACTCCGGGCTGGTTGAGTAGAAAGGGGCACACTCGGGTTGGCCATTGAACCCTGAAAACCCAAGGTGAGGAAGAGGAGGGGAGCACAGTGGGGAGTTCTGCTTCTTCCCCAAAAATGATGTCATCAGCTGAGACAAAGAGGAGATGGTTGAGGGGAAAAATGTGCATTTCTGCACTCCGCGTTTCCCCTCTCACTAATTTTAATCTAATTTGATCACAACATTCCTCGGTAAACAGCAGCCTCCGTCTAATAAGCCAGGCCCCCGACCCTGCAATTGTGTTCCTCATCAGCAGAGGCATCAGGGAAGACTCGCCGCTAATTGTCGCGAGGCCCCGTCCTAGTCTGCGTGTCAGGTAAGGGATGGCAGTGAGAGATAATTATAATCAGATCTAATTAGTAATCATAACAGATCCCGGCTAGAAATTGTTTTCAGTTAAATATTCCCAGAGAGGTGCTAATGGTCTCCCGGGCCGCCGAGAGCCAAGACTCAGGGCCAGGGGCTTCCGGGGAGTGGGCGACCTCACACCGTGGTTTTCATCCTCTGACCTTCCAGCGCGTAAAGAGACCCAGAGGGACTCATGGCTCAGGGCCAGGCGGCTGGACCCGCGGGAGCAGAGCTGGCCTGGCGTCCGGGTCACCTGGCTGCTGTGGGCAGCACCTTCTCCCACACATTGGCGGTTCGGTCAGTGGGCCCACAGCAAACGCCAATTAAGTGGCTCAGGGCCTGGAGGCATGGAACCTTCTGGATCATTAAAGAAACTACATTGTTTAGGCATCACGGGATATTTGCTGCTGGAATCACTGTTGAGTTGAATGGGATTCAAGGCATTCCCAGGTGTTCCCTGGCTAACAAAAACTGAGGAGTGCCTCTCACCCACATTTTAGTACCCTCTCTCTGGGCACGTCTTTCTTTTTTGTCTCTAGCAAGTGCTTTGGCAAAGTCTTGGTTGTCCTACCTTCTGTTTAGCCAGGATCTAACTAGCCAGCACTTTCCCACCTTCAGATCCATGCCTTTGCTTTAGTTCGTATGATTATTTTTATTATCTCTTTAAATTTTATTTTTAATTGAAATATAGTTGATTTACAATGTTATGTTAGTTTCAGGTGTACAGCAAAGTGATTCAGATACTTTTTCAGATTTTTTTCCATTAAAAGTTATGATATTGAATATAGTTTCCTGTGATATACAGTAGGTCCTTGTTATATATCGTAGTGTGTATCTGTAAATTCCAAACTCTTAATTTATCCCTCTCCCTGCCTTTCCCCTTTGGTAACCATGAGTTTATTTTCTATGTGAGTCTATTTCTGTTTTGTAAATAAGTTCAATTGTATCATTTTTTTAGATTCCACATGTAAGTGATATCATAAGACATTTGTTTTTAATCTGTCTGACTTACTTCACTTAGTATGATAATCTCTAGGGCCATCCATGTTGCTGCAAATGGCATTATTTCATTCTTTTTTATGGCCGAGTAATATTCCATTATATACACCTTTATATATATATTTCTTTATCCGTTCATCACTATATTTTCTTTATCCATTAATTTGTTGATGGACACTTAAGTTACTTGCATGTCTTGGCTATTGTAAATAGTGCTGCTCTGAACACTGGGGTTCGTGTATCTTTTCAAATCAGAGTTTTCATCTTTTCTAGATATATGCCCGGGAGTGAGATTGCTGGATCATATGGCAACTCTATTTTTAGCTTGTTAAGGAATCTCCACACTGTTCTCCATAGTGACTGTATCATTTGCATTCCCACCAACAGTATAGGAGGGTTTCCTTTTCTTCACACCCTCTCCAGCATTTATTATTTGTAGAATTTTGATGATGGCCATTCTGCCAGGTGTGAGGTGATGCCTCATTTACTTGAAAATAATCTGTCAAATAATTTAAATAATCAGTCTACTGAAATCCCACTCATTCTATCAAAGGAGAGTTTGACAATTCCTTTGTGAAGTCTTCCCAGATTTTCTCAGTTGAAATTAACATTTTGTATCTTGTTTCAAGCACCTTTTTCATTCTGCCTTGTATGGTTGTGCAGTTTCTATGTTTTTTCTCTCCCATGGCTTCTGGAAGGCACAGATGATGTTTTAAACCTCCACTTTCTATCTATGGGGTGCTTTTATACATAGTACGAATTTAATGAAGATTTGGTGTAGAGAGGGGTGAGTGAATTAATGAGAAGCATCCACTCACTGACTGCATTATGACATCAATGCAAATGCTTCCGGGAAGCTGACCTCTGTGCTTCCAGGTCCAAGTCTTTGCATCTGTTTCTGCTGTTGGATGCTGTTGGGTTGCTGAAGTTTGATTAGATGGAATTTGGCCAGGAATGCCTGAATCCAGTTTAAACCAGCCTTCCCAAAGCCCCACGCGCCTCAGCACTTGAAGTGAGCCTAGTGCCACGGAGGAACTGTATTTTTAGTTTTATTTAATTTTAATTTAATTTGAAATTAAAATTAAATAGCCACTTGTGGCTGGTGGCTGCCACACTGAACAGAGAGCTCTGGAGGCCCCCCTGGGAGTCCTCAGAGACCCCATCACCCAGGGCAGCGCCAAGGGCCTGGGACCAAAGCCTATTCTGTGTCAAATGAGGCAGCTCACAAGTTATTCCAGAGACTCACATTCGTTCAGTGGAAAATGGGATCTATTTTTAATGCATTCTTATTTATTTATTTATTTTTTGGTACTGACGTGGGTATAAAATTGATGATGACTCTCTATTAACTGGAATGCAAGATTGACTAGCGGAGAGCCTCTCCCTGGCCCCGCTGGGGAATGTGAGTAATTTTGCTCAGTTCACCGCCTGCTGAGTAGATCCTGGTCCATCCCGTCCTGGGTCCTGTTTCTGGGCCACATCCTACATGGTGCATTTTCATACCAGACAGTGAGTGGCAGGGAGAGTTCAGCTCCAAGCTCTGGGTTCTTTACAATAGATCCGCTGTTAGCAGGGAAGGACACGCTGCCCCCTCATCTAGACCAAATCAACTAAATTGTCCAAACCCTTCCAAGGCCTGAAACCTCACCTAAAGCCCGTTCAAGCCTGCCCTTGGTGCCTCCACTGGAAGGACTGGGATCTCCCTTCTGCATCTCCTTTTCCCATTTCTGTTTCTAGTTTAACCCTCGTTCCCCACTGTGAGCTCCCAGAAGGCAGGTCTGGGGTTGGCGGGATCAGGGACAGCAGATTCAATGCAGGTAATGTGAGCCCATCGATCGGGGCTGGTGGCCACATCGCCTGAAGGGAGCAGGCCTCACACAATTGTTGCCAAGCAGGCGAATGCGCCTGATGTTGCCAGATCTTTGCAACAGAAGCCAGAAATCTGAATTTTTAATACAAAACCCTCCAGAATCTTAAATGTTGGTGATGAATTAAAAAAAATCTCTTAAGATGCTCTGGGCATCAACCAGACATGTCCGTGTATGAGTGCGGATCTGGCCTGCCAGCTGCTGGTTGCTACTCGTGAACCTGGGCGCGGGGAGTCGTAGGGTGTCTGCCCACTCTGATGGCCTCTCATTCTTTGGGAGACCCCACAATCCCTCATACAGAGTAGGCATTTGACACCTCTTGTTGGACAGAGTTCCAGGCTCCTCATGTGTGCAAGGCTCAGGGGCCTGTCCTGGAAATGCTGCCCACAGCCCCCTAGCCCATTCCCCTGGGTCAGATAAGATGGGGCAGCTCCTCTGTCCGGTGGCCCTGGGAAGAAGCCATCCCCTCTGGGCGGGCACACCTCAGAGGGAGGGAAAGCGATTCAATTAAGCGCTGGTTCACAGCAAGTGCTAAAACCCTCCCTCCAGAGAACCGTTTCCTGCTATGGAGTTTTAAGACCAGCGACTGGAGAATCACTCTCCTTTTTTCTTCTTTTGGTGCTGTGCCTCTAGTCAATAAATAAGTGGGAAATAAAGGATTTGCAAGAAAATAGAATGCAGTCAAAAGGTAAATTGTGGGCTTAAAAGCCCCTAAGAGACTGGCACAGACTCGGAAACGTTTCCTGGTTTGACGTACTCTCCTGCGCTCCGATGTGCATCTTGGAAAGGTAATCTTTAAAACTGATTTCCCTCGGTTGTGTTTCATTGGTGTAGAAACCGAACAGGCTGCTGCATTACAGTAATAACATCAACATTTCACCCACCTTCGCCTTAATTATTTTTCTGTCTTGCCAATGGAACCCATTTAATAAGATGTATAGGTGGTGGGGCGGTGGGGCGAGCGGGTGTGTGGCTCAGATAATGGGCCCGGTGGACTTCCCCTCACTGGGTGTCACAGGCGCAAAGACACGAACTAAAAGCTTTGCGGCACTGAGGTGATAATAATGTCAACGCTTCGCCTGCCTTCCCCTTAATTATTTTTCTCTCCCACTCTTGCCACCTGAACCTGTTCAGATAAGATTCCCACACAGATAAAAACCAAGGGCTCTCATTCTCTTAGGCAGATAAGCTGCAGATTTACCACGATTCTGTGTGAAAAGGGAGCTGCGAGTGGTACAGAGGCGTTCTCTCAGATCCTTCTGGGGAGGTTTCAGAGCCTGCGTATCCCTGGTGGACCAATGGCCGTGGGAAAGGGAGGCACGTGGCTGCGAAGGCCGCTGTGGGCACTGGGAGGGGCACCCTGGCCTGGATGCAGAGGAGGGGCCATCTCTATACACCTGCTCTCTCCTGTAGATGCTTCTAACTTGGGGTGAGTGCGTCTTATTGGACTGGCAGGGCGGGGTCCTGACTACACATGCTGAGGTGGGAAGCCCCATGAAAAAGACAGCAGGACCCCCAGGCAGGGCCACTACCCTCCTGCCAGCACCATTTGGTTCCCTGGCCCTGCAGCATTATTTTGCTTTTTAAACTCTGAAACGGCTTACTTCTAGGAAAGTGGAACTTATCCCTAAGTTTCTATTGGTTCCCTGAGCTAACTCTTGATTGGTCCATTTGTAGTGCTTCATTTGCATGGATCTCACTCCTGATTGGTCCATTTCTACAAAGCTTGTTCCTAATTAGTCACCTTTGTTATACCTTATTTGTATATGATGTTGTACAATGTTGCAAAGTCTAGACTGGCAGCCTATAAAGGCCTGTGTAAAGCTACAGACAGGGTCCGGAGCCTGGAGTGTTAACTCCTCTGGGCCCGCTGGTGTGATAAACCTGAGTTCTACAGCCCTCTGAGTGCTGCTTGGTCTCTTGCTCGGATCAAGGTTGCTGTCGTAACTGAGCTGTAACACTGAGTTGTAACACACTTTGCCGCAACAATACCACTGGGCAAACCCCCGAGATGGTGGGAAAAGCAGCTGGGATAGCTCTAAATTTACCGCTAGTTTGCTGTGTGGCCTTGGGGAAGTCGTTCAACCTTTCTGAGCCATAGTTTCCTACAAATGAAGAGGTTGGTCTAGATTAGGTGTTCTTAAATTTTGGGGAGCTTACTGACTGACTTCTTTGAAAATGTGAAACCTCTCTTACAAACTTTAGGCATAAAATCCTCTACAAGGATGTATCGTACAACATGGGGAATATGGCCAATATTTTATAATAACTATAAATGGAGCACAACCTTTCAAACTTGTGAATCACTATATTGTACACCTGTAACATATAGTATTATACAGCAACTATACTGCAATAAAAAAAAGAAATGTGAAGCCTCTCCCAAGAAATGCACATCTTCATTCAGAATTTTGCACCCTATTTTATAGGGAGAAAAGGCTTCAGGCCCAAATCTTTGGCATCGTCCTTGGCTCCTCTCCTTCTGTCGTACCACCGTCCACTGCCCCCACTGCTACCATCCTAGCCCAAGCCCCCCACCTCTCATCTGTATTACTGTCAGAGCCTCTTCCTCTGTGCGCAGAGAGATGGGAAGTGAGTAGGGGTGTGTTTGGGGCAGAACAGGGCCAGCTCTTCTGAGGGGTTGGCTGTGTGGCCACCAGCCGGCTCCCCCGTGTCCTGCCTTCCACTCCAGAGGATACAGTGGTGCAGTGGTGTCCCTGGCCCCGGGTGATTTCTCAGCTTCTAACATGGCTCCTGACACATTTACATATGGAAAGTTCCCCCTTTCTATAAACATTTACAAACACCTTGATCGACTTGTGAACATGCGACACTGTTTTGGAAGCCAGCTTTCGTGGGCTGTGGGGCTCCGTTAGCTATTTTCGTGGGTTGGAGGCAGCTGTGTGGGCTTCTGGGGGCCTACAATCCTCCCGCTTAGGAAAACCCCTACACGGGCAGAATAATTTAGAGGCCCAGAGCGATGGGAAAAGAAGCAGCGGGCAGTCCCCTGACAATGAGGCTTAATGGGATGGGAAATGGATGCTGTGGCGCTGGGGGCCCTGGCTCCAAGGTGCGTCAGGAGAACAGGGCTGCAGGGACAGGGTTTCTGCAGCCTTCGGGTCATTATGCAGGCCGCCTCTCTGACTCTGGGGCCCTGGGCAGCAGGAGGGTTCAGACAGGGCTCCCAGAGCCCCTGGGGGCTGGAAGGAGACCTGTGATCTTAAGGGGAGGAGTAATTCTGAGCAGAACTTTGGGAAAGGGGAGGGGCATGACTTCATCCAGAAAGACCTGAATTCAGGTTCTAGCTCTCTTTCTTTCTTGTTGTGTGACCACGGGCTCTTTGTGGGTCAGCCCCTCAGCTGTAAAAGGAGACTTTGTGTCCTCTGCCTCTGTGTCGTCCTGCGCGGCCCAGGACAAGGGATCTCTTGGGGACCGCTCCAGAGAGTCTGCTTTGGGTGGCACGACTGCATCTCTAACCTTCCTTCTAAAACTACACCCTCCCCTGCCCATTGGCTGCTGGGGAAACTTCCATTTAGTGGCATTTTCCTTTCTCATTTCATGCTGTAATGGAGATTCATTGCTAGTTTTAAATCCATAATTTGCCATGAAACCCTCGTCTCAGGCTGGGGCTGAGGTCGGAGCGGAGAAGCAGTGAGTTATTCTTACCCTGGTCTCCCTGCGCCGCTCCGGCCTCTCGGGCTTTCCTCGGGGCTGGCCCCTGGCGGAGTCCTGGGGGTGACCCCCACGCTGCCCCCGAGGCTGGCCGCGAGACGGGGCTTCGCCTGATGGGACTGATGGGCCCTGCCCTCCCTCTCAGTCAGCTGTGACTCTTCCCTCCGCGTCATTTCTCACTGTGGGACTCGGTGGAGAAGTGGGCCTGATGCTGGGGGTCTCTTGCCCCGCCTACTCCGTCCTTTTCTGACAAGCAGTGGGGTCAATACTTTTGTCAGGTCACCAAAATTTATCAATTTCCCAATAGTGATTATTGTCTTGAGTGAGTGTTCTTGTGTCTTTCTATGGTGGGGGCACTGATGAATTGGCCATGCTCTGAGTTGCGCGCGCGCCTGTGTGTGTGTGTACCTGTGTGCACACCAGTGCGTATGTCCTTGTGCATGGCGTCTCTGTGTCTGGATGCATGAACAGGGAGCCTGGTAAACAGCCAGTGGCCAGCTGGGCTTCCTGACTGAGGAGGCAGTAGGGCACCCCAACAGAGGGCAGCTCTGGCCTGTGTTTTCTCCAGCAGGAGGAAAGTTGGAGGCCACGTCCCAGCCAGAGGAAGCAGCCGGTGATGGCAGAGTGGGTGAGGACCTCCTCAAGGCAGCTGCATTCTGAAAGTTATAAGAAACTGGCTTGAATTTCACGGGCAGCCGTGGAGCTGCTGGTTCCACACTGAATGGCAGACACCAGAGGATCAAGGTCCTGACTTTTGCAAATCTCCATGGTCTGAGCCCATGCTCCCCGTGGCTCAGCAGAGGCGCCTGTTCAGCGTCTCCCAGAGTCACACTTAGTCACAGCAGCAGAAGGAAATATTATCCTTGCTCTTGGGAGCAAGGGAAGAACGGCTCAGGGAACAATGTCCCTCCTGCCCGACTCCTAAGCCACGATGGAATGAGGGAGAACTGCAGTCAGACTGTGGAGAGGATTTGCACGTCATCTTTCCAGCTCACGGTTTTCCCGGGGAGAAGGAAAGCAGGCCTGAGATGTTAAGCATCACGGCCCCACGTCTCATGGCTGGTCAGTGGCAGGACCAGGGCAATGACACACACCTCTGGAAGTCCAGACCAGGGCCTTTGTCCTGCTCGGACCTGGAGAAATGCTGGTGCCCCGGGCATGGGGGAGGCACACTCAGGACCGCAGGGCCACCCGGGGCAGCCTAAGTCATTTGGTGATGGCGGGGTGTACTGGGGTCAGCAGAACTAGAAATGCAGTGGTGGGGGACAGGAGAGGGGGCTGAGCCTTCTGCATGCAGCAGACCCTGGGTGGGCTCCGACAGAACCTCCCTGCCTTCCCTTGTGCAGGTGTTGAAAGCAAGAGATGCTGAAACAGCAGAGGGGAGGGGCCGGCCCTGGGGTGGCTGCGTGGGTGTGCCTCCAGCAAGGCCACTTCGACAGCTTAGCTCTCCTCTCATTGGCCCAGTCTGTCCCCACCTGCCCCCTGCCACCTACATCCAGGCCAAGAGGGACGCCCTGAGTTTGCCTCCATCCCTGAGGAATCCTCAGCCCTTCTGGAGCCTTGGGAGTCTCCCAGCGTCTGTGAGTCTCCTTCCCTCCCTTCATTTCCCACCGTGATGGATGGGTCCCGGCTAGGGAGGAGGGGCCTCTCCTGACATCCCATGGAGGCTGAGATGAAGAACAGGGAGAGGGGAGGGGGCCGGGAGGCCACTCCTCTCCATGCATCATGGCAAATTATAGGAACAAGGAGGCTGAGGGGCCACAGGGGTTGATTTAGCGTGCAGCGGGACTCAGCGGCACTGCCCACGGTGACTCAGCTCTGAAGTCAACACACCTCCACCTGTGGCTACAGGGACCGCCAGGGAGACCCTCCATCTCCCCCATCCTCTGGCAACTGCTCTGGGCAGCCTCTCAGGGGGACATACGGCACTGAACCCAAGTGTGGACCTCAGAGACCCCGACCCCACCCTCAGGGAGCTTAGAGTGTAATTTGGAAGAGAGGGACCATTGGTCTGCTTCAGGTAATTTAGTGACAGCTGCACGAGCAGGTGGGCACAGAGTTAAACCAGGATCCCAGAGAGGGGAGAGCAGCGGCCAAAGAGAGGGTGAGGAGCGGAACCTGCTTCTGGCCCCAGGGACCGTGGGGGTGGCCTGAGTCCCCGAGAAGGGCGCCGTAGCAGGAAGGGCGAGGGCGGAGCGGCGGCAGGGGCGGGGGTGTGGGGGTGAGACGCACGGGGGCTCAGGCACAGCCTCCCATCTGCGGCTTCAGGAGCCAGGGGTGCTTTTTCTGCTCCTCCCTCCCATCTCTGGCTGGGTTGCTGCCCCTACATGAGGGTGACTGCAGGGTAATGAATGTGGCAGGAAACAGGCACACAGCACAAATGCGATACGGCACCTCAGACCAGGCCAGGGCCCAGGCAAAACGCGCCTAATGAGGAGATAAGGAAGTCAATTCTGTGCGTCTTCCCAGGCGCGTGGGCCGGGAGAGGCTGCAGGGCTCGTGTCTTCCTGCCTCCCTGCTGGATGGAGAAGCTTCCCTAGGACCCAGGCCTGACTCCCCAGGGAGAAGTCGCTTGTCCGTGCCTCTAACATAGCAGGGATAATAGCAACAACAACCACAGGAATAATAGTAACAGCCAGCGCTTACGTGCCCGGCCGCATACGAGGCGCTGCTTTGAGAAACGCTCTACATGTATTATTTTATGAAACCTTCTCTACAACCCTAAGAGGGCAGGTGTGATTATTCCCCCATTTTATACGCGAGGAAACTGGGGCACAGAGGGGTGGAAAACTGTCCAAGATGTCACCACAGGTAAAGAGACACAGCCAGCTTTCAAGTGCAGGCAGGCTGGCTGTCGGCGTCTGGGCTCTTAACCGTGAAGCCACGTTGCCTCTCTAAACCCAACGCAACACAACACAACAACACAACACCACTCTCACACGTATCGAGGGCGTACTATCCGCCCGGGACTGTTCTGTGTGGTGAGGGTCAGTGTCGTCACCCTAACTAGCCCCAAGCCCTGTTCCTAGGGTCACACGATGAACACTTACTAAGTACCTGGTATGTGTCTGCAGGCTGTGCCAGGCGTGAGGGGTGCATGCTGCCTCGGGGAGACCCAGCAGGGGAGACAGACGTGTGAACGGTGACGTTCAATACAACAGTGTTGTGACTGAGGCGAGGACAAAAGGCTAAGGGAGCGCAGAGCGGGACGGCCAGGTCATGTGGGGTTCAGGGAGGGCTTCCAGGAGGAGGCGATGTCTAAGATGGATCCTGACAGGTGAGCACGAGGTAGCCAAGGGAAGAAAGTGGGAAGCGCATCCCAGGCAGGAACACGCCTGAGTGAAGGCACAGAGGTGTGTGAGTGCGGGGCGCTGCGCGCTGGCCGTTATCCTGGACCTGGGGCTGCAAGGAAGCAGAGGGCAGGCCCGAGGG
The DNA here is from genome assembly GCF_036321535.1 of Camelus dromedarius. Lineage (NCBI taxonomy): Eukaryota > Metazoa > Chordata > Mammalia > Artiodactyla > Camelidae > Camelus > Camelus dromedarius. The sequence continues at coordinate 14,995,694 of NC_087469.1, forward strand.
GGCCCCATGTGCCGCGGACAGAGCTTGGGCTTTGTTCTGTGGAGGTGCTTCCTTACCTCTGAAGAGTGGCTCAGACTGTCCCCCACCGACAGGGCGACTGGCTGGCTTTCTTGACACCAGTTTCTGGAAGAATGATCTTAGAAGCCAGCGCTCTTGGGCTCTGTTTCAGCTCTGCCTTCCCCGGCTGTGTGACCTAAGCCATGCACTGTCTCTCTGGACCCACCTACCCAGGAGGTCAGGGGTTGGAAACTGGGGGGTTTCCAACTGCCAGCCCTGTGGACTTAGGAGTCCTTCCCCTGCAGCTCCCCTGCTGGAAGATTTGCAGATGAAGCTTGTGGTTTTGAAAAATGCACCAGGGAAGGACACATCTGGGCCTTATCTGTTTGCCCCTAAGTATCTGAGGCATGACGTCATTTGAAAGACTCCCTCTTTACTTGCCTTGCCTTACTCTCCATCGTTAAACGATTCATGTTGATTTAGGAAGCTTTATTTCTAATGGGAGCCACAAGATAGCAGAGTTTGTATTAGAACGCAGGCCCAGAAGAAGAGGGAAATGGGGTAGGAAGACTGGGAAAAATCCCCTTTTTAATAACTAACCAGACATCCACCATCCTCCCCTGCCTGCTTCCAACCTCCCTTCCCCTGCTCTGCTTTCTCATTTTCACAGCACACGTTACCCTCTGACATCCTACGCAGCTCCGCAATGCGCTTGCTTAAGGTTTCTTCTTTACTGACTGTCTCTCCCTCCGCTAGAACACAAGCTCCCCCAGGGCAGGAGTGCTTTTCCCTCTCATTTACTGATCGACCTCCAGTGCCTCGATCAGTGCCTGGCACACAATAGGTACTCAGTAAAGACTTGTTGATCGAATCCTTGGTGCCCTTGTCCTCCTGCTCTGGGTCCCCCAAATCCTTGCCTTGCACGTTTTCAGGAAGTTAGAAGGATCAAATGCAGTATCACCCTTGCAGCTCTGATCCTGGAACAGTTTTGGTTCTTTTCAACACTGGAGTTCCTGCAGGTGGGAGGAGCAGCAGTGTGCGTGGGTGTGAGCTCTGAAAGTGCATGGCCCTTAGTGTGTGTGTGTGTGTGTGTGTGTGTGTGTGTGTGTGTGTTAGTTTCATACTTACAATTCTAGGAGTTGCTATTTTTATTATCTCCATTTTATAGGTGAGGAATCATTCATTCATTCACTCATACATTTATTAAAAGTCCCCAGCGTTACTGAGCACCTGTCCTGGACTAAGTGCTGGTCATAGAGTTGAACCAGAGGACCAGGGGGAGCTCCAAGGACCTTGGCCAAGGTCACACAGTGAGTAAGCTGCGTGCAGGTATTCTGCTTCCCAGCCCCAGCCCCTCCTCCTGCACCACCGCTCTGCGCACATGGCAGAGGTCCTACGCTGTGTCCCTGCAGAGGTGGCTGGGTGTACATGGAAGCTGCGTACTGAGGGGGCACTTTGGGGCAAAGGTGCGCCGCCACATCCAGAATCCCAGGGCTGGGCAGGAGTTTGAAAGGTCCCATCTGCAGCCTCAGAGTGAGATGGTGCCTAAAATACCCCCATCAGTTATGGTCTATGCCTCAGATACCATGAGAATTCGGGTTCCCTGGGGGATTTTCCTCAAATATTTGGTGGAGCAAATTGGGCTCCTTATTGTGTGGATGTTGTGGCTTTCTGGGAGCTGGACAGTTCTTAATAATAATAGGTCAAATAATAAGAGATCATCTGGTTTATCACCACCTTCATTTTACAGGTGAGGAAGCTGAGACCCAGAGAGGTTGGGCAACAAGGCCAAGATCACACAGCTGATTAACACAGGACCTCAAGACTGCTGCCTCCAAGCCTGCTGCTCTGTCTCTGATACCATGATACCTGAGATGTTCTGGAGGTGGAAAGATGCCCATTCCCTGCCTCACTCAGCTTCCCACGATCTGCCCCTGGCACCTCTCCCTTTCGGTCCCCTGGCTCCCTCCCTCTGCCTCCGCGGGATACCAAACGCTCAGTTCACAGTTGCTCCTTGCCTGATTGCATCTGAGAGCTGGAAACACAAGGTAATGAATGTGTCTGTGACTCTAGGCTTGGCTGCCGGGCCCGGGTCCCCATGCCCTGCCTGGAGCGCAGCAGACTCCGTGAGCCAGCCCCCTGGCTTCTCCATGCAGGCTGCTGGCAGATGCATATTTTAACAGTGCACATCTGTTGGCTATGTAATCTCTCGTATTTGCCCTTTTCACTTGGTGCTTTGATGGAAGACCCCTGGGGGTCTCCCTCTGCTCCCATTGAAGTGTTTGCTTTGCAGTTTTGCTGGAATACCATCTGATTCTGCTCTCACATCTTCTACAGGTTCTAATCAGGCTCTTACTTTGTTTAATTAAAAATCTATCTCAGGCAAATACAGACTAAATTAGGAAGCTCTCTCATTCCTGGAACACGGGGAAGGCAGCCCCTCTTGGGGAGCCGGCTGGGACATCTTCCCAGCCTGAGATGTCACAGCGAAGCCCCAGATGGGACCTTGGTTGGGAAGCTGACTGGCCAAGGTAGAAACACCCCTCTCTCCTCTGCTGGAACAGGACCCCTGTCTATCCATCACGGTGAACAGACCAGGGCTCCATTTTTAGAAACCTGGGTTAGCTTCTGCATGCAGGGCCTCCCTCCAGGGCATCAGGCGGGGCTGTATACCTCAGAGAAACAGCCAGAGCCCTGCAGGACCAGCCCAGGGGTGGGGACCTAGGGTGGCCTTGAGGAGTCAGGGAGGACTGTAGGCAGGACCTAGGGAAGCTCTTTCCTGCCTGGGGTTAGTTTGTTTAGGAGGAATGGTTTTTGTGGAGTCTGTATGAAAGGCTGATGGACAAACGTCAGCTCCGGCCCCCTTCCAGGCTCAGGGAGTCCACCCAGGCCATCCTGCTGGGGTCTCCTAGGAGCTCTGCCTTCCGCCTCTTCACCTGATCTCCAGGCATGTAAAATATCTCTCCCCCAACAGACCAGCTCGGTGCCCAGAAGGCAGTGCCAGGTCAGGCCAGTGGAGTTGGGGTGCGGGGGTGGTGAGCCTTTTATATGTGACCCAAGACAAAATTAAGTCTCTTGAGATCAGATCCCAAGACCTGGCTCTGAGTCTTGGCTTTTAGTCAGCCAGACGAAGGAGATTCTGCTTGCTTTTAGAAACTCAGAGACTGGGCAGGAAGCATTGGTTTGGAGTTGGAAAATCTGGGGACTATTTTGAGGGTTAATTAAGCTGTGTGACCTCCCATGAGAGCCTTTACCTCTCTGAGTCTCAATGTCCTTATCTGTAAATCATTTGGGATAATGTGGACTTTGTTATCTAACAGAGATTGTGGGAAGGAAAGGAGGCTGTAAGTGGCCGGGTATGACTGGGAGAAGCTCCGATACCAGGACGGGAACTTAAGGATGAGAGGCGTCTCCATCTGTTTTCGGTCCTGTGTGAGGTCAGGAGTGGGTACTGCTCAGATTCCTCCCATTTTAGCATCTCTGGGACCCTCAAGAAGGAGTACAAAGTGGGTGGGGGGAGGGGGACCGTAAAACCTCTGGAGATGAAGATTCTACAGCTCTGCTCAGCAAATCTGTTCTGGTCTTTTGCAATCCTCAAAAATCAGAAAATATATTAGACACTAAATCCTCCATCTCTCCTCCCTCAGTAACTGTACCAGTTGCAGACCTGGTCCCATTTTAGCCACCATCTCAGGAGAGATGAAGGCATCAACCTTTCTTCTCAAAAAACTAAAAATAGGCTTATCCTATGATCCAGCAATCCCACTCCTGGGCATATATCTGGAGGGAACTCTAACTTGAAAAGACACATGCACCCCAATGTTCATAGCAGCACTATTTACAATAGCCAAGACATGGTAGCAACCTAAACGTCCATTGACAGATGACTGGAAAAAGAAGTTGTGGTATGTTTATACAATGGAATACTACTCAGCCATAAAAAAGCATAAAATGATGCCATTTGCAGCAACATGGACGGACCTAGAGATCATCATTCTAAGTGGAGTAAGCCAGAATGAGAAAGAAAAATACCATATAATATATGTGGAATCTAAAAAAAAGATACAAATGAACTTATTTACAAAACAGACTTATAGACATAGAAAACAAACTCATGGTTACCAGTAGGGGGAAGAGGGTGAGAAGGGATAAAATGGGAGTTCAAGATTTGCAGATACTACTATATATAAAATAGATAAACAAGTTTCTACTGTATGGCACAGGGAACTATATTCAATATCTTGTAGTAGCCTATAATGAAAAATAATCTGAAAAGGAATATATATGTATGTACATGTATGACTGAAACATGCTATGCACCAGAAATTAATGCAACATTGTAAACTGTATTTCAAAAAAAAGGAAAAAAAAGATGGCAGCTTCCCCCTTAAACACTGGAGGCCTGCTTCCTGGTCAAGTGATCCCAGCTTATTTACCCTCCAGACCAAGTTTATTTTCTCAATCCTTTCATTGCAGGCAAGGGGAGACTCGGAGGTTGAATGGGATTCCTGAGGTTGGCCCCGAGTTCCTCCTCCCCGTCTCAAGAAGCCAGGTTCCGGGCTGGGTGAGTGGCCCTCCAGGGCCTGTCTGCAGCTGCGCTTGGGGCAGGCTGCCCCGCGAGCTGGCCATGTAGATCTGAAGATAACCTGACACCCTCTTCAATATTTCATCCCTGAGCAGCCGTGCGCCTCATCTGCCCAGCGGCGAGGAGGCAGCACCCCAGCTGCTGGCCCTGTTGTCAAACTTCACGGCAGCTGCTGGAGGCGGGTGGGGCGGGAGGGGGCCTGCCTCCTCTGGCTGCCTGTGCGCCACCCACTACGCAGGGCTCTTTGCTTCTCTGAGCCTCAGCCTCTCATCTGGGGCAGCAATCCCTGTCCCGCAGAACGGGCGAGGGAGCCAGGGAGTGTGAGGGAGAGTGCTGTGAGCGCTGCTGTGAAGCACTATGCAAATGTGAGCTATTACTAGTGTGCCGGCTGGGTTCCCAGCAGGACGGGCTCCTCCTAACATCTGGCTGGAGGAGGGAGTCGACGGGTCTGAACTCTAAATCAGGACAAGGCAGCTTAAGGGGTAGCTGAGCCCATTCCCTGGTCTCCAGGCAGGTGTGCCTGAGTCAAGGAGTGGGGGCCTCTCCAGGCAGGTTGTCCCAGAGACACGGAAGCTGAGATGAGGAAAGACCAAGGGGCAAAGATATGATTTGGAACAAGAGCCTGAAATGACGTTTCCTAGGGGTGATGTAGGCAGCCCAGTCCTCTACCGGAGAGCCAGGTCTCCCACCGAGAGCCAGGTCTCCCAGGGGGCAGTGAAGGTGGGAGGGAGCAGGGTCAGGGTGGCCCCTGTGGGGGCTGGAATCGAATCGCAGAGAGGATCAAGCTCCAGGCTGAACCTGACGGGAGAGGTGGTAGATGGGGCTTTGTTAGCACCCCAGGGAGGTCGAGTCAGGAAGAAGGAGCTCAGGGATGTGTCCCCTTCTCTGTATCTCCATCTCCCAGCACAGGACCTGATGTGGATCACATATGCAGGACGTGCTTCCTGACTGAGTAAATAAGCACCCAGGAGCCCTTTTTAGCGCCCCTGCCGCACACACAAACTGTCCCCCAGGGCTCCGGCCACTGCTGCCCCATGTGTCAGTACCTCCTCCCCAGAAGGGAGAAAGTGAAATTTCCTGCCCTGGACATCGGAAGGCCAATGCCAGCTGACCCATGTCCGGTGGGGGGGGGGGGCCCTCCAGCCTGGCCCCTGGCTTCTAGAGCTGAGCCCAGGGTGCTTCCCACAGTATCCTCACCCCCGTGTACGGCCGGCTCTTACCTAGGACGGTGAGGCGTGCGGGGCGGGACCGGATGGCGGCCTGGATGGCCTGGCACTCGTACACGGCATCGTCTTGCAGCTCTGCCCGCAGGATCTTCAGGTGATGTTCCCCTGACAGGTGGTTCCCTACCACCAGGTACTGTGGGTAACCTGCGGGGAGAGCAGGCGTATCAGGGGGGCTGGGGCAGGGGTGGAGGAGATGGTCGGGACAGATCGGCACAGTGGAGGGGACACTTGAGCAGGAGTGGTGGGGGTGGGCTGGAGGGCTGGCAGAGCAGGTGGCTGCTCACGGTCCTTACGCACGGTCCTGAGCGTAAGGAGCACAAGAATGGGTATCCCCAGGGTGTTGGGGCAGTGTGTGTGCGTGCGGTGGGTGTGCGTGTGTGTGCGCGCGCGCGTGTGTGCGTGTGTGTGTGTGTATGTGTGTGTGTGTGCGTGTGCGCGCGCGCGAGTGTGTGTATATGTGTGTGTGCGCGCGTGCGTGTGTGTGTGTATGTGTGTGTGTGTGTGTGTGCATGTGTGTGTGTGTGTAAGGGTATCGTGGGTTTTAGGTTTAGAAATGATAGGGAAGCTATTAATAGAGCGGGAAGGAGAGAGCAGGGTTGGAAGCACTAAGTGTGGATGGACACAGCAGGGCTGTTACCCTGGAAAGGGGCGCGCTCAGCGCTGCCGTTTAGCAAGCAGACACACGTTCTGATAAGGAGACACGCGGAGAGACAGAGAGACCCAGGCTGAGATTCACAGGGAGCAGACCGAGTCAGAGGGAGAAAGAAGAAGGAAACAGAGAAATACTTGGGAAAGGACCAAGAGTGGCTTTTGGGGAAAACTTTTGCTTCAGGATAGACAGGAAGTAGAAACCAAGGTCCACCCCGCCAGCGCCCAGGAACCTCTGGTCACTTTGAACCATAAGTGGCTCTTTTCTGGTCATTGGTAGGACCACCCTTGAACCCTAGGGCCTGATTAAACACTTACGAGGCACTCAGGACGTTTAGGAATTTGGGGCCTCTTATACTGCTGACGATAAATAATAGATAAATAAAAGCTTGAGGATGATAAATCTTTAAGCAGCTCTCCTGCTGCTGTGCAGGACTGAATATAAATGCCGGCATGGGTCGTGGCTGGCCAGGCAGGGCCGGGCCTCTCCTTTCGGGTCCTGGGCCCCCAACTTCCTTAGTTTCTCCCAGCAGGAACTGTTCTCCACCCAGCCCCTTGCCGGGGCTCTGCTTTCTCCCCACCAGTCTTTCACAGGGTCCTTCTTCCCTGCCCTTGTCCCCTTCCCTCCTCAGAGACCCATCTACCCTCCAGCAGCCCCAAACTGCTCCTCTTTCTGAAGGGCCTTCGCTGGGACAGAGCGAGCTCTCAGAAATGTGCTACTGGAGGAGGGCATTGGGCACATCTGGCCTTTTGGAGAGGATGAGGGCTTAAGAGACAGAAACAGAGACAAAGGGGTGTGCAACAGCTCTCTTAAAATATTTCTAAGTCTCTTAGTGGGGCTTAGATGTGTTCATGCAGCTCCCAAGGACGGCATTAACATCAACGGGCAGAATTAACATGGGGAAACACTTTAAGGATATTGTTAACAATTTACTGGTGTCCAACAAAGATCTGGGCACCCAAAGGTGGTAGTGAGGTCCCCGTCACTGGCTACATTCAAGCAGAGGTTGTATGATCACCTGTCAGGGACGTTGCGGAGGAGATTTCTACCCTGGATGAAGTACTGGAGCTCCGAGGGTCTTCCAGAGCTGGGGCAGTGCTCCCTGGGGATGGGCTGTTAAAGGCACCCATTCCTGGTCAGTGGAGGTAGCTGGGATCCTCCACCAGGCTCCCAAGGGTGCTTTTTGGGTGCATCCTGTGTGGCTGAGCCTTGCAGGCTCACGTCTTCATGGCTAGTATTGTCCTCAGCATGCCATCAAATGGCCCTGCCCTCCACAGCTGTTCGGGCCTGGCCAGAGATGCTACAAGCCATCATCTGTACTCCCAAGAGCACCGCCTCCCCTCCTGCCAGCCGCTCCTGCCCTCTGATGGGCTTTGGAAGGAGCCCGGGGAAGCTAGGCTGGCTCTGCTCAGGGCGGGGTGAGGGGCTGGATGTGGGTGTTTTCCACACTCTCCCTGCTGCGGCTGCCCTTGGTGAAGCTGGCTTATGGCCCTCAGCCCCTCTGGACCAGCCTCTGGATCCTGCGGTCCTGTGATCAGCCCCTGGTCTCCTGCAGGCTTCTTGTCTGGAGCTGGTGTTTTTGTTGTCTTGCAAGCGATCAGAGGCCAGATTTTGCTCTCATCAGCTGCTGAAAACATCAGTGATGGGTTTGTTTGTATTTGCCTAATTAGGCGGCGAGCCGTGATACCATCCCAGGGACCCACAGCATCTTCGGAAAGTGCAGGCCCAGAAGTGCAGGTTCTGAGGAAGCTCTAGCTCCTTCCACAGACTCCTTACTCTCTCTTGCTACTCCCGGGGCAGGAAGCAACATTATTGGGATTCTGGGTTCTACAGACAAATTGCCTGGGTTCCAACCTGGTTGGAAGCTCCATCACTTCCTAGCTCTGTTGTCTTGGGTCAGTTACTTTAATTTCTTTATGCTTCCATTTTCTTATCAGTAAAATAGGGACAATGCTAGAACCTTACAGAGTTATCTTCACCCTAACACCATAAGATAGGATAGTCTAGGTAAAGTGCCTGGCACACAGTAAGTAGTCTGTAAATGCTGGTTTAACGTAACAGTGCTGCAGGGCAGCCCAAGAGGGCTCCTCCCATCTTTAGGAGGAAGAGCAGACCAGGTACAAAGGCTTCTGGGGTTAGGAGATAGGGTCCCACGCATTGGGACTGGGCATAAGTTTGAATCAGTTTCTTCCTCAGCTGTGACTTTATTTACCTGCCAAATAAAGGGCGAAATCCTTATTTTTCTCCTTGTGAATCATTGTAGATTTATGAGATCCTGTGAGCTTCTTAGAAGAAAAATGTTCCATCAATATGAGGCAGTATATTTATAAATCACTTCCCTCGACTGTTTTTTCCAGCCTTGGTGACCAGAAAGACAGTGAGGTCTTCCGTTCAGGCATCACTCCTGGTAGACTGCATGGGGCCACACATTTAAAATAGAAGAGGGCGGAGCTGCAGCCGGATGAAGTCCCCCGACGCTGGGCTCCAGTCTCCTTGTAGTTTTAAGTGCTCTGCAAATACGTGCAGAACTGAATTCTCTATTACCCTCACTTTCTTATCAGGCAAGAAACCAGTGTTTATTGAGCATCTGTCATTATTGTCATGATGCTATTTTGGGGGGTGATCAAATACAGAGAAACTTCACACTCGAGTCTGAGTTCATTGGCTCTGCAAGAAGAGGGCTGACCTTTCTATCAACAGACCAAGTTAGAGAGGAAGCAGACCCCAGTTCCATCATTGCCCCCCAGCACGTAGCAGGACCAAATCCTCCATCCCAGAAAGCCATTCATGGAAGTGGATGCCAGAGGGTCAATTATCCACGTGGTGGTGACCACTTTGTGAACCATCCATGGTGTCCTGCGGCCCCCTCTTGCCCAGCAACCCAACAAGACCCCAGTCCCTCACCGAAGCTGAACACCGCTGGCCGGGAACTCAGAGCCTCCTTAACTAGCAGCGTTGAGAGCCACGCGGAGCGTGAACGTATCAGGTTTGGGAGGCTCCTTGTCATTTTCCCTGTCCCTCTGGGGTAAGGGAGTTCAGAGTCCCTGAAATTGGCTGGTTCCCATAATACTTAAATTTTATGGCCGCACAGTATATTTTGGAGCTATTGTGTATTTTATCCCTGCTCAGCTGGGCGGCAGCTCTCAAGCCCTGTGATGCTTTTGACCGTTGCTATAATGTTTCAATATACATTTTTGGCGAGACATAACTCCCATTTTAAAATATTAATTTCCCATCCGTCATGTTCCCAAGTGCGCTTGGATTTTTATTTTTCCTGTAGCTGCACACCACAAGAGAGGCAAAGCTACTTCTCGGTGGCATTCGTATTTTTCTCTCCTTCTCCACCCTAGACGTTCTCCAGTCCCAGGGACACCCACATCCCTCGTTCTGAATTTTATAGTTTATGCTTAGCTTAGTGAACAGCCACATGCCTTCTCTCCCGGGGCGAGAACAGTGATGGCTGACGGGTGAGTGACCTGGAAGATGATCTCATTCTTTTTTCTCCCAGGGGAGAATATGGATTGGAAAGGTGTCCATATGGGCTTATGGGTTGACATTTACAATAGTTAACAGGTGACGGGGCGTGGGCACCAAGCAGGCAGCTTAGATGCCAGTCACCAACAGACACAGGAGCCCATCTTTGCTGAGTACCAGCCTGGGTGGGCTGAATAAGACTTGGAATTTATTTTAAACACTTTTCTTTTCTTCCCATCACATGGTAACCCCTCAAACCAGCCAGGTTTCTTTGACTTTTCAATCTGCTTGGCTCCCTTTAATGGACGGGGGGCAGGAAGAACTGGGCTGTGACTTAGGTGGGGAACATTTTGGACCAAGAAACAAGAACACGGCACTTCTGGAAATCCGACTTTATGAGACACGTGTTTGACCCTGGAATGGACCCTCCAGGGCAACAGTGTGTTAGGTGCAGAACTGACCACGAGAGTGAGGACTGACTCGTATTTCATCAGTCGTCAGAGGGGCCCTCAAGGTCCTGTGGATTCTGGCCCCCGGGCCGGCTTTGCCTGACTCTGCCCGTGGGATCTGCAATGAAAGCTGAGATTTAATCCTCAAACCCCTGTGAAGATGCAGTTTCCTAGGAGGGTGGTGGGTGGGCCGGGGAGGGGCGAGTTCCAGGCCTTTCTGAGGAGACCTGGGGGTACTCACTTGAGAGGTCCCTGCCCACGCCCAGAGCCAAGCCATCTTTGATCCACAGAACGAAGCCATCATATTCGGGGATGGCGCACAGCAGGGTCACCGGCTGCCCCGACACCACGGCCTGGTCCTGGGGCTGCTGGCTGAAGGAGTACACTTGACCTAGGAAGGAAAAAACACAGCAGCCAGTTACTTGCAGAGAGCGGTGCCTGGAGGGCTTCCCCTCAAGTTGTGGGAGCAGAGCCCAGGCTGGCCCAGGGGACCAGGGCCCCCGGAGCGCCTCACTTTCTGCCTGGGGCCCAGCAGTGCTTCCTCGCTGCTCCCAGCTCAATCCTCCGCTTTCAGGAGCCGGCTCCCGGCTGCAGCATCCCTGCTCGTCAATCCTCAGCGCACTCGCGCTGTGGTCCAGCCATCCTCCAGCCCGCACATGGGCCGCGCCCCACTGCGCTTGGGACATGCTGTTCCCCTTTCCACTTCACGCCACTTCCTGGCACCTAGTTCCACGAGAGGGCAGAGGCAGGAGAGAGACCCCCAGCCGGAGGCTGTCTGCAGGGGGTGTGCTTCAAGAGGGCAGCGGGCGTGGGGGTTGGTGTGCTTCAGATAAACCTGAGAATCCAAGAAATAATCTTACTGTTTTCGTGGCTTCCAGGATGGGACTGAGGCCAAATTCAGCGGGATGAGGGGTGGTGTAGTGTGGTGGGTGGTGTGGGTGAGGGAGCAGGTAATTAATTCTCTCCACCTGTCCTCCTGTCCTTTTCTTTTCTGCAGCGGACCCTACCCCAGCCTCACTCTCACTTGGGAGCAAATCACCCAGTGTGACCCCATGCCCTCCCCATTGACGCCTCACTGAACCCGCTAAGCAGCCTGTTCCTATGTTACTAAAGAGACACCCCCACAGTGTGCATAATAGGCCAGGTATTGTTCTGGGATGTAAGAATATCGGCTCATTAACATTTTCACCCTCGCAACAACCTAATAGGTAGGTACTACTTTTATCCCCATTTTCCAGATGAGGAAGTGAAGCCCAAGGAGGGGAAACAGTCACAGGAGCCGTGCATGTTAATTACTCGCCAGGTGCCCCGTACGCCCTCCCTGTGGCTGTCACGGTCCCCACACTGGTCGTGTGGGGCCTTAACAACCCCGTTTTGCGGGGACTCAGCACACAGAGCCCTAGAGGTTCGCTAAGTTGTCCAGGGAGCATCAGGCGTTGGGACCAGGGCTGTGAATCCAAGGCTTTCTGGCTCTAATGACTGTGTCCTCATCTCCCGAGCTGTGCTGAGTGCAGAGCCCTGTGCCTGGTCCTGGATCGGGAGGGTGCTGAAGAAGGAGGGTGCTGTGACCCACGCACGTTCCCTGGGAGTCCACAGTTGAGTGGACAACAGGACACGGGACACTGATGTCCACTGAGCTCCTGGCCCACAGTGCCATCTGTGTTTCACAAGCCGTCCCTCTTGTAACCGTGTAATTACAGTTTGGAGCAGAACTATTTCCATTTTATAGCAAAGAAACCCAGATCAGAGAGGCAAAGTAACTTGCTGGAGGTCACACAGCTAACGAGTAGGGTTTGTCTGGGGTTCATGAATTCTAGGCCTGGATTCTTTCCCACACCCTGATTTGCACATACAGATACACAGCCCAGGAAAACTGGACCTAGTGGGCAGGCTGCTGCCACGGCCCCTCCCCCCCCCACCCGAGGGAGTCAGGGATGGCCACGGAGGTCCTGGACAATGACACTTGCCCATCTTGGGGATACAAAATCCCCAGACTCGGACGACAGTTAGGGCCAAGCTCTCAGCGGCAGATGGCCCTAAGAAGGGAGACTGGTGTGTGGCTCCGAGAGACGCTGGGATGGTGGCAGAGGAGAGACAGAAGGCCCATATCGGAGAGTTTGTGGCAGGTGGGAAGGTAGCTGATGAGATCTTGGCTGGGTCTCTGAGGCATCTCATTAAAAATCAAATTGGCCCTGAATTGTGGGAGTAACACTTTTTATTCTGATTTGAGCTTTACAAATTAGATTTCATAGGACATTTTAATCAGCTATATGTGGAGGTTCCCCCCCCATCTCTTCAAGTTCTCTGTTGTAATTAGACTGTTTGTGGCACCAAAACAAGAGAGAGAAGGAGGGAAGAGATGAGAGCGAAAAGCTGGAGGCGAAGGGAGATTCTGGAGAAGGAGCGAGAGGGCGAGAGGGTGAGCAGAGCAGGAGAGGAACAGGGGGGAAGGAAGAAAAGCGAGAGAGAGAGAGAGATGGAGGGAAGACGTCAGGGAGGAGAGGAGAGGGGGCGGGGAGGGTCTGGGATGCAGGGAGAGGGTGAGTGGGCGGGGAGACGGGTCCTCTCCTAGGCTCCTTCCCCAGGCTTTAATGATGATTTCACAGCACATTCTTTTATCTTAGAATCTTTCTGGCAAGAAGGACAGTATCAAGACAGCTGCAATAGCTTGCAACGACTGTGTTAGCAGAGAGAATTATCAGGTTGTCAGTGGGGAGCTGAGGGGGTTGGAATGAGCAGGTCCTGCAGCAGGGCGCCTGAGCCCTTGGGATGCTCATGAGCAGGGAGGCCTGAGATGGGAACTGGCCCATTCTCCCCGCTCCCGATCCCGCTTCTGCTTGGTGTTGGTGAGGGTCCCTGAGAAGCTGGGCTCAGGAAGCATCCTGCGGAGGAGCGGGCAGGGGCATGGGCGAGAAGCCCGAGGGTGGTGGTGAGAGGCAGCTGTCTGTAGGGACGCCTGGACTAGTTCAAAGACCAAAGGATTTGGAGTGAGCGAGTGGAACAGGAGAGAAAGCCTCGGTGCAAACTCGCACTGGAGCCTGATGTGGGGAGCAGGGCGCTGATGTCCCTGTGTCCCCTGCAATCCCCCCTCGATCCATGCTCAGAGGTCAGGTCAAAGTGGTCAGGAGACGGTGGGGGTGTGCTCACCCCACCCCCACCGTCTCCCTGGGCACGTTGGCCAGACCTTTGCTCCCGCAGCAGGTGGAGGTGAGGTGACAACTGCCCCTGGGATTAATCCCATCCAGACCTGGACAAGAACGTTAGGGCCATTTGGTGAGCTTGCTTGGCTTTTACAGAGCCCAGGGCACGGCCGCTCTCACTTGTTCCTTCAGAGGGGGAGCAGCAGGGATGGGGAGGCTGAGTAACACCCCCAGGGATGCTCAGCAGTCCAGGAGCAGGTGGAGTAAGGAGGCGTCCATCACCACCCCTGCTCCTGAATTCGGGACAGTCCCGCTGAAGTCCTGCCTGCCTCATGCAACGCCCAGGACGTTCAGCAAAACTTGCTGAGAGTCTGTGCGTGGCCACACTTAACCCAAGTCCTGAGACTACCACGGAGAAAGTAATGGGTCTCATAAAAAGGTCACATAAGGTTCTTTTGGGGTTTAAATAAAGGTCTGCTGCAAGCATGGGGCGGGGGAAGAGACAGAGGGGCTTCCTGCAGGAGGAATCAGGAAATGGGGATGAGATGGAGGAGAGATGTCATTCTGGGGCAGGAAAAGCACAAGCAAAGGCGTGAGTGATGGGTAACCCAGGTACCTGCTTTGAGTACCTAACTGAAGGGTCACCTACCAGAGCTGGGTCCTAGACAGTGGGAAAAACACAAGGTCAGGCAGGCCTGGGAAGGAACTCCAGCCCTATCACTAGCGGTATGATCTGGGGCACTTTCCTCACTCACGCTGAGCCTCGCTTTCCTCATCTGTAAAATGGGGTGACATACCTCCTTTGCCAAACTGCTGTGAGGATGCGAGGCCTCACGTGGAAGTGATCCGGGCACGTGCAAAGTGCTTCCTCAAGGTTGGTTCTAATTTTCATCACCATTCATGAGCCTTTCCTGAGCCCAGGACTGCTAGGACTGGAGCCAGAGCAGCCCCTGTCATGACAGGTCCCAGAGCCGGGCAAGGAGGCTTTGCAAATCTGAAGTTGGCCCGATTGGAATCTGCTTCTTCCCGTGAGTCACGCAGGTGAGAGATGTGAGCATTTGATCCTCCCGCAGCTCTGCCTTTGCCGCGGCCCCAGCCAGCTTCAGCCTCCCGGAGCTGCCTGGTCAGCCATGCAGAAAAGGCTCAAATGTCACCGTCTGCTCTGTTATTAGTGACCAACTGGGGAAGGATCAAGAATACCTGCACCGGGGATATTTGTCGCCAGCTTTCTCCCTGCCTGGAGCACGCAAATTGCCTCTTATGAGATTAAGGGAAGCCGCCCAGGTCCGGAGAAGCAAGCAGATGGGAGGAAGGGAAGGAGTGAGTCAGCCCCCTGCCCAGCTGGCACCAGAACAAGGCCAGGTGGGGTGGAAGGGACCAGGGCAGGATGGCTCAGATCCCACCTGGAAGCCCAAGTCTCGACTTCGGCTGTTTTCCTGCTGCTCAGCACAGGACCAGCTCCTAATGCAGGAGAATGAGCTTTGGGGAATTTCCAGAATGCCCTGTCGTGACCCACTCGGGGGAACGAGATTGGGGGTGATGGGGTTATGTCCTAGCCCCTGACTGACTGATTGTGACGGGGAGTGTAGTGGTACTGGTGATATGCCACGGGCCACAGGCGGGGGCGAGTCCCACCCAGGTCCCACCCTGACAGCCTCCAGGACCCCTGGCCGGGTGTGGGGCTGCAGGGGAGGGAGGGATGTGTCTTCCGTGACAAGGAGCTTAGTGTCTGGAGGAGACACATATGTGCACAGGGAGCTAAAATAAAAGGTGTTGTATAAAGTGAGGTATAAAGGAAGTCCCAAGGATGTAACAAAAAAACGGACTCAGAGATACAGAGAACAAACTAGTGGTTACCAGCAGCGAGTGTGTGTGTGTGTGTGTGTGTGTGTGTGTGTGTCTGTGTGTGGGGCAAGACAGGGATAAGGGATTAAGAGGCACAAGCTACTGTGTGTAAAATAAATAAGCTACAAGGATGTATTATACAACACAGCGAACAGAGCCAACGTTTTATAGTAACTATAAATGGAGTATAACCTTTAAAACTTGTGGATCACTATGTTGTACGCCTGAAACTTATATAATAATAATGACAATAATAAAAAGAAAGTCCTAAGAAGAAAGATTTTTCCTTCTGAGGGGCTTCACGGAAGGGTTGGCTTTGGAAATGGCCTCGAAGGGGAAGCAAGGAGGGAGAAAGTTCCCTGGGGTGGGGCCCAGGGTAAGGGACGCCTGGGCGCCAGAATGTGCTCAGGGAATAAGAGCACGGATGCCCCCCGGTCCAGGCTTGATCTCTGGCTCTGCCATTAGAGATGTGCGCCCTGGGAAAATTTCTCAGTTGCTCTGAACCTCAGTGTCCCCACTGGGTGGCCTCCAGTGCTTGTCAGATGTTTGTGAGAATAAATCAGGACACTTTGAGGAAAGTGCACGGAGCCCTGCGTGCCCTCCACCCGGCAGCTGCTGCTCTCGCCACGAGCCTGGTGGGACTGGTGCAGGGATGTGTTTACCAGGATGCGTATCGCGAGAACGTGGGAGGTCTGGCTGCGTGGGCCCTCGAATGCACGCTAAGAAGTTTGCACTTAATGAGAAGTCATCAGACGTTTGGACCCACAGGCTCAGATCTGAGTCTCAGAAGGATCGCAGCAGCCACTGTGAGGAGGATGGATGAAGCAGGGTAATATGAAGGTAGGAAGACCGATCAAAGGGATTTTGCTCATAAGGGCTCAGGCTAAAGTTTATCCATGGAAAGAAGCACATGGACTTAGGAGCCACTGAAGGTCGAATTGTAGCATTTGATGCTGGATGAGGAAGATGGAGGAGGAAAGGCCCCCTCTCCCTGGCCTGCAGGGCGGGGTGAATAGGTGACTAGTGGAGCCATTTTTGTCTCAGGAGAAGAAGCAGGCTGAGGGGCAGTGAGCTCAGTTGTAATATGCTGATGGAGAGGAGCCCCGAATCACTCGGGAGAAGATGCTCTCGATGTAGTTGGGTCCAAGGGTCTGGAGGAAGAAGGTGGGATTCACTCGCACCTACTGATCATTCACTATGGCTCAGGCAGTGGACAAGAGCCTTACAATGTGTCCTCTCATGTGGTGTTGACCTGAGAACTCACCTTCAAATGTGGAAAGTTATAGTCATTGATGTGACTGTCTAAGAGGGACTTGGTTGCTCCAGGTAGGGAGCAGTGGGAGCGACAGCCTTGGGTGGCACATCTAGCTCCTGTCAAGGTTTGCACAGGCTTAGAGTCCCATTGGGCTGGAGAGAGGTCAAGCATCTCCCTTTGGACCAGGACTGGAAATACAGCGAAGCCAGAAGAACAAACAGGGGTGGAAGATGGGCCTTTTCCATCGCCTGTTTCTCCTGGGGCTCTGCTGGGAGAGAGGCTTGCAAACACTTCCAGCCCCAGCATTGCCATTGGCAGCTGTTGGTTGCCTTGATTCTGATACACAGGTGAGGAGAAGCTTGCCAATACTATGAACATTCCAGACATTGTGCTGGAGTTTTATTGGGCTTACACGGGAGAGGCGGACTGCGCTCCCCAGGGCTGGGTGAGGGGCAGCAGTTCTGAGGGCGTCCCACCTCGCACCTTCCCTGAGCTCGGGCCGCTGGGCAGCCTGTGATTCTCTCGGCCTCCCAGGTCTCTCCTCAGGACGCACAGTCCGCCAAGGTTGTCCTGGACAGCATGGGGCTTTAATGAAAAACAATGGGGCTGGCTGTGGCAGGGTGACTCCAAGGTCACTATAAATCCTTCGCCTCCTGATTATCAGCCTATGGCCCCAGCCAGAGGCTGCACTGTGCTCATTAGTGGCCAGGAGAGGTAATCCCCCATCCATTCAGCCGAGTTCTGGCTGCCAAGAAGACACTGATAAGAGCTGCTGGAAATACTGGCATGTCGGTGCCAGTGAAACAGACCATCCATCCCTGCCTGCGGTCATCCTGGGGTCTGACCGAGAGGGGACGGGCAAAGCAATGGGGGCTTTGGTGGTGACGGTGGGGGAGGGTAGAGATGGGAGATGCTCAGGCAGCCCGTGAAGGCTGGGGCTCTGGGATGCCCTCTCAGGCCTGCTGCTGGCTGGCCAGGGGCCCAGGCTAAGCCCCGTTCTTTCTCTGAGTCTCAGGCTCTTGTGTCTTCGGGACTGGAATATGTGTTCACTGAATCACTGTTGGGGGAGGGAGCAGCGTGAGATAAAGAAAGTGGTACTAAAGAGCAGTTATGAACTGTCGTTAGCCTGACAGGTAGCTGTAGGCATCGGCTACGGGCAGATCGAGCTTCTCCGGTGCCCTCTTAGAGCGCGTCAGCTTGGGAACCACTGGGATAGGCTGGAGGCAAGGCCGGGGATCACTGACCCCACGATGTCCAGCAAGTCTTGTTCCCATTTGTAAGAGATACTGTCCAGACATAGGAAGCCATGCCCTGGCCACGTGCACCCAGGCCCAGAAGGTACCAATTTGGTGCCACCTCTGCCACCTCTTAGCTGCGCCCTTGTGTGACCCTTCCCATCTCTGAGATTCAGTTCCCATCTGTAAATGCAGGGTTTGAACTAGAAGTCAATCTGTTTGGCCCGGATTGAGCCAATCGAAATGTTCTGAGTTGTGATTTATCCAGTCTTCTTTTGGGGAGCCCTAGGGCTGAAAAGAAGAAAATGAAGCACAAGGAAGGAAAAGCAAATCTCCCAGGGACACTCGGTCTGTTGGGGAAAGATCTGTGTCCTAAACATCATTAAAAAAAGACCAAACATCTTAAAATATCATTTTATGCTGGTATAGGCCTTGCCAGTTGGAAATTGTGCTAAAACTTCTATGTGTGTGAGAATCACCTGGGGAACTTATGGAAAATACAGTTTCCTGGGCTTTAAGACAGAAATTTCAAGACAGTGGATCTGAGCTGGGCCAAGGAATCTGGATTTTAACAGCTTCTCAGGTGGTTTTTGCTTCACATCTGAGAAGCACCATTGTATGCAAACAGCATGGGCTCAGAGGGACTGGGCTCTTGCCAGTCTCGGCTCGGCTGCTGTGTGACCTTGGTCAAGCTGCTGTCTGTCTCTGAACATCCCTTGGTTTTCTAGGCTGCACAGTGAAGACACTGGATGAGGTCAGTAGCTTTCATATTTTTTTTTGTCTGCATCCTTTTGTTGCTAGAATCGCGTGTGGATAAAGTGGCTGCAGACAAAGCTGAGGTGGAGCTGGAAGGACGGAGTCCTGCGCCGTGGCCCCCGTGCAGTGGACCCCAAGGTCCCTCTGTGGATGCTCATGGAATCAGAAGGACCTGGGCAGTTTTGCTGGTCCCCAGGTGTAACAGGAAGGACAACCTTGCTGTACCCACTGAGAGGTGCAAAGCAGGCCCAGGATCCAGACTGCACTGTGGCTAATGGAGGCTGGACTTGAAGCATGAGTTACTTCTGTGTCACTCACTAACCCTGCCTTGGGGACCATGATTGCGACCTGCTGTTTACAGAGGAATCTTCTCCTGCCTGCTGAAGTCCTTCCCAATGGGAAGCAGAGCATCTCGGTGCATGTTCTGAATTCCTCCCCTCTTGGAGCCTGCATACAGTCAACTCTTAGTGATCCTTGTTAATGGAGAGGAGCAAGGATGTGAAGAATCCAAAATGGTGGCCATTCCAAAATAACAAATAATTGTAAGTAACATTTATCTTCAATTTTGGAATGCATTTGGGTATTTGTGTTTGAATATGGATGTGTTTGAGGTTCTGGGCATTTTTCATACTTAAAAAAAGTCACAAAAAGCCCAGTGATGGAGCTCCCTCCTGCCTCCTGCTCAGCTGGGTGGAGAACATCACCCCTGGTACTGGCCCACTCCACCCTTCCCAGCTCGCCGTCTCTACGGCTCACGCCTTCTCCAGGAGGGGACGGGGATCTTAGCTAATTTTGCCTTTAAAGGACTTGCATTCCCTTTGGGCCCTCATGCAAATAAGAACAAAATAGGAAGCTGTGAAATGTTAACAGAGGACTTCATTAAGCAATCTTGGCGATGGCATTTGCCAGGAATGGGGACAATTTGCCAACAGATAATTGAGAGCTAACTACATATGTGTCCTAATTAAAAAAGTCATTCTTCTTCTCACGGCCCTGGGGTTCTGGGTCCCATCTTCCAACTGCTTTAGGATATTAACCACAACTAATTGAGTATACACTTTCTACTCCACAAAGTTCTTCACATACATTATTTTACTTAATCCATCCTTCTGACACCCAGCTGAGAACACTCTATAATCAGCTGTGATGTAGACACTCGAAGGCCAAGGCTCAAAGCCAAAGTCCCACTGCAAGTGTGTGCCCCATCCCAGCCCTCTTCTGTGTCACCATCACCTAATCTCTCCTGTTGCCACCTGGCAGTGGCCTTGGCAAGGGCTGGGATTATCTGCATCAACCCTGAGAATGCAACAGCCAAGGAAACAAAAGAAAATGAACATGCAATTACTGCCCCCGCCTTTGTTTTGATTGTATGAAGTGGAGATGTTGGAAAAGGAGAGATTTTGTACTAGAAGCACCTTGAGAGGAAAATGAGGGAGTGTGCATGCTGCTGGGGATGCCGGATGGGCTGAGCGGTTTTCTTCCTTTCCAGGAGGCTTAGGCTGGGTCCCTGAGCTCATGTGTCATAGAAGATGAGTTGGTGGTGGGAAGGATGGGACCGGCAGGCATAGAGCTCCTTGGAAGCAGTAGCCTCAACTCCAGGCGAGATATTTTCACATCAACAATCCCAAAGGGTAGAGCAAATCCTTCTCATTTTTTATGGATTAGGAAATAGAATCTCAGAGAGGTTAAGAAACCCATTCAAGATCACACAGTGTGTGCTGGAGGCTGGTATTTGAACCATCTGACTCCAGTTCTGGGCTTTTGTTTACGAGACAGTCCCTGGTAAGCGCAGAGGGTGTTTGAGCTGTGTGGTTTCCTCTTCAGGAAGCAGAGGTGACTACTGCGTCCCCCAGCTGCCCCCAGCTGTGCTCCAAAACACACATGAAGCTGACGGGACATCTGCTTCTTGCCGCCGGGCACAGGCCCTGTCCCGCCTGCAGACCACAATCAGCCAGAGAAAACGCTGAGCCTCCCAGGCACCCTTAGGCCTGAGATCAGCCCCATGAATGACAATTTAGGGCAAAAGTCGCCCACACCCAGGCAGAGGCATGGCCCACTCCGCTGCATCTTTGCTCAGAAGCCCTTTGCAAAGGCCAAGTCCTTGAAATAGATTTCTTAGTTCAGTCTGGGGTCTTGTGAGTAATGACTTCCATCCCCTTCACGGCTGGAGCCTTGGGCCTTGGCAACAGCCACTGTGATGTGGAGCCTCCTCCGTTGTAAGACGACTCAAGGAGGACAGCGGGTGCCCAGCCAGGCCCTTCTGCTGGGCCCAGGATCGGGGCAGCCAATGGGGGGCTTCCCTGGAGACAAGGCCCCACTCCTGCCTGCCCTCTGGGGATGTCTCTGTTTTCCAGCCTGGAGTGGCACTGGATGAGCCGACAGCTCCCTCTAATAGGAGAGCTACTCATGGCTTCACTGGAGGGAACAGGGCGGCTTTCTAGGCTTCTCCCTGAGATGCAACAATATCTGGTACCACTTGGCGTCTTGGGGAGAGAATTCATGTCTGTAATTAGTTACTGTATATCACCGTTAGTGCTCCGCTCAGGATTTACTGGGCAAATACCGTTTAACTGCACAATAACTACAGGTCCTTGCTGCTTATTGGGTAATTTACTAAGGCTGGGAGAATGGGGCAGGAGGGACTCTGAATAGGAGGTATTGTAACCCCTTGAATCAAACTTTATGAGTTTGGGTTTGGCAGGGAGGCGGCAGCTGGTAGCCAGCTCTCATTGCTTTGTTTTGCAGAGTTGGCTGGCAGACTGCTTCCTTCCCTTTATTTATTGCAGGAGAGGTCTGAGACTGGGGTCTGGGGCTGCCCGGGGCTGCCTGGGGCTACTCAGGGCCTTTTGGTAGAGAGGGTCTTTGGCAGAACACAAAGGAACTCAGCAGGAACCGAGCAGCAGGAACCAGGCTTGCTGTCCTGGGGGCTCCATCCAGCCCTTCCATTCATTCCCTCCATCAAGCCTCTTTCTGTATCCGCGCCAGTGGGTGGGGAGTACAGGGAACTGTCCATGGCGGCAGCATCCAGATAATCCTGAACCCTCTCTTCTCTTACAAGTGCCATGTTGGTTGGGAAGCGGTCATTCCTGGACACTTCCCAGCCTTAATCTGCTTGAGCAAAGTCTGTCTTTGTTTGGCCGTGCACTGTCTAAACTCCTCTAACCTATTTAGACCACAGAGAGGGGAAGGGACACAATAATGAAAAACGCAACGGGCAACATTGCCTTACGCAATCTAATAAATTACTCGGTACCCAGCTGCCAGCTCAGACTAAGCCCAATATTGCCTGCAGTAATTATTTGGATCAAATGCAGTTTATCTGCTTCATATTTGTGCTTCTGTGCTCAGTGGTAACTTATAAATGTCATTGTGGTGTTTATTTGTTATAATGAAACTTAATGGCATTGGAAGCCAGGAGCAGAGCTGGTGCGGCGGCAGGTTTAAAACAATCTCTTCATCTCTGGAGAACGGATGAGCCAAGATAACATGGAAGTGCCCTACAGGGAAGAGGTTTGCAGGGATGGTTGTGTCCTCGTGCTGTGTGGTGGACAGAGGGAGCCAGAAGCCACCTCCAGAGGCGTCCATCAGGAGGCAGAGGAGACCTGGCTGGGTTTAACCTTGGCACTGCCCAGTCTGTCCTCGCTTCATCTTCTGAGGGTGTTTAAGGGAGAAGTGTTCAATCTTTGCACCACCCGACGGCTGGCCCAGAGATGAAGGTTGCCCAGGGGTCTTGGGAGGCACAGGTCTTGATGGATGGAGACAGAAATTAGCACTTCAGGGCGAATGCATTAAGGAGGATGGACAATCAGACCTCTTAAAAGAGTCTTGGGAGAGGGGAGGGGGGTTGGAAAACAAAGGGAGAGTATCCTGAAGGATACCAAAAGGGGATGGCAAGGCTTCTTCCTTTGGGTGAGGAAGTGGTGCTGCCAGGGGGAGTTCGAGGCATGAACAGAACAGGGAAGAGATGGAGGGGTGGCGGCAGAGTGACCACTGACTCTGCAGAAGCACAGACAAAAATGGGTGAAGAATGAAGAGTTTTGGCTACATACAGCCTTGGACTCTGCCATTTACTAGTCGGAGGGCTTTGGACAAGTTCTTTATCTTTCCCGAGTTTCATTTCGTCATGTGGAAAATGGGAGTAGTAACAGACACCTCTCAGGATTGTGGTGATGATTAAACGAGGTGATGTGTATAAAGTGATGAGCGTAGCGTTTAGCACACTGTGGTCGTGGCAGTGATTGGCACCTGGTGGATGTTCAGTAGCGGTCTGTTGAGTGCATAAACGCATAGTAACGCCCCCCACCTGTGTGCATTGCAACACCTTCTCCCAAACAGCCGAGCTTGGATTGAGACCTCACAGCCATGCAGAGCTGATTGTGTTATCACCCCCATCTAACAGTGTGCAAGTGGAGGCTCAGGGTGGTGACAGTAACTTGCCCAAGGCTACCCAGCTGGTGTATGGAGTGGGCACTGGCTCTCCTGTCTTCCAGGACAGGATTCCCTCAGCCAGTCCGTGATGGACAGCTCCCCATCCACGCTGGGGGCCGAGCTCTTCCCTCTCTACTGGCTGCCCTGCTCCCTGGAGCCAGCCATGAGCCTGGACCTGTGCTGGTTTCCCAGCTGAACCTGCAGGCAGAGGCGAGGCGGGGTGGGGGTTGGGGTGTCTTTCTGTCTATTTCATCCTAATACTACATTTAACGTTCACTCATGAAACATTCATTTTCTCCCCTCAGCGACATGCTCATACAAGTCTCCTATCATCATAAATATGGATGAAAATTATTAGTCATTGTTATTTCTCCCACTAGCCAATCCCCCCCCAACACATCTCCTGTTTTGGTCTCAGCACAAAAAGGGCTGAATTGAGGGTATTAACCTGGACAGTAATAATCATGCCTTGCATTTTATGGTACTTTGTACTTTCTCAAAGGACCTGTACAACCATTGTGCATATTTTATCATGGAAACAAATGCATGGAAGAAAGAGGGATAGCATCATGAGTACACCCATTTTGCAGATGAGAAAATATAGGTCAAGAGAGATCACGACCAAGGTCACATGCCTATTCAGGAACAGAACTTTTTATTTAAAAAAATTTATTATTATTATTATTATTATTGTTATTGTTATTATTATTATTGTTATTATTATTATTAGCCTCCTAATGAAATGTTCTCAGGGAAACTGAGTATGTTTGTTTCATGTGAATAAACAATAGCGTCCTCTTTCATGTCCTCTTTCACAGCACCGTTTACTTTATGGTTTGTAGAGAGTTTTCATCCCTTTTATTTTATTGGTTCTCATGAGGCAGGCTTAATTTATTCTCATTTGACAAAGAGTTAGTGGCAGATCTGGCCTTAAAACATTATTTCCCTAAGTGGATTCCAAGAAACCCTAGCCCTAATACACACAGGAAAAATATTCTGTGGTCAAGTAAGTTTGGGAAACTCTGAGGACCTTTTGGCGTGTTAAAGGCTCTAGGAGGTTCTGTAGGAGAGATGTGATTCATTAGGGCTAACCCAGCTTCTCCCCCACCTTATTTACCATGCAGCCTGTGTTTCACAGAAAACCTATTAACATGCTGCAGAAATGCTGCTCCAGGGAGAATTGTGTGTGTGATCCCTCCTCCGCCACATTTTCTGAGGCAGTGGGGTTTGGAGCAGGGCTGGGAGAGGAGAGCCGGGAGGGTGAGGACTGGCAACAAGCATGCTTGTGGGGACCGTTAGAACTGAAGTGCCCCCACCCCAGGCTGCCTCTTCTCCTTCCCGTACCCCCAGGGCAGTGACTTCCAGATAATTCACTCAGTATTAGGCGCGGTCAGTCCAGCTCACATCTGGGGCAGATCAGAGGGGCTGCCTGACTGGCTGAGTAGGGGTCTGTGGGCAGTGCAATGTGGCGAGATGGGGGAGAGGGCTGCCCTTGGCCATGGGAAGAAGTCTTTATGGATATCCAGCAGGTCATGTATGCCCTTGATGGTGATGGAGCAAATCAGCCCACCCCCATCTCCCAAACACACCAAGCTTCCCGTGGCTGAGCAGAAGTAAGAGGACCAGGGTTTGAATCTCAGGTTTACTGGGTAATAGCTACATGCCTTTGGTAGATGACTCAATCTTTCTGAGCCTCAGTTATGTCATCCTCAAAATGGAGGTAGCGCCACCTACCTTGTGATGTCGTGAGGATTAAGTGACATGTGTGTGAAAGTGCCTCCCTAGCCTGTGCCTTCTCAGGCTGGCCCCCCGTCACCCATCCCACTTCGTCAAAGTCCCCCCGGCATTACTCCCGTCAGAACAAGTGGCCTCCCTGCCTCCCAGAGCCTCTCACCTGCACACCCCATTAGCTCTCCCATCACCCTGCCTTCTGCTGTTTCACTATGAGCCTGTCTCCCCATTGGACTCAAAATTCCCTCAGGTCTGTAGCCAACTCTGTCAGTGCCCCACCTGATCCCTCAGGCCGACTCCCAACCACCAGACTCTCCCACCCTTCTCCCGAGGTCTTTCTCTTCCCCTGCAGAGGCCACTCTGTCCTTGCAAAGAGCAGGTCAGAAGTGCCGGGGAATGAACAGCGCAACCCACGCAGCCCTCAGCCAGTGACTGACGAGAGTGCTGTCTAGATACCCTGTTCCTTGAGTGGCTTAACTGCGAGGCGTGTATTTCGCAGCACTTCCCAGAGCCTGCCACTAGGATTAGGCTCTGGCCACCCACCATGTGGGGGGCCTGACGGTGCCCCTGCATTGGCCACCTTCTCTTTCTCATGTCAATTCCCTATACTCCTTCTGGCACTTTCTGCACCTCCCAGGTTGGTCCTCGCCTAGGGTCTGCTTCTGGGGGAGCCCGAGCCAAGATACGGGCGTCCTCCACGTCCCCCACTGCACCAGGCACACAGTGGGAGTCTGGGAAATCTCTGAACCAGACAGGAGGGAGCTATAGGCCCAGGCGCGTGGAGTGGATGTCCTACTACAGGCTGGCCGAGAGGGGGCGCCCGAGGACCCAGGGCGGGATGGCTGTGCCTTCCACTCCTCTGGAAGGCCCTGCCTTCTCTGGACCTGCCCGACCTGACGCTCTGGTCAAACCCAGGCAGGTGCAGAGGACCTGCGGTCTAGCCAGCATCCTTTCTCAAAAGAGAAGAGCTTGGTGTTGTGTTTCGAGACCCTTTCATGAGTAATGGCTGAGAAGCCTGCTCTTGTACTAAAATAGTGGTTATTCCTGGTACGTTTGACTTGGAGGTGGAGCGGGGCATTGCATTGCTCTATTTATCCCACAGTCTGTACGCAGTTACTGAAACTGTCACCGTGTCCTATATTCCACAGGCCATTATGTGTATTTCAAACCATTATATAAATGGACTTGATTTGGTACTTCTGAATGTCATTAAACTCCTCCCATACCAGTCACAACACAGTTACCATAGAGACGAATACACTTGAGGAGGGAAGGCACAGGGAAGAAAGCAGATGGATTGGGGGGCAATGCGCCTGCCGATGACTATTTCCAGAGCGCAGGGCCCTGCCGTGTGACACGGCCACTCTCTGGAGATGGGGCGAGCGCCTTCAGATTTTTATTGACTCTCCTCTGATAAAAGGTCTGGATAATTCATCTCAGCCTGAACCTGCTCATTCCGGCACGTGGCTCTAAAACTTTATGGCACCGCAGGCCATTAAGCACCCTCATTTATTCAGACTCTCCCACCCTGGGGAGGAGGGTGGAGGGAGGGTCTCAGTATTCAGCGAGGAAGCTTTTGAGGCAGCTGAGGATGGAGAGGGGGAGGCAGAGAGAGGAAGGAATGCCTCCTCAGGACCTAGTAGCTGGCAGAGGGAGAGGCTCAGGGTTTTGGCCAGTGGCTGCCACCTGTCACTCTTTCCCAGTGTCATCAGTGCAGTTAGAACGACAAAACTGTAGACTCTTGGGGTGGAAGGGGTGTTTTACATTTGAAACTCCTTTATGAGAGCCTGGCTGAGGAGCTGCCCACGGCCTTGGTAGGCAGTGAGTTTCCTGTCTTGGAGGGATTCAAGCGGACGCTGCCATGCTCTCTTATAATAAAATTTGCTCACAGGGCTCAGCTCAGATATCACTTTCTCCAGGAGGCTGTCTTGGGCATGATTCACTTGGCTGACAGTTTGACTGGATTCCCCTTCTCTGTTTCCA
Source organism: Camelus dromedarius (assembly GCF_036321535.1). Classification (NCBI taxonomy): domain Eukaryota; kingdom Metazoa; phylum Chordata; class Mammalia; order Artiodactyla; family Camelidae; genus Camelus; species Camelus dromedarius. Next base: position 15,022,447 of record NC_087469.1, read on the forward strand.
TGGCTCTGGACACACCTGGTTGCAGCAGTTATGACACTGTGCTGTGATTGCTATGATATCCTTGGGGACAGGGGTGGCGTCTTTACATGCCAAGGGCCCAGCACAGTGCTGGGCACAGGGCTGGCACTCGATACATGGTTGGTGAATGAATGAGTGCATAGCACCTCAGTATTCAAAAGTATTTTTGTGCATTGGTACTTGGCAGGGATGTTGCGTCATCAGAAGAGGTTGTGGACTGGAACTTGGATCCCTTCTGGTCTTAAGAATCTTTGATGATATGGTTCTAAACCTGCTCTGACTACGCCTGGGATTTGAATCTAGATTTCTGTGGCTCCCAAGTCACATTAAGCATACAAACTGCGAAGCTAAGGAGAAAAACAAACACAAAACAACCACAAAATCAACTTGATGTGAAATATATCTAATCTCTCCAAGTGGAGGACAAAGTTCCTAAGGACAAAGACTGTGTCCAGCCTCAGCAGCTCCTGTACCCAGCACAGTATTGGGCTCCTAGAGGACATGTTTTATGTATGTATCAAAGAACCTACCTCCCTTTCTTTTTTTTCCCAGAGGTCCTTGCTTCTTGTCTCTTTCAAAACATGGCCTCAAATCCACTTTTAGCAGGCAGACTTCCCTGAAGGATATGCTCAGCCTGTCATGCCCAGACATTCAGGACTTGGCACAGGGAAGTGGGAAGAGAGCTGGACTTAGGCTCAGAAGCCTGGGTTCAAGCATTCGCTCTATCGCTTGCCAGCTGTGCTACTCCGGGTAAGCCACGTCACTTTCCTGAGTCTCGGCTTCCTCTTTTCCAAGTGGTTCCTGATGTTTCTTCTAGGAGTCTATGATTCTCAAGTCGTCCAGCCCCCACACCCTGGGAGCCACTGACCAGAGGCAGAAAAGTTCACTGCCCTCGCTCTTCTTTCAAACTCTTCTACTCTGTGCAAACATGATGCTAGGCTCCTGGGAGACAACAGAGAGCAAGCAGAACTTGCAGACTGGGAGGGGAGACAGGCATGAGCCAAGTAACTGCAATATGAACGTCCATGTGCAGACTGAGCTAAGCCCTCAGAGGGAAAGGAATAGGGTTCTGTGAAAGCATGTAACACAGGAACTTGATCTAGATGGGAGGGGTGGCTCCAAGGAGGTGTCACTGGAGAAGTGATACTTGAACTGGGATCTGAAAGATGAGCAGGAGTCACTACGTGAAGGGTTTGGGGATGGCGTGTGGCGAATGTGGCCACTATCCCAAGAGGAGGGACCAGTGTAGACAAAGGCTATATTGCAGGCGGGAGCGTGCCGTGTTGGAGGAGCTGAAAAAAGACCCATGTTTGTTCTAGAGAACAGAGTGTTAAGGGGGCAAGATGAAGCCAAAGGGGTTGGTAGGAACCAGATCACATACAGCTTTATAAAACATGCCAAGGATTTGGGTATTTTTCCTAACGGCAATAGAAAGCCATTGAAATATGTTCAAGAGGAATGTACACGTTTGGATTTGCATTTTGAAATATTGCTCCGGCTGAAGTGAGGAAAATGAACTGGGAGGGAAGGGGCCGGGCACAATGGAACCAGTTAGGCGAACACAGCTGCACTCCAGGTCAGGGAGGGCAGGGTGGCGATGGGTAAGGGTGGTGGCCGTCGGATGGACAGAGGTGGATGGATTCAAGAGACAATGAGCAGGTACCATTTCTAGGTCTTGGTGAGGACTGGCTATGGGTGTGAAGGGAAAGGAAGTCTGAAGGAGCTTGGCTTGGTCTACGGTCTAGGTGGCCCCCAGTCCCCCTCAGAGAAGCAGGTCTCCCAGTAGGAATCATGGCCTGAGGAACCAACATGGGTGAAAGCTTGGGATCCCCAATCAGATCGTGGCAGGAGAATGGAAACGGCGGGCCCTTTGTTCCAAGGCGCCGAGTGAATTAAATAACAATCATACAGTGCCCTGGAAATCTGAGTCTTGCCATAAATAATAAACAGGGACGTTATACAAATAACCAGCTTTGCAGCCCCAGTGGAAGAAAACGCATCAGTAAGAAAAATGAAGTAAGAAAAAACACACCCCAAAGCCCCAGCTAACAAAATGACAGTATCAGCCAGCATCCCGGGGGCTCTGGCAGGCAGTAAAGGGACGGTCTCAGGAAGATGACTGCGGGCCTTGAGCGTGAGCCAGACTGCGGGGGGTGGGGGGGCACAGGCAGACGGGGAGGGGCTCCTGTGTCACCAGAACTACTCTCTCCCGAGTCAGGTCCCCGGGCCACGTCCAGACCATTCTACTCTTGCTGCCCCGGCCTGAAAAAAGTGCAGCTTGTCCCACAGGCCAGCTCGATGGCCTCCCTTCCACCCCGGGTACAGCTGACATTTGCCCGAATTCGTTCTCAGGGGACAGATAGAAAAAGACACATATCCGTCTTCTGAGGCTGCTGAATTTCCTAGTGTTGGCTCCTTTGGTGACCAGGTGTTTAAAATCATGGAATGAGGAGTGAGAACAGGGTGTGGCAGGATGTTGAGAGCCCGGATGGGTTTTTGAATCATCGCATTTCAAAGGCTTACAGATGACAGCATCCAACGTTGTCCGTTGTGGCCCCTCCACTACACATGCCGATGGGGCACCTGGGCTCCTTATCAGCTCTGGGGGGATGGGGGACAGGCCGGAAGCAGTGGACCTTTTGGACTCATTCTTACGGATTAGGAAGAGGGGTGCAGAAGGAGAGAGTGGGCTCCCCCGCCATCCCAAGAACTCTGAGCTGCTCAAGATGCCTGATTCTCATCCTCCAGGCTCTGTCTCCCCCACAGGCTGAGAGGTGAGGATGTTCGCATGCAGAGCCTGGACTAGGACCACAGCGCCCTCCGGGGCTGTGGGGCAGCCAGAGCCCAGGGTGGGGCCAGCCGCCTTCTCCTTCCCAGACACTCCAGCCCCTCCCACAGCGGCTCGGTCTCCAGTGAACAGAAGCTGCCTTTGCCAATCACTTGCATTTGTTTCTTCCTGGGAAGATGAAAGCTACAGTGCTTGGAGGCATATCTGCTCTCCCTTCACTGCGCTGGGGGAAGCAGCCGGTCACTGTGATTCTGAAGGTCCCACCAGATGTGCAGCCCAAGAAAGTGCCGCTGTTGGAGGATGGACAGCTTCATGGGTGGGCCCACCTCGTCCTCCAAGGGACACCTGGGAAGGGAGGCCAGGCTTTGCTGCCTCCTCTCTCCTGCCTTGAACATCCTCTTCCTCACTCCCTGCCATTTCCCGGCGTTACCCTTCTCAAGAGTCCTAGGGCCTCATAGACTTTTCTGGTTCCATAGAAGGGTGTTCCCTGGCCTGTGTCCCCCTCCCCACCTCTTTTCTGATTTTCTCCCACATCAGGTTGAGCCTCTCCTGTGTTCTGTGCACCCACTTTCCTCCCCGCCCCTCCCACTTTCTCTGTATTTTCAAGTCAAAGTGTTAGGGGATCCCCCTCTGATCATGGTCTCAGCCTCTTCTTTCTAAATTCTAAGAGCACTGGACTGGGTGTCAGGAGACCTGGGTTGTGGTCCTGGCTCTTCCAGCAACTTCTTATTGACCCTGGGCAAGTCCCTCGATGCCCCTGGGTGTCCTTGGGTTGATGGGTTGCACTAGAGTTGTAGGGTTGCTTATGGCTCTAACATAGAAGAGTACTGGGCTTTCTGAGAGGCAGGCAGAGCCCCTCATCTGAGACCATGTGAGAGCTTCCTATCCTGCCCGTGGGCAGGATCAGCCCTGGGCAAGCAATGTGGGCTCGGCAGGTGAGTGGTTCTGAGCTCTCCAGGAGAAATGGGTAACTGGGGAAGGACGAGAGAAGGAAAGGGAATGGGGTGTGTGTGTGTGTGTGTGCTGGGTTGTGTGGGGAGGGGACCGTGAAAGCAATTCCCCTTGCAGATCTGATTGGAGACACCTGCCTAGGGATGCCCTAGGTGAGAAGGTGGCCCACTAGTAGGAGGAGTGAGAAAGAAAGGCAGGTGGGGACAGGATGGACACAACCCCTGGTGGCCTCAACTCCTAGTCCTCCCGCTCTGTTAACCTGCCCGGGTCCTGGCCTCCCAGGAGGGACTGTGGAACTGGAAGCAGAGGAGAGGCTGAGAGGCAAGGCTTGTGGAATTGCTGGGATGTGGAGACTCATGCTGTACATCAGGGCGCTCTGCTGGCTGGGCACCTTCTCAAGACCCACCTTACACCTGTGGGTGACTTTGCACATTCCTCTATTGTCACTCGTCGTGCTACTTAATTACTTACATTAGAATTGATTGATTGCTCCCTATGTGCAAGACCCTGGCCTAAGGCCCCAGGATTAGGAGGAAAGGAGGGAGCAGGGTCTTTGCCTCCCTGAAGGTAACTCTGAAGTGGGACAGTCTAGTCCTAAGAAAATAGGCTGGTTGTCACAATGGAGCACAATGGTGGGGGAAGAGGGGTCTCTAATTTAGGTGAAGTGGTCGGGTACAGTGTCCCTGTGGACACTGAGATGTACCTGTGTGTTTTTACTGGGAGCTTGAGGGCAGGAGCTACGTCTTATTTACTTTAAAGCTCTTGTGCTTAGAACAGTGGCTGGCACTTATTATGAAAAATGGGTATTATTTTTACGGTGCGTATTCATTGACTGTTTGATGAATACATAAATGATCTCCTTCCAGCAGGTTCTACTTAAAGCACCCATGTACTTAATCACATGAAGACAATTGTGTCAAGCAAATCTGATATTCTGATGCCTAGTCTGTCTTTATTTGCTCCTTTCTTGTCTATCCTTCATTGATTTGGGTTCATATCTCCATTTGATGCCTCAGATGTGTTGAGTCCAAACAGGAAAGAACACACGCACACACCCCCACCCCCTGTATTACCAGCCACCGCCATTCCTGCAAATGCTGCAGATTTTAGCAGAGAAGCTATTACGTGCTTCCAAATAGAGCAAACCTCTCACTAACTATCACAAGCCTCCTTAAATGATCTTTGAACAGTGTTTTCTTTTTATTGCTTTGTGTAGTTTAACGGCATCAATTGTGATTACTCTAGCTTATGATAAACCCCAGATCCATAAAGTTGTTCATTCATTATTTTTCTCTTGCTTCTTCCCAAGCTGTTATTTTTGGGGGCATGTAGCGAGGTGGGGAGAGTGGAGGGAAAAGAAAATAAAAAGACACCAAATTAACAAGGAAACAAATGAAATAGGGGACCGCTTCTCCCCGGGTGACAGACACCCTGCTAGACACTGTTAAACCGAACAAATATGCTTTAATAAAGCACAATAGGTCTTTTATGTTTATTCTAATTTGGAAATATAATGATCACCACCTTATCTTTAATGGACGAGGCAGCTAATTGTTCCAATATCTCACTAATTCCAGCATCTGGGAGAAAAAAATGTATATATTTTTTTTTACTGTTTTACCAATTATTCAGTTTATACCAAGGTGTATAGTGCAGCGTGGACAGAGATTTCTGTTTCTTGATCTATGTCATAGCTGCTATTCCAGTTCAATTATTAATATGTGGAAGTTATAATTATTTTGAGTATTGGTACAAGATAATTATAAACCATAAAACAGCTCTCCACGCGGATGCTCTTTCTAATCTGCAGGCATGTTGGAGTTTGGGCATGTGAGCATTAGAAATAGAAAAAAATGTATAATGTGGTGCTTGGGGTAGAAAGACTGGCTGGAGTGGGAGCCGAGGAGCCTTCCACTCCCCACCAGGCCCCTTCCTCCTTTCCTCCTCATGCCTTCCACCCCTCCAGAGCCAAAGCCGACCCACCTCCTGCACCTCTCCTTCTACCCCACTCACCCACCTCCCATCTTGTCTCCTCTTTGTTAGTTGAGAGTTGCAACTTCTCATGTATGGTGGTTTAACTTGCTTACCAACCCCTTATCTCCTTGTTTATCCAGAAGGAGAAATGGCTATTCTGTGTGTGGTTGTGTGTGAGCATGAATGTGTATCACTGCATTTGGGAGGGGTGAGAACCACATGCAGAGAGGAAGGCAGGGGTGGGGGGTTAGCTGCTCTGTTGCCTCCTGGCCATTACTATGCCTCTGTTGCCTCTCTCTTTCTGAATACCTTGCTTGATTCTCAATTCATCTTCACTGGGGGAGGGTATAGGTTGGGGTAAGGCACCTGGGAGCTCTCATTCCTAACTGAGTTGACCACAATCAGTTGAAAGGAATAACCCATTTGTGTGGATTGTGTGTGTTTGAAGAGGGGGCTTAGAGAGAAGAGGCACCTTCCTTTTTAAACAAGAAAGAACTATTGAAAAGTTGTTGTACAAAGTAAGGCTGAGTGTCCTCAGAGGTAATCAGGTCCTGGTCTTGTTTCCAAGTTCTCTTCTAGTCCTCCTGGACTTTCTTCCTCCCTTCTTTACTTAAACAATATCTAAGGAGATATTAAGGCTTCACTTATTTTTCTTACTATTTTCCTAACCTCTGATTCAGAGTATTGCCACTGTATCTTTCTGCTGTGGCCAGTGTATTTAGACTCCTTGTTATGGTCTGAATTATGTCCACCCTCCATTTCTATGTTGAAGTCCCAACCCCTAATTGTGACTGTATTTGGAGATAGGGCCTTTAAGTATTAAGGTTAAATAGTCCTAAGGGTAGAACCTTGATCTGATAGGATTCATGTCTTTATAAGAAGAGACACCAGTGAACTTGCTCTCTCTGCCATGTGAGGACTCAGTGAGAAGGTTGCTGTCTGCAAACCAGGAAGAGAGCCCTCACCAGAACCTGACCATGCAGGCACTCTGATCTTGGACTTCCAGGACCATGAGAAAAAAAATTTCTGTGTTTAAGCCACCCAGTCTGTGGCATTTTGTTATGGCCCAGGCTGACTGCATACCCTCTCTTAGCCATTTGTGAAAGGTAGGGGGAGTCAAATCGTGTCCATCAGCCTCGTGATAAGTAAGACTCTTTTTAGGCCCCCCCCAAGATCTGGAGTCAGCATCCTTCTACTGGGGTCAGACACTAGAAGCTTGAGCTTTTGAATCCAGCCCAGCCGCTGACTTTTTGGAGCTTCCCCCAATCCTTGTGAACCTCATTTCAGCTTCTCTAATGAGCATTGCCAGCAAGAGAATGTGTCTATTCAGCACCATGGACAGAGGCATGCTGTCAGTTTCCACAAATTAGAAGTTACTGCCTAGCACTCTCAAGAAGGTGGTGGCGGAAAGGGAGGGGGTAGGCTGAGAAAGAAAAGTCAGGAAGGGAGGCTGACTGGCAGGATGCAGAAAATGCAGCCCTCAACCCTGGCTGTGCTTAGCCATGGGGCTCCTACAAGTAGGAAGTGGCTTCTTGATGCTGTTGCCTTCTTATACAGGCAGGCAGCAAAATGGGGAAGGCGATACTCCCTGTGTTTAATTGTGCTGGCCTAACTGTTGTCAGACTGTCATCATGATGGGTGCTGGCAACAAGCCTATAGTTGGTGAGGCATTAGGTCTGGGGAGCACATGGAGGTGTGGGTGTCCTGAACTGCAGGCTGGGAAGAGAGCCAGCAGAGAAGCACAGAAAGAGGGCACTGGAACCATGCTATGGTCTAACTCTGGGGGTTGAGATGGTACAGGTGAGCTGCCTTTTCCATGCCTGGAATGGAAATGAGGCTACGAGGGCCTTGGGCCTTGGGAGGGGAGGGGCTCGGCTCACCGCAAGCTGGGCTGGTGGGAAGCCAGGGCTTCATTTGTCTGACTTTAATGAATAAATGGCATCCCCAGCCATTGTTTATCTACTGTTGAATCCTGACAAACAGTCTGTGGCATCTGATGGAGAGGGTTATTAGCTGCACAGAGACAGATGGCTGGGGATGAGGGGATTGGCTCTTTATTACAGCAGGTCTGTAAGTGACAGCCCTCCTTCCACACCCCAGCCTGCATGTCAATGTCAGTACCTTCCCCCAGCCTTCTGTGACCCAGTCAAGTCTCAGAGGAAAGACCCAGCACTAGAGGAAGGCAGAACGGCCTATGAGGAAGAGGGCGAGGTAGGGCCAATGGAGTTGGAAAAGAGGGCAGGTTTCCAAGTGGAAGTTCTGTGAGAATAAAAGCTCTGCCTTATTCTTCTTCAGTGTCCTCCCAAGTGCCCTGTGAGGTGCTATTTATTCAATAAGCACTCAAGAAATGTGAATGATTAAAGAGAAAGGCAGAGAGGTCTGAATTAGAAAAAAAAAATAGAAGCAAATTTAATTGCACTGGGTGGGTAGGTGAGGAACAAAAGGCAGGGAAGAGAGAGAAGTCAGGGTACAAAAGGAGGAGGGAGAGTGGCATAAGGGAGAATGCTCATGAATCAGCACAGAGAGTTTCAGGCATGAGCTGCCCTTCCCCACATTCCTGCATGAACAGCTGCATCGAAACCAAACTGCTCTGTCCACTGTCCATTCTGAGATGCCCCAGGGTCTCTTCCCTGATACCACAGTTGTGCAGCATGGCTCCTTCCCTCCCCACTGCCCCCGAGAGTGTGGGCGGGTTCTCACTTACCTTCATTCATTCTCCGAAACTTGTCCTTGGCCATGTAGCCCAGCACCAGACAGCATCCTCTCTTCTGGAGGCCCAGCTCTGGAAGAAAAGCATACCTGGGTGAGCTGAGAATGGGTCAGGTGTCAGTGAAGGTCCCTTTGTAAGGGATGTGAAGCTTGTTCCTCCTATAAAAGGGCTACTTAGTCATTTAATAAACATTTAGAAAGCACTTACTATGGTCCAGGCATAATAGCAGGCCAATAATTCCACATTTGATTCTCACAACCTTATGAGGTATATACCATTGTTATCCCCATTTTATATTATCTCCTGTACGGACATATTAAGTAGGCAGCCTCAGCTGAAAGACCTAGTAGATGATGGAGCCAAGAGTTTGAACCCAGGCAGTCTGCCTCCACAGCCCATGCTCACAACCATTACTCTCTAGGTTAACGAGGCCCTATATATCCCAGGATTGTGATCAGGCCCAGAGAAGAGGCAGGGTCCAGCCAGTGGTGTCCAGGATGGAGCAGTACAACCAGACAGCGGGTGAAGAAGTGATTGGGTGAATCTGGGGGAAGACACAGGGGCCACGGTACAGGTAGAGAGTGAATTTCCAGGACTGGGGATCTCTGTGCATCCTTATATTCAGGCACAATTCAGCATCATCATTAGGCCCTTACGGGGTGCAGACTCAGTGTGGAACACAGGAGTTGGGACGGCTAAGGGACATAAGACTTAGACTCTGGTCCCTCAAGACTTTGACCCAATGGTAAAGCAAGTTAGAACGACAATTCTAGGTAGCAAACGCAAGAGAGCATTTCCCCCACCCCGGGGATATTTTGTAAATCAGTGCCCATTGTGTGTGAGCATTGGACTGGAGCTTCTCGGCCAGCCAAGGTTCCCTCTCCGCTATTTCTCCTTCACTCCTGATTTGTCTTAAGCATTTTACGGGTTCTGAAGCAATAAAACCACACCAGGTTTCTCTTTTGACCCTCACAACCACCGCATGGGGTAGGCAGATCGGTTATTACTATTCATATTATGCAGATGAGAAAATTGAAGTTCAAAGATGTTAAATGACTGCCCGTGATTATTTTAGACTCCCTGTCCCCACGTCTTTGCTTTGAAGTCATACAAATGTGGCAGCTGCCAAAAACTGGGTAAATGGATATGACTTCTGGGGGAAGTGACTGCCGCTCCTCCCCGGCTTTGCCAGCTTTCCAGGTGCCCAGCTACTCCCTCCATCGGTTTCTTAGAGAAGGAGGGTCCCACTGAATGGTGTGTCACAGTAGCTTCTCCCATGACCCTGGGTGTTTCTCGGAGCCCCAGCCAGTCGGCATCCAGGCTGTGAGTGTAGAGGGGTGGGCTCATTCTCCTCCCGACCTCCCCACCCACCACTTGTTGCCCAGGCCCAGCCTCCGCTGGCAGCAGGATGAAAGGGCCCAAGAGACCCAGATAAGTCAAGCTTGGGGGTTCTTGCCCCAGAGATAAACAAAGCGTGGTGGGCGGTGGCAGAATGCCATGGCCCAGGGAGGTCGCCGGCTTTGATCTTCTGATTCTTTAAAGGGGTTTATTGACTATCAGTAAAGAGCAGAGAAGCAGATCTGAGCGTGCCTTTTCCAAAGGCACTCACTTCTCTTCCTCTCCCTCCACGCTTGCTTGCTTGTCTGAAGGCACGGCCAAACCGCCCTCACTTCAAACAGCCTTACATCTCAGGCGCCCAAATTGGCGATGTTAAGTTCCCTCATCCAAGGCCTTGGCCCTTTCTTCAGGGGCTCCTGCTCTGTTGAGGGCCGTGCGGATCAAAGCCCCTTTGATGTTTACTTACTGTATTTGTGGATTCTTTCTAACAACCACCTTCAAGAGGCAGGAATGCAGTGAGCCAGGAGGGAGCCAGCGGAAGCTAAGCTCAAGCTGCGAGGAGGCGCTGAGCTGCAGCAAACAATAGCCCCTTGCCTGTTCTGTATTGAAACCTCAACATGCTGACGACAGGCCGCGTTAACCAGCCCATCATAATTGCACACGTATTGTTCATCCTCAGAGCGATACAATTGCTGATGATTCCTATTATATCTTCCAATGCCTTCTTATGCCCATCTGAGGCCCATCAGCAGCGGCTCCTAATGAGAAAGGGAGCTTGGGTTCTCGCACTGAGCCCAGGGGAGCACTGAAGAGTTGGGGCAGAAAGGATGCTGGATGGATTTCCTGCTGGGCATCCTGCACAGTCCCCTAAACGCTCAGGAAAATGGAGGGGGCATGACTCTACTAAAGATTTAGACACTAGACAACCTGTTGACTCTCTGTTATCTACAATGGCTGTCTCGGCCACCCCAACCCCTTCCTCCCCACCCTATGTCACACAATGAGCCCCCCAGGGGGCTCGCCCAAGGAAAGAGGCTACACGTCCTCACAGTTATTGCAAGAAAGAGTCTTATGGACCATGTTTGATTTTTGCAAATGAGCAGGAAGAGAGGTTTTTTTTCTTCTTTTTAAAAAAACTGATTAATAAAAGAAATGGAGTACGAGGCAATCTCTCAATGTATTTGGCTCATTTAATTTGACACGTGTGGGTTAGTCTTAATTATTTAGGTGGCTGCATTACAAGGCTCTAATAAGCACACTGCAGAAATTTATTAAGTGAGAGGCTCTCTGACTGAGCCTTTACTGAGAAGTGGGGAGAAGCCACTGGGATCTTTGCAAGGACGAGCAGGTTGGGGGGTTAGTGAAATGAGGATTAGCTAGCTCTCCATATAGGAAAATTTGGGGTGTTCTTAGGAGAGATTCGCAGAGCTAAATTAGAGGTCCCTGGGTCCACACAAGGAAGCGTGCCAGGGGCTGAAGTGGGGGAGGGCAGGAGAATCTGCAAACACAGGTGGGGAAGACAGCGCTGTCAAACATACTGACCAGAGAGAAACTGGGGGGAGCAGGAACTAGTGGTTTAGACTTGGGAAAACTCCCCTTAGCCAGATCAACTGGGCTACCAGGGGAGAGATGATGTGACGGAAAGAACAAGAATCCTTCATTCGGGAGCTAGACCAGCCACCAGACTGCCACCTCTCTTGTCACACTGCATGGGACCGAGGGTGGAATCAGGTCCTAGATACCCATTCGAGAACAGCAGGGTGATGAGGTCTTCTCCGCGTAGACGCTGGGGCTGCAGCCTTTGGATGAGCATAAATCCCTAGCAGGACCACCAGATGCACCGAAGTCACCCGTGGAAGATACTAACACGAATGGAGTCAGCCTGGCTTAAGGGACAGTTCACAGCCAAGAAGGCTAAGGCTACTGTGAGGAGGGTGTGAAAGGCACTGTCTGAGGAGAACCAAGGTTAGGAAGCGCTTCCTGGGAAGGGGTATGTTTCTCAGGGAGAAGGCCGCTTTGCACCAGGGCTCCTGGCCTCTAGACTGGGAGCAACAGACGGGCGAGGTTGATGCCTTTTTGGGCTCAGAGACCCTCATTCCAAGCACAGCACCTGGCACGTGGTGAGTGATCAGGACAAGTCTGACGTAATAGAAGGGGTCAACTGAAAAATATTGGGTAACAATCAGTTCTTCTCTATCCAGGCCAGAAAGAAATCCAGGGGGCTTAGACGTGGCACAGTGGATGGGTTAGGTGAGGACGGTGTGGAGTGAACGTACGCTGTAATTCATCTGAACTAGAGTCTGGGAACTGTGAGATTTCCTCTTGGGAGGAACAAAAAGGGATGGCTTCATAAACGGAATGGTTTTCCTTCAGTGTCAGAGGGTGAGGGTGGGCTTTTTCTAGCCTGAGGATTCCTGTCTTCTTACTAGTAATCATACTGATAGTACAGTGATATTAGTACAAAAGTGGGGTACTTAGTTTTTCACGAGGCTATTATATTCACTGTCTTATCGGATGTTCACAGAAGCTCTGAGAAGCAGGTAAAGCAGGAACGGCCTCCTCCATTTTGGTTTCAGAAACCAGCTCAGAGAAATAAAGCAACGATGGTTCAAGGGCAAAGAACAGCTGGTGACAGCGCTCGGGCCGGAATGCAGGTCCGGTCGCTGCCTTAGTTCTTAGGATGAGTTCTGGAATCCCAGGGCTGCTGACGCTGTGACTCAAAACAGACAGAGAAGCGACAGCAGAGATGGGGTGGACTGTGTTCCCCAAAACCCGACCTTGAAGCCCTAATCCCAGTACCTTAGAATGTGCCTTTATTTGGAGGCAGAGACTTGAGTTAAGTTAAGGTCGTCAAGTTAAAATGGTCACTGGCGGGCTCTAATCCAGTGTGACTGGTGTCCTCATGAAAAGGGGAAATTTAGGACAGACACACATACAGGGACAATGCCAACGAACATGGGGATGGCCATTGACAAGCCAAGGAGGGAAGCCTTGAGCAGACCCTTTCCTCACACCCCTCAGAAGGAGCCAACTCTGCCAACATCTTTTCTGGACTACTAGCTTCCAGAACTGAGAGACAATACATTTCTGAGCTTTCAGCCACCGGGTTTGTGGCACTTTGTCATGGCAGCCCTGGCTAATACAGACAGAAAGGGTGGAGAAACTGGTCTTCTGTAGGACCTGGCTGTTTCCATTGGCCAAGACTTGTTGACGCCCATCCCTTGGTCCCAGGGGATGCAGGGAGCAGCATCACATGGCCACTCAAAAGGCTCGTGAGAGGCACCAAGAGACTGGAGAGCAGCCGGTAGGGCTGCTAAGAAGGGACAGTGGGGGTGGTGGCACAAGAGGTGATGGGAAAGAAGAGAGGTGGGTGGGGGCTGGCTGTGTGACTTGATGGCAGTTCAGGAGGTCTTGAGCAGTCCTGCCACCGGCAGGAGGCTGATGTTGGCCAGGAGAGTGCTTGCTTATTGCCCGAGCCAGAAACTCCTGAGCTCCGAAATAACCATGGACAGAGCCGGTGACAACGGACAGGTACCAGGTCCTGCTGTCTCACCATTTCTGAGGCTTTTCAGCACATTGGGGTGCCCTCCTGTCCCCAGTGTGCCCAGTCACAATGGTTCAGGATGCTTGCTGAGAACTAAACCTTTACCACCTGAAGCTATTAAATTCCACCATGTCCCCAGAAGCCTACTGAACAAGAAATAGAGTGTGACGGGCTGGCAGTTTGGTGTGGCTGCAGCAAAGATTCGGGAGCAGAGAACGTGAGATGAGGCAGGAGATGGGGCCAGGGATCAGATTCTGGGGGAACCTGGTGAGCCTTTCCAGGAGTCTGGACATTTCCTACTGAGCGCTTAGCAGAAGACAGACAGGCCAGACTTGCATCTTATAAAGATCATCAGTACTGGTACAGGTGACGGACGGGAGAAGGTACTCCCAGACAGCCGAGTACAGCTGGGAGACTATGGCAACACTCCTGGTGAGAGGTGATGGGTAGACGTCTGTTCCCTCTTCCTGCCTTCCCGAGACAGCCTGAGATGAGAAAGCAGGTGAAAGGACCCTGGGCTTCTCAGGGGGACATTCAGAGCCTCCACATCCCCACTGCCTTGACACGGGAGATCAGTGCAAAGGTGTTAAACAGCCCCCCAGATGGTCCCAGAAAGCAGATGGAGAAGACATCAGCGGGACCTGGTTGGAGCATGGGGGGGGCATGAGGGGCAGGGGATGCCATGTGTGCTTCAAAACTACCATCACCTGCTGGAGCTTTGTTTCGGTACTTGACAGTTCTCAGGGCTTCTCTGGGCTTTAATTTTCTCACCTATGAAATGTGGATCCTGGTAGAAAGACCCTCCTCCCTCGGCTAACATGAAAATCAAATGAGACAGCACTTGATGAAAAGGGCGTAGAATGAATTAAGGGTGAATTCAAGAAATAGAAATAAAATAGACTGGAGTTTAGAGACCATCAAATCCTTCCCTGCTCCCCGTTTTTTTTTTTTTTAACGGATATGAAAGGGGAGACTCGGAGGTGATATGACTTGTTCAAGATGATATAATAAACTCTTAGGTGACATCTTTGAAGGTTAGTGACGTCAGCCGGGCTGGAGGAGTAAAGTGAGTCAGGAAGACCACCAGTGAGTGGAGCAGGCGAGGCCAGGGGACCAGAGGCGCTGAGGGTGGAGAGAAAACGGCGAATTGGAGATGTTCTCAGCCGAGACAATGGGGCTAAGGGTCAGAGAGGCTCAGGCAGAGGAAAGGGACCGGATGACTACAGCGTCTTTAGTGGGGAAGACTGGAGGAAATGAGGGCTCTGTGTCAGAAGTGACTGACAGAGGAAGCCAGTTAGGTCACTGGGGTGGGGGGGTGACAGTTGTGCATTTGGGACTCTGTGCTTGAGGGATTCCCCAGTGGGTGGGTTCTGAATGATTACATGCGCAGGAGTTCAGATCTGAAGAGACACATTTTTACCCAGCTTCACTGACCTCGGAGAGTGAATATCTTGGTCTGGAGACCAATTCATGATGCGATGAATGACATAAAAACCAGTGGCCTCTGTACAGTGTCACTACCATCCCTCCACCACCAGCACTATTCACAGAACGTGACAGCCACAAAACCCAACCCACAAACAGTCATCGAGAGGCTGCTAAGCACCGGGCACTGTGCACAAGACAAAAACACGTAACACACGTTTCCTCTCCCAGTGAGATTACGATCCAGTTGGTTAAGTTAGGCATATACCTGTGAAATGGTAAAGAAAAGTCGAAGACAAGTGACAGTTCAGTCAAAAAAGTGTCACAAGGCAGTGCTGGAGTTATTTCCACACGAACGGCAGTGCTTGCAGTAGGAGTCCAGAGGAGGGCGGTGGGGTGGCTCCCCCAAAGGGCCTGGGAGGCTGCAGATTTGTCTGGGGTTTGCCTTCAGTGGGTGTCTGTACCTGTGTCCTCTCTTACAAGTGACCGTCCATCACAAGCCATTCTGCCCGGCGCTGACCCCCGCCAAGGCAGCAGGATGCTGGAGTCTCATGATTGGAAAGTTCTCACCATGATTCTGCTAAACTACTTTCTGCATTGGGTCTGCCTAGTCCTGCTTTCAGCATAATTACTCCCATCCCAGGCAATAAGGATGCCCATAACGCATGCAAAGATCACAGTTTTCTGGTCAACCTCTTGAGTAAAACATCCTGAAGAGAGGAGCAGTAAATGTTTATGAATCCTGACTAGTGCATGGCCCTGGGCCTCTAGGACAAGTAATAAATGTTTAATAGCCCAGTCATACCTGTTTCATAATTCTTGAATCTCATTGCTTGCTAATTCTAAGTTTATTAAAACACTATAAAGTTTGCATTGTTGTAAAGACATAATTGATCTTTTCATTGCTTATTTAATACGAGTTAATTATATTAGAACAAAGTTTGTTCCCAATTCATATTAAGTATCAATTAGTTCTTTTAAACTATTGATTTGTATTTAATTAACTATGCTATTATATACCTATTAAGCTCTTATAAGAGAAACCTGAAACAGCTGTGGTCTTAAATTAAGTTTTCAAAACAATGAATTACAGTAAAAGCTCACGTCAAGTTAGTCTCTTTTAGGAAAGACTGGCAATCATTGTGATCATTGCAAAAACTTTTTATGACCAGCAGTGCACCCTTACCAGCTCTGTATGGAGTAAGGATGATAAGTGCCCTGTGGCTTCCTACAATGACAACAAGGACCAACACAGGGGTAGCCTTCTGCCAGCCCCGCCTTCTCGGCCGCCTCGGCCGTGCCATTTACTGGCTGGCACAGACCTACCGCGGTGCAGCCAAGGCAGGCAGCATGTTAGCAAATGCCTCACCACCAGCTGTGGGGTCCACAATTGTCTGTGTTGCTCCTGGCCCCAGATCCCACGTGCCTACGGGAAACCTGGTGTCCATGTGGTCCCCAGGCCTCCGGCTTCCCCAAATCACTGTTTACTGCCCCGAGTCTGTATTTGTGGGCCAGAAAAAGACAGCCCTGAGCATTTGTTTTCCTCGTCTTGTTTTACCCTCACACCAACCTCATGAAGATAAGTTTCACCGTTCCTGCCTCTGATTGTAAAGAATTGGACATTTTAGAGGCGTAAAAATTTTGCCAGGGTCCCTTAGCTGTGAGTGGCAAAGCTGTATGCCTGACTACATGCCTGGTGACCTTGCTACGCTGGTCTCCCTTCTCTGTGACGTACAACTCGTCACCAGTTCTGAGTCTCAGACCCCTGGGCTGGTTCTCTGAGACCTTGCCTGCCTCTTGTCGCCCTCCTTACCTTTCTCATCCCCTCTCTCAGATGCTGCCTGGGGCCTTTCTCCCAGCTGATTAATTGCTTGGAATTCCAACACGGCCACCAGCTGACTGGGAATGTGGCCTTCCTCTGGGCCACTTGGGCATCAGTGCAGCCCCCAAGGTTGGCGGAGTCCACCACACCCCTCTGCGCGCCGGAATTAGGGCACTGGCTTTCCACCTCTCCCCAGGGGCTGGACGCAGCCCAGCTTTGTCCCTCTCCACTGGGCTGGTTATCGTTCACCTGGGACCAAGCTCACTGAATTCACCATTGCAATTAAAGTTGTCATTTACTGATTACTTTTGGTTTGTTAGTCTCTGGGCTAAGTACTTTGCATGCATTATTTTCTATCATAAAAAATTCTATATAAGGTAAATACCATTCTTGCTTCTAATAATGGGGAACTGATAATCCAAAAGATGAAATTCTCACTCAGGGTCTTACAGCTAGTAAGTTGGAGGCCAGGAAAAGTGATTATAAATGAGGTTCTTTGGACGACTAGCATAATCTCTTTGTGAGAGGTTCAGGGAATCGGGGAAAGTTTAGTAACGCTGGCGGAGTAATTTTATGAGATACAGTTTTATCACATGTACAAGATGACCTCGGCCATCTCTGATTTAAGATGGCTAATCCTGGTGGTTAACTGCTCTGTGGGGGATCATGAGGGCCACTCCTGCATCCCCACCACCCCAACCAGACTGTCGTCAGTCTCCTCATCCTGTGAGACACTGCACTGCTGAAGGCCATCTGCCTGCAAGGCTTTTAGACTTTTCCTAAGAGAAAGTTGGGAGCTGGGGACTAACGTTTGAATGGGGCCAGATCCCCGACAGCTGTGGCCCTTCCCCTGGGGAGCCTCAGCCGGGCACAGCCACTGCCAGTCACGCTGGGAGTCCAGGCAGAAAGAGGGCATCTCTCCTCTCTTTTCTAGTAGGACCAACAATGTCCCCAGAGGACAAGGCTGAGGGTATCCCCCTCCATGCCCACAAGCCCCCACCCCATCCCCTGTCCTTCTCTTAAAGCCCAGCTCCTCAGAGAGGCAGAGGCCCCATAAGAGGCTTTGGGTGTAAGACTGATTTGTGGATTCGATGTTCACACAGATTCGTAGTCCCGTGGTTCAGGTGAGGCTCAGGGAAGTTGGGTAATTTTTCTGAAGTCATGTAACCGGGAAGTGGAGGAGCCGGGATGAAAGTCCAGGCCCATCTACCCCAGCGCCCAGGCTGCTGCGCACACGGCCCAGGTGTGTGACCCGCCGAGACCCCAGTGGGAAGGAGGGGACCACGTGTGTCCAGAGGGTGCTGGCCAATTAGGTCAGCACCTCCAGGTGGTCGGGGGCGCTGAGAAGCCCTCGTGGGAGCCAGGCCCCCAGGGAGTCCCTGCCTGGAGCGGGAAGGGCTGTCTCCGGGGAGGTGGTGGGTGGGGGGGGGGTAGGGCAGGGAGGTACGAGGTGCAGCTGCCCACCCGGGTGGGGGCAGGGTGCAACAGGAGTCCTGCCGCAGTTTAGCTTTGTGCTTACAAAGCTCCCTGTCACCCATTTATGGCCCAAATAAAATCATGAAGGCTGAGGATTAACCAAGAGGGTCCTATAAGGGCCACACGCTTAAAAAGATTTGTCACTGGTGTCGGGCAGGAATGGCCGGCTTTTCCCTCAAGCCCACAACCCACTGAACAGGGTAGGGGTGGAGGGAGTCACCTGTTCTCACCTGGCACTGGGGAAGAGGATGGAAAGAAAGAAAAAATGTCCCGGGAATGCAGGGAGCGTAGGGTCTTTTAGGGTACCTGGGCTGGAAGAGGGTAGACTGAGCCTCGGTGAGCTGGAGGATGTGCCCTTCACTCTCTGGGTAGAAGAGCCATACAGAAGGGATGCCAGGTGATGACATGTTCTGGTCCCCAGGCAGGGACCGTCACAGCTGCCTTCCTCCTAGTCCGGTTGTCATGCCATGCCTTGCCTGGCCGTGTGGCCCGTGTCCATCTAGAAACTGCACACCTTCCCTGGGGCAGAGGAGGGAGCGATGTGGACGAGTGTGTAGGCCTCCCTGCTCTGCCCCTCCGCCCACCTCCAACCTAGGCCTGTCCACCAGGGCATCATGACTTGAGCAGTCTTGAGGGCTGAGGCTGGCAAGGACTGGAGGCCCAGGGTGGGCCAGACCTGGTCCCCCAGGACAGTGTCAAATCTTCCACCCCTGCCCCTGCCCCCGCCCACCCGGCGAGGAAGGAAAAGAGATAGTGGGCTTAGGAGAGGAGCCGGCAGAGAAGGCAGGGATCCCTGCTGTCCTTCCATCACTGAAACCCTCTTGAGGCTCGCACACCCCATTACAACTCTGTATCTTATAATTAAATCGAATCTGCCGGTTACCTTTCAGCACGGCAGAAATTCAAGCTCACTGGAGGCTTTCTTTGTTTACATTTATTTACTTATTTATTTAGTAATTATTTATCCATGTAGCTACATGGAGGCCCCAGCCCAACGTTTCTCTTGACTTCAAAAAGCACAGATGTGGACAGGAAGGGGGAGGCGAGGAAGGCAGGGCTGCCCTGGGGCCGCGGGCTGAGCTCTTACTGGGGGATACCTCTGGGAGAGGGTTAGGTGAATGCCACAGGCTGGTTCTAATCCCCCGTCCTTCTCTAAGATGCCTTATGGAAGGTTCACTATTTCCAGAAAGCTCCACAGAAGCCCCTTGCCCAGAGGGACTTGAACGTGGGTCTGAGAATGTGGTTGTGACTGGGTATTAGGACTAAGATATCCCGCAGGGCTTGGCAGGCTTAGCAGCGTCCGTCGGATACAAGCTCTCCTTGACCCTCCCCGCACCTGAGATGGACCTGGAGGAAGGCACTGAGGATCAGAGAGGTTCCACGACTTGCCCCAAGTCACCCAGCTGGCGCTGGCAGAGCTGATTTGAACACAAGGCTTGGGGTAAAACTAAGCTCCCCGCATCCTCCCAGAGCCCCAGGTCCAAGCTGGCAGCCCGGCAACAGAAATCAAAGTGCTTTCTTCTCTTTAATGATAACCTGTCAGCGGTGAGGGGGCGAGGAGAGCCCGAGAGCTTTGATTAAGGAATCAGCCTCAGACAGATCAGGGCAGTGATTCTGAACCACCAGCCATCACTTAATAAGAACATGAAAGCTTATTTACCACGAGGCCGGCCCAGCAGGAGGCTGATTGCCACCAGGCACGCCGGGGCCTGCACACACCCTGCACAGCAATAGCTGTGCCCCGGAGAGGCGACCCCATTTGGGGCCATCAACCTGGCCGCCCCGCCAGGGCAGTGGACAGGGCGCTGGGATGATGTCTGGGAGCGAGGGGGAAGGCACGTGCTCGGGTACCGCAGTGGGAGAATGGGAAGGAGTTCCAGGCTCCAGCTGACCATAAACAAATCTCCCCGGAAGAGAGAACGGTATTTATTCACCACCTGCCCCTCTGTTGGTTGGGTCATCTGTGGGCTGCTTACTACTTTTGAGAGCGGGCATGGGCGGTGCCAGAAAGGACCTGGGTCCACGTGGACCCCTCCTGCTCTGTTCTGGAGCAGTGGCTCTCAGAGGTTCCAGTGCACGTGGGTGGAGGGGTTTCATGATGACTTTGTGACCTGTTTGCCCATCAGAAACCATTGGGGGGCCTTGAGTAGGGCTCCGGCCAGTCCACAAAGGACATCATAGCTACATGGGGGAGACCGGTGGCCCAGGCCCAGTCTGCAGGAGGATTTGTACCTCTGCTTAATCTGGGGAGGTTTCTCTGGCTGGAGGACACAGTGAGGTAGGCTGGTCTAAGACAAAGATGGGCCTTTCAACCCAGGGGCCTGGTGAGCAGGAGGTCCTGAGCTGTCCTGGCTTTCAGGCTTTGAGGGACGGCCCAGTCCTCTCCCGGCTCCTGAGACCAAGGGAAGCCACCCCAGGAAGCTTGGACCATCGACCCCATGGCCCTTGGGACTTCTCACACAGTAGTGTGGCCCCTCCCAGTGCCCCTTGGCTTTTGACGCAGGTGGCCCCTTCATTGTTCCCCCATTCTGTGAACTGAAGACCTCCTGGGCCGTGATGAGGAGTGGACGTAACTGATGCAGAAAAGCTGGGACGCGACTAACTAGCTAGGTGACCGTGGGCAAGGCGCCTATTCTTTCCGAGCCTCAATTTTCTCATTTGCAAAATATAGAGTTTGACTAGGGCAGGGGACTTCAGTTGGGGTCTCAGGACCTCAAGGGGACCTCCATCAGGAGTTCTACTCTTCTGAATTTGCATACAAAACTGAGGCGTGTGTAGGCATTTTTTCTGGGGAGAAAACTGGATTTCAGGTACTGTCAAAGAGTGCTGGTGCTCCCCCGTCCCAAACTAACAATCTCTCACAAAGGGATCCCTAAGGCTCCTCTAGCTTTAGATTTGTTGAGTCCGAGGACCTCCTGTTCCTTGGAGACCACAGCTTAGAAACAGAGCCGACCGCAGGGGACTGGGGGCTGGGAAGGATTCCTACTACTCTTGACCAAAGTATTTTTTTCTGAGTGTTGGGAGCTCCATGGGATGAGGCGCACGTTCAGCTCCTTCCCCCGGCCCAACACGAAGGCAGGGAGGCCCTCCTGTCTGCTTCTTCCTGTACCAACTGGAGGCGTTTAGCTCGCATGGGTGAGACTTCCCAGGGGACAGTTGGGAACCTCCCCTTCCTTGAGGGTTGGGGAGGGACTACGGGCTCCTGGGAGCCAGGATATGGGTCTGGGGGATGACCCCACTGGTGTAACAGGAGCTGCCAGCATAGCCATGCTATTCAGTTCTTGCTCTCTTTGTAAGAGATTAACCCACATTTCTTTGTGTATTTTCTTATGCTCCTGGTCTTGTGTACATATTTGATCTTGTGCGTTAGCCAGAAATGTCACAGAATGGTAGAACCGGAAGGGAACTTAGACATCACCTCCTTCAACCTTGTACAGAGGAGGAAACCAATGCTCAGAGGCAAGGAGTGATGCGCCCAGAGCTGCCAGAGGCAGAGCCACGTTCTTCAGCCCTGGATGGCAGGGATGATCACCCCATGTCTGTCCCTAGTCTTGTTTCCAGACCCATCCTTGCCCGATCACAGGGCTGGTCATGATGACTGGTTCTGAGAAGAATTCCAGCTCTGTGCCTTGGAGCTCGCTGTTCGATCTCCCAGGGTTTCCTACACCCCCTCAAACATCCCATCCCACTCATGGTCCAGGCCCTCTGCCTCCCCACCCGCTGAAAATCCTTCTCCATGTGGCCCTCTCTCACCTACTCTTGCAGTTAGGCACCCCCATGCCTCACACATACTGTGGCTATGGGACTTCCTATGAGTGGGATGATGGTTTATTATCTTTTGCTCCACCCCTGTCATCTGTGAGGTGGGGACCATCTTCACTGATTCTTGCAAATCTACTACCTAGCACAGAGCCCGGTGCACAGCAGGCACTCAGTACACACTTACACGTGCAGAGTGACTTAATGGACTGGGACAACCTACCCTTATGTATTGGGGGCCAAGGGAGGGCTCAGGTTTGAGAGTTTATCTGGTGGTTTGAGAACAGAACTCTGCATCTTCTTCCTTCAACAGCCCTTCCTTTGCCAGAAATGGGCCTTAATCAGCCTCAGGTGGGGGTCAGCCTTATGCGGTTAAGTTCCAAGTCATTTGGGTTTTCATCTTTGAGTCTTCTTTCTAGCCATCATTGATTCACTCATTCATTCCTCTTGCACTCGTTGAGCATTCACTCCAAGTCAGTGCTGCGCGCTACAGACGTCGCGGTGCACCAGACAGACAGCGCTCGCCCTCCCGAGCTTCCGTTTCAGACACATCGTGTAGTGGTAGGAAGTGTCACACCACATGGACAATTCCCTGGGCCTCAGCATCGCCACTTGCAAAATGTTGTTCCCAGAGCTGACCTCAGGTGGGCAGGGTATGTGTCAGGCGCCACACCTGGCCCTGCGTGTGACCGGCGGGGCCACTGGTCTGAGTGTCAATTTGCTTGTTAGTTTGCTTTCTCTCCTCCCTAATGCTCTATGTCTGGGTGCTTTTTAATCAGTCGAGGCGCAAGAGACATCTGAGCCACAGATGAAGTTTTCTGTGCTGGACCAAAGGACAAGGGACTAGGCTTAGCGAGCCATTCCTGGTGCTGGGCACCGTCACACACAGGTATGTCATTTACTCCACACAGAACTGGTGAGGGCGCTGTTAGTCTTTCTCAGAGGAGGAAACAGGCTTAGGGCAGGTAAATGCTGGTCCCCAGTCCCATAGCTGTCAGTAGCCGGCAGTCGAGGGGGCTCAGAACCCATGATTCCTGCTGACTGACCACCACCCAGCCCCTGGGGCACCTTCCCACGTACTGGGATGGCCCTGCCTGCTGGAAGGAAGAGTGGCTGAATGTCACAAGCCCCCTTTCAATAAAGGGCTTGCAACATGTTTATCCTGGCTGCATCTCGTATCGACCAGGCACACGGCACATGGATTAAGTATGCAGCTGGGTGGTCTTTAAAGGATGAACATTTTCTCCAGGATCAATACGCTGAGTGAGTTTGGGTCTAAATTCATCAAAATGTCACCTGCAACAAATTCAGTCCCTGGTCTTCTGCACTCAGGTTGATGGCCGGGGGCAGAATCCAGGGAAGAAGAAGGTCTGGGGCACCTGTTGGACCAGGGTGGGTCCAATAACCCAAGATGGGGCAGAGTCCTACCTGGAGACCAGCATCCTAGAAATTGGCCATCCTTCCTCTGCTCTAGACTTCATCCTTGCCTTCAGGGAGAGCAGCTGAGCAAGGGGAGTAATGACTCCTCGTTCTAGATTCTTCTCATAGAAAGGGATTTCGAGGTCGCTCAGTCCCACTCTCACAGCCAGTGCAGTAAACCGTCTCCAGCATCTCAGAGAAGTAATCACAGGGTTTCCCCTTGGATCCTTCTAGTGACAGGGAGCCCATTACTTTGCAAGGCTGTACTTTTCATTTTTGGAACGCTAAAATCATTTTAAAGTTCTTTTCTATTTAGCTTAAATATCCTCTATGGCCCTGCAACTGTGACTCAGTGGTCCCAAATCTGTCCCCTGGGGCCACACAGAACAAGAGCCATCCCCCTTCCATCCGACTACTCAGACATTTAACAGACGGTCCTCCTCTTCTCCAAGAAAAACAACCTTTGGGAGTTTGGGACCTAGGCAGCCTAGGAAATCCTCCCCCGGCCTCTCTGCATACCCTGGACCCCTTTTTGCACTCACTGCTCCTTCCTCAGCATCTTGAGAAGGAGGAGAGCAAAATGGGAATTTCTCAGAGGAATCCTTGACCTCACACATTCAGAAAAGGAAGGACAGTGACCTGATCTTGGCGCGACCTCCCTAGGCACCTCATACACAGAGTGTACATGCCCCTCTGTGGGGATGGCTGAGAAGATGGGCACAGGGGTCCCTGTGGGGTGGACATGCAGTGGGTACTGTTGTGTTGTGTGAGAGTGTGGGGAGTGGGGGTGAGTGTGTGCATGTCTGGGAAGGGGCTGGCATGGTTTCCATGCGCCGTGGACAAGCAGAGCTCTGCCCTTTTCCACTCTGAGTCCAGGCCCTGGGATCTTCTGGTCTGGGGGACCTCTGCCCCCACATGGCCGGGTCCTAACCCAGAAGTCTCCTCTTGAACAAGGACTGGGTCTTAGGACCAGAGTAAGACACTCAGCACCTCACACGGAGAGCCTCTGGTTTCTTTCTGAGGCAGGGGCACCTGGAGGGAGAGGGGAGGGGGTGCCGGCCAGGGGCTGCCGCTCACTGAACCTCTCTGATAGACCAGCCCTGGCCTCACGCTCCCTGGTTCTGTGAGGTAGGATCTCACAGCCTTTCACAGATGAGGAGACATATTCTTGGGAGTTAAGCAACCTGCCCAAGGTCACACAGCCAAGTGGCAGGAGGGCAGTAACCCAAATCCGTCTGATCCCAAGCCAGGCTCCTCCCCTTTGTTTGGTCCAGGTTGGCCTCTGTGGTTCGACCGGCCCTCCTGGGTGAACTTGACCAAATTATGGAACCTCTCTGGACCTCAGGCTTCTCCTCTCTCTAACCAGGGGGTGAGCACTCAGTGACCTCCCTGCTCAGGTCAGACCAGGGTCCCACCGCTGCCCGCTCCGAGGATGGGCTGTCTGTTTGCTAGGCAGCAGCCCCAGTGGCCGCCTTCATCAGCCTCGCTAAGTCCCCGTTTGTGTTTCTGCTTGCCATGTTTTGCCGGCGTGAGCTGGTATCAGAATGAGCTCCCTTGATGCTTCCGGAAGCAATAATCCCGACACGGTTGGAGGGTTTAGTGGAAATCCTCTGCTACAGCGGAAGAAGGCAAAAGCCCGCAAAGCAAGGATCTCGGCAGATGCAAAACCTGCCCATTTACCTTCCAAATCCGGGCTGCCCGGCGGGGACGGCGGCGGCACAGGCGGACACCCTCAGCTCCGGGTCAGCTGGGGAAGGGGGAGCTGAACGCAGAGTTCCCGCTGGCCTGAGTCCCACGGGGACCAAGCAGTGCCCGCTGCCTGCACTCAGGCCGAGATTCCATCGAGTGCTGACCGCCCCGCAGGCCAGCGCCTCCTGCCCCAACGCTCATTTTCCTACTAATTCCTTACAACATGGACACAGAGGTAGGATTACCCTAATGCTTGGTCTGAGGCTCAGGCAGCTTAAGTGACTCGCCCAAAGTCACACAATCAGTAAGTGACAGCGCAGGGAAGAGCTTCTCGTCCCTGCCAGGGGGACACTGCTGTCTGTTCTTGGCCGTCAGCCTCTCCCATCCTCCCCTGCTCGACACCAGCTTCTCATCATCACGGAAAACAACCCCGCTGTCCTTGGCCTGCTCCCCTGGTCCTGACCTCCCGTGCACTCTCAGAGGGAGCCTCCTCCACCTGAGCCACCGATCTGTGGTCGCAGGCTCTCCTGCTGCCCTCAGCTGGCTGGGGACTCCTTCGCACCGAGGGGGCTGTGTGGTTACCAGGGAAGATACGCTCCCGCTCTCGGCTTGCCAGCCGCTCCAGGGCAATGAGTTGTCTTTCTAAAATGAGGTTTTCCATTTCTGAGACTCTGAAACCTCCAGGTTTGCCAAACTGCAGGTCTTCCTCCCAGCACAGGACAGCAGGGATCACGGCCAAGCCTGAGCTGCTCACAAACCCAGCCCCCCACCAACGCCACCAAATCAGCAGTAACGGTCTCCTCCAGGCCCCCGGCGCCTGGTGCCAGCCTAACACACAGGCGCCTCTCTCTCTCCCCCGGCTATGTATTCACACACACAGACACAGAACGCAGACACCAAAGGGGCGAGCGCGGTGCGGACAGGATGTGCTGCGGACTCTGGCAGACCCAGTTTCCAGCCAGCTCCACTGCTCCTTAATTGCACAACTCCAGGCAAGACATTTAACTCCTCTCCTTCCTCCTTTGTGAAATGGAAATAATAATACCACCCACTCGTGGAGCTGCTATGGGGATAAAATGAGATCAATCACTGAACACGGCGCCTGGCCCGCAGCGAGGGCTCCACACCGGGGAGGCTCCTGCGGTCTCGCTCGTGGCCTGGAAACGCCTGTCTTCTCAGCCTGGGGAGTGACAGCCAGCGGCTGCCAGGAGGGGAGGCTGCCTGTGAGCGGCCCGCTGAGGAAGCTGCTAGTGACTGCAGCCTCTCAGAAGGCATTACAGGCCATTGTTTTAATCAATACTATATTATTTCCTCCGTGGCATCTATCCCCATGTTTATTACGTGTAAATAGGGTTTTTCAATGATGTGAATGTGTTAGTTTAACGTAGCTGACATTCAGCTCGTGCAATCTCGTGGCTGCCCCTCAGGACCTCCTGGAAAATGAAATGATGTATCTGCCACAAAGCCGTCCTCGTGAGCGACAGTTGAGAAATACAATGTGGGGGCAATCAGGGCACCCGGCGCACGCTTGCTGCATGCTCGAAGGAGGAAAATAAATAATACAAGGGCGCTGGGGGCACAGCCCAGCTGCTGGGGAGAGGGTGTTCACAGCCCGTGGCCTGGAGGCCGGGTGTCGGGGTCCCCATCTCTTTGCCGCCCAGATCTCGGTCCTGTACAATATGTCTATGTGGTCTGGCCGGCTCCTGCTGATGGCCGCCTTTCCTGCTGTCCCTGCGGCTTGTCAAAGCTCACGCTCCTGGATTCTCCAGTGAGCCCCTTCCTCCCTTGCATTACGCGGCCCCCAGGGGTCTGAAAACCCATTTTGTACATGTTTCTCTGGCTGGGCCCCGTTGTGGGCTTGGCCCGGCCTTGCCGTCCAAGCAGCAGAGAAAGCAAAGGCGGCTCTTCCCAATTTTCCTCGTGGGCTCATGTCTCCTCTAGTACCAGGATGCTCAGAGTAACAGACGTCGGCCCTACAAGCTCCCTCGGTCCCGCCGGACCAAAGCTGAAGCGGGAGGGGTTTCACTACAGTTTGGGAAGGCCTTCTTCATCACGTCTGGTTACAGCTGCAGGTCGGATGCCTCCACCACACGCGTCTCACAGCCAACAGGCCCAACCCCAGTAACAGCCATTTAGCTCAGCAACATCGCCTGCCACACACTTTGGACTCCCCTGTGCAGCGCTCTGGGGTGCGCTGGAAAGGAATGAACCTTTGCCAAGACAGCCTGGGCACTTTTATCGACAGGATGTTCTTTCACCCCTGTCTTCTTCCCAGTGTTTGGAAGCAGAGGACAGGGTAGGAAACTGCCTGATTTCCCACCTTCACGCCTAACGGCAAAGACGACTTGAGGGAGGCTGCCTGTGAGAGCGGTGGGAGGGAGGGGACCTGTGCCTCGCCCTTCAGGTCTGTCTGTCCATCTGTCCACAATGCCTGTCGCTCTGGGGGTCCATCCAGCTAAAAGGTACTTCATACACGAAATGGCCGCTGTTATCGCTAGATTCTGTCTGTGTGTCTTCAAGCTTTCCACACAAAACGTGACCAGTTGGGCTTTGGTTTCCCCTCGCTGTCTGAGAGATGAGAGGGCGGTGTTTTTCTTGGCAAATAACTATGCTATCATAAGCCCTGGCCGGATTCCAGCCTGAGTAATGGCTGTCTGCCTTCCCAACTCCCTCCGCAGCCCGCGACAGGAGCTTTGTTCTTTACTTCTTCTCTTTAAGAACACACGCTCCGTTGGAGAGCACCACTCAGCCGCAGGGTCCCTCCCCACCATGGCTGCATTTCCACGATGGTTACTGAGGGGTGAGCTCAGGTTACAGTGCACGTTTGGGAAAACACAGTAAGACGTCTGGCCCGGAAGAGGCACCTGAGGACCTTGAATCGGAGAGGCTCTCGTTCACGCATCCCAGTCCGTGAGGGACACAGAGCCCAAATCAGGAAGCGTCGCCTTGCTGAGCACTGCTTCTTTCCTGGTCTAAATCATCACGGGGTAACTGGGCAGCTGGGGAACCCAGCTGGAGCTGGATATTCCTGAGCAAGTTCAAAGCTGCCTGACTGAGCACCCCCCCTTTTTGTAAGGAGTTGGGGGTGTCTTGTGGCCCATATGCTCACATAGGCACTGTCACCTTGACATCTGTAACCCCTGTCATGCTTTGCTTATCACTCGATCTTTAATAACAATCCTTTGAGACAGGTAGCAGGCATCTGCACCGTCTTTTGTAAACCTGACAATGGAGGCTCAGATATTAATCAGATGACTTGTTCAGTGTCGCACAGTATATGTGGCATCAGTGGGAGATGAACTCTGGTCAAAGCCAATTTTCATGCGACATCAGGCCTCACCACATTTTCTGGGCTGCGTGGACCTTGGCACATCCACTTCCCTGTGTCGATAGGTAGCCACCACCGGCAGGGCAGCGGGAGGCTCGGGGCCAGTGGCCAGGCCTGGGTTTCACGAAACTTGGCCACTGATCTGCTGGGGGCTCACTGCAGACCCTCGGCCAGATGAGGAGGACACCTGGCCCAGCTCACAGGGAAGTCTTGAGGTAGGCATGTGGCCAAGGCTCTGAAAGTGTCTGAGGAGTGCAAATCAGTGAGCAAATGCTCAGGACCACTGATTCTCCCCATGAACATTCACTGAGCACCTACCGCGAGCAGGCTTAGGAACACACTGTAAACAAGGCAGAGTCCCTGCCCTCAAGGAGCTGGCGGACCAGTGGGTGAGACACATCAACAGACAATTATAAGAGAGAGCGGTGGGTGCTCCGATGAGAGGGGCCCTGCACCTTGACTTGTAGGGAGAGCCACCACCAGATACGGCAGTTCCTGGAGAACGTTCACAGGGCACGTGGCATCTAAGCTGAAACCCCAGGGACAAGAAGGAGACAGGCAGATAACGTGGGACCGCTGAGTGTTCCAGGCTCTGGAGACAGCACGTGCAAAGGCGGGGAGGTCAGAAGGAGCATCGTCTGCCCAGGGGATGGCATGTTTAGTGTGCGCTGGCGCAGGGCTGGAGGTGGGTGGTGGGGCGGGAAGCCGAGGGGTAAGCCGGGAGCCGTCAGCAGCCCCCAGGAGGCGTCTTTGCCATCACGGGGGCAGTGAGTCCTTGGAGCCACCTTGTCTCCCAAACCCACAGCCCTTCCCTCGCCCTGACCCCACAGCCTGGAAGCCTTCACTTTGCTCTGGATCCCCTCACCCTTTAACCATCCATGAAGGAGCTGCTGGAAGTGCACCCAGACCAGAGCGGACAGTACTAATCCACGAGTTAAAAAATTCTGGCTGTGCTTTATCAGCTGAAGGACTGTGATCTGGGAGATGTTCATTTAACGTATTTCCGCCTTCGGAATGGCTTTTACTTTTCACTAAATTGAAACTGCAGTACAATATATGTGAATGATTAGACTGTGTAATACGTCCCTGCAAATTTAGATTAGGAATGATTATGACTTAAGTAAAATAGTGGAACGCAATTCTTATTGCCATCTATCTTCTCTCTTCTTTTTAGTGTTCGTGGGGGCGACTGAATAGAAAGAATGAATGACTTCAAGGAGAGCCAGGGTCTGGGTGCAGAGACGGGGCCGAGGTCCGTCTTCGGAGGACTTCGAGGAAGGAGGGACAAGCTGACGTAAGAAGACGAGGGATCTGTGGTCAGGGAAGGGCACTGGGACAGGAGGTGAATCTGGGAAGTGTCCTGGCTCTGCCATTTGCTCACCGTGTGGCTTTCAGCAAGCTACTTAGACTCTCTGAGTCTTGGTTTCCCATCGGCAAAATGGGCTTTATTATTCCTGGCTCATGTGATTGCTCCGGGTGGAATGAGATTGGGGAGTGAGGGCCTTACTGACTGCGGGTGCCCCAGGGCTGCGTTGGGAACACAGGTCTGGGTCACACTGGGGCGACATCACTCACTAGAGCCATGTGACCTTGGTCTTGCTCAGTCTCCCGGAGCCCGTTTGCTAATCTGCAAAATGGGACTAAGCATACTTGGCCACGGGTGTCCTTGGGGAGAAAATTAAATGGGATTTTTCATGTTAAAAGTGCTTTGCAAAATGTAAGTCTTCTGGGAGGGCTGCCCTGGCTGGTCGGGGTGGGAACAGGAGTTTGGGGGAAGTCGGGGCTCTCCTTCCCTGAAGCAGCAATCGGAAGTGGTTTGGTGGAAACTTGCTGGGGGGGGGGGGAGGGGGCAGAACCTGGGAAGAGCCTGTGGGAAGCTCCTTTTGGGTGCCCTGCCCCAGCACTCCCAGTCCTCCTCACTCTGCTCTATCCACATTCCCCGCCAGCACTTCACACGTGGTGGCATTCTATGTAAGTTACTTGTTTATTATGTTTTGTTTAGTGTCTGTCCCCCTAGTTCAGGGATCCCTTTTGTTCCCCAGCACACCCGGAGCACCTAGAATACAGCCTGGCAGTTAGTAGGCACTGAGGAATATGTGCCCGGCGAGTGGGTTTATGAGCGGGGCTGGAATCCTGTCTCCTGAGATAACAGACGACGTTGGAAAGATGGTGGTGGGGGAACCAGGGTAAACCAGAGGCATCAGTCTCTGAGGCAGGGAGCTTGCTGCAGGCAGAAAGACAGAACAGCGATTTGGTGCGTGGAGCCCGGCACCCATTCTTCAAGGGAGCCACGAGCCCCCAGGGTTTCCCGGGAGTCCCCGGGCACCTGCAGTGTGGCTGCACTTCCCCGTCCCTCCCAGTGACCTGACGAAACACCGTCCAATCAGAGCAATTACTGCCGCTTGTGGTGTCTGCCTCCTGTGGCTCTGGCTGGAGACAGTGTTTCTCTGCTGCTCCTCGTGACAATAGGGACAACAAATAACCCGTCGGCAAATGAAGGGCCCACCAAGCCCTCCAGAGCTGGACAGCCTGGGCTGTCAGCTGGGCCCGCGTGGAGGGAACCAAAGTGACAGCCCTCGTGGGGCGCGCAGCTGACTCTTCCGGGACTTTCAGACCACTCTGTCCATGACCAGTGTCACTCTGGCCAAGGGGGCAGGGCCGTGGCCGCTGCCCACCCGCCCACTGGCAGGGGCTGGCATTAGCTATGCTGCCGATGGCTCAGGGTCTTCTGCTCTTGCCCCGGAGAGGGAGCTGGCGTTCCGTCAGGGTCCAGTGGGTCAGTCTTGCAAAGTATCTTCTCCTCCTAATAGCCCTGCGGAGCAGCTGCTCTCAGTTTCAAATGAGGAAATGGGAACTCAGGGAGGTTGAGTAATTTGCTCTGGGTCACACAGCTCATTAAGCAGCAGTGCTGGGGCAAGACCTCCCATGTTTCTGAACTCAGAGCACATCCGCACTTTCGGGCACCCTGGGTTCAAGTGCTGCACCCTGGAGGACGTGTGTGAGCACAGCCCCTGACCTCCCAGCCTCGGGGTCCTGACTGGGGCACCTGTTGCCCGTGCTCTGGAGAAATGCCCTGCACCCCAGCTCACCGCGGCTGGGGCCATCCTGTTTCAGTTATGCACCCGAGAGCCCCTCTCTCCTGTGCCTCACCCTTCGGAGTGGGGCTCCCCCTGAATTCCAGCCAGGGCCCAGCTGCGGCAGAGTGCCTCCTTTGGGCACCCACAGGCGCATGGACACTAACGTGAGGGTGTGGATATGGATGCTGATACTGATACAGATACGGATGCGATTGCGGATAGGACTCCTGACAGTGATTAACACTAAGGCCAAATGCAAACACTGATACTGGTTTGCACTTGCTGAGCTTTTACTGAATCTCAGATGTGAACCCAGGAAGCTGACTCTGGAGATCTGTGCTCTTACCCATTGTATGTCCTGCCTCTCCCTCCTATTACATGACATGCTCCTTTAATTAGCCTCCCTGGTAGTCTCTGTTTTGTTAATACCCCTTTTCAAACCGACATCTAGAACTGAATGCAAAATCCCAGATGTGGCCCGACCGAGCAAGGCCCAGGGACATGTCATGTCCCTGTAACCTTTGAACATCATTTTGCAATTAATGTAGTCTAAGTTTACACTCACTTTTCCCCCACCCCAAGTCCCAGGGTTGGCAACTATTAGGGTTTTTAGCCGGTCCTAAGTCCCCAGGTCTTCCAGAAATGAGCCACCTTGGGTAAACCCTTTTTTTGTTGCCTTCCTGTGTGGCTGAGGGCTGAAGCCCAGTTTCCCTCCCCCTTGCAGGCTCTGTGTCCAATGGCCACACTTGGCTTTGCTGTAGCACTGAGCCAACGCTCCAGAGGAAAGAGAACATGGTCTCTGGCAACTAGGGGGCTGGATGGAGGTGAAACAGCCTGTGAAGGCTGTTTGCCACTGCTTGGTGAGTGATCTGTCCCCATTTCAGCCTCAGTGGGAAAGTGATGGAGGGTGTAATTAGGGTCTGAGCTGTGCCCCGGGGTGGGGGTGGGCTGTCCCCGGCTCAAGGAGGCTGGGGACACAGACAGTAGTCTCTGACCTCCCAGGTGGGGGAGAGTGTGTCTGCTTGTCCAGGGGGAAGAGGAATAGCATCGGGGATTTTGGACCTGGTAACTGCAGATCCCTGATCATCTCTGGGAGTGTGCAGGTCGAGCGGGGGATGGGAGTGAGAATGGAGATGGAGTGAGGCAGGAAATATCACCAAAAAATTTGGAAGCGAGTGAAACTTTCTCTTGCCCTCTCATCTGCCCACCTCGTCCCCTCACCACACATCCAGGAGAGCCAGGATCCCAGGCTTCTCAAGAACCCCCTTGCTGGGCACCCCACCGGGGCTCTTCCTCGCCTGCTGTCTCGTGCTTCCTTGCATCACAATTTACTTGTCCTGTGTGCCTCATTTCACCCCATTCCCTGGGGGACTTGCCTTATTAGAAAGTGATCTAATACACTAATATGGCATTAAGGTGTTCAGGTTTTAACAACTGGCTCGGTGCTTGTAGCCAGCCATAACTGAAGGGTGTAAATACTTTAACAAGAGAATTTCTTAACCTCCAGGCATAAATCCCAGGGAGAATGTCCCTGTGTTCTGGCAGGGAGGGAGTCTGAGTAGGGGGTGCCCCAGCTGGTTACTCCGCCCGGGGCACTGACGTTGCTCGTCTTGACAATGCTTGGGGTTGACAGGGTGGAGATTTTCCTTACGATGAGGAAAGGGGAGCTCAGAGAGGTTCTGTGTCCTGCCCAAGGTCACACAGTTTACCATTCCTGGATCCTAAGCAGCTCTAGCCCTTTGCAGGACCAAGAGTCCCCACCCGCCTTCCATCCCCTCAGGGTACCTCTTAGGGTGCCGGCAGATTTAGGGGCCTGCAGTGCTAGGGCTTGGGGGTTCTTGCCTTGGATTCTCCAGAGATGAGTCCCTGAGATGGCTAAGGGTTAGTTTGCAGCCTCCGGTGGGCCATGAAATAAAATTCCAGAACTGTGGTCAGTCCCCATGGATAGGGACTTAGTGAACTGGGCACCTATAATGTCTCAGGCCTGGTTCCAGGTATTTTCCCAACAGTTACTGTTTGGAGTCGCACGGCTGAGACGTAGGGGAGCCAAGATTTGACAATTTCAGCTGACCCCAAAGTTCCTACTCTTTCTCCTACACTGTGTGGCCTCCCAAGGAAGATCGGGGTCTAGAGGAGGCGGCTCCCTGGAGGAGTCTGGTCCGCTGGGAAGACAGAACACATCAGGATGGAAAGGACCACGGCAAAGAAAACATGGCGCCTCAGGCGAGCCTACTGTGCGGCAGGCGGTGTGCCTGGGGCCGCAAGTAAGCAGCGCTTTGGCTTGGGCTGGGGCCAAGTGGACCAGGGTAGTGGGCCCAGCAAGTCCACTTAGGAAGGCCTTGGAGAGGAAGTGAGTTTGGAACCAGTCCGAGGTTGGGCTGTGTGTGCTCTGGGGAATGGATGCTCGGGTAGGGAGCTGGGTGTGGCCACAGGGGCAAGGGGCTGGAGGAACGAGAAACAGGCTATTGCCCAGAGCAGAGGGCTGGCAGGCCTTCGGTGTGGAGGCCTGGGAACTGGCTGGGCCAGGCCGGGTTGGAGGCGCTGAAGGGGAAGGGCATGTGGTCCAGCCACGTTAGGATGCTCGCACAAAGGGCTTCTTGGCCAGAAGCCCGTGGAGCTCACCCCTTCCGCAGAAAATGGCTCTCCAGTGGGAAAAGCACCAGGGCTTTGGAGAAGTGAGTGTTGTGGGCTTGGCTTTCCAAGGAGCCGAGATGCTGTTTCCTGCAAGTCACCCTTGTACAGATGCGGACCATGGACCCGGAGGCTCTTCAGAGCAGTTTCCCGACAGTGAGCCCAGTAAGTGACTGACCTCCCGGTCACTGCTCACGCGTTCAGCCAGTGTTAACTGGTGACTTGAAAATTACCTTTGTTTACCACCGTTACCGGGAGGCTTCAGGGGCACCAGCATCTCCACTCCGCCAGCTGTCTCTGGCCATGGTGGCCGGCAGCGTGCTGCACAGTCCCCAGCCCCAGCCCTGCCCTGCTCGTGTGGGCACCAGGTGGACTCTCCGGGGTCAGGGTGGGCAGGGGAACACCCGCTGGTCCCTGCTCCCTGCTGTCCGGTCAGCCAACCTACGTGCCTGCAGGTCGTTTCTCCACGGCCTCACTGCTCCACGTGTGAGACAGTCTAGAACAGCGTCCTCGCTGGGGTCTGCGTGTGCACAGGGAGGGTGATTTGCAGGACTTGTGCAATTTCTTAATTTTGAGGGAAAGTGCATGAAAGCTTTAGGGAGGGAGAACATTCATACTCTTCACAGCTTTTAGCAGATTCTCTAAAGGATCTGTGACACCCCCGCCTGGCCCCCAGCAAGAGTCTTAGATGGCTCTTAGATCACCCCTCCAGGAAGCTGTGCAGTTTGACCCACTGTATTGTTGTCATCATTGCCACGGTACTCAGGGCATCAGGAGGTGTGGTCTGACTGTTCTCTGGAGGAAAAGGCCAGGTCCTTACTTTGTCAACTGCGTCCCGTGGATAGGCGGGTGTTTGCTGACTGACTAACAAATCACAGGGCGAGATGGAGGAGACACTGCATTTGCAGAACCTCCTGCATTTCCTTTCCATATTAATGGGGAAAAGACCTCATATCGCTTTTCTCCCTTCCCTCGGCCGTGTCTTGGCACAGTGGACGTCCCTTCCGTTCCCAAGACCCTATCCCCACGCTGGGCACAGTGCTGAGTAGGGCAGGTCTGCAGTAGGACGCGGGACAAACTTACCTGGAGACGGAGGAAGGCAGAGGGGCGGCCGGGAGGAGTGGGGGAATTGGCATATTCTAAGGAGGGAGATGCAGGGCAGGGCTCAGTTCTGCAGGGTCAGGGGTTGGGGGAAGCGAGTCCTTTCTTTCCAGGCAGCGTGACTGTCCCCTGCTGGAAGGTCTGGGCCAGTTGGTTGACCTCTCTGAGCCTCAGAGGCCTCACGAGTGGGACTTTTAAGGGTACAAAGAGGCAGCAGCAAAAACTCTGTAAGGTCCCTGCCCAGCTCTGAGCTTCTCTGATTTGCAACGCACACTCCTGGCCAGTTCCCTTTCCCTGTCTAGCCACGAGTCCTCTCTGAAAGACAGAGACACTCAATAGAACATAGGAAAAAAATCATTGTCCTAGAGATCATACAAAATTCTGAAGTCACAGAGAAGGAGCTTGTATTTAGGGTCTGCATGGTGTTTTCTGCAAGCTTTACGCGTGCAGCTCTCAGCTCTCTGCTCCATCGGGGCGGGGGTCTGGGGGAAATGGCATTTCCTGGCAAAAGCCACTTTGCAGCTGCGCTGGGACCCTGGGCCCAGTGGGGCCTTCCTGCTTGTTGTGCATTCGGCACCACTCCCTAAGCAGGCCTGCACATGGATGCAGGGTCCTCTTGGCTACCAGGGGCATTGTTTCCTTGCAGCTGTGGGGATGGTGACAAGGTCTGTGGGTGGCTGGCCCAACTGGAGAGCCCTCAAGGGCTGCTTCACTGACCTCCTCTTCTCTTTCCAGGGCTCTTAACACACTTGAGCAGGGGTGGAAGGGCCTGACCGGGGTGGAAGCCCATTCTGGGCAGACAAAGGAGCCTGACTCAGCTCACTCTTCAGCCAGGCTCTGGAGCCTGGGAGGCGGAGGGCAGGGCAGGAGGCAGAGCAGAGAGCCCCTGGGCAGAGCTGAGTCCTGCTGTGCCCAGTGGGAGGAGACCAGGATGGGAATCAGCAGGAGGCAATACCCCGAGAGGGAGGCCTTGGGTAGCACCGTTCAGTGGATGACTTGAGTCCTGGCTATTTCTCCCTTGTCAGGGTCTTCCTATTGAAACACTTGACCTTGGATTTGAGCCTCGTAATTTGCCAAGTGTTTACATAAATCATCTCATTTTATTTCCACCACAAACCTTATGGGTGTATGTTGTGAGTACCTTTTATGGATGCTGCTTCTGTGACTCAGAGAAATGAAGTGCTTTGCCCAAGGTCACACAGCCAGTAAGTGGCAAAGACAGGACTAGAATGAGATTTCCTTTTCCAAAGACCTAGTTGACCACCCACTCTCCAGTCCCTTCAGCCAGGCCACACTACCTCCTTGAGAGTGACAGGGGAATGACAAGAAACGACGAAGCCTTAGGTGACCAGCAGTGACAGAAGTGGGCCAGGAGCTCCTTGCCAGAAGCTTCCCCAGCTCTACAGCTATGGGCTTTGCCTGCTTTTCCAAAGCTTCCTGTGGTGTGCACGTGGTCATAAAGAATTGTAATAAACTATGATTTCAGAGCCAGAGGCACAGGCTGGCAAGGGGCTTCCTCCTTTAGGAGCAGGGGATGCAGCATGGGTCTCCAGGGAAAAACTCCCGGGGTGAACCCCTCTGCCCTAGGCTCTGGTGGACCGCAGGGAAAGCCATTTGAACTGAAGTTGGGGATCCCGCCTCACGATGGAGCTGTCTTCTCCAGAGGCTGTTCACCAATTTCAAGGGTCACCATCCAGAAAGTACCAGTAACTCTGACGTCCAGCATCTATGCCCATGAAGGAGGGTAGCAAGAATGCTTTGTTCACTGCCTTGTGCTCAGATCTAAGGAGTGCCTGGCATATGGTAGATGCTCAGCGAACTCTAGAATGAATGAATTAAGTACAAGGAAACCGAGAAGATCATCACCTGCCGAGTATTAGTCACTCTATTTTACAGAGGTGGCACTTGAGGCCCAGAGAGGTTAAGTAACATGTCTAAGGTTGCACAGCCACTTAGTGGTGGGAGAAGTACCAGAATCGAGATCTTCTTTCACTATACGCTCTTCTTTCTGAAGAGGGGAAGGTAGGAATGTGAGAATCTCAGCCCCAGCGTCAAGCAGCTGGTTTGGCCTCTGACAAGTTCTTTCCATGTTTCCTAGCTGCACTGAGTCTATAGTTACTGGGTGTGGCAAAGAAGAAATGGGAAGGAACGCACCTCTCGTCTCCCAGGAGGCACACCAGCAGAGAGAAGATGCTTCTGCCCAGGGCCCTCCACACTCTCTGAGGAGCACACAGCTCTTCACAGCCTCCCTGGGCACCGTGAGCCCTGCTTTCCTCTCTAGAGAAGCGAGGATAAAAGCCACCACTAATAAAGGAAAAAGAGCAGAAGCTGCCCCCTGACCTGGTTTTCCCGATGAGTTTGATGGCTGCTAAAGATGGGTCCTGGGAGCAAGAGACAGAGCCCACACTGCAGTCTCCAGGCCCCAAGGGACATGTGTCCACACAGCCATCTGCCAGTCACTAGACTCTTTAAAGCAGGAAGATATGGCTTCTAGTCCCCCCTCCACTGAGTTACTAACAGGAAAGGTAGGACACAGGAGGGACTCCCTTGCTCTGGACTAGCCATCACCAGACACCAGTGTGGCCCCTAAGCTCCTCCTTTGAGGGCCCTTCCCTGCACAGATGCTTCCATCTCGCACGGGCTCCTCCCTCCCGCCTCAGCCCCTTGGCTCTTGGTGGCCGGGCCCCTCTCTCGCCAGGAGCAGCATTGCTGGTCCTGGGGCCTCGGCCAGAGTCTGCCTGTTGCTCTGCAGCCCCACAGTGTGGGGACACCAAAGGGCAGTGCCAGCAGCCCGCTGCACGCTGACAAGGCTGAGTTCACTCCAGCACCCCAGAGTCGACAGGATCATCTGAATTAAGTGGCCAAGTTTAGTTTTTAATTAAGCCCCCGTGGTCTTTTAAAAAGGTCATGGATGACACCATCTTCTTTAAGGCCAATATGAAAAGACATTCAAAGTCAAAGTTCTGAGATGGGAGCCTTGTAACTTGAAATGTCACAGGAAGAAATTTGGACATGGGGGAAGAGGAAGCTGGTGGGAAGAATGACCCTGTCACATTGCTCTGCTGTCAGCGTCACTGTTTCCAGTGGGAGCGCCAAACGATTTTGGTCTCAAAGGGCAAGTGGCCCCACTCTGCTCTCTCAAGTACCTTCCTTCCCCCACGGCTGGTTATGGGGCTCTTTGTTTGCTGCACCAGTGAAAAATGGGACCCTTGTCTTCCCAGACATGGAATAAAAGTTAGTATCAATGGGGCAGAATGTGGCAACTTGCCCTGATCGCTGGGGAATTAAAAATACATGCAACTGACTGCCAACCTTCTGCTCCGATTTCTGCAGAACTTGACCAATACTATAGCATCTGGAAATATAGTTCTGTCTGGAGTGGAATATAACAGCCACTTCATTCTCCTACGACATCTCATAATAGTCCTACAATGGAAGCAAAGACCCGTGCTCTGTTCTGCACAGCTCTTGGAGAGATGAGTTCATTTGAGCAGAGTAGAATGGAATGGAGATGTGGGCTGGCCCATAGCTAATGGGGCCAGGATTTACTGGGCACAGTAGTATTTTCCTGGGGCCTTTGGCTCAGCACAAATGCTTGGGCATCAGGACACTCTGGATACTGGATAGCTCAGTGTAGCCACTGACTTTGTGTTAGCATTAGGGGATATGGTATTGGCCGGTAGTCTGGGCCATTCTGTCCATGGTCACCCTAGGTAGTGTAGGTAGTAGACAGAACTTTGGATTTAGATTCAGGAAATTTGGGTCTTATGGCAAAAAGTACTATTTACCTACCTAATATATATATATATATGGGACTGCAACTAAGCTAAAAAAATGTATGAATTTCCTAGTCCCCTCTTGAATAGATAGAGGTGGCTAATGAGATAAAATCATAAACAATTCTTTAAAGATGGCTGATTCTCCTGAGAGGGTGTTTTGCTTTTTTGCTCTTCTTCTTCTTCCTACCTGAAATGTAAAGCTGATGGCTTGAGCTTCAGCAGCCATTTTATGACCATGAGGAATAAATGAAGTATGGAAGCCACTGCTAAGGATGGGCTGCCTACATTCTTCTGGACTTCATGTTATATGAGAGAAAAGTTAACTCCTAGCTTGTTTATGCCACTGGTGCTTTGGATCTCTGCTACTAACTAGTGGATGCCAATGGTACAGAATGAGTGCCTGCTCTATCATTTATTCCCGAGTCTTTGGGTAAGTTATTAAATGTCTTTTTGCTTCAGTTTCTGTACCTCTACCATGGGAATAGTAATTCTTGTTTTTGCCTTGTAAACGTTATCTCTGCCTTCTGGGGCCTACTCATAAGCTTCTGAGAATGCCACCCCCCTCTGAAATCTGAAGATCATGCATTTTTGGGTATCTGAGTGATGGCGGCCTCCCTCCCATTGTTGGGGTGGATTGTTCCTGGGCTAAGGCATGTGCCTGCCTTCCAACTTCAATAGCTTCCTAGGGGTTGTTATCAAGTCCCTTCACAGGCTCCCATTTTCTAGACACACAATAGCCTTTCCTGGCTCGTGCAGGCCTCGCCCCTCCTTGCTGGGTGCAGAGAAGTCTGCTGTTTCAAGCTGCTGAAAAGGAAGCTTCAAAGAGCCCCACGTTGGCCCCTCTCAGGCTCTGACTCATAGAAACATTTCTAGAAATCCTCAAAAGCCTTATTAATCTGTGAAGACATCCCAGAAGCGGGAGCCTGCGCACCCTATTTCCAGGGCTTTTCAGCGCATCCATTGTCTCAGCCGCATTGTTCTCGCTCCGCATCTTGGCCCCTAATGGCGCTTTCTGAGGCGGGCGCTTTCCTCCACACCTGTGATTTCATCCCTGACTCTTCTCTGTTGCCTTTAACGCTTAGTGAAAAGGTGGCGGCTCTTCTTGGACTGTTTATTCTTCTCACCACCCCCATGTGGCTCTCTGCTTCACCCCTTTCTCTCCTGGCATCCAGCTGGATCTGGGTCAGGCTTGTAGGGGCCTGCCTAGAAATGGGAGGCCCACTTTTTTTTTCAAATGAAAACCTCTTTTTTTCCTTTGAGTGAAAACCTCTGGGGGAGGTCTGCTGTGCCTGGAGAAGATTCCTGGGACCACCACTGGCCTCTGCAGGGAACCTGCTCACAATGCTCAGCAGATAAGCGCTGGGCCGGCTTCTCCAGGACTGTCCCCTGGCTCTGGTCCATCCTCTGACTACCCTCCCGGTGCGACCTTCTCTGTGGTGGAACAGGCCCTGGGAGAGAACCAGAAGACCCGGGCTCTGCTCCTGGCCTCAACCTCTGACCGGCCTTCCACTGTTTTAGTCTACATTCGGGGGTTTGACTTGGTAGCCCAGGGCCTGTGTGACCAAGGCAGCTTCCCAGTGGTCCCCAAATCCATGTGTACTCCCCTCCACTCGAGTCCGGGCCGGACCTGGTGGTTGTTTCTAGTGAAGACAATACGGCCAGCGTGATGCGGGGCACATCTGCAATTCAGCCATCCAAGGCGGTGACTTCTGGGTTCTGCCTGGTTGGCACACACGCTCTTTGACTTGTCCTCTGGGCTACTTGCTTTGCAGAAGAAAGACGCCTTGTTGGAGAGGCCATGGGACAAGAACTGAGGGTGGCCTTTGGCTAACATCTGGTGAGGAACTGAGGCCCTCAGTCCAACAGCCAACAGCCACGGGCGGGAGCGCGGAACCAGATCCTTCCCCAGGTGAGCCTTGTGGTGACTACAGCCCTGGCCAATACCTTGACTGCAGCCCTGGGACTGCTGGGAGCTGAGAGATTTGGAGATAATAAATCTGTGTTAAGCTGCTAATTTGGGGGTACTTTGTTCCACAGCAGTAGTTAACAAATACAGGTCCTTATCAGCTTTTTTGAAAAAGTGTTTATTTTGCTCTTCCATATTTGGACTCAAGGACTGAAACCTTTCACATCCACTTTAGCGGTACACTCATGTACACACACGCGCGCACACACACACACACACACGCACAAACGTGTGCTCTAATCTGCAGGCTGCTCAAGTCACTTCACCCCTATCCTAAAAATACATGATCAGAATAAATGAAGGAAAGACATAGCTGAGGTAAAGCTCATGGAGGAGTTTCTATTAGTAACCTAAGTAAAATCTGAATTTCTTCCAGAATCCAAAGTGACAGGGGGTTGGGCCAAGGAGGCCCTGGGGGTCTGTGTGCACCTCTGATAATTCATTTCCATGGCTCATCTTTCAAAGCCTGACTCAAACTTTCTTCCTCTGAAAAAAAATTACTCGATTGCTCCAGTGAGAGCTCCTGTCCCCTATGTGAGTCCCGGACACAACAGTGTGTATCTGTATCACAGCACACAGCCCAGTGTGTTTTATTATTTATGTGTTCCCTCCTCACCTTCTCACCCCTTCCCGATGCCCCTCCCCGGGAAGCTCAGAGCTCAGTGACATCCACAGGAAATCAGCCACGATTTCACAGCCTTAGAAGCAAAATGTAAAAACCCTTGCCGCGCTCTCCCCCGGCCCCCGCCACGTTCCAGGGAGCCAAAGCCCCAAGCAATTTCTCCCATCTAGGAAGCAATAAACAAATGTATTTATGAACCAGTCTATCTAAGGAAGGGAATTTATGTCTCTTCATGTTCTTGTTGACAGTAATAACGGATTGCTGCATCACGTGATGCAGTATAATTTAAAAGCCCTCCCAAACAAGAATCAGGAAACAACCGGCCAAGACTGAGACGTGGGAGCCCTCCATTCCGCGGCTGAGCCCTGGGCCTGCTAATGCCCTCGGGTGATGGGAACACAGCTCCGGGAGCACCTGCAGTCTCATCTTGTTTCTTCCCAAGCACCGGGGAAGAAAAGCAATTTGTTTGCTCTCATACTCCAAAGATGAACTTCCTGTGCTCAATCAAACGTTATTATCCCAATGTAAGTCAATTTACCTTTGAATTTGAAGGCTATTTTCTTCTTAAGTGGCTAATTATGGGAGATAGATGGCTGTAAACAGAAGCCTTCTACTTCACCACTCGGCCAGGCCTCCCCCAAACACCTACGAGAGACAGTCTGGGAGGCTGGGCCTGCCGGTTCCCTGCTCTGTCGCCCCGTCCATCCTACTCCGTCCTCCTGCAATGCCATGGAGCCTCCCCCAGAAATTCCTAGACACCAGTTTGGAATCTCCTGCTCACCCCAAACCACAGCCCCGCTGCCCTGCATGTTTTTGGAGTTCTGTTCTGCTGTGCCCACGTGCGCCCCCACTGTGACCCACCTTCCAAAGCCGCCCGCGCAAGCTGCAGATGTGAGGCGGTAGGATCCAGAGGAAAGAGATGGGGGAGTGAGGCGTAACCAGCAGCGCGACAGTCTCCTTCCTCTGTCCCACCCTGGTACCCAGGAGGTGCCCCATAAAGGCCAGATCCTCCCCTCCCAGCTCCGTCCTTCCTTCCTCAGCACCTGGCCCTCCTTCAGGACTCTGTGTTAAAAGCAGACGTCTCAGCCTGAGAGCTGTGCACACAGGACAGCACGCATTTCAGGAGACCAGGGATCCTGTGAGCATCTGAGATGAAACAAGGTCACCCGAGGCTGCCTCTTTGATTCTCCTGGCAAAGTCACAGAAGCAACCGGCGGGGCCCGGCGGGGCAGCAGCCTTTCCCGGTGTGCGATCAACACCACGCAGGAGCTAATTGAATGGCTGAGTTTGTTTACGGAGATGGGGAATGGCTCACCTCCCTCCTCTCAAAACAAAGTCTTTCCCCAGGAGTGGTGGCAAAGAGGTCAGCCCCGGC
This sequence comes from Camelus dromedarius, assembly GCF_036321535.1. Lineage (NCBI taxonomy): Eukaryota > Metazoa > Chordata > Mammalia > Artiodactyla > Camelidae > Camelus > Camelus dromedarius. Next base: position 15,065,239 of record NC_087469.1, read on the forward strand.
AGCCTTTCTGTTTGCCGTTTGATGAATGCTGGAGCCGCCGCTCTGAAGCGAGGCGCGCATTGTGTGTGCGCCATCAGGGGTGGCTCCGGCTGGGAGACCCGAGCCCTCTGAGCTCTCCAGGTCTGGGGGTCACGGAGCGTGTGGTGTGTGGGGTTACTGGGGAGGGGGCAGGTCTTCCAACCCCGCTCCCTGAGGCCTGGCCCTGGGGACCTCTGCACTGTCTACTTGGGCCAGAGATGCTACAATAACAGCAACTTGCCTTTATCAGCGCCTCATGGATGACCCAGCACATCTACATACGTTATTTCATCTGATCCTCACAGCCATCCTGTGAAACCCTCCTCATCTGAGGATGCGGACAGGCTCAGAGAGGTTAAGCACTTTGTCTGAAGTCATACAGTTAGTAAGTGACAGAATTCGGGCCCGTATCCAGGTGCTTTTTTTTTTTTTTTAAATTTTTTTCTGAAGTGTAGTTTCAGGTGTACAGCAAAGTGATTCAGTTATACATAAACACACATATATATATTTTTTCTTTTCAGATTCTTTTCCATTATAGGTTATTACAAGAAATTAAATATAGCTCCCTGTGCTGTACAGTAGGTCCTTGTTGTTTATCTATTTTATATATAGTGACTTGTGTCTGTTAATCCCCAACCCCTAATTTATCCCTCCCCAGCCCTTTCTAGCTTCCAGGCGTTTCGACTTCACAATTCCATCACAGGAAGGAGGGGATGTGGTGCCAGGGTCAGGGTTGAAGCCTCGTCCTAGCTTTGGACTTTTGTCACTGGGGCTAGGGTTCCAACTTGTGACCCTCCCTTGGCCGGTTCTGGGAACCGTGGCCTCGATGAATCCATTCACCCCGAACTTGCTGCCATCTGTTCTGGGCCGGTTCTCGGGGCTGGAAGGACAACTAAGAGGAAATGAGCTTTCCAAGAACTGCTCCGGGAGAGTTTAAGGCCATGGCGAGGAGCTGCCCGAGGAAGGATGGCCAAGGGAGGTGCCAGCCTCTGTCTCTTAGCCTTGTCTGCAGGGGTCTCAGTACATCATTACTGGGGGTCTGGTTGGTTGAGGCATGGAGACCAGCCTGAGATCCTTCCCTTACTTGCTTGGAGAACCGACGCCGTGCATCTGGACCCCAGCTCCCAGCCGCGCAGCTCTGGCCGCACTCTGAGAAGAGAATCCATTTTGCGTCGGATGGACTGTAATTTGGAGAATCCTCTACAGATTTCTAGAGCTGCTGAGCCCCATGCCAGGGCGAGGCTACCAGAGCTCCCTGTTTCACTTAGTGCTTTGATTAAAACAATAAATTCCTGTTGAATACCAATGAGCAGGCAGGCGGGGGCTCCAGCCAGCTCCGGCTCCCTCCTGGCATCATCCCATAGCAGCTGGTTTGGAGAGAAATATCTCTCCTCCCCACGGCGAGAGCCCTAGCTCCTGATAAATGAGGAGGCAGAAGCCTCCCTGGGGCCTAGGGAAGGAGAGGTCACGGGAAGGGGTGGGGCTGGGGCCAATTCCTCCGTGGAATTGCACGGAGGACAGACGGTCTTGCCAAAGCAGAGGGGGGCACAGAAGGAGAGGAGGGCACAGAAGGGCCAGCGAAAGCCCCCACTGGAGCCCCACCTCTGTTACCTTCTCTCCACAGACATGCTGAGAGGGAAGGAAGGGGTGCGGGTCTTGGCCATCTGAGGCCACGCTGGGGCCACGCATCAGCGCACTAACGAGGGGACATCTGCCGCTGGCAGCCCGGCCCGACCGCTCTCTGGGCTCTGCCTGATGCCCGGCAGTCACAGCGCTGGCAGGTGGGCTGGGGCTCTCACCTCTCTGGCCCTGGAGGGCCGGCAGCTCTGGGTTGGCCAGGCCCTCTGATGGGAAGAGAAAAGTGATACAGGCCAGGAGTACGCATAGGACCGGTCCTCCCCAGCGCAAGGCATTTACCCACGTCCTCCAGACGGCTACCCCTTCCTGCTCTGGTCCCAAGGCTGAGCATCACCTGTGCTGAGCTGCCGTGAAGAGGCACCTGAATCTGCTGAGATGGCCAAGCGTCCACGGAATGGCATGATGCTTATCACCCAACCGCTTTTGGTTTACTTGGCGTTTTTCCTTCTTCCCTCCCTCCTATCCATCTATTAACATTTACTGATAATCCATCACATCAGGCAAGACGCTGGGCAGTGGGAATAGAAGATGACTAAGCCCCAGCCCCTGCCCTCGTGCTGTCTCCTCGGGGTGCCCAGTATTATGACAACAGCATTTTTCAACGAAAAATGAGGACACAGAGGTGACAAGGGTGAGTTGACTTATAGGAAGAGACCATCCCTGAAACCCTGAGACGTGCTGTTCCTAAACCAGGATGAAACCAGAGCAGTCAATAAACACTGGCCACACAGCACAGCTTTGCCCTGGTCTTCAGGAAGAACGCTAGGAGCCATGGGATGCTGAACACCTACTGTGCGCCAGGCTGCACTGGACAACTTGCACACAGCATCTAGTTAGTGTCCTCCACAGCCTGCAGAGGGTTCACTGTGCAGACACGGCGATGGAGAGCCCGGTAGATCAGTCAGGGTGGTGCGGTCCTCGCTGGCCCTGCTGCCCGTGCTCCTGCGGGTGGAGCGTGTGCACAGCATGTGGCCTGAGCCTCTGGTGCACCTGGGCATGGGTCCGAGGTTGCGCAGGACGGCACGCTCTAAGCAGAGCATCTCGACCTGGCCAGGCACCAATGTTTAAAACTTAAGAACTGTGCGGTCTGTGAGGTGAGGTGAGGCTGTGAAACAAGGCTGGAGGCTGAGTCAGAGGCCCGGGCTCCATCCTGAGGCTGCCACTTCCCATGTTGCAAAGTCACTTGTGCCACTGAACCTCGCTGGGTCCCCTCCCGCCACTGAAACCTTACAAGTCGACTTACCAGGAGCAAATGGGATGGTCTACTCTAAATTGCAATGTGGACTGCAACCTCAGCAAAGACCCATGATCACAGACAATGCACAGCGCAGGGGTGGTCCCGCCCCATCGGCCTGTCTCCTGCTCTTCTCGGTCCTGCCCTTTCTACTCGGTTCCTCCCCCATCCTCTTGTCTCTTCTCTGGCATCCCTGCTTTCCCACCTGCCCCAGCTGATCCCCCGTGGGCAACTCTATCTTGTAACTGAGTCCAGGGGATTGGAAAGCTGGGGCCCCACCAGGGCACATCTTCAGTGGTGCCTCCTCAGCCACTGCCAGGCTTCTGGTCAGTGTAATGGGCTGCATTTACTGTAGGCACTCAGGGGCCCAGTGGCAGCTCCATCTCCAGGTGCAGGCGGGGGGAGGGTAGAGCGTCCTGGTCTCTGGGCCTCAGGCCGCCTGGGTCTGGGATTCCTGCCTCAGAAGGATGCCAGAGGGAGAGGTCCTGCGGTGACTGCTGCAAGGGAGGAACACGGGGGCTCAGGATGGGGCCCACTTCGTGGGAAATGATGGATGAGATGCAGGATGCCAGGAGGAAGGCCCAGCCCACACTCAGCAGCTTGGAGCATGCAAGCCGGGGCTCTGCTCGCAGCCTGCACTGGGCACTTCATTTCCCAGAGATAACCAGCGTGTTTTAATAATGTCTGCTTGGGTTAATGAAAGTTGTCGGTTTCACTTAATAAATACATCACCATTCTTGGCCATACATATCCGTCATGCTGGGCCTGGAACTGCGCATCCCTGATCATCCCTGCCCGGGGTATATCAGGGTGCTGGGAGCTGGGGGAAAGGATGAGGGAGGCAAGCCTGGGGCACATGAGTGGAGAGCTGAGGTCTCGGAGGGCAGGGGACGTGGTCCCTCTTGGGAGTTAAACAGATACCTCTCATTGCACCTTTTCTCCAGAGTCAAATCAGAGGCACACAGGCAGGGGACCCCCAGAGACCCTCTCATTCATTCTTTGGCTCACAAAAAAGAGGCACTCGGACAGTTCCCTTTGGAAAGGAGCATTGGAGAGTACTATCTCCAAGTGGGCTCAGGCTCTGGGCTCACACAGACTTGGGAAGGCATCCCAGCCGGCTACTCACCATCTCTGTGACTTTGGGCTATTTACTTAATTTCTCTGAGCCTCCATAGCTTCCTCTGTAAAAGGAGATCATAGCATTTGCCTCGCAGGGCTGTTGTGAGCATTCCCTGACACAAGGCACGCAAAGCTCCTAACACAGCACCCAGCATATGAAACACTCAAATCAGAGCCAACTGTATGCATTTTAAAATACTATTTTTTTTTAAATGGAGGTACTGGGAATTGAACTCAGGACCTCGTGCATACTAAGCATGCTCTCTTCCCCTGAGCTATATATATACACCCTACCCTACCCTGCCAAATACTAATTTTATGAAGAAACAGCTTAGCATAGGATTTATGAGTATGGGGTCTGGAGCCAGACTGCCTGGGTTCAGATTTCAGGTCTGTCACTTACTGGATGTGACATTAGAGTTCAGTGACTTCAGCTTTCTGTGTCCCAGTTTGCTCACCATGGAATACAGGGAAATAATAACACCTGTCTCATAGGGTTGTTGTGGGTATGGAACTAGTTAAGCTGTGTTAAGTCCTTCAGAACAGGACCTGGGACATGGTAATGACTCAGGAAACATCAGGGACTATGATCACCATAGTTGCTGATTTCACAGGGCTGTGGAGGGAGGAGAGTCCAGGCCACATCGCACCACCTTAAGCTGGTCACAGGGCCACATCCCAGGTGGCCCTGCACATCCTGGGGCTGATGCCAGACTGAGACCCTAGACATTCCAGTGCGGGGAGCAAGGGGAGGAGGGACCCAGACCTCCAGCCCCAGTTTCCAAGACATGTGACTTGGCTCAAGGCAGCGGGGGAGGGAACGCAGGGCGCACGTTTAAGATTCCGGGGATGTTCTCCTCAAACTCTGCAGAGGCCTTAAAACTTGCTGGAACTGCCACGTATCAACAGGCCTGCTCTTCTCCTTGCTCTTTTTTTTTTTCTCCTCCAAAAACTTGAACGGATCAAAGAAGGGAGGAATCTGAGGGGTGGCCGAGGGCCCTGGATGTGTGGGGAGGGGGTAGCCGGCAGGGGCAGGTAATTTCTGGCTGAAATTAGCAGCTCAAGAACCTGCCTGGATTCCAGAGCTTTGTAATTTCACGCGCGTGTTTCCCTCATTAAGTAGCTGCCGGCTTCCAAGGGGCTCTCCCGGCAGGCGGGCGGCTGTGAACCAGCCACAGGGCTTGTCACCGGCTTAGAAGTACCAGCCCTCCTGGGAGGACACCGGGGGTGGGGGCTCTGGCGCCCGAGCCCCGGGAAGCCATTGGGGAGCCATGGGGCAGCCGAGCTGAGATGGGCCCTTTTCCAGGAAAGGCAAGCGAGGCAGTCACCTCCCTCTGTGACATTTTGGAGTCAGACTCTGTGAGTCTGTGATGGTCGGCTGTTTTCTGATGCAGATGTGAAGCTCTAGTCTGGAGAGGGAGGACTGAGGGCGAGATCAGGACGCAGAGGAGCGGAGGCGGGAGCTTCTGACCATAACCATGGCCTTCCACTGGGGGGAGCAGCCTCTCCACAGGTGGGGCCCCACCTCCGTAGCAGGAACGTGGCTCCCGCTCCGCAGGAGCTAAGCGGCTCTCCTGGTTCAAGAACTATTACAACCATTATTAATTGGTCCCTGTTGTCATGCAGGCATTCGGTGGCTTCTTCTGTCCTTGGAACACTAATGACAGCAAGGTCAAAAGGAGGCTGCACGACTGTAATTTATGTCCTGGGGCCTCTGCAAGCAACCATTTTGCAGATGAAGAAATTGAGTCCTCCATTCCTTGCTTAGGGGCCCAATCCTCCCGAGAGGGGCACCCCTCCTTCCCTTCGGGCCTCTTCCTCTCCGAGTCCTGGCCCTGCAGGTGCACAGGTGAATAGTGAGGATGCTGCAACCAACAGAAGTCCCAAGACGGGATCGCCACTCAGCTCAGGACAGCCACAGCTGGGTCAGCTCTGCAGCCGTCAGGCTGGGGAACGGGCACCCCATCTCGGTGACCAGCGACCACGATGAGCACCTTCCGCTCTCTCCTGAGCCTTCCTGCCACCCAGCCAGCCTGTCATACCAGCCAGGAAAGAGGTGGTAGCTGCTGCCCCACCCACACCCTTTACCACCCCAAGGGGCGGGCCAGGTGGGGTCTGAGCCAGGCGCCCCAGTCAGGACCACTGCTGGGGCGAGGGTGGGCAGGCCAGGTGGGAGAGAAAGGTGGGAGGCAGCTGAGTGGGGCGGCCTCTGAAGCCCCCTTGGGGGAGCCTTCCAACCACCTGGCGGGCTGAGTAACAAAGGCATTTGTGAAATCTAATTAGTACAGCCTTAACGTCTGACTCTGCTCCGCTCAGCTCCTCCTCTAGCCCCAGGCTATCGAGCTGAATTAAGCTGCCTAAGATCACCTCATTAAATCCACTAACCTTGCTTTTCGACTGCATTTAGCCCCTGGTGCCCTTCCTCTGTCTGTGGGAGGTGCACGTCTGGCCTTCCTAGAGTGGTTCCCAGGCAGGTGTTCTAGGAACGTGCCTCCTCTCCCCTCCCCCAGATGGCTTCCTTAATCACCAAGCTCCTCTCCCAGCCAGTCATCACCCTGGACCGAAGCAGGTGCAGCAGGAGCCGCCCCTGCCTAAGGTGGGGGGGGGGGTGGTCCCGGGTGGGGCAGGGAAGTCGACCAGGACGGGGAGGCTGGTCCAGAGGCAGAGTACTGGGCACACTCGCGAGCTGGTAACTAGCACGTGTAATTTGCTGTTTCCTGGGGCCCAGCTGTGCTGGTGCACAGTGTGCTTCTGATGCTGGGATGGGCAACAGAGACGCACAGTGAGGAGGCCAAGCTGGGGGCAGCAGGGGAGGGAGCTGGCAGGGCAGCTCCTGAGCCAGGCTGCAGGCTGAGGATGTGCTGAGCCCCTGATAAACAAATCATCACTGTGGGGAGGGGGTGGATTTGGGGACAGGTAACACTCAGGCAGAGCGGCAGTGACGGAAGAGAAAGGCTATTGGTGATACAGGGGAACCAGAACAATCTTCCACAGAGACGGAGCTGGGGCTAAAGTTCCTGCCAACTCTAATCCCACACTTAATTGTGCTAAATTGATGACTGTCCCTTCCATCTACCTTGGGTGTATGTCACTCCTGCTGAGGCCAGGACTCCAGGACTTCAGAAGGGGACTGGGAGGGAGGGGGCAGCTTCTGGGGGGCTGAGGTTTAGCTGCTGCACTTCCGTAACCCCAGGTGGCTTCCTTCATGTCTCAGCTTAGCCTCTTGCCAAGACGGCTCATGTGTGTCTTCCCAGGCCCTGGCGGCTGGGTTAATTGCACATTGTTTATGTGGCATTTATTACTAATGATTTCCTTTTCTCTGTCCTAGAGGGACAGCATGGTTGGCTGAGTTATTCCTGCCTGGGGAGATGTGTGAGGAAGGTCTCCTTCTCAACCTACCTGAAGTGACTTTGAGGCCAAGAGTGGCTCGGGGAGAAGGGTGGGTGGGTGTGTCTGAAGCCAGAGTAAGGGGGCAGCTTCCTGTTCAGCTCAGCTCCTTTCTGGGGGAAACTCAGATGTTCACTTCGATTCCACTCATCTGGGTGGAGCAGGCGAGGAATGGGATCCTGGGTTGTCCTGTTCCAGTGGTTCTTAACTTTCGCTGCATATTGGCATCATCCAGAGCTTTGACAGGCACTGACAACTGGTTCCCTCACCAGAGACTGGTATGGGGTGCAGCCTCCCACGGAGTGGTTTAGAAGCTCCCCGGGTGAGTCTGATACCCAGCCAAGGTTGAGAACGGCTGTTCCAGCACATTCCTTTTGTGGTAGTTTATTCCTCTAATCATTACGAACAAGAGCGGGGACCATTAATTGACTCCTACCGTGTGCCAGGCACAGAGGTAAGATTTTACGTAGGTAGTTTCAGGGAACATTTAGAACAGCCCAATGTTGTTGGGAGATGTTCTTATTATTACTATGTTGCAGATGGAGAAACTGAGGCTCGGGGAGGTTAAATAAACTGGCCCAAGGTCACACTTTTATTCCGTTGCAAAGCTACGCCTGACTCCAAAGCCTGTGCTCTTAAACGTTTGTACCACATTGTGTCGCCTTTGGAAGGTCATTGGAAAGGTGGCCAGAGGGTGGAGGAATTTTGAGGTTCCATCTGGAAGAGGATTTTGTTAAACAGTTTCCTAAGTAGTGCTTTGTATTAACAAATGAAGCTTTGGGCTTAGGGACAAAGGGACTTCCCTGGGGGAACGGGTGGTCACGGCACTGTGCGCTGCTGACCCCATCCACTCACCGGGGTGGGGCATTTGCGCTGAAGATCTGATGGCTGTAAAGCCAGCGTCAGGCTCTGGTCTATAAGCCAACGGGGATGGAGGAGCCAAGGAGAGTCTGCAGGGGCCTGGCCTGCGGACGCGGCAAAGGGGAACAGGAGTCTGCTTCCCTGTGGTCACTCGGAGGTCTCTCCGTCCCCCTGGGGGCAGGCTCATCGAGTTCATCTGAAGCTACCTCAGTGGTTCCCGGGTCCCTGCAGGCCTGGCAGGGGCTTCACCCTCAGGGAATAGCAGGTCCTCAAAGAGCCGAAGAGGCCCTTGGCCCTCACAGTCTGACTCAAGCAGGCGCTGAAGGCCGGGACTCCTGGCCACACGCCTCCAAGTCTCAGGAGGAATCCACACCCACCTGACAGCCTCCAGGACCTGCGATGGAGATGCTGGCAGGAAGGGGCCGCCTACCTCAGGGGCCAGGAGGGCAGGTGCCGGGGACAAGAGTGCCGGGCTCAGGTCTGCCTCCCCTCCGTCTTAGCCCTGTGAACCCAGGAAAGTGCTCATCCAAGAGGGGGCCAGAATAGGACCTCCCTCAGAGGGTCACGGGGAAGATGAGTGAGGTGACACCTGTGACGTGCTCAGCCCAGTCCTTCCCTCCCGATGCTCAGTCAGTAGCGCTATTATCACCGTTACTGTTACCACCGCCATCGGAACCTTCTCCACTACTTTCCTTCAAGAACCCATTTATATTTTCAGCGTCTAACACCTTTGAGGGGTAATGTCGTCTGCAGGTTTAGGCTTCTTTCAAACGTCAAGGGTGGTTCTCTATTCAATTTACTCCACAGTCTGTTCACTCTGGGGAGTGCACACCTGGAAGCTAGACTCCCTTTCTGCCTGGCGTCTTCAGCCTGGACGGTGAGGATGATGGAGCGTCTTCATGTTTCCCACCTCACTGACTCCATTTTTCACTTCCCCATTTGCAGTCCTCGTATCTTTCTTGACGGCGTGGCGAGTGGTATGATGTGCCGGAGCCCAGGTGGTGTAACAGCATTTGCACAAACTTGCTTTCCTGTGTCCTTCCCATCCATACCCCACAGCAGGCTGCCCTCCACCATGTGGGTACACTGGTCCCTGGACCCTTTTTATGGCTGACAAGACCACAGTAGCCTCCCAGTTGCTCTCCACCCGCCGACACTGCCTCTCTCCATCTGTTCCCCACAGAGCAGCCAGCTTGATGCTTTAGGAACAGATCACGTCTCTGCTTGACCCATCAGCTTAAAGCCCCGAATCCTTAACCTGGTCCACAGGCCACTGCTGTCTCTCTGGACCCTGTCACCCCTCCGCCTTTCTCTGGTGCCTTTGGCCACGCGGGTCTTCTTTAGTTCCTTAGATGTGCTGTAATCCTACACCCTCAGTCCCACCTCCTCCAGGGGGCCTCCCGCCCCACACCTGCCTGGCCTGTTACACTCTCATCTCTCCTGTGCTGTGCTCCCCCTTCATATCTTTCATCACTGTTGTAATTACACAGTTTGCTGTGTGTCTGGTGAACTGTCTCCCTCCCGCTTGAAGGCCAGTCCAAGAGAGCAGGAGGACGTCTGTGGCTCCACTTTGGGGCCGGCGTCGACGGGGCCCACTGTGCTGGCATGTGATAAGCATTCCATCAGTATTTGAGTGAATAGATACACACAACATCAATCTGGGTTAATTTCTTCTATCTTTTACTTGCTCTCAGTATGCTCTCCTATGATCTGCCTCCACTACTGTCTGGTGAACTCAGTAATTATTGGGGACAGATTTTTTTTTTTGGATGCTCATTTGAAAAATGAGGTAGAGTTCACCTACCATAAAATTCACTCCTTTAAAATGTATGATGCAGTGGTTTTTATTTACCGTCTTTCGTAACCATCGCCATCAGCTAATTCTGAAGTATTTTCATCACCCTAAAAATAAGCCCTGTATCCATGAGGGGTCACTTCTAATTCCACCCCCCCTCCCCCGCACCGCTGGCAACCACTAGTCTCTTTCTGTCTTTAGAATTTGGCCATACTTCATTCTTTTTTATGTTTGAATAATATTCCATGTACAGCTATACAATATTTTGTTTATCTAATTCATCATTAGGTGGACGTTTGGGTTTCTACCTTTTGACTATTGCAGATAAAGCTGCTATGGACATTTGTGTAAGGTTTTTGTGTAAACACAGGTTTTTGGTTCTCTTGGGCACATCCTTGGGGTGGAATTGCTGGGTCACATGGTAACTCAATGTTTAACTTTTTGCAGAACTGCCAAACTGTTTCCTGGGAGCAGTTTTATTTTTATTTTATTTTTCAAATGAAGAGGAGAGACCCGTTTAGCAGTTCTCAATTTTTCATTTTTATTTATTTTTGATAAATTTTTTAGAAGTATATTTAAAAAATCCTAGAATCCCTTTCTAGATAAGGGTATATCTATGAATACACGTAATTCCAGGAGCTCAAGAACCGTCAGAAACCGGCTGTGGTCCCGGTGTTCCGTGGTTACAGGCTCACACGTGGCAGCGTTTTAAGGTGAGCTGATGTTCTCAGACATGTAACTCCATCTACATTTTTGGCTTTTCCACATGGATACAGGAAACGGATAATTTGACTAATGAGTTCTGATCCATGTTCTGATTTCCATCTGGGATCTGAACATTCAGCAGCCAATCAGTTGCCTTAATTTTTTCCACCCACTCTGTAATCATCTGATTGATGTGCAATTATCCCCCCTCTGCTTTGACACACGCTTTCCCCTTCTCATGTTGGCAATCCAATGCTGGATAACCTTCGTTTTTTTTTCCCATTTATTTTGTGTGTTGGCCAAACAGTTGGCTACTGTTTGATATAATTATTTTTGCAATCATCTTCTATTAGGTGAAAGAATATTGCAGTAGGGAAAGAAGGAAAAAGAAAATAAATGCCTTCCTGACAAGTTCTGATGTTTTATGTTCACAAATAATCTCCCAATATCAGAGCAATAATATTTTCTCGATGTGCGTTTATTAAAATGTAAAGTAGCTCCATCACACTGGGAGCTAAAACCCTTGCATTACCCTGACCAGAAAATGTCACGTATTTATTTCAGATTACATTTCTGGAATCTTAATACTGCCCCCTACCCCCGACCCTCCCCACTATATAGCCTTTATTTAGCAGAGGAGTTAACCCGAAGGGCTGGTTTCTAAAGAGACATTGCTGAATGCTCAGGACCTTAATTTGGTTTTAAGAATTGCTTTTGGCTTTTGATTTACGATGAGGTTCTTTCCTGTGTAATTCTTTTGGCTGAAAACTGAATAGAGCTCTCCCTTTGTGGCTGACACTTTGACACTGCATTTTAAGACAGGAGTACAGAGGCGAGGGAGCAGCGAAGACTTAGAAAAGAGAAGCGGGATCAGCATGGTGGGTCTTAGAGGCTGGAAGAGTGAGACCCACTGTTTCTCACAGCATCTCATGGCGCAAGTGCACACCTTGGGTTCTAGTCTGAGGTCAGGATGTTAACCTCCAGGTAGCCTAGTGGAAAAATGCTAGGACTGTGAGGCAGGAGGCAGGACTTCTAGTCTGCTTTCTCCTCTAACTAGCTTTGGGACCTTGGACAGGTCACTCCTACTCCTTGGGCAGTTTTCTCAAGTGCCAAAGGAAATGGTGAGCTGGACAGGTGGGGTTTAATCCTGGCTGTGTATTAGAATGCCCTGGGAAGCTTTGGAAACGATTTTGATGCCCAGAGCTTTAGATCAATTAAATCAGAATTTCTTGTGGGTTGGTGAATGGGGCTGGACATTGGTGTCTTCATTAAACACTCCCCGGGAGATTCTGCCACAAAGCCCAGGCTGAGAAGCCCTGGTCCAGATGATCCCAAGGGTTCCTTTGGATTTCTGGTGGCCTGATACTATGAGCTGGGCAGTGGCGCCTCACCAGCCAAAGTTGGTGAAACGTGTTTGTAGACAACCGGGCCACAACCTGTTGGACGGTGCATCTGAGCTGGGGTCTGAGGTGTCTCAGCTGGGGGGCCCTGGGTGGGGGTCCCAAAAAGAACTGACTTTCTCTCAGTATCAGGTCTGGGCTGGGCGGGTAAATCTTCCCTTGTTTGTGGGCCCGTTGTGCTGAGAAGATGGATGAGCTGGGGCTGGTAAAATGCCTTTTGTTCCTTGGAGAAGGGCGTGTAGGAAGACAAGCCAGGCTTATTACTTTTAGAGGGGAGCTGGGACTGCTTACCCTAGAAAAGAGGGGACCTAAGGGGACATGATTTGTGGTCTTCAAGAGGCGAAAAGGCTGCCATGCGGAAGAGGGATCGCAGTGATTTTAGATGCTCCAGGGGGCTGAACCTGGGCCAGTGAGGAGCGAGCCAGGGAGAGCGGATGTTGCTGCACTGTAAGGAGGAACTGTTGTAATACAGAGCTGGGCTCCCTCCCTCCTGCTTTCACTACCATCTTCTCTGCCTTGAGACCACATCTTTCTCACCTCTGCCTTCCTCGTTCCTCATCCAGCGCCTGACACGATCTTCACTGGATGTTTACTACCATCTCTTCGATGGTTAATGACTGTCATGAATGCCCACCATGCAGAGCAATTTTCTTGCTTATTGCCTTTAACTCTTCCAGCGCTCCGAGAGGTAGGTCTGTTTATTACCCCATTCTACAGGTAAGGAAACCAGAGCTTAAGGCAGTTAAGTAGTATGCAAAGCCACAGCCAGCGTGTAGCGGAGGCGGGCTGTGACCTCAAGCCCGTCTGACGCAAAACCTGCGCTCCTAACTGTTGTGCAGCCCTTCCTGCCAGCACCCTGGGTGGGTTGTTTTGTGGGGTGGGGGGTCCCCTGTCCTGGAGGTATTCAGGTTGAAGGTATACAACTATTTGGGTGAACTGGTTATGCCACAGCGGTGAGTCTAGATTGAGTTAGGATGGTCCCAGATGATAATGGAGCCAGAGGCTGGCAGTGCTTTAAAGTCCTAGGTCACCTGGTTACTGCTCCCATCAGCCTCTTCTCCCAGCTCCATGCGCAAGCAAGGCGTGGGTCTGGCCTGGGGAGAGCCCCACTACCTCTGCTGCGCAGGCTCCAGGACGGAATGCTCTCTTGGCAGCTGTGGTCACCCCCAGGTAATGAGTATCCGGCCTCCTCTGCCAACCCGCCTGCAATTCTCATTAAGGCCCACGGTCACGTGTCTGGGGAGCAGACTCCTTTGGATGCCCCAGGCGACAGGAGAGAACGGAGAGAGGAGCCCTGGGCGTTGTGGTGGAGATGCATGACTGCTTTGGCCATGAAATGTTGTATTCATTTCTCCGTTCATTTCCCAAAGACACAGTGATTACATTACTGGGTGGCTCGGGGTACAAGGCAGAGGGGCGGAAGCAGATGACGAAGGAGGGAGTGCTCCCAGGAAGTTTTCCATCAAAGTGATGGCATAGCCAAAGGCACAGAAATAGTATTCCTGAGACGCCACTGCCAATTACTGGGTGGCTGCAAGGAGAACTGAGAAATGGAGGCTTGGGGGAACGGATGGGAGAGGGGCTGGCACAGGGCCAGGAGAGGCAGGAGAAGGCAAGAGGGGAGGAGAAGTCGGTGGGATGGGTGAGTCCTCCAGCACACGGTGCTCTTGTGTGCTGTGCGTGCATTCCTGGGAAGAGAGTCCATAGCTTTCATTCAGGTCTCAAATTTTCATCGCCCTCAAACGTAGAGAACCGTTGCCCTAGGAAGTTAAATCAAGGGATTTTTACACTAAGGAGAAGCTGCAATTAGTCCCTTCTCTGGTCCCACATTCATTCTCTTCCCTCCTGTGTCAGATGCCTTTACAGGTCCCTTGATCTCTTCTTCCTGCCTCACAACCCACTTTAAATTCCGTTTTTAGCTTCTTATAAATCATCCAAACCCAGAGAAGACAACCTCTGCTTTTTTCTTAGAGAAAAGCCTAGTGTGTCCAACGAATGGGGATGAGAACATAGAGATGTGGGAATGGGGCCAAGGTCTTGTCTTGTCTTGTCTTGTCTTTTCTTTTCTTTTCTTTTCTTTTCTTTTCTTTTTTTTCTTTTCTTTTCTTTTCTTTTCTTTTCTTGACTCATAGATCTTTGGAACTGACCTGTGTGCCTGACTTGCAGATTTCTTAAGAGCAGAACACAGAGTCTGGCAAAGGGCTCGAATGAAAGCTAATGCAAAGGGCAAAGTCATCTTAAAAGAATTATTATTCATTTCCCATTGCAGTTAATTTTGGCACCTTCATCAGGGTTTAAATTCTAGTACCACATCATATCAAAGGGAAAAAAAGTATTTGATGTACATGTTAATTACTGCTAAGATGTAGCTACTTAAATCAAGAGTTTAATCTTCATTTGACTATTCAGAACAGCTCTGAGTGGGGGATGGGGAGAGCCTCCTCTGATTCGGGTTATTTAAATAGGGGATGAGAACTCCAAGTAAAACAGCCTCCTATTTTCTGAACCAACCTTTGGAATTACTTCCCAGCGAAATGAAAAATAGGAAAATCAAGTTCCTCTAAGAATTCCCAAGCCTATCTCTTCTATGGGGCAGGAGAACAGAGTGGATAATAGAATTCCATGTGCTCAAAAGACTTGAGGGTCTGCAGAGCGTTAGCCTACTAGTAAGTGAAATCTTAAAAGCACATGCGAGGCTTAAAATCTAGGTCTATGAAGAAAATAATATACTATTATTTAAAAGCATAAATTGCCAGAATGATAGCACTCCTGGATACACTCTTTATAAGAACTATCTTGGATGAATCCCTAATGTGCATTTTATACCATGAAACTATAAAATCTGTAGAAATACCAACTTATTTACCATGTGATTAAATCACGGCCATTTATTGTAGTTTTACTAGAACATTGTTTTCTTGGATTCCCAAGGCTTTATCGCCTCAGATGTAACGCTCTGCTCCTAATAACCCCTATTGATTTTGCGCTAGTACCTTACATTTTTAGATTGGTTTTACTGTCTTGCACTAAATTCTAACCTTACTGTGCTATATAAAATGAGGTACATCATCATATTTCTCAAACCTTATGAAGACAGTTATCTTGTCCAAAATGGGTGGAAAATGCTCATTTCTGGCTGCCGACGGAGTTGGGGACCTAGGGTTGTGGTCTCTGAGGATGCCAATTGTGTCATTTCTGGAGTGGACAGCTCTGGCGTACTGTCCCAGTGCTGGCCAGGAGCTGGCGGGTGTGAGAAGCAGGGCCACAGCATAGATCAGAGGAGCTACCTGGGACGGCGTCTGTGTCACTATTCCCCTGTAGGTGCTAGTCTCTCTTGGAACCTGTGGCTCATACAGCAATTGTTCACGTGCTAAACCTGCCAGCAGAGAACTCTGTTCTTAGAGAAAAAGTTAACACACCTTTGGGTGCTGTTTTAATTACTCTTTTTAGAGGCACCTTTTAAATGTTGTTAAAAATGGTGACATTTTTAATCTCATGCTGAACTTTGAGTTTCCATTCTCTGGACGAAGGTCTTGGTGAAGGTGGAAGGGGAGGCACGGGCTCTAGCTTTTGAGTGATGATGTTCATGGTCCCTCTGGAGAAAGGGCCGCTACTGATAACCCCTTGCAGGACAGCAATCAGTGGCCCCTGTGACCACGGCAAGATCTCACACACTCTTATCAGGCCCCGATGCAATTAACTTGGCACCTTCACTACGCTCCAGGAGAGGCTAGATTCTTGATTTCCAGGAGCTCCAATTCTAAAAGGGGAATCTAATCACGGCCGCCACACTGTTTAGAGTGCTAAGTACATGCCAGACACTGTTCCCAATGCTCTATCTATACTAATCCTTTCAATCCTTGCAACAGATCTCACAAGGCAGACACTACTTGGGCCCTGTTTTACAAGGAGGAAACTGAGGCACTGAGAGATTAAGTATTTTGCACAAGGTTGCACCACTAGGGATCAGTGGACACAGATTTCAAACCCAGGCAATCTCACTCTCGGAGTCCAGGCTCTTAGATAAACCAATCTATGTCACATTTATAATTTATAAAGTCTTACCCACTAATTATCTCATTTGAGCTTCCCGACAACCTTTGATTCCATTTTAGAGATAGGAAAAAGGACGTAGGTAGTCGTTGGCCTATGGTGACACAGCCAAAACCTGCTGGCAGGACAGCTTGCTGCCTCTCTTGAACACAGCAACATGGGTGGAAGATATAATAACCTGTCACATGGAAGGGAAGCCAAGGTTTTCAGCACATGCACTGTCTGCCTCACCAGAAAACACCTCCCTCCCATGACACTGCGTGAGACAAGCCCCCTGGGGGAGCAGTGTCCCAGCAGCAAATGGACTCAGCCTGGACTACGTGCAAATTAATGAAGCGGGGGGGCTCTTAGTTCTCCTGCATTTCCACCCCCTCCGATGTGCTCTTCTCAGTTTGCTGCTAATTTACCATCATGTCAAGGACTTTGAAGGTCTTTGTGTTGGTATTTTGTGATGTCGACTGTTTGATGCGCTGATGAGATTTTTGCAGCCACAGAAATGATCAGAAAAGCATCTGTGTGAATCCTGCATGTGGAAGAAGGAGGGGAAAGCAGATAGGAGTGGGCAGGAAGGCGGAAGGGGCAAGAGCTGACAGGCCTGCAGGGGAAGAGGGGGCGCCTGTCGTCAGGGCTAGGCTGCATGCGGGGCATCCCTATGGGTGCCTTAAACAAGAGGACAGAGCAGCCAAGGGAGGCCAGGACAAAGGCACTGACTGGACACCAGGCGAGCAGACAAAGACATACGGGGAAATTCTAGGTCCTCAAGAAAAGGAGCCAACCAACCAGAAAAGTACTTTTCTGTGAATTGGGGCCTGTGTTGAACCCAGCAATAAAAGTTGTGCCCTCTTTCCCCCAGTTCGGGAGGGGCAGGCAGGTAGATATTTTAGCCCATTGAGAGAATAATACTGAACGGTTGTCTGAATTCAATAAATAATGCTTGAACTGATAAGAACTGAAGAGCCAGAAGCTGAGATGAGGAGGGCAGAAGAGCTAGTCTTTTCTGCACCTGCCGTGACTGCTTTTTCACCTTGGCCTGAGAAGGACCATCCTCACTGGTGACGGATGTTGATTTAGTGCTTCGAGATCCCTGGAGGACAGGTCAGGCTACTGACAAGGAAGACGGCACCGTGGGTCAAATCAATAAGAATGATGGACAAGGATCCCTGGGGGAAAGCTGGAATGAAAGATGGGGGAATCAGAGGATGGGGGTACGTCTGTGCAGCTGGGATCATCTGTTATTCTCCATAAAGAGATGATTCTTTTCTTTTCTTCTGATTTCCACTAGTTGAAAACCAACCCCCCTGGTCTTATACCACGAAGCACGACTCACTTACACCAGACATACAAGGAAAGCACCATCCGGTGCTTAAAAAGCAATTATAATTGGCAAGACTGAGAATCTGTGGTTCATTTTCAGCAGGTAAACAAATGCATATTTATGCCGATGGAAAAACTCAGGTCTCCCCTTCCTAGCCTGGGGGCCAGCTGGGAGCACTCTCCCATGCTCTTCACCTGACAGGTTATACTCCGCAGAGGCCGGCTGAGCATGTCATGTAATTCAGCATTAAGCACCCTATTGATTCACTGAAGTGCTGCCATGGATGTTAATGGAGACAAATATTGTGGCTGTGATTTTTCAAAGGGCTGAGTAACTCCCACACATCAATAACACCTGTCATGATGTGATGCGGGGCAACCTCAAGATGCCCGACTTGCGGCCAACCTTGAGGGCGGGGCTGCCGGAAGGGGCCCTTGGATACTGACTCAGGGCTTGGGGAGGTGGCCTGAAAAATTTCAACACCTCCCAAGGTAAGGATGGTGGGAACTGGGGTGGGGCCGGGTGGTGAAGAGGTGACTGTTGACAGCTTTCCTAGTGACTCATCACAAAGGTCACTGAGTATTGGATTATCCTAAACTCTTACCTTGCTTGCCAGGCCCTGGGAAGTCAGACTGCACCCTGTTGCAGAGAATAGGGTGAGTTCTCCCATCCTCTTCGACCAGGAACATTGCATGTCCCTGTAATACTGAAGCCGAATGCCTCTAGTCCTGCTGTAGTAGGCCCTGAGTACAGCCTCCTACCCTGTGCCCTGGGATCTGAGCATGGGACTGCTTTAGTGCGTGCTCCCAGTGGCTGCTTTCAGACAGGTTAAGTTTCTTGCTCAAGGTCACACAGCGAGGTAGTCATGGCTGGGCTAGAATCCGGGTCTCAGAATTTCTTACCCAGGTCTGTCCCCAGTCACTGTTAGGTAGGATCTCTGGAAACCATTGGACTTTATGCCCTGAACCAAGTTATATTTCCTTCCAAAAAGGCTCTGTACAAACCTCAGGGTTAGTAACTGTAAGAAGTTGCTCATACGCAGATCGCGTATCAGTCCGGTTCTGCAGGCTGCCCCATCTGCCCTGCATTCCAATCCAGTCTCCAGACTGCTACTCACGTATCTTGCTACAAGACAAATGGAATCTTGTCACTTCCTGGCATAAAGGCCTCCATCAGCCCATCTCCGCTGACAGGATAAACTCCTTGGCTTGATCCTCATCATCTCACCCCAAGTCTTCAGTTTGATGTCCCGCCCCTCCTGTTCCAGCCACTCTGGTCATTGCTGCCCCTTCTGTGCCCTCTTAACCACTGTGTATTTCCTACATGAAATTCCCTGTGTCTTCACCTTCTCCTCCCGTGTGCTGCCCGTCCTTAAAAAGAGCCAGCTCTTCTCTCCCGCCCTGAGAACCATACCTGCCTCTGCACAGAATTAGGAGCCCTTCCTCCTCTGAGACCCCCCAGGACACACTCAGCCTTTATTTTATCTCTGTTATAACAGCCTTCCTGTTGCAGTGTGTTTGTTTTCTTGTCTACACCCACTGTGATTTGAATTTCTGTGGTGAGGGGCTGAGCCTTTTTCATTTCCACAGCCCACTTCCGGGCACACAGGAGGTGTTCTCTACGTGCTCATCCAGTGAATGGCGGGGTTGTGTTCCGGAAGAGAAAGCTGTGAGGTGGGAGCCGTCGGTTGGGTTTCGAGCACAAACGCTGGCCCCACAGACACACGTTTCTGCAGTCCTGGGTCCAGGATGGGCTGTCATGGGATTGAGATCGAGAGGCAGAAAAGCAGTGCCTCAACTCGTTAGCATGTTGGGGCTCTTGGGGGTGGATGTGTGCCCTTTAACCGCCAGGCTCTTTGGAAACAACAGCCCCGGGCATATGTACAACCACGGACCTCTAGGGGAGTAGGTGCTGACCTTCTACTGCGGGAAACAGCACATAGTACTTCGATGTACAGCAGACAGAGGAGCAGGGTTGATGTTCAAATGTTCAGTAACTGGCACTGCCTGTGCATTGACCAATCAGGACGGACACCGGCCACGGGGCCAAAGCGGGGCCCACTGTGCCACGCATTAACCCTTCAGGTGCTGGCCAGTAGGAGGTATCACGGAGGAGGGTCTGGGCAGAGGAGAGGCACGCTCGGTGAGGGGGCTTGGACCAGCGGCTCCTTATCTGTCAGTATGAAAATATTTCAGTACTTTAACAACTGGCCCTGGTACTGTTGTACTGGTGCATTCCAGCCTGTCGATAAGTCTCATAAAAGAACAACCAAAATTTTGAACCCACCTTTGAAGAAAGATGTGTGTGTGTGTACATGTGTGTGTGTGCGTGTGAAAGAAAGAGGCAAAGCTTTTAGAAGCAGCAGCATTTGAGCTGGACCTCTCTTTCAGTTGTGTTTCCATATAAGGAGGAGGAGGTGGGGGTCAGGGGATTTCAGGCCCGGGGAAGGGAACAAGTTCACAGATGTGTGAATGGGCCTATTTGGGAAGGGTGATTGATTGCGTGATGTTGGGAATCACTGGGGGCACAGGAAGGAGGGGAAGGATTGAAGCCAGATTGTGAAGGGCCTTGAAAGCCCCAGGGAAACATTATCATCTTGCCTGCATTCCCACAGGCAGCCCTCTAGCCAAACTGTATTGCTGGGGCAGGCTTCAGGGTGGCCCTGTCAGGGACAACCAGTGGTGCCATCTCCACCAAGTGTGCGGCTGTCACTTGGTGAAGGGGACAAGCTTCACCTCAGTTAGGATGTCATGGCAGCCTCTTTGGCTCCGTGGTGACTGACCCTGTCCGTCCAGCTGCCATGAGGCTGCTGTGCCCTACCACAGTACATCATCTCCTAATTAACACGTCTTGTCAGGTCCAGTTGTTGGCTTCGGTAAACATGCTCCTAGCAGCTGTCACTGGGACCCCGCATGGGGCCTGCTGCCTCATTAGCTCGAGAGAAGGGAGATGGCATTGGTGGCTGGGCAGAGGGGGAGGGATGTACTTTGTGGGGGGTGTTGGCAGGATCGGAGAGATGTCAGATGCTCAGAGAGACCTCACGGGGACCAGCGGAGATCCCCTCTCCTGGCATGGTGACAGGATAGGGTGGGGGCCAGTGTGTCAGGAATCGGGGGCCTTGGATCCTCATGCTATCTCTCTCAACACCAAGCAAGGCGAAGTGTGCCCCTTCCCCAAATTTATGGTTCTAATTTGGGGACATCGGGGAGCATTCTTTGCTCAGGCCAGGTTAGTCCATAGTGTTTCATCAGGCACACCTCACACCTCACCTGTCTTTCCAGGGCTTCCTGCCTGCATCCTCTGATCACTCTTTTTTTTTTTTCCCCTCTGATCACTCATTTTATCAAGCCCTTGCTCTCCCCTCTCTAATCCTGCCAAGACCTCCTCCCTCCTTGGAGGCCCAGCGAGCCTCACCTCCATGAGAAGATCCCAGAAGGAACTGCTCTCCTTCCTCTGGCTGTGGGAGCATCGCCCAGGGCACATGTCTAAACTCTGCCCTGAGAACACACAGCAGGCAGTTGACGAACGCCCTTTGAGCAGGAGAAGCAGTATATCTCATTCTCACGGCTTTCACAACAGTGGTGGGAGATGTCACAATTTCTTCCAACAACTTGTTCTATTGTCAGCCTTTCCACAGACCTCCTTCTGAGGGCTAACCTGCATCTCCTCTGGGGCCTCTCTGTCTCTCCAGACCAGAAAATAGAAACTTGATTGCCATCCTCTCCACCATCCTCTCCCACCCTCCGCTGGGAGGGAGAAATGGAGCACCCCCATCTTCCCCTTGTCTTCAGATTCCCCGTCGAGCCTGCAATCTGGAGCCCAGTCCCCCTCCTCATTGCCCCCTCAGAGCTCCCTGCTCCCGTACAGGGTCTTTTCCGGGTAAAATCTGAGCAACTGAGGGTGTTGTGAAAGTGTCTAATTGTAGCAGGGAGGCAAACTTTACTAACCCAGCAGAGGCATCAAACCCACGCAATTTGAGAATCTCTGATAATGAGCACTTAAAGGGCACATCCTAGTGAAGAGGGCCAGGAATGACTGGCCATGGAAGGCAGATTCTAATGACAGCGCCTCTGCGTTTTTAGTTTCCCCCTCTCCTCTCCGCCCCTCCTTAACACCTGCACCCCCACTCCCCGCCCAGGACGCATCCTCCTTGCTTCTAGACCAAGCCTGTGCAAAAAGTATGTTTCATGCTTCCTTCAGTTAAGTCGCCCTCTGGGGGATGTAGAGCTCTTCTTTAGTGTGGGCCTACTGTGTGCACTTGGCTTGCAGAGGATGTGCACATGTGGCTGGAGGCACACCAGGACGATGCTCTCAGCAGCCAAGCAGATGTCCGTACCCCAGGAAGCACAGCGGGGATCCAAGTGGGCTCATGAGTGAGTGTCAGCTGCCAGCCTTCTGAACTTCCTGGGGTGAAGCTCCGGGGTGAGGGCTGGGGGACCAGCTGAGGGACCTCTGGGCCATCGGGGGTGTTTCCTGGGCCTCTCATCATACTTTCCTTTCCAAGTGGCCATGTGGACGGAGGAGCAAAGGCAGCTGTAAGAAAGGGCTTTGCGCTGCTTTCTGTGGGGCTGGAGTGACTGTTGAGCTGGAAAATAATTGTTTGCTTCTCCAGACCCACCCCCACCCGGCCCCAAGCCTTGGGAGTCTGACCCCAACTCTTTATCTATGAGATCATCTGTCTCTTGGCTGGAGTTTGCAGCTCCTTGTTAAGACGGGTACTGTATGAGATGCTCTCTTTTCTGGTTCTCCTTCCCACCCCATCTAACAACACCCTCTCCTCGCCCCCGGTTCTCACCACTCCCTCTCCTCGCTCCTATAGGCAGGGCTGGTAAGGGCTGCCTCTGTTTCTATCCCCAGGCTGTTGTTCCTGGTGTGACTCCCTGAACACAGCCTTGCAAACAGTCTCTTTATTAAACTCTCTCCAGATTACACAGTTCAATTGTGTCATCTTTTTCTGCCAGGATCCTGATAGAATCACCTGCTCTCTTCCAGACCAAGCCTTCTCACTAGACATAGTCAGAAGGATCCTTTTGGTGGCAGATGACTCCTGGGATGCCAGCTTTGATGTGGAGCAGAATGCAGAGCTTTGCAGGTGATAAAGGTCCCCATTTCCAGATAGACACATTGGGTTTGGAAAAGTGCTAGTGGGGAAAAATACCTCATATAGGTGAACTTTTAGAAGCATGCCCTGGTCCCAGCCAAAGAGCTCTTCTTTGACTCCTAATTGGCCCCTTGGGCCAATGGTTTGAATTGGTGTTCTCCACCCCACAGGCCTGGGACTCCAGTTAGCACTACCACACACAGAGGCCCCACAATGTGAGCCTGCCCTTGGCCTGATGCTGTGACCACCTGCAGTGCAGGTCTGATCATCCTCAACATACCTCGTGTTCCACTCCACTCCACCCAAGTGGGGGCCCCGACTCACTGGGAGGGAGACACTTTCTCCGTGTCCTGCCTGAAATATCCATTTCTGCCCCTGCCTGGTGTTCCCCACACCAAAACAGGGAACAGATTTTTCTTCTCGTGTAGACTAAACGGACCTTTCTGCTTGTACATGACACAGCAGCCACTTCATTTTCCCTCTTCGTTTAGCTATCTGAGCATCCAGCCAATACTCAGTTGCCTGTTCATTCATTCATTCTTTCTATTCTTTACTGAGCATCCTCACACGTCTCTATCAGCTACGTTCTATTATTATTGCCAGTTTACACAGGAGGAAACTGAGTCAGAGAGTGACTCAGTGGCTTGCTGAGGGCCACATGGCTAGTAAGTGTTGGAACTGGGTTTGAAGTGGGTAGTATGACATAAGAACTTGAACCTCAAGCCCCAGCACAATGTCTTCTATTCACAGACAGTTAGAAATTGTTCATGTGTAGAAGTAGAAGGTCCCGAGGAAACCCCACCTCTCCTTCCCCAAGTCACACTTCTGCGGGCTCTGCTCAGAGCAGGTATGGCTGTGTGTGCAAAATGGGGAGATAGAGAGACATGAGGAAAGAAAACCCAGCGGGAGCTTGGGGGCGGGTGCAGGCAGAGCCAGTTCACCCTGAGATGATTTGCATCAGCAGCAGAAGGGAGAACATGGCACGCTGTCACAGCCTCTTCCTGTATTGACATAATAACAATCCCTTACTTTTGTGTAGCACTTTGTAGTTTTCAAAGCACTTTCAAATCCATTAGCTCATCTTCTCCCCAGAATAATCATGTGAAGAGGCAGGAATTATTATCCTTATTTTGCAGAGGAACAGGCTCAGTGAGGTTATGTAACTTGTCCTAAGCCGGGGACCCTGGATGAAAACGTGGGTCCCTGACCCCTGGTCTTATGGTCTGTGCAGGATGCTTCCCTTCCTTTTTCATCACTTTCTGATTTGGAGCCATTTAGGGAAAGTCTGGCTCCCCAGACTCCGAGAAACCCCTCACTCTTGGGTTCCAGGCCACCTAGACTCTATAAAGCAGTATTCTCAAATTTCCCTGGGCATCAGAATCACCTGGAAGGCTATCACACAGATTTCTGTGACCTCTCCCAGAGTTTCTGATTCAAGGGGCCTGAGATGCCCAAGAACCTGCATTTCTAACAGGTTCCCAGGGGATGTTGGTACTGCTTGCTGGTCAGGGACCACACTTTGAGAACTACTGATGTCAAGCAATGTTGTATGAATATTTAGCTGGATTTCTTTGACCTGGGATCACATTTTGGGCTAAATAAGCCCCAGACAAAGAGAGGCTTGACCTTGTGGGTCTCTCCCTGAGGTGGGAAATCTGCATGTGTTCTTGCTTCCGTGACTGGGTGCAGCGTGGCCCAGAGAATGGGAAGAAAACGTTGGGCTTTTTAGTTCACACACAAAAAGAAAATGTCCTCACATGAGATTATTAATTCATTGTTCAATTAAGTTACGATCTCTAAAATTATCACAATATTTGGCTCAGAGGAAGGCGGCATGAATAGCTTGTTCCACGTAATGTGTGAATAATGTAACTTTATTACTTTTCTCGCTAGTGAGTAATTGTGACTGACACACTGGCAATAACACAGATTACCTTCTCACCCTCCCTGCTCTCTCCTCTTAGGGCTGAGCATTTACTTCCTTGCCCCTGCTCCTTTCTTGCTCATCTCCTTCCCTGCTGCTGGCCCCCTTCCCTGTGCCACTGCTTTTCTGTTTGGCCTACACAGCAGACCTGTGGAGGGGCGAGGCAGTGAGGGGCTGTGGGTCCCAGGAGACAGGGATAAGCAATGTGTCCAGGCCCCCTGGCCAACCTGGTGGGAGCCCTTGGAAGACCTGCTTGAACTGCTGCTCACGTTGTTCCCTGTACCCTCCCTCATCTTCCATTTCTTGTATGTCCACTCAGGGGCAGTGCACTACAGCTCAGCTGTCTGCTTCAAAACAGGTGTGAGCTGACCTAGACACACACTTGATGCAGGGAGGCAATTGCTGTCGTAATGTTGCATCAGGGTGCATACATCCTACTGAAGGTAGGAGTTTCTATGTTTCCTTATTTTATATCCCTTTCATTCCTTCTGAATCTAGCTTTTGTTTCCAGCTGACCCTTTCTGAGGAAACACCTTTCTCATCTGAGTCTCTCATTTCTGCCTCCTGGTGCTCTGGGCACTCAGGCCACAGAGGGCTGCTGTCAGCACCTCGGACAGCTCCCAGTTGCCAAGCCCAGCTTTCCGTGCTCCATCAGCCCCCTCAACTGCATATCGGCCACCACTGTGAGGAATGTACTTCCAACCTCTCATTAATCCTTCTTTCCCTATGCCACTTGGAGTCAACGTTTTTAAAGAAATTACTTCTTAGATGTTAGAATTCAGTTTAAATATTACTTTGCCTTCATTTTTCATCATCCATCCATGCATATTTTTGTACTGGCAGTATATTTATTTGAGCAGAACCTGAGTGCTGAGAATTTATCTACAATGTAGACATGGAAAGGACAGGAAGGATGGATGTACCCAACAGAGACTTTGTTTCACATGGTTTAGTCATGTTACTGCCACAATGTCTCTGTTCAAAGGCATTTCTAGCCGCCTTCAGTGGACTAACGCCCAGTCTGCACCACGTGACCTGCCCGCCGGGGAGCCCTGCCCTCTTGGTCCGGAGGGCTGCTTTGGTCATCTGGCTTCACTTCCCTCAAAGCTCTCATTTGAAGGGAGAGTAGTCTCTTTTTTGGGGTGACCCAGTGTAGAAGTCTGTTTCGGATGTAGATTGTGTGAGTTTTCTATTCTACTCTGTCAACAGGTAGGTGGCTTGGACCTGACTTTGCTTTCCCTGAGTGAGTGATGCGAGCTCCCAGCTGAGCATGTACTTTGTGCCAGGCTCTGTGATAAGCACTTGACATGAACGACTCCATTTAGTCTTCACAATAATTGAATGACAAAGGTGCCCTTTTTCCCCCTCCTCATTTTATAGCTGGCCAGGGACAGAGCCAGGAGTCTCCACTCAAGCCTGTGCTCATCACAGTACTGCAGTTGCTGGCCTCCCTGGGAGAATGTTGGCCTCGCTCTTGATGCCTGGGACATGGCTGGGCCCAATCAAGGTGAAGCAAGTGATGGCTCAGAGGGCAGTAGAATGGCTGGGCTGGAACAACTCTGGCACTGAGGGAAGGATCCAATGGGCTGGAGAGGCTGGGGACTTTGGGAAATAAGCTTTGACCCTTGAGTCCAGAGGGTTTAAGGTCTGCTTTTCTTCTCAAAAAAGTACAAAAGGGAACCTGGTGTCTTTGGTTAGCTTGGCCCTGGGCATACCTGGCAGGAATGTATTGGGGATCACAGTCTCCCTCATCCAGCTCGCCTCACACCCCATATCCACCCAGCAGTAAAGAATCAGATTTCCAAAAAAAGCCACCCTCAGCCCTGGGTTGCAGGTCTGGCCCCTCTTGGCTATGGCCATCTCTGCTGGTGCTCCTTCCATTGTACCTCTCACCTCTCTGGTCTCCAAGAGGGGCTCATTGCTCTATAGGGAGCAGAAGGGAGAGTGTCTGCGCACCCAGGGAAGGAAGCTGGCTCAGCCTCTCATGCAGCCTGGAGTAGTAGTTGCTGCCCTAGTGGGGACAGATCCCGCTTCTGGGCCCCACTTGCCCCTAAACTTCTCCTAGCTCAGGAGTAATGCTGAGAATAAGCACAAGAAACCCTTTTTCTTTTCAGGATTGACCTTTAAAAAAGTTCTAAATCTCAAAGGCAAGGCTATATCCCCTCTTCCTCCAGAACAGATCACTGGCCCCAGTTTTTTCCCTCCCTTGGCCCATGGAGGTAGGACTTGAGGGTTACACGAGGCTTAGCAGGAGCAGAGAAGCTTCCTCGTTGAAAGGGCAGGGGTGATGGAGTGTCCAAGGCCCTTAGCACCTCCAGGCTCCTGGGCCACAGGACAGTGGGGCTGGGGCTGGACAGTGGTCAAGGGCCTGGTGCAGGAGATGGCCAGAGGAGGAGAGACTGGGAATGGGGAGACGCCTGGAGGCTGGGATGCCTTCTCAGCTGGACATTGTGTGCCCACAGTGATGAGTACCACTGCCAGATCAGAGAGAGCAGAGATCTCGAGTCAGGAGTCAGAGACACATAGGTCTAACACATGGCTGTGATACCAACTGGATATTTGGTCAGGTTGCAAAATCCCCTGGGTTCTCAGCTTCCTCATCTGTAAAATGGGGATGGAAATACCTGCTCAACTACTTCAGGAGGTAGTTGTGAAAGTCTAAAGAGCCAGTGGGTATGAAAATGCCTTGTAAAGAACTCAGTGTGTCCCAGGCACGAAGAGCGAGGGGGAGGCCCCGCCTTCTCCCCCAACACGTCCTCCTTGGGTTCCCATTCCCAGTGTGAAAATACTAAAGAATTTTGCGAATAACTTGGCTATTTTTAAGTCACAGGAAGGACCAGCAGGCCTGCAGGTAGTGAGAGGATCAGTGAAGGAAGTGATGTGTCTCCTGTAAGACTCAGGTGTCCCTGAGTCAGAGTCTGCTCTCAGAAGCCGCCCCCCTAGTTTGACAGACGTGGGATGACATCTCCACTTTGCGACTTATTATTTTCATGCTATCAGGAAAGTCATAGAAAACCCCAAATTTCAGTCTTCCTATTTGTGAAGACAGGACTGGTAATAGCACTACCGTTAAATATCCATAGAATCCTGGCATAAGAGAGATACAGGTGTGCACAGGTCTGGCATACACTAGGTGCTCAGTAAATGTAGACCGTTGTTGTTATTTTATTCTTGAGCTAATTATCTTTGCCTAAGATGGAGAAAATATCTATTTCAGAGAGCTGGGAGTCATTCAAGCAGCCCTTGGCACATAGGACCAGGAGTCCTAGAAACCAGTGGTCCTCCTCTTTCTCCTTTCCTGTACTTGTCCTCTCGAGGGCTCGGTGATGCCCAAACTTGGAACTGGCCCTGACCTGAAAAGTGTATGAAGCCACAGGGTGTGCAGCATCTCTGCTTGCATACTGGGCTCACGTTCAGAATGCTGAGCGTCCGCTCCTCCTCCTGCCTCCCAGATCTCTCCGGTCCCCTGTTCTTCTATTGGCTTCCGGTGCTTTGTGTTGCCCCGCCCCCCGCCCCAGCACTCTTACCTGTGCTCTCTTGGGGCTCGGTATGTGCCTGGGACCCTTGTCTTGCTGCTGCTTATGGTCTTGGCCAGATGGGCTGAGGTCCCTGTGCCTCTTCAGAGTGGGGATTACAGGGCTAACGCCACACTGGGGGCCTAGATCATCTGGGCTGGAATCTGAATCCTGCTGTAACCACTTGCTATGTAACCTCAGGTAAGTCGCTTAATGTCAGCGAGTCTGTGTCCTCGTCAGTACAATGAGAGTGACACCTGTTGCATCGTATTTACTGAGGGATAAAAAGAGGTGACATGTGAAAGCACTAGAAGGGGAGGTACTTGGTAAATATCGAGTTACCTCCCTTCTTCCTCTTCTCATTCCTCCCATCGCAAAGCCTGCTGAGGGGAGGGTGGAGGGCAGGATGGCGAGATGACTCAGCCCCTACTCTTCACCCCTCACCACATCACCCTCACCTCCTCATTGTGCTCTGGAAAACCCCGATCCAGCCTCAAGAAGGGTTTTTAGCTGGACATATTTTCTGGAGTGGAGAACAGAACCTCCTCACTGGTGTGCTGAGCTTTGATTTCCAGGCAGGCTGATTTCCGAGTACTTGGGAAATTTCCATAATTAGCAGAGGCAGCATTTGTGAATCACATTGCAACCACCCTCTTCTCACTTCTTCTCTCTCCTGCTCCAAATGCCTTTGTGACCCTGTTTTCTCCTCCTCTGGACCTCGGCTGCGTGTTCCCACTGCAGATGCCACTCTCCCTGCTTAGCGCTATAGGTCAGTCTCCTCCCGTCTCTTCTCCAGCCTCTTGTCCAAGCCTCCATCTACTTATTTGCTCAGAGCCGGCAGGCAAACTTAGCTAGTCTGTCCTCTTGCAAATCCTATCTACGGTTTGTTTCAATTCCTAGTCCTGGAAGAAAGGAAAAAACTGAATCAGGTCTAAATCCTGCTAAAAATATGGCTTGAGCTGTCTGATAAAATCCTACTTGGAAAATGGGGACCTATTTCTTCCCCTCAGGCTGGTTACCCCTGAAGATCAGTCACTTAAAAAAGGGTAAAAATGCAGAGAAAGATTATCCTAGTAGAAGCTAATAATCGGTGGCTCCAATATCCATCTAACTGTCCATCCATCCATCCATCCATCCATCCACCTATCTAGTTACTCATTTAATAAATACTTGCAGAATGTCTACAGTGTACCAAGCCTAGCCTGGCTTTGGGGACAGACAGATCACGGCGGGAAGAGTGGCAAGAAAATCGAGGTCACCATATAGTGCGGTACGTGCTAAGATAGAAGCAGGAGCCTGAGGAGAGACATCTGAGTCAGTGGTGGAAAGGCATGGCACCTCTGAATAAGGGGGTTCTTGAATTAAAGATTGAGGCACAAAGAGAGTTGAGCTTTGCAGCATTCCCTTTTGTTGGCACATGTATGTTACTAGGATCAGTAAACTCCAAAATCGTTATAAAATCTACAATTGCTCCAACATGGGGGGAGAACTGTAATGTCCTGGGAAGGGGAGGCTCCGAACAGGGACTTTGCTTTGGAATCAGAGAACTCCGGACATTTAGGTATTTCCTCTTGACAGGACTTCCCTAAAACATGCCAAACAGGTTGGAATAGAAACGCCTCACTTGCTTTTAAGGAATTCAAAGCTCCAACACATTTCTCTTGCACTCCACTATCTTCTGCTGTTGGAAAAAACCTGCCTGTCTGTCCGCTGACTGCAGTTAAAGTTGATCTTCTCCTTAGGAGAGCCAGAAACTTTGTGTTTCACCAACCCTCGTTTTCAACTAAGCTCAAAGCTACGGGAGTTGTTCTCTGTCCCGTTTGTGGTCTTGCCTGGGCTCCCCGAGTCTATGCAAGCAGAAATAGTTATTGTTTGGGTGGGGATCACGTTCAGCCCAAAGTGGGAGAGCTCAGATGGGGGCCACCATCTTGCCATACATGGTCTGGGGAGGGTAGCCCCACCGTCTGTGGACAATTCCCTCCTCTTCATTTTTCTTCATCTATCCTATACTTTGTCATCACCACAGTCCTTTGGCAGCCAGTGGTAGTCGCGGATCAGCCTTGGGAAGTGGAAGCCCAGGCTGAGGCTTGAAATTCATTTAGTGTGGAAACCTTGGCGAGAAGGTGGTGAGGGGACCGCTGTTCAAAAGAACTTCAGTCTTGAAGAGCCAGGTGGTGATGGGAGCATCTCCCAGTCTCCCACAGCCCCAGTGACAGAAGGCATAGCATTTGGATATTGCTTTATTACCCATCTCCTTTTCCAGAACGTGTAAGCTCTGTTTTGCTCACCACTGTATCCCCAGGGCCGGGAAGAATGCAGTTTAATAAGTTTTTGTTGGATGAACTAAGATTCTCCAGTAACATGAGAGGCATCTCCATTTGTCCTGCTGGCATCTCGTAATCCTGAGTTGTGTTGCCACAGTCCACGGGTTTCTTTATGACTTGGCTAGACCCCAACCATCCCAAAGCCCAGTCAGAAGAAACACTTCAGTGCTGATGGACCTGGAGCCTTAGGAATCTCTGGAGGGCCACCTCTGTCAGATGAGATTTGTCTTCAAAGGCCACTGGCTCTGACCTTTTGATAACATTTCAAAAAATGAAACCCTATGTGTTGACTGAATCAGTCCTATCTCCAATGAAAGTCTAATCAGCTATTTGTATTTCAGTTTGAATTTTTTTTTGGTCCTTTTCTTTTTCTACTTCTGGGTAAACATAAAGGGAAAAAAAGTTCCCTTGCTTGACCAAACTTCATTTAAAAGTTGTTTGCATTTTTTTTTAATGGAACCCAATCCCTTGAGCCTTGAAAAGTAACCTCCACTGAGCTCTAACACAGCAGCTTCTAATCCAGGAGAGTTCAGAAGGCAGATGCTGAACCACCACCAACTGTATCCCAGGACAGTTGCTGGCGAGGCTCGGGGCTCTGCAGGCTGGAGATGCGATCAGTGAATCCTGACTCTGCTCTCCTGTCTGCTCTGCTAGCTGGCCTGACGTGCAATTGGCATTCTCCCCAGTGCTGATTTTTGTTCAAATATATTGGGCCCATCCATCACCCACCTTCTAACTCTTCTGTCTGGATCAGTCAATTACAAAGTTATTTTTGAGCCACTAGGATTCTTGTGAAATAGACACAAGAAGGAGCTAAACTCATTTCAGGTTTGACCCCTGAAGCTGGGATCTGAGGAAGCTTAGCTCGCTTACACTTCATGGCCATCCAATCCAATCTGGCCTGCAGAATAGAAGGGCCACTTGCTTAATTGGGAACACTTTAATATAGATATCCATTAACGTATGCTAAATTACAATAAAACTTCTATGGAGGAACCTGATGTGGCACCTGCATGAATACTAAGTGACTTCATTACGATCAGCGCTGTGACGATGAATATGGAATGAACGTGCCCAGAGAAGACAATTAATCTCCCGCCTTCCCAAGTCATCACTGTTTTATTTTCCCCTGCACTGTGCTAAAAAAAGAATAAGGCTTAGAAGCTCTGTGATTTCCTGAGACCATCACTTCCCTTCAGCTTCTGAGGAGTCCCTGAGAGCTCTTGTCACTTGTAGTGTGGAGACCGGTCTGGGCCACCTGGAGGAGCATGGACAGTAGAGAGGTGGGGGCCCTGGGGGTCCTACTTTGGTTTGGAAAAGAAGGCTGTCAAGACTGATGGAACACACCACACACACACACACACACACACACACACAATCGAAATGTGTCCTCATCTGGAACTAGCAAACAGACTGTCAGGTCAGATTATAAACATCAAAAGCATTCTAATCTGCTTGCTGTGTACATGATGTGCATAGATCTGAGGGAGGAACTTGGATTATGAATTAAGTCAGCTTTTCCCTCTGGGCTGCCTGCCCCTGAAAAGCGTGGCTCGGAGGGTTCCAGGCGTCAGGCGAACAAACCTCATCGCACTTGGTCTGAACCACACAACTTGGTCTTAAAGACGTTCCCTCTTGTGTCACTGGGTGCCGTTTCACATTGGTTCCACCTGAATCTCAGGCTGAACCATTGGGACCTTTGTATTTCAGGATGCCCAGCTCTGCGTGAGGACTAGCCCATGAGAGAGGCAAGCGAGAAAGAATTTTCCTGGGTTCCTCTTTGTCATTTTTCCCTGGGTCATGGGCCTCTGCTCCCTGCTCTTTTCCCTTCCTCTCCTTGACCTTTGCATCTGTCCTGCTAGTCCAGTTCCCATAGACCAGGCAATGCTCACTGAACTCCTCATCACAGGTGCCCTTGCTTGGATGTGCAGATGCCCGACTTCCACCCTTTCTCAGGGCAAGAGTGCCAGTTCTGCAGCTCCAAGTGGTGGTTATGAAAGGGCCCTCTGTGCACCCTACACAAGGCAGGTGTCCAGTGGGGAGGAGCCTCCCTGTGA
Source organism: Camelus dromedarius (assembly GCF_036321535.1). Taxonomy (NCBI): domain Eukaryota; kingdom Metazoa; phylum Chordata; class Mammalia; order Artiodactyla; family Camelidae; genus Camelus; species Camelus dromedarius. Next base: position 15,097,685 of record NC_087469.1, read on the forward strand.
AATGTGCAGATGTCCTCGGATGCTTCGGATGGAGCCTAGGTCCCCATGGGCAGCTGCCGGGCTGCTCTTTGGAGAGCCAAAGGCCCCCTTCAAAGAGTGTATCTCCATCACCCATGGCAGCAGAGGGAGCGCCAACAATATTGTTAGCGTGTCAAGGAACAGATCTTGACAGATGCCTCCCTGCCTTCCAGTCCCAGTTTCAAAGCCCTTCCTGCACCGGTCTCACTAGGGTTGGTGATTAGTTCTCACTGTTTCCTCTTCTGAGACTAGTAAGTGGCTCCGTTTGTGCCAAGTTTCCCTGTAAATACTGTGGCTGTGCCCACACGAGGCAAAGCATTCCTGGGAGAGAACACTGAGTTTGCTTCTGGACTCCTACTGGGAACAGGAGGGGAACGAAATTGCCTCTCTGTGAGAGCGGATTACCACGTGGCCAAGCCCAAGCGAGACTCACAGGAATGTAAACTCTGCCCTCGTCTTCCTGCTCCCTCCTTCTCCTCTGCCCTTTCCAAGCCAGCTCTCAGTCTAAGAAGAACAGGTCTGATTTCCTTCGACGACCATCCTCTCCAAGCTAACATCTGGGAATAGGCCACAACAACAAACAAGGAAGTCTCACGCTTGGCCAGGGAGGGAAGTGAGAAAACAGCAGAGGGTGAAGAGATGGCAGGCGACGGGAAAGCCAGACAAGTGAAGACGGAGTGAGAAAATGAGTAAGGATGCGGAAGGGTTTTAACAGTTGAAAATCCAAATGTTCAGCAGTTCTGAGTTGTGAGTTTCAAGATGCAGAAGAGGTAGAGATAGAGATCACTGGTGGGAAGAGGACTTGAAACCAAAGAAGTCGGGGGCTTGGAAGGATCAGAAATCACTAGGGATGAAAGAGGTGATGAGAAAGAGAAGGCGGGGGGAGTTGTTGAGAACCTGGTCCTAAAATCCTGGAGGAAGGGGGGTTGTGTCCAGAAAACTTGTAGATGAGGTGAGAAGGAGGGAGAGAAATTATGGTGGATGAAATGATTGGGGCAAAGAGCTTAAGTTGAAACGGGTCTGGGGAAAACAATATAAAGGATGAATGTATTGATTTCCTACTAAATGCCTCAAAGAGTTAAAGTGTTGAGTTGGAAGGTCAAGGGATATCTATGAAATAAGTAATAAGCGAGAGGTTATAAAGACACCAAGTATTTTAAGTGCCACAGTGGGTGGTACTGGCCACATACAGCTTGATTCTAGTGCTTTTGACCAACCCTCTTGACAAATGGCAAACGTTCCAAGTCCTAGGAGGTACCACTGCAGCCCAGGAGAGTCAAGATACACAGCGTGGAAGAGGTGGACTTGGGGTGAACCTTGAGGGGTGGGGTAGGCGCTCCAAACAATGCGGGGGAAATAAATGAGCAGAAGTGGAACAAACACGGCATGTTCTGAAACATGGCATGGAGGGAGGCAGGCTGGGAGGTATGAAGGACAAAGTTAGGAATCATAGTGGGACCCGGAGATGGAGGCATGCAGACCGATGTTACGAAAATTCCAAAGCAACAAATTATCCCCACGTTGGCTTTGCTGTAGTCACAGTCTTGGGCCAACTGAAGCATTTAGTTTTTACATGGAACCCAAACGTCCTCAGCTGTGATCCCCAAATACTGAGTGCGTGCCTTTTTTGTTATTGACCATGGGGTGCTGTGGTTGGCATGCCAGTCCTCCTCTCTCTACTGTGAGCCACTGGAGGGCACAGATCAGCCCATGCCGGCAGCCCCTGCCATCGACAGGGCTCCATGGGCCGTGCAGAGTCAGAGCTCTACAGATCTTTGTGGCATGGATGAACCAGTCAGTGAGTAATAGCTGGGCGTAAATCAGAGGAGATGTACTGAAACTAGGCTACAGTTTTTGGCCAGGGGTCGCCCACATCTGAACCGGAAGCATCATAGCACAAGGTGAAGTTCTAGGTTTCTAAACTTAAAAAAAAAAAAATGTAGGAAGGACTCTCAAAGCCTTTGTTAATTAAAAACACGAACAGCTCTTCAGGGAACAATCCCTGCCTCCCATCCTCTCTCCTGGCTCTGAATGGCAGATAAAGCGGTATCTTTGCCTCTGCTTTGGACCACATTTAATTAAATGCCTACATCAACTGCTTCCTCGCTTACCTTGTTTTATTTCCTTCCCTTCCTTCCATGCTAAAGAGGGCCAGGGCTAATACTAATGCATACGCTGTTAAACCTTTTTAATTAACTTCAACTTCTTCCAGAGATTTATGTTTAAACAGTAAATTTTTTGTTGATACTCAAATACATAGGCGGCACTCAGGGTGATGTATGAGTACTCTTGTCCTCAAAATGATTCTTCAGGAGTTACCACCAGAGACGTTTTCATGAGCCTCTTTTATTAAAATAATAATACTCAGCAAAGCAATAATGCTTTACAACCAGCAGCTAATTAACCCACCCCACCCCCACCGCAGGTCACCATTAGCATCTGCAGGTTAAGATATGAGCGCTCTGTGGGTCTTTCTCTACCTTGGAACCGGCGCTGAATCGGTCTGGGTTTGTGCTCCGGCGTCCGTGAGTGATGATTTTCATTTAAAACACGTCTTTGTTCTTGGACCGTAGCTCAATCTGTTATTGTTGTTATTTATTTTCTTCTTGTTTGGTGCTGTCCCTGCGCTGACTGTCAGTATGTCTGATCTGCACTTGACCTCCCAAAACAGAATTTAACCGTGCCTTGGAAAAGCCAATGGATTTAAAACTCTTGTTTAATTGCAAAATCCATTTATTTTCCTGTAACTCTAAATGTGTGCTCCAAGTATTTTTAATCATGATCTGGGCTGTCAACGGTAGTGGCAGGGCAGCAACACTGCCAACCGAACCGATCTACCTACCCAAGTCCCCGTTCTGTTCTCCACGTTGAAACAACATTTCCCTCCACGAGCCGATATAGTTATTTTCCATGTTGCACCATCGACGAGCCAATTATTTCAATTTTGGCATCAGATTCAGAAGAGAGTTTAATGATTCTCAATAGCATAAACTGAATTTTGATTCCTACAGCAATTTAGTAATGATGATGACATTTAAGCACTTAGGCAGTATGTCTCGTTTCCCACGGCTGACAAACCAGATTTAGGCACTTTTCTGGGCACCCCAGATTTGTCACCCTTTTGCAGTATTTATGAAGCCCAGACTTACCCCTGCAACTCTGCCAGGGGCTATAGAAAGAAGTTCCCCTGGACCCAGGGCCAATCTGCTGGAGTTTCAGTTGGAAGTCAAAACAAGGTCCCAGGTCTTGCACACCTATTTTAATTAACCTGTTTATTCACATACTCAACAAATATTTAACGAGTTTCTACCAGGTAAGGATGCTCAGCCCTGGGAGAGGAACTGAGTTGTGGGAGCTGTGCTCTTCTTCCTCTAATCAAAGCGAATTCAACCCCAACCCTCCTGATTGAGGTCCAAATTACTTGAATACTTTATGCATACGTTTAGTTTAGTCATCCAGCAAACATTTATCAGGCACGTTCTAGGTATAAGGTACTCTTCTGGGAACTGAAATGTTTACAGAGAAGATCAAATCTGTCAGCAAAGCCCACTGGCTTTTCCTTCAAAGTGTTCAAATTCAGGCTCTGATTGTTTCTTACCCATCACTGCTACATCCTGGGCCAAGTTATGAGGATCCTTCACCTGGATTATTGACGGAGCCTCCTAACTGGTCCCTCTGCTGCCACCCTTGCAACCCCACACTCTCTTCTCAACTGCACAGTCTGGTTGATGCTTTTAATAACTCAAGTCAGATGGTGTCATTTTTCCATCCCAAATCATCTCAGGATAAAACCCCAAACCCCTCCCATGACTTACAGCATCCTACGTGGTCTTGCCTTCTTGTTCCCTCTTTAACTCCATCTCCCCTCTTTTGCTGACTTCGTTCCAGTCTCTCTGGACTCTTTGCTGTTCCTTGAACACATCCGGCATCTCCTGCCTCAGGGCCTTTGCACTTGCTGTTCCTTCTGCCCAACATGTCCTACCCTTAAGTGATCCACTTAGTTCAACCCTTCACTTCCGTCAGGACATGGCTCAGTTGTCAGCTTCTCAGGGACTGACCACCTAATTTAAAATTTGCACCCCACTCCTGTACTGTATCCCTTTCCCTGCTTTATTTTTCTCTTGAGTACTTATCCCCATGTGACATATTATTCATCTTACTTATGTATTTATTTTATGTTCCCCCCACCAGAATGTCAAATCCATGAAGGCGTGGATATTTGTCTGTTTTACTTGTTGATATATCAGTCCCCAGCCCAGAGATACTTAATAAATATTTTATATATGTATATATGTACACACATATATAATGAATATATGTAATAAATAGTACTGTCACAGTCTATAAGAAACAATCAAAATAGGAGCTATGTCTGAAAATAAATAATGAGCTATATCTTAAGAAAGCTGGAAATAAAAAGCTATGGTAGTTCAAAGGCAAGAAAATTTCATTTTGCCTGGTTGGAAGGGCCTGCTGAAGTCAGGGGCCCTGATTTAACTACAGGTATTGGGGGAAGAAAAAATAAACCTTCAATCCATGCTGAAAGGAGAAAATGGTTCCTTGCCATAAGATCCCTCTGCTAGATCATGACTGGCCTTTGGGAACTGGTGATCCTGGATGGCGTGCTGGGCTCCACTGGCCTTGGTGGCTCTTCCAACTAGGCATCCTGCTCCATCGCCCCAGATCTCACACACCAACCTCAATGAAAACTCAACTCCGTGTCTCAAGCAGGGAATCATTCTGAGGCTTCAGGCTGCTTCTTAGAGACGTCAGTGGAGGCCCCAGGGGGATGCAAAGCCAGTGCCGTTTCTGACGGCTGACTTCGCCAGGACATGTCTGGTTAGTGCTCGCCATCCCGGAGCCTAACTAGATCTTGAGGATAAATCTCTTATTTTGCTAGCACTTTAAAGTAAGTGGCAGCAGTTCATGCATAATTACTTCTGAATTATCGAGGGGATTCATCAGGTGTGATTATAGATGCATAATGGATTTACCAAATTTTCGGGTATTAGGGAGATATTAAATCCATATGAAACCTCACAATTCATTCATGTGCCATTTGTTTTATTCCTTTTTCATAATAAGCTAATTAGTTTAAATTATTTGTACTTGTACAGGGTCTTGAAACACACATAAGGAATGATGACTCCAGTGCACCCAATACATGGGAAGTCCTGGAGATGGCATCAATTGTGATAAAGGGTTCATCAAGCAGTGGGTGTTCAATTTTCCCATTTGGGGTGGTAATAATAGGTCTAATCATGACACCTCCGTAAGGTCGTGGGAGGTCCCCAATTAACGCTTCTGAATTCAGATATTGAGGAGAAGGTAGAGGAAGTCATGATGCCTCCTAGAGATTGAGGCAAAAAAAGGGGAAGTCCGACCTCCTTCCCACCAAAGGGGAAAAGATGAGCTGGTGAGGGCCTGTTAACTCTGGGCCCAGAGGCCGACAGGCACCAGTGGCCTCTGGCCTGTCCAGAGGCCTCCTTTGAGAGGAACCCATGCTTCTGGGGGTGTCGCTGGAAAGCTGGGATTTCAGTCTCTCGGAAAGGAAGGACGGGCTTCTTTCAATTCGGGTCCCTTTTTACTTCTTCTGTTTTTTTTTTAATGTGTAATTGGTCTCCTCTGGCCAATGAGCCTGGGTAGGCAGGACGGGGCCTGGACTGAGCTCACCGAGGGAGCCCACGGTCGTGGTGACAGGAGCCACCGCACCTGGGGCACATTCTGAATGCCAGGCAGGGCAGTTGGCGCTCTGTAGACGTTGTGTCGTCCCATCCTCATAGCAGCCCTATGCTGTAGATTCTAGGTCAGGGGACTCTGGACAGGAGGTCATACAACTTGCCCAGGGTCATCCATTCAACCAGTAGGGGGCAGGGCGGGGACCCTGGGGATGTTTGATTCTGAAGCCCTGCCCTTAATCATATGTAGTACAGTCTCCTGTCTTCCCTGCTATCAACCTCATTGACGCTACCACTGTTACTACCACCCCACATGGGGAGCTTGGAAGAGTTTCTTTTTTGAAATCTTAATACCAAATTTTCGCTCCACAGGGCATCCACCAGGTCAGAGGCCTTCAGATTCCGCCCTCTCCCCGGGTTCTTTTCTGTGGAGCAGCAACAAAAGGACCAGCCACCCGGCGAGTCTCCTACTGCCGTTAGAGAAGCCTCCACAGGGGTTAATGCAAAAAGGAGTTCTGCTTTGGATGAGACACCAGTTTAATTTATATTTGATTAAAAAAGTCATTCATTCATGCATCCAGCAGCCGGCATTTGTTAAATGTCTCCTACACTCTTAATTGGGTTTTGTTGCGGGGGGAGGGGGGAGAGGGAACAAGTGTAATAAAGCTTATGCCAGACACCTTGCTTATAATTTTCTTGGAAGAATGTATGTATACACCTGAAAAGTTAAGTAAACAAGAGAGTGATTGAATAACCGGGCAACTGAGAGATGCAGACAGGGGGCTTACTGCAGTCAGATGGAGGCGACAGCACTGGGGCCTGGAGTGATCCTGGAAGGCGTCTTAGAAGAAGAAGCGTGTGAATTGCTCCCTGAAGGACGGGCCGGGATGGGATGGCAGAAGGGGCGCCTACTGCACCCAGTGAGGAAGACAAGCTCTTGGCCTCAGTCAGCAACTAGGTGTTTGACCCTGGGGTCTACTACCTCACTTTCCTTGCTCTAAGATGAAGATGAAGATACTTCACAGGATTGTCGTGAAATTCAAATAGGGAAATGGATACAGAACGGCTCTGAAAGATGTCAAGTGTAATACAGACGCCAGATACTGCGTGAGAGAAAGCAACCCCAGGGGCAGGCGTCCTATAAACACGCATCTTCAGGTGCCCCCCTTGAGCTCTGTTCCAGCTCAGAGGGACAGTTAAGCCCAGCTTGGTCCCGGCAGCATTCAGGATGGCACGCTGCTGCCCAGCACAATGAGCAGAGCCCGTCTGCCCAGTGGGAGAAGCTGGGCGAGATGGGGTGAGGCCCCCGGGCTATCCTGAAGGCTCCCTGACGTTACACACAGGAAGCACATTGAGACCTGGGGATGGGAGGTGGGAGGCTCTTGAAGTTTCTCCCACCTCTCGTGCTAGCAAATGGAAAGTGACACCTCCGTTCCACTATAGCCATAGTCAGTTGCGCCAAAAAGGGAGGTAGAAAGGATAGCTTGCAAATGTCTATCTGCAGATCCTGGGGGAGATGCCCCAACTTCTCCCTGGTTGTAACTGCCTGGAGGGCAGGGCCACGTCTTCTCTACCATCCTCCTCCACCCCAGGCTCAAACCCAGCACCCATCTCCACCTCAGTCACAGGGAGGCCACAGCCCACAATTCTGGAGTTTAATGACTCTGATTGTCCCCACCAGGGGCCTCTGGTTCCCGGGGAGGGGCGCCTGGACACATTAACTTCCACTTTGATCTCTGTGTCAGTTTCAGTAGGCTGATGAGTGAGGACTCATGGTTAGGATACCTGGGGCAGAGGGAGCTGTGGCGCCTTCCCGACTGGGAACGGTGACTTTATCACTAAAAGCTGCTAAAGGATGGGTCTTCTCCTTAGCACCTGGGACTTTTTCCATTTCAGTGATAGGATGAAGAATCGACCCCAAGAACGTGGGTCTAGAATACTTAAACTGAACGGAATTCGAAGTGAATGCTGCCCCTGAAGTACTGAAGACGAGGACAGGCTGGGTCTTTCCAGGAAGACCTCCAAGGAGGGAGTTTCCTACGGGTCACCTTACAGACCAGAGGGGCAGGTGTAACCTAGGAAGCTCCTTTACTTCAGACAGATGCCCCTCCCCTCCCCTTCCCCCCACCTGAGAACGTGATGGCCCTAAACCCCCTTCCGCATCTGTCTGGAGGGAAGCACTGGGCTTGGACCACGCCTCTCCAGACCTTTCCAGCTGCAGCCACACAGCCTGACATTGTAGGAGGTCTGAGCCCCTCAGAATATCGGACTCTTGGACTCAGTGGAATCTTGTGTATCTGAATCTCCATTCCCTTTCCCTTCCAAGATGCCTCAGTGCTTTTAAACCATATGAGTGTTTTAAGGATTTGCTTCTTTAAAGCTTTTGCCTCTTCTTCATAAGTTTTATTAGTAACCTACTAGATAATAGGCCAGGGGTCTGCAGAGGGCTATTCATTCACCCTAGAGGTAACTCCTTGGTCTTTCCTGGCCTTAAAAAGACAGCTTAAGCCACCAGATTTTAATTAGGGTGGAAGAAGACGTTGAGAGACGTCCCCAGCTCACCCACTGGCAAAGGCTGCATTAACCGTGGGTCTTACCCACCATGGACAGGTGGTGCAGGCACATACCTGCCTGTCTCTGTGCTGGTGGCTGATGACCTGGCAGCTCTGGCAGAGATTTGTGAAAAGGAGACAGGGTAGGGTTATGGAGAAACGGGACTAGTCACTTGCATCAGGATAATTTTTCCTGATGTCAAAGCCTCATCCAGGAGAGCTTCTGCTGTTGCTTGCTTTTATCCAGAAAACAGTGTAAGTGGTATCTCTTGAAATTAGGTCACAGCTTGCAAAGGCAGGGGCTTGCCAAGGTGCTAACTGCCTGAATTCTCCGTGGGTTTACATAGCTCTCTGCTCTGACAAATACCTTCTTTGTTTCTCTGAAAAGTCTGACTGGCTGAAGCATTCACGCCTGCCTCTTTTCTCCTTCACCGCCCCCCCCCCCCCAAACAACAACTGAATTTCGAAGGTTAAAAATCACTTCACTTGTCAACTCAAAAGCTCTCCCTCCTCCTATCAAGTTGCTTCCTTTCCTACCCAGGGAAGGAAGCTACTGCGTTCTCACTCTGGGGACTGGAAGCCACTTTGAGAAGAGAGAGGGGGTACAATTCTCACAACATACTTGTCATCTCCAGAGCAGGATGTGCCAGGCTGCCCTGGAAAGCCATATGAAAGCTGGGTCCAAGCTGTTTCAGTGGGTGCCCAGCTAGAGGGAAGGTCCTGGTGGCCTGGTCTCCTTAGCCTTGTCTGGGGCTTGGGTCTCTACGTGGTGACACCACGACAGAAATTCCACCCACTCTGCTCAAATAGGGGGAAACAACACAGCAGCAAAAGCAAACACCAGCTTTATTTGGCTTTTGAGGCCCAAATTACCTTTTCCTTATTCTTTCTGTTCCTGACACTGTTTGTTACTGACTAAGGTGTTGTTGATAAAACGCTGTGACTCTAAAAGGTGGGTGGGGCCTGAGAAGGGTGAGAGGAGGTGTTGGAAGCTAACTAGAATCCTCCAGAAGCGGGTGGAAATGAAAACCTGAGCTACAAAGTCCTGAGGGTTCCCTGGACTCTGGGCTGTCAATTATCTTTACTCTGCCAAAGAGTCAAAAACTGGACGTGTCTCTGGAACCAGAAATAGCAGGTGCTCACAGGAGCAGTGTTTGGTGAGTGGGGTCAGGAGGACTGCAGAGTTTGGAGTCATGCCGGTGCTTTTGCCATTCATACCGGTGAGGTTTTGGGCTTTTTTAAAATTTTATTTTAAAATCATCATCTCTTCACTTCTTCATGTGCAGAATGAAGTTTCTTCATTTACAGAAACGTTTAAACCAGACAACGTATTGAAAACTCTTGGCTCACAATAAGCCTCCAACAATGGCTATTGCTACGATTGTTTTGTTATCTCCTGGGAAGGAAATCGAATAAAAGAGGCTGTCATTGGAGTCTCTGGAAAACCTGGCATAATGGCTTCCAATCTTTGTTTCTTAAGTAGCGGATTTATTTTCAGATGAGATTTTATGTGGAATCTCAACAAATAAAGTTGGTATCAGTAAAGTATAAGGCAGTGGGTGAAAGGGGGTGGCACGGTCCTGGCTCCTGCCTGCTCAGCCTCCCCACTGATTGCACAGGCAGTTTGGACTTTCTTGGAACCCCAAGGCTCTGAGGGGCTCAGTTAGAAAGCTGCTGGCTTGGAGTATTGGGGAAATAGTGGATAGTTTCCAAAAAAGTAGAGTCCAGCCTAATATCTGGCTAGTTAACATGCTTTGGTGAACCATGCAACCAATCCAGAGTGAGATGATCAGGAGAAACCTCCAGGTGGGACAGGACACAGGTTTGCCGGGTGAGAGCTGGTGGAACCAATGCCCAGGGATGTGCTCTTTGGAAGAGAAAGGGCAGGGTCTTTTCCCTTTTCTCACCTGGAGTGGGGCCAGGAATTGTGGAAAATCAGGGCTTGCAAATGGGTTGGGGTTGAGGCGGAGTAAGGGGATAGAGGAAATAATACAGAGACTGGCTGTCTCCACCCCAGACAGGGCTCTGTGTGGGCTCTGGGAGGGCATGAGAATCAGCTGGGGTTTCTGCAGATGGGGTTGGGTGGAGCTGTGCAGTCTGACCGCGTCGATGCAGAACCCTGTGATGTGTTCAGTTGTGGCAATGCTTTTGGAGTTCTATCGCTCCTTTCCCTTTTGCTTCCTCTTAGTTTTCAGCAAAATTCCATCTGGCTTTACCTCTATCTACTGGAAAAGACCAGGAAATAACTTGACTAGATCAAGGTCAGCAAAGCTAGCAGAGTGCAGGCAATGACCAGTCCACAAAGCCCTCCTCACTGGATGCTCCTGAACCTAGCAGAGAAGATCAGCATTGCCGAAGCCTGGAGGTCACTCGGCTCCTCTGTGATTCAGTCAAGCTCTCCCACTTCTGGAAGGGTCCAGGACACTCCTTATCCCCATGGGATCCCTTCTCAGGGAAGTGTTTCTAAGGCTTGCAGCTTCAGTACCCTAGCACCGCCATGTCTGTGACGGTAATGCCCAGGATGAGAAGGCTCTGCCTTACTGCAAGAACGAGGGAACTTTCCATGGTCCTGAATGCTGTGGCTGCCTACCTCGCTTTTGCACATCAGTAGGTATATCCAGCTTCAAGGAGACTGTCATTTCTATATAATTCAGGACTTGGTACCTTTCATTCTCTGGGGAAACGCATAACCCAAACTTCCTAAGCTGCTCCTAAAGAAAAAGCCGAGATGCCACTTTAGTCCTGCATGGGCTTTCTGGTCTGATTCCTCATCTCAGGGCTCGAGGTGACTCAGGGGTGTATCTTGCTATTTTTGTGACCTGTTGGCATCTCAGTAATGAATGTTCACCACCACGGTGCCCTCATTTAGCCTCATAACCTCAATAAAGTAATATCTGATTTGTGCTAAATATCTGATTAAACAACATAAAGTATTTAACCTTTTGATCTATTATACCTTGCCAGCCCTACACTCCTGGATAGACTTTAATTACTGAGTTGGAGAGCTTTCCTGAACAGGATTTGCATCTCGTTAAGGCCTTTCCTCTGTCTTGAGGGCTCCATGTCAACAGCTTCTCTTGTTGCCTCTGGGCCTTATTCCACTTCCTCCTCCTCCATCACACCCTGCGTGATTCTGCCTCAAGACTGACAACATTTGGTTGATCTACCAGGAGTACTGTCCTTTATGTGACCATGAATCCTACTGCTTATTTTAGAAAGTCAATGGTCACATAAACAATTGGACTTGTTACTTTGTCCACCCTGATCTTTGGAGCAGGGGAAGTTGTCCAGAGTGACAATCCCATTTTAGGCAGTTGGTCCCAGCTGTTGGATTGACCTAACCCTTATATCTCACACAGAGAACAGGCCAGTGGGCATCCGTCAGAGGATCACAGAAAACCATTTCATCTGGCTAATTAGTTAGCTAATTGCTCTAGTCTTAACCATCTCTTAGAAAGCTACAGAAAATCATACTTTTTTCCTCTTGCCTGCAAGGATATAGTTATGAATGTTAATAACAATTAGCTGATTTACATGCTGTCTTTCCTTCAAGAATCTCAAACATGCTGGGTTTGTTTATTTTTTTCTCTTATTTTAAAATTGGCTCTACAAAGACTGAGATAAGCTTCTCCACGGGTCCTTCCAAAATGAGAATAACACCCCATAGAATTAAGAGAATTCAATGAGAAAAATTGATGTGGAACATTCGCAATAATTCTGGCTGACTCACAAGCAGTAGCTATATTACTGTGTCATCGAAGAAGGCTCTGCGCTTGTGAGTTGGCTGTGCATTTCTGGACATGGGCAGGCTGGGATGAAGGTGCGCTGGTCCAAGTGTCTGGACACCTGGTCCAGCCCACCTGGTGAAGGCTGCCCCGCCCCAAATCTACGGTCCCTCCTGGCCCATCACAAACCACACTCGGGCCACAACATAATGGTTTATGGAGGAAAAGGCCCTGAAAATGCTGATGTTTATCTTCACTTAAGCCACTTCCCACCGTCAGATCAGAAGCAGAGTCTGAATGGTTCTCTAAACAGAGGGAGTCTCTCAAAGGGTCATGTGCTTGACAACAATGCAAATGGAAGGAACCCACCCCATCCGAACTAGAATTTTTGTGAGTAGAGCCCAGTATCTGAAATTAAAACAAGCTCCTTGGGTGATTCTTATGTTCAGTAAAGTCTGAGAACCACTTCCTACCACGTGGTGCCTTGCAAGCCAGCCCTTGTGACCAACTTTCAAGATAGGCTGGCTTGTGAGATGCTTACTCTGCAGGAGAATCTGACAGGCTCCACGTCCCAGGTGGCATTCTGGTGCTAAAGGGGGCAGTCAAAATTCAGGGTGGCCACCAAGCAGGGGTAACTGTGCAGACTGTAGAGAGAGTGGCTGGGAGAAGCTCCTGACATCCCTGCCAGGATCTGGGGCAGACAGCGGGCACCAGCCACCCCACGGGGGGCATGCAGGGCCAAGTGGGGCCCCTGGTGGGAAGGGACAAGCCCAGCAGTGCCCACAAAACCACTGAAACAGAGGTCCACAGCCCTCTTGGTCGCCTCTGCAGATACCTTAGGGAGCATCTGTAACTCCAGGCTGGCTTCCCTCTGTTACCATGATACAATTGGGAGGCTCACTCCCACTTCCAAATGATGCCACCTCAGAGAATGCAAACTCTGCTACAAGTGAAACACAGACAATCCGCGGAAAATACGACGCTCTGGGAAACACACTCATGCATACACACTTACATGCACTGCATCATTGCATTTGTTCCAAAGCCAATAAAAGCGATTTTCAGATAATCTGCTATTTTGGATTATCTGCACCACTGCTCGCCTCCATTAGCATGGCTAATTGAGAACTGACGGTGTGTCTTGGACCATTTCCAAGAAGGGAACCCATTGTCTGGATGATGAGAGTTCCCGTGAGAGCCAAGTAAACGGCTGGAAACGTCAGGCTGACGCCCATTGGAGGAGGAACAAACTTTTAAGGGTGACCTGACCATTATCAGGCCAGAGAAAGCAATCTTGTTCGGCATGTCACATTGATTGCCAAGGCAGTAAACCATCAAACTGTCCCCCAGCTAGAACATGCACCGACACTGAGAAAGATGAGGCTTGGTTAGTAAAGGATGAAGCCATTCCAAGAACCAATAAAAGATGCAATATGGTTTCCCCTGGGCTGTATATTAACACCATCCAGGAAGCTAGAGGGGATAGAGGTTTGGCAAATGACTCTGCTTTGCTTTGACTTTTGCATAGCAAGGAGGAGACAGAGGCCAGTGGGGAGATCATTTGAGACCAGATGAAAGGCTTGGAAGGAATGAGCCTCTGTAGAAACCAAGACACTAAAGAAACCACTGCTGTTTACACGTCACAGCCACACTATTCTCTCATTTACCATCTTGGTGAAATACCCTGAACAGATTTCAAAACCAAACATACTAAGGAAAAAAAAAAAAAGAAAAAGAAAGAAAAAAAGACAGCACAAAGTTGTAACTGCCTTCTGGGTAGCTGTGTTTTGGATGGTGTCATTTTTCTTATGACATAAGCTCCCAGATGGCACAGACGCTGTCTCTCAGAATAAATAGGAACTAGCAGTGGGTCATGCCTCCTGTGGGTTTCTGATAAGCACTGTTTGGTTGTGTGCTGTTTATCACAAAGAGAACAGGTACCATTGTCAGACAGGCTCATGAGCTACCCTCTGCAAGAAGCAGGAGAGAAGTGCCCCTACAACTTTCACAATTCTGTGTTCTGTCCCAAATGAGAATAAGAAATGAATGTCCTGGGCTGAAAGGTAATTGAAGGAGGTGGTACATTACTCAGGTGGGTCAGAGAGCCTAGGTCTGGGGTTCATTCGTACTCATAGGGTCTTTTCAGTGGGTTCGCTATCAGCTGGAGATCCTGCTGACTGTTTCTGCCAGGTCACCCATGACCCCACCCCCTATCAGAACTAGCAGATGTGAGCTGCGAAGATTACCCCTGCAGGGTTCTGAGGGCAACTGTCTATGGATTTGGGGATGATGTAGACAGAGTGGTTTCCACCACTGGCTGCTTAAGATCCCATGGGGGAACATAAAAAAAGACACCCAAGCTTCGCCTCCAAAGATTCTGATTTAATTGGTCTGAGGTGGGACCCCAATGTGGGTAATTTTATAAAGCACCCTGGAGAATCTATGTGCAGTCAGGGTTGAGATGGTCTGAGCAGACATCTCTACTGGGATCTGAGTGAAAACAGGAGACCCTGGTTCAGTTCACAAAGCTGAGGCCCAAACCCAGCCTTGGAAATGGCCTTCCTCCTCCTAAGGGTGGTGAGGGGAGGGAGGTGCGGACAGGAAGGGAAGAGGGGATGGGAGAAACAGAGAGGGAGCCAAAAGCCTACTGAGAGGAGAAAAATAAGATTGATTTTCCCTGAATAGTTGTTTCTTTTTTTTTTTTTTGCCACCAGGGTCTGAAAGGTGAAAACTGTGTTTACTCTTACCCCCGAAAAGTGTTATCATTTAGGAAAATGTAGTATTTCCATCAGCGATCACAGAGGAGTCAGGCACCTGCTGAACAGCAGCATGAGGGCCTAATAAAAGGAGAAAATGCACTGCTATGACCAAGAGCCCATTACCATGGCAACTGCCAGTGACTTTGGGGAATCTGCTCGTTGACCATCAAAGAAACCAGAAAAGGGGGCAGGCCCCTTGGAGAACACGGTGATGTTGGAAATGGCAAAGCAGAGCGTGTGACTTATCAAGGGAGGGACGTCTGGGGAGGGAAATAAGAAGAGGCCCCGAGCATCACCTCTGCTTCAAACGGGTTCTCGACAGCAGGCTCTTTAGCTGTCTAGAGGGTCTCATTTTTTCCGAAGTCATTTCTTTTTCCTTTCTTTGTTCCATCTCTACTCTTACTCATGTATATCTACTCAGAACAGGAGTCAGGGATCCACGCTCCCTGTGCACTGGCCTCTCCTCGGCAGAGATGCTGTTGAAGAGCAGGTGTCAGGTTGCTGCTCAGGCTTGGCCCAGGAGGAAGCAGCGGAAACAGTGCCGGGGAGTCTGGGCAACTGCCCGACTCGCCGAGGTGGGAGGGGGCCGTGGAGGAAGCTTCCATATCATGTCTTGGTTTAACAAGGCAAAGTCACTGAGGGCTTCTCTCCCACAACTCCTGGTTCTCCGCAGGGAGGTGCCGGTTTCTCCTGCACAGGGATAGACGGAGCTTTTTGCCATAATTAAAACATCTCCCGGGAGCGTGTGCTCCGCGTTTCTTGGGAAGTCACACAAATAGCTCGTGCCCAGGGAAGTGGGGGGTGGCACTCCAGGGATGCCAGCAAGGGAGGGGCACAGCACCCAGCCCCTTGGACTTTTACCTCTGAACCTACTGCTCCTTGTGGCAGATTCCAGGTTCCATCTGAGCAGCTGAAGAAGGTTGAGAGACCTTGGAGCTCTTGGGCAATTTCTAATTTCTAAGCTTGCTCTGATTATCAGCACGGGCGAGGCGCCGCAATCGTGCCTAAAGCTCTAGGCGTAGACTGGCAGGAGAAAGCATGAGGGTCACTGGCCTGGAGGCTGGAGGGAATTCGCTGCGTGGGGTGTGTGTGTGTGTGTGTGTGAGAGAGCCCGTGCCCCTGGCACAAGGGAAATCAACCAGACTCTGCCCAGGGTGGGAATTCTGCGTGGCAACCTGATCAAGGCTTCGTTTTTCATTAAAATTTCCATTAATGCTGGAGCTGTTTAGAGCAAGCTGAGTGGAAATATCCGCAACGCACCTTCCACCCTCTATTACTGATCTGAGGATCAGAGGGAGGCTGTGCACTTTTGCTGGGTCTGTCTGCATTTTCCCGTCATTAGTATCATCATTCCCAGCACCTATTCTACGTAGCAGGCAGAGTGCACAGAGCATCGCACGGAACCTATCCTTGTCCAAAGTGACAAACTGGAAGTGCATAAAAGAGGAAGCATGCGGAGGAGAGTGAAGCCCAGGGAAACCTCATGGGGTGGATCTCACTTTTCCGCGTTGAGAAAAGCTTTCCCCTCCTCCCACCACCTCCTCTAAATGAGACCAGGCTGGAGCAGCCTCGGAGGGACGGAGGGCAGCAGGTCTTCTGCGGGGCTGGGGATACTGAAAGGGATGAGGGAATTCAGGTCTCATCCTCTTGGGGTCACTTCTATAACAGGGCCGCCCAGAGTCTCCCCATCTTTACTAGCTCTGGTGTCTACACCGTCAAGGCCAGTGCCTCCTGTTGTTCCCTGGGCTGTGAGTTGCCTTGGAGTTGGCAGAAATTTGGTCCTGTCCTAGACACCCACTAAACACTCAGTGTAAGCCAAAAAGCTCTAGGCATCTGGGGGACCATTCGGTCCTGCCCAAATTTCCATGAGACATTTGGCCCACTCCAAAAGGTCCTTGACATTTGGTCCTGTCTTAAGCCGTGTGGCATGGACCATATATGCTCCTGGATGTTTTGGATAGTACCGAATTTCAAGAACCCCTTAGCATGGACCAAATATCTTACAGATGTTTTAGACAGGACCAAACGTCCTGCAGAGCATCTGGGAAACTGGTTCCCTTAATTCAGGTCCCTCAAAGGCTGGTTCAGTGACAGTTGGCTGAACTGCATCCCCTTCCATCCTCAGCGGCAGCCACGCGAATCTGCTTCCTATTCCACAAACGCTCTATGTTCTTGATAGGAATGCCCTAGGGAGAACATTCACCCGCAGGTCCTGGAGCTTATCCCTCAGCATCCAGCCTGATGGCTGCCACCCTTCACCCTCCAGGCAGGACGAACTATGATCATACTCTACGCGTCCACAGCCTTCAGTATGCTACTTATGACACTATGATTATTCGGGGTGTGTCTCTTTTCCCCTTCACACCACGAGCAGAGACCATGTTTTGTTCAGCTTGTATCCTCTGTGTTAAGTGAAGTGCAAGTCACAGGGCAGTTCCCTGTAAAATTTTGTTGAATTGTCATAAAGTTCCCTCCACCTTCCTGAGGTGAGTCTCATCACTGCTACCGACAAACCAGTCAACCTGCCTTGGCAAGAAAATCCAGACACAGCCACTGCGGTCTGCAGACGATGCTTGTGGGATGATGTTTTCATTCCACACATATGTTTTGCACCTGAGACTGCCAGCTCCGAGGGGAAAATTCTACACTGAGAATATTTTAAAATAAGTTTTAGTGCAGTGGCTCTTAGCCAGGTATGCATATTTCAGGAGACATTTTAATGGAAATATAAGCAAGCCCTAGCGGTAAAGAGCATGGAGTTTGGAAACATATGACGTGGGTTTCAGGCCCGCCTCCAGCTCTCGTCAGCTGTGTGACTCTGGGAAGATTTCTTCAACTCCAAGTGTGCTCATTTCTTCGTCTGTAACATGAGGGTCATAATAGTACCTATCACCTAGGGCTGTGAGCAAGATGACATGGAGTAATTTATGTAAAGAATTTAGGACAGGTTCTTCTTATGCTTGGTGACTATGAGTACTTTTATGCTTTTGTCTTTGTTGTTGTTGTCACTGACTCAGAGTCCCTGGAGTGGGAAGATCTGGGCGTTTTTATTCTGAAAAACCTGCTCAGGAGACCCTGAGACTTACACCCTTGGTTCAGAACCATTTGTCTTCTTCTTCTTCTTCTTGTGTATTTTTTTTTTTTATAGACGTGGAGGAAACATTCATCAACAAGAAACAAGTGCAGTGGGATCTCAGTTAATCGGGACGAGCATGGATTCCTGGAATCCAGTTCTCACTGGCAAATTATTTCCAGTTATCTCGCCATCTGTGTATTTACCACAGACAGCCTTGGGTTCCAGCCCTTGTCCAGGCACCAGCTCCTCTTCCTGCAGCCATGAGTGAGCAAAGAAGAGCCTGAGAGCAGGGGAAGGGAAGAAGGAGAGTGTGTGCGCCATCCACCCAGCTCCTGCGGAGTGGAGAGCTCGGTGCCCTCAGAGCTCTTTGCGGGCTGCCCAACCTTCTGAGAATTGACCAAGATGGGACAAATCTAATGAGAAGAAAGTTGCAGCCAAGTTTATTGAACAATAACCCATTTCCTTCACTTAGGAACAAAGAAGAAACATTTTTCTCACTTCCACGGCACAGGGAAAACAATATCAGTGATTTGTGCTGCCCGGTCATCCAGGCTGTCTCCCAACACGGCTGATTTTCCTGCCGCGTGATATTAACGCTCAGGGCTGAACACGGCTCTCTTTTTCTCTCTGTTGGGGTTTTGGCTTGTCCCATTTTTATTTGTATTCGCTGTGAAGTCTTGCATCAGAAGAATAAAAAAGACCATGTTCTTGAGGAACCAGTCCCTGAACTGATGTGTTGATCAGTGAGCAGTGCTGGTGTGGGTAGATGCATTTTGGGTCTGGAATGGGCAAATAACTGCTGAAAGATTCCTGGGGAGGGAGCAGTCCTGACCGACAGCCTCAGGGTCAGGGTTCCCTCCCAACGTCACACTCCTACAAGGTTCAGGTACTCGACATCGCTCCGAGGAAATGCTGGAGTGACCAGGCAACTTGTTCAACAAGGCATTCTTCTTGGTCAATACTTCTGCATTTTTCTGTTCAATTTATTTCAGGCAAAGATATCACTCTGGGTTAAAAAACAAACAAATAAAAAAAAAAAAAGCTCCAGATGACTCTATGATGTAGGACAAAGCATCTCAAGGAAATAACTTTGAAAGTTGAGAGTTCCAGGAAATAAAAAAACAATCAGAGAATGTGCCTCTAATGAACTCAATCACAGCAAAAGTCCATTTCCATTCTCTGGAATTCTAGACAAACAATTTCCAGTTGCAAATATCTTTCAGAAGTACTATATGCACAAGGTTGGGTATTAAGTTGCTTGACAAATATTTTGGTTCAAAACTGCCTGCCTAGAAGTGCTCCTGGAACAACAATAATGTGGCTTTAGAGACAGCTGGGCTGTTTGCACATAGGTGTAGCTTGCGTGTTTAATGGACTTTTGCAGAAGGGAATTGCCTGGAAAGCAGCGGGTTTCTATGGATGAATTTGTGACTCCCGATGTGAGGTGGATGGAAGATTCGGGGAGAAGAGAGAGGGAAACAGCCTCTTCATAACCTGTTTTCCCTGGAGGGCCATGGCTATAATGACTTCGACTTTGCTGTGATGGACTCAAAAAACAATTTAGCCCGTGCTTCGGCTTCCAGACAGAATCTCAAGTTACCCAGCTGAACGGGCATCCTACCTGGACTCTGAGCCCCTTTCTGGGGTCTCATTTGGGATACTCACAGCTAACATTTCTGAGAAGTGTGTGAGTGTGCATGTGTGTGTGTGAGTATGTGTGTGGGGGGCACTATTTTCAAGGACAAATGAGGCCAGTGCTATTTAGGGAAACCTCTTAACTTTGGGCAGGAGTGCAGTGAACCTGTGACATCTTCACAGAAGACCCCAAGGTTCTGGATGTGGCTTGTCTGCAGAGGTCAGTGTTCCCTGATCTTGGGACAAAGCAGTTAAAATCCTGGACACCCCGCATCCTGGAGAGAAACCCTGTAGCTTCTTTTCTCCAGGACTTGGGGCAGACCTGTTTGGTCACACTCGTTAGTGACTGCGGATTTTGGGAACCTTGTCTCAGGACAACCTCAGCACCTCATGAAGCGTTAGGAGCAGAACTGGTGGCTGCAGAAAGAGGCTGGACCTCCCTCTCCCCAGACTGCTTCCCTCTCCCCACAGTCTGATGGATTCAAGCTTGGGGAGCTTCCGGGGGAAGAAGAGCCCAGGTAACACGGTGACCCTTCCTCCTGCTCCTTTTTAGTTCCTTCCCATCTCCCCGGATGACAGAAGAGCCCCTGCTTGGTTTTCATTATGGCTGAGAGTCAGCCAATATCGTGCCATTTGCCATCCCAAATCTGTAAAGAGCTGTAGGCAGGCCGTTCCTTTTTTTTTTTTTAAGTTTAATTCCCCCAGGTGACTCACCTGGGCTTTTAATAATGTTCAGCTCCATTTTAAACCCCTAGCCCTGAATATGCTGCTGGGAGTCTATTCCTGTGGGCGTTTGGTTATTGTTGAGTTAACGAAAATGTCAGTCCTCCCACTTGCCCGTGGTTGAGGTGGTATGCGTTGAGAGTAAGAATGCTCTGGATGAAGGGTGGGGGTTTCCGGTGATGTCCTGAAGTTTTCTCCACCTGTGAGGATTTTCCATCCCCGCTCCTGGCAAAGAGTTTTGCAGTATGAAGCTAACGAGAGAAATGTCTGTCACCCAAACTCGCCTCTCTCTGTTCTTTGGGTCTCCTGCACAGGCACGTGGATCTTTCTTTGGTTGTTTTTGCTGGGTTGCCCATCTTGGACTACTCTGGGAAGTCGCTAGACCCACTGTACGGATGGAAGTGAGAGGGGCCTCTAGGTCCAGGGTCCTGGCCCTGAGACAGGCTCCCCCCAGGTGGTGTCAGATGCTTACACGGTCTTTCTCCTTCTTTATCACTTGCCTCTTTTTCAGCTTTGAGATCTTAGACCACTTCCTCCAGGAAATTTTCCCTCTTGAACCCCATCTATTTGTAATCCACTAGCATATTCCCCAGTCTTTCCACATCTGTGGTTAATTCTTGTAATAGCTTATGTGTATTTCAGGGCATCTTTGTTAATTACAGGTGGTTAGATTTTTCCTCCTGGTTTGGAATTAATCCATCTTTTCTGGCACAAGGCTACAGGTCTCGGCAGCAAACACTGAAGACTTGCTAACTCTGTGGTTGGCTCATTCCACGCCCCCTCCCATCTCCTCATGAGTCAGATTACCCAGGCCACGTTGGAGGACACCCGGGAGGGTGCACTGTGGGCTTTCCCCTCTTCTCATTTAAATTTTTTCTCCCAAGGTAATTGCATGAAATTTCAAGGCTTTAAATGCCATTGGTGTACAAATGACTTTTAAAACTGTAAACCCAGCTCTGACCTATCCTCTGAGCTCTAGCTTTATTCAACTGCCTTTTTGAATCTCTTTCTAGGTCTGATAGTTACTGAAAACTGTATCATATCCAAAACAGCCTCGCAACCCCATTCCCCCACCCGCAGTCTGCTCCTTTCCCAGTCTTTGGCTTGTTGGTACATCGCAACACCATCCAGCCAGTGGCTCAAGCCTCACACCTAAAAGTCTCTCCTGATTTCTCCCTTTCCCTCTTCCACCATATTCAAAAGCCAGGAAGTCCTGTGGGTGCTTGATCCAGGAAATATCCAGAATCTCTTCACATCTCTCCACTGCCACCATTCTAGTCCAAACCACCATCAGCTCCTGTGTGGGCCCTTGTATTAATCTTCCCAACTGGTCTCTCTGCTTTTTCTTTTGCTCCCTAAAAATGTCCCTATATGAGCAGGCACAGTAATCTTTTACAAGCAAATCAGCACTGACTGGGAGAACATATTTGCAAATCATATATCAGGTAAACAGCTCTTAAAACTCAACCATAAGAAAACAAACAGCCCAATTAAAAATTGGGCAAAAGATCTGAACAGACACTTCACCAAAGAATACATACAGATGGCAAGTATGCGTATGAAAAGATACTGAATATCATCTGCCATTAGGGAAATGCAAATTTAAAATACAATCAGATACTTCTACATGCCTATTAGAATGGCTAAAATTGGAAAAGCTGACAAGACAGTGCAGGGATGCAGAGCCACAGGGACCCCCATTCGTTGCTGGTAGGAATGCAAATGGCACTTTGGAAGATGGTTTGGGAGTTTCTCATAAAGCTAAACATACTCCTACCAAATGATCAGGGAATTGCAGTTCTAGGATTTACCCAACTGATCTGAAAACCTATGTGCACACAAAAACATGGGAATGCTGATGGCAAGTTTATTCAAAACCATCAAAAACTGGAAGCAACCAAGATGTCGTCCAATGGATGAAGAGATAAACAGACTTGGGTGAATCCGTACAATGGACTACCATTCAGCGATTAAAAGAGATGAGCTATCTGTCCACAATATGGGTGAATGTTAGACACACCCATAGTTGCTCAGTGAAATGTTAGACACACACATAGTTGCTCAGTGAAAGAAACCAGTCTGAAAAAACTACATGCAGTATGATTTCATTTATGTGACACTGGAAAGAGGCAGAACTATAGAGACGGTGAACAGGTAAGTGGTTGCCGCAGGCTTGGGGAGGGGAGAGGGTTGGATAGATGGAGCACAGGGAATTTTCAGATAATCTTTGTCCTCCATTCCTGGCACAGAGCCGGGAGGATACAAAGATAATAAAAACAGCCTTAAGAGGACTTAGGGAATTTGCTGTCTAGCTAGAGAACCGGTTGAGGGTTTTTTTTTTTTTTTTTTTGTATCTATAGCAATGAGTTCCTTCCTTCCTGTCACCTAACTAGGTTAACAAACCAGCTAACTAGTTAAGTAGCAAACTCTCATCCCTATTTGAATCAGTCTTGTGTTCTAATTGCTTTGAGGTAAACTTTAAGTCTCAAACTTCATATTTTAGCCAATTATTAGTGATCTGCTCTTCATCAAATTATAAAAAGTAGCCTAAGAAAGAAGCTTGAGTTCCCTCCTCACCTAGCCCTCCTTGCACTCCAGGGAAAGTATTAAAGACAGAAATGGTCCCCGGGTGTGCAGCTGGAGCCGGGAAGGGGCAATGTAGTTGAGGGCTTGAAAAGCCACAGGAGAAGCAGGTCCAATGATGGGCACTTGGTTGTATTCAGCTAACTTGGGCAGCCACGCCTGCAAAGATGTAAAGGCAGACAACCCAGACAAATGAAGTTCAAGGGAACAAGGCCACATTTGGCCTGGAAGAGCAGAGAGAGAGAGCGTGGTCAGCCGGAGAGCGGTGCTGCGTGTGCAGAATCCGAGCTGGTCCCATCTGTTATCTGGTCAGGACAGGCTGGTTGCAGGCAGAGTTTGGGCTCAGGCAGGCGGCACCGAGAGGAAAATTTATGAATAGACCTTTAGCTCTGGTCACTTTGTAGCCCAGAAGCTCTGAAAATTAGATCCAGATGGATAGTATTCTCATAGCTTCTCCTGACCAAGGCATTATGTTAATTCCTGAGACCCAAGGGGAAGGAGGAAGCATCTAAAGGCAAAGAATCTATAATTGCTTCTTAATATGTTTCCAAAATTCATCTGTGTTTTCACTCATTACCACAGTCGGGGCTGGCACAGGGACTGGGGAGGGAAGGACGAATGGGAGCCCAGGGCCTCGCTCATCACACACGTGCCTTGTGTGAGGTTCCCGGAGCAGAACAGTGAGGAGTTTCTGGAATATACTCCGAATCCAGGGACAATTCTGGGTGGGGTCTGTCAGATCTCCCTCCCCTGGGAACTGTGTCAGTCCCTGCTCTGCTCACAGAAGCATTTAGAGAAGCTCTGAAGGCCAGGAGAGAGCTCCCTCCCTCCATGCTGAGCTTTTCCCACGAGGTAACTATGGAAGGGTTGGAGGACAACAGAGCTCAGCATAGACCAGGGAGGCTCGTCGGTTTGGGGGCTTCTCTGAGACTGAAGCTACGTCTGGTCATGCCTCTGCCGTTAACTCACTTGCAATCTTGGGTGAACCCCTTAACCCCTTCTGGCCCCCACGTCCACTTATTAATGGAGAGGCTCAAAGGGGAGGGCTTGGAGGATCCTGTCAAACTCTACTCCTCATCGCTCGCCAGGTCTGCCCTGGAAACGGTCTGCTCTGCCGGAACACAAGAAGGGAAAGGCAGTTCTTTTCTCAGCAATGTCTTGGGAATTCTGTAGCTTGGAAAGAACTCCAAAGACGCTGCATTCTGCCTTTTTGTGCGATCTGTCCCGTCGACAAAGGGGTGGGACTTCACAGGCGCACAGGTGATCTCTGTCCAGGATTTCGCAGCCGTTGCAAGGTCTTAGTGAGCACCTGCCATGGGCCAGACCAGACCCTGTGCTGACTCCACCCTGAGATGTCCGGACAAAGCAGTGGCGCCAAGGATGGGCTGGAACAAGCTCGGGGAGCTGCCGCCCTGAGCAGGCTCCTGGGCGAGGTGGAGCTACCAGCAGCCCACCCACGAACTCTCAGGATCCAGACCCCATGGCCCAGCACCCATCTTCTTCCCTAATCCCACACAGGAAATCATCCCCCAATACCGACATTCACCCAAGCCCTTGTTCTGCTTGGGGACCCACACAAGGAAACTATTCTTTTCATTTCTCTTCCAAATTTCCTGGCAAGAGCATTTGAAGAGGTTAGTGGGAAGGGATGGTGGGGGCTTTGCTTGGAGGCTAAGAATTTTAACTTCTACTTAAGAGATGGTCATGGTCAATGGATTCCAAGAAGCGGATCTGCTTTCTCTGAACACTCCCTCTGGTCCCCCAGCCTGGACAGCAATGAAAACACATTACCCTTGGCTGCTCTGTTGGGTGTCTTGAAGAAATGGCACAGCGAGTCTTACCTCTACCTGCAGAAAAGTAGGTTTCCAGTTGAGGTGGTGCAGATTACGCTAACCAGTACACACAGGAAGGGGGTCTGCCTCCGGTCAAGAGGAGGGGGGTGCACGTGGCCCTACTGGGTCACTTCCAAGTTCAGCGTCTGTGGAAGGCCCTCACCTCCGGGCTGGCTGTCTGCCCGCCCCTCCCGCTGGCCTCTCAGGTCCTCTGAGGGCTGACATCAGCACCCCCTCTCCTGCTGGGTCTGTTTATCTCTCAGACGCACCGTCCCAGCTCTGGGGCCTTTATCTCCACACTAGCCTCGTATAATCAAGTCCAACTGAGCCAGCGACCTGACCTTCCATGCTTCCTGCTACTGTTCATGTCTTTAGAAGTGCATTTCTGCTGCCCCACAGCACTCAGCACGTTTGACCTAACGGGCTGGGCCTCCTTTGCTTGGCTCTGTGATTATACACTCGGCGCATTATTAATTACGGCTCAATTCTCTATTTTAAAAGCCCACAATTTTGGATGGAGGCTACAATGAAAAACACTTCTCACTGGCCTCCATCTAGTTTCACGTGGGGGTTAGGGATGGAGTCGGTGAGGGGGGAGCTGAGTATCACAGGACTGAAGCCTGCAGACAGCAGTGTTAGACCATTTTTCTCTAGTTGGGGGTCTGGGGGCGGTGGGGACAAAGGGTCAATCACCAGCATATAATGTGGGGGCGTCCCAATGCCTGCTGTCTGTCTTTGTCACTCCCAGGAACAAAGAGTCTGCTTCCTAGCTACCTGGGAGCCGGTCATGGTGGAGGTGAGGAGTGAAAGGAGGCGCTCACAGGCTCAGCTCATGAAAGGCTTTGTAAGCCACGCACAGGGGATTGAACTCTAGTCTGTGGGCAACGGGTAACCATTCAAAGCAGGGAAATGATCACTTCAGCAGCTGCATGGGTAATGGGTTAATGAAGAGAGACTGGAAGCTTGGGGACACTTAGGAGGCCACAGAAGTAGTCCAAGCAGAGGAGAGGGAGCTATTTAGTAGGCAGAATGGAAGGAATTTGTCGACTGAGAGACAGGAGGAGAGGGAGGTGTTGAGGATGAGGTGTTCTGTGCTTTTGGTTTGAGAAATTAGATGGACGAGGATAAAACCAGAATAAGAAATCCAGCAGAAGGAAGTCTGAGAGTGGAAGAGGATGAAGGCTCAGCTTGGGGCAGACGGGATCTGAGATGGCGCATGGATCTAGGTCTCTGTGTAGAGCCCTGAGGAGAGACCTGCCTGAGACACAAAACGGGGGTGTCCTCAGCCTCAGGGCACAAGGGGACCTCAAGGGCACAGGGGAAATCACCCAGCAAAAAAGAAGCACACAGCTGTGGGGGCACACCGTCCAAGGGGCGGGCCGAGCGGAGAAGCTCCAGGGGGGAGGAGACTGAGAAAACACCGTTCATACCCTAGAAGGAATTCGGCCATATCCGTCCTTTTCCAGCCTGTCTCGGTCACGGGAGAATCCCCTCCCATCCTGGGGCCTCTCCCACCCCCGGGGGCTGGCTCTGGGGACGGCCTCATCCACGCTGCTCTTAGACCCACGCTTCTCAAACTAGCGTCTGTAGGCATATTTTTTTCTTGTTTATTGGTGGTTGGTTTGGGGTGCATTGGGAAAGGTGCTGAGAGTTCTTTAGAGAACTGCCCCTGATAGTCTGGGGATGCATATTCTGAGGGGCCTTTGAGTTCTCAAGTTCAAGATTATCTGACGTGGCCCTGGGCTCCGTGTGCCTGGACCAGAGATACGTCTCAGGCCCACAGGCAGCCACACACCACCACGTGCTACCATCTTTGCTACGGTAACACTTTACTTCCATGAGAGCAAATGGGTCTTTTTTTTTTTTAATAGCTGCATTGAGAAATAGTTCTCATACTTCACAGTTCACCGATTGAAAGCATATCATTCAATAGTTTTTAGTATATTCACAGATATAGATGATCACCACCACTGTCAGATTTAGGACATTCTCAACCATTCCCAAAGAAGCCCTACACTCTTCTGCTGTCGCCCTTAGACTTGGCCTCAGCCCCTCTCCCCGGCCCTGCTTTCTGTCTCTTGAGAGCTCCCTGTTCTGGACATTTCCTATGAGTGGAACCATCTAATAATGTGGTCGGCTGTGACTCTTAAAGATTTCATTAACCCATCTGATAGTTTGTCTTCACTCTGGAGGAGGGTCTTGGCATCAAACACAGGGCTGGGTGCTTTTTTTTTTTTTTTTTATCTCGTCTGATTCTCTCCATCTCTCCAGAAAGATAGCCTTATTAACCCCATTTTATAGAGGGGAGACCCAAGGTGAGGGCGATTAAATGAATTGTCCAAGGCCCCCGAGACCAGGAGATGTCGTGCCGGGATGGACACCCAGCCCCGTCTGGCTGCAGGCATCCGCTGAGTTGCTAAGTGCTGCAGGCGGGATGGGGTGGGTGAGAGAAGAGAAACAGTCCAGCCGTCTCACGAGTGCGGCTCCCGAATGAGTCCTGCAGAGCTTGCTGGACCAGATCAGGGTGAGGCTGACTTCAGGAACAACTCGATGTTTGCCTGGGGTTGGGGTAAACATCCCTCTTTTACTGCTTCTCCACAATGGGGAGAGAATGGCAGGGGTCTGAGCCCCCAGGCATCCCGGTGCCCTGGGCATGTTCAGGACCAGATGATTCCGGCTGGTTACCACCAAAGCCCTGTCCTGTCATCGGCCTCAGGATCAGACCCTGGGACACACACGCTCCCCATGCTCCAGCTTCATGGACCTTCAGAATCAGGGATCTGCTACAGCCGCTGCGGGGAACTTATCATCTCATTATAAAGGATAAGGCATATTTTTTTAGTATGGTTATATGCGGTAATGAAGCATGCAGAAAACCACACAAGATAGATGGCAGCTTTCACTAGTGGAGCCGAAAACTTGGTTAACTTAATAGTCTATTTATTACATTCACTCTCTGAGCTTCCAACACCTGATTAATATCTCCCACCTTCCCCCTTGCTGTACAATTAAAACCAGGAATGTGTGATTGCACAAGCTGACTCCATTGCAGATGGGTCTGGGCTGGGAGGCCGAGCGAAGACGTGGAGAAGGACTTTCTTCCCCCCGGACAGGGTGGTAGATTTGTTTTGCTTCTAAGGGAGTGACCTTTCAGAAGTAAAGAGACTCGAGGAGAAAGGACCCTTCTGCCATCTTTTGCCTGGTCTTACCCATTCCCACGCCTTCCAGCAGGAGAGTGACAGAACCAGTATGGACAGACGATCTCAGTGGAGGTGGCCATGCACCCCTTAATCAGCAAAAAGAAAGATGGCTGGGCTAGCCTCCTGTACCAGGACAAGAAGATGTGAGGCTGAATTAGATGACACTAATGACAGAGCTACTCCAAAGCCACTTCCGACTTCCTGCCCCCTTACCCACCTAGTAGTAAAGAGCTGGACAGATAGCCAAGCTCTGACCACTGAGATAGAAGGAGACATCTGCTATGCAGATTTCTGTTTCTAGGAAAGATACTTCACTTTCTGGAAAAAATGGAAAGGCATGCTATGAAGGTTTGCTGGTGTTGTCCCTTTCTCCTCCTTCTTGCATTGAATGTGGATGTGATACTTGGAATGTTGGCAGCCATTTTGTGAGTATGAGGATGAAAAGGTAACATGTGGATGTTGATAATAGGGGAGGAAGTGCATGTGTGGGGGCTGGGAGTATATGGGAAATCTCTGTGCTCTCTGCTCACTTTTCCTGTGAGCCTAAAACTGTTCAAAAAAAAAAAAGGCTATTCAAAGCACAGTATCTTTAAAAAAAATAAAGAAGTAACACGCTATGGATGGTAGAATTATAAAATAGAGGGAGCCTGGGTTCTCGATTACATTGCTCAGCTGGCAGACCAACTCTGAGACCATCTACCCCTGGACCTTTTGTTAAGCCACCAATATATGTCCTTATGGTTTAAGCCGCAGTCAAAAGGGCATTGTGTTACTTGTAGCTGAAAAATATTCCTGTTTAATATAAATGACTCTCACGAACTGAGCCCCATGCCCATGACTTTGCTAAATGCATTCTGACGCTTCACAACATTCCTCTGAAGGTGCGTTTATTCCCTCCATTTTGTAAATGAGGACACGGGGTTTAAGCCTATTAAGGTCCCATAGCGAGGAAGGAGCAGAGTCTGGATTTGAACCCAAGTCTTTCTGACTCTAGAGAGTCAGGACTATTAACCATCGTGGTCTGTGACTTTGCAGATGGTTCACCTGAGCACTGATGCGTGGGAATGAGTGTTGCTTAGTGTCTGGCTGGCTGGATAGTACTCGGCATAAATCAGGAGGTTTGCCCACATGACTCACTGAGATAATAAGGCGAACTTCAGTCTAACCGACGACTTGACACAGCGTGCCACCCTCGCCCCAGCCTGCCACAAGCAGTCCACACCCGCCACGCTTATTCACAGGTTGAAATTGATCAAACTAACCTAACCCCTGCCCCCCGCCGTCGCCAGCCAGCTGGATGGTCAAAGAACGACAGAGACAGAAGAAGGCGCAGACACCAGCGAGCACAGGTGGGAGGGGCCCCCCAGCTGAGCCGGTGGAGCCGGCAGAGCCCCGCTTAGAGCTGTGGGTTCAGAGCGGAAGCAGCGTCTTCTAAAGGCTTTGACGACTGAGAAAGATTACAATGGCTCTGAGAACTGGGTCTGGTTCTCCCAGCCATGCTTCTTTCTGTTGCCTCTCCTGGTTGGAGGAAACAATCCAAGTCTGTGATAGTTCTTTGAGAACTTCCCAAGAACGTTTGAACTGCTTGAGACCATTCCCAGTTCCCCGGGGTGCCTACTCTGTGCCCGCTGCTTAGCAGATGATCAGCGGTCTTACGCCCAGTCAGGGTAACAGAAAAAAAATGTTCTCTTACTGAATACGATGCATCCTTCTATACCCCAGAGAAAGGGCGAAAACCAGGCTGCTCTCCTGATAACATGATTCAGCCAACGATACGTAGCAGGCGAGGGACCACTTATTAATTCTTTCCCACCAGCCCAATGTGCATCAACTCCTTACTAGGTCTACACACACAGCCAGCAGCCAGCGGAGGGTGTGGGCCGCACAGCTAATTCTCTCTCCTCCCAGCCCCTCAGACCCTTATTCAGCAGGAGGCAGCGTTTCCCCCTTTTCCCTACCACCTTCAGGGCAGAAACTGTCTAGAGAGGGGAAAAAAATCAGAATAAACATATGCAAGAACTGGGGTTTAGACATCCCATGAAGATCAA
This sequence comes from Camelus dromedarius, assembly GCF_036321535.1. NCBI lineage: Eukaryota > Metazoa > Chordata > Mammalia > Artiodactyla > Camelidae > Camelus > Camelus dromedarius. Next base: position 15,127,514 of record NC_087469.1, read on the forward strand.
CTTATCTGCGGTAATTGCCTTAACTAGGGGATTTTTAATGCTTTTCAAAGTTTCTTAGAGGAGGAAAAATATGCAGAGTGAGTCTTACAGCCACCGACAGAGGAGCTGCTCAGAGCAAAAAAAGGTATCAACCACAAGAAGCCCATAGCTAGGAAATTTTTAAGGCACCGATTCTAGGGGATTTAATAAGAATGTAATTTGTATAATTAACCATTCATCAATGTCAATTTCATTAAATGAATGCCAGAAATATTACCTTCAGCAGCACGACCTGACAGGATTGGAATATATTATATGAAAAATGAACACTTAGTGGTTCCCCTCCCCTGCTCTGTCTGTCACAGCAAGATTTGCAAGGCTGAGGAATAATTTAAAGGGTAGTAAATGAAACCGGCTAAGGCAAATGTGTGCATTTTGGTAACTAACCTCCGTCGTGATGTATGAGAGTTTGTGTCAAAACGTTTTTCTGCGGCAATGACTAAAGGGACTTGTAGTTTCCTCCTAGGTGGTAAAATGTGAGAAGTAACGTCAGGCACTTCCAAAGGCGCCCTGGTGCCCCGCTTGGATGCAGCTTACCCTTTCCCTAGCTAGGTTCTCCAGGGTCCCAGCCCCAGAGTCGTGGAGTTTGCAGACATTCCCTAAAGCCTCCAGAGTAGCCTTGCACTGAATCACTTACCTACCTGCCCAGGAAAGTGATGACTGATGCCCAGTGGAAGGAAATCATTCTGAGTTTTATTCATGTGCTTGCCAACAGTCATCAGGGGAACACAGGGCTGGAGGTAGGGGGGCTGATGAAATATTTGTAAATGGGACTTATTTCCAAGGTTGCTCGTGAGGGGGGCAGTTTATAGGGATTTATTCATTTCTGTTCGCCATGGGAAAAGTGGAGAACTGTATATGTCCATGGGGATGTGTGCACAGACACATACAGAAACACACCCACACACACACAGGATCAGCGATAGAACCTGGAGGTTGATGCTCGAGCTTTGCAAATCATCCCCGGAGTTAGTACCTCCCTCACACACAGTAGGGACTCAGTCAATATTTGCTTAATTGAATTTCTTTCGGTGTTAATCCTACCCCTGTTCTGTTCTGCTTCAGGGTGCTGTAAGGCTAATACTATTGGATCAGTATTCCTGAGGAATCTGCCTTTCTGAATCCCAGGTCCTGAGAGACGAGAAACACATTGCAAGCAAATCAAATGTACCTTTAAAAAAAATGAAATCATGCAACAGAAAGATTGCTCAGAATTTTTTTATACATTAGATTTCAAACATCATACCATCTCATAGGATGAAAGAAAATATTAGTTTGGGAATCAGGAGGCCAGATGTCAAAATTGGACTAAATCTTCAGTTGTTTTCAGATTTAAAGTTCTATGTTCTCTGTTTTTTGATGCAAAGAAATAAAATATTCCTTTCCCTAACCGCTGAAAAAGTCATCTCCAGGACCTGAGAGAAGAAACAGGAGGTGGCACAAAACCGGTACTGAGGGTGTGCCCAAGTTCTGTGCGTTAGACCTGGGGGGTCTGCAGGACTCAGCAGCTTGTGCTTCTGGTTCTGAAACATCTCTTGGATGTGCGCACTCCTATCCAGCCCCACACTTACTGATTCTTCTTTTTAGCTTAGAATAGGTGACACTGGCAAATACTGTATCCTCCTGGAATCGCACTGTCCTCATCTGTAAAATGGGGGCAGGGGCTGTGCTGGGAGTAAATAAGTTGGACAGAAGGCATCTGGCCCGGCTCCTGGCGAGGCAGAGCAGCTGTATTTGCTGCATTTGCTTTTCCCTCCCATACCCCTTTCAGGTCTTTTCTACAAATGAGCAATGATCTCTGAGTGGAGACTTCTCCCATCAGTCTTCTCAGAGAGGACTGGGAATCTGGTAAACTGGATCACGCTAAGAGGCTATGAAGTTACCATGTTTCTCTTTAGGGGTATTGATATTAAAAAAAAATAATACAGCAGTGGTTAATTTTTAAGATAAAAAGAGAGAAAAGAACTCATGATAGAATTTCAGGTATCTTTCCATGAGATATTTTTATAGATGAGAATCAATGTCAAGCCCTATGATCTATATCAGATGGAGACTGTGACCTAAATTTTCCCACCAACAAACTGGGACAGATGGTGTCGTGAGTTCTTGGAGCTACTTCCAAGGGCGTGAACTGAATCTGAGAGTTAGAGGTGCGATTCCGAAGTATTGGAATGTCTGGATAATTGGATGGTTTTGAGTGAGTGAGACAGACTATGTGACGTCAGGAGAGTTTCTCCAAACAGCTGCCACCCACAAGGGGAAACACTTCCGAATCTGACTCTGAGCTGTGGGTCTGGGGCATCCAGTGCGTTTTACAGACACGGGCTCTATGTGACTTTGGGCGAGTCACCAGACCTCTTGAAACCTATGTTTCTTCTCTGCATAATGGGAAGCCCAGTGGTGCCCTATTAAAGAGGGGTTGGGAGGGTAACAGGAGACTTGGCGCGTAATGTAATGCCCCCACCACGTGGTCTGACACTCAGTAGTGTTCAAGCAATGCTAACGACTAGCTAGGGTGTGAGCCGCGGGGCCCAGGGACCACGGAGACCTGGGAGTGTGGATCTGAAGAACAGGAGCCGAAAATAAGGGTGCTGATATCAGCCCCTTTTCCGTTTTGTCTACAAGCAGTGAAAGCCTCCAGTTAGGCTCCATTCAGCAGGCCTGGCAGCCTCCTCTCTCTCAGGAGGTAAACTTGCTTACGGAGTAGAAACAAGATGCAGTCTTGAAACACTGGCCAGGCCCCAGACAAGTGCGGCCTGTTGTCGGCCTACTGGGTCCCGAGGTGATTCGTGCCTGGCTCTCTCTGCGCAGATAGTGCCAAGAGAGTTGAGCGGAACTGTAAGACACGCAGCGGGGGTGGCGGAGAATTGGTGGTGGCGTGGGACCCGTACCACCTAAACCCCAGTGTTGGAATTGGGTTCAGAACCCTTTAATCCCTTACCAGGCAAACAAGGCAAGTCTAACTTTACTCACTAATGATTAAAAAAAAAAAAAGAGAGAGAGAGAGATAGAAAACACTTGAGAAGTAAATTCACTTCTTTGGGTAAGTCTCCTCCTCTGTTTATACTTCCGAGAAGGCATTTATGATGTCAGAGTGACTTATAGTTATCCTGGTAGGTGCTGAAGCTTGTAAAGGCCACCTAATCACTTCGCTTTGATAGTCATTAGTCATCTGCACCCATGAGGAATGGAAAGAGATAGCTGGTTGGTTTTGTGTGTGTGTGTGTGTATCTGGGGGAGGGTGGGGCTGGGAGTGGGGGAGCACTCCAGAAGGTGGAAGAGTGGCTGGTCCAGGTCACTAGTGACCCTCAGCAGACCCAGGTTCTAGCCTTTGTCTCACTCCACACCCCTTTCCTCTTCTTCTTTCTTCTCTCTCTTTGCCCCCTTCCCTCCCTGCCTCCTTCCTCCCTTCTTGGTCCACAGCTGAAGCAATATTACATACACAGTCCTGTGGCTACTGGGATGGAAAGAGATGCTGAAGGAAATAGAAAGATGAAGGACACGGTAAATCCCTTCAAGGAGCTCATGGCCATAGATGGGGAGCTGGACCCACAAAAACGGCCAGTGCAGGAAGGACTGGGGAGGTGCCCTCGGGGCCGAGGGCAGGGGAAGGGGCCAGCAGCTCCGCACAAGGCAGTGAAGGGCAGGCGAAGGGCACACAACAAAACACAGAGCCTCTCTCGATCCCAGCACAGTGAGGATTTTGTGCAGGAGGGCTTCCTGAAGGACAGCTGGAGGTAGGAATTCCACGGGAAGGAGATGAGGTGGCTGCCTTACGAGAGGGGGAAGGGTTTCGCGGCACGGCTGCCCTCCCCACCTCCACGCACGCCGACGAGACGGGTTCAGAAGCGTGGTCTGTCCCCAGCGCATCATAACAGCAGTGATATTCACAATCTATACTTAATGAGATTAGATTAATAATTATTTTAATTACGATGTGCTTTCCTTCTCTCTTTCCGCTGCCAGGGCCGGCTTTGTGCTTCTCAGGATTACAGTCATGATGGTAACAGATAAACTTTAATTAAAACGTTTCTAAAATACAATAGCTGAATTAAAGCGCCGTGACAGGGTCTTTCCATCGCATCTTGATCTTTTGCTCATGACGCTGAGTGTGTCCCCACTGTTTGCTGTCAGCCTCTTGGCCGTGGAGAGCGGTTGAACGCACATCCTCAGGGATGGCCATGTCGCCTGAGTCAGGGGTCGCCGGAGCCTCCTCCTTCCCCCCTGCCTCTTCACACAGCAGCTGACTCTAGGCCCCCTCGGTCCGTGCGGCAGCTTGTTCCCATGCCTTCTAGACCAGGAAAGGTCATCTTCTCCGGCTCCGCAGCCCCTCCCTGGGTGCGAGCAAAGCCTGCCTCGCGCAGCCCCGACCGCTCGCGATCCCCCTCTCCCTCTGGTCCTGCTTGTGGGCAGGCGTCTCTGCCTCCTGTCCCACTTTGAGCTTCCCCACTGCCCATCTGTCCACCCATGCTTTCTGACTCATGGCTCAAGTCTAGAGGCAGGTTTCTGTGTATTGTGTGGCTTCTCAAGGCCGTCCCCAGACTTTTCACTGTGCGAGTGTCCTTTCATTAATTCACCCGTGTATCCACTCATTAGGAGATGCTTACGGACCATTCTAGGCGTTCTGCTTGGTGCCGGGATTCAGACACAAAAGACCTCATCTTAGCCTCATGAACCTTATCAACCAACAGGAAGGGAAGGTTCACAGACAATGGGAGTCCTGAGGGTTTGAGGGAGACAGTGCTGCCTGCTGTGATGCGGGGCGAGGGGGTGGCGGTGGGGCACAGACCCAGGGGGAGGGCAGGGGAGGGCAGGGGAGGGACAGTTTCCTGGGCTTGTGACCCTCAGCTACATTTTGAAAGGCAAGTAAGAATTACTAAGTAGATGATAAAAGGGGAAGGTCACGTTAGAAGAGAAGGCAACTTGTTCAAAAGCAGGAGGGTCCCGCAGGGCAGCCGGGCACGGCGTTCCTGGAATTGCAAGGAAAGGTGTGGCTGGAGGTGGGGTTCCCGGGGATGAGAGGCCAGAAACAGGCGGCAGACACAGGTAGGACACGCCTTACTTTGGGACACACCCAGGAGGGCTAAGGCCATGAATGCACTAGGAAAGACCAGGCCGCAGAAAGGAGCTAATTAACTTATACAACATTATCTCAGGTATTTGCCGGGTTTTGCTCTGTGCTGGGCAATGAGCTACTTGTTTATTTTCTCTCCTGGCTTTCTCGCCAAAGCTGACTCACAGAACTGTCCTGATTCAGAGGCCACTTGCAACCGAAAAATCTCTTTCTGATTGATACAGAGAGGGAGGAATTCACACCCCCCCCCAATGTAACAGCCCCAGATTCACTTAGCCCAAAGTTATTTAAAATTATTTTTATTTTTGAACCATTAAACCTTGGAAGTAAAGCAGTCGCACTCAGCCGGAAGCTTTCGTGTGTGGGGGAAGCCACGAGAACATAGACCAAAGCTTCCAAAAGTCCCCTCAGCCCTTTGGAGTGGCCAGTCTTGGATGAGGAGCTCTGTGGTCGGTGGGGGAGAGGCCCCTCCCCCCGACCAAACAAGAGCAAAAAAATCCAGGAAAATAAACTAAAATAAAAGGGATCCTGGGCACTGGTTAAATTTGAGTGATAAATAATTTTATTTATGAAAATGTGAAGGGTAAGAAGACACATAACTTCTTTAAGAATAACTCCTGCGAATACATCAATACAGAGAAGCCCGAAAGAACTGGGGCTTTAAGATGGATGTCGCCCGAGCGCTCAGCATCACTGTCGACACTTAAATTAGCAACACAGGGAGCATCCTTCTCCCACCTGCCCTGCTTCTGCTGTCTGGCTACCTCCTCGCCCAGCTCCGGCCACAGCCAGACGATCTGATAAGTGCATTTAATAGCCTTCCCTTTCAATTTAGAACATGATTGCATGCATGCTTTACATAAGAGATATTGACTGCAGACACGTTGTAGACATGCCTCTGTGGAAATACTTGGCGGGGAGGGGAAAAAATTAAAAACAGGGAGGAAGCACTCATGGCCTCCAGTTGAAACTGCTGAAGGATTTGAAGCTAATGATGTTTTGGTTGCTTTTCCTTCCTTCCTCCCTTCCTCCCTTCCTTCCTTCCTTCCTTTCTCTCTCTTTTTTTCTTCCTTCCTTCCATCTTTCCTTCCTCCCTCCCTTTCTTTCTTTTCGCTAGGGGTTCTAAATGTCAATATTGCATTTACCACTGAACAAACTAAAACCATAACAAATGTAATAAAAGGAGAGGGTAAGCCTCCGCTTTCTTTAGAAGGTGATGGGCATTTTTGAGCCCTAAAATGGTTGGGCCTTTATCTTGGCTGCGTCAGCTCATAATTAAACAATGAAGGAAGGAATTGTTACTTGCTTTGAATGTGTGGTGTCAGTTTTCTGTAAGAAGGATGGTGTGTGTTTTATAAGCTCTGTTGCTGTCCCAGTTTCCTGTAAGGAGGGATGTGTGTGTATTTTATATGCTCTGTTCTTGTCTCTCTCCATGCTGGAAGACTCAGAGATGGCATGGTGGCTGTCATAGGAGATTCTTGCTTAATAACATGGAACACTAACTACCCGGAGCTCTCTCGGCTCCAAAGAGGAGTCAGGATGATGAGGAAGGAGGAGATAAAAGCAAGAAAATGGTTGGATGGAGGGATTATTTTTCTCTCCCAATCTTGTTTTTGTTTGGCTGGCTGTAAAGAAGCGATGTAGAAGAGTGTGTGTATGTGTGTGTGTGCGTGCGCGGGGAAGAGAGAGAGAGAGAGAGAGAGAGGAGTGTAGTGATGTACTGGGTACGAGCTGTCCCATCTTCAGCAGGTGATAAGCTGAACCTCCGTGATCCTGCTGGCAATGTCAGCTACCTGTGATGTGCCATTTTAGCAGCTGGAAAGAATCCTGGAAATAGTTAAGAAAGATGATTTTCAAATGAGCCAGTATGTTCTGCCAGTGGCCTCTGAAATGAACATACAGTGTAGGAATTTGCTGCATCTAGACTTGAGGGGACAATGAGTCACCTGAAGGATGAACCTCCAGCCTCTCATTTAGCATCCTCCCCAGTGCTTGTGTGTGTGGTGCGCGCGCGTGCACGCGTGTATGCGTGTGTGTGTGCGTGTGCGCGCGCGGGAGATCAGAGGCTCGGCCACTCCAGCCCCTTCAAGCTCCCCAGAGGATGCTTCCTATGTCCTGAAGCAGGAGACGCCTTCAGACTTTCTAGCTGCCGGTCTTGTCACCTGGCCTGTCTTACCTTGACACTCCCCGGTGTAGACATGTCTAATTATTCCATCCAGACCCTGCTTGGAGATTGGGAAAGATGTCTTGTTAGCCAGTTCCTCTGGTAGCTTCCATTGCAAGGGTCCAGCTTTTAGTTTTGCTTCAAGCCGATGCGACCAGCTACCTGTCTGCCTGTCACTCCTCTGGGGCTGCCTGGGTCTCTTACCCAGCAGAGGAGATCCTAGGACTGACCCGTTAGCACTGAAGGCATCCTCTGCTAGTCAGACTTCCCACTGCTGCACCGGGAATAGATCCCCTTGACAGGCACGTGAATAAATATGGGAAGACATTTGCTATTCTCTGCAGATGGCAAGCAGCACCTTAGAAGGCTAGTTAGAGAAACAGGACAGGGGTGTGAGCACCAACTGTAGTTTTAGTCCCTCTGTGTCTCCCTGCCTCACTGCTTTTCTCCCGCTCGGACCTTCCCTCTAGGATTTCCCCTAAGCTGCTGGAGGAAGTCGGAGAGGGGAGCCTCAGCTGACCTCCGGGATGGTCCCATTTTGGCATTATGTGCAGTGCAGTCTGTGTTTAAAACTGTTGACATCTTGGGTCTGTTCCCCTTAATTCATTTCCTTGCTAATCTCTTGCCTTCCTCCTCTTTACTCGTCACCAGGAACCTCACCCTAGCAGGGAAGTCCTCCAAAGCCTAAATACTTAATGGTTTCTTTGATTCTGGGGAATGTTTGAAAGAAATTAGTTCCACGTAGGTTTTTTTTTTTTTGGGGGGGGGTCATCAATCTGAGAGTGGTGTTAGGGCAGGAGAAATGGTGCCTTTCCTCAGTGCATGGATCGTCATGGGGACTCCCCGCCTCCCCTGGAAACACTCTGGAAGGGGCCCTGTGGGGAGAATGCCACCTAGTTCTTCTCGGGAAGGACGCTGGTTCATGCTTTCAGCGTTGGAGTCTTCTGAGCCCTGAGTGTCCCTAGGTAACCATCGGTGAGAGTCCCTTGGCTTCGAGGTTTTGTCCCTGTGAACACCTTTTCTGGACTCAGATGAATCATCCAGTTGGCAAGGGAGGAAGTAGCAAGCTTTTCTGCCCAGTCTCTGAACGAGCTGAGGATGGGGCTTTAGAAAACCATGTCTACACTAAAAGAAGTTGCTGTTCGATGTTTAAAAGGACTCCATTCTATGACCAGCTGGTGTTATGAACAGAAACACATCTTTATGGTTAATAAAGTAATAACTGGGGATTTTCTGTAAAATGCCTGCCATTTCTTTTGCCCATTTTCCATTAGGTGAACTGTCCTCGTCTTGCAAATATTCTTCGCACTAAATCTTTGTCACCTGTGTGTGTGTGTGGCAAAGAACTCGTCTTGGTTGGGAACTTGTTTTTCACTTTCTTTGCAGTGTCTTGATGAACAGAAGCTCTTAATTTGATGTAAGAAACACATACGGCCAATAAGCACATGAAGGGATGTTCAGCCTCATTAGTGATCATGGAAATGTGCATCAAGGGCAAATGAGCCGCCATCCTCACCCCCTGGACTGTTAAAAATTGAGACGTTTGACAATATCAAGTGCTGGGTAGAACATGGATCTCCAGGACCTTGTGTACATTGCTGGTGGGGGTGTGAAATCATGCAGCCACTTTGGAAACAGTTGGCATCATCTTGTGAAGCTGAACATTCAACTACCTTAGAACCCAGCCGTCCCACTCCCGGGGATGTACTCAAGGGCAACTCCTGTAGGTGGACTCCAGTATACATGTTCGAGAATAGTCATATGAGTGCTATCCATAAACAGGAAAAACCTGGAAACCATACGCTTGTACTCTGACAAGAGAATGAAAAATTACATTGTGTTGTGGGCTTACAATGCAATTGATACAATAAGAAGCCTCAGCCGAAATGAATGCTAGCTACGTGCAACAGTATGGATCAGTCTTAGTGATAGAATTTGAGTAAAAAAAAAAAAGCAAGCCTCCAAATAATAAATATTGCATGACATCCTTTGTATCATAATAAATAAATTCATAAGTTAAATAAAATAAATAATACAATATACTACAAATAAAATACAGAAAATAAATAAAAGTTAAAATGAATCCAACCCCCAAATATTGTTTTTCAAAGAAAACATGTAGCTGTAATAAAACTATTTGAAAAGGGGAAAAGAAAGACAATAACAAACGCAGAGTTCAAGAGAGTGCTTAGTTGCTTTGGACAGAGGAAAATCGGGGTACGACACAGACTGACGTCAATGTTCTAGTTTTCTTGTTTGTTGGTGATTTAATGGACATGTATAGTATTAAATACATAAATGCAACAACAAAAACATAATATCAGATAACCCAGGACTTGAATGTTTCTCTAAGGAAGATACGCAAGTAGTCAACAAGCTTATGAAAAGTTGTTCAATATCACCAATTATCAGAGAAAGGCAAATCAAAACCACAATGGGATGCCACCTCACACTCATCAGGATGGCTACTATGAAAGAACCAGGAAATATAAGTGTTGTCAAGAATGTGGAGAAACTGGAGCCCTGGTCCCTGTTGGTGGGAATGTAAAATGGTGCTACTGCTATGGAAAACAGAATGGAGGATACTCAGAAAATTAAAAACTAGAACTGTCTTCTGATCCAACAGTCCCAATTCTGGGTATGTAGTCAAAAGATTTGAAAGTTGGGGCTCAAAGATATATCTGTATACCCATGTTCATAGCAGCTTTATTCACAATAGCCAAGAGATGGAAGCTACCCAAATGTCCATCTACAGATGAATGGATAAGCAGAATGTGGTCCATACACACAATGAAATACTATTCAGCCTTAAAAGGGTGAGTAAAATAAGCCAGTCACAGATAAAGAAAATGTGGTATACATATACAATGGAATACTACCCAGCCATCAAAAAGAATAAAATAATGCCATTTGCAGCAAGGTGGCTGGGCCTGGAGATTGTCATTCTAAGTGAAGTAAGCCAGACAGAGAAAGAAAAATACCACATGGTATCACTTATATGTGGAATCTAAAAAAAAAAAAAAAAGGACTCAAATGAACTACTTATTATTTATAATTTAGACGACTGATTTCTTGAATATGTATGAGCACATTTAACTGTCCTCTATGATTGGATCACTGCATTCTGCTGATTCTTATTTTGTGTTTGGCTTTACTCCTTTGATAACTATGTAAGTTTAAAAAGCCAGAGATCTAAATTGTTCTTAGAAAAAATGAACAGTACATAGACGTACATTTTAAAATAGTATTTATCTCTCAGTGAATTGCTCTTCCTAGAATAAACTTTGTTTACACTAAAAAAAAAAAAGCCAGTCACAAAAAGACAAATACTGAATGATTCCACTTATATGAGGTATCTCAAGTACTCAAATTCACAGAAACAGAAAGTAGAATGTTGGTTACCAGGGGCCTGGGCGGTGGGAGGAAAGGGGGGGGGGTGTTAGTAGGTATAGAGTTTCAGATTTGCACAATAAAAGAGTTCTGGAGATCTTTTTTACAACAATGTGAAAATACTTAACAGTATTGAACCGTGCACTAAAAATGGTTAAGATGGTAAATTTTATGTTATGTTTATTTTTTTTACTACAATTAAAAAACACATTTAAAAAAGGCAGGAGCCACACTGTAAGCACTCACTACATTACTGCCAAATGTTCAAGAGAAGAATCTCAGGGTCAATTTAGCATTAAAAAAATGACTCTCAACTCCTAAAACTCCAACACACCAACCCGGCCCTACCCCCTACTCTCCACACAAAAGAGATACATAAGTGAACAAACACATCCATTAAGAAGCAAGTAAAAAGAGCCACTTGTAGATTAAAGATGACAGTGTGTCATTCGTGGTTGTATTTGATTCAGTTATGTCTCAGCCTGGCTCACTGGTACTCATGAAAGGCCACAAATACTAACCTTGCAGATGATCTTGATCTGGATGGAAGGCAACCTTGAAGTCACATGACTACTGAGTTTTAGCGTGGAGGAGAGAGACTGGCCAGAGGATGGAAGCTACAGGCCCTTCTAAGTCCCTTCCCCTTGACCCTGGGGCTGTTCTCTGGGCAATGATTAGGCCAGCATTTTTGACTAAAGATTTGAATGCTTGTTGACTATTTATTAAAGGAAGTAATGAAACTTACTGGATTTACTACCATCCAATGAATTCACAAGTTGGCTCATCTAACAATAGATGGAATTCATCCCTTGATCCTATTTAACTGAATGATCTATTTGGTAGCAACAAAGATCTTCTCCTCCTGACCTGCAGTGGAGTTCCAGGATGACCACACCATGGCCAAACTTGGAAGAGACCAAAGTTAGGTATAAAGAAGGATGAGAACGTATAAATGGGTATAGTGACAACAGAACCCTGTTTTGGATTTTGTGCTGGTTTATGTTAAGTATCCAAACATTAGTGGGTAACTGCAAAGATGCCACCTCTTCTTAGACACATATCCTTTGCAATGAGCCTTTGCAGCTCTTTCCATTGGTGGGTGAAGTCTATTTTCTTCCCCTGTGGATCTGAGCTGGCCTTGTGACTTACTTTGGCCAATAGAATATAGTGGGAGTGAGAGTGTGCCGGTTCTGAGCTGAGGCCATTAGCGGTTCTGCGTGCTTCCACTCGCCCCTTTGAAGCCCTGATACTGCTGTGTGAACAAGCCTGTGACAGCATGCTGGGCCACAGCAGATATATGGCTCAGGCATGGCTATAATGACTGTCACCACTCAGACAACCACCAGATATGTGAAGGAGCTCATCTAAGACTAGCCATTCCCCAGATACCTCAAGGTAACTACAGACAGGTGACTGAGTCCAGCTAAGTTCAGCTGATCCTGGCCCAGATGAGCAACATTGCCCAGCTGACACATTAGCTAGGTGAGCAATAAGAAGTGCTTCTAGTTTTGCCAGCTACTGAGTTTGGTGTTATTTCTTATGCGGCAATAGCTAGCTGTTACTATGAGGATGAATGAGAAATGTCTATGTGTATGTGTGTATTTTTTTTTATCTTTAGAGAGCTTAACAGTCTAACACATATGAATCAACTTTAGAACAATATACGATAATAGAAAAACAAATGTTAAATTGTGTGACTACCTGTAAGGGGCTTGCATCATGGCTACTGAGGACAACCTCAGAGAGTGGCCACTTTGCTGGGGTTTGACATCACTAAATAGTCACAGAAGGTGCAGTGAGTTTTGGGAAAGGAAAAGAGTGGCTTGACGTTAGTAGAAAAACCAGATCTTGGTTACAGCTCACTCTTTGGTTTTAAGCATCCTAGGACTCAAGGTGAAAAACAAAGCCAGAGGTTGTCAAAAGGCCAGTGGGAAGTCAGAACATGGAAAATTTCCATTGGGAGGTGATGAATGCTTTAAAAGTCAACAAGGAAAGAGAGACTATGCAGGAGTGCCATAGGGTCATGTGACTCAGGCATGGGATATGGTTCCAGACAGACTGAACATGTAAGTGTATGTTATCTTATGCATGGGTGCACACACATGTGTACACACACACACACACACATACACACACACACACCTGTAGCCAGGCTAGCTGCATTTCAAATCAGGTGAGTTTACAAAGGGGAAATCTCATTGGTCCACAGTGACCACCTCTGTAGCTTTCCACGCTCCTATAAACTAAGGTTGGGTTACTTCCCAGTGATGATGTTCTGTTTGCAAGCAGAGAAAAAGAGAAAGGAAACAGAGACATTTCTGACCATGACCCGGCCTGGGCTGCACCCCAAATCCACATCTAGATACATCTTTATAAAACCTAGATTCTCTGGTCCCAACCTTCACCTCCTTGCCCCTTCCCCAGATCTCAACCTATCTGTCCACCTCATCTCTGCCGACACTTGACCCTGGATGACAGAAGCCTACGGCAGGCTGGTGGAGGGAGGAGGCAGGTGGGGGCAGCAGGGGTTGGATGTAGAAGACGGGCAGAGGCACAGATCTCAAAGTGACACTCGCACAACTGGGAGGTGGAATTTGGCAGGTGGCAGCGGGCGAGGGGAGCACAGACTCCATCCCTAAGGGAGCCGCATTTGCTTTTTTCTCTTTCAAAGTCGGCAGGCAGTAAAAGAAAATTGCAGGGATGAGGAAATAATGAAAAAGGCTCTTTGTTTTTCCCCCAGTCCGAACTCCTAGCTCATCAAAACTTGGAAATGCTCACTGCAAATGGCTGTTCCTGTTTTATTGCTTATTTATGGGAATCTATTTAAAGTGAATTGCACTTTTCCATTGTATCCCAGCGAGGGTGTGCCGGGGTTTTGTCTCCCCTGGCTGTGGGGCTGTCTAGATTGGGGATTCTGTCTGATTGTGTCAGCATCACGCTCCATGACATTTAAAAGTGGGGAAGGAAAATACCGCAGAGAAAGCAAGGAAAGTGTGGAGAATGACTGTTCGGATATCCGTCAACTCTGGAGGGAGGGGTGCAGAAAAGGCAGCTTTGAGGGCAGGTTTGGGGGCAATGAATATCCTTCGAACAAAGAAGAGTGTGCTTTGGGGGATTAATGAATGGTGATATGCCATTCCAAGACTTTGAAGTTTTATCCTGGCCCTACTCTAAGCAATGCCACTCCGGGACAGTTCTTAACCTCTTTTTTTTTAACCTGTAAGAGAGGTTATTAAGACAGGGCTGTTGTTAATAGTAATGATGGTGGAGGTTTATTGCATATGTGAAGTCTCACCGAGGACCGGGCAGGTTCTCAGTAAATGTAAAGTTTCCTCTTCCAGACGGCTGGAAGGGAGCTTAACATCCGACCTCTCCTCGTCTTCTGAACCCGCACAGCATGCCGTGGACTCTCCAAAGGACGGAGGTGCCTCATTCTTCTCTTTGATTGGAAGATTCGATGCGAGGCTCACTGTGCCCAGAATGCTCTGTGTCAGGGGTCAGCGAACAATGGCCAAATCTGGCCACTGCCAGTTTTTGTAAATAAAGCTGTGTCGGGATGCAGGCAAGCCTGTTTGTTTGTGTTCTGTTTGTGGGGCTTTCCTGCCACAAAGGCTGAGCTGAGTATTTGTGGGAGAAACCACAGAGCCCACAGGGCCGAAAATATTAACTCTCTGGTCCTTTGCAGAAGAAGTCTGCCAACCCCTGCTCGAATCATCGGTCCTTCTGGGGTTTCTCTTGTCAAAGCCACTGGGATTCACTCTTTAGTTCTCTCAGTCACGTGGTGGGTGGAATTCTTCACCTGGCTCTAAAGCTGGCATTGGTCCCCCACCTCTCCCAAGACTTCACCCTCTAGACCCCTTGTCAAAGTGCCACCATCTCGGCAGGCACAGCAAACACTTCCAGAGATACTGGTGTCCCTGTGCCCCAAGAACACGATCAGCCAGCTGTGTGGGCCTCTGCTCACCCCCGGGTTGGGAGTCAGAGAACTGTGTCGAGGGCCGAGCCAGCACATCGGTGTGCGGTCTCTCTGTCTGTGTGTCTACGTGGGACATGGGACGGCGTGTCTGCAGGCTTTCGCGTCTCTGAGGCTCTGCAGCTTTGCAAGGAGGAGCTGGGACAGAGACCCGAGAGGCGAAGGACTCAAGAAGCGGAAGCTTGACTTTTGGAGACTCTTCCTTTTCCCGTATAGCGTCACGCCCCTGGGAGACCTTATTTTTTAATTTACTTTTCGTGAGGAAGGACTGAGGTTATCTCTCATTCAAAATATTCTTGGCACAGCTGTCTCGGATAAGAAAGCCCCAATGCGGGGGATGGGTGTAGCTCAGGGGTAGAGTGCGTGCTTAGCATGCATGAGGTCCTGGGATCAATCCCCAGTACCTCCATTAACAAAAAAGAAAGAAAGAAAGAAAGAAAAATGAAAGCCCCAATGGCCTAAAGCTTTCTTCTTAGCTAATTTGCCCTTGTCACTTTCCCCCTAGAACCTGCTCTTCCTTCTTGAGTTCCTAGCTTGGTTTAATGGCAACACCATCCATCCAGGTTCTTATGCCGTAACTTTCGAATTATCCTCAACTCCTCCTGTTCCGTCATTCCCAACCTCCAGTCAGTACCAAATCCTCCCTCTGCCTCCACAGCCTTCGATCAGGCACATCACGCCTGCTCGTGACCTCTGGACCCGCCCCCTGGCAGATCCACCTGCCTCCAGGCTGGGGCTCTGTCCCGCCACCTCCACACGGCTGCCAGCCACTGCGGATGGACACATCACGTAAAGGGCCGCATCACCTCAGGACAGTCCCGACCCCTTCGCACGGTTCCTAAGGCCGTCGGCTAGTTAAACGAGGCTCCCTTCCCACCGTGAAATCACGCAGGACTGCGTGCAGCGTGTGCTGGCCTCACCGAGTGTTGCGCATCGTCTGAACACACTGCAGCTCTCCAGGCAGAGGGCAGGAGCTAGGCTCTGGAGTCAGACTGACCAGGGCTCATCTTGGCTCCACTGTTTCAGTTCCTTTCCAGGGAAGTTGTTCGCCCTTTTAGAGCCTCCGTTTCTTCATCGGTATAATGCAGACAGCGATGTCTGCCTAAGGGCTGCCCCAAGGATTAAATGGTACCATGTACGTGAAAGGGCTGGATACATAGATGCATTAAAGAGCCACCTCCTTTCCTTCAGCCCTGCCGGACACGCCTCCTGCCCCCTTGCCCAGGACGCCCTTCCCTGCCTCTCTCCCTGGCCGACTTTGGCCGCTGCTCCAGCACGCTCGCCTCTGGCTCCTCGCAGACGCTCAGTCACCCGCTCCGCCCGGCTGCCGCACACCCCTGTCGCCTGGCTCACGGCTCCCCTCCCTCACGGCTTCCCTCCCTCACGGCTCCCCTCCCTCACTTACTTGCTGTAATTGTTCATGTGCTTGTTTATCCAGAAGATGACAGGACTGTGAGGGGGCTGCTACAGGACCATTGTGTTTTCCTAGGGCCAAGGGGATGCCGTGGAGAGCACTGGCCTTGGAGCCAGAGATCCAGGATCTGGTACGATGCCTCTGGTATCTCAGCCTCCTGGCACCTGGTTTCTCCTCTAGAATGTAAAGACAGTGACTCCTACTTGCCAAGAGAGTGCCTTCCGCAGGCCCTGAGTCAGAGCAGGCACTGAGTAAACGAGGTCCTGCTCTACCGTTCCAGGGCTAAGTCCTGTGACTGGCTTACAGCAGCTGCTCCCGGGCTCTGTGTCGGACGAATGAATGAATGAATGAATGAGTAGTCACTGAATGAGGCCCTGGGATCTAGAGCCCTGGGCTTGTAAGAAGTCAGAAGATTTAGATCCAACCCAGTGACCGGAGCTTAGGTGAAACTGGATGGAGCGAGAACACATGACCTCTCCTCCCACACCGAACCGAACCGTGGATTCGTCCAACCCAGATTCCCTGGGGGCTCGGCCTCTCGCCTGGCTTCAGGGCGGGGCCGGGGCCGGCAGGCAGCGCCCCAGGTTGCTTTGACCACCTTCCTATCATTTCGCATCAGACTGCGTCCTGCTCAGCCTGCGACGCAGCACCAGACTCTCCATAGACATTTTCAGCTCTGTCGGGGGATGAGGGAGTAGGCGGGAGGGGGAGTGAAGGAGGAAGAGATGGGAAGTGACGAGGAGGGAGCCAGCGCCAGGAGAAGACGGGAACGCTGGTGAAGTCGGAGCAAACGCAGAGTCAAGCACAATAATAATTTGGGCAAAATGGCAAATGGCACAGCTGAGGAGGAAATAGTGTTGTGAATGTAAAAACTCCTAAATGGAGCGCAGATGGGAGGGAAAAGTGTAATCTTCTGGAAAAGCCTCTAATTGTCTGCCCACACTAATAATTTCAGCAAACGCTCCCTCTCTCCCTCCTGCGTATAATTACACCATTCCATCTGTCTATCAGCAGGTTTTTTACTGTGCCTTGCTGCTACCACGATCTCATGCTCACGGAGAGATGAGGGGCTTTTGAAGACTTAAGAATCCTTCTGACTCATATCCCAAAGAAAAAGACACTCAGGAGGGACAAATCCCTCTCCTGGGCCTGCTAAGGCTCTACTTTAAAAAGTCATATAATCTCTTCAGGCGCCATTATGGAGTCAAAAGGAGTCAAGGCCAGGGGACAGCCCCACCCCGGGTGTTCTCCGCAGGCCTGCCTTGGTGGGGCAGCCCTGGGTGGACCAGGAGGGGCAGGTGGTGCCGCTCCCTGGTGGAGACACAGGCCGCGTGTCCTGAAGGTGGCAGGCCAGGAGGGCACCTGTTCAGGGCTAGCCCTTTAGTGTCTCTCAGCCACCAAAGCCAGGGTTCTGCACCCAGAGGAGGAAGAGGAATCCAAATGGAAGGGGAGAAGCTGAGCGGGAGGGGCTGGGCTCATCGATGGCTCAGACACCAGCTCTGCTGGCCAGGGGAGGGCGGCCCAGGGTCCTGTCCAGTGCTCTGAGCGACTCCAACTGCCGTTGGCTCCTCTCCCTGCTCTGGCAGTGAGTCCCAGAGAAGACAGGTGGCCTCCAGCATGGAGCCCAGTAGGAAAGGCTCCAGGTTTCCCGCCCAAGTTACTGCCTCTTCACGGCCGGGAAGCAAAGTACTGACCGTTGCTCCATAGAGAGAGGTGTGTGTTGGTGGGGGGGTCTCTGGTCCTAGGATGCTGCATGGGGAGGGCCCTGCAGGTCGTTCATGTGTAAGTTTTATCTTCATGTAAGAAAATCACTCCCTAATTTATCTCCCCTTCCTTCGAGTAAATGGTTCCCTTCCTAGTTACGGAGGTGGGGGGTGGGGTGGGGAGGGGCAGCCAGGAGACAGGCAGGGCGGGTGAAAGGAGGGGGGAGGCTGTACCCCGCGTGCACCCTGAATGAAGGCTGAGGGGTGTGGTGGTGGCATTGGATGCCACAGGGGTGTGGCCGATTGGAGCCACATGCAGACTGGGCGGGGGAAATCGCACTGGGAGGTGATTACAGCAAAGCCAGAGCCCCTCCCCACAGCTCGTCCTCACACAAGCCGATGTCACAAGCAGACCTCCCCCAGGGTGGCTGAGTGGATGAAGAAAAGAGTTTACTCACATCACTGTTTATTCGACAAATACTGAGAGTATCCCCACAAGTGCTATAAAAGATGAATACAACATGCTTCTGATTTTCTAGGGCAGTGATGTCTGATAGACATACAACACGGAATTTTAAATTTCCTAGTAGCTGCATTAAACAAGTGAAAAGAAATGTGAAATTTCTTTTAATAGTATGTTTTATTTAAGCTAATACAGCCCAAATATGATTAATTCAATCAATGATCATAATAAAAATGATTAACCAGATACTTCACTCATTTTGGTCATGTCTTTAAAATCATTTGCACTTACACCACCATCTGAATGCAGACTGGCCTCATTTCAAGGGGCCATGTGTGGCTGGTGGTGACGGTATTAGACAGAGCAGACCCAGAGCTTATCAAGGAGAGAAAAAGGTATGTATAAGAATAATTATAATATGTGCATAGTAATCATTGTTGTTAAAGCCCTGACAGTCATTTGCTAAAAACTTTCATGTACAAGATCTCATTTGATCTTCTCAGCAATTTTGTGAGATAAAGACAGTTAATATCACTATTTTTTAACAGATGGATAAAAATGAGATTCAGACGTGTGGCCTCAGAGGACTAAGTTAACACCCTTCTTATCTTCCTTAAACACGCAGAGACGCGTGTATGTTTTAGGTGTCACCTGGTATGGCTTGCTAGAGGAGTGGCATTCCACCAGGGTCCTGACAGAGGGGAGCCACTCTGCCACAGAGAGATAGGTGAGGGCAGGGGGAAAGGCTTCTCGTTTGAGGAACAGCCATGATCAAAGTAGAGCAGGGAAGTACACACTCCGTGCGGAGGACGGCCACAGCCCAGATCTCTGCAGAGCAGGCCAGGCGTGAGCAAGGCGGGGAAGACCAGGCCACAGAGGGAAGCCGGACCTGGTTGTAGAAGGAAGGCTCTGAATGCAGACGGCTCTGCACGTCACTGAGAAGGCAGTGTAACTCCCTCAAGACTATTTCATTCACCAAACATTTGATGAGCACTTAGGACACTGGAGTCACTTTGAATGGGGGGACCAAAGTGGGCGAAGCTTTGCCTTAGATTATGCGATCTCCGGGGGTCACATGGGTGGGCGGCAATGGCGGAAATGGGGTAAAAGGGGAAGCCGAGAAGCCTGTGGGCGAATCTTAGGTCTAAAGCAGTGCAGCGGTGCAAATGGAAAGGAATGGGTGGAGGGAAGTGGTGTTAACGATTCACCGCTGTGAGTTGGAGGATGCAGGAAGAAAGGGGAGGTCAGACTTGACGTCCAAGGTTTTGAGCTTGGATGACAGAAGAACAGTGCTTCCATGAACAGAAGTGGGGGGGGGGTGGACCTAACACAGACGATTGCTGCTCTGAGAGTGAACGCTTCCTGGTGGGGCTCCCAGGATCCCCCAGGTGTCTAGGAGCAGGAGGACAGGTGCAGGGACAGGTGAATATTCCTTTTCCGCCCTACAGTTTCTAAGGTCTAAGAGAAGTTACTGGACAATAATGTAGAGCCATTTATCTGGACGAGGTGGAGTTCGTTTCTTGTTAGAATCAACAAAAGAGGTACCTTGGCCAACTCCCTCCTCCTTCCCTCCTTCCCTCACCCTCATGCTCCTGTCAGTTCTGCTGGGAGGAAGCTACACTCAACCCTCCGTATTCATGGGCTCTGCATCCATGGATTCAACCAGCTGTGGACTGAAAATATTGGGAAAAAATTCCAGAAAGTTCCAAAGACCAGAACTTGAATTTGCCGCACGTCGGCAACTATTTTACGTTGTGTTCACAACTGTTTATATAGCACTCGCATCGTATTGGGAATCGTAAGTTATCAGGAGAGGACTTAGAGTACACGGGAGGATGTGAAGGTTACATGCAAACACGCCGCCGTTTTAGGTAAGGGACTTGAGCATCTGTGGACTTTGGTGTCCTTGAAGATCCCAGAACCAATCCCGTGGGGATACCGAGGGACGGCTATGGATCCTTGGCAGCTCCCTCCCCTCTCCCCTCCTCGTTAGCACTGCAGCCAGGGAGCCGTGTGCAACCCCAGGCTCATAGTTCACCTGTAGAATGGCGCCAACGGCCACAGGGCTGATGTGAGAATCAAAGGAAATCCTGTACGTGAAAGGCTTTCAGGCTCATTATCCTAAAGCTGCTGGTTGGCTGCTGCCTTTCCTTCTTGGAGGATGACCGGTGCCGGGAAGGAAGGCTACCGCCTCCTGCGCCGCTGACTTCTTGCTAGTGCCTTGGCCCTTCTTGTCTCTGAGATTTTGTCCAAACTCTCCCTGTTGTCAGCAGTACCTTCCCCTCCCCTCTTCCTTGCTACCTCCCACGTGTCCTTGAAAATCAATGCAAAAGTCTCTTCTTTGGTTCAAACTTTCTAGATCCCCCCTCACCCAACACTTACTGTCACTGCACTATGTTCTTTCCTTTATTATAATTTATTACAATGCATCATGGTCTTCTAATAACTTAGGTGTCCATCTCTGTCCCTAGACTGTGAACTCAAGAGCAGGAAAATGTGTCTTATGCGTTTATCATCGTTTATCATCGTGCCGTCCAGCCTGGCACATGCTAGCTGCGCAGGAAATGCAGAATGAATGAAAGAGGAGTGTAAGGAGTGATATGTGAAAGGCATTGTTATGAGAGGACTGAGCTCAGAGCTGATGTCTTGAATCTAAGGCCCCACCATGTAACCACCCAAGGTCCCACGCCCACCCCTCAGTGGTCCTAATAAAGACTGTGGGTTAGAGTCAAGATCGTATGATACCACTTACATGGGGAATCTAAAAAAAAAAAAAAGACAAACAAAATTATTTACAAAACAGAAACAAACTTATGGTTACCAGGAGGGGAAGAGGGTGGGAAGGGACAAATTGGAAGTTTGAGATTTGCAGATACTAACTACTATATATAAAATAGAAAGACAGCAACTTTATACTGTACAGCACAGGGAACTGTATTTAATATCTTGTAGTAACTTATGGTTCAAAAGAATATGAAAACAAAAACATGTATGTTCCTACATGGCTGAAGTATTGTGCTGTGCACCAGAAAAGGACACACACTGTAAAGGGACTGTACTTCAATAAAAATATATTAAAAAAAATCCCTTCACATCTTCCCATTCCAGCTCCAGGGGTCAGAAAAATATCTCACGTAAGCCTGGAAATGCTTAGACTCCAGAGAGGGAGGGTGGATGAGAGGGAAACACCGTCCCACTACTGGAGTTGTTATGACGCCACCCACCAGGGTGGCCTCGTATCCTCAGCTCCGTAAACTCTCTCATTTGGTTTATTTCCCCTTCCTCATAGCTCCTCTCTTCTTAAGAAGCCAGCCAGGTTCTCGGAGCAGCAGGGCTGGGAAATGCTTGAAGGTTATCGCTTTGTGCTACACGTACACAACTGCCCTTTATTCGCTTCTGCCTCTGTCCCTGGACCAAGCTGGGGCGTGCTGGCCCTTACTGGGCCGGATCCTGTCCTGGATGTACCTGGTGGGCAGCGTTCTCAGAGGGCTGGGGGCTGGCCTCAAGAAGCGGCCAGGAACCCCCAGGGGCCAGGTGTGGTCTGTCTGTCAAGTTCATGTCACCTTTCAGCACATTAACTCTCTTCTTCTGCAACCTCCTTCCAGCTCCACCGTCCAAATAGGTCTAAATTCGTGGTGCTAACATCTCCCTGAGCTCTCCTTCACAGGCACGGCGCTCACGCCCAGCCTTCCTCGGCAGTGTTGGGTTAATGAGCTCAGTCCCTCCAAACCCAGCTTCTGCCTCAGACCTTCCTTTCCTCGGTTTGTGTCTGGCCATGCAGACAAAGCCCAGAATCAAGGCCTCCAGATTCACTTCATTTAACAAGAACCCACAAAAGCTGGCCCAGCAGCCCATTCATCCCAAAATAGCCTCTGAAAGCCTGGGCCTACGTCAGTGTCTCTTTGCAAAACCACACTGCATTGTCATGAAAGGGCCATTTGAACCAGGTAGCTCCAGAGAAATTATCTCAATGCATTTCAACCACTTTCCAAGACTAAGGCTCATTTCTCAGAAACACAGTCCCTTTGATGCTAAATGCATCACATGATTGGTGTGTGTGTGTGTGTGTGTGTGTGTGTGTGTGTGTGTGTGACCCCCTCCCCACTTTCATGACGAATTCCTAGATGAGCTGACGTCACAAGCGAGTGGCCTCCACAGCCCTCTGTCCACGTAAATCCAAACATCAACACGACTCGTGGAGACGCCCCGAGCCCCGGGTTCTCTGTCGCGAGGGGCGAGGCAGCGGGCGCGTGTTTACACTGCTGCGAGAGGACACCTGAGAGACGTGCAGGGAGGCAGCGGGGCACGAAGGCCCCGAGTCAGCGGGTCTTTCTCCTTGGCGGCTTCGAGCTCGCAGCCTGTCACCCCGTGGCCAGTCGTCTTGAGACCAGATTCCTCGGAAAGCCACTGGTTGGTGCTTCCCTCCTGGGGTGCTTGGGGACGCTCACAGCACGTGAAAGAGAAGCGGGGCACAGACCCCACAGGGGTCTGACTGTGGAGGAGACAGGCTGGGGCCGCCCGGGACCACTCCCTGAAGGGGTCCTGCAGCTGCTCCCAGCCCAGGGGAGCGATGCCTCACCGTCACTGGGGGAGTTTGGACAAAGCCTTTTCTGGCCTCTACTTCAGGTTTCCCATCTATAAAGAGGGCAGGCAAACATCCTGGGAAGGTACTGGAGAAAATTCTAAGAGTTTTAAAATTTTTATTTTATTAAGACTCTTAGACTAGTCACTACTGGTCAGGTCCTGGCTTCTGGTCATCAGCTCTCTGTGTGGCCCTGGGCAAGTTCATTAACCTTTGTCAGGCCTCCGCAGCCTTCTTTAGAACAGGGTCATAATGTACTCCGTGCTTAACTTGTAAATAAAACGGAACGGCTGTGCGTGTGGGCTTGGGGCCAGCGATACCTGACTTTAAATCTGGGCTCTGCCACTAACCAGCTACCCGATCTTAGGAAAGCCTCCTAAGGGTTGTTTCCCACTGCCGTCCTCATCTGCGAAATGGGGAAGAACAACTCCCGCCTCGCAGATTTGTTGTGAGAATTGAATGACGATGCGTGTGAAATGCTCAGCGTGGGGCCAGACAGAACACACCCGGCTGCCGGCAGCACAGGTATTCACGCAGGCTTGTGCAGAGCAACAAACGAAAGAAAGCGCGATCTCCTCGAATTCAGAAATGCATGACCTTATGATTCCTCTTATCATCACTGACTCTCTTGCACCCTCATTCAAAGCCCAAGTGCTGCAGGTGGCGCCCATCGCTGGGCTGGATGGGCCACGGGCAGGAGCCTCCTCTGACAGGCTGACGTCGGGCTGGAGGGAGAAGCCCGGCCCATGCTTTGATCAGCTCCTCTCACAGGTCCTGGAGGACGGGGTGGGAGGCCTGGGAGGAGCCAGGAGCCCTGGATTCCTTCCTGTTTACCTCGCCTGGCCTGCCTCACAGCCGCGGCTGCTGTGGGTAGCTGTGCAGGTTGTATACTGAACAAGGCCAAGGGTTGCCAGCCGCACCTAGCAGGGATGAACGGTGCCCCAGAGAGCTGGACGCTGCAGCAGCTTTGCTCAGGGGCTCTCGTGAGAAGCCAACGGAACCACTGTCATCACTGCCAGCAATAGTATCACCTCGACCAATTACTGATCACCTGTCGTGTGTCAGGTGCTAAGACTTTACCTCTACCCTCTCCCACAGCCTGCAAGGTGGGCACGGTTATCACCTTACCCTCCTGTTACAGATGATGCCAGAGCAAATGAACCACTGGCCCAAGACCAGCCAAGCCACAAAACCATGAAAGGCAGTAAACAGTGGCTAATGTTTTAAGTGACCATGTTGTGCAGTGGCTTGGTACATACAGAGCGAACTGAATCACATGGATTGAGTTATCATTTTAATAACTATGTACTCATGCACTGATTGGCTGTACTGCAATTTTATAAAACTACCATCATGTTACAGGACATTTACATGATACCTGGTTCCCTGAGGGGTATCGTGTGTATTTGTACACATGTATACATATATATCTCTAGGTTACATTCCTAGAAATAAAATTTTTATTGAATGGCATGTGACTTTAAAATTTTGACAAGTATTGCCAAGTTATCCTCCAAAGTTGCATTTTGCACTCCCACCAGAAGGATTCCAGTGTGCTCGAGCCCCTATATCCTTGCTCACAAGGGCACGGGGCTATAATCAAACTTTTAATCTTTTTTTGCCTGAGAGATTAAAAAAAAATCAACCATGTTTTAGTTTGCTTTTCTTCAACGATGATTGAAGTGGTTTGTCTTTTGATATGTTTATTAGCTATTTTTTTTTCTTTTTCTGGGGCTGTCCTTTGCTCATTTTTCTACTGGCTCATAAGACGTTTCTTCTTTATTGAATTTTAAGCACTCTTTTCCTTATTGAATTATATATAAGAGCTCTCAGATGACAAATGGAAGAAATTAGCGCTTTGTCTTTTGTGTTACAAATATTTTCTCACAGATTATTTTTTAGCCTCTGATTTTGGGTACACCAACACACACACACACACACACACACACAGAGACACACACACATGTGTGTGTGATACATTTTCTTTTTCTCTTGTGCTATGATTTTGTTAATTTTTTTATCCAGGTGGACTCCATTTTGGTATAAGGCGTGAGGAAGGGATCCTGTTTAACTTTTTTCTTCCCAAATGTCTAGCCAGTTGCTCAACAGCATTTATTGAATCATCGATCTTGCCCCCACTGCTTTGAAATGCCCTTTTATCATATACTACCTCCCACACATATGGGAGTCTATTTCTGTATTCTCTACCTTGTCCCCTTGATCTCTCTATTCCTCGCCAGCACCTAAAATCTGCTTCTCAGCTGTTCCAGCGGGCACTTCCTCTGGGATGGGTTTGTTCTCAACTCCAGGGTCTGGGGCACTCAGACCCGTTGCCAGCCCCAGAGATAATAACCCTAATCTAACTCATTCTTTTCTTCCATAGGCTGCACTTATTTAGGAAGTCTCCCTCCCTTGGTTCATTTCTCCCTAGTAGAAAAATTCCTTTAAATAATTGCTCTTAAGTGCGTCCTCTTGGTCCCTGTGATTAGCTTTTCTTGCTTTCCTGGGAACCCTTCTACCTGGGGCCAAAACCTCTCTCTTCATGCCTCCTCCAGGAAAATAGTTCTTCCTCCATGCTCATTCATTCTCTTGCCCATCCACTCCCCTGCAGTGTCACATGGGGCAGCTTGGTGGGATAAGAGGGAAGGACACCACCAGATGGACAGACCTCTCGTAGGTGTCCCTGACTAAGGGGATAATACAGGTTCTACGGTATCTGAGTGCCATGAGATGATCAAGACATAATTGTCTCCCTCTTCCACAGGCTTTTCACCTGTGAAAGAAATTCCTGATCAGGGAGTCAGAAAATATTTATGCCTCCTGAAGTTTCATCTGCCAGTGTGTCTTCCTCTCTCTCCCCGTTTTCTTGCCATGAAAGCAGGCAAAATGACTATGTGAAGTCAAGCATCTGAGAAAGCCTGAAAGTCTGAAATGAACACTACTGGCGGCCTAAAAGTGCCCCGCTCACCAAGGGCATTTAGCCAGCAAAGCTCTCCTGATTGGAAATTCTCCTTGGTCTCCTCCTGGAAAAATAGGAAAGCCGATCTGCAATTCAGCTGTGAATACCCTATTTCCTTTTTAAAGGGGGTGACTGGAGGAAAGGGCTGGAAATAGAGCCCTTCATCTCAGGTCTCAAATCCTGACCCAGGGTACACAAGACCAGGAGTCATCACCATCAGTAACAATGGCTTAATTAACAAGCTGCCGTTCCCAGGGGGCTTCCCAGGGTCAGGGAGGTGGGCAGTTCAATGTCCAGGAGTGGCCCCTGGGGACTGGAGAGCCAAGGCTATCTCAGCTCACTCTTTGGCTGATGGATCTAACCTTCTCCCTGCTTTCTCCAGTACCTCCAGGGTCCTCCGTTCCCCCTCAGCATGACCTCTACGGAGCTCACGGGTCCCTCCCTTCACTCCCCAGCTTCCCTTCTGTCAAGTGCACTGTTCTCCACTAAGCCAGGTCCAAGACCACAAGATTGACTATCATCTCTCCCTTTCTTTTTCATTCTCGCCTCCTCATATCCAAACTCCCTAAATTCAGTGTTTCTTCCTTCAAGTGTCTTGAAGTTTTCTTCTTCTCTATCTCACTGTAATTGCCCTGATCCATCTTTTTTTTTTTTTTTTTAAACAGGGGGGATAAGTCCCTTTAAGTGGTACTGGGAAAAGTGGACGCTCTGATCCATCTTAATCCCACAGTTTCTGCCCCATCCCAGTGCAGCCTGTGCCCTCGTGGCCGGATGCATCTTTCTATAACACCATGTTCAGCATATCCCTCCCGATCAAGAGAGAAGGGCGGCAGCATTTGAACGCCTACATTGCATTGGGCATCATTACACTTTGTGCTCACTTCATTTAACAACCTTATGAAGTATGTTTTATTAGATCCCGAAGCAAATGGATCCAGAAATTATTAGAGCAATCCCAAGTTCTTTGCCTGGCATCCCAAACTTCCCCTATAGTAAGAATCTAACTTGACTGCTTGGCCTTATCACAAACTCTGTCCCAAGGTGAACTTGGTTCCAATCAAGTTCTCTTGGAGGAGTAGTGGGTGGGAGGGCAGGCTGTATGGAGGAAGACGCTAAAAGGGAAGACAGGGCTCACACCTACCCGGCTAAAGGCCAGACAAGCAGCTACTAACACATGGCTGTGGTGGTGGAAGGGAACAGCTACGAGCTGAACTGCATTCCCCCCAAATTCATGTGTTGAAGTCCTAGCCCCCAGTACCACAGAATGTGACTGTATTTGGAGACAGGGACTTTAAAGAGGTAATTCAATTCAAATGAGGTCTTCAGGGAGGCTTCTAATCCAGTATGACCGGTGTCCTTATAAGGACACAGACACACAAGGGAAGAGCACGCGAGGACACTGGGAGAAGATGGCCAAATTGCAGCCGAGGACAGAGGCCTCAGTAAGCCAACCTGCTGGCACCTTGGCCTTGGACTTGCAGCCTCCAGAACTGTGAGAAAATAAACTTCCATTGTTCAAGCTGCCCGGTCTGTGGGGCTTTGTTATGGCCGCCCTGGCAGATGCATACAGGAGCCAGAAGCCCAAGCGGGGATGGGCTGAAGAAGACGGAGCAGCGGGCAAGGGGGCACGAGGCTGTGCCACATTTACTGAGCATCTTCTATGCACCAAGCATCGCGCTGCCATGCGAGCGTTTCACGTTCATCACCTCTAATCCTCATAAACACGCTGCAAGGTCGTTATTGTCAAAGC
Source organism: Camelus dromedarius (assembly GCF_036321535.1). Lineage (NCBI taxonomy): Eukaryota > Metazoa > Chordata > Mammalia > Artiodactyla > Camelidae > Camelus > Camelus dromedarius. The sequence continues at coordinate 15,155,025 of NC_087469.1, forward strand.
CATTTTAGAGACATTGGAGCCAAAGCTCAGAATGATAGTAAACGTCCCCCAGAGACATGGAAAATGAGCATCAGCTCTTGGATTTGAACCTCAGTCTCCTCCCCGCAAAGCCTGTGCTCCTGCTTCCGTGCTGTGTGTCAATCAGCAGGTGGGCTGGCATCCGTCAGCCCCAGACCTGTCCACGGGCAGCAGGTCCCTGACCACCAGGTGGGTTTCAGGAGCAGAGCCTCGTCTAGAGGGGGATGCTCACCGAGCTCACGGGGTCAGAAAGGCAGGGTTTCACAGAGCTGAGGGAAGGAGGAACAGCGCAGTGTCCTTTCCACCGCCTCACACACCCTTCCAGTCTATATTCAGCCTGGTCCTGGAAGTACCCAAATGGGGAGCCGGCTAAAGCTTCCTGAGACAGTTTCATCTCATTCAAGTAACTCTCCGTGGCTGCGACATTCCTAAGACGAGAAGGCAGTCCTTAGAGATCCAGTTAACGTGTGTGCGGATGTGAGCTCAGGGGAGTATTTCGCTAAACCACGCTCTGCGTGAATGACCATCACCCCTCATGTCTCCCAGGGAGGGCGCCCCTTTTCAGCCCTCAGATGGGGGAGCCCCTCATCCCACTGTGGACTTGGAGTCCCTAGTGCCCCAAGGGGAAGCAAATTAGTCTAACTTATAATTAAGTACCTCCAATCAAGGTTTGGTTTCATTTAATAAGAAAAGTTGAATCCAAGTCAAACAGATCACAGTCGATTATTAAGAACAGACTCGCTAAAGGGCAGCAACAGTCAGAAACACAAAAGCTGATTTCAGAGTTGCAGAAGGTCAATAAATGCCACTTTAATAATTAATGAAACTTTAATTAATGCAAGGCAACAGTTTTAACCCAATAGATCTCTTTACAGTGAGTGAGGTGTGGTGGGCCGGGGGCAGTGGGGAAGGTTCACCTCGGAGAATGGGCTATGGGAGCCCTGGGTGCCGGGCGCCCCCTCCCTGGGCAGTGAGAGCTGCAGCTGCCTCTGCTCAGCTCATCGCGGGAAGAAGCTGGCCAAGTTCACTGTCCCTCAAGAAAAATCTGTGGTCTACAAGTAGTCAAATTAACCACCTAAAGATCCAACACTCTGAGCATTCAGGTTTTGAACGCTAACCTCAGGAGACTAGGATGTGCTTTTAGATCCTTAGGGAAAAGACCTTGCTCTGTCCTTCCGTGGACCGAGTGGGTGGCAGAGGGGTGGAGTTAGTGTGAAATAAGGATCTCCATCCTGCCTAAGATGTGAGCACGTAACCACCTAAATTTAAGGAGAACTCTTGGTAGTATAATGTATTAAATCAAGGTTCCCACATGGTTAGGAGAACCAGTATCATGTTAGTTGTGAGGGAAAAAAATAGAAAGGTTTAGACCCATAGAAATTTGATTTAGGGGGCATGGGCTGAGAGATCTGACTTCGTAAGGTGGGGATTTCTAGCCCAGTCCCCACTGCCTGATGATGCTCTGCAGGCAAAGGCCAGGGCTTCTCGAAGCCGCAGAGCCACTCTCTCACCTGCCCCACCTCTCCGGGTGACTCTGTACAGGGCCGGCTACGCAGCACTTCATGAAGGGGGCAGTAACACCCCAAAGATATTCCAGGCACATGATCGAACTAGCACTCCACTGAAAGGGAGATCCAGGAAGCCCACTCCCCAGGGGCATTGGTCTACTGTTCCTTCGTGCCGTGGTACCTGGGCTTCCGCCACCGCCAGCCAAGCCCCTCTCCCCACGGTCCTCTTGGACATGAAAGATGCTGGGAAAGGGAAAAGCAAAGCAGTGAGCTGCAGTGTTCCCACTGCACTAGCGTTTTCCTTCTGTGTCTCTGGTGAGTCAGAGTTTGTTTGAATGTGAATTATCTGCAATCATAAGAGTGACAGTACAGCTGGCTGCCGGGAGCCCGGAGGAGGAGGCAGTGTGTGCTGCAGCTACGGGGGAGCGTGCTTGAGTGTGTGGGTGCGTGTGTGTGTGCGCACTTGCATATGTGTGCATACCAGGGAGCCGGGGCTGTCCCCACTTGTCAGCAATTCCTGACGGGGCCTTTCTGAGGGAGGCAGGAACTGGGAGGGATGAGACACTCAGAGGCCGCCCTGTGTGGGCGATGCTATGACAGTCATAGGCCAGGACCTCTTCAAGCCAGGGAGCCATTCCTGCCATCTGCTCCCCCTCTTCAGCCCCTAGATTTCAGTCCAATCTCAGTGTGTCCCCTGTTTCCTAGGGATGTGGAAGGAAAAGACAAAACAGAGGCTTGCGGGTCATCCCCTTGTTCTCCTGGTGCTGGTACCTCCTCCTTAGGAGCCAGAATGCAGGAGAGGGCCCAGGCATGAGGCCATGTGCCCCGACATCAGGGTCTAGGGCTTCTGTCCAGTCGCCGTGTGGGGCTTGTGGGAGGGAAGGGTGGGGATGGGGGTCTGTGAGTTTGGGACTTTGGTTTTCTGAGGTTGGTGACAACCAAAAAGCTGCCAGTAGAGAAAAGGAGCCGGTGGAGATAGTGCCACTTTGGGGCCAAGACTCCCTTTTTTCCATCCTTGCTTCTCCCACAAAGTGACAGGAGGTCCAGAGGCCACTCCAGCCCTCTGACAGTCATCTGAGAGAAGCTACAATTCAGGTGTTCCAAGGGTTTTGGTCATTCACCAGATATTCAGGGCCTCCTAAGTGCCGGTGCGGTGCTATGTGCTAGGTGGTAGGTACTGGATGATAGGTAGTAGGTGCTGCGTGTTAGGTGGTAGGTGCTGGGTGCTAGGTGCTCCACGCTGAGTGCTAGGTGTTTGGCTCGGGGTCTACGGATGCTCATAGTCTGATAAAGGTGACATACAGGTAAACAGTCAGCCGTGACACAGTGTAAGAAACATGAAATCAGGTAAACACAAGGGCTGTGGAGGCCCACGGCGCAGATACCTATGTAAGCCTGGGGATGCTGTGGGGTGTGAGGACAAAGGGCCTGGGAAGGCCTCCCAGGGAAGTGCTGGACTGATGGGAAGAGCAGAGGGGAGAGAAAGGGCAGCGATGTGAAGGCCTGGAGGCCTTCTCCTCTAGGAAGTCAGGGACAACTGGTAGCCAGCATGACTGAGGCCAAGGGCCTGGCTGAGGCTGGCAGCCAAGTGCGGGCTGGAGGGTCCTCAGTGCTCCGGGCGTTCTCATGAAGGCACTGGGGAGCCACAGGATGCTTTTAAGCAAAGGAATGACACATCCAGGAGGGTCAATCAGGAGGCTGTTGCAGGGGCCTAGGTGAGACCAGACGAAGGCCTGGCCTGGGGCTGCACTGGAGGAAGAAAGGGGCTGGGGAAGATTCCAGACGTTCTAGCAGGTAGGCCTAACAGGCCTTGGTAACTGATGGGAGCTTGTGTTCCGGGGAGGGAGACAGACATTAAACAACTAATTACACAATTAATTATTCGATTACTACCGAGATAAGTGTCCTGAAGGAGAGTGGAGGGTGTGAGGGCCTGTTAGGGGAGGGGCTGCTCTGCCCGGGGCGTGGGGCAGGCTTCCTTGAGGAAGTGACGTTGACCTGAAGGCTGAGTAGCATACATCCAGGTGAGGTGATGGGGGAGGGTAGGGAGGGAACAGCACCTGAAAAGGTAGAGCAGGAAAGAGCAGGCTGCTCTGAGGACCTTGAAGACCAGTCTGGCGCGGGCAGAGGTGGGCCAGCTACGGTCGGCCTGACCCTGGATGTCGCTGTATCGGAACACAGCTTCACCCATCTGCGCACATTGTGGGTGTGGTCGCTTTTCTCTTTACTGGGCCAGGACTCGTGTAAGGGAGGAGAGGTGTCCAGGGTGCAACGTTGAAGGGGCCCTCACTCACGGCGGGGTGCCCCAGCCTAGCCCTGGCAGCGAGCATCCCCTTTAATCTTGCACCTCAGGCTTCCTGCTCGCCTTTTGCTCCTCCCTGCCCCGCCGTACTTCAGCGGCAGAACTGAGTAGTTGCCAGAGTCTGGTCACAAAGCCTAAATTATTTGCTCTCTGGCTCTTTACAGAAAAAGTCTGCTGCCCCAGGGCTAGAACAGCAAGAATGAGGGGGCATGGGGTGCAGGCCAAGCACGGATGCCGTGAGAGCACTGCCCATGACGCTCAGCACCCAGCTCTGCACACACAGGCACCTGCGTGCACACCTGGGACTGTCCGCAGTCCCTGGCGGAGGAGGGCATCTTTTGTAGCTGCAGAAACATGCTCGGTCCATGTAAGGAGCAAGGGGAGGGGGTGTGTGTGTGCAGGGAATTATCGCCCTGGAAGAACCCTCAACAAATGATGGATGGGTTTTATGAGGACAAATATCCCAATTTGCTCACTTCTCAGTGGGCTAAGGCCACACCCTCGGAGCTGCCTAGTGAGCCTGGGCACAACGCACTCAGTGATGACAATGTGACAGTGACATTGGCTCCTTTCCTTCCCTTTCTTGCTCACTCCCTGCCCCCCGACCAGTGTTTCCTGGGATCACCTCTCCCCTCAAACAAAACCATGTGCATTTGAATCCTTGTCTCAGAATCTGCTTTGAGAGGAACCCAAACAAGATAGCAGGATGTCCTCAAGGTGCCCCAAGGTGGGAGGCACATGGCCAAGTCCCACCTGAGAGAAGGGAGGCCTGCTTCTGGACAACGAGCAGTTTCATTTGTATGACTTTTCCCCCTCTGTAGGCCTCAAGCCACAGGGTGAGGAATTGAGCCTAATACATAGATTTAAAAAATTCTAAACTCACAGCCAACTTTCTGTGTGACTGCATTCTGGGGACGCTACAGTCGGGGGCCTTGTGCAAGCCTCCAGTCCCTCCACCCCAGGACCGATGCCCAGACAACTGATGTGGACTGTTTTGTAGTCTGATAATTCTGTTTCCTTCCTCCTTAAGGAAAACTGTGTAGAGAGAGAATCACTTGAGAAAAAGCAGTCTTGGCCTCCAATACCCCTTCCATCTGTCTTGTGTGGGAAGGAAACACAACCATTCCATGCTTTCCAATTTCCTTCCCAAAGAGCTCAGTGCCCAGGTGGCCCGTTTGAGCCAGTTGGTGGCTTCCACCAGGCACCCCCCAGCCCCCGAGGGGGTCCCCAAATTAAAATGCAAGTTTTAAGGACCTGTTCTCCTTTCCTGGGGATTGTTGACAGCTAAAGACCACACGGGCTCATCAGTGTGATCTTGAAGAGAGAAACGATCGGCGCAAATGGCTCCAAATGGAGATGAAAGAGCTTTTACCGTGACGGGAGAGATCTCTGGCAGGCTGCTCAAGCAAAGGCGGTCTGGGAGTAAAGAGGAACGCGGGCCATTTTGCACATCAAAAACAAGAGGAAAGGGGCAGAGAGCACGCGAAAGGGTACAGAAGAGAAGCAAGATGAGATAAGAAGGAGACAGAGGGCAGGCAGGCAAAGGAGGGGAAAGAGGAACACAGAGCGTGCAAACATGAGTGAGCGTGCGCCGGAGCGAGCGGAAGACAGAGCATGCGCAGTCATCCCCCAGGACTACCTAGGCGGTGGCCGTGGCGGTGGCGGCGGCGGCAGAGGGGGGGGCGGCGGCGGCGGCGGCGGGACCACGAGTCCAGGGGGAAGTGGCAGGAGAGGCTCTTGGTGCCCCACTGAAGAATACGGGGGGCCATCGGCAGTGTTACTGATTAACGGAAGATAGCTCGTCTCTGACTTAGCACAGGATGCAGTTTATCACCGGAGGGCACCCCCCCCACCCCGTGTTAGTTCTCAGATGCCTTGGCAAGAGGTTGGGCATAAGATGGAGGATGCGGTGAGGGGGGCGGAGGGAAAGAGCATCGGAAAGTGAGGGGGAATGTGGGAGATGATGGAGGAAGAGAGGAAGAAGTGGGGATGGAGAACAGAGGGGACGGCTGGGGAAGAGGAGAGAGGACAGGATAAGAATTTGGGAAGGAGGGGAGGGGAGAGGGAGGGAGCTATAAGGAAAGATTTTGAAAATCTTAAGCTAAGCTACAAGGAAAGCAGCTAACGTCTCTGGAGGACTTGCTAGGTGCCACACACTGAACTAGGTGCTGTTCCGCTCTTTTTAAATCCTTACACCAACACTGCATTGGTACCGTCACACTCTTTTTTTTTTTTTTTTTTTTTTTTAAATAAAGTGAGGAAACAAAGGGCTTTGGGAATTTAAGTAGTGTTGTCCCAAATCACAACACTGAGGAAGTAGGTAGGTTGGGATTCGAACTCAGCTATAAAGGAAGTTTAGGATGACTCAAGATTGCCCCCACTCCTGGGGAGAAGGCAGGCATCCGCTTTTTTGGATCTCTGAGGTCCCATCTAAGGTGATGGGAATTACAGAGGATTCCTATACTGTCCTATCCATGTAAAAACTTAGGCCTCCAACCACCAGGGGGAGCTATCTCCCCAGCAGAAATAGGAACCACCTTGATTTAAGAACTAGCCATGCCGGGCAAGGGAGCTATTTGCTAGCTGGAGTTTGTGGCGGATTAGTTGGTGATCTGGGAAGGCAACAGCTGACTAAGCTGATTCATATCAGCTGATTTTCACTGCACCCTGGACCCCATCTAAATGGGATCTACCCACTGTTCTCAGTCAGTATCTGTTTGCTTCTTTTTCTCAACCGCTAACTGTGGCCTTGCTTGTTGCTCCGGTTAGCTGTCCGTCTCCCTTGGAAAGTGAATTGTGTCCCATTCACTTCTGCTGGCCCGGGGCAGGCTGAGAGCCTGGCGCCTGCAGCTGTGCTGTGTGTTCTTGATAAATGAATGAGCCTATGAGAGAGTGCAAGAAGGGACCTCGAGGAAGCATTTAATCCTACCAAACCCCCTTCAGATCGGAACCTCAGTTGCTGCTTTTAGGCAAAGAGCCCCACAAAGGGAACTTCCTTTGCTTTTCAACGACCTTCATGCTGGACCTTGCCTTCAAGATGCCTTCTTGGGGTTTAGCTGGTTAACCCACTGCTGTCTTCTTTGGGGCGTGGGGTTGGGAGTTAGGAGGAAGATTACCTATCTTGTTTTGTCTCGGTAATGAGAATGAGAACAGCTCCTTTCCCAGTCGGCCGCACTGTCCGGTGAAATAGTGGATGTGTGAGTGTGGTCTGTAAGCGGAGGTTCTTGAAAGAGGTTCTACTCTCCTTCGCCATCTGTAAATTCTCTTATGGGGGCTCATGTCCTAGCAGTTCAGCTACTCCTCACCTGAGACCTTTTGAACCTGAGGGTTCTCTCTGGAAACTGGTCCTTTTAAACCCCCTGGGGCAGGTCTGCCCTGCCGCCACTCCGGGGAATCACTGTTTCTGCACTTTCTCCTCCCCCTGCCCCCGCCCCCACCATCGTTGTGCTCTGGTTGTCTCCCCTTCCCCGCCCCACCAGCCTGGTGGCCCCTGCTTTTCTTGGTGACCTCAAAGTCATCGCCAAACTCAGAAATCGGTTTCCATCAATGCTAGACTTCATTTTGAGCCGCAGCATAAAACATTTCATTGCGATTACGAACAGCAAAGCCTTTTCTGCCGAGCCTCAGCATCCGAACTTAATAGCATGCTGTAATGCCACCCTGTGCTGATGCGTGGCATATTTAATATCCATCTTTCTTAGAAATAACAGTGTTCAGAAATTAGAAGGGACTTTAGCAGCGAAATAATTAATGTGGATAACCGTCATAAACACCACAAATGGAACAAATACAGATGGTAGGGAGCCGTGATTGCTAATATGCTAACCTGTTTTGACAGAACTTTAAATCTTTTTCCTCGGGAGGTTTGTGGATGGAAGTTAAAATGTCCCTTTCCTCATGACAAGAGCCCTGTCTTTCTGGGTCAGGGATTCACGGATCCCCAGCTTGGGCAAGGGAGCAATGCAGAGCTTTGGCTGAGAGGGGGGCTTGCGTCCTGGGTCTGGGTCTCTCTCCCACCCCGGCTGCCCGGAGGCTGTCAGGAGGGAGACCTCCATCTCCTGCAGCTGACATTCTGCCCTCGGTCTCAGGCTCAGGCAGGCTGGGCTGTCCTGGAACGGCAGCCAGGCATCTACCTCTCCTGTGCCATGGCTCCAGGGGAGGGCGGGGGTCCCTGGCTGGGCTCCACTCAGTGGGAAGTAGCTCTTTGAAGATGCTAGCTGCCAGCAGGTGCGGGTTACAGAGCCCAGCTCCACGAGGCCGCACAGAAATGAAGAATCCTCATAGAAGAATGACTCACCAAACACGCAGGCAAAAATCTACTGAGACAAATATACAAAGGGGTGTTTGGGAAAGCTACAGTTCCTGGCTGTTCCTGCTTTTAGCCCTGCTGGCCTGGAAGCAGCAATGGATGCAGAAGGGCCATCCACGTTTCTCAAGATGAGTCAAGAGTTCCCCAGGGAAGCCCTGGAGGGCAAGCTCGGGGATGGAGGGGAGAAGGGACTCGCCTTTGCTGAGCCCCCGTGGTGGGACAAGTGCTGCGCTCTGCACATATATTTTAATTGATTTACCTTTTAAAAATTTATTTATTTTATTTTTAAAATTTTGTTGAGGGGGGAAGTAAGTAGGTTTGTCTATTTTATTTTTAATGGAGGTACTGGGGATTGAACCCAGGACCTTGTGCATGCTAAGCATGCGTTCTACCACTGAGCTGTACCCTCCTCCCCTTGATTTACCTTTCACAGTGGTCATTTGAGGCGGGCATGGTCAGGTGACAGTTGAGACAAGGAAACTGAGACTGAGATAATAAGTGGTTGCCAAGTTCACTGGGTGCTCACAGAACTACCTGGGCTCTGGGTAGCACCACGCTGGCCAGGCACCCCAATGGGTGTGATGCTAGTGGGGCCTCACCCCCTCTCTGCTGCCACCCTGGCCCCAGACAGCATCCGCTTGCACCCGGGTGAGAGCACCTGCAGTCTCCTCTCCCCCAGGGTGACGGCGCCCCCCGTGCACAGCGTGAATCGTATCCTGGTGCTCCTTTGTTCAAACCCTTCAGGGGCTCAGGGTCAGGATCTGGCCTCTTCACCCCTTGGACCTCAGCTCCTCCTCACCTCTTTACTTCCTCTGCTTCAGCCGCACTAACCTTGCTGTTTCTCAAACACGCCGAGCAGGTCCCTCCCCTGGGTCCTTCCTGTTTTTTGTCGGCCTGCCATCTCTTTCTTCATCGAACTGCTCATCACCTGATACTATGTATTTGTTTTGTGGATTGTGTGTGTCTCCTCAAGAATGTGAGCTCTTGGAGAACAGAGACACTGTCTGTTTTGTCTACCTCTGTGTCCCGAGGCATACAGTAGGTGCCCAGTAAATATTTGCTGAGGGGACGGATTTAGACCCAGCGTGACTGTCCCACCGCGCGGCGCAGTGCTGTTTGCATGAGATGCGGGCATACAGCACGGCAGGGCTCTGCTGAAGGGCTGTATCTGCCTGGCACCCTGGCGATGCCAAGTTCTAAATGCGAGGCTCCGGGTCCCTCCAAGAAGGTGTTACTACGGTAGTTAAGATCAGACCCCAAGGAAATATGCTAGATTGCAGGACGATATAAGGGAATAAAAACCATTTGATGGGTAGAAAGTTGTAACAAACTGAAGATTATTTTCAACTTAGATCCAAGGGGTTTAAATTCATGTTCACTCCCATGCTCAGTCCAAGTGAAGATATCTATCACTCGAACAGAGACACTTTGGAGAGCGAATGGGGAGTTATTAAGAATTATGCCATGACAGTGGGCACAAGCCAGGCCTGTCCTCGGCAGACTAGGTGTGATCACCCTAATCGAGGAGGAAGGGGCTGGCTGATGGCCGGGACTGGCAGGCATGGGGATGATGCTGGAGGAATGAGGCTGAAGAAGATGCCTGGGAAAAAAAATGGGAGGAGACAGAGAGGGGATCGGCAGAAGAGGAGGAGCCAGGAAAGGGCCGAGAAGTGTGGGGGATCTGGTCTGACACGGTGAAAGGGAAGGGGCTGGAAGAGTCCGGGAGAAGTTCTGCTTCACATGCCCAAGGGAAGAGAAGAGAGAAACTGGGCTTCCTAAGGAAGGAGTGAGTCAGGCACCTGCTGAGCTGGTCAGAGAGGAGACCATGAAACGGAAGAGTTTTGGCTGGGAGCCAAAGCGCATTCTGGGGCCGGCTGAGTGAGGAGCCTCATGGGGACTCAGAAAGAACGTTGGGTCCTGGCTGAGTCTCACCTTCTGACACCCATGAACTGGACCGTGAGGGCGTCACAGACTGTGCCCTGCCTCGATTTCCTCCTACCACCGTCCTGGAACGACTCTGAGGAATAAACAGCACACACAAGGCATCCAGCACAACACAAAGCCCAGAACAGGTGCTTCCCTGGCATCTTCTCTAAGGAGCCTCTTCCACAAGAAGGTGAAGATAGGACCAAACACGCAGCCTTCACGCTAGGCTTGCAGGGAGGAGCTGGGAGATGAGCTGAAGGGCCCCGTGAGGATGGGGAGGAGGATTGTGCACCGAGGGCGGACAATGACGGGGAGCTCTAGGGGGGCAACTGCAGCTTCATGCCTGTGCAGGGCCATCGGGGCCCCGAGCACTGTCCCCGACCGGGGACAGCCACACATGGCTTACACCAGGATGCTGCCGCATCGCTGAAAAGCTCGTGTTTCTGAACCATTTGTGTCTACTCTGGTCAGAAGAGAGGAATTTGCAGAAAAGTCCTTCCCAACGAAGAAAATCAGGATTCCTTAATGTGGCATCTCTGCCTTATCTATCAAATCTGTCGGCCTGCAAGCATCCTCTTCCCAGCCATCTCCTCCTCATTCGGCTCCCGGGCTCTGGACTCGCTGCTCCCTCTGTTTCAGGCTCTTCTCCTGGCCTCGGGCGTGCCTACGCCCCCACTTGCTATAGGAAGTCTCATCCCCCTTCTCTTGGGGACCCTTCCTCCGGCCGCCCTACTAAAATTTCACCCCGTTCCTCCAACGTGTCTCGCATGTATTTTCACTTTCCTGATTTATGTTTTCTTTTTGAGCACTTCTGATTGTCTAACATACTATATCAGGGCTTGGCAAATGAGGGCCCACGGGCCAGATCCAGCCCCCACCCCCCATCATTTCTGTGAATTCAGTTTTATTGGCGCACAGCTGCACCTGTTCATTTATGTACTGTCCACGGCTGCTTTTCTGCCACGACAGCAGAGTTGAGTAGTTGTTGCAGGGACCATGTGGCCTTAAAGACTAAACTGTGTGCCAGCGACCCGTTCCAGGAGGTCAGCTAGACCCCTACGCTAGCTAATTTATACCGTTCATTTTCTGACTTCCCTACTAGAAGGTAAGCTCTAGGAGGGCAAGCGTTTTTGTCTGTCTTCTGATTTATTGCATTCCTATTTACGTAGAGTAACATGATCACTATTCAGTAAACATTGGCTAAATGGATGGATGTTGAAAATGCTACCAGTTGGCAAGGTCCAGCTCCAACACCCCCTCTTCCTGAAGCACTCCCTGTCTTCTGGCCTGATCTACACTCCCTCCCGATGCTCCCATCGTGCTTTAGTTCGTGCTTTAATTTAATTAATAAGTGCGTTACTTTGGAGCAAAGAGATTTCCACACAAAACCTCATTTCTCTCCCCGGACGGTAAGCTCCAGCTGTCATGTCTATCATGAAGCCATCCTTTGTCTCCCCAGGCGGAATCAACCCTCTCTATTCCCTCTACGTCTTCCCTGGCTGCACGTGGAAATGGCACCGCAGTGTCTGGCACAGGTAGGGCTCCTGCAGTTGGCTGAGCCCCTCGTGGGCAGGGACCGTGGATTTGTCATCTCTGCCCCGGCAGCCAGCTCAGAGCCAGTGGCACTGGCCAGTGGTGGGTCCTCAGGGGACACAGCTGGACTTACCCACTGACACCTTGGCAGCCGTCCTACTTAGCCGGCTCCTTGGTGTCTGCGGAATGCAATGGAAAGGAGGGAGCAGAGGGCTGACCCAGAGAGCACTGCATTCACGGAGTGGGGAGGTGATGGAGAAGGAGCCAGAAATGGTTAATAAATGAAGGGAGGGGCCACGACCTGGCCATCACATTCTGCTATGAAGAGGGATCAATTTTTTAAAGTCAGTTCTTAGTGGCTTCCTGACTCACATGCTCTGTGGGCCTGATAAACTGTTGTGGCTGACATTACCTAGCACCTCACCTAAGGCAGGAAAGCATTTCCTGGACCCTCCTCCTCCGTGCTTTAAAAAGAAAGGCCCTAAATGCCATTTGCAGCAACATGGATGGACCTAGAGATGACCATACTGAGTGATGTAAGCCAGCCAGAGAAGGACAAATGCCCTATGACATCACTTCCATGTGGGATCTAGACAGATGTATCAACAGACGAACTTATTTACAAAACAGAAACAGACTCACAGGCATAGAAAACAAACTTATGGTCACCAAAAGGGAAAGGAGGGGGGACGGGATAAATTAGAAGCTTGGGAATAGCAGATACAAACTTCTATATATAAAGTAGACAATAAGGTCCTACTGTATAGTACAGCCATGCAACCATATTCAACATCTTGTAATAACCTATAATGAAAAAGAATATGTGTGTACAACTGAATCACTATGCTGTACACCAGAAACCAACACAACTTTGTAAATTAACTACACTTCAATTTAAAAAAAAGGCCCTAACTGAGCAACCAAAGCAAACATATAGTATTGTCTGTTCTTCTAAACTGCGAGTTTTTTTGAGAGTAGCGACTATGTGTTATGTGTTTATGCCCTTAGCGCTCAGCACTTATCCTTAGTGCTTGATTACAGAGTAGTTGGTCAATTAATTTTTTGTTGAATTACATAAATGATCTGGTATGACGTGCAAAAGTAGGGGAAGAGGGAACGAAGGAAGAAAGGGACCAGCACAAGTGCGTGCTGGGACTTGGAACTGGGGAAGCAAGCCCCCACCCCAACAAAACACTACGGTGCTTTACGAGAAGGTGAGGACCGGCCCTGCGATCGCTCCCTCCAGGGTGCATGGGGACTTTCTTCTACCCAAGAACACGGCTGCAGAAAACTGGACTCTGATCTGATTGCTCTCACGAAGCTTTGTGATGCAGAAAACTGGACTCTGATCTGATTGCTCTCACGAAGCCTTGTGATGAAAGGAGGTGTAGGCAGACCCCTGGGCACGCACGATGGAAAGAGAGATGGCTGAGTCTGTCTCGTTGGAGCTTCTGCGTCTTTCTGGCTCTTTCTTAGACCCAAGTCTCCTGCTGGGGAAGAGATGGAGACCACACCCTGCCCTCACTGGGCCCACGGGTGACCTAAGAGACAAGTGGGGCGAAGAACGTGACCCCCAGTCCCCCTTCAAAGGTAGGTGTCTTCTGCCCTGACGAGGGGAAGAGAGGTTCCTACGTAAGATTTCTTGTTTCCATCTCCTTGAGGTCGGTTCATTTTCTCTGCACCTTAAACACCTGTGCCATGGTACATCACCACGAGACAGGCCCCTGGCGTGCGCGCACACACACACACACACACACACGCAGACTTCTTGTCATAGCTCATTCCTCTTACGGAGAAGATTCAGAGTGAGTGAGCTAGCAGATGGACACCCTGGAGGTTCTGAGCCTTGTCACTCCCTATCAGCCCTCTCCGAAGATCCAGGCAGGATCTGGGAGGGGCTGCTGATGAGATGGGTGGGCTCTATGAATTTCCAGCTGGAGCGAAACCTTTCTCTCCCTGGGGGATGGCCACGTCTGTTCTGCTGCTCAGCAGATACGTCATGCTGAGACTGAGTCCAGGTGTATGTTTTAGCCGCCTTCCTTCCTGAGGCTTTCCTTTCCCCTTTTGAATTCCAGGGAGACATCTTTTGAGTGCTGAGCTTGGGAAGCAAGACCAAGACTTGCCTCTGTGACAAGAGTTCTTATTAAACTTGAATAATTTAGTAATAACTTCCCTGTACTCCTCTTTATCACAGGTCACCCAGTCAATTCATCATTCGACAAATATTGATGGCACCTTAACTTTGTGCCAGGCAGTGTGCCACGTATGGAAATAGGTACTTTCATTCCTGTTTTACAGATGAAGAGACTGAGGTTCAGAGAGGTGAGGAATTTCCCTGAAAAGTGGCTGATTCAGGAATCAAAGGCCTGTCTTCTGGTGTCTGCCTAGCGGGCTTTTCATTGTAACAGGGTTTTAACCAGTGTGGGTTTTGGTGAGAGGAGGTCAGACGGGGAGGACATAGGTGGGTATTTCCTAGGCCTGTGGGTAACCACTGCGGCAGGAGGCCAGAGGGACGCGTGGTTGGGTGTGATGTATGGGAGAGGACAGCGTGGTGTGGGGTGTGCCAGGAAGAATTAATCTCAAGGAGATGCTACTGAGCTCCAGAACTTAACGTCAGTGGCGAGAGATCAAAGCTGTGATATCTCTGGCAGAGTGTGTGATCAGGAGCGATCAAAGCAAAACAAAAGGGTTCATTTTGGTGCTCTGTGCATTAGTGGCTTGACTCACTGACTCTGGGCACAAAGCAAACCATCATGTTTGGAAACTGTGCTAACATCCGCCTGGACTTTTTTTTTTGACATCCCCTAACATCTCACTGTTGCCCGTCCATGAACAGAAGCATTATCATGCTATCAGGCTGCCCCTGCTCGCCCACAAGCTGGCTGGTTCCTTTTTCCCCCGAGTGTGGATGTGTGTATTCAGTAGCTCTCCTGACTTCCTCAGAAGCCAGCCTTGGTTGGAGGATGCAGCAAGATGGACTGTCACCCTGCCTTTGCTGGAGGAGCCTGGGAGTGGATGTTCAGGGCTGGTGGTCTCTGTCCCTGGGGCCCTGCGGACCACCCCACGGAGCCCCCTCCCTCACACTCTAAACCCAACATCCTAGACTGCCTCTCGAAGGCCCTTCTTTGGAACCCTGGGGATCTCTGAACCCAGTTTGACAACCACAGAGACACTCTCCGAAGTTTCTTAAAGCTCTGACATTCCGGGATGTTAGGGGAGCCATTATGCCTGAAATCCCTCACTAACCCATGAAAGAGCTCTGATATGTTTTCTAGAATTTTCTCTGATAAATTTCCCATTGTTTCTCTTGGGACTTCCCTGGGGATGAACTTTTGGCTTCGTGGAAGAGTCCAGCTTCTCAAGATGCCTCTTTATGGGTGACCCCAGCCTCCCTTTCCAGCCTCTTCTCCCCTCCCCTGTCATTTCTCTTCTCTCAGAGAAACTGCACTGGACCGCATGCCACTCCTGCACATGCCATGTGTCTGCACCTCCATGCCTTTGCTTATGCTGCTCCCCATGCTAGGAATGCCACATTTTTACCTTCTTCTTGGAAAACTCCTACTCATCCTTCAAAGCCTGGCTCAGATGCCCCCTCTTGAAAGGTTTCGTCTCTTTCTCACCCTCTCATATAGGGCAGTCAACTGCTTCTTCCTCTGAGACACCTTATCCTCTGGGACACACCCCTGTCAGAGGTCGCAGCAGGGCCTGTCATGGCTGGTGGGGACAAGATGATTGAGAGCTCTCTGAGGGCAGGGACTTAGGTCCGAATTCCCAGTGCACAGCACAGAGTTCCCTGGAGAAACTATCAATACACGTGTGTGAAATGACGGAGGAAAACAGCAAAGGCTCGCATACAGCTGGCTGCTTCCCCAGAAGAGGTGGCTTCCGGGGCAGCTCCCATGTGAGGCTGGCCGGACCCGCATGCAGCCAGCGGGCTGGCCAGGCCACATGGCCACCTGGTTGGGTTCGCAGAAGCACGGGCCACCTCTTCCTCCTCACCTCCCATGTTCCCCTGGAAAGCGTTCTCCACCAGAAACATGGCGTTCTGCCTCTGGTGGCCTCAGCCTGAGCAGACAGGCCTCCAAGTTGACAGATCTTTAGGATGAGCAAGTAAATGCACAGCCGTGCCCTGATCCGTTGCTGAGTCTAAATTTGAAGGATGTGTCTTCCGTGATTATTCGGAAGGTTCAAAGGCGGAGAACTGCCCACCTCTCGACTGGTCTCCACCCCCCGGCCGGCAGCCTGCTCGGCAGGGCCCCTCCCTCCACCCCGCGGAGCGTCTGGCGTTGCGCCCGGGCGAGCTGTGCTTTTCTGGTCCTCCTCCTAATCCCTCTGTCTGCCTCACAAAGTGGAGAATTCAATTTTCTCCCCAAAGAAGATCAGATTTGACTTAGCTTGGGCCATTTCCACAACTGCCACTGAAACACGGTCTCTGTGAGGACAAAAGGGCCAAAACGGTGACCTGCAAGGGGCTGTGGGGGGTGGGGAGCCAGAGCTGCGCCGAGTGACTAACCTGGTACCGGTGCAGGTGAGGACACTTGCAGGCAGCAGGATGCTGACCCAGGTCCAGGGATGAGGAGGCCCAGGGGACAGCATGGACTTGGAGTGGGGCCGCCTCAGGTCCGCAAGCACTTCTCCTGCAGACCCCACACCCAGCCGCTCTGGGAGAAGCAGGGCAATGCTGCCTGGGAGCTTCCAGCACATTCCACGTGAGAGTGGGGCAAAGGCAGTTCCCACGGGGCAGATTGGACTTACAGAGGTCGTCGCAGCAGGGCAGCCAGCCCCCGTGAAATAAACATGATCACCGGGGTGCAGGGCCAGGGGACCTCCGAATAGCTGTGCGACCTTGGGTGATCACTTGAAGCTCCCGAGCCTCAGTTTTGCCCTCTGCAGAATGGGTACGGGGTGTTACGTGGGTGGGTGCCCTCCTGTAGCACTCTGGCCACGCCCGCACCGTGCACGTCCCGCTCACCCACCACACTAAAGGCAGGTGTCTGTGGGTGTGTTTTCCCCGCTAGAACATAGCAGGTCTCTAGAGGGGCAGGACAGGGTGTGTCTTGCTTCCTGCTTTATTCCAGCGCTAAGCACTCTGCCTGGCCCGTGCGGAATTTACCAGTCTTTGTTAACCTGAGGGGAAATGACACGTTAGACCGCTGGCCGCCTGCTCACATGGTTAGTTGTTTCCAGGCTGAGTGATGCCGATGTAGGACCCAAGAAACCGTGGAAACCCGGACTTTGCACAGGGCGGGAGGAGAGGCAGAGGAAGCCCTGAGGGCTGATCAGTGGAGCGAGGGCTGTGAAGGACTTAGGGACAGACCTGTCCAGTAAGTCACTGGGTCCTCTGCGCCCTGTCCCTCCCTCCCCTGTGCTGATTCCACGGCCCCTCTCCTCTCCTGTGGTCATTCAAACAGGGCAGGGCTGCGGCTCCTGCCCTGGTCTCTGTGCACCTCACAGGCACTGTCCCCATCCCCAGGGTGCTGTCTGTATTTGGGGAGTGGAGCCCAGGCTCCAAAGCTCGAGGGGTGGGAGGAGGGGCGGGGCAGAAGAGGTGCTGAGGATGTGATGGTCTAATGGAGTGTGGCAAACAGACTTCTGAGAAACACAGGGAAGAGGTGGCGTGTGGATAAAGGGTGGAAGGAGAGACGGGGGAAGGAGGGAGTGGGGCCTGGGAGGGTCTGCTTAGGGACAAGGCAGGAGAGACAAAGAGAGGAAATTATTTTGAACGGAGGGAGTCTGGGATTTGCAGACACACTCTACTATTTAAAAAACAGATAAACAACAAGGACCTGCTGTACAGCACAGGGAACTATATTCAATGGCTTGTAATAACCTCTAATGAAAAAGAATATAAAAAGGAGCATTATATATGTATGTATAACTGAATCACTATGCTGTACACCAGAAATCAACGCAACAATGCAAACTGATTACACTTCAATTAAAAAAGAGAAAAAAAAAAAAAAAAGAAAGTGGGAATTTGGACAGTTTCACCAGGTCACGGCAGCCAGAGCCTCAGGGAGCCCAGGAGGGAACCAGTGGGTCAGCAGGGTCTCTCCTCGCTGCCTAAGGGAGTGATTTGTCCCCACACGCGGGGGTTTCTCCTTGTACACACAGGGCTACAGGCAGACAGGAGCTGCTCCTTGGCGTTTTGCTGCTGGAGACGGCGGGGAGCAGAGGAGAGACAGGGGACAGGCTGGCCGGCAGCTCACAGGTGGTGCTACGGCCACTGCGGGGCGCGGGGTGCCCCCTGGGGCAGGGGACAGTGGTGGTGCAGCGCCTGCTACATTACAAGATGAGGAGGCAGCCAGAAGCGCAGGGGCCCCCCGTCAGGGAGGGGACGCAGTCGCCACTGAGAGCTATCACATTTGTCCGGCGCTGTGAACCTTTTCCAGATCTTTCACATTTGCTCCAAAAGCACCCCCTTGAGGTGTCGATGGACATGTTCCCACCCGTCCCTTCCTTGACATTTCTGTGACATTTTCTCTGCAAACTCTCTCTCCCTGTCTTCTTTCTGGGACACCATCCTCCTGATCTCCCACTGACGTCTCTGACCATTTCTTCAGTGACCTGTCCTTCCCCCAGCCGCTTAAATGTTGGCCTGTCCTCGGCCCTCTTCTCTCTGGGATGCCCCTCCTAAGGGCAGTCTCCTTCCTCCCAGGGACCTTCAATCTGTGTCTCCCACCCACACCGGGGCTCAGGCCCTCAGCCCTGTGGAGCTGGATCCCTGCAGCCAGGGGACCTACTGGCCCTCAAGTGTGATGAATCCAAACAGCCTGGTCACCGTGTCCACCCCGTCTGGATGATCCCCTCTTCCCCCATCTCAGGGCACCTTCAGCATCCCCTAGCTGTCTACCCAAATCTCGGGGTCGGCCTGGCCTCAGCCCACCCCTCCTCCTCTGGCATCCATGAGTCACGAGTCAGACTGACTCCTAGATATGCTTTCAATCTGTCCCCATCTTCACACCACACTTAGGTGTGCCACCATCGTCATCCTTTGCTTAGACGAGCGGTGCTCACCCGGGGAGACTTTGCCCTCGCGGGGGTAACTGGCGATGTCTGGAGACATTTCTGATCATCACGACTGAGTGGCTGTTGCCGGCACCTAGTGAGTGGAGGCCAGGGATGCGGCTGAACATCTCATGATGCACAGGACAGCCGTCCACAGCAAGGATCAACAGTCCAAGTGGGGATGCCGTAAAGCCGACAAACCCTGGCTGAGGTGATGCCACGTTTTCCTAACTGGTTTCTCTGTCCCCATGTCCCCCTTTAAGCCACTCTCTTCCTTGCTTCTCAAGAGAATTCTTCACTACAAACAAATCTGTCTGCATTTCTCCACTTCTCAACTTCTGAGCAGACGGTCCTCCCTCGGTATCCATGGGGGATTGTTTCAGGAACCCCCGCGGATACCAAAAGTCCCAGATGCTCAAGTCCCTTACATAAAACGTCCTCACATGTGCATATAACCTATGTCCATCCTCTCGTATACGTCAAAGCATCTCTAGATTACTTATAATACCAACTACAATGTAAATGCTGTGGAAACAGTTGCTGCTGCGTGGCAGATTCAAGTTTGCTTTTTGGAACTGTCTGGAATCTTTTTCAAATGCGACCGATCCACGGTTGGTTGAATCTAAGGATACAGACCTGTGAATACTGTCTGCAAAGTCCCCGTGATCTGACCCCTGCCGACTACCTCTCCAGCCCCGAGTTCCGTCTCTCTCCTCACTCTGCTCCAGCCTCACAGGGTGACTTGCAGCTCCCTGTGAATCACGCTCTTGCATGGCTCTGTCCCAGGGCTCATCCACCACGTCCACTGTTGGCATCTAAGGCCAGTGTTTACCTAATCCTTCAAGCTTTAGCTGAGCGTCCCCTCCACCATGACTCGTATGTATTCTCCTGTGTGCTTCCCGCATTTCTGCAGTCTCCTTGAGGCCACAGACGTGATTTTATTGATCGTCGCAGACCCAGTGCCCTGCACGGTGCATGGGGGATGAGTGGGTGGAGGGGGCAGGCTTGGCTGAACGTCACACACCTGATTGCTGGACGGACTGAGCCTGGCCCTCAGGTCTCGAGACTCCCAAGCTCTAATCTGCTCACCAGACCTGATGGCCCCCAAGAAGACCACTGGTAGGTCCCAAGCTGCCTGACCCCACCTGCTCCCAGTTAGGGGAGAATGAGAAACGCGCCAGATTGTTGTTGCTCCTAAGTGCCTCCATTTATTCACAAGCTGAAAGACAAAAGCCTGGCCCCCCCAGCATACGCGGGATCAAAAGCAGAGAACAAAAGGGATTGTGAAAGAAAGATGCTGGAAACAGTGTCTGCTTTGGTGCAAGCGGCTCTCTGAGGGAGCAGCGGAGGACGGAGCCCCCAGCGGGGAGAAGAGGGGGAAGTGGTTGCTAGAAGGTGAATAAAATCCCAAAGGGAGGTGCCCCGCCAGCGGCTCGGCGAGTTTCTGGGGAGCACCAAGAGTGGGGACCTCGTTAATCTCACCTCCTTGCCGCCCCCTCGGGACCTCACCCGTCTGTCCATTAGGAGACTGGAGGTTCCTGCAGGAATGGCACTCGGAGCCAGAGATCTGGGATGGAGGATTGTAAGTGATGGCTAGAATGATACAGTAACTAACGTGAAACTATTATCAACAATAACATGATTTCATCGCTTGTAATAATGCAGTAATTTGGGAAGTTACTCGATTGAGCCCAGGGTTGCAGAAGCACCCCAGTCCTGTCCACTCACTCCTCATGAGGCTACCCTGAGAAAATGCAAGCCCAGAAAGGGAACCGGCGCTTTGCTGTTAGCGGTGCTTGGGCCCAGAGCTCCGGAGCGCTCAGGTCAGCCGGACGAGACCGTTTCCTGCTACGTGAGTCAGGCCTAAACAGCTTCACGACAATGGCCAATCCAGTGTGTCACCTGTCCCAGGGAGGCTGGAGCCAGAGACGACAGACAACAAAGAGCGAGCATTCCTCTCCAACCCCTGCTCTGGGGTTGGCCTGGGAAGCTGGCCCAGAACCAGGACACTCTCTCCGGCTTGGCTGCCTGCCGTCCTGGAGAACACAGGACAGAAGAGGAGACGATTTTAGGCAGGCGACCTTGTGATGCTGGGAGAGGCCCCCCAGGAGATCTTGCCGAGGAAGAGTCCCAGGGAGAAACCTGGGATCTGACCCCAGAGGGCTGTAGGCAGACAAGGCCGAGTGGGAGCCCGTCTCTCACCAGGAAGCCACGTACCCCAGCAGTTAGCGGGAGGCTGAACCATCGGGGGGAACCATGCATAAGGGCTTCACTTGGGACCCCGAACAGCTCGCCTACCCATTGTATTCTCAGAGACTTTTGGTGAAGTCCAATATCAAAGGAGGGGACTGGCCCTCACTGTGAATACGGAAAAAAAGAACGTGGGGCTCTGAGGCGTCTTGAGACATTCGGAGCACTTCGCCTCCGAGACGAGCACAACCTTCTAATTCAGGTGGATGATCCTAGCACCCTGGTTGAAAAGTCAATTACGGGACTCTGCGGTCTCCCTTTTGGTTTGGTCTGCTGACATTTTCAGAAACTTAAAAGCAAGGTGGGAAAGTATTTTCAGAGATGGTGGGGACTCACGGTGCCAACGCCCATAGTGGGAGCTCAGCTGGCGTCTTGGGCGAGAAGGAGGAGGACCAGTCATGGCTAAGGTGCCCTGTCTGAACAGCCGTCTGGCCTTCACACCCAGGAAAGCGGCATCACTTGCTCAGGACACCTCCATCGTCCCCCCAGCCCTCCCCCCGTCCCTGGGAGGGACACAGCGTGAGGGGAAGACCAAACCGGCTGCATCTTCCGAAGAATCTGGACTCCTCTTTTCTCCCTCTGAGCTGTCACTTGCTGTAGAAATGATCATTGATATGCAGCCATTATACTTCCATAATCATTAATATTCTTAAAAGGCTCTTGGAAACACATTTATACAGGCTACATGATCCGTTCCTACATTTACTTTCAATTTAAATAACGGTTTTAGCCAGGGTTTTGATGTGCTGTTTACTTTAATTACTGTTCTGCCCCTATCTGTGTCTTGACACAGTGTCATTTAATATTTTATGAATTTCCTTTAGCCCGTTTTTCCCCTGATATGTATGATTCTAAGGGGCGGCTGATGCAATTTTTTTTAAACTTGCACTTTTAACTTTTCCGGGGCTTGCTGTAAACAAGATGTGGCATGTCTACGGATTCTCTTCCCCTGGTGATAATGGGAGGAAATAAATAAACCAGCAGACAGCTGCTTTGCCAAGCTGGCACAGGGACGCCAGGGCGTTCTGGCCCTGCTGGGGGCTCTGAGTGACAGGCCAGCAACTTCAGACGAGGCAGGATGTAGCGCAGAAGAAATCAGAGTCTCCTTCTCAAAGTGTGGTCCAGCAGCTCGTGGGCCACCTGGGAGCCCCACCCCAGGACCACTGAGTCAGAATCTGCATCTTAACAAGATCCCCAGGTGATCTGTATGCCCACTGAAGTTGGAGAGGCGTTGCACTAAAGGAAATCAACCAGTGGGTGGGAAGAAAAGAGGCTTTTCTCTGCTGCTGTCTCAAAATTCCCAGGCTTTCATGGAAAAAAAGAAAAAAAAAAGCTCTACTTTCAGAATCTCTGGCAGATTTTTCTTGGGCCATTTCTAAAGGAGTTCAAATGGCGTGTTATTTGGCCCAAGAGTTCACCCTCGAAGTTTCCATTCATCCATTTGTTCATTTAGGAAATCTTGATTTAGTACCACTATGTGTGAGGAATTGCAGAAAGTGATAAACAAGGTACGGGACGACATCTGCTAGAGCAGAGGTGTGTGCCAAGTGCTAAAGACACGCGGAGTGGAGACTCATGGAGAGGTCAGGGACGTTTTCCTTGCAGACGTGATTCTTGACGGATGAATAGGAGTTTGCAGGCAGACGAGAAGGGGTAGTTGGGAGGATGATGTTCACTGAGGCCAAGGAGATGATGACTAAAAGACACGGATGTAAACATTCAGGCGGGAATGACAATGTCCTCTGGTGCAGCCCTGTTTCTGGCTCTGGTCAAGGGCAGGGATGACAGGCACTGTCTGGAGCGTCAGAGCATCTGCAGCGTGGACAGGGTGCCTTCTGTCCTGGGGAAGAAAGGGGTTTCCTGTCGGGACCGTGGCTGGCAGCTGCTGGAGTGAGGAGCTGGGACTCAGAGGTGGGGGGACATGTCGACTCATTTCTACCAGTTGTTCAGGGTGGTCTTTGATGATCCCCTTGACCTCTCTATAAATCTGTAAAATGGGTTCCTGTGAAGGCGAGGTGAGATCGAATATGCGAAAGAGACTGGCGCTTTGCAGGTGTGCCCAAACGTGGCTGGATCTGAGTGCGAGTCAGAGGCTGATGAGTGACAGCAGATGAAACCAACAAGGCCAGGCGCGCCCTGCTGGGACCCTGGAGCAGCCAGACCCCAACCAGGAAGAAGGAAAGGAGAGATTCCAGCGGCCCCATTTCCAGCCTCCCCTGCCACTCTTTGTTGGCACTTAATATAGAAACAAGGCCTGGAACCCGGCGACAGATCAGTACGCCCGCTGAAGAGCAAAACCTCTTGTGGGGCAGGCCGGCCCAGCGATGTGAGCTCGGTAACGTGCGCCCGGGAATCGGCGCTTACTGGGGAAGGCGGCGTTGAAGGTAACAGGCAGCTGTCAGGCCTCGGAAAACAGGAAATGAGAGAAGAGGAGATTGAAACCTGTAACTCCGGCTTAAGGGCATGTATTGCCTCCTTGTCTCTTTCTGTAGGAACTGAAGTAAATTTCTCTTTGGCCAGAACCAAGCCAAAGCGGAGACCGGAACTCATTGGGAGTGAACAAGTCCAGCTAAAAATTCCTTTTCATCCCTTCTTTTCTCATACATGGCATTAGCCCTGGGTACCGGATGAGGGGATAATCTGAATTTAATGGCAAAAGCAAGAGGAATCGTTCCCGATACTGAAGGTACAACATAAATACCCCGATGTTTCCAGGTCCTGACCTTGCAGGCACTGGCGCTCTGACAGGGGCCTGGGTATGCCCACAGTTGCCACTGCATCTGTTCGTTCTCCATGCTGCTTCTTCGAGAATTTCCCCGGAAGAGCCTAGCAGAGCGCCCAGCACGCAGTGACGTTTGATACACACATCAGTGTCTTTGCGGAGGTATTGCAGCTGGCTGCCACCTGCGTGTGGATTTGCATGAACTGGGTCACAAGAGGGACTGTCTGGAGAAAGCAAATGATCTGGCTTGCTCTGAGTCTCAGTCATAGCAATCACAGCACCACTTACTGGGCAGTGTACTATGTGCCATGGGCATGTTTCATATATATTTTCTAATTGAATCCTTCAATCAACCCTATGATCCATTTTGCAGATAAGCAAACAGGCTCAGAGAAGTGAAGTAATTGGACCAGTTATAAAAAGCTAAAATGCAAATGCCAGAACCCTGACCCTAACTAGGATTTGAATAGAAGTCCACTTCTAGTCAGCCAACCCCATCCAAGCTCTTTGTGTGTTCATATCATCTTCTAAATAGAGAACTTGAACGTTGGGAGGACCCTCAGCAATCATGTAGGCTAGTGGTTCTCAACTGGGGGCAGTTTTGTTCTCCAGAGGACATCTGACAATGTCTGAAGGCATTTGGGGCTGTCACTACTAGGTGGAGGGGTGGGGTACCGGCATCTAGCTGGGAGAGGCCAGGGATCCTGCTAAACATTCTTCAGATAGTCCCTGCGACAACAGATCTTCCTGCCTGAAATGTCCATAGAGCTGAGGTTGAGAAACCCTGGTCCAGACCAGTGTCCTGATTTTACAGATGAGAATGTTGAGGTGGGGGTGGGGTTAAAGGTCATACATTTTTTACAGGGAGAGAGGCCGGTGAGGCTCACCAAACTTGTCCCTGTGGTAGCCAGGATAAAGAACTCAAAGGGTGTGCCCTTATTTAGATTCAGAAAATTAAAAAAAAAAAAAGTTAAAGTTTTCCTAAGAAGTAAGTTTCCCACTTTGCTCCGTTTGGCAATTTTCTGATGAGGATTCGGCGGAACCTGGGTGAGAGTGTGCCGAGTAGGTATGTGCTTGCCAAGGGGAGAATGAGTGTGTCCTCCTGACTGGGGGCCGGCTTTAGTGGTGGCTGTCAGCGCATTGGGCTGGGGCCCAAGGACACAAGAGGGAGGACACTTGGAGGACTGCTTCCGCTCCAGATGCCGAGGGGACAGTGCAGAGGCTGGGAGAAGGCGGGCGGGCATGAGCTGGCCTTTGCTCCCCCATCACCCATCCTGGTGCCTTACCAGCCAAGCAGCCCTCCAGGGGTGAGGCAGCTTGTGGGGGCGGGAGAGAGCAAAGCCACGTGTGGATCCTGGCAAAGGACTGGGCAAGGTCTCAACGTCATGAAGTCTTGGTTTCCCAACCACGACAGCGATGGCCACCATCCTGGTGGTGATGGGATGAGAGCACTTACTCAGACACTTAGTGCAGTGACGGCACGTAGGACACGTCAGTGTGTGCTACCTGCTTCCCCATCTCGGCTTCCTCCAGTGAATGAGGGCGTTTGGGGACACGGTGACCTAGAGGAGGCTTGTGTGTGCAGAAGGTTGGTCAAGGCTGGACATTTAAAATGCTCAAGTACACCTGGGCGTGCGAGTTACAAAGTGTGCGAGGCCCACAGCTAGTCCCAGGAACAAAACCCGATCTATCTTTGATTCCAAGGTGAGAAGCCTCCAGCAGCCCCGCTGGCCGTCCTGCCTCCCCCACGGACCTGGTCCTCCGCCTCCCCTCCCGCGGAGAGCTCACCCCCATCCTCCTCACCCGCGGTCCCAGACACGGGCCACACGTGGAAGTGGGCTTCTCGGAGGCACCGGGCAGACCCTGCCTGTGTCTCCCGTGCGGCCCTCAGGGCCACATGGGTGGGATGCAGGGTTCATACCTCCTGCTAATGGAGCCCTTTAGTAATCAGGCCGACTTTTCCTGGCTTTTTCTAGGAGCACAACATTGTGGTTCAATGTTTGCTCGGTGGTAATTAACAGCACTTAATCTGTAAACCTTGGGCTTGTTTCTCATTTATTAAGGCGTGAAGTCACCAGAGCCATCCCATTTTTGGCTCCCTCTGTCCTTGTCCCTTCCCAGAAATGTCTTTTCCTATTTCAGCCCAAGCAGGTCTTAGGAACAAAAGGCCAAAATAAAACATTAAAAAACACACACACACACACAACCCAGAAAGAGGTTTGTGGCTGCATTAATGAGGTAGTTATCTGGGAAACAGAAAAGGCTTATAAAAAAAGAAAAGAATGAACTCCGCCATCAGCCCCCCAGACCACCAGGCCCGACCTGGTGTCAGACAAGAAATTCCTTAAAGGCAGAGTGATGTCTCCTGCTTCCTCCTTCTTCCCAACCGTGTCTAGTAAACAGAGCACCTCAGTGGCCAAGCTTCCACTTCCTAAGGGCCCACTGTGTCCCAGATGCTTAAGCACACATTTCCCTTAATCCTCTAACACCTCCGCAATCTTAAAAGGCAGGTGTGTATTATCTCCATCGTACACACGAAGAAACCGTGTTTCTGAAAGACCAGGTAACCTGCTCACAGACGCACAGAACGGAAACCCAAATCCAGACTCTTCCCACGGTCCCAATTACTGTCTCAAACGCAGATTCCACCTTATGTGATTGGCCTGCCTTCCGCAGATGCCTTGCCCACAGAGCGTTAGACGACACTAATGTGGGTATTAATTTGACCTTCTACTGGCCTGGTTACAGGCTTCTCCATAAATCACTTAATCTTCATCCGACTAACAGCCTCACGGGGTAGGCTGAGCAGGCATTACTGAATGGCTCGAACTTTACAGGTGAAGACGTGGAGGGATGTGGGTAAGGTCGAGCAGCATTTGGTCTGTAGGTCAGGGGCCGGGCGTCAGGTAGCATCAGGAGCCCTGCCTGGGTCTTCCGCCCCCTGACGCGCTCTGCTTGAGGGCCTCTGGCCGGCTCAGCCGCGTGGTCTGATCACACACAAAGTCCGTACTTCAGGCCCGGCTGAGGAGGAGGAGCAGACCACAGTCAGAGGTGTGGGGTGGGGGGCTCGGGAGGCGAGGCAGCCTTCAGTGAACACTCCCACTGCGGCTTGGATGGTCGCAAAGGAGAAGCACACCAGCCCCTGCCAATCGGGCAGCGCAGATCAGATTTTAAAAACCTCAGGGAGTTTAGGGCCAGCAAATAAAATGTGCTCCATTTTGCCAGAGCTGAGAGGATTGGACAGGAAGGAGTGCTTAGAATTTTGACACCGCACTTTGATCAGTTTGACGGGCTTAATATTATAGAAATACTTCATTGTTTCTGCAGAGAGGAGGAAATCGAATCATCCATCCAGCTGAACTCTAGATTTGTCATGATTCACTCACTGGAGGGGTGGGGGCAGAGAGAGAGAGAGAAAGAAAAAGCTGATTTAAAATCCAGCTTAACCTGAGGTAATTTGGCCCATTAGTTCAAATGGTGTTTTTCACCCCCCCTTCCTTTTTTATTTAAGTCATTGCTCTATTTTCAAGATACTATTTTTTTAAAGTGGCATCTAATTATGTTTTCCCTCCACATTCATTCTGAGCAGGTAATGAGAGCTACAGTGGGAAATTCTACTGTGATTAATGGAAGAAACTGCAGATGGGCTGAATAGAAGCAGCACTGTAAAATATGGCTTTTCAAACAGCATTGAAAGAAACGAAACTGCTCTCTTGCTAAATTCAATGGAGACGGTATTTGTTCTACTTTTGGTGCCACAGTCGTCTGTGAGTTGTCTGGAGAAAAGTCCGTCTGGATATTCAGTGGTCACAACATGCTCAGACTTGGGGCTGGGGGTGGGGTCACACGGAAGCCCCTCCCTGAGAGATCTCTCCCCTATCTGGAAGCACGTTGCTTAAATTTGCAACGCATCCCTATGGGTAAAGCACTGCTCTCCCCCAGCATCTTTTATCTTGGGAGGGAAGGCTAATAAGACAATAGTCCCGTACTGAGAACCCCAGATGCTAGGGTCTGGTAGAGGGGCACTTAGAGCTTTGATGGAGCAGAGAGGTGAGGGGTGTGGGGCATAGAAATGGACTGAAAGTCCAGTTTAGACAAATTCTTAATTCTGCCTCACTGGGCTCCGGCAGTTCCTTTTCTTGTCGGGGGCAGAGAAGGTAACCCTTGCTAGATTTGAGTTAAAACGAGGTCATGCTACTTGGTGCAAGCTGGACTCACTGAGTGGAAGAGGTAGATTGGTCCAGGAGAGTCCTCCACGGCATAACAAGTGACAAGGTTCTTGGAAATATCATTGGACGGCGCTGACCGTGGGGCTGTGTGGGGACAGGGGCAGTGGCAGGGCAGGGAGAAGGTTTCAGCACACGAGCTCATTTCTGCGGGCACTGAATGCAAAAACCACCCCCGGGCATCAGGTAACATAGGCCAGCTCTCTGTTCTCACCAGCAGGAAAAGGCAACTCAGGTCAAAGACAAGGTGTCCTTCCCCATGCACAGGCCTCTTCTCTGCACCCCCACCCCCGCCTCCATCTCCACTCTCACCAGTGCTTTGGAGCACAGGTCCAAGTTCTAATGCAGAGCCTCATGATGCTACTCACCCATCACCTGCATAGACATATGGGTGTTCATATGCATGTCATTTTCCTGATGCAGCTGCGTGTGCCCACCGGTGGGTCTCCTAGCCTCCGAAGGGCAAGCACAGCCACTCTTCAGGGCTCTGTAACGCAGCTGCATGCTGAACCCTAACCTCACCTTCCCCATCAGAGTGTGTTGGGATGACAAGTGATGGTGTCTCGCATCCAACCCGAGTTCAGCAAGGGCATCAAGGTTCTTCAGAGAAAATGCCTGAGAGCCCACAGTAGGGGCCGCATGATGAATGGGAAGTTGCAGCACATCCGAGAGTGTAGGAGGAAGGTAGGGAGACACGAGTTGAAAAGAGATACGATCTGGTCTAGTGGTTCTCATCCCTGGGCACATGCCAGAATTACTTAGGGGGCTCATGAAAAATTCAGATTCTGGGGCTTCACTCTTGGAGACTACAATTTAGTGGATCAGAGTGAGAAGTCCAGAATCTGCTTCTCAGGCGACTCTCATGCTGCTGACATGCGGGCCCCACAGAGTTCTTGTGTGGGTCCCAAATGAAGAGATGGAAAGCTAGGAAAGTTAAGTGACTCATCCAGCGCCATAAGGCTAGTCAAGAGGGGGAGAATTAGAGTCCCATTCGCTCGCTCTTTCCATTCCTCCTAACTGCCCTCGATTAGCATTTCCCTCCCAGAGAATTTCCATCGGTCTGAGGATACCAGGGGGTTGAATGGAGGACACTTGGGCTAAGAAGGGAGAACTATTTAGAACACATGTGAAACTCTATTTACACCAAGCTTTCAAATGAACTTCCCATTTTCCAGCTTCGGCTTCCAGAATGCAACCTTAATCTAGCTCATTTGCATAAGCTTTAAAATAAGCCTTTAGAACAAATGTAAATGGATCTTCAAAGAACAATATTATGATGGGTTCAGTGTAAATGACTCAGAAACATATGGACAGCATTTCTTGAGGATTTCCCAGAGAGTTGTGCTGTCTGTCTGTATGCAATGGAGTTTCATTATCAAGGCAAGATGGGGCGGTTGGGAGGAGGGGTATTCAGAGAAGGATAATGTATCCTAACCTCTCGGTGCTTCTGATTTATTCTCCTGCCTCAGTGGGTTGGACAGATAACTCAGAATGGCCAACATGAAACAGAACGGAGTCTTTTCATCAGGCTAACCTTGGATCATAGGAGGTGCTCACACCTCAGGCCATGGAACACAGATCATAGATGTACGAACTGGAAGGAACCAGAGATTTTCCATCAAACTCCCCTCACAATAGGGATGATGAAACTGAGGATCAGAGAGGGCAAGTGACTTGTCAAGATCACACAGCCAGTATGTGGCTGAATTGGGACATCAACCCAGGTATGTCTAACTCCACAATCTTATTTTCTTTTGACTATATCACCCTAGCTGCTAAGAAATCAGCAGACAGTGGTTTTTAGAACCAGACAGGCCAAACACAGCTTCAGAGAGAGGTTACGCAGCCAGACCATTACGGATCACCAGGTTTGCCAAGTCCCTGACACACTGGTTGCCGGGCAACGTGGCTTCTCTCTGAAGAGGGAAGAAGGAGATTCCGAAGACGATGGATCTGCATTAAGCAAAACCCAATAACAAGGCACTTCCAGGTCAAAGACTTGGTTTGTGGTCATTTGGAGTTTTTAGGTCAGCTGCTCAGAGGCTGTCCCCTGCTCAGCTTGTCTCAGTAAGGACCTGCTCAGAGGGAAGAGTCAGGAAAACCAACGGAAGATCCCCTTAGATGGGACAGGTGGAGATACAGGCTTGCTTGCTGCCCAGTGTTAGTATGTTACCTTCCAGCCAGGCAGACAGGCAGAGGGGCTGACTAGAAAAGCCTCGGCCAGAAGAAGTGTCTTGGAGGTGGGAGGGAGGCTGCAAAACCTCGGGCAAGTCAGTTAACCACTGTGGGCTGCATAGAATCACCTGGACTTCTGTAAACACAGACACTCAGACCCCTGTTTCGCTGTTCTCATTCAGAAGGTTTGTCGCGGTGGCCAACGGCAGTCCCCATCACTCGTCACAAGTGTAGACTGCACGGCAGGAGAGGTTCTGGACTCTGTGTTCGGTACTGCGAACATAATTGTGAACGTGACCGTGTGCAAAGCAGTGTACCAGGCCACTGAGGCACACGACTGTTTAAAGAACTCTCGCCTGATGAATGGCAGTGTAGTATTTCACACATGGGATTTGGTCCAAACTGGTTTGAATCAAAGATTCAAAAGTGGTTTGAATCTTTGCCACTTACGGCTGTGTGACCTAATTGATGCAATTCACCTAACCTCTTTCATCTCATCTGTAATACAGGGGTATGATTACGGTGCCCACTTCATTAGAAGGTTGTGATGAGTAAAAGAGAGATTCTGGCTGGGCTGCTCAGCACAGACCAGGAGCAGAGTCGAGGCTTACCGACGGCAGGTACACACACGGATTCCTGGGGGCTCTCAGCGATGTGCGTGGTGTGTGTGTGGGTGTGTGAGGCACAGACAGGTGCATGTGTGCAGTGTGGATGTACCTCAGAACAAATTCAGTGATGGAGGAACTACTGCCCTTCTGCTTGGCTTCATCAGGGGTGGCCTCCCGGGAGAGGTGACATGTGATTAGGGCTTTATTTCTGGATAATAAAATAGGAATGGAGAGTGGTGGGGGCCCCAGAAGGCAGAAGTCATGCTTGGGGAAATGGTGAACAGGCCATTTGTGGGGATGAACCTGGAAAGCTGGCCTCTGCGGGGCGTGTGGGGGCGGGGAGCAGAAGTGCCAGGCTAAGGAGGCCGGACTCTCTTGAGTCAAGGGACATAAATGGCATGTTTCTCTTTTGAAACATATAACCTGCTTTTTTTGGGGGGGATGCATGCCCCTTTGATAAATGTTTGTTGAATAAGTGACTAAGACGTTGAGCAGTGAGCAGCCTTTCTGGAAAGTTCATCTGGAGGAGATGTGCAGACCAGAGAGGCCAGGGCTGTGGTGACATTCCAGGTGTGCGGGACAGGCTGCTGGACCAGTGTGAGCCAGGAGGGATGGAGAGGAGGGCAAGTGATGACTGTGGTGCCAGGCCTGGTGATGTTAGAGAGGGAGGTGTGGAAAGAAGAGGCAGAGACCTCAGTGTGTGTATCCGGAAGAAAACTGGGGTCAACAGGGACACTAAATGGGGCTGAGGAAGAGGATTCAGAGCCTTTCCTGACCCTTGGGACTAAGTCTAGGCTCTCTGTCCCATGTCCGATGGTGACGGCAATGGTGTCTGGTAGATACTCAGGACTCAGAGAACGTTACTCTTACTACTGTTATTCATGACGCTCAGGACAATGTCAACAACACTTCAGATCTGCTTTCCCTGTGAGAGCATAGACTTCACAAGCCAGGAACTGTGTCTTTGTGGACCACCATGATCCCAACACCTAAAATTGCATCTGCCACATAGAAGACACTAAACAAAGGTTGAAGCAATAACAGAACTGATTCAGCAAGGAAAGCAACTGACCCTGTTCAAGACATGTTAGGTTTGAGATGATGGGAGCCATCCTGGTGGACATGTCCACTGAGTAGTTGAATATTCTGGGCTAGAGGCCCAGCTTAAAGAGGGAGACCCTGACCACCAGGGGGCACCCTGCTATCCTAGGCAGTCACCCTGCCTCTGGCCATCCCCTTGAGAGGATCTCAGGGAACCTCCGCCAACATCACCCTCCCAGCTTCTGAGTCCTGTGTCCTGGTTCCTCACCAGAGACTCTTTGAATTTGAGCTGTCATGATATCTCTGTGATACAGAATAGCCCCTTTTGCCTACAGGAAACTACTCTGAAATTGCCGGCTTCCAACTGAAGCTTTGAGGAGTGCCCTGTAGCAATTCAAAAGGAAAAAGACAGAGAGAAGCCCGAACAATTTCCTAACTCATTAAAAACAGCGTTTGGTTCACATTTCAACATCTGAAAAAAAGACAAAATGGAATTTTATAATGGTGTCACATGAGCTGAGACCAGTGAAACAAGACCAAGATAAGAAAAAAAGAAAAGAAAAGAAAAGAAAAGAAAAGAAAAGAAACCCAAACGAACCCCGCAGATAACTGGCTGTGTTATGGTAAATACTCAGTGTACTTGGCAGGGCCGTTTCTACGGGTTCTTTGTTTCCCCCACCAAATTCCTAAACATCTGCATGAAAAGAGGCCTACAAGGTCAAAGCCAGAGATCAAGGAGAGAAGAAAAAAGTAGCCAGGTGGCCTCAAGTGGTCTAACCACTGAGAGTCACTCTTGGGCCCTTGCTCTTAATCAGCCTGTGGTTTAGCAGAGGAGCAGGTACATAACACGGATACAACACGGTGTCATGTGTGTTGTACAGGTGTCATGGATGGACAGCAGAGAAGGTGATTATCAAGACTCCCAATTCATATCTGTATCAGGGTTCTGCCTCTTGTCTTCTGAGCTCCATACTCGAGTTTCAAATGACTTGACAGACATTTCCACTGGCTTACCCTGCAGATATGTCAAACACTCAAGATTTTCAAAGCTAACTCCAACCGCCAAGTATCTCCATTTCCAGCTACCCAGTCACCCAAGCTGGAAACCCCAGAGTGATCCTGGAGATTTTTCTTTATGTCTCACCCAACCATATCCTGATGACTGATCGCTACAAAAGTCCTGACCTGCCTCCTTCCATTGCCATGATCACTGCCCTCGCTATCTCTAACCTCGGGTATTGCAAGCATTATAATCACTTCCCAATGCACTGGTCTTAAACTCCATCATATTTATGAGTCACATGGGAAGCTTATTACAAACATAGATTCTCCAGCCCCTTCCCTAGAACGTCTGGTTTCTAGGTCTGGGAGAAGGGCCTCTGGTGGCTCCAAGGTGAGTGGTTTGTGGACCACACCATGTACAAGTGGTGTCTCTCTGCCTTCCGTCTCTGCTCTACTCTAATTAGCCCTCACTGGCTCCAGAGTATATTATGAAATAGACATGCTCATGTCCTACCTTGAGTGATTCTGAACTTCTTAATGTGGTACTAAAGGCCTTTCCTAAAATGATGGAATCCCTTCAGCTGTGTAACTAACCTGTTTTTCTTCTCTACCCAATGACCAGGTTGGCCTCAGTGACCTCTAAGGTACTTTATAGCTCTGGTGCACTGGATTCTAAAATTTTAAATCTCCTAGCCCTTCCTTCAATAAGGTTGACTTAAACCACAGAGCTTGGTATGTGGTTTCATCTCAGGCAAGCAGATTTCACATCCCCACTCTGTCCTAACAAGCCATGACCCTTGCAAGTCATGTAATTATTTAACTCTTTGAATAGTTGTGATAAGGATTAAATAAATCACAGAAGCAGAGCCCTTGGCCAAGTAGCCAGTGTGTGGTAAGGTGGAAAGACCTTAATACTGAAAGCTATATTATCTCATGCTTTCCCCACTAGACACTCTACACCCTCGTTATCCCAGATCATTTGCTATTCCTTGATTAAGTCATGCAATCTCATTGCCACTATCTGGCTTGTCTTTCTCTAACTAGAAACTCCTACTCACCCTTCAATGGCCTATTCATATGTTACCTTTCTACAAAGCAGTGATCTTGGCAGTTGCCACTATGCTCACAGGGATGGCTTTGTATATCCCTCTATTGTGGTACTAAGGACCCCATGTGATTAGAGGTGCATCTCCTTTGAGCATGTTGAGATTGGAAACTGTCTTATTTATTTTGGAATCTCCAAACCCAGCAAAGTGCCTGGCCCAGGGTGGGCGCTCAGGGCAAACGGAGAGAGTGAATGACTGAGTGAGGGAATGACCACATGCAGAGTGGAGACGGGACTCCTACACCTGCTGCAGAACTGTTCTTGCAGATGGTGCTTTCAGTGCCTTTGCCCTGTAGAGACCACGGTCAGCCTGAGGCCCCC
This sequence comes from Camelus dromedarius, assembly GCF_036321535.1. Lineage (NCBI taxonomy): Eukaryota > Metazoa > Chordata > Mammalia > Artiodactyla > Camelidae > Camelus > Camelus dromedarius. Next base: position 15,189,079 of record NC_087469.1, read on the forward strand.
ACCACCGAAGGGCGTTACCCTTTTTCCTGTCCCTCTGGCTGGATGTGGCCTTCCCGGATGAGTTTCCTCTCATCTACTTCTCAGTCTCCGTCTGAACCAGCCTAGCACTGTGGCCCCTGTAAAGAGCAGCTCCATTAATAACCACCTCCTTTGTGATTGATTTATCTGCTCTGAATCTGGTGAGGTTGAGCTTTTAAGGTGAAAAGAGCCAGTCACTGCAAAGCTGAACTATTTTATGCCATTCCAGTCCGGCTGGCTCGGTGGAGGCCCAGAGCCCTCTCATCCTGAGGCCAGATGCTCTGTCGGAAATTTTGAGCCTTCTGGACATGCAGCCAATCTCACTGTCTGCTTCCTTTTACTCCCTTTTCCAGTAAGCTGCCCAGGCTTCCGTGGCAGAAGGCAGCGTGAGCCCCAGGAAGCTATGAAAGCAATAAAAGAATTAAATGTTTTCTAGGTCACTGCCTGATCAAGTCCCCACTTAAACAATAATCTTGCCACTGCATCTGCAAAACCCCAGACTCAGGCCCCCAAAGGTTATTTCATCAATAATTCTTGAGCTTGCCTACGGCTAGAATTATTCCCAGCAGGCATTGCAGGCCAGCTGTAAGTGGGCTCTGTGGAGGAGAGGCCTGGCTCCGCTCAGGTACTTAGGCTGGGACCATTAATATTGTTGAAGGTGGGGTGGGCAGGAAGGTGGGAGAGAGTGTCGTGGGGAGGAGGGAGGAGGAGGATGCTTCTGGAAGGGGGCTGGGCCAGGGAGGCTGAGGCCGGGAGAAGGCCCTTGGTTGAGTGCCTGCCCTCGGACAAGGGCAGCTGCTTTTCATATTAATAACTGTGGATTAAACTGGGGCAAGTGTGCCACCCAAGGTGAGGACAAAAAATATCACTGATAAACGCAACTCTGCGTGGGATCTCGTTGGAATCCGCAGCCCCCAATCTGCTCATCCCCAACTACTCTGCTGCTGAAACGGCTTCTTTGATTTACTCAGTGTATTTACCAAGCAATTTGCAAGAGCACATAATTACTCCTCCGTTCATTGACTCGTAGGAGGGAGAATCACTTGAGTCATCTTATTTGACCTCTGTCTAGCCTTCCTGGGCCTCCCTGGACCCCGGGTCTCTGAGCCCTTAACCTCCTCCCTCCTGAGTCTCCGGGCCGTGGTGAAGACTTCCCCCGGCCCTCTGCCCAGCTGCCTCTCGGCTCTGAACTTTTCACGGGTGTACTTCCCATCTCCCGCTCCCTGCTCAGGGCTGGTGCACCTTGTCCTCCTGGCTTTGGAGACGGTGATGAATTCCCTTTCTTCATTTATGCTGTGTTTGTGGAGTGTTTATAGACTGTGCTTGTGTTTCCTGGGAGCTGGATCGTTTTTCAAGTGCATCCGTTTGGCTCCCTGGCCCGCTCCTGATGTGACTTCTCTGCTAATCCCTAGAGCATTGGCTGGTACTTAGGTCTGGCTTGGATTTTCCACACCTTTGCTACACCGCACCGACTAGCCCTGCCCAAGTCGCCCCGCTCCTCCCTGCCCAGGGAGGAAGCTCACCCCCACCTTCCTGCCAGCCTTCCCTCGGGGACACCAGCGGCTGAGCACCAGGAAGGTCCTGGGAGGGGAGAGGAGGTTAACAGATGGCTCATAATCATGTCACAAGAGCACCTCCAAAGGAAATGGGATCGTTTTTTGAGCGACTTCTTTACCAAAGTACTCTTTCAATTCTGCCCCCTCTACCAAAAAGCACTTCTTAAAAAAAAAAAGTCAACAACGATTTCTCAGAGAAGGAAATAAAGGAGAACTCCCAGATGGTCTTTACGGAGGAAAGCAGACAAATTAAGGGGCGGGAGTGAGGGAGATGAAACTGACTCTTGTGATCATTTCCATAACTCCACACCCGTGCGTTCCGGCTGGCTGTGAGGCTGGGAAGAAGTCCAGAACTGTACTCATCAACTCTCTGGGCCATAGAAAACCCTAGAGATCTTTGTCTAACCTCATTTTCTCCGGGAGGAAACCGAGGCGGGGCTGCGAAGCATGTGCAACTGGGTTGTCGCGCGTCATGAGCGGGAATGTCCGCTCCTCTGTTGACTGGGTATCAGGGGTCCTCGGTGAAACCTCCCAACTCTGCTGAACCTCGGTGTCCCCATCGGTAACACGAAGGTTGTGTCATCTACCTCGGGGCTTACCGTGGATGTGGAAAACAGTGTAATCAACAGGCTCCTGGCACACAGTAGGCACCGAATGAGCCCTAATTGCTACTGAGGCACAGAGCAGTGAGGTGACCTGCCCAAAGTCACCTCGGCAGTCCTGCAGCCAGAATGTGGGTCCTTTAACGGCCAGTTCAGGCTTCTGCCGTAGTGCCGCCTCCTCAGTGTCTACCCCATTGAGCACACACCTGTTCCTTGGAGATGCCATGAAAACGTCCTCAATTATGACTCACTGGCTGCAGAAATGCTCAGTGCTTAAACATGCAGGGGCACAAAGCCAACACTGAAGCTTCAAGTGAGGCTGGCCAGAAAGGAGGGCTCCTCTCCTGTCCTCTCTGGAAACGAGGGCCCAGACAGGAGGGGTTTGGCTGAGAAAGGCTTAGGGATGTGGTATGAACTTGCCAGAGCAAGTTCAGAGCAAGAACAGAACAGCAGGGTCTTACAGTGCTCCTGGCCTAGACCAGGGCCACCAGCCCCTGTGGGAATGGAAGAGGCTCCCTGGAACACTTTACTGGGAGGGAACCAACCTTCCCAGTATTGGTAGGCACTCTGCGGGGTGATTGGCAAATGCCATCTATTTTAACCTCTCTCTCCCCATATCAGGAAGTAGGTGTAATGTTTTGCATTTTATAGATAAGAAAGTGGACTCTCAGATGTACCACATTAATTGCACAAAGGATCCAATGGCAGTGCAAGGCTTTGAACCCAGGTCCTTGGTGACCGATGCTCATCTCTCCGTTTTCAGGGCAGTGCTAATAAAGCACGTAGTGACTACCATTCTAGAGATGACTGGCATATACACAGCACCCACCTCTAAGAATCTAAAAACACTTATAGATTTTTATAAATCCAATTAAGCTTGTTATCTTAATATGATCCTGTCTAGTTTCACTGTATGGATGTGTACTTCTGTGATTTGGACAGAGAAATCAATTTCGATCATTTAGATCAAACATATTTTATCTTATATGTGTGCTGCAGAATTTACCAGAAAATTGATGAAACTTCCACTTCACGTCGACTGTGCAGGCAAACTGAATGCATTCCGCACAATGAGAGGACTCAGACTGGATGACCCTTCTGCTCGGTTCTTTCAGTCCACTCTCCCCAAGTCCCAAATGCCCCAGGAAGCAAATCGTCGTATTCGGAAAGGTCTCCAAGGACGACCCGCTTCAGTAAACCATGTCCTTGTCTAACAATTCTTCACAGCCAGAAAGTTCTTACACATAATCAGAATGTCTATTGCTTTGAGTGAACTACTTTCCTTCTGTTCTGTTTTTGCTCGCAATGGAGAACAGCTGGGAAGGTTTCAATATCTCTGTTATAAACCTGAAAGCTGTTTTAAAAACACTGTTCCAGTTTCTCTTCCTCTGGCTTCATAAACTCGATTCACTTAGTATTTGTCACAGAGAGAGATCATTTTCCACACATCTAGCCCTTTGATAAGAGAGCTACAATAATTTTAGAATGTGAGATCTTAGGGGCAAGAGCGACCATTGATTAAAAAGCTGTGCAAAGTAATTGTTACAATACCTGCTGCAAATGGATCCTTTCCTAATATTTTTGAGTGAAAAAGAAAAAAAAAAAAAAAACAAAGAGCGAGAACTAGTCTTAAATTCCAGTGTCTATCTGATTATGAGAAGACAGCCCGAGAAGGGTAAAATGCAAAGGGTATAGAGTGATAGATGAAAGAACAGAAGAGACAAAAGTCTAGGCTCCCCATTTGTCTCTACCTGTCACCAGGGCAGGCAGAGAATGACATGCAATCTGTCAGAATCTGAGCTGGAGAGCCAGAGAGAGCAGGCTGCAAATCCCAACTCTGCCTAGGCGTGTGACCTTGACCAGGTGACTTCATCTCCTTGTGGCTCAGTTTCTTCTTTTGCAAAATCGAGACAGGAACATCTATCCCTGAGTCGTGAAGATGGAGTGAGAGCTGCATTTACACCTGTCCCAGGCACTGACCAAGAGCAGGTGTTCCAACCATTGTAGCCCTCCTGTTTCTCTTCAGCCACGTAGCTGGCTATGGGTCTTGGCTTCTGAAACTATCTTTAGGAGCCTCCTCCCTTTTGGATTTTGTGGATTCCTTTCCCAAGAGTTGAAAAGATGGCTTTAAAAAAAATGTCAGGATTAGTTAGGCATTTGTGACTTCAAGAGATCCTAGGTGCTAGCTGGCTGGTGAGTTAATTAGGTAAGCTGCAGAATTTACATGATCATTCCTGTGCTAATAATAATGATTGCATAATAGCATTATCCTTACAACAGAATAAGCCCACTGGGTGCTGCACCTGAAAACAAACGCAGAACTATAGGACACTGAGCCCTTTCAAGTTTGGGTACAATTTATGAGCATCTATTGTATAAAGTATCATTGTTCTAATAATTACTGTTTTTTCCCCTTAAGGTTCACATGTCAGAGGAATGCAAATTTCACTTCTCCTGACAAAGAAATCTAAATCCATGGATTCTCCTAGCTGTACCCCTGAGAAAGAATTCTCTCAAAGCGAAGAGTGTAAGAAAGAGTGATGGGGTCTGCACATTTCCTTTGGATTTTAGGAGGAAATGGGGCTGAGCTGGGCAGTGTTGGAGGTGGTGAGGAGACGTTGGTATAGATAAAACCTCTTCGTTCTCTAAAACATGTGTCCTTTGTTGATGGAGGTAGCAGTGAACCACAGTAAACCTAGCTTTCTGTGCTCTTTCAGAGTCTCTTGTGATAATACTAAATTCTGTTTCAGCAGAAAAGTCTAGGAGTTTTCACGTGGCCAGTGGGTAAGAAGGCACTAGCAGAGATGTAAGCCTTCCACAAATGGTCTGCCTTCCTCCAGTCAATGTTTAGGGATGTGAGGTTAGTAGACCCAAGGAACAGCATGCGTTCAATAAACTTACGCTATAAAAGAAAGAAGAAAAACAGGCAAAAAAAGTTCCCCAGGCCATAACATGTTGGCAAATGTTTGCCTGCCCATTCTCCGCACCGGAGGAAGCCTTCCCAATCAAAGTGACCTAGCATCAGAGCACCAAGCACCCCCCACTGCCTCCGAGGGGCACTGCATCTTTCTCTCCAACTCACAGCCAGCCAGGCTTTCCGGAATCAGACAGGAGCATCCCATAGTTACCCTGAGGAGCTGCAACCTTCCATCCTGAACCACGGGGTTAGAGGGCCCCCTTCCTGGATATCCACACTTGCAAAAGAAAGTTGGTAGCCTCGATTATTTAGGAAAAACAACAAGCAAAATGACAGCTGAAGAAAAGAGGCAATTTTACTGCATGCTAATCTACAAAATTAAAGACAACCATGGAACATGAGTCTTCTCCCCAGCTCCCAGATGGAATGTCTATCTTGATTCATTTACTCAATAATGACTCAATTTTCTCTTTTCTTGGACAGTGCAGACCTAGTGAAGGGCTACAAACTGGGAGCATAACCTGATAAAACGAAGTGTTGAGAACCTGGGCACTGGATCTGAGCTCCTGCCTCTCATCCTGGTTCCCATATGAGGCTGGGTAAATCTCATCACCACCTGTCTCCTGCTCTATAAAATGGGAATCATCACATCTGTTCCTCTCATGAGGTTCCATACATCTTCATTAATGCCTGGAAATGATTAGATAGAAGGGTCCACAGATAGCATTAGTCTTAACTATAACAGTCTTAATAAATATTTATGCTGCCCAGTAAAGGGGGAGTAAGAAGTTGGAAGGATTTCCTCGTGTTTTATTCAAGGCTGGGACCAAAACGAGGGGAAAAGCCTACCTTGTCACTATTTATCTTTCTTAGTTAACAATGTAAGATACATGATGGCTTCCAAACAATTTGGTGGCAGAACATCACAAACGAAGTCTGTTTTCCCTGGAAACTGCAAAACCATATGAATTAATTTAATTTGAAATATCAAATTAAATTAAACTGTAGAATAATCCCCAAGGGAGAGCATGTTTCATTTGCAATGTCTTTTGACAGAATATTCCCTGCCAAAAGTTTTGCTTTGCATCTGGCTACAGATCTAAATTTATTGCATTAGCGTTGAGAAGACTTTTAATAGAAAGAGAGATTAAAAGAAAACTTGGTGGAAAATAAAGATGTTCAGTGTTGAAAACAGCATCTCTAGAACCTACCCCTCGAACTTCATGCTCTCTGTCTGTCTGTCTCTGGTCTTCAACTCAGACTAGGTCGCTGGGCTGGGTGTTTGGTTGGAGGGCTTCAAAGCCATGGTAAGTCTGCACATTAGGTGCATCAGGTGACTGTGCTCTATCCTTCCTGAACTGTCTCTCCCTCCTCAATAATCTCTCCTCTAAGTGCAGTTCTCTATTAAGGCTTTGGGTCTACATGTTGGAAGGAAAGGAGTTGATGTTGAACCCGACAGTTTCCTAAAATATAGGTCACCCCAAATCACCACTTAGGAAATGACTGGTCTCTTTTTCCAGGGTAAGACATTGAAGAAAATTGCCTTGAGCAGCTGCATGAAAGTTGATGCAGTGGGGATAATTTGTTTTTTCTTCCTAGTGAGCAAATACGCAGCAGGAGAGGCTAATGTGAAAGAAAGTGTTTGCTTGAAACAAACAAGCCTGGCCCTTTAAGGAAGGCTTGTGCTGAGGCTAAATCGGGCCCAAAGAATCCAGATAAGAGTATCTGGATCAAATTTTAAAAAAAGCATTAGGCTTTAATCTCAGCACTTTAGTAACCTCCTAGTTTGTTTTAAATCTTGATTGGAAGAATTATCCTGACAAGAAAATTAGTAGTAAGTCAATAAGCCGGTGGCCCAAAGACAGGGCATTAAGTAACCAGAGGAAAAACATTTATTCCAGCCCATGGCCTTTGCTGGCCCTCCTACAGCCACAAACACGGGCCTGCAGGCAATTCTATCTTGATCCTGTGCACTGCGGTGGGTGGGGAAGTTCATTACGATTTTAGCCATGAAGCCCCAGAGCGCAGGTAATCATATTTAAAAAGATAAGGGACACAACAAGAATAGAACCTGGCTTCATGAAGAAATTCTAATTTTCAGCAGTTATGGGCAGAAAATCGATACTACTCTTCGATGCAAAATGAGAACTGGACTTGGTAAAGCCGCCTCCTCCCCTACTCTGTTTAAAGAAGAAACACACCAGAAAGTTGAGAGAGAGAGAGAGATAAAACAGATAAAAAGAAGAAAAAGGCTTACAATGGAAAATGGTCAGCATACTGACCGAGGCTTCCCTGAGTGCCTATCCCCCCACCCCTTTCCCATTCCTGTGGCTCCAGAGCTTTCCTTGGCAGCCAGCTAATTCCAGCTCTTCTTGTCAAAATGTGTCTCCCTAACAGCTTCAAGTAAGTCTTCTCCATGCCACTTACTTGCACTTTTTTCCACTTCCTCCCCCCTACCTTGCATGTGTGTTTGCCATCTGCCATTTGGAGGGGAGATGAGAAAAAGAGAGAGACGCACAGACAGATAGACAGACAGGGAGAGAGAGTCTTGCACCAGCCTGGATGACCCAATGCCCAATTTTGGAGCCTCAATCAGAAATATTAAATCACACCCAGTTGTTATCTTGATGTAAAGAAGTCTTATTAATTGACTGGCAGTGGAATTGGGGCTCTCTACACTCTATCGTTAATTTAGGGTGGCAGTTTTTTGACATCGAGAGATTTCTGTTTTAATCACTGATTATGTCCTTGGCCAATAAAGCTCATACTGTTAACATTAAAAGATATGTATTTATAACTCAATAGAGCTAGAGATAATTAAGTAGAAAGGTTTAGAATAACAATGATGAGAACCATTCAAATTGAGATTCCCTGATATCCTCCAGCAGATGACTCCACCCTCCAACACTGCCATGTAAATTATATGCTGCCTGGTGCACCCTGGGATTCCCCCTGGCCCACGACCACCTTAGCTCTATGCGGCCTGCCAAAGCCACCCAGCACACACAGTCTACATAGGGGATGCACCTACACAAAGCCATACCTTCAAGACAGGGAAAGGGAGCTCTTTCAGAGAAATTAGAGAGACAGAGAAAGAGGCAGGAAACTTATTGGAAGAACTAATGGCTGAAAACCTCCTCAACCTGGGGCAGCAAACAGATATTCAGTTTCCCGAAGCACAGAGAGTCCTAAATAAGATGAACCTAAAGAGAACCACACTAAGACAAATCATAATTAAAATGGCAAAAGTTAAAGAGAAAATTTAAAGACAGCAAGAGAAAAACAACTAGTTACACATAAGGGAACTCCCATAAGACTATAGCTGATTTATAAGGAGAAACTTTATAAGCCAGAAGAAAGTGGCATGATATATTTAAAGTGCCAAAAGAAAAACAACAACAACAACAACAACAACAAACTTACAACCAGGAGTGCTCTACCCAGTAAGATTATCATTCAGAATTGAAGGACAGATAACGAGTTTCCCAGGCAAGCAAAAATAAAGGAGTTCATCATCACGAAAGCAGCCTTACAAGAAATGTTAAAGGGTTTTCTTTAAGCAGAAAAGAAAAGGGCATAGTAGTAAGAAAATACATGAAAGAAAAAGATCTCATTGGTAAAGGCAAATATATAGCAAAGGCAGTGGAGCAGCCACTGAAAAAGCTAGTATGAAGGTTGAAATACAAAAGCAGCAAAAGCAACTATACCGACAGTAAGTAGTGAAGGGATACACAAAATAAAAAGGTGTAAAGTATGACATCAGAAACATAAAACAGAGAGCGGGTAGCAAAAATGTAGTGCGTTTAGAATGCATTCAAGCCTAAGCAACCACCAGCTTAAAATAGGCTGATATATATGAACCTCATTGTAATCATAAACCAAAAACCTACAATATATACACAAAAAATTAAGAAAAAGGAGCCCAAACATAACACTAAGGAAAATGATCAAATCACAAGAGAAGAAACCAAGACAAGAAGAAAGGAACAGAGAAGAACTACGAAAATAACCAGAAAACAATTAACGAACTGGAAATAGTACACATCTGTCAATAATTCCTTTAAACGTAAATGGGCTAGATGCTCCAATCATAAAACACAGGATTGCTGAATGAATTAAAAAACAAGACCAATCTCTATGCTGCCTACAAGAGACTCCTTTCAGGTCTAAAGACACACATAGACAGAAAGGGAAGGGAAGGAAAAAGATATTCCATACAAATGGAAACAAAAAGAAAGCTGGGGTAACAATACTAATGTCAGAAAAAATACACTTCAAAACAAAGACTGAAACCAAAGACAAAGAAGGGCATTACATAATGATAAAAGGATCAATCCAAAAAGAGGATATAACATTTGTAAATATTTTCACACCCAATACAGGAGCATCTAAATATATAAAACAAATGTTACATAAAGGGAGAAACTAACAGTAATGAAATAATAGTAGGGGACTTTAATGTCCCACTTACATCAATGGATAGATCATCCAGACAGAGAAACAATAAGGAAACATTGGTCTTAAGTGACACATTAAATCAGATGGATTTAATAGATATATAGAGAACATTTCATCCCAGAACTGCAGAACACATATTCTTTTCAAGGGCACAAGGAACGATCTCTAGGGTAGATCACATGTTTGACCATAAAACAAGTCTCAATAAATTTAAGAAGACTGAAATAATATCAAGCATCTTTTCTGACCACAATGGTAGGAAATTAGAAATAAATTACAAGAAAAAAACTGGAAAAAAACATACATACATGGAGACTAAACAGCTAATGGGTGAATGAAGAAATCAAAGAAAAAAATCAGAATATACCTTCAGACAAATGAAAATGGAAACACAACTTCCAAAATGTGTGGGATGCAGCAAAAGCAGTTCTAAGAGGGATGTTTATAGCAATAAGACACTACCTCAAGAAACAAGAAAAATCTCAAATAAACAATCTGACTTTGTACCTAAAGGTATTAGAAAAAGAGGAACAAACCCCTACTATCTACAAAGATAGTAGAAGAAAGAAAATAATAAAGAATAGGATGGAAAAAAATGAAATAGAGACTAAAAAAATATAAAAGGTTAATGAAATTAAGAGCTGGTTCTTTGAAAAGATAAACAAAATTGATAAACCTTTAGCCAGATTCATTAAAAGAAAAAGAGAGATGACCTAAATAAATAAAATCAGAAATAAAAGGGGATAAGTTACAACTGATGAACAGAGAATCAAAAAATTTCAACAAAATATTAGCAAGCCAAATTCAACAACACATTAAAAAGATAAAATGGGATTTATTTCAGGGATGTAGATGGTTTAATACCTTAAAAGTCAATCAGTGTGATAGACCACACTAACAAAACGAAGAACAAAAATCATATGGCCATCTCAAAAGACGCAGAAAAAGCTTTTGACAAAACCTAATGTTCATATATGATAAAACCCCTCAGTAAAGCGGGTATAGAGAAAACATAACTCAACATAATAAAGGCCATAAATGACAGACTCGCAGCTAACACCATACTCAATGGTGAAAAGCTGAAAGTATTTCCTCTAAGATCAGGAGCAAGACAAGGATGCCCACTCCTGCCACCTTTATTCAACTTGGTATTAGCAGTCCTAGCCACATCAATCAAGCAAGAAAAAAGAAATAAAAGGCATGGGAAGCGAAGAAGTAAAAGTGTTACTATATGCAGATGACATGATACTACACATAGAAAACCCTAAACACTCCACCAAGAAACTATTAGAACTGATAAATGTATTCAGCAATGTTGCATGGTACAAAATTTAATATAGAGAAATCTTTTGGATTTTTATACACTAATAACAAACTATCAGAAAGAGAAATTAAGAGAGTAATCCCATTTACAATTGTATCAAAAGAAATAACATACCTGGGAATAGATTTAACCAAGGAGGTGAAAGACTTGCACTCTGAAATCTACAAGACACTGATGAAAAAAAAATTGAACATGACACAAATGAATGGAAAGACGATGCTCATGGATGGAAAAAATGAATATTGTTAAAATGCCCATGCATTAAAGCAAACTTAAAGCAAACTACAGATTCAGTGCAATCCCTATCAAAATCCCCTGGGCATTTTTCACAGAACTGGAACAAATAATCGTAATATTTGTGTGGTACTACAAAAGGCACATGAAAAGATGCTCAGGACCACTAACCATCAGGGATATGCAAATGAAGACCACAACGCACCTCACACCTGTCAGAATGGCTATTATCAAAAAGACAAGACATAACGAGTTTTGGCAAGGATGCGGAAAAAGGGAATCCTTCTGTGGGAATGTAAACTGATACAGTCAGTATGAAAAATAAAATGTAGTTTCCTCAAAAAAATTAAAAACAGAACTACCATGTGATCCAGGAATTCCACTGCTGGGTATTAATCTGAAGAAAATGAAAACACCAGTTTGAAAATATTTATGCACCCCAGTGTTCATTGCAGCATCATCTACAATAGCCAAGATATGGAAGCAATCTATATGCTTAAAGATATATTACAAATATATATGTCAAAAATATTGTGATAATTTTGTATGATGACTGAAGGTAACCAGACTTAAATAAAAGTATTGAGTCACCATGTTACACACCTGAAACTAATACAATACTGTATGTCAATTATACTTTAATTAAAAAATAGAAATTTGTGTTAAAAAGTTAAAAACTTGCACAGAAAAAAAAAATAGTATGCTACAGAGATGTCATTCTGCCCACCCCTTACATATATGTAAACCTTTAAAATGATCTGTCAAATGTAATAAATAGTCAATAGAATGATAGGGAATATATTAATTGTATTGTATTAAATGTCAACTGTGTTCTAAAAACTCCAGTTTCAAAGGAGTCCTTGAAGAGGAAGGGGCTTCCAGGAAAGTAAGTCAGGCCCCTTGGAAGGCATGCCCCCTGGATGATCAGGCCAACAGATGACCAAGACCAGGACAGGTGGAGTATTGGTCCAAGCCTGAAAAATGCCAATGGCATTATCTCACATGTCTGGAAGAGACGGGAGCCATCTGTCATCTTGGCTTCAGCAGTTAAATACAACAAGTTCCCCAAGGGGGAGGGGGCTTCAGCTCTGTAGGCAGCAGGGGAGACAAGGCAAAAACAAAACACTTCCTTTGGGTTAATCTGACATCTGCCTTCCATTCCATTTCCATCCCTCATGTGCTTGTGTAGCTTTCCCCTTCCTTTGCTCTGAGCGGTGTACACTCTGAATTCAGTTTGGAGTGCATCCACACGTCCCTACCAAATACACTGGTGGCATCCTGTGTTTTCTCTCCCCAGTTAGGTTATAAACGTCTCAAGGTGCATGCTACTGTTCCTTTCACTCCTATACGCCTAAGCAGCTCTGGGCACGTACTCAGGAAACGCTTGTTAAAATAAGAGATCCACGGGTAAATCTCCCAGAGCTTTCCGGCAGGGAAAGATGGTGGTACTGTGGGTAAGCTGACTTCAGACTGAAAACTGTTTCTTGAAGGTGTCACCTGTACTCAAGGCATTGGTTTCTTTGAGTGCCTGGACGGGCACAGCTACTGAGACACAGGGGTCCGTCTCCCAACAAATGCGGCTCCAATTCTCACATTTTTATATGCCATGTTACACACATCATTTCTGAACCTCTCAGAAGCCCATGCATTTCTGAGCATTGGCAATCAAGCATAAAGTTCTGGGGCAAGCTGTGAAATCTCTGAAATGAAAATCAATTCCATCTCCATTTCATGGAGACTAATGTGGCATTTACAACATAAACAATCACTTCTGTTAGAGAGGAAAATTAAAAGCTGTGCTACATAAAGGCACAATGTTTAAAGTTCTGGTGGAAATGAGCATTTGGCTTTGAGATGATTACAAAGGAGTTGGGAAAAGAAAGGAAAAGGGAAGAAAAGAGAAAGCCAGTCCCAACAATCCAGAAGTCCAGAGGTTTCATGTACAAATTTGCTATGACTGAAGCCATCGGCCTCAGCTCAGAACTTCGGGGAGGGGGCGGGGAATCGAAAGACTTTGGGTATTTCCTAAGCAGTATGGGGAAGTGTTCCAAGGGCTTTTGAAAGTCATGCCAATGTCCTTTCCTGATGGTGTTAGAAGACCCAGGAATTTTCCCAAGGGCACAGGCTCAGTAGCCACATGATGGTAGAGAGTCCAGTGGTTTTAAGATCCCTCAAAGGACAGCTCTCTTGAGTCCTTGATCTGATGACACTTCATTCTATCAACCTTAGTTTTCCTGTTGCTACAATAGGCTCTCATGAGTTTCTGTGTGTAGAATCCCAAAGTTTTACAAAATGAAATAAAAACTAAAGGCAGGGAAAAACAGTCTATTAGAAGTTTAAAAACCTGAAATTAAGCTTGGCTTTATCACTAGATAACTAGGGAAATGTAGCCAAGAATCCTAATTTCTGAAGATTCAGTTTCCTCATCTATAAAACTGAGACTTAGACCATGTGATCCCTAAAGGAGACTGGCTCTAACTTTTATCATTCTCTCATTCTGCATTGGACTACAAACAACCATTCAGTTGGCCTCATTTGCATGGGTGGTGGGGAGAGACACAAGCTGTTGCCAATCAGGAGGCGCTCATTTGCATAATGGCTGTGATTCACTAATTAGCCAGAAAGACTTCCAGTACAGCCATGCAGGAAGGAACCAGGGTTCCCGCTGTGACACTATTTAACTGGGCTCCAGGTTTTTGGCTATTAAGATTCTCAAAGTACTAGCCAGTAACGAACTGACTTTTCTATAAAGCTGTCCAGGCAATTAAGAGCATTAGCATCAAGGAATCCTTCTCAATTAGCTATTTTTAGAGTGGGCTGGCAGTGCTGTCTTGCAGTCTTTTAAAGATTTTTATAACAGCACTATGCTTATTGTATTACCAGTGTCACACACATATTTTCATTCCATTTTTGTTCTGCATCCAATAATTTATAGTAATACTATTTTGAGGAGCAGTGATTTTCCTACCATTTGAAGAGAAGTCAGATGAGTTTCTGATAAAGGCAGCTTTCGTTAATTCTAGTGTGAACACAGGACAACCCTGGGTGTTGCTTGTACACGGATGTCAGCCAGTCATCCCGTCAGACAGCATGATTTGCCTTGATCAGAGCAGCATTTGGTGAGGCTCTGCCCTCCCCCACCCCCAAAGTGCTAATCACCTTTCAAGGTAGAGGACAGTTGAGAACACAGCACAAATTGCTTGCTGTTGCCCCAAAATGCTAATCACTTGCGAACATCTAAATTATGACTTGAGACCTTGCATGATAAGGTAGGAAAACAGTGTCTATGCATACAGAACTATTATTTACCAGTGTCAGAAATAACTATCACATTTGCATAACTGTGGTGCTAGATGACAATTTCTCCCTCAAAACTGCTTCTGTGGCAGAAAAAGCTTTGACCGATATGAAGTGTGGCATGTCGGCGTGTTTTTAACCCTTACGAGATGGAATGGAACCTTTGAGAATGAGACGTTTGAGCACCGATTTGGAAAACAGGAGCTACCCAGGAAAACTATTTAAGATGCTTCTTTGATTCTGTTTATTTTGGGTGCACTGGGTGCCATCTTGTCTAAGCCAGTGGCCTCCAAAGTGGGTTGTGGGCACTCCAGGAAGCCATTTGATCCTTTGGGATACAGGAAAATATTTCACCTCTTAATTCTATACTGCCTATTTTGCAGATGTATTTTTTAAATGCATACAACACATTGGAACTGGAGTCCATGTGTGTAATTCATGCAGAGATGCATATACTTCGGGCGTATGCTAAATTTTTTACCAGTAGGGATTAGTGATCAAAGAAAAATCTTTGATGATCATTAGTAGACAACACATTCTATGGTGCTGGCCAGCAGGATGGCTTGCTTTTAAAGAGAATTTTCTAGAAGGAATAGCTCATTAGCTGTTTCTACAAACATACTGTTAGAGAAAGTATTTACTTCTATGACATAAAGAGCCTGACTATAAGAACTGGACTTAAATATATCTAATATTTTATACCCCTTTCTATTCAGACAATGAAGAAATATGCTTCTCTGAAAAACTAGTTATCAATGTAGTCTCTCCAAGTGAAGAATTACAGATCCAATTCTCTTTGGGGTAAGAAAGTCCATCTGGAATAAGACAGGATGAGGTGTTTTCAGAGGAGAATGGCCAAGATGGAGAAGTAGTGGGCAATACGTGATGCCAGCTAAGCAAGTCCAAGCACAGGCCTAGAGTCCAAAGGAACCCTACCCAACGCCCACCCAACACAGACCCAACCTCTGAGCTTCCCCATGCAACTGGGTTTTAGCTGGCACGGCTTTCCTTATTCTCAAGGAATATTCATTCATGCCCATTCATTCAATCACGAATATTACCTGGATATTTAAGATGTCTCTGGCATGGTTCTGACCATTCTGAGATTCTCTTTTCCTCTCTCCTTTTGGTCTGGGATTCACCCGTAGGTATCCATTCTGGAATTTTGGGAGGCTGCCAACTCACAGCTCCTATTTATTGTCCATTGCTCCCCTAGTGAGAACCTTAGCTCATTAAATATGTTCAAACAAAGCTCAAACCGTAGGAGGAGAAGTGAGAGTTTTCACAGCCAGTGGGAGCCTTCCACGCACGCCCAGCCTATCTGCACCAACCCCACTTCTTCCTGGTAGCTATCTCCGTCAGAGGGCTTCATTCTAGCGTGTTCATGCAGCTTGCATTTCTATGGACCACCAACAACTATTTCACTCATGTTTGGGAACCCCCTTTATGTTCAATCTTGAGCTCGATGCTGGAGGTCTCCCAAGGAGCACTTAAGAGCCAGTCCCTGTTCTTACTGTCTTGCATCATAATTAGAAGAATTAACAAGACTATCGCAGAGCAAGACGAACCCACTGCCACACATCACCACACCCAGCAGGGCCAGTGCTCCCTCCTAGGGTCTGCTGGGAATTGGGAGGCTGTTGTGATGCAGTAATAAAGTCGAGGACTTGAAGTCACATGATCATGATTCCACTCGTAGCTCCATCACTTACTAGCTATACGACCTTGGGCAAACTACTTCTATCTCTGAGTCTTATCAGATAGAGACCAATGATACCTATGGATAGGACTGTCTTGAGGAGGAAATGAAACAATCGGTGTGGAAATGCTTTATAAACTGGAGCGCACCATGCGCATCTTAGGAGTTACTATTAAAGGAGGGTGGCCACTCTGGTTTGGGGTGGTTAGGAAGGTGGTTATTCTGTTGTCCATTTTCACCCTCTAGGACGCATACGGTTAGCAATAAATGGAGTAAGAAACCAAAGGTCAGTGTCTCTACACATTCCTTGATGTTGGACCATGGGGGATGTGGTCCACTTCCTCCAACCCATCCCTTCTTCTCGAATCTGCTAGGGCTTGGAATCCCTGTCCTGACCAGTCTGAGAAGAACGGAAACTCTGGGTGGAAATGGGGTTGACAGGGGCTTGAGGTCATGAACGGCCTAAATAAAGGAAGCGGGATGGCAATCTGCCTGTCAGGCCCTGGTGCTCTGCCCAGGCAAAGGCTACTGACAGCCCTCCCTGAGGCTCACTGCAGGGGACCACGGTGGACTGGCCATGCCTGAGAATTTCTTACCCATTGAGGCGGGCAGGGTATTGCGACTTGCCACTCATCACCAGCAGAGGGCAGTGTCCAGAGTCTACTCTTACTGCCTCCTCCGGAGTAAGACAACCCCAGTCCCATCCCCTGCTCCTTCTCCTCTGAAACGAGGTTAGCGGTCAACAGCTCCTTGGAAATGCCCTGAAGTGTCAGGATCCGTAAATGGGAAGAGGATTTAGGAAGCAAATGCAAGCCTAACTCACTCAGATTATATGGCTATACTGTTATTACTTTGGGACGTAGTTACTCTTACGGCTAACCAATCTTGGAGAAATGTAATTACCGTGTAGTGTCTGTGTATCACCGGATCGTAGGAGGTAGACCTTGGGCACCCCTCCCGGCCCCTGGGGGCTGGAGCAGAGTTACGATCCGTGCTGTTTCTCCTTGGTTTTATCTTCTTTCCTATAAAAATCTCTTGGGGAGCCTCCCCAGGAGGTTGCCCCCTGCTTTCAATCTCATTTTCTGATATCTAGCTCTGGATCTCCCATAATTGAATTTACTCTGGGTCTCCTGGTTGTTCATCTTGGCTTTCTCGTCTTTCATTCTGCGATGCCCTGGGGAGTGCTTGCAGTGGGACCCCTGGGTGGGGGGGGGGGGCTGGATTGCATTAGGTTGCCAAAGCCGATGCCTCACGTTCATTAAAAATAATGTCCACGGAGACAAAGATTACTAGATGTTTCTGATAGACATTCTTCTTTGCTTTTTTAGCTACCACTAAAGCACACCCGAAAGATGAGTGGAAAATGTGGCTGCCCAGAATAAGCCTGCAGTCTCCATCCTTCCGTGCAGCTATGTGATCAACTCCTGGTCAACGATACGTGAGCAGGAGGGATGGGTCCACCCTTAAAAGAAAGAGACAAGTGCTTCCCTTCTGTTTCTCCCCTTCCCGTCGACTGGAATGTGGGCAGGACAGTGGGAGTTGAAGCAACACTCATGGACAGAGATGGGAGTCATGCTCTCCTGCCCACCTCCTGACTGCCTGTGACAGAGAGATGAACTCTGTTGGTTTACAACATGGTTAAGTTGGGTCTTTGTCACATGACCCTAAGAGGTCGCATGACTGTTGCTATGGAGACCTTCAGTGTGGGGGGTGAGAGTGGGGACTCCTGTCATGTTCTCCTTTGTCAACCTGCTAGGCAGGCTCTCTTTGGGTAAAAGTTAAGTCGGAGGTGGGGCACAGCTCCCTTGAACTGGGGACATCTTTTGCAACAGTCCCTTCCAACTTGTACTTGGCCCTGAATCTCTCCTTTGTTTCTTTGTTTCCCTTTGGTTGTGGCTGACAGCTATGGAGAGACACTCTCAGAGGCCACTCACACTCAGGGCTCCCAGGACTGAAGTTTGAGAGTGTGACAAGGTAGGAAGAGAGGGGCAGGGGCTCAGGGGTCCTGCCCTGACTTCCAAACACGTTTCTCTCGTTGTCTGGGTGAGAAAAAAGAGTGCTGGGCTGGATTCGAGAGCTGATTCTGGCTCTGCCATGAGCTAGCTGTGTGATTTTTGAACAAATCTCTTCCTTCTGGAGCCAAATAAGGGAGTTAGGCTAGATGATGGCTGGAATTCCTTCTAACCTGGCATTCCATAATCTGACAGCTCCATGACCAGCCTGGTGGCTGCAGTGTGATCTTCAATATATGAAGCAAATGATGACCCTAGGAAGGTCCACATCTGTGCTGAGGGCTGGGAGGAGCAGCTCTGCTCACTTCTCATCATTTGCTGAGCCCTGAACGGTGCTCTGTTGGTGGCGGGGCAGGGGGATGGAGGGTGCAAGGGGCATTACAGAGGTGACAGCTGTCAGGGGTCTTCTCTTGAGCGGTATGGTCTCTCTGGAGCCAAGTGACATGCACATGGAATCTATAACAGCCTGATTGGTTACTCAAGGGCTGGGCCCCGGTGGAGGGGCCGAAGCTCTGGCAGGGCTCAGTGGGAGGTGAGCGGGTGCCCTCAGCACAGGACTGAAGCCTGCCCTTCCCCATCCTTGCTATATGACCTTGAATGAGTTTCCAAGCCTCCATTTCCTCACCTGTCAAGTCACGATGACAGAAACGGCCCCCTCTCACATGCACACGTGGGGAGGAATATTCGCGCTGCACCGGACCCACAGGAGGTGCTGAGCGAGCGCAGTTTCTCTGTCTCCCTCTCTTCTCTGAGAGCGTCAGACTCTGGTTAAGTATCCCACTTAGACTGCAGCTGACCTTCCGACTCTCTTGGCTTCTGCCCCCTGAATCTTTCCTCTCTTTTCCTGTGTCTTTTCTTCCCCACAAGCCTGCACCAGCCCCCTTTCCCCAGCCAAGTTCTCCCATCATCCTTCTTTGTGGAGGGCAAGGACAGGTGGGGTTATACAGATGCCCAGTGATATTTCAGAAGCTCTAATTAAGGGGAGGATTATGCATGCCATTTGAGTTTTAAAAAGGATTCAGATGAGAATGAATCAAATGCTAGCTTTCCCTCTGTCTAACCCGCTCATCCACATACCCTGGGGGCAAAATGAAATGGAACTCGGTTTCTCCATGAAAGACATCAGACAGCAGGTCATTCTGGTCCATGGGCCGACGGCAGCAGTGCCCACACTCTCAGCAAACATCAGCTCTGCCGTGCGCACTGCCCCTCACTCCCTCTCCTAGCCGGCTGTGGATGGAAGGTGACCGCCCTGTGCTGTGTTCTGCCTTTGGCAGAAGCTTCAGAGGTCTGTGCTGCAAACAGGTGGCAGTGTGGATTCGGGTTTTGCTGCTCTGGGTTTGCTCTCAGCGGATGCACCTTCTCCGGGGGCACTGGGGACCTTCTCCCCTCGGCTCCTTCTCTGCCGCAGCCCCACTGCCTCACGAGGCTCCCGCCAGCCCTGTGTGAGCCAGTGACAACCGGACCTCAATCCCGAAAATGATTGTCCACTCATTCCACGAGTCTCAGTTTCTGCGATCTTTGCTTAGCACCCCTCCCTCTCTCTGCACACGCAGGCCCCAAATGCTGGGTTTGTCAGTTACTTCACACACAGGGCAGGTACATAATATTCAGCTGCTGGGGGTTGTGATGTCAGCCTCGGGGACCCCATACACATGGCTCTTCCACGGTCCTACTTCAGGACCCAAAGTGGGGGTCCCCTGATGGCTGGGCCTTCGGCCGAGACCCCCACATGCCCGGATCCTCTGCAGTGAACCACCTAAGGGTCCCTCGCATCAATATCTCAGCTCTGATCGTCAAGTGCAGGGGTTCCTTGCTGTGGTTTGAAGAATTCTGGAGGGCAATCAAACAGTGCACAGGTGGAAAAATCAAAGCTGTCAGCTTGGAGATGACACAAGAGGGCAGTCATGGCGCCAAGAGATGGGGGAGGGAAGCCGTGCATTAAAGGTCAGAGGGTCATAAAAAGCGCCTAGAATCTCCCACCTTCTGTGGCCACAGACTGGTAACTCAGAAGTCCCTGATGGTCACCAGATACCCCTGACCAACCATATTCCACGACTCTGCCAACTCTTTCTACTGGGTAGGTGTCAGTTTCCCTAACTATAAAACGAAAGCCATGATGGTGGACAAACTTCTAGGGCTGAAAGAAGGAGAGTCTTGACCCAGCTGTCACCAGGTCCATCTATGGATTTATGCACGTCCTAAAATCCCTCAGACTTAGGTCTCCGTGTCCTTCCCCACTCTCTTCCCAGTATTTCTCCTTTCCAGGGCGGCTCCCAACTGCAGATGGCGCAGAGCAAAGCAAAAGCCTGGACTAACGCGCCCACGTCCTCCTGAGGACCGGGGGCATCCGTCCCCCACCCCCAACACCCACACGGCACCTGCGCCCCCGGAGCCTCGCAGAGTGTGGGGGGGGGGGCATCTTCCTTGTCACAGGTGCTCCTCGCAGGTGCTATGATATTTCAGCTGGGTTGTGGTTCCAGCATTTAGCCGTGGAATAAACAATGTTCTGATAGTTGCTGGGTCACCATCATTTACTTCTACAGTGTTTTTTTTAAATTGAAGTATATATAGTTATTTTATTAAAGCCCTTTTCCTTAGGGCTCCAGGAAGAGGGCACTACTATAATTGTCTTCACTGTCTCCCTTTAGGGACGTCAGAGGTCAGGCAAAGGGAGTCAGGTGGTTTTAGAAGGAGCGAAGAAGCAGTGACAAAGGTGGCCTCAGCCTGGGTGGATGAGACAGTCCTCTGCTCTCAGGGCGGTTAATTGTCCCCGCTGCTGCCATCTGGCTGGGAGGCGAGGAAGTGATTATAGCCACGTACTCAACTAGGTTCCAACTCACCATTTTTTTTTCCAGTTAAAACTTTAAAAGTTTAATTTGCTGCCACCCCCGACCCCCCGGCAAGCCCCATAATCCGGTGTTCTATGGTTTCCGCTTTAGCTTTATGTTACAGAATCCGTCAGCAGCAATCCAAGCTGGGCCACCAGGGAAGGATGCTCTCAGTGGAGTAAATTCACCTCCTTGTTTTGCTGTTTCCTTCCAATCCCCATAACCCTTTGCATTTGCCAGCCCTCCAGGGGTGGCCTCCAGTATCATTTTTGTCTCTGATGTTGTGAGTGGGTTAAAATGATCATCTCTTGGGATGCCTAAACCGACTGGAGTCTCTCTCCCCCACCTCCTCCCCTGTCTTCCTGGCCTTCGGTTGACTGAGAACAGTAGGAGCCCGTAACAGACAGCGTGTCATCCAGTCCTGACAGCCTCGCTGGTGTAATATGGGCCTGCCAAGCCCATTACAGTAATGACAGCATCGCAGAATTAGAACACTCACTCCTACATAGAGAGGAAAGAACCTGGGGAGAGAGGGGGCAGGGCTGGAATCTTGTGCTAGTTGGCTTTCTCTCTCTCTCCTCTCCTCCTAAGATGTGTGGCATTATTCCTCTTTCATTTTCTTTTATTCCATTAAAGAGAGAAACAGGCATGCAACCCTGTGTCTCTAACCCAGCAAACAAGTTTGCTGGGAAGGGGATGGCGTCACCTGGGTCTTAGGGAAACATCGTAAGAGGTTACTGTGCCTCGTGGTGCCGTTAAGAGCATCACCCATGATCCTCTCCCCGAATGGGGCACGTTCACGGACGCTCTTGGCTTAGGGCTTTCGTCATCTCAACAGGCACCTGTGGAATGAACTTTCTGCCTGGGGCAGGGGGAGAGGGGTGCTGAAAACCTAATGATCGTCTTCCTGACTGGGGATCAGAAAGTGCTGTTGATAATTATGCTGGTTAAAGTGATTTGCTCATGCTGATTCATCCCCGAGGACTCCCTTGTGGAGGTAAGAGAAAGAGATTGCTCCCTCTGGCATGCAGGCAAACTGAGGCACGGAGACAAAGCACTAATTCTTCCTGGCCGCAGGGACTGGTCCAGGCACAGAGACTGAGGGCCCCGCACAGAGGAGGGGGTTGGGGGTGGCTGCTCTGTGCGTAAGGGGAACCAATGTGAGATATACAGGCGGTTTAACACAACAAAGAGGTGGGCATGACCGAGGCCCCCAGCGCTCCTGCTGAGTGTGGCTGTTTAGGAACAAGGCTAGAAGCACACTGGTGGAGGTGCTGGGGTTTCCAGGGGGTGTCAGGCTCAAATGGGGGGACAGGGCAGCTGGCAGTACACACTGGGACACAGGAAGAGACAGCAAGTCTAGAAGTCAGCTTCCCTCCCTATGTGTTTTACATCAGGCCCCCAGCCCCGTGGTCAAGGGCCTCTGGGACAGACCAAGGACTTTTCCTACCAAATCTGATGGCAGGGGGCTGGTGCATCTAACATTGCACGACGTCTAATACATCGCCATTACCGGCTTACATGTGTCTCCCCTAGCGAAGGGCCCAGAAACATGGTAGGGGCTTAATAGATTCGCTAAGGGCCAGTGGTCAGGGTAGGCTCCGTGGAAGCAAATCTTGAAGGATGGATAGAATTTTGATAGATGATAAGAAGAGGCCAGAGCACATGAATCCTGCAACACCTGCTCAAGTCGACGTGGACGTGATTGAAAGATACTGTCATCAGGAAGGGGAGCCCATCCCAGTGGAAACCGCGCGACCCTCTCCTCTCTCCAGTGTGACAGCTGATGCGAATAATGGATGTCGATTTGCATATGATATTCACGCATTTTGTATATTTTCATTTAACATTGAAATGCATGGACAGACTTCCCAGTCTCCCAGTTCCTTCCTTCCTTCATTTAGCAGCTTTTAATTAAATGTCTCCTGAATATCCTGCTTGATGTTAGGCCCTGGGAAGGATAAGGAAGTAGAAATGTGTCTTTGGTGAACTTCCAGAGGATGGCTCCCAGGGGAGAGGCAAAAGATTACAACACAGATTCCAGCTGGGGTCGTGCAATCAAAAGATGTGGGTCTCAGTATTGACTCTGGTGTGTTGTATGGTCTTGGGCAACTGGCAACCTCCTTGAGCCCTGGTTCCTCATTTGTAAAGCGAGGGTAATAATATGTAACTGCTCAGGTTGACTTAACAGGGTGATGGGCCCACGGCTAGGACTCTGCGGATAACAGCTATCGACGACTGTTTTCCCAGCTCCCTCTATGGGAAGGTTTGAGGATCCCATTAAAGTCTCCTGATTAGACTCCACAGGCATGTCCAGCTTCCCCGCTTCCCACACGCCAAGCCTCAGAGTCTGGATGACCACAGCTCAACCTGGAGCAGTGCCTGAGCCAGCAGCCCGAGTCGGGTGTGGGCGGGAGCCCCCCTGCTGCACCCCAGTCAGCGTCCTCCGGCCACTGCTGCTCCAGTCATGAGCAGAACCCACGCACTCACTTCCTTTCTCTTCTCTTGCCTTAAACATGCCCAGAGAGATCAAAAATTGGTCCCCTCACCTGACCTACAGACACCCAAAGGAGCCTTCTGGTTTTCTCCCGAGACTTCTGCGCCTTCCCTGCGGGTCAGCCCCGTCCCCTTCCTGTCGCTCCAGTCCCACCCAGCAGCATTTGGGGTAAGTGAGTGGGCGATGCGAGCTCAGACACGACGTATGGCGTGTGATCCATTTGCGCCAGGGGATTCTGAATAGGTAATAATCGTCTGCAAATGGCAATTCACAGAATGTTTGATGGTTATAAAATCATGCGAAGCGCATCAGGCGTCTTGTTGGGAGTGATCACGGGGGTGGCCGGTCACGCACAAGCTTTGAATGACCTGGTACCTCCACCCCGTCACACCGGACGAGGGAGGCTCCCTTGCCTGCCACCCGCCACCCCTGGGGCTCTCCCTCACGGGGGCATTTGAGGAGGGCTCACTTCGGCTTTCCCCTGGAGCCCTTGCCTGGGCTCCACATCTCATCCCAGGCAGACGAGGGAGCTGACCAGCGGCGCCACGGAAGATGGAGGGGCAGGAAGAGGAAGCAACACCGACCACACAGTGTTACAGCCCAGGTCTGTGTGTGCTGCCCCCACTCCGGTCATCTCGGTCATCCTTAGCCAACCTGCCGAGCAAGGGTGTTCTACCCCTTTGCTTTGTTATTACTATTTTTGACAGATGAGGGAACTGAGGCTTAGACTTTGATTGGGCGGCAGTGGGACTTGAACTTGCAGCACCTGGTTAGGGAGCCTGCACCCTTTTCTGCCCTGCAGGACTCCTCGCGAGTGTTAAAACCGTTATCCACCATCCGTCTGTCTAATCCTTTGCTTGCCTCTTCTCCTGGCTCTGTGGTGGGCTTTTACCAGGGCAGCGCGTCACTGTCTTTCACGTTCGGCACCGTATCGCCAGTGCCTGTCCTGATGCCGGTGGACAGTTAAAAACGAGACGCGCTGAATGAATGACTGGCTTCCTCTTTGGCTGTGAATCGTTAGAGGTGACCCAGGTAAGATCACCTGGTGGCCAGTCAACATCTTCACTGAAAAATACTTTCAGATGCAGCAATAGATTTGGTGCAGGCGAATCCAGCTGGATGGGCCTTTTGTCCTGTAGGAATCGAGTCCTGACCCAGAGATCTGAGGCCCCTCTCTACGCTTCCTTTACTGACAGGCTAAGTGTGCATCAGCTGAAAACAGCATCCTCTAGTCTTAACTCTATCCTAACAGCCTCGGACGCACTCCCGCCTCCCTAAACCCTTTCCTCTCCACCTGCCTCCTGACTTGGGGTGGCGGGGATGGGGCACTTTCAGGGAACCACGATCTCTCCACCTGCCTGGAGAGCAGGGAGGCTGCAGCTGGCTCCCCGGGCAGACAGACCCAGTGCAGCTCCCACTGATGGGGGAGCTCTTAACTCCTCTAGACCCCAAACCAGCAGGTCTGATGATCTCCAAGGGTTATTTGGCAGGAAAGAGGCATTACAAATTAAAAACGGGACACAATAGTAAGATTTTGGGTATGTTCAGGAAGGATGCTGAATTCCTTCCTGATCTTTCTTTGGAAGAACAGACCCTTAGACTTGAGGTTGCTAAGACAGTTTCTGGGACAGAGAGTGATAAGCAGCATTCAGGCAGGTAAAACACCAACCTGGGCAGGGTCTCCCTGAGCAGGGATGGCTTACAGTTTGGGGTAATTTGAGGAAGAGATTTGGGAGGAGGAGGCTTCAGGCACAGGGTGGGAGGGGCAGGTGAGGAGACAGGGGTGTAGGAGACAGCAAAGGGGAGCGGTGTGTTGCTAACTGATGTGTTTCCAAAGGCACCTACCTCCCCCACCTTCACTGCTTCAGCCTAGGATGCTTTGGGGAGGCCAGGCCAGCATTTCTCAAAATGCATCCACAGGCCACCCCAGATGAAGTCACCTGGGGGCCCCTTTATCAAGCAGCCTCCTGGGGGTGCAGGCGTGGTGCTCTTGGCTTTCTCCTGCCCTGGGGGTGCTTCTTCCAAGGTCCCAAGTAGCTCCTTTCTTGCTGGGTAGGTTTTAGGGCCCAAGCCCCTGACACTCATGCCACATCTAACGAATCATAATCTTCACAGATGGGCTGAGAAACTGCTTGGCCGAAAGCTCCCCAGGTGATTCCCATGAATGTTAGAACTGGACCACTGAGCAAAGCCCCATCCTGGGGTTCTGTCGTCTGGAGTAAGCTGGGGAGGGGGGTGCACGGTGGAATCATTTTGCAGCATCGCTGATCTTGGGCAAACCCCCAAGGATATCTTGGTTCTCTAAAGAGCTCCAACAGGGGAAGGACTGTGTCTCCTTTTCCAGGGCTGCTAGATGCCTGAAATACTGGAAATGAAGGAATCTTCCAAATCATTGCAGTTTAATCTCTTGATTTCATAGGCCAGCGATGCTTAATTTCATGTGTCTACTGACACCTGTGCCCAGATACTTGGTCAAACATATTCTGGCTGTTTTCTGTGAAGCTGTGTTTGGATTTAGCCTTGAGGTCGGTGGACTTTGAGTAAAGCCGACTGCCGTCCAATGTGCTCTACTTGTGACGGGGGCGTCATCCAATCAGCCGAAGGCCTGAACAGAACAATCACTAACTTCCCCTGAGCAGGACGGAACCCTGGCAGCAGATGGCCTTCGGATTCTGCCCTGGGTGTCCAGCCCACCAGCCCACCTGGCAGGCTTCAGACCTGCCAGCCCCATGATCGTGTGAACCAATTCCTTAAAATAAACCTCTCTTTATATATACACACACACACACATATCTGTGGATTCTGTTTCTCTGGAGAACTGTGGCTAATTCAAGGTCCAATGAGGCATGAGAACTAACATTGGGTCTAGAACCTAGGTCACAGCAAAGATGTGAATAATGGACACAATTTCCAGTCCTCCCACCCTGGGAGCACCAGTGAAGGAAGAGGGGCATGTGTGTGTGTGTGTGTGTGTGTGTGTGTGTGTGTGTGTGTGTGCACAAGTGCACACATGGGTGTGTGTTTCCTGGGAGCCTGGGACCCACATTATTCATTCCTTTTGCCCCAGTCCCTGACACTGACTTGGCAGACAGTAAGTATTGAGTGAGTGACTGATGGAAAGAAAAACTTGTGTGTCTCAATTATGTGGATACTTCTGGGGACCTTCCAAATCCCCAGGCAGCAGGACACATACTAGTCCCCTCCGTGTTTCTCCTGCACCCCCCGCCCCAGTATCTTGGAGGATAGGAACGAGGCCAGGGGAGAGAACTGGAGGGCCTTTGACTGAGGTGGAAGCGATGGGGGTTCTGGGGGTCACAGAGTGAACACCGAAGCCTGGAGGGAGAGGGGAGGGCAGGGAGGGACGCCCCTTGTACCAAATACCTTCCCCGTGGCTGGCTCTCCGCCAGGGACGTGGGTGCAGGCTCTTGCAGGTGGTCTTCAGGTTATTTAAATAAATGAAGAAGGGGCAGGAAGTAGAGAGGGGGTTAAGGTCAAGGGCCCTGACCCAGCAGGAGAACGGGCCCTAGGACGGAACACCCATGTGCAGAAGGAGGGGGAAAGAACAGAATCCATGCTAGTGGCCACTTAAGTCACCTCGAGCTGGTGCCCAGAGCCCGCGCCCTGGGTGCCCTGGCAGTAGACTGGGGCCTCTGGGGCCCCCGGGGTGGGCTCTGCCCTCAGATATGCAGGCGAAGGGGGAAGTCGGGACTGACTTTAGTTACAGAAGTTTGCTCTGGTTGTCAAAGCTCTGGGCTACCTGTAGCCAGGACGCCATGCGTGCCCTCACCCACGCCTAGCGCGGTGCGTGTGGGCAGCGTGCCAACAGAGGGGCTGAGCGTGGGTTTGGGCTGCACCCCCTGCACCCCAACACTGCATCTGTGTGAGCTGTGCCTCCCCCAGGGCGGATGCAGAATGGGGCTCCTGTCAAGTTCTTTCAGCTCCAGCTGGAAAAGTTCTCCTTTGGACAGCTGAGCCCTTGGGCTGGGTTGGCTCCTCCAGGGCAGGGCTCTCTCAGAGATGCTGACCCATCTTCTGAGCCAATCAGATCTGCATCCTCAGTGGAAACCAAGCTGACAGCTGGCTCCTGCTGCAGCCCAGCCTCCTGCTCCTATTTGTAAAGCTTCTATTTGTAAAGGTGCTGCGCCTGCTCCTGGCTGCTCCGTAACAAGTCTTGGATGTTGCCTATGAGCTGCTCCACACCAAAGCACCCTAGGATGAGCCCCGGCTGCACCCCAGAACCTGGAATGTGGTTTAACTTAATAAAATAAGTTTCCCAATATGCTATTGATAACCAGTTGTCCCCTAGGCCTGAGTGTTTCTAAGCACTTGGGGCAAACGACAAATACCCAGCTCCCCAGGTCCCAGAGCAGCTCCTCATTCTTAGAAGTCACTGGATCCACCTCCTGGTTGTTCTGTAAAAGAATATGCAAGCCACGGGAGGCAAGCGGAAGGAGCTGTTTGCCAGATGCGCTCACTTAAGGAGTCCATCGATTTAAAAATTCAGATGGATGCATTGGAAGCTGGTTCCCGACAGCAGAATGGAATTCTCCCCAGTCCCACTGAGTTAAGCATCAAGTTACATATCTTTCCCAGCAGCATGGACACTCCCAATAAAGCCAGCTTTGTGCGGGGAACGCAGCTGGTGGGAGCTCCTTGATCCAGGTGCCCGTCTCAGCTCCCTAGGAGATAAATACAAGCCCCAGGACGTGCCACCTCCCTCTTCCTCCTGTGTCAGCTGTGCCCCTCCTCCCGAGCACCCCAGCCACCCCTCTAGGCAAGTCTGAGCAGCCCAGTCAGGCCCTGCCGGGCGCTCTAGGCCACTGAGGCCATGCAAAGCCCATCTCGTTCCCTCACGTCCTCTTCCTGGTGCACAGTAAGTGCTCAAGAAACATTTCCCAACAAACAGTTGCCTTTCACGTACCAGGTACTGGAAAATATCTTTCATAAGTGATTTTTTTTTTAGAAGTTGTATTTTTAAGCCTAACAGATCTTGGAGGGGGAAATGCTATTATTTGCATTTTGTAGATGAGGGTACTGCCAGGATTTGAATTCATTTCTCCTCGCACCAAGTCTGGGGCTCTCTTACATCACACTGGCAACGTCCCTGCTCTGTTTACCTGAAGAGCTTGCAGACAGAGGCTCCTGCCTTCTGTGGCTCGGGGGAGCCTGACGGACCACTGCCCTTCCGGATGCAGCACGATGGGAGCGGAGCCTCTCCCCCGGAGGGCAGTTGGGCCTGGCTCGGGCGCTTGCAGGGCACCTTCCAGTTCAGGGGCTCCCAGGCCCTGCTCTCTCCCGGACTCCCTTCCTGCTCCGCACAGGGAGGGGTGAAGAACACCGGGTGGGGAAGGTGTGTTTCGGATGGAGCTTCCTGAGGGGCCGGGCAGCGAGCACGGAGAGGGGCAGACACATGGGTTTTGGATCCTGGTTCTGTCCATCCTCAGCAAGCGATGGCATCTCGCAGAACCGCAGTTTCCCGTTGGTAGAATAAAGACAACTGCCACTTACTTCCCAGGGTGGTTGGGAGTCAAATGAGGTGATGTGCAAGTGCTGGAAAAACACATCTCAGTGGAGACGTGGAGTTGCAGGGCACTGGCAGCGAGGCCAGGTCCACCGTGGGTTTCCTACCATGCGAGCAAACACTGGGTTAATCCAGGCCCCTAAGAGAGACTGAGTCCTTCTCGAGCGAGAGGCTCTAGCTCCATCCAATGCAGGACATCTTTCCAAAGCCTGGGGGTTTTGGGGTGACCGCAGTCAACTGCTAGACCTCTGTGGTTATCCAGAGAGGGCGGAGGGGCGGCTCAGCGGAATGCCTTTTTTTTCCTTTCAGCAAGTCCTCCGCCTGCTGTTCTTGCCCAGAGAAAGCATCTTCAGATCAGCCCAGGGTGACAGGGCCTCCCACTCAGCCAGCAGAGCCCAGCCCTCACGGTCCCGCCTGGAGCGGTCCGCGGGAGCCCAGCAGGGTGACGTCCACGTGCGGCCTCCGTGGGGCCTCGGAATTTGGATTTGCCACCACGGAGGCACCGTGTGCCTTGCTGAGAGTTGCAAGCACTGCCGTCGGCGAGTGGTCCCAAGCCTCAGGTGTCAGGACAGAAACGGCCTCCTCTCCCCGGGCCCTGGAACAGCATCACCAGCTGAGCTGCCGTGTAGGAGCGCTCTGTGGCCCAGAACTGGGCCCGGCTCACCCGTGGCAGCCTGGTGCTTGTTAGTCGTGTGGTCTGCACAGGTTTTTTGTTTTCCCCCCCAGCAACTGGAGGGAGCAGGGACAGAATTTCTTCCAGTGGCCCCTTAACCCACAGCACAATGTGGAGCATAAGGGGGAGCCCAGTAAACGTGGACTGAACCATGGACCGTCACAGCACAGGGTAATTCCTTGGTTCTAATTCCACGCCCCAACTTTCTGGATGATAGTTTCCTCCGGGGACATCTGACAACGTCTGGAGACATTTTTGATGATCACGACTGGAGGGAGGCCACTGCTTCTAGTGAGAGGAGGTCAGGGATGCTGCCAACATCCTCCAAAGCACGGGCACAGCGCGGCCCCACAGTCAGGGATTACCTGGCCCCAAATGTCGACAGTGCTGAGGAACAGAAGCCCTGGGTTAGAGGTAAAGAGAACAGTATGTTTAAAGTCATCGAGTTGTTCACGGGTCTGGACGGTGTGACGGGTCGTTCATGGGTCATTCAGGTGTGAAGCAGATGTGGAGTTAATGAAGGTCCCAGCAGGAGGTGAGGCTGGAAAGGTAGGCTGGAGCCAGAGAAAGGTCTTGTGCACCAAATGACGAGGCTTTGCCCCACAGACAACAAAGGCTTCCTGGGTTGGCTGAAGGGCCGGACTGAACCAAGTTCCCACCCGGTGCTCTATCTACCGTACCCCGTGCTGCTTTGTTAGACAAGACAAGAAGAGATGCTTGGAAAGCAGAATGACAGCCACCCAGGCACTTTCAGTAAGTCCCTTTCTAATCACCTGCGAGCCTATCAAACGACACGAATACTTCCATCATTGCTCAACCCACCACACCATGTTGTAACGACTTACGTATTAATCAGTTTTTCTGTTAGATTGTAAGCTCTCTGAGGACAGGAATCACACTTAGTTATCCTGGTATCCCAACACCATCCATGACGCCTGGAGTTCATAGGAACATCGGGCTTGGTG
Organism: Camelus dromedarius; assembly: GCF_036321535.1. Classification (NCBI taxonomy): domain Eukaryota; kingdom Metazoa; phylum Chordata; class Mammalia; order Artiodactyla; family Camelidae; genus Camelus; species Camelus dromedarius. Next base: position 15,219,683 of record NC_087469.1, read on the forward strand.
GTTGAATAAATGAGGCAAAAGGGGCGGGGGGGTAAGTCTGTGCACCGCACAGTTGTAAGGACTGTGATGGGCTCCCTTCCTCCTGTTTTCTTTTTTTTTTAAATATAAGAAATACATCCTCATTGTACAAATAAATGAAAACAAACAAACAAACAATAAACAACAGACAGTCTAAAAGAAGAAAGTAAAAATTATCCCACCCTATGATTCACTACTCCGTGACAAATACACTTAACATTTCAGTAGACACCACGCCGCCCTTTCTAGGATTACATATTCATGAGATTCCCATGCACATATTTTTATTTTTAATTAAAATGGGATCATACTATATATGTTGTTCTGTAGCTTGCTTCTTCACTTAAAAATATATTAGAAACGAGTGCAAGGCGATGCCAGGGGATTTGTCTTAAGGTTGTGTTTGCATAGCAATCACCCGTTTTTATTTAGACTGCATCTTTGAAGAGGGGCTAAATCTGTGTGAACATCTTTCTATGTCCACGAATATACCCCCACCCGACGGCATTGAAAGTCAACGTGACTGTACGCTTGTGCTATGATGTATTAAACCAGGCCTCAATTGTTGCGATTTGTATCACTTTTAGATTTTTGCTATGACAACAATGCTGTGATAAATATCCTTTTAGCTAAATTTTTGCACACATCCCTAGTTTTCCCTTAGTTTGAGTTTCTAGACTAGAAATGGCTGTAAGCAAAACTGCGTACTTTACAGCTTTTGAGAAGTATGACCATGCTGGTTTGCAGAAAGGTTGTACCGATACACGTTACTACACGGGGCGTCTGGAGAGGGCCACGTTAGCTCTTTTTGAACAAAAGCTATCACGTAGTCCACGTAAACACCAAGACAAGCTATTTCAACTCCATTCAAGGACCCCTCGATATCATTTCAGTGTAGAAGAACTGTCACGCAGGAGCTTAAGGTCTACCAGATGTACACGTGCGGTTTTGGTGTGGTGAGCTCTGCAGTTACGTATGTGCCTCTGAACACGCACACGAGGTCACGTGTATGAAGCCATTGAGCCCAGCGCCTAGGACACAGCAGAAACTCAGCCAGTGCTCCTGCCACCTTTGCTGATGATTTTCTGCTCTGGGTACAGCCTTTCTCATCTCTTATCTGCGTGGTCATCTCCGGCACCTGTCTGGCAAACCTATAAGCTGATCTATACATGTGCCAGAGTGATTTACCAAATGCAAGATGGACCATGTTATTCCTTTGCTTAAATGTCTTCAGGGGCTCCCCACTGTCCACACCCTGAAGTCTGGATCCTTGGTAGGACTTAGAATTCTCCATGACCTGCCCCTAAGACCTGGAAGCTTTATGTCCCATGGGTCTCCCACCCTCGCCCATGTCCCAGCCATGCTGTACCAGTAGGTCTCCTAACAGGATTCAGCCCTTTATTCCCCTGTGATGGGGAACAGGGCTATTCTTTCTCCCTAAAACACATTTTCCCTTTCCTACCTTGTTTGTCTGCAGAATTGTCTCCTGGGAAACCTGTGTTAACCCTCTTTCTCCCTGCCCCACCCAAGCAATGCTATCCTTTCTGTAGTCCCAGAAAATCTTGCCCAAACACTATTTATAATGTCTCCCTTTGTACTGTAATTATTATTTTCATGTGTGTCTCCCCAACTAGACTGTTTAGAATCAGAACCTTATTTTATCTCCAGATCCTAAACGTCTTACACCAAGCTTAGCCCACAGTAGGTGTTTCATAAATGCTTTTTGAATTAATGTATGAATGAAATGAGAATGTCTTATTCTTTTTTATTTCCTTCCTCCCATCCGTCCATCTACAGGGCTCCATCCATAATAGTCACCGAGGAAGCAAATTAGAGTCATAACGTCCTCTCCTATTCAGATTAGTTTCATGAACTAATGGCATGCGGTCCAACTCCCTTCCTAGGATCAAGCAGAATTGAGTGAGCCAAGTGCTCTGCTGCCACCTGAACCTGCAGGAGGAGACGCAGAGCTGGCAGGGATGGAGAGGACAAGTTCTAGGTCTGTCACCAGAGGCAGAGCTGCAGGGGGAGCTGGGCTGAGCCTGGCTTCACGCACTGGTGGGAAGCCCCAGGTTGTGTGTGGAAGAAGGGACTGAACTTCTGAGACCAGAAACAGGAGTCACAGTGAAGGGAAGAGATAGGAAAGGAGTTAGGAGAGGGAAGGTGGGCAGGAAGCACAGACAGACACAGGCAGGGAGGGATTCAGATCCAGAGGAAAACAGGAAGAGATGGCGGACGAGAAGGGAGGAAAGGAGGAAGCCACACAGCCCCAGGCTAGCGGGGGTGTGTGCTGCGGTTGTGTAAGAACAGCGTCTTCTGCTGAAAACCCTTGAGAAGTGATGAGCAGGACTGAGCCTTCGCTTTTTACTCAATGTAATTAATTACTTTGTGGCTTTAAATAAAAACCAGCTATTCGTGGGGCAGCCTGACAGGGTTTCTTTTAACTTAATGTTTGCTGAACCATCCTTTCTATCTCACTTACCTGATGTGGAACATATGCTGGGATCAGAATGACAGAGAATAAATCACCAGATTTGCTTGGCTTCTTTGAAAAATGAATTTTGGGGCTGAGATTTCTCATCAGTATATATCTTCCCCGAGCAGCCTCCTGACAGGGCATCCAGCTTGGGGGTGTCCTGTGCAGAGGTATATGGGTTCCCAGAAGTGCCCAGATGCCCACATCTGTGACATATCCATCATCTCAGGATGCAGGCCAGGCCACCTGTGCTCGGCTGGCAGGTGTTTCCATGGTGAGATTTGATAGCCTGCTGAAACCGCGAGCATAGGATACAACTGTGGCCTTTGCATATATTCTACAGATACGTATGGAGCTTTGCATATGCATCTGAAACACGGTACAGCAGGGAGGCTGAGTCGTCATGGTGTTCACATGAGGGCTTTAGGCCAGAAACCCGGGGGTGACGTCTGCATCCTAGCTTTGCTACTGGTGGCTATGAGTTTGCCTCAGTCTCCTCATCTGTAGAATGGGGATGAAGCAGTCTTACAGCTTGGTTTGTTGAGTTCAAATGTTAGTCATCCTCTCCCCACTCCCCACCCTTTCCGATTCTCACTGTCGGGTGTCAATAGGCTATACAGTTCCGGCACAAAGCCTGTCTATTTCAGATGCGAAATCGAAGTTCCTTTCCCCTCCCAAGAGGCTGCAAGAGCTCCAAGCCTCTGGGTGGAACAGAAGGAGGATTTGGGAGCCATTTTTAACTCCAGGTGTTTTGGATCAGGGTGAAAGGGGGGCGGTGGCAGTGGGGTGATGCTTCCCCAGGGCCTAGCCTACACCTGCTATACTCTCTAACTATGCTGGCACTTTGGCTCCTGACCTTTCAATTTACTGTCTGTGTGATGTTGGACAAATCATCTAATCTCTCTGGGCTTGGTTTTCTCATCTTTACAATGGGGAGGTGAGCTGTACTGGAGATCTTTTAAAGTTTTTCCTAGCATTCCTTTTCAGATGATAAAAGTCATGTACACTCACTATAGAAAGCTTGGGAAATACATCAAAATATAAACAAGGGAATTAAAAACCTCCATTATTCCACCACTCAGAGAAAACCATGGTTAATATTTTGGTGTATTCTGCTTTCCCTGCGCATAGTGTATTGCAGAGTGAAATGGAACAATTTTGTAACACGCACTTCCTCCCCCTTAATGTTAAATTATCATACGCTTTCTCCCTGTGTCATTAAAAAATTATTTGGACCTCATTTTTAAGGTTTCCTCTGACACTAAAATTCTATGAAGAATGGGGCTCATCTCCTTTCCTAATAAAAACATTTGTTCTCCCACAGCAGCAGAAATCACATGGAGGAAGGTGCCCTTGAACAGGGCCTTACAGATATCTTTGGTCCATGCATCATGCAAGAACAGCAGAGGGCTCCGTGGACCACCTGGCCCATTCATGTCCACCTGCCGCCTTAGCTCTGGGGAACAAGTGGCCCGTCCACGTCCCCCTGCCGCCTTAGCTCTGGGGAACAAGAGGAAACTGTGGACTTGCTTCTGCTGGTGAGTCATCGACAAATGATGGAGCTTTTAAAAAAATTAAATATCATCATGAATTTGACCTTGTGTGTTGGGAGAAAAAGGCTACCTATACAACTGATTTCAGGGGAGGGGCTAAAAACATTTCCTAAAATGCCCATTCTGGAACCACAATGCTGTACAACAGAAATTAACACAACGTTGTAAACGGGCTATACTTCAATAAAAAAAAAAATGTCCTTTCCTTTCTCCCTGGTTACAAATATTCAAAACCCCTTAATCGTAAAATAAGACCTTTTGTTACAAAGGTAAGATTTAAAATAAAATTGCTTTGGGGAAAGTTAACACACTGACCAAAACTCACACAAAGATTAAGGCAGAGGCAGCGCTATGTGGTCGGCGTATGGTTTCCTTTCCTGGCTCACAGGGAGACTTCCGCTGCCCCAGCCTTCCTAGAAAGTAGCTTAAGGCCAAGAGACAGTCCTTCCACTGGCATGTGGGCAGTCGGGATGTAAGTGACTGCCAGGCCTGGGTCTTTAAAACGTCCTGCATGAGCTTTCAGCTCTCTCCTCCCCTCTGGTCCCCACTTTGGAGGCCACAAGTTCAAGATGATAAAGCTGAGAGCGGAGGAGGGCCACCCGAGCGGCATCAGAATCTGTTGTGAATAAGAAATAAAGCTTTGTTGTGCTAAGCAGACCTGAGATGCTGCCTTTCATTTGTTCCGGCGGCTAAGCCTAGCTTATTCTGACTGGTACCGAGAAATAAGTAACGGTAACGGATCCTTTTGAGAGACAAGGTTGGTTTTGGAGAAGACAAGGCGGGGAGTGCAGAGGTTGCAGGCCCTTACACCTGGCTGGCAGGAAGCTCAGCTTGGAGGCGATGCAGGGATGCCAGCAGCCCAGATGGTGGTGCCTTTTGTGTGAATTATGAAAGGAATCTCCAGGTTAACCATTCTGATATGCTCTACATGTAGACTGGAGTCGAACAATTAAGGGAACGGATGGCGGATGGTGGGTGCCAGATAACTCACTGTTGGGGTGGGAGGTTACAGATAAGTAAAAGGAGGCAGCTGGAATGTGGCAATGGATTAGAGTTGGATAGAGCTTGATACAGATGGTTACATATGGAATTATTTATCGACACGTGTGTATGTGAGGGTTAGTGTGCACACGTATATTTCCTTCCTTCGTCTTCTGAAAGGGCCCAGAAGCAACAACACTCCAGTAGCAACAAGCACATTTAGCATCCAGATTTTGGTTTCTAATGCCACTCTCTCATAAAAGGAACCAGGGCTCCTTGAAGAAACAGCTGATTTTAGGACTGGGGTTATAATGTGGATATGGTATGGACTCGTACATAAATGACTGAATAAATAAGCAAAACAAATAAATAAAGGAGGATAGATAAATCTCCAATGCAAAGGAATTCCAAATAATTTGTGTAGATACTCTGCCCTTGAGCTGGGGGAGCATAGCTCCCCACCCCTTACATGTGGGCTGCACACAGTGATGTCCTTCTAAAGCAACATGAAAAGTGGGAACAAAAGAGTAACTTCCCAGTGGAGGACCTGACACTCACGACCGCAGCCAGGTGATCAAAGCTAACCTCAGCAGTGACAAGCCGTGACATGACGAATGTGGCCCTTTACCTTTGCGGTCTCCCCCAGACCCATGACCCCAGTCTAATCGCGAGAAAACATCGGACAAATTCCAACCGGGGGACCTGCTACAAGATGCCTGACCAGTACTCCTCAAAACTGTCAAGGTCATCAAAGAACCGCACAAAATCTGAGAAACTGGCATGGTCAGGAGCAGCCCAAGGAGACAAAACTACCAAATGTCGTGTGGCATCCGGGATGGGGTCCTTGGACAGAAAAAAGACAGAAAGTAAAACCTTAGAAGCTCTAAATGAAGTATGGAATGGAGTTAATAATAATGTATCAATATTGATTCCTTAATTAGAACAACTGCACCACAATCATGTAAGATGTTAACGACAGAGGAAACTGGATGGGGGGTATGTAGGAACTCTGTTACATGTTGCAATTTTTCTGTAACTTTAAAACTGTTCTCAAATAAAAGGTTCATTTAAAAGATGATACTCTAAGAATAAAAATATTAACTGGACATAGCCTTATGCTAGGGTATATAAACTGGACAGTAGGTAGGAGGCTGAGTGTCAGTCTTAACCTACTTGCCAAGCCCTCCCTCCCCATTCACCAACCCCCAGGCTCCCCAAGCCAGGTGCTCTTGTGCAGTGGACAACCTGCACATGCGGTGTGGCAGTCCTGAAGTCAGAATTACCCTCTTGCACGATTTTGCTTGGAGCTTGTCTTGCCTCTGAACGTAGTATTAATTTGTACTAGAGACAAAAGAATCGTCAGTTGCATCATAAATGGGTGTTTGACAGAGGATCACCTATGAGTTTGCAGGAGAAACCTCATGAGCCACATTGGCCAATGGATTTGTCTTCAAGAAGCACTGCCTTCCAAGCCTGGACAACTCTGGCTCTGGTTTTCTACCTGTTGGGAGGTTTTGCCAGACATTTCAAGGGAGATGAGGATCTCACAGGGAAGTCGGTCTCAATTACATTTTGCCCACAGAAACAAGTAGAGGGAGACTCTTATCCCAAACTCCTCTGAACCCCGATGGGGGCAAAGAGTTGTGGAAGGTGTAGGGGGTGGCGGGGTGGGGGTAGAAACGAGCGGAATCCATCCAGAGCTTTGCCCTCAGAGAGTTGTTTTTCATTATTTACGTGTGAACTGGTGACAGCTAGCCAGGTGGCTCTCTGTAAGGAAATGTCTTATTGCAGCAGAAACAATCATTTTGAGTTATGCAAGTCTGACATTAATTTTCTGCTTTTCACCCCAACCAAGAAATGCACTGACATGCTTCTTCCAAGGCTGCCCTCACTGCTGGCGTGGTCAGAGACCCCCTGTTTGTCCCTTCCTTGTCCACCAAGGGCCCTGCGGTGTGAAATGCTCCAGGGAATGAGAATGGCCTTCTCAAAGGACCTTTCCTCTAAGTGGCAAGGTAGCCCAGACTGTCACCATACTGCTGCAACACCTGGGCCATTCGTCCCCCTACAAACACAGAAACAGCTCTGCAGACTAAACAAGCCTGTAGAATATAGTTAGACTGAGATAAGGATTAGAAAGCAATTTGGCAGTGCATATCAGCAGTCAAAAATATGTTCATACTCTTTGACTCAGTAATCCCACTTTTGTAAATCTGTTCTAAGAAGATAGTTCTAAACACCAAGACATCATAAGTGTAATAACAGAAACAGCCCAAATATTCAGCAGTTGAGATGTGGTTAAATAAATTATGGTTCGTAGGTTTGACGGAATATTATGGAATCCGAAAAACGATCACTTATGAGAATTATATAATGTGGAAATTGTGTATGATAACTAGGCTCAGAGAAAAAAAAAAGGGGAGACAGAAGATATAAGCAAAGATAATCACTACTATGGTAAAATATGCGTAAGAAAAAGGCTCAAAGGAAACTCACCGAAGTGCTAATAGAGCTTGTATTAGACTGGTGGGATCTGGGTTGATTCTTTTTTCTTTTCTCTAGTTTCCAAATTTTCTGTGATATGGTAATATTACACCACAATGGAAGAGATTATTTTAAACCTATGTCTAGTCCTGTCCCCCGGTGCATATGAGTAGTAGAACGGGGTTCCATAGTATGTGTAAAAAGACAGTAATGGCCATCAGTAATAAAAGAACATTAATAAAAATGAATAATGAATTTGTAAAAGGAGACACAGCCTGGGAAAAAAATGGTGTGATGATTTCGGACACACTGACTTCCTCCAGGACCAGTCTGGGGGGACTTTTTCTCATCAAGGTGATTGGTGTTTTGCCAATCTAGACGGACAGTGGGGAGGGAGCTGGCCGACTCCAGGCTTGCTCGCAGCTCACAGTGGAGCAGCCACCGAGCAAATGTCTCGTCCACCCGGGAGCCAAAGCTTCCCTCCCGGGGCTCGCTGGGCCGACGCAAGGGAGCACTAGCTGGGCCAGTCCTGCTTGCAGGACACCTTGGATGAAGCCCTCATTGATTTCCTAACTGGGCCGGAGCCCCTGGACAGGCAGCCAGTAGTGAAGGCCAGTATGAAAGAGGACAGGGAGTGGAGCTGGTCTTTCCGGATGAGCAATCAGTGGTGGCAGGAGCAGCAGGGGTCTGAGGAAGAGGCAGTGGCTCTCTCTGCATCCCCTCATCTGCAGTTAGAGGCAATCTTGGCTGATGGAGCATGGTGGGTTTCGGGTATTTGCCTGCATGATAGCAGGGGAAGGGGCAGCTCGGGGGGCCAGTTAGGTTATCAGTGAAAAGATGGGCCAGATGTAATTTAGCTGAGCCAGGGGCCCACCCACTGGAGGGAACAACTGATGTAATGAATGACAGAATGATGAAATGATGGGGCCAATCAACCCCCAGGGGGATGGGTTTCGTCATTCCCGATGTACATGGTCTCAGCATCCTCTTTGATTTGCAATGTGTTGACCACAAGGAAGCAGCCCGCTTTATGTTCAAGGAGTTTCCGCAACTAATTGTATCACACGGGCCGGCGGCCCCACGGTGGTGTCTGTTACTCACATAACTTAAACCCTTGCCAAATGCTGAGAACAATAAACTCAAACCAACCCGATCCAAATCAACATAAACACGCCCAAACACACAACAGGACTTTCCACCACACTGTTTTCCTTCCTATTGAGAAAGAAGGGAGACCCAACTTCCACATCTTCTTTTCATGTTGCTCACTAGAGGAAAAAAAAAAAAGACTGGTCCTTTTTTATTTGCCTGGAAAGATAAATTGTTAATGACTGTAAGTGTTCTTTCAGCACCTTAGTTTGGCGGAAGAGATGGTACCGCTTGGACAGCCAGTTTCAGGAACACAATACTTGGTTCTTGTTATTTCTTCTCCTTTTCACCACCCAGTGAAGCACAGATGCTCTCCGCCTGGGCTTTTGTTCTAAGCCTGCCGTCCCGTCAGCCAGCGGAGACAGCTTGTCTTAGAAGGAAACACTCCTGATGAACTGGCTTCACTGGATTGTCTTCCAACAATGCAAGCAGGTTTATTCTGACACCTCAGCTCTTCACCCTACTTCCTCTCGGCATTCATCCAGTTTTATTTATTTATTAACTATCTACCATGTGCCAGGGACTCTTTCTCTTTCATCCTTTCAGTGATCCTGTGATGTAGCTGCTCATATTACAACCATCGTTATCCCCATTTCACAGATGGGAAAATGGAAGCACTGAGAGGTCAAGACTTGACGCAGCTGATACACGATGACCTCGGCAGCCTGGCTCCAGAGCCCGGGCTCTCAGCCACGATGCTATTCTGCCTCCCCTGACAACTGCTAGACACTGTGGGCGTGAGAGAGCAGGGGACGGAGTTGGGGGCGGGGAAGAGATGAGAGGGGCTCAGTCCCTGCCCTCACAATCTGGGAGGAAATCATTTCTAACCATTTCTCTTTCGTTCCTATGGACACGGCCTCCCAGGGCTGCAGGTCCAAGTTCTTTGGCATTCATCTTGGTCTCACTGGCTTTCCATGCCCTTGGCTTTGACAGTGAGACAGGGACGGGTTCCCTTCCTGGCCTCCCCCGTCCGTTTCCGACCGGTAGTTCTGCAGCGTGCACACGCCGCTGTGGAAGAGGCACAAGGGAGCAGGCAGCACAGCCGCCTCCCGGGGGTGTGGGGGTGCGGGGGGGGCCTGGGGGTCACGCTTACTTTGGAGAGGCGTGCACAACGTAGCCTGCACGATGCTTTGGGTAAGAGTCAGCTTTAGCCTCACCAGACCCATGGTCCCCACCTCTCCACCTTACTGACCACAAAGGCCTTACGATCTGACTGTTTTGATCTGGAGACAGTCAGAGTTCAATCTGGAGTCGTCCAGGCAGCTGCACGTTGTGTCATCAGCGTCATAGGAAAAGGAGGGAGAAAAAAATGGGCTGTTTTGTAGATTTCGGTTCCTCCATCATGACTTCGATTTGTAGAAAATCAGAATTCTAAATAACTGTCACCATCAAAGTGTGACAGCTATTCAGCCCCCTGTGCGGCAATCCAAGCTGCTTTCTTTGCCCCGATGATTGGTTGTGTCCCTTCCTTTGCACGCCACGTCCTGTGACTGTCTCTGTCATGTAATGAGGCTGTAATACGGGGTGTTCATCTCCCCCTTGTGACCACGAGCCCTTTAGGCGCAAAAAGCACTCTTCATCCCCTTTGCATTTCTAGTGCTTACTAGCCTGGGCATACAGTAGGCACTTAATGTAGGTTTGTTAAATGTTGATGACTCTCAATAGTTTATGGAGAATCTAGACATTGCCACAACCACACCCACAACCCCATCACATCTGCATCCATCTTTCCCTTCTTCCGTCCTCTTGTGTTTACAGTCTCTCCTGACAGATGCCAACCCTTCACCACGTTCTTTGCATCTACCTCCTTCTTTCTTCTTAAGGACTCCTCAGCTCTCTCCTCTTTTTCTTGCATCCTGAAGCTCCTTCTCTCTCCCCTGGATCATCCCCATTAGGCAAAAAGCAAGCAAACCCATATTCAGTTACCACCCGCTCTTGAAATCCCCCTTAGACCCTACAGCTGACTCCGGCGGTCCGCCCCTTTCTCTGCATTCTTCTCCAGAAAACATCTGGAAGAAGCTGTCCACACACAGTAGGTGCACCTCACCTCCTCCCATTCACTCTTGAGCTGACCTTTTCTGGTTTCTACCCTACGGTTACAAAAACTTGTCTTGTCAAAACCAATGCCAAGTCTTGGGGTCTATCTGCCCTTTGTCTCCGTCCTCTTTGAGCTGCAGGAAACATTGAACGTGGTTGCCTGCTCCCAACTTCCCCTCAGCCTGGGTGATGGGCACTCTGCTGTTCCCGCCCATCCCTCTCTTTCCGCTTCTTCTCAGCCTCCCTGGCAGTTTCCCATTCCCTAAACATGGGGCCCTGACCTTGACCTCTCCTTTCCTTGCTGTACTCTCTTTAATAATCCCATCAGTTCCATCATATATGGTGGACAATTCCCATATCTGTATCTCCAGCCCAAACTTTTCCATTGCATCCAACTCCCTTAAATGTCTCAAAGGCACTTCAAAGGGCCCCTGTTCCAAATCAACCTTTTTAATCACATGGCTCCCCTGCAGCCACATCCTTTTCTCATCTTCTTTATCTTCATAGTTAAAATCTCTGTCTACCTAGTTGCCCAGGCTGGAATCTGAGCCCCATCTCTAATTCCCCTCACCCACTCTGCCTGGGTGGTCCTCTCAGTGGCCAACCCAGGGGGTCACTTGTCTCTCTTCTCCCAATCTGAGATGGCCAGGCATTGCGCTGGGTCCTGGGCAGAGACTAACAGAGGAAACAGTCTTGGTCCACATGCTCGGGAAATGGACTAAAGAATGAGTGAACAGTAAAAGATTCCCCGTCAAAAGTTGTGGCTTCAAGTCCTCATGGAAAGGGGCTCATTCCTGATGTGTCCAGTGCCATTGATCAGAGAATTAAATTTTGTAAAGACTCAGTTTATTGATCTATAAAGTGAGACGAGTAAGCAGCTAACTCATGGGGTTATTGCAAAGATGCAGCGTGCATAACACCTAGCGTATCGTTAGTGCTCAGTTCAGGCTTAACTGGAAAAACACACTATAATACAAATGACCCAACCATTTGATCAATTATGTTTTCTGATTGTTTTCAGCGTGTGTTACACTCAGCCTGCGGTAAACCTAAACAGCATATGAACAAATATTCGTTTGTTAAATGACGGGCACACATCACCGCCAGTGAGTCAGAGGAAGGAGTGATGTCAGCCCCGCCCCAGGTGTGGTGAGAACAGTGCTGGCTCGGACGTGGGTCAGGGCGTTCTTCTGCCATCCCTGCCCCCGTCTCCACCACTGGCCCAGGCTTTGCCGCTGTCTCCTGTTCCTGCTTCTGCTCCTGGAGGAGCAAATGATGGATGGAAACACCATAAACAAGAACAATGCCTATTGTGCTCCGCTTAGAAACGGCCTGTGTTCTTTTAAAAATTATGAATAAAATAATATACTGACTAAATTGGGTGGTGTGGGGGATTTGCATATGAGAATGCAAATGAAAATGAGGTCACCTGTTAGGTTTGGGAGGAAAAAAAAAAAGAGTGGTTTTCGGGATGGCCTTTTTCTACCGCTAGGATGGTGAGAGGAAAACCATCTTTGGGAACAAAAGATCAGAAATTGCCTTCTGCGCACTGTCTGCTTCAGAAGAAAGGTCTGTGTTTGGGAAACCTCTTACGGAGGAAAGAGTGCACTTTTGGGGGGCCTGTACAGATAATTTGGTTGTTATTTTTTGACCTGATGAAATGGGAAATAGTTGAGGTATTAAATCCTGAAGGAAGGGGCAGAGAGTGTTAGGATAAAAATCGAATTCATCGTCCCTGGCCTGGGCCTAATGCAGGCAGCTGCCATCTCACCAGACTTCTGCTCACAGGAGTTTCCTCTGGGCCTCAGCTCGTGGGAAATGAGAGCCTGGCCACTCTGATGTTTATGGGGTTTGCAGAAAATCGTACCTATCATGCAGATCTATTTCCTTTTCTCATCCTTCTTTCAAAAGAAAAAAAAAAACGATTTTCTAGGGCACTTATGAAACAGAATGACTAAAGAGAGGAGGGGTCTGCAAAGGGGTCTGAGAGCAGTTTCTGAGTCAATGGCAAGGCTGTGGTCCTGACCCAGCCAACCCCACCCTTCCTCTGTCGGGCTGAGGGAGGGTTGCCTTTGTCCTTTCAAACGTTCCTCAGTTCCCTGGGATACGAATGCTGAGTCAGGGGTGTGATGAGTTAGCCAGAGGGTGAAGGAGAAAAAGAGAAGAAGGGGCAGGAATAGCGAGGTAGACCAGACGTCACCAGGAGCTCAGCAGAAGGCTCGTGGCAGCACCAGCTGGACACCTTGGCTCGCCGACACTGACCCTCACACGCGGATCAGTGCGAGGCCAGCGTGAGCACTTCCCAGGAGGACGATAGGGAGCAGCTGCAGGAAGAGGGCACAACTTGAGAGACTAAACAAGTTCACCCAAAGAAACAGAATTAACTGAGGCACGTGTGTAAATTATTACCTTGGCCCAAGCGTACTGGAGTGAACCAAAAGCCCACTCGTGAGAAGTTCAGATAAGGAAGAGGCAGATAGGAGTAACGCTAGTTCTCTGCATATCTGAGCTCTGCAGTGAATAAATTTGCAATCCAAATACACGTGTTGCTTCTCTTCACTCTCAACCAGTACCTGGGTTTTAATAGGTACCTATTGAAAATCTGGAAAGTTATATAAAGGCATAAATGAATGCATTTCTAATAGTTGAGTTTCCAATGATAGGATGTGAGATATCTGAACAGGGTGAGAGCAGGGCTGGACTGAAACTTTTAAAGGGGACTAAGCACTGAAAATATTATAGTGTGCCTTCCTCTGCTATTTAAAAGTAAAAACAATTCTAAGACACAACATTATGGTAAGGAAGTCCAACGATGTTCCAATATTTCTCATGGCAGTCGGAGTTAAGTTTTTAAAACACTTAATATAAAATTTTATCCAAAACACGATTTGGGGACCCTTAGGACATGTTCATTCTGTCTCCTGGGTAAATAAACCCGGAAGAGCTAGAGCCTGCCAGCCTGGGTCTACAGTTCCCTCCTGGGTACCATCCCTTTGGCTGGTTCAGTGAGATAGAAGCAAGAGAACATGGACTTTGTCCTCAGAAGACTGGATTCCAGCCCCTGCTCTCATCACTTAGTGTATGATTTTGGGCTTTTCATATAATCTTTCTGAGTCTCAGTTTCCTCATCTATAAAATGGGGATAATAGAAGCTTCCTCACAGGGTGGGAACAAAGATCAAATGAGAGAACATGTATGAAAATGTCACGTGATGTTGGTTTGTATGGTTACATAAGTATTCGAACCTGGAACTTCCTGCAAGTACATTACAACCAAATGCCAACGAGGATGTGGACTGACGAGAACTCTCATTTGGTGCTGGTGGGAATGCAAAATGGTGCAGCCACTTTGCAAGACAGCGCGGTGGTTTCTTACAAACCTACACATACTCTTATCAGATGATCCAGGAGTTGTTCCCCTAGGCATTGACTGAAATGAGTTGAAAAATTATGTTCACACAAAAACCTGCACATACATGCATAAGGCAACTTTTTTCCCCTAATTCCCAAACACTGGAGTCAACCAAGATGTCTTTCCATAGGTGAATGAATAAACAAACTGTGGTACATCCAGACAATGGCGTATTATTCAGCAATAAAAAGAAATGAGCTATCAAGTCATGAAGACATGGAGGAAATTTAAATGTGTATTGCTTAGTGAAAGACGCTGATCTGAAAGGGTTGCGTATTATCCACACCCCCGGGACTTTAATTAATAAAAATATGTTAATACTGGATCATCAAGGGTAATAAACATACCACACAAATGCAAGATGTTAATAATAGGGGTGGGGAGAGTGTATGTGGGAGTGTCTGCACTTTCTGTTCAATTTTCCTGTAAATCTAAAACTGCTCTAAGAAATAAAGCCTATTTATTAAAAAAATTAATTACAGAGCTGCTTGAACCACTGGCTCTTCTTCCCTACCCGGTACCCACAGCGACACAGCTCTCCCACGCCGGCGCAGCCTCGTCAATGCCAGGCTCCTTCCCACCCCAGGTAAAGGCTCACGCAGGCGCTGGGAAAAGCATGAATCAAAAATGACAGCACATTTTTCATGCTGAACTATTACCTTGTCTGGTTATTCTGCTATTCATACCGCCAATAAGAAGGCACTTCGCTATCATGCTTGCATTTAATTTGTGATGTAGACTAACCTTTCACTGGGACACTTTTGCATCCGTGGGGGCACATAGGCTTTGTTTTATTTTTCTAATGCAATAAAGTTGGAATCCTGAACATACCCATCAGTCTCCAGAGGTGACTTGGGGAATTGTGGGGGGAGGGTAAGGCCTGACTGATTAAATGTTAAAATGGGGAACCAGAAAACCGAAAGATATGGCTAATGGGATAAAAAGAGAGAGGCTCAGTTGGTGGTGGTTCCCCGGCTTCTGGGTCCCAGCCCAGGCTGGCCCAGGGCATGACCTCGAAATTCCCCTTGGATGGAGGGACTTCATTCTGCAGTCCTGTCCTGCTGCACAGGGCTAGGGCATTGCTAAATCTAGTGGGAAGGAGGAGAGCCTTGGAGAGCCAGCCAGTCAGCATGGCTGGAGGAGGGCACATCACAAGCGTGGTGGCAGAGACGGCCTTCCCCTTAAGCAGACCAGGTTGCCTAAGTGGTGTGATTTGAAACGTCCCAATGTGTCTGCCACTGAGACCGAAATTCTCCTCCTTCCCACGTGAAGTGCCAAGCAGACACCCACTGGGTAATAGGGCACTTGAGATGCTGGTGTGGGATCCCCCTTGAGTTAAGTATCACCCTCTCTCTTGCTCGTTTTAAATGCTGATGCTCCCAAGCAGAGTTGCAGCTCCAAGTGCATGAGTGTCATGGCAGCAAAAGGCCTGCCTGTGAGTGGGGAAGATCCCCGAAACAGCATTTCTGGGGTGCAGGGACATATCAGGGCTGGGGCCAGAAAGGCTGGTACTATGCAGACCTCTGCACGTTTTCTGGGAGGGAAAAAATGATGCTTGGGAGAGAGGGGGAGAAAAAAAGCACCCTTCAGATTCCCTGAAGCCCACAGTTCAAGGCCACCTGCAATTAGCAAACCAGAACTCTGGGGTCTGAACCTCGGGTCACCAGATTTGGGGGATGCACCCTTGTGCAGGGGAACAGGAGCCTGGGCTCTGAATATCTAACCGATTTGGATGTAAGTCCTGCCTCTGCCACTCACTTAGCCTCTCTGAGACTCAGTTTCTCATCCCCATAAAATAGACGAATATTAAGCTTATTTCAGAGAGCTGTTGTGAGCATAAGACACATCAATTTCTTAGCACAGTATCTGGCCCAG
The DNA here is from genome assembly GCF_036321535.1 of Camelus dromedarius. Lineage (NCBI taxonomy): Eukaryota > Metazoa > Chordata > Mammalia > Artiodactyla > Camelidae > Camelus > Camelus dromedarius. The sequence goes on from NC_087469.1 coordinate 15,235,664, forward strand.
GGAAGGACTTGACACTGATAGTTTTGACGGCATGGCTGCTGTTGGTAGGAAGAATCTGCTGGTCAGTGTCTAGTGAGCCCCCGACTCCTGTGTGCAGAGCTGCCCCCTTCATCATCACCTGTGGAGCCAGCTCAGTCCCCCACTCCTCCCTGCTGGTCCCCCAAAGCCAGCCCTGATGGGCACTCGAGTTCTACTGGTGGCTTACTGTGGAGCTGAGACCTAATCCACGGCATCTGAGGCTCCTGAAGCGCTGCTGATGGGGCCATGGGAGCGTGAGCCTCAGCCTCCGAGCACAGTCAGCACTGGGCGGATGTATATGAGGAAAGCGCACAATCATATCGTTGAAAAGAATTGTCATTGTAATGGAAATCACTCCACCGAGCCTGCTTCCTGCATTCGCATTTTGTCCTTGTGAATCAGAAGCACCAGGAGCAACTTATTTCCAAACATCAACAATTTGGAATGGGAAGGAAAATGAAATCGTCACATCCTGACTCTCCTGAAGCAATTCATCTGTGTGTACACGCAAATCCTGCCGGCCGTGGACACTGAGAAGCAACGCATGGGCTTCTTCTGTGTTTTCCGCCTCCCCTGTGTGCCTGGCAAGGAGGAGGATGGGGATTATCTTGGAGCAGGTGGATTTCTGCTCCCCACTGTGAGAACTGATGACTGTGGAAGTGATGGCTCATTGCTCCCACCACAGCCAGGTGGAAAGGAAAGATTTCCCTGTGCTCTGGGGGGCCCCAGGCAGGTGTCTCTGCAGCCCCTCTCTGCTTTCCCAATTCAGGGGCCCCCGGGAGTGACTCCCAGGGCGGCCCCACTCTGGGACCCCAGGCACATGAGCCCTTTCTCTCTGAAAACACACGAATCTTCCGTGTCCGTCCCAGCCTGCTCCTTGACCAGAACCGCAGCGTAGTGCTTACTGGGATTCCCGACATGCTGACTGACGTCCCGGGATCCTCCCAGGGCTCAGGGTCCAGTGGCAGAAGAAACAGATGTGCTGGGTTCCACGGAAGCAGGGGTAACTAAAGAATTAGGAAAACCCTTTTGGGAAAGGGTTGCCATTTGCTGTTTCAATAAAAGAGTTGAAGAGCCCCTCATTAGCAGAAACAGAGGGTCTCCCAGCAGCCAGCCTCCCCCGGCGGACTTTGGGTTGAGCATCCTTGACAAGCACAGGCTGGCCTGGGGCGTGAGGGGGTGCAAGGGGGGCTTGCGGGAGCCGCGTACAGTCATTTTAACACTTGGAGCCTCTGAGTGTACCCTCCGGGCCTGACTTCCAGGTTCTGGTAGTCCTTTGGTTTCTGGGGCTCTGACTGGACGGTGGGCACGTCTTTAGGGGTCTCCTTAGAGAAATGGTGCAGAGGAACCTTAGCCCGAGAAACGGTTTCTGACCGAGGAGGCAAAGTGCTGTAAGCGGAAAGAGTATGGGTTTGGGGTCTGCAGGCTCTAAAGGCGGGTCCAGATCCCCAGCAGCTCTGTGATTTTAACCAAGCTGTGCCTCAGTCTCTCCATCTGTAAAATGGAGATCACACTGCGCCCTAGCACAAAGGGGTGCCTGTGAGGACTTACAAGCAGATGCTCGGTAAACTGCAAAGAGGGGTGTGTGTGTGTGTGTGTGTGTGTTTGTGTGTGTGTGTATGTGTGTGTGTGTATATGTGTGTATGTGTGTGTATATGTGTGTGTGCATGTGTGTGTATGTGTGTATGTATGTGTTTATGTGTGTATGTGTGTGTATGTATGTGTTTATGTGTGTGTGTATGTGTGTGTGTACGTGTGTATATGTATGTGTTTATGTGTGTATGTGTGTGTATGAGTGTGTGTGTGATGGAGAGGGGGAAACACTATATTAACAGCTCTTCCCAGATTTCTCTTGTTTAGGAATGGTTTTCCTTGGAAAAATAAGATGAAGAGGACTTGCAAGCAAAAGCGCTTCCCAGGAACGTGAGCCCAGGGGAACTAGCAGTTCAGCAGAAAATAAGAGGAGTATCTCGTGTTGTTCTGCAGAGAGAAGAGAGCCAGGAGGAAGGAAAGGGGTCAAGCGGGAGGAGAGCCAGTGAGATGGCAGAACCTTTTCCTTGTCCCTGGAAACCCTTCTGCCCCCAACTTTGAGAAACTTCCAGGAGAATGCAGGGAGGCTGTGAGCAATTTCTTCCGGGGACAGACCCACAGGAGCTGAGGCTGCCCTCCAGGGGCTGCAGCGCCAACAGCGCCCGGGGATGCTGGGGCTGAGTGCGAGAATGTGAGCTGCTGGGGGCCGCAGGGGCTTCAGATGATGGTCTCCCCTCTGCTGTTCTTTACGATGGCACGTTCCCAGGCTCCTCTCCAGGCCACGCATCAGAATCTCCGGAGGTGGGACTCCAAGCCCTGGAGTTACTTTGAAACTCCCCCAGGGATCCCAACGAGAGCCAGGGCTGAGGAGCATTTTAAACACTGCCCCAGGTCGCCTGTAACCAGATCTCAAAGGGCCGGGGTCCTGGCTGCATCCAGGGCACATCCCTTGTGCCCATGGGTTTGGCATCATTAAGAATTTCCCGGGAGATCTCAGGGAAGTGGTCTAGACTGACAGAAAACTAATTAAATTGGGCTATTTAGAATCTGACCCAAGTGGGACCGACAGCCTCTGTCTCTGTCTAAGGGAAACGTGGCCCATCCCTGTGTCCTCATTTGAGCTCTCAGCATTGCCTGAGCACCTGCTCCACCTTCTGGTCTGGGGAAAGCCAGGTTTCCACGATAAAGCAGGCGGCTGCACTAGGATGCCCTGGGTCTGAGGCGCTCGGCACCTAGAGAAAGACAATCTCACTAGGGTGTTAGTGTAAATGACACAGATGGCAGGTATGAAGATCTCCGGGCAGGGATTTCTCCCTTGATTAAGATTTAATTGCAGTAGAAAATCAGAAACATTATACCTCTTGTAAGTGGGAAAAAAAAATCCACCAAATACTAGGATTCTCAGATATCTCAAATATGCTTCTCTCTTGCCTTCTTGGTCTGCAAATGGCGTTTGTGGGACTGTGGCCTTCAGGATTACCTCGAGAATAATGAGTCCCAGGCACCTTTTCAGCTCCATTAGCGACTGAGATGCAACACTCTGTCCCCAGCATACAAACAGGCCACCGCGAGGGCCAGGCGTGAACTCCAGGCCTTCCAGCTGAACAGAACCATTCAACCCCTGGACAATGAGGGAGCAAACAGGAAGCCAGGGATCATTCTACAGGGGCTGTGGCTGTCACCGGGGATAATGAGATGGCAGAGCAGAGTGGCCGGGTTCTGGGCCGTGGCTTCAGGAAGCTTCGGCTAATAGGATGTCTGCTGGCTGCTGGGGTCGGTGAGGGGCAGGGCTGCTTAGGAGTGAGGACACGGAGGACCTCACATCTCTGGTGCACGCATGCCCTCAGGCCTGACATCAGCAAAACTTCAGCCGCATCCAGCTTTCTGCTTTTTGGTAAAAGTTTGATTAACCTGAGTGCTTGAAAAAAGATGTGGATTTATGGTTAACTGAGTTTATCCTGCATAACAGGATTCACTGGAAACTCCACCCCTTTTAAGTTTCAATTGTTTTTAGAAAACCTTTCTTTTCACCTTTAAAAACTTTATTTCAGAATGATTTCTGGGGAACCCCTATGTCTGACGTAAGCACGTGTTACTTATACGTATCTCTAATTTTAAAATAATCTGGTAGTTTATGACTCCTAATTCTTTATCAACCTTGTCATCATAGAAATTATGGATTTTTGTCCTCAAAAATTTTATTTGAGACATAACATGTTGGTACTAAACTAGATAGGAAGGTGAAGATATGATTACCTTCTTTAAAGGAGTACTTAGCAGTGTGTATCTGCTAATCCCACATTCCTAATTTATCCCTCCCCTACCTTTCCCTTTGGTAGCCGTAAGTTTGTAGAAAATCTTTTTTTAAGTGTACTTGCTTTCTTTTCTATCCTCAGAGTTACAGCATAGTTAATTGACGGCTTCACAGTCTTTGAGGACATCAGACAGATACATCGCTTCTCATGGACTCATTGACACAAACATTTCTTGAATTTCCACCGTAAGTCAGACACCAGGCAAGGGGCTGGAATATTGTTGCCATCGGTACAAGTGTGAATGTGGACGATGTGGCGCCTGAGCACACAGCCCAAGGCAAACCGCATGATCCATGGGGTTTTTTGTGTGGTGCGTCCACCCCCAAATCTCTAAAATGTGGGAGTCAGATGAGAAAACAATTCTCCCCAAATACAAGCCGTGTTAGCACCAGGATGTAGTGCAAAGAGCCCAAGGATCTGAGTCGGAGGCCCTGGGTGCTGCCGGACCTTGGCCAGGCCCTGTTTCTCATCTGTAAGATGGAATCATGACACCCACCCAGCAACGCGGGACGGGGATAAGAGAGAAACACACACGTGCCTGCCATGCGGCCTGTCACAGGAGACATCCTTAGTCCATTTGTTTGACATCAAAAGTTGAACCATTCTAAAATCTAAGAGAAGCAAAAATAAAACAAGATTCCACTCCACCACCTCCGAACACCCCAAATCCCCAGCCAGTCGGTACCAACCTGACTGATTGCTGCTCCATGGGCAGGCGATGCCACCAATCGGCTGTGTGGCTGTGATGGAGAAGAAGCTAGGTTTCAGTGCCACAGTTACTACTGCCTTTTGCCTGCCGCCTTAGTCCTCTGCTTGTGGTTCCCTTCCTTTCTCTGCCTTGGCCCTACCTCAAGTGGAGAAGTTAACCAGGGAGCAGTTAAAATATTCTACACATGGCATGCTCGTGGTTAAGGCCGGTGGGGGCAGAAACAAAGGAAGAGCAGCCCAGGGAGACAGCGCTGGTACTAGACTCATCACTCACACGGCATGGGAAATGGTTTCTGTACATAAGGGAGCTGTATTTCCTGGGAGCTTCCTAAATGGGTATCACACAGTCACCTAATTGATTCCTTCATTCATCAATTCAGAAACACTGAATACGTGAAAACAGAGTGCCAGCCCAGGCTGGATGCCAGGTGCTGGGAGGGGCAGAGGAGAGTCTGAGGGGCACCCCTGGCCTCCGAAATGCCCGGGCTGAGGAGCCCAGGCAAAGGGCTGGAAGGAGATGGCCAGGCTAAGTGAGGGAAGCCAGAAAGAGAAAGAAAAATACCATATGAGATCACTTCTATGTGGAATCTAAAAACACGACCCAAATGAACTTATTTACAAAGCAGAAACAGACTCACTGACACAGCAAACAAACTTATGGTTACCAGTGAGGAAAGAAAGGCGGGTGGAGGGATAAACGGGGAGTTCAGGATTTTCGGATACTAACTACTACATATAAAATAGATAAACAACAAAGTCCTTCTGTACAGCACAGAACTATATTCAATACCTTGTAATAACGTATAATGAAAAAGAATATGAAAATGAATATATATGTATATTATATATATATATAAAAGGATATGAAAAGGAATATATATATGTAAAAAATATATATATAAATATATATATTTATATATATATATAAGTAAAACTGAATCACTGTACACCAGAAATTAACACATTATAAACCACCTATACTTCAATAAAAAGTAAGTAAATCCTATTGTTAGTGGGATTTGTAATATATAAAAATTATAAAATATTTGGCTCCTATGAAATTCTCCTGTAAATTTCTAAGTCCTCAGGTTAAGATAAGCTGAAGCAGATGATATTTTAATTAAAGGAGGCCTTCCATCCCAGGATGCTCAGGGCTAACTTTCCACATGCACCCTTTGGGCAACCACTTGCTGTCAACTATGCTATCCCCCACCCCGGACATGACATGTTTTTTGCCTCTTTCCTAACCCGCTTGTTTTATGTTCACTTTGTCTCAGCTATAAACTGGATATACTCAAGAGTAAGAGCTCCACAGGGACCTGGGATCCCACTGCCACACATACAACATCTATATCTGTTGCCAAGGCAATGGCTAATAACATCAAATTGGAACAGGGTCCTTTGCAGTAGGACATAGCTGAGTGGTGCCCTGAAGAGTTATTCCAACCGAAAAGAGCAAAGACAGTGGCGTGGGTTTGCATGTCGATGCTTGTGTGTGCGCGCGCATGTTTGTGTCTGTTTGTAAGCGTGCATGTGTGCACGTACATTTGCTTGGGAGGATGCAGCTAGGTTTGTGCATATGCGTGTTTCGGACATTCTGGCTGTATGTTGGTATGGGCACATGAAATACAATTTACATCCCAGTCAACAACCAGCCATGCTAGGAAATAAACCTGCTGAAACCAAAAACCTGTGACCGGTGAGGTCTTAATCCGAGAAGGAAATTACAGTTTAGGAGCATGTGATTTCTCTACTTGCTGTCAAGAATCCCTGAGTTCTGTGCAGCGCAGGAGTCTGAAGATGACCTGTTCCTGGCAGAGGCAAGGGTGGAGAAGCCTATTATGGCACATAAGCCAATTTACTCTGCACAAATAAGTGGCAATTTTCTTCCTTAAGTACATAAAGGTGGAAGGGAAATGCCTACGAACTGAAAAATGCTCTCCGACGGCACATCTCTCGTTTGTGGAAGGTACGGATGGAGTCTACTTGGAGGTTTATGAGAAGATGGCAAGGAAGCGCATCTGACTCCTCTGGTGAACTTGCCCTTGAAAAATAGGTCTGTAACTGGTTTTTGGCTGGGGAGGAGGAGGAGCTGATGTGTGGGTAAGTATCTTTTGACAAAATACCTTTTTAGTGAGGGAGAAAGAAACTGTGAAACGTACCCTCCTGCTTTGATCTGTAACTTTTTGTTTAAAAAAATATATGGACATTTGTCAGCTGAATGAAACTAAAAGTCACAGATCACATTCACAACAACATTTACTAACAGAAATTAGACAGTCACTGTTACATAACCACCTCTTCCCCAGGCAGGGCTTCCCAACCTGGGAGCATTCCGATCCCTAAGAGTGAATGAACTGCTGAAACCATCTGCAAATTTTGGGCACGTTTTTCTAGGGAGCAGATTCCAGGATTTAATTAGATTGTCAAAGGGATCACAGATACAAAAAAAGGTCAGGAATCACATTCTAGTGACCGGCTGGACATTGCTTGGCTAGGGGTTGAGACCAGCAGACGGATGAGGTTGGGTGGGTGTTTTGCTGTGGGAGGGGTTATCAGGAGATTGAGATGAAAAAAGGCTGGCTTATCATTTAAGGAGAACAGTTCATAAGGTCTGAGGAGTTTTTGTGGATGGTCTCAACCCATAATGAAAGACTTTTATATGCATGTGTATATATATTTATACATTAATGTACTAAAACGTCATTTTTTATCGATTAATTCCTTCATAGATGAATACATAAAACAATGCAGCGATGACAAGTGTTCTAAATACCAGAAAAGACTTCTTTATTAATTTAGGTCTCATACTGAAGGTCTGGAGAAGGGCTGCCTCTCCTTAATAAACAGACCTGGTAGGGGAGGAGGGGAGGAGATGAACCTATTAGGAGCCATTTTTGATGGAAAGGCTTTAATTACTCAAAAGTTCTGCTCATCTTCCTCAAAGGTCCTTGTGCACTTTTTGGACAATTTGCCCCTCCAGACTGACCCCACTTCATCTGGTTTTGCTCTAAACTCTAATGTTTCGTGTGGTAGGGCGTCCCATCAAAAGAAAGGAAATCTTGATCTGATTGCAGGCCACTGTCTCTATGTTGACACTCATTCATCTATGAATAAATTAAATAATATTTCCCTGCCCTGTCACCTTGTCAGCTGAAGAGCGTTGATTTTCAGGATGACTGCCAATCTCCACAGCACAAAGTGAAAACAGACATTCAGTATTTATTTACACGTAAGGGGAAGAAGGAACGAAGGGAGGAGGAGGTATCAGTACCCAGGGCTGTTCACAGTTTTCAGCTTAGCCTCTCCATCCAAGCCCCCTGCCCACCTCCACGGGACCAGAGGCTCAAACCCAACCCACTGGGCAGTGCTGGGGTGGGTGGCACTTGTGTCCTTGTGCCATCTGCTCCTTGGCTGTCCTCTTACTATGCCCACGTCTCAAGCTCCCTCCGACGATTTCAACACATTTTCAGAATTCACACAGAATCTGTCATGTGCCAGATGAAATGCCCGAACAGTCACCAGCCCAGCAGTTGTACACACATCCAGACCTTGAATCCCAGTTTGAGTGCGGACTGCAAAGAGACAGAAAGAGAGGCTGGGGAACGTATAAGATGAAAACCCGGCTAAGATCTTCAGGGAAAATTATTGTCTTGATTCCTCAGCCTTCATGAGCCTCATGGAGATAATAAAAACATGAATAATATTTTCCCTCATGTACCCACAACAACAATCTGAGTGCTAATAGTGATGGTAATAAAAAAGAATAGATTGCCTTCAGATGTGGTCCCCGGCCTAGTATTGCCCCCAAGTAGCCCTGGGGCCCCGGGCCAGCAGCCCCTCACTCCCGCAGATCTCCATCTGAAAACTGGGGTTGGGGGTTGTAGGAGAGTAAGTCCTTTCTAGTCCTAATATTGTATTACTCCGGGACGAGAAGCTCAAATAGTTTGAGTAACCACAAAAGTCCTTTATTCAGCCAGAGATGGAGCTCAGTGTAGTGGCCATTGTTCATGGGCTTTGGAGTGTCACCCCCCACCCCCCCAAGCTCGACGGTGTACTTGCTGTGTGTAACTTCAGGCAAGTTGTATGACCTCTCCTATGCTTCTGGCTCTTCACCTGTAAGTTAGGGGTAATAATAGAGGATATCTCGCTTTAGCGTGCTTTGTTTTATTGTGCTTCGCAGATAATGCAATTTTTACAAATTGAAGGTGCGAGGCGACCCTGCGTCGAGCAAGTCTAATGGCGCCATTTTCCCAACAGCATTTGCTCACTTTGTGTCTCTGTGTCACATCTGGGTAATTCTCACACTATTTCAAAACGTTTTCGTTATTAATAGATTTGTTGTGGTGCTCTGTGATCTGTGATCTTTAATGTTACTTCTACAACTAGCTGAAGGCTCAGATGATGGTTAGTATTTCTTAGCAATAAAATATTTTTTAATTAAGGTACGTACTTTGTATTTTTAGGCATAATGCTATTTATTGCATGCTCCATAGTCTACGGTATAGTGTAACTTTGATACACACTGGGAAGCCAAAAACATTTGTGTGACTTGCTTTATTGTGATCTTCGCTTTATTGAGGTGGTCTGGAACTGAACCCACAATACCTCCAAGGTCAGCCTGTTGCCTCATTAGGTGAGGATCTGATATTAACCACGTTGCTTTCTGCAGAGGATGTGTCACTGAGACCCTGAGAGAGTTGTGGCATGTCCAGTGCACAGGAAGGTTTGCCAGTAGGGTGCGGTATGGCAGGGAAGAAGGGGACGACTCAGAGCTCTGCCCTGCCAGAGTTTTAGTTCTTCTGACCACACAGGCCCCCACTGATGACACCATACACTTCTCATTTAATGAAGGAATTCTCCACACTGAGATTTTGGAAGGTGGCTCAGGGAATCATCGGATCACTAAGGTGAACTATGGCTGCATCTCCGTGCAGTGAGAAAGATGTCAGGAGAAGGGACAGTTCTGGGAAATGAGACAGCCCAGCTCTGTCTCCCCCCTTCTCTGCAGGGACAGATGTTCCGACTGGCAGGCAGGCAGCCCTCAGACTCACCCTCAGCCTCTAGTGTTTGAGACCTCATTAGCGATATGTTTCATAATTCATACATATATAACTATGGGAAATTTTAAAATGTGTTTCAATTAAAAACTTTAGTGGGGAGTGCACAGCTCAGTGGTAGAGTGCATGCTTAGTGAGCATGAGGTCCTGGGTTCAATCCCCAGCACCTACATTAAAAATAAATATATAAACCTAATTAACCCTTCTCCCCAAACAAACAAAAAATTTTTTTAAAAAGTCACCTGGAACCCCGGCGTGACATGGACCCATGGCAACGGGGCACACCAACTTTGCCCCATGCGTCATCACAGGAAACCACCTGCAGGTGCCCAATGAGACTCTGCCCTTTCCCATCTTCAGTCCTTTGTACCTGTCTCTTCTCCTGCCTAGAATGTCTTTTCCCCTCAGCCATCACCTGAGTTTTGCAAAATGGTCTTTTCAGCATCTCTAGAAGGCTTTCTAACTTATTCTGCACGTCTCCTCTGCAACGTGGGTCGGGACTCCTCCTTGAGGGCTCATTGTTCTTTCCTGGGACAGACTTGACCACCAATTATTCAGCGCTAAGTGCCAGGCGTGCAATTAGATGGTTCACAGACGCAGTCTTAAATAATGCTCATCACGCTCTTAGGGGAAGGTGATGAGAGGAAATTGAAGTTAGGGAGTGTGGGTAACCTGCCCGAGGACACAGAACCTCGGTATGTCGGAGTCAGAATCGGATCCAACTTCTTTCCAGAGTTTCACTTCACCACGCAGCTTGGGGCTCGCTTGCCTGTCTCCCTCGCTGGACCGCGGGGCATGGAGCGGACCCTCTTTATCTGTGCCCCTCTGTGCCCGGCATGGTGCCCGCCTCACAGCCAGCACTGGATACACGTCCCAGCTGGTGTGGATCAGAAAGAAGGTGTGTGAAGAGGGTTCCTGGCAAACCGGAGGCGACCTCCACTCCATGCCCTCCCGGGAGCAGCTACTGCCCTGGGGGGAGGAAGAATTGCTTGCAGTTTGGACCACCGAGCGCCCCCTGGAGACTGGGAGGGAAAAAGACTAGACCATCAGTGTACTCGCAGGATGCTGCCGGGGAGTCTTTAGCCAAGGAGAGCGTTTATTTAAACATTAACTGTCCTAAGTTCTTTTTCATGATCTGTTCTTGGCAAGCTGCGATCAGGGGCTGATTCCAAGGGGTCACTCTCGAAACTGTCCTTGCCCAGGGCCGACGGGCCCCCCTCTCATGCTGAGGGGAGGCCTCTGCCAAGTTGTAACCGAGTTATTAAGCCTTAAAATAAAGGCAGTTTTTCACTGGGTTTGTTTCATTCCCAGTGACCTCCTGAGGCAGCCGACTCCCCAGGTTCACTGCATCACTGCCCGAGGAGGTATTTTATGTCCTGAGTGTTATACATCAATTTTAATTGTAATGACAGAAGCAGCGGCTGCAAAATGGAGCCAAGTGGGGGCTGAGGCCCTTTCCTGCACTCTCTAACTAGCTCAAATTAAATGCTGAATTGTATTTTGGGGTCTGAGTTTTGTCATGCAAACGAAGAAAAACAACTTGCTTTCCAATTTCCACATGCAAATAGAGAGTGAATTGTGGAGACAGAGAATATATTTTGCCATCTCAGTGGTTCTAGAAAAGATAAGGGGCTCTTGCAAAGAGAAGTTCTGCAATTTGTCAGCTGGCAGCTTATTAAATACCCAAAACAAATGTTTATAGAGCATTAGAAGGACTCTGTCAAGGTCGAGAGTTTCCAAAATAGACCAGTTTGGCTTTTTTTCATAACTGTTTGCAAAATCTCTTGTCCCTTTCCCCCCCTCAAAACAAATGCAACTATTCTGTTTTCAGCTGCCTTAGGGAAAAAAAAAAACACCAACAGGCAAGGAGCCAGCTCTTGTGCACAGGCCTCTAATAATAAACCTGAGGACGGCAGACACGGGTAATATTACAATAACAGTTTCACAACACGCACCTTTGGCTTCTGCAGACCTTCATTAAGGGGCAGTGCGGAAGAAGAGGATCGCCCAGTCTGGCAAACAAGCCCTGACTCACATGCCCCAGGAGCAAATGAAATTAGGCTGGAGGCTGAAGGGAACACACCCGCTCCTTTGCGCTCAAGACGGCCTTATGATCAGCTGGGACCCTGATTCAACCCAATGACTGTTTATTCAGATGCAGACGAAGTGCTGTGTGTATTGGGTGACAGAGAAGATGACAAAGAAGGCACTGACCATGCTCCCAAAGGCTTGTTTCATCCAGCGGGCAGGGCAGGTAGGGGAGACAGACTGCAATACCCGTGGAACAAGAGGAGTTCTAAGTGCGACGTGGATGCAAAGGAAGGAGGAGGCAGGAGTGAAAAACAAAACTGCCCTGTCCTGTGTCTTTAGACTGATGCTCTGTTAGTAACCCCATTCAAGAGATTTGTTCACTAACTAATTAATTAATTCAATCCCTCAATACTGACTGGAGAGGTTAGAGGGTTTACAGAGGTCGAGGAAAAAGTGTGTCGTGTCCTGCCCTGGACAAACTTTGTGATCATGCCTGCGTCTAGGGAATAGCTGTGCTGCCCCCAAGACTAAGTAGCGGCTAAGGTGGAATACGTACAAAATGTCCCTGAAGCTGCATCCATCTCCTAGGACATCCCTCCCTCTCTTCCCCACCCACCCTCAGAATCCTTTCTCACATTCAGTTAACTTGAGATGGTCTCAATCTTGGCAAAGACGTTTCTCCCGAGGCCCTGGGGGCCCAGCTGTGAAAAAGTTCTCTTTCTGTGATGACACGTCAGTGGCCTCAGCTCGCCTCGTGGCTAGAAACAGATTTCTGTCATTCTTAATAATGGTCCCATTGGGTTTGGGAAGGGCAGCGTGCTCAGCGACTGATCATACAGGGCACGGAGTGAAGGATGATGGGAGGGAAGAGCTGTCAGCCCCTCGCTCACACTAAAGGCATGTCATTCATAACTTCTGTAAGCTTGGGAGGTTATCATTTAAAAGTTGTGGCTCTAGATGCCTTGACAGTCTAACAATACAAAATAAATCTTCTATTCACGCCTCTCCAGCAAGCAGGGATTCTAGGAATATGCAGCCACAGCGGAAAACAGTGATAAGTTCCTTGTTACATTGTTGACAATTACAGCCGCTCCACACTGCCCTGATTACCATATATTAGTTTCCTGCAGACATGTGAGGGCTTCCCGGGGGGTCTTCTTTCTGGACAGCACTTTAAAAATATTTTGTGTAAGCCCTCAAGTCCCGTAGGGTTCTTCCAGAATCTCCGTTTCCAAGCTGTACCATGTTTTCTCTTCTTGGTTTAAGTATCTTGCAAACATCCCATAAATGGCAGTATGGGACGACGAGAAAGAGCGATCAGCCCAGAGGTCTTCTCAGCCCTGTACCAGGGCATCACCGGTGTTCTGGAGGCTGGTTGAAGCCAGAGGCATTAATGGGGGGGGGGCGGGATTGGCTCCCAAGAAAGGCTCAGGAATGGCTCATGAAACAGACATCTGTTTGGAGGAGTAGCTGAAAGAGATGAAGCCCTCATGGGCTACTGAGTCTGAAACACCAAATTAATCAGGAAGGCTGAGCGAGAGAGAGCAGTTTCCACCTTTTGCTGTGGTCCTGGCTGCAGCCCCGAGAGTGTGATGCTATTCTGGAGGTTGTCTGAAGCCCCGCAAGCCCTGAGCTCTTTCCCCAGCAGCTGCAGGTGTTTGCACGCGTGTAGGAGTGCGTGCGGGAAGGAGGGAGCGTGCTAATGAGCCATGCAGCCCGCTTGACAAACCCCATCTGCTCCATTCCATTGGCCACCCAGGCTCTCAGCCTGCTCAGCCTGCACCCCTGGGCACACTGCTGGTCCCCGCTGAGGGCCAAACAGGGGTGTTAAATCCCCGATTCTAAGCTCCTGCTGCGGCCAGGCTCTGAGAAGTCAGCAAGCAGCCGCACGGCTGGTGCATCACCAGGGCCTGTTTGAGTTCGCAGTTGCCTCTCTCCTCTTGTTCTGAGAAAGCTGCTCTTCTCAGGGAGGTGCTCCTCAGCACTCTCCCCTCCTCCCTCCCATCATCCTCTTTCTCCAGGGAGAACGCTGACCCAGAAACCAAGTGATTTTGTATGGAGCCGTGTGGTCCTTGTCTGAATTTTCCATGTGATTGCTGTCCTATAAGTTCCAAAAGGATAGCGGGGCTGTGTGGATTGTTTCTTGCTGTGTTCCTAGAACCTTGCAAAGGCCTGGAACATAGAGAAGTCTCCATAAATAGTGGTTGACTGGATGGATGGATGGATGGATGGATAGATAAATGAATGAGGAAATGAATGGGGACCAGTGTGCCATGGGCAGAAACAGTACCGGCTAGAGCTAAGCCTTCTTTTATAGCACTCCACATTAGCAATGAACTTCGTTAAGCCTAAAATAAATCAGACCAAGCCCTTAGAGCATTAATTTACAGCCAAGAGACTATTTCTGAATCCAGCCCTCCCACCACTCCAGCTCTGACAATGACGCAGCCCAGACCTTCTGTTGTCACTTAAAGATGAGATGGTTCAGGCACTTTCAGACTGGAGGATTTTTTAAGCTCGATTTTACATTTGAACCATTTACACTGATATCAACGTATAATAGATTCTACCTATTAAGCAAACAGTTTGCTATTTTCTACCATTTAACCTATTGTTTCTCTTGTGATCATAGGACCCAGAAGACCAAAGACCTTAACTCTCCGACTTGGGAGCTTTGAGGGCATTGATGATAGAGCCGTGTATACAGCAGGCTTTCAGTAGCACTGTTATGAAGATGCGGCTGACGGTGATATTGACAAGGAGTTGCGGGGATGGCGCAGGCTCCCCGGGGCCAATCACTTTTGGTTTAGGCAGCAGAGCTCCCCTAGAATTTATTCGCACTTAATGACATCACTTCTAGGTGAGCTCTGACAGCATCCACAGTGAACGCAGTCTAGCACGCAGAGTGAGGTGCCCTAGAAAGGTGAGCCAACACGCCCACAAGTCAGTTACGCGTCTCTAGGACTCAGCACGTGGTAGACATGTCACAAATGCAGCTGACTATCTGATGACTAGCCTGTGAGGTTCCAGATGAAAGGTAATGGTGAGTAATTAGACGCTCTTAGTTCGCTTGGACTGTGAGCCTCTGTGCTGGAAACTCAGATTCTTTTTGCTGAGATGAGCAGCTATGTCTGTTTCACTGAGACCCGGGCTCAAGCAATCAGCCAATGTGTTTCCTTCCATCAAGCTCTGCTGTAGGTTCTGGGCTGGGCGCTGTCTCTCAGACTCCGTGTGAACCATCTCCGTTCACTTGCCCAAGAACATGGTGCTGTCCTGAGGAAGAGGACTGTGAGAGCCCGCTCACCTTGACTCTCACGGGAAGCTGGGGCTCTCATTGGGGTCCATGGCCAGGTGCACAACATCATGCAGATCAAGGTAATAATGCCTGTTTCTCCATGCCATGAGTCACAGGTGTCAGGTCCTGTTTTCCCCGGTTCAGACCCATAAACTAGCTTCCAACATTGAAATAGAACCTGCCTCTCCTTGTAATCACTGCACGACTTTAGGGAGGTGATAGGTATTTAGTGAAAATAATTCAGAGATGGGTTTAAGCTGAAAATAACTTGATTCAAGGACTGTGTCTTCAGATACCCAGGACTCATCGAGATGAAGGCATTTGCAGCCTTGTTTCCCTTTGTGACTAGAGCGATAACAAGGCTTTGGGATTCACTTCAAAATCATTAAAAACATGTTCATTAGTCCAAAGCACCTCTCACCACCTGTGTATGAAGCAAATAAATTGGTGGAATCTCTGATCCATCTCTGATTCCTGTTGCTTGCTTCTCCTTGGGTAGTCCTTCCTTTATCTCATCACACATTCACACTGCTAAGAGGATACTTTTGGTTAAAACGTTATAAGTATTTTGGACCAAAATATTGCCTTGAGATTTTGCCCACCTGACTTTCACTGCAGTGAGTGGAAATTTTGCCCAAAGAATAACTGAAGAATAAATTCCCTTGCTCATTTAGTGCTTAATATTTTTTAAAAAATTGAAGTATAGTTGATTTACAATGTTGTGTTAGTTTCTGGTATACAGCATAGTGATTCAATTTTATATATGTATATGCATCTTCTTTTTCATATTCTTTTCCATTATAGGTTACTGCAAGGCATTGAATATAGCTCCCTGTGCTATACTGTAGGACCTGGTTGTTTATCTGTTTTATATATAGTAGTTTGTATCTGCTAATTCCAAACTCCTAATTTATCCCCGTCCCTCCTTCCTCTTTGGTGACCATAAGTTTGTTTTCTATGTCTGTGAGTCTGTTTCTGTTTTTTAATACATTCATTTATCTAATTTTTTTTTTAGATTCCACATATAAATGTGTGTGATATTTGTCTTTCTCTGATTTACTTAGTATGATAATCTTTAGGTCCATTCATGTTGCTGCAAATGGCATTATTCCATTCTTTTGTATGGCTGAGTAATATTCCATTGTGTATGTATATGTATATATATATATCAACTTCTTTATCCAATTATCTGTCTATGGACATTTAGGTTGCTTCCACATCTTGATAGTCCAGTACTATTGTAAACAGTGCTACTATGAACATTAGGGTGCATATATCTTTTTGAATTGCAGTTTTCTCCAGGTATATGCCCAGGTGTGGGATTGCTGGATCACATGGCAAGTCCATTTTTAGTTTTTAAAGAAATCTCCATACTGTTTTCCACAGTAGTTGCACCAAATTACATCCCTACCACCAGTATTTCTCTATACCCTCTCCAGCATTTATCATTTGGGGATTTTTTAATGATGTCCATTCTGACTGGTGTGGGGTGATACTTCATTGTAGTTTTGATTTGGATTTCTCTGATAATTAGCGATACTGAACATCTTTTCATGTGCTATAGAATTAATGTGCTCTCTATCAAATTACCCAGGACATTTTTCATGGAAATAGAACAAATAACCCTAAAATTTATATAGAATCACAAAGGACCTAGAATTGCCAAAGCAATACTGAAGAAATAGAATGAAGCTGGAGGCATAACCCTCCCAGACTTCAGACAATACTACAAAGCTACAGTAATCAAAACAGTATGGTATCGGCACAAGAACAGACATACAGATCGATGGATCAGAATTGAGAAACCAGAAATATGTCCACACACCTATGGTCAATTAATCTTTAACAAAGGAGGCAAGAATATACAATGGAGAAAAGACAGCCTCTTTGGCAAGTTGTGTTGGGAAAGCTGGACAGTTGCATGTAAATCAATGATGTTAGGACACTCCCTCACACCATACACACAAAAATAAACTCAAAATAGCTTAAAGACTTAAACATTAAATAGGACCCCATAAATCTCCTAGAAGAGAACATAGGCAAAATATTCTGTAACATAAATGGTAGCAATGCCATCCTAGGTCAGTCTCCCAAGGCAATAGAAATAAAAGCAAACATAAACAAATGGGACCTAATCAAACTTACAAGCTTTTGCACTGCAGAGGAAGCCATAAACAAAATGAAGAGACAGCCTACAGACTGGGAGAAAATACTTGCAAATAATGCAACTGACAAGGGCTTACCTTCCAGAATATACAAACAGCTCATACAGCTTCACAACAAGAAAAACAAACAACCCAATAAAAAAACAGCAATATCTTCGTAAGCATCTTGACACCTTGATTAACTCTTTTGCCATTAGGACTCATGAGCTTAGATAATTTGTATTGAGGTTTATATATATGATGACTTTCAAGCGAATGGGTCACAGTTATGAGTAAATGAATGGGGTACTTAACGCAAAGCTTCTCATTCAAAATCTACCAAGCGATAAAACAAAGCCAAACCAAACCAAACCAAACCAAAAAAAGAATAGGTTCTTTTAGGGTACCTTCCTGCCTTTGTACCCTAAATTCAGAAGATTGATCACTGACATGGAAGCACCTAAACCTGTTGGTCCCTTCTTTTGGCTCTAAATCTTTACAAAAATGGAAATCTACTCCTGCAGTGTTGGCTTACTGGGAAGAGATAATGAAAGTCTCTGGTTTATACCTTCATAATTCTTCTCTAGGACCATAAGGAGCAAATAGTGCTTATGAGTTCATTTCCATAACAACCCTTGACACACTTTATTTCCCAACTGAGACACCTGGGGCATCAAGATTCCAGCCTAGCCCCTGAGATGACTGGGTCTGCTAGAAGGGACGAGGCAGAAGAGACGAGGCTGTGGAACCAGACAGTCCCTGCTTCTGTCCTTGGCTCTCACTGCTCTTGCTGTGTGACCTCAGGCACATGACTAACTTCTCTGAACCCTCAATTGACTTCCCTGCAACATGAGAGAAGGATGGTGTCTAGTTTGTAAAGCTATTGAGAGAATGAAGAAGACCAGTTTGAAATCACACAATACATGATACATAATGAGTATTCAATAAATAGGATCTATTATTTTTATTATAAGATATACTTCTTGTTCCATTTTCCCTTTCTTACAGCTCTTATCAACTCTCAGTGAGTAAAAGCCACATGATAACAGAGGTTTTCAATGGCATATGTAAAGTTCTTACAAAATGCAAAGCTGAGCTCATCCGCCACAGAAGAGGAGGAATTAGTGTGTGTTATGAATATTAATGAATAAGTGACCTCTTTCCTCATTATGTGTCTGTATTCAAAATGCCACAGCTCGTTCTAGTGGTAATTATTGAATTTTCAACATTTATAGAGAAACAGTACATACAATATGGAGATAATTGCCCCACTGGATTCTTAAGAATCAGTTTTCCATAAATATAGAATTTGGTCATTATCACTAGTGCTACATGTTAACATTAGAAAGTAGGTAAAAAAAATAAGAGCAGTATTTATTCAGTGTCATTCTAATGTATGTCAGCTTAATTATCCTAAACTTTCACAGACAATAGGCAAAGTGTTTTTCTCCTTTTGGTGGAAGATTTCTTTTTGAGTTTATGTTTCCTGAGATGAAGCGAAGAATCTATTGTTTGACAAGCCGACAGTGTTATAATGGCTACTGGATTTAGAAGTGGGCCGAGGGCAAGTTTCATCTGTCTCTGCTCTGGATTCATTGCCTCAGTCCTGAATTAAGTGTGTTAGAACTGCTTAGAATTGTAAAGTTAGAGACCCAAGAGGGAAAAAGAAAGTTCTGGCTATGTTTTCATTCAGAATCCCTCGTGCTGAATTTTAAGGTCAGACCCAAGTACTAATCTCCAAACCAGGGATTTCCCAAGTGCTCACAGAGTTTCAGGGACCTTGTCAATCTTCTCCTTTTCACCCCCCACCTCCACCCCAGGTGGGAGGTCAGAGGCCACATGGAAGCAAAAGCTACGGCTCTTAGAGGCTCCAAGGTCTGCTCTCCACGTTGTTACAGACTGAAGCTGCTCTCGGAGCAGTAGGAGGCGCAGACAATCAATCATTGTCCAGGAAACAAACTCAGAGAAGAGGAACAGATGATTTATTGAAAAGGCATGCAGAAATGGCACACGCAAGGCATTCCTTCTAATCACGGACTTGGCACCTAAAGGGAGCAGCTGAGCAGAGCCTCGTTAAGCAAATGTACACGTACTGGGCACAATCAGAAGCACTTAAGGGAACACGTCACCTGATGAAGGGGGACCTGCTGCATTAAACACAGGGCTGAGGGAAAGAGCACGCAATTGTAGGAGCGCAGGGAAGAAAGACCACGTGGGAGAAAGCCAGTGCTACCGAAACGAACAGGAATGGGGAAAAAAAATCAAACGGCCAGGCCATCAACATACAGCAAAAACGCCAAGTGGAGCAACAGCCCACCCAGGATCCGAGGGGGCAGAGGGGATAAGCCGTGCACACCGTGCTGAAGACGTCTGCTTTCGCATCTGTCAACCGACAAGGAAGGGAATGAGGATTTTCTGAGTCAGAGTCGGTTTCCAAGGAGGGAGGGCCCAGCGTGCCGAGGGCAGTGGCAATGGCAGAGCCAGTTAGCAAAAGCTGATGGTGACTTAGACGACACTGCTGGCCGAGGGCTGCAGGCAACCACGGCTTCTGCCCCCTGGTCTCCAGCAGCAAAGAGGACGGGGTAACGACGCTACTCTTTCGCCCACTCGTGGGAAGGGCCAGAGGGAGGGACGGGCCACCCACGCCACTCCTCTAACCAATCAGGTGTCCATGTGACCAAGTCCCTGATGTCCTATCATTAGAAACTCTGTCTCAGTTACCAACCCCCCTGCCCCAGCCCTGACCAGGAGGGATGTCTTGCTTTCTCGTCCTTCTAGTCTGAGGGACAGCAGAATGACGTTCATGAAATGACAAAAAGACCAGTCAGACACAATGTCGGGTCTCAGAGGGATCTGGAAGCTCCACTGAGCTCCCCGCTTAGAGCTCCCCAAACTCGCTCCTGTCCTGACACATGCAGAGAAGGACACTATTTTTAGGGGGCATGGAGTAAACAGGTGATGGATTTGGATTTGACTCCCTGGGGGTCTGGCTGCCTCAACCCCACCCGGATCTGTGGGCCAAGAGGGCATTATGTGGACCCACTGGTAACCCACGGGGAAGAAGCTTTCTTGCTCACCTGTAACAGTCCGGGAGCAGACTCCAGATCTTGGGGCCCCTCCTGTTAGGCTTGGGGGCGGTTCCCTTTACAAACACCTCTGGTGAGCCAGGCAGCTCTCCAATCAGTGGCTGCAGCAGGAGGAGAGCCTCAAAAAAGCCCAGACTGATTAGGACGGTCACTGCGCTCTGCAGAAGCACTGCTTGATCTTGACGAGAGTATTAGGACCCTTCCGAGGATGCCCAGATCCAGCAGACAATCGGCAAGCGGCTCTCAGGTAGGCAAGAGCACCTGTCAGAGATCAGCTTGTGAGGCGAGTCTAGGGCCAGGGACCCCGCAGAGAGAGCCGGGGAGCAGGCCTGCACATGCCAGATGAAATGTGTTCACAGCTGGGGAGGTGGCTGGGGGGTGCTCTAGTGGGAAAGAGAGGCCCAGATCACAGGCCAGCCCTTTGCAGTTGCTCCTGGTTCATCCAAAAGGCAAATAATGACTTAGGAAGGGTGAACAGGGAAGAAAAGAAATGTCTACAGGGAGGCCGTGTGCCAGAGTATGAGGTGCCCAACCCGCTTGGGAGCAAGGCAGACGACACTCGAATCCCGCCTCTGCCGTGTACTAGCTGTGTGGCTTTGGGCAAGTTCCCTAACCTCTCTGAGCCTCAGTTTTCTCACCTAATTATGAGGACATCTCTCTCCCACAGTTGTTGCATATATTAAATAAAAGCATGTGTACAAAGCACCCAGAATGCTATAGGGTTTCAATAAAATGTTAACCATCCATTTTACTACATATGTTGTTTAAAGTAGAATTTGGTAAAGTGTGTGTGTGTGTGTGGAGAGACAGAGAGAGAGAGAGGTCCTTAAGAGTTATCTGGAGGCTTCAGAGATACTACAGAGAAATAAATCCTTGTTAATTGTCAGGATCCCCCGTTGTGTGGACTCTACCAAGGGTCGTAATTGTTGATTCCAGGTCTGCTTCCATCTAGAGTCCATCACTTCATCTCTGGTCCCCAAATTCTGCAGGGGTTTTCACAGCCATTCAGCTTCCTTAGATACGAGACACCACTAGACGGTGAGCCCCCAGTGGCAGGGAGCATATCCCCACATGCCTCCCCTGGCCCAGGGCCCTGTCCGTGGTGAACACCTGGTATCTTTTGTTGAACTGCGCTAAGCCTACGTGGTGGGCCAGGGGAAAAGGAGCAAGAAGGAGGCCTGGTGAGGACATGGGGGCAGGTGCAGATGTCTAGAACTCCTGCACCCAGTCTAGTGGAAGGAGGGGAGGGAGGGGGACAGGCGGGGCCCCAAGGAGAAGGGTGGCAGGAAACCTGGGGTCCCTAGTTTGCCGGGCAGCCTGGGGTGAAGGGCTGGTCTATCAGGCTCCTGCCTGCCCACCAGGGCTTCTCTCAGTGTGCACCGCCCTCTCCCAAGCCGAGGGGCATTAAAGGTTCTGAGTGCAGGTCCAGCCCCGTGAGCCGCTCAGGGCCATATGCAGAAAGAAGACAGAGATACAGAAGCAACTCGCTGACATGGCTCCACCTTGCTTGTCAAGACAAAACAACATGAATATCAATTTCTCAGGCATTGTGAGGATGAGCAGGGGCCGCAGGCCCATCGTAGGAGGCAGAACTGGTGCATGATTCTTCCCCGCAGCCTCCCAAATATGAGCACTTCAGTGAGTCTCCTCCCACAGTTACAACAGTTCAGGGTCCTTTGGGTAGGGCTCAGAATAGACTTTGGAAGGCTGCCTGGAGGAGGTGGTCCTCCACACACCTCTCTGAGGAAGGGTGATAGGGTCAACTTGGCCAACCTCTCAGCCGGCCAAAAAGATGTCACCTGCAGACAATTTATCAATGTAACTTAGAGCCCTTTGCCAGGTTTGGAACTAACGGACAATTCCACTATAAAGCAGTGGTTCTTAAGCTTTGGAGTGTTTCAGAATTATCCAGAAAGGGGGTTGAGAATCTCATCATCCAGACCTTACTCCAAACATTCAAAGTTAGACTACACTTGAGGGAGTCCAGAACATCCGGATTCCATCTGATGAGGGCTCATTAAGTTAGTCATGTAATTAATAGTTAATTAAGGTACCCACCTGAAACTTACAAGCAAAATATTTTCAACAATTTTCATTCATTCATGTGATATTTTTCGAGCTCCTACCATGTGCCAGGTACTGGGGGGTCCACCAATGAATGAAACACACAAAAATCCCCATCCCATTTTGTTCCTGTGGCAATTTTCTTTAAGAAAAAGGTTGCACCCCTCCTGGGGTGGAGGGGACGCTGCAGAGGCTCAGGGTTAACCCAGCAAGGAACTGGCCGTGGGTGCTCCACGGGCGCCTTAACTTTCCGAATGAAACTTTATAGTAAACGTCTTCAAATAATAACCAAGAAATTCAGAAGATAAAAGTAGGTCCATCTTCAGATCAAGATATACTACTGAACACCCGTGCCCCTAATCCTATGGTGGGGCCCGTGATGAACTCAAGTGAAATACTGGGCAAGGTTCGGATTCTGTTCCAGACGGGTTCACGGTCTCTCCTGCGAGAATGAACCCAACCCAGGAGGAGAGATGAATATGAACACATAGTTACGGGCCGCTGCCCTGTAAGAGGTAGAGGATTTTGGCTAAAGGGAGGAACAAAGTAGGAGCAGGTGGGGCAGGCTTCCTGGTGGGCGAGGTGGGGTGGGAGAGCTGGGAGGTTCTGACAGATGGGAGATGTGACAGCGTGACAGATGGTGTCCCTGGGAGGACAAGTAACGGGCAGAGGCTCAGCAGGCAGAGCGAGCAGGTTCAAGGGAGAAAGCAAGGTGGCCAGGGCATGGGGTTGGGGCCAAACAGACCTGGGTGGAATCCTGTGGCCACTTACTGCTGTTGATAGCATCTTTATCCCCATTCTGCAGATGTGGAAACTAAGGGCCAGAGAAGGGTTTTGGTGCGGGTGAAATCTCAAGTGCCTGGCTCGCCGCCGGTGCTCGGCCAACGGCTGCTGTGTGGCACGTGTGCAGATCAGGCCAGCAGCCTGGCGGGGGCGAAAACTCGCGCTTGGGGCAGGGCTCGCGGGGTGTCAGGTGGGACATTTTCACCTTTCTAGGTCCGAGACACACAAACTATTTTTAAAGAGCTCCAAAACATCCCCTCTTTATCGCTCTTGGGACTGAAAGGGTTGATGCACTGGAACGATTTGTAGCTTCACGATGAATGGAACCTCCTTATCGCAGAGTTCATTATCGGAAGCTTTACTGGATATGAGAAATGGTGTTTCTTCAATTCTCGGGGACAGATAAGCGAGCAACCTCAGAGGGGTTTTCCTAGACAAGGCTTCTCTCTTTTGTTCGGGCTGGAGGAGCTGGCGGGGGGAAAACCCCCAATAATGCTTCTCACCACCGTAAAGCTGATGGAAAAAATTCTATTTCCATGGTTGGTGGAAAGGCATGGTGATTTTTTTTTTTTTTAGTCCACTTCCAAATAACATGCCTGCCTTAGGGAAGGGCTTATCTGGCCATTTTCCAGACTACTCTTGCTTTTTGGCCGGAGACCCTACAGTTTTCATATGAAGTGACATTTGGTGTGCATGACCTTGGAAAAATTATTTAACTGCTGTGAGCCTCAGCTCCCACATTTATAAAGGGAGACCTAGTCATTCCCATCTCCTCGGGCGTGGCAGGCAGAATAATGCCCTGCAGCCACAAAAGAAAAAGAAAAAAAAATGATGTCCATGTCCAAATTCCTGGAGCCTGGAAATGTTACGTCACCGGACAAGGGGAGGGGATTAAAGCTGTGGATAAAATTAAGGTTGCCAGTCAGCTGACCTGGAGCTGGGGAGATTATCCTGTGTATCTAAGTGGCCCAACACAGTCACAAGGGTCCTTATAAGTGAGAGAGGGAGGTGAGAATGATGCAGTGTGAGAAAGGCTTGCCTGAGCAAGGTTGGTTTTGAAGAAGAAGGTAGGGGGCCAGGGGGCCAGCGGGCCAGGGGGCCAGCGGGCAAGGAGTGTGGCAGGCCCTGGAAGCTGGAAAAGGCGAGGAGACAAATTCAGATGCTTAGAGCAAGCCGAAGGCACGCAGCCCTGCCCACACCTTGACTGTAGCACAGAGAGACCCATTTTGGGTTCCAGACCTCTAGCAATATAAGATAGTAAATTTGTGCTGCTTTAAGCCATGGGGCTTCTGGTAATTTGTTACAGCAACAATAGGAAACCACACATGAGTTAATGGGACGATGAAATATTACAGTGCACTTCTAGATTTGTAACCTTGGGAAAGGCTCGACTTCTCTGTTCCTTAGTTTTCTCAGGTGTAAAATGGGGGTGCTCCTAAGAGTTACCTTGTGGGACTGCTGTCAGGAATAAATGGCCAGTCTGTGGGAGGTGTTAGCATGCCACATGGTAAGGGCCCCCGGAGCACTGGCTGGTGGCCTTACTGTTCCACAGAGTGCGCAGTACGTCCTCAGACACAGCACGGGTTCTCGTTGCTGTATGGGAAGGTGACCGGAGGAGGGACCGGGGCTCCTGCTCTAGGACTTTCTCTTCCCCTAACTGCAGTGGCTTCACTTACACTCCAGCCACACATCTCAAATTCCAGGAGGTCCTGCACTTACATAGTTTGCCCAGTTCCTGTTTTAATGTAATTTTAATATGTATGTCTTCTTGAGGAAGGTGGTCTGACCCTGGGTACTTTCTGTAACTCAGGTAGTTTTGAGGTTTTTATTGCTGTATAACAAAATACCCCCAAACGTAGAGACTTAATAGCCATCACTGTATTATAGCTCATGATGCATGGGTCAGAAATTCAGACAGGGCGTGGCTGGTGGTTCTTCTGCTGCACATGGTCTCAGTTATTCAGCTGGTCTATAGTGGAGGGTCCAAGCCAGTTTCACTCCAGGGCCTGGTGGCTGGGCTGGGCTGGCCAGGAGAGCTGAGGGCTGGCTGGCATGGCTCTTTCTCCACGGCCTTTCCCAGTGGCTCGCTTGGACTTTTTCAGAACAGGGATTCTAGAAAGGGTATTTGCAGAGACGGTCTCTTAAGGGCTGGGCTGGGAAATATGCAGCATTGCATCTACCATTTCCTGTGGGTCAAAGTAGTTAGAGGCTCACCACATTCAGTGGGCTCCAATGAACATGCCTACCTCTCAATGAGAAGACTGTCTCTCTGTGACCCTCTCTAGTCCGTCTAACACCTCTAGTATTCACAAAAGATGTCCCAGAGAAAGAGAAAGGGGCGCTGGATGTTCGGGGCTACACTGTCCATCCCAGGCAATACAACAGGTACAGAACCCATTGGCCTGCATCACTCTGAACATTGTGGATTCAGCTAACATTTATTGAGTACCTACTGTTTGCAGTGCATCGCGCTAGGTGCTTTCATATTCATGATTTCTTCTGATCCTTTGAAAAGAAAGTATTACACTTCAGCTAAGGTATAAACCAAAGCCTAGAGGACATGGGGAGTCAACTGAAAGTCCCTCATCTAACCTCAGGGCATTTGCTGGTCATCACAGGTGCATCTAACTTGAGCTTTATGCCTCCACTTCTCTGATGCTGGGCAGACAGAGTGGGCTCTGCAGGAACACAGGCTGTCTTAGACATCTGTGTCCTGGGAGGATCGTGGGGCACTTTGAATCCAGGTCAGAACGGACCCCAAATGAGCTCATGTTTCTAAAGTGCTTTGAGCTTCTCCGAGAACAGAAGCTATTTAACTCCAGATCCTGGCTGGTCTCGTTGGTGGGTTTGTACAATGAGGAACATGCTTTGTCACTGCTAGCACCGGGCTGGTGCCTTGGATAAATCGGGGGAATTCAGTCTCCGGGGTTCTCTGTCTGCTGTTCTTTCAGCCACAATAAATTAATTTTTGAAAAAATGGAACTCAACAGAAGAAAAGACAGGAGGGGAAAAAAAAAACAACTGATCTGACAAGCCTGAAAGAGAAAACAAAATTTCTGCTGCCCGCTGTCCCCAGCTGAAGCACTGAGGCGGATGCTGACAGCTGAATCCAGAACAGTGGTCCAGGCACTGGTGCCCAGCAGCCTCCAGGATGGCAGGGGAAGGGGCAGGGGCCGGGTGGAGAGCCGGGCTGTCTGGCTAGAGCTACCTGTAGATATTCTGGACTTGTCAGCATCTCTTAAAATGGGATCGACTTGATGCTGATTAAAGCTGAAAAACCCCACGAGCCCAGCATGCTGAGTGTCTGACTCTAGGGCCTCTGAACAAATTGTTTTCCCTTTTCCTGCTGATCCCTGTGAACCCTCCAGCTCAGCATGGTTTGCCCGTGGGAACACGGCTGGAAACGGAGCCAGGTTTTCTCTTGGCACCTCACTGTCAGAGCCATCCCCAGGCATCCCAGCAGGCCCCGAGTCCCAGCAGGAGGGAGACAAAAAGCATTCTCCTCCTACAAGCTGATGTTTGCATATGCAGATGAGCTGAAGCGCCTACAGCCTTGAATCAGATTCAAAGAACATATATGGAAGGTCCGTCTGTGCCAGGCGCCTTCACATAAATGGTCTCATTTCCTACTCATGACACCCCACGAGGCAGGTATTAAATTACCTAAGATTTGCTATGAGGACACTTAGGTTCAGAGAGGGTAATACCTTGCCCAAAGCCACACAGCCAGCCATGGGCAGTATCTACACATAAATACGGGCCTCCTGACTCTAATTCCAGCATAATTTCCACCATCCAGTAGCTACATACACTGTGGCTCTAGGTAGAGCAACAACAATGGGGTCATTGGATGTGAAACACCCTCAAAATTATGCTTAAGAAACCGAACACTAGACTCAGGAAAGGAATTCTTACACTTCGGCAGTCTGGTGACTCAGTGGACCTCTTTTCAGAATAATGTTTTCAAAAGATAAAACAAAGCAGATAGCATTGCAAAAGAAAGCAATTACATTGAAATACAGTTACAAAAATATAAAAAACCCCACATTTGTGGGGTAGTTAAAGCACACGCTTCAGTATCAACGCAAAGAATAAGGAGATCTAGCGAAAATCCAAGAACGACTGTCATTTCAGGTGTTTTGAGTGCTGTTCCCTCCCCTGGGCCCAGTTAACCCCCAGCCAGCCTTTAGGTCCCCCTTCTTCAGAGAAGTCTGCCCTGAAGAGTCACCCACCCAGGCCGTTCATCTATAGCTCTGAGCCCACAGCTCAGTTCTCTTCCTTCCAGGACTGACACCATGGCAAGTGGACGTCTATTCGTGTCGCCCTTGAGTTAGCACCAGTTTCTCTGGCTAGATGGCGAGTGCCACGTGTGTGATCTGCCTGGTGTGATCCCCTTTGTATCCCGACCCCTAACCTGTGTGCCTGGCACGAGGTAGATGCTCTGTAACTATGTGCAGAAAGAATGAATGGAGGACGATGTATCACTAGTCCTGGAGAGATCACCGGCCTCCTGGAGATGATACTGACTGACTTGGCCCCGCCCCTCATGTTACCATGTAACCAATCATTAGACAGATCCTTTTACGGCTGTTTATCAAGCGGGTCCCTTTTTCTCCCTGGCCTCCAGATCATCATTCTCTCTCTCCTCTGAATCTCCTCCAATTTTTTCAGACACTATTTCTGCTTTGAACTTCCAGGACTTGGATGTTCCGGGAAATGTCTGTTTGAGGTGTTGAGAGACACCGCTCAGCACAGACACTGGCTCTCCTCCAAAGCCCGTGCTCCGGTCTGCAGAGAGGTGGGTGCCTCTGGGGCTCCAACCAGCTGCCAAGGGTTCTACTCGCCCCTAAGAACGTAGCCGTGGGATGGAAAGGGAACAAATGGATATCCATCCTGATGCCTAAAGAGCTTCCCCCACAATTTATATGTGGAATCTAAAATATGATACAAATGATCTTATTTGCAAAATAGAAACAGACTCCAGACATAGAAAACAACCTTATGGTTACCAAAGGGGATGGGGGAGGCATAAATTAGGAGTTTGGGATTAGCAGATAAAAACTACTATATACAAAATAGATAAACAACACAGTCCTACTGTATAGCACAGGGAACTATATTCAATAGCTTGTAATAACCTATAATGAAAAAGAATATGAAAAAGGAATATATATATATGTATAAGTGAATCCCTATGCTGTACACCAGAGACTAATACAACATTGTAAATAAACTATACTTTAATAAAATAATGAAATGGTTAATGAGAACTACTAGGTGCCAGGGACCAAGTATGGGGGCTGTGGTAGGGTCAAGATGGGAGGAAAAGAGGTAAAAATGGATACTCTTTAAGAACTTGAAGTATACATAGGAAAATAAGAAATGCAAAAGTACGTCTTTATCATAAAAGGCAAAATATCATTAAATGCTAAATGAGCGGAAAGTCAGATGACTATAGTGGAAACCCGGAGGGAGGGTTCCAAAGGCTGAAGTTGCCCAAAAGGCTGTTGGGAAGAAGTTAGTTTTAATCCGAGCCTTGAAAGATGTGCATGGTCTTTCCACAGTTCATTTCCCTGAACACGCAGACATTTCTGCTTCTTTTATTTCTTTCTTCTTCCAGACTAAACCTCTCAAGATACAAAGGGAAAGCCAAGAATGTGGCTATGAGGACCATGTTATGATCTTAAGCCCCTGGTTACCTTGCAAAAGAAAAGAAAAATGCATCCTGTGACTGATGGCGATCAAATCGCTGGTTTGCTTGCAAGTCATTCATGAATTAACGACCATTGCTAATCACTCCTGGGCGATATTTATCATAGGTACGTTTTACAAGATGAATTCTGTCATCCATGCTGGCAGCTGTTCACCACGTCCCACCAGCAGCTGCAAATATTCATTAATAACATTTTGTTTGGGTTCCCACTTGCCACTGTCCGTCCTCCTGCTTCATAAGTAGGAGCTGCATCATTACCAAGTGGTGCCCGCAGAACTGAACACAAAGGCAACTTGGAAATTTTAAATGAAAACAGATGTTGAGAAATGCCATTATCCTGTGCATGCTACAATCAATAGCATTAACATTTCTAAGTGATGGCCCTCTGAATTGGACTGCAAGGAGCTCCCATTTGCAATTAAATGAGGGACTTATCCTTTCACAGCCCTGGATTCTACAGGTGGCTTGGTGACAGTCATCTTTTAGTGCTTCGATTTCAGTGAGGCTGTTAAGAGCCAGCTAAGCAGGGATTGGACAGGCAGGCATTTAGAGAAAGGCGTCGGTGCCAGATGCATTCACTGTCTAACTGCCTGGATGCAAAACGAGCTTCGCATAGCATCTGAAGTGCAAGAGCTCTTGAAGTGATTTCTTCCTAACAGTGCGCCTCCCCACGCTGGGCCAAGGGGTGGCTTTATTGTTTATGTCACTGATGACTGCAGCCTGGGGCCTCCATGCTTTTTGCCACCCTGGTCCTTCATTAGAGCAATTAGAAGAAAGATCACATCATAATTACTGGAATGTTGCTTTGTGGCTGAAGAGTATGTCCACGTATGTCTTCATATGTATGAATAATACCACCCTGGGTATTATCATCACCCAGACTTTACAGACGCTAAACCTCAGCTCAGGGATTAGGAACATGGATCGTGGATCATACAAAGTTGGGGCTGAATCCTGGCATGGCCACTTCCTAGCTCTCTGGTCTTAAGCACACTGTTTATTCTGCATGGGCCTCACTGCCTGCATCTGTAAAACAGGGACATTGATACTTACTTTAAGGTTATTGAGTAAGTATCAAACACCTGGCATAATACTTCTGACAGCTCCTGGCTTAAGCTCAATTTTGAGATCGCTGTGATGCCGTCTAGTCACCGGTGCAAGATCACTGTCACCGAGATGATGTTCTGGGGGGGGGGGGGGGAGGTGATGGCTATGGCTAGAGAATTGCTGGGCTCAGTAGGTCAAGTCATGGCACAGCTTTCTTGGAGGACGTGCGCATTGTTTGTTAAATTAATCTCTTTCCCCATGCTTCATCCATCCATCTCACCCTCTTCTACTTTAAATAGCAACCTAGATCATCAGGTAATCTCTGCATAGCCCAAACACATTCTTTTGAACTATTTTTAAAAAACAAGTACATAATTTTGAAGGTCCCAAGGAATCTTAGAAGCAACAAATGCAACCCTCCTTAACCGGCTCAATGATTGATGAATGTGTTCTTGAATAATTTTTACCCCAAATTTATAAGGTTTGGTTTTTTTTTCTTTGAAGGCTACTGAGCCTGGAATCTTTCCTGAGGGGATCCTAATACCCTATTAAAGCAACAACCTCAAGTTGTAAGTTTAGAGAAATAATCCGAGGTGACAGTTAGACTCAAGTAGGTGGTCAAGGAACTAACGACAAGCTCATACTGTTGTTATTATATTTGTAAAACATTATTTAGCAGTTGCCTCCATGGCATATAACTGGTTGACAAGCAGGCATTAATCTCTATCTATCTATCTATCTATCTATCTATCTATCTATCTATCATCTATTCATCTATCTCTATGGCTGTGTAAATAATATACTCCTTAAATCTTTATCTACAATTAATTCTATACTATTTAAACTTTGGAAACTCTCAAAAATTAAGTGTTATTTCTCTGTCAAATATTTCCACATTTTTTCTTTTAAAATAAGGAAAATGAGCATATGTCCCAGATTCCGCAGCCGGTGGGGGTCTGAAGGGAATGACGGGGTCAAGACATTTCCGTGCCTGGTGGCAATGTTTAGCATCACCGTCGGTACGTACACGGTGTGAACAGATGTTTCTCCCTTGGCTCAGCGCAGCAGTAAATGAGAATGAACAGCATCCATTAATGTAAGGCTTAGGAGTCAATGTATGTTTGTTTTTAAAGTGAAGCTCGCACAATGATTATATGCTTGGGAGATAAATATGATGGAGAAAATAAATAGACGAGCTTGTGAAAATTTATAATTGCCCCAAAAGAAACCTGCTCCTGTAAGGAGATTCCCAGAAGAGGCTGCACAGAAAGGCAAGCCTCCTCCCTCTCCCAGTGGCTGAAATTATCCTAAGGAAAGCTTGAGGCAGGAATGTATTTCAGGACAGCAGATTCCCTGAACATTTGGAATACTCAGAGCAGGAGCTGTGTATCTTGTGAGGGTAGAGCCGGGTGGAGAATAAACTCATGGGGCCACAGTATTTCTCTTCTTATGGTCCTGAGGGGTCTTCCTTCCTAAGGTTCCTGCTCTGAGAGGTGGCACTGAACTTGTGCTTCTTAATAAGCAGATGTAGGCTCTGAAAGTGTCCTTGTGGCCCAGGATGAAGCTACTGGGACACAGAAAACCTCTTCTTTTTCAGCCTGGACTCTTCCCTGCATGGACTCTTCCAGGACCTCACAGTGCTTGTTTTTGTGTTTCCGTTTGGTACCCAGATGGCACGTTCCTTTGAACAGGGATTTGTTCAAGGGCACTCTATTGCAGTGCACAGAGCAAGCTCCGTTTGAATCATGTTAAAGGTCTGCACTGAAGCAATCCAAGGCAGAGAATCGCGTTTCAGGCCGCCACACCACCTTTACATCAGCGGACTGAGCCCATGGATGGCTGTCCACAGACTTCTCACTGCTGTTATCCTCATAACAGGATCATCCTAGTTCTCTTATCTAGTCTCCTCGATGCTCGGTTCCAACCATTTCAAACAGAAATGATTTGCACGTGGCACCACCCATCCTCCTGCAAACAGGCACACCCGCATATCACAAACAGGCACACACAAGTGCAAACTCGAACCATCTATGGCAAACGGGATTCACCTTTGGTCCCGAGACCAGCTGGCCTACTGCAGGTCCACGCGGCTGCCTCCCCGTTGACAGAAAAACGCATTTAATCACCTCTATTTGCACATGTGCTGTGTGAACTAATTTCTGTCTTGCTATCCGCTCATCTGTGGTTCCCACTTAACAAGCACCCTTTGGAAGATCAGCACCATTCCATTAGGACAGTGATGGCCTGAGTCTCAAAAGTGTTTCCTTTGCCCCGACGCATGCAAATTGGAATTCCTTTGTGAGTTGGCTGATGACACGTTGCTGCGCATGAAGAATGAGCGCCCTCACACCTTTAGCCCCCTGAGTGTGGCGTGTCTCCAGACACATGAACGGGCTGCTGACACATGGAACTCTCTGCCGTGTTCAACAAACGCTGATTTGAAATCGTCCACAGATCGCTCCCATCTCCCCCTGTTCCACGTGTCTCTTGGTGTGTTTTTACAGGGCTGATTAGGTCTCAGACTCTTGAAAATGATGTTCAGCCTACATCTGACTCCACACGTACGAGGAAGAATTAACACCCTGCCACTTCCTGAGGTTTTAGTCACATGAAAGTCTACCTTCTCTTTCAGCCTTCAGGGGCCACCATGTCTTTTTTTCTCAACTTCTTCTGCCCTGAGCATCTGCTCCCCCCATATGCATCCACCTAAATGTACAACTGTTTGAGAGAAAGTCTGTTTTCTAAGATTTTTTTCCCTACATTATAACTTTGTACCAGGGATAGCTGAAACACAACCATTAAATCTAGAGAGAGATACATAGAATTTCGAATTGTGGTTTGAGGCTGGATGGCCTATAATCCCAGCAGCCACACTGCAGGGCCTATGACCCCATCACATGACCTCCTATTGCAGGCCAAGGCTGCCAGAGCTCACGTGACCTGGAGTTTGGGCGGGGACTGATTTGTCTCGAGAGTTTACCTTCCAGATGACTGTAGCCACCAGAACAAGTCCAAGTGAGGGTGAAACTGCTCATTGGTATAATGTTAACACCTGCTCCGATCTGGGGCTAAGAGAAAAGCCTGAGTCATAGATACAATGTGGACACCCCTGTCCTTTCAGAAGCTCCAAGAAAATCCTCTATCAGAGTCTGGCTCTTGGCAAAAGAGAGAACAACCCGATGACACTGGAGACTATCTCAGCAGCACTCTATTGAGAAAAAAGTTTGGAAATTAGAACGCTCTAGGCACTCTGAACGCCAGACTGAATATTATTCTGAGATGCTCTTGGTTGGAAATTCTGCCATCTTAGAGTCTTGCTCTACCCTAATTTGTAAAGAAGAGAATTCTCACGACCGGTGTCTCGGCAACCCCCAGCTCCCAGCCCTCCTCGCCACCGCGGACCGTGGCGGGCTGCGCGGCGTTGCACTGCCAACAGCGCTCTCACACGCACGGCTGGCAGAGTGGCCCCTCGTCTGCACCACTGTTCCAGACACATTAGGAACACTCCACAGCTGGCATGTAATTAGAAGCTCGGTGCAAGCAAATCATTGTTTTTTTTTTTTGCGAGTGTTCCGCCCACTGATCATGCTCAGAGTATAGCAGCTCCACCCACATGACAACAAACATACAACCACAAACAGATACCAGGGGGAAAACCAGGCGCATCCAGTTGTGCAGTTTTCAGTGACTTCCCTGCCTCTTCTCTATGGTTTACATTTTGTTTGAAATTTTCTGTTTCTACCATAGTGCAGTTTTCCTAACCAAAGTCCAGTGATTGATTCTCAGTGGGCTGGATTCTCCTACAGACTTACCTTTAATAATGTCACCACATGGAGAAACAACACAAAGTAAGGAATAGCTGCTTTGGACTCTATACCTCCCAGGGTTTTGAAATAATTTTCTCCTATAAACATTACACGATCGACATGCCCAGGAAGGTGTATGGTACTTGCTCAGGCTTAGGAAGATTTTGTGACCATCAGTGGAAGCTAAGGAGAAAGTTAAAAAAAAATTTTTTTTGATGTCTTGCACTTGGGTATTAGGGAAGAATTATACCTAAAAAAGGGAGATGTCAGCCAGAAAACAAAAGAAAAGCAGCTGGGAAGATCCAAACTCCTGACAAATCCAAAGATGGGTCTCTTTATCAAGTAGAAAAATTCAACCCAATTAAAATTTATTGAACACATATTATGTGCTTGATCCTATAGGTGCTGAGTGTGGGAGGCAGGGTAAGTCCTCAGATGTGGTCTCCAGCCCCAAGGAATTTACAGTACAATCAAAGTAAACAGAGACATGGAAAAGTGCTGTGGGGGCTCACAGGGAAAAGCAGATTCTGCACGGGGGTCGGGGGTGCACCTATGAGCTGGTAATGAGGCTGGTGTTGGAAAGAACTTAACTTTGCCCCCAAAGAGGTCTGGCCATTGTCAGTGTTTCTGCCAGTGTCTCTAGTGCCTTCACTTGCCTGGGGCTTTGGTTCACACCACACAGTCTAACCGTGATTTAGGTTGGGGGCCTTGGGTTGTGTGGCATCAGCGGACCTAGAGACGGAGATCAACCCTGAGAGCAATCAATCGATCTATCAACCAATCATGCCTATGTAGCGGAGCCCCAATAAAAACTCTGAACGATGAGGCTCGGGTGAGTTTGCCTGGTTGGCAACTCTCCCTGGATGCCAGGAAGATGACCATCCTGACTCTGCAAGAAGAGGACACGCAAAGCTCTGCATTTGGTGCTTGCCCACATTCTGCCCCAAGGTCTTCCCTCGGCTGATTTTCATCCTTTTCCTGCAGAAAACCTTAACTGTGACTAGAACAGCTTCGGGTGAGTTTGGTAAGTCACTCTAGAAAATGATCACACCTGAGGGTGGTTTGGGGGACCCTCCTGAACTTGCAGTCGATGTCAGAAGAGAGGTGGTCTCTTGTGGGGCTGTTCCCTCTAACTATACAGAGGGTCTGACTCACACAAGGATGAAGGGGAATCTGGTAGGCAGGGAATAAAGGTGCCGCTGAATAACTCTGAAATCTGATACCTTTAAGATTCTTGCCTGGTATAAATCCTGCCTCTAACAAAGTCCCGTAAACAGCCTTTGTTCTCCTTACCAGGACTGTTAGGTGTATGATAAGAATCTGAGCCAAGCAGATATAAGGAAGATGAGCAGACTGCTTGAACCCAAACCAAACAGTCAGAAAGTCTTCATTGTATTGACAACCTGGTTAGAGACGCCTGTCTGAGATGCCGAGAGGATGGAGCTGTTTCCTTTCTTTTTTTTTTTTTAAACCTTTTGAAAGAACATGGGAGCAAGAAGGCCAGCTTCCTCTTTGTGTATATGGCTTGCATAGGAAAGAGAAAATGTTCAGATTTCTCCTTGACCTCCGTACTGCAGAATGGGTCAACAGACCTCCTGGTTATGTGCAAGAGGTGGACACTTCCCAGAGGGATGAAGCGTGCAAGGGTTTCGTGGTCAGATCTGACACAGGCTTGCTCGTTCAGGAGGCTCTCCCTGAGCCTGGTGGTCATGGAGACCCCAGGTGCTCTCACAATGCCCCGGGCACAGCTCTTCTAACACACAGTGCACTTAACTGCATACTGCACCCCTAGCAGTAGGGTCCGTGGGTCCTTGCTTTGATCCTCAGCACCTCGGACAGTGATGGGCCTGACATACAGAAGGCGTTGAGTAAGTTTTTTTTGTTTGTTTTGGTGAAATGAACGAAACAACAGCTTCAGAGTAATGTGTACAGAAGAGAATAGAAATGTTGGATTAAAAAAAGACATTTGGTTCAAATCCAATCTCAGTGTTTAACCTGGAGTGAGTGACATTTTTGCTTAGAACTCAGTTTCTTCAACTGTGAAATGGGTTGAATCTAACCAGCTTCATGAGACTGAGGGAGACAGCATATGTGAAAACACATGCTCAGTGTGCAAAAAAGCGAAATTCCAAATAAAGGTCAGATCACATGTCACAGTCCTGAATGAAACACTAGGATCCTCACATATAAAGATGGTCCTAGACTCAGAGTAGAAGGAGGAACCTAGCAAATTGGTGGGTTGGATTCTTTCTCACTGGGCTACTTAGGTAACAATTACTTAGGAGCCAGATCTTGTCTAAGACATGGGCTCAGAATTAAAAGACCCCTAACCTCCCTCTCCCATCCTAACGATCATCAGGGAGTCACTCTGGCGTAAGGCTGTCAAAGCAACACAGAGAATAATGGCTCCACTTCCTCTGAGCTGAAGCACAGGTAGGCTGCGAGGAGCAGTCCTAGAAAAGATGTCAGCGGTCTCGGTAATGGTATCTCAGTGACAAACTGTTGAGATTAAAGGTGATTTTTGTCAACACCCAACACAACCTCTCGCACCGGAAGCTCCGTTCATTCCACATGGGAGGGCAACTGGCTGTCCATTTCCCACCACTTGCTGTCTCCGGCCAGAATTACATCTTATCTCCCTACACTCTGGAGCCTGGAGGAGCTGCCATTTTCAGAAATACATCTAGGACATAATCTATAGTTAAATGTGCAGTTGATTTATCATTATCTTGGGTTACTTGGAATTCACATTATTTATGTTACCAATCCTGTCCCGAGACCTCTAAGTCACTGCCCATCATGCTTCTAACAAATAGTAATCATAAAAAAATCGCATTCAACATTATATTTGGACATCATCTGTCTGAAAGGTAATAAGATACAGCAACTACAGTGATTGAAATGAAGGGAAAAGATTGTTAATATAATAGAGGTTTCTACTGGGCATGCTTTAAATCAACGTGCA
Organism: Camelus dromedarius; assembly: GCF_036321535.1. Classification (NCBI taxonomy): domain Eukaryota; kingdom Metazoa; phylum Chordata; class Mammalia; order Artiodactyla; family Camelidae; genus Camelus; species Camelus dromedarius. Next base: position 15,272,229 of record NC_087469.1, read on the forward strand.
GAAGCAATTTAAACAACCCATCCTGCAATCATGTTTAAAACACATTGATTTCTTTCTTTTTCCCCCTTGTGGTTTTTATCTCTTAGGCGGTTTTTCCCCTTCTTGTGGATTTGGACTGCAAGCCAAAGGAAAAGAAATGGCAACAAGAGGACTGGCAGAAATGACCTGAGTGACAGACTGCCCCTTTCAGAACATTTCTAATAAATCAAGAGGAAAAATAAATCTCTGCCGTAGTGCCACATTTGACAAATTGAAATTAAATTGCACCAACTCCGGGGAAACCAGGATGACCTGCTCTGGTATTTCTTCCCCAAATTAACAGTTAACAGGCAAGAGAGGATATCTGAGGGTTATGTTCTTAAAAGAATCCCCTTGAACTCTGATCAAAATGTGATTCTAGACCCCAAATCCATATTCAGTGTGGAGAGTGAATTCAGGGGCTAAAAATAAATATGGATATTTTTGCATAGACATGTATATGTATTTTTTCCTTTAATTCTAAAATTATTATCTTGGAGAGAGTGGTAAGTGGAATTTTTCCTAGCAGTGAATTTTTGGTGTTATCAGCTGTCAGGTTGGAAAAATATATGGCAGTAATAACGGGGGAATATATGATCCATAAATAAAGAAAAACGGGATTGTTTGGCATTATAAAGTTTTAACGCCTTTAGGTAGCAAAGACTCCAAACAAATCCCCTTCCTTTAAATCTTCTTATGGTCTCCTCGGATTGTGTCTCTCCCATTCCTCCCCTAAAGCCTATAAACAGTGCTCTGGCTGGAGAGACCCTGAAGACCTAGAAGGAAAAGGCACAGCCTCGCCGGCTCTGGGCGAGAACTGGGCTCTCCTCCTCTTGTAAGAGTCAGGATGAAGGACCTGTCAGGCTCAAGGCCAGCGACCAGCCACGAGGAAGCGCTCATGGCAAGAACTTTCACGGAAAGTTCCTTTTTATCTTTATTTCTAAGATTTCCATATGCTGCTGAAAAGAATGATCCAGACCATGAACAGCATTTATCCATCAGCTACCACGTGCCAGGGTCAGGGCTGGGTGCTGTGTCACCGGGGTGGACAGGTCACGGCATCTGTCTTCAGCGAGCTCACCGTCTCATGGAGGAGACAGAGAAGAGGCTCTAGGGGGCTGCTGAAACAGTCTCGAATAGTCATCATTCACAACAAGTGCACAATGGACATTAGTTGAATGAGTGAATAAACATGTGCGAATGGAAGGCTGTCATTAATTAACTGGAAACGTAGAGGGAATTGAAATTTGTTGTTTCCTTTTGTTTGGGGGCTGGGAGCGGAGAAGGGGTCGGCTGTATAACAACGAAGGACCAGGGAGAAGAGGAGAAAGCACGACACTGGTTCGGGAAAGCTGTTTTTCAGCATCACTTTTTATTATATATACATTTTATTTTTTAATGAGAAGTCTGCCTTGGGTAAAAAGCTCATGATGAGTCAGCGTATTGCAGGCAAACAATCCCAGGCCATTGTGCTGAGGTCTTTGCTGTGGTGGAAATGTGTTATCTCCCTGGAACATCCAGGCGGGCTCCACTGCTGTCACTGTACAATTTGCATGCTTTGCTGATGTTTTATGTATTGTGCTACTTACACGCTGAAATGTACATGCGTGCGTCTGCAAATTTAGGTAAATTATGAATAAATTAAATCTTATCTAAATAAACAAGTGTCTTTTTGAACCAGAATGCAAGCTGTCATGAATATTTAAGTGGACAAGGATGAATCCTCTTCCTGCTGTGTGTCTTACAGAATGCTTTCTGTATTCTTGATTTCAGGAAGGGAAGTGCACACAGCGAGAGCAATAAAATCGACTTCTCACTGGGGACATGAACATTGAGAAATCTTTGCGAGATTGATCCATTAAAAAATAAGATCCACTACCGAGATTAAATTATATGGGTGTCTCCCGACACTGGTAATCACTGCCTTCTCATGCCATTTTGGAGACAAGAGTTCTAGGGGAGAGTTATAATTTTTATCCTTCCTATTAGCAGAAAGGGGCAATTCATATACATCACAGCTCCAGAAGGTACTGAAATCCAGTCTAGTTTCTTCTAGTTCATATATGATTTCTGGACAAATCTCATGGACAAGAGGACTGACTCATCTTCATCAAAATGGTCAGGAACGTCCCAGTGCCCAGGGTCACGTCCAAGGATCTCAGCTGATGTTCTGAGGCTGCACATGGGTGACGTGGTCATATTTCCCATCACTCACAGCATCTGAGGATCTGAGTTGAAAGGGCAGATGGGGCTGGGGATACCAAGGAAGAAGCGGAGGAGTTTCCCGAGCTTCTCCAAACAGGCCATCCGTCTGCAGCTCCAGGTGCTTGTCCTTTCTGTTCCTTCTGTGTAGAGAGCCCTTGTCCTCTGTGTGTGTCTGTGGAACAGCTAAATCTCTTCTCTAAGTCCTGGGTCCCGTCTCTCCCGGAGATGGGCCTGAGCTCCGCAGGCAGACTGAGGTGTGTTCATCTGAGTGTGAGCCCCGACGAGGGCAAGGGCTCTATCTGCTGCTTTAGCATCCCCAGTACCCAGCACAGGGCCAGGCACAGACATGGACTCAGAAGTGAATCCCCCTCTGGTGTGTGTAGTGTCCTGCGCAGATCCCTCCATAGCATGTATCAGATTTCTCTGCTTCCTTATTTGCTTGCATGTTCGTCTGGCCCGCTAGATGGCTGTGCCCTCAAAGGCAGAAGTCCCATTTTATTGATCTGCAGTCCCAGGGCCAAGCACCATGAGTACTTGACAAATGTTTGCTGATTGAAAGAGAGTTATATCCATTACATTTCAATTAATTGCAGCAATAAAGCTGAAACTTATTCGCCCCTGTGTGCCCTACAATGTCATCTTCGTCCTTCAGAGCCATGATCAGGGTCTAGGCATACTTTTAAATTACTGTTCATGGTGCTCTTTTTGATTCTGTCTCAAATGGCCAGAAAGGTTTTACTCTTATGCCCACCTACCCAACAACTGTCTTTTTTTCTACCTGGGTCCTGCAGGAAGTGACAAAGACTACATATATGATGAAGATGAGCCTTTGGGTTGAAACAAGGAGGAATGAAAAGCAGTCCAAGGGAGTAACCCTCCCTCCTTCCTTTCCCCCTTAGCCTGTACCCCCCACAGGCTCTGGGCCAGGAAGGATGGGGCAGGCAAGGAGCGGCGGGACGTGTCCAGGCTCCACTAAGCTCTGCCACAGTGAAGACGTAGGGCAAGGACAGACGGAGCACTCGTGGGAGGAGGTGGTGGGAAGGGGCCTTGCCGAGGCTGCCTGGACGGGGCTGGCCCGTGGAGGCTCGCCTGTATCCATCTCTGCATCCACGACAGGACTGAGACAGCACATCCCACCCGTGAAGCTGAATCTGGTTTGCCTCGTGCCACATGGCTCCATCTCCTCAACTGTCTATGTCTGAGCTACTAAAGGACTTTCTCAAACTTGTTTTAGGACCTGACTCTCTTAGTCATGAGAAAACTGCCCCCTACTTTGAGTCGGGTCTCTCGGATTCTGGGACACACATGCTTTTCCATCTGCTCTGTTCCAGGTGGAGAGGCCAACATCCGCCGCTCCTTATAGGAAGCACTTATCCACTGGAAGTCAGTGATTGCATTAGGGCTCACCCTCTTCTTTTTCAGACTAAGTGCCCTGATGTCCTCTACGGGTCACCTTCCCTTGGGATCTAATCCTGGGACCACAGCGCAAGTGTGGGACTGATGGCCCCCCTTCTGGAGGCCGAAGAATCTGCAGAGCTTCATGGTCAGACCTGGCTCTGGTCCACATGTGATGGCTTCTACAATGAGGCTAAAGAACTCACCCCAAGAGGTGGCACAGGGACGACGGAGCCACATTCAGGGGGCCCTGAAGGGCGAATTCTTGGTGATGAGGACACAGGTCTATTTTCAGAAACTGGACTACCACCCGCCAAAGGCCCAATGTCCTTTTGGCCCCTGTCACAGAAAGACACTGGGTTGACCACGAGTCTGACTCAGTATGACACCCTCCAGTCGGACTGAGAGCTGACCTCCCAGTCAGGAGAGAATAGGGGTCGAGTTCAGAAGGATCAACCATCACAGGTTTTTTTTTTTTTTCTTTTTCTTTTTGCAAAGCAAGGCTTTTACTCGATGCTTTGAAGAACCTGCATGTTCCACAGACTCCCTGCCTCACTGTACACAACCCAGAGCCAAACTGACAGACTGGCTCCTGTTTCTGGACAGAGGCATCCTTGTTCTCCCCTGCCCTGTAGGACAACACCCTGCATGGTCAGAGCAGCAAGAGGAGGCACAGAACAGCTCTCTGGGACCAAGATATGGTCTCCGAACCAGACAGAACCAAGAGAAAACACTAACAGAAAACCCACTGACACAGCTTAACATGTGTCCCCACTGTACGGAAGGCAGGTGTTCAGGCCTGGAGGTGGGGTTCGCTCTTGCCTGGAGGTCAAGGGAATCTGGAAGATCCCCGAGTATAAAGGCTCCCGTGAGATGCTTCTGGAGAGAGATTTCGTGGAGGGTGTTGGAGTTAGTGAGCCTGTTCGCTCGACCACTGATTACAAGGGGGAGCAACTCCTGCCCCGTCCCTGCATTCGACGTGGGTCTGCCCAGTCTCATCCCCCAGGAACGTTCACTGCCTCGTGGGTTGTACTGTGGACAAGTGACCACCAGGGCGCTGACCACTGGAAGCAAGACCACGAAGCCTGGCAAAGACACAGGGGTCTCCAGGGGAGCCTCCTCCAAGAGGGTCTTCCTAGCCACCCCGTCCCTCCTGACTGGTGGGATCCCTCAATCAGGTGTGGCAGGAGACAGGCTTGGAAAACCCACTGATGTTTTCCAGCCACAAGCCCTTGGCGACAGGGGTCTGAGAAAGGAGAACGGGCATGGGGTGGGGGGCACTGCAGAGATGGAAAGAAACCAAGGTGGGGATGGCAAGTGGGCAGACCCACTGAGAGAGCCACGGGGCCGCCTTAACGCCGGTACGGCCTTTTCAGGGCTGCGTCTCTGGCAGGTGGCGGGGCTGGGATGCAGGCTTGGCACGGCCCAGCTGAGGCCCATCCGGGACCAGGAGGCTGACAGCTCGCCAGTAACCCTGGAACTTAACTTAATAAATTAAAGCTGACAACTCCTCCCAAATTGATATGAAAAGGCTCTTTAGTGTCCATGAACTGCTACGTTTTATCCATTTCAGTTTCTAAAAGAAGAGGTGAAGCGTAGCCGTTTTTGTCAGGTAGCGGCAGGACCTCTTCCCTTGGCCAGTGAAAGGTGGGGTCCCTGCAGTCGGGCCTGGCCTGAGCCTGGGCCGGAGGAGTCGGAGTCCAATGGCTAATGACACGGTGACAACAGCCACTGTCTGCAGGGCACTTCGCAATTTCCGGAGACATCTCACCCGTATTAGCTCACTTGGGCTGCACTGTCGGGTGGATTTTATTATCTCCACATTTCAGGGGAGGAACTGGAGGGGGAGAGAGGAGACTGCTGGGGTCTTGCTTCCCTGCAGCAGGGGGCGCCTGCCCTCTGGATGGGGATGGACCACCGGGGGAGCCTCCTCTTCCTCTGGTACCTCACTGCCCCAGCTCAGGCGCCCTGCACCTCCCATGGTGACCATGAGCTACCCATGCACACTGATGGGGGTCAGGGGCTGGGAGGGAGTGGATGACTCCCGGCCACCATCCCTGCTGCCAACAGAGGAACATTTTCGCCAGGACTCCAGAGGACAGTATTTCGGCTAATGTTTATTACCAAATTCAAAAGACAGACTCAGGGGTTGAAATCTTGAGTCTGGGAATCTAGCCCGTGAGGGCCCCACCTCGCACAGGGGAGCGAGGCTAAGAGACTAGAGCCCCCGAGGATTCTGATCAGGAGAAACCTTCATCTGGTTCACCAGGAGACCCCCACACCCAAAGCCAGGCCACGGAGGCGGGCAGATCGGAAGACAAGGGGATAACACAGACCCTGAACCACATTGATAGTACAAGCCGAGTCAAACACAGGGCAGTGCTGGCTGCTGGAAGTTCAGGTGCCTGCTGTGACCAGCCCACGTGGGGTCCCTGGGTGCCCCTCTCTGAAGGCAGCGGGGCCTCAGGCTGCCTCTGGTAGGAGCTCCGAGGGCTGGGAAGCGGAAGGATGCTGTACAGAGAAGGCTTTGATCTCAGATCCTTGTGTCCGTGTCCAATTGCACATGGTCCAGACTGCCGGTGTATGTACTGAATGAAAGGGCTGTGTTTTGGAAATCTGAGTGTGTGGGTCCTTGGGCTGTGCTGCCCCAGATGACATGCTGATGGCACAGTGGGAAAAGCCCTGGACCGGGGGTCACAGCATCACTTATAAACGGCTGGACCTAAGTAGTCTGCTGCAGACCTTTGGGGGACACGTGTGATGCGCCCATGCAGGGAGGCACCTCTCCCCATGGCTGCGTGGAAGCTTGTTCAGCACATCACTTCGGTAACACACAGATATTTATGGTTCAATTCGAGGAAGTGATGAGTTGTTGGAGCTACTGAGGGGGAGATGGTCTGAGAGCCACCCAGGGTCACATCTGCTCCCTTCTCCCGCCCTGCTCTCAAGCCACGAGGTTTGTTTCAGCCAGAGACGGTGCTGGCCAGGGAACCACAGCCTCACCCGCCAAGGCCAAGGTGCCTTTTTTCAGGTCACCCACCCTGTCTCCCCAGTGTGGGTCTCTCTCTTTTCTGGCCTGTAGGCTGCAAATGGTGGACTCAGGCTCCCGGTGAGAGTGATTAAGATGTCCTGGCAGGGAGGCAAGCTCTTTCTTCGCTTATTTTTGATGGGACAGCATAAAGCCAGATCATCCCTCTGAGCTCCCTTAGGGCCATGAACGTCCATGTGGGCAGGATACTCCAGCACACGGGCCGGGAGACGCACGAGCAGCCATAAATCAGCCCTCTGCATCGCAAGCAGGGTGGGCTGGCGGAGGCCTCGGCCGCCCCACCTCCTCACCTGACCCCACTGCTTTCCATCTGCCATTCTTTTTCTGTTTGTCTTTTAAATTTAATGTTTATTGAAGTGTAGTTGATTCACAATGTTAGTTTCAGGTGTACAGCAAAGAGATCCAGTTATATATAGATATATATACACACACACATACACATACACAGCCATCCTTTTATAACTCACAACTTTTCGGGAGTTCTAGAGACAGGGAGGGGATGAAGTGGGTGGAACAACCACTGGGCTGGGTGAGACTCAGAAGGTTGTGGGTGTAGTCTCAGCTCTGCCATTTACAGCCATCTAGCCTGGGACCAAACTGTCTAATCTCCCTGAAGCCCGTCTGTAGAACGACATGCTCTTCAATGAGCAGGCAGGAACGGGGCCAGCGGCTGTTCCCGAGCACCTGCTCTGTGCCACACACCATACACACAAACTTCCTCACTTCTCACCACAGCCAGGAATCCCATTCCTGAGAGAAGAAGTCATTTGTGGGAGGCCGCCCAGCTCTGAGACCCCAAAGCCTGAGCCCTCTCTCCTTGGATGCCATGAGCTGAGAGCGTCACTGATGCAATGGTCTGGTGACAGCAGAGAAAGAAAGCACCTTACGCATTCAAATTCAAGACCCTCTATCTGAGCTCAGAGTATCTGCTGGGCTTTTACGATTGATTCATTTTCAACGAAGAAACTGAAGCATGAAGGTTAAGGCCCTGCGCTAAAGGTCTCACCACAGCAAGGCAGTGCAGGCACTGAGCCCGGTCAGACGTGTCTCCTCCATCTCAGAGTCCGTCAGAACATTTGTGTGCGTGACCCCCTTTTACTCTCATGTCAACTTTACGGTATACCCATCAGGATCCTCCATCTACACTGAGGGCCGTGAAGCTCAGTGGACTTGGGAGTGCAGGGGCCATGACTTGTGGTCCACCCAGACCCTCGGCATCCTTCTGCTGGTCCCATGTGCCTTCCCTACCCACCTGTGTGCTTTGTTTCTACTGGTCAGCACCTGCAACTCTTCGGGCACCACTACCCCTGGGCCCAGGGAGACGCTTGGCCCCACTTCGTGTAACTCTGGCAAGTGTTTTGTGTTGTTGCTATTTTTTTTCTTAAATGGGAAAAAAATTTTTTTCCTTTTCCCAAATGCTATCAATTTCAATCAAATTATGTATATTGCAGAACCAAAAAAGGATGCTTAAATTGCTGTGTTGTGGGTTTCTTTCTTTTTTTTTTTTTTTTCTTTGCTTTCTCTCAATCCTTCCAGTCAGTTTCTTGAAGAATTAAGGTTGGGTCCTTTCAAATGTAAATTAAGCAATTTGCAAAATATGTATTTTGGCATATAGGCAACTTGGCTTTCCAAACAAACTGGAGTTTTATTGATTCTGTGAACTACCATCTCCGGGAGTTATCTTGTGGCCATAATTTGAGTCTTTAAGATGAGGAATTGCTTTCATTTGCACTAAGCAGGATATTCTGCTTTTATCTCACCCCACTCTCCATTTCTGGGTGTTTTAATGAGTAAAAGAAGTGATGTCAGTCTTAATGTGCTTTTCGTGAGTTTAGTTTCTCAAATGTTACCTTTATCATTTTGTCCATTTTACTTAACATTAAAACAAAATTTGATACCACAAAAGAAATTAAGACAGGAAAAACATCCGCCTGCCACAGAACTGGGGGCTCATCCCCCAGACTTCCTCCGACCACCTTTGGGTAAGGTCTAGCCAGACATGGTGCGATCGGCCCACCTTGGGGTGATGGCCCATGTTTTCTTCCCTCTCACCACCTCCTGGCACCTGGGCTCTCCTGGACCTGGTCCAGGCAGTGGGCGGAGGCAGGGCCTGTGGACCCCAAAGGAGATTTGAAAGCAGTGAAAGATGTCCCTGCCTCCAGAACATCTGCCACAAGAGCCCCTCCTTCTCTTTGCCTTAAGCCTGCTGTTTCCCAAAGTTGGTCCTGGGATAAAAGTGCCTCAAAATCTCCTTGAAGAAACAGTCCCAGGGCTAGGTAATTTTGTACAACACTTCACAGGGTACCTACCAAGATGCACTTGACTACACTGAAGACGCTGGTAAAACTGTAAGGACGCCTGTTTAACTTTACCTAAACCACAGTATTCACCAAGATCTCTGCTGAGATGCAAATACATAACTAGGCTGGGGTTTAAGAACCAAAGATAAAATCTATCAACCTCACGACTCTGCTTCTGCATCTGAACGTGGGAGTTGGGAACAAGTGAAGACAAGATGGCCTTTAAGTTTTTTCCCACAGTATTTAATTAAACGGCTTGATGTTTCTAAATGTTAAAGATGTTAAAATATCTTTTTTAAAATAAAAATAACACTTGCTCATGATAGAAAAATCAGGAAAGTTTAAAGACAAAATAACAAATAACTCATAGTTTCAATACCCAGAGATAATCACTATTAGCATGTTGAGCATTTTCTAATAATGTTATATGCATAATATATACACACATATATTATATATGTAAGATTTTTATAAAATGGCGAGACACAGATCTATATACTGAATTTTTTTCCTACTTAACATTATGTCACGAGCACTCAATTTCTTAACTGAGTGGAACTGTTGACAGCAGGTGGGAAACCTGACAGGTGAATGGGAAAGAAGGTCGCTGACAGTACCTGTGCCCACAGGTGTGGAGCATTTGTGTGCGTGACCCCCTTTTACTCTCATGTCAACTTTACGGTATACCCATCAGGATCCTCCATCTACACTGAGGGCCGTGAAGCTCAGTGGACTTGGGAGTGCAGGGGCCATGACTTGTGGTCCACCCAGACCCTCGGCATCCTTCTGCTGGTCCCATGTGCCTTCCCTACCCACCTGTGTGCTTTGTTTCTACTGGTCCGCACCTGCAACTCTTCGGGCACCACTACCCCTGGGCCCAGGGAGACGCTTGGCCCCACCGTTTGCCCAAACTTACAGAGAATGGGAAATGCCTGATAGTGTCTGTGCTCCTTGGGACCCTTAGTCAGTGATCGGTGGGGGAGGATGAGTGTTTGCTGAGATGTGTAATTAACATTCTGGGGCTTCTTGGCAGGATCAGCGGGACTGAGTCTCTGCCTGAAGTCACCCTCCAGCTTGGCTTCTTCTCCATCTCTATCTGCTGCCCCTTCTCCTTCCTGTGTCTCCTGGGAGCACTTGTTCAGGAATCCTTGCTTAGGGACTGCATCTGGGGCTCTGACCTGAGACAGGTATTTCCTTCATGGTCATGTCTTTCATAAGCAGCACATCCAGAACTCAAATGGGGTCTTCCAGACCCAGAGCGGACACGTTTCCTATCACAGCTCCCTGCCTGATTCCCAAGGAGGCAACAGACGTGGTGGGAGGAGGATCTCTGGGCAGACCTGCTCATCCAGGGTGCAGGGTTGAGCCTGGGTCCTCCAGCTCCACCGAGGGTGTGCATGGAAGGACGGCAGGGGCTGGGGGCAGTGAAAGGCTCCGACAGGGAGATGGAGAAGCCCTCTCTCCCATCCCCACCCCTCCACAGACCTGGGGGAAGTTAACCGGCATTGGTGCCCCAGCCCTGCTCCAGACAGCCAAAGGGCACAGAGCTTGTGGAATATGGAATAGACACGCAGAACCTGCTGGCACCCGTCCGGGGCCCCACACAAACCCCCCCAGCCAACCGGGCCAAGAGGCTCCTGTATGAAAGCTCGAGAAATCTTACTGAGGGCCCATGCTGGGAAGCAATTTGGTCCATTCCAGCTATCATGTCATGGCAGCGAAATACACAAATAGAGACCAAACTTGTCCAGGGGAGCTTTCCTCTCATTAACCTTGAAGGATGCCACACAGCCCGCCGAAGTCTGCTCTAGGGCCGGCTCTGATGAGAAGAGGCTGCCGGGCCTGATTCCATGAAGCAACAGGACTTAAACGGTGGACATCAGACTGCCAAATGCATTTCTCTCATTTACACTAGGGATCCAGTGTAAATACTGAGAACGGGGCATGAAGGAGGGGGAGAAAGATGGGGATGAGGGGGCCAGGTGCATGCTGCTTGCCACTGGGTGATGTTTGCTATCAGCAAAAGAGATTAATCTCTCAGTTCTGGCCTCCTAAGACATTAGCACATTCACATTCTCTGTTGCGGGCGTGCGCACACACACACACACGAGCCAGGTTGAATCTTCACCTGTCATCCACAAGGCAGATTCATATTTTGGCTCTGAACACTGAGGAGGTTGGTCAGCTGTGCACACGCGTGTGTGTGCGTGTGCGTGTGTGTTCCGTTCGGACTCCGAGAAGGAAGAGGGGCAGAGTTGGCTGTGCTGGACGACGTACAAACCAGCCTGTGTACAGAGAGCAGATACGCAGCATCTTCTGCAAAAGGATGCCGAGGGAAAGGCTGTTTTCAAACCCAGTCATAGTTCTATTTATGGCTGGAGAGGCAGGGTGTCAGGCTGCTGGGATGGACTGTGGCTTTTGCTGGGATAAGGGTTCAGGAGGGAAGCATGGTTTAAGCAAGGCTGCTGCACTGCTCCTGGCTGGGGTTCCCAGGGTTGGCCACAGGGCCACAGTCTCTTAGGATAGAGGCCTCAGCCCCTGAAGACTCAAGCTGTGGACAAAGATTCTGGTTTCCCTCAAATTTACATTCTGAGCTGCTGGGGTGCAAATACCCTTTGAAGAAAGTCATGCAAGGACAACAGTTGATTTTTTCTCAGCTACCCTGTAGGCAGAGCCTTGGAAAGGAGACTTTATACGATCTCAAAGCAAAGAGTCTTGTCCCTGGCCCTCAGATAGGAAGACGGGAGGAGAGCCAGCAGGTGAAAAATAATCATCATGATAGTCGCAAATACTCACATGCTACTTACTCCGAGTTAGGTGCTGTCCCCCACGCTTTATACATACTAGTGAATTTAACCCTCACAGTGGGCCTGTGAGGGAGCTCCCATTAGTATCCCTATTTTGTCTCATGAGGAAACTCAGGTGTGGAAACTCATGCAAAGCTGCAGGGCTACGTTTAGCAGAGCTGGGTGGGGAGGCAGACAGTCTGGTTTTAGTCTCTGCTTCTAAGCGTCGGTGATACATAACTTCTTCGTACAGAGGGATGGCTTGGCTGGACGGTAGCAAGCAGTGTCGAAGGACGGGGGAAGCCGTGCCCAGAGGACAAGCATGAGATCGTCTCAAAAGGGCCTCTTAACCAGAGGAGTTCGTTATAATTCAGTGTGGGAACCACACACACATACATACACGTGCAGAAGACTTAAAGTGTTGGCCCAAACACGCATAAATCTAATTACCACTAGAGATAAAAGTATGACCCAACCCTGAGAAGAAATGTAGTTGTGAAAAGAAGTTTTTTCTGAAGGTGCAGTCAGGCCAGCTCCCTGGAAGAGGAAGTGACTTCCGAATGAAAACGGTGAGGAGAGGATGGAGAATGGACCAGGAGGCCGTGGGGAGGGGGAGGCTCCTGGTCACAGCGCCAACCTCAGCCTGAGTCTGGCTGTTTCTCTTTCCCATGACCTACCACTTCTTCCCAGCTGACCTGTCTTACCCCCTTTAAAAAAAAAAAATTCTCTGTATTTGCGTTGAAAACAAATCTTTCTTTTTGGAATTTTCCTCTTAATTTCCTTCTTCCCTGCTATCATTTACCTTTCTAGCCGTATTCAACTCTATCGATGTACTATTGCATGAAAAGCACACGCGAAAGAAAGTTGTGTTAGTGTTGGGGCAGGTCGGGGTTCTCATCCCCCAGCCCCCCAGACACCCCTGAGTGCCCATCACAGTGTGGAAGGGGAGAGACACGGTAGTTTAACTAGAGGAATTCAGGAGGGGAATATGTACAAGGAGATGAGGAGGAGGGAGGACACTGGAATTCACTTCAGGGCAACAGACGTTTAATGAGCACCTATTATGGGCCAGTTGCTTGACACTTGGTGCTGGGAGGCAGAAGACAAGCTGTGAGCTCCTGGTGTGGGAACTGACTGGTAAGTGCATCAGGATACAAACATTCGATACAATCCAATCTAAGTGTGGGCAACAGGTACCGGGGACACAGAGAAGAGTGCCAGTATTTACACTTCACAAGGGAGTTACAGAAGTGATGGCATTTAACAGCATTACATGCTGGGCAGGAATTTGCTGGATGAAAAAAGGAGGGCATTCCAGGCAGAGGGGAGAGTTTGAGCAAAAGAAGAGAAACACACGGCCTCCCTGAGACTTGGTGACTGTTCCCGATGTGGCCAGACTGCCACCCGTGGGCCTTGGATCCTGGGCTTGGGAGCAGGAGCCAATCTCATAAGCAATAGGGAGGCATCTCAGGTGTCTAGACGGGAGGTTGGCTTGGTGGGATGTGTGCTTTAGAGAAATGCTCCCTAACAGCGGGTGGAGAAGGGGCAGCCGCCTGGCCAGGAGACCGCCGCCTTGGTCCGAGGCGGGAGGACGAGAATCTTGTCAGCCATGGGGAGGGAGGCACAGGGACACATGCAGGGCAGCACCCAGGGACACTCAGAAAGTGGGGTCACCCACACCTGATCCTTTTCTGCAGTGTGGGACCCAGTGTCTCCCTCATGCCCATATCAGCACATTTATATCCTGCCCAGCTCGAACACGTCACCTCTTCCACAAAGCCTTTACTGATGCCCCAGGCTGCAGACAAACTCCCCCTCCTCTGCTCCCCTGCTCTGGGTCTGTGCTTTTCCCTCTGGGTCCCCTAGAGTTGTACTAATTTGAATTGTATTAACTTATATTAAATTGACTCCTTTTCTTTGCCCTCACATGGGTTGGGAAAGGGCAGGGTTCAGGAAGTATGAAGACTTATTTTGCAGTGAAGATACGGGACACGGTAGCTGTGTTGCCCTGGGCTTGGTTTCATCATTTCTGGGAATGCATCAGCCAGGCTGCAGCTGGGTGAGCACAGTCCATGCCAGGTGGCCTAAAAGGGGAGAGTGAGGATGCCCAAAGGCTAGTAACAGCGGTCAGCCAGGCCAGGGCTGGGGGCACAGGGCCAACCCAGAGGGAACTGGACCACCAGTGAGACACAATTACAGTCTTACAGGCCCCGTGAAGCCAGAATAGAAGGGGTGAAACACACGGGCTTCTCTTCTCTCCCTCTGATCCCTGGACAGCAGCTCCATTAGCTGAACCCACACAGAAACCAGCTGGAAAGAAGTCTGGGAGGTGCAGTTTGCAGAGGAAGGATAGGGGTAGATCTGACCTCGTAAACAGGCAAGTGATCAACATAGGAAATTCACAAGGTGTCGCTAGCTCTACTTATTTCACAGGATAGTGGCGAGAATCAAATGGAATGACATATGTAAAAGCCCTTAGTGAATTACAGAAAACTACCCAAACACAGCTCTCAAATTATTTATGCTTGTAGTTTGGAGTCTTGTCTGGCAGTCAATGAGAATCCATATTTAACTGTTCAGTCATTAATTCTCTCCCCGCCTGGGTCTGGGGTGGGGATGGGCAGGTGGTGTTTCCCTGGGGCCAGTCCACGGGACATATTCATCCAACAGGTTGTCACCGGTGTCTGGGACACTCTACTGCATCAGGTGATAAGAAATCTTTCTGCAGAAGACTGTAGTGACCTGCTTCTAAACCTCTAGTATTAGAACCAGTTTAATATGGATGGGCAGGTGGGCGTCAGGCTTGGAGCGGGTCTCTCCAGCCCCTGCCCTTCTTGGCAGTGAGCAAACAGTAAGCAAACAGTGACGAACAAAGCCATAGCCAAGGGAGGACATTTGATGCTATTCAGATGATGGCGGGAGAGAGAGGGAAAGACACGTGAGAATTTCCTGAGCAGCAGTTCTACCCCAAGCATCATGCTGGGCACTGTCCTGTTGTTTTGCTCCTTATGGTGGAGGAGATGCCTGGGGAATAGGGCCAATGCAATTGAACCCTTTCGTCCTTCAGCCCCATTAACCCACATCCACCCAAATGGATTCTCAGCCAGTCCCATTAAGACATCCTGTCAGAACCATCCCACGTCATTTGCAGAGTGAAGTGAATATCAATAAAACTGTAATGAGTAATTTTCCCAGCTTCACTGACTCTTACTGGAAACCAAGCCAGAGCCTCCGCTGTGGGTATTGACAAAAACTCCATTCCTCCTGGGAGCTAGGAAAATCCGAACCCATCTGAGCAGTAGCAGTTGAGCTAGTTTAATGGACATGGGTACAAGGGCAGCGGGCTTGGGAAGGGGCCTCCAGCCCCTGTCCCTTGTCGGCAGTGAGCAGCCGTGATGAGTGAAGAGGTTCAGTCTCCTCGGGCTGAGGCAACAGGAGAAGCACGCATCAGGAGACAGGCGCTGACTTCTGGCCCCCAGTTACCATCCACGACTCCTACCATCTACTCTAACCCCATTGGGCCTCATTATTTCATCAGTAACATCAAGGTCCTTTCTGGTTCTGCATTCTATGACTCTGAGAGCTGGAGAAGGAACAGAGAAATCAACCTGCCAGAGTGATGCATTTGACAGTGTAGACCCTTGGGGCTGAGTCTACACTGCCAGGCACTCGAGAAACAGACAGAATGGGAGTGTTGCTGGCAGTTTCTTGCTGTGGCTCTCTGGCCACGGAGAGCCTGGGCATCACACCTGCTCCGTGGCCATGACAGCCAGCACCTGCTCCGTGGCCATGACAGCCAGCGCTGGGAGACCAGAGCTGTGGGTGACAAGGCGTTAATTCCACACGTAGGAAGTGTGATGGTTGGGGACTGGTCTCCTCCCTTCCTGTTCACTCCCCTCTGTCTGAAAGGCTGTCAGCAACTTCTGCGGATGCCTGGCTGCCATGGCCTCGATGGTGCCTTCTTCACCCGCACGGAGGTGTGGAGGAGAGTACGGAGGTGTTTCTGCAGCACCGGGGCTGCTGGTTTGGAACGTGCTGCCTGGGGGAAGACTACTCAGCTGCCATTCTGCGCTGGGGTCCAGCCTTCTCAGCTGTCCAGAAAGACAGCTCAGCCCAGTCAGGCTTCCAGATATTCGACGGAGGGGGCAATGGGTGTGTGCACATGTGTGTGCACACGTGCAGCTGCAGGGAGAGAAAGAGGAATGGAGTCGGTGAAGCCCAGATCCTTGCAGGCACGTGAAGCTGGACTTGCAGGGGAGGTTATGCAGGCTTTTCAGAACCCCCAGTAGCTGCCATTCCTCCCCTGTCCTCCATCCTATGCCAAAGTTCATACAACAGAGCCTTCCTGGAGCCAGGCAGCCAGGAGCAAGTTCTGCAGGGACTTGCAGCTGCTACCGGGCTGCATCATGTGTTAACCCCCCTGATGGCCGGGTCAGTTCGGGTGATATAGGTGGTGAAGCGGGTGTTAACCCTCCTCCTTAGGCATCTTGCCTGAAGCTGCACACTGGACTGAAGAAAGCGTCTGACCAGATAATGTGTATTACGAAGTATAGAGCTCACTGCCATTTATCAAAGCCGTTTCCTTATCTATTCCTCTTGTGAAGTTAAGGAGACGAAGTTATTACTCCTGTGTGATTGGATGAGGAGGCTGAGGCCCACTAAGGAACTAGTAGCACCTAGTTTAAGCTCAGTTTCCCACTGCATCCCAGAATCTGTCTCCTGCATGAAAGGTCAGTGGCTTCCAGAATGATCCTGAGAATGCTGATAATGGAGCACCACCCCTCCCCCTTCCCCTGTGAATTTTGCAGAAAAGTGGGAGTGGGGCTAGGAGGGTCACATGCCTCCCGTGACATCTGCCTTGCCATGGTGACACGATGTGATGGCCACGTGGTGGAGGTGAGGGCAATGACAAAGTTCTATAATTCTTATTACTTGGGAAAAGTCCAGTCGCCCCTCTGTATCCAGTGCCTGGGAAGGGCCGTCTGTTCTATGCCATCTTACATGAGGGACTTGAGCAACCTTGGAATTTGGAGGTCTTGGGACCGATCCCCAACAGATACCGAGGGATGACTGTCCGTGGCCGCTCTCGTTTTAGAAGCAAATGTAAGGCTGGAGCTGATTATGTGTGAACTGCCAGGTGTCCCCTCTTGCTCTCCTCCTTATAAGAAATAATGACCCACACTTCATTGAAGTATGTGCCTTGCATATATTTCTCTCCCACAATAAGCTTACGAGTTGGTGTAGATTTATCCTCGTCGTACGGGTGAGGAGATCGAGGGGAGATGACCTCCCCAAGTGCGCGCCCCTGAAGCCGGTGGAGCCCGGACTCCAGTCCTAGCTGCGGGGCTGCAGGGCGCATGCTCCGATTGCTCGGGACCCAGCATCAGTCCCGCGCATGCGCACCGCTCACTGCATGCCCACGATTTTCTACTCCCCTGCGTGTTTTTCTGGCAGCCTGCAGGCACCTACAGTGTGTGTCACACTCGTGATTCCGCGCCCAGCGCCCAGCACGGAGCTCCCCCTCGCCCGTCCTTGCACGCACGTGTGGACGACCCCATCACACACACCTGGGGTCCCCTCCGAGAAAGCAGGGGGAATTACGCCGCTTGCCTCCAGGCGTGGAGAGCCTCTAGCTCCCACATCTTTCCTGGATCCCAAAGCCTCCTTCTCTTCTGCCCCCAGGCCACCTTGCTAAATTTATCCTGGGATGATTCCATTTACCATCTATAGCTAAAATGCCTCTTGACTGTTCTGCGCCAAGATTAGAAGTCCGTCTAAACGTCAATGATTATTTCATCGGCTAAAAGCAAATTGATCAAGCCTGCCCTCCCTGCAGACTAAGGAGGCTCTCAGTCTATTTGTAGCTCTGTCTGAAAGGCAAGAGGCGGCTGCCCTGAGTGGAGGCTGCCTGTTGCTCTCTGCACTGATGGAGTTCACAGAGTGGGTGAGTCATGGCTGTGTTTAAGCCTGGGATCAGTAGATCCTGGGGTAGAGATCAGGTGGATAGTTTCCTCCCACCGCTTCTTAAAGCAGACCCAGGCTGTTGAAGCAACAGCCATCCTACATCCCCTGCAGGGACACTGTCCACGACTCCGAGGGGTGGGGAGCCCACCTGGGCAAATCCATCACCAATGTCCCTCCCACCTTGGTCATCCTGAACGGCTCAAAGCAGCAGGTCAAACCAAAAATGGTCCTTGAGAAAGGGACAGAAATACTATCGCTTGTGCAGGACTGAAGTGATTGACAGCATAGGACTGAAGGGATTGACAAAGTCTTTGTTTCTGTCTTCTGGGGAATTCAAAGAATGAGAGCAGACACTTGGATGGAAGAAAAATGCATAAGGAAGTAGAGAAAAAGTTTTCCTATCCAAAAAGCTTTAGCAAAAATTAAAAGGAAAAAAAAAAGTGAAAGGCATGTAAATGTTTCAGTAGATATTTTTATTACCTTTCTCTAAAATTTTACCTTTGTTTTCCTTTGTAATCTCAAGTTTCTCACCTCCATTGAGTTTCAGTCTGCCTCTGAGCTGAATAATACAGTAGCCAGCCTGGCAAAGACAACTGTTTACTGGGCAAGAGGCTCCCAATACACAGGGAAGGAATTTTTCATTTCATACATCATTTAAAGCCTGCTGCAGTGATTTACCAATGTCAGCTCGTCTTTGGAGCACAAAAACAGAAGAAAGAGAAATATGCATGCTTCCGTTGTGTATCTGGACTGGGATCCTAGGAGAGTGATTGGAGGAAGATGGTGGACTGGGATTTCTTCCTTGTCTAAACGCTATGGAGAAGCCAAAGATTGCCCAGCATTTAGGAAGAAAGAGAACGTGGGAAAGTGGTTGGTGTCTTGCAGGGAGACTGTGCTTCCCTTCCCACCTGACCTGGCCAGGCAGGGCAAGGCTCCCTCCCACAGCCTGGGCGGTCCCCTCGTTCCCAGGTTCTTGCACTTAGAACCATCCTACACCTCCAGAAGAATCACCTGCTTGAGACTCCATCGCTAGCACGCCATTCCCCTGTTTAATACCCAAAACCATTTTCCAGGCAAATTGAATCACTCCTCTCCAGGCACTCAGCCCTCAGGACCTGCACTCCTGACTGTCTCATCATTTCCCGGGCACTCCTGTGGGTCCAGATGCCCCGAGATGCCGGCACACAGCATGCCTTCGCCATCGAGCGTCCTGTCCAGCTGTTCTCCTGGGCTGGGAGGCTCTTGCCCTTCCCTCCCATTTCTGAAACTCTCTCAAGGGCCAATCTAACACCCACTTCATCCATCACTCTTTCCATGACTAAGCCTTTCTGCTTACTCACTTCCCCAAACTTCCACAGTGCTTTGAGTCAGCAGTGACTCAAATCAGATAACAGATAATCCAATATTAGAGAATAATACCAGTGCATTTCATTGAGTGATCCTTGGGCGCCACGTGGTGGTTTCCACGCAATAACTCTTTCCACTCTCACAAACCCCGTCAGGATGTGCTGTTAATATTTCCAGGTGACAGAGATGGGGGCTCTGTGAGGTGATTATTTAAAGCTACCTTCAGCTAGGAGGCAAGTAAGTTGGCCAGAATCTGAACCCAGACTTTCTGCCTTCTATTTTTTTTTTTTAATGAGCCTTTAACCACTACCTTTACTGCCTCTCAGTCCAGTATTACTTCTGAGGTAATTGATTTTTAGGTTTTAGTTTAGTTCCGCAGTAAAACTGTGGACTCCCTGAGGAGGCCATGCGTGCCTGACATATCCGTACCCACTACAGCGCCTCACCTCAGAGCCAGGTAAGCAATAGGCGTTCGATAGAAACTTGATCATTTATTGAGTGGCCAGAGAGCTTCCAGATTTGGAAACTTCTCTTTCCTCATGATAGAAAAGTGCTCCAGGCAGACTGGGGGGGGGGGGCGCTGGTGCACGGGCATAGCCAATTCTCTTTAGGGAGGTCTGACAGTGGACCAGGTCAGCGCCATCACCAGATGTCCATGAAGCACGTACTATGATATGCCAGGCACAGGGGGCGGGAGGGAATCAAAGCCTTCCTGCCACGGAGGAGGCAAAGCTGAGGCTAAAGAAGGTACAGCCAGAGAGTAAGGCAAGGCAGCCCCTGCTGCGGGCTCGGTTCTTGCTTGGCTGCGTGGTGCAGGGCACGGGAAAGGGGGTTAAAGGACCCTGCAGACCCACATGGGTCCGCAGTGTGCCTCGAGAGAGCTTCAGTGGAAGGGGGCCGGCGGGGTCTGAGGATGGGCACCGGGGCCCTGGGTGGAGAGAGCGAGGAGAGGGCACTGTCAGGAGAAGGACTGACTGGCCCTGCTTCCTCGCCTTCACTCTTTAGTGAGGGCGGAGTGGGGGACTGGGATTTGCTGAGACATGGCTGCTAAGCCACGGTGCTTGCTTGGTCTTGTCAGCAGGTTGGTCCTGAGGGTAAAGTACGACCGAGTCTAGGAGGGTGGTGTCCTGTACATGTGCAGGGTCTGGTCATGGTTTATTACTGTCTTTGACGTGGCTGGCACCCTGTTCTGCCTTCTTAGCAACACAACTCTCCATACAAGAGGCTGCTTGTGGTGGGAGTACTGTCTAGCAGAACGAGGCTGAAGCAGCTCTCAACCAATGAAGGATGAGGCCAGGGGGACAAACGCCCCGCTTCCTCGCCCGTCTGCTTGGGTGATTCTGAGGTCTGTCTTGTGCAGACCTGAGCTCCAGCTGCCCCCATGGAGATTTCTGGATCGTGGACTGCTGTCTGCTGGCTGCTTCCCCTTGCCCGACTTCCTCCCTGTCTCGTACAGTGTCTGTAGGGATCCCCTCCCAAATGAACTGGTTGCACTCGAATCACAGGGTCTATTTCTGGGAGAACCCAAAGTTGCGCATTGTATATGAATTGCAGAGCTGTGCGTGTTTGCTAACAGATCAATTCCCCCCTGGTTGTCCAAACGAGTTCTGCTCCAGGGGAGGAACCCAGGTCGACCTTTCATAAAATCTCAACTCCTGGCTCTGAGGGTCACACGTGTTCACAGGAGGCTGACAGTATCCCTCTCGTGCTGTCCTCATCGGGTGTCTGATTTCTCAGCCCCCTACCCCACCCCAACTCCAGACTAGGATTGTAAAGTCTTTGAGAGCAGGGGCTATGCCATGTTGAGTCTTTACTGCAAATCCATCTCACAGAGTGCGTGTTCAACGAATGGTCTTTAAACTGGATTGTGTTAAGCAGAAAAAATACCCCTCTGTCCAAAAGCAAGCTGGTCCTTATGCCTTTCTCTGGCTTCTAAAGTGATGAAAGTTTGGTCCTCAAAGCCACAGGGTTCACAAGTGCCTTGTAATGGGTCCATTATTTTATTTATCATGTTGTGCCAACCCTGAGCGGCCTTTCAGATGGTATCCCCAGTACCTTTTCCTCCATCAGTTTCAAATGACTCTAAACACTCTTATCTTCAGTAAAGTTCATCCCTTCCTTGTGCAGACGAACGCATCCTTTGAAACTGGGGCCTGATTATTGAGCAGGAGTGGGAGTTGGCGAGGGTCTGGCCCGTGCAATCACTGTCCTGGGGCCAGGCTCCTTTCACGGGCCAAGGCCAAGGCCAAGGCCAAGGCCACGTCCTCTCTGGCCCAGCCTGATACTCTGCCAGGGCAGCAGAGTGCATCTTCCTCCTCTGCCAGCCGCACGGCCCACTCTGCATACCCTCCTTGAGATGCCAGGGCTGTGTGTACCACACACTCAACAGTTGATCCATTAGATGGCTGATTGTTGCCAAGAATGTAATTATCCAAGGTGGCAACCGAACTGGCCTGGCTTACGGAGGCAGAGGCCAGTGGATGCCCAATCCTGCCAAGTGGATCATCACTTAGACATGGCTCCCCACTGCTGGGTCAGAGCCAAAGAGCTCAGCCAGAGCCGGAGCGCTCTTTCTGAGCTTCTGACCTTGGTTCCTAGAGACATACGTCTCCCTGAAGGCAGATCCTTCATGAAAGATCAGCCTTGTGAGAAGCAAACATCTCACTAGAACATAGCCTCCTGGCCTAGCCCCTGCTTTCCCCCAAAAAGTGGGCCCTCCTGGCTTCACCCCACCTTCATCATGCCAGGCTTGGCAGGCCCCAAACTGGATAAACAGCTGCTCCCCTAACCTCTCTTCCAATTCCACTCATTGTGAAGGCGGCAGTGAGAATGCAAGCATGGCCTCCAGGAGGCCTGGGGCGTGCCACCTCCTGCTCCTGCTGGAGCTGGTGCACAGGCTGCACGGTCTGTGCTCAGAGGCCCTGGGACTCGGCCTGCCAGACGTGAAGCTCCGTATGGGGAACAGAGGAGGGCTTGGAGCAGGGAAATGCAGGGACCACAGGATATACACTCGGTGACAACGGGGACATGTGTTTTCTGCCCTGGGCAATGGGTTTTTTTTTTTTTTTTCCTGCCTCAGAGAGAGATTGGACCCAAACTGTTCTCCTTGGCCTCCAAAGGCATGGAGCCCATTTCTCCAGACAGGCAGGTCTGCCTACGACCCAGAAGCTGGCCTGGCGGGGGGCCTGGAGCCAGGACCAGACATCAAGAGCATCCGTGGGGCCTCCTTTGGTCAAGCGAGCAGAGGATGCCTGAAACAGTCCAAACAGACCTTCAGAAACAATCTCCATCCCTCAAACAGCTGTACCCTGCCGGCCAGGTTCGGTGAGCACACTGCCTTCTGCTCTGATGCCCGGATCAGGCCTGTGTATTCTTGGGAAGGAAGAAGAAGCAAGAACAGGCGACTCCCTCCACCACTGATAAAGGACTTCTACATCTGAGTGGGAGGGGAACATGCAGGGCCACCTTTGACCTCAAAGGACATCAAGGGGGAGATCCATGGCCTGAATGATGGAAAAGCTGGACCGTTTAGGGCATTTCATGCTATATTGTGCTGTGTGACTTTGGGTAAGTCACCTAACCTCTCTGCTCCTTCGACAATGCCAGATACAGATACACCTCACAGGGTTTGGGAGATCATGAAAAAGAAGGGGATAAAAATCTTTTCTCCAAGGGAAGGATGGGGCTTCTGAATGAAGCTACTGTCATTCTCTTGACCTCTGGTCAGGAGCGCTGAGTTACCTTGTAAACCTCTATGAGAGAATCTAGTCAGTCAGAGGGAGAAGGGCCTCTGTCATTTGCCCCAGCTGCTCCTTGGAAGCAGAAATCCCTTCTGCAGGATTGGCTTGAGCACGTTTATGACAACAAGCTTGCCTCCCTCAGATCAGCAGTGTATGTGTGTGAGAGTGGCTATCAGAGGACACGGAAAACAGGTCATTGGAAAAACGAGTCCAGAGAAGACAGAGAGCCCTGAGCACCTGGAACCAAAACCAGCTCAACCCTGTTCACTCAGCACATTTCACTGGGGTCCGTGCAGGATGCCAGAGACACCAGTGAACCAGGCATCCCCATGCCTGCCCTCACAGAGCCTGCACCCCGAGGGCGCCCTTCTCAGGAGCAAAGAGAGGTGTGGTCTGACTAGTTCAGGATGGCCTCCAACCTGATCAGGCTGCCCCGACAGACCACAGTGTCCCCACTTTGCACCGAATGCAGAGGGCAGCTCCATTAAAGCCGCAGCCTTGAAGGGACCCCAGGCTGGGTACCTCTGAAACAGTTCTATAGAGCATTTAGCTTTTCTTCCTCTGTTCGCATCGCACCCCAGCCTGGCCCAGCCTCGTTTCATCTTCTCTGTGAATGTGGACACTTTCCTGCTCGGTGCACCAACGGTGCTGAATAGAAATGAGAAAGCAAATGAGACACTGCTCAGCCCTCCGCATTCTTGGTGGGCTGTGGGCACCCTGACGACAGCTGTGGTCCTTTGAACGGCAGCCTGAGAGCAGGCCTGGAGGGCATCTGGGGCTCGGCCAGTGTTCACCTCTACAGCTGAGTTATTAGGCAGCTGGAGACCAGCTTCTCCTCTGGCCACCACTCCTGAAGGCCAACGGCGATGTGCCATCGCCTGGATGGAAAATTAAAGCGACCGGCCCCATCAGTGGTTACACATTCCAGCGTGTAAATTAACAAATTCCTCCAGAATCCGTAACAGATACATCTCTGTTCAGCCAGAGACTTTGATATAAATGGAAGCTTTTTTGGACGGCTCTGTCAAAAGTGTAATATATCATGGAAGAGCGGATACAAGTTCAAAAGTACATATAATAATATAATTAAGATGGCTTGACAAGGATGTATTTTAAAAGTAGAAAATACCTGCGGGTATAATAGCTTCATAAAGTCTGTCAGATTTACTTCTGCTGTGAAGAAATTTAAAATGTTTTACTTTAATGTGATGCAAATGAAGTCTGAGGTATGCATATAACACAGTCCTTAAAAAATAGGTAGGGGGGAAAAGAATGAAAGTCAGTTTCAGGCCAAACAAGACGTTCAGCTTTGCAGGTGACTGGATAATAGATCAGGCAAACAGACTGGGGAGCGGCACTGGGCTGTTTGTACAAAACACTAATTTCGCATTCCCCTCCCTCGTTGGCTACGGGAAAGTAAGTGTTTTTATTCAAAATTAACGATTCCCTCTGTACATTTTTCTTCTTGCTCAAAAGGTTCACGCATAATTCTTGTTTAAAGCAAAAGCAATTTTTATATAATTACCAGCCCATGGAAAATTATTTTCCAACACACTAAAAGCTAAGAGGGGAGTGACTCACACCCAGAACAAAGGCCTTTGGGACACCTCCATGTCCTCATGGACCAGCGGCCTCTCGGAGAGGATCTAAGCACCTGTCTAGCTGGACTCCACTACCTGTGTGCTGGACAGATGCTTTTTCAAACAAAGAAGAGATAACTGTTTACCTAGTACTAAAGGATGCTGAGATGGGAAATTAGAAGGTTAGTCCTATCAGCAAGGCAACAGACTGGGACACCCAGGTCACCACTCACCCTCTGTCCTCCCCTAAGGACTCCCATCTCTCCAGCCTGCTGATCTGCAGCACCAAGACTAACCCCATAGCGTCACATCTCCCTGCGCTGTGGGTACTTCATGGACCAAAGTGATACAGGATACCCACCCCAACCTTACTTCAATGCAACCCTCTGGTCGTAGGTCCATTCTTACTTTCTTATTCCCAGGCGGCATCAGGCAGATGGGACTCGGAGCTGAAGCAGCTACACGGCCTTCAGGAACTCTCCCGACCTTAGGGGCCAGGGTCATGGTTTACAGTGAGGTCAAATGTCCTTTCTTTTGCGACACAACATACAAGTATTTCAGATCTCCAACTATGCTTGTGAGCAAGGCTAGGTGCTTGTCAAAGCAAAAAAAAAAAAAAAAAAAAAAAAAAAGAGTAGGGGAAGGTGTTCAATAAAAGGCATCTCTTATCCAAGGTAAAAATTTCATGATCGAATCACGAAGCGGCGTAGTTTAAAAATCAACAGTGCCGGTGCCTCTGTGGCTGATGACTGCACACAGAAGAATTTTCAAAGTAAATGTACTTTTCGCCATTATCTTGCTCATTTGCATTCTGCTCCATTTGGGTTCTGAAACTCGACTAGATGCTTTATTTTCAGGGTAGGTCTGCATGATGGCAAACAAACAGTCTGGGAAGGAATTAGCCATATGGGCCTGGGCATTATTTCCTTAATGTGGGAATTGGGTCAACCCTACAAAGTGTTTCCTTACACACTTACACAGGCACGTTCGCTCTTTGAGAGGGGACGTTTTCAGAATTAAGCCTCCCAGTTGGCTCCGCTTCCAGCCCCAAGAGGCTCACGAAATCTTAAAGGCGCAGCAACACCCAGCCCGGCGTCCTCACTTTGTAGCGGAGACGCAGAGGTCCAGAGAGGTGAAGTGACCTGAGGAGGTCACACAGCTTACGGGCCTGTCTAGGTCACACTCTCCTGTTGTGTGATTGACCCTGAACTGGCAGAGGTCTATGCTTGCCCCTCTTCTTTCCTCCATATTCTAGAACACCTACTGGCCTCTGGGGGACCCCACCTCGATTTCTGGCCCCTTTCCCATCTTCTCCCAACCTTCTGCAAATTCAGACTTTCTGAGTTTACATCCATCAGTCAATCTATCCATCAGTCAATCAACTGATCTGTTCTGCACATCTCCAGGTATGACCCTGAACGTCCTCACTCTGCTCTTCAGAATCAGAGGTAAAGTGGGGGAAAAAAGCACATATGAGACCCCCAGAAATCACGAATCTCCCCAGCGACTAATGGGAGACATAATGTTGGAAATGGCATTGTCAGGGTGTCACAAAGTGAAGGATGACAATATATGAAACAGACCTTTTAAGGGCAACCCATTATTTTTGTAATTTGTTTAAACAAAACCAAGTGACTCTTTAAACTCTAATTCACATCTTGGAAATCCGACGCTGGTTTCTCTTTCTGGAGCCGTGGTGATAATTTTAATGCCAGTAGAAGGCATTAGACATTAGAGGTGAGCAGGGCACTGGGTTCTGGCTTTTATCAGATAATTAAGATGCTACCAAAGTCAAAGCTTTATCAACATTACACTGAAAATAGGCTTCTTCCATCCCAGGGCCTTCTACAGAGTATTCAGAGTGACAGTGCTCTGGATAGGAGTTCGCTTTTAAATATGGTTCATTGTTTTTCAAGTTTTATTGGCAATCCATTTTCATTATACCCGAAGCATTTGTCTTCATAATATGTACTTCACAATTATAATATCAAAGAGTTCGTATCTACATAATAAAAATGATCTATAGAATCGTACAGGGAAAACAGTAACACAGTATGATCATTAATGAAATGAATACTTTGAGAGAAAACACGGCATCTCATGGGAGGACTTGTCCCTACATCGTAAAACGTTAGAAACGGGCAAGGGCTTGGCGGTGAAAGCGAAATTAAATCTATATGATTCCCCAGAGGCGGTGAGCACAGCGTGGCCATGCTTGACTTTGGGGATGGGAGGAACGTGCCAGGTGACCTTATGTTGGAGATAGTGACTTCAAAGCACATTTGTTCTATCTACCCTTCAGAACCTTCTGGCATAAATATCACAGACAACTGAGACAAGGCTCAGGTCTTTTCTCTCCAGAATCAGCATCAGAGGTTCTCTCTACTGACCAAGATTTGCTCCAGCTGGCCTGCCAAGGCTCCATCCAGGAAGAAACACTTCTGCTGGGGGAAGGGTCCCTAAAATCAGCTTCCCAGGACGAGAGGCACTGACTAGGGACAAGAAAAATGTGGAAAGGGGCGTCAGTGTGGTAAAAAGAAGCTTGGAGACCATCTGGATAGCTTACTATCTCATCACACTCAGGGGAACGTCAGCGCATCGCTGGGCGGCTGGCGCTGGCTCCGCTGCACGGCTCCTGGCTATGCCTGGAACGTCTATCACGGGGCTTGGCTCACGGTAGACACTGAGTAAATAGTTTTTAATGGATGAAAAAAAAACCAAACAAAACGAATGACTTTGTCATTAAGCCAAAATATTTCATAACTGATAACCCCTATAGGAGATGACAGAAAGCTTTAAGACAGACCAACTCTGAAATGATGAAGAGTTGAATTAATGAGGACCAAGGAAAAGGAAGAACGGATAAGGAAGGGGTGGGAGGCTGCCTGAGTTTGCAGAAATGTGTAAGTTGGTTGTGGCACCTGGCCAAGGCAAGGCTGGAGACCCTCGCCGGGCAGATAGGAGGCTTGGCAGATGTTCCGAACAGGAAGGGGGAAGCCAAGCAGATGTCCGCCTCTGGTAAGGGACCACGGATTGAGAAGGCGCACTGTATGCTTCTTAGCTGATAGCAAGAAGCACGGGGCCACTGGAGGCAAGAGGTTTTTTTTTGTTTTTTGTTTTTTTGTTTTTTTCCTGGAATGGCCAGCCAGGAGCTGAAATGCACCTGGAACTGGGCTCAGATATGAAAACTGGATTTCATACATACACGTACAGTCAGCCCTCTATATCTGCCGGTTCTGTTTCTGTGGATTCAACCAATTATGGATTGAAAACATTAAAAATTTTTTTTCAGAAAGTCCCCCAAAGCAAAACTTGAATTTGGTATTGTAAGTAATCTGAAGATGATTTAAGGTGTACAGGAGGATGTATGTAGATCAGATGCAAATACGACACCATCTTACATAAGGAACTTGAGCATCCATGGAGTTTGGTATCTGTGGGGGGTTCTAGAACCAATCCCCTGTGGACAGCAAGGGATGACTGTATTTTCCAAATCTTCCTGCGGCGTCTGTACTTTTAAGCCAAATGGAAGTCTGAATGGATGGGGTTTGGTCAGTAAAGGGGCAGAGGGAGTAAATTATCTGATCCACGGAATCCAAGCGGTTCATAGTTAAGATCTATGATCCTGCAGTGGAAAGTCTCTCTCTCTTTCACTTGCCTCCCTCCTCAACTTCCCAGATACACCTACTGTACACGGGGTCCACCCCAGAAAGATGAAGTAAACTACATTGGGAGCTAAAATAATTTCAGCATCAGTTGACTTAGATGAAAGCAACTTGGGTTGTTTGAAAAATTATCCCAATTTATCAATTTACTTGGCTAGCATAACTTGTGAATGAGCAAGAAGAACTTTGAACAGGGAGAAATTGGTTGAACTGTCGCTAAAATATCTGTGAGCTCAGGATGGTGTTCAGAAATACCGAGGTGACAGAAACAGCATCACATAAAGGAAGTGACATACAACAATATTGGATAACAGAGACCTTGGACTCACATTTTTTTTATGCATGAGAAGGCAGAACATTAATATAGTAGGTGATAAACAGTTATAGTGTCAAGGCTGGACTTCTCCTTGGAGATCTAGTCCACACTTCTTATTTCACAGATGACTCAGAGGCGACTTGTCCAGCATCTTGGAGCTGGGATTAAAACCTGGATGCCCTTGGCTTGCAACTCAGTGCTTTTCCACTCCACACGTGACCCTTCACTCATAGGGAGAGAGATGGGTAGGCATGTGGATGGGAGATAGATGGATAAATACATAGTCTCTAGGCAGTGTTAGTTTTTAGATACAATTACTCTGTTTTCAGATTGAATATCCCATGGGTACATCAAAAACTCCCCGTAGGACATTTAAACTTTACTGCAGTTAAAAGTGTGGAGAGTTAAAAGTCCCCTGCAGCTATTAAAACACTGTGTAGTGGGAAGAGTTGTGTTACAGGTAACTAATGGGGTTTCACCACCTCCCGCCCCCATTATATACAGACGCTGATATATAAATGTGTATATATAGTATATGTGTATATATATATATATGTATATATATACAATATATACGTATGCTGTAGCGTTTTTAAGCAAGGTGTCCAGTATTTTTATTCCTGGGGGAGGGAGCAACTGCTGGCTGCTTTTTTTCCCCCTAAAACTGCATTAAAACTTTCTTTTGTAAGAAAAACGAGAGAAAAAAAATCAATAGAGCGTGAAAGGACATGAAAAATGCATTTTAACCCATATATATTTTTTCTAACAGTGCAATTTTTTAAAGCTTTCTGAAAAAAAAAGAAGAATCAATGTTACTCTCAAGGAAAAATGCAACACATCCCTGAATTTAGGAGCAAAGGTGTGCACATGTGCGCGCACACCCCTCTCCCCGCCAAGGATAATGAAGATCTAAAGATCTAGCCTAGTAGTTTGAGGCACGGGTGAAAAATGGCCTGAAGCCTTGGCCGCCCCTGGATTACCAGGTCAAAGGGTGCGTTAAAAGTGATGGGGAACAAATTCTGGTTTTGGATAGTTCAGCATGTATCCATATTAAATGTCCCAACTCGGTGAAATTACTCCCAAGGGACCGGCTGTTCCCTTGTGGGACCTCACTACACTTTCTTCTTCTGCAAAAGGGAACAGTAGAGCAAAGTGAGAGACATCCTGCGCAGGGCTCAGGTGGAAAGCAAAGGGGAAGAAGAGAGTGGGTTGGACGCAATGCTGGAGACGATCTCTCCTAGTCAGTGTATCTTTCTTTCTTGCAGGTAAGTAATCGTTGTCAATTACAGGACATTACTCTGCAGGCCAACTGGCAATTACAGTGGCATCTTTCTTCTCATCGCTGACAGCAAACGCAGGAAATATTCTGAGACCGGCTAAACGGAAAGTGGGAAAGGGGAGCCCGTTTCAGAGGTATCATAGAGGGAACCTACAACCAGGATGCAGGTGCTATATGCAGCTGTTATGCAAAGACGCTCCTGCTCTAAGAGCTGACTTGTTTATTTAGACTGGTGCTAAAGCCGAGTTAATGCCAGTTTCCAGAGAGGATTAATAGACACTAACGTGGAATTATCGAACCCTTATACACATCTGGAAATGTGTGTTTTAACGGTTTCTTTTTTGTGGCTGCCAGCTGCACTGGAGAAGCAGCTGATAAAGTTGCCATGGCTTTTTAGGGTTAGCTGAATAGATGTCATGCTGTTGAGATGACGGGAGTCCCTTCTGATCAAGACCACGGCCCTCGCCCTCTTCTGATCCTTTCCCTGCTCCTCTTTATCTTTGTCTAGAAGTCAGTTTCCCACTTTCCTTTCCAGATCAGGCTGCAAACTCCTCCATTTCTCCCCGGTTCTCTCACGGCTGCACCACGTTCCATGCAGCTGTGAGTTATCCCAAAAGAATGGAGAAACAGCCAGAGAATCAAAATCCTCTGGATTTCACCTGGATCTTTGTGGTTTGGTCATTTAACCTTGGCACAGTACCGAGTGGGTCATCTGAGAGAATAATCCTTTGGCAAAGTGACCACTTAGATTCATGGTAAAGGTCATCTCAAGGACTCAAAACTTCTGACTCAGAAGCTTCTATCTCCAGATATCTCCATGTCCCTTCCTGGGTGACTGGCCCGCTTTTGTGCTTCCATCTCAAAATCAGCCCCACTTTTCATCTCAGTGTTCAAGGAGGAAGCCATGGTATTTATTGGTAGGTGTTGTGCCTACGGAGAACCCTTGGGGTGGGAAGCTAAAGGTCTGGGCTGTTGTGACAGTGATCCGGCCCACCCTCTCCGCCCCATCACCTCCCCGTGCCTATCCTTCCTCAAGTGGAGGCTAATCCAGATGTTCCGATGATCAGCAAGCATCCTAGAAACGCTTTACCTATTTGATCTCGGCTGCAGCTGTAAGGATTTGCTCCTCAGTAATTACAAAGCACGTGACAATCAAAGTGCCTGGCCGACATCAGCCATAAAAGCAATGTATGTTTGGAGATGCTGTTGGGGGCTTTCAAACGCTATCTGCTTCAACCCACCCACCCCCACCTTTTGCTCCCTAGACACCCAGCCGCTCACACAGACCCCACTGAGTGAACATCAGTCAATCCGTCCCTTCGTCTCCGCTTCACGAGTGCCCTGCAATCATTCGTGCTTTCCTCCAGAATACACTTCTTTCATTGCCACATCAGAAGAGCTCTTTAAACGCTAACAAGAACCAATATTTTAGATTCTACTGCTCGGCGCCTCAGCTCAAGTCACTTTATTGTAAAATTAGATGTCATTGTGAAAAGCATGGATATAAATATAAGAGCAAAAGGCCCTTTTCTTAATGCGAAAACCAAGGTAACAATATCCTATTTTTCCTTGTCGTCAAAAAGTTCTTTTTTTTTTTGGATAGCTCAGCCAATATAATGTGCTCCATATTTACACTTGGCATTAAATAACTATTATGCAAAAGTACTCCACAGTCATATCTAAGTGTATTTATGGAAAGCTAAATTATATTGCCAAGTTTATTTTAGACCAAGGAAGCCCCTGGGAAGGGATCTTGTGTATTTTAAAGAGTAAATGTAAACTATTAAATGGAGAGAGCCTTTGTGGACCGTAACACATTCTACCTAGGTAAATCACAGAGCAATTACACAGTAAACTTTTCTTTGATGAAGCACTGAAGTGATGACATGTAATTACTTTTCCAATGCTGCACCGTGTGTTTATCAAAATGTTAATGCAGGCGTAATAACAGGCTGTATGTTTGCGCCGAGAATGTCAGAGCCATCCAGCTGTCAATCACATCTGAAAATAAAATCGCAAATAAGCAGGCAGCTTGATAACAGGAGTGACAGCCAATACTCACTCGGCTGACAAGTGCTTTGCTCCTCCACCAATCACAGTGTCAGTGTAATGCACCTAATGGGAGTGTCTCATGTATCAGCCAGCATGGAATCGAGGCACCAAGGGGCAGAACTCTGTGTGCCGATGCCTCTCCCTACTCCTCGAGTCCTGCTGATGGCGCCATTCTCAGGTGCTAGCTAGTCGCATTTCTTTTCTCCACGCTCCTCCAGAGCCATGCCCTTGTCAGAGGCTGCTGAGCCCACAAACAGGCTGGCATCACAAACAGTTCAGACCCGGCTTCCTGGCCAAGGAGCCTGGTTCGGGAAGTTCAGAATCAGCCCTACTGTGCTCTCGTCGGTCATGGTCACCAAGACACAAGGTCCTAGGCTAGGACCTGTCGCAGCAAGTGGCTGAGCTGGCTTTCCTTAAAGCTTTTAATGCAACTTAAAAAAAGAAAAAAGGTGCCTGGTTTTGAAAAACCAGTGTCAAAACTTCTCGGGAAAATTCATTTCTTACTTTGAACTAAAAGCAGGATGAGCTCAGCAAGCTTTTCTGGGATGCAAGGGTAGATGGGGTCAAGTCATAAAGAGGCCCCTGATTGAGGTCATTTTCCATACGATCTCTTTGTATTCTAGAACATCTGGGAAATGAGCACTTTAGTTCTGGAAACTTGGCGCTCACCCTGACTCATGCCCTCTTGACATTCTCTGAGAACACTTTTCACCGAAGGGTGCTTTCAAATGTATCTAAAAATTGCCCACCACTTGTTCAAGTGTGCGCAGGTGCATACATCACGGTCTCATTTAGATCAGGAACTCCAGACCCCCTTTTCCGCAGGGGCCACCATTTAGAATTTCATCCTGCTTACGCACAGCGGGGGAGGTTTGGTGGGAATAAATCTAACTCTGTAGTTACAGTGTTCATGTCCCTGGTTAACCACCCTCACAACACAAATCTTCCCTTGTGTATTTGCCTTTTGCTATTCTGAAATGCTGGGCTGGCTTGTCCACCCTGCCCTTTGTGTGAGTGTGCAGTTGTAATCAGGAGAAGCACTCTGGGTCTCAGTATGACGAGAAATTGGGGAGGGAGGCATCCCAGCTGACAGCGGAATGAAGGCAGAAACCATGTCCCTCAACTCTCTGCTCATCAGCAATTCTGTTTCCATTATTTTTCATACTTTCTGCTGATGCCAACAGATGTTGCAATGGCAGAAGCCAATCCTGGACATTCTTGATTGTCTGAAGTGCAGCAAAGAGCTGATTTTGCCCCTCTTCTGTGACTCCCTGACTGGTGGAAAACTTTCTGTCACATACTTGGACTGACTAATGGGTGCATTTTGAGCGGCAGCTTTCCAATTCTGCAGAAGCTTTAAAAGTCACCCAAACAAAGAAAGCTTTAGAGTTCCTGGGTTCAGGGTCCATGGATGCAGAGAACTTCACCTCCCTGGATAGGATGTGTGGACATTTAATGACTGTGCCGTACAGAGGTTTTTTCCCCCAAGATATTTACAATTGTTTAATGAATGTTCCACACACACCCTTCACTGGGCTACAGGTGAATTTCATAATGACGGAAGCTGATGGACCACTCACCCAAACCACCACCTCGATGACTTGGCAGTTTCCAGAAATCCGGGTACCAACCAGAAAGACTCCGTGGGGAAGAGCATGATCTCTTAGCCAAAGAGGCCCTCTGGGGTTCTTACTCTCTCTTCCTCCTCCCCGTAGGGAGGAAGAGCTGAGAGTTTAGATAGACCCTGAGGTCTGCCTGCCGAACCCATCTGCTAACACCCCAGCTGCCATGGATACGCATGCTTCCCATTAGAGCAAGTATCATGTTAGTTAAAAGTAGTGAATCTCCTCCTGCTGAAGTAGAAGTCCTCAGGGTTTGTTACTTTAATTTTACTTCCCTTCCGAAAAGGGATTGAGTCAGATACTGAATCTGGGACCTCACTTCTTGGCAGGTAAGGAGGAGACAGGAGAATCACCACGCGCTGTAAAGGGTCCTTGAGAAGCCAGCGACATTTAAGAGGAGAGCGAGGCAACCTGGAAAGGCAAAACAGGCCATGAGGGGTGGTGAGAGATACCTTCAAACAGCGCAGCATTTGAAGCCCTTTGCAGCCTGTTCCCAGCAAGTGCCTCTCCTCTCACTGCCTGGCACCTGCCTGCCGCTGCACCCCTGTTTTCCTATTTCCTGTGCGCATGTGACTTGGCACTAGTCCCGAAGTGCACGGTCCCTATCATAGTTTCCACGATGCTGCTCTTGCTGACACGCCTGCTTGGAATGACCTTTACTCAATTTCTGCACCTGGAAAAAAATTCCAACACCCTCTTTAAGTTTCATAAAGGGTACTTTTTCAGTGGTGAAGACTGTTTTGCTCTCACCTTGGGGCTCTCACACCCCCCTGTTTTAGCACTCACCTCCCTTCATACAGTTTTCCTTCTCCCATATCACACTGTGAAAATCTCATGGACAAGCCTTTGGCCCAAAACTTAGGCCTGGAACTCCAGAGCCGAACACAAGTTGGCGTATGGATGCATAAAGAGTGCTCAAAAATACTTGTTGATTTGAACTTCTGGTCCAGTATTAGAAAGCACGTATAAAAGGAGGGCTATTATATATTTATTCAGAGTTGACACCATAACGGAGAGGTGAAGATGGAGGCTTAAATCAGTACAAAGAACTTTCTCATCATTAGAGCAGCTTTGATGGAAGTCTTTTGAAGTTGCAAGCTCCCTATCTCTGCGAATATTGAAGTGGAGGATGCGTGGTCTCCTTGGGAGATGGCACAAATGGCCTCAGTGGGCCTTATGATTGATTCATGGTCAGCCTTAGGATTCTACGAAGCATTAGGCCTACAGAATAAATTATTCCCGTCTATTAGTTACAAAAAGTTCTCTAGTATCACCTAGTTCTCCGCATGTATAAGACTCACTTGTGAAGCTTGTGAAAATCCTGGGCTCCAGCCCCAGAAACCCTGTTCAGTAATGTGGAGGCAGTCACTGGGAATCTGCATTCTAACAATCACTGCAGATAACTTTGTTGGAAGTAGGTCCAGGACCACCATTGGAGAAGCACTGTTCTAGAGTGTGCCAATCAGTGGACCCTAAACCTCGTTATTCAACAAATGCATCTTTATATTGACATGACGTTAACCCAAGGTTCAGGTAGCTCCCAGTACACTAGCGTATAAAAGTTTACAATTTGGGCTCAAAGCCTAACCCCAGAGAGACGTATAAGTCTCCAAAGCCAGGTTGTCAGGGTTCAGGGAAAATGTGCTTGGAGACTTTGAGGAAGGCTGGGCAGGTGGTTAACAGACACACGCAGAAAACCGACACGGATCCCACTTCTCTAAAGGGAAACACAGCACAGCGCACTACGGGGGGAAATAACAAATGATCACACAAGAAGGATCGCGACCCTGGAAACTAATTAATTGATCAGTTAGATGACAGATTTTGAGGCATATTCTTGGAGAAAGGAGACCAGGAGATTTGCCAAGGTTGCAGGAGAGCTCAAAGGCAGTGATGTCACCTCTCCGCAGAGGCTAACGAACTGGAAAAGCTCATCTAGAAAGCATGACAAGTGTGTCTCAGCGCAGAGGTGGAGAGGTCGGTAAACATGGGAAACACAACCAGCGGTTGCTTGGCAATGGGGTTTCTTCGAATCAGACAGCCAACACAACAACGTGTGCAAAGCTTAACATCATTCGGAGCTGATAATTTAACCCAGCCATTTGTGAATAAACGTTGGGTGAAGGAGGCAAAAGTTTAAGAGGCTAGGATAGCGTATTTAAATGCAAACCCCTCCATGGATTTAGTTTTAATACAGAGGCCCTCCATTAAGGTTGGGCAGTGGGAGGGAACCGGGTTATTTCAGACTGTTATGGCTTTGAATATGGGAGAAGAATGACCATGGGTCATTGGGAGAAGACCCAATGGATGACCATGGGTCTTCCTTCATGGACAACAATCACTTCATTTTTACACTTCAGCAATGAGAAAAGTCACAAATACAGAGGTGTGTCAAGTCTGAGAAGATTCACATTCAGGCTACCTGGATCCCACGGTAGGAATACCATGGGAAAAATAAGGGATCTCAGTGTGATGATACGGTCTGCAACGCCCACATTGGTTTCATTCTTAGCACAGGCTTCCCGGAGAAAGGATGGAGACAGGAAAATCTAGTGTGTTCCCCAAATGGATGTTCTGAGAAATTTTCAGGCATATTCTTATCAAATGCATTGAATTTCTTGGAAAAGACAGCTTGAGAACAGATCATCCTAGACGCCCAGCATCCCTTAGATCTTGTTAGGTTTTGTTTGTGTTGTTTGTGAAAGCCAGCTATCCTGTTCGCTGCCACCACCATCACTGCCAACACCAGCATCCTGAGCATCATCCAACATTCTTCTCCCAACGGAGGAAATGCCAGAAATACTGAATCTGCATTATTATTTTCTTGCAGGCACTTCTTCCATGGGAGTCCCTTCTTTTCTGAATAAGGTGGGTATCAGTTAGATGGAGCACAGAGCAGAGGGCAGCCAGCTGGCTCGAGACCTGTCTCAGGTTGGATGCCTTGGGCACGCCGCACTGTGCTCATCCTAGGGTGCTTGGGGCTCAAAAAACAAGTTTTGCTTTTCTATTGGGCAACAAATATTTTAACTAAAAAATTATAAGTCTCCCAGGGTAAGCATGATTTCACCTCTGTCTGAATTCACTGATTACGGGTCATTGAAGCTAATCAGTAACATGAGGAATGGGAATAATGAGTGGTTTCTTCTCTTCCCCGTGCAATCAGCTTCTCACCTGAACTCTGCGCCCTCTCCTCTCTCAGCCCGTGCTCTTCTGCTCATCCCTGCGGGAGCTCCTACCTCCCCCTACCCCCGCCTTTCCTCTTCACTCAAGAGATGCCCTTTGACATATCTCGACCCCGTCCTGCTCCTCCCCATCTTTAGGAAAATGCTAAGTGGTTTTGACCCATTAATAGCATCCAGATGGTGGTACAAGCTGGATGCAGAAGATTCAGAGGTGTGATGATGTTTGGATACAGCTGTGAAACACACGGATCCTAAGCGTGGCTCCTTCCCTGCCACCCAAGTCCTCATTGATATCCATTTTCAGCAGTCCCTTTCTTCCCCTTCACATTCACCCCTGAGGTCAAGTTCACATACCGCCTTCATTGGCGTTGCCTCAGCCATCGCTTTATCACCTTCCGGAGCCAAGAAAACTGTCTTGTTCATCAGATAAGAAGTGAGCCTCACTTTTTTTCACTAAAGACAAACTTTTTTCTCAAACCAAAGGTCTTCCGCCTGAAAACACAGCCATGTTGCAGTGCTACATTCTAAAACAGGTGTTGGATAATTCAGTAATTAGCATGCACAGCTAACTCTGTGCAGCTCTGTTGATCTCTCAATTATAGTTAGTGGGTCCTCTGAAGTTTGCAATAGTTAATTAGAGCATTATTGAACAGTTGGGCTGGAGAGCTGAGCTCTGCCACCAGTCGACAGCTTGGTCCCACGCACCGAGCACTGGACGGGCCCTCGGCTGGGGAACGCCAG
This sequence comes from Camelus dromedarius, assembly GCF_036321535.1. Classification (NCBI taxonomy): domain Eukaryota; kingdom Metazoa; phylum Chordata; class Mammalia; order Artiodactyla; family Camelidae; genus Camelus; species Camelus dromedarius. The sequence goes on from NC_087469.1 coordinate 15,309,470, forward strand.
TCTGCAGGGTGACCGGGCGCCGCGCGGGCTTCGATTGTCTCTTGAATAACAGCTGGAGGGAAGCCTCTTTTATGAGCAGAGAATAATGGTCACATTCTTTATTCTGTCCCACCCTTGACAGGAAAATTCACATTCTAATGGTGATCCGTTTCATAAATGTGTCCTTGGGGGGAAAAAGGAAATCTTCGACATTCAAAAAAGAGGATAATGGTTCCAAGTGGGCTCGGGGAAGTCAAAGTCTAAGGTGAACACGTGAGTTAGACATCATTCTCCCTGGCCCCACACTGCTTCACCTTGACTGTGGGAAAGGCAGACAGTGATGGCGGAGCGCGCAGGAACCCATGCAAAGTGAGCGGGGCCCGGAATTACAGAAGGCAGTTTGGAAACGGTTGCCTCTGAATAATTGAGGTATCGTGTCATCTAAAACATCTGAGTCTGACCTTCCGAAACTCCTGGTGATTGCCCGGGTTCAGTTTTGAGTGTAGCCCATGAATATGAGAGCAAGCACGCGCGGTCATCACTCTAAGACAAAAAGACAAGCATGTCTTTGTCGGTGGACCGGCGGGAGATGCTTCGGGGATCTGAGGCTAAGGTGCAAGGAGCATTACTGATTACGGTCACAGTCAGCGTGCTTTCTGGGGAGGATTCTCCTATCTGCCCAAATTTAGCTTCCATGCTGTTCTTTTTCCAAATTCATGAAGTCAAAGGGTCACTCTTTCCTCAGCAAGCGGTGAGGTGTGTTATTCTGCAACCCATCCATCCCCGCAGGGATGGAATGGGAGAGGCAGGGATCTGGGCTGGTCCACTGAGTCAGTTTTCATTTCTCAACCCCTCCTCCCCCACACCTCCTATCACCCCCAGGGCTCCCCAGCCCTGGCTGGGAAAGTAAATGCAACAGAATGCCACACACATTTCAAATGTTTGAAATGAATCTAGTACCTTGGAGATCCTGGGGGTTCGGCTCCAGACCCCTGCAATAAAGCAAACATCGCAATAAAGCCAGCCACACGAATGTCTGTGGTTTCCCAGTGCATATAAAAGTGACGTTTACACTATACTGTAGTCTACTGAGTGTGCAATAGCATTACAGCTAAAAAATGTACATACCTTAATTAAAAAATGCCTGAATGCTAAAAAATGCTAACCGTCATCTGAGTCTTCAGTGAGTCATAATCTTTTTGCTGGTGGAGGGTTTGAAGTATTTCAAGAATTAGCAAAATGTGACACAGATACATGAAGGGAGCAAATGCCGGGGGGAAAGCAACGCTGACAGAGTTGCTCGACGCAGGGTTGCCGCAAACCTTCAATCTGTAAAAAATGCAGTATCTGTGAAGCACAATAAAACGAGGTGTGCCTGTGCTGGAGAGGAAACTGGTACAGCGGAAGGGAGGATTTCATCTCCACTCAGCCATCGTGTGACCTTACGTAGGTCACATTACTTGTCTCCATCACATTGGAAAAGTGGGGACTGGCACAATGTCACCTGCAGAATCAGCCAACCAGAGGTGAGGTCATCCCTCCCCCGGGGGTGGCACGAGAAGAGAGAACGCGGGAAACAATGCGAGAAGGTAGAGAACTGGTTCTTCTCGCCACTCTGTTCAGTGGGGGATCTTGGGAAAATCTTTTATTGACCTGGGCATCCAATCCTTTAACCACAAGCAGGAATCTTAGTAGGACCCATCCTATACACCCCACAGAACCAAGGTGAGGACTAAATGAGATAATTATGTGAAAGTACTTTGGGATCTGCAAAGGGCAACATAAACTGTTTTGCACAGGCTGGAGTGAGGCAGGTGTGTGATCAAGTGGGCTGAACTGATTGCCAGGAAGCTAGGGAGAAAATTCTGAGAGTTTGGGATGCTAATCTAGACAGCAGCCAGGAAAGCCGGCATCAGACAGTTTACAATTCAGAGCCCTCCGAGGCCTGGAAGAGGCTCTGAAGTGAGGGAGCTCCCCCACCTCGGTTCCACTTGGCTGTGCTGTGAATTTAAAGGGCTCTTACCAGATTCTTACCAGGCTCTCTACAGATCAGTCCCTGCAGCCGGCAACGGTGTGGGAGGGCACACCGAAAGTTCTAGGAATTTCGTCTTGATCACCACTTTCTCCTTCATTAAGCATCCCGTCTAAAGGCCGGGCCAGATGCCCTGAATCCCTAGGCTTCATTATGTTTTATCCATCTGAGGCTAGGATGTGGCACCAAGGCTCTCCGGATGCCCTTCCACTCTAGGATGCTCTATTTCAGGATTCTGAGTCCCTAACAGATGTTCAGTGAATAGATAATAATTAGACCCTGTGGTGCCCATGGAGGTTTATTAAGTGTCAGTCATTTCAGTTAAACAAAGACTGAGTGCCGGTTCTGTGCTGGGCCCTGGGACAGCAGCATGGATTCCTCTTACTTCTCCGAGGCATTAAGGCTGAGGAAGGCCACTTGTGAAGTTATTAGTAGGTATATGCCTGGACTGTTGTTTTCTCACGTTGATGTTCCTAACACCCTATGGGGTAAGTAGCGAAGACCTTCTCATTCCCATTTTACAGATGAGTAAGCGACCATCCAGAGAGGTTAAGGTCAAATACCTAGTAACGCTGGAGCCGAGATTTAACTAAGGTGTGTGTGTCTGTCTTAACAGGTTTATTGCGACGTCATCAGCATGCAATGGGCTGCACGCATTTAACATGTACATTTGATCAGCTGTGGTATGTATTCACCCATGAAGTCATCACTGCAACCAAGACAATGTTCCCATCACTCCTCCAAAGCTTTCTCACGCTCCCCTGTACTCTCTCTCTTTTGCCTCCCCCGATTCAAGCGACTACCTGATCCGCTCTCTGTTTCTAAAAATGAGCTTGCTTTTCTAGTGCTTTATAAATGGAATCACATACTAAGACCTCCTTTTTGGCCGGGTTCCTTTCACACAGCATAACTATTTCGAGATTCATCCACGTTGTTGCACGTACCAGTCGCTCACTCCTTTCTACTGCCGAGGTGTATTCCGCTGTGTGGATGCACCCCGATTCGTTTTGATTTGATGTAAGGAAAAGGGGAAAAAGGTCAATGCCCTCTACTCCTTCTCCAACTGTAGATGATAACAATTCTTGTTCCTCAAATACTTCCTGATTAAACGGACAAACGTATCAGAGGCTGCATGGGACTTCTGAGCGCAGCATTAAAAGGCATCACCACCAGTAGGTTTTATTGGGAGCTGCATGTTGAGATGACAGCTTCTTTGCTTGTAGACAAGGAGAACTCACAGAGGCATAAACAATAGAGAACTTTGGAAAAATTATGAGAGCAATTTAGGAGTGGATAATTAGATATCTTTTGCAGGGTGTTTGGGAAATTAAATTAGCTTTTTTTTTTAAGTGAAGGTTTGGGGGGGAACACTTCATAAAAAATATCGCCGTGGCCGATCATTTTTCTAATATTCTCTGCCTTTCTTTCTTGCATATCCAGGGAAGTGGCACTTTTCGCCCTGAGCCGTGGCAGCCAATCATAGCCTATAATTGCTTTCACTGCATAAATTGTCAGTGTCATGAATAATAAAATTAGTTTAAATAAACCCCCAGCTGCAACCACAAATAACTATCTGGTGGAGGATCCTCCGTCCTCTCATTCTGGGGGAAAGGGTCACTGTCATCTCTGTAGTTAAGTTCTTGAATTAAAATGAAGATATAATTATTAGGTGGGGCGGGGTGGGAGGGGAGGGGGATGCTTTGCGATGATCAGCAGGGTCACGAGAGAACTGGCCTCCCCCAGAGAGCCCTTAGGGACGCCTGGTACCTACAGTGGGCTGCCCTGACTGGCAATGACAGCCAAGAAGGGTTTGCACCGGCTGTTGCAGAGGACAAGCCCTCGCTCGCCCAGTGGCCTTGGCTTTCCTGCCGGAGGCCCTAGAGGCAGAAGGATGGACCCCCTTGCTGAGCAGCCCTCAACGTGCTCCCGCTGTGTCCCAATGAAACGTCTCCACATACAGCCCGGCGGTCCCAACCTACGTCTGAAAACTCTACCCACTGGCCTGGCACTGATCGTCCCGTGTGCTGGCCAGTTTTTAACAGGATCTCATGAAGAACTCTCCCATCTAAGAGTGATAAGATCCCCCGTTTCCCACTTCCTGGCTGCACACAGAGGCGCCTGTAGGACTGTGGAAGCCCCAGCTCAGCTTCTGCTGGACGGTGTGACTCACGTCCTGACAAAGCTTCAGGGACGTCATGTGCATGGCCAGGCGGTCTCCCCCAGCATCTCTCTTCCTTTAACAGGCCCCGCTCAAAAGCCCTGCCTTCTTCTGACGTTACTGAAGCTGCTGGGGTGAGCAAGAGAGGAGCCGGCAACCCCACTCCTAACCTCAGAGTGCCCCTCAGCCCACAGCACCCTCGTGCCACAGGCCAGCCGTGCCAGCATCACGTCCTCGCAGTGGCCCGGGCTCTCCCAGCATCCTCCCGACCACTTCCCTAAGCACGGCTTCTACTGAGGTCACGTGATCCCGCTGCAGATGCACTCCTCTCCACTCCAGCCCCAGCCCCCTGACAGAGCCAGTTCTCAGGCTGAGTCTCGACCCGTCTGTCCCCCAGTTGCCTTATTACATTTCTGAGCCCACTCTGCTGACTTTATTTAATGAGGTTTATTGTTTGTGCTTAGTAATTTTCAAAGCCCCATCACCCTCTTTGAGCTATCCCTCAGATCTTCAGCCTGCCAAAGAGGGGGGCTTTTGAAGCTCCCTTCATTAATTCAGTCCCTAGCTTCTGCATTTAAAGGCACACGGGTTTGAAGTGTACAGAAGCCACGGTGGGAACATCTGAGAAGCATTCAAGGTACTGCACGTTATAAAGCCTGATTAGGAAATAGCTCGGTGCTCCTGTCTGCTCCTGCCTTAGAACTTTATTCCTTATATCAAAACGATTCTGGGATATCAAAATATCACTGCCTGACTCTGATAATAACTTCCCAGAGTTTCAGACATTGGTGGAACAAAGATTTAATTTTAATTATCAGCAGCTCCATTAAAAAAAAAAAAACCAAAAACCTTCAGCTCTTGTAAAGGACAGGGGCGCTGGGAGGAAGGATGGAGAGGAGGGTGGGTGTGAAAACAGCAGTGCTGTGAAGTTCTGCGCAGTGACTGCCGTTGACAGGCCTCGCCATCCCTGGATGCAGGGACTCCTGGGCTGCAGACGGAGGAGGACTTTCTCCAGCTGCTGGTCTGTCTCGCTGTCTCAGGCAGCAAATGGCAGGGGCCTCTCCCAAAGAAGCCACGTGGGCTGACAATCAAGGCAAATGTACAGACTCCAGAAACCACACTGAGGCAGCTGGCTTCAAATCCAGCCCTGACCAGCTGACTCAAGGAAGGCTGGCTCCTAGGACCTGCTGTCCCGAGAGCCAGGGCAGTGGTGGAGGTGATGCGGGGCGGCAGCAGCGGGCAAGATCTAACACCCCCCTCCACACCTGCGTTAGTGAGGTCCCTGTTGTCACCGAAAGAGGAGCATGGTACTGGCCAGGCTAGCTCAGGGAAAGGAATCTTATCTAAGAACACCTAAGAGTGTCTGTGAAAGTCGGGCTGGGCTGGACATTGTTCAGGGAGTCGCCGATTATCAATTCTAAGCCACCAGCAGCCCTGGGAGCCACTGGGGCTCTTCCCTTTCCTTCTCTCGCAACCTGGAGAGAGATCACTGAATCAGGAGGCCTGAATGCTGGCCCCGGCCCTGCCAGGATCAGGGTGCAGCCCCAGGGAAGTCACATAGCCTCCCTGGTCTTCAATGGCTTTGCAGATTTTCCAACCATTTTTAGCAGTGAAAGTGTTTTCTTCTCCAAATGAGATTTTACATCCAAACTCACGATTTAAAATAACGAAGAGGGGCTGCCCTGGTGGCTGGAGGTCTCCCTCCCACCCTGCTGCCCCAGCCAAGGCTGAGGGACCTCAGAGCGCCCCGGCCCTGCTCAGAACCCAACATGAAAACAAAGCTCTGAACTAGCTTTACGACCGCTTCTTGCTGTACCATTTATGACTTGATTTTAATCGCTACCATTTAGTATACACTCAGGAGGGGCCCTGAGAGAGGCACAAGTGACAGACTATTCTTGGGAGATCAGCTATCATTTATCCTTAAGGAGGAAGAAAAAAAATGACAACCCTGCAAAAATGATTTCCCTTTCACAACCTTATTACGAATGCTAAGCGCAGCTGGAAGCAAGGTGAGGCTGTGTGTGCGTGTGTGTGTGTGTGTGTGTGCGTGGTGGGTGGGTGTGGTTGGAGGTTCAACCCTTCTTGCTATTTTGATTTTGTTTGCAGTAGCAGGGCCAAGAGAGCTGCGGCCCAACCTGAGTCCTGTGCCCCTGGCACGGGGGACACAGTCGCCCAAGATGGTCAGAGGGGCTGGGGGTCTCCCCACATCCCACGTGAGCGCAGGTAGCTCACTGGGCCTCCGGAGAGTGGGTCTCACGCAGGGCTGGTCTAGGGGACAAGCCCAGCCTGGCCGCGGTGGGCTGCCGGTCTGCGCGGGGGCGGTGCTGGGTATTCTAAGCGCCCATGGGACAGCTTTCACTGTCCCCCTGCACAGCTGTTTGCATGCGAGGGAGGGATTTTGCGCATGGAGTAATTTTCCCTTATTGTTTGGCCTCCCTGCGTTCACCTCAGAGACGTATCAGAGAAAAAGAGTGTTCTTCCGAGAAAATTTCAGCCTTTAGGATTCATACAAATAAATCTGCTGACTGCCCATGCCTCCCCCACTTCCCTCAAACCACTCACAACAATTCAGATAAATACCTTTTCAAATGGCGCTTCTCCTATAATTTCACTTCCTTTAAAAATGGTGATGGGGTTATAGCTGCAGCCCAGAAACGTCCATCACGCATTTATTCTCTCCAGCTCAGTGCTAGGCAGCAATTAGCAAAGGTAATACTAATTAGGTTTTACAATGTAGTATGTGTCCCCCTAAACTTAAGTCATAGCATTTTAAGCTTCTGATGATTGAAGGTCGCTCCGTTGGTCTCCATCATAGCAGGGGTGCTAACGAGTGTGTGTGGTATGCATGGGGATGCCCAGGTTCCTCTTGGCCTTTATTAGCATTTACTGGGTCACTCTACTTAATTTGTTGCTGAGCTCATGCCCTAAACAGAACCAGTGAACCAGCCACCTGCAAGGCTGGAAGTTTTAGACTCTAGAGAAACTGACCCGCTGTAAGTCCTGGCTGTCTGGGTTCTTATGAGATAATCCTTTGTTTTTCCCTGGACTTCAAAGCTTCACCCTCTATTTGTCCCATCATCTCTACCACCTCCAAATGCACTTAAACTGGTTCCTTCCTGCTAAGAAAAAAGGTTATATTATTAGACTATGTATGTTATAAACACCTAAACATTCAGTTTCATGTTTTGATCATGTTTGATCCAGGATATTTTGGACAGAGTTTGTGTTTCCAGCATCCGTTTCTATTTTTTAGACTGTAAGCTCTCGGAAGGCAGAACACGAACCTGTGAGATGGTCTCTGCACATGTCTTCCCCAGAGCCACATGGTGCTCGGTGTTTCGCGTGGGCTTTTGGATGCTGCTGTACGGAATGAGACGGTGGGAAGGCCAGTGATGAGAGTCAAGCAGGATCCTCCCCGGGTGCAGCTGGAAGATATGACAAAATCTATTTCCAGGGGTGGCATGCCTGCGTCATCACGTCTGGGGGACCTCGGAGGATGATGTGATTCTGAGAGACACCATGGGGAATTCAGGCTTCCTGTCTTCCTTCAAAAGGAGTGAAGGGAACTGATGAGTTGAGGTTTGTATATACAAACTGGAGAAAGCTAGGGTGGCCTTCATTTATTTCTTTGGTAAGTATTTCTCCCTGTGTAGGGGTACAGTGGGAAACAGGACAGGTGTGATTCCTGCCTCTTGAGCTGATATTCCAGTGTGAGGAGACCGCAGCAAGCAGCTACTTCCCCAGCTGATTCTTCATTTTTAATCATATTAAGTAAAATGAAGAGCTATGGGGTGCCCGATTTACTCAGTGAGTTCCAGGGGCTTCCCTGAGGAAGTGATGCTTCAGCTGGGCTCTGAGGGATGAGTAGGAGTCATCAGACTAATGGTAAAGGGGAGGGCATTCTAGGCACAGAGAGGAGATGCGTGAGGGTCCCGGGGCAGAAAACAGCCAAGAGCTAAAAGAACAAGAGGAGGGTGGCATCGGCTGAAGGCTGTTGGGCCAGGCTCCCTGTTGGAGCAGGCAGCTCTCTGCAGTCCCAGCCACAGAGCTTCATTTTTATCCTTGGCCACGGGAACATTAAAGCAGGACAGTGACATCATCATTTATCACCCTCGTCCCCCAATGTTTTCTTGACCAGAGATCAAATGAGCTCTTGAGCTTTCTAGGCACTAAGAGCGGGAGATATCAAACCATTCATAACATGCTGCATCTTCTCTGGGAATCCAGAGGGTGTAGGGCTTCAAGGCAGCCTGCGAGAAGCCACAGATGAGCGTGAGAAACACTGAGCTTTGAAGGAATTAACTCCCAGGAAGAGGGATTCTCCGATGTTACAGCTTGTGACCGTTCCTAGTGCTTCCATGACACCTGCCTCCCGTCGAGGAGCATCCTTCTTGTGGAAGGAGACGAAAAGCAGAGAGGCGGGAGGAGGGAAGGAACATCCAAAGCAAAGCTTCTGAGAAGCCCTTGGCGTTTTCCTGCTCCCCCTTTAAGAGAACTGAATGCCAGATCCCAGAAGAGCCGGACGGGGCCCAGGTCTCAGATGGAGCCAGGGTCTGAGTTACAACTCTTCTGGTTACTGAAAGCCCTTGTGAATAGAGCGCCGGCTTCTTCAGCCTCTGGAGCAGGTGGGGGTGGGACGTCCATTCCATCGCTGTCCTTAGCCTCCCTTTTACTGCTGCCCTGGGCCTGGGACAGAATGCATTCTGCCAGGAGCCACGTGGCCACACGACCCCATCGGGCAGATGGTTAGGACCCCAGGCGATGAACACTACTGGCCGCACACACTTACTGTGACATCGAGAGAAGACACTGCAGTGGCTTTGTCGCCAGAGCGAATGGCACATTCTCATAGGCTGATAATGCAGAAATACAGTGCATTTGTAATAGACAACAAAAGGATTATCCCCCATTCATTTCAAAGCGCCCTTCATTCCATTGAGGGATTACATTTCTCTTTACTTATCTTGCAAATTTTTTTTTTTTTTTAATTCTTGTTTTCTCTGAAGAGTGCATGCACGGCTTATGGCAAATATAAAATGTTGCTGGGCTTTTCAAGGCAAGGCCTCCATTCATCACAGAGAAGTCATTCTCCAGGACACCGTGAGTGCTCGAATCCACTGAGAGGTGTTTGGGTATCTAAGCAAGTAAGCCCACGGCATCCTGCCTCTTTGCTAGTCTGCAGAGGGGAAGTGATCCCTAAGAAAAGGGCAGCATCTCAGAGCAGACCTGAGCTGGTCTTCTGAGTGGGCTTCTCTGAGTTCTCCCAACACGGGGCTTTGGGTCCCGAGGATGCTGCACGGCGCTCCTCCACACCTCCTCAAAGTACCTGGGCACGCTTTTTAAAGGTTTCTGCTGCTTACTTGGAATGGAGAAAACATCAGAGCCTAAGAAGCAGGCAGAGCTGGGGTATTCCCAGCGGACGGAACACTGGCACAGGTGCCCTAGAAAACTGCGTGGAGAAGGTGGGGCCCGTCAGTGGCTTCAGTGCCCTCCATCCAAGGTGCGGGGGACTGTGCCAACTGGCCAGGACTGTAATGCCATCCAGAGATCCGACTCTGCTCAGACCCCCGGGTGAGGGGGAGCATGGTCGGCGGTCCCCGGCACCTGGGAATTCACTCACCACAGATGTCATCCCTGTGACTAGTTGCCTCTTTAGGTCTCATCCAAGCAGTTTCTGCTTTACTATTGTTGACACCCCTTATGCCCAGTCACACTTAGTCTTGTACTCCGCCCAGGGATATGTTAGTAAGTGTGGCTATGGCTGCTGTTTGATGCTTCTGGCTCCTTTCATTGGCTCCTTTAAGACTTTGCAGACACAGGACGCTAGGAAGAGGCTGGGGAAGGAGCTGCAGTGGATAATGGGCCCCGGGCGCCTTCCTGGGGCTGAACTCCTCCGAGTGTGCTGTGCCCTGGCCTCTTTCTTCCCTGTTCTTGCAACAATCCAAGCTATCAACCCTAGAAGTGTGCCTCACACACGTGGACTGCAAACAACTCCACAACTCTAACAATCTCTTCTGGCCCCTGGACCAGATGAGCACGTGTGGCCACATGGGGAAGAGCAGCGACTGGCCCAGGCCCACCGCGCTGGGGGTGGAGTGAGCAGAGTGTTGCTCCCAGGTGGGTGGGAAACCCCATGATGAAGCGGCCAGTCTGGGATCACACAGTTTAGGAAGGCTTCTCTTTAAGGTGTTCAAACCCTTACAGACAATCAAAAGCTTTCCCCCAAGGGTTCTCTTATTTTGGAAAAAGACTTAACAATTGAATGTGCAATTCACCTGGACCCCAGCATGGTCTACCACGAACATGAGACCTCCATCGTTCACCCGTCAAACTCCTAACCAAGCCCACTCCCCACCTCGCTGCCAGTGGGAAGGAGAGGGGAGCCTGCTTCCACGGAGGGTTACACTCACAGCCTCCCCCTGTTTGTGCAGAGCAGGGCTGTCAGGATGTTTTTATTTCCCCTCTCTGTGTGCTGCACAATGCCACATCAAAAATACATTTGCAGTGCAGCTTACTTTCCGAAGATGGATAATTTGGTTAAATCTCTTCCCCTTTGATCTCATCTCCAGTTTCAGATGAGCAGCAGTACACCACGCAGCAGCAGAAGCCCATTTTATGCTCGTGAAAAAGAATTTAATGACCCTCTGAGATAAAATTGATCCTCTGATAAGATGGCACTTGTGGGCTACTTTGACAGAAACATTAAACTAAGTGAGTCTGTACATAGCCACTGATGGATGACACCCCGAGCTGCAGCTGGGACCAGGGAGGGCGTGTAACTTTGCCTCTGCTTAGGAAGGGGGACGAGATGCTCGTGCGGGCCAAGCCTGTCAAGCGCTGCCAGATCCCTGCAGAATGGGAATCGGAGCAGCCTTTAGAAGGCCTGCAGCTCACAGAGGTCGGGGAGTTTGCACGGCTGCCTTGCAGAGCCACACCATTCATGCCAGGCACCCTCAGGTTGCTGGCCCTGCTTCTGTTCTCTGATGCTGCTCCTTCCTACCTCGTGCACAGTTGAGAGTAAACACTTAGCGTCAAAGTTATCAGCAATGAGAGTAAATGAAAACCACAATGAAATACTACTTTGTGCCAATTAAGCAAGCAAGAACTAGAAAAGCGGAGAACACCAAGGGCTAGTGAGCCCGTGGGGAGCACGGAACCCTCAGGTACTAGGGGTGAGAATGTAGACTAGTCAATTATTTTCAAACACACCTGGCAGTACTTAATAAAATGACGTATCCTAAGACCCAGAAATCTTGTCTGGTGGAATGAATGCTAGAATTTTCAAACAGGTTCACGGCAGTGGGGAATGGAATCAGAAGCAACCTAAAGGTCCATCGAAAGGGGATGGATGAATAAAACTGATATATGTGTCAGTTAGAGACAAGAACTGGGTAAATACCAACAATATGAGCAGTTACTAAAAGCAGACTTGGATGGGAGAAGAAACGGAACTATCTATGCAGCACTATGTCGTCGAGATAAATGAAGACCATTCACACAGAGAATGCTGCATGGTTTACATGCGCACTCAAAGACATGTAGCAAACATAGACTAGTTACCTAGGGAGAGGAGGGGAAATAGGAGTGAGGACCAGGGATAAAGGTTAAAAAATACAGAAAAAAGAGTTCTTCCTCAACGGGTGCTAATATTCCATAAACTGAGACGTACAATTAGCCGAAGTCTCTGTGGCTTATGTTCGACTTAAAAAAATAGCCATTAATTTAGAACACGGAGTGTGTAAATTTCAACACAAACTCTGATGATTACAAGCGAGGCTCCCTTTTCCAACTGTCCTGGAATCTACAAACCTGGACAGTCAGTAGGGCTGCTGTCAGATGAGGAGATGTGAAAGCAGGTGGAAAAAATCTCTCCCATTTCTGAGCTCCCTGGGACTGCAGGTAATAAAGGCTAACAGAAGGCAGGAGGTCAGTTAGACTCAGTTACAAACTAACTGACCCACCAGATGGAAACAAACCCAAGGGATGTTCTACACTCTTGTAAAATGGGGATGTCCTACATACATGACTCCAATATGAGAAGTGCATTGACTTTCTGACTTGGGTATAATGATCATCTGGAGAGGCTGATCAAAACAAGAGCTGGTCTGAATTCTTTATAGCCTTTCACTCCTTATAGATGTGGAGATAGCCACGAAGAAGTGGATGGAGGTCATCAAAATCATTTGCACTTGTAAAATGTGACCCAGCAACCATTAAACACAGAATCTCTGATAAAAGCAGTAAAAAAAAAAAAAAAAAGTGTCACGTATCCTAACTGACAAAGGAAGGGAAAGGAAGGAGCTGAAAGTCAGATGTGGAGGGCTGATAAGAATCCTGTTCCTGGGATTATAATGGTGCCTGCTTTTCTCCCTCCATTTATCTAAGAATCTGCAAGAAGGTAGTGGAAGACAAACCTTCCTCAAAGTTGGGAATCGCCCCTCAATCTCTAGAAAGCTATGCCATTCCCATCAACTGGCCTATCTGACCAGATGAATCCTAGGGCTGGGGTTCTGGAAGCAGCTGTTGTGAAAGGTACTCTCAAGCCAAAGAGCTGAGCACGGAGGTTGGTTAAGCCTAGGACTAGCAAAGCAGCAGTTCCTGAAGTTCTATAGCATTTGGACACACCATTTAGTTCACAAATGATCCCCAAATGTGACCCAAAATGTGTCATGGAGGCCCAGTGATTGAGTTTTACATATTAGAATAGGAAGAAAAGAAAAAAACAAAAAAGCAAGTCGAGGCCCTGGAAGACATCCTAGACATGCAGCATTTCCTTAGCATCTTTCCTGGAGCTCAAATCTCCTTCTACAAAGCCAACACTGCCCTTCAGTTAAGCAAATCTGCTGGTGGTGGGAAGCAACAATAGTCATATTAATTGTGTGGTGGTTGGTGTTTTGTAAAAGGCATAGTCGGTTGACAGATCCCTGATAAATCATCTTCCCTACCCTTCAAACAGGTGTTTTGCATGGTGGACACATGCTGCCAGAGTTGAGGAGTTAAATGCAAGGGTGTCTGCTCCCATGTGGGTAAAGACACAGGTCTCATGTGCTGAATTTATATCAAATACGTAGTCTAACACCAGAACATGAATCCCTCAGTCATCGATAGCTTGCATTCTTCAAACCAAAGACCCCTTTATCACCAATGATCAAGGGGAAAGTGGATTCAGTTGGGGTTCAGAACTACTCAGAGGCTTCCTTGACTGCAGAGCTCTTGCATGTGAAAAATGCAGAGAAGCCTAGGAATAGAAATGACAGAAAAAAAAAAAAAAAGAAATACTGCAGGTCTATTGATGGCAACCCAATAGGAATGCATATTCATTTCCCAATAATGCACTCCCATTCCCTTTCCTTCTGCAAAGGGTTAAACAAAAAAGTAATTAAACAATGATTTCTTTATAAGGGCTGGACTTTTGAGGCCTGTTTTCTCTGTTGGAAAAAAAAAAACAGATTTAAGATAATGGCCCTATTCTCCTCAGAATAAATTAAGCTCAGAGATAAAGAATTCCATTACTAATGCCTTTCAGCAAAGCCCAGGCATCCTTTAAAGTCAAACTTTAAAGTATAATGTGCCGTGATCTTGTTGAAATCTTTCCTGTAATGATATTTCAGTGATGGGCAGGGGTATCAATGGTTCAGGCAAAGTATTGATTGTGTATCTTCAGGGCTGTCGAGCTCTTCCAGAGTGTTCTGTTGGAAGGGATGCATTGCACTTATTTAAAGACACTTTCAAAATAGTTGTAAGTTAAATCAAGTGACTGCTTTTTCTTGGAAACCAGGAAAAGAGGGGAAGTTAAGAGGGCAAGAGAGAGAAGAAAGGAACCTGGGGGAGACTTAAGGCAGAAATTAATGGCAAAGACCGAAATATGGAACCAACAGCCAGGCGCTGGGATATTGGCTCAAACCTGTGTATGGTACCTGCTTCGAGTTACAGATTCTTCTTAGTGTCTGGCTCTCAACATTTTTCTTTTTGGCTTAGCTCACAACTTGGGTGTCTCAGAACGTCATATACGATGCTGACAAACTGATGAATAGCACCAAATGTGGGGCTATTTGTAATTCTAATTACAGTTAGATTTGTAATTCTAAGTCATTTCCCCTACATGACTGTAAACTTCTTGGGGGGAGAGATTGAAAAAGTCCTTTTCTTGCTTGATAGTCTCAATAAAATACATGCATCTTGAGGGTGCCCAGTGCAAACGACTTCAACATCAGTTGTCCTCCTTGAAACAAAGAAATAACCAATGAATTCGCCGGGAACCATTGCCATCCTAGAACTCACAGCTGAAGTGACTCCAGCTGGTTGCCAGGGGGCTCTGGGGACACCCCCACTGTGGTGTGAAATGTTTCAGGAGCATTGGAGCAAAGCCTCCCCAGCCACATTCTTCACTTCCACAGGACAATGAGTAACACCCCCAGTGCCCAGCACTCTGGGGTCTACAAAGCACATCCTGGCTCCTGGGTGTCACCCTTCAGTCAGAAACACCCACGGAGCCTTGGTCCTATGGTGTTACCATCAGCGAGAGTGCAGAGGGATTTGGGACCACCTAAAAGTTCTGTGGTGGAGTCTGGCAAGGAAATGCCCTCTGGGTGAAGGAGTCTAGATAATGGACAAAAGAGACCCAGTCCTGGCCAGATGGAACACGCTGTGTCTTTACAACAGAGGAATAGTTTTCTTGCCATTGCTTAAAATTTCTGGCTTCCTTTTAGTTTGATTTTTTTGGATCAAATTAATCTATTTGAAATATGTGTATGCGCACATATATACACAAACTTATGCGACAGATATTCACTCATGATTTTAAAGTGCATGTTTCTTATGATATTAGTTTAAGGCTTTATAAAATGGAATTCAAAAGAATGTATTCATGACTATATTGCCTTAATGCAGCAGATTTGTCTAACAAACATTTGTTTGGTACTTCCCACAAGGTGTCAAGCAAGGTGCTAATTTCTGTGGGTACAGAAGTGAAAGACATGCTCCTTTCCCTTAAAAGTCCACAATCTATGGGCAGATGAGTGAGAAAACCAACAATTACAATTACGTGAACAGAATGCTGGGCAAGCATGACGACCCAGCTCCCTTCCAATATCATGTATGAAAAACCCAGTTCCTACATGGCTATCTTCATGGAAGAGACGCAATTTTGTGTTCTGTTTCCCTCTTACCTGTGTTTCAATCACATTTCCTTCTGAGGACGTATCAACGTGCCTGCCCTCTCTCAGGCAGATTTTCTTTAAGTAAACAGAAATCTGGCCACCAAAATGCTACCATCCGACATCTTTGCCTATATTCATTGATTTCATTTCTTCATCTGAATAATAATTTTTTTTTTTAAAAGGAAGCCCAGGATTCTTCGACCATGTGAAATAAGCAAACAATCGTCTCACCATTCAGCCAGCAACATAGTGTCATCGGCCTGTTGTTTTCAGCTTGTCTAATTATCCCAGAAAGAATAGCTATGGTAAACATCCTCATATTGGCAAATATGCTTTTGATTTAAGAAATTTAATAGAGGAAAATGCTGGAAGCCTTGTAGTCATCTCTGCTATATTTAGAGGGAAACAGCCATCTCTCTGCAGTTACCATTTGGTATGAGCTTTAGGCACTCCATGTTCTTCTTTTCTTTCTTCCTTTTTCTTTATAAACTTTTTTTTTGTCTCCACCCCCCACCCCAGGTTAAGAATGCAGGGATCATAGTTGCACAATTATTAAGACGAAGCCACTTAAATTTCACCCTCCATAGATACAGTGTCGGTGGCAGTGTTTAATTAGAGATTAAAATCGAAGAACTGAATAATTGGGGTTGCTAATGAATTTGGAAACTCAGCAAAGCAAGGAGAGCTGGGCATTTTTCTGACTTTGGTTTTCTTTTTCTTGAACCCTTTTTCATTTCCCTCGATGATCACATTTCTGGCCCTGACCGCTCAGTTTATTACTACTCGTACCCTTGGCCTAAGTGAAGACAAAAAAGCTGCAGCCTCTTTGCTGAGTTCCTGGAGCCGTTCAGTCTACTGGATTTACAGCATGTTCAGAGGTCGTGATTGCAGGAGGTTGGCAATGATGAAAATGAGGTATGTGGGGGCACCGACAATTTCTGTAATCACCCTAATAGGTCAGCATGACAACGGATGCTGCCAGCTGGAAAAATAAGAAGATGGTCCTAAATCAAAGAAATTTCCAAATATCGCAAGTCCTCCTGCCCCCTTGCCCCCGCAGGGAGACCGGGTTATTTGGGCACCTTGCCTGGGAGGTGCACGTTAGCTTCAGGTGCCCAACAATGAATGTAGTCCCTTGGTTTACCCTGAAACACAATCGACCCTCCCCAAGGTGGTCCTATGATACCCTTGTCCTGGGTAGATAGCACACTTCAAGCCCAACCTGGAGGTAATTCTCAAGCAGGGATTTCTGCATTGGGAGGTGGCTGGATTGTAAGACCTCGAAGGTTCTTTGCAACTCTGAAATGCTATGATTTTATGAAAACGCAAAGAGCAAACTGCCTGGCTCTAAGAGGACCATCCCCTTGGAAACCTCTTTTTAATACAAAGGCAAAGCTTTTAGGACTATTTTTATCAGTTGGACACTGTACTTCAGAAGATGCATTTCAAGCTTCATTTAGCACAAAATCTAGGTGGTGTAAACCAGCCTTCAACGTGAACATCTGCATTTTTATGGCCAAAGGCCCCCACACTTATGATTACTTGCTATTTTGCTGTTGCTGGTTAAATTGTGCCCTGATATTTACTGCATCTCTGGCTCTAATCAGACTGATTACTCACAGGGATATTACAGTTGTTAAAGAGACCCGGTCTGAAGCAACATCAATATGACAGACTTTCGGTCACAAAATCTTTTATGAATAAGGGGTCATTCCTAGTAACATTTCCTTAAGACTTCTTAGCCACACTTCTTAGTTCGGCTGCTGCTGCTTTTCCACTGATGAATCTAAATAGATGTTTTTGACAGCAGGGAAAGAAAGAATCTGTTTTATAAGACTGCTCTTACTTGGACCAGGAAAGTCTGTCTCCTGCTCCCACTCAGCACATCTATAGCTTAGGGGGAAAGTGGTCAAGGAGGGAGGTCTGCATAATGTGCATATTTAATCTTGCCTTATCTACTTTTCTTCCTCGTTCACTCAATGTTTGCAACACTCTCTTTGTGTCTGTAAGCATCAGTGCTATTCCTCTGAGACAGTAAGACCCCAGAGAACAGAAACTGTGAAAATGCTCTTTGAAGGTGTCTAAGACAGAGGATTGTTATGTATATAAAAAATAACTGACTGCAGATGATGATGATGAAATGGTGACATAAAATCCCATCTTCAGATTGGCATTTGTGGCAGTGCTTCAGAGGAGATGTTAACGGGGGTCTGGGTCATCCCCTGGTCTGGCAAAAAGGGCAGTGCTATGTCTAGAGTCCACTTCGTATCACCGATGGATGGCCCTGATGCCACATCGCTCGATTTGTAGAGGGGGAGCTGGGCTCGATTCAGAGGGGTTTCTCCTTGAAGGCGGGACCCGCCGAGCACACGTGGATGGAGGAGATGGTTAATGGCTTTCAGTGAAGGTGAGGCTCACACAGGGGGCTGCTAGTTGTGGGTCTGAACCAGGGAGACGGGCTTCTGGTGAGATTCATGGAAATCCTCTAACCTTCAACTGCCTTGTTCTCTCATTTGCAAAGTGGTATCCTGGGCGAACAGCCCTAAATAACTGTGATTCATCAACATGCCAGGTAGGCACTTCTATGCTGCCCTTTCTCGTTGCGATTCCTAGTCGAGGAGACCATGTGTGGCATTTACTGTTCCTCGCCGGGGTCAGAGAGTGGGGAGAGAGGGTCTTTTTTTTAGGTTTTACTGGACTTGTCCTACTTGCGACCCATAAGCACATCGCAAGCCTCAGCCCACACACTGGACTGGCATGGGATTCAGTTGCTGAAAGGCTCCACCACTGTCTAACCCGTCTGGCTGTGAACCTTTAACAAAACACCGGAGACACATGTGAGGTGGTCATTGCCCACCTCCACGGCCGACAACACAGAGCCTGATCCCATCTGCCGGCTGCCACTCCGTGCTGAGTGGCTGGGGAGCGGCTGCAGCGGGGATGAGACTCCCCGAAGGGTCCAGGGTGCTCCTGTCCACACCTAGCGGTGCCAGCATCCTGGTCCAGCTGCGCAAAGTGGGGAGGCCCAGCGGAGACAAAACAGCTGTCAGGCAGAGCCATTCTGTTTGGGGTTTGTACACAGAGTTGTCAGTTCAGGTCTCCGGGTCAAAATCCATTTTATCTGCTAAAGTAGAAGCTTTGTAGAACAAAATGCCAGGCAGACGTCAAGGCTGGGCGGGGTGCAGAGCCCCAGGCCCAGCCCGGCCTGCCCCTCTCCGAGTCCTCTCACTGCAGACACTGGCCCTCGGTCTCCCCACGCCCCCCCCTCTCCTTTGAAGACTTTTGATGGGCCTCTTTCTGCCCCTTGACCACTAGAGAGGCAGGCAGTTCAAAGACGTGGCTCCCAGTCTCTGAAATCAAAGTCATCTTGCCTTGCGAGGCTGCAGAGGTCTTTTTGTTGCTGGTGTGGGTTTTGCTAAAGAGAAGCATTTGAAGGTAGGGAGGCTGAGAAAGAACTGGGAGCCTTAGTCTTTTATAAACAGAAGAAAACTGAGGCTCAGAAAAGGGAAATATTACCAGCAAGATTACTCCCAGAGATGAGTCACAGGCCCTCCCAGATGGCAAGGACCTTCCAAACAATTTCCTTGCTCCCTCTGCCCGGTAACCTGACTCTCCTCCAGCAGACAAGCCAATGGGGAGTCTCCTGCCACACGCAGTGGTGTTTTTCCTTCAGATCTCATTTCCTTTCACTGTTTTCAGCATGTATGGGAACATTATATTCACCAATAATTAGGAATCGTATTAAAAACAGAAGGTGTGAATTGCACATGTTATGAAACAAATTAGATCCTCCAGAAAGTTTACAATCCCTTCAGACCCTAATCTCTCCTGTGCAGCCCCACGTCGGAGGCTGCATCTGGCCTCTTGCTGGGATATCTGCCTCGTTGTGGGCTGTTCTGCCTTGCTGGGGGCCACGGGGGAAATCAAAATGGCTTGGCGGAACCCTACTTTTTTCTGCTTCTGAGTTATTCTAGTTGACAGAGGAAAAGCATGAAGAAAGTTTCACCGTTTGGACATCCAAAGAGAAGAGGGAAGCAAACCTATGAAGGAAGCCTCAGTTACCTTACTTTTTCAAATGAGAGCATTGCTCTGATGTGTGTCCAATCGCCCACGTGGAGCCCGGCACACAGTCCATGAACCAGTCAGTAGAGGGTTGCACCTGAATTTCGACTTGAGATTTGATCAGAGTGCAAAGCTACATCTCTTCCAGTTGGAAATGCCCTTGCACTCTTTCCCCAGACCCCCGATCTTCAGACACAGTGACTGATCTTAAGCTCCACACACACCCACATTGACCGTGAACCCGTGCCTCTCCTGACGGGGAGGACTCTGCACATCATCACATCATCATCTGTCAAGTATCATTACGACTGCATTCACCAAAGACTATCATAGTGTCCCCAAGACCTTGGGATGGCAGCAATAGAGAGGAAATTGCAATGGGAGGTCATTGCCAATGGCACATAACGCAGTGAAATATAAGAGACACCTTGTAGATTCCAGGCCAGGCAAGAAAACTTTCGCTGGAAAGACAGACTGTAAAGTATAAGAGAACTTCGGCAACATAAGAAAAAAAAAAAGTATAGAATTGGAGGTCTGCTAGCACTCCTAGCATTTGTTGAAAAAGCCTTTTGAGTACCAGCTGTGGCAGGGCTCAGAGCTCAACCTCGGAGCCACAGAGATGAATGGGTCTTTCCCTGAGGCTAACAGAAAGATGGACCGAATTGTAAACAGAAAATTAAAGCAGAGTGATGGAGATGAACACGACGCCACAGAGTCCGGCTTCTGCTGCCCTCCAGCCTCGTCTCTTCCCGCCCTCCCTCCGGCTCAGTTTCTGCACTTTCTCTATCTCTTCCAGGCCCTTCCCTCGCTAGGGCCTCTCCACTTGCCCACCTCTCTGCCCGGTCTTCTCTTCCTCTGGGGATCTGCGTGGCTTGCCCCCTCACGGTCTTCAGATCTTTACCCACATGTCGCCTTTTCCAGAGAACCTCCCTTGACCACTTGATATGAAAAGGGATGTGTGTGTGTGTGTGTGTGACCGAATCACTATGTTGTGCACCAGAAATGAACACATTGTAAACTGACTCTACTTCAAGTAAAAAAAATTTTTTAAAGGAATTATGCCACCACCCACATGACCTTCAAACCTCTCCCCTCCTTTATCTCCCTCCACTGCACTCATTATCTAACTTACCAAATCTGTTGTTTATTTTATTTTTTATCCCGACTCCCCTCATCAGCACCTAAGTTCCATGACGGCAAGACCCTCTGTTCTGGTTACTGCGGTGTCTGCAGTTCCCAGTACGTAACAGACATTGATAAATACTGATTAAACAGATGAATCTAGGTGGACATTCCAGTTGGTAGCTTCTAAATTCACACATACTAAAGAGCTAAAGAGATTTTTGTGATCATTTTGTCCAACCAAAAGCAGGGGCTCTGGAGCCAGACTGCCTGGGTTCAAACCTGAGCTCCATCACTGGATAGCTGTGTGACCTTTGGCAAGTCATGCAACCTCTCTGTGCCTCAGTTTTCTCATATGTAACATGGGGGAAGTAACAGTGACCTTCTCATAGGGTTGTTATGAAGATTGATTATAATTATACAAAATTCTTAGAATAGGCATGGTTTAAGGTAAGCATCATAGAAGCATTCACTATTTTTATTATTATTAAGAAAAACAAAAGCTATGAGAGTTAAGTAACTTGCTCTAAACCATTCACTCATTCATCCATTCATTGAACAAATTTAAGTGTCTCCTGTTACCAGAACCTGGGGATTCTGCAACAGATTAAATATGACAGTTCTTTCTTTTGTGAAACCTGTAACCTAAGTAGAGAGTTGAATGTTGAACATAGAGTCATGTAAATATTTATTCACAATTTAGATGAGCGCTATGAAGATATAGGGCCCCGTGATCCTGAGGGATGGGAGACCTACTCCGTATTCTCCAGGTGCTGAGGGGAAACGGGGAGGCATCCTTGGAGAAATGGCATACAAGCTGAGATCTGAAGGCTGAGCAGAAATGAGCCAATGGGGCAGGGAAGGGAGAAGAAGGAGTTAACAGGAATGGTGGACCTAAAATCCAGATCCCAGCTGGGGGCTCTTTCCATCATGGGTTTATAGCCATGGGATTGAGTGTGGACATTCTCGCCAGCCTGACATGTTCTCAGAGCAAGAGAGCAAGAAAGACTCTTTGTAGTTGCAGAAGACACCAGGCACAGTACATAGTGCATCCAGGGTGCCCCAGGGTGAAGGCTCAACCTGCTGCACACCAGCTCATGGGACGTGGCTCTGGTGATGAGGTGGTGGTCTCCGGTCAGACATGCACCCCCCACACATGCACCCCCTGGGTAATTTAACAACTGAGACTGGACTCTGTTGACTGGGGTCGTAACAGTCCATCTCCGTGGGGTCTTCCACTCTTTCAGGAGCGAGGCATCTCCTGGGAGGCCTGGAGGAGGCGGGGATGCATTTTGTTCTCCATAAACCCAGAAGAGGCAGCATCCCAACCTCAGAGATGACCTTTTGCAACTATTGTCTCAGCATTGGTGGAAATGGCTGTGCAAGGGGCTGAGGCATCTCCGTTGTAAAACACGTGGTTAAAATATGCATTAATCCCGGGGAGGGTGTTATGCGAGATTCAGATATATGGTCTGTGATATGGATAGGATATATTTTTTTATTGCAATAATAAGTTTCTCAACTCCTAATGGACCCTGCATTAACTGAAGATGACAGGGAGCGAGGGATGGAAAGCCGGCAATTTGTGAAGGTTGCAGAGCAGCAGTTCCAAGGGTTGTAAAAGATAAAACATTTCAGAGTCATTAAAATCACCCTAAATTGTCAACCTGAACTCAGAGCAACAAACCTAACTCAGTCCTGAGTCTATCACCGGGCAGGCTTTTCTTTATGGTGCGTCAGTGCCCTGGAACCGACATACGGTTCAATCTTCTACTCCCAGGAGCACCCAGGCTTTGTAAAGACCCCCTCTGTGGACACGGATTCTGCCTGCTTAGGAAGGGAAAGGGGGCAGCTGTTTGATGGGTATCCAGCCCCTGGGATAAAGGCGTTTATTTAAAAGAAGAGTAAGGGGTCAACCAAGGAGTACTTTGCAGAGAAGGGATCGTCTGGGGGGAGTTTTTAGGCTTTTTTGGATTGGAGGCTAGCAAGTAAAAAGGTATTGAAATCCTTGATTGGGACTTTGTAGTTGTCCATCTGGGTGACTTGATAAGCCTGTGCTCAGACTTGGGGTCAGTGGGGAGTTTCCACGATACATCCTACTATGATTTACTAAGAACTTACCAAGGCTCAGACTCCTGTGGAGGGACTGTCATAAACGAACCGATTCAATTCTCAGAGCAATCCCATGAGGGAAATAAGAGTATTCCCATTTCATGGATGATGAAATTGAGCAAGTTTCTCAGCCCCTCCAAGGCTCAAAAATCACATGGCTAATAAGGCAGCTGGGCTGGGCCCCAAAGCCCAGAGAACCAATCTACATTCACACGTCAGCCGCGACCTGCCCCGCGTCCCGGGAAACAGTAATAGTCACTCTGATGGAACGCAGTGCGTTTTCAGCACTTCAGGCCCCACTTAGCTGGTGGAGGTAACACCTCTGATGGAGTGTCGCTGTCCTCCAATGATACCGAGAGCACAAGGAGCCCAGCAGTCGCTCTGGGCTGGACCCCTGGGCTTAGCACCGAGCAGGACAGAAAGACATGTATTCCAACGGTCAGAAGGAAGGAAGGTAGGGTGGGTCTTCCCTACCTTCCCCTCTGCAACTGCCCTGGGCCACTGTTCCTCCCCTTGTGTTTCATCCTCTGTGGGGGAGAAAGTCTTGGTGATTAGAAGGAGGTGAGGAGGAAGGGATGGGAGGCAGGGAAGCAGCGAGAAGCAGGAAGCTCCAAGGGGTGACAGCTCAGAGGCACTGCTGATGACAATGATGACTACGGGTTTCCAGGTCCACCCGTCCTCTCCAAGTAGGAGCCGCCGAGGCGGAAGGAGGCACCCGAAGAACAGGCAGTCTGCATGTTGAGCTGCTTTTTTGAAAGTGGCATTGCGGTCACACTCAGAAAACAGTTTCTCACCCGGAATAAGACACTGACATTTGTCTAATTAAAAAACCAAATGGAGATTTTGCAGACAGAGGGAAGCCGCCAATACATCTGCTGGTGAAGTCTCCATCTGGCCCAATCCAACGTGGACGCTGGTGCAGAGACAGAGCAGGGCATTCTAGCATTAAGACTGCCCAGCCATTAAATTACCTCCACGCCTTGCTGGCCATCGACAGCCAGAGAAAGGGAGGCTCAGCCCAGATTTGTGTCTGCCCCACTCCCTTCCCTGCAAGAGGAAGGATTTGTCATGTGGGCAAACTCCCAGGACGCAGCAGGAGGTGGGGGTGGGGGGCAGAGGGAGGACTGTGAAGGAACATGGCTCCTCTTCTGGACCCAGTGGCCAGTGGGACATTGTAATGAGAACAGCACATGGGAAGACTTTGTAGAGACCAGGAAAGAAGCCCTGGAGAGTTGCTTCCAGCCCCAGGCACCTAAGGAGAACCCCAAATCATCATTCAGAGCCCGAGCAAGAGCAGGGCAGAGTCGAGAAGCCTAGAAAAAGTGAGTCGAGCCTCCAGAAAGCCAGTCTGGAGACCAGTCCTTTCAGAAAGACGGGGTAGGATGGACGCATAGGCAGCCATTAGCACAGTCACCTTCCCCAGAGATGCTCAAGTCCACACCTCCAGCAGGCTGACCTGGCCCAGCGGGGCTCTCGGGATGTAAAGGTGCTGCCAGGTGCGTAGAGCTGGTCTCCCCGCCCCGCCTCTCCTGTCTCTTCACCCCTCTGGGCCCTGTCGGTAGCCATCTGAGGCATTGCTCCATTTCCCTCCACACTAATCGCCCCTTTCCATCTCACACTCCTCCAGCGAGTTTGCGCGAAGATTTTGGCAGTTTCAGTGGCCCCAGCCCTGAGCACCTCTCCCACTAGGCATGAACCAAGAGGACATCACACACACACACAAAACAGGCAAGCCACCATGAGCTGCGAGACAGGAATAACTCAGCCTGCCTGTTAGTTTGGAGGAAGACCTTGATGAACAGAGAAAGGAAGAAGCACTGTGCCTCGATCCAAGAGGCCAGGCTGTGTAGCCGTGGGGCCCCTGCCCCTGCCATTCATTAGGTTTCAAGGTCTTTGTTTTGAATCTAGGCACCACAAAGCATCCTGCTGTATCAGCCTAATTACCAGCCTCTCTCTTGGTTCCCACTGGCGTGGCAGGTGAAGCGTAGCCAAGACAGACTTGATGCAATAATGGAACCTAGTGATGAACTTGACTCATTATCATAACTACCAGTACCATTTTCTCTTGATGACCTACTAGGGGGTGCTGAGTCGTGACATCTGGGGTGAGCTAATCAGTCAAGGCAGGCAAGAGGCAGTCTTAAGGGAACCACCAGCTCCCTTGAAAAGGCTCTCAGCCAAGCAAACACAGTTAACAGGAGTGGGTGGTAGGCAGGTGAAGTTTAGAATGCACCTCTGACCTTAACTACCCAACAAGATGCGAATGGCCCTGCGAATCTCGCCCAGCTCCCAACATCTCCATGAGCTATCCGGGATCAGCAGTGACTCCCAGACACGGTTGGAGAATGTAGTTCACTCTCTGAGACCCGTTCTATTCCTCCTCCATTGAATAGCAGCAATACTCTTTGGGGAAATGGCCAGCTGGTCACTCCCTGGATAAGACTGACTGGTCTGAGGGCTCTCCACCCCCTGAATAGTAATCAGTTCAGAGCTGGGCTGGTGCCCCTCTTTGGACCCGTGAGGCGCAGGGCTGCCGAGGCTGCTTGGGAGCGCATGTCACTCTTAAGAGAGAGTGATGGGAAGCCACACACACACTCTCTCTCTGGATATAAACCCAGAATCACGTTGCCAAGGTTGATGTCGGCAGCTCTCTGAGGCCATCCATGGTAGAAGGGGCCAAGACAAAGAGGGAGAAATAGACCCTGTGCCTTCCTTCAACAGTACCTCGCTCTGAACTTCTGGTTATGTTGGCAACATTTTTTTTTATGGCTTTAGACAACTGGAGTCAGTTTCTGCTACTTGAAGCCCAAAGAATACTTCTGGAAGAAGAAGAACCTCCTTCCATGTCTGCCTGGGAAGACTAGTGCTGACCAAAGACACTGGAAGTGACCTAGCAGAAGAGAGGACACATGGACCGTAAGGGCTGCAAAGCCAAGGAGGAGCGTCTGTGACTGGGGCCCGTATCCATGCTTCGGAGGGGGCTCCGTCCTGGGCAGCACATTACTCCACACTCAGGAGGAACAGGTCAGCCCTCCCTCCTTCGAGTACCATCAATCAGGAGCACTAGGGGAGGCTATGTTTTGCTCCCCACTCCTGGGCCCCCGCCCCCTTTGCCATGTGACTTGTAGTGTTCCCTGTAGGCGCGGTTTTCTTCCTCACCTCTTAGTCTGGCTTACACTGGCCCCTGCTTTAGCACTCGCTTTGGCTGATGGTATACAAGTAAATAAGATACATGCCACGTGTGAGCAGACGCTTGGAAGGTAGGTGTCTGATTGGCGTGGCCAATTTCTGCCCTCAGTCATGAGAAAGAAACGTCTTCGATAGGTGCTCCTCCTTCAACCAGGACCCTAAAATGAAGTGACGTGGAGGAGAGGCCCAGCTGACCCACAGCCCCCCGGTGACATTAACGAGAGGTCAGTATTTCCTGCTGGAGGCCACTGAGATGCTAAAGTTGTCTGCTATGGCAGCCAAGCTAAGACGAGTGTACATGAAGCACGACTACATGTTTAGAACTCTGCAGAGTGATTTGGAAGACACAGAACTATGAGGCACGGTTTCTGTTCTCAGAAAGTTCATAGACACAGTAAGCTCCAGAAAGAATGATGGAGAGTACAAAATTCAGGGAAACATTAGACACAGAGACTGTGGGGGGGGGGGCCATCAGAATTCAGAAGAAAGGAGACCAGACACGACTACTCTCGCTTGGACAATCTTCAAAAATGGACAGGACTTGGAAAGTCCCGGGCAGGCTTCACTGCAGGTGGATGCCAAGGCCTGAACAGCGGAAGATTCTCCAAGCACCTTGCCAGGTGGCCTCGGTGAAAGGAGGGGCGTCGTAAATGCCTGGGTAGCATGCCCGCCACTTTTCCTCCTGCCTGCTGGAGGCGAAGAAGCTGAGACTTTCACTTCCATGTTTGAATGAAAATATCTTAGTGTACAAATTAGCACTTTACAATTAATTATGCAGAGCAAGCAATACACATGAGACCTCAATATTATGACAGCTTGGAAATTTACTGTTTTCGAACTTGAAGATGGAACCAGTCTTGCCAAATGTATGTTGAAAAGTAGCACAAAATTAGACAATCACCATCTTAATTTTGTACATTCATAGCACATCTGTGGGTCAGTGCAAACACCACAAACAACTCAGCATGTGATAACCTGACATCCCCCTAAGACTCTGACCTTAAAAACCAACGTTCCTTAATTAGGCCTTTCCTTCCCCTTCTGCCCTTGGGGAGAAGGGATTGTTATGAAAAAGATATGATTGCACCATATTGAAGTTCACCAGGCATCTCAAATGGTTTGGGCTTGATAAAAAATAGCAGATTTCATTGCTGGAAACTTCCTTCCAGAATTTGTAAGCACCATGTGGCTACCAAGGGGAATTTCATCTGTATGTTTCTGATTCCTTTACACTTAAATCATTAAAAGATTTTTGAGGGTTTTGAAGTCCAAAAACTCTCCGGAGCCACTCTCTTCCCCCCAGCATATTTTTCATTTCTTTTCATAAAATTTAGGAAATTGAATTCTAGCTCTAAATTTAAAAGAAAAGAAAAAGCAGCTGCTTGTCAATGATAGTGGCTAAGGATTAAAATCTGACTTCTAAACATTTGTCCTGGGGTCCATCCATCTGATGAATGTTTATTTATTCTCACTGGGCCCATATCTCAGATGGTAGAGATCTGACCAATTACGATTCTGGAAAAGAGGTCAGGAAATACATACTTTGCTTTACTCCTTGTAGTATACAGTTTTGTCCAAGACAAATCAAGATAGTCGGCTTGAATGGAGAGAGCAGAACTGTGATCTTATGAGCTGGATAAGGCCTAGAGTACCATTTATTCAAGTCTTTACCAGAGCAGGGCAAGGCCCAGCTTGACAGTTTTTAAGTCTCTTCCTGTGTTCTGTCCTGGTAGTTGATATTGCTTTAGCTGCACTGTATTCAACTTCTTCTTTATTATAGTTGACATAACCTGATCTTACTCTTAGGTAAAAGCATTTCCCGTTTTCCCATTCCCCTGAGAGGCCTGAACCCAATCTTGAAATGGATCATACTAAGTGTTTGCAAATATCAAACGGTTTCACAAAGGATCCAGTGTGCAATGCAGGCTCCATGATGGTGAAGGCCTCATCTGTCTTCTTCCTGGAGCATCCTCCAGGCCCAGAGCAGTGTCTGGCACATACAGATGATGAGAAGTATTTGTTAAATGAATGAATAAGAGTCTAATCATATGAAAAATACATTCAACCTGTTCACAGCACTTCCATGCCGACGGATGAATTGTGGTCTGAATGGGTAACATAGGAAAAGCCATCCCTAGTTCACTTACAAAGCAGCTGAGGCAAGTAACTTAAGTTCTTACAGCCAGTCAATGGGAAAACCAGAGTAGACGTCAAGTCACCTGATTCTTAGAATGTGCTATTTTTTTTTTTTTCACGTAGATCGGTGTTTCTGAAGGTTTAGCATGCCTCAAGACCACCTGGAGGATTTATTGAAACACAAATTGCTGAGCTCCAGCCCCAGAGTATTAATTAAGCAGGTCTGGGGGAGGCCTGGAATCTGCATTTTCACTAAGTTCCCAGGTGATACTGGTCCTGGGGCCACACTTTGAGAACCACTCATTAAGATCATATCTCATGAAGGGCAAAACAAAGGCCTAAGATAGAGAGACTCTTCTGAACATGCCGTGAGCCTACAACTAGGCTGCCAAACTCAGCTAATCAGTGTAGAAAGCCAGGCTGTGAGGTTTAATTCCAGAAGCCTTTTGAAGCCTTTTTCCCTCTTCATTTCATTACTTTTTACCTACAAAGTAAAACAAACACTCAAAATCACTAATCTAGATCATGGGATGGGGGAGTTCCAATTTAGGAATATTCCAACTTAGAATCAATGTTAGTTGGAATTTTACTGAGTGCGAGCTCAGGTCCTGAGTAGAAACTTCAGAGCTGGAAAGGTCATGAGCGATCACTTGGTCCAACCTTCTCATTTTCACATCTGTAGAAGGAAACTGAAGGTTTAGACAGGTGACTCTGCCTGGCCCAGCATCCCGGGTTCTCCTTAAGGCTGAGGCTTCAGCTGTGGGCCAATTCCAAGGGAGGCACGGCTGCCCCCAGCCTGCTTCTCCGGTAGCGGCTCCAGTTGGTTCTTTGCAGACTTATGTTTTGTGGGTAATGAGTAATGATGAACTCGAGTAATCTGGTTCTTGTGTGAGGTTTCTGGTGGCTGCCATTGAGGTTGGAAGCCCCATAAAAAGACTGGCAGGACCCCCAGGCAGGGCCCCTACTCTCCTGCCAGCACCATCCAGTTCCCTGACCCAGAGGCTCTATCTCACTTTTTGCCTCTGAAAGAGCTTACTTACCCCTAAAATTCTACTGGTTCCCTGAGCTCACTCCTGATTGGTTATTTCCTTCACTCCTGATTGGTTATTTCCTTCACTCCTGATTGGTCCATTTCCCTAACTTCTGATTGGTCCATTTGTAGTACTTCATTTGCATGGAGTTCACTCCCGATTGGTTATTTCTCTCCCTCCTGATTGGTCCATTTCTACAAAGCTTGTTCTTAATTAGTCCACTTCTGTTATGCCTTATTTGCATATGATGTTGCAAAGTGTAAACTGGCAGCGTATAATAGCCTGTGTAAACCTACAGACGGGGTCCAGAGCTTGGAGTGTTAACGCCTCTGGGCCTGCTGGCATACTAAACCTGAGTTCTCCAACTCTCTGAGTGCTGCTTGGTCTCTCGCCTGGATCCAGGTTGCTGTCACAACTGAGCTGTAACACTGAGCTATAACACATTTTTTCTGCAACACCATGACTTCTGAGGGCAGCAGATACTCATTTTTGTGCCCTCCACTAATTTCCTAAGCTGAGGGACGTACGTCAAAGTCGGGGTGACGTTTCTGGAGAATGGGATGATAGAAGCACTGGGGTGTCTGCTCCTCTCTCCAGTCTTGCTGTGCCTCTGCGAGTCGCTGATCTCTCACTCGGGATGTGATTATGCAGCTTACAGGGGCGGCAAGACTTGGCTGGTGCGACTCATCTCCTCAAGCCGTGTGCGTGTGTGTTATGCATTCTCAGAAATACGAAGTTAGCGCATTATGATATACGTGCGGAAGACAGACCCATGGCGTAGCAGTGGAAGGACACACGACTCGAGTGAGATGAATGATACTGAAGCCAAATAAATATTTGTCGTTCATTTGCTTATAATGCTGTTCCCCCTACCCTGCACGCGTCCAGCTGAGCCTCAAAACTGTCTCTGGATGCTGAGGAAAGCCAGTGAATCACAAGTAAGCAAATAAACATGATTTAGTAGGAGAAGAGAAGACTTTGCCACACCACACAACTTCCCTCTTTATTTATTTTGACAATTTGGTGTCTAATATTTACAACGGTGCTTTTGACTATCCAAGTAGTTTTGAGTGTAAGGAGTGAAGACCTTGTAAACTGCGTTGCTTATTCTCTGACAGGCCTCTGGCAGGCTCATGGGGTAGAGGGCGAACAGCAGATTTTAGCTCACTAGTTAAATGACTGTATTTTTGCATAAATGTTCTTCACCATCATCAATAACTCACGACATATGTTAGGTACGTTTGCACAGAGCACTAAAACGGTACGTTCTCTTCCTCCTGGAAGTTTGTAATCTAAGAAAGGGTTTGCAAATACCTAGAAAGGGTACTTCTGTTCTTCATGCCTGTGCCCATGGCAGACATCACTAGTCAAGCACAGAGTTCTTTTTCAGCCTCTTTTCCTACATTGTATGCCAAGCAGCCACTACCAATCAATAGCACTAAGTGTGTGCAACCCTGATCGACGTACATTAGAGAGAGTGGAGAGTTAGATCAGCAAGATGTTCCTGTGACACTGGGTTGGGGGAAGGAGTGTATTGCTGCAGACCAAGGGAAATGAAATTTTATACCATCAGCTTGGGTTTCCACACCTTCCAAGTCCTAAATAACTGTGTAATTTGTAGAATGGAGGAACGGGGGCTTGGTGGGTTTCTGTACGTCTGCCCTCTCAGTGCCGTGGGTGGGAGAGAGCACTGTGGGAGATGGAACCCTTAGGAACGGCTTTGCCTCCAAGATGGGAGAATGCCAGCCCTTTGCTTAAACACTGATCACAGCCCCAGACCCTCCTCATGCCCTCCCTTTTGTAGTTCCAGTCAAGTAATTAAAATCACTTCTCTTAAACTAGTGTGGTTGGCTCAATAAGCCAAGGGCAAGTTTATGGATCTGGAGGATGGAAACGACTTTAAACCTTGGCAGTGCTGGCCGCGGAGAGGAATAGCAATTAGAATAATTGATAACCAGGTCCTTGATGTTGAGCCACCACCCATGGCTTCTGCATGCGGGCTCGAGCCTGCTTCCCTGGCTGGGGGAGATAACAAAGCTGGGCTGGGCCACTCCGGCAGCAGTGGCCAAGTCCTGCTTCAGTGTAGGGAGGCCCGTGGTGCAGAAGCCTTTTGAACTCTCACAGTCAGCTGTGGTCTGGAAGAGAAGCTCTCTTCCTGATGAGGCGCTAAATCAGAGCACACGGTTTTCTGAGCAGATGCAGAGAAGGGTGAGGGTGTAAGGATTCCAGAGGGGACAGGCAGGAGCTGCGTGGGACTGGCTCAGCTGGCAATGGCATGCGTGAGCCGTAGGTGTTGATTTCTAGAGATGCGCCCTAGACTCTGGCTTGTCCCCCTGCCTTGATCAGTGACAATACCACAGCCACCACTAGCTGTCATTCACTGCACAATTACTGCATGCCGGACATGATGCTGCGTTTATGATCACATCATCTATTCCATCAGTTAATTCTATCGTTTAATTGTCATATCAGTGCCACGGAGTGCTTCTCATTCTCTCTATTGTAGAGATGAAAACTCAGAGAGAGCAAACCCCCTCACTACAGTCAAACAGACAGGAGGTGGCGAGGTTAGAAATCTGACCCCCAAAACTCATTCCCCTAACTCTCCCGCTCTATTGCCTTGACACGGTCTGACTTGCTCTCCCACAACTGACTCTGCCCATAAAATGTCTTTTTTTATCACTAGAAGATGCGTCTGTAGATCCCAAGAGACCTATTGATTAGACAGACGTAAGTGCACAGCATTAGCACTGTGCTTTCACATCACTGCACCAAGGAATTGAAGGTAGAGGGAAATCTCTGCGAGCGCAAAGCTCCTCACTTCACCGTACAATTTAAACCACTGCATCTGGATTTGGGGTCCAGTTAAAGAAAGTTTCCTGTGGAGAGATCCTACTGGTGCTCATTTTTCTCCTGGGGGGCAGGGCCATGGCCCTTTTTTCTCAGATGGGAAATTTAGATCCTTTTCTTCCTGCCCACAGCTCCCTAGTCTTTCCGATCTTTCTTGGCTATTTCTCAGAATATGTCCTTGGATGTCCATGAGACCTCTGCTCTCTGGCCTCTTTCTTCCTCCCTGTCCCTCAGACCTGTGCAAATCCTCACTCTTCCCGATGCAGCTCAGACACCGCGGGCCACCATGTCCCTCATTGCACTTACCCCTTGTCCTCACATCTGACTTACCCTGAACACCCCAACCTCAGATCACTTCATGGTCTGCCTCCCCTGTGCCTAGTTCTGGGATGCTGGGACTTGCTAGACCAAATTACCTTGACACTCAGATTGGCCTCCCTGGTGTGTGTGACCTCCAGCCTCAACTGGCCCCCCTCGCTGTGTCCCACGCGCCGTGCCCCTGTGTCCGAGCTGTCTGCCCCTCCCCACAAAGGCTGAATCCCATCTTCCCCGAGCTTCCTAAACTCCACTGCTGCCTTCCCTGGCTTCTATGGGGAGCAGATGCTCCGTCCTGACTCCTCAGAGAAAATAAAGTCAACGGATCAGCGTTTTCTCAAGTCCTGTCTCCAAATCCATCATCTCGACTTTATCTGTATTCAGCCTCCCCACCTCTCCTCTTACAACACAGGAAAACCGCACCACTGCCCACAGAAGGCTGGCGCCTCCCTCTGTGCCCTGGATCCCCTACTCTCTCACTTCTGGGGACCCTGTCCTGTCAGTGTTACCCTCTCTCCTTCTTCCCAGTAGGATTAAAAGATGTGCCAGTCTCTTTCATCCTGAAAACAAAAACAACTCTGTCTTTACCCCACGTTCCTCTGCGTCTACGCGCCGGCTTTCTCCCCTCTGTTTACCGCCAGCCTTCTTGAAAGAGGTGTGCATTCACCGTACCTGTTTCTCACCCCCTGTTGCTTCCTCATCCCACAGCGTTCTGGCGTCCATGTCCACCTGCCTCTTGAACGTCTTTCTCTGAGGTTTAACAACCTCGTTGCTCTGAATTTCAGTGACCACGGGTCACTATTTATGTCACCAGTCAGGTTTCTCTCCTTGAAGCATTCTTGCCTTGGCTTCCGTGACAGCACTCTGTCCTGGTTTCCTTCCTACTTTTCTGGATATTTCTTCCCAGTTAGCCTTGTCGACCTCTTTTTTTTTTCCCCCTTTCTTTAATGTTGGTATTCCTTGGGAGTTCTGCCCAGATTCCTTCCGTAAACCTGGAGCAGATTTCTCTCCTGGGCTCCAGCCCCACGTAACCAAATATTTCCTGGACATCTCTATTTAAAGGCCCCAGAACCAGTGCCAGCTCAGTATGTCCAAAATGGAACTCATTGGCTTTGCTCCCAAACCCTCTCCTCCTCACGGGATCCCAGTCACTGTGAGGCTCTTCTGTCCACCCCACTGGTTCAAACCAGAAATGGGAGCATCAGTCATCATGGCTTCTCCCTGCCCTTCCACCCGTGACCAGCCCATCACTAAGCTCTCCTCATCTCACTCCTCAGCACCGCTCACCGCTCTGTCCCGGCACTCGGCAGAGCGCCCTGTCCACAGCAGGCACTCCATAAGCAGTGGCTTTGCCTCTGGGAGACGAGACACCTCCTGACTCTGGGTGCTCTGCTCCTCCCCCACTTTCCTAGTTCAGGCCACCATTATCTCTCACCTGGCTGAATCCACCCGCCTGGGTTTCCTGACCCTCACATCCTGACCCTCACCCACTCTCCTCACTGCAAAGACAGTGCCTTTCAAAACACAAATTAGGTCTCACGCTCCTGTTTACATCCTGCAGAGAGCTCTCTCCCAGCACCTAGCACAGGCCCCAGCACGTGTCAAGCACTCCAGAAGTATCTGTTCAACATAAGAAACGATTGGGATCTAAAACAAAGAGGATTTCCAGGCACGCAGGCAGTCTAATGCCCGTTAATTTTATGTCATTATTATATTTGCCCATTTGCAATAAGGACCATATGTGGCTTCACACACCAGCCGCACAGTCTGCACTCCAGCTCCTGTTTCCTCCCTCCTAGAAACTGGCCCCAGAGTGGCCGTCATTTCAAGGCAAGGCCATGTGGGGCTTTGAAAGAAGGGGAAGGAAAAGGATCAGCTTGGCTCCACTAAAATCCCTGTCTCTCCAAGCAAACAGGGCTGCTCCCCTGCTTGCCTGCACTCCCGCCACTGCAGGACTGCCTGGACGCCTCCATGTGTGCTGCCCCGTCCCAGGGACCCCTCCTCTCGTTTCCCCACCCCTCCTGGTTGGCTTCCCTGGAGGTTGAGAAGTTGAGAATGGAAGTTGTTATTAGCATAATTCACTTCCCAACACCCGGACGTTCAATGTGACTCTGTGTGTGTGTGTGTGTGTGTGTGTGTGTGTGTGTGTGTGTGTGTGTGTGGTGGCAGAGGAGACAGGGAAGGAGTAAGAAATCTCCCTGGGAGCCGTGCTCTGAGGGCAAAGGGCAAGGTTGTGTGTGCCCTTGAAAGGGGCTGTCCTGGGGAGAGCCCTGCTCATATTCCCAGCGCCCTCCTTCTGCAGGGAAAAGGGTGAGGGTTTACAGGATCTTGGAAGCCCTTGCAAAGGTTTGGCCATTGCCCCTCTGCCATCCTCCACCTGCCACACACCATCACCATCCATTTGTCACTGGAAGGCTCTCCTGTCCTTTCCCTGGGCTCTCGATGCCCTGGAATCCAGCCCATGTGCACACGTCCTGACAGGTGAGAGGGGCTGGATCCCCGGCAGCAGGCCACTGCTTTCCTCCACTGACGGGAGGCTGAGAACGAGGAAGGGATGGAGCAGAGAGCAGGAAAATGCAGTGGCTGCCCTGTAACACAGGCATAGAGTCACGGAGGCCTCCTGAGGCCCATGGGGGGATTTACGGATTAAATGGAGGAGGCTGTCAGGCCTGAGCAGAGCTCAGAAGGAGGGCTGAGCTGGGGAGCAGATGTCAGCAGCTGGGAGCTTGCCCGGCCTGCCCTCTCCTCCTTGGCATTGTGTCTTCCTGCCGTCAGTGACCACCAGTTCCCAGCTCCATCCTCCCGTGACCATCTGGGACTCAGCACTAAAATCCCCTCAGCTGCCCCTCCTGCCCGCCCAGCCCCTCCGCTGCTCCTTGACCCCAGGCGGTGGCAGTGCCCCAGCAGCTCCCCACCTGCACGTGCCTGTCTTCTCCAACCCGCTTCTGCTGCGTGCGTTCCCAGGCACTCACTCCTCTTTGTAGCTGCAACGGTGAGGGAACAGGCTGAAGCCGACAGAAATCAGACACATCTGGATCTGGGACACCCATGTCCAGAAGCACAATCTGTCCTATGCATGGCAGGCAGAGGGCTGAGACATCCTGCTTCTCTTCCCCAGTGTCCTTTTCACAACCCCCACCTTGCATGCCCCTCCCCTTCCTCGTGTCCTCACTCCCTGCCCGCACGTCACATCACATCACATCAGGCCCCGGAGCGGAGGAGACACTGGGCAACAGCAGCAGCAAAGATGGACGGGAGCCTGGCACACCTGGGTTTGAAATCTGATCAACCACCTGCTCGTTGTGCCACTCAGATAGGAATCAGACCCGTCTCCTGTAAGATGGGAAGATGAATACAGAACTAGCGGGTTGTAGAATGAAAGTCGACACGAAGCACTCCTAACAGAGAACCCAGTATCATTTCTGAACCTGCTGGGCTACTCAGAGCATTATCCTGTCATCTGATGCCCCACACATCTCTCTGGGGAGCCACCCTAAACTCCTGTGTGTGCCTACCTCCCCAGCTTCTGTCCGGATAGCTCCGTGTCTGTGGGACAGTTGAGAGACTCTGAGTACCCTGTACAGTCAGGGGCTACTCCCCACTGAACTCACGTCTCCACCTGCCCTCTTTGCCTCTGCAGAAAGCCCTCCCTGCTTCAGTGACTCTCCACCAGAATTCTTTCTGGGAGTGACGGAAGCCACCTGGCACCGGCCTGAAAGGAACGGCAACATCTCCAGTGAGAATTTCTTTCCTCACTCTGTGGTTGGGATGTTGGGCACAGCCAAGCACTGTGGAAACCTCTGATGTTCAGGTGGCTTCTGAATACTAAAGAGGGTGGGAAAAAAAGGAAAGCCGAAGGAGAAAGATGTCTCAGTCAGAAGTTTTTCTAATCGCTCTGGATATCCCCCCGTTTTTGTGGATTTGAGAGAGGGTGTAGGAAAAGGAAGGGACAAAAATCAAAAGCAGATCATTACCCGGAGCTGCTCGTCCTTTCCCCCTTGAGGCGTGACAGGGCTCTCTGCCTGCCCCATCTGCGTGCTCGAGGCTAAGGGACGAGGCAGGCAAAATATTGACAGTTGTGCTGAGAGTATAGGTTACTTGGCTCGTGAAAGGTAGAATCAATTAAAACAGAGCTTTCCACTCCCCAGGTAAATTAACTTCTGGGGAAAAAAAATCTGCTTTCCCAGCCTCAGTGTCCAGAATGTATGAAAGACAGATGAGATGAGGTCATACAAATTACTCAAAGGACAGCTTCTTACTGAAGCTCATGACACGTATGTGTGCACATGTGTGCCCACATGCACACACACACACCTTGCATACTTGGGACACAGTGGCTACTCAACAAATACTGATTGGACTTATGACTTCACGTACACATACTCATATACTTATATGTGCTAGTTAATTATATACACCATTCTCTATCTGTTCCTACTTAGCAATGCCACACATGAGATCTGCCAGACTTCTGTGAGATTCTGCTAGGCTTATATTTTTCTTTCTCCCTTTATCATAAAAATAAACATTATTGAATAAATGAAAAATGAAGGTTCCCCCGTCCACTCTTCCTTTGGACTATTTTATGGGACAATGTAGACATGACTTTTACTCCAACCACCTAACAACACAGTAGAAAAGAAACCCAGAATTTTAAGAGTTTTTCCCACCCACTCTCTGCCCTCTGACCCCTGACCCCCTAGCAACATCTGCAAAAGAGCCAGGCACAGGAGCTTACTCTCTCATCCACCTGGCGCATTCATATGTTCTCAGAATCTCCGAGTATCCTTTCCTAGAATATGTGACCTCGGAGAGACTGTCATCCAGAGGAGGCTGTCTGAGCAGTATCCTCTACTCCGACCACCCAATTCACTTAAGCTTTGCCACCTTTGGGATCTGCAGTCTTGAATAGGTTGTGATGGACTCCTCCATTTGTAAGTGAGAATGTAGTTGAGGAGAAGAATAAAACATGAATCAAGAATGAAAAAGAATAAAGCTTCCCCATGTTGGATGAGGGTTCAATGGTGGTGTCTCTCAAGGAGCTCAGAATCTGATGGGGGAACCAGACATGTGCACAGGTAAACACAAGGCACTGTGAAGAGTGCTACAGTAAAGGTGATTCCCCAGAGTCCAGGGAGGGAGAGTCACTCTTCATGGGGGCATCAGGGCCTGGAGGATGAGTAGGAGTTTTCCAGGTATAGAAAAGATGGGGTGGATTCCATCAGAGGGAAGATTGGGAGCAAAGGCTCAGACAGAGGGATGTGCACAGAGCATTTAGAGACTCAAGGACGTGTGGCTAGTCATGGGGTAGGGAGGAGTGGCCAGAAATGAGGGCAGCAAGGTTGACTGGGGCTAGATTTCCCTGGGACTTGAAATGCTTCTTACATCATCCTCTAGTCAATGAGAAGCTATCCTAGGACCATAGGTAGGAAATGCCTCAATCAGGTCCAGGTTTTGGAAAGACAACTCTGAAATCAGTGTAGAGAATGGATTAGAGAAGGGAATCTGCAGACAGACATTGCTTCTGAAAGAGCTGTAAATAAGCTGGAAAGGGTGATGGCTGGAACCACAGCAATGACAATGGCAACAGGAGGAGAGGGAGGCTTGTGAGCTATTGCAGAAGCATAATTCCCAAACAGAGATTGAAAGGGTGAGATCCAGGCTGCCTCAAGCACCTCTCACCTACATGACTGGCTGGGAAATGCTATCCTTCAGTGGCAATAAGGAGTAAAAGATAAGTAGAGTAGTCATTGTTTTTTTTTTTTAAATATAATTTTGCTTTGTTTTGTCTTATTTGTTTGCTGGGAGAGGATGAAAGTAGAACAGGTGACTGAGGAGAGGAGGAAATGGAGTTTAGTTTTAAAACAAATGGTTTTGCGCTGCTCACGAGCTCCACGGGTGGTGGGGTCTCACTGGTTCCTCTGAGTTTATGTAAAAGATTAAGACCAAAATTTGAGCTTGGGAGTCGTGCGCTGATCCCTGATTGGCAAAACTATGAGAAGGAAAGAATAAAGTTAGCCAGAGAAAACAGAGAGAGGGAGAGGGAGGTATCCAGTTTGGACACACAGACCCCTTAGGAACTTTTAAGAATGTGGGCAGGGAGCCGGGTTCAGAGAGTGGTTGTGACTGTGGTCAGAGAGGAGAAAAGGCACAGGAGAGGAAGTGATCTCACAGGGCAAAGGAGAAGAGAACTTCACAGAGGTCAGTGTGGTCAGATCCCAGGGGCCAAGTGAGGTGATGCAGCCCCAGTGTTGAGTCTTAGCTTCTCCTTCCAAGTCTGAAAAGCATCTAATGACCTAAATGGCCCCTGGGACAGGGAGTGAAGGGGAGCATGTGTGGGCATGTGGGTGGCCAGGGTGTGTTCAGGAAGAGATCAGAGGGTCGGGGTGAGGCAGGTACCCTGTGCATAGAAAAAAGGAGATCAGTTGCACACGTGACATCATCTGGAATGTAGAATTTTCTGACTTGCCCCAAAAGATGCAGAACCCAACCGAACAGATAGAAAACAAAGAGACACAACAACAAAAGGGAAGTCAGAGAAGACAGAACAAAAGCACACAGAGCCTGTTCTGGCTGGAGCAGAACATGACCCAGATTTACAGCCGGGAGACCCGGAGCCCCATCAGGGAAGTAGGCTGCGGAGTGAGTCAGCCAGGC
Organism: Camelus dromedarius; assembly: GCF_036321535.1. NCBI lineage: Eukaryota > Metazoa > Chordata > Mammalia > Artiodactyla > Camelidae > Camelus > Camelus dromedarius. The sequence goes on from NC_087469.1 coordinate 15,348,275, forward strand.
CCAGAAACCAAAAACCCAGCCTGCCGGAGTCCCCTTGGGTACCAAAGTTCCTGGAGAATCTATTCACGGCTTCCAATTTCCCCCTCATCAGACTGCACATTTGCCTGAGAGCGATTCCACACTCAACATAACTCAGCCCAGAAAAATGCCCCTGTGTGCCTTCTTTTCAGTGCAGAATTTCAGCTTGGCTTAAGTAACACCACGCGACAGGCACAAAGATGTGAGCCGAGAGCTCTTAATTGCATCAGAGGGCTGTGGGAGCCGCCCCACCCCCATCTCCCGGGCTCCCAACAAAACTGGAGGGAGGAGGCAGGAGGGGCGTGTAATTTGTTCATTTCTTACATTTTATGGAACACTTCACTTTGCTTTCAGCATAATTGTTGTTGTACTTTTTGCTGTTTCCCATTTACTGTGTTTTTAAACACACACACACACACACACACACACAAACCCTTCACTCCCCCTGCACACTTTTCTTAATGCATTAAAATTAATAACTCGTAACAGTGACCTAATTTGCTTTGAGTACTGTAACTCAGGGTTTCCTTTTTTTTTTCTTTTTTTCCTCCCAGATCTGCAAAACCCTTGACGTGTTACTGTGGTAACAGGAGCAACTCGGGAAGTTCATGAATGAAGCCCATTGTGCCTCCAAAGCTTTCTCTCCCCCTTTCTTTGCAATGTTTGGGTCTCCCTTGTGCCTGCTCAGCCCCGTGTGCACCGCGTTAGAACGGAGCTCCTCCCAAATGTCTCCAAACCCATCCGTGGTGCCCATCACTTTTCTGCCCAACTCTAGAGTTTGGGGCAGGCTTTTCCGGACTTTTCCTAAGCTTTCCAGGGCTCCGTGGCAAGAGTTTCCCTTTCTCCTTCAAGGTTTCTCCAAGCTCAAAGGCTGTGTCTACGATCCATCCACTTTCTTGGTTCAAGTGTTCCGCCCTCCTGTGCCTGGAACTCACACCCAGGAAGGCTGCGGAGGATGCAGGGCGGGGCACTGGATCCCCTTCATTCCGCTGCCTCCACTCGGTTTACCATCTTCCTTCACAGCAGCCACCTCATCATCTTCACGCACTCAGTCCTGCTCCCCCAAGCCATCCCCTACCCAATGCAGTCCAGAGGGGCTGACCGAACTGCCTAGCTGGTCATGCCATATCCCTGCGTAAAAGCCCCCAGCCCTCCTTGATCTCAGGATTGTGACCCAAATCCTCCCCACATCTTCTTACAGAGCTCTTCATCACCTACAGACCGGGCATCCCACTGGCCCCAGGGCCCCCACCCTCTTCTACCCGCGCTCTTCCCAGCCACACTGAACGACTCAACCAGACGATGCAGTCATTCCCCTCCGGGCTTCACATTCTATTCCGTCTTCCCAGTACCCTCCCCTCCTGATCGTCCATTCTCACGTGGACAAGAAGTCCTCACCTTCTCTCAGAAACCTTTGTGGAGTTGAACACCCCACTGCTGAGCGCTCTGCACTTATCCCAGCACAGACTTCTGCGTGTTATCCATGCGTGTCTTCCTCCCCAGCTCATCAACACCCTCCTTGAGGGAAGGGCCCATATTGTGGGTGCTGCTGTATCTCCAGCATTTACTCCAGTGCCTGGCACATGGCATGTGCTAAAGTCAAGACTGAGTGAATGAGTGACAGACTGGACTCTCTTATACCTGTCCCTTCTTCCTCCCTCCCTCCCTCCCTCTAATCTTTTTCCTTCCCTTTGTCCTTTGCAGTCAATCAGTCCGCAAGCATCCACTACTGGTCATGGAAAGAGAAGAAGGATACAACGGAGACCCTCCCTATCTTCTGGGAGCCCAGGTGTTGTGGACTCCACGCTTGGGACAATCTTACAATACTTCTCTTTTGAACACTCCCTAAGAAAACCCTCTAGGATGGCCATCCTAGGAAACAAATTTATTTTACGTCCGAATCTGCTTTCTAGTAGCAAGTGTAAGAGTGAGGATCTGAGTAGTCTAGAGGTTTCCAAATAATTCAGATGTGGAATGGCAACAGTCGTATGCCTGTCCTCATTCTTCCTTATGGCATCCTTGGAAAGGCTGGCACCAGTTTCCAGACGGCAGCCACGAGGCAGGAAAGTTGGATTCAATCTCCTGATGGCAAAGGGGAAAGATGGTGACAAACACTGCAGAGCAGGGTGCTGTGTTCTCCCCTGGATGGGTGGGGACGAGGCCCCCATGTCCCAGGGAGAGTATAAAGATTTTATTTCCACGGCTGCCTGGAAATAAGGCTGCACCCTTACCCTCAGCACACAGCAAAGGAAGAAGAAAGAGAGTAAGTATGTCTCAAGGAGGCTTCGTATTGATTTTAAAATCCTTGCTGACAAGAAAATGATTTGAGTCCATCTCCATGTTGTGGCTGCAGCCTGGTGCTTCCCCTGCCTCTGTCTGACATCGCAGAGCAGAGTTCATCAGGTAGCTCCCTGGCTGACACTCTAATCCTGACTTTCCAACAGCCTCTCACTCGATTGTCCAGAATAGGAAAGAGTATGCGTGTAAGGGGTGCCGCGTGGCTCCCTGGGTCTCATGCGGAAAGCCGTTGAGCGGGCCAATTTCAGGGGCCCTGTTTTAAGGCAGATTTAGAAGAATACATTTTAACAGCCCTGGTTGGCCTCACGCAGATAGGACCACGACCGTCAACATTCCTGTCCCAAGGGAGGCTTTTGGCCCACGTGAACAGCCAAGGCCCAGAGCACCCAACCCAACAGGCGTCAGCCCTCCCCGGGCCGTCCCCGCGGCGCCTGCTCCCTGCCCGCTCTCCCGGCCAGGCGCCGCGCGCCTGCGGGGACAGCCTTCTCTCTGCACGGCCGGAATCCTCAGTAAGGGCAACAGGGCCCACGTGTTTAACTGACTTGAAAGTGAACAGCTTCTGTGTGCTAGAAAAAAATTAACTCAACCTACGAATGTGTAATTGCTTGAGATTTCACCTCCTGGCCACACTTCCCTTCCTATGGAGTTATTAAAACCCACACAATATGGTCTAATAATTTATTAATAGTCAACATAAATAGATAACAGCTCACACAGCCATATAGCCATTGCAGGTTAAATAATGAGGCTGATTTAAAAGGCTCTTCACTGGAAAGGAGGAGGCATGGCTGTTCCGCTTTGGGATTACCGCTGGGATGGCAGATAAACCCTGTACTCCAGGCTTTCTTGACTGTTCAGCTGGCTACCTTGGTGGCACCGTTTTCTCACCTTTATTTGGAACGGGCAGAGTACCAGCCATTCTCTGCTGAGCAGAGCAGGACATCCGACTTAATGGGAAGGGAACAAACCATTTCATCACGGACCAAGGTGAAAAACACCAGATTGCCGTTCAGTTTCTCTGAAAGGAGCTCAACAATAGCGCATCTTCTGTCTCACCATCAAAGTCCCTGCCATCAAGCCTACACATGTCTTTCTCGTGAAAGTTCCTTCATCCCAGCACTTTGGGAAGTGAATGCATATGTCCAAACTCATTGCAGTCTAATGAGGGACTCCTTGGTCCTTCTGCCGTCCCAGACCTAATCTGCAGGTCCTGCCTCTGCCAGGTCATCACATTATCTTCCCTGAGGACCTCCTCTCTCCTCTTTGTAATTAAATGTAAAATTTAATAACAGATACTCGACAGCCAGATGGGAAAGACGAAGGAAAGAAAACTGTCTTTCTTTGTAGCTGATCCTATATATTAAAAATCCTAAGGCGTCTACAACAAAAATTATTAGAACTAATAAATGAATTCAGCAAGGTCACAGGATATAAGGCCGAGATATAGAAATTAGTTTTATTTCTATATACTGGTGATAATCTAAATCCCAAACTAAGAAAACAACCCCATGAGCAGTACATCAAAAATAATAAATGCTTAGGAATAAATTTAGCAAGAGGGAAAACTTTGCACACTGCCAACTAAAACACATTGCTGAGAGAAATTAAAAAAGTTTTAAATAGATGGACAAACATTCCATGTTCATGGATAGAAAGACTCAGAAATGTTAAATGGCAATTCTTCCCAAATGATCTTTAGATCTTACATAATTCCTATCAAAATCTCAACAGGGTTTTTTTTTTTTTGCAATAATTGATAATCCAATACCAAGGTTTATACAGAAATGCAAGGAACGCAGAATAGCCCAAATAATTTTGATAAAGAAAGAAGTTGGATGACTTAACATTTTCTGATTTTAAAACACTCTATAAAGCTACAGTAATCCCCACAGTGTGGTGCTGACGTAAGGGCAGACATGTAGATCAATGGAACAGAATGGAGAGTCTGGAACCAAACCCTTACACTTACGGTCAATTGATTTTTTTAAAAAGATGTCACAGCAATTCAATGCGAGAATAGTCTTTGCAACAAATGGTGCTGGGACGGTTGGATAGTTACATGCAAAAACGTGATCATTTTCATGTGCTAAGTGAAGGAAGCCAGATGCAAAAGACCACATACTGTACAGTTCCGCCGTCCAGAAAAGGCAGATCTAGAGATAGAAAGGAGCTTAGTAATTGCCCAGAGCAGGGCGGGGGTGGGGCAGGGGACAGTTCCGAGGGTTGTTTGCCAAGGGGCATGAGGGACCCTTTTAGGGAGATGGAATTATTCTAAAACTGGATTGTAGTAATGGTTGCACGACTGTGTAAATTTACTAAAGATCATTCAATTGTGCATTTAATGAATTTTACAGTATGTAAATTAAACCTCAGTAAAGCTGTTAAAAAACAGCAGATGCTTGTTACGGACGTCATGAGGGTATACAAATTAGGGGGGCACCCATTAAGGGGACCACCTATGGTGAATTTAACATCACCCTATTACTGGAGAAAGAGTCTTTCAGGAGTCCCCCCTGCTGGTACTAGAAATCCCATGGATTTATCTAGGGCGTCCCCTCATAGTTAGATCAAGCAGAGACAATTGAAGCCACCAAGCCCCATTCAAACATCATCTCACTGGCAGAGTGAAATAGGATAACCCCCAGCTTGGTCAGAAGGAGGGTATGACCTGCCCGCTAGCACTGTAACAACCACCGCCTCCCGAGCGCCTTCCATTGATCTCCGTGAGGGTTAAAAGGCCTGAACGATATAGTTATCTTACCAGTTGACTGGCCTCTGCTTTGTGGAAAGGCTGGGGTAAGGATAATAACTTTCTTTTGTAAAGCACTTACAAAATGCTTTAACATACACTAGCTCATCTTTCTCTCAGCAGCGCTATTACGAGACGTGGCAAACACTGTTAGCTGGCTGGGCCGACCCTCATCCCAGTCGTGGTCAGGGACATGCGAGCATCAATTTGCTGGCTGGGCTACAGGGGAAGCTTTTGCTTTCCTGACACAAAGAGGTAGATCTTCCGCGCCTTTTGCTTCCCCCTTCCCCGACGCTGTAAAGGGACAGCAGTTGTACCGAGACCACGAAGAGTGGAGCCAATAGAAAAGGTCTGGAAAACCCTGGAGAGCTGCTGAGGTGCTGGTCCTGATGAGGTTAAGCTATTGAACCATCTCTAGCATCATGTCCCTGGCAGGCTTGTTAAGTGAGATGAATGGATCCCTACTTGTTTAAGCCACTGTTTGTTGTTGCCAAACCTTTTGCTCTCTGGTAAAGTAGAAATTACTAGTCACTTCACAGATGTCAAAACTAAGGTTTTGAAAAACTGTGCAATTCATCCAAGGTCAAACTCCCAGCAAGTGGGAAAATAGTGACTTGTGTGCAGTTTCCTGCATCCAGTCATGTGACAGTGATAACAGTGACAAGGACAAAAAACACCTACTGAGCATCGATTAGGTACCCAGCCTCTGACTCCAGGCACCTGACTTTTATTTTTTCTCTAATTCTTACAATTCTGCAAACTCGGTATTATTATTGCCATTTTATAGATGAGCACACTGAGGCTAAGAAAGGTTAAGTAAATGGTGCAAGGTCACAGAGCTAGTAAGTGGTGGTGCCGGGATGCTCAACTTGCATGTGTCTTGTTGGCTATGAGGGAGTTGAAGGGAATAAAGCGCATGCCCTGGGATAAAGTGACCAGTTGTTCTAGGTCTCTATTGATTATATACTTGGAAACGGGTCTGGAAGGTTCCGAGTGGGATTCAGCTTAGCTAGCAAAACTCATAATGCTTGCAGGTGTGTTACAATATTCATACTTTACACCGTACAATAAAGTCTTTCTCGACCCAGTTGTCTTTTCACTGTTTACTACCACCTTTGCACCTTAAAGTCCACCTTTTCCAGGAAACCCACACTAATTACAGGATGTAGAGGACAGTAAGGGACTTCTCCACTTCTTTCTGCTTCTTTCTAGAGAGAGGGGTAAAAACTGAAACACTGCTTTTCGGCAGCACCAGATGTAAGGACAGCTCCTGGAGCCTAGAAGCGGCAAAAGGAGACAAGAGGCCCCACGGAGGGTGAAGCCCAGCCCCGGGAGCCTGCCTGGGCAAACAGAGGCTTCAGTGAGAGGAGCCAGCTCCGGGAACAGACCGCACGCACCACCGAGGTGGTCACGACGGCTATTCCAGGTGTGACACAGGTACACAGGTACTTTGCAGCGTACTTGAGCTGTCATGGGGCTTGATGTGCATGTCGGTTTGGAATTGGGAGAGGATGGTTAAAAAGCAGTTCAGAGGGACTCAGAGATGTTAATTGCTAACTGCTGTCTCCTCACAAGAAGTAATCTGCCCCTTCTGAGATGCGCTACCCCATCATTCATCTCCACCAGACCCGAATGGCTTGCTCAACCTTTAAGGGCTTAATTAGTTTTTCTTTCTGGATTCCTGCCTCCCCAACAATGACTGAATAATTGACTCACTCAAACCAGGGGCATCCAGAATTGATGCCTTTGGAAGGGACCATGGAATCCTGGCCCAGGGAGAAGACAGGCCCCTGGGGGCAGCTCAGCAAGGGCTGGGACGGTGCCGTTGAGAGGGCACCCCATTTTCACAAGTTCCAGCACTAACCACCCAACTGCTGCCTCCTAGAGACGGGCCCTCTGACAGGCTGCGGGCATCTCTCGGATTTGCGAGATAAGACACAAGGAGAGCCGGACGTGGAGAACCATGCTGTACCTCAGTGAGAAAAATATCCCTCCCTCCCTCCACACAGCCCTGGAACTTGCCCTCACTCCCCCCAGATGGTGCTGCTTCCCTTGCATGACTGATTCAGCATTTCTGCTTTGCAGGAAACTGAGAATACAGCAAATCTTATCTCCATGAAAGCCATGAATCTTCCTGGCCAACTTATCATCCCATGTCCGTCAGAGATACATCTTCCCCCTCCAGGGTCACTCGGAGTGAGCCACAGCGTCACCCAAGGGCCTTGGGAAAATCATTAGGAGACACCCAGTAGAAAGAAGCATCTGATTATGCCCCCGGGAGCTTCACCCGCTCTGACTTCTCACCCCCTCTGCTGCCCCACCCCCCAGTCTCCTGCCCCTTCAAGCTGGAAGCTCTGCCCAGAGTCCACCTCTAGGGATAAATGTGGACTCTTAGCTTATTGAACAGACCACCAAATGCCCACTCCTCTAGGACAAGAAGCAGTGTGGACCACAGGCAGGCAGAACCCCCCGGCCCTCCTACAAACCGCCTTCCCCCAAAAGGAGTATCGACCGTGAAACTAACCAGTGTTTTCCCCTCAAAAGCACCATAACTCATTTAACATTGAGAGAACTTTTTTTAATCCTTTCTCCTAGATTAGAAAAACAATAGTTGTTTCTTTTGCCTCCTATTTCAGCAGGGTTCCAGATAATAAAAAGATTTATAATTAAGCCAGTAGATTTACTTTTGCTATGCCGCCCTAGATTATGAAAAAGTATAATTATGTGCAATTAAAAAATGAACAGTGTTTCTTCTCCGAGTGAAGCTTTAAAAGTCATTATGAATCCATTAGCTCAGCAGACCTTACAAATGGCCTTCACTACTCCGGACTTCATTTGAATTTACAACAGAGAGAAGTAACTTTTCCCCACTTCTGCACTGTGTATATATGTGTGTGTGCATGTGTGTGTGTGTGTTCACCCCCGTCTGCTACCAGAGTGTCCACACATTCATCTCTTATGTGCTCAGGTCATGTTCTCAGTGTTGAAGTTGCCGTATTTTTTAAGGCTCATAACACTTCTCTTTGGGAGCCTGCCAGCTGCAAAACTGAGGGATGACCTTAGACCTCTAATTTATCCTGTTCCCCCATCTTTCCTCCTACAGGCAGTAATTCAGCCCTTAAATGTCAACAGCACCAAATGAGGCCATGATGGTCCTGCAGCCTTTGGGACTGTGCTCTGGTTCCCTCCTCTCCTCCAGCTCCATCGGCCAGAGTTGTCCCAGCGAATCCACTTATGGCCAGGTTACTGTGGAGTTTATCAGTTGCCTCACTTATCCAGATAATTGCCTAGTGTGATAGAAGCTTTATCTGCTGACTACCAGGACTGTGCCTACAGGAGAATCGATCTAGATAATCCGGACACCATTCATGATTTTATTTCAATTGAGCCTTTATGTTTGACAAGAAGTTGTAATTATTGAAAATTTCATCTGCATTCAAATAATGGCTCATGCCCATAAGTCCTTTCTCTCTTATTTCTCAGCACCTGAATCACTCTCAGCGTCATTCTTAGCCACGGCCCAGGAGTTACAGTTAAAACAAAAACAAAAACGTCCCCAGGCCCCACACCACCTTCTTTCATTTAACCGGCCATCTCTGTCACTTGATTTCTCCAGCTCCCAGAAACTGTGTTTCTGCCCAGTGACATTAGAGCCCTCAGTGGTGGGTCCAAGTCTGGCCAATAATCAGAATTACCTGGGAAGCAATTTTTACAAATATAGATGCATCATAACCTAGACTTACTGAATCAGAAGTTCTAGGAGAAGAGGTTAGGAATCTACCTTTAATTTACTCTCCAAGGGACTCCTGGCAGCCAGCCCAGCGCGGGACATAAACCGGCATTTAAACCACTCCAGCCCAGAGCACGGGCTAGGCACGCCTGGGTGGGTTAGACAGAAGGCTTCATCTCTGGTCATTTCCCCACTCTTTCCTCGTCATCCTTTTTCAGTCTTCAGGGACAAGCCTGCCTGGATGAACAAGGGTCCCAGAGCCAGACACCTCCAACTCTGCAGCCTTCCCCAAGTGGGCTGGGTGGAGGCAGCTACCCCCATGTCGGGTGGTGCTCCCCCAGGGAAGGTGGCGGGCTCCCCAGCTGTCTGTCTCAGTTCAGCTGTAACTTCTCAACGGACACAAGCATTCCCCTTGGTGGTTTTCCAATTTTTAGATGGTTGAGTTCCGTCAGGCACTTAATTCCCCACAAGCCATCAACAAGTTACTTAACAATTAAAATCCTGCAATGCTCCACACTGACAGACGACGAGACAAGGAGTTTGCCAAAGCGAAATGAACAAAGGGCTAGAATTCAGCAGAACTAGCCTCTCATACAAGCCTCGCCAGTTTCCAGGGCTTCAGCCTTACAGAAGTCTCTCCAGGCTTCATTGTTTTTCACCAGAGATATGAAAAGTGCTGGGCCAGATGATACCTAAATTCTCTTCTGGCTCAAGCACTCTGTAGTACGGCATACGGCAAGGGAGCTCCGTGCGTGTTCTTCCAATGATTAATACGTTTACACTCTCCATCACCTAAGAGCTTTATAACTGTAATCAAGTTATTAATCTGTTTGAGACATAGTTTACTCATTAATAAAAATGGAGTAATGGCATTATCGAGCGAAGAGCTGAGAAAGCATTAAATGATACAAGCATCCAACACCCATGCTGCCGTGCCTGGCACGTGGAAACACTGAGCGCATGTTACGCGGTATTACCTCCTCCTCCTCATCACCATTTTCACAGAATAGGGTTCCAAAGGGCTCAGTTCACACTGGCCACTGTGTCACCCTGCCAACTGATCTCAAGAACCTGGCAACAAAGAATCAGGGCACAACCTTAACCTTGAACTCAGAAAACAGGGGCTTACTCATCCCATAAAAGCCCAGGTCCCACACCCTTCCCTGCTCTCCCAGCTGGAGAGGGTCACTCAAGTACCATGGAGTGGCCGCGAGGCAGGGACAGTGACCTGCATTCATCCTGGGAGTCGTGTGGCCTGTGCTGGAGGGTGTTTTGTATATTGTTTTAATGAATGGGGTCCTTCAGTGGAAGGCAGGCTCAGACGTCTCCCCCGGCTCCCTCGGTGTGGCCACTCCAAGAGCAGGGACTCTCCCTGGGGGCTCTCCTTTAGACCCCCGGGCTTGCAGGGGGGCAGCCTCCTCCTCCAGGCTTGCTGCTTTCGCGCAGCCTCATCTTCCTTCTCTATCTCCGAGCATCGCAAAGCCAAGTTGTTTGTAAAGTCCCCTCACCCAGAGGCACTGTTACACGGCTCCACTCATCAGCATGCAGGCAGTAAGGCAGGCAGGAGCTCCGGTCTGTCATATTAAGGAGGCTATATTGCTGTGGAGGGGAACATTAAAAGATTTTATTCTGAGATATTCCTCCAACCTCCCACCTCCTGCAGACAGAGTCTCCTGGGACCAGCCTGCTCTGGCATTCTCATTTGCACAGATTCCTGATAAATGTTCCATCAGTGTCATAGGCCCTGGTGCGGCTCCACTGGGCCTCTCCCTGGGGGTCTCGGGGTTGGCTCTTGAGATGGCTTTGGGCCTTGAGCAGCCCCCATGGTAAGACATTCATCTTCATCCCTTCCCTCCCCTCGCTTACAGTGAAAGCCGTGTCCGGGGAGGGAGGGATGGAGATTCCATCTCTGCCACAGAGCACCTCACTCCTGCGTCTCATCTCAGCTCTTCTCTGCCCTTCTCGGCACAATCTGATATCATTATCCCCCACTGCATCAAAAGAAGCCCTTTACAGATTGTACTGTACACACAGACCTGCCTAGACGGGGCTGACGTGGCCTCTTTGGAGCCTGCAGGCACATTCACACAGCGCCACGGGTAAGGGCAAGCTCAGGACGAGATTAAATCACAGACCAAAAGATAAATGAAGTCACACATAAATATTGAATCCATTTCTGAGCATAAGTGCCATGTCGGGTGGAAGGTTGGGAGCTGGGCACGACCACAGGGTCAGTGGGACCAGAATGAGTGATGTGAGGGGTCAAGGGCAGGCATTTCCTCTAAGGGAAGAATTCAAGAGCAAATTTCCATTAAGTAAAAGGAAGGCGTCCTTGTCCCCTACGTCCTCTTAGTTTCACTAACATCTGGTGGGGATGGGTGAGAACAAGGTGAGGAAATGGCCAGTCTCAAGATTTGGGGGCTACACTGTTACTGAATTCAGGCTGAGTGGGGACTTCTTAATTTGCATCTCAGGTGTCAGGCCAGGGCTCACCATGAGGAAAGAGTCCTGCTCCAGGTTGGCAGGGGAAGGTGAGAAGATGAATCCATTTTTCCCAGGGGACAGAGCTCCTTTGCACCTGAAAACTTCCAGAGGAGGCAGGGCTCAACGTGGCCCCACAGGAGACAAGGCATGACTGAGGCCACATGCTGAGACCTGAGAGGGGAAGCATGGGGGGTGCCCTGCTCCCCGCCACCCCCTCCGACACCTGCGGGCTTGGGGAGGGCACACCAGCCTCTGGGGCTCCTCTGCATCCAGGCTGGAGCTGGGTTGGAGGGAGAATTGAACTCCCTTCTCCACGGCTCCCGGAGCTGCTAATTCATAGTTGCATTAGCTTTCATTTGGCTAACAGCATGGGGGATTGTCAGCTATCGGCTCCAACCAAATTTAATCTACAGGCTGTTCTCTGCCCTCTTTCCACTTGCCTTTTATCCAAGACACTGATGAAGAGGTTGATCCGATTGGTTTACCTGAGTCCGACCTGGGTTGAACAGCTCCGGCCCTCCACGCAGCCACCTCCCCGCTGTCCACTCCAATCAAGATCCGGGGCCCTCGCAACTCTCTCTGCTCCAAAACAAATTAAATCTCACTGACAGACTCTATCTGCCGAGTTCTCCATTATGCTTCGCTTTTGGTTTGCTTTCCCGATGGTAAAACTGCTTTGACGTGTTCATAGATTCTCGGGGCCTTCCCCTCTGCAGCCCCCACCCCCAGCTCGCCGCTGGCCAGGGTGATTTTGGTGATGACAAAACCGCCAAGATCCTTCTCGGGCATCCCAGAGTCTGCAGCTCTTCTGCCACAAGTGTGGGTGTGACAGCTGTGTCCAGGGCACCAGGACACCTCTGCTCGTCTCCTGGAGGCACTGAGGAGCCATTCCTACGCCTTCTTTCCTCACCTTCCTTCCAGCCAGCACTGCCATCATCCTGCTGAAAGAAGTCATTCTTCCTGGGTCTCCACTCCCTAGAAGAATACGGCTTGCAGCCTTTCAATATCATTTTAATCTGTATTTGTAATTTAGCAGATCTTTAGAGATGTTCCCTGGGGCTGTGGGGAAACAGATCTCGGGTTCCTCTGGTGCCTTCAGGGGAAGACACTCACCTGCCTCCACCCTCCGAGCAGCATTAGATTCACAATAGATGCTCCCTTCCCCCACTGGGCTGTATGTCAGTCTTCCTACCTCCTTTGGGCAGTTGGAAAAGAGAAGGGAAATCCCAGGCAGGCCACCCTCCTGATGGCGACAACAATAAGCGTGTTGATGACTACAAATTCTGCATTTTATAGTGCTTTATTGAGAGTTGCTTTATTGGAATTAATGATTGCAATGATACTGGTTATATTCATCACTTGTGGTCCATTAAGGTCCCTTTTAGCTCTAAAGTTCTATTCATTCAGGGAGTCATTCATTCATTCATCAAACACATATTGAGTACTTGTCATGTGTCAGGCCTTTTGCTAAGAGTCCCCGGGATTGAAGTCCTGAGGGAACGGGATGGAGTAAACCTGGCTGGAAGAGGAAATGAGACCAAATGCTTCTTGGATGCAGGTGCTCACACCCCGTCTCACTTCTCATCCCCCGTAGTCACCATCTTCTCTTCCCTGGTCCCTGCTTCTAGGCGAATCCCCTTTGATCAACCCAGCACATCAGCCAGAAAGAGCAGGGATGCGCCCTCCAAGGAGAACTGCCGCTTTCTCCCCAGACGGCACTGACCCCTGGCACTCTGCATCCGCCCTTCCCACAACGCGTGCTGACAGCTGCTAGACGGCGGCCTCTCCAAACCTCAGATCCTGGGTGGGTGCTTTAGAAATGTAGATCGAGTCAGGAAGCCTAACCAGAACCGCCAAGCATTCTGACCCGGAACCCAGGAACCCTGAGGCCTCGAACGGGGGCGCAAACCCTCATTGTGAGGACAAAAACCCAGAGTTTAGACTCAAGTTGCATTTCTTCCCCTGAAATGATGGTGAAGCCCCTGAAACTGCAAAATGAAGTCACATCTCAGGCAGTGGCCTCCAGGCTCTGCAACTGGCCAGCCACCCGTGTCCCATGGGCGGGAGGACCTGGTTGACGTGACAAGCTACCACGCCGGGAGCTGCAAGGCCTGGGCTGTAAGTCTGGTTTGGTCCTCATGCACTGGGTCACCCAGCCCAAACCAACTAACCGCTCTGGGCCTCAGCTTCCTCGTGAATGCAATGCTGTTCTGCTTTAGTTATTGATAAATGGTCAGACAAGGAGTTACAGGCCATGCGCATATAATCTACAGGTTAGACTGGATGTTCAGTAGGGTGAACTTCCACCATAAAATTCTACAGACTGTTTGATTCACTTACTGAACATATCTTGGGAACACACTGTATGCCAGTCACTATGAAAAGAGCTCACAAAGCAACAGGAAGAACATCACTTAGATACTAAGATTCAGTGGCTACAGAGAATCAAACGCTTGGCTATCTCACTTACTCCTAGACGCAACAACAATTATTGTTACTATTAATGTCCTAGTTGTTACGTACCAGGCAATACGTTGAATGTTCTATATGGGGTTTTGCAATTTATCTGGACAAAACAACCACATTGGGTAGACGGGTCCACACATTGTGCATCCACAATGTCTACTGTGTGACTAGGGCGTGACAGGCCTTGCATCTCGAGGGGTTACATGACATCCTGGCCACAAGGCTAACAACTGGCAGGAAGAATCGGAAATCCTGCCTTCCAGGCTCGGCAGCCCAGGTTCCTAACTGCCAACCACCCTTCCTCCCCCACGTTGGGCTGGCGATCTTCACAACGTCCACCAAAGCCAGTGCTGTCGGAGTCAGTAGCTCACCGGCTCCTCTGGTCCTTTTCCCACCCCGCGTCCCCGCGCGTGAGCTCACCTTCCCCTCCGCCGTCCTCTGCCCATGAAATACCCACTTTGTATTCTCCCCGCTTCACTGGTTCTCATTTTCAATTGCCAGCTGAACACTGCTATTTTCTTCTTGTCCTCCACTCTCTGCTCCCTCCTTCACCTCTCCTGTAACTCTGTAAAATATCTGTGAATTGACTAAACTGGAGGACTCTACCATGGGCTAACTCTAGGAGCACAAACTGTGAACTTTGAAAACAGTAGCTGCACGTAAGAGAACCCAGAGCCGAAGCAGAGCCAGGGGTTCCGGGACGGCTTCCACGGAAGCTGGAGGTGTGGGCGTCTCGGCAGGTGTCGACCCTGGGTGGCCTCTTTCTCTCTTGCAACCGCACCTGACTGGACAGTGTAGTGAGAAGGGAAAGCATGGAGAGGAGCTGAGCTGAGTTAAACAGGCACGCAGTACACACCACACCTCTGAAAGATGAAGCGCTCAGGGCCAGGTTCTCATGTACCACGTGGGAGACACATGGCAGCCGATGGAGAAGTGGGAGTCTGTGGACTGGGATGCCGTGGCCACTACGTTACCTAAGGAAACCTGGAAATGTAATCTCATGAGGCACAGCGTCACCTTAGCGAGTTCTCCAAAACAACGACCAGCTCCTTCTGACAAACCTGACATCAGTGGTCTCTCTGATCCCAGCCTACATGGGTGACTCTTAGAAGCTCTGTGGTCATTTAAGCTGTCAGGAAACACAGTGCTTGAGCAGAAGTGAACCAGCCCTCACTCACCACGAGGCTGTGAAATGCTGTTTGATAAAACATGGCATCGGGTTCCACATGTAATTGATACTCCTGAAACCAACATAATATTTATAAATCAACTCTACTTCAATTCAAAAAAAAAAATGGCGCCAGGCTCTTCAGGAATTAACTCAGAAATCCCACCTGCGGCCTAACCCCAAAACTCCAATACCACTCATTATTTCCTAAGAGGTGTTAAATATGAATTGTTCATTAAAACACATATTATTGGATGTTTAACTACCGTGTAATTGATTTTCTATCCATTGCCTAGTGGTTAACCCTCAATAAATGCTTTCTGTAATCAACTTAAAGTATAATACCTACCACGCTTGGTATCTTTCCTCCTTTCATTTAATAAGAAACCAATTCTGTATGATTGAAAGTGTTCTTGATTGTAAAAAAAAAAAAAAAGGTCAAGTTTCAAGAACAGCATAAGACTCCCTGGAATGAAGCTGTCCCCTGTGTAGGAGGAGTTCAGTGCGGCTGGGAGCTCAGGGGGACCTGGATCTGGCTCTAATCACTGAGCTGTTAGCTCAGGTCCAGGACAGTCACAGGCTACGTGCACAGCTGGAAAGTCAGCAGAGTCATGCTAGGACCTCCAAGGAGGAGCCCTGGTTCACAGTCCAGTGTCCAGACAGACGGCGGCGCAGCTCTTCCCTAGGGGCGACAGGTCCAGGAAACAAGGAGGAGCTTTTGGCTTCTCAAAGAATATCAAAAACAATTAAACATTAAAAAGACTCATGGGATTCCATTTTCCTTCTTCAGAGCTTTGCCCAATGCTGTTTTTCTCTTTCTTCAAAGCCCTCCTAAAAAGTCCCGTCTCCCGAGGGTGCCTGTCTTGATAGGATGGGAGTAACAGGTAACTGACCCCACTCATGGGGTAAGCAAACTGGGGGGAAAGCTTTGTTCAGCCCCAGGGAGGTAGAGAGCTGGGGGCAGGCAGAGCAATTCAGAAGCCAGCACCAGGGTGTGAGGGAGGAGACTTCACTAGCTGGTCCGCACAAACTCTAACGTGTTCACAGAATCCCCAACCCTTCCGGCCTCCAAAACCTGCTCACGTGCACACACGTACCAGAAACACTGCAGAGCTGAGTGAGTGATGAATGAAACAACACATGCAAAGCTCTCAGGAAAGGCACAGACTGAGTGCTGAAAATATTAGGTATTACTGGTTTTCTGTAATAATATTTATCATTCTACAACATGATTTTTAATTCACTTAATTTCTTTACTATTAGACATTGAGAGGAATATTAGACATTGATTAATTCATTTATTTCCTTAGGTAAATTCTTAGACATGAATTTGCTGGGTCTGCAAGCATGATTCTCAGTGAACTTTAGACATATAACCCGGTCTCTCTGGAAGTGCTGTTTGTGAGCTTCCTGGGCGCTGTGGATTAGACACCTCTGTGGGGTGGTGGGTCTTCCGCCAGCAGAAGCGAGCAGGAAGCAGCAGCGGGACTCTTCACTGGAACTTCCGTAAAGGGAGCTCGGTGACCGGCAGGCAGTCGGACTCCCAGGCCCCTTCTAGCTCTCACGCTTCCTGATTCTGACTCTCCTGGAACGCTGCAATGGTGATGCACACGCGTCTTCATGTGGAGGGATGGAAGGGTGTTTTTATGTCTGTGGATCGAGTCCATAAAGGACTCAAGTCCGAACAGGCTGCTTCGCTTCCTCCCCGGATTCTCTCGCCCTTGCAGATCAAAGGCTGAGCATTTCCTCATTCAGCCTGCGACAAAAGGGAGAGGTTGCCTGCGCAGCGTGCTGCTGTTAGACAAACAGGGCTCCTCTCCTCACAAGGCATCCTCTTCTGCATAGTGAGTGGGAAGCCCGCAGCACTGAGGACACATTCCTAAAATAAAATCCAGTGGCCACCCAATGACTCAGTGTAGGAGCCTTCTTTCTCCAAGAGAGGAGGGCTGCTAAGAATGGCAGGAACCACCCACAGATGGTCTGGGTACCAGTTGCATCAACAGATGCACACAGAACACAGCCCTTTTCTATGAAGCATCCAGCCAAGCTCACATCGAGTTCTCCACTGTGTACATTAAAACCAAAATAAATAATCTGAGAAAGCCTGCACATGTCTATGTGTTTGGGGTCCAAGATAAACCAGGCAATAGGCCCAAGAGGAATTTAAGATATCTGGCTATTTTTTTCCTTCTTGCTTTTGGTTGGTTATTTATGGAAACCTAAGCATTAGATCACTTTCCAACTTTAAATACACGAGGATACCCAGCGCCCTAACACCAAGGCTAATCCCTTGGCTGGCGGTTAAGGTCCTTCAGAACCTGACCCTGTGCGCTTAACTAATTCCATGTCTCATAAACGCTCCAGCTTAAGCAGGCTGCTCTCCTCACTGTGGCCACCTTTCTCCCATCGCTCATTCTTATTTCTACCATCAGGTCTCTACTCATGCTTGCTGTATTAAAAAGAAGCTTACATTCTTCTCCTCCATGTAGGAAGACACATCCTTCTCTGAGGTCCAGCTGGGAATGAAAGCCTTTGCCAGCTGGTGCTGACCTGGGCTGGGGTCTCTCTTCTCCCGTCTCCCGCTGCACAGCTGAGGGCTGGGGCGGGGAGCCACCCATCTGCACATCCACCACAGGACTTTCAGGAGGCTAGGACTGGTTACACTTACACAGTAACTAAGCTCCTTGGTACAAAAATGATGAAGCAGACCTGGGCTGAAAGGCCTCTTGGGGAACAAAGACTGAACTTCCCAAACAAAGGGGACTTTCCAAGACCAGATCAGTTCAGAGAGAGGATTCCTGTGCCACGAGGGCAGGGAAGTTACACAGAGAAAGGAAGAAAGTTCTAAGCTAGGCGTCCTACTCAGAAAAACCAGTTTTTAGATAGCAGAGAAAAATGCTCCCAAGTTTAATACAATGTGTCATCATTCAAATCAGCTTTGGCTGAGGCACATGGGGGTCAGGTGACCAGGGCTGGCATGATTGTGTGCTAGTTTCTTATTGGTGCTGTAGCAAATGCCTGCAAATTCAACAGCTGAAAAGAGCACCATTATACTGTCTTACAGTCCTGGAGGTCAGAAGTCGAAGATGGGTTGGCAGGGCTGGGTTCCTTCTGGAAGCCCTGGGGGGAGAATCTTTCCTTGACTTTTCCAGCTTCTAGAGGCTGCCTGCCTCCCTTGGCTCCTGGTCCTGCATTGCTCCAACCTCTGCTTCTGTTATCACATTTCCTTCTCTGGCTCTGTCCCTCCTGTCTCTCCATAGAATGGCTCTTGTGATGACATTAGACCCACCCACATAACCCAAGGTAATCTCCCCATGGTAAAATCCTTCACCAAATCACATCCGCAAAGTCACTTTGGACATGTAAACTAACACACGCAGCGGCTCCGGGGTTAGGAGGTGGACATCTTCGGGGGCCGCTGTCGGGCCACCGTAAGAGGCGAGGAAAGCACATGCGCTGACGAGGGCCCTGGGAGAGAGGAACCGCGTGTGCCTTTTGCTTTGAGACAAAATAGAAGCAACGGAAAAAGCCTAATAATCCCAGAGCCCTGAGGTTAAAAAGAGAGGCGAGCGCATCGGTAGAAACGCTTTGAGCATTTGATAATGGACTCTCAGATTTCTGAATTTTTCTCTAATTAGAACATGAGCTTCAGAAGGGCAGAAACCATGTCGTACCATTTCCAGTTTATTGCCCACAGCATCTGGCTCACTGCAGAGCACACAGTGAGTGCCCAGTAATGCCTTACTGACCAGCGTGAGTGTTGGCATAAGGCGGAAGTTGTGGGGTGTCTGCTGCTGGTGGAGGGGTGTTTTCTACTTAGGAATGACTCAGGGAGTAGTAGACAGTCCTGAACAAGAAGGTTTTGTTGTCACAGGGCTGTGATTAGAGGCCAAGGTCTCCATGAGAAACACTTGCCCACCTCCTCATCGTGGAAGGGCTGACTGCATTTGAGGTGTGAAGACAGCTGTGCCCACCTCTACCCTGGCATATGAGACACTGGAGACAATGTAACCAGAAGGAAACCAAGCCTCTGAGTGATGGCAGGAGCCACAGACAGGCTGGTCCATCAATCCTGCAGAGGCAGAACTGGCTGGATGCCTCCTGGACATCCTTCCCACTCTCCTGAAGTCTGCAGCAGAGCACTCCCCTGGGGGAAAGAAGCCATTCACCAAAGGGGAAAACAAAGAACTGAAACTATGCTTTTACAAAAGGCCAATCATGGGCTGGAGGCTCACAAGAGCTCGAACAAATATGTATGCATCTTTCCTACATAGCTGTCCTGTAGAAAGTTCTAAAAAGACAGGAGATAGAGGAACAATGAGGATTCAAGAACAGAGTTTTGTTTATTTGTTTATGATTTGAACACACTGATAGTTCAGAGAGAAGAGCTGCAGAAAAGATCGGAGATGCAGATGTGAGTTAAACACACACACACATTTGAGACAGAGGCAGCCCCACTAAGCCACTAAGACAGAAAGGCTGATTGCTGACAGAAAATAATCAAATTGGTCACCAGTTTTTCACAGAGGAGTAATTCTTACACTTTTAAACCACAGGCTGGCAGGAAAGAGTTTTCATGATTTCTGCCTCTCAGAGGTCTCTCAAACAGCTTTTCTGATATACTGTTTTTATATAAATTCGGCAGTGACTTTTCCCTGGTGTTATTACTTGTTTGGGTTTTTCTCTGCCTGCCACAGGCGTATTTATGTTATCCTGATTTAGATCTTTTCTTTCCCCCTTTCTTTCTTTGCTGAAGCTGGGTTTCACAGCACAGTCTGCTGAATGGCATACAGACAAGATGCCCGGACGTGTGCCTGTGTGTGCGTGTGCCTGTGTGTGCACGCGCGTGCGTGTGTGTGTGCTGAGTCTAAATTCTCACCAGGGGCTGTGAACATCTCTTGTAGCTCATGTAACTCCTCTCAGTTTCCCAACGAGGGTGATGGAGATATTGACGTCAACACCATGGGTACTGGAGGATGAAGTCAGCCATCGCCTGCACCCAAGTGAGGATTAGGGAGGAATTCGGGAAGTTCACATCAGGTCTCTCCAAAAAAGTCTGCCTCAGATTTGACATTTTATTTTATGGCCACATTAGAGTTGAATTTAGACGTATTTTGTACTATTACAGCTGATTGACTATTTATCACTTCAATGGAGAATGTATTGATTTGCTTAATATTCATTGCTCATAACATAAAAATCTGCAAATTACAAATTGTCTGGGGGCTCAGAATGGCTTCCTTCTGTCCTGCCTTTCCTGTGCTTGTCTGTCTCCCACCCCGACCCCCACATCCCCCTCCAGCCCTCTAGACAGTAGGCTCCCCTGTTCCCAGGGTATGCGTTCCAAGACCCAAGACCCCCAAAGGATGCCTGCAACTGCGGGAAGCAGGAAACCCTATAGATACCATGGGTTTTCCCACACACACATACCTATGATAAAGTTTAATATATAAACTAGGCGGAATAAGAGATCACCAACAATGACAACTAATAAAATAGAACAAGGGTAACACTATACTGCAATAAACGTTACGTGAATGTGGCTTCTCTCTCTCTCAAGATGTCTCCCTGTACAAATTCAATGCCTTTTCTATCTTAACTAAGCACTCATCATACACAGTGGCCCTCACTTGTGCAGTTCAAGGTGTGACGGTAAAACTAGCCCCCGTTTCCTTTCCTTCTTCACAATTTCACGGATAGAAGATTCATTCCTATCGGAGATCTTAGTAATCTCAGCATGCGAGGCTTTTTCTTTCCTTATAATGTTGAGAACTTTGAACTTTTCACTTAAGTACTTTATGGCTTTTCTTTGCCAGTGTCACTACTCTGGCACTCTGGGGACATTATTAGGTAAAATATGGTTACTTGAACACAGTCCGTCTGACAACCGAGACAGCTACCAAGCGGCTAACAGGCAGGATGCGCCGGACCAGAGGGATGGTTCCCGTCCCAGGCAGGACAGGGCACAGCAGCGGCAGATTTCATCACGCTACTCAGAGCAGCATGAGATTTAAAACGCATGCATTGTTTATTTCTGGAATTCTCCAGTTAGTAATTTCCAGACTGCCAATGACCATGGGTAGCTGACACTGAAGAAAGGGAAACTGGATAATGGGGGGCCTGCGGCACAGGCCCCACAGAGCAGACGGCCCACAAGGCACACAGCCTTGCCTGCCACCGAGGAGGGGCGAGGGTCTTCATTCAAACCTCAAGCCCACTTGATTTATGAAACTACGTGTCAACCTAGGAAGGGCCTTTACAGGCCATCCAGGTGGCCCTCCTGGGTGGTTCATTTTAATAGTCATTCAGTGCCCGTCCCAGTGGCTTCCCCCTGTGGACAGCCGGGCTCACCTTAAACGGCTCTCTCAGAAACTCCCTTCCCAGAAAAGGCAGAAACGTGTCCCCTGGTGTGCTCACTGGTACAGAGTCAACAATGCTTACGTGATGGACGCCAAAAAGAAGACTGTCATCCACACGACTCAGCGTGAGTGATGTCAACATATTTCAGGTGTCTGAACTCAGCCGACGCGGAGAGGTGGCTGGGGGCAGGGGAGCTGACCACTCGCGACGCTGGCCTTGCTCTGATCACATGAGCACCCAGTGAACCATGTCTGTCCGTCTGTCCAAGGGGCGTGGCTGCAGGCACATGGCGCTTCACTGTGGTCCCCCCTGCTGCACTTGCTTTGAAGCATGAATTAGGGGACGGGGCCAGCGGGGTAACGAGGTCACAGAGGAGATGAGTGGAAAGCATGTTGCTTTCACCCCTGAAGAAAGCGTTGCTCGAGCAAAAGCAATTGCTTTGAAAGCAACTGACACAAAGCTGGCTTAATCCTTGTTCTGGAGACACTTACAGCTGCCCGCAGTTTTTAATTAATACGCTGGGATCCCTAACAAAGGGGAGGAGGTCGGAGAGTATGAACAGATTTCCTTACCCAAGCCGAGGAAAGCTCTTTGGAGGAAACGTCTGGGCTGCTTGGGGGGGGCCTGGACCTGCCTGTGCCCTCTCTCCCCAGCATGTCAAGGCCCTAGGGTGGTCCTATGTGGCCCCCAGAGGGAAGGAAGGTGGTCCTGCCATCTGCGTAAGCCCGGGAAACCTCCCTGCCCACACCTCACTGCAGTCTGTCCCAACCCATCCCTCCTCACCTAACACCTTCCTTCACTCATTCCACAAATATTTACTGAGCAGCTACTGCACAGAGCAGCCACAGTGCCGAAACGAGGAACTATGTTTATGTCAGAAGCTTGAGCCAGGTGCTGAGGCGTCCAAGCAGTATTGAAACAAGCATGATCTCATATTCAGAAAGCTTATGTCTCGTGACAGAGACACGGTCAGGCTTCATAGCCACTGTCCCTTGGGATTGTGTCTGTTCTGGATGGTCTGTGCCATTGACACACCAGTTCCTACATGGTTTGAACATTACCCTGAGAGAAAGAATGATCACACAAGTAAACGCGCCATGTGAAAAGTTCTATGAAGAGGGGACATACCACTCTGGGTCCACACTGGCCCGAGGGACATGGGCCAAGCCGCCATGCTGTGCTCTGTCTGCCCTCTGTTGACGGTCCCCACTGAATGCTCACCTGCTCCCAAGCCCGGCATCCCACCGCCACCTGCTTCCCAGACTCTGGTCCCCCTCTCTGCTTCCGTGGCTCATCTGCCTTGCTCATTTGTCCGTTTGCTCGTCGGTTCATTCATTCATTCACTCATTCATTCACTCGCTCGGCCAAGGAGCAGTTGCTGGAGGCTGGGCACTGAACTGTGCACCGGGGACACGGTGCCTCCCGGACGCTTCAGGGGACAGGGCGCAGCTCTCCTCCTCACCACCCCGTGGCAGGATCCTTCTCTTTTGGTTAGTGAATCCCATGTCAGAGTCATTCCATCTGACAAAGTCTCTCCTCGTCTGAAGCTCCCTGTCTCCTCATATCTTCATCAGCCCATTTCCACATGTCTAAGCATTTTAATGGCATATGGTTCCAGGGGGGAATCTCCAAATGAGAGAAAATTAGCCACTGTGCTTATTGGGCTAAAGAAAACGACTGGAGGGGAAGTTTTCTTTAAAAATACCCACAAGAAGCAGCAGCCCAAGGAGATGTGACTGCAATAAAAATGATGATTTTTTTTGTTAGGGGTGGTAATGGGGGTGGATGATCAACGCGCTTTCTTTCCCCTGGAATGCGTCACAGTCATTAATTTGTTTAATTTATTTTTTGCCTCTTCCCTAGCGAAGCAGTCCAATTCACTGTCGGCCCACCCATCAGAACAAATTACACTTTGGAAATATCCGAGTGCTTCAATTTTCCATTAAATATAATAAGAAATCACAATGCACTGTTTTGGCCTGATGACTCCTCGCCAAGGATCTACAAATACTTTTTTTTTTTGTTTTTTTTACAACTGCTGCCAGGCAATTCTAGTTGTCATCCTCAGTGACACAGAGGGAGGAAAACGGGCCCAGGAACACCAGACCCTGGAGGGATCTGTGCTCCTGTGGGTCCCTCTTGGTGGTGCGCCTAACCTGCTCTGTGTGTATATGATCTGATTCTGCAGTGCAATTACAAGTCTTCATAGCAGGGGCCTCCTCCTCTGTTTCTTTGGTGTCTCCCCTCTGTGCCTCAGTTCACCCACTGTGGCCGAGATAACGGCTGCTGCTGGCTGATGAATGCACAGAGCTAGGTCCCAGGAGGACGGAGCTGGCCACTGGCTCACAGAAGCTGGCCTTCTGCACTCCAGCCCTTGGGACCTATCTCAAGGCTCCGACGCTCATCTCTCTCCTTCCTTATTATAAGCCACCGCTCAGATCGTGGAAACTGCTCACCCCTGCAGATCAATCTATTCCAAGGAACGTTGCTAATTAATGATTGCGTTTCATTTTCAGGACGTTATCTTACTGGCACAGATTGGAAATTGAAATGTCCAGGGGTTACACGTATGGTATAGACGGCTCTTTCAAGTCAGAGATTAATTGTCAAGTGTTAATCTTTAATTTTTTTTACTGCAAAATCTTGTCAAATCTTGTTGCCGGGGGGAAGGTGAGAGCTCAAACCTACCTTACCTGATGTTCAGTGTCCCCGAGAGCAGAGCCGCCGGCGGTGCCAGGGCTGCACTTTCTGGGTCTAGAAGAGAGCACAGGCTGCAAAGAAACGCTGGGCCTGGGAGTTGGGCGAGTTCTAGAATGGGAGAGGTTTCTAAGAAGCAGGAGGCAGGGTGGCCCTGTTGCAGGTTGCAGGCTGTCTGCTGAATCGCGGTCAACTTCCGCCTGGACAGGAGCGGGATGTGGGGCCAAGACTTGACCTCCTCCTACACAGGCAGCTGGGGGTCACCTGGAGGACCAGGTTGGGACCAACAGGTCTAGATGTCAGAAGACCTGGGTTTACTGCCAGCTTTTCCTAGTCACTAGTAAATCAGTCTCAAGGAACCTTTGTTTGGTCCTCTGTAAAATGGACAGCATGCCATCAATCTCGAGGGCTGCCCTGTCACTCAGCCATAACATTGTTCAGTTGTTTGCTGCTCTGCAGTCTACAAAGCACAATGGAAAACAGCGTTCCTCTATTGTCTCTTAAGCCTCACAGCTTCTTATAATCTCAAGTGGATTGAAGTTTTAGGTTTATGGACAATTTCATGTATGTGTGGAGCACACTGCCTGGCATTTAACAAATGTTAACTCACCCCTGCCAATAGTTGCAGTTTAGAATTTTTAAGAAAAAAACATTAACAGGATATCTGGGAGTGTGAATATGAATGAATAATTGTGTGACCATGACCAGTCATCACTCACAGTGACAGAATGTTGGAACATGGGATGTCCCCAGAGGACCCTGGATCTTAAGTGAAATCTACATGGGCTGGTGCCCCATGGAAATATCTTCCTTCTGACATCGTACAAGCATCTGTAAGAAGCTCCTGCATTTGAGTCCAACTCCCATCCTCTGGGTCAGGGGACCTCTCCCCGACTGCCCGCATTAAGTGATGGTGTATGACAGGGACCCACATCCAAGACCTTGAGACTGGCTGGTGCTTTCATCAGCCCCATCCCTACTCTTCCATTTTATCAATGGATATGCCTACCTCTCTCACTAAATCTGATGGCATGGAATCATCTTCATCTGTGAATTCTCCTAAAATACCTAGCACAGGGCTTTTCACACATAGCTCTTCTGCTCAATCATATTGAAGTGTGCAAACAAATACAAAATACTCATGCAAAACCTCCCTGGCAAAGTGTTAAAGGCGCTTTGGGGGATTATTCCTACCAATGAGAGCACTTCTCTTATCTCTTTTACCTTCTCTTTCTCTGGTGCCCCTTCCGTCTCCTTTGTATGCCCCTGTAATGGTTAATTCTATGTGTCAGCTTCACTGGTACACAGGGTGCCCAGATATTTGGTGAAACAGTACTCTGGGTATGCCTGGGAGGGTGCTGCTGGAAGAGATTAGTATTTAAATCAGTAGACTGAGTAAAGCAGATTGCCCTCCTGCATGTGGGTGGGCCTCATCCAATCAGTTGAGGGCTTGACAAGAGCAAAAAGGGCTAAACTTCCCATGAGGAAGAGGGAATTCCTCTTGCCTCACTGCTTGAATGGATGATCAATTTTTTTTCTGCCTTTGGACTCAAACTGAAGCATTGGCTCTTCCTGGGTCAACCTGCCTGCTTTTGGACTGGGACTTACATCAGTGGTTCTCCTGGTCTACTAGCTTACGGACAGCAGATGGCGGGGCTTCCCAGCCTCCACACCACATAAGCCCATTTCTTTTAATGAATCTCTTTTTCTTTCTCTGTACAGCCTATTGGTTCTGTATTTTTTTTTCCCCCTGGAAAATCCTGACCACTACACCCTGGATTTTGGTTTTTACTGGGACTTTGTTTGAGCCTGTTTTCTCTTCATCCCACAAGCTATACTTGGATAACTTCAGCCACTCCCCTTGTTCCAACCACCACCCTTATGTTGAAAAATCCCAAATCCTTCTCTTTGTTCCAGATTCCCCCACCTTCACACTTCAAGCTCTAGTATCTTACATTCAGCTGTCAACTTGACCTCCCTGCCTGGATCCCCAAGTTCCCTCACATTCAGTGAGTCCAAAGGAGATGATGGCACTTTCTACATGAACCTTCCTCCCCTCCACTGGTCCCTATTCCAGAGGATGCTCTATCTTTCACTCTGTTAGCCAACCTTGGGGCCATGTGTCTGATGCTCTCTAAATCCAACCAGTGCTCAAGGACAGGAGACTTGATCCCACCCCACGCACATTAGCACTGTTTAAGGTCATTTATCATCATCACTTCTAATGTTTATTGCACATGTTTATAGAGACTTGTCTTTCTATGCTACGTTTTGTCCTTGTGGGCAGGAATCCTGATTGATGCATTTTTTTAAAATTCCACAGGTCTCAGCAAAATACTTGGCAAATATCAGAAACTTAATAAATGGCTGTTGTCTGAATGAATGAGTGAATGAATGACTTCCCCTGGAAGTCTGCTGGGAGTAGGGAACAAGGCAGAGCACCTGATAAGACCTTGGCATGACTCGGGAGACACAAAGGAGAAAAAGAAGTTAATTTGTTTGCCAGAAATTAATAAAAGGCAAATTCCCCATAAATGGATGTGAAGTGAGGAAAACAAAAACAAGCAGTTATCTTAATAGCAGGGCAGCTAATGTCCCAGCTACTCTCCACGGTACGGGGCAAACTCTGCTATGGGAGATTTTGTTTGTCTGTTTGTTTTTGTTTTTGTTTGCCATTTTCAGAAATGGAGCCTAGGACACTGAGACAAATCCAATCTTTCTAAAGAGCCACTGGGGCATATTTAGAGTTCTCCCAACACACACACTGCCTGGGATCTTCAGGCTTTGAGTCAAAGGACCAGCACCGAGCAAAACTCCTGGAGCTCAATTAATCAAACTCATCCAGATTGATCTGATTTGAATTGTGGTTCCAGGCAGCTGCTAACAGTTCGGAGACCAGACTGCTGAGCTGGCTCCTGGATGGAGACGAGGCAGCCCGGGATACCCAGAAAAACGCAGATGGGAAGCAGACAGTTAAGCTAAAAATTCAGACAACACAGACCCTCCCTGTGAATAAGTCCAAAGGTCCCTTCCTTTTCACCTTCTCATGAGTGTCTTTTCCTCAACTATTTGGAAAAATCTAGGTAAATACAAAATAGGCTTTATACCCTGAATTACTGATACGACTGACAAATAAGGGAGAGGAGAGGAAGAGCTGCAGGAGAGATCTGGCCTTCCAACACTCAGGTCTCTGAAATGAATGAACTGCTAGTTTTCTTCCTTCACCAAACACACACACACACACACACACACACACACCCCCCCCATCCGTGAGAGTTTGGAAGCACTGCTGCTTGCAAATGGGCCCATTAAAAGCAGATAAATCAATGGGAATTGCATAAAAATATCTCATTTATCTTAAGATGTGTTGGACAGGGTTTTGAGTTTGACACACATTTATTCTAGAAATCTGTTTATCTGTGCAACATTTCTGAACAAAACACTTTGTGATGAACCCTTCCCACTTCTCGAATCTATATGAAGAGCAATTAAATTCAAACCTCGAAGACCAAACAGGACGCACACAGCAGACGCACTATCAGTTTGTCATTTCACCGCTGCCCTCCCTCCCTCTTGGATAACATCTTCTCCGTGGGCTCAAAAGCAGACACCTCCTGCTCTTATGAAACGTGCTTCTCATGTCCTCATCAAAGGCAAATACCCCAACCATTCCCTGAAGATCACAGATGATGTGACGCTGGTGAGATGTCTGAAGGCGGTTGGAAGTGACGGCCCTGGAGTGAATGACCTGCCTCAGTCCTGCCCGCACGTGATTCCAACTTGAGAGACACACATATGCCAGCAAGGCCGGAACTCACTCACAGCGGCAGAGGCATGGGCAGGAGCCCTTGAGCAAGGTGAGATATGGGGAAAATGAAGAGTCTACTCCACTGTGCCTGTGATCTCGGGGAAGTTCCCTCATCACCAGCCCCACGCCTCATGCAGTTTTGCATTCTCAGCCCCTACCAGGTGGCGGGCAAATGTGGGGACTGAGAGAGAGCAGACCCTCAACCGGGCAAAGAGCCTGGCACAGCAGTTTCTTAAAAAATATCCAATGAACACGACTATTGAATGACTAGATCCACACACGTGAAACAATGGGTCCCAGACCAGGCGGCAGACTATCCCAGGCACGTTCATAGGTTTGGAGTGGAAGTGACATGGTCCCTTAGGTCGCAATGGGCATTACTGATTACAGTCAGTATGTTCAGATTAGCGTCCACCGTCTACAGGCCCAAGGTGGGGCCCCTGTGTGCAGTGCCCTTCTCCCAAATAGACAGACAGCCTTCAGCTACTCAATGAAATCGTCCGGTTAGATAAACTCTGCGAGGAGTCTGCCTGGCCCTCCTTTTATTCCATGTTGGGTCCGCCCTCCTAGAAAGCCAGAAGTATGCAAGAACAGAAGTATGAACACAAGACCAGAAATTCTCTAGGAAGCACACTGAGAGTTTCAGCTCAGCATTTCTGCACAAGTGCCGGGGACACACCCAGCAACTCTGCCCCTGGGAGCACACCAACAGCTTGTGTTCTAAGCTCCTCCAAATAAGGATTTATTAAAACAGAATCAAGTGACAGTCTTGGAACTAAGGCAGCACAGATGAAGACCCTGAGGTTCTGCGGAGATGTTGACTTTTTATCAAGGTCAACACTGAGATTTATTGACCCAAGAGGTAAATATTGATGGAGGCTCAGGAGGTCAATATTTGCCCCAAGGAAAAAGAAATCTTACCCGTGACCCCCAAACTGAAATCTGTCTTCAGTAGACTCAGTTCCAAAATGAATTAGCTGTGACACAGATTAAGATATCATTTCATTAGACTGTCTAGGGCATTGGAAAGCAATATTAATACCGAGCACTTCCAGTTCAAAGCACTTTCCAAACATTAATTAAAGTGTACCACCCTCTGCCAGATGCGTAAGACTGTTGCCTTCCCAACTCAACAGATGGGTCATGAGAGCCAAGAAAAGGTTAACTAACAAAGCCGGCACGAGAATGAGAAGATGGATTAGACGTAAGCATGGGTTGGGAGCTCTGAGGGGACTAGCAAAGATCTATAGGACGATGCCTTAATTAAAGTTCCTGGTAAAAACTAAGTCCATTTGATTTAATTACTTTAATTTAGTTAATTTATTTCCCACTGTTGACAAATCTCCTTGGGTCGGTCAATTGTATTGCTTATTTACAGGGAGGCGTTTTGGCTGTTTACACATCATAAGCTCTATCTATTGAACACTGGTACTTGACTTAGCGAGTGAAGTACGCTGGTAGTTACTGGGAGGGAAGGGTCACGGTCTGTTCTTCTAGTTGCATGATAGTTACCACCTGATTCCAATTCTCAGGACTGCCTTGGCTTTCACAGTGGGGTCCTGGGATGCAGCTACTGAGAAACATGATTAACTACTCACCTACAAGTAACTGGTATTTGAATACATGTATCTAATTATTCTTCCTTTCGTAATGTCTCAAAACTGAACTGTAAATATTATTAAGCTTTGATTGTCTTTGCCACGGAGAGAAAAGAGACATAGATAATCCAAAATATCATCCAACTCAACAATCTTATTTCCTTCTGACTTCAGACTATATTATTTCCCTGGGTATCACGTTGGCCTCATTATGTTTTTCTTTGGCTATTGAGCACTGGGAAATAATGAACAACTCCAGAGCATCAGCCAGTGACAGCCAGAAAAGTCACAGAATGTGACGTGTTCTGGGTGTCAAGACAGTAACTTTGAGGACATGCTCTGTCTAACCCACACTCAGGTACTGGAGTTGACGGAGCTCAACTTTTAGAATTTTGAACTGTCAAAGTTATACCAGTTGACTTAAGTCTGTTGGAGGAATGGTGGGGTCTTACTAACATGTCCGTTCTGTTCACTTGGAAAGAAAACAATTCGGCTTGAGTAGATACAAGGGGTTAGCTGATGCCAGGGTCTGAAAAAAAAAAAAAAAAAAAAAGAACACAGGAGTCCTGGCCAGCAGTGTCTTCTCCTGCACTAGGATTTTGGAATTGCTCAGGGAATAAGTGAAACCAACAGGAACTGACACGGTTACCAAGGGGTAATTGGTCTGACGATATGGCGCAGACAAATGAAAGTGTTTACGGGACTTAATATTTAATAACGTAAAATGAAACAGTCGGCAAGAGCAGGCAGGAGATGAAAAGATCTGCAGCGCATCAGAATCCCCGCCGAGTGTCAGCGCGGAGTGCGTCTCCTGGGGGTCTGGGTAAGCAAGGCGCGGTTCTGCAGGAATTGTTGTCTTGGGTGTATTGATTGTATGTGCTCTAGTCAAGCTGTCAGCTTCTCCCTCCTGTCTTTATTTTATTTTTTATTTTCTACATTGCAGCATCCCCCTAAACCCTCACATAATGCTTGGCCTTCAAAGCTTAGCCGCGGAGCCATCAAGAGCTCAGCAGAGGAGGCGGGGGGCGGGGGGCGGGGGGCGGGGGGCGGGGGGCAGGGGAGGAGGGGTGTGTACAGGCCAGTTCTGCACCCCCGCCCCGGGCACCATCCCCATGGCCCTCCGTCCCCACGTGCCTGTGTGCTGGGAGCCCAGCAACCTCCCCAGACCCTGCTCCTAACTGGCGTGGGCGCCACACGGACCACCTCGTTCTTACAAACAGCGCTCCCTTGCTCTGCGTTAAGTCACTTCACCTGTAAACACGTCAGCTTTCTCGGCTGGAAACTGGGAATCACAGCCACCTGACAGGACTGTCTGGAAGATTAAATGCGATAATAAACCTAGAAGGCTGCGCACACTGTCTGGCCCGGAGCTGTCCTCCGTGAGTGGCAGCTGCTGCTGTCCCAGTGATCTCCACAGAAGTCGGTGGCCGAGTTAAGGGAGGGTCTGGATTCCAGAATACCTGGCCCTGAACGCGGAGTCCTGGAATTCTGGAGCTGAAAGGGCCCCTGAGAGATCACCTCACCGTCCACCCAGCTGTCTTCCCATCCGCCCAGACAGCTGCTAATCTCTTTGCTTTTAAAAGACCATTAGATTATTACAAACGCAGGGAACTAGATTCAATATCTTGTAGCCACCGATTATGGAAAAGACTCTGAAAAACAATATATAGGTATCTGTACAACTGAATCACTATGCCATACACCTGAAACTAACACAACATCGCAAATCAACTATACTTCAATTTAAGGAAAAAGAAAAAAAAAAGAAAAAACAATAGAAAAGGTTCAGAAACACAACCTCACAGCAGCTTGAGTAGCTCAGACACCTTTTGACCTGTTGGTGGGAAGGGAGGCTGTGGGAAGGAACTGGGCCCCTCCCACAGCCCTTCCTCTCGTGTGTGTAAAATTACTCCATTTCCATCAGCTGATTCCCAGCAAGTGTCTCTGCCCAGTGCTCTTCCACCGGTGCCCACAGATTCTCCAAAGAACATCGCGAGCTCTACCTGCCCGTCCAGCCTTGGCGTGGGGGGGGGGGGTCCTCCCTACCTGTGCTAACCGGTGAAGGCCAATCAGTTTGTGCCCTGCGTTAACGAGGTCCAAGACCTAACAGGGCATCACTTCCCATGGCGCACAGCATCCCATGGCCTCCAAACTTTCACCTTGGGAGCCATCTTGCAATAATAATAATAATAATAATAATAATAATAATAATAATAATAATAATAATAATAATAATAATAATAAAAACAATGACAAAAACTTCCCTTTATAATGCTCTTTTCTGAATCTAATCTTCCATGTCTCACATGATCTTCACAGCAACCCATGGCAGAGGTGAGGAAGCAGGTGTAGAGAAAAGCCAGGTGATGTGGCTGGGGTCTTAGAATCAGAATGAAACGTCCACTTAAACCCAAGTTTTTGGAGGCCAAGCGCCATGTTCTTTATATTATACAGCCAGTGAAAATGACTGCATCTCAGCTGGGGCAAGTCCTCCCCCCGACTCCTTCCCCAGGGACCTTTGTCAGTGTCTGGAGACATTTTGTTCATCACCCCTGGGGAGTGGGTGGGTCCACTGGCTTCCAGGGAGTAGAGGCGGAAGATGCTGTTAAGGATCCTGCAGCGCACAGGACCGCCCATGACAACGAAGAATCACCCATCCCGAAAAAGCAGCAGTGCCGAGGCTGAGAACCCCTGCCTTAGACTCGTCATGAGGGACAAATAACAGAGCCCAGTGACCTGACCGTCAGCCCAGGCCTGCTCCCCTGATTGTCCTAGTGGGCCCACCTGCCTTTCGCAGAGACGCTTCACGGACGTTTGCGAAGGAAGCTGGGCTGCTTGGAGGAAACTTAATAGCTACATGCAGAGTTGTTGGATTTGGGAAAGCCGCTGGTAAAGTTATTTTCATTGTGCTTTTTAAATTAGTTTGGGAGTTGGTGTTCTTCTTTACATAATTACAAGCTGACAAGCATGCTTCTCTATTTTTTTTAATTAACAGATATTTGTATTCCAGTCCTCCAAATTACACACCGCAGCCGGCACATTACAGGACAGCTGCCGTGCTCCAGATGTGGGCAATAACCAGAACATGGTAATGGCAAAATGCAAAAGGAAGACAGGAAAAAAAGAAGAAAAAGTTAATGTATCTGGATGGAGAAGAACAATTCTAGTCAACGTGTTTGGATTTTGTTTTTTTACGGAGATGAATACCTTAGATGCTCCCAAATTTTCAGCTCGGTTTGAACATTTGGGATGAAGCTGTCTGGGTCATTCGTTGGTGCCATCAAAGGCTCACCAGCGCCTTGTAAAAGCAGATTACAGATGAAATGGGGCACGTATAAATGTTAACAGTGTGCTGGAGAAACTATTCAAATTGCTCCTGTTTACAAGTACCCTACTAAATATGCTAAGCTCCTCCTGAAGAAGGCTGCTCTGAGATGGGTGAGCTGTCATATTTATGTATTTAGCCCATTTATAAGACTGCACCCTTTTTGCTCACTTTATCCCAGGAGTAGGCTCTCAGGAGCCCGCGGATCAGGAATCCTACACAATAGGACTTTGCAGTAGAAAAGGGGCAGGGTATGAGGTGAAATTTCTAGTTGCAGGCCTGCCAGCAAGCTTGCTGTGTGACTCTAGGAAGAAGACTGCACCTCTCTGGGTCCCAGTTCCTTCATTTGTAAACAGAGTGGGTGTGGCTGGACGGTATCTCAAGTCCCTGCAGCTCTAACAGGATATGATTACACGTGTTTCCAACCATCTTGAAAAATTCTGCCACATCTTTGGAACAGGTCTCTGCCGGGAAAGACCTAGGCTCTGGGACCACCAGAGAACCAGGCTCAGAGCACAGCCAACTCCTCCTCGGACAGAAGATGGCGCTCAAGTGCCAATGCAGCCACTCATCGGTGAAAACCAGGTTGGGGGCAAAAGGGTCAGTGAACATCAGTGTGGTCCAGGCGGATTCACTCCATTCACTGAGTCAATAAGCACTTGCTGAAGGCCTCCCATGGGCACAGAGGGAGGAGAGCTAAGACAGATTTCTATCCTTAGGAACGCCAGTCTTCCAGCGAGAGGGGCTACCGTGGGGGAAAACTTAGGGGCCATTCAGTAGGGCGTGGCAAGTCTGAAGAGGGGGTAAGCGTGGGTGCTAGGAAAATTCACAGAAAGAGTGAAAGAAATCTCCTGAGGAAGGGCTGTCCAGGCAGAGTCTAGAAGGATGAGTCGGTGGGAACCAGGGCAGAGGGAGTAAGAAGGTCTCGTTGGGGTTGTGGAGCTGTGGGGAGGGCAGGGTGCAGCGTGGTGTGTTCAGGGCGATGGAAGCCACCCTGTATTAGGATGCAGGGGCTGCCCTCCACACGACAGTCTGCCCCATGAACAAAGGCAGAGGGAGCAGCAGTGGAAGGGCCTCCAGCGAGCCGTGATGGCAGGTTTGACTCTCTTCACACAGTTGATGGCAGGAGGCTAATTTGAGTAATTTAGTGACGGGCTTGCCGTACCAGAATAGGGCTTTCTTGGATGTCTTCAAAGTTGGAGAGGGGTTCCTCCCAGGATTTTCTTGTTCGGTGGAGGAAAGAGGCAGCAGGAGAGCCTTTCCATGCTTTTTAACCTTCCACCTTCTCCCTACCCTGCACTGCCCGGGAACTGCAGAGTTCTGGGGTCCGAGTGCGCTAAGTGGTGTTGAAGGGTTGGCATTTTGTTCCAGCAAAACCAATGAGGGGAAACAGTTTTGTGTTAATGGGCTTAATGCAAGACTCCACCTGAGTTAAGACAACACAACGCGAAAGAAAACCTGGCTGAAATTAGCCTTCTTTTACCCAAGTCAAACCACAGCCAAACTGCACAGGGTTGACACTGCCACCTGGGGGTGGCTTGGGGGACTGCAGCCTTCTCTCCCACCACCCTCTTCCCTTCAGGGATGTTATGCATTTCGAAAGTCCTTCTTCCTGTTTTTCACTCTTCACTTAGCATGCACAAGGTCCTGGGTTCAATCCCCAGTACCTCTGTTGAAAATAAATAAACCTAAGTACATTTTCCCACCAAAACAAACAAACAAACAAATAAACAACACTTACAAGTGCCCTGACACCCTTTTAGGGTCCAGAAAAGTCATGCATTGCATCAACATACTGTCCTCTAAAGAAATCTGTTTTTTATTAAGTACCAAATTACGGAAGAGTTTTTTGATTTTACCTTTTTAAATTCAGTCATTGAATTGTTAACGAGTTTACTGACATGATGACAGGGGTGGCTTCTACACAATATTAAACTGCAGACATTTAGTATTTCAGCTACATTCCGAGTTAAATACAATTCTGTGGATTCGCTTAGGAATCCAGTTTAATTTAGAACACTGCTTCCATGACAATGGTGTTTGCCGAGTTCCAAATAAGTGACATCTGAGGAAGTGAAGAAACACTTGAGCGTGGGTATCTAAAAAGTCTCTAGGAGACGTACACGCAGCTGCAGAGGGACAGGCTGGCTGTGGCGGTGCTGTGGTCTCTCCCTCGGATTCCAGCCCCCAGTACCTCCATCACTTGCAGTGGCTGAGAAAACGGCTCCGGTAGTTTTAAGAGTTGAAACAGTAAACAAATACTGCTTTTCAATTCCCCTTTAATCTGTTGTTAGTCCCCTCAACACAACAGCTTTCACCTTCCTTTGTATCTCTTTTTTTTTTTTTTCATTGAAGTATAGTCAGCGTACAATGTTGTGTCAACGTCTGGTGTGCAGCATAATGTTTCAGTCATACATATATTCATTTTCATATACTTTTTCATTGTAGGTTACTATAGTTCCCTGTGTTATACCATATAAAGTTGTTGTTTATCTATTTTATATATAGTAGTTAGTATCTGCAAATCTCAAACTCCCAATTTATCCTTTCCCACCTCCTTCCCCCTCTGGTAACCGTAAGTTTGTTTTCTATATCTGTGAGTCTGTTTCTGTTTTGTACATAACTTCATTTGTCTTTTGCTTACATTCCACATACATGGTATTTTTCTTTCTCTTTCTGACTTACTTCACTTAGAATGACAATCTCCAGGTCCATCTATGTTGCTGCAAATGGCATTATTTTATTCTTTTTTATGGCTGAGTAATGTTCCACTGTATACATATACCACAACTTCTTTGTTATCTCTCTCAATGAAGCAGATTCTTACTTAGGTGGGTTTTGACTATTTATGAGCAGAATGTACTATCTACAATTCTGGTAACATGAATTCCAAAACAAAACTGAAGAGATGTCGCAAAAAGTGCACCAGTTTGGAGGTTAAATCATTAGTGAAAAATCACCAAGATGTGTGTCTGATCCTAGAATGAACAGGGGTTGCAGACGCAACTCACTGAGTGCCCGGTTTTTCCAGCTGTGACCAGAGAGTAATGATCTGTATCTAAAAGAATGTAATCATTACCAATTGCTTAGAAAGTCTCAAGAGATAACAGCTAGATGTGAAAATGAGAGTTAGAAGCCCTGGACGGTGGACAGGCTTTTTAGGTTCTATTCTGGGTGCCGTCTTCTCTGTCCTGTCATCTGACCTTCGACATGTCATTGCGACTCTTTCTTTCTTGCACCCATTAAAATGGGATCGCATGAGCTTAACTCAGCACTCCTAGGAGGGGGAGTTACTGTAGTGAGGGCTCTGAAAGGAACCATGGAGGTGAAAAAAAATCATTCTGATTCTCTGCTTTGAGATCAACCTAAAGTGTTAGTACGGAAGGCACTTGTCATAAATCAATGTCTCTGACCTAAATTAGCCAAGACCGCCAGGCTGAGCTTCTGCGTCTTTCCTATAGTCCATCCTGTAAGGCTTGCAGACAAAGAGACAGGGGACTCTTGCTATTTATTTCAAAAGACTCTAATTTTTCAAAGATACTGGTTCTTTGTGACTTGGGCTCAGTGCACAGACAGCACGACCAGGAACTGAACCTGATGAGGTAAAAGCAACATCTGAAAATTCAACCAGGCTGGGA
Source organism: Camelus dromedarius (assembly GCF_036321535.1). NCBI lineage: Eukaryota > Metazoa > Chordata > Mammalia > Artiodactyla > Camelidae > Camelus > Camelus dromedarius. The sequence continues at coordinate 15,384,614 of NC_087469.1, forward strand.
GGGACAGATCCATGACAGAGAATTTATAGGGTCCCTTTTCCAATTTATGATTATAAACCCATGGCTACAAAGTGACACAGAAGCTCATCTGGTTTCTCCCGTTTGGAAAGCTGAGAATTGCAGATGAGTTAGAGGGCAGGCTATCTCACAGGGAAAAATATCACAGTAGAGAATCGACCTGCACACCTTTCCCAGATCTGTGATTGCACAGAAAAGGCCTGGCAGAGCGAGAAGCATTGTGCGCCCGTCTCCCTTCCCACGCTGTGTTTCCCCCGAGAATAAGGGAAGCCTTGATCCTGGTTTTCCTAGCCTCCCTTGCAGCTAGAGTGCGGGCCCAGGACCCAGCCACTGCTCACGTGACCCACTTCTCAGACTCAGCCTCGAGAGGCAGGGATGCTGAGAAGTGGCTAAGCAGAGCATCCCTTCCAGCAGGGCTGGTGAGATCGGCGCCGGGGTCAGCGTGTGTGCAGGCCACAGCAGGCGTGGGGATGATGGTCTGGGGTATTATGCAAACCACCTCAGAGCCTGGTTCATCGGCTCTTGTGCAATTCTGTGACCTGCCCACTATTCTATTTACACCAGCCAGATGGCTCCTGTTGCTGGCCGCTCAGGCCCCTGCTGACACTGTACCCACGTGTGCATGCCAGCACCCCTCATGTGTGCACACACCACACCGCACACCCTCTCTTCCTTCCCTGCGCAGTCTTCTTCTCTTGCCTTGAAAAATGTTGCAGCACAGCTAGCTGACAAACCGCAGAGGAGTCAGGGGAAAAAGCCCTTTATTCATTTTCCCCATCATCCACATAAAATGTGACAGAGAAGAAGGAACAATATTCTGCCCTGATTGAGCTGATCGCCTGAAATCTACCCTCTCTTCCACTCAAGCAGGACGCTGGCCAAAGTCAATGGGAATTCGATTTGTATAACTAAGGGCAGAGCTGAGCCCAGAGAGGCTGGAGAACAATTTAGCACACAACTTATTTTGCTGCCAACTCTGAGTTTTGGAAAAAAAAAAAAGAAGAAGAAGAAGAAGAAGAAGAAAGAGGCAGAAATTGAGTCCTGAGGTGAATCTGCATGAGTATGTTAGTCACAGGCTTCTAAGTTACAGGCCAAACATCCCTGGGCATGAAAATCTGCTCATTTTTATGGTGGGAGAGTCTTCTTAGGATGTCTGCATTGCCACAGTTCCCAGCCCCGCACGGCCAAGTTCAAACTGACCCACCCAATGTTGAGGTGGCCTCGGGGGCCCCCACTCAGTGGCAAAGAGAAAGCTGGCTAAGGCACACGCTTCCCTGGCGAAAGCTGGGAGCCTGAAAGGGTTGGCAAAAATGGGTCAGTGGGCGGGGCAAGGTCAGCTGCTGCTGTGTGACAAAGAGCCCCGGATGGTTCTGAAACCATGGTTCTGAGCTTAGGTCTGGACCCAGTTCTGTTACAAACAATTAGGCTGCCCCTGACCAAGACCTTGTACCTCTCTGGATCTCAGTCCCCTTGTCTGAAACAGAGTTATCCGTACTAGTACGGTGCAGTGGAAAGGGCATGGGTTTAAGAGACACAAAACTCAAACACAAGCTTTATGACCTTGGGCAAGTAACTCCACGGTGCTTCCATTCTGATGTCTATAAAACAAGCAGGATGCTTTTTAGAGGGTTTGGGAGAATTAAGAGTCATGATAGATACAAAGTAGGCACTACACTGTCCAGCAAAAAGGGATTCAGTAAATGCTAGTTTCATTTGTTCATTGATTCATTCACTGATTCATTGATTCATTGAACATATATGTATTGATGCTCCCAGCATGCCAGGAGCGTGCTAAGCACTGGGGACCTAGTGATTTGTGTGACAGATGGTGCTGTTCCTACTAGAAGGGGCAGGTTCATGGTCTGTGATCAGCGGTGGGGGGTGGGCAGAACAAGACTCATGACCTCATCTGTCGTCCTGTAAGCTTCATGAGGGCAGAGACCAGCTCCAGCTCTGCTTCCTGCCTGTGTACAGTAGGTGCTCAATGAATGTTAGGGGCTGGGTTAAGGTACATACAATGTACAATGTTGCAGGTGCCGATTCTGCAGATAAGACATCGAGTGCTTTCTGTCAAGTGTTTTAAGTGTTGCTTGAATGCTTATCACTTACGTCCCTTTCCTCTCCGTGTCCTTCTGACTCCATTATCTCTGGACTGTGGTCAAATAGCTGTTTTCAATGTATTTCTTTAACTGAGTTTTAAGAATGGGGAAAGTGCTGGTGGTCACCATAGACGAACCTCTCTCCCTGTGCGATCTCCTCGACGCCAGCTCTTACACATTAGGATCCAGTCTCCCCATGAAGATGGCTTTTGATGGGCGGCTGGCTGCCTAACAAGGCCACCTGCTTCCTTTTCCAGCAGCTCTCTTCCTCGGCAAAGTCCTTTCTCCTGCCTTCCTGTGATTTCATTAAACAAGTATTTGCTGGCCTCCTCCTGGGTGCCAGACACCCTATTTGGAACCAGAGACACAGGCGTGAGTAGCCAGGGTTCCCACCTTCCGGTGGCTGACAGGGGAGTCGAGGACTCCTCTTAACCACATGCAAGAGTCTACCTTTTATTTCCAAAGACAGTTATTTTGTTCTTCCAAGTCAATGTTGCTTAAAATATGGTCTTTGGGCCACTGGAATGAGAACCGCCTGGAACGTTTGTTTGATTGCAATCTCCCGGGCTCCTCCTGGGATCAATGAATTGGAATCTCTACGAATCTGGGGATTGGATTCACTGGAATCTGCAATTTAAACAAGCACCCCAGGTGATTCTGATGCACAATAAAGCTAGAGAACCCCTAAGTCTTGACTTTCTTGCCTAAATAACGCACAGTTTCCCCACCCTCCTCAGATGACATAACCCCCAGGCTTGGCACCACTCTGGCTCTTCTGCATACGTCCTTGTTTGTGAGCAGCTAAGGCATGAGCCTCAGGGTGGAGCACACTTATCCCACATGGGGTCACATCAGCAGAGAGTGCTGTGGGACCACCAGTGTCCCCAGCCCGAACACAGTGCTTTCTACTGAGGAAACGGAAGGGTCCACTATCTGTCACCATGTCACACAGTGAGCTCATTGTTGAGATTTCAATTAACAAATCTTTTCAGTTAAGACTCTGGAATACACCTGACAGAGGATGATTTGTTATCAAATTTGCAAATAATACAACATCACAAAGGAGAGACAGATGATGAAATTATAATGCCAATCTTTTTTCTTAAATGAAATGTTAGCATGACTTGCTCTGAGCAAGCCCACGGTGGCTTCTAGTGACCACAGATGACTTTCTGGGTGTTTATGAACCATCAAATTAATCTCTTGCAGATTTGTTTTTCGGGAGGTCTCTATGACCTCCTGTCCACTGTTTCTAGAATCTATTGCCATCTACTCCTCCACTTTAAAAATAAAAAATCATGGTATTTTTCCAGACTCTCCTATTTTCCATTATTTCTTGACTATTGTTCACCCAGCATGGTTCCAGGGACATATCTTCAAATTGTTTCAATATCCCGGGAAGTTAATTTTGTTGGGCTTTGTAATCAGATTTGTTTTAAACATTTAATCATCATCACCATCCTCATCAGCATCACGACAGCTAACGTTGATTGAATTTATGTGTCAGACTTTGAGTGTTTTATTGGCATCCTTATCTTTTAATCTTTACAACAGATCTGTGACATACATATTCTTGTCACCTCTATCTTACAGTAGGGAAAACTCAACCAGGAGAGGTTACCACGGGCACAAGTTTACGAAGAGGCCGAGCTGCTGCTGCATCCTTGACCTCTGGGACTCTGGACCACCCACCACTTTATGCAGGCTCTGACCATCACACCACCTCTCTCAGCTTTCAACTCCTCCCCAACCAAAAGGCAGCATCAAAAGAGAAGCTGAGGAGAGGTTCTCCATAACTGATTAATGTTATGCTCCTTTCGTAAGAAGTACTCTCCTTTTAATTCACTTTCCTTGGAGCCTAAAAATCTCCATATTGTTTCTCACGGTTTGCTTTTTCTTTTTTCCTTTTCTGCACACTTGGCTCAGTCAGGCTCTTTATGCCACCTGGCCCATCCTCCTCTTTTGTCCTCACCCTGTGCCAGGTACCCCCTTCCATCCTTTCTATGTGGTCTTTTTACAACCTGAGTTCCTTGGAGAGTTGCCCATGCGGCCACGTTGGTTTCTTTAGACGTTGCCCCCTCTCCTTCTTCATCAGGATGATTTGCATTGTGTTGTCAAAGTACCTTTTGTTGTTTGAAGCTCTCACTTTTCTGGAGCCAACTTTCCTTTTCCTCACGCATCTTTCTAGATCTTTCTTTTCTCTGGATTTCAGCGATAGGCCTATAGCCCAGAATAGGTGTCTGATCATGCCCAGTGCCGTGTTTTCATTATAATTCTGAAGATGAGCACCCATTTCCCTTCGAGGTTCCCATCACATTTGTTCATCGTCCCTACACGCTTTCAGGGTACATTTACTGAGTGCCTAGTACCTGCCTGTCTAAGTCATCAAGAGGTTTATGTCTTGCTGGCATGAGGCCTGGCACATACTGGGTGTTCAATAAGTATTAAATGTTTGTTGGAAAAGTGAAGATTGTTAGACTTGAGCCCAGAGTGGTAGAGTCCGTCATTGATTTTTTTTTCCCTCCAACCGTCTGCAAAATCAAGCTGCCTACAAGGTGATTAGGGAGTATGTCAAGAATTCTGCTTTTTCCGGACCGGCCTTCCAGCCAGTGTGCACAGAGCTGGAGGGCCCCGTCGCGGCTGTAACTCACTTCTGTGCACTGGGAAAGAGCACCCATTTCCTGCGCGCTGCGCAGTCAGAGGAGTCACCCCTGTCTCTTTCTTCTTTGATTTCTCACTCAGTTTCTGCCCACCGTGCACCCTGCACTCTGGAGCCCGGATTCCCGCACGATGGAGGGCTGATGCCCGGTCCGGCTATCACCTTCATCCTCACTGTGGCCCCCTCAAAGGTGCCGCCTACAAGCCTGTGACATCAAGCCCAGGGGATAACTGTTAACACTTCAGGGAGTTGGATTTTAACGCTACCATAACTGATCATGATGTGCTGGGTGTGGGTAATCACAGGGTGCTTCCAGCGTCACTTCTGTCCCTCTTTCTCCAATATTTTGTGACTGTGTACTTCTCCTCCACTACCATTCTTTCTGTGTCTCCCTGTCCTCTCAGAGCGGTGTGTTCTCCACCCTCCCTTCAAACTTCACTTTCAATGACTGTTAATTAGGTTCCCTCCACCCCACGTATGGAATCTCTAACCAAACTGCACCGTCTCTTCCCTTCGTCTGTCCTTTGCAGCAGTGACATCCTCACGGAAGGTGCCCTGGCAACCTCACACCCTTTATGGCCCCTCCCTGACTTGTGGACCTGTGCACAGTGTGTTGAAGCCCTGGCGCTACCGACGGCCTCGGTGCCTCTGGTTCTGGCCACGCCGAGCTCTTGGGCTGCATTCTCTGGGGGTTTAGCACATGCCACTCCCTCTGCCTGCAATGCTCTCTCCTTCCCCTAAGCTCCCTCCCCTGCCCCCTCAGACCCCCTGTGTGTTTTCTTAGCTAACTTCAGCTCTTCCTGGGAGCTCTGCTTCCTGGAGGAAGCTTCCTCTGAGAGCTCGCCCCACCAGGCGGCTAGCCTCCCTTCTGCCTGCTCCCACAGAAATACCTCTGTGCAGACCCCCCGGCCCCAGGTTTCTGTGCTCTAATTGCTCGTTTTCTAATCTGTCTTCCCTTCTGTGTCCTGCGCCCGTGGATACATCGGGATGCACAGGGATGGCCTTGCCTTTGTAAAAGCTTGACACACTTTCCAGTGTGTACCGAGAGGACACCAGGGGCAAACCAGAGGTGGGAAACACAATTTCAAGGGAGAGAATGGTGAACGTACAATTCACAAACAAAACTGAACTCCCCAAACACAGCCAGAAGCACAAACTCTCAGACAAGCAGCTATTAAGGGCACAGAGTCCAAATTCACTCGGAACAGAAGACCTGTCTGTAACCGCTATTATCCCCCAGAAAACACTCTTTTTGTTCCATTGTCAGTGCTCCACAGACCACATCTGCTTTTGGACGGAGGGGGAAGACAGAGAGGGAGAGAGAAATGAATAGAAATGAGAGTATGAGTTTCGTTTATTTATTTATTTCACATATAAATCAGCTAATCTGTTTAACATTCATATTAAAGTTGTAATCACCTTTGCACACATTAAAATACAAGCCAGCACAAGTAATAGGCCTTAAGAACAACATTACAATAGCTATTAACATATAACAGCTACCTTATCAACTTACAACATCCCTCTAAAATAATAACTGCATCCAGGACTGATCTGAAGGAGACTCATTCTCCCGGAGCGCTGAGACCTGACACGGGGGCCAGGGAAGCCGAGAGCAGGCTGCTCGGACTCCCTCGAGAGGGAGAGGCGGCTTTGGCGTAGTGGCAAGAGGACAGGACTCAGAAGGTTTCGGCTTCTGTTTCAGCTCTGTTATCCACCCGAGATATGACCTAGGGCAAATTTCTTAAACTCATTGAGACTCAGTTTCCCCGCCTGCAAAATGGGAATGAGGATGTTTTCGTCGTAGTGTTTTTGTGGAGGATCAAATGAGATCACGAGATGTACCTGGCAGGTGGAGCAGGTGCTTAGTAAATGTCAGTGTCTTTCCAAGACAACTAGATGCCATTAGGGGCAAGGGCTGAACAGGAGGCCGCAGAGTACCGGGCAAGCTCTGAACAGTAGTGTATCTTTTCCACTCGTTCCTGTCACTTACTCACTCATTAAACATTTGCGGAGCACACTCACAGATGATCAGATGATACAAAGATGCTAAACGTTAGGGTTTCTCTCCCTGTGAGACTCCCAACTGAGCCGGTAAGACATCAGGTAAACACAAGCTGGACAGGATGGAACACCGGATACAACAGGACATTTACACCACATCGAGGGAGGAGGACAGAGAAAGGAGCATCCCCGAGCTGCAAACAGGAAGTGGCTTCACGGAACAGGTGAGGTTTGAGCTGAGCCTTGAAATATAAAGAGTATTTCTAAAAATGATGAGAAAAGAATACTTAGGCTGAAGGAACAGCATACGCAAAGACGTGAAGGCGTGATCTCTCCAAGGAACATCAGTTTTTTGTTTTTGTCTTTTATTTATTTATTCATCTGGCTGAAGCTTGGAGAGCAAGGAGGGATGGGGAGAAGGTGGTGCTGGGAAGACAGGTGGTGCCAGATTGCAGAGCACTTTCAATGTGGGGCGATGGTGTAGACTGAGATACAGGTGGAGGTGTTGGGGCTCCGTTTATAGAAATGGCAAAGGGTAAGGGTAGCCAGTGGACTTGGCTGAGATGGGGAAGAGTAAATCTGACTTATCTCTTAGGAGGATACAAGTAATAAAGAAAGACAATGGTGAAAGACGACTTAGGAGAAAAGTGAGGAATCGACAGGATGCTCTAATACTTTGGGAGAAAATGATGAGGGTAAGTGGGACAATGGAAGAGAAAAGAGCGACCAAGGAGGGAAGGTCTGTCATAATAAGAGAACCGATTGGCCAGGGGAGATGAGAGGGAGGCTGCTGGTGACCCGAGTTTCAGAGCGAGGTACTGGCAATACAGGCATGCCCTTTACTGAGATTAGGACCACAACTGGGGGTGAAGTGATTTTAGTTTTCAGATGGTTGAATTAGAAGTGACAATGAGGTATACACGAGACCCTTGTGGATGAGGGAACTAAATGACTCAAATATATTTTCATTACCACTTGCTCTCATAATTAGCCGCTAGAATGGAAGTTAGGGGTTTAAACTTGGAACTAGCCAAGACTGAGTGATTTGGGCATCACTTAGAAGTGTTAATCCTTAATACTCTATACAGTGGACAATGGTTAACCCAATTTAAATTGCTGGAAACTGCTATTCTTCCACGATGGGCCAACAAATTTTGATGCTGAGTTTTAAATATTTGAAGCCTGGTAGGTACCACAGGCTTAGGACAAACTGCTCCCCGAGTGTCTAGACAAAGAGAGGAAGGGTGGCCAGCTGAGTCCCAGCGGGGGCATCCTTACGTGCACCTGCCATTCTATCTTGTTCCTTCTGCAAGTTCAGCCCAGGACCTAAGCAGGTGCCATGATGCGGCTGTCCCGCAGTGACCAGCATCCAGTGTTTCCGTACCAGAGCCTCGAGAAGAGCTGACGGCCCTCAGGCCCCCTGAGAGCACCTGGACACATTGTCATCATCCTGTACAAAATACCTGGGAGGTGCTGTATGTTGTATGTGCTGGAGCAGCTCCAGGACTCCAGACAGTCCAGCACCGGGATGGGTCCCTGAGCAGGTGCCACCCTCGCCCGGACCTGCCTGGGAGCCACACGTCTCTGCCCCTCGTGACCCAGTTCTCGAAGAGAAAGGCAATTAGGCTTTTCTTGTTCGTTTGTTTGGGGTTTTTGTTTGTTTGCTTGTTTTGTGGGGGAGGTAAGTTAGGTTTGTTTGTGTGTTTGTTTGATGGTGGTACTGGGGGTTGGACCCAGGACCTGGTACATGCTAAGCACACACTCTACCCTTGAGCTATACCCTCCCATCCAGGCTTTTCTTAATGTGGGAAGCATTCCTCCTGGCCTTGCTAAGACCATCTGATCTCTGAGCAGAACTGAAGCACACTCGGAGGGGCTGTCTTCAAGGTGCCCCCTGCAGTGGAGTGGGCTCCTGGCGTGGGGCTGGGAGCCGTGGGGCTGGGAGCCGTGGAGGGGCCTCAATCTCGATCCCGGGGCATGCCCCTCCCCCGCCCTGGGCTCTGGTGGCCGTGCCTGGTGGGGCTGGTGCCCGAGGAGATGGCTGAACTCCTGCACCACAAGCTCTCTTGCCAGGGAACTCTGCCAGGAATGGCAGCCTTTAAACGCCTCATTAATATTCAAATCGATTCAAGTCATTTCAATTTGAATTCTATGCATATTATCAGATAGAACAAAATGCAAATATATACAAATGCATCCATATGAAGAAATAAATAGGGGGAGCTCTGCATAATGGGATTATAATCATTCTCGGGGCCTGTCTCTCCTCTGAGTCCCTGGAGCCCCGTGCTCGGAGCCAGCGGCAATCCCCGGGACTGTCCAGCAGCAACAGGACCTTTCCTGGACACAGGCTCTTGGAGGGCTGAGCATTCTGTGAACCTGTTTGAAGATGCTGTCACTGTCCACTGCTGACGTCTCTCATGGGGCTTCAGAGGTAGAGCTGCGGGGGGTTGTGGGGTGAGGGCAGGATGGGGGCAGACTCACAGACCTGTCGGAGGCCCCACATTTTGTACTCCTGGAAGCCGGGGAGCTGGCCCAGGACAGGGCTGGTCACTCCACCCCTTGATGAGTGCCAAGGCAAGGAGCCAACAGCCAAGCCTTCTCCAGGGCCTTCAGGCACCTGGTGGTGGGCTGGGCGGTGGGGAGCTAAGCTCCTGAATTTCTTCCCTCTCTAACCTGCGGGAGACTTCCTGAAGCCTTCCCAGTGCACTGATGGGGTCTTAAAACCTAAACGATCCAAAGTGGTGTCTAAATCCATCACAATCTACACTCTGCTTTGCTTGGTGTGTCGAGGAACCCACAAGCCCATCCCTGAGCCCACAAGCCCACGCTCACTGCCACACACCCGTGACACCCACTCCGCATGCCTCCCTCCTGGCCGGACCCTCAGCCAAAGGCCAGAAACTCAACCAGACACAGAGGCAAAGGGACGAAACAGCCAACATGCCCACAGCCCGCAGACCCAGGTGGAAACCCAGGGCCCTGTGGCCTCTGTTTTACGCGATTGTTGTGTTGACCCCTGTTTCATTTCAGTTACTCCCAAGACAGGAGGAGGCCCGTCTATATGGCGTCTTAAAGGAGCGTTCCCACACCCCGTGCTAATGAAGCCAAAGTAAATCACTATTAAGAATCATTTAGTGAGGTTTAACTACAGACTCTTAATAGACACACCCCTCCCAGCCTCTCCCCAAGGGACTCCAGCACCGGGCTTAGCAGCAGCTCCATTGATTAATGTAGCATAATTTATACAAGTCATAGTGGGATATTACAGTAGCCCTTCCACACCAAGCACCTCTTGCTTGATCATCCCGAAGCACGTTATACATACAAATGGGGCGGGAGATGGTCCTCTCTAATTTAGGACTAGGGAGACTGAGGCACAGACTTCACACACAGAGAGACAGAGATGTCTACGTGTTCCTGAAAGGCTCTGCTCTGTCTTTGGCCCTTGTCGTGGGCAGAATAATGAACCCCCAAAGATGTCCGTGCCTGACCCTTGAATATGTCACCTTACAAAGCAGAAGGGGCTTCGCAGATGTGATTAAGTTAAAAGATCCTGAGATGGGAGATTACCCTGGCTTCTCTCTGTGGGCTTCATGGCATCACGAGCATCCTTATGAGAGCGGCGGGAGGGTCAGGCTCAGTGGTAGCAGATGTGATGACAGAGGCAAGAGGTCGGAGTTTGTCGGGAACGAGCCACACACCAAGGAATGCCGGTGGCCGGCCTCTGGAAGCCGGAAAGGCAAGGGAACAGACTTCCCCAAGAAAGAACCAGAAGGAACCAGCCCCGCTGACACCTGGACTTCAGCCCAGTGAGACTGGTTTAGAACTGTAATATCATAAATTTGTGTCATTTTAAGCCACTAAAGCTTGTGGTCATTTGCACACCGGCCAGAGGAAGCTAATGCAGTCCTAGACAGCCTTCCTCAATGGAGGTCTCTCTTCTGAACCGGGGCACCCAGAAAACTATTTTTCTCTTCTCCCAAGGACACCACATCCCTAGCACCACTTTGGAAACAGAAGGGATAAATTCATTCGTTAATACCATGGGTGTCTTTTAGGGCATTTGAGTTTTAATTCTCCTGATGAGCTCTGTTGAGAAAGGTTGACTGGCCTCGCCTGCTGGCAGACAGCCACGCGGTGTCCTGCCTTGAAGAGAGACTGAGGACCCCAGCAGGTCTGTCCTAACCTTGGACACCGGCTCGACACATCTGGAGACGCTGAACCAGAGGGACAAACACCTCACCTCTCTTTAGCGCAGCTTCGTAACGATTCAGGACGCCCCTCAATAAGTAACACCTTTGGGTGGCGGGGAGGAGAGGACACCCGGGCCCTTTTAAATGTGAGGGTTACACCAAGGGTTACGCCCAGCGCCAGGCCACAGGCACGGGCACAGGCAATGGCTTCTGGCCTCTAGTCTAGGGCCGACGTCACAGGCTTGGAGGATGACGAGTTGATGAGGGTGCTCTGGTCCCTCAACCAGGTCTTCCTTGACTGACAGGCTGACAGACCCACGCAGGTGCCCCGGGAAGAGCGTCCAGGCACCATAAAAGCCTCACTGTAACAAAGCTACTAAGTGTCTTCAGTTTGCCTCATTTATAAGAGAGAGGCCCCGTCAAGAGCGACTTTTCCCCCAGCCTCTGCACAGAGACCTCTGCACAGAGACCTCTGCACCTTACTTGGAATCAGCACCAGCCACCCTTCCTTGACCAGGACCCTTGTCCGAGGCCCCCTCCCAAGTTCTCCTGACTCCTGGTGGAGACACTGCCCCCAGCACGCCCCATGTGCTAACGCAGGAAATACCCTAGAGGCCTATGCTGCCAAGAATCCACTAAGTCCATGCCCCTTGGGGACAGGAGCACAGTGGGGAGGGGTGGAGGCACCTCTGGGCTTGTACTTGGAACTTCTGGGTTTCCACCTTCACTTCCACCCTGACTGCCCGTGTGACCTTAGAGAGGCCACTCGACATAACTTGGTCTTTTTAAAGTGAGGATGAGAGCTGATCATGAAAAAGACGGTCCCCCCCCGACCCGGATCGGGAGGGTTAAAGCTGTTTCTTTGAACCCTACAGTCTTATGATCTCTGGGGGACGAGTGTCTGTCTCCCACACGCATCTCAGCTGGCTCAATCTTTCTGTCTGCCCATCTGTCTCTCCTCGAGAGCCTGCCAGCTGCACGCACCTGTGTCTCTCTGCCCCTTCATCTCTCTGATCACCACGTCGTTACTCAGACACCTGGGGACGCGCACGAGCCAGCCACAGAAGCCACTGCGGGGCTGAAGGTGCCTTGAAGTCTGGTGCCGGCCCCACCGCTCTTCCCTCCCATCGCTGGATTCACCAGCTCCTGCGTTTGCTTTCCTCTGAGTGATCTGGGTTGAAGAAAGAGGCCCAGAGGCCTCGTGATGAGAACATCTTTTTTATATGAATTGAAAAATAAAATGACAGCAAGCAGCCAGCAGATCCCAGTTCACCAGGAGGTAAATATCAGTGTCTGTGGTTGTCCTGACCTTGAAGATTTTCTAAAAACGCAACAGGAATTCTCGGGGTGCACTGTTACATACATGTGGAATCTCCACACTGGACCAAACAGAAAATCCATCCTTTATGGACACGAGCATCGCTGGTGGACTTTAAAATACACATTGTAAGATGCAGGTGGAAGAAAACCTATGGCGGGTCCTGAGCGCCCTTCTCCCCATCAGCACAGACGATCGCTTGGCTCTCCCGGGCTCCCCGCCCTGGGTCAGGGCTGAGAGTCACACAGAAAGGAGTGATTCTCAGATTTCTTCTCAGCTGTGAGGAGACAGTGACGTGAGTGACAGGCGGACAGAGCCACCATGTTCCAAATTGTATGTTCTTGGCCGTAGCACCCGTCTGGTCTCCTGAGCTCAGGACCCAGGGAGATCCCTTAGTCCATTCTCACCAGGCAAGTCATCCTAAGATGAACTTATTTACGAAACACAGGCAGACTCACAGCAGAGAAGAACTTATGGTTACCAAAGAGGAAAGATGGGGAGGGATAAATTAGGGGTTTGGGATTAACAGATACACACTACTATCTATAAAGACCTACTGTATACACAGGGAACTGTATTCAGTATTCTGTATTGACCAATAATGGAAATGAATCTGAAAAAGAATATTTATACATATATAACTGAATCACTTTGCTGTACATCTGAAACTAGCACAATATTATAAATCAACGGTACATCGATAAAAAAATAAATAAATAAAAATAAAAGATGACGTGATGCAAAACCTCTCAGAGGCAGCTCCCACGAGCCACCTGACCTTTTCTGGTTAGAAACTGCTCTCAGACCCCTTGTCCCGCCTAAGTTAATATGCGCAGTATTCACACAGAAGCGAGGTTGAGGCTGGGGCGCGGCGTCGACGCGGGGAATTCAAACGCACGCAAGAAAACGCACCCACCAGAGACTTGTTTTCCTTTTATGGACATGTACCCACCAAGTTGCTATACGAGAGCACCTGAACATTTACAGAAAGTTGTGACCTCCGTGCCCCACACACTGGTGCCTGGCGGGCATTCAAATGCTTTAAACCCTATTCAGCAAAAGCAGCAGAACTGTTTGGCATAAAGGGAGCTCGTATTTGGCTTTGAAAATACACATTTCAGTCCATGTGGTTACAACAGCCCTCGTGAAAGACGTAGACACCCCTGCCCTGCCTGTGTGAGCATTTAAGGTGGACAACACAGCACAAGAAGACAAAGACAATTTCACTTAAAAAAAATGTGGCAGTGTCTATAGAGTTTTACTTCCCTCAGCAAGAATTCAGCGGCATGGACCTGAGAAAATGAGTATCTGCTGACAATGAGAGGGAAACAGAGATTTGCCATGATTATCAACAGCAGGACAGGGGAGGGAGGTAATACGTTTCTCCAGATAGTATTCCTTGATTCTGATCAGCTCATCATTCAATTGCTTTCACCTATAAAACATGGATTTCTATCTGTGAGTGCCTCTGCCCTGATTTGATGATGAGACCCCCCCCACCCCAAGCAAAGCTCGTGCCTGGAGAAACAGGCACCCCTCCACGGGGATTCGGAGCCCCGGCAAGGCGGGCAGTGCAGCGCCAGCGCGACCCGTGTGCTCCGCTGAAGTGCAGCGAGAAGGGGCTCTATGTCTTCCACGCGGAGATCTACCTGCCCGGCATCCTTCCTCTGTATTCCACTGGTTGCACCTAAAGGAGCTTTGAAAACTTCGAAGAACTTTCATGTCTTGCTAGTTTATCACAAGTGGCTATCTTAAGCCAATATTATGACCTCCAGCACGGCCTCGGTAGAGCCATGCCATCTTCAGAAACGACTTCTGACACAAGGTGAGACGCACCTGCTGGAGCTGAAGAGAGGAGAGTCGAGGGCTGACGGAGTGCAGACTCCCCTGCTTCCTAAGAGTCCTTTCTATTTCTCCCTAAGGACCAGTGTTCATCGTTTCAGATCCATGTGGTCTCCTGCCATTTTTACTCGTCGAGACTTGACAGAAAGGAGGGTTTTGACGTCTTGCGTGTCCTTTCACGTAGAGTGGCCCCATCCTTACAGCAGGGCTAATGCCAGGCTGACCTCTCCCTAAGCAGAATGAGGTTTAACTTGTTTTTCTAATCCATGGAAGGAAAGTTAGGGGATGATGGAGCCTTGTTAAGAAATCAGCACTTGGCTTTCAAAATATTAGGCTGAACCGGGGCTGGGTTGTGGAGGGGACAGGCAGCACCAGCCGTGGAGCAGAGCTCCTCGAATTCTCCCCTGTGCTTCTGCATTAGGAGAGACGATTTCTTCCGCTTTCATCAGCTCCTCTCCCCAGGCCCCACATGTTATAAAGGAGGAGGACCACGGGCGAGGCCGAGGCTTTCTGTGGCTTGTGAGGGACCAGTGGGACCAGAATTCTTCCTGAAGGGATGGGTGGCAAAGCACCTGGGATCTTCATATGAGTGTCTGAATGGTGGTTCCACCCTCACCAGTGGTGCGACCTTTGGGCAAGTTATAGCATCTAAGCCTCAGTAGTTTTCATCTGCAAATGGGTACAGCAGTCCTGGCTTTATCAGGTTGCTGGGAGAATTAACCAGGACAGAGAGTGCAGGCAGACTCAGCAAAGGACCTGGCCACAGGCCCTGGTAACGCCTCCCCACGACTGTGCCAAACAGCAACCACAGGGGTTAGCGGCAGAGACAGAAGCACAGTGAGAGCGCTCTGGTTCTGAATCTTTTCTGTTCTCACCACGTCCTCGCTCCCCCGTGCACCCTTCTAATGAAGCCCAGAAGGAAGGGCGCGCTTGTGAAAGGAGAGAGGGGAGCCGGTGGCCAAATCAAGGGGCCAGGAAGGCGGAGGACCAAGGGCACACACCGTGTTGCTGTAGCGTCTGTTTACTGTCTCTCTTGTGTTTAGCAAATTCTCAAATTATGCAGCTCTGCTCTTCCTCCCTGACCTGCGTTAGCATCAAGCCTGCAGTTTCAAATAAGGTTTTGCAAACATTATGCCAAAGGTTCTCCTCTCTGACATGAGATGCCCAAAAGGCGACCTGCCGTTTGCCGGTGGACCTGTCGGTAGAACGAATGGCACAACTCTACCTCCTCCCCACCTCCGCTGTGCCCTCCCCCACCCCCGGGAAGACAGGCAGACAGTGAGGACTGGCAGATGGCAGCGACGGGCTGTGGTGGTGACTCAGGTCTGGGAGGCTGCTTGGGTTGGAGCAAACTTCATCCAAAATCGCACTGGTAACCAAAACCTAACGGATGGTCACACAGTGTCTGATGACTTCAGGCAACAGAAACGGCCAGCTCGAGCAGCCCCGACCAGGCCACACGGAGACGACGGGGGAGGCCTGCTCCAAGCATGACCTCGCCCTTCCTCCAGCCCACATTTCACTATCTTGTTTTCTGCTGCACATGGATCGACCCTGGGCCTTCAGTCCATCTTGCTCATAATTCTCAAAAGGTGAACAAGGCAATGGCTTCCCCCAGAAGATAAAGGAAGATGTAAGGAATTCTCGGGGCCAAGAGGACTCCTCCACTTCCCTCCAGCAGAGTGCAGGGCATGGGTGACTGGCACCCACGTCGGGATCCGGTCACCCTGCCTGGAAAGACACACTTCCAAACACACAGCCACCGCTCATGGCAACTTTCTAATGGTGTCCGTTTCTGTCCAGAGGTGAAACAGAGTAACTCCTCTCAAGCTGCCCAGGGGATCAGGAACAATGAGGGCTAAGTTCAGCAGGTTTGTTTGGCTTTTTCAGCAGGAGAGGGGAGCAGCATGAGGAATATTGGTTCCCAGATCATTAAAAGGGCAAACACCTGGGAGGGGGCCCCCTGGGGGAGAAGTGGGGCTCCTGGCTGCCAGCCACCCTCCTGGGAGGACTGACCCATTCATGACCCGCAGGGAGACCGCTCTCACTTCCTCAGCCCTTCCAAGCCCCTTGAGCATTTTTTTAAATTGAAGTTGTGTTGGTTTCCG
Organism: Camelus dromedarius; assembly: GCF_036321535.1. NCBI lineage: Eukaryota > Metazoa > Chordata > Mammalia > Artiodactyla > Camelidae > Camelus > Camelus dromedarius. Next base: position 15,400,858 of record NC_087469.1, read on the forward strand.
GTGCACAACATAGCTATTCCATTATCCATTGATTACATATATTTTCATATTCGTTTCCATTATAGGTTACTACAAGCCAGTGACCATGGCTCCCTGTTCTACACAGCAGGATCTCTTGTTTATCTATTTTATATACAGCAGTTCGTACCTGAAGGCCCGGGAGCATCTTTAATCGAGCCCACTACCTCCTGCCCCTGTGCACGGGCGCCCCCTTCACACCCTGCCCTCACACTACCAGAAAGAGGGGAAGGAAGGGAGCCTCCTCCAGAAGCCGCTGCCATGCAGAAGGCCGGCTCCTCCTTCCCGTGCCCTCTGCTCACGCTCAGCTGCCCCAGCCCCGCCGCCCCGGGGCCGAGAAGGGCCGGGCACCCTCACCAGGGAGCCCCACTCTCTTCCTAGCACTAAGGGGCCGCCGGGGCCCTCCGGCTCTCAGCTCACGCTTGGGCTTTGCAAGCGCTGCTGCTGCCACCATCAGGCCAATGTAGGAACTGCAGTGCTCATCTGGTTTCAGATCCGAAACCGTTCAGCCAGCTCTTGACCCGTGTGGTCCCAAGACAAAAACGGGCTCTCTCACCCCAGGTCCCACTCACACAGCATCCTATGCAAGAAGGAGGCTTCAGAGTCCAGCTCCCCAAAGAGATGGGTCTCCCTGTGAACGTGGGGTAAACCCCAGCATCCTTCAGCGTGGCACAGTGAAGTGCAGGTCCCAGGCCGTGGAGAGCAAAGCCACTGCGAGACTAACTGGCAGTTGCTGTTTCCTGTAACGGGGGTGGTGAGGAGGGGACGGGGGCAGGCGCTCCCTGGGCGGCACTGGGATGGGTCTCCAGGAGAGAGCTCTAAGTTTCTGTCCCCTGAATGCCTGCGTGACGAGCCAGCCAGGCCTGGAATCATGCTGAAGCTGTCATAGCTCCCAGCATCGCCAAGGGTGACAGGCGGGCTGTCACACTGCACCAGAGATGAGTCACCTGTGACATGTGCAGGTGACTGACAGAGATGGGGACGGACACGCATTAGGTAACAGAAGGGCCAGATTGTTTCTTGGGGCTTGTTTTGTTTGTTTTGGAGTCTTTTTTTTGGGGGGGGTAATTAGGTTTATTTATTTATTTTAATGGAGGTACTGGGGATTGAACCCTGCTAGGCACGCGCTCCACCACTGAGCTATACCCTCCCCTGCTGATTGTTCCTTGGGAGGAGTGGGTGGCCAGCCAGAGGATGCTTCTCTTGGCAGTGATCCTGGTGACCCCATGGCCATCCAAGGCCTCACTTGGAGAGGAACAGCTTCCTATGGGGCAAAACTAAACTTTAAATAGTCGGGGTCTTTCCTCCACCCCCTGTGGGGGCTCCCAGCCTCCGCTGTGCTGTGTGGTGATGTGGGGGTGTCGGGGGGGCAGCTTTCTTTCCTTTCATTTGTCCTCACATCTCATGCCAATATTTCAGTATTTATTCAGAGCTTCCTAGGTGCCAGATAGTGTGCTAGGCACGGGGATGGAAGATGTGGTACACGGATAAAAGAAATGGATATTTTAATCAACCAGTTAAGAAAAGACCCTGCCTTGCTTTTTTTTTTTTTTTTTTTAATCTTTTTTTCGTCTTTTTTGGTCAGAACAACTACCAAAGGAAGTACCCAGGCAATGTGTCTGGATTGCTATCCAAAGTCTGACCTGTCCTTTCCCCAGGTGGGAGGGGCCTGGGAACCTTGGGCCCTGAAGATAAGCTGAATGCCAGAAAGATGAAGGCACCAGCTCAGAAAAAATCTGAAGTCAAAAAGAGAAAGCCCTCCAGTGGGGGTCCTGGTTCAGAGATCAGCTCCCCAACTGTCATAGGGAACCCCTAAAACCCTCTTCTGTGCCTAGACACTGAGGATTCCCACAAGTTCTAACATGGCTCATCTTAGGCCACAGCTTAGGATCCTCTCATGCATTATTCAGTGTCGGTGAATTGGGTCTACCGGCATCTTGAGAAGCATCGAGGCACACAGCGCAGTGAACTGGATGGCGAGTGAGTTCGGTCAAGCAACAGCACCTTTCTGAGGGCATGATGGTGGCAAGAGCCGCCTCTCCCTGCTGCGGTGGTGATGAAGTGAACCAGTGCGTGTGGAAGGCGGTCTGCAACACATGAAGCTTCACAGAAACCCTAAGTATTATCACAATCATCTTGATTGTGCAGTTATTGCCACCATCACCACCACCACCACCAACCACCAAAAGAATCTGTCTGGCACCTACAAGAACATGCGCTGGGCAAAGAGATCTATAACACATCATCTACCTTGCAGACAGCAGAGGAAGGCATGGTCCGAAATAAGCAGCTTGTTGTTAACAGGTAATACTCAGGGGAGCTTGGAATTGCAGAGAATTTCAATGTCATCTAGTCTACTCTCTGATCTACTTCTTAGGAACTGATTCTTCCATTCCTGGTGGCCCAGACTCCCTTGGCCTTTCAGCAATGGGAGGCTGTCCACTGGTCCAGCCTTAGACACTAGGGTTGGACGTCGAGTCTTGGAGATGTCACTGTCTGCTTCTGCACAACAATGGCTAGTTTGGCTCCAGTCTTGAGATTGCCCTGCCAGCCACCCTCCCCTGCCCCATTTCCTGAAGGGAACAGAACACGGAGCACGTGGTCGATGTGATGATGTTTACTCCTGAAGGAAAGGTTTCTTGGGGCTGGAGACCTGTAAACATTTTTCACACCTGAGTCACATCACTTGGCTTATAACCTTGTTTCCCTCAAAGCCAGTGGGGCTTAGCTTCCTTTTGAGAACAGGAAGGATGTCATCTGCACAGCGGCCCTAGGTATCTCTTGATTGTCTCATCCTTGTCCCCGTCTGCTCATCTGCTTTACCATTCGTCCTCACTGTTAGGCTGCCTCTGTCTCTGGCCAGCCTTCCCGGGGGCCCAGAAACTGGTAACCTCTGTTACTCATTGCACTGCGTCCAACCAACAGTCCAGTGTGTCCTCGGCCGCCTCTGCTTCTGTGTCCTCGTGGTCCCTTCCACATTCTTTATCCAGCACATCACTCTTAAGAATGCACCTACCTACTACCTTCCTTGGCCTTCCTTCTGGAATCTAAACCAACAGTTAAGGCCAGTCATTCACACTTAACTCTCTTGCTCACATTTCCACCCCTCTGTGCACACCTGTGTAGGAAGATGAGTGAGTGTATTTCCATTCAGTTCTACATTTTTTTAACCCCCATGTGAAACTCAAGGAATACCAAGAATAAATAACATGTTGATTCTTCTCTTTTTTTTTTTTTTTGGTCCTTGGAACCCATGATATAGAGAGAATTACAGACCCATAAGCTACTAACAATGAAGAACAGACTTAATTCTGACAATCCATCCTTAAAACGTTTAGCCCGGCGTCCCGACCACCCCCAGCCTCCTCTCCCACTTGCCACCACACACGGCCTTCCAGCCACCACGGAACCCAATGCTTTGGAACCGCCACCCTCTGTCCTGCCTTCTGGCCTGCGCACACACTCAGAGGTTCATCGGGACCACACTAGATGTCTTCTACAATCGTCACCTCCTCTGCGCAGCCTTTCTTGATGCCCTCAGCCGGTCCTGCTGCCCTCAGAACAGTCTGCCTGCTCTGAGCCACGCAGTGTTGTAACCACGAGGCCACATGTTTGCTCCTGGACTAGACCGAGAGCTCCCCTAGGGCTGAAACAGAGCCATACGCATCTCTACAGCACCAGCCCCTGGCACCGTGCCTACCACATAGTAGGCCCACAATGAGGGATGGCCGAGTGGCCCAGGGCTGAGCTTTGGTGTCATAAAATGCTGCTTGACCACAAAGGAAGGAGTAACAAACATGGCCCTCAGGACCCAGACTGTACGGGGGCCCCGGGGCAGGTGGAACGGCGGGGGTGAGGTTTGCTGGTCACTGCTGCTGCTCTCAGCGCCAGACTTCAGATCTCTGTCTTCCAAGTGTAAGAAAGAACGTGAACTTGCACCAACTGTCCAGTGAACGCGGACACATGAGCAGACTATCTAGAGAGTCCAGCCTGGTGGGCGCCTCCTTCTAGTCCTCACAAACGGACTCCACTGCAACGTTCATCTCAACAGTCTAGAAGCGACCTCGGGTGAATCTAACTTCACGTTGCACACGAGGACACCAACACCAGGTGGAAGATCAGCGGGGGAGCTCATCGCCCGTTTGAGGAAAATGGCTTATTTGTTCTAAGTTCTGGGCATCGCTACACTTTAGCAATTGTGTGTGTGTGTGTGTGTGTGTGTGTGTGTGTCTCAGGAGTGGGGTCACGGATGGGAGGAGGCTTGGTGAAGTGTCCAGACTGCCAGGAAGCCCCTCCCCTTGATTCTGGCAGGGACGTAGATGACTGGCCACCTCCCACCCTCCACGCCCCAGCCAGGGCTGCAACAGAAGAACTCTGCAAGGCGCAGGCTTCGCTCGCGCCGGCCACTCTTCCCCTGGCTTTGGCTTGTTACCGGCGCACCCAGGGAAAGCTGACATTTATTTAATCCTCATAGAGGTATTGACTGTGTACTCACGGAAACGCTGTATGCTTACGGAAGACATTTGTTTCCAAGCAGCTTATGCTAAATTGCAGTGATATAAAGGAAACACTTATCTAATATTGACATTTACTGACTTCTAGAAGTATCCAGCCTGAATACTCATTTTTACCTTTGGGAAAGGAGGAAAAGGGGGAAAAGAGCATAATGCTTGACTCCTAGCTCTTTCAGTGGGTGAGAAGGAGAAAGTTAATGAAAAGTTCACGGTAAACGTGCAGGTGGAGACCCCTATGCAGTGACAACGGGATGGGTTCGGCTCACGCCTCGAGCTCAGCAGAAAGCAGGACGCAGCATTTTCTGTGTGAACACGACCAAAGTATCCCAAGGATCTACAGGTATCTGTATTCTTATCTGACGGGCTCTCCTAACTGGATGAGTCTGGCTTTCCACTGGAGAAAAGAAAATGACCCAGGAGCAGTCCTGTCCCTGTGCACTGGACGCTGCCTCATGCTCCTAACTGGAAATGAAATCCCACTCTGTTCGGGACACTGGGTGACACTATCACAACCTGGGCCCAGGATGCTGGCAGGCTTTGCTCCTGGTCCCCTTGTGGGGAGCAGTGATGTGATGTGAAACCCACAGGCACGGACATCCCAGGGCAGCAGCTCCAGCCAGACCCTGCACCATGACCGCTGGGGTGTCCACTTGAGGGAAGACTGGGGCCCCCATCACTGTGCTGTGAGAACCACCATTAAATGAGGATTGGCGCAGGGGTGAGAGTCCAAGTGTGGAGTCCAGCCCGTTCCTGGCCTTACTGCCCCCTCCACTGCTGAATTAAAACGTCCTTGTTCCCAGGCACAGGAGAAGGGAATTCGGTGCCCTGCCTTTCCTGCAGTGACCCTGGTTCAAAAGGCTTGGGCTGATCTTTCACCCAAAAGTCACCTGAACATCTTGCAGGGATAAGGACTATAGCTGAGACGTGATGCCTAAGCCCCTGTGACCCCCTCCCCACCCCCGTGTACACTGAGACCCCAAAATGAATGTTCTTGGCCTTGCTCCCCAATCCTCCACCACAGGCAATTTTCTTTCCCTTGTTCATGTTTCCAAAACAGTTTATCTTTTTATCTCCTTGGAAGAAAAGTACTCTGCAAATCAAAGGAATCATTAGTACTGTTATTATTTTGCTATTGAAATCTCTCAAATTCGTTCGGGATTATTCATGCCCTTTTTTGGGTCTGCAATATAATGCCGCCTAAGTCACCCCACTGGGCTGAACAAAAAAGAAAAATTGCATCTTCAGGCCTAACGCCCTGCTCCCCCCGCTCTCCTGCTGGCCCTGGCTCCTACCAGCTCCGGCGCGCCAGGCAGACCTGCTCCTTGGGACCATGCCTAGCTCCTTGCTGCCATGTTCCAAGCGAGCTCTGCCTTTGCGTCCCGGAGGGAGGCTCCCGTGGGATCCTCCAAGTGCAGTGTGAGGGCCCAGACCCCACCCGCTTCCTCTCCGCCTGGGGAGTTTCTCCTCCCTGCTCAGTAGGTCTGGTTGGCAACTGAGAACTCCCTGCCAGGCGGCAGACACAGTAACTGCCCCCCTAGACCCTATAGACCGGCCCCAGTTCCCCTCACCCAGCAGGTTTGTGAAAGAAGTGGTCCCATGCCCTTGGCAGCCATGCACTGACCTTCCAGGACAAAAGAAGCAATTCTTCCTCCCCTAGACAAGGCGTCAGACCACTTGGGGTGCCCATGGGGAAGCATCACACTAAACGACTTGCCCCGTCTTTTGTTCTGTGACATTTCTGGGAAAGGATAAATGTTTCCAAAGTTGCTGTTCATTCCCAGTTTCCTTTCCTAATGCCTTCTGGGCCTGTACCCCCTAGGGTCCCCTGCATTCCTGTGGCTGCCCGCCTCTGATGGGCTCTTGCTGCTTCTGACGCCCTCCCCCTCCCTCCTTGCCCCCCACCTCCCTGCTGCCAAGGGCACTTCTTGGAAGTTGAAGGCTCTGGTCTTGGTCCTCCCTCTTCATGCTTCCTGTCACCCCCAGGGCTCCCCTCACCTGACCACCTCTCCTTATTCACACTCTATTTTACCCGCAGCCCACTCGATGCTTCTCTGTTCCCTTGGACATTCATGCCACCATGACCCTCTGCCCCTTCAATGGCCAGCTGACAGCCTATCTTGGTGATCCTGCCAGCAAGTCAGGAGAGCAAGTGGCTTAGATTCTTCCCAAGGGGGAAATGAGACCCCGGGCGAGTCCTCCACTCAGGGATGCCACGGACAGGGCAATGCAAGCTTTCACCTTCACCCCCACAAGTTCAGAGCAGCGTGGCGCACACGGACACCCAACGAGAGAGCTGAACTCACTGAATTAGAACTTCAGACCCACAAAGTTACTAGGCAGGACAGGACACTCTGGGAGTGCTAGAGGCAAAGGTCAGCAAGCAGGGAAGAGGACACCTTTCCTAGGAGCGGCTGCAGTGGGAGGCGGCGAGTTTGTATCAGCGCACATCCCCCCCAACTGTCCGCAACCCCGAGATCTGATGGCCAGCAAGGCATCATCGTCTTGCTAGAGCACCATCCTTCCAAAGCTACTTAAGACATGGATGTGCGGGCTGGCTGGGCTGGTCTGGAAGACGAAGGAGGGCAGAAGAGGAAATCATTGTGGGCAAACCGAAATGATAAAGGGAAAAAAGTATAGCAAGTTCTAAGTGTATGGATGACAAGAGAATCGATTCCTTTTCACCCAGGGGCAGAACAGGCCTCTTCTCTGCAGGAGGCAAATGGTGCTGTGACATTATCCCTCTCTGTACAGAGCACGCGGTCCTGACAGCTGAGGAAGAGGCATCCCCAGCGAGAAAGAAACCCACCAACAGCACATACGGGCAGCGCTCCACGTTCTCATGGGGAGCCGGGCCCAGGGACACCGGCCAGGGCGGACACGCAGGGCTGGCATGTGGCCTCTCTACTGCCACCTTAAGAATGATAAATAAACATTTCATCACAATCTACATGCAAGGCCCAAACTTTAATTGAAAAGATACAGCATATCACTGACATGAATTATATCTTAATTTCACTCTCTAAAGGGTCATGAAAAAAAGGAAAAGTGAATAAATGTTCAACAAATTAGAAGAGAAAGGATGATTGAAATGACTTTAAGAGTTTATCTAGGTGTTTTAAAGCCTTCAGAGCGCCCTAGGGAGTACCCTCTCTTTATGGAAACTAAGATAACCTGGATCTGAAGCAGGAGGACTGTTCCCAGAAACTCCAAAATGACATGACAGGTGTCAGTCAGTAGATGGATGTGTCACTAGAGGGCCAGAGAAAGCCCTAAAAAGAACCCTGGATATTTGTTTTCTCTGAGTGGTGGACCATCCCAGAATCTCCACACATTTCCTTGGACAGCATCCCAGGAGGAAGCGCACGCAGGAGGTGGGATCAGACGGGTGGCTGTCCGGGGTTGCCAGGTGGGGTGCAACCACAGTCAGGGGCAAGACAGCTGGTGCCTGTGGGCTAGTCCTCTCATGACTTGCTCAAAGTAGATACACTCTATCCCATAACTTGATAAATGGCACCAGGTAGGGGCTGGCACAGTGTATGAACATACATGAGCATCTATGTGCAGAGGGTCAAGTAGAATCCTCTGGGGAATTCACAATACTCAAAACAACACCCACATTCAAATAAATGTCCAGGGATCAAGTCAAAAGATATTCCCAGTGAAGTCTGGTAAGCATTGTCCCACCTGACCGTTAATTCCTGTAGTCAGACACTGTCTATTCAAGGAGCCTACCCTGCCCAGTGATGGAGGGGATTCTGACTGGCTCTGTCCACCTTGGTCTCCTTGTCTTTCTTTAGACCTGTTTTGGAGTCCTGTGGACTATGCATTTACCATTCGGTAGGGTGGGCAGAGCTGGCCAAGCTCAGAACACTCAGGAATAACAAGGAACTATGAACCCCCATGATGTTGTGGTTTCTTCCTAGTGCTTTCAGGGCTAAGGGGAGAAGAAACAGAGCATTTAACCTCCATAGGTAAATATTTAAAAATTTATACGAGGCAGTCAAGAAACAGCTCTGGACTGAGAAAGGAAGAAGCAAAGTAGAAGATGCAGGCTGTGATGGTTCTGACAGCCAGAGAGGCACTTAGATACCTCTAGCTTCTCCTGTCCATCTAGAGACGAGTCGCAGCTCAGACTTCTAAGACTGCAGATGACTGATTACAACATGCACTGGTCTGGTGAACATGGGTGTAGGGGGGATGGTTGGATCCTCTCTTCAGAGGTTCTACAGGTAACCTCCTGAGTGAGTGAATTGGAAAGAGGCAAAGCGGAATGCAGGTGAGCTTGTGTGTTGGTGTAGGTGTGTACCCATGAGCCAGCACGTACACATCCAAGAAAGAAGGCAGTCTCACCAAATGGTCATGGAACCCAAATGTTTCTATACTCGTGTTCCAAGATAGTTCTTATTCATTCAGCCTGAAAGCTCTGGGGAAGGCAATTTATCTTCCTGCTGCTGTAGGGAGTCCTGGTGAGAGGCACAGAACCACTGGAATACATGAGAGTGTGTGTGTACATTATAATTATACACAAGCAGGGGTACATATGTACTCGAGTGGGGAGGGCCCTCCAGGTTTAATCAGGATGGTCACAAGCCAAGTTGGACAAGGGGAAAATCTGCAGTGACCACAAGGACCAGGGGAAGAGCTGGGGAAGGAGGCGTGGGTTTCTGCTTTCATTTGGCTTCTCCCTGACAGGGGAGGAGAGGGAGCTATGCCGTGTGCTTACACAGCCAGCCACCCATGGCCGTGCTCTGCTTTCTCGAAAACTTTTACCCTTCATTTAATCAACAGATGGACGTGCTCTGTTGTGGATTTTTCTGAGCGAGTCCTGTTTCTCTCTGAGCTGTGCTGGCTGGCACCAATGCTGCCTCAGATGGCAGAGACAGCCACAGCATTCCAAGAGAGGGGGAAGGAACCGGCTGACTTAGCCCTCAAACTCAATTCCACAGGTGACTCCGGACGCTGCCGGCTAAGCCGGCCGGCACTCACCATCCCTTTCCCAAACTGCCCTCCCCGCCCTCCACCGGTCCCAGCCCCAGGGCTCCCAGTGGCAGGGAGCCCCAGGTGGCAAAGTTCTCTCCCAGTGTCCACCAGCTTCTCTGCCCCTGCTAGGCTGCAGAAAGGCAGCAATCAGCACCAGGGGCGGAACTGCATTTATACCCTGAAATCGAGTGCCGTGAAGGACTCGGAATTCAGCCTTATTCAGAGAACTCCATTACGTACAAGGAAACTCTTTAGAAGCTTTTCCCCAACCACTGCGAATCACCTCCACGGTCCATTCGGTCATCGAAGCCCCCTCCCTCTGCACACATTCCCTTCCGAATACGCCCGTGCAAGCCAGACCTTATTAGAGCTGAAAAATCTACCTAAACAAAGCTCTCCTTCTCCAGCCTCTCCTTCCCCAACCTGCGTCTGAAGGAGAGGTGGCGCCCAGAAGTTCAGAGCGGCACATCCACCGAGATACTCCTAATTAACATACCGGGAGCATAAAGAACTCATTTGCATTGGAGAGTTTGAGCTGGATGTTGACAAGTGAAGGGAGAAAGTCACCCTCCCCTCCCGCAGCCCTTCCTTCCAAGGGAAAACAAACAGTGTCATTTTGTTGCCTTTTCAAAGGCAAAGAGGCAGGGCCAGTGCAGCTCGGCCGGGCACCGGGAGACACGCATCCATCAGTCCGAGTTTGCGAAGCCTGCCCGCACGCCTGCCCGCCGCCTCCCGCGCCCTGACAACCCCGCCGACTTTCTTTGCAACTCCAGCGGCGCACGGGTCCTACCTTGACTGAAAAGGAAGAAGCAGACGAAGAGCAGGTCGAGCTGGAAAGGTCTCATTCCTCCGCGCGGAGAGGGGAAGCCGGCGGGGCAACTTGGGTTCGCGGCGAGTTTCTCCCGCCCGGCGGCTCGCGCTGCTCAGCCTCCGCCGCGGTCCTCCCGGCTCCGCGCCGACCATCGGTCTGTCCGTCGGTCCCTCCGGGTGGCCTCGGGCTCCGTGCCTCGCGGGATCGGCAGCCAGCCGAGGCAATTTGCCTGTCTCTAGCCGCCTCGGGAAGCCGGGATCGTCAGCGACGTCCCCTCTCGGAGCAGATCCATCCTCTGGCGCTCGGCATCCCAGGCACACGGCTTCCTCCAGCGGCTCCTCCCACAGCCAGCGCGCGAGCGAGCCAGGGAGCGAGTGACGAGTGACAGAAGGGCTCCTTTCACTGAAGCTGGGGCGGGGGGAGAGGGAGGGGAAACAGGTCATAATTAAAGAGGAAACACTCGGAAAAAGGAGATCTAGGCAAAACGGAGGGAGTCGGGGGAGGCTCTGTTCTTTCCTTCCTTCTTTTTATAACCCCCTACACAGGGGGAAATTCAGCTTTGGTCACCATTATGGACCAAAAGGCATCTTGAACAGGGAGCGGAGCTGTGACTTTATGTCCACAGGACATAATGTTGTTTAAGGGGTGAACTTAAGGATGGCTCTCTGCACGAGCCCACATCAAGATAAGCGTGCCTTGCCTTTGTACCGGGGACTGGAAACTAGGCTGAGCGGGGAAAAGGGGCCAGCGAGGGGGTGCATCTTTCCTCGGGAAGGACTTGGCCGGGGTGTGCAGCAGGAGTCTCTGAGTTGGGGAAGAGATAAACATGCTTTGCATTTCTGAGACTTTCCTAGGTGGGGGCGGGCTAGGTAATAAAACCAGAACGTTTGGACCTTGGCTTTGCTTCGCGATACTCCTGGAAAACAAAATGAAGGAACTAGAGGGAAAACAGGCAGATTTGTGACACATGCCCACTTATTATTATTATCCTGGTTTGTGCATTTCCTACCAAGGATAGGGGAACAGACTGTCTTTGCATTTGGAGCCTCTCCATCACCCTGAGCGTGCCTTTTCTCCAAGAGGTGCTGTGAATCCTATTGCAAAGGAGAGGCCAAGGTCATAGGCAACCGCCTCCTAAGAACCTTTTACCTGTCGTGAAACCCACACTCAAATCAAACTCTATTTCATCCAGAATATCAAAGGGAGTTTATCTAGAGCTATTTACTTGATAGACATGTAGATATGCCTGGTATAAGCAGGGCATTGGGGGAAATAAAATCATAGGCACACAGACCATGCCTTCAGGAGCTCATAATTTAGTGTGGGAGCGGAGTATGCACGCAGGATACAAATTATAAGGATCATTACAAAACAACGTATAAAAATATACAGAAGGGGAGGTCATGAGTAAGAAGAGGGAAATGAAAGATTCTCTCTTGATTTGTGCCCTGCGATTATAAAATCAATCATTACTTTCATCAGTCATTGGACCTTGGGGAGATCTGTTGGGAAACCCTTAGCTTTTCTTCCATCACTATTGCATATTTGGGGGACTTTGCTGATTGCATTGCACATTCCAAATCCAAGTTTCCGTGTGGATCTTAACTTTTAAAAACGCACCCCTTGGTATTTATGAGCAAGGGGCACGTGTGAGAGTGTCTGCTGGTAGGAGCTGACGTCTGGTAGTGACATGTTGACATCAAAGATCTACAAGTTAATAGGTGTCTACTTTGTTGACTTTTCTGTTCTTAATAGTTTATTTAACTGCATCCCTTCGAGGCTGTTAAATATATCAAAGGAAATTTGTAAGCAAGCTTTGGGGGGGAAAAAGAAACGCTGAGCCACAGAAACTAAAGGAACCCAAAAGAAGCACCCCATCATCTAAATTAGCAAAAACAAGGTACAGAAGCAAAGTGTCAGAACTGCCTTAGTCCAAGAACTTGCTATAACAGACAACACAATGAAACAGAAGAGGCAAACAAGAAACACATGCGAAAGATGAATAATCATTCTAAATAACGTATGCCAAATAACATACCAAGAGTGGAAATATGGCATGTGTAGTGCTGTAACTTTGGTAGGAAGTTTCCATTGAATCTATAGGGGCGGGAAGAAGTTTAAGGTCTGGGTACCATTCCTAAGACCAACCTTGCAGTGGATAAGACTAATAATATTAGAATGTAAGCTGTACCTCACACAGCAACATTTGATGTTGCAACTGACATTTATCATTTAAGCTGTTGTTTAATTTTGATTGCTAATTCCTAAGTGGCCTGGGGCCCAGACTTACTTAATTCAGTCCCTGAGGAAAACATTACAAAACCAGGGTCGAGGCCCAGGGTCATGATGCCCGGGTCACGACCTGTGAAATGCACTGAAAGCAGGCCCACATACAAGCACGTGCAAACCACACACGCTCACTCCTGGACAGGAGAAGGGGTGGGGGAGTGCGAGGTTTGCAGTACCTGGTTTTGCTCTCCCCCTGGTCCCTGCGATTGGCCTCCTGACCCCCAACCTGGCTCAGATCCCCCCAGCCAGCTGGACCTGTTCCCCTCTCCACCCCCTCGGCCCCCCTCCTCGCAGCCTCCGGTCTCGGGCAGAAAGGAAAAAAGCTCGGATTAAGTGGTGAGCTGTCTGCCTCTAAAAGGACCAAGAGGCGTTTCAACCCTGAGTGCCGGAAAAACCACGGCAGTCTTCGGCAGCCACCACGTGGGGCAGCGAGAACACAGCGGTACCTGCAGGACCCATAGCCGGCCGGGCTCTGGCGCCAGAACCGACGGCGGCCCCGCCATCTCCGCCCAGGCTGGTCTTTGGCCTCACCTCCTCCGGGGGCTCGGTTAACCTCCTGGCGCTGCGAGGTGCCGGCGTGCAGTTCTCTGGCGAGGTGGGAGGGGAGGAGGGAGGCGGCGAGGAGCTGACGGCTCCACCTGATGGAGATGAGCTGGAGTCTCAGACCTGGAGCGCCGCGCGAGGGGAGGGGCCGAGGACGCCGGCCGCCCCAGGTGGGAAACCTGGGCGTCCCTGGGCGTCCGGAGCGCGCTGCCCGGGGGTCCGGGGCTGTGGGCTCGGTCTGAGGAGCTGGCGGCCCTGAAGAGACAGCCGAAACCCAGTCACTTGGGAAGCTGCCCGAATTCTTCTGTGCACATCCAGGCTCCGGGTCTCCGTGACGCCCACCGTGCAAGCCGGGGCCCCTCACCAGCAGGTGGCATCCTCTCTAGCGTTTCTTCACCTGGCGTGCAGCCCGGGAGGCCTTCTTCAACAGTCCTCAGCTCCCCGCTCCCCGACCCCCCACCCTGAGGCCTTCTGGGCCAAGTGCCGTGTCCCTTGAACCACCTCACGCCTGCGGGGCGGGCGGAGCGGGATCTCCCAGAGCTGCGCGGGGGCGGAGCCCCAGGGAATGAGGGCTTGCCCCAGAGACCGCTGCTCGCTGGCCAAGAAGTTCCAGAGGGGCAAGTCTACCCTGCGCATCTTCCACGCTCTGCTCTCCCGGCAGCAAGCGTGCCCGGGCGGTTTTCTGAGGTCTGGGACAAAGAGAGTGAGGCAGGAGATTCTGGGTCCAGGTGCAGGTGGGGTGGGGGGGAGGGGCACTGCTCTTCAGCCTGAACCAGCAGGAGGTCAGACCCTGACTCATCACTGCTTTCTAGTGACTTTCCTCCTGGCTGTTAGTTCAGTGTCTGTAATATTTATTACTCCCTCAGTTTGTGCAAAGGCCTGTTTTGGGTACTGAATAAAGACGTGTGGAATGAATATATGAATTGTTGTTCTTGGAAAGTTTGTCCTCTAGCTGGGGAGATGTGTTCACAGGTGCATGCAGGGGAAAAAAATGATGGAACATCTCACTGGCTTTTTAATAAGACAGACAACTGCCCTGGAGGTCATCAGTCAGGTGGAATCCTTTCTAGACTGGTCTTTCTAGGCTCATTTGCTTGTAGTCTTACAGGAAGCTGCTGGGCTGAGAAGCAGCACAACCTTTGGGCCAGAGTTTTGACTGCCCCCACCCCCACCCCGTCTACAGCTGTGTTCACCAGGTAGCCTTGCCACGAATGGGAGAGAAAGGCTGTTTTATGAGGCAGGCTGTCATCATGAGCAGAATTTCCTGTTTAATGCCTCTTTGCAATATTGGTTGCACAGATACATTATAAACCACATTTCCTTTTGTTTTTCATATATCCTGCCAGTGCTGGTTTAAGCTTCCTTGTCCAGGGATTTAAACACATTTTGAACCGGCCCCTCCTGGGAGTTTGGGGTAACCTGACTCTTCCATCCTGGATAAGTTAATAAGGGCGTGAAGCTACATATACTTCCGGAGAACAAATGGGCTTCCGAGGGTCTCCCTGGTGGCAGCCTGTCTGACCTGGGCAGTCATAATCTTCTAGCCTATTTCTTTTTCACTCATCTGAAACAAATTCCTTCTTCACATCTATGTAGGTGGATTACAAGACCTTAACCCCTGTTTACTGTGGTCAGTCTCTCCACAGCCATGCAGTAAGGCCCCAAGAACCAGAAATGCAGCTTTCAGAAGCATCCCTCGAAGGGCAGGCAAGTCTGCACCACTAATTCACTAAAGGCCAGGCCCGAGTGAGAGGTCATGGTGAGCCTTCTGGCCTGGGCACTGCTACCTTTCGTAGCCACTCAATAAACCTGGGTATATTCTTCTTCAGGCAGTGGCTCTCTGGGATCCTTCCCAATCCTAACATCTTATTATCTGTTTTCCAGAAGCCACACCTCTCAGCCTGGAGAGATTTGGAAGTGCTTCCCCAGTGACTTAATGACTTCAGCATCAGGGCAGATACCCACCCACAAGAACATTAGCAGTGGCCCTGGCATCTGCATGGACCCCTGTACTGCAAGTGCTTGAGGCCTGGCAGCTTGACGGATTCAGGCAGGCCGGAGAACGCTGTAGGTATCCCTGACACGCATTCATCACGGAGCGGAGTACACCCACTTCCACGGTGGCGCGGAGGAAAGCCCCGCCCACCTTATACAGCAAAGCAAGCAAAGCCATGTAGCCAACCGCGTGGGCTATCCACTGCGCTTGCGCAGCGCCAGCCATTCCGCAACAACACACGGGTACTGCGCAGGCGGGATAACACTGCTGAGTCACTGGGCCCGGAGGCAATGAGAGGGAGTGTGACCGACTCCGTTCTCCCTGCGACCCCGCTGCGCTGGTTGGTTATGACTGTTCCCCAGACTGTTTCACGTTCATCTTACTCTGAGTGCCCTCGGTCTTTCCCCAACGTGTTCAACTTGTGATTTCTCTTCTTTCCTTATTTCCCCCAGACCTATGCCTCAAGTCCGGCCTGGATTCTGGGTTCCAGAACAGCTTTTCTTCAACATACATTCGATCATTGTGCTGGGTGCAAGCCTTGTAGTAAAGGAAGGAAATGCTGAGATCAGAGTGGCTGATGGTTAAAGGACTCCCTTCAAAGGCAGTAGGACCATGGCGCCTTGATTTTAACTCAATCTTACCATGAATCAGACTCGACTGTAGAATCAATCTGATTGTGTGTCTCCCTCGACTTCCCGGAAGCCCCACGAACGTGGGAGCGGAGCCTCCCCAGGTCACGCAGCGCCCAGCTGGTACCCCAGTAGGCAGTAGGCACTTAGTACATGATGTGGGCTGAACGGCAACGTTTTACCTAGTGCCCCACATCCCGTTTCCTCTCTTCTGAGTCCAATATAACTTATTCTTCCCTCTGTTATTAAATCATTGTCAAACATCTGGCACGTGCCTGCCACTGCTCCGGCTGTATTTTATGGGGATGGGTAATGAATCGAGCCTATATATAGTTTGCAAAATGTGGAACACACTTTAAGATGCACAGCAGTATAGAAATGAAAGATATTTTTATCTCTTCAGCATCATTCTGCACGAGGAGACAATTCTCCGGCAGCACTGTTTAAGAACAATAGACCTGTTTAGCCTTCACACACGCATACATGCAGGGCGCTGGGTATTCAGTGCACATGGGAACAGCATTATCTCCCTCGGCAAAAGCCTGGAGTGTATAATTTACAGGGAAGAAAAGATACGGGAAACGGTATGAAAGGTGGTGGCAGTGCCCCCGGGCCTTGTCTCATCGCCAGCTGAACGCACAGGCCGGGACCTTCATCCATGCCCCAGGGATGGCACCAGAAGCGAGCCTCAGCATGACTCTTCAGTGCTTGGAACACGTCTTGTGTTATTTTGGAACAGGCCATGTGTATATGAATGGGCTGATTATGTGGAAAATATTGAAAGACAAAGTGAAATTCCAATTTATGACTCATTTGTGGTCTTCAAAGTCTTTAAAAAAAATCTTACTGCATTTATTCTTTTTCTCCTTTGTTCTTTTTCATAACCCCCTTCCCCCTCACACACACATACCCTAGGCCTAGGTTAGTAAACCTTTATAGGAGCCCAGGGAGCAGGTGTGTCTCACTTGAAGCCCTTTAAGCATTTTTCCTAGATGACAAACTTTATTTTTTCTTTTCTGTTTATTATATGTACAGTATTTTTTTCTTTAAATTTTTTTTAAATTGGAGTATAGTCAGTTTACAATGTTGTGTTAATTTCTGATGTACATCACAGTGATTCAGTTATACATACAACACACACATACATGTATTCCTTTTCAGATTCTTTTTCATTATAGGCTTTTATAAGATATTATATATAGTTCCCTGTGCTATACAGTAGGACCTTGTTGTTTATCCATTTTATATATAGTAGTAAGCGTCTGCAAATCTTGAACTCCTTATTCATCCCTTTCCACCCACATCCCCCTTGGTTACCATAAATTTGTTCTCTATGTGAGTCTGTTTCTGTTTTGTGAATAAATTCATTTGTGTCATTTTTCTAGATTCTACATATAAGTGATATCATATGATATTTTTCTTTTTCTGGCTTACTTCAGTTAGTATAACCATCTCCAAGTTCATCCATGTTGCTGCAAATGGCATTATTTTATTCTTTTTTATGGCTGAGTAGTATTCCATTCTATAAATAGAACATATCTTCTCTATCCAGTCATCTGTTGGTGGACATTTAGGTTGTTTACATGTCTTGGCTATTGTAAATAGTGTTGCTATGAACATTGGGGTGGACGTATCTTTTCAAATTAGAGTTTCCTTTGGATATATGCCCAGGAGTGGGATTGCTGGATCATAGGACAAGCCTATTTTCAGTTTTTTAAAGGAATCTCCATACTGTTTTCTATAATGACTTTTGCTTCACCTCTTTCTCCTCTGAGTCAAAAATGAACAGTGAAACGAACTTACGGTTACTAGGGGGAAGGGGATGGGGAGGGATAAATGGGGAGTTCAGGATTTGCAGATACTAACAAATATATATAAAATAGATGGACAACAGGTTCATACTGTACAGCACAGGGAACTATATTCAATATCTTGTGGCAGCCTGTGGTGCAAGAGAGTATGAAAACTAATCTGTGTATGTTCATGTATGACAGAAGCATTATGCTGTACACCAGAAATTGACACAGTGTAAACTGACTACACTTTAATTATATATATATATATTTTATATATATACAGGGAGAGGGTATAGTTCAAGTGGTAGAGTGCATGTTTAGCATGTTTGAGGTCCTGTGTTCAATCTCCAGTACCTCCTCTAAAAATAAAATAAAACCTAATTACTTCCCCCCACCAATTTAAAATAAAATGATACAATAATAAATGAATAAAATATGAAACTATACATATATACAAAAAAAGAAGTGCATTCATCTAGTTTGCCTCAGCATTTATGATCCTTTATTCCATGATGATTAACATTATAGTATAATTATTTATTTGCATGTCTTCCTTCCAAACTATACATGAGAACTTCAGGGTCAAGGACCACTTTTTTTAAAGTGTATTTTTGCATATCCCAGAGTCTATTGCTTAATGCTGGGCATCTAGTAATTATTTGCTAAATGTTTTTTTAAACAAAATGAAATTAGACCCAAAGCCCTGCTGTCCTCCTGGTGATCCTTCAGCCTCAAGCTTGAAATTTTCTTTCTCCATCACCTGATACCCAACTAGATGCATAAAATTCCATATCCATCTTCTGGAACAAGGTGCATATGAAAGATGGAAGAAAAAGATTTCTGACTACGCATTTGAAACCCAACCCAAGTCTGAGGCAGATGTGGGAAGTGGTGCTGTCAGTCTGTATAGATCACAGCCTAACTCCAGCTCTTGTATGAAAAGAACAGTGAGAAATCCTGGTTGTTGTGCTTGGTGGCACAGCCTGAAGACAGTTGAGAAGCTAGCATACTTCCCAGTTACATAGTATAGGTTCAGAGGAGATGAGGAGAACCAGTGTTAATATTTCCCAAACTCGGCCCAATGGGAATTGAGCTGGTGGTTCAGTGTTTCCCCTGTAGTCTGTGTCTCTTTTCTGCTGTGTGTCTGAGATTCTGAGCAGAAGTAGAAACTCCTTTTCCTCCACCTTGCTTTGTTGTGCCAGCCCAGTTCAGCCCCACTTGATTTTTTTTTTTTAAATCATCTGAAACGGGGAATAGTATAGTACAAATGACTCACTGTGTGGTTTCTGGGCCAGCAGTGTCAAGCAGAGATGCAAACCCTCAGGCTTCCCCCAGCCCTCCTGAATCAGAACCTCTGGGGCGGGGCCCAGCTCTCGGTGTTTTAACAAGCCTTCCACATAATTCGGATGCACACCATTGTTTGAGAACCACTGCTGTTAGAACCCCCCTGTGCCATCACCCAGCCTCAACCATGATCAACCCATGGCCAAGTCTGTTTCACTTATCCTCCATGCCTCTTCCTTATTTTGAGACAAATTCAGAGATTGTATCCCTCCACCCATAAGTATTTCAGTTTGCGATAAGGGCCTTTAGTGTGGATGAAAAGAATGCTGTATAGTATACACTTGCTAGTTATCTGGGACAGACCAGATAGCTAAGAATGAATTGTCATCTTAGACAATTCATCCTTAGAATACATTCAACAGCCTTAATATGGTAGTTTTCATCCGAAGGGGGATAAAAAAGACAAAAAAAAAAAAAAAACCTGCTCAATTAGATAAGAAAGAGAAAGATTCCTTTTTTTTTTTTTGGATCAAGAATTTATTATTTAGAAAAGAATGAGTTTGGTTATTATAATGAGGAAGAAGAATTAACATCAAAGAAGCCAGCCCTAGTTGTGGCTTTTAACAAAATTCTGCACGACTTCACCTTGGAAGAGGCTGCCTCCTTAGAGGTTATGAAGTTTTGTGCTACATCGTATTCATAGGGTATGTAGTCTGGTTATTTTCCCAGAATTGTAATAGTCACAATTTTTTTCCAGGCTCTGTGGCCCAGATCTTCCTTCTGGTCCCCTTGCACTTGTATGAGAATTGGCCAGAGTTAAGATACAGCCCATGACTAGGATCTGACATCACCTCAGACATAGAAGGGAGTACACCCATGACCTTGTTCTTATCAGCCGAGTGTGCCAGCCCTCCAATGTGAGCAGCCAGTCTCATCAAAGGTTTAGGTCACCGCCCGCTTCCCTCAGGCCCTGTGAGACCCCACGAGGCTTTATTAGACTCTGAGACACTCAAGAGAATATTTGCTCCTCTGTTCAGACGTCTGTGGCAAAAACTGACACTTGTGTGGAGCGTGATTTGATAGCAATATCTGTAAAGTGTCAGAAAGGGGAGGGGATCGATACAGTTAATTTACTTGGAATAATTCATCGCCTAACCAGAGTTCTCAGTGAGGGCGGACAAATTCCACACTACACTAACTCACCCACCTGGACGGAGAGGAGGACAGTGAATCCATCTTTGGAATGAGATGTACAACTGAGTTTCTTGCTTTCATTAATGACTCCCTTGGCCCCTTTCTTTCTTGAGACAAGGTGTTCATTCAATCAGCCATTTTTCAAAGTGGGTGATGTGTGCTATTGACTGCGAGCCCCCGTGCTGTTCCACCTGAGCTGATGGTTAGCGCTCTCTGCCCTCGTCTTTGGGGGTGTTGCCTGCTCAGAGACCGTCGGTTTGAAGGTATACTCTATCTCAAGAGAAAAGAGAAGCACAGATATTTTTCTTCAGTGGAGGGTGGTGACGGTAATTTTTCTTCTCTTTCCAGGCTAAGCCAATAGGAAATCTGTTTGTCATGGGACCGGAAGTTACAAAATAAGAAAGAATTGCTTATGGCAAGAATCTCAGCAAGGTGTACTGAAGTCACAGAGTCCTTCTGAGATAAATCTTGAAGAGGTATCTAGATTTAATGGCTTCTCAATGATCTCTCAACCCCCTAACTCATTTATCTGGCGCCACGTGCAAAATGATTTGAAGTAGAGCTAGCCACGCTGTAGCAGTGAGAGCCCGTGAGTTCTGAGTTTGCAAGAGAATCCATCGGAGGGCTCCTCCCTTGGTAAGGTTCAACCATTGCTGGTAAACACTTCATGCTGGCCCCGTGGCATTGCATTGATACAGGACACAAAGGGGACAGAACCAGAGATCCCAGCTGAAGCAGCTAAAGGAGCTTGGGGAGGAAGGATGTAATTATAAGGCACCTTCAAATAATTATGCTATTACCATCTAATTATGAAGTGCCACTTTCTACTTTAACTAACCTGAAACTCAGAGATCACTTAGCAGTGGGCTGTCAAGCAAGCTTGGGCATGCTCCCTAATGGGGAAGAGGAAGTCCACAGTCAAAAACACTGGGCTCTGGAGGGGGCCAGAAAGGTCCCTGGAAAGGTCAGGAGGTACATTTCCATTCTCCTCACTTGTCAAACCATCTCATCTTTCTGTGCCTCATCTGAATTATCTACCAAATGAGGGAAAAAATACATCTTTCCTCCCCTTGAAATTGTCAATAGGCTGGCAAAAAAAATCAAGAGATAAATCTCTGTGGATAGTTTTTATCATCCTTTAAAACAGGAGCAATCTATCAACGTATTTGTTGAATGCTGATTTTTCTTAGGCCATTCTAGGGGGCTGCAGAGGACTTAAGACATAAGTCCTGGCCCTTGAGTACCTTCGATGCAGTTGAAGACACACAGGCAGCCCACCATTTGTTCATTCATTCTGATGTTCATGTGACACACATTTACTGAGCACCTACTCTGTGTCAGACGCTTGATTCAGGAGCTGGCGACACAGAGACAAAAAAGATTTACATTCTAGGGGGAAGGGATAGTTCTAGTAGTAGAGCGCATGCTTAGCACGCACCAGGTCCTGGGTTCAATCCCCAGTCCCTCCTCCAAAAATAAGTAAATAAATAAACCTAATTACCCCCACCCTGCTCAAATGAAAACAAAAACAAAAGTGTTACATTCTGTCCTCAAGGAGCCTGTCATTGTCTCATGAGACATAGGGGACAGCAGTATAAGCTCCTAAGAGAGGTTGACAGTGATTCAGAGACACGGATGCTCTGGGGAGGGGCTGGGTGAGCAGGGGAGTCTCGTCATGGGTTCACAGTGGGAAGGGACAGGGCTCGAGCCCGACAGAGTCCCCGTTAAACCAGAGACCCTGATGCCCAATGCTCCCTTTTTCTCCCCTTGGTGCTCCACCTCCCAGAACACAAGCCATAAAACTCAGTGCGGGAGGCATCACGGTGCTAATCGAGGAGGAGATTAATTCATAATTTTGATTTCCTTTGAACCATTTTTACTTGACTGAGTCAAACTTGCTGTGGAACATGATTCATTACAACCTATTTTAAATCATGATCGGGAAGCAAGATGACACCCCGAAATGACAGAGAATGTGTTTCAGGGGAAGGAATCTCAAGTTTTAAAACTTAAAGAAAATTAATCTGGTTCTTCCCTGTAGACCAGAAGGAAAAGAAAAGATCCTGTGAAACTGTGAAAGAAGTCACTATTTGTGATTGAATCCATGTATGACTTATGTAAGCAAAACCCAAAGAAGATGATCTCATTTTATAAAACCAAATACTGCAAAAGCATATAGAGTAAAATGTGAACACTTTCCTTCACCCACCCTCACCCCAAATCTGCTCCCAGGGGTAACAGTTCTAGTCTTTTGTTCCGTGTTCATACACACCAAGGAACAAGCGCTCGGTGCACAGACACAGAAATGGAATCACACATGGTACCTGTTATTCCGCAATTATATCTTCTTTGAATTTAACAATATGTCTCATCGATTTTTCCCAGTGATAGTCTGCTTTAATATGCCTGCAGGAAGCAGAAATTGAGGCATTCATTTCCTTTTGTCTTCTGCTTTCCAAGGCAAGACTTGCTTTTTTTTTCATCCGTATCTGATCCGGGCTTCTGGGGAAGCAGTAATTGCAGTCCTGGGCGGGAAAGAAGGGCAGAAGGGAAAAGGCGAGGGCCCAGGAGCAGGCATGAGCTACGCTGAGTCTCCAGGGTTTTAAATTTGTCTCAAATGCACAGAAAGGAAACAAGGGCCAAAGATGAACCCTTGACAGTTTTAGGCAAACAGTGTTCAGCAGGCCTCGGGGAGGAGCCCGAACCTGAAACTAACCACTAGCAAGTCCACTGACAGTGGTCATTTTCCATGTGCAAAAACGTACGCATGCTTTAGTGGTGTTCTTTTAGGGTACCCCTGCCAGGGAGGGAGGGAGGGAAGGAGAGAGAGGAAGGAAGGAAAGAAGAAAAAAGGAGGGAAGAGGGAGGGAGGGAGGGAGATGAAGACAAAGAAGGAAAGAAAGAGACAGAGAGAAAGACAAAAGTCAGATGCCTCTTCCCTCCACAGGCTTGAGGCTGAGTTCCTCGGAGGCCGGCTCTGGGAGGGTTTGGAAGCTTGCATTCCCTCAGCACATCCTGAGCACACACGCAAAGCAGAGATGTGTTCACTCTGAGTTCCCAGGGTGACCGTCTGACCAGCTCTCTCTTTACATCCAAACCTTTCAGCTCTGGAGAGAGATGAAGTCTTTGGGGAAAAATTCTTTATTTGGTTCTAGACACAATGAATCAGAGACTTTAATATCCATTGGGTCTTTATCCCCGACTCCTCTCCCCATCTCCCCAAATATAAGCCATCGGACCAGACAGGACAAGTGTTCTTTTTGTTATGAGAGAAGGAGATTTCATTCTGGAACATGCAAGCATAGTGCAGTTGTGGAAACAGACACACATCTGGGTCTTTGGTGAAGATCCACTCAGTCCTCGGAGAACAAGGACACTGCCCGGGGCTTCTCTGGAAAGTGTCATAGATGGTACGTTTATGGAGTCGGTTCAGAATTCTGAATACTCCTTACCATGAAGATGTTTAATGCAGCTCATAGAGCAAGGGCCTGGGCAGCCAGGCCAGTCTGGATAAAATAAGGTGCACTCAGATGGGATGTGGAGAGGAAGTTCAGAGACTGCCCAGAGGGATGGGCAGGGTTATGAGAGCCAATAAGAGGTGATGTTGAGGCACTCAGGGGAGAGGAACAGTGGTTAACCCATTACCAGCACCTCAGCCCTGAAGCACAGTGAGGGGAGGCACCAGTGTAGGCAGAGCCTCTGTGAACTGAAGACAAGGGGGTGGGGCCCCCTGGCAGGGGCTGAATCCTGGAGGGACAGGATGCCACCAGTGTCAGAACTGAAGCAGAAAGGAAACAGGAAGAAGTACTCCCACCTCTCTCTCTCCTCCTGCACACTCATCTCTTTTGGGTGACTCCTGATGGCTGAACCCAAATGGAAACAAAGAGGAGAAGGAATCTGGAGATGAAGTCCACAGAGTCAGCCCCTCAGGGCACAGAGCCAAGGGGAGAAGGTCAGAGAGTGAGTCCTGGTGGTGCTGATGGCAGTGAGGGGATACAGAAAATAGCCATCCTTTCAGCCTGATGGAAATTTGGACTGGAAACCAAAACAGGGCAGGGCAGAAAAACTCGGCAGAGTTTCACAAGGCTTAGGTTCAAACCAAAGGGGCAAAGAAACCCTGGTCCTTGTCACCCAGCGTGCTTAGAGCTTGAAGGATGCAGAGCAAACCATCAGCCACCAAGGCTGCAGTCATGATCCCTGGGGTGTCAACACCATCACAGAATCCACAGGCTGGAAGAGAATTCCAGAATTCATCCTTCTGCTTCCAAGGAGAGCAATACTACACGATTCCAGGGGGATGGGATATAACAGCCTTTTTACTGACACAGTTTTATGAGATGTTCCTTTTCATCCATCATTAGCCATGCTTGCAAAATGAAAAAAAAATTCCAATTATAAACACTTTGGCATTTACTAGGGAACATACCAGCGTTTTAAATTTTGTCCTGGATGTGGAGATAAACAAGAGGTGGTCCTTGCTCTTCTGAAGCTTACGTTCTGCTGAATGAGGCCGATCTGTGCATGGCAAATTACGATTCAAAGTGGAATGTGATGAGTCCTTTCCTAGAGATAAATACAATATGTTATAGGAGCACAGAAAAGTTGGAGGTCAGTTTTGACTGCGGGCATTAGGAAAGCTAAGAGATGTTTCATCTGGGTTTTAAAGAAGTGAGGGGCAACGAGCAATGTAAGGTAGACAAGCACCACACGGGCTTGGGAGGCCTGGGGAGCCCTGTGGTGGCTGGGCTTTGGAGCGAGTGGCCAGGCAGAAGAAGTGGGACCAGAAAAGTCAGCTGGGCTGGGACTACTGAGGGTCTGAATGTCGACCCTAAGCTCTCTGGGGCTGAGATGGCCAGTGATCTGTTCAATATTCCTTCTCCTCTTTGTCTTCACTAACAGAATCTCAGGTTTTTTTTAGAGTGGCATTATGTCCATTTAAAACTCTGAACCTCTTCACCTCCCTTGCAGCTAGAGGGTGTCACGTGACCTCTCACCTTCCACCTGTAAGTAGACGTCTACTAGACGAGGTTCCTGGGAAAGCTACTGGACAACTGATAAAAACGGATTCACTCGGTCCATGCTTTTGACCCTTTGCTCCTCTCTCCCTCTTCCTGTCTCCAATGTGCACTTGAGGCCTGGAGGTGGAGCAGGCGTCTTGGGACCACGAAGCAAAGACCCAGGCTTAGGAGGGCAGAAAGGGCGTGAGAAGCCACCTGCATCCAGGATGACTTCCTGGGGCGGCAGCATCTGATTTGAAACACCTACCTCCTGACCTCCTTACGTGAAAAAAGCGAACCCCAGTGTTCAAGCCTCTGTGTCATATTTCTGTTCTATGAAGCTGCGTGTAGTGGTCCAGCATTTGAGTTTACTCTGTGGGATACGTGGAGCCCCAGAAGACTGACACGCGGGAGTGCAGACGTGGTGCTAGGGGACTGTGCTTCTAGTCCTGCGGTAGCCCTGGATGCGATAAGTAATCATATAGACCTGGTATTTGGCCATCTGATCTAACTTTTAGTCCGGCTCTTCCCCTGGCTAGCAAGGTGAGTCAGGGTGATGCCCTTAGCTTTTCTGGGAATGGTGTCCTCATTTGTAAAATACAGGTTTTCTTAGATGCTCTATGAAGGACGATTGAGGTTTCCTGTCTAGAGCAGCATGTTAGGAAGATGGGAGAAGGTGTTGGGGAGCCTGCCTGAAGAGTGAGAGCCCGGAGCAGGAAAGCCAGTTGTGTGGTTGTTGGGGTTGGAGAGAAAGACGGTGGTAAGGACTTGAACCGGGGGTGTCCACCCACAGGAAAAGGAGCTGGTTATATGATCAGTAAGTCTCCCGGGTTAACTGGATGGGGGCTGTGTGCTGTAGAGGGAGACACTGTAGCTGACTCTTCCCAAAGACGACTACATCAAACCCAAAGAATGTGAAAGGACTGAGTATTCCGCAACATTACAAAGATTTTACGTAGATTTTAGAGAACGTGGAACCAGCGTGGCCTCATCTAACACTCTGAGGAAGTCGTCGATGCAGAAGCCAACAATAAAAATAACTTGGATTCATGTCACACTCTCCCCCTCAAGAACCCAAAGCCTGTTTGCACAGTTGTTACGAGTTGATTGTTGCGAGGTCCTTGCACAGCGAGAAAGGGAAGACTGCTGTCTCTCCCCGTTAGTCTGACAGAGAAACTGCAGTCTGCAAAGGTGGGGGTCTGCTGAGAATTGGGGCGTGGCGGGCACTCGAAATTCAGTTGGCCTCACCCCAGGCCTGGACTCCTCAGGGCCAGAGACATGAGAAAAGCCAGGGTCTGGCTACTTCCGCCCCCAACACATTGTGGCTTCAGAATGCAGAGCTAATAAAAGATCTCTCCACCTCTTCTCACTCCTCCTGACACATTCTGCTTCCCTCTGGAGTCAGATCTGGAGGCGCTGAGGTCTTACCCAACGCTGAAAAGTTCTACATGGAAAACAGAAGTGAGGGGTCCTGGACTCAGTTTCCCCCGGCGGGGCGCTGGGGAAGCTCTGTGAGCCTGGAGCTGGGTTTCTTTGCCTCCTCCTCCAGTGTGCTTACCTGCCTCCTCTGCCTGGTCTCAGACTGCGGGGCTCCTTCCCCATTTTTTTAAACCTGCATTTCAATTTGGTCCCACCTCAGACACAAGCCCTTGCACAGATCTCTCCGACAAACAATGGGGACATAACTGGTATATTTTAATCCCAAAATGGCATCCGAAAGCGTTCTGCAATGCCGCCAAGCCAGCACTTTTAGAAGCATCTGACGATATTAATTTCAGTCTATTTCCTGAGGTTTGCAGGAAACCAAAATGTAGAAAGTGCTGTGGCAAAAAATTAAAGCTTCATGGCAAAAAAAAAAAAAGGAAGATTGACAGGAAATGAGGCTTCAATAGGACAGCTTGCGCGAAGCAGGGCCGTCCGCTTTTCTGCATATCAACATATGTGTGGGGGAGAAACAGCTCTGTCTCCTCGCAGCTCTGTCACTGGGAGCGGCCTCGCCTACCTGGCGCTTCCAGGGGTCCGCAAGGACTGGGGTAGACAGACATTGGACACTGTGCACTGGGTCCTTTGGGCTGGGCTGTGAATCACCGCCGGTGGCCAGATTTCCATAAAAACAAAGTTACATCTGATTTTTCATCCAATTAGAAAGAAAATCTAGGGACAATCAGTTTTTCTAAAACCTGAGATTATTTTGTGTTACTTGATTTTCCCATAACTTTTTTTTTTTTTACATTTGACTCTGATGTCTTAAATTCAGAACTTTCTGGAAAGAATTCCTTCTAAATCTCCCATGTGCAATGATACTTGGAAGCAAATTCTGCCCGCAGACTACCAGCTTTTGTTTCCACTGTGCCTTTCTTTGTCTGGTTTTCTCTTTCTTGGCCGGCTTCCTTAGGTGTTTCCTGCAGCCCTGCCTTGCTGGGCTCCTTCCGAGGGTCTCTTTCTGTTTCTCACCAGTAGGTGGACAGAGTCCCGCTCAGCACAGACAGGATTTCTGGCATGTTCACTGGTAGGCCCTGCACAGTCTTAGGAACCTCCAAGAATCACCAAGGGAGCTGTGGGTCAGTCACCCCTGAAGCCTGCGATAGGACAGGGAGGAAAAAACGTTTCTGCTGCCCACCTCCGCTGGGATGCAGTCTTCCAAAGTAAGGCGTAGTCACTCCTACCTGCCCCCACTGTCTGTTGCTGTGAAATCCACAAGGGCAAGAGGACAAAACCGGAGATGCTTCTTGGAGTGCGAGTTTGTGGATTTCGGGGGGGGAAGCTAAGGAGTCCTTGTGAACCAGGGAAGGGGCATTGGGGCCTGCAAGGCATCACCCCTGTCATACAAGTGACATTGAAAAGCAAATGAGTAGTAAGGGAATCTGGAGAGATGCAGATGGTGCCCTGGCTGGGCTCTGTGGAGAGACTGCATGCCCCTGGCTCATCACTGTTTGCTCTGTGTTACAGCCCAAGTGAGACTTTTTTTTTTTTTTTTAATTTTCTTTTTTCAAATTTGTAGGTGCAAGACATGCCCGAACGGCACCATGGATAGTGTTAAACCTCTCACCTTTTGTTGTCACTGGGTCTGGGTGAGATGAGGGAGTGAGAAAGCCTGTGCTGCCTCCCTCCTGGCTGGGAGTTTTAATAGAGCTGGGGGATCAGGCTCAGCCCACTCGGGCGTCTGGGGGTCCTTGATGGAGAATTCTCTCTCAGAAACCCCAGGAACCGGAGGTCTGTTACTATTATGATCCCCACGGTGTGGATGAGAAGAGAGGCTGGGGAGGTTTGACAGTGCTCCCCAGGTCAAGTGGGGGTGCTGGGGGGAGTGGCCCTCGCATCCCTTCCCAACCAAGTGCGTTGTTAACTGCAGGCCACTCTGCTGGCCTTGGCTGTTACTCTGATTCTTAGGCAGGAGATGGGAATGTGTTGCGAGAAATAACAGCAATGGGGACCACTGAGGAGTAACAGGGGCGGAACAAGACTTCCGAAAAGTCAGTAGGATGCCTCCAGGCTTTGTGCCTCTCTCACGTGAGGCCAGATTGTCTCACGGTGGAAACCTGGATCCTGCCATCGCTTTGGAGGGCCTTGATGATGCCCGACACTTGGGGCAAGGCCGCAGAAGTGTCCGCATGGCGAAGGAGGGTGGGCGAGGGACTTCACAATGGAGCGGAGATCTGGAGGGCGAGCTTGCCTCTGAGAACTCCGAACCGTTATGATTCTGGTGAGTTACATGGTGTCCACCATCCCCTGGCTCCTGTCTCACTCACCTCCCTGCTCCAGCTCTGGGACACTTAGTCCTGGCTTGATGGTTATTGGCACAGATGTTAAAGGCCATTAGGTGGGGAAATGGAAAGCTTTTTTTCTGAGCAAAAATGTGTGTGGCTTTGGCCTATTGATCTGGGCACAATAATTTGTTCTCATCATTTGAATGTCTGTTGTTGTCAGGCACACAAAAGCATTTGCTAAATCACAAACTCAGTGAATACAGCTTGGGAGTGTGTGAGAAGCAGGGTGAGCCAGAGAGACAGGTTGGTGGTTGAAAGTTCAGACTCAGGGTTTGGAGAAGTAGCTTTCAAGATTCCAAACACTGTAGGGAAAAGCTGGTATTTTCAAACCTGTTTTCTCAGAGCAGATTTGGACCAGTCTGTCTTCTGCTTTGACAAATATTTCAGAGTCATGGCTTTCATAAATCTGTGGTATTTCTCTCTTATCAACAAGCTGAGGGCATCCTGCTTATTTGAACTAATAGCTCTTAGTTTCAGATGCACTGGGAACTTGAATTGATTAACTTTCCCTGGGACATCCTCATAAGAGATGGGACCAGCGATGGCTGATCTCACAGTCTGGCTGGTAATTGAATTGTCTTGCTCTCTGGTCCCCTTCTGTGCACTACTCTTATTTTGGGACCCAGGGAAAATCATTTTAAAAGCGGAAACCTTTTGAAGTAACAAGTGGCTGCCTTTTTTCTCTTCTCATTTCAGGCGTGCTGAATTTTAGTTCAGTGCGGTTGCAGGGGGACCTCTCCATCATAAATCTGGAAACCCTCTATTGCCGAGGATTATTTCTCAGATTTCCTGAAAGCGAAAGAAAGATGGGAAAGGTAAAAACCTGATGCTTTCCGGATGCTTGACCTTTAAAGCATGTGCGGGTGCTACACTTTCTGTAGGAGTGTTTCCTGCAGATTCTTTTCCTTCCTGACTTCATAGGCCTCCTGCTTTGTGCCGTTCTCTGACACCCACACCCAGTCCCCAGTTTGGAATTCCGATGTGAGCTTCAAGCTCCTATTCTTTTCCTTTTTGGTCATCAGAGGGTAGGGAGATACAAGGCACCGTCTTGTGCTGAGTCTGGGACCTATGAGCACACAACGGAGGAGGGGAAGCAGCTGCTGAAACAGTCACTCGTGACGGAGGAGAACACGTGGTCCAGACCTGCACGGCCTGATGCAGTAGCCACTACCCTCGTGGGACTCTTTAACTTGACATTAATTAAGTAAAATTAAAAATACAATTCTTCCATCATTTCACTCCTATGCAAGTGCCCAGTAGCCACATGTAGGTCCAGCAGTGGCTACTGTGTTAGACGCTGTAGACTCGATAGACTGTTTCTAACATCACAGGAAGTTCCGTTGGACAGTATTGGTCTAGTCTCTTTGCCCAGTCAGTTTTGTGTGGGAAAAAGACGAATGCTAGTCACAGAAATAGTCAAGCCTTGGTTTGATAACAATAATACTTTTGAACAGAGCAAGCCAGAGATAATGCTACAAAATTAACGGTGTTCCCACCTAGGTCTCCAAGCTCTGATGAAAAATTAAGAAACTTAGATCTGTTTGGAAATAAATGTGTGAACACCAATGGACCATGGCTCCTGTGGACTGAATTGTGTCTCCCTAAAATTCTTATGTTGAAGCTCTAATCCCCAGTGTGACTACATCTGGAGTTTTGAGGAGGTGATAAAGGTTAGAAGGGGTTATAAGGGTGGAGCCCTCATCTGGTAGGACTGGTTCCCTTATGAGAAGAGGATGAGACACCAGACTCACTCTCCACCGCATGAGGAAACAACAAGAGGGGGACTGTCTGCAAACCAGTATGGAAGTGCTTACTAGGAACCAATGCAGCCGGCACCTGATCTTGAACTTCCAGCTTCCAGAACTGTGGGAAAATAAATTTCTATTGTTTAAACCACCCAGCCTCTGGTCTTTATCTACACTAACCCAAGCGGTCTAAACAATAGCCTTACGTTTGAATTTCTGCTGCATCTTGTCCTGCTGCAAGAACAGCATTTGCACAGCATTTTCAAAGGTGGTTTCATGTATCTTATTTGCTTTGCACAAAAGCTCTGGAGGCTGGTATTAATATTATGATTGCACAGATGAAGAAAAAGAGGCCTGAGAATTCCTAGATAATCAAGGTCAAGGTGCGTGTAGAAACGAGGGCTTCTGAGTTCCAGCCCCCCCACCACATTGCTCTCCAGATCTGTTGTGACTGTGCCCGGGCAACTCGGAACACGAGGGCTTATTCTTGACTGCTCTCACATCCACGTCTGCCCATTAGAAATAACTGAGAGCTCTGGAATGTGGAAGTCAATATTGCATAGTCAACAAGGGATTCGTTTCCACAATATTGAAAATATTTTTCTGCAAACATGTTAAAAAAAAAAACGAGAGAAATTGGCAAAGGACATGAACAAGAAATCTACAGAAGAGGAAATTCAAATAGCCAATAAAATTTTAAGATGTGCAAACTTGTTGGTAGAAAAGAAAATATGTTAAAATAGAGAAGTAATTAAAGAATTAATTTATTCCTTTATAAGCACGCACTTACACAGTTAGTCATGGAGGGAAACAGGCCTCCTGGTAAAACGGTCACCCAAAATGCAGAGGGTCTCAGACTAGCGGTCAAGGACTAACTTCTAAAGGGAAGGTCAATTTTACACCCATCTGATTAGGAAAAATATTTTAAAGTCTCATAACATCAAGCACTGAAGAGGAGACAAGAATTGTTATAAACTTGAGATTAGAGTAAAATTAGTGCAGCCTCTTTGGAGAGGAATTTGTCAATATCTAGTAAAGCTGAAGATAATACATGCCTTGTGATCCAGGAATTGACTTCTAAATGCATATCCTCGAGAAAATCTTGCACATGTTCACAAGCAGGTATGATCAATGATACTCACTGCAGACTTACTACTTATCGCAAAAAATCAGAAACAAGCTAAATGTCTATCAATAATGTAATGGATAAAGTGTAGTCCATTCATACAATGAAATGTTTTCATTTTCTACTAATTAAAATAAAATGAACTAGATGTAAATGTATCAACATACATAATCTCAAAAATGTGCTACTGAGTGAAAAGAGCAAGTTACAAAAATATATGTGCAGATGATTTATAGAAAATTCACAAACACATTAATATTGTGTGTTATATGTGAATAGCTAAGTAGTAAAAATATAAACGGGACAGACAAAATCCAACTTCAAGGTGGTGATTATCTTTGAAGAGGGAGAAATATGGTTTGGAGGGGGTTCAATTACATCTGTAAATTTTTCCATTAAAAAATTTTTTCTAAAGCAGATAAGGAATTTTTTAAAATGAAGTACAGTCAGTTACACTGTGAATTTCTGGTGTACAGCACAATGTCCCAGTCATGCATATACATACATATATTCGTTTTCATATTCTTTTTCATTAAAGATTATTATAAGATATTGAATATAGTTCCCTGTGTGATACAGAAGAAGCTTTTTAAAAATCTGTTTTTATATATAGTGGCTGACATTTGCAAATCTCTCTTAACGTGTGTCAAATATGGATGGCTCATGGGTAATAATTGTTAAATGATACTATGTACTTCCACGCATGTAAGTTTTTCATAATTTAAAAATTCAAGACATTTTGCAAGATCAGAATTTTCCTGATCACTTAATATCAGTCCTCACAGTCTCCATGTAAGCCTTAAATCTCATAGCCTTCAGAGCAAATAGACAAGGACAGAAAGAGACACTCAGAGAAACTGTCTTCCAAGGGCCTCCACCAAGTCAACGGGAGAGCTGGGGTGTGACATTGTAGCCCTGCACCAGGGCTACACAGAGACCTAGCAAGGAGCCTGAGGTCTGAACTTCTCAGGGTGAGAGGTTGGGGAGCAACTCCCCTCAGCTTTGCCTCCTCCTGCTGGGTTAGGGGTCACCAGCCACCTAAGACTTGGCCCTAACAATCATTTAACATCTTGAAAAACAAAGCCAAAGCTAAAATTTAAAACTCGTTTTCAAAGCAATTAATGTTCAACCCAGGCAATTATTTTCCTGGGTCTCCAGAAAGCTTGGCATTGCTAAAAGTGGTTTGTTTGTTTTCCGGGGATAAAAAGAATAAAAAATTTAATTAGTGTTTCACAGGTCACCCAGCTGACACACACCTTTTCCTTTAATAAACAAACACCTGAGACACCTTTGCTATTAAACTCCCCTCTCACTCCTGCCTCCCTTCTCCCCACCCTGATTTCAAGGCTCTCTCTGATTTTTGGAAACTTTGTGTGATTAGATCTTCAGTGTTTTTGTCATCTTCTAAAAACATCTCTTTTCTAGATTCTTCCTGGGTGTCTTTTGACTTAACCATTTGGGTGAATAAACAAACGTCTGTTGAGCAACTATTATGTGTTGGATGTTTGCTCCCTACTTATTTCACTTAACTATAATTGACTCTTATAACAATCCTTCAGAATAAGTGTAATCATTAATATTAGCCTTGTTGCAGAATTAAGAAAACTGAATCTCAGAAAGAACCATGTTTGCAAGGCCATGACTTTATTAAAAGAGCTAGGATTTACAAGCTGCATTGGTGGTTAAAGTTCTGGTTTCCAATCCTGGAGCTGCCACTAACTATTATTAATTATGTTATCCTGTGTGGGTCACTTTGTATCAGTCTTAGTTTTTTCATCTCAAAATGAAGGGGTGGGGCAACATGATGTCTAAGTTTCTAAGATTTGTGTGTGTGTTTGTGTGTGTGGCCTTTTATTACACAGAAAGAACAGAAGAGACAGCTTATCTTTGCCAGCTCAATTTCTTTTCCAGCTTCTCTGTGGACAAAAACTCAAGGAATGAATTGACCAGTTGAAAGAAGATCAATGAGCAAAACAAATCCTGGTGGACCAAATGCTCACTGAGGCCATGATTTCTCTGGGCAGGACTCACACCTGACTCCTTGTCTCTGAAACACTGGCTTGTTTTGGAAATCAGCCTGTGTTATTATGATTATGAATGTCTATTGAACACAAGGAATGGGCAGCTGAAAAGGCCCTGTGTGCATAAGAAGTTGAGAAGCCCAGCCTTGAGTATTATTTTATTCTTTTTTATGGCTGAGTAGTATTCCATTGTATAAACATACCACATCTTCTTTATCCAATCATCTGTCAATAGACATTTAGGTTGCTTCCATGTCTTGGCTGTTGTAAATTGTGCTGCTGTGAACACTGGGGTGCATGTGTCTTTTCAAATTAAAGTTTCCTCTAGATATATGCCCAGGAGTGGGATTGCTAATCGTAGGGTAAGTCTATTTTCAGTTTTTTAGGGAATCTCCATATTGTTTTCCTTAATGGCTGCACCAAACTACATTCTCACCAACTGTGTAGGACGGTTGTTACCAGGATGGGAAAGGGGATGGGGAGGGACAAATTGGGAATTCAGGATTTGTAGATACACACTACTATATATAAAATAGATAAACAATAAGGTTCTAATGTATAGCAAAGGGAACTATATTCAGTACCTCATAATGGCCTATAATGAAAAAGAATATGAAAAGGAATGTATATATAGTGTGTGTGCATGTGTGTGTATAAGTGAATCATGCTGTACACCAGAAATTAACACACTGTAAATCGACTATACATACTTCAATAAAAAAGATGAGTAAAAATCAAATATAAAGAAGAATGAGACTCACCTAAATAAAGGGGAAAAAGGAAGTAGAACAGAGGAGACAAAGATGATGTGTAATTAGAAAGAACGCTAATTTTGTCAGTAGGCAGTATACTGTGGCAGTTTAGAGCAAAGATACTGGCATTAGGCCATTTGGGGTGAAACTCTGGTTCTGCCAGAACTAGCTCTTGCCAAGTCATTTAACCTCTAAAGTTTAGTCTCCTCATCTGTAGTATCTACCTCATAGGGTTGTCATGAGGATTAAATAAGAAAATTCCTGTAAGGCTTTTAGCACAGAAAACTCAATAAATGCTAGTTATTATTAGCATGAGGTTAGGGATCTTGGACATTGTCATCAGTAACATGGGGATGATGAATTTGGGGCATTGGCAGAATGCAGTTGAATTTAGATGGAGGCAGGAGAATAGTTTGGAGGTCATTACAATGATCTGGGTATGACGTAATTGGGTCATGGCTTGGGATGATGTTAATGAGAATAAAAGGGAAAGGGTAAATGTGACAGTCACTTCAGGATTTTAAAATGTAGTGAATAAAAGGGACAAAAGAGAGAGATGAATAAAAGATGATGTCCAGTTGTTGGACTTGGCCTGCTAGAAGAGTGGCATCATTGAATGAACAGATGAACTGGTTTTGGGGGGAAAATCCACTTCAGATTTATTGATTAATGTTGAGGGTATGGCAGACCATCCAGATGGAACTCTCCAGGTGGCCACAAGTGTCCATTCACTGGAGGGAACTGACCGCCTTTCATCTTTGAGGATTCACTACTTACATTTTTCACCCTGTCTCACACCTCCTATAATATTGTTTATTTAATATTTTACTATAATCTGACTTAAACTTATTTTTTGACTTCATCTAAGCAATAATATCTGTGAAATCTCAGGCTTTATATGCTAGTTGTCTTTTGTCTAATACACAATTAAAATAAAATGATAACAGTTAAAACAGAAATATTCATCCATATACCTCCTAACATCATTCCCAGCATCATAATAGTTACCCATACACTTTGTAAACCGTGGATAAAAATGAAAATTAAAGCCATAAGAAGCATTGATTTTCTCATGGAGATAGAATAGCAAGAAGATCAGGGAGCTGAAATGAGGGAGAGAAAGTAGCCAGTGAAATGCAAAGAAAGATCAGAACAGGAGAGCCAGGACCCCATAACGTCATGGCATAAAGGTTGAGGGCAGGGTGAGACAGGGTGCTGTGGGAACATTTCAAAGAAAAAAAGCAGTAAAAGTGCTAAAATCTAGAAGAATGAATTTTTGAAAAAAAACACGATATCTAGAATTAGATAACCAAAGGAGGGTCAGATTCTGGATATATTTGGAAAATATAAAAAACTATGAAAAAGTAAAGTGGGCCTGAATGATTTGCTGATGGAGTCAATGTGGGGTATAAGAGAAAGAGACAAGAATTCTCCCAAGGGTTTTGTCCTGAGTCCCGGGAATATTGAAGCTGCTATTCATTGAGAAGTGGAAGATTGTAGGTGGTCCAAGTCCAGGGAGAGGAGAGATCAGAAACTCCATTTTGGACATGCCTAGTTTGCGATGTATATTAGTTCCACAGAGAAGATTGAGAGAAGTGATGGAATAATTGGGCCTGGAGTTCAGGACTCAGAATCAACCAAGAGTTAAAATTTGAGAACTGTCAAAATATAGGGTCTACCTAAATTCTTAAAACTAATATGTTCATTGTGTCAGTTAGAATGGGCTTGGTTATGCTAAGTAACAAACACTTCTTACTCTCCCAAATCTTAGTGGTTTATAACTTCACCACTTTTCTTCCTTATTATGCAATTTATCCCTTGTGGGTCAACTGTGAGCTCTGCTCTGCATTCCCTTCCTCCAGGACCCAGGCTGACAAGGTGGGCAGAAGGGGAGCGAGCTCTGGAGACACTGTGTCAACAATGAAACGTTCTGGCTCAGAAGTGACACACATCACATCTGCTCACAACCACCGGCCAGCACTAGCCACACAGCCTCACTCACATACAAGAGGTGTCGGGTAGCCCAGCAAGCACAGTCCTACCTTGTGCCTGGGAGACAGAGAGGCAGAAACATCTGGAGCACTGGGTGGTCGTGGTCTCCACAGTCACTAAGGGAGAAGTGGAGACAGAAAGGATGAGCCTTGAACATTGGGACATTCAGAGGTGGAGGGGAGAGAAGGAACCAGCCAGGAGGCCAAGAAGGAAAATGAGGAGAGTGTGGGCCCCTGGAAGTCAAGTGAACCTTTCATCACTTGGACTTAGAAACTTCAGAGAACAAAAATGATGGGTAGGGGTGAGTAAAGTTGACAAGCACCACAACGCAAGACTGCAGGAGCCTGGGAGTTCTGCTAGGAATGAGGTGCATTTGGTATCTGACATCAAACCAGAACACTTGGGAGGCATTAGCAGAGAGAATAAAAGCTCCAGCTTTCAGGACAAGAGGACCTGGGTGGGAGCCCCAGCTGTCCCTTAGTGTTATCTTGGCAAGTCTCTTAGCCTCAGTTTCCCCATCTGAACTCGGGGCTGATGTGAAGACTCAGTAACATACTGCCTAGTCCCAGCCACGTGGGCAGCATCCAAGTGGGGCAGCCAGATTTATCATGACGGTGGAAGTGCGAATTGCTACAACCTACGTGGAAAAACCACGTGACAGTGTTCACGAGACGTGCGTAACCTATGGTCCAGCAATTACAGCCCTATGTATGTACCTAGTCGGCCTGTGAATGTATTTGACCAAGGGGCAAGTACTGGAATGTTAATGGCAACACTACTTATAGTAGCCCCAAATAGAAAACAAAGAATAGGATCCAACAGCAGGGTGGACCCGTGGAGTCACACACACGCTACCCGGCCACAAGGCAGAACGAGGTAAAACACAGCACTCTGGGTGAATCTCATAATGTCGTGTTGAGTTAAGCAGACAGACACTTAGAGAGTACATTTCAAATGACTCTATTTATATAATGAACAAAAACAGGCAACATTCAGCTCTGCGGAGAGAAGCTAGGGCGGTGGTTACTCTTGAGAGGAGAGGGATGAGTTACTGCAAGGGGTAAGTGGTAGATTTCGGGGGTGCTGGACACGTTCTGTGATTGGTGCTAGTAAATGGATGCCTTCAGTACGGCGAAACTGATCAAGCCATGTATTTATAATACATGCATTTTTGTTAAAAAGATAAAACCATTTTTAATGAGAAAAAAAAAAAAAGAATCAGATGCATTGTAGCAGCCAAGTAAAGCTGTTACTTTACTTAGTTGGTGGAGACATCTGATCTCACTTGTTTTTTTAATCACCAGTTGCTGCCTCCTCTGCTAGAAGGGCTGATTCCAGCCACAGAAGTAAACATTTGTATAAATAGGATGGGTATCATTTCAGTTTGATTGGAGGTTTAATTAGGCACGTGTCCTTTCACTGCCATTCTAATTAGATTGATGGAGACTCCAGAAATTCCAGGTTGTTACATTTGTCTCTTGATTATTATTGGTTTTTTTTTTTTTTTAAGGATTTATTATACTTACGAACACGATGGTGTCCTTGGAAGGAGGAGGCCACACTCACTGCAGCAGAAAGGCTAATCTTGTTATGTTAACGAGGAGCCTGCTAAACAAGGAGGGTAAACGGCAGGCACCATTGCCCCAGAGCCCCCTGCCTTTTCTGCTGAGTGTCAGTCAATAGCAGAACAGGGCTTCTGGAACATGGAAACCAGCCTTGAATTTAAGAGCACCAGCAAAAAGCAAGTGAAAGTCCTTGCCAATTTTACAAGGCAATCTCCGCCTCCCTCTGGCTTGTTTTTTTTGTTGTTGTTTTTTCCCTTCTTTTACTGCAGCTAGTTTAAAGTAATGCTGTAACTGTAATGGTTACTGGGAATAAACACAACCCAAATCCAGCAGGGCTTATCCAAGGAGGGTGAATGTAGACTCAGGGAAGAAAAACGAGGGGCCATCCATTTCACGCCCTCCCCCCCCACAGCTCTGGGCCGGATTATTCGGAAATCATCACTCAGGAACTGTCACCTGGGTCGGGGAGGCGGGCTGGCAGTGAGCCTTCGCTCTTTCCTCAGCCGGCTCTGACCCTTTGGGATTCAGCCTAGATTGTCTCAACTAGTTAATTTTAGTTTTGCATAATTAGGATCAAAGTCAGTCTTTTAATTTTTTTTTTCAAGAATTCCTTTTTCTCTTAGACGTTTTTACTTAATTTAGGGTAGGTAATTAGAATCCCATTTTCTCCCAGAGTGTAGAAGATGTTTGGGTATAAGTCAGTGTGAGCCTCTGAGATTTCTATGGAGACTTCAGCTCAAACCTACACATTTTATAAATATATTTTTTTCAGATATTAGTCACAATATATGACTTCTAATGCCAGAGCTAAACATGGGAAGCCTTATGTATTAAATCAAATAACCTTTCAGGGGAGACGACAACATGGGGGTAACGTTTCATTGCTGACTTCTAGCTATTACCCACCACATCTTAACCTAACTCTGATCTCCAGCCTGATGATCAGGTGCTTCTAAACCACCCTCAATGCTGACTTGGAGACAAACACAATCAGTTCAATTCACTGAACGTTCACTGAGTGCTTCCTCTATGTCAGGCACTATACTTGGTATTAGAGATAGAAAATAAATAACTGGTCCATCTTAAAGGGACTCAAATTTAGACAGAAAGGCAAGCATATAATAACAGGATGTTAGGGGACAAAAGTAAATGGAAGTTACACACACAGTACAGAGGAGGAAGGAATCGGCTTTACCGGTGGGGAGGGTTCATAGAAAGGCTTCCTGAAGATGGGAATATCTGAACTTGGTTTTGAAGGATGAAGAGGAGTTTTCCCAGTAGCCTTCAAGACAGAAGGAATGCCGTGAGCATGGGCACAAATACTTGAAGCAGCCTGGCCCATGCTGGGGACTGGATGTGGAGGCTTCACAGGTGGATAGAGGCAAAAGGTACCTTGACACTAATCTTGGACCTTCTTCTCTAAGTGATGGGACATGTGTGGAACTTTCTAAGTACGTAGCATGATTGGACCACTTGGGCAGCAGTTTGCACGATGGACTGAAGGTGTGCCTGCAGGTGGAAATGCTATTAAAAGTGGGAAGAACAATTAAGAGGCTGTTGCATTAGTTTAGGCTAGCGCTGATGAAAATTTGGACAAACATGTTAGGATGTTTGGAATCCAGAGGACAATTTAAGAGATATTTAGAAACAGGACACCAATAGGACTTGGTGAAGAGACAGGCTTAGTTTAACAATCTCTTCTCCAGCTCACCTTATAACCTTTGCTACCACTGTAGTGACCACAGTGCACCCTGGGGCCCAGGACACCCTGGCCCTGGAGGAGCTGAGCACATCCCTCTGCTGGGACTCCAGGCTGACTGGCTGTGTTTCTGCGCCTTAGGACTTCCCATGCCTCGCCAGCTCCTCTTCACCCGTGAGTCCCAATCACACAGCAATACTGTCTGGAAAGTGAAAACCCCCAGTGCATTTCTCCAAACCTGGAAAGTTTTCTCAGGTACTTGTTAGAAGGTGAATAGAACAATCTGGAATATTTTTCTCCATCTGCTCTTTGAGCCTTAGCTGGCAGCTGCTAACTAGGTATAGCATCACTTAAATGCTTTTCTAAAGAACATCTTAAGCTCACGATCTGACTGACTTTACAGAATTCCATTTATACACCTAAAGGCATATTAGAATAGAATCTCTATAAAACACATTTTCACAAAACAGGAAACTGAGCAATTCATGAACAGACATTAATGGGTCTTTTTTTTAATCACACATTTTAGGTGTAGGAGGTAGGACACTTTGGGTTGCAAATAACAGAAAAGCTAACTCAAATTGGATTAGGTCCCAAAGGAAATGTATGAGCAGATGCAGTAGGGGACAAAGGCATGACTTCCTCTAGGTACACAGTGTCATCAGATGCCCGTCTCTGCTTCCTGGCTCCCTTCTCCAGGTTGGCTGCATCTTTAGCCTCTATCCATCAGTTTAAAGATGGCAGCCAACAGTTCCATGTGCACATACACACCGGGTTGATGTCCAAGTGTAAAATCAGAGCCGGGCAGACTTGGTGTTCTGAAGAACATAGATCCTCAGGTAACATGGGCGGAGAGTGATGGAGAAGTTGTTTCTTAGAGGAAGTTCAGAGTTTTGGTACCAGCAGAGAGAATGGATTACCAGCAGGTGGGGACAAGAAACATCTACTCTACTGGGAAGTCCAAAAATTCTGAGTGGAGCGTGAGACTTTTTGTGTTTATCGAGTCGACTGCTTCATTTGCAATCTTCTCGGCCACTCATTGGATGACGGACCCATGCTCCGTGCTCTCACGGAATGTTTGTTAAATGAATGAGTGTCATAAGCTCTTCCCATCAGAACTGCTGTCTGGTTTCCTGACCCTGAGAGGTAGTGGCTCTGTGTCACTCGTGTCGCCCCTCCTGTATTTCTCAGCCCCGCGGCCTCACTTCTGCTGCCGCAGGTCCACCCCCCGGGAACCATCACCCTGCACTCTAGCTGTCTGTTCACTCATCTGCATCTCCTCCTCCAGACTATAAACCCTGTCAGGGCAGGGGCTATGTCTTTCCTCTTTGAATTTTAAGGACCCAGCATAGTGTTGGCCCAAAGTCCGTTCTCAGTGATTATTTGTCGCACATATGCATGCATGAATGCGTGAACGATCAACTGAGAGTCCTCCAGAAAACCAGTTTCCCTCACCCCAGTCCTGTACTCAGTCAATACACCCTGTAGTGGTGATTCCCAGACTTGTTTGCACATTTGAACCACCCTGGCGTAGGGGTGGGATCTTAAAAAAATTCTAAAGCTCAGGACATACTCCAGACCAATTAAATCACAGTCTTTGGGGGTTATCCTGGGCATCAGCAATTTTCAAAGCTTCCCAGGTGACCCCAGTGTGCAGACAAGTATGGAGAGCACTATTCACATGGATTTGCTCAGAAACTTGGTGAACTCTTGGGGAGACCGAAGACTGCCGTTTCCGGTGGCTCCCGCGAGTTACAGTCGTGCGGTCGCTGTGCCCTCTAGGACCAGGCGAGAAGCCCGCTGAGCTCTCCTAACCAGGCTAGGGTGTGTCTCTGCAGAAACCGCAGAAAGCACAGGTCTCAGCTGCCATTAGACCCCTGCTATTCAGAGTGCAGTCGAGGGACTAGCAGACCGGGCCTCCACTAGGAGCTTTTAAAAAAGGTAGACTCTCAGGCCCCACCCAAGGCCTTCTGAATCAGAATCGACACTTTAACGAGACCCCAGGTGACAGGCATGCACATTACTGTTTGAGAAACAAGCTTTATACTACCTTGAAGGGAAAAAAGAAAAAAGTGTTAACGTGTTCTCCATTGCTCAGAAAATGTTTAATTTTTTTTTTGTGGGACTCTACCTGTGTCTCTACTGAAGAATGCCCAAGATGCTTACATCCTTTGCATGTGAAAAACAGGCTTACCTTTACGGTTCTCAAAACAGTGGGAAGTCTCATGTTAATGTTTTGAGGTCTGAGTCTTTGATTTGACTAGAGGAATTCCAGAATCCTTGTTTCTAGCTGTGCTGCGCTAGCAGCCACAGTGAAGTGGGGAGGTAATCTGAATGCACCTACACGGGAGGGTTCAGTCCTCATCATCTTTCTCCGTTGTTTGCTCTAGAAGAGTTCTTTGGTGTAGCTGAGAAAAAGGACACGATCTGACTGAAAATGTAAAAAGTGTAAACTTTTTCTTGGGCAAAGGGATTGTGAAACAACCAGGGCCAGGGTGTAGAAGTGTACTTTGCCTGATTTCTGAAAAAGAGGGTGTAAGGAGATCAGAGGTCAGAGATCAAAATTTACAGCTAAATGCAGGCAGAGTGGGAGGGGCTGGTGGGGGTGCAGGAATGACAGATTGGAGAGAGTGGGATGAATGTGTGGTGGTAAATGAGGGTTCCGTGGTTCTTGGGAATGGAATCCAGGGAAATGAGCCTGCGCCTGGGTTGGTATTGCCCAGAAAACCCGAGGCACTACACGCGGAGAGCCCTGGCATTCTTGGCGAATCTGCCTACAAGA
Source organism: Camelus dromedarius (assembly GCF_036321535.1). Classification (NCBI taxonomy): domain Eukaryota; kingdom Metazoa; phylum Chordata; class Mammalia; order Artiodactyla; family Camelidae; genus Camelus; species Camelus dromedarius. Next base: position 15,443,358 of record NC_087469.1, read on the forward strand.
GCTAATGGATCTGATGTGAAGTGGGTCGTAGCAAGAAATTAGATTTCTGCATTTAGACTCTAATCTAGCTTTAATTACAAAGCTCAGTATGTATGTATTCATCTGTCGGGGCTGCCGTAACAAAGAAGCCCAGACTGGGTGGCTTAAACAACAGAAATTAACTTCCTCACGCTTGTAGAGGGTACAAGCCCAAGGTCAAGGTGTCAGCAGGGTTGGCCTCTTCTCAGGCCTCTCTCCTTGGCTTGTACATGGCCGTGTTCTGGCAACAATCTTACCAGGTCTTTGTCCCAATCTCTTCTTGTAAGGACACCAGTCGAATTGTATTACCACCCTAATGACCCAATGTAACCTTCAGTACCTTTTTAAACTGTCTCTAAATATGGTCCCATCATGAGGTACTGGGGGGGGGGCCTAGAGCTTCAACATATGTATTTTGGGGTGAACACAGTTCAGCCCATAACAGTGTACAAATGACCAAATTAGAATCAAAGGAAAGAAGGAAAGGCATCTAAAGGATTACTTAGCCCAGCTTTTCATTTTATTTAAAAGGAATTAGCAACCATTAGAAATGAGGCAATTAATTTTATCACAAAGGTTATTAGTAGAAGCGCTGGGACCAGAACTCAGGTCCTCCCCCAGCTTTCTCTTCCCTTTGAATAGTACCGGAGGCAATAGAGGTAAGACTCACAGGGCACCACTCCTCAGACTTGAGTGGGCACGCAATTCCCGGGGGATCTTGTTGAATGCAGATTCTGACTCGCTAGGTCTGGGGTGGGGCTTCAGAGCCTGCAGGTCCAGCCAGCTCCCAGGTGTTGCTGATGCTGTGGGAACCTTCCTCGAGCTCTGGCTCCGGACCAGCACCACCCGGGAGCTTGCTGGAAATGCAGCAGCTCAGGTCCACCCAGATGTACCACATCAGAAGCTGTGGTGGTGGCGTCCAGCTCCCTGGGTTTTAATAAGTCCTGGGTGATTCTGACGCACATTCTAGTGTGAGAAACGCTGCTCCAGAAACACTTTCCTTAACCTTGTTCTGCCTCAGAATTTCCTGAGGGCTGGCTAGACGGGCAGGTGGGCTGAATCAGAATCTAAAATGACAGTGTATGTGCTCAGAGGCGATGGCAAGGAAGACGAAATATCTGTATTTTTCTAAAAATTGCTTCAGGTAATACCGCTCGGCAGCTGGGTTTGGGGATCACTATTCTTTCAATCGTGCAGGTTGAAATCAATCGTTATAAAATATTCCATTTTTAGCCAGCTGTCCAGTGAGTACTTTGATAAACTGAGAGACCTTTTTTTCTCCCTCCTCATTCCGTAAGCCCCCAGCCCTCTTCTTCCAACTGGGTCTTTCTGGACCTCAGATAACACTTGCCATTAGTAGGATGTCACTGAGCTGAATTTCATTACGTTCTGACAGATTCGTTCTGCTGGGCTGCGATGTTCTGTGGCTCACCTTTATGTTAAATTAGCTCTCATCCACCTGAGTTAGGAATAGCTTGCCCTTGGCATTGTCTTTGTCCTTTACCATCCCACGTGCCCCCTGCCTGCTTCCACACGCACCTCAGCCCCACGGGTTTGCAGGCTGGGACCAGTCACCGTTGGGATCATTGCTCACACTGTGTACAGCTGGGGCGCGTGGTAAGGAAGGCAGAGGCAACGTTAGAATGGTAGAGATGAAAAAGTTCGTAACACTCAGTGTTGGCGACGTTGCAGGGAAACAGGTGCTCTATGCACTGTCAGGAAAAGTCTAAACTGATGGGGCCTATTTGGAGGGCAATTTGGTACTGTCTGGCAAATTTTTAAAAAATTACATATTCTTTGGTTCAGCAATATTATTTCTAGGAGTTCATCTTGCAGACACCCCCAGACAATGCACAAAACCATATGGATAAGAATGTTCATGGCTGCATTTTTTAAAATTTATTTTTAATTTTTTGGGGGGAGGTAATTAGGTTTATTTATACTTCTTAAAAATGGAGGTACTGGGGCTTGAACCCAGGAGTTGTACATTCTAAGCAGGCGCGGCTCTATCACTGAGCTATACCCTCCCCCTATGGCTGCATATTGTAATGCAAAAACCTGGAGGTTACTGCAGTGGTTACCATTAAAAGGCTGGTTAAGTCAGTTGTGCAGTGGCGTCCGTTCACTAAGAGAGGTAGCTAGGTAAGCACTGGAGGAAACGGGAAGACAGGACCTAGCGGGGACGAATGCCCCAAGTGCCAGCGCCCTTCAGCAAGGCTGTCTCGGGGAAGCAGTCTTATATGGCAGCCCAGGGCTCTGGGGGAGGGGGGGAGAGGGAGAGAGGGAGAGAGAGACAGAGAGAGAGAGAGAGAAAGGTGAGTGTGTGTGTATGTGTGTTGAGTGGCAAGGATGCTGCATGGCCTTTTATGCCTCAGCCTGGGAAGACTTGTCACTGCCACTTGTCACTTATCTAGGGGTGGAAGGGGTTGTAAGCTGGCTCAGACTCAAGGAGAGAGAGACAAAATGCCCCCATCCGGGGGAGATGCATCAAGAATTCATGGACCACCACACTGTTGTTACCTCTAAGGAGGAGATGGTGGAGCATTTTGCTTTTCATTTTATACCCTTCTATATTATTTATTTTTAAAAATTGCTTGCTTTTCTTTTGAGATAAAAAGAAACAGAGAATAAACAGAAAGTAGTAATTGGAGGGGAAGGGAGGCCAGTGGTAGAAATTTGCAAGTAGAGGAAGGGATGGAAAAAAAAGGAAGAAAGAGCAGGCCGACCTAGGAAATGAGGCACGTGGAAGGGACAAATACGGGGCTGGTGGACGTGCGGGGTAGCAAATCGGCTTGTGCTTGTGCTGCGCGCATAGGGTGGGGCAGCCTTCTGCCGCCTGCCCCACCTTACCTGCCCTTGGAAATACTACTCATCCATTAAAGAACAATTCAAATATTGTCTCTTGTGTAACCATTGGACCCCTCCCAGCTAGAGTATCTTCCTCCATGGCTTGTGTGAGTAGACCCGTGTAGGGCACGTTCCAGCCCTGCCCTCTTGTTTGAGAACATGTCTACACCTTTCCAAAAAGTGTCCTTAAAGGCGAACACATTTTGTTCCTTTTCGACATTGGCATGTTAATACTGTGTCTTGCAGCAGGTGATGGGTATTCCATAAACGCTTCTTAAATTAAAACGTCTTATTTAACAACACTTAGTATACACTGTATGCTAGGAAATGCCCTCAAATATTAGCTCATTTACTGTCTCATAACAACCCTCTGAGACAGATGTCATCATTACCTCCTTTTTACAGAAGACAAAACTGATGCAGAGAGACAAGGTCACAGACCTGATGCATGGAAGAGCTAGGAGTCAACTCAAACCACTCGGCTCCAGATTCTGCCTTCTTACCCCTGCACTTCCTTAATCCACCCCTAAGAGACCACATTTCTAGGTTTCCCCATTCCAGAGTCAAGAAGAGTGTCTCTGTGTATTTTGTAAGATGTACTGGCCGCCAGACAGAATTGGAATTCCGTGTACAAACTGCTCTCTGGATGGCCGTGCAGTGAAAGAAACAGGACAGCCCTCAGCCTGCTTGATTAGTGCTTTAGTCATTGAACCTCCTCTGTTTTTTCATTGACTTCAGCCCAGACTAGACAAGGCCTCCCAGGAAGCGTGCAAAGCTCCCAGAACCGTGATCAATGGCCCAGAAGGGTCTACAGAGGAAACGTTATAGAAATGTCAGAAGAAGTCGCTTAAAAGAAGGGAACAGAGGCTTGGAAAAGTGCTGGGATGTGGGTAGGAAATAATTTCAAAGGAATAATCATGGGTCGAGTGTGAAAATTCTGTGGTTGAAAACTCCAAAATAATGAAGTCACGTATTTTTGCCAATCTACCCTCCCAGTGATCACAGAAGTACTATTATATGAAGACAGAGCAAAGGTAATCAATTCCAATACTTGTTTTCATGGTCTGTGTTAAGACGGAGCAGGGAACTTGGGCCAGCTAGCCTTTGTCAAAGTGTTACCAGCTGGAAGGAGAGAGGGTTGTCAGTTGCACTGAACCCAACTCAACTTCTTTTGCAAGGGAGGGTCGTTTAGAGGGAGAGATACAGAGGTTCCATCAAACACGGAGGTGCTTTGTATGAAGTTTGAGTTCCACTTTGCCATGAGGTTTTACAGACAGATAATAAAAATATAGGAGTGTTGAATATTAGCCCTCCTGCTTGCTTATTGCTTTTCATCATCTAAACAACTAGGGCTAATTTCTAACATTCAACATTTATGGACTTCCAGGAACTCACAAATGTCACATCAGGCTGCCTCCTGGTGAATTTTTAATCAAGGGGGAGAATTTCAGCTACAAATAGACCGAGAATCAAGAGGCCCAATATTGATCGGTCGAAGTGGCACTTACAAACCTGAGGCTGGAGGAGTCTGGGTAAAAGGATGCTGGGCTTTTGATGGCCCCAGATCCATCTTTATCCATCCAGTCCAGGCGAGTATCAAATATCCCCTAAGAGGTACTGAACAGCAGCAAATGAGATGAGGTCTACCGAATGCCCACACTAATAGCTGTAAATATGAAAAGGAGAAGCTGAAATTCTGGCCCAGGCCAGAGACCGTCTCAGAAACCCCACAGACGTCACCCACCGACCCCAAAGCAGGTCGTGCCGTCCTTCCCCCACCCAGGGCAGAGCATCTCCTTGGGTGACATGGGCCAAGGCCAAGATGCTCTGAACAGGGCCTGGCCTCTAGTCTGAGGCCTTGAGTCGTCCCCGCAGAGATACAGAGCCGTTCTTGTTATGGCAGGGATCACTCAGCCCAGTGAATGATGTCTCTCCCTAATGCCAAGCCATGAATCATCGGTCTGTGGTACTGTAAAATTAACATGCGCCGCTATAAATAACTCTTCTGTAATGGGCTGTCGTTGATGGCTTTTTGGAAAGGCTTGACTCAGGAGTAAGGATTTTAATGACTGTAATTGAAATGAGATGAAAAGCATCAGGACCAGGCTTTTTTCTGACCCACGCGAGGACAAATTCCATCATATGTCAAAACAATTATGCTGTGTCAACCCTGAGGGACGGGGTGCCCTGGCACTTCTCCTCCGGCACCTCTGACAGAGTCCCCTGGGGTGGGACAGGGTGCATGCTCCTCAGCGCTGGTCCTTTACAAAGGACCTTAACAGAGCTGGCAGAACGCCCCCGCCCCAAGTCCCAGATGAGAGCCATTACCAGTGGGAAGAGTCATTATTATCAATAACAACGACTCTCCTTTGTGTAGCGGAGTACAGTTTACAAGGCTCTTTCACGTCCATTATCTCCTTTGATCGTCGCCGGGGCCCTGGGAGGAAGGTCAGACATTGCCACTGTTACCATCCTCGGATGTCTGGGGAGAGGGAGGCTCAGAGGCCTGATGACTTACCCAAGGTCGCACAGCCAGGAAGCGACGAAGCAGGAACCGGGGACCTCTGATCGAAAGCGTGGCTGAGCTCTGGGGCCTCCTAACCACACAGTCTAGACTGGCGTCAAGTCTCTCTCCTCCTGTCTGACCAGCACGCCTCTCGCTCCCGTGAGGCACCTGACCCTAAGTAATCCCGACAGACCTTGCTTCTCCATCATTAGCAGGAAAATAAAGACAGCTGAGGACATGTGCAAACACAGGATGCTTTTCACGGACTGGCTCGAGTTCTAAACAGCTTTTTCTCATATGCTCTGAGTCACAAGTGGAGGTTCTAAGCGAGTTTAGTGGAGAGGTTTGGAAACAGGCGAGTAGGAGCTTCAGGGTTCTCTTTTCATTTTGCTTCTGGTGAAATTGAGATTTGCAAGAACCTCACTGTGGGCGGTGCTGAGGATTATGGGGAATCAGGCTTTTGCATGGAAGAGCCCCGAGATGGGCGATTAAAGCCTTTTGGCACCTCGGTCTCCAAAGCCCAGTCACCTCTTGGTTCCTGAAAATCAGAGGCAGCTCAACCTAGATGTCCTGGTCCCCTGCGTGTGTCCTGGAGAGGGAGGTGCTGAAGTCACCACCATGCCCTCCAGCCCCATGGTGGCTGCTGCCAGCCTTGCTCTCAGGAGGCAGGAAGCCTCAGGAGAAACAGAGCACAGGCTTCAGCCACCATCTCCTGATCCTCTTGGCCCCAGACAATTAGTCAGAGGAGGAGCTGGGCCCATGTATGCCTCCAGCCCTAACGTCTCCCCACCGAGCCTGCCAGCGCTGGGCCAGAGGAGGTTTGCAAATGAACACGCAGCCAGCATACCTTTGTTCCCGCAGCATGTCAGCGTCCCCCACCTGGAGACTGCTCCGTAATCCTCCTGTGCAAAAATAACAAGCCCCACACAGGCTTGCGTACATGGTCTAATTACACGTAACAAAACATCTCCTCTCAGGAGAGAAGGAGTGTTTGGTAGTAAATTAAGAGATGCAAAAACCACTGTGAGCCATGCTGATTAATCCAGTTCTCAAGCAATGGGGAAGAAGCCTTGAGAAATGGGTTTGCAGTTTGATGATAATTATGTGCCCACTATGGGGGCTTTTCATCTGCACTGGCCTTTGTGTCGAGGGGAGGGAGCATGGCTGGGATGGAGACCGCAGCGCCGATTCATTCGCTATCCTGTCGGCAGAATGGAAATTGCTCCCCCCAAAACACTAATACTTACGAAATGGGTAAAGCTCAAGGGAGCCCACCTGCAAGGGCCCTCAATACCTCTCACTGCAATTTCAGATGGGACAGCACCTGCGCAAATCGAAACCTTTATCCAGCTTGGCTCTTAAAAGCTGTGGATTTATTTGACTTTCCCAACCCCTTTCGGCACCAAGCTCAGAGAGCCACTCTGGGCTCCAGTCTAGGGGGACTTTATTGATTAAAGGGAAGGCAGAACAAACACATCAGGAAGACAGCGAAAAACATGCTTCCAACTAATTCCAACTATAAAGAGAGACCGTGTGTGTTTGTGTGTGGGCTGGGGGGAGGGGCGCACGCCCGTGCACACGTGCAACTTCCTGCTTAATACAAAGTGCCTAAGCTTTCAAACATGATCTCTGAATTTTGCGATTTCTCACTTCCAGTGGCCACCTGACCTCTCTGGGTGGGCCTTAGTTTTCTAATCTGCAGTATGGGATTACTAATTATTTCTACCCATCCTACTTTAGGGCTTATTGTGGAGGTCATATAGGAAAATGTGTGAAAATTCCTTGCAAATTGTAAAGTCTTATATACAAATGTCATTTTCGCCTCATATTAGCAGTGTCTAATAAACATGCTAGTTGTTGGATCAATAGACAGATGCTAAAGGTTGAGAATAGAGTTGTTTGAAACATTTGAAGAACTCAAGGGAGATTTGCTATGAATCATGGGTTTTTAATAGAATTTTTAAATGGAAAAGGGTGTGGAGACTTGCTAGGAAGAGCAGAGGAATATTTCCTGATGGTACAAAGGAGAAAATCTGAGTAGGAACAGCATTTTCCCTTGGCTAGAATCTGAGTAGAAGCAGAAGGAAATTAGGTAAAGGACGGAGAAAAGGAGGAGGGTTACTGGAAGGCTGGGAGGTCACAGGTGAGGTGCTGGGGTGGAGCCTGCCCTTGAGCAAGCAGACGATTGTATGAGCATCTGTGCACAGAGGGCTGTCAGTGCAAAGATGGTCATCGATGCAGGGACGGGCATCCTTGGAAGATGAGCATCCTTGCAAGGCCTCCAGTGTACTTGCAAGAGAAGTGCAGGTTTGCAGTTGGTGATCAAAATCAATATAGACCGAATGCATGTCCAGTGCAGGTGCAGAATCTAGAATTCTAGTGCCCCACAATCTTCTGTGGTGGTGACAATTGAGGGGACTGGAAAGAGGGTAGGGTGGAGCTGGGTAGGATTGGTCATGAGCTAGAACTCCACCATATACTGATGAAGTACCGACTGGAGAGGCTTGTTACCATCCAACATTCATGGATCTCAAGGAAAGGACCAGCCCAAGGACCTCAGTCTAGAAGCAGTAAAATCCTCAGGGAATCAAAAACAGCCTGTAAACCTTCCAGAGGAATTGCATCGGCCACCCCCGCCCCCATCCTCGCCGCTGACTCCTCCTTTCTCTTTTATCCTGTGCACATCTAAAGAGTCGTAATCCCTAAAGAGGAGAAGGAAAAAAAAACAACAAGAAAAAAAAAAAAACAACAACAAGAAAAAAAAACCCATCTCCATTACAATAGAGGGAACTTCTGTGAGAAAGAGTTGTGTTTTGAGTGTTTTAATACACAGAAATTGACACCCATCTACTTCACTATTCAAAAGCCCTCTCTCCGGAATAGAAATAACAATGCTCTCTTCTCTATACTTTCCTTGCATGCTGCCACGGATTGCTGTTGTGAAGCAAATCCTTCTGTTGCCATTCTTTATTTTTACCTCCCCCCCACTTTGTAAATCACTTTCTTTCTCTAAAAGATTAAAGTGTGGTGAAAGCTGCTAAGTGACTAAGAGACAGACCCCTCTGAGTCAACAGATCTGCACCCCCCACCCACCATGTATCTTTGAGTCATAGCTGCTAATGTTTCTTGACACAATCCAGTTTTTCTTTTGATTTTTTTCTCTCCTGGTAGCAGGGCTTAGGGAAAAATTTCAGAGTTTTGGTGGAATGGGAGGTTTAGCCTGGATGTATGAACCTCCCTTCCCATCGTGGGGAGTTTCCTGTTGAGGAGCACATGAATAGGACATGACGTGTTCATTTCTCAGCACAACCTGGATATCCCTTTGCTCCACTGCCAAGTCATTTTTGGGAGTGATCAGTGTGCCCCCAAGAGTTCCAAGGAGCCACTTATATGTGGTGACCACCCACTCCGTGTGTGTGCACATCATGGTGCTGAGAAGACAGTGTTGATTTAAATCCAGAGCCTCCCCTTGCAAGCTGAGGTCTTTGGACAAGTCACTTTACATCTCTGAACTTCAATTTCTCATCTGTAAAATGGAGTGAAAATACAGAACCATTGGAAGATGTGGATCATTGGCAGATATAGAGATAACCTGTGTGTGCTCTGTGCTTGAGTCTTCAGGGGATGTGAGCTCACTTTCCTCCTCTTTCATTTAAAGCATTTGTCTCTCTGTCTCTTTCTCTCATTTTCTCTCTCTGCACAAACATCTATTATGTGGATGGAAATGTAGGAATCTGGCAACAGTGGTAGCTTCTAGAGAGGCTGCGCTCTGATATAGGAGGATGATTTCACATTTCACTCTACAACTTTTTTGTATTATTTAACATTTTTGTCATTAGCATGCATTTCTTAAAAATACACTTGTCATTTGCATGTATTTCTTAAAAATAAGCAAAATATGTATATTTAGAAACTCTGAGTTTCTAACCCTGTTTCAGTGTCTTCTCTTTCTTTTAGGGTTGGCAGCTTCACACAGAACATAAAAAGCCATCCGTTTCTGGTTCAACCTGACTAATGCTGACTGCCGGACTTGTTAGGTAGAAGGCCTCCAAATTTAAGAAGCTCTGAGAAATGGGTGGACATTTTAATAAAGGGTTGGACAACTGGATAGCCATTTGGGAAAAGATAAAAATGAACTCATACATCACACTCTCTTCCAAACTATATTCTAAATGTATCAGAGATTTAAATGTTAAAAAAAAAGAAAGAAGAAACCATGTAAGTACTTGAAGAAACATGAGTGAATTTCTTTATAATCTGAGTATGGAGAAATCTTTGCTAATCATAATTCAAAATCCAGATTTAAGAAGAAAAAAAGATTGATAAATTTGACCATATTTTAAAAAAACACAGAATTCTTGCTTAGAAAAAAAAATCACAAAGCCAAAAGACTACCAACAAACTTGGAGAAACTATATGCAACATAGCTCATAGATAAAGGGCTGACAGCTCCCTAATACTTAAAGAACATTCGAAAATCAAAAAAGTCCAAAACTGGAAAGAAACATGAGCAAAAGAAGGAGACACTTTAGAGAAAAATATATACAAATAGTCTTCAAACGTAAAAAACTGCTCAAACTTACTCTTAGTAAAAGAAATGTAAAACAAAACTCTGACACGATTTTTCACCTATCAGATTGGTAGAATTAAAAAGGTGGACAAAACACACTTTGGACAGGGAAATAGGTACTCTTATCATTTGACGGTGGGCAAGTAGAATGGTGTCTCCATGGAGAAGAATCCAGGATACTGAACAAAGCTGGGCACTTACCTTTTGAGCAATTACTCTTATTGGGATTTACCCTGCGATACCCTTCCACAAATACAAACCACCGCGATGAGGTTATCTACTGTGATGTTATTTGTTGTAAAAAAAAAAGTGATATCAACTGAAATGCCTTCTGAAATGTCTTGTAGAATATCCCATAATCTAAACTCGAGTGTCTGAATAATCTATGGTGTATCCACACGGGCGAGTACACACAATGTAAGAAAGAATGAAGACGCTCTATGAACCGATGCACAGTGATTTCCAGGATATGTTGTTAAATACAAAACTTAAGGTGTGAAAGTGCACATATCGTACGTTACCTTCTGTATAGGAAAGAAACAAGACAATGTACTTATTTTCCTGTTTTTTGCAAAAAGAAATGCAGGGAGCACGAACCAGAAACTAATGAAAACGGTTACCTGTCCTGGGGTCTGTGGGGCGAGCGGAGTAGGGATGGTCAGGAAGGAGAGTGGGACTTCTCTGAATGTGCCTTTCCATAGAGTTTTGACTTATAAATCATACAAATGTTTTATATATATATATATATATATATATATATATATATATATATATATATCTTTAAGATATATATATATCTTAAAATGAGATTAAATCAGTCAGAATGAATACAAAGCAAATCTTAAGCCTGAGTATAAAATGAAACAAAGGAAGTCAACCACGTATCAAATTGGTAACATAAGCATGCGGAAAATAATGAATTCACAGACTCTCAAGTACAATGTTCCAACTGTATATCCTGATGGATTATTTGAAAAAAAAAAAAAAAAGAACTGTAAGGACACTTTGAACTTACTTAGTAGGCTTGTGGTCAGCAGTGATACAGTAATTCTAACAATTCTGAATATATTGTAGGTCTGAGCGGATGAGTTAAATATATTGATGGTGAAAGGAGCTAGGGAGAAGGTTTGTAGAAATAAGAGCAAGAATTCCGTGCTGTTGGATTTGAATGAGAGGAATCAGTCTGAACTCTGGTTTGTTCACAGAAAGGGCCTTACACACCGGTAGCAATTTGCTCACATAGCACCTAGATCTTATACTGAAATATCATTCCCCACTGAAAAAAATGGAATCAGTTTCAAGGGGGAAAAAAAAAGAAGGGACCAGGAGAAATGACTAATTTCAGATCTGGAGCCTGGGACATCTTGCGTCAGAAACCAAAGAATAGCTCAGAGACTGATAACAAGTCGCTTATAACAAGTTACATGAGCTTGCTTGAAGGGGCTCTCACTCGCCAAACTGGAGATAATTTGAGCATCAAAAAGAATAAGGACAGTAATAGATTATAACACAGTGAAAACAGTGAGTCAAAAGTGATGCAAACAATTAAGTTTGAAAAAAAATTGTGAAAAGTAGTGAAATTCATGTCAAGTTTGGAGTCTAGTTAATCACACTGTGCCAGTGTCAATTCGCTGGTTTTGATAATGTACTGTGTGGGATGTTATCACTGGGGAAAGCTGGGTTTGGGTAGACTAAGCCTCTCTGTAATATTGTTTTTGCAACTTCTTGTGGGTCTATAATTATTTTGAGATAAAAAGTTAACAAATAAGCATGTGTATGCCTAGGGGGTACCATGGTGTTCTTTACAGAAGAATGCTAGCCTATACATGGAGCAGAAATGATAGAATTAGAAAAAAAAAAAATCGCCACTTGTAACCACCATGGCAATAACGGATTCAGACAAAGATCATCAATGGATGATAAACCTGTTGGGTGAATTCTGTTGGAGAATGGGATATTCACGTGGTCTCACCCCATGTGTTACTTGTTATCTACAAACAGTAGAGGAGATTTCATGGCGGAGAGTTCTAGCAGACATCACCTTACCCAAGTGGCAGGAACAAAGGGTCCTGCCTGATTGCCCCACTTGTTCTTGCTCCTGAGCCTTTGATGCCATGGGGGATCATTACCAAGACTGAAACAAAGTGACACTGTGAGCTTCCTGATATGCTGGGGTGAGAAGGACACATCATCTATGTAGTACTTATACCAGAAATGTCTGATCTGAACTTGAGAGTGAAGAAACAAACACCCAAATTTAGACTATGGGATAATCTACAAGACATTAACCTGTGCTCCAAAACTATTAGTCTTAAAAGATGATTAAAAAAAAAAGTAGGGGGCTTCCCTAGATTAAAAAGAATGTCAAGACTAAAGAGAATGTCAGTTACATGGGGTAGATGATTCTTGATTGCTTCCTGGATCAGAACATTTCTAAGACAATTGGGAAAGTTTGTGTACGGGCAATATATTAGATAATGTTAATGTATCAATGCCTTGGGAGGTAAATGTCTTAGGAGTGAAAAAAACATATTGTGCTTATGTAGGATAATGCCTAATTCTTAGGACATGCATGCCGGAGTATTTCAGGGGTCGAATTTCAAGACGTCTGTAACTAATTTTCAAATGACTTAGCAAAAACATTGAGAGCAATCTCAAGCAAATAGAGCAAAATGTTAGCAATTGGAGAACCAAGTTCAAAGAAAGATATATGCATTTTCATTCATATTTACTTTCGATCTTCAGTAGGCTTGAAAATTAAAAAAAAAAAAAAAAAGCCTTGGGAAAAATACAGTTAGCCGACATGATTTCATCCATAAATTCTCCTTTTCCTGGACCTGATTTGGAATTTCTACCCTTTAATTCATCCCTTCCCCCAAATCTCAGCACGACGTAGCAAGTTGCTTGGGGCCAAGGCTTCTGATAATGAGTCTGCCAAGCAGGGGCCACCACCTCTGGGCTCTGCTGCCTCCCCAGCGGGGATGGTGAAAGCTGTTTGGCTCCTCACTGACCTGAGAGAGTGTCTGGGGAGGTACGCGGCCTCAGTGGCCTAAGGTTTGCTGAGCCTTCAGCCTTCGACAGTGGATACCTGTGACTAAAAACTGGTGTCACATGGGGGATTTCTGCTCAACACCAAAGTTGCCTCACCTTCCTTTCAAAATGGGATTGCAGATGGAGTAGGTTGTTTCCAGAAGGGCCTACACCGGTCGGTTTTGGATGGATCCACTAGTTACCGTGGAACACTCAAATCATGGGGCACCATCACCTAACAGCCAATAAACCAACCAACAAAACTCACTGATACGCACCGGGCGGCTTGCACGGCGCTCTGCACTGAGGCTGCCAGGACGAATAAGGCACAGCGCGTGCCGGCAGAGGGTTCACTGTGCACCTGGGGAGCGTGGACTTCAGATCACTACCTCACAACAGTCGGTGGTGCACACAAGGCTGCGATTTTCCTATGGTAGCCCTGAGGTGGGGCACCTAAATCAGGAGGGGGAGGCGTGCGAGAAAGCTTCTTGGAGGGGGTCGAATATCTCCTTCAGTTGTCAAACTATTTCCTTTTGTCCTCAAAGGAGAAAATAAATCAAGAATTAGAGGCTGTAGTAGGAAGGGGCTGAGAGTCGTTTTAAGAGCCTCATGTGACTCTTCCCGGTTCTCCCCATCTCTTCACCAGGGCTGCGGGGGCCACCTCATACCTCTGTGCCTGGGACGTGCCCAACTTTACCATCGGGAGTCCTGAGTCCGAGCAGACCATTACTCCCTGACAAACTGGGACAGTTGGTCACCTTACGACCCCCCCATCCCTGCCCCAGAATATTTAGTTATGAAAGATCATGTGGGAAGCAAATCAGATAACCAGCTGGCTCGGAGAAGTCTGAAACGAGTGCAAGGGAAGGAGAGCGAGCCAACCCTGTTGCTCCTTCTTGCACACGAGCAGACACAGACAGCAGGCCCGGGGGCCAGAGGGACTGCTCCTTCTCAGCTCCTTCCTTTTGCTCCCTCCTCCTTCCTCCCGGACAATCCTCCCCTCTCCGTCAACATATCCACATACCGCGCCTTCTCCAGGCCCAGCTGAAATCACATTTTCTCTAGAAAGCCTCCCGATCCGTTGGCCTCCCCTCCTGAGAAAGGCGATGGCACTTACGGCCCGTGCGCGCGCGCACGGTACACATTCACTCTCATTTCAGAATCAGAGGCAGCCTCGGAGAAGTCGTAGGGAATTTAAGGATAGATTCATTCATGTGCGATTCACTCATCTTTCATTTGTTCATGACTGGGTACCAAGCGCTGTGCTAGGCCCTGGGGATTCCGAGGTGAATCTGGTCTTGTCCTTAAGGAGCCCACAGTCGGCTAGGTGAGACGGCCAGGTACATCAGGGACTGTAACACGGACGTACTGTGCCGCGACGGAGGCTGAGCGCTGACAAGCAAACGTCCCCGGCGTGTCTACTCCGCGGCGGACGCTGTTCTACGCTAAAAGCTTACAAAGCCTGCAAGATGTTACAATCGATTCAGTGTCAGAGGCAGATCTAAAAGTAAATTATTTTAATACCACATGGTGCTACAAAAATGTAAATGCAGGGTATCTGAGGGCAGAAATGAGGAACGCTGAGCAAAGCTCGGGGTTGGATCAAGGAAGGCTTCCTGGAGGACCTGGCGTGGGATACAATCCGTGGGATGTGATACATCGTGGGCGTTGAACGCGTGTCTGTGGATTGAGATCGGGCAGACATTAGGCAGAAGCGGACTTGGTTGTGCAGGGGGGTCTTGTAACCAGGGTTTCCTGGGGTCTATTTCTGTGACAAGGTCTAAGATAAAAGGGTAGACAAACAGTGTCTCCCTCAGCTGAGAAATGTTACTTAAACTTGGTGTGTGTACGCGTGTGTGTAAGAATCACAAAATGGAATCACTGTAGGAAAGGCTGTTGTAGACCCCTCTGCGTGGTTATTTATGACCTGAGGAAAAGTAGGCGGTGCCAGCAGGAAAAAGCCTTCTCTTTCTGCCTTTGTGCTATTTCTTGATTCCAATTTCCACCTTCGTTCTTTTAATAATGATTACAAAGTGAAGTCACACCAACGTGTGTGGATCTCCTATCCCCTCATCCCCTCTATTTCAGCACATGTCCGCACCCACCAATGTGCACAGACACACAAACCCAGGTTTATTATGTGTTTGCTTTGTCATCTGTGCTTCCACAATCAGATGACAAATTCTTGTCATTGAGCGGGATGTGGCCCCCTGCACGTGGGCTTTAATACATATCCACCGTGATGTTGACCTCCAGGGTCACAGCCTCAACTGCCCAGATTTGAAGAGGAGGCACTAGACCTTGCAGGATTCAGATGAACGGCTCTCCCTGCTCCATCTCAGACTCCCTGCCCCGCTCCTTGGGCTGCTGGGAGGGGTGGGAAGATGGAGCACAGGGGGGAGTTTCCCTTCTGCGTTGGCATCTGTGCCGGAGGCTTCCCAAAGCCCTTCTCAATCTGTTCTTTCCCGTGAGCGCCTCCCGCCCGCACACCTGCCTGCTGGGCGCTGCAGCTGCCACGCCAGCAGCCCGGAGCCCGGTCCTCCTTCCCAAGGGCCCTGGCCAAGCAGCTTTGGGCCCCTGAGGCCGGGCTGGGGTGCAGAGAGAAGACTGGCTGTGGGTGCTCCAGCGGAATTTGGGTGGGGGGAGGGCACCTGCTTTTGTTTGATTGTTTTACCGTCTACTTTGAGAGTGCAGATGTGTGAGGGTGCCACTGTAACATCCACATCTAGGGGGTTGCTGTGGCTAGGACTCACGTGCCCCTAGATGACGTTCGGGACTTTGATGAAGAGCATGGTGCTGATCTAGGGTCAGAAGAGGCCACGTACTCCCTTGGTGCAACCCCCACCTCCCCTCATTTGGATGACTTTCCATCCACCCTTGGTCGTAAGCACATCCACAACACAAGCAGACTATTAATAGTGATTCAAATAAGTTCACTTGTGTCTTTTTCTTAGATTCCATTTACAAGTGATACCATATGGTATCTTCCTTTCTCTCTCTGGCTTACTTCACTTAGATTGACGATCTCTAGGTCCATCCGTGTTGTTGCAAATGGCATCAGTTTATTCTTTTTATGGCTGAGTAGTACTCCTTTGTGTACACATACCAAAGCCTGTGGTCTCTGGTCTCCCAGAGGATGTAGGACCCTGTGTTGGCACTGGACCACGCAGGAGCACTATTTGTATCACACACCCATCTCACGGACCCGAAGAGATTGCCAACTCGTTGGGAGTAGAGACCACACCTTATAACTGTTTAGGGTACAATCTCGTTACCTGTGAAATGGGGATGATCTTTGCGTTTCTTTGCAGGTGTGTCAAGTGAAATCAAATTCATGTGAGCCTTTGGAATTTGGGAGAGAGTGTGGAACCGGGGTCCCAGGTACCCCAATGAGGCCGTGCGGTCCCCACAGAGCACCCCTCTGTCTGGGGAACGCCCTATTAGAGCTCATTCAGTTCTGCAGATTTCTCCTGAGTTTGCGCCAGATAAACAGTCTCTCAAATTTCTTCTGTGCTATGAGGCATTGCAGATAACTCTGTATAATCAAATATGCCATTCCACATCTCATTTGTAATTTCACCATTTAGCAATCTGCGCCATTTAAGCACATATAGAACCTCTAGAGAAATCCTTATTTTTTCCTAAGGCTTTTATATGTGAGATTTGTGCTGATTTGGTCTTTGCTGTGTCTAATAAGATTCTCACAAAGTTTTCTCACTATGAAAGCTTTTATAAAATTTAAGGAACCATGAAAATAAGCCTTGGCCTAATATAAGTCAAACAGGCCAAGGAAGAGTCAGGCAGGAGGCTCCGACGAGGAGCCGTGTGATCTTTGTCTCTTATGTCTATTCCTTTTGTGTTGGGTTTGACCGCGTCTCTAGAGAACGCTGTGGCTGCTTCACAACTGCACAGCGCTTGACAATTCACAAGGCACCACTTCTGTATTGTATTTGATCTGAGCTTCACAACCACTCAGGAAGCGCGGTGGGACAGTCTTAATTATCCCCATTTGATGGATGAGGAAACTGAGGCTTGCAGAGGTTAAGTGACTTGTCCAAATCCATGAAGCTAACTTAAATTATTAATTAACTGCAAGGCTAGGAGTTAAATACAGATCTTTTGATTAGGAGTATGGAGCCTTCCTGCTAACCCCATCTGCCTTCCCAGAGGGAGTCCTTTGCAGTTGCTGAGCTGAGGTTTCTGAGATGAGATTGTGACGTTTGGACTCTGTTCTTGACTCCCTCCGCCACTCTCCATCTCCATGGCTGTTCTCTAAGCCCTGATCACTGTTGTCTGTCCTTGCTTAGGTCACTGCCACAGAGTCCTGAGTTGGTTTCCTTACTTCCAGTCTTGACCTACTTGGGTCCAATATCTACACTGCAGTGTGAATGACTTTCTTAAATGAAAACTTCATCACAGTGCTCCTCTGCTTGAAATACATTCATCACTTCCATGGCCTTCAGAAAAGCATCCAAACCCCCTAACGTGGCCTCCAAAGGTCTGCACAGATGGGCGCCGCTCACACCCCCACCCCGACTTCTTATCACCCCACCCCCAGAGTCTGCGTGCCAGCGCCTTCCCATCACCAAACTCTCTTGTCTTGGAGCCTTTGTTGTCTTCATTTTATGACTCATTGTTACCTCCTCTCTACTTCATCTTCTCTTTATAATGTTTAACAATTCTGAAGTTGTTTGTAACCAGCCCCTGCAAAAACAAACAAAAAACAAAAACAAAAAAACCAAAACTTGCTTATAACCACTTACTGTTATCAGCAGTAGTAATCTCATGATTTAGAGGTTATAAAATGCTGATATTGCTTCCAATAATTAGCATAGTCACTCAGGTGGGAGGGATCCGCTGTACAAAGGAAGACACTGAGGGTCGGAGATGCTGAGTAACCTGCCCACGTTCGCTCACGGGTAAGAGACAGACCTAGCGCTTGGAAGCCAAGGCTTGGTATTCTAGTTCACGCAGAATTATGCAGCCTGCTCGCATCGTGTATCAGCTCCTGGAAAGCATTTTGGGGTCCGTGGTATAAAGATGCACTGTTGAGCTTCACTGAACCTCCTGGAAGCTCTGAGGTCAGGGGTCCATGAGTTTTTAAACAAGTGCCCCAGGCGATTCTGATGCCCCGCAGACTGAGAGCTGCTGGCTCCTGAGTGAGCCCAGGAATTAGCATTAACCGAGGATGAGAGAACGGCTTCAGGTGGCTCCTGTCCTCCCCAGTATCTTCTGTCTCAGCCCCTTCCCTTGCCAGAGCTTCAGTCCCACTAGGCCTGAGCAAGAGACTTCTTAAGTCCACCCCTCCCCACTCCACCAGGTTCCCCAAGGCCCTGCCATGGCCTGGGGAGTCAACAAAGCATTCAGTCCAAGGCCTCACGGACAAATGATGGTCTAGGACAAAGATCTGCAAACTACATCCTGTGGCCAAATCTGGCCACTGCCTATTTTTGTAAATAAAGCTTTATTGGAACACACACACACACACACACACACACACACACACACACACACACACAAGATACACTGTCGAAAACTGAGTTGCATTTCAAAGACTGTCTAGGATTCTTGCATGAGAAGTGCTCCTAGGCAGGAGGAGAGGCAAAAAGAAAGGGAGAAAACCATGCCACCCGAGCAGCAGAGCATGGGCTCATTAGCCTCCTCCAAACAGTCTCTAATCGCTCCCATCTCCCTGCTGGCCAGAAACAAGTCAGGGGGGAGTCAGTGCGGTAAACTTTCACCTGCAGGGACATGATCCCTGGAGAGACAAACACATCACGAGTGGGGAGAGTTTACTGTTCTCTGCTGAGTCATGGGGGTGGCTCTTCTTTCTTGGGATAACTGGGAATCGTTCTCCTGGGGGAAGTACTAGTGTCCTCAGCAGTGTTGTGTAAATGACCTGAAAGCCAAGGGCAATGCAGCTCTGGGCAAAACCCCCAACTTAGCAGGCGCCTTTCCTAACTCACGCACTCGTGGACCACTTCCTCTGTGCACTCATTTGGCAACAGAGAGTCGATACACCATTGGCGAGTCAAAGCAGGCTGGGACGTGATCCACGAGGTTGCCAGCGGTAAGCCATTTAAGAAGAGGAGGACGAGCACCCAAGCACAGGGGAAGGTTATACGCAGACACCGAAAGAGTGAAAAACACGCCAGGGTCTACAGTAGTTTGAAGAAGGAAGTTATAAGACTTAAAACTTGATTGAGCTGTGGGTAGGCGAGGGCGAGGGCAGAGTGAAGGGTGGTTCCCGGCATCGAGGGGGGTGATTGTGCCATTTCACGAACTAGGGGATTAAAGAGGAAGTCCTTTGCTTATTTCTTTCCTTTATTCTTTCAGATCTGATGATCAGCGCCAATCAGAACACCTTGAATTTGACGTGCCTGTGGATATTTGAGTCTGGAACAGAGAAGAGCTTTGGGATACCTCAGCACACCAATGGTCGATGAAACCACGGGGTGGATGAGGTCACCTGGGAGAGGGGCTGGAGTGGGAAGCATCTTACCTAAGGTGGCTGAAGGACCTGCTTCTCATCCAAAGTCGGAAATGGAGAAAAGAGAAACTAAAGTCACACAATTGTTACTGGGAAGGCAACAGAATGTGTCATATCCAAAGGGTGAAGCAAGGACAAGACAAAGAACAATTGGGAAAATCTAGGAGAGAAAGAGGCAGTTAAGTGTCTAAGAGAAGAGAGAGAAGATGAGGTGGGAGGCGAAGACCTGGGCGGATGAAGTGGCTCAGTCTGTTGTTAAGGATGCTTTAGACACAAGAGCCCTTCCACGTGGTGCCGGGTACACGCCTGGAAGGTGGTCACGGACACTTTGCAGAGCAGTGCTGGCTCCTTCCTAACACTGTCAGGTGATCCCTGTGAGGCTGGCTTAAAGGGACAAGCCCTCAGCTTTGTGCTCTGGTGAACACCTTGTGCCCTACCTTGTTCTCCCCGAGATTATCAGTCTTTGGGATGCTGTTGACACAGCCGTTTGTTGACAACAAAGAGAGAAGGAGGCATGAGCTTCTTTGGCCCCCTCTGCTCGGGAGGCCACGTGCAAGCAGGACATTCCCCAGAGATACTGTACAGTGAGAGTCACCCCCTCATGGCCTGCCGAAAGTCAGCGGTGCCTCCTGGGAACAACAGATCCACATCTCAGATGCACCTCGCTGTCTCGTGGGGGGAGGGCTCGTTTGCCAAAGTGCTCTGCCTTTAAATATGCCTCTAAGCCTTAGACTCATGACCTTTTAAGGTGCAGGGAAGGATCAGCAATTCTAAAAGTGCCAGCGTCTTCCATCCAAGGTCCTGACGATGCTCCAGGTACACTGGAAAAATCAACCTTCAAATCTCAGAGCTTAACCCAATCAAAGCAAATTTGCCAGTGATGCCCAGGTGAAGGGCTGGTCCCTGGACCAGCAGCGCTGGTGTTACCTGGGAGCCCTTCAGAATTCAGATCTCAGACCTGCCCTGGACCTACTGAATCAGGATCTCCATTTTAACAAGATCCCCCAGGGATGTGTACACACATTAGCATTTAGGAAGCACTGCCCTGGGTTACCAGAGTCCCCCCACTCCCTCCACGGGTGAATAAGATATTTCTCATACAAGAGAGAAGGGAAGAAATCAGATTCAGTGAAACAGAAACAGAGGAAAACAAAAAGAGACAGTCTGACCTGCTGGGGAGACACTGAATTATACCAGACCATGGAGAGTCTGTTCCTAAAATCCCAGTGCTGGGGCTCCAGGAGTAGCCTTGGTTCACGGCCATTGGCCGGTTGAGTGAGCGGCCCCGCTCCCCGCCTGCTTCCCGGGGCACAGGTGCCAGGCAGGCTGATTTCCACTTCCTCAGCTGGCCTCCTCGCTAGTTGCCGGGGTGCAGGGGTGGGGGCCCTGGTGTAAGGTCTGAAAATCCAGCCCAGTTTTTTTTCCCATGGGGCCCCCCAAAGTGCAAACTTCAAGGGGCTGATTCCTGGCCCTTTATTATGCTCATTTTGGTAAAGCTGTTTGTCACCCGCACACCTATGTTCAAGGTTACTTCTGGGCTCGGCTCTCCCTGCAGGCCTGTGCTGAGTGCCACAGGGAGCAGCGTTTAGTAACACCGAGCAGGAGAGGCAGAGAGAGCAGCGTCAGTGCCTCCCGTGACTTGGAAACTGGCTTCGTCAGATGGCAGGAGAGTGTGTGTTTTCATGGTGTTCACTGGGAGGCGAGGGAGCAGCCGGCGCCCCGAAGCCCTGGCACGCCCTGGCTCCCCGTCGTGGGCGAGTCGCCGAAAGGAGCCCTACGCGGGGTGGGGAGACGCCCTGCATCTGCTGCAGGAGCGGCTCTTGGAGAACCGGGTGGGAGCGAGCGTGCAGAGGCTTTGGGCTGAGCGTGAGGGACGACGCGGGGGCACGTCCTGTCTCGGAGGTGGGGGTGGGCGTCTCCTGGGGCAGAGCCATTTTCGACACCCGCGTCTTTACCTCATGGGCCGCTGGAGCCAGAAGCAGCCTGGAACATAAATGGAGGGCGGAGGGCGGCACCACATAGCCAATCCGGCAGCATCTGATTCGCAACCACTGTCGCCTCCTTTTTTTTAAAAACAAAGACTTCTAGTTTCCCAGCCAATATCCATTCTCCCTGCTTTCTTACTATCTGAGCCCTGATTTTACCCTGAGAAGCAAGATGCTAAGTAGAAGGGTAACGTTTTCCAGCCTCCCCTGCAAGGAGGCAAGCCCCCCAGGGTGGACCGATGTCATGCGGTGGGGCTTCCAGGCAGGGCCCTCGACGGCGCTGACGCACTAGGGGCATTTCTCTTGTGTTCTTTCTCATTCTTTCAGCCTAAGCGGTGATGTCCGCTTGGCTCTAAGGCCAATGTGGTGTCGGCATCCCACACTAGAGACGGTGAAGCAGGCATGTGGGAGGGCTGTGATGCCCGGATGACTGCCAGACCGGCCTGTTCCTGGACTTCAGCCTGAGAAGCCACTTGTTTGAATTCTGTGTGTATGGAAAACTCAGTTCTAGGTTATCTTCTTTCCTCTGTGCTCCCTATATTAGGTAGGGCAAGTAAATCCAGCTACTGTAGCAAACTTCCAAGTCTCAGTAGCTCAGTCCAGTAAAAGCTTGCCATTCACATCAAGCCCAGAGAGAGCACAGTGGGTCGGCAGCAGACCTCCTGGCCCCCAGGCTTTGTGCTCCTTCCCTCTGTGTCTCCATGGAACTCCACACCCTCCACACCCTCGGGATGCAGCAGACGGGGAGCAGGAGCAGGAGGGGCACGCAGGGGGATGTGTGGGCCACACCTGGACGAGGTACAGGCCACTGTCATGGAGATCTCATTGGCCGGGATTCCATTACCTGGCCACAGGAGGGCTGGGAAATGCCACTGCTTATGTGTTTGGGGGGAAGGCAGATAGGTTTCAGTGAATTTTCATAGTGTGCCAAGCACACCGAGTCAGGGGAAAGAAAGGCAGACTGACAAAAGGACAGACAGATAGAAAAGAAAGAAAGAAAGAAAGAAAGAGAGAAAAGAAAGAGAGAGAGAAAAGAAAGAGAGAGAGAAAAGAAAGAGAGAAAAGAAAGAGAGAGAAAAGAAAGAGAGAAAGAGAGGAAGGAAGTAAGGAAGAAAGAGAGAAAGGAAGAAAGGAAGAGAGAAAGAAAGGAAAAAGGGAATGATTCTCAAATGCTCCTTTGTTCTCCAGAGATGCTTCAAACATGTTTCCTGGGACCCAAAATATGCCAACGAGTAGAAAGAATGGAATCTGGCCGCCAGCTTCTGCAGTGGACGCACGTGTTAGCCAGCCTCCCCTTCCTCCAGGAGGGCTCTGTGCAGAGCAGCGTGGTTACATCCCAGGGGCCGGAAGGCTGCCTCTGGAAGCCAGTGGGGATTCACAGCGTGCAGGTCAGACTGGGAGCGGCTGCCCTGCCAGCAAGGGTACTGGCTCAGACGTCGGGTAGATCTCACTGGAATCCGGATCCTTTTCTGTGGCTGATCCTGTGGCTGGCCTTGAGTAAGCAGCTTCCCTTTTCTGAACTTTGGTTTCCCTGTTTCCTCATCATCAAGGAAGAAACAACAACTGCTCTCTGAGCTTCTGTCTCTCTCTTCTAAGAATGAGAGGCGACGCAGTAAAGCACCTGCTCAGGGCAGAGGCTGGGGGGCTGACAGCTGTCCTTTTCACCCACTTCAGCTTCTCTTTGATGGGCTCCTTTCTATCTGTGGGGCCAGACTTCATAGTTTAGGGTGTGAGACTTCTCTCAAATCTGCGTTTCCAGCACCATCTCCTCCCGTGGACTCAACTGCCACCAGATTTCTGCTTCACACTTGAACCTCAACTGTTCTCTAGAATTTCCTGACCCTTGTACAACTTGATGCCTTTTACACATTGTTCTCTTTAATTCTAACGTGGGTCTCTCAACCTCCGCACCACTGACATTTGGCCTGGATAGCTGCGTGCTGGGGACTGTTCTGCACGTTCTTTACCCAATAGAGGCCAGGAGCACCCCTGCCCTGAGTCACAACTAAATTGTCTCCAAACATTGCCCATTGTCCCAGAGAGAAAAACATCACCTCCAGTGGAGAGTCTTGGTTCTAAAGCCTTTCACTCCCTTCTGACTGGTAAACTCCTACTCATCCTTCAATGTCCACCTATCATGTCACTGCCCTGGGAAAGCCTTCTCTGTCTTCTCCAGAAAGGATGGGGAATTAACTGTTTTGTCTTCTGCTCTCTCATGGCCCTTTCTTTGTATTTTTGTATTGGCATCTGCTTCTGTTCTTATAGCTTGTTTGTCCACTAGACTTAGTGCTAATTGAGGGGAACTGCCTTGTTCACCTTTTGTTCCCCAGCACAGTGTTTAGCACAGAGTAAAACTTTTTTTTAAAGTTAATGAATTAATCAATGACTCCGGAGTGAATAAATGCTCTCTCATAAGATGGAAGTGTTTAAAATTAATTTGAACAGTGGAACCATTCTCTGATTGAAAATAAAACTAAAAATGCAGGTGGTCCTGGGCCGTCAGGTGGGTTCACGGGGACATTTGATGGACGAGATGTGGTTCTTTCACAGCATCCCCTTTCACGGGGGCAATGGAAAGGCAGCCAGGATGTCGGGCAGGAGGGACGGATGGGAAGACCACGGGGCCCAGGAAAGACACAGGAATCTGGAGAAATTCTGGGGAAACTTCATCTACTTTGGGCATAGAAAACACAAGTGTGTGAAATGGTGAAGCTACAAAACAGGTGTCAGTAAGGTCCAAATGAGCCACTTCGGGACCAGTATAGTTCACAGGACCAGTATAAGGTGGTCCTGTGGGGCTGGATCTGTTGGAAAGAGAAAGACCTGGCTACCTCTTTGTCTACATCTGTTACCACGGCAACACATGTCCTGCACTGGTCCTCCTTGCTGTTTCTCAGCACTCAGTGTGCTCTCACCTCAGGGCCTTTGCACCTGCTTCTCTCACTACCTGGGATGTTTCTCCCTGGATAACTTAGTCCCTTATTTCATTCCAGTTTCTGTTCAGAGGTCAGGCCATTGGACCATCAGATCTGTAATGATATCCTTTCCAGATACTCTCTAACCCTCCCCTAGCATTATTTTTATTCATAGTACTAAATATTCACTTGCTTATTATTTATCTACCACCTAATTGAACGTACGTTCCATGAGGATAGGGAATTTTTCTTCTATTTTATTCACTGCTGTATCTTCAGTGCCTAAAACGGTGCCTGGAACATAGCAGGCGCTCAGCAAAAAACTGAGAAATAAATGAGTGGAGGAGCAGGTGGATAAAGTCTGTTTTGAATGGGCCTTGAAGCGTGGACAGAGAAGTTCTCAAAGAAGTGAGGGTGAAGCCAGCAACCGAGTATAGACAGAAGAGGCTGCAAACTCTAGGACCAGCCGGCCCTGCTAATCGCCTCTCAAGGTGGACGACGGGGCCAGGACTGCTCCCTCAGAGGCTGGCAGACATCAGGGAGGGCAGAAGGATGTCCATTTGGCCCGCTACCTCTGCTAAGGCAGACGTGTTAGAAAAGATAATTGCAAATATCAAGTGCCATGGAAACACTTACTAATACCAGGGGCCGCGGCTCTGACGGAGCCCAAGGCTTGCTCTGGCTCCGATGAACAGCCAGCAGCTCTGAAGCACGGCCAAAGCCCTTGGTTTCTTGGACCAAAAATCACCATCTTCAGTGCACAATGATTTAGTGCCTTCTGTCAGAGCATCTCAAACATGTCACCAACAGTCACCCTGCCCACATCCTTGCCAGGAGGTGGCACAGAGCAGCAGGTGCTCCATCCAGCTTGTTTCTGATGAATACACTTTTGGAACCTTGTCCCCCCTTTTCAGCCCCAAAAAGGGTTGGGAAGGAGGCACCGGGGGCAGGCTGGTGGTGACAGTGGCCCTCGTATGACTGGATGGGTCAGCACGGTCTCTTCCCTGACAGCACCCCGGTGGGAGGGGCACTTGGGGGGGGTCAGTTTGCTCCATGTGGGGCTCTGTGGGGTCCACACCTGCTGACTCCATTTCCCAGCCGGGCTGCGCTGTTCTCAGGGGAGCTGCGGGAGAGCTGGTGGGTAGGGTCATAGGAGGAAGTGATGTCACGGGGTGCCAGAAATAGCCACTCAGGACAGGGGTGAGTCATACTGGCCTCTCCCATTTTTCCCTGAGGAAGGAAAGGAAGAAGAAAGATACGTTCACATAGGTTTTGCTTTCAGAAATCAGAAGTCTCCCAGTATTTTAAGCCTTTCCCCAGGGATGCTGGTGTCCTCTGTTCTTTTGCTTTGAGGGTTTGAGAGTGAGCCAATCTGTTGCCTCTCATGAAAATATTTGACAGTTCCAGGATGGGTAACCCCTCCTCCTGCATGTCTGTTCTCAGCACACGTGGGCCATCTCTCCAATGGTCTTACAGGGATGGGTAGCTGTGTGGCCACAGGGCTCAGCAGAGGGCCTTTAAAACTGCTCCCTGATTTGGTTTGGTCCTGGAATAGGTTACATTATTTCAGGGCATTGGCCTCTGCCCCTGTCCGTGTCTGTTCTGCCCAGATCAGAGGGGTCGGGAGGCGGGCTCAGGGGACTGTGGAATCAGGTGCACAGCCCCTCCTGGCGGGGGAATGACTTGCCATGCTCACCATGGGCCGCACTGGCTGGGAGAAAGGCACCCTTGCAATTCCTGGCACCATCTTGGTGTTAGTGTTGGAGGCCAAAGGCAGGAGGAGGAGGGAGGAGAGAATGAGGGCTCTAGGATGCAGTGGGAGCATCCTGGAAAATGGCTGAAGAGGGGACGGGTCGGTGGTTTCTCCAGCTCGCCTGAAGCACTTCTTATTCTGCGACTGCCCTCTGCCTCCTTCATCCCCAGGCCGGCCCCTTTCAGCCTGAAAACAGTCCCCCTGCCCTGCCCCCTCTCCCTCTCTACCTGCTCGGAAACCCATCTCCTGCTATGCCTTTTGATGGCTTCTCCTTAGTTGCCACGAAGAAGTGCTCGTATCAGCAAACAGATGGCGGCTGAGGCATGTAGCATAAAATATATTTATCAAGGCAAACAGCTGTAGCCCATTTCATTCCGCAGATTTCTATTAAAAGTTCTCCAGAGCTACAAGGCGCTGGGAGGCGGCAATCCGAAGGCGGCCCGGGGCGCGCTTTGTGCGGCTCTGCTCCCGCATCCTTTCTGCACACTTTCTTTGCGGGGCCTCCGAGAAAGCGCCCGGGCGCCCCTATTCTTCTTCCCCGGCTTCAATTAAGGCTCCACAATCGGCGGCAGCCTCGCCTCTCCCGCCTCTCCGGGCGGGGGTGGGGCGCTTCCGAGGCTTCCCCCTCCCCCTTCCAGGCACCGCGACAGCCGAGGGTGGCTTGGCGACCGCGCGAGCACCTGCGCTGCGAGGGCAGCTGGCGGCCAGGGCGCCTTCCCGTCCTGCGTCGGGCAGAGGAGCCGCGCTCTCGGGGCGCCGGCCCTGCCGGGAGCCGTCTGTCCCGTCTCCAGCCATCCTCACTCTCCCTTCCTAACTGTGCGTCATGATTTTGGTTGTTTCTTTTCTTTCCTTTTTTTTTTTTTTTTTTTTGCTGCGGGCCAGGATGCTGCTGTGGCTCCCCCTGCATTGTGGTTTGGAAGAGCACTGGTCTGGGAGTTGGGAGAGCTGGGGTCTGCTCCAGACGCTGCCGCTCATTTGCTTTGAACGTGGGCAACCCATTTCATTTGTCTGGGCTTTTTGTCTCTTCTTGGAGGGTGAGACTGGATAAGAGGAGCAAACTCAAGTGCCTTTTGGGACTGGGCAGGTAATACAGATGTGAAATGGCCAGGCGTGACAGTGCCAAGGTGCCTACTGTTGCCTTTCCAAAAGGCCTTCCCCAACACAGCAGCACCTCAAGGCTGCGGGGGGCCGCATTTGGAACGGGGCCTCTGGTTTGAGATCCCCCTGGACTCTGTGTCTGTCCACATGCCATCCAGTCCTAATATTCTGTAACGACCGTTACAGAATAACTATGGAGGAGAAGGGTGAACGCTGTAGAGGGCAAATGGACATCCGTAGGCTGGCCTATACGAAAACTACTACCTTTTGCATTTTTATTTTAATAGACAGTTTTCTTAGAGCAGTTTTATGTTCACAGCAAAACTGAGGGGAAGGTCCAGAGAGCTACCATATATCCCCTGCTTCCCCCACTATCAGTGTCCCCCTTGGCCCTGATGGTACCTTTGTTACAACAATGAACCTACACTGACACATTGTTATCACCCAGAGTGCAGAGTGTACATGGGGTTTACTCTTGATGTTGTACATCCTATGGGTTTGAACACGGGTAGAATGAATGTATCCACCACAATGGTATCACATGGTGCTCTGCCTATTCATCTCTTTCACATTTTTTTTAAAGGGGAGGCAGAGTAAGGAACCGGAAACCCTAGCTGCTCTCCCGGTCACTGTGGAGACCACCCATGATCACGTGGTTTAGTGGATCAGAAGGAGGGACCACGGAGGCAGACTGTCTGCACTCAAAGCCTTGTTCTGCTCCTGAACGGCTGTGTGACCTCTCACGGGGTAGTTAACTATGCCGCTGTTGCACCTCGGGTAGGCTGTGTAAATAGACCGCAGCTACATCTCAGTTTCCTCAACTGAAAAATGGTAGTAATCAAAGTAGCCCCTATTCATGGAGCTGCGTGAGGCTTCAATTGATCCATGTGACTAATTCACCTGGAATTATGCCTGATGGAGAGTAAGTGCTCAATAAATGCTAATTGTTATTTATTGAGGTGACCTTCCGGCGTTGGTGTATTGACATAAAATGGGACAGCCCTGCAATGAGTGGTTTTCGTGGAGCGAATATTTACAAACAACTGGTGTCTGTGGCAAAGCTTGTCTCCTCCATCAGACAGAGCATCTTACAGCTCTTGCTCCCAGTCAAGACATCAAACCAAAAATTTCTCTCATCTATGGCACACTTTTACACACATCATCTAATTACACTTCCTGAAGGGAAAGAGGCAATGAGCATCTTCTTTATTTTGCAAAGGCAGAAGCACAGGTTCAAAGAGGTTACATAATTTGCGCCAAGCCACCAGCTGGCAAGTGTCAGAGTCGGGATCTGAGTCCAGGACATTGAATCCCCTTGATAGGGGTCTCTCCTCTTCACAGGACTGCTTTTCTAGATGCTACTAGTTCTTTGTGATTATGGTTAATTGACATTATCCGTTATATCCTGGTTATAGCCAGGAGAGCTCTACTGATCTGCAGGTTTTTCAGATGTGCCCAAAACACAATTCCAGGTGCTTGTCCATCACCCTGACTTCTTCACCCCAACACAAGCTTACGAATCAGGATTCCCAGAGAAGAGACCCAGTGATCTGTGTATTTAACAAGCACCTCTCTTGAGTTTTGCGATCAGGATAGTTTGGGAGACAAACCTTGGGTCACAGAAAAAAAAAAAAGCATGTATTAATCATAAAGTCCCAAAGCATGTGAAAAGCTCACTGTAACTTTTTTCACTATCAAATATACACTTCAGATCTCAACCCAGGCAAATGTTATCCTGAGGAAGTCATCAGAGGTGTGTGCAAAGTCAAGGCTGTTAATTGCAACAATATTTATATAGGGCTAGCAAAACAACTGGAAATAACACAAATATCCAAAACAGAGAAAGGGTTTAAGACCTTAGACTACATCCATTAAAAGTGATGTTCCTAAAATATATGATATAGAAAAGTGCTCAGGAAATTAGAATACAACATTAAACAGAACTGCTGAGTTACAAAAGTATTTATATATTATGGTCCCAAATTTGTGTGAATATACACCATTGCAGCAAAGGCTGGAAGGAAAGGCACTGAGATGTTAACAGGGTCCATCTTTGAAAGATCAAGTTACCTATGAATTTCCTCTCTGTTATGCTTTTCTGTTTTCCAATTTTTCCCCAAGAACAGCATTATTTTATGGTTTTTTTTAAAAGCATGTTTTGTATTTTAGAATCCCTGTCTCAGTGTCAGCTCATTTGAAAACACATCCCATGGAATTTATGGTGACTGCAAAGTGGGGCAGCCCATTCTCCCTGGGACAGAGCCCAGAATACACACAGAGACGAGAGCCGTAGCCTGCCCTGCCCCAGGCTAGGCAGGAGGGCACCGCTGACTTCTGTTTCTTCTGGGCCAGGTTCTGTGTTCTTTCCATCTGGGTTGCTTTTTCATTTGCTGCTCGCTCAAATCAGGGCAGATACCCATCTCCTCCCCTTCCTTGTTAATTAAGGAACTGAAGGAGAGAGAGAGAGGGAGAGAGAGGGAACCAACACCCCCCCCCATAGGACTGCAATAAAGGAGCATATGTATCAACTAAAAAAATTCCTTGGCAACAAAAGCTTTTTAATTGAACACAGTCTCTTCAGCCAACTTATGTAAATTCTATCCCAATTTTGGGCATCTATTTTGAGCACAGAGAGAAGCAGTATGAATCTTGCCCTAAAATTGTGCTCAACAGAACGGGTGATGCCATATGGATGCCACGTTATGGGAGCCTGTCACCTGCTAACCGAGATGAGGAATTACAGGTTATATTTGCCTTCCCGCGGCCTGAGCAGCCCTGGTGGGTGAGCAGCACTTAGGGCGTCCAGGTTTGGTGTGACAACCTAACACTTGCCTGGGGCTTTGTCCCCACAGGTGTCTGGGAAGTCGCAGGGTGACGGGTGAGGGAAGCTGCGGTCTTGGCGTGAGGTACGTCGCTTACTTCTACCCCAAAAGGAGCTGGATTTCCTTCTCCTTGGCTTGGAAAAATCTGGCTCATCCTGTAAAACTATTACCAGTTGGGAGTCAATGGGTGACCCTTTGGTGATTCCTCCAACCTTGAGCAACTGTCTCAGTGAGGCTGGGACATGGGATGAGAGCTTTGGAGAAGATGGGGAGAGAGATCCAGGAGGACTGTGGAGCATTCTAAGCAGCCTCGTCCGCGAGGAATTCTGAGCACAGACAACCCCTCCCTCGGTGCCTTAAGAGAAGGATGAGTTTTGTCACGTGGTCCCGGGCTCTGCAGGAGGTTGGCTGCAAGTCAGATAACAGAATATGGGAGGGAAGGACTGCAGGTTGCCTGACTTCATAGTCTACAAGTAGATTCTAACAAATCTGGAGATTTGCTCTGGAAAGGCATTTGTCACAGATAATTGTTAACTACGACACAGGAAAAAATGAAGTGGGCGCATTTTACATTTATTTTCTATGCATAACATTTTCCCCACAGTCACTCCAACTCTTAGGTTAAAATCAGAGGCCAATTCAATTTCAGGTGTTTATTATTTCTCTCTTCCTGATTTTTAAGTAGTTTTAAAAACTTTATTGGCTAGTTGAGTACACAGACGTTCCCACCACTGGTGAGCTGACCTTGGGTGGTTTGCGTAGTAGGATTCATGGGGATCAGGTGGGATCACCTGGTCTCAAAATATGAGCTTTCAGAGGACAGGTCTCTGTGAACCCAAGACCTGGTAGAGAGCCTGACACAGAATGGGCAGTAAAGGTGTTAGCAAATAAACGGACACTCAGTGTCCATTGGTATTGCCCCATTTGCTTGGGGGAAAAAGAACACACAAGAGGCCAATGGGACTGTCCTTGAGAAGCATTGGGTCCAAGGTTAAAGTGATGGGTGAGAAGCAAAAGGTCTCTGCCTAAATTCAACTGAAAGCACAAAGGCCGTTTATTTCACCAAGATTCCTTAGACTTCTCTTTGTAAAACGAGGGTGTTCTATCAAGTGATATACTCAGTACTTCCAGGCTCCAGTGCTCACTGATCTTCCTTTTCCTTTGCTTGGTTGAAGAGTATTTGGAGTTTATGAGGAATACTATTTTCTATCTAAATAACTCCCCTGGCTCATGAAAGATACTGCCCGCCCTTCTGTCCTTCCCCCCTCCCTCCCTTCCTCCCTTTGTGTAAGGTGCCACTTACTGGAGAAGCCAGCTGTGATAACTTCCTGCTTTTAAAGGCATTTTGAGGAAAAACTGAGGAAATACACATAAAGTACTTATCAGAATGCCTGGCTCATAAAAATTCTCAAAAATAGTAGATACAGTGGTGGTCATAGTAGTCATACCACTCTTTGTTATATACAGTTTAGTTCAATGAACATTTAAGAATATCTGCTAGGTACTGTCTTAATCCCTAAAGAAACATGTGATCTAGTAAACAATGTGGACATGCAAATAATTCATCAGATTATAGAACAATACATGCAAACAGAGAAATATGAAAAAAGTGGGCAAGTAGTATAGGGAAGGGAATGCTTAAATTGAATGACAAAGTCTGAAAAGGGTTTTAAAGGATGAATAGGAGTTTACCATATGGACAAGAAGTAGGAGGGAAGGGCATGGCAGGTGAAGGAATTAACCAACATAGTAGACATATATCTCAGGAATTTCCAGAGAATAGATGAGAATAGTTTTTGAGGATGGAAAGCCTGTCAGCAACCGCATAACATTTTAAACAAATTACTCTGCAGTAAGCAGTCACTCATTGGACATTTCTATTGTCAAGCTCACCCCATCTGCATTGTAAGTTTTCTACATTTGCGTCCCCTACAGGATTGTGAGCTCCTTGAATGAAGAGACGTTTCTTACTCTTTTAACCTCTAGTGCCACGTGGTCAATATTTTTTGAATGAGGGATCAGTTAAAATGAATTCCTAAGAGGAATTCCAGACGTTTCTCTGCAACTGCTTGGCATTTCGGAGGGTTAGGCTCCCCTCCTGGGGTTGTTCACTGAGGATGCTGAGTGGCTGTTCTCTGCTCCTAAAGAGGAGGAGGCCAGGTTGAGATGCTTCAGCTGCTCTGGGGCAACTGCCCACTTAATATCAAGTCATCACTGAATAATGAGGTTTTATGGGGAACCAAAAATGAGTTCACCGAGGGTGGCAATGGGGTCATCTTCTCAGTGTTACCTTGTTCTTGTTTCTAAATTGTCTAAAGGGGACAATTTTACTGAAAGGATTGAGTTGGGGACTCACTGTACCTGGAGTGGTCCTGCTAGAAGACGGACCTGGAGGCCTTGCTGAAAGGGATTTTTTTTTCAGTAGGTAAATATGAAGTTGAAACCAAATGGCCTTAGGGACCAGCTTTGACAACGGGTGGCTTGCAGAGCCCAAGGGGAGATGCAGGCGGGGAGTCCCCTGCTTTGCATCTCAGGCAGAAGTCAGTCTGAGCGACTTCTCTCACATGTCACCCTGGACAGTGGGAATTTGAGAGGCTGCTCTTCCCAACTGATGGGGAAGGCTTCTGTGCTCTGGAGAAGGTCCCCCAGAACGCTTGTGGGTCTAAGTGTCTGGAGGGCAGAAAGGAAGCAGGTCTCCATTGCCCATTACCCACTGTTAAGTCTCCAGTCCTGGCTCAGTGCCTGGTACAGAATAGGTGCTCCCTAAATATGCACTGGACTGAATGAATATAAACAACAATTGACACTTGTAGCCAGCTTCCACCGTGCCAGACACCGTTTTCAGGGCTTTAACTATATTTGTTCATTTCATCTTCACAACAGACCTATGAGGTAGGTGCTGTTTTGAATTAATGCCGATGAGGTGATGGTCGATGAAGCCATCACAGCATCTGAGCGCAGCTACGGTGCCGCTGCCTGCAACCTGGGGCTTTCTCTCTGCGTGAATCAAGGGCAGCCTGCGGTGGAGACGACATCTCTGTGGCCACTCCCTGCCCCTAACCACACGGTAGGTAGAGAGGGTTATGCGATGGCTCTGGGTGATCTGGGCCAGACAGAGAAAAGTTTGTGACAGCCATTCACACAGCTGCAGCAAAAGCCAGGCAAGTCTCAAGCTCCCTGTGACACATGATCACATCGATGGTAAACACGCTCCTTTCCTTGAAAGCAAAGCCTTCTCTGAGCCGAGCCGTGGGGCTGAGCGTGCGCTGAGCCTCTGGGGAAGGCAGGTCACCCTAGACAGTTAATGCAAACACAGCTGTGATCCCCAGTGGAGACTGGTCTCTTAGCAGCGATTGCTGGGCCAGCAGCCGATCAGCCTCTTGCAGTGTAGCTGATGGGAGGCTGTCAGTTCTCTTAAGTAGCTGCTCCTCCAGGACCAAGTCCTCACTAGACCAGGGGGGCAGAGATGGACTGGCCTCTGAGCAGGGTGCTGAGAGAATATGCAGGCATGGTTCTTGCACCTGCTTCCTTGTCCCCCAGGAGACCTACGACGCTCAGGGAGGCTCGAACCATCTTTGTTTGGCACGAATGTTTTCTCCCTGTGGCTGACCTTACTCCCATGACCTCACCTTGGCGGAGAGCAGAAAGGCACTGACAGGTTTGGATGATGCATAGCCAAGGAGGGAAGCAGAGGTGTGCGTCACCCGAGAGTGGGCCACCCAAGGCCTGTGTTGACTTGGGAATGCATTAGCTGTCTTATTTCTCATATGTGGCACAGAAATTTAGAAATGGGTAGGACCATAGAGATCATTTATTCCCAAATTCTTATTTTATGATGGAGAAAGGAAGGGCTGGAAAGGAACTGACATGATAATGTTTCATTAGGTGGTAGCTGACTCCCAGTCCTTTGTCCATTCCATTAAACTATTACATTTTCCAGATATAAACAAATGTGTCTTCAGCAAGCTTAACTCGGAATCACTGCCCCGGATGATTAGGGTGAAGCAGATCCCCCAGATTCTTCAGCTGGAAGGCCCAGGAAGTCTGTGTTGCCCTTGCACCAGAAATGGGTCTGCCGTCTGGGCCGAGTCTGGCCAGGGAGTGGTGTCTCTGGTCCGCAGGGCCCTGGGTGGCACAGAGGTTTGGACAGGGCTTTGGAGCTGGCTCAGCCCAGGTTGTGCTGTCTCCTTACCTTCCTCGTGACTTTGGGTGAGTGAGTTCACTCTTCTGAGCCTCAGTCTTTTCTTTTGAAGAAGTCCAGGACAGAGCCCGTGGTCGTCCATGCCGGTCACTTTCTGCACAAGGTGATGAGCTGAGTTGTCTCTATACAATGTCTTCCTTCATCCTCACAAAATGTTTCAGTGAGGCAGGTGTTATTATCACCTCCTTTTTACAGAAAGAGGAGAGCCTGAGGTTTAGGGAACTCAAGCATCAGAGTCAGGCCTTTATTTTAACTTGGAGGTTCTCCTTTGAGGCAGTAGGCGCTGTCATCCTGGGATGAACTGTCCCCAGAGGGACAGTCAGGTGAGCAAAGGGTTACAACCCAGTGTGATCTTCAGGCCCTTTGGGATTTGGGAAGGAGCTCCTATCCCAGAGTGGAAGACCTGGGATGGCTTCCAGGAGCAGGTGACGCCTCTGGTGACCTGCAGGATGAGGAGCGATCACTTGGGGCAGAAGTGAGATGTTGATGTCCACATCTCAGGTACTCTGGAGAGATGAAATGGCTTTCCACCTGGGGGCGCAGACCAGCTGAGCATGGTTTGAGGCCCTAGAAAAAGCTGTGAGTGACCAAGGGTGGGGGGTGTCAGGGGAGTGAGCCAGCCAGCCAGTGTGTGATAAAGTACCACACACACTGTGTTAAGGAAGGATCTGGACCCTAAAGCACTGGGCACCCATGGGGACTCTTATGGACATCATCTGATTTGAGTTTTAGAAAGATCATTGCCTACCCCCCAAGATTTCTTCAGGAATAGTCACAGCCTAACCACAAACGTGTTTCAGATTATGGAGGAGCGTGAAGCCCGAATAACACGCAGGCAGCTAATTAACAGTGTTTCCCAAACTCCATTCCGGGATGTTTCTACCTGAGACCTCCCATCCCACCCATTCCTGGTCTCATCACTGACCCAAGTCTGAGCACCACTCTAGAAGCCCCAGGTTGGAATGCGGATGAGCAGGAAGATAGGAAACCACATGGTGGACCTTTCCATCTCCACCGCTCTCCCACTGCTGGATTAGGGAGCCTGAACATCCTGAGTGACCCCTCACATTGGGGCTCTCATCCATCCGATGGGGGGCAGCCCCACTGGCATACTTGCTGCAGGTGCGCTGGCATCTCTGCTTAGCTGAGTTCTCATTCTTTTAAAAATATATTTTTGTATGGTTGCCTCGTGGTGTTCAGGTAATGGGTGCATTTTTAATAAACCCACTGAGTAAATAACAGTTTTTTCTCCCAAGGAAATCCAGAGGGACCAGAGTTCTACTGCAGCTTTGGAAACAGCGAGAGCAGGGTTGGGACTCAGAGACCCTCGCATGCTGACTCTCTGGGTGACTCTCTTCGGCTGGTGGAGACTCAGCTGTTCCCAGACACTTGCATGAGTTAGCTGGGAGGGAGCTGCGCTGGGGACGCCCTTTCCCAGACCCCTGTGGGTTCGCACGCTGCCAGCTAACCCCCTCTAGTGTTGGTGAAAATGGATTATTTGCAGCTGTGAGAACAGAACCTGCCGGCTTGGGTGGCAAGACTCTCAGTGGGTTCCCCACCCCACCTGCACTCCCTGCGTCTCAGGTACAAAGGAGCAAGATCGGAAGTTCAGGGTGTCTTCATTTTGTGTCCTCTGCTGCCCTGATGGCTTCCCGGTACCCAAGGTCTCCCTCTCCTACGCTACGCAGCTCCGTGTTGCTAGTCCTCAGGCTGCACCGCCGTGCACGCACCCTGTCCTTTGTCCCTGATGCTCTTTCTGTCCAGAATGCCCTCCCCACTTCCACTCCAGTTCCTGAGTTCCAGATCAAGTTTCGCCTCCTCTTTGCCCCCAGCTAGGATAAGCTCCCCTTCCCTTGACATCCTGCCGCATTCAACGCACCAACATCGTACACCTGGGACCCACCACCTTGTGCTTTTATTCTGCTGTTTCATGGCTGTGTTAACTCTTCCAGGGCGGGCTGTTGCCTGGTGTCCTGCCCGTAGCAGATTCCCAGGCTCGTCTGTCCCGCAGCGCTGACAGCCTATAGCAACCTTCACATAAAAGCTGTCACAAGTAGACACAAAGTGACCTCTCTTACCTGCGCCACCCCACCTTGTTGTCCTTTGTCACCCAAACCCGAAACTTCTCTGCAGCTTTCCAGAAAATTCTGAGTTACCCGCATGGTCAAACCACAGTGAACTCTATGGCTTGACCTAAAGAACCCCAGCCTCGTCCCACACCTGTTTTCAGTCTCGAGGAGCGTGCAGCTTCAAGGGCAACGGAAGGATGGTGAGTGTCTTTAGAGCTAGGTCTCAGGGTCATGTATTGTTTTATGCTGTGCCCATCCTCACTCTTTCTGAGAAATAAAACAAGGAAACAAAGATAACAGCATACAGAAACTCTCCAGGCCCGGCCGCTCAGGAGAGGGTTTGGCTCTGTTTCACAGATGCGCGCGACCAGGACCCGACTGCGTTTTGGGAGACGGCCCTGGGACTCCACGGAAGTCAGGAGGCTCAGCGTCGGAATGAGCCCGGCCGTCCCCAGGACTTAGTGGACCCTGAACTTTCCCCATCCTGTTTCGCTAATGGAAGTTGGTTCATTCAAAGTCGTTAAGAGCAACTCCCTGAAGTGGAGGCTTTTCTGAGGTGGGGATTATAGTCTTGAGTTTCTAATGAGCCCGAAAGGAGCCCTTCTTCTCGGTAAGGCCCTCCCAGAACTCTCCATTCAAACCTCTGCAAAAGCCACCAGCCATAGCAAGGGAAGCGGGCCTAAGCATGCTTCCGTGGAGCCTTTTACCAAGTAAACGCCCTCTCTCCCTCGCTCCTGCCTTCTGCCTACAGCCTCTCCTCCACCTGAGCCCCCTCTAATTCCGCCTTCCCAGATTTAACAATGTCCCTCCGGACCCTCCTCTCAGAGACCAGGAGTCAGTTAAGGGGATGGCGCAGGGTCCCATCGCCTGCAGAACCCCCTCGGCTGAATCCCCAAGAAAGCTCAGTGGCTGATGGGGAAGTGATTTATAATCCCAAACACAATTTCTTTCACTGTTGGTTCCAGTTCCCTGCATCACAAATCGCTCTGCATATTAGCATCACATTGATGACATTCAAAACAGGTGCAACTGTCTATGGACCAGCTGCTGAGAACCACGGGAAGCTCCGAGCCGAGACCCCGGGTGCGTGAGCCCTCCCTCTGATAAGCTTCAGAGCAGGTAAAATCATCATTAAAGGCAAATTGACTTGTACGTACGTGCAAGATTCTAGCCACTGCATCTAACCACAAAGGAGAGCGAGGCAGCGGCAGCCAAGAGAATCTTCTTTAAAAATGTGCTCAACAGAACAGCAGACAAGAAACTGCCACCTCAGGAGAGTGGCATGACACAGCTGTAACGTGCCAAGAGATCAGACTGTCTGCATTCTCCTGAGTCGGGGGTTGCAGCCTGGAGCCGGTGCCTCGGAGGCAGCGTGGCTTGGGGGTCCAGGGAGAGGCGGGGCATAAGGTTCTCCTGTAGGAAAAAGGGGTAAGAACTTGGGGGGAACTAGTACACAAAGAAGCCCTAAGACATCAGACTTGGAGCCACATAGCTAACACCGGACCCCAGTATTTCACCGCTCGTGCTGTTGGACCCTGGGGAGTTAAGATTCTTTTGGACTCTTTTTGGAGATTTCTTCCATTTAAAATAAAATGGCCTACAATTTCGCAAAACCAGGCTAGACCTCAGGAACAGGGTGAAACTTCACGTGGTCCTGGGTGTGACTTCCCCATGCAATTCAGATCCTGACTTTAACCCCTGAACTGTCACTTACTCGGTACCTAACGTATGCCAGGTGCCAAGGGCATCACTGAATCCTTGACACACTCGTATTTGACAGGATGTATGTTATTCCTCTAGGAACGATGTAACCGAGGACTGGGACAATTATCACCTGGCCCAGATCAGACAGCTTGTAAGAGGCAAAATCAGGATCTGAACACAAGCTGCCAACTCTCCAATCAAAGGGCTTAACCCTCTTTTTTGTTTTCTTTTTCAGAATAATGTGTAATTTATTTCAGAGCCAGAACAAAGCACAAAACCAGAGCGTGGACAGATCCTTCTTCATAATCCCTCACTTTCTCTTTGCTGTGTGTAAACAAATGATGCCGTGAAAATGATGGGAAAAAAGTAGACGTTCTCTTATAAGCAGATTCTTTTCAAATTTTAACAGCTTTATGGAGGCGTGATTGACAACTAGTAAGGGGGCGCTTGCAAAGCAATGTGTAAAACATGGGGGTAACCGTCCTGCAATGAGAGCACCACCCCGCTGGGCCCACATCCAGCCGATCAGCCACCCTCACACCTTCTCAGCCGCCTGTGCTGTCCCTGCCCGCGGTGAGGGAGGGGGCTGGTACAGGGGCACCTGCGGAACTGAAGCCCCGGAGCCTGGGAACCGACCCGGTGCTTAGCTCTCTGTTGAGTGATTCCTGGCTGCCGTCCCGTCCTCCTTGGTGGACTGTGGAGTCTCAGGTGTAGGAAGGACTGCAGGGATCACCTCGTCCAGGCCCTTTATCTCACAGATGAGGACGTCAAGGCCCAGAGAGAGAAAGAGAATGGTAACCTAGCTCTGCTGACTTGAGGCTGCACATCTTAGATGACAGCCCTCTCATATGTTGACCCTGCAAAACTTTGCCCTGGTTCTTTCTCTGGTGGGTGTGGACGATTGGGGAAAGG
Source organism: Camelus dromedarius (assembly GCF_036321535.1). Lineage (NCBI taxonomy): Eukaryota > Metazoa > Chordata > Mammalia > Artiodactyla > Camelidae > Camelus > Camelus dromedarius. Next base: position 15,482,278 of record NC_087469.1, read on the forward strand.
TGTCACTGCTCTTCAAGAGAAGAGGACCTGGGTGGGGTCCTGGGGTCCTGCAGACTGGCCCTGGGAGTGACAGAGCACAGGCAGCCTGGTAGGGGCCGGGGCTGGGGCTTCAGCATGGTTCCTGCAGGCAGAGAGAGCCGTGGAAGGATGGGTCTCAGGAAATGAAGAAGTCAGGTCCTCCCCACACAGCCGGGCACTGAGCGAACTGGGGAGAACCGGGCTCAGTCGGTCGATACCTGCTTTTGAGCTCACTAGATGCACCGGGCTGAGGGGCATCCTGCCACCAGGCCAGTCAGACACAGACATGAGCTGCGGAGAGAATCAGAGATGTCACTGTGTGTGCAAGGAGGCAAGGTGTCCAGACATAAGAAAGAAACGGACAGTGCGTTGGTGGGGAGTGCCTGGCACTGAGTGCTTTGCGTGACCACGGTGGGGAGGGAGCCTCCCCAGGGCGGCATCACAGAGGAGGATCTCCGTGGGGGCAGCATCCTCATGGTCAGAAAGAAAGGCTGAGGGTGTGGTGCTCTCTGACACCTCATTCCACAGCTGTCGCTAGCGGACTCCAGTGTGATCCCGACCCCACTCACTCGCTGCCGTACCAAGACTTGCGCTGCACGCCCTGGTGTTGCTGGATCGACGGCCCACTCCTGCTGTGTCTCTGAGCACCATCCTGATAGTCACATTGTCCTGTGGGCCTTTAGAAGGCTCTCTGGCACCCGTTACGACAGGATGCATACGCCTGTGAGGTGGGCTGGGCGGTATCAGTGTAATAGAAAAGAGCAAATCTGACTCCACATTAGACCCGTTCCTTTTGGCTTGAGCCCTGTGCTCTGTTTCCTGGGCTGGTCCTGCACGTTTTGTAAAAGAATGTTCCCTGAAGCCTGAAACATACAGGGCAGCCTACTCTCTGGGCTCTGACGGTTAAGGATATTAACACTTTTGCATTCATAAAAAGATAAAACATTGCAGAATAGAAAATAACATTTGTGGGAGGTTTTGCAGGGGACACTGTGACCTGACCCACATGGGCAGCTGCAAGAACAAAGGGTTCCAACACCAAGAAATTTGCAACAAGCACACACTTCCCCTTTTTAGTATAAGAGAAGCCTGAATTCTGACTTGGGGAAGATGCTGGCTTTCTGAACAACGTCATTATTCCTTGCCCCAAGACCTTGTCTCCCAATTTACTGGCCTGTTGTGCAGTGAGCAGAACAAGTTTGGACTCAGGAACGTCAGTATTATTCATGATAACAGTCCAAGAAGTTAGTTAGGTAGCCTGATCAGTCAAAGATGACGCTGGCTTAAACTCACGTCTTCTGGGTCCCTGCGTGAGATCATACCACCTTCTTGCCCCCATCCTCCATGGTGCTGGTCATCACCCTTTATCTCATGAGACCCGGAGAAAGCTGTCAGGCTCTCAGGCGACAGTTTAGTCCGAGCGACAGACAGACTGGGATGGAAATGGGGACCAAGCACGTGCCTCCTTCATCAGCTGCCCTCACACAAGCGCCCACCAGAAGCCCATTGGACAGACAGTGTCACTGGGGAGCAATGAGCGTTATAATCAAGGTGCCAAAGTGCACTGGCTCTTCCAACAACCCCCATATTAATTTGTGTCATTTGAAAAATGGCCTGTTGCACATTTGCTTCTCCGGAGCCCCAGTTGGCAACCTGGGAGGCTGGGATGCAGCCTCATTCTTGCAGGCTGAGTCCGCCCTGCTCTTGGAAAAAATGTAATTATGTTTCAAAACCTTGGGGAGGTCTCTCAAGGTCTCCCTGATGAAGAGGAAAACAAAAAGAGAAGATGGTGTACAAGGTTCCTCCTCCCTGGTGCCTTGGCCCCGCGGCAGTAATTACACAGATTAGAAGTTGGGTTTAAAAAAATCGGCTTTCTCGGGGTCCCACCTCACTTCCTCATACCCTGCTGGGCTCCCGTTCACCCTCCTGACAAACGCAGGCTGCCCCCAGCCCTGGGCTCACCCCGTTCCCCCCACACTGTGTCTCCTCCAGACTCAACAAATTCAGCTCCCAGCTGCCCTGGAATCTCTTCCAGACCCCCTTCCCCGGGGGCTGAGTGCGGCACTCTGGGGACTTGCAGACGAGGAGAAGGAGACAGCAGTTTAGGGGCTGAGGGTGGCAGTCCTAACAGCAGTAGCTACAGGGAAATAATAAAAATGTGAAAAGCATTTGCCGATGCCGGCTGCGCCCGGCCGACTCGGCTCGGAGCACTCTGCTGTGCTAACGTGCTCAGTCCTCACTGTAAATTAGGTTCCCCTATTGTTCTCATTTCAGAAAGGAGAAAACTGAGTCACGGAGAAGTTAAGTAATCTGCTCAGTGACCTACAGGTGGTCGTGTTGGGGCTGCGGCTGGACCCAGGTTTGACTCTCGAGGCCAGGTTCACGTCCGCTCATCTGCGTTGGCCCTTTTGAGGGATGCACATATCTTACCCCCGTCCCATTTCTGCTCCTATTCTGACCCTACATCGATTCCCCCAGGGGCCTGTATCCCCATCATCCTGGCCTTCCCCTGTGACCTCCTTCCTTGACTGGAATCGGCGTTTTAAAACTTTCCTTTTCCAATCTCTGGATACCACCCCCTTGGTTCCTGCTAGAGGCTGACAGGACAGTGGCTGTCAAGCCGCACCACCGCCCCTCCTTCCTCATTGGAAGCCCGAGAGTGGGGCGGGGATGGAGGGCTGAGTGGGTGGGAGCCAGGTCACAGTCCTGATACCACTGCATTCTACGTTCTGCTTCACATGAGATATTGTTTATCTCGATACTAAAAGCAAACATAAAAAAAAAATTGCAATAGAGCTCCTATGAATTAACGTAGCCTGGATTATTAATGTTCATAGTGAGCCCCACCCCCTCCAATAACATTTCCCTTTTAGCAGAGACCTTTCTTTAATGAGTGAGGCCGAATGGAAGCTTCACTTGTGAATTTCAGAAACGGGGGTGAACCCCACAGCCTGGGGTATTCGTGGTTACGGGGCGTGGGGGGGAATCCCGCAAATTCTCATGTCCATCCTGGATGGGCAGAAGGATGTCGGGGGCATGGGGGTGAACAACCTCCTTCCTGATCACAAGCTTAGGCCTCTGCTCCTGTGCTCATGCTTCCCGGGGACTCAGGGTATGCGTCTGTTTATCTTTCTCTCTCCTCTGCCCAAAGCAACTTCCTGTAGGCCACCTGAGCTCTGCCTCTCCACCTTGTCAAAGAAGAAAGCTGTAACCATGTAGTTATGACATCCTGGGGGTAATTTTAACTATGAGTCGTTATTCTAAAACCACCAATGCAGTCCCCGTTTGCCAGCACAAAGAGATGATTCTCACCAGCCTGAACTCACTGTCAAACATGCCAGGAGAAATAAAAAGGTGCTAATGCAACAGAGCCCAGAAATAGATAATAAGATTACAGGCAATGCTTGAGATTCCAGGCTGCAGGGAGGGGTGGGGGCACCCAGCCCAGGGCTTGGTTACCAGCGGCACTGTCAGACGAAAAGCCCCCGAGGTCATTGATACCGGAAACTTCATTAAGCCAAGTGGATAAAATTAAAGGGTGTTGGGTGAGGATTTAATTTTTCCTGGAGGTTTGCTGTACCTGAAGGGCGTTTGGGGCTGGCAATGAGGCCGCGGCAGCAGGTCCTGGAGCGGGGCGGCCGGATATCGGAGTTCTTCGTCACGGTCTCCGTGAGGCTGCTGAGGGTGAGCTGCGGGGAGCAGGGCCTGCTCAGCGCTGAGCTGCTGTGGAGTCAGTGACCCCAGTCTCCCTGACCCGAAGCCACATCCTATGAAACAGCACGGAGGTGTCAGGGCGCCCCTGCTCTGGGAACCAACCACAGCTCAGCCTGAGCGTGGATGGGGGCCACGGGCAGGGAGGACCATGTCTGGCCAGGGAGCCTCTGGAGGCCACGAGAGCCTTGAGGTCAGTCCCCGCAGCCAGTGCTGAGGCCCGGCGGTGCAGGTGGAGACGTACAAACGGGCCTGGCTTTCAGGGGTCCCCTCCTGCCCCTCCTGCTCCTCCCTCCCCGCATTCTAGCAGTGCCTTTGTATCAGCTGGTTGTCACCAGAACTCTAATACATAAATTCCCTTGATGTTAAATGATCCGAGTTTAAAAGTGTTACCCAGCTCCCCCAGGAATGATTCTAGTTTTAGAACAACATTTTTTCCCTGTTTTTCATTGTGATAAAATACACGTGACATAAAATTTACTATCTTAACCATTTTTAAGTGTACAATTCAGTGGCATTAAGCACATTCACATTGCGGTGCAATCAACACAACCATCCATCCACAGAAGTCTTTTGTTGAAACTCTGTACCCACTCAGCAGTAACTCCCCGTTCCTCCCGCCTCCGGCCCCTGGCAAGGGTGGTTCTACTTTCTGTCCCTGTGAATCTGAGGGCCCTAGGTGCCCCATCTAAGTGGAATCACACATGACATGTCTTTTTGTGTCTGGCTTCTTTCATTTAGTATAATGTCCTCAAGGTCCATCCATGCTGCAGCACGTGTCAGTATTTCCTTCCTTTTTAAGTCCAAAGAGTGTGTCATGGAGCGTATGTACCACATTCTGAAGATAAAAAGGGCTGAGTCCCAGAGGAGTACGTTTGAAGTGGTGGGACGCAGGAGCCGTGCGTGGTCAGTGAGGAGCTGGTCCTTTCTCTCCAGCGTGGGGTCAGCAATGGGGCATCGGAGCCTGGTCCTGACCTCGCTCCAGGATGCCGGGTAAGATGCTCTCCCTCCTCGTGCCTGTCTGCTTCCTCAGGGAGGGCTGGAGTAATGACACCTGCCTGCTCTTCCCGTACGAGGGGCACCGCGATGGTGATGAAGCCTGTGAGGTCCCCGAAGGCACACGAGGAGTCAAGTTTGCCTTGTGTCGTGGGGCAGACCAGCTTCCTTTGGAGTCTCCGCGCTTGGGGACTTCGGGGGGTTTGCAAGGGCCGAATTGATCAGAACAAGGAGGCTTCTCCGCCTCCTTCAGCAGGGCAGTAGTGCAGTACCGGAGGCGGTGAGCTTTGGTTCTGCTCATTCGGAGACACGGAGATCTGCAGAGTCTGCGGCGTGTGCCGGGTCACTTCGGAGGCATGGGAGAGGGGGCATCGCTCCAGCTCAGGATGCCCGTCTGAGCCGAAGACCACTCAGTCCTACCGGGCGCCCCTGGTGACACCTGCTCTGGGGCTTTAGAAGTGTAAATTGAAGAACATTCTTCGAATGAAGAGCCAATAGTCTGGTTTCACCAAGACAAGTCTTTCCAACCCGGCACACACAGACAGATGCGGCGTCCAAAGCCAGGCTGCTCAAAGTGTCAGCCCGAGCGGGCAGCCTCCGCCTTGCCCGGGGGGGGGGCCTGAAAGTGCAGTCATGGGCCTACCTCTGACTGGCAGCTAGAATCTGGACTTTTTTTAAATCCTTTTTTTTTTCGGGGGAGGTAAGTAGGTTTATTCATTTTTATTTTTAATTTACATGTTCTTCTAATGGAGGTACTGGGGGTGGAACCCGGACCTCGTGTGATGCTAAGCGCGCGCTCTACCACCGAGCTGTACCCTCCCCCCTGGAATCTGGATCTCAGGACAGCCCCCGGTGGTGTCACACTAACCTTAGAAGCGCCAGCCTGAAGCCCTTAGGAGGTGGGGGCCAGTGTGGGGCTCTCTCGGCCTCAGGAAACTTCTTCCCCTTCTTCCCTGGAGGGGGGATGGTAGCACCTGGGCTGCTGTTCCCTGCGGGGGTCGCAAGATCAAAAGGCTCAGTGAAGAGAAAAGCGCTCAGCGGGGGACAAGGCGCGGGGAGGCCCAGCATCGCTGTGCTCGCTGGCAGCCGCAGGCCCTCGCCCCTTTAGCTCGGGGGTCCTCCTCATCTCTCCAGCCAAGTTAATCTATTTCTCTGCTCTTGCTCCTGTTCCCTCTTTGAAACAACATTAATTTGGGTTCCTTTCATCCAAACTGCAAAGAGTATTTGAATTCACATTATTGCCTTTAGTGAGATTCTCTTCTTCTTTGCTTCCTTTTTCTTTTCTTTTTTTTTTTTTTTTGGACACACATTTGCCGTGGTGCCCGGGACCCGGTGCAGAGGAGATTAGCGTGGTGTTCAGCCACTGGCCAAGCCTCTGAGGAGCAGAGCTTTCTGTTTATCTCTTAGAAGCAGACGTTTGGATTTTATCCCAGGGGGAATTTATCAGGGTGCCCTGAACTCATTCATTCATTCATTCATTCCCATATTCCTCCCCACCCCATCCACACACACACAGCTCTATGCCAGCCACACCAGCGTCGCTTGCTGCGTATTTGGGAGGCCGTTTTTCATATAGAGCCATTTTGGGATTGTCTGCGGTTGTGCTTCCTTCGCTCTAAGCACATTCTTGGGCTGGGCTGCCTCATCCCACCAGCGGCAGCTTGGGTCGGCCCCCGTCCTCGCTCACATATCTATCCAACGCATGTGGACTTCATCCAGTTGCTGCAGCTTTTTCATCTGGTCTGGGAATTCTCAAAGCAACATCCGTGTTTCCACTTTCTTTTTTTATATAGGCGCCCGCACTAGGATGCCTCGTGGTCCTTGGAGGAAGAGTCATTGCCCATTTTTTCAAAGAGTTTGTTTTCCTGTCTTTTTAAACATGAGTGCACGCGGACAGGCAATTATACACACACAGCTCTCACCGTGGGAACATCGTAACTTTGTGGTTAAGCGACTTATATGGTGACTGAGTCATATTTTGTGGCCATGAATGGCTGCATGTTTAGTGAGCAGGTATGAGCATTCAGATGCCTGTATTTATTCCTATATGATCATCAATTCAGTGCATGTTAAGCACAGCCCATGCAGAAGGCACGGGGTGAGTGCCTGTGTGTGTGTGTGTATGTGTGTGTGAAGAGATTGGCTTCGAGTTCAAGGACTTTCTGTTTTCTAAAAGAAATGAGATGCTATCATGCAATTTTAATACAAAGTTGAAAGGGATAGGATTATGAAAAAAAAAAAAGGGTAAATGAGATCAGATGAATATAACATTGCTTTCAGTTGGAGACCAGGGGTGACTTCTAGGTGGAGATGGCATTTGAGTCAGAGATTTGCATCCGTGGAAACGGGCACAGCGTTCCAGGCTGAGTGAGCCCCAGGAACGAAGGTGCAGAGACAGAAGTGGTGGTGGGCAGGGAGCAGCACGTGGTCCAGCCTGGATCAAACGCTCGGGGTGGGTGACAGCATCAGTGGGTGATGTGGTCAAGTTACGCTAGATTTTGTGCGGAGGGTTGTAGATGCAGATTATGACGGTTTTGTTCATGGTGTTTGTTTTGCTTTATTTTGTGACTGAGTGAGTCAGGAGACCCGGAAGTTTTCAGACAGGTCAGTAAGATGATCAGGGCGAGGCTTTAGGAAGACCACTCTGGCAGGGATTTGTAAGATGAGTTAGAGATGTGGAAGACGAGGGGCATCGAAGCAGGTAAGAGGCTATTCCAGTAACCCTCACAGCAGATGACAGGTGTCTGAAGGCAGATAAAGCAAATAGCACGGAGCCAACATGGACAGAGCTCAAAATGGAATCAGCTGCAGAGGAAGAGGAAGGGGGATGCTGAGGGCTTGCGGCCTGCGGTGATGGAGGTGTCATAACAGACCCACGTGATACACGGAGAAGCTCATTTCTTTTTTGGTGACATAGAGGAGGAACGGTGAGTTCAGACTGGGATGTACTGAGTTTCAAGTTCTGGTGGGAACGTCCAGATGGATATGTTCACAAGCCATTGGACATTTGGAAGTGGTTCTTGGGCCTGTTTTCAGGACCGAAGTTAAATTTGATAATCATATGTATGGAGGTGAGAGTCAAAGCCTTATCCGTGTGTGCAACTGCTATGAGAGAACACACAGGGAAGGGAGGGAAGCGCTGGTGGCCGTAAGTCTTTCTGTTCAGGAAGAGGGAACAGAGGAAGAGGAGCCGGGAGTTTCCCTAGCATGAGTGCGTACACTGTTCAGGTCAAAGTGCACACACTTCGGGGTCCTGGCACATTCAGTTCCCCAGGGTTGGAAGCCAACATGAGAGGCAGTGTCTTGGTAGCCCAGGGGAGTGGACTGATCAACCATGTGAAATACAGCAGGAGAGCAAAGCGGGAGGCCGGGCACACGGCCAGCTTTGTTGGTGGCGGTGGTATGTTCACTGGGGAACCAGCACATCAAGCAGGTGGATGTGCAGCCGAGTGTTTGGAGGGAGACGACTCACATAAGCAGGGAACGGAAAATAAACAGAGTGGAATTGTTCGCGGGGAGAGAGCAGTGTGCGGAAACCATCGTGTCGGAGCAGAGACACATCCGACGGGGCATTTTCTCGATTGCTCTGCTGATTCCTCAAGCCCTTCAGTTGCTTCTGCACCTCGATTAGAGGCCGCCTGTGTCCCCAGCTCATCTGGCTTCATTTTAGGCTGCTCGTCCTTTATCAGGCGTGGAGTGGCCAGGTCACTCGTTTTGCTCCAGTTCTCATCTCATGTCAACGAGAGCCTTTCAGTAATTAGACTCCTGATTACGAAACTCACTTTAAATAGAAAGCTGGTCAGAATCCTGTGCTTGCTGCAGCCTCTGCATTAAGTGGTGGGGTGGGTGCTTTGTTGCCAGTTTGAATTATTCTCCTCCACGAAAGGTGGCTGTGTTCCTCTTATTTTTCTGGGTTAGGAATCTCCTTGCCTAAATGTAGTCACATACACAACTCACGTTGAATGTAGAGAGGGTCCTTTTTGGGACAAGAAACCAAGGCAAAGGGTCATGATTAGCAACAAATAGGATAATGGACTACAATTCTCAATAAGGTCCCATTATTCTTCTTCCATTGTGGTTCATCTGATTTTTTTTTTCTCCTTCGTACTCTCATTTTCTTAAAGTTGTGTTAACATTACACTCTCAGAGCCAAAACCCAGTGATCAATAGCTCAGGGGATGTGACTCCAGTCAATGCTTAAATGTCACCACTCCAAAGATGACGGAAGAAGGAGAGATGGTGAGACAATTTGGCTTATATACGGGGCATATGCACTTTATTCTCATAATTATTATTTTTCATTTAACAGCTTTTTATCAAGCTCACACTCCTCTGTGTTTGCAAGAGTACTTTTCCTCCCTCCCTCCCTCCCTCCCTTCCCTTCCTTCCTTCCATCCTTCCTTCCTTCCTTCACTTTTTCCTTCCATCCTTCCTTAATTATAAAACAGCATGTTAAAGATTCTGGTCCTGAAATCTCATTCCAGTTCATAGAAAAACGAAATTCAAAGAATCTTGATTTTTTTTTTCTTCTTTCAGGGACTTTTCCATGAATTCTTACCTGATTTCCCTTGTGGCATACCAGGGGCACATGGGGCGTTTGTGTGTGTGAGCGCGCATGCATGTGTGTGTATGTGTAGGAGATGAAAACAGGCCTTTCTTTGTACGATATGGAACAGGTACAGCATTTCACAGCTGGCTGACTGGTAATGGACTTCTTCTATCGGAAGCTACTTTTCCAGATCCTGAACTGATTAGCAGATGCAAATCCTACAGTGTAGGCCGCTGAAACTAAACAACACACCTCTGGGTATTTCTAGATGGCGTGTGTGCACACACACACACAATTTTCATGAAAATCCACATACATCCATATTACTGATACATTCACTTCTACACAGGTGGAAACCCTTTCCTTTGCAGTTTCAAAAATCAGTGAGGCAGGAGTTACTTAACAGGATGAAAGGCATTTCTAAGGGACCAGATAACACTGGGGGGACTGGGAAGGCGAGGGCTCTCCTCCCCGCGGAGAGCAGGCTCCATCTGCCCCGGAGGGGTGGGGAGTGTGGTCATTCCTGAAGCCTCCTCTGCGCACCCAGGTGTTCGCCGGGCACGAGCTCCTCCAGGCCAGGAATGGGGCCTTCTCCTGGGATTGTCCCCCGACCCCTTCTCCAACACAGTTCTTTCAGCACATCAAGCCCCAGACATGACTCTCTAGCAGTTTGGCTGTGTGGCCATTGCCATCAGCCCCTGCCCTTGTGCCCCTCACAGACATTCAGTTTGGGGCGTCCCAGAAGACAGACCCATCCCAACTCTCCTGTCCCTTCCAAATTCAACCACTGCTCCCCTACCTGGGCCTCCTTCCTTCCCCAAATGGAGAGGAGCTTTGGGGTCCAGAATGATGGGGACTGAAATGGCAGCCCTCACGAGCGTGGCCCTGTTTGCTGTCCTCATCCTGTGTGTTTTGTGTGCCTCCGTTGACTCCTCACCCCTTCTCCGGGCCAGGCTGAGCTCAAACACAGTCTGCATCAAAGGGAGGCACAGGGAGGCAGACTTCCCCTTCCCTCTAGCTGATGCCAGGCCTGGGATTTCCAAACCTTTTTCATGACCAAAGTCTCTTTACTCCTTGTGACCTATCCATTATCCGTAACAGTCCTCAGAAACACTCAGCACACCATCTGTCGCTCCTCGCAGGGACTACAACCCCGTGAGCCGTGATTGTTATGTGACCAGTCCAAGCGCATGCACATTAATAGAAGTACAGGATCTTGACTGAGGGAGGTCATGTCCATTTTTCACTGTGATAGTCAAACCAGAGCCATTCACATACCTTAGAGGTGATGAAGAAGAGACTGGACTCCCCTCAGCCAGCAGGTTGCTGAAGGGCTGCAAACACATTCAGTGTGAGAATGGTGAATGGGCTGGCGTGTCTACAGCCGCCACGTTAATTGCTTCACATCCGATGGGCTGACCTGTGGAAGGACTTGAACTTATTCTTATGGCCTCGCGGGTAGAGCTCTTGAGGATGGGGAGTAATCAGGCAGGAAGATGCTTTCCAATAAAGACTTCTGGGCTCAATATGAGGAAGAATTTCTAATTGTTGGAGCTGCTCAGAAATGGAATATTAGGGGGAGTGTCTGAACACGAGGAGCACGGCCAGTTGATAGAGACAGATGAGCAGCAACTGAGTGGCTGGACCAGGGAGGGGGGCCCTTCCCGGCACTCTGAGTCTGGGAGTCAAACCCAGCTAACAACCCCACACCCAGAGAACAGACACATGCCGGCGCCATGTCTCTTTGGGGTCCACACACTCATTCCAATGAGGCTCAAAGATGGGATGTCCGTTTTCTGACATTTCAGGTCCATGGGGAACAGATTCCCATGGTTAAGCTTCTGGTCTTTTCTAAGAGGTGTCAACAAAGTGTTCATTAAACAGCTAAACCAAATAGCGAGGGGCCCAGTCCAGCAGGTAACACAGCCTCCCCTCCCCTCAGCTCCACCTTCCCAGGTGAGTGATTGGCGTGCTTAGCTGCCACCCAAAGCAATTAGTCTTTGTTCAAAGAATGACTTACAGAAGCCCGACTAAATATTTTCAGAAAACAGAGCAGATTTGTATTGCTTCACCCAAGGACTGCAAACAAGTGTAATTAAAGTGAATACCCATAAATAAAGTAAATACATTAATGAGGAAATGAATTAATTAGTGTTTAATTACTATCAATTACTAAAATCACTTCAGAATTACTTGTAGAATGGATTGAATCTCTTGCTCCTATTAATAATTTCCATTGCTAATTGTATGCAATTGTATTTTCTTTTCTTCGGGTGCATTTTAGCAGAGCTAATAGGAGGAAGGAGCAGCGGAGTGAACAATGACAGGAACATTTTTTTCCTTCCTTTGTTCAGTAAAAAAACCAAAAGTGGTTTGAAAAATATCTGCCTGGTTGTCAGAAGCCAATGCAGGCGAGGAAGGTGCACAGGAAGGAGGCTGTCCCTGGGACACCAGGCGACCGCACCTTTCTGTTCCCTGGGAGCGTGAGCAGCTGATGTCTGCAGCAGGACTTCAGGTGGAGGTGCGTGTATGAGTGTGTGTGCATATATGCATGTGTGTGCATGTGTGTATGAGTTGTACACATGAGTGTGAGCACACACATGTGTGTGCATGGGTGTGTAAAAAGGGGAGAAAGGTGGGTGTGGGAGGCTCAACGTCGGAGCTCACTTCCATCCTGCTTTGAAGAACCCACAGACCTACTGGAGGAGGGGTGTCTCTGCACACCTGGGCGGGCCAGGTGAGGGAACAGGTGTGACATTTACCTGCAGGACAGAGGACACCATCGGCTGCCTTCCGGGTGGAGAGCACATCGCTGAGTCCTGCTCCCTAACAAGCTTAGCGCCACCTCGTGAGTCGGAGAAACAGATGCTTGGAAACCAGAGGTTGACGGTAAGGGAATACCTTCCGAAGGGCCAGAGCTGCCCGCCCAACACAGGGAAATATTAATAATAAAAGTCTCTTCGTCCTCAAGCGCTGTTATCGTAGTTCACAGGAGCACAGGAACGTGATTCTGAACCTTAACGTTGAAGCCACCCCCGGCAAAATTACCAAAGGAACCAATGAAGCTAATCTCTTGAATGTCATCTGTGTTCCAGGCTATTGCCCTCCCATTGCTAGCTCATGCATTTACCCATTCATTCATTCATTCATTCACTTATTCATTTAATGTGTATGAGGGGCTGAGGGTGTAACTGTGGAAGAGACACATCCCTGCCTTGAAAGGGCAAAATATGTGTGGGGTGAAAGGTCAGGGAGGCTTCTGAGAAGAAACCCTAAGCAGAGACCTGAGAACAGGGAGGCGAGTGGGGGTAACCCTGTCCCTATTACCAGACAAGGAAAATGACAATCGGGGGCAAGCGAGTTGCCTGAAGTCAGGCAAAGGCGGGGAGACCATGTCAGAACTGACTGGGTCAGGCTCCGGGCCGCTCTAAGGACGTTCATTGTTCCATCGCTTCTGCTCTCCTTCCTTCCTCTCTGGCCCCCTGGAGGCAAAGTCCCCACCTTCGGAGCTCCCCTTGCCCAGCGTTTGCCACAAGTCTAAGCTGGGGGTCAGAGGGGTGGTCAGACCACCTGCGGCTGGCTTCTGACTCAGCTTATTTGGTGTGTAACCCTGGATACATTTCTGAACCTTTCTGAATGTGGAATGTGATGCCTGTCTCCGAGCTGCAGTCAGGATTTAAAAAATAGAGAGAAAGGAATGAGGATGTTGTTTGTAGAGAGCTTAGCATAGTGCCTGGTACCTAGTAATTACTCAGCAGATGACAGCTACTGCCATTACTGTGGCTGCTCAGCCTCACGTTCCGTCTCAGTTGATTGTTACTAAGCCGAGCTAACGTGTTGTCTGATGAGGCACTGGCCTAAGTCACACCTGCATTCGCGACGGAGATACTTGGAGACGAGAGAATTTACACTGCCCTTAAGTGAGGGCAGCCATCCCGCGCCTTCCCTGAGAGGGGACACAGAGACCACGAGGACCGGGCACACCGTTGCAGAGCAGTCAGGGAAGGAGGGCGGGGACGTTTCCAAGTGTTCCAGGAGAAGACTCAGGAAGGTGACACTAGTGTGCAGGGCCAGAGTGAACGGAGCAGCAACTGTGCAGAAGTTCGCAGGGCAGCCCTAGGGTACAGCTCCTGGGAGATCAGGGCTCCATTCTTCACCCCGTGTCCCCTCTCTGTGGCAGCTCAGGAAGGAAATAAGCCCTAGCAAGGGCTTTGAGATGGCAGATTTCAAGAGCTGCCCTAAAGCACGGCCACCCCCACAGGCTTATCCAAACCCTCACGTGGCTCAAGCCGCCCTCACCGGGGCGGGGCTGCGTCTCCTCTGCAGGTGCCCTAGCCAATGGCAGGCCGGCCGCCGTTGTTAGTTTTCATTCGCTGAGATCAGCAATTTAATCCTAATTTACCAAGAGCCCGAATCCCCCCGTTCCCGGGCAAAGGCCCTCCCTGGGAATGATTGAATTTCACCCGGTGCAATGAAACAAAGGGTTTCTGCTGAATCAGGCACTAGACTCCCAGACCTGTAAATCATCGCCCTGGCTCTTCAGGTGGGAGATGTTATCTCCCCCTGGGCCACCCCCTTCTAGTCCCCTGCTAGTTCTCTCCTGCTGCAGAGATGACCCTAGGTGACACATCCTGCCCAAATTCAAAATCCAGTGCGGCCCTGGGTCCTCATTCATAAAACCAGTAAAATGAACAGTTCATTTTACAGCCTGCCCCCCAGGTCGCCGGGCTCGGTCAGTCTCACAACATCCTTGGGGTGCTCTTGGCCGCACACTCACTGACGGGGCTGAGGGGAGGGAGTGTGGAGACCAGACCGTGCAGGTGGAGGGAAACCCCAGTCCAGGTGCTGCCCCAGGCTCAGTCCCTCGCCAAGGAGAGCAAGAGGAGTGCAGTCCACCCCCCAGGGACCGCCAGCTCAGCGGGCTGTGCTCAGTTAGGGCTGCAGGTCAGGATGAAGCAGGGAGAGACTTCGTTCAAATGGGAGTTTTCAGAATCTGGTCTTTGGTGAACGCCAGGCTGGGGAAAAGAGGGGAGACTGACAGAAGCCAAGGGCCCCAGATCAGTGCTCCTCTGTTCATCCCCCGTTTGACCTCGTAGACAGTACATGCTAAAGCCAGCCACTCTCCCTGAGCTTCCCTGGTGAGCTCCCACCTGAGAAGCAGCAGAGAGCAGGAACACAGGGGCCCAGGGCTGGGTTCCCGCTTTGCCACAGACCGTGACCCCTGGTAAGTCGGCCTGAGCCTCCGTTTCCTTTCCAGTAAACTGAGGGATGGAGGTGGACTGGTCTACTGGATTACCTCTAAGGCCCCTCCCAGCCTCACTGTTCATCTCAGCTCTAGAGCAGAGAGCCTGGCATCCTGAAGCCAGGGAGTGGGAAATAGTTCCTGTTCTGAGACACAGGGCCAATCAGAATGGACCATCCTTCTGTCCCTGTCTCTAAGCCGGCCTAGGAAAGCTGCCAGGATTTTTGGTGGAGCGTCAGGAAGCAGCTATCAAAAGCCACCTGGCAGGGACCATAGAGGAGATGGCTGTGGTCTCTGAACAGCCGCAACCCTCTCTGGACACCACGTCCTACTGCTGGTCTGGTGTATGTTCAGCATGGTGGCTGAGAGCAGGAGCTCAGATGGCAGAGAGCCAGCTTCAAATCATGGCTCTGGGGGACCCATGTGACCTTGGGCCACTCAGCACCCGCCCCATGGGCTTGCTCTGAGTTAGGACAAGACATCTGTGAAGCACAAAGGACAGTGACTGTGCTGCTCCACGAAGGTGGAGGGATGCCATTGCCTTCGAGAGGCAATATGAGCGCTCCTTGCAGGCAGCATCTGGTCCTATCTGTGCATCCCCCACCAGGATGGTGCGGGGGGGGATGTAGTTGGCTCCGCTGTGCTCAACACCAAGAACAAAGGAACGTACAGACGAACACACAGGGCTGGCTTGTCAGCCGTGAGTTTCCAGCACCCGTCCCGAGACAGAGGTGACTTGAAGAGGAGACACAGCTGTGAAAAGTGTTGGTTTTTTTTTTTTTTGGTCCCAGGAAGAGCTGCTCAGTACTGAAGTCCCATCACGTCTCTCCAGTGGGGCTCTGTCCCCTCTGCCCCATGCTGTGCTCCCTGCTGAGCCTGGACCAGCCGGCGCCCAGGGAGGATGAGCAGGGGACCCGAAAGTCCAAGGCAGCGTCCTCCTCCCAGAATGTGAGCGGCAGGAATGGCATCCGGCCTGTACCCTCTTAGTCATCTAAGCCCTAAACGGAGAGGACACAGACTTAGCAGAAGCCCCGCAGCCCGGGAGGAAGGCCAGGACTCCGGCGTGTTCTATCCCCGAGGGGCCCTGGGGGCCTCCTGGAGCTGCTTGGGGTCTTACTCACTTGCCTCGGCCGTAGAACAAAAGTAACCCTAACAAGCACCTTTCCCGCCTGAAGGCAGGTCCAGTCGGTGCTGCCTGGCAGGGAGAGGTGCTTTAGCCTGGCTGTTGGGCCACATGACCGTTGAACCCCACCCCAGAAGTTTCATTCATCCACCTGGTCAACGCTAACTTTCTGCAGTGGCCCACGGGGGCGGGGCCGGGGGGTCCTTCCCGGGGCATTCCAGCACTTTGCCGTCCTCTGGCAACGAGCCTTTCCCTCGCACGGCTGCAGCACCTGTAAAAGCTGCCAAGTTCCCTGTGACAGAGCCAGAACCCAGGAGCCAGTTCCCAGACAGAAAGAACGGAGTAGAGAGCTTTTCTGCTGGGCAAATGCAGTGACAGGAGAAGCCTGTCCTGCTGAGAAGGTACTGTTTTTGTGGTGACTCTTCCAGGGTTCATCTCCGCTCTCTCCCCCGCCCACCTCTGGCCCAGATGGCTGATTCGTCTCTTCCGAAAGCCAAGGATGGGGTGCTTACTAGGGTCTCACACAAACTGTCCCCCATCCCACTCACCCACTTCCTCCTGTTCCTGCCCACCCCACCCCCCCCCCCGTCTCCAATAGTCACTCAGAGGGTTTATGCGCCCTCCCTGGCCCCCAGGCAATGCAGATGTGCGGAGTGCCAGCTCCAGAAGTAATTACGAGGACTGATGTGGCAAGAGCGTGAAGCGGCCGTCCCGTGACCCACCCGGGGGCCGGTCAGAAATAGAAATAATCTTAATGAAAAGGCACATTCACGTGCTGACCAAGCAAACTGGAGGGGAGATTTTAATAAGAGGACGAAGCGAAGCTGTCTTGGGAGGGGGACGGGGAGGAGACTCAGAAAATGACACCCTCGTTTATGGGAACAGTTACTTCCCGGCCCCTTGCTCTCTTTTCAGTGACTCCAGGATGAGGCCAGGAGCCTCTTCACCCCCGAGGTTAAGCAGGGAGCCATTTATCAGAGACAGGACCCACCCAGGACAAAAATGGAAAATCACAGAATTGTCCTAAACGTGCATCTTCAGCATGCCCAAGCTTCTCTTTTTTTGCTCCACCTTCCCTCCCATTGAGCTCAGATTCTCTCCCTCCACCTCGCGCCCTCTCACCTTACCCTGAGCCGCAAACCCACCGATGGACTGAGGATTCCTTTCAGCCAGGCCTTGCCTTGTTCCCAGAAACCAGCAGGCGCCTGCCCGGGACCAGCTGCTTTTCAAATATTTGTGAAAGGAATGAAAACCTCTTCTCAAAGCCCCCAGTCACACCTAGATGTGAACGGCCGATAATCAGTTAGAGCTTTACCTCTTCTGGGACGTCTGTAGTTTAAAAACAGATCAAAGCAACAGGGGAGGAAGTTCAATTCGATTAAATGGTGGAATTCCAAACAGCATTCGATCCTTCCTTTGAGACAAGGCCCTTCTCCATCCCTGAAACCATATCACAAGAGCCCCTGGCGGAGGCCCATCGGGGCTCCTGGAAATGGGTGGGAACTGCCCTCTGCTTTTGCAAAGAGCAGCTGTCAGTTTAAATGCATCTAAGGCCTTCTCCTGGAGGGGAAGGTGCAAAGCCTGCACTGGCTTCTGTGCTTCCTGAATCATTCCATTTAAATGCAGATTGGAAGTCTTCCTTCCTCTAAATGGTCACAGAGAAGACAGAGCAAAGATGAAATGAGAATTTCCTTAAGAAGAAAAGGAGCAGTTTGGCAGGGTCCGCCATCTCTCTCCACGGCAGCACACCCCACCCGACTGCCCCCCACCCCTCAGACTTTCTCAGCCCCAGCCTCCCCAGTTTCTCGCTTCTTCATTATGCAAATCCCCCAAGCAGCTGGTATCCTCACAGCCTGAAGGGAGAGAATCCAGCCCCAAGCCCTGTGGTTCTCGGCTTCCTCCTGTCTCTTTCTCCGCCCCGGCCAAGCCCTTTTATTTCGGACCCCGGGTAAAATGAAAGGCCATGTTGCGGGGAAATGAACAGGAGGAGGCTGAGATCATTAAAAAGAAGACCTTTCCCAACTTTGGATTTTCAAGAGACATTTGAAGAGTTCCTCAGTTCCGAACAGCTGGCCAAGGCACAGAAAGCCTCCCCCGGAACAAAGCTGGGCTTGCTCTGCCGCCTGGGAGTCTCCACCCCTGGGTTCCATTCCTGACTCTCCCGTGATCTGGTGCTGGAGATAGCTGGCTGGTTTCCACTGGCTATTTTTATCATATTTAGGAGCCGGTTGGGGAGTTTGGCCCATGTTTGTCCGCCAGGGGGCTAATGAAGGTTTTGAGGCAGGTGGGGGTCCCGGCTGAGACATCCTCTGACTAGCTACCCTGGCTCTCAGCTCACTGACGGCTGCAATGGAAGAGCTGGACAGGTGTCCAAGAGCAGAGTCAGACCAGGTTACCCTTTATATGTCTGTGGGCTGCCAACCTCTATCTGGGAGGAAGGATAACTCATTGCTTGAGAAATTCTAACAGCTTGCCATGAGGCCCCTCCTAAAACAAAGTCCTTCACGTCTACATCACTCTCCTAAGTTGCAAGGCCCCTGACTCTCTCAGAAGGAAAGAGGTCACGAATCGGAGACATTACAAAAATAAATCCCTTCCTGGTCCCATCTTCCTTTGTCCCAATGGCTTCAACCTCTTGCTTGGGAGCGTGACACTGAAACCAGAAATAGCTTTAAGAAGACTTCAGACAAGTTCATGGAAAATAGAGCCAAAAATGATTACTACAGGGAAAGGCAGAAAGCCTCAGTGCTCCATTTCTAGGTGGGTCGGTGGAAAGAATACGGCAAAATGGGAGTCAGGATGCTTGGATGCTATCTCCAGTGTAAACAGGAAGGGGTTTTAGTTGCTTAATGAGGTCACTATGCTCCTCTGGGTCTTTGTTTCTGCAGCTCCAAAATGAATGGGTGGTCTACACGATTCCATGCCTTTCCAACCCTGACATTTCCAGAGAAAATGAAGAGTGTGTGTGTGCGTGTGTGTGTGCGTGTGCATGTGTGTGTGTGCGTGTGCATGTGTGCGCATGCACGCGCACATGTACAAAACACTGAATTGATGCTGTAGGGGAGAATAAAGAATTTTCCTCTACCCTCTTAGTTCTGTGGCTGGGGCTTATGGATTGAACTGACAAAAGACAGATTAACAGAAGAAAAGCATACACATTTTATTTAATATTTTTTCGTGCATGTGGGAGCCTTCATAGGAAAAATGAAGATCTGAAAGGGAGGTTAAGACTGAGAGCTTATATACCTTTTTTTAACAAAGAAAGATAACTTTGTGCAGAAGTGACAAGACAAAGGAAAGGGGGGTTAAGCTTCTCGGGGTTAGTCCATTGCGAGAAAGTGACTAGGAAGTGTAAGGGGGGAATGAACAGAAGATCACGGTTATTCTGGTAGATTTGTTTGTATGGGTCCATTTCGGCGCTGACTCCTGGTTTCTGGTGATAAGAATGCTCCTTTCTTCCTAGTGCAGAGGGGACACATTTCTCATGGGAAATTTTACATCCTGCTTTCAGATACTTTCACAAAAGAAATGACAGGCCCGATATGGAGTCACTTATGCCAAGCCCCACATCAGCAAACCAAGACTTAATCCCTAACCTAATTGCAGCTACAACCTCCCCCAGGAAAAGCAGTCTTAACCAGACAGTCTGGAACTTTCTGGTCCTCAGCAATGAAGTGATCTGCCGTGGAGCCCCCTTCTATTCCCCGTGGGCAGGTACCTAAGCCTGAAACAATCCACTCTTTCCCCTCTTCTGCCTATAAAAGCCTTCCATTTTGTACAGCTCCTCAGAGTGCCTCTCTGCTTGCAAGATGGGAAGTTGCCCTATTCATGAATCATTTAATAAAGCCAATTAGATCTTGAAATTTAAAAATTATTGATTTTTTGTTATTGAATATTAGAGAAGGGGAGGGAAGAGGGGCCTTTCAGCCCCTGCTGTTTTTTAAGTGCTTTCAGCTCAAGCTAATCAACATGCCAAAGTGACGTATTTTGGGGTGGCACGTTCTGAACTTCTTCCCTGACCATGTCCCTCTCTCCCGAGGGAACACAAAGGCCAGAACGGTCCAGGGAATGGACAAGGCCTGCTCTCTGTCTGGCCTCTGTCTGTCCTGCAAATCTTTTTTCTCTTTTCTTTTCTCTCCTCCCTTTCCTTTCCTCTCTTCCTTTAGCTGGAGACCCAACCATCAGACTCGTGAAATAAAGAAAGGAAAATGAAGATGCTCCAAAATGCTTATTTAGTCAATGCCAAGATATCAAAAGAGCATTTGACACAAATAGGGTACCCAGTTACCATAGATCTTATGAAGCTCATTCAAAGAAAGTAATGAAAGAAAATCAAATAATGAATCATTCAGGGAGATGCAAAGGATCTCTCCCATTCTTATTCTTTTGTTCTCTTTGCTATCTCAGGAGAGAAAAATAGATGAGAAATCATAGCAGCAAGTAAGGAAATATTACAGAAAGGAAAGGGGTAAGAGTGAGGAGGGTCAGAAAAAGATCCAAGGTTAGGAGATGAACATAAATAAGGGCCATGCACCTGCATCAGCAAAATACAATGTTGATGAAAGGGGCGCCAAGGAAGATGCTCCTGGGGACACGTCTTTAAACTGGTGGTGGGGAGAGCGGTCTGCAGGGAAAGAGAGGGTAATGGGATGGACCAAGGCACACACCAAGGTCAAGCTTTCCTGCTTTGCTATTCTGCTGAAAACCAAAGGAGCTGGGTCTTTCGTCTGATGGGCATCCATGTGACCCAGCAGGGCATCACTGTGTCCCCAGAACACTGCCAGAGGCAGCCTCGCCACTCCACCCCACACCCTCAGCTCGGGCCAGTTCTGCTGTCGCAACATGGGTCACCCTCTGCTGGGTCTTGACTCATTACATCCCTTTTCCAAAGTGCTTTCCAAAGAGCCTGCCTCTCTCCATGCTATCTGTGTTCAAGACCAGGTCCTTGTCTCTGCAGGACGCTGTTCTGCAAACTCTGGGGTGTGGCCCAGACCCACCTGCCTTTGACTCAGACTTCTTTGACTGTTTGATTTGGGGCAATGTAGTTCCTTCTTTGATAAAGTAACATTAATAATAAACTGTCTACCCTGAAGGCTTCTGGTTGGGATTAAGTGAGATCATGAATGTGGAAGGGTTTAGTGCAGAGAGGTGTTCAGCCATCCTGGGTAGCCCAGTCTCCCCAAGCCACTTGAGCTGCTGAGATCAGGAAGCAGCGAGAAGCACTGTGAAGACAACTGTCTAAATATCCTGGTGTCCGGAACCACCCGCCCTCCCCCCCCCAACGCACCTCTGGTCACCGGTGCCCCAGGGGCTTCCTGTAGGATTCGGATCCATCTCTAAGTGCCTCTGATTATGTATATGTGATACGTGAAGATTAATAGGCGGTTTCACCAAAATAGTGGGAGACTGCTTAAAGCCAGGAACCTCAGGCGTATTTGCTGATTATAAAATAGGCTTGCTCTCAAGAGCGTGAAAATGTCTAACCCAGAGTTACAGAAGGCCACATCTTTCCGAGAGGAGAACCCGGGCACCAGGTACAAACATACTGCTTACAGACTGCAACATTTCTCCCCTTCAAAAGGCTCCTGGCTACATTTTTCCATTTCCTTCTTTGGAGGTGACAGGCTTGAGTAAGAGAGAGACAGAGGCACATGCAGACATTATATCATCTCTTATTTTCACCTTTTCTTCTTTTCCAAGTGGGAGTCAGCACATTTACAACTTCCGAAGTGATGCTGGGGGCAGAAGTGTGTGTCCTGTGTATCTCCCGCTGGGCTCTCCTTGGCCTGCCTGGGCTCGGAAGAAGCTGGGACAGGAAACCAAGGAAGGCAGAAGCCCAGCCTTTGTCCCTGGACTTTTTCCTTCCTCCTCAGAGTAGTTCTTCCCCCAGGAGGTGGCGGAAAGAAAAAGGTCATGGAGAGGCCAAAACTTGGCAGTGGCGTTTTTAGGATGCTGTGCAGTGCTTGCCTTAGTTTTTCTTTTATTTGTGTGGATTACTTATTTATCCTCAGCTCAATGGTAAACACATCGAAACTCATGTTCTATATTCTCTCCGATTCATTACTGCCTAGTGAGTCCTTCTCATCGTGGGGGTGTTCATTTCATCTTCTCTCTCCTCTGTTCAAAATCTCCTTTTAGCTCATTTCCTTCCATGTGTAAAACCTCTTTAAGAACTTTGTAAAGCTCCCATTCCTCTGTTGTGTGCCATCCTCTTACTACCTCTACACAATTTTACGCTATAATAATTAGTACTATTATTATATGTGTATATATATATATATTCCTTACACACGCTGAGATCTCATTGCATTCTACATGTGTGTGTTTCATGCACTGAGATCTCATCGTATTGTGTGTGTGTGTTTCCTGTGTCTGCCTTGTTCATCAAACTGTACCTAGAACCCTTCCTAGCAGATTGTGAGGGTCCTGGGAAATTACCCCACAATTCTATCTAGGTGAAATCTGATTAAACAACGATGCTGTGTTAATCAGAGGAGCCTGGAGAGGCAACAGCAGGGAAACAATCATCTGGCAAACATGCTGGAGGAGGAAGATATCACAAAATGTAAGAAGCCCAAGGGGCTGCCAGGAGGGATGGAGCTGCAGCTGGCTACATCTTGTAGCCTACCTGCTAGCTGACCTCTTTCTTTTTTCAATAGGGAAGAGGGAGCCTGAATGTGTGAACCCTTGCCCACCACTCACGTTTGTTTTTCTCAGAATGGTTTTCATAGTAAGTTCTTTATGATGAGGACTGAGAGCCTCTGGGGCTGCAGAGAGATTGCTACGGGCCTCTGAAGGCAAGTGCAAACCGATACTACCCACAGACTGTACGCATGAATGTGCAACTACCTCTCAGTAAAAGTTCTAGAATTTTTTTTAAAGGGAAGGTGGGTATAAAAAGAGGCTTTTATATTTGAAAAGAATTGGGAATTATTCCGTAAGTAAAAGAGCAAAGCTTCTTTAATTGTGCAGACCTGAGGTGGATTCCAGGTCTGGCTCTTTCCAGCTACAACTTAGATGAATCCAGTGGCCTCACCTTTCTGACTCCGGGTGAAGTGAGGTTAAAGAATGCCTATCTGGAGAAGTTGTGGTGACTTAGACACAACGTAGGAAAGTGGTAATGCCTCAGTGGGAGCTATTGGTGTTAATATTTCCCCACGTACAGTGTCCAGCACACTTCACTTTGTATTGGCGGAAGTACAGATAATTGCATTAAAATCTCATCGTGCCCTGAGTCCTTGGTCTCACCCTTATGGTACTGTTTCCACCCCCACTTTCTCCACAGGCTTTGTGCTCCAGCATCCCACTGTCCACCCGGGCCCTCTGTGGGGCTAGTCCTGCTCTGGTCTTAATGTTGCACAAAACTGTGTCACAGCTCAGTTGTGACAGCAGCCTGGATCTGGGCACGAGACCAAGCAGCACTCGGAGAGCTGGAGAACTCAGCTTTATTACACAAACAGACCCAGAGGAGTTAACACTCCTGGCTCTGGACCCCGCGTGTAGGTATACACAGGCTTTTATATGCTGCCAGTTTACACTTTGCAACATCACATGTAAAAAAAGGTATCACAAAAGTTGATTAATTAGGAACAAGCTTTGTAGAAATGGACCAATCGGGAGGGAGAGAAATAACTAATCAGGAGTGAGGGAAATGGACCAATCAGGAGTGAAGGAAATAACCAATCAGGAGTGAGCTCAGGGAACCAATAGAACTATAGGGATAAGTAAGCCAGTTCAGAGGCAAAAAGTGAGATAGAGCATCTGGGCCAGAGAACCGGATGGTGCTGGCAGGATAGTAGTGGCCCTGCCTGGGGGTCCTGCCAGTCTCTTTATGGCTTCCCACCTCATTAAAAGTGAAGATCTGAACCCTCAGTCTTCTCCTGGGACCAGCAAGAGGGAGCCGCACACCCCGTCCCATATCCTTCTGCAACCTTGTTATTCTTCCCATGGCACCTTCTTATCCGTGTCTGGTGGAATGTCTCTACCATCTCTTTTAAAAATCATACCTAACATGAACCAAAACAAGAAAACGGGGCCAGTCAGTAACGACCGTGGGGAGAACAAGAGCCAGGCAAGCACTGTGGGGCCCAGGCTGTCGGACTGGCCATGCTCTTTAAGTCCCATCTCATACCACTGTAGCGAGTAAATTGGATTGCTGAGCGAGAGGGGAAAAAAAAATGACATATTTCTCTTGTCGTGGAAGGAACTAAAAGGCTCTTTTCTGATTTTCAGATTCTGGTCATGCAACCCAAACCTCTTCTTATCTGCTTTTGTATATTTTTTTTTAACATCTCATGATGAGGTTTGATCTTCTTAAAGGCTTTGATTAAATAGTCTTTGCACTCCCCGACGTGCAAGATCATCATTTTCTACGGGAAGATGTCTCCTATAGACTTTAGAATGAAAATGTTATTTTCGCCCTCCAGCCATAATGGGCTTTTCATCCTCAGCATTATTATTATTATTGTTGTTTTATTTTTGACAGAGAGACAGGGGGGAACGCCTCTCCCCGCCCAGCCGGGCCCTTCCGGCGCCCCTCCGCAGCCCTAGGCGGGAGGCCGGGCGGTGTGCGGTCCGCTCCACCTTTGCCTTTGACCCGCGGGCACGCTAATGGAAGAACCGCAGCCGCAAGTTCACGGGCAGGAGTGCGCCCTCCCGACGGAGGCCAGCAGCGCCCCACCCGGAGCAGACATCGAGGGGTTCCAGCTGCCTCTCTCAGAGGCCGCCAGCATTTCCAGGACGTGCGTTTGTCCTTGTGTTTGGATTGGAGGGTGACGCCAAGGGGGCTCAAGTCTTGGGAGCAGATCCAGAATCTCAAAAACAAAAACCCTGAAGTCTTCCTCTAGTGGAAGTCCTAAGGAGCCCACACATCCCCAGTGGAATGTCCAGACGGAGCACTGCAAAGAAGGCCGTGCCAGTCGCCCACCAAGGCGGCCCTGAGATGCGAAACATGGGGATTTTAGCAGCAGGTCCAGTTGCTGCCCGGCTCTCCCCACGGGCCATACTGCCGGCTTTTCTTACACATACAGCTTCATTCCCTGACCCACAGTGTAAGGTCGTCAAGAGGAAAAACTGCATCTCTCACTTTCTCAGTGTGTATTTCACGCAGAACAATTCAAGGCACACAGTAGGGACTTAATCCATCTTCGCCCGTCAGATCCTAGTGTATCGGGGTGGGTGGGGGGGACAGCTCCCTCAGCTCCCTCCGTACCTGGGACTTCCTCTGAGGTTTTGCACAGGCGGGTCTGCGCTGGTGCTGACAGTCAACGCACGCAGAAGAGGCATCAGAAGCTTTCCACCTGCCTCACCAGGGAACCATGAGGCTGTGTGAGCTCATGTCTAGGAAGCGCTTAGCGCATTTAACACACACACACACACAGAGCACTGAGCTATTACTGCCCCCACCTCGTCGACCTGCTGGAACGGAAGTTTCCCAGGCTCTCTCTGGCACTTCCTCCTGAAAATCGTCTGAGGAGCTGCTCCCTGCCCTTCATTCAGCTTTCAGCTTCCAATTCCATTGTCCAGAGTCGGAGAGCAGGGGTCAGAGATAATGAAGGGAAGGTTAGCCAGACCTCATTGCCCCTCAGATAATTAAGAGACCCAAGTATGAGGGATTATTTATCTTTCTTTTCTCCATCAAATGCCAGGCTCCGCATTTTTTCCATAAGCCTTTCACTGTGGTTGGATAAAAAGGCATATTGTTCTTTTCTTTACTCGCAACAACGGCCCCCAGAGAGAGGCTCATTCAGTTGTGGTCCTGGGAGAAAACGAGTGACCTGGCAGGGCTATGCCTCCAGTGGCCAAGAGCTCTGTGGGTGTCTGGACCTGGTCTCTCATCCTCGTTCGCAGGCTCACCCTGGGGTAAGGCTCCAGAGATTTGGAACTTGATTTCGCAAAGCATCATGTGTGTACCTGATCAGTGATGGGGACCCTGGGACACGTGCCTGAGTGACCAGGTGACTTGTTTTCCTAGGCTTTTCCTGGCCTGGGGTTCAGACCTCACTTGGGATTCAGAGAAGGTGAAGAGCAGAGGTTTGCCAACTCACGTGCTTCTAAAGCCCATATCATCCAGCATAATGACAGACTCTGGGGCAGTTCAAGTCCCAGTCCCCGTGTGTGAGTGTGTCTGTGTGTGAGTGTGTCTGTGCGTGAGAGAGAGACAGGGAGACATAGACTGGCTGCTGGTTTGAAACCATGTAACGCTGTGGCATTTCATCCTGGCCTGGGTCTCATAGCCTGTTCCAGCTGCTCAGGAGCGCAGCTTGAAAAGATGTGCGGTTGAAATGCTGACTGTAGCTAGACAGGCAGCCAGCCCCACACAGTTAACAAAGAAAAGGGCCCCTCCCCGCTTTTCCTACAGTTCTTGTTTTTCCCAAAACTATTTCTCTCCTTCCAGAGAAAAAGGAAATGTGCAGAAAAGCAATTAATTATAATTACACGTGTGCTGGAGTATGGAAGAACCAGTCACAAAGAGTTTTCAGGTCCCAAAATTGTCTAATAAAAAACTACCCAACAAAGCCATAATTTTTGGAGGAAGTTAAATTTTTTATAGAGTTTGGTGATAAGAAAAATTTGCTAAAAGCGAGCATTCTTAATCACTGCACTGTCACTTTGCAAAGTAATTGTGGAATTAGAAATAATTACACGCTAAAGAAGGAAAATGAAACAATCCGCCTTATGATATTTTAAAATAGAATTATGATGCTGGTTTGTCTCATAAGTCAAAAAGAAGCCAAGCGCGAACTTGTGGGCGATGTCACATCCTGGGGTCTTGGAAACTTAGTCGAAGCTCCTAAGGAGGAGGCTTGACTGGCTGAGCCCCAGGTAGCTCTGGCACCTGAGCGCATATGGGGTTAGGGTTTAGGAATGTGCAGGACATGGGGTCTTCGGGGTGGGGTGCCCTATCTTCCAGGCGGTGCTGTGGTGCCACTAAGACTCGGGGTGTGAACTGCGTGGTGAGTCACTCTCTGAACACTCTTGTGGCAAAACTTCCACATCTCTGCCCGTTAAGTCACGTTATAAGCAGTCCCAGCCAGTCCCAGATAATCAGGGTATTAGTCAGGGTTGTTGAGAGAAACACAGAACCAATAAGATATATACACACACATATATAATATATAATATGTACGTAAATACAAGAGGAGATTTATTGCAGGAATTGGCTGGTGCGGCCACGGTGGCCGGGGAGTCCCACAGTGCGTCCTCTGCAGCTGGAGAGCTAGGGAAGCCACTTGTGTGATTCATCCTGAGGCCGAAGCCCTGAGAACCAAGGGGCCACTGGTGTCAAGTCCCCCAGTCCACAGACCTGAGACCCAGGAGCTCCAGTGTTCAAGGCCAGCAGAAGACGATCATCCCGGCCCAAGGAGAGAGGGAGAGCTCCCCCTTCCTCTGCACTTCTGTTCTATTCAGGCCTCGGTGGATGGGCTGTTGCCCACACTGGGGAGGGCAGAGCTTCACCCAGTGAACTGAGTCACATGCTGCTGTCTTCTGGAAACACCTTCATGGATGCTTCCAGAAACAGCTTTCACCAGCTACCCGGGCATCCTTAGCCCAGTCAAGCTGACACAGAAGATGAATCACCACAATGAGTTGCGGTCACGACAGGGCTGGAAGTCCCTCTGAGGGTCCCTGCATAGACATAAAACGTTCAGCTTGCTCTTATACTGTGAAAATGACTTAACAAACGTGATGGGGGTTTTGCCTAAAAAAAAAAAAAAAAATCCAACCTTGATAATGCCACCCACCATGGAGTGGGAATCAGGGCAGTTTAGAAACCTGGCTCTACTCCCTGCACACTAGGATGTTGTTACTAGAAATCTCCCTAAAGTGTGGCCCTGACGCTTGGTGGTGAAGTGGAGAGACTTTGAACAATAATCTGGCCAGCAGGCAACTAAGGGTTAAAGGTGGACACTTGGCCCATTGAGTGAAGGCCTGGTAGGAAATAAAGAGACAAAAATACAGGCATTAAGGGAATAATAGCTGAACAGTAATAATAATACATTATGTCAACAGCAGCGACAGAAGATACTCAGTGTTTTTATGGAGCTAAATAAAAGACAGATCCAGGTCCCACGTCTTGACTCTGAACAACCTTCTCAGCTGGATTTTGCTTCTGCCTCAGGATTGTTTTGGAAAGAGCTATTATTACCCGTGATTTACCACGCTGCACTGGGGGAACCGTACTTTCCACAGAGACAATGACTGAATTCTCACTGGAGGCTCTTAAAGGAGCTGAGACTTGTTCCGAGGGTTCAAGTGGAGAAGATGACCCAATGAGGGCGGGGTCCTGCCATCACCGGATGGAGCGTCAGGGGCACCGTGGACCCTTTGCTCTGCTGTGAGGCCCCAGGTTCTTTTTCACTGAACGTTCTCTTCAATCCCTACATTATGGTAAAAGACAGAAGAGGAATTCACATTTATGGTGAGTCCTTTCAACAGGTGCCATCACCCCGAAGAGTCACAGGTTGCATTAAGTTCTTTAGCATCATTAAAATGGAAGCCTAGTCAAAGCCATGACCGAGAAAGACGAGAGTCTGGAAAATTCTGGAAGCAGAGTCTTCATTTGAGTAGGTGGGTCCTTGAATGCACCCAGTGGTGCAGCTGTGTTTGGATGGAGGTCAACGGGGGTTTAGAAAAAGAGAGAAGTCATCATTAACATTAGAAAGGAGCTCTGAGAATCTGGAGGAATAAAAATGCAGTATTAGGTCTGAGCAATAACTGTGAAAATAAACAATGAGAACTACCATATTAAATCTAAAGCACTGTGTTAGTACATAATAAGAAGTGTGAGAGCTAATAGCCAGCCGTTAATACAGGCCAATTTATTATTTAAAACATTTATTAAGATTTAACAACAGCCAAATAATTTTTCATTAAACAGTTATTAGACTGAAGCCCTGTATACATGAAGCAACTCATATTTATCATTCCGATTATATCTCATTACGTCCAAAAGGGTACTTATACTTCCCAAATAAACCTGGAAATTTAAAATGAACTGTAGTCCATTCTTGCCAAGGGTAGATGTGTAAAGATTATTGCTTCTGCCAGCTGTAACCAGACAGTGGAGTGGACTTGTCTAATTAGGAACAATTGCTGATAAATCAATTCTTTCCTTTTCCAGCACAGTTAGAATTTGTGTCTGTGTTTTAAATTCTAATATGATTTTGCACATTGTTCTGTAACCAGGTTAATTCTTTGGAGCCCTTTTAGATTGTGCACATTTTCCATAAAATAAAAAAGGGTTATTACTGTTCTATCAGTCATGCAAATAATCCAAGATCCATCTATTCATCTATTCACATAACTCAGGCATAAACCGCAGATAATTACTCTATGATGCCTTCGGTCTGGCTTACTATCCTGTACCCCAAACCTAGCTTTTAATTATTTGTCTGATATTTTCTTACTTATAAAATTTATCTCCCAAAGAATGCCCAGGTTTTCATCTTTGCCTGTTCAAATCCTTCCGGGTCTTCAAGTGCAGCTCAAAGATCACTTCCCTGATTTCTCTCATTGAGATGAGGTCTCTTGAACAAACACTTGAATCTCCCTCACTGTGTCTAGCACAGAGCTTTGCCTAGGATGTTAACAAGATAGGTTTCTTGAGTGGCTGAATAACACCAGTTTCTCAAGGACAGAGGCACCTAGGCTCCCTGCTCCGGCTGCCCTCGGAGGAGTAACTGGTGACTACCTGGCGCAGAAGGGAGCACAAATCTGTGTGTGGCTAAAATAACTTGAGGGGGGGCGGGGGCAATTTCACTCACTTGGAGAAGGGAGGAAAAAGTCAACACATTTCTTCCCAAAGTCTGTGATTTGATTGACCGTCATGGCCTGGGGAAGCATTTTTATCTTTTGGTTTGTGAATTTTAATCTTCAACAATTAAGGAAGAAAGCACCTGCCTTTCACAGGATGGGGCAGCAAGGTCTTCATCTGACGAATGGAGAACAGGCCTCTCCGTGCACATGTGGGTGTGCGCCCTCTGGGCGGTGGATCCGGGCCAGGAGGCCGAGACAGCCTGCTGCCGCCTGAGCAGCTAGAGTCACAGCATCGTGTGCTGTGGGTCGGCCAGTTGGTCAGCAAGAGAGCAGAGGCCCGGGCTTACGTTGTTCTCGGGGCCTGTTTGTGTACTGTGCTGGGAGCAATTTTCAACATGGTTCCAGGTTTGCAGAACCTTGGATTCTAAGTGGGTGGTGTCTGGGGGACCCTCATGGATACTGGCAGCCATCAGTCAAGGGGAAGAAAGGCACGTAGGATTTCAGGTCTACTTCCAGGCATCGCCTTTCGGGAGACAAGAAGGGTCTGTCATTATCTGGTCACATCCTGTGTCCCTGGTTCCCGTGGCAAGTCTTCTGTTGTGAGAAATTTAC
Organism: Camelus dromedarius; assembly: GCF_036321535.1. Lineage (NCBI taxonomy): Eukaryota > Metazoa > Chordata > Mammalia > Artiodactyla > Camelidae > Camelus > Camelus dromedarius. Next base: position 15,512,287 of record NC_087469.1, read on the forward strand.
ACACCTGTCCGTTAGCAACTTGCTCGGGTTCTCAAGTTCACGTTCTCAAGTTCACGCCACGCTGAGAATCACAGAAGCTGAGTTCACTTAATCTTGTAAACTCAATACACACAACTTGACCACGTCTGACTGTAAAAAAGATGTCACTCAATATAATAAAACATACAGAAGCTGTCAAGTCAGCTCGATTTTAGCTCCAAAACACTTCAGCCCCGGCTTTTGGTTGTTGTCTCTTTGGTTCAAAATGTATTACTTCTTGCCGAGATTAATGAGATAAGCTTTGTCTGGCCTCCCACCTCCTCACTTTACCCCCTGCAACGCAGGCTTCACGTTTGGTCGGAACGTTCTTCTTGGCGTGTGGCTTTGGTCCCGGCTCAGTCACCTCCAAGGACTCTTTGCTGTGGTTCCCGTGCTACCCTGTGGCAAGGCTCCACCCAAGCTCTCTGACCTTTCCCACCTGTCTTCTGTGCGTCGCCATCATACAACACCTGGCCCAGCCCTTGAGGACCATCACAGACCACACCTCCCTTGGAAGCCTCTCCAGACTCTCACTAACTAGGACACCAGCTCTCTTTATCCAGTTTTTATAAAATGTCGAATGCCACTCAACCTTAGAGTCACGGGTGTGTTCGTGGCAGATCTCTCTTCTCTAATCCAGTATTTCCCTCTGTATCTTCCAGGAAACCTGGACCCGTGGGATTCTACAATAGTAAAGAGTTCTGTGGTCAAATAAGTCTGGAAAGTGTTGCAGACTGATTTTTTTCCCTTTGAGCAGGTTTGTAAAGAGAATAAGCATTATAAAGACCCTGAGAAGTCGTATAGTCGAGGAGCCTGTTTACTTCTGTTTAACCCGAAGTTTCTGAGATTTGTCCATAGAACAACTTTTTCATATAACACCTACCAGTACTAGAATTCCATGGAAACAGTCCATTTTGGGAAATCCACTCTGGTTTTTACAAGCTTTTTGAGAGTAGAGAATCTCTCTGATCTTCGACTTCCTCATAGCATCATGCAAAATGCCTATATACAGAAGATGATCGGTGAACATACATTGAAGTAAATGCACTGTGAACTGTTTGAGCTCCCTCGGAATATAATTCCCAATTTTGATTTTGTAATTTGTTGTTGTGTTAATTTGAGTTTTCACTTCTATTCTTAATTCTATGATATATTTTCCCGTTTATAGGATAGTTATAAAATTGTAACAGTTACAATGGTGTGCCAATAAGAGACGTGAGAAGGCTGGGCCAAGGAGTGATGTAAGGTGCTCAGTGAAGCATCGCACTGCATGTCGCGTGGGGGTGTGGGGCTCTGATTATCATTATTATTTTTCTGGTTTAGTGGTAAGAAAATTAGCTACTGTTTATAGAACAGCTATGATGTGTCAGGCAACACGCTGGGCATTTTACACGTATTGTCCCATTTTATCTTCATAGAAACCTGGAGAGCTAGACAAGACCGCTTTCCCCTTGTGAATGAGGAGGTGAGGCTGGCAGTTCTGAGCGCCGCGGCTCAGCGGCGCAGACTCGGCGCGGAGGAACGCGCTCAGATGCCTGCAGCCCACTTCTTCAGCACCGCGCGGGACCCGGGCCCTGTGCCCGTGCCTGCTGGGCAGCTCGGCTCTGCCCTCGCTGTCCTGTCACTGCCGCCCATCCGGAACCTAGTCCCCACCCGATCACTGAGGTGCAGTCCGTCGGGGTGGGCATCCTTCATCTCTAAACGGCTCAGGCACCGGGACCATCTTCTCCTTCTAGCTGCCGACCGGCTGCGAGGTAGTGGGGAGCGGTGGAGGAGAGCATTTCTCGAGCTTTTGTTACTTAAATGTAAGCGGATTAGAGAGCCTGGAATAGTCTGAAATCCTCACATGTACATACAAGGTGCATCTAGGTTTTGTGATGTCTGAATTGTGCACAGTTTGGGGGGCTCTCTTTAGAAAGAAGAATGCAAAAGTACAGTCATAAAAATCAGTTTTAGGGTCTCGGAATGGGTTCTTACAAGTGAGAGGCACTGACATTTCGGATGTATTAGCTTCCCTGTCTCTTCACCTCTATCTGCCCCCAATACAAGGCCTTATGCTGGGAACTCTGCAGGGTTTTAAAAAGTTGAGGGCACTTCCTTTGCCCATTGAGGGTGAATTTGCTGTTCTTCTGTCAACATGGTTTGAGAAGAGCTACAAAACAAAAGGTCCACGAGGGACCACTGACTCAGTGCCCTCAAAGAGATACTGAGTGGAAAGTGGGTGACTTGCCAGATTAGATAATCTCTCTGCTTAGGAGAGAGCTAACCCATCTTAGACATGGATGGTGGACCAGTGAGAACACACAGAAAAGATGCCGACACCATATTGAGAACTGACGGGCTTGTGTTAGCCTCCCGTATTTGTGATGGTGAAACGTGGTACCACAGTCAGAAACGCAGAAGCCTGCCCTTCTATGTCGTCTTTATGGAGCACTTTTGTTTCAGGGGAGAAGCACTGGGGTAGCTTTCCATCACCCGCACGCAGGGAGACACATGTGGAAGATGGTCCACAGCCCGCCTGTGGCCTCGTCAGGGGCGTCTGTGGACCATCACGCTCTCCCCAGCCAGAGGGTAAAACCCACCGCTTCTGCACCGGAGGGCTTCGCCGCAATTTTGTAATACTTCACCCCTTTCACTCCCGTCTCACCAGTTTTCTGAAAGCACGCGGTCTGCAGGCTTGACACGGATTCTGCAGACCCTTATTCATATTTGTAGGGTGGCTTTAATATTAAAAGAGGAGAGATAAAGAGATTGACATCAAGATTGTAGCCTCATAAAACATTCAAGGGAACTTGGAGAGTCTCTGGTTCACCCTTCACTTTACTTTATTTTTTAAAATTTTATTTCATTGCTTTTATGCTGAGAAGATGTGAGCTTGATCTGCCCATGTTACAGAACTTCAGAAAATGGAGAAAATAAAAAGAAAATTGTCCGTCATCTGAATGCCCTAGTATAGCCAGCATTACCAATGACCACGTGCACATTTTACCAATTTGTCATCTTAGCATATAAAGTTGTTTCCTTTTATTTTCAAACTTCACAAGACATATCTTGTAATAACCTTTAACGAAAAAGAATATGAAAATGATTATATGTATGTATATGCATGACCGGGACATTGTGCTGTGCACCAGAGATTGACAGATTGTAACTGACTGCACTTCAATTAAAAGAAATAAAAACTTCACAAGACAGATGGGGTCACTGGGGCCCTAGCTCCCAATGACATAATATTCATCATTTACAGGGTTTTTTTTTTTTATACTAACCAAGAATATGCATCTTAATTTCTGCTATTTCTCTCTAGAGGCTTCCTCTACTGTAGCTGTTCAATGGACCTGCTCTGGAACAAGGCTGCCTGGGTTTGAGGACCCAGCCACTTCCAACAGCATGGTGTTGAGCAAGTTACTTGCACTAGCTTGATTCTGTTTCCTCATCTGTAAAATGGGGAGAATATAGGGCTTGTGTAAGGATGAAATGGTACGATACACGTCAGCACGTCTGCTGGATTCATCCCCGTTCCCATGCTCTCTGGCTCACAGCTGGGTTTGGTCTCTGTGGGATGAAACAGAGTCAACACTGCTGTCATCTGGGAGCCCTGGCAGGACGCAGGTAGGGAGGAGTGTGGGCATCGGTTCCCTGGGCTCTCGCCCTGCCCGCCCGTATCTGGTTGTTTCCCCTGATCAAAGATTACTGCTTTCAAGGCAGCCGACGCTAAGGCATCCTTTCTCACCAGCTCCAACGACAGCCCCTTCCGTCCTCATTCCTTCTGGCTGGAGAGTGATGGCCCCTTCACTGCTACTCCGCCCCAGGTCACTGTCTCCTCCCGTGTGGTTCCCCAACACCCACACATTATGCACAGTCCCTTTGTAAATAACCCTCCTGGAATTTTCCTATTTTGAGTGTACCATCTGTTTCCTGTTGGGACCCTGATGGTTACAGCATGTTAGTATGACTTCATCCCCTTTTCAATGAAAAATGAAATTGCAGATTTTCAAAGACAGAAAATGTCGATGGTCTATTTAACCCTTGCAGGATTTGGCAGTAAATCTCCGACAAGGATGCAAAGCTGGGTCTGCAGAGGATGGCGTCCACACACATAGCATTTCCCACGTTCCAGGTCTGGGTCGAAGGCCTGGACATGTGTTTTACTGATGATTACCCTCACAGAATGTCTACAAGGTAGACATTATTGTGATTTATGCTTTGTAGACGAGAGGGTTGGTCCAGAAAACTTGTTCAGTCAGCAAAGGGCAAAACTGAGTTCTGGTTCCAAGCCTGTGCTTTCAAACGCTCACCCGTGGGGCTCAAAGCGTGTTCTAGGTCAGCAGCGCCAGCATCATCTGGGCACTGGTGAGAGACGCACGTCTGCCGCCCCACCCCAGACCCACTGAAGCCAAAGCTCCGGGCTTGGGCCTCGTCATCTGCGCTTCAGGAAGCCCTCCAGGCGATCCGGAAGTTTGCTAAAGTTTGCGAACCACTGCATTACACACAATCACCTGTCAGGGGCTCACGGTTCCTCCTCTGCTGGGTTTACTTCAAGGTCACTTGTAGCATCTGGAATTATACTCAAGATGCCATATATTGATGAAGACAATATCTTTGTGCAGCCCTTTAGAGTTTACAAAATGCTCTGACATCCATTACCTCCCATGGCTAAGTAAGTGGGCGTTGGGGAACCCTGTCTGCTCTCTTGGCTAACAGTTACCTAATCTCTGGAAACCTCCGTTTCCTCATCTAGAAAATGAAGATGATAATGGCGTGTGCCCCCTGCGAAGATGAAGTAAGAAACCTACATAAAACGGTGCCTGGCACGTGGTGAGCCCTCGGTAAATGCCAGTTACCATGATCTTCATCAACACCTGAAGAAGTGGGGATTATTCTCATTTTATAGGTGAGGAGACACCAACTGGCTCAGGAGTGTCGACTTACTTAACCTGGAGCTGGGATTCAAAATCAGATCTTTTAACTTAAAATCCTTACTCTTTTCCCTCACTCTTTCCACAGCTGCCTTGGGAAAGCCTTGCTAACTGATGGATAATGAATCTGAAGGGTACTAATAACTTATTGATAAGCCCAAGAATATTTGAGGTCTAATTTACGGTGTTCAACATATATGAACAGCATCCCCCTGTGAGCGCGGGAGTCGGTGCTCAGATGCCGAGGCCCCCAGCCCAGGCTGTCGCCCTTCCCACCCCCGGGTGTTCCGCCTGAAGTTTGCCCCTTTTCCCCATCCTGCCCTGTGCTGTATGGCGACATCTCTATGAGGGCACCTTTTCTCCGAATGGGGAAAGCGCAGGACTGAGGCGAGGAAAGGGACCCAGAGGAGAAGGTTGGCCCAGCTGCCCCAGTGCTGGAGCTCCTTTGTTGTTTAGTCTCCAAGAGACTTCCAGAACCATCGAGAAAGTGCCAACCAGGAATGTAAAAGTTAATAACTTCCTTATTGGAAAGCTAAACCTTTCGAAACCTATCACAGGCACTTTTCCTCACCGAGGATTAACAGCCTGACAAGGTTGAACTTTGAAAGAAAAGCTATTTGTGACTTATGGGGAGCCGGGGAAGAAAGGTCTTGACTTTTTAAAAACAAAACAAAACAAGCAAACCCAAACACGTTAATTTTTCTCGGGCCCGTGGCTCACAAAGGGCACCTCTGCTTCGGCCGAAACTTGCCGAAATGACTCTCCTCTGAGTCAAAGGGAGGAGGCGGGGAGCGAGTGGTGTCCCTGCAGAATTGATCTGCTAAGATTTATACGAGTTGAAAATAAAGGTTCATGGGGGAATTGCTTTCAGAGCCCAAAATGATGGCACGGTTTCCAGCACTGCCTTCCTTGATTCCCAATCTCCCCACGCGATTGTGGTAGCATTTCTCCACCTCTGAGCTCTTTCTTTCCAAATTCCTAGAGAGTTGGGTAAAGGTTTGGAGTTTATTTTTACAGGGGTTTCATAAAACAAATAAGGTCGTAAGAAGTGAGGTTCAGGACAGAACTCCATGTCCCTCTGGGCATGTAACTTCCTGACGACTCGGGACTCAGTTACCTCTGTAAATGGGCAAAATTCTAGCGCATTGTAGGTAGGCGCACCTGGAGGAATCTGTAACACACATCTGATCAAAGTTAGCAATATCCACTGTTACTCATGGCAGCTGGCATTTACAGTTGGCTTAGAATCAAGTATGAAATGCCAGGTCGATAGCATTTATTTTTGTGAAAACAGGTCCCCCAGAATCTGTATTCAACACCAATTTTTTTAAACCTGGTTTTAGTTATTATTTGTATTTAAAAGGAATGAAACTGAACTGCTTTATTATTTGTATTTAATTCAGATTGTAAAGAATGCATCATTCTTTCCCTCCTTCCTCTGGTCTAAAATAATGAGCCTTTTCTGTACAGAGCGTTGTTGTAAGCTTGGGGCATCCCAAGGTGCTGGAGGAGGAACTGAAATGAATTTCACACGCCCTCATCATTATCCGCGATTCTAATATTGTTACTTAGCAAAGTGAAGTGATGGTGTCTGACCCCACGCACTTTACAACACAAGGGCAGACAGAAGAATCAAAGGTGAGATGAGCGGGCAGGTGAGGCATTAACAGCGCCCAGGAGCACAGAATAGAGTTTGGACGGGAAGTGAAAGAAAAGACTTGTGACCCGGTTGGTTGGTTTCCTTAATATCAACACAGATATTAACTAGATGTGTGACTATTATTGTTATTTTTGAAATGTTTTGGTGACTTTATCATACAGGTGGAAACAAACAGAAAACCTAAACAAAGAAAAAAAGAAAAGAAAAAATTAACGAAAACCCTAAAGAGCCAATGTTAGGCTTCAATAAGAAAGCAACTTTTAACAAAATAGGTTTTGGAGATTGAACGTCGAGTCCTGTGTTGATATTAAGAAAACCAACAATCTTAATAACATTCCTATTTACTGGTAATAGCTCAGTTTCTTCAGTATTCAGTGAACACCTGCTTTGGAGGGCATACTGTCCTAGGATGCAGTGGTGAGTAAGGCAGGCAGAGTCTCCGCCCGCGTGGAGCTTCCTGTCTAGTTGGGGAGACAGGAAACAAACAATCATACATATACACACGTGTATTTTCCAGCTCAGTTAGTTGAGACGCTAGAAGCAGTGACATGGGTAGCAAGGAGCACACTCAATACTAAGATTTGGTTTCTACATGCCATTCTCCAATTAAAGCAAATGAATATGAAAACAAATATATATATATGCATGCATGACTGGGATATTATGTTGTACTCCAGAAATTGACACATTGTAACTGACTATACTTCAGTAAGAAAAAGAAAAAGAAAAAGAAAAAGAAAAAGAGAAACTAGGGCTCCTTGGAGGGTTTCCTGCTGTCAGGGCTGGAGCAGAGAAAATGCGGGATGTGCTTGGAGTGCACTGTAGTGGCAGAAAGCAAGAAAGTGCTAAACATTTTACACAAAAATAAAGGAGGAAAGAGGAAGAAGGGGGGAGAGAGAGAGAGGGAGGGGAGAGAGAAAGAGAGGAATGAGGGAAGGGAGGAAGGGAGACGCCAGCATATCAGAAGAACACAGAGCCAACTTGAAAGTGCTCCCCTTGACCGGAGCTGGAACACTTTGAGCAAGAAAATAAATCACATAGCACTGAATTGTAACCCGGAGTCTAAACCAAACACACAGAAGTCCATACCAATATAAATAAATAAATGGTGGTGAAAGGACAAATCGTCCTCACAAAAATCTTTCTTCCAAAAACAATGTCTATAACTACCCTCTCCAGGAGGTGGAGCTGAACTCCCTCCCCACTTCCTGGGTGTGGCCCGGACCGCCTAAGAACAGCATAAAGAAACGTAAGGCGGTGACTTTGCAGAAGAGAAGCTGCAACACATCGCTGGTGAACGTGACGCAGACCCCACCCGCCCCTGCTTCCTGGTAAGAGGGTGCTTCACCTCTTGTGATTGTCATTCCCAGACCCCAAATTCCAGAATAATTGTGAGAAAAAAATGTCAGCTAAATCCAAATCGAGGGACATTCTACGAACTACCTGACTAGTACTCTAAAACTGCCAAGATCATGAAAACAAGGAAAGACAGATAATGTCACAGACCGGAGAAAACGAAGGAGACACGGCAACCAGATGCAGTGTGGCGTCTTCCAGCAGAGAGAAGGCATGAGTGGAAAACCTGGTGGAAAACCAGGTCAGGAAAGGGCAGCTTCCCAGGAAGGGGCCATGACTCCCGGGTCTCCTTTCAAAGGGCAACTGGCCTCCGAGTGATATTGGCCAGGCGTTCGGGAACTCAACCACCCTTCTGTTTCTGTCCACCCGTGGAGGAAGATGCCAGCTCCTGGAAGGGAGAATGGGGACGAGGTCCCCTCCCCAGACCGCTCAGAGGGCCCCAGAATTGGCGGAACATGGCACGTATGAGCCCCCAGGGGAAGCTCGCGCCAGGAAGGACTCGGAGAGCTAGAGTGTCTAAGTGACGCATGAGACTTTGTAGCCAGAAGTGAGGTGTTCCCGGCCGATAAGCCATCTCTGCTTCTTCTTTGTGATCTGACATCTTCCTGCGTTTGCAGACCCCACAGCACTGCTCATATTTGCAAATAAATAGCCCAGTGTTCTTTAGCCTTTCCTGTTTGCTTGTCCATGTCTCTCCTTCCAAGTAAACAAATAGCTCGGACAAAGGAGGAAACGCCTTCTCAGGGAGGACCCGGTGCCTGTGAAGACCCTCACCACACCGCAGACATGGCTTGGGCAGGTTGCCCCTTATGTAGATTTTTCTAAAATCAATGCTTGTCTCTCTGGGTTTACTAGAATACAAAGAATTCACGTGCCTACGTTCTTTATATTTAATAGTGAATTGGAGAAAGTGGGACCCTAAAAAGACAGGAGCCTCATTTAGGGCACAGAGGGGAGGCTGTAAATGAGTACGAAACGAGCTTCCTGAACGTCTAACCCGCCCCTTCTCCCTCCTACCCTGCCTCGCTTTGCGTCTCTAGGTGAGGATTTTCCATCTCTCAGGCGTTTCTATGGCTTGCCTGTCTCAGTGGCTTTTAAAGATGTATGTTCAGTGGGAAGAGATTATACATTTCCCATCGCCAGCCCAACCGCAGGGCTCCCTAAATGTTAGATGTCATTAGAGGCAGCAGTAATAATCGTGATGGCCTTGGGGTGGTGGTGATGATTATGGGGAAAAAGGATCCCAGGAAATGGTTAGGAAATCTTTGCCATTGTTATTATTGCATTTGCTGCAGCAACAAAATGATTTCAAGTGCGGCAGCCCAGGAAAGGTCCTCATTCTCCCCTGCCTGGAGGAGCCAGAAAGAAACTCAACAAACAGATGTTGAAAGGAGAATCTCCAGGTGGTCCCCATCGCGACACAAAGCTGCCGCGCTCTAAAAGCACTCACCTCCACAGATTTTCCATCATCACATCTCCATGGCCAGAATAGCACTCAGTCATTTGGGGAGCTCTCAAGACTGCAGGGCAGAAGTGAAGGAAAGGGGCAAAGGAAATGGGCCAACTCTGGGAAAGCTGGTGATGCGAGGGTCTAGACTGGGGCCTCACAGCTGTTGTGGAATTTTCAACAATAAGGACACCCTCTTGGCCCATCTGTTTCAGTCCAGACACTCTAAGTTATACTGTGATAACTGGCAATCCCCGGAATCACGACCCTACCACGTGCAGCTTGGGTACCATCAGGGCCTCTGCTCCATTTCATCCTCACATCTGGACCCAGGCTGACGGAGCTCCCGGCCCCGGGAACATCTCTGGAGGTAGGGGATAAGAAGATGCTAAGAACTGCATGCTGTCTCATAAATGCTTTCATCTGTGAAGAAACTACGGGGGGCATGGACACACCCCACTTTGGCAAACATGTTATTGGCCAGAGCAAGTTACCTGGCTGCACCTGTCTTCATGTGCTGGAGAAGCACTACCCCTCAGGGTGGGTATGGAAATGGAAAAGAACTGGGAATACTTATGGCAGTAATAATGCCTGCCCACACTGCCTTCCTCTGCGCGTCTGAGACAGCCAAGCTGGGAGGCAGCACACTTCAAGCTCCAAACCTGGGGATAGATTTGCAGGTTGACTCAGAACCCATCTCAACACCCTCTGGCTTTGCCTCCTTTTCAGCAGAGGCTGGAAAACCCTTGACTTCCCAGCACCTCTGCACCCAGGGGTGGCCAAGGGCAGGTTCCAGGGAAACCAGATGTAGACAGAAAGCATCTAGGAGAGAGCATCTCTTTCCTAAAAGAGACAAAGCCTCAGGAAGAGGAGCTTCCTCGCTCATCCCCGTGTTCTTGTGTGGAACAACATGGACGCCACTCCTGGAAGCCATCAACCACCTGGGCGACCAGCAGGTGGCAAGATGAGAAAAAGCCCCAAAGAACTGCAGAGATACGGATCTGGGTAACTACTAACGGCTGAACCAACGTCAACAGCGACTTCTCTCTAGATTTCTTGTGGTGCGACACCAAAAAAAAAAAAAAAAAACCAAAACATTTTCTCCATTACTTGTAGCAAAACACATTTCTGTTATAGAGTCAGCAGGAACTTTTGAGGTCACAGGGACCTCATTTAACAGATAAGAAAACAGATAAGAGACCCAAGGAGTTAAATACGTATAGTTAAGACTCAGAGCAAACTTAATAATCTTAGCAGAAACGTTGGCTTAAGGATTAGAAATGTTGTGATTTTTCACTGACGCTTGCTTCTTGCCTGTCTTTGTTCTTTGGGTCCAGACCAACTGGACCATCACACAACAGACGTCTCTCCTCACATCTCACGTCGTTTTTTGTGTTCCTCCTCCCATCTCTTGTCTCCCCAGCCCATCATAACCCTCTCCCCAACCCCAGAACCTTTCCATTGTGGTTAAAAATCCATCTCCAGAAGAAACAGCATCTTCCCAGGCAGACGCAAGCCATGTGTGGCTATCTTTCCGTCAGGCACGTGGGACCTGTCAGAGACAGGATGCGCCGTGAAGCTCCGAGAACTTCCCTACTTTCAGATGATGACTCGAACGTCAAGGGCAAGAAGGAGAGATGCCTGGAGGCAATGTGCTGAGGTGGAGCTGGGGCCCCGGCAGCCCGAGCAGCGCTGCAGAGCATCATAATTGATTTCTAATGGCAGAGAACACTTAACCTGGCCGTGTGCAGAGAGGGGAACGGAGCGGAGAGGAGACTGGGAGCTGAGCTCCAGCTCCCACTTAAAAACTTCTTGAAGTCTACATTAATTTGGTCCTATCTCACTTACAAGGAAAGTATCTATTTCACTTGCAGCCAAAGTGAGCGTTTGTTTAACATCTTGGGGGATAGGCTGTGGCTGCACGTAGACCTTTGCAAGAAGAGGCACGGTTATCCAATTTCCCTCTAATTGCTCTAACAAGGATGAATTAGGACTCTCATCAGCAGGCCTGAGTGATCAGTTTGGAGTCAGCCATGGGCGGTGAAGCCGGTTATTAAACAAAACTACAGTGTTAACTTCTAATAACACACAGTGAGGGCAAATTAAGCAGAAGACAAATATGCCATACGGGTGACACTGGAGAATATGTTCTCTCAACTTTCCGTCTTAAAGTGATGCTGTTATCAGTGCCGTCAAGTTCATTTCCAAGGCATAATAGGGAATTAAGTGTTCACTTGGGTTTTCTGTGCAGTTAGAAGGAAGCCATGTGACGAAGGAACACGGCATGCTGTTTAAATATCCACTTGGGCTAGCCTTTGCTTTGATATACATTAATTATTCCACTAACATCACATCGGGAGAACTTACAGGAAGCCTGGGCAGCCCAGATCCCCTGGTAATTGTTCCCGGCTGAGGAGGACTGTGGCTACCACGGGCACTGTTGTCCTTGCTCAAAATGTCACTGTTCTTATCCAAGGTAGCATGCAAAAAAAAAAAAAAAAAAACCCCAAAACACTTCTCTTTCTACCCAGCTTCTCTCCAGCCGCTACACCCTATCACTGGCTCCCCGTCGCAAGTGCAAGTTGCAGCAGACATGCTGACTCTGGGAAGAGAGGGCTATTGAAAATGCAATTCGAGTTAAATAAATTGATCATCTATCATGAGGGCAGAGGCGGTGACATCCTCATGTTGCATCAAGATCTCAGAAGCCCACTCTGGTAGAACCTCGTAAATTTTCACTAAGGGCTGTGATCGACTTGACTAATTACTGCGCACTGAGCAGCGTGGATCAGGGTGTGTGGGAGCAAACACAGTTCAGAAAGCCGGCATCGTGGATCAAACAAACGGACTTTATTGTGCAATTAAAAGCCTTCTTGAACGCTGACTGGAATGGAATCCAATAGAAGAGTAAGTGCTTTAACAGCAACGCGTTCCGGAGCGACGTCTGGGGACACGCGCCGAGCCTCGGGGGCCGGCATCTCGGCACGCTAGACCTTGCCCAAACGCCCAGTCCCCCTTGACCTTCCGAAAGGACTGGCTGCTTCTGGGACCCTCTCTTTCAGCCTTTGAGGAAGAGTAGGTGTGCGCCAGCCTCCTCTGTATTCTGCGATCCTCCCCAGTGTCCGTGAATTAATGCGGGAGAACACTTTGAACTTGGCTAAGTCGCGAGTGTACAGGAGGCTCTTCCCTGGAGTATCTGTTTTGCTTTCCCTCCTCTGTATCTGTTACAGCCCCAGAGACATGGGATTTTCGCTGTTTGTCTGTTTCGCTCACACCCGCTGGTCATTCACACCTGAGCCCGCAGGTGGGTGTCTGGACCCTGCAGTGAGTCCTGCCCCAGAGGTGGCTGTGACGCGGCCGGAAGAGGCTTACTTGGCACTTCAGGTGGGAAAAGACAGCAGGAGCAGATGAAAATCTTAAGGAGCAAAGATGTTGTTCTCACCTCCAGAACCCCAGCGATAAATGTTGGTGGTAGTCCACTCAGTACTACCAATGTCTCGAAATGGATTGCTTCCTCAAAAAGTCCCAGCCATCATTTAGCGATGGCTGTCTGCTCTCTCCCTCCACCCCTGTGGCCCCTTTGTGGATACACCCCAGGCTAGGAGCTCGACAGGAGCCAGGATGTGTTGCACACGAGAAGCCACCCTCTTGACCCTACTCACTTCCTTGTGTGTTCAACCCTCAAACAACCTCCAGAACTGTGCTGGGCCAAGTACAAGTGGTGGGCAGTGTGACTCTCGGCCAAGCACCATGAGAAGCTGGCAGCCTGCGAGGTGGAGAAAATGGGACAGAATTACGCACCCATGTGACTCTGCAATGCAGAGTATTCATCTCTGCTCTCCCCCCACCCCCACAACTGGCTTTGGGTTTGGCCAAGTGACGTGCTTTGACCAATGTCATAGGAGAGAATGTGACATAAGCAGAGGCTTTAACTGTGTTTGCATGGCTTAGCCCGGCCTCCTGTTCCCCTGCGATTCACCAGAGGGAAAGCTTTGTCCAAGCAGCTGCTGCTTCTTCAGTCTGGGTCCCAGACTGAGAGGCAGGTGAGTGCACTTGAACTCAGTCCCCGGAAGAGGCACCCCAGCTGACTGTCAGATGCACAAGTGAGGGAAATCCATGTTTGTTGTCGTAAGTGAAACTTTGGGCATAGCTACTAGATTCATTGGAATAGCAAACTTTAACCAACAAAACCAGACTAATAGAGGAGGACAACAAAATAAATCAGATATGTCAGCTGCCCTCAAGGAGCTTGCAGATGAGTGAGAAAAATTTAAAAAAATACATTTCATAGCAACAATATGAGCTAAAATGTGATAAAGAGAGGCAATACTCTCAGGAGGTGCTTTCCAGTGAGGGAGTGGGGATGAGTGGGAGGGAAGAGGATACTAGTTGGTGGGTGTAGCATTTGAGCTGGGTCTTGAAAGCATGGAGGGATGAGAACATATAGGAAGGCAAGGAACAGCACCCCAGGAAGAGGGAACAGCATGAATTCAGGGAAAGGTACAAGAGTGAGAAATTCCTGAGAAAGATGTGACTACCAGTTTCATTTTGGCAAACCCCAAAGAAAAAGACGGTGATCAGTCTAAACCTTCCCTTATGTATAAATGCGATCCTCCTTTGCCATTCAGATTTTCTAAATGAGCTCCCAAGCTTGAGCCTGAGTCTCATTGAAATGGAGACACGGGGTAGGCATGGAGCAATCTGGAAACCTAAGTCGTGTATCTTTAAAGAGAAGTGCGTTTTTCTTGTCCACGTTGTTTAGTGTATGGAATATGAAATTCAGCTCAGAAAGCCCCAGAGATGACTCTATCGACTGTCCTTTAAATAGAATTAAAATTGACTCAAGACATGTCTGCGAATCTATTGAATTACGTAGTCCACAGGTGAACTGCTGCTGGTCTTGCGGGAGGAAATTAAGCAGATGAGGAGAGAAGCAGAGTGGAGGCTGCCGCTGGATGGGGGAGCTCTCTTGCAGACAGGCAGGAGGGGACCAGCTACGTCAAGTGTGAAACTTTGGTATCACCCTTGGAGACCTCAGCTGCTCTGCTGAACTCATGGGGCCGGCTAATTTTCCTTCACTGATGTGAAGAAACACAGCACCCATCACTTTGGATTCTTCCCCTCAGAAGTCAGGAAGGTGTGGTTTGCTTTAGCCTGGAAGTCTCCAGTGTGTGCTGTTGGTGTCCTGGACACATGCCACGGTCTGTGTCCCGTGCAAGGACCAGAGACACAGAGTAAACAAGACGTCGTCTCTCCCGTCACTCATGTACTTTCTCCTCTCCATCATCGTCTTTTCCTATCCCACCTCTGCTCTCCATCAACAGGCATTCGTTGAACTCCTACTCCATGCAGGGCACTCTTCTGGCCTTTGGCGATGCTGGTCACGGCAAATGTCCTGTCTAAGAAGAGCTCAGCCTCTCGGGTCAGACACAGGCTTGGGCAATAATAGATTTAACCTCTTTGCAACGAGCCTTGCCAGTCCCTGCCATTGACTGAAGGCACAGTGGAGAGTGACAGGCCTTCCCCAAATATCCTTTGCAGTGAGAATGGTGACCCTCCCCTGGGATAGGCTGGAACCTCTGCCTTATGCTTCTTGGCATGTAGAAAGCTCTCGCCTTTCCTACCATCGCTATCATCACTATGAGCCGAGGTAATGGTGTTATTCACGGTCATCCAAGATGGAGATCCAGGTTTCAGGGTGGGGTGGGGCGGTTTTCACCTGTGGAGGAGCAGCTATGTATTCTCTGGGTTTCCTGTCTGTAGAGAGAAGGAGAGCTTCACCGAGAGGCTCAGCTGAAGCACTTCAACACCATACTGTGACATCCACTGATTTTTCTTCTTATTTTGTTCATTTCATTCAACCAGTATTTATAGGGTGACTGTCATGGATGAGGTACAGTTTCAGGTGTTGGGCATCCAATAGTGAACAAGCCTGTGATCTCACCTGGGCCTCATGAAGCTTACAGTTGCGAGTGACAGAGATTAAACAAGCGACCATGCGATAGATCATAAATTACAGCTGGGAAAAGGGCTAGGATGCTCTGATTTGTGCGGCATTAGGTAGAAATCCAGGCAGTGTCTCCACTCTATGCTTTTAGCACCAAGAGGGACGTGACCTGCATGATTGGGTTAGGTTTCTCATGAAGAGAATTTTGTTGGCATGACACTCCTTTGGAAGAGTCCCTAATAGAATTTTTTTAGGTTATATAGTGTTCTTTAGAGAGACGTGTGTGTGTATGTGTGTGTGTGTGTTGTGTGTGTGTGTGTGTACATGAGCACGTGTATGCACATGTGTGCATGTGTATGTGTTCATGCATAAATTTGGAAGTCTCAGTTTCCTTATCTATAAAATAAGAGCTAGGCAGACTGGACCTGCTTGTCTTTGCTTCCTTTTTAGTACCTGAAGATGGTGTTCTGGCATCTGTTTATCCCGAAAGCCGATTAGAAGAGCATCTTCGAACATTTAGGGAGTCGGGTGTGGCCTGCCTCCCTCCACATGGTTGAGGGTGGTACCCAGTGTGTGCACCACGAAACACAACCCCTCCCCACAATTTTCTATGAATCGCAATTGAATGTGATTTCAGTGGGAGCTTGGAACGCGGCGCTAAACTGCTTAGCTGTCTTTGTGCCGCACCGATCTGCTGTCCTCAGTCATAAATAGGCTGCCATTAGCCTTGTTGTTAGAGCTGGGAAATCTGTGTAATTGCTTAGTAATTTTTTTTAAACTTTGGGATGGCGAGGATGCGTGCGTGGCCGGGCAGCGCCCATCTCTCTGCAGGCAGTCTAATGGGTTCCAGGGGGAGCGTGCCTGGCACCCCTCCAGCCGGGCACACCGCAAACCCGCCAGTGCTGCCGGCTTGAGTGACGTCTGAAAGGACCTTTACCATGAGTGAAATTAGCATGCACCGTCCCTCTGGAGCCTGTTAGCTTTTCGATCCTGACCCCCATGGTGAAAAATAAATGCATGTAATTTAGTTGGAAAAAATGTCTTTAGGGCATTTCTACTACTCTTGGTTCTGCTCCATAGGATAGATTTTTTTTTTTTTAAATCAAGTTTCCAAATGGCTGTGGCCAAAATGATGTTTTTTATCCTATTCGGGAGGATAGGAATTGGCAGCAGTGCTGACCTGCCACCCCCGTCAGAGCCCTTACAGTGGCCTTTGGGTTTATGTCACAGCAGCTTCCACACACTCGGGCCTCTGCTGGTGTCCTTCTGGGTGTGGTCATGAATCTCCATCGAGCTCTGACTGATGAGTGATAGGTAACAGCTTGTCAAGACCCAACAGCGCAGAGGAATGCTTGGTATTATTTCCAAGAACGCTCAGGTCTGGAGTAGGGACAAGGCTAATGGAACCGGGAGCTTCTGGTACCATTTAGGATACAGCCCAAGCCTCCGTCCTTTGAATTCCTAAAGCGATCGTGCTACGTTTTTAGCGCAGTTTCATTAATGGCCATGTGTCAGCTCTTTTTAAGTTCTTCTTGGGTGCTTATAATCTTTAACTGTTGGAATACATGCCTCACTTCAGAGCCGGAGTGATTCTAAGAAACTGTCTACACCTGCCGCCACCCCGTCTTCCTGAGACCCGGGGTCATCCCATCTATCACAGACAGGGCCATGAAGGATGTCAGTTCCATTCCCAACTTTTCATTCTCTCATTAATGCTTTCTTGAATGAGGGGGAAATGATCGAGGAGAGAGGAAATATCAGATGGCAGATGTTAAACAGTTCTGGAATCTCTTTCTTACCCTGGGACAAATCCTTTACTGAATATATTTTCCTTACAACTCTCTATGACACTAAGGAAAATTAAAATGTTACCCACCAAGCTGTGATTGTACAGAATCCGTGTTATCCAAGAACTCATTAGCATAGTCGCCAAGATGGCACTTATGCACGATGTCTTTGAGAATTTTGTGCAGATTATACCAAAATGGCCTTCTCTGGCTTAGTATTTTATTTTTATGCATTTTATAAATAATTTCATTACTTTTCCCCTCTAAACCCCTTTGCCCCATCTGGCCTTTAATGGAGGGAAACAGGGCTAAGATTACAATGCATCCAGATTTATACCCAAATACAATCTAGTTGCATTTGGAGCCCTAGAGAGTCAGTCAAGGCTATTATTGGCTTCCAGGATTTTTAGAAAATACATAAATCTCCCTTTGTGCCATAAATACATCTCTGCATTCAGAGCTCAGAGAGGGACCTCATTATACCACATCCTGAGAGACGGAGACGCACTTCTTATTCCGAGTGACAGGTGCCATGTTCTCTAGAAACATGTAAAAAGACTGCAAGCTAATTGAATTCCTTTCTCATTTTTTAACCATGGTTGAAATAATTGTAGCTGTGCAAATGATGCTTGCTAGCCTGGAATGCCGCAGTTTTGAGCTAGGTATGCCCAAAGCCCACGATGATTTGGGGATCATGGCTTGGCTGTACAGGTCTTTGATGACATGCCCCTGCTTGTAAATTGCCTGCCGATTCTTGAATAAAAGTTTTCTTAGAAGTACATGAGAGCTATGTCTATAAAATGAAAATTATCCAGTATAGGGGGTCTAAGCCATTGGCTTAGGCAGAATTAGAATTAGAATCACTGGGGGAGCTTTAAAAACTCCTGAGAAACCTGGGCTCCGTGTAATGGATTGCATCTCAAAGGGTCTAAGGTGAGCCCTGCGTTGGTATTTGTTACCAAATTTGAGACCCAGTGATCTAGTGCAGTGCCTCTCCAGTTGACTGTGCATCAGACCGTCTTGTTAAAACACAAGGCTGCTGGGCTCTGTCCCCAGAGATTTTGAATCCTGTACGAGGCGGGATCTGAGAATCCATTTCTGACAAGTTTTCCTGTGATGTGGTGCTGTGGCTCTGGGGTCCGGACTTTGAGAACCACAGACATAGTGGATTCGAATTTTTAAGGCAGACATTCTAGTGTCCTTTTGTACTGAATTATAAATTATCTTGATAATTCCCTACTTTCCACTTTGAGTTATGTCAACCTGTTCTATTAGTAATGATTCTAATAAAGTAATTGTCATTTTCTCTACAGATGGACTTTCCAGAACATGCCTTCCCACTCTGAATATCAAAACAAAAACTCAGTCTTCCACATGTCTCTATTTCGTGATGAGCTGGGAAATGCCAGTGACAAATTCTGTACTTTGGGAACACGTATAAATACAGTTCTTATAAAAGATAAAAACATAAAGATGTCAAAAATAGCCTTTCTGCCTTACCTAGAGCAGAAGAGGTACCCTGCAGAAGAAGATAATTTTCTGAGACCTGAGGTCAATTCCTTTTGATCTGTCCAGAAACTTGAGAATCAAGTCTTTAATAGGTTGGAAGGAACCTATCTGAAACACAGACTCTTCTATGTCAGCGCCTTCATTTTCTTACAGGGTGTTTGCACTTCTCTCTGCCTTTCCTCATTCAGGGATCTGTGTATTGGAGGCACGACCGCCAAGGGAGCTGTTTCGTATCTCAGGGCGTCTTAATACCCCTCTGCAGCCCCTCCAGAGCTCTTCACGTGGCCTGGCAGCAGGGGCCTCCAACAATAGACACCCTTTAGCTCAGAATCATAGCCCTGATCAATGTTGTAATGTTTTCAGGAACTGGAGTCCAGGGGCGATGACTCAAGGATGTTTCGGAATAAAGTAGGCCTCTCTCTACCCGCGCCTACTGAAAGGAATTAAATGGGGAAGAGATAAGCCTGCATTTGCAAACCATTATAGGGTATCTGGGAGCTGATTCCAATTTAAAACGCTTTGATTATCTTTGAGTTCCTTGACCTACTTCGCATGGGGATCACAAAGGGAGGCACGTTCTTTGGTATCGAAGTTGTGTTTCTGAGGCTCTCCATTCACGGGCCAGGAAAATGGCCTTGAAATAACTGGGGAGCCTCACTTGTGGCTGAACGACTCACAGATGAAACGAGATTTGCCGTTAGCCACCAACCAACATGAGAGGGTCATCAGGCAGCAAGCGGAGGGTCCATGTGGATCTTTGGGGTGGGAGGAGAGGGACAGAGGGGCGCACACCGCTATGGCCAGCACTGCCTTCGCCCGGGCAAACCGGGCTGCTTTCAGGCTCCACACTTCAGAGCGGCGCTTCCTGAACTTCGCTGTGCATCCAGTTCCTCTGGGGACATTGGGACGATGCAATCTGACTCTCCCAGGTGATGCAGCTGATGCTAATCCATGGACCACTTTCTGAGGAGAGGGGAGTCCTGCCCTTCCCCACAGGGCGAGGAGTCGGTGGAGCCAGGGGACAGTGCACACTTTGAGGCTTCACCCCTTTTCTAGACCGTTTGTTTTCTGGTTACCCAGGATCTCAAAATTCCCCACTCAGACGGCTTTTAGCTCCCTCACTGCATCTGAAAGGGCCCCTTTTCTGGTCTGCCCTCCTGAGGATGGGCTGCATCACTGACGTGCACACCGCTAGGCCTGTGGGGTCCAGGGGAGGCTGTGGGCAGTGGGCGGCGGTGAGGCTTGGGCGCACACAGACGTGTGTATGAGGCTCCTTGTGTTGTGGGTCAGAGCCAGAGGTGAGAAGGTGCAGTACAGGCTTGGTACCCCCCAGTTCTTTCTCTTCTGCCAGGACGCAATGGAGAACTCAGAGGAGGCCCGCAATTCTAAATTCAAAGCTGATCTCTTAAGTCATAGTGAATTATGTTTGTTAAGGTGGGAAAGTAGAACAGATTTTACTTTGTTGATTATTTGGTTTAAAGCTTTTTAATATTTAGATGTACACGTGGGGCTCCTCTTTCATGGAGTCTATTTTGGCTGATACAATTTGAATCTGTTGTATGTGTGTGAAATTGGCATATCTCTAACTAGTATTTTCCAATTCAGGAAAATAAATTAAACCTAATTAGTATTTTCTGACCTGCACACACATCTCACACTTACTGGCAGAAAGTAAGCTGTCATTTTTTTTTTCCCTCATCAAAATCATCTTTCTTAATTGGTCCTTAAGCCTCTTCTCCAAGTCACTGCATGATAGACCCTCTTTGTTCAACTGAACCTCATTCTTTATTAGCTTTATTTATTAGAGAATTTGATTCATGTGTGGGCACAACACACACTGAAGTTAAGACGCTTGCAAAGGAAAGCGAATCTAGGTCCTCCTGCCTTTTCCAAGAAAAACAAAATAGAGAGAATGGAGCCAGTGAGGTGTCAGGATAAGCAGGCTGTGAGGGACGCCCATGCTATGGTTCTTGGCATTTGCCTTGCTAAGCAGATGTGCGTAACCAACAAAGGTGAGCTGACACATTATTATGAACAGAGAACAGGAAGGACTTCGGCAGAGAACAGGAAGGACTTCGGCAGAGAACAGCGGGAAAATACCAATAGACCACGTTGAGTTATGTCCCAACACTTACAGACAGTGCCAGTAGCAGAGGACAGGTGGGCAAGTGTCAAGGAGTTGGCCCCGTGGACCAAATGGGAGCAGAAGGCGAATCGGGGGACACTGTCACTCTGCAGGAAACGGGAGCTCCCCTTCATCTCACCCTTAGAGGGCAAACGTCTTGAAGACAAGGTCTGCCTCCCTCTCCTTTTATGTCCTGAAGACTCCATTAGGCTCAGTAAATACTTGCTGAATTGAATTGAATGGAGGGTGGAATTTGTCTCTACTTTTTTTCCCCCTCTGGGCTTACTGACAGAGCTAATGCTTCTTCTAAATTCCTCTGAGATCACTCTTTCTAAAGGCAGTTCCCAGGAGGGAATCAATGGCTCCAGTCCCTGTGGGGCACTGATGATTTCCTAAGGAGCTCGCCATGCTTCATTGGCACTCTGCTGTGTATTATGCAAGATAAGGCTAAGAGAGAGGTCTCATCAAAGCAAATAAAGCCTGCGTGGGAGATAAGCAGATTAAAAAAAAGCCTCTCTCCTACAGTGGCCATACAATAGATTATAGTTGCCCCTCGTACGAAATACCCACTGGCACTCCCCCCAGCTAAACACAGCCCGTCTGCTTTCCCCAGCGTGTCCCTATGGCTACAGCTTATGTGAGTTACTCAGTAGCATCTTCAGACATTTTTCAATGTCTTTAAGATGCACCAAAAAATAAAGAAGAACAACAACAACAAAAAAATTAGGCTGATGCTCATCCCAGAATGGTGCTGTTGAGAGCTCCACGAGCTACAATATCTGACGCCGCTCAGGTTAGAGTCAGGCTTACAGAAAGCCCTCGGCATCTAACTGCAGGTGCTCACGTGTGAGAAAGGGGGCGTGTCGTTAACAACTAGACAGGTTGTGCCGGGGCACACCCGCGATGATCGGCTCTGGATATGAGCTGAGTCTCAGCGCTTTGCTGGTTTATTCACATGGCATGGTTTTTTGTGGTTAGAAAGACAGGGCTAGTTAGCAGTTTGATTTAAGTCTTTTCCTGGTGTAGTTCTGCTTGGCATCAAGGGACGTAGAAAGGTCACTTTTAATCTGGACTATTTCTAATGCACGTAATGGGATTTTTGGATAATTTAGGTTCCTTTTATCATCACCGTTACTCTCTCCATACAGTTTGATATAAAACCATCTGAAAACTTCAGGCCAAAACAGCTTAAGATGGATTCCAATATATTAAAATAAAATCTGGCTTCCAGATCTTGCTCGTCTGTGTTTTAACTGTGCAATTCTTACCGGGCCTGAACTTCAGTTTTCTGATCATAAAATAAGAAGAATAACAAGATCAAACTCATGGGAATGTTTAAAAAGGACAGAAATAAAATATTGGGTGAGAAGGCATTTTGTAAACTTTGGTAAGGTGCTAAAGAAAATGTCAGGTTATTATTGTTAAAAATGACATCTGTCAGGAACAAGTAAGTCTTTAAAAGCCCTTGATGCTGCTGGAGAAGGGGTTCTACACAAACACCAACTCCTACCATCAGTTCTTGCGCTTGGGTCAGAAATTCATCTGATTGATCCCAAGTTTATTTGAGGGGCTCGAACATCCAGCCAATTTCTGTCACTAATTGGTTGATATCGCTGTGCTATGAAGTTTCACACTTTCACAGCACTCCTGGCAGGATGAATTCCCCGACTCTGATCAGAATCATTTAGTGAACGTACACACAAAAATGCAAATTGCTGGCGGTGTTTGAAAAAAAAAAACCCACGTTTATTCCAACCTTTGAAGTGACGATTTCTAATAAAAGATGATTCCCTTGGGAAAGCGTAAAGTTTGAGAGTTTGGTTTTGTTTGAATTATTTGTATGCAGAAATCCCTGTGGGCGAAACAGAAAATAGCTATTTCCCTGCTTGTTATTAGAGGGGAACAGAGTATATTTTCCATAAATCAAAAGTAACTGATTATACATGAGAGCTTTTTTTTTTCAAGTTTGGTCCAGCTCTGGAGTTTTAAACAATTCTCTGCCATTAATTAGCTAATCTATTGAACATCTACTGCTTTAAGCTTCTAGACAGCAGGGACGGCACATTCTGTTTTACAAAAAGGGTTTTGGTCCAGCACAAGACACCCAGTAGCTGTTCCACAAATATTTATTGATGACAATGACAGTAGCAATGATGGCACCAGTTAAGTGGGCATTATTACGAACGAGAGGCCTGGAATCAGGCTGAGCATGTGACACTGGAAGGCGAGCTTGTCCTAGGATTCTGCCTTTATCAAAAATAAAGGCAAACTCTTCAAGAAAAGAGGGTGCAGGTGTTTCTTAGCTGAGATTGTCAATCGACGAGGCTTGATTCCTTTAGATAATTGCTTCTGCTGAACTCTGTGTAGAATCAAGTTTATTGAGGGAAGAGGCTGTACAAGTGAGGGTTTTGAGTTTCCAAACTCAATACATTTTTGTTGATTGAATTAATCAGTGAGCAAATACTCAGTATTTGGTCTGTGCCTCCTGTTTCTTCTCCATTCTTCCGCCACCTTCAGGATAATCCATCAATAATCCACCCGTGGAAAAGCACCAATGTTGAGCGTTTACTCTGTGCATGTGTGTGTGTGTGTAAGTGTGTATGTCTCCCAACCGAACCAAGCAGGTGACTTCTGGGATTTCTAGTGACAGGCCTCTTGGCCACCTGCAGGGAGGTATGAGCACACATGTTGCACACTCTCCTTTGTAGATTACTCCTGGAGACATGGATAGAATCTAATTGGCTGGGACAAGGTGATGAGACTACAGTTGAAAAGAAACTTTTCAGCTAAGGGGAACAAGGTCAAGGACATTCCAGGTGAAAACGAGTGTTTAAGGAATGCAAAGAAACCTGTCCAAATATGAGCTGGATGGGAAATACTTACCCCATAACTTAAAACAGGCTGATGACTTTCTCTGATGACGATGGTGGTGATGCTGAGGATGGTGATGGGGATGAGCATGACAAAGAGGAAGAAGACAGGGATGAGGATGGTGATGAAGACGGTAGCAGCGATGAAGCTGTGGTTTAAGGACCTCCTTCCACTTTGTAGTTTATTTTGTGAGCTCTCAGAGGTAACTATTCCTGTTAATCATCAGGCTCTTTTGAGAGTAAAGTTACAAATAACTAAAACAAACAAACAAACAAACAAAACTCAGGTCAGTGTTACCTGAGACGGCTTCCCCGACTTCCGAGCCATGGTTCCCCACCAGAAAGTCAAACTGCAGCTGCTCAGTACTGCAGACGGGAAGAGGTGACAGTTGCAAATAACTAGCAGGTTATTCTCTCGTTTCTGTGGAAGGAGGGCTGGTGTGTCCGTGAGTTTAGGCTTAAGCTGCACAAGTGATGGAGACCGCTTTGGAGTCTCCAAGCTGTTTACAGGACATCCAAGGTCGTGTGTATGTATCTGGCTGGACTCTGTGCAGTTTCTAACAGGTCTTTGTTTCCTCCTCCCTTTGAATCTCCTTAATCAGTCCCTCTCCTCCTGGCATCAAGACCCTTGGCACGTCTCAGATGTTCGTCACTGAGCAGGCTGCCACACACATACGCCTTCTTTCACTGTCCCCTGGAAGCCCTCTTCTCGGTCGCTGATGCAAAGAGCAGGGCATCCTCTAAGGATTGGCAGGGTGACCTTGGGCCAAGTCAGAGTTTATGTCTCAGTTTGCGCCAACGACGTAGAACTTTATTGATTATTTTTCGCTAATAAAACACTTTGCAATCACTGCGTAAAACAAAACAAAACAAACCCCACCCCCGACCACCACCAAAGCTCCAAACAGCTGCGTGGCTGCACCTGCTGTCACGACAACACGTTAAGGAAAGGTACCCAGAGCCCGATCACTACTTACCCTTTGAAGTTTCTATGCTTAGAAGGAACATTTTCTTTCAATGTTAATAATTAAAGTAAATTCCAAGTGCATTATACAGGCTCTTCAACTAAGCCTATGCAGAGAGGGTTTTTAAAAACTTTTCTTGATGACTTAGTTTTTTTCCCTCTTCCTTTTTTAGTAGTCTATGAAGCACTCTCATCTTTGTACTACAAAACAGTTCTCTTTAAGATTCAGAACTTGCCAGCAGTTGGATAAGATGAGACAAAGTCTCTCGTGGCGGCACCCTGCTGACACAGGCACTGGTGCAGAGAGGGGAGGAAGGAAAGTCTTCTGGCTGAAGGTTTGTATTCTTTCCCGGAAGTTGAATTCAGTCCCAGGGACCAACTGCAGCTTGTTTCTGCCTCTGAAGGAAAGAGAAAGTTCTAAAACTCATGGTTTGTGTGTGTGGGGGGGGGCAAAGTCTCACTGAACATAATTTCGGATGTGCAGATGGAACATCTGACCTTCTTGTCATTACTGTTATTACCTGTTGACAAAATATATATTGAAACAGAAAAAAAGAAAGAGGAAAGCTGTAAAGCCCAAACTCTAAGTTTTCCTCCATAAAAGGAGAAGTAGAGGGAAGTAGAAGATAAGGGCCAAGCGGCTCTTCCTGAAGGCAGGGCTAGCCCACCTGTGCAGGAGATGCTGGGATGGTTCTGAAACAGCACAGGTGGGGACCACCCTCACCCACCCGACAGGAGCAGTCAAGGTTGGAGAGGCTGGGAAGGGGCTTTCGGAGCCCTAAAGCATTTCTTCTTCTTCAAGGCAGAATAAGGGAAGCTTCTAAGGGGGCTGGCTACCCAGAGAACCTGTCAGGAGCTCTCTAGAGCTTGGGAAATCTAAGGACTGCTGTCTAATCTCTGCCTGAGGAAGATGGAAGCTGAGGGTGGAGCTGGTTGCCTGGTACCAGCACAGAGAGGCTCTTGGGAGAGACGTCTCTTCTAATATGAAGGGAGACGCATCCCAGAGGCCACGCGTGGGTGTTGGCTTGGGGATGTCTGATGGGGATTCTGCTTGAGAGGAGCAAAACCCCCACAGTGAGCCCTGGATGGCTGGGCTTCTGGAAGGGAAGTCCTAGGTGGTCTCAGGAGGAAAGACTGCGCTCAGATCCAGGGAGATGTAATGAAGGGTCCCAGCAGGAGGCTTTTAAAAGCAAAAGACAACAAGCAAAATACAGCAAAAAGGCTAACAACTGTACACCTGCTATCCAGAGGGTGCCCATCTCCAGATTACAACAGTACCTTCCGTGAATAATGGTGTAGTTTCCTTTTAATTCCCTCTCATCCTGGGCAGGGCGGGGGCGTAGGAAGGGAGCAGGCTGAGCAGCGGAAGGGGAGTGGTGGGTCCCCACTGCCTCACTGCAAGCGCTCAGGCTTGGGCGGAAGGAGAATCCTAAGGGGGAGCGAAGTTCGGCATTCTGACGGGTAGAGTGCGCTGGGTGCTTTTGGACTCACTTGCTGAATCGAGACTGCTTTTGTGATTAAAAGGAGCTTGGACAGCTCTAAGACTTTCCTGAAATTTTATCCCAGGGATAGAGAAGACTAATCCAGAGTGATTTTGCAGGGACTTTGGAAGAAAGAATAAATTTACTCTTTTGATTGCACTTTATCCAGTCCAGCCCGTTCAATAAAATAGTTCCACATGTGAGACTGGTTTCCTAACGATATAGAAGCTATTGTCCTTAAAATATAAATTCAGCCCAAAACGTGTGTGTGTGTGTGTGTGTGTGTGTGTGTGTGTGTGTGTGTGTGAAAGAGAGAAAGAGAGAGAGATAAAGAGGGAATAAATTGGAATTCGTTCTTGAGTTAGAAAAGTCTTTCTGGCTCTTTTAAAAAAAATTTTCTATTGAATATAGTTCCCTGTGCTTTAGAGCAGGTCTTTGTTATTTATCTGTTTTCAGTGTGGTGTGTGTACCTGCTAATCCTAAACTCCTAAATTACCCCCCACCCCCAGTCTGGCTTTTACTTTGCTAGTTGCGTAACCATTCTAAGACTGAGTCGGTTTCTTCGTCTGCCAGGTGGGGGTGGTAATGACGCTGACTCCGGGGGAGTCTTGCAAGGATGAGCTAATGCTTGCCAAGCACTTAGTAAGGTTTCTATTACACAGCAAGCACTCAATACACATGAGCTCTTCTAAGGGTTCTCTGCTTCTCACCCACTTCACTCCACTCCCCACACCGTCGAGTCTGGACACACACCCTTTCCCACCGCCACCTCCAGCCAGCATCCACGCCAGAGGAGATGGTGTGGACCTGGTTTGTCTCTTTATCCTCTAAAACTCATAGAACATTTAGTGTCCAATAGCTATGTCTCGAATGAGTGAGGTGAAGGTGAAGCAAGTGCAGATGCTAAGTTAAAAACAATGAACTAATAAATAATAAATCAGGATGGAAACAGATGCAGAAAGTCTAGAGAATGTGGGGGTTCAGAAGGCTGATAGTCCGCCCAGCTCTGGGTGGGCTGTGAGGGGGTGAGTTCAGGATTCCTGGAGTGGTTGACAGTCAAACGTCCCAGGAATTTCCATCCATCCAGTCATTCTTTTTTTCTTTCATTCACTCAAAGTGCCTCATCTGTTTGCAGTCTTTCAGCCGCTGATTATAACTAACAAATCAGACACAGACTGTCTCGTAGGATCTTGAGTGTTCCTTGCTCAGGAGACGAGTGTGGAGCCTTGGGCTAGGGGAACGCAGCCCAGTAATGTGGGCCACAGTTCGTGGTGAAGTCCACGTTCCTGGGCCCCGGCTGGGTCAGCTCACAGAAGGCAGGCAGAGGCCAAGGCTTACTGGCTGGATGCTAAGCAGCTCATATGGGTCTGCAGAGTGTAAGACAGCTTTAGGTCAAGGTCAGACTAGCAGGAGAGTTCAACCCCAACTGCATGACAGGGAAGGAAGGGTAGGGCCACAACCAAAGCAAATTCTATGACCTTTGTTATTATTTTTAGGAAGACGTGTTCCTCTTCTTTCCTTTCTTTTGTTTCCTCGAAGAGACTTGTTTCTGAGGGTGCTGATGGATGCCCAGTGAGGCCGCAGGGCTGGGTGTCTGCACCGTCAGTATGGGAGCCATCTGTCTGTCGAGATGTCAGTCCTTGTGGAGGGGACTTCAGAGTCCGCCCAGGCCAGACCCAAGGCTCTGAGTGCGCAGCAGCCTTTGTGTTGCTGGTGTGCGGTGGAGAGGGCGCCCATGGCAATCTGCACCAGGAAAATTCGAGAACTTTACCTTTTACCTCCCCCACTCAAGTCTACGCCCTCCATCTTAGAAACATTTGTAGCCTCTGTCGCAGCAGCTTTCTCTGCTCTTTGCAATCTGCCTTCGGTTAAACAATCATTTTTCCTTAAAGAAGATCATAGGTTTTAGATTGAGGTTCCAGAGTTTTGAACGACTCCTCTGTTGACCATTGCACATAATGCAAACCTTTCTTCTTGGTGCCAAACCCGCTTGATAGATAATCATTTTTCTGCCATTTATATGTGTTTTAGAGAAATGTGTATTTATTGACTGTTCTCTGAGAATACATTCTCTAGCAAAATTTTTGCTTAAAAGGTGCATTATCCTTCATAGATTGGCATCTGCATTTGGAAACAAAAGGAAATAAGTCCTTTAAAAAAACAGAGCAGCAGAGTGGCTATCGGAACTCTGAAATTGCTGGGTTCAAAAGTTCTCCGACACCTTCCCAGCTGGGGAAAGGCTCTGGGTGGAGAGCCCACTGGTCTGGGAGTCAGAGTCCTGCGTTCTTTCCCTGTGACTTCCCTCGTCTGGGTGACGTCAATTTAGAGCACGTGAAAATGGCAAGTGACATCAAGATATGAGGAAGAGAATGAACTGAATCTAGATGTTCTTGCCACCATAAAACTGGTGGACTCCCTTACACAATCTCAGCATCCTTCTTCCCTGACTATGAAAGCATAGAACTGACAGTCTGAGCAGCTCAACTGGTGGATTGCAGCCTCTCCCACTTTGTTCGCTGTTTCCTTCTGTTTATTCGTTCATCAGTTCATGTATATGCTTATCCCTTCACTCATTCAATGGCTCATTCATTTGTGGAGCCAAGATATCATTTGTTCTTTGATCAAATGACAGAGGGGTGCCATGTGATCAAAACTCAGGCAAATTTCCTGAAAGCTTTCTCTCTTGGAAAGCTACCTGCTTTGAAGAATGCAGCCCTTAGGTCTGATGGACACATGTGTTATGGCCTTGAAGGAAGCCCCAAAACGTTAACGTTTGGCCCAAGTACCTTTCAATTTTGGGAAGTAAAGGGTACCAAGGTGTGAGATAATAGAAAATATACATTGGATACATTGTTTTTTGCTCCTGGTTCCTGACACAGGACTCCTGATCCCCCTGTAATTTCCTGGGTGATAAGAGTGCCCTTTGTTCTAATGAGGTGACTTTAGGTGGGCTCTTGGAAAAGGGTTGGTCACCAGAAAGACCAACCTGTGATTGAAAGCTTGGAATTTTCAGCTCTGCCCTCCATTCCCCTGAGAAGGAGTTAATCGATTATGCCTACATGTTGAAGGCGCTATAAAAATCCCACAAGCACAGGGTTTGGAGAGCTTTGGGGTTGGTGACACATGGAGATGCTAGAAGAGTGGTGTTCCTGAAGAGGGCGTGGAAACTCCACGCCCCTCCCCTCATGTGTTGCCCTGTGCATCGCTTCCTTCTGGGTGTTCATCTGTATCCTTTATCATATCCCTTTATACTGAACTGGTAAGTGTAAGAGTTCCATGAGCCACTCTAGTAAATTAACTGAACACAAAGAAGGAGTCGTGGAACCTCTGATCTACAGCTGGTTGGTCAGAAGCACAGGTAACAACCTGGACTCGTGAGGGCATCTGAAGTGTGTGTGTGTGTGTGTGTGTGTGTGTGTGTGTTGGGGGTGGTGGGAGGCAGTCTTGTGGGACTGAGCCCTTAACCTGTGGGACCTGACGCTACCTCTTAGCAGACAGTGTCAGAGTTGGGTTGAGTGGTAAGGACACCCAACTGGGGTCACAGAGAATTGTTTAATGTGGGGAAAATCCTTCACGCATTTGATGACCAGAAGTGAAGTGTCAAAAATGTTCTCCATGGAGGTAAAGGAGACACACAGGGAACTGGGGTTTTCCCTTACGCAGGAAGGAGAAGCTGTAGGTTTTTCCTTTACACAAGGCGAAGGCTGTCTAATTACTGACAACGGCAACAAACTGAACTCTTGACAATTTGCCAGGAAATTAGTAGCCAAGATGGGTATTTAACAGGTGCTACTAGAGATGAAGCCCATTAAAACCTTGAACAAGAGTTTTTTCTTCAACTGAGATTTGACAAAAGGAAAACAATTCTTCATGAGCTTTTCAAAGGTAATAGACTTGAATTGAGGATCAGGTGCTAAATTGTGAGGACAGAGGAAAGAAAAGGCGCTATTACCTTTCTCTCAACCCAGTGAAACTTGATGAATGCGGTAAAGGTCAGGAGGACCCAGATGGACATGTTCATTCAGGTCCTGGACACTTACCAGGGGCTCGTTCTGCAAAGGAACAATGCAGTCCCAGAGCCCATGCATGGGAGGGGGTGGTGCTGTCAGAATCTCCAGGCAGAAAATGACTCGATTCTTAGTCCAGAACTAAAAGCCCGGGGAGAGCCAGAAGAAATAACAGATTCTTATTTACCAGTGAGGAAGGAACAGGCCATGACAGAAGACACCCTGAAGAAGAAGCACCTCTGCCCCCTAACTCTCTGGGTCTTGGTGTCCTCATCCGTCCAAGGAAAAGGAGTTGGAGTAAAATCACAGCCTATATCACCCCCGGGGACCTAAGACACCAGCAGATGGGAACACACATCAAACAGGGAGCGACAGGGACTACGTTCCACTGGGAGAAGCACCTGTAGAGAGAGAGTGTTTCTGAAGCCAGCTCCATGTTTAGCCCTGGGCCATTCATTTACAGCCCTTGGACTAAACGGGTTTAATTTGCCATCCTCAGAGATCTATCAAATTCCTCTAAATTTAGCAAGGTGTGGTTCATTGCCATGTTGCTGAAAATGATCTACTGATCAGAGGCAGATTTTATGGACCTCAAACAACTTCCCATGAGTATTTTTCCCCAGGAAAGTCCTGCTGTAGCCCTCACACTTTCCATTGCCTTGCTAAGTGAGCCAGCGGAAGGTCCCAGGTGGAGAGCCAGTCCCCAAACTCTTACTCCGAGGGGCCATCTTGTTGCCAAATATTATCCAAGAGCCTGGTGTGAGCCCTCACCCAGAAGCAGCCCTGCTGACAGCTACTGTCTCACGAAGGGGGTCCTCCCTCCTTCCTCCCCGTTCCAGGGCAATGGCTCGGTTCCTAGTGCCAGCGGCATCCTGTTTACAGATTAACACGGGTCTCCGTAGCTCAGCCCCGGTATCTCTGTGACTCACAGTCACAATGCTGCCTCACATCCAGGTCCAGGTGCAATGAATCCCCTTCAGTGTAGACTCACCTTGGCTGTCTGGCCATGGACCTGCTGCTCACCCCAGGCCTTCAGCAAGACGTGCAGCTCTCTAAAGGTCTTGGTTTCTCTCCTTGGTGGGGGCAGCTCACTTACTGCACCACAGGGGTCCTGATCTCCATGGCCCTGGCACCTAGGAGCCGTCTTTCTTACCCAGTGCATGGAAGGCATGGGCAGGGAGGGGTTAGTCCCTACTTGCAGGGCTTCCGTGGTTGGATCCTTTGGACTTCCCAGACCAGCAAAAGGGAGGTCGATGAGTTAGTTTCTTCCACCTAAGATCCCCAGGGCCCCGGGCAGCTCCCCAGTAAATAAATATTTTCCTTAGATTCTACTGACAAGCAGAAATGTCTCATCATTCACCTCCAGATATAAAGGAGTCTTTCTTTAACTCTCCTTCGCAGGGCTCAGATCTCTCTTTCCCTGGCTTGGCTATCAGCCAAAACATCTCACCTTTCCCCTTTCTTTCCATGTGAAAAGCAAAAAGAGGTAGGAGGAAAAAGTTGGCATGTTAACCTTCTCCCTACCCCCCTTTCTTTTTCTGAAGTTTGGAGGTGAGGAGGCTGCATGATTAAACACACCCGCTGGGCTTCTTCATCTTCCCAGCGGTGAGAGCGAAGACGGAGGGCACAGCCTGGAGCGGCGCTGCTGGTCCTCGCCAGGCGGGGGTGCGGCGCGGGAATCTGGGTGCCATCAGTAAAGCCAGACGCGACGTTATATACGAGGTCTCATTTGCATCTTTAGCTGCAACATCAGGAATTTTTTTTTTTTTTGGTAATCTTTCTTATTTGGGGGATTTCTGGCCTTCCTTGTTAAGTTGCTCTCTAGGGAGGAAGCAATATTTCATAGTTCAGGTTGGGTTTTCTATGGAGGTGGGACTGACAAGAGCGTAGGACATGATTAATTTTGCATTGGTCCTACAGTCTCTGCTTCTTGAAAATCTGTTACTTTCTTCTCAAGATGTTACTGAGTGCTTCTTGTGGGAAGCCGACTCATAAGTGTGTTGGGACCCAGTTACAGGTGTGTAATGAGGAGACGGGGTCCTCAGGATTGGCTGAGAGAAGCCCTGTGAGTAAGACTCTGGAGGCAATCTTCTCGATCTGTAAAATGGGAACAATGCATTGTGTCTTCATAATCGTGATGCTTGGAAGAATATTCTTGGATAGGACTGTTCCGCATATGCCATGCCTGTCTGTGTTCACACACACGCGTGCACATGTACACACATGCACGCACACAGTGCAGGGACAAAGTCATTTTGTACTGAAGAGCTTGCCTGCCTGGAACACCAAGGCACAGGGCTCTCAGAAAGGACAGGGGGCTGAAGCTGGCAGGCGACGTAACCGCTGACCACAGCAGTAGTCGTGGCAGCTCTGGCTTGGCTTCCTGGTGTGGGGCCGCCTTGGACCCTCACTCCGAAACTGGGCCCCCTTGTCCTTCTTCCTGATAAGCCATGCCGCCTGAGAAGCTCTGCAGTCTTTCCACACAACCTATTAGACAGATAAGAACATGGGAGTGCAGATAACCAGACGGCGAGCTTCCAAAGTAAAACCAGGAGGGATGGACTTTAGCCTAACAACTGGCAAGTCTGGGCTTAGATGACATTTTCATTTCAACCAAGTTAGCTTATTAAATGAGCTTATGGCTTCTTAGAAATGAAAGCTCATTAGAAACTAATATATACAAGATCTTGTGGTAGCTCACAGAGAAAAAAATGTGACAAAGAATACACGTACATTCACATATAACTGAAAAATTGTGCTCTACACTGGAAATTGACACAACATTGTAAAATGACTATAACTCAATAAAAAAATGTTAAAAAAAAACCACTCAGGCCAGCCACTTCCTTTTCTAAATGAAGAAACTGAACCCCAGAGTAGTCTGTCTTTCTTCCACTTGTTGTTACGTTTTGCTAGCAGCTCCAAGGTTCTCGGTGCTTCCATTCTGCCTAAGGAAAAATCACCTTAAAAGCTCAAACTTAGCAAGGTTTTGGAGATCTCTGGTTTTTCTCCACCCAGAGGTTATATATTCAAAACGATCAGTAAGTAAAGGAGAATTTTTTTTTTTTTACAAAAGACATTTAATCTTTATGTACTTTTATTTCAATGAGGGAAATATGTTAAAATAGGGGGTCTTTATAGGTGCTCTTAAACATCACAGGTTTTTTTCTGTAAAAGACCCTTGGGAGGATCCAATTTAATAATATCAGTAATAACTATTATAATAATAAATAGCTCTTATTGGACATTTAGGACGGCCTGGCATTGATTTACTGCCTTAAATGTTTAACCTCATTTAATATATCATAATCATGAGATCCTGTGAGTTAAGCATTGTAATTATCCATATTCCTATTTAAGTATGTGGAAACCAAGCCACTAAGCTGGTAAGAAACGTGCACTGGGTGCTGACTGTGCCAGGCTCTGCCTTGCTGGACACACCGGTTACAAGGAAGGCCGGGGTGGTGCCCCTACCCTCACGGAGCTGATCCAGCAATGGAACAAATCGCATCCTTGTGCTGAGCTGACCTCACCCCAGGGTCGTGGAGGCTTCAGGGACGTCAGGATAAGACGGATCCAGAACATACCTGTTCTCCCTACAGGAGCTCTTTAACAAAGAATGGACACAGGGCTCACTAGTCAAATTCCAGGAGAGACAGAAGGGAACACTTGGCTGTGTCTCCAGGAGAGGCATGTCGCGCAGGTTGTGGTGGCGGATGTGGTGGTGGCAGCAATTAACCTGCCCCTGTCTGCTCATGCTCAGGTCCCACCTTTGCCTCTGGTTTGTCCCCTAAAACCTGTTCTTATTGTATAGACGTTTCTAAACGTTGTTTGTTTTAATCAGGCTAATCCTATAAAG
Organism: Camelus dromedarius; assembly: GCF_036321535.1. Lineage (NCBI taxonomy): Eukaryota > Metazoa > Chordata > Mammalia > Artiodactyla > Camelidae > Camelus > Camelus dromedarius. The sequence goes on from NC_087469.1 coordinate 15,546,236, forward strand.
AGACAAAGTGAATTAAGATTGCAGAATTCTCTGTGTCTTAAGACTTACTCTTTCTCATTCATTGCATGAGGGGGTAAAGAGAGAGAGAGAGAGAGAGTGCATGTGCGTGTGTATTGGGTGTAGCCTTAAAACAGGCTCCATCCAATTGTCGGCGAGTCATGGGCATTCCTCACAGGGGACCCCAGCCGCCCTCTCCGTGGGCCGCACTTGGCTGGAGCTCCTCAGGGCCCTGTGATCCAAGGCACCTTGGCTTTCCTTTCTCTTACTCTGCTTTGGGCTTTTGAGCCGTTTCAATTTGCTGCCTTCTGGGAACTTTCCGGAAGTACAGAACCTCCATTTATTATAATTTTGCATTTTGTTATTTATACTAAGAAGCCTTTGGGTGTGAGCAGCTGCATGTTAGCATTCATTATGTCTGCAGTCTAGTGCATCAACATTTCTAAGAGCTGCACAGGGTTTCCTCCGCCCCACACAGACAGGTCACCCCACGGGGAGGGCCCTGTGGCCACAGACAATGCTCCCTTTCTTCCTGATCGAAGAAGAGCTAGAGCCATGCTACAGGGACCTACTTACCAGTCCAGCATGTTTTCTTCAGGTCTTTAGCTACTCAAAAGGAAAAGTTCTTCCTTCTCAATGCAGCATTTTTTTCTGTCCCTTTGAAATGGACAATTCTGGCAAAACCCGATGTTATAAACGGATCAGCAAGCTTGATAGCAAGTGTAGCAATTCCTTCTGAGCGGAGGTTCAGCAAGTGTTAAGAAAGCCTGGTGAGGATTAGAGATGCTTAGGAGCTATTTCTCTATTATCAGAGACACTGTGAGTTGAGATTAGTGGGAGAATCAATTAATCGCCAAGTACTTATGGAGAACCTCCCCTATGATTGGCCCTATGACGATACAACAATGCATCAAGCGTGTTTTTAATTTCACAGAGCTTGAAATCAACTTGGATAGTGCAAAGCGCGTGCTCCACAAAGCCCCACGCAACCGAAGGCAGTGCCTCCGTGATGTTTGGAAATGAGAAAGGTTGGACTGGGAAAAGAAGCTTGAGCTGTGCCTCGAAGGATGAATTAGCTTTTGATGCGTGCAGAGAAGAAGGCTTTCCAGATCAGAGGAGCTCCGTGTGTGTGTCTTTGATTTCTCTCTTACTCCCTTATTGCTAATTGGTTGGCAGGTTTGTCACTTTTATTTCTGCAGTGTTATTCAATCCATTGTCAAGGGGCTGGTTTTGTGTTTATTGGCTTGTTTGTTTCCTGAGCACAGACCCCAGTACCTACTAGGCAAAGTTGGAAATACTTAGATAGAAGATTGCAATCAGATTGTCTCGAAGTACAAGAGGCCAGAGTTTAGGGCACTCACAGCAACTGGAAAGTGAGGAGGAGAAGAATCCTTGAAAGGAGAGCCCGAGAGAGGGAAAGCGCCCCCCTCCCCCATACTGTAAATAAATCAACTGCCCAGATCTGTGACTAAGCCGTGAAATGTGCGTGCCCCAGGTTGACTCCGAGCATCCCAGCCAAGACACAAAGAATGGACAGAGGTTTCAGCATCTTCCCCCTCCCCAAACAGGTTGAGTTCTGAATCTATGTCTAGTTAGGTGGCTACTAAAACAAAACAAAATCAAGACTCTTTGGAGGGATGTAACCGGATCCAGAGTTTATGCAGTTTATCATACACAGTGTTTAGATGACAATCCAAATTTATTAGACGTAGACAAAAATGGTGGCACAGGAGACCCCAGCCTCCAGCCCCCTACAAAGATCAATGAACAAAAAGCAGCTCTGGAGTCCACATAAGAAACTTAGCAACACAGTGGAACAAAAAACCTGAGTGTAACCACACAAAAAGGGAAAAAAGAGAGCTTCATTTTGCCTGCATCATCCCACACCACCTCCTTCCTCCAAGCCAGCATTGCTCAGTGTCCAGAGGGCGCTTCCTAGGGAAACAGGTTCCCCTTGCCAGGAAAGGAAGATCCTCCACAGCCTTCAGGTCATCGCACAAAGGTCCCGCATTGGTTCCACCCCACCCAGGCTGGCAGAGCTGAGCTGTGCAGAGACAGCTGGGAAGAAGGATGAAAATCATAAGCTACCAGTAGCAACCCCACAGTGGGAGCAGGTGTGGTTCACAGGGACCTGCTCTGCAGACAAACCCAGCAGGTTGCAGCACCAACAAAGCCAACAGCCAGCACAGGTGCTGTGCACTCCCTGCACGTTTCCCCAGCTTTTACTCCACAGGTGTTCACGTTTGCTGCCACCGTTCGTCTGCCCCCTCTCTACTCCCCTCCCCTCCCCCACCCCACCCCCCCCCCCAGTTCAGGAACCGTATTAACAGCCAGCTCAGGGCCTCTGATTATAGTTAACAGTACTATATTATATATTTGAAACTTGCTGAGGGGATAAATCTTAGTTGGAAAAGGAAATGATAATTATGTGACACAGAGGAGGTGTTAGCTAATGCTGGGCTGGTAATCATTTTGCAACATATTTGTGTATTAATTCAACACGTTGTACACCTTAAACTTACACAATGTTATATGTCAGTTATATCTCCATCAATCTGGAACCAAATAAAAATAAAAAGAAATTTACTAGGTATAGGAAAATATACAAAAATGTAGCAATTGATATTCAAGAGAAAGAACAATCAACAGAAACAGACCCAGATGTTGGATTTAGCAGATAAAGAGTGTATAGAGCTATTATGTTTATGTTCAAGAATGTAAAAGAGAATAAGGCAGTAATGAGTGAGCACGGAGGGAACTGCAATATGGAAATTTAATTTATAAGCAGCCCACGGGTCAGAGGAGAAATCACAGGAAACATTTAGAAGATATAACTAAGTGATAATTAAAATACAATATATTAGAATTTGTTTGTTTCCAAAGCAATGCCTAGAAGGAAATTTATAATATTAAAATGCCTCTACTAGAAAAATAAAAGATATAATATCAATGGCCTAGGTTTGTATCTAAGGAAGCTAGGAAAAGAAGAGCAAAATAGAACTAAAATAAGTAGAAGGAAGAAATAATAGATAAGACCAGAAATGAATGAAATAGAAAACTCACAGATAGAGAAAATTAACAAGGCCAAACGTTGGTTGTCTGAAGAAAATCGACAAAATTGATAAACTCCTAGGTGGACCCATCAAGGAGAAAAGAGAAAAAATAAATTAACAGCATCAAGAATGTACGTAATTATCACCATGGAACATATATATTCGTATACATCTATCTATCTATATAAATATGTATATACAGACATATTATATATAAAATAGATCATATATAGAGAGAAAAATAAGGAGATATTATGAACAACAAAATGGTACTAAATTCAACAACTTCATTGAAAGAAACAAATATTTTGAAAAATACAATTACCCATGTTGATACAAGATGAAATAGAAAATCTTAGTAGCCTTACAGCTGTTAAAAAAATTAAACTTCTTATCCCACAAAGAGAACTCCAGACCCAGATTGTTTCACTGGTGATTCCTCTCATCAACATAATACTCTTCTACACTGACTCAGGAAATAAAAGGCAACCGCTACTGAATACTTATTTACCAGACGCTGCTAAGAATTTCATATACAATCTCTTATCTTATTCTTCTAATATCCCTGTGATGTAGGACATATGTTTTATCCCCAGTTTATTGATGAGGGAACCGGCTAAGAGAGGCTAATTACCTGAGGCCACATTGTTAGTAATGGAGCAGCCCGGACTTGACCTTGAAGGAGTTTGACTTTGAAATTCGTTCTTAACCAACGTGCCACCCTGCTTTCCCCATGGTGCGCCGCTATGCTTTCCATAATATATCGTCTGATGCATAGTAGCTCACAGCACACACCTATTATATGAATGAACCAGGAACTCAGCTCAAATCTTTCGGTAAGGAAATGTTTATTCTAATGGCTTGAAAGACAAGTGCAACGTACAAGGATCACAAAACTCAATGAGAGCCTTGGATTCTCTCTCCTGACTACCTCTTGTTTCCTGACATTTTGCAGTAATTTCCAGCCTCCAGGCTCTTCTGTTCCTTGTAGCTTAGATGCCTTTTGCCCTTCTGTCTGCTTATCTCCAGACCATCAGAATGTCTCCATGCTTCCAGGATAACCTGATTCCAGTTGCTTCCTGCAGCCTCACCCTCTCTTTTCAAGTTGGGGAAACTGCACTTGAGAAACTTTTGTCCAGTTATTTAGAGTTTGAGCACGTACAGGGGTTGTGGTGTCGTGTTAACAGTGGAAGCACTCACTCAAAAATTCACCTTTGTTGTTTAAGGTAAAAAGGCAATAAAATATAGCTCTTTACCAACTTGGTAAATATAAGGTTTGAAAAAGGCCATTTATGAGAATGAGATATATTCACATGTTATTGCTTAAAATCTGTTTCTTGGAGTCTCTTCCTCTTCCTGTGGGCCTTGCAAATCGCAGCTACAACTCATTTACTCTGTGTTTATGTTACAACAGTAGAGGTGCCAAGTGTCAGTGAGAGGGAAGAGCTGAAAAAAGTTGATGAGCTAAGCACAGTGCCATTGGAATTGGAAAAAACTGCAAATTTCTGACTGAAGGAAAAATTAATCAGTTTAGTTAGTTAAAAATGGGAAGGACTCCCTGCCCCCAAACAGGCATTACTGGAGAGTGGTTTTCAAGTGCTTTCACTAGATTTTTTTTTTGGGGGGGGGGTAGGTGGGAGGGCAGCAAGCGGTTCTTTTTCTTTTTTTTTTTATGAAGGAGTTATATATCATAAAACTCACCCACTTCAAGTGCAAAAGTAAATGATCTTTTGTCACTTTACCAAGTTGTGCAACTATCAACATAACCAGTTTCAGAACAGTTTTATGACCCCAGTGCGGTCCCTCATGCTTCTTGATAGTTAATTCCCATTTTCCTCCCAGCCCCAGGCAACCACAAATCTACTTTCTGTCTCTATAGGTTCACCTATTTGGGACGTTTAACATAAATGCAACTGTACCATCTTATGTCAAAGTAAGGCCACCGGTGGGAAAGGAGTGGAATCGCATGATGTGGGAGGGGACATTTAGGCAGATGAATCAGAAGCTGGAGACGTAACTTTCCGTAGAGGGATGGCGTTACCAATGGCAACCGCGATCTCACACCCATTGAGTATATCAATTCTTTAATATAATCTGCAATACAGACAGGTGAAGTCCTCAGCTCTTACCATGCATAGCCCAAGTCTTCCAGGCCTAGGTTCTCCATCTGGGATCTGGTTCTTCTTATGGTCCTGGGGGTGATGCAGGGTGGTAGGTGATGAGAGGGGGTGGTTCTGCAGGAGGTCAGTGCTGCCTTGTAAAATAGTTGCCTCATGTAAATCATTAATTTTTTTTTTTTTTTTTATGCAAGGGAAGGCAGTTTCCATCAGGCAGGGCTTCGATGAGGGGCTTCTATAGATAAAGGAGGTTTGGAGAGATTTGCAGATCCAGAGTTCTCAGACCCTTCTGATTCATCTGACTAAATGTCCCCTCCTGTGCCATGGGATTCCTCTCCTCTCCTCTCCCACCGGTGGCCTTACCTTGACATAAGACATCTGGCAAATTTTGATATTTAATTGCCACTGTGTCTTTGCTCAGCCATAACCGCCCTGCAGCCACAGGGATGAGGGCCTCCTTCAAAGCTGTCATAGAACCTTCCTGACTTTCCACCCAAGTCCTGAGCTGGGAATTGAAGAGCTTCAGTTTGTCCTTCTCCCTGTGTGCTCTCTCTGTAGCTGGCGGGAGCAGCGTCACCTGATCTCACAGCTTTAGAATCCCTATAGCCATTTTAATGCCACAGCTTCCTGATTGCCGCCTGTCTCATGCTGCCATGCTTGTTAATTTGAGTGATCTTAATGCCGTTGAAAGTCAGATAACCAGCATTCTGTTTCCATCTTTCAAGGTTATCCATGTGCTCCTGAAATCCATCCCCTGAGTCACACTGGAGGGCTGTTTCCTTGGTGCCACTCTTGGTACCTGCTACTAAATCAGCCAGGGTCCCAGTGGAGAACAGATGGGTGCTGATTACTCAACCTGAGTAGCTGAAGAGAGTTTAATAAAGGGATTTTCTGCAAAAGGGTGGGGACCTTAACAGTAAATTTCCTCCAGCTCACTGATCTCTTACTTGTGCTTTCCAATGGCCAAACCCAGCTAGAAACCAGAGAGGAAGATAACCCCCATAGGCCAAATTTCCTGGTGCACAGAGCAGGGTGGACAAAGTAGAGGGCGCATTTGGAAATGTTGTGCAAATATGCAAAGTGAAAATATTCAGCATAGCTTAAAAATCCAATTCTACTACCAAAACATGTTAGTGAAGACAGTAGTGTGAGACAAGGTTGGGAAAGTAATTTAGGACCAGCACGGGTGTGCTTGAAATGCTAAGAATGTGTCCCCTAACCTCTGCCTCCGGTAGATAACAGGGTATCGTAAAAGCCTTTTGAACAAGGAAATGACATAATCAGAGGCATGCCTTTGATCGATTTTTAATATGGCAAGAATGTGGAAGATCAATTAGAGTGTTAACAGGCCAGGCAGGGGCCACTGCTGGCAGTGATGACAGACTAGACATGGGTTAGTGAGGGTCTGTGCCCTGGTGGAGAGAACAGAGAGTGGGGAGTTAATACAAGAGCAGAATTGACAAACACTGGAAACTGGCTGGTTGTAAATGGCAACAAAGGGGAAAGAGTGCAGGGTGACGGGCACGTTCTCCAGAAAAAGCGGGGTTGGGAGCTTGTCTGAGGCGCGTGGTGTGCAGACGAAGCCGGCTGTTAGCATTCTCATTAGGAAGAGAACTCAAGTCTCTACTAGACAAAGTTAATATGGTTTGATTGGGAATTTCTAGCAGCCTAATTTGATTTTCCTATCACATTATTACGATATTAAAGAAAATGATTAATAATAGAGAATCCTATAACGTGAAAGAAATCTCAGCTTAGAGGAAACATTCACACAATGATTTTAATCCCTTGATATGGAGATGACATCTTTTCTAGAACTGAATGAACATATTCAAACATGGGCTGTTAATATTTGACATGCCAACTGAAATATGCACAACTTATGCTCTGAATATGCTATGAATACGATGAGGTCTAGACTTTTCCTGGTTTAGGAGGGCCACATGTTCACTGACGTTTACTGGGTCTCTAGCTAGGTCTTTCAGTTTTAACAGTTAATGGGCCTTTGAGAGCAAAACTTCCTTCTTTCCCACACTGATGATGTTGAAAAATAACAATAACAGCAATAATAAAATGATGAAAATTAGCTAGTGTTTGTCAGCTACTTACTACATGCCAAACACTATGCTAGGACTTTCTTATTTAATCATCACACATCCCTCTGCCATAGGTACTATTTTTAACTCAATTTTACACATAAAGAAGGAGGCACAGAGAAGTTAATTAGTTACCCAAGATCACACAGCTAGTAAGTGGTGAAGCCTAATTAAGAATCCAAGCTATGGCACTCTACCTTGATGACAACTGGGTTTTCCTTGAGATCAAGGTATGGAGCTAGAGGGAGAAGGCGTTAGGAGAGGATGACCTGATAAGAACTGTGAGGGCAGGTAAAGTGAGACAGCCAGTTAGTTGGGGAGCTGGGGAAGTGACTACCCTGGCTACAGTCTCCTCCTCTGGATCTACTGTTGGTCCCTCCCATTGGCTGAACCCAACCAACTAGAACCTGGAGGAAAAAGGGGTCAATCGATACAGACTATGTTAAGTCAACTTTCTGTAGCACAAAGCATCTCTGGAAATGTCCTAGGTCTTCCTGAGGCTTTGGTGAGTTTCCAGACAGGTGTGATTTTTTGATTCCCTTCCCTTCAGAACCCTGACTTGTCACTATCTCTAACCCAAGGAGACTCACCAATGAAACTCATTACTTGCCAGTTCTTCTCAAAGACCCTCTTCCCAATGCTTCCAAAGCACTAGGGTGCATCATAAGAACTCACATCTTATTAGTTCTGTTTTCTTAAGTAGCTGCCTTTACTCTACTCAGCCTCTGGGCTCCACAAATGTCCTCCCTCCCTTGTTGATCTCCATCCTCCCATTTCAATGTCTTCTTGCTTTTTTATTCAGGGCGACCAGGTTCTCTCTGGCTCCAAATCTTGGACTCACACTCCTGTCAAGTAGCTCATCAGATCAAAGTCCTCCTGTTTCATGTTCACTCTCTTTGGAGTCACAGTACATTTCCTGCTATATAGAGGGTGTATCCTGCATGCAAAGGAAGTAGGTGCTTGGTTTTTCTACTACAGGACTGAGGGAGAGGTCGTTGACCAGAAGGTGTGATTTCATGGATGTAGAGATATTCATTGTCCCCAGATGCTGCCTCAACCGTGGACAGGCTGCATAGAATAGTAGCAAATGGAATGTAGATTAGAAATACATGGGTTTTAAGTACTAACCCAACCATTACTAGTTTTTGTTACATGGAATATTTCACTTAAACTCAAGTAAACTGTAACACCTGCACATCGTAGTATTAGTACATAGAATTAGAGGCAATTCCCCATCAGTCTCTTATATTTCTGCATACCTTACAGAGGTACTGAGTGCCTTTGTTTTAGACTCATTTTTAAAGGAGATATATATATACTTTTTAAAAGGCTATATATATACACACTTTTTTAAAGAAGGTATATATATATACTTTTTAAAAAGGATTATATATATATACTTTTTTAAAGTGTGCATGTATATATACATACACTTTTTTAAAGGGTGTATATATACACTTTTAAAAGGATATATATATACACATATACTTTTTTAAAGGAGATATATATATGGAGAGAGAGAGAGAGCGCAAATATCCATCTGGAGAGAAGGGAAAGCATCTCACTTCCAGTATAATAAAGACGACATACAGATACAAACTACTGTATATAAAATAGATTAAAAAAATAAGGCCCTGCTGTATAACACAGAGAACTATATTCAATACCTTGTAATAAAGCCTAGTGAAAAAGTACATATACTGGATCACTTTGCTGTACACCAGAAACTAACACAACACTGTAAATCAACTCTTCTTCAATAAAGAAAAAGATAACGTGCAAAGACAGGTATGCTTAATGGATATCGTATAAGGCTTGGTTCCCTATGATTAGTGTTTGTTATACTTTTATTTATTTATTTATTTTTATTTATTTTTGTTACTCTTTTATAATGGAGCTTATTGCCTTTTCAGGCGTCACCTGGGCCAGCAGCTGAGGGAACTGGGCTGTGGGAACTGGGGCTAGATACTATTCCTCTAGCTATGACAATTGCTGTGGGTAATAACCCTTTATCTCTGAACCAGGAGTTTCATGTCTTTTTCCAGCATCCATGACACTGTGGCCATCTAACTTGTCAGCTTGCAAATAGGGTAGAATCTATCCCATTTAAATTCTCAGTTCTTGATACCTGGTGTAGAGAAATGTCACAAGAGATTGTAGCAGAGACAACACTGGACCAGGAGTCAGTCAAGCAGCTGGCTGTGAAACTTCCTAGCAGTGTGACCTTAGAGAAGTATACGAGCAGGCAGAACTTCAGTTTCTTCAGTAGGAATGTGGGGACAGGGAAACATGCCTTATCTGCCTCGGAGTATCTCTGTGAGAATCAAATATGACAATGCTTATGCAAATATTTTGAATGGTTATGAAGGTACTTTATTATACTGGAAAACAGTAGTCTTTCTAATATACTCTAAAAAGGAGCATGCTTTTTCTGATATATATTTTGAGAAGGACCACCCTAGTTGCATAGTGGGCAGTAATGAGCATGGGCATTTCTCAATATTACATTTGATTTGCCTCCTATTATATTTCACTAGTAGTCTCCAATTAATTTAATGTGCATTTAAAAATCCAAAGTAATAATTTCAAAGAATAAGTATAAGCAAACTGCTCAGGACACTTCAAAATGAGCAGAAGGGATTTTTCTGATTTAACTGCTCATGGTTCCTAATGAGAGAGGTTCACGAGGATGCACAGAGGGAAGAGCCACCATGCTAGGGATCAAGGGGCATGCCTATTGCTCGGAAGCTTCAAACATCCATCCTTGAGTGAAGATGAGCTCTACGTAGTACCGTGGTGACCAAAGCACTTGCCAAAGAGTGATTCTAGAGAAGTATGATTGGAAAAACACTAGTTTAGAATGGAGAGAAAATTCAGGTCTATGCGCTGAGAAATGAATTGGGGTAGTTTAGCTAATCAAAACACATCTATCCTGTCTCAATTAATTTTTCAATGTACAGGTATGGTTATTAACAAATTAATTAAATACAAGATCACTTGCTATGTCCCCTGTAACCAAGGAGAGAGCTCATGGCTCCCTTTCCTCTCTAGGAATAATGGTAACATCGGCTTGGGGCCCCTTGCTTGTGAACTAGTGTATGCTTTCTATTACTCTCTGATTGTTCCTTTGGTCTACATTTTGTTTCCACAAACAGACTAAATTGATCACATAGATAACACCTCTGACTCTGCTTAGAACTCCCAGAATGAATTGCACAACAACGGGGGGTGTCTTCATCTCTGTTTTGCTCAGTGGAACTGGATTGTTTGAAAGAGAAAGTGCTGGAGAAGGATGGAGGCTCTTCTCAAGCTCAAATGGGAAAGCGGCAGTGAGCTCTGCTGGAGAAATACAAAGGAGGCGGAGTCATCCCGTTGGCTCTGGCTGCAACCCCGTTGAGTAATTGCATCCTGTCTCCCGAAAGCTCCCCCTGCAGGTCCAATCAGAGGTCACACTCAGCTTCACTCTTTTCCCAAAGTCTGTGCTCTGAGAAATACAGGCTGTGACCAAGGAGTGGGTAAACGGTCCAGGAAGCTGAGTCAGTGTGACAGAGAGGCTGACGGCAGCCCTACGGTCCCCCCATCTCCGCACGCCCTGGTGTGTCTCATCTACAGGGAGGTGACTTGCATTGTCCCCTGAACAGAGGGCACAAAATCAGGGATAAAAAAATTCTTGAAGAAACGCTATTTTGGTGAAGTCCTCTTCCTCCCTGCAGGGGAGGATAGTGCCATGATCTGATGAGCTGTGAGCCATACAGACAGGTATTGGGTTTTGGAAATTCAGGGCCTCCCACGGTTTGACTTTTGCCTAAATTATTTAGATACTTCATGCAGTTCTGGTCACAGTGCTGCTCTCCAAGAGAAGGAAGAGGGGAGGTGGGGAGATGGGCCCTCCCACCCCCGTGACACCCCCCGTCACACTTAGGTCCATTAAGAACAGGCTTCTCAATGATTTCCTCTTCTTGGCCCCTAATGAGGTCAAATTGACTCTGATTGTCATCCATAATTAATGAGCCCATCGGTTCTCTGCATCTCCAGGCCATTTGGCAGATGGCACTGTCGATTTACTATCGTGGTTGCCATTCTGGAAGCTTCTCAAAGTGGTTTATGCTGTGAAGGCTAGTTAGACAAGTCATTACACTTCAGGCATTCTCCAGGTTTTGACAGTCTCTGTGCCGCCTTTTCCTCCTGGGACTGTGGCAGAAGAGGGATCACCCAAGCCTCTCGTCAGAGTCCATTTTCCCCCCTCTGTGGCAAGGTGAATAAAACAAGAAAACGTATGTGTATTTATACAGCCAATGAGAAAATACGTTGGTTAAGATAAATGGCACTGCAGGAAAGGTATGAGGCACTCAGTGGCCCAACATCAAAAAGAAAGATTTATTTTGAAGGTTCATACGTGTCCAAGGAGCAGTATTCAACCAAAATTCGAATGCTTATACACTTCAAAAAAATATTTTTTGGAGTCCAAGCTAAGATAAATGGCTCGAGTATTAGTGAGAGCTGAGTGAACCCAGGTAAAAGTTTGAAAAAAAAATAACACAGCAGGAGTGGTGTACATACATATATATATATACACACATACATACACACACATATATAATGTCTGCATATATTAATTATATATATTACATCTGCATGTACTAATACATTTATACATCTATATATATGTACAAATATATATATGCATGTATATCTAGGTGTAACTAAGGGAAAATGATCACCACGACTTTTCCCGTCACTGGGCCTTTTCCCATCACCAGGGCTGGGATTCTGACATTAATTCAGTGTTAGAAAAGGACCAGGTAAGGTGGGGCACCCGATGGGATGCACCAAGCATACAGCCGTAGCAGACACAAATGCGCCACGTCAATGCAAAGACTCAGGGTAAATCCTAGACCCATATTACAAACCACGCACCCTTTCCGAGTTTCTTTTAGAAAATTACACTTGGTAAAACGCCCACACACACCAAGGAATGTTACCTGCGTTCTCTTGTTTGGAGGTGTCTTCTGTTTATAAGATATGAATCTGGAGCCAATGTGGTTCCTCAGAAACTAGGCACATTTTTGTTTAGATGCCTTAACAAAAATCTCTTCCAGCGATGGAGAAAAGGCAGGTCCAACAATGGAATTTTCTCTGCACAGATTCTACCTCTCGGGAACAGGTTCCGTCCTGGAATCCAAGAAATTTCTCTTTATCGTCCGAGGCCGTTGCCTAATTTTGCTAATCACTAGCTTCCTGTTAAGCAGTTGAATTCAATTTCAAGTCAGCTTCATAAGAGACCTACTTTCTCACCATGATGTTACATTTTACATCGCAGCTCCTTCTGATTCAGTCCACAATATCTGGACGGTTTAAAATACTTAACGTTTCTCCATGGGAGGATACCTTTGTTTACTTTTCTCAAAGCAGAAACCTTTGGGATACCTCACCTAACACGGCAAAAGTCTCAGATGAGCAGACAAAATCCCCTTCCAACAAACAAGGGAACCAAGACATTTGGATTGAGTGTATTGAAGCCTTTAGTGCATAAAACATAACACACGTGTGAGGGAGCTTCCCGCTGTCTCTGGGAGTGTTGGGAGCTTGGTACTGAATGAGTCAGGGTTTGAAAGGTATATCTTTTAGAAGAGAGAGGACATAAAAATATAGGTTTTGCACGGGAAGTTGGTGTTTTTCATAAACCTTCCCTCCCCCTGGTCCAGTACCGGGTGCTGTATCCCACCCAGGTGATCCTTCTCCTGCACGACCCCATCACCGGCCTCCATGTGGCGGCTCTGTCAGCTCCCCACTGGGTACGCCCCCCTCAGTGATCAGCGAGCGCAGCTCCTTCAAGGAGAAGTAAAAACGTGCGGCCACCTACAGACCTGTGCTGTCACATGCCTGAGAGAGATGCTAGGAAGTTCAGGTGAATTATGAATGCGGCCACCTCCTTCTTCCTCTGCCATCTTGGTAACCCATTTCTGGACTCACGAGCATAACAACCTAGTCCAAATTTTCTACATGAAGAGGTTGTTGACATCTGAGAGAAATGGAGGCACTGGAATTTCAGGTGTGATGTCTTGGAAATAAAATAACTCACATACTCATTGGTGTCTTATGGGTTTCCTGACCCTGCGCTCTCTGCTTGTCTTAGAAGAACTCAGTACTGTTGGTAAGGTGGGAGTGAGGAGGGGGCACATATAGTCGCTCCTTGCATTTGTAGTCTTTGTTTAAAATAGCATTCTATATTTTCTTTAAATTACCAAAATATTAATCATTGTTGAAATCTTCTAAATAGCAATACACACACACACACACACACACACACACACACACACACACACACAAATATACATACCGTAATTTCACAATCCAGAAATTACTGCTATTAAAATTAAGAGTAATAATATTTTGGAATGTTAGTATTTTAGATATAAATATTATGTACTCACAATACGAATAATTGGGCTCATACTATATAAGCAACTTTGTATCTTTTAAAACTTACTATAACAAGAGCATTTTGTCAGGCTGTTGAAACTCATTAAGTAGGTAATTTTTAACGATCGCACAGAAGATATTTCATTAGAGGGCAGTGCCATGTTTTATTTAGTCCTGGTGATTTTGAGAGATAGAAGAAATGACTATTGTTGAAATCAAACATCAGGGTGTTTCCAGAATATGTGAAAAGATTGGGAATTCAATTCAGTTCTATTCCACAAGAGTTCAATGGCTGCCTGCCACATGCAAGGCCATCTGTTAATTCTGGGGTCACCAGGATGAGCCTACGCACATCTTTTCTTCAAGAGATTCCATAAGTAATAATAACAACCAATTTATAGATATGCTAACTTCTCCCATGTAATCACCATTCATTTGACCTTCACAGAGGCCAGGAGGTGGGGAGGGCTTGCCACGCCCATTTTACAGATGAGACTCACAGGGTTTAATGGCCTGTTCATAGTCACCCAGCAAGTCAGTGGCAGTTTTCCTCTGTACCCTGTGCTGGCTCTGAGCCCTGTGCTCTGGGTTCCCCCAGCAGGGCTCTCTGTCCCCATTCCTGCTGCGTCCTTGTCCTTCATCACCGCTTACCTCTGGCTAAGGGCTTGCTGTGAGGAGGACGGGCAGGTCTCCTGCTTCCTGTGGTCTCCCTTCATCCATCCCCATCCTTCCCGTGTCCCCAGGATGATGTTCTCACTGAGAATTAGTAATACGTAGACCCCATAACACCAGCCTACCCAGAGGCAGAAAGGAAGAGGCTGTGAAGGGAAATCTTTCAGGAAGGAGGGATGGCGAGGAGGCTGGGACAAGGGAAGGGAAGGAAGGAGAATGTGGGAACCCAGGCAGCCAACGGGGGAAAATAAAAGCGTTGGGGGCGGAGAGGGGGAGGCCGATATGTCTGGGCGGGCGGCTGAATGAGAGAGAGAGTGAGGACCGGAAGGAGCTCTCCTGCTGGCCGCCTCAGCATCTTGAGCCTCGGGCTATTTTGTTGTTACATTTTAATGGGCTTTGGCGCTTTTTCTTCCTCTCTCGCTGCATTAGTGGTGCCGTTCAGGTGGTAAGCGGTCATAGTCAGTTCAGAGGGGAAAAAGAAGCCACACGTACAGGGAGAAGTCACCAGACACCAGCGCAAAGACGCTCTCTCTGCCGGCCGGTACGGGTGGGACAGCTCTCCTTCAGAAGCAGCCACAGAGGGTCCCCGTGGGGAGGGCTGGGGAGCAGGGCAGAGACGGAGGCACCAGAGGGCAGGGGACGGGGTGAGGCAGCACGAGGGATCGCGGGGGGCTAACTGCAGGCTAACTACCCCGGAGGCAGAGCCATGGTAAGTTAGAGCTGGCAGAAGGATGGATGTCCTGGGTGAATTCTTGCTGGTCGTCACCGACATTTCCTTCCTCACTGACTTTGTTGTTACCACTGTCACCACCTTTTGGCTTCCAGCACTGGACTCTTTCTCTGCCGGCTGAGTAAGCTTATCCACCCCTCCCGGCGCCCGGTGCCCAGGCGATGCCTGGCTCATGGTGTGCCTGATGTTAAGTCTGGTTCTTTAGGAATAACTGCACAGAGAGCGGAACAGAATTTCTCACTTTATTTCTAGATCTTATTATAATTTGTAGACATAGAATATTGATCCTTTTGATTAAATATTTTATCAACGTATTTGCTAAGGACGATGAGAGTTTACATCTCCGAGCTTCTCGCACACCCCAAGAATTCCCCTAAATGAGCTGCAGACATTACAGCATCTACTCTTCGCAGGTATTCTATGAGGTGGGGACCTCTGTTATCATTTCGTAGATGCGTATATGGAAGTCCTGCTAATGATGACTTGACCCAGCTATAAAGTAAGATTGGAAGCCTCCAGAAAGTTTTGAACAGAATAGTGACATGATCTAATTAATATATTTTAAAAGAATCACTTTGGCTGGACTTTAGAGGACAGGGACAGAAACCCCAAGGTCATTTGAAAGGTGAAAAATGATGGTGACTTGGACCAACATGGGAATAATGTAGCTGATGAGAAGTGAACACCTTCTCAATGGTTTGTGAGAAATTAAAAAAATAATTCTGATGGATTGGCTGTGAGGTGTGAGGGAAAGAAAGAAATCGTGGATGAAACAATGGCTTTAGCCCAAGCAAATAAAGGATGCGTTGCGTTTAACTGAAATGGGAACAACTGCAGGAGGAGTGGGTTTGAGGACCAAGATCAGGATGTCCGTTTGGGGCCTATTAAGTTTGAGATGCCTATTAAATATTGAAGATTTCTAGTTAAAGATAGGTGTCAGGGCTGGCTGTATAAACTTGGGAGTCATCCACCTGAACATCAAAGTTGTCGTGCTGGGCGAGGTCACTGAGGGGAGGAATGTAGATCTGGAACAGAGAGGACCAGGGTTCAAGCCACGGACACTCAAGTCTTTAAAGATCAGGGAACTGAGGAAGAATCAGAAAAGGAGACCAAGAAAGATCCACTGGTGAGGTAAAAAGAAACCAAGAATGTTCCTTTGCATCCTGGAAGCCTGGTGAAGAGAGCACACCGAGGGAAAGACGTGATCAGTCCTATCAAGTGCTGCTAATAAATCAAATGAAATGAGGACTGAAAATGCGAAGTTAGATTTAACCATGTGTCAGTCACTGTTGACCTTGAGAGGAGCGGTTTCACTGGAGACAGTCAGAAGGTGTGAAAGCTGGAATGGAAGTTAACAGAAGACAAATTGAGACAGTGAATATGGAAAAACACTTCCAGGGAGTTTTGTTTCAAAGGAGTGTACAAAAAAAGGGGCCAGTAGATGGAGGGAAATGTAGCTGTAAGCATCCATCTTTTCATGTGAAAAATTACGATATGCTCGGATGTTAATGGGAACAGCCCAGCAGTGGAGAAGAACCAGGAAATAAGGAATGGGATGGAGAGAGAAGAGAATTTCTGTAGTGATGTTCTTGAGTAGGAAGAGGTGATGAGATCCGGTCCCCAGGATTAGGGACTGTGTTTGGCCAGTGGTGAGCCCTGGTCCTCGGTGATTAACATAAGGTGGGGAGGTGGGCAGAATAAGGACTCAGATGGGAGTAGACAGAACTTTACGAAAGTTCTTCACAAGCAAGGTCATTAGCTAAGAGCAAGGAAGTGGAAGGGCTGTTGGACGTTTGAGAAGAGAATACAGCGTGAAGAGTTAGATTATTCCTGTTGATTATTTTCATCGTTTTCTGTATTTGACACTGATTATTTTATGTCATGAAATAGACCATAGAAACTAAGCCTGTGGATCCTTCTCTTTGGTTTGGATGCATCCGAATTATTTTTCCCAACGGTGAGCACATGTAGTTGACACATTGTGTTGCTTTTACTGCACGCCGCTGGCCTCTTACAGGACCCAAGTGTGAAGCTTGTGGATTTGACTGCATCACAGGAAGACACCCCCCACCTTAAGCTATGGCTACAAAATGCTCTAGTGGCAAAGGGCCTTTCAGATCCAGGTGTGAGAGCTGTAGCGCGTTCTCTGGGTCCCTGGGCTCTGTTTTGGTTTTGGATGTTGGAATCAGGTATTTCGCATTGAGGATTTCCTGTGGATTTCACAATGGTGAATGTGAAGCACAGCTTAAACAAAGACGTAAAAGGCTGTAGGGAAAAGCAAGAACTGGGAACACAAATGCTTTGCAAGGAGACACTGCTGGGAGCAGCTGTTACTGCATTTTAAAGTGCCACTTATTTTAATTGAGGGGCAAGAGGGTAATAATCCTGTTCCACAATGATGACCTTTGGGTGGGACCTCTGGACACCTCCCTGTGCATGATGTAATGTGGTCCCACTTCTCCTAGGAGAAGAGCCAGGTAGAGTTGCCTTATTTTTGCAAAACAGATGAAACTGGGTCATAGACTGAACATGCCTCTCCCCAGAATATTCTGAAAGGACTGTTCCTCTGAATTCCAGATGCAGCTGTTCCAATAAGAGGGACCACGTAGAGTCAATTGCTGTTGGGTGATTCTTCCGGTAACAGAGGTCAGAAGTAATCAGGAGAGCAGTCAGCTATGCCTGTAAGTTTATCCCCAGGTAAATAGGTTAAAAGGTACACATCTGACTTTTCCCCTGGTAAATATCTGACAAATAGGGACGTGTCAGAGATCAGGGCAAGCCAAAGTTCTGAAACCTGCACAGAACAAGAAGCTCAAACTAAGAATACAACACAGAGCCGTCCGTGGGGTTTTAGGATTGCAAGAGACCCTGAGATGATGTAGGTTGAGTCAGCTTTATTCCCTCTCTAGTTCTATGAGGGCTGTTTCCCCCAACTATGCTCTCTCTGCATCTGTTCTGTCAAGACAGAAGCCGACTGGGAATGAGGTAGGCAAACTGACGCAGACAGCTGGGTGGATGCGCTCAGGGAGCGGTGAGGGTAGGTCATTACGCAGGTGGATCCTAAAAGCCATCCTGGTCCGGCGGTGCAGAGTAGAGCTCCTCCCCGACAGAGTGAATTCAGGACTCTATCCGTGGCAAGACAATTTCCTGTCTGAATTATTGAGATCAGTGCTGCTGAAATATGAATCTGCATGTGAATCAACTGGGAATTTTGTTAAAATGCAGATTTTGATTCAGAGGCTCTGGAGGGGGCCCCGAGATTCTGCATTTCTTATGAGCACGCTGGTGCGACGGTGCTGCTGGTTGGAGCACCACACTTTGTGTGGAGAGGAGAGGCGATTTCTGGGTCTCCACTTTGACAGTAACTGCATTTACTCTCCTGCTGATCTGATCGTTTGGTTGTGCACTCTCTTCCCTGAAGGAGAACTCATTTGCCTGAGGGATTTTAGCTTAGGGGGTCCTTGTGATGCAGCACAGGAAGCAATCACTCTTTCCCTTTGCAGAGGGCTGAGATGGCTGGGAGCTGTACCGTCCTCTGTGGTGGATCTGGAACCTCTGTGAGCTGCCACCTACTGGTTGCATGACCTTGCGTGACTTTAGGTGGGTCACGACCTTTGGGGCTCAGGTTCCTCAGGTAAGAGAATGAGATGGCTATTCCCTTGCTCCGTTTACATCACTGAAAGGAAGCGATCACATTAGACAATGGATGTGAAACTACTTCCAAAGGAAAAACAACAATAAAAAAAGCCCTGTTCTATAAAGAGAGTCAGTAGGCTTAGCATCCTGTCAATTGTGCCCAGTATGCAAAATCCGAGCCCCTCCTTGAGCGAAAGCACCTGATGAATGTGGAATGAGTGATGCCAACATGACGGCGTCACTGTGGTCTGGCTGCTGCCTGTTGCTTTAATTGGACTCCCGCCTGCCTTCAGAGCTGAGATGCGGGTCCTCTCCAGCCTCATCTCTGCTGTGTCTGAGCTACCCGGGGGTGGCGAGGCCTTGGGCCACCAGAACCCAGACCCCACGTGCAGGTGAGGATTATGGTTGTGATGAGTCATAGGCATTCCGAACGCTACCTTTTCTGAGTCCTCAGAGCAGCCAGTTGTTTTACATAAAACACATGCATTTTATAATTATCTCTGCGTGTTAAATGTTAGTCCCATTTCCCGGATGAAGCAGCAGGGGCCTCGGAGAAGTCAACTAACTGGTTCAATATCACACAGCTGATCTGCAATGGCTGCATAACGTCAAGTCCTCGTGTGTCTGACTCCAAAGCCGGCCTCCACTGCCCTGTGACAAGCTGCTGTTTCTCCCTCTGGTCTGGGGATTTTCATGGTAGAGGCAGGTGACGAGCCTCATCTCGGGCCTGAGGACTCCGTGGGAAGGCAGTGATGAGCTCCGGGCTAAAGATGGGCACGTTGTGGATGTTGCCTGCCGTAATTGGAGCCACTCACCTCCCTGCAACCAGGCCCAGACTTGGGAATAGGAGAGCAGGGTTGTGGCTTCTTCCCCAGGAGAAGTTACCAGTTAATAGCAGGAGGACAGTGTCTCTCTTAAGAGCACAAGTCCATCTGTCACTTACAAAGTAAATAAGAGCCACTGTCAGGTCCGGGGAGGTGACCTCCACTCCCAGACTGAGTAGCAAGAGACCAGAGAAGAGCCCAGAGGAAGAGTTTAGGGAAACGCATGTAAACCGGATTCCCTGCGCACGGCCGGGGAGGCCCGGCCCGTGTTCTGGGCATTTATCTTCCCAACAGTGGCCTCCATCCTTGTCACGATATCTGCATTCTTGCGTCACGCTGCATTTGTCTCACTCCCGCAGACTCACTTTGTGGGATGTGCTGTATTCCCAATAATTCTCAGAAGTGCTATTTCTATGATTTATTGCCCTTCCGTGTTTATCTGACTCCCCCGGTTTTGCCTTTTCTTCAACCACCATCCAATACTTTCGAGTTCTGCTTTCTGGATGGCCCACATTCGTCTTCTTTTCATATTTATTTCAGCATCTGTCTTGTTCTCCCAACCTGTTTCATTCTTAGAATTTATCTTTCTTATTTTGAAAATACGTCTCCGAGTACATCTTTTTCTTCCCTTCTTGGTCTTGATTTGTTTAACATTTTACATCCTCTCTGGGTTTTGCTCCTCGCCTGCAGCTGGGGCGCCCGGCGGCGTCCTGCCCTCTGGCGGGGGAGGCCGGGCTGGACCCAGCAGACGTGGGTTTGGTACCAGCTGCGTTACGTCTCCATGCACCTCAACTTCTCGATCCAGGCAAGTGGGGGATATTAAAAGCCCAAGAGATAAACTATGATCTCTGCTTTGTCTCAGAATAGCTCTGAGAGTTGGCAAGAATGAATATTTAGTTTGAAGGCGGTAACAGGGACATTTCTGCGAAAGATACAGTCCATTTTTCATTTCTCTAACCGGTGCAAGAGGGAGGGCAGGTCTGCCTCAGACTTGTTTCTGTAATCCTCTTTTTGGCCGATCTAGACTGAGGAGGGTTCCACAGCAGTGACCGTAGTTACCGCATCAGCATTTTCGTAGCTTTTGGTGAATATGCAAATTTACATGCTGGAATCACCTTTTTTTTATCAAACATGATGATAATACCAATTATGGAATTAACATTTGAAAAGCTACGTTTGTAGCTTACAGGCACATTCCTAGGACTTCTTGCCTTGAGACTCACCATAATCACGTGAGTTAGGACTGTTCTCCCAGTTCCTGGGGGAAACTGAGACTGGAGGAGATCGAGTAACAGCTGGTCAGTGGCCGAGCCAGAATCTGAACCAGCTTCTTCTAATTTTCAGTTTTGTACTCCTTCCCCAAATCATGTTGTATTCATGTTTGTTTTGATCTGTGATGTCATATAATTTTGAGAATTACTTTTCATTCCTTGGACTTCCTTTTATGGACCTCCTTGTCGGGTTTCACTTAGCTTCGTCTTTTTTTTTTCCTGCTATTTGTCCTGAGTCAGACCCTCTCCCTCAAGCCTAGTGACTCTCCCGAACAAACATGACTGGCAGCGATGCTGGCATGGGTGGATTGTGGCTGTTACTGCCTTCGGCATCATTTATTTCCAATCTCTTTTCACACTCTCTACTCCAGAAAATATTTCATCCTTTCTTGATCATCTAGGGTTTTCTCTGATGGCTGGCTGTGGAAACGCTTCCAAGAGGGAGAAGATTAATAAAACATCTCATTCTGAAAGCAGACTCCTTCCCTGCCCACAGTGACCAGATTGTAAAAGGCCAGCCCAACTGTGTGATGATGGTGGCTGCCCAGACCTGGCCTCCCTGGTGCCCTGTGCCTGTAAAATGTCTCTGCGCTGAGACCTGAGCTTTCGCAGGGATTGGCGCTCTGCTGGAGACCCCACTGGTGTTTAATAAACATCAAACTGCTGTCCTGATATCCCTGAGCATTTGAAAGGGCCTGTGTGCTGCGCTCAGACCGCACAGCCCTGGGTATGTTTTTAACACTTGACCTTCCTCTGGGAACAGCTGTGAGGGGAGTTCTATCATCTTGCCAACAGGGGCAGGAATGTTCAAGCTCTCAGCACATCTGCCTAAATCTCTTGTCATCTCAGAGTGAACCCTGGCTGTGAGCATCTCGGGGCTGCTTTTGTTTTCCTAGTCATGCTACGGCAAGCCCACACGCTCTCTGAGTTCCGACACCGTGGCTCTCCATCTTCGTCGCTCGTTCCACTCTCACCCTCAGATTCCACCTCCAGGTGACTTTGAAGAAGGAGGCAGAGAATCTCTTCCATGCCTTTCCCGTCCTCTTTCCTCTCCTGTGTTCTGTATCATGTCCCTTCCCTTCCTCCGCCCTTTCTCTTTTTTCCTAAGAGGGGAGAGGTAAAAAGAAATGTATTTCAAAGAAATAAAAACACACTCGCATTTAATATACCTTTGCTTACACCTAGGAAGACTTCCTTCCCCAAATTCATCTTCCAAAGATATTGTTTTGCTCTCTTGCTCCAGGAGTTGGTGCCATATATCCCCCCTAACGCCATCCGTCATCTTCACCCACTCACTATCCATCTCCGAATCTAATTCAGAATTGTCCCCGAGGTGCACACAGCTCTCCCCACAAGTGCTCTTTCTCGCATTTGTCTTCGGGCAGAAATGCTTTCGAGCCTCAGCGCCCTTCTTTCCTCGGGTCTTCCTCTCGCTCCCTTTTGTTTAGTTTTTCCTTTAATTCCATTTGTACCCTTAGCACTTCCTGGGTCTTATGTATCAAAGCTGACGATGACTGCAACAGTGCTTTGTGAGCTGATGAGTGCTGCATAGATCGAATCATAAAATGTAAACGTTTTTGTATGGATTAGGTCTATTATTAGATTTGGGATACTCTGCTCCCACCAGCATTTAAGACTCCTTTTAAGAGCCGGGCTGCACGGGCAAATATGAAGAAGGACTCAGAGGACAGCCACGTGCCCTCGTGCGAGAGGGGGTCGGCAGTCACCAAACCAGGTTGCAGATCATAACTGCGTTGTCGTCAAGACTCTGCAGGCCTGTTTCCTAAGTGTGTTAGGTTGACTGCATTCATTGCTCCAGTAACGGCCTCCCTGGTTCCACGCCTTCTGCACTTGGCTTTGCCATGCTTCCCACCTAGGAGCAGACTCTGCTGTCCCACTCCTTGAATCCAAACTGGCCTTGCGACTTGTTTTGGCCACCAGAAGTGGTGGGAGTGATGGTGTGCTGGCTCTGAGTCTAGGTCTCGAGATGTCCTCCACTCTTTCTTTAGGTGCTTTACCCCCACTCTTGTCACACACCTGTGCCACCCTGAGAACGAGCCCGCCTCACCTGCTAGAACAGGAGAGACCAGCCTGTAATCACTGACACCCAAAGAATTGCCCACCTATCCAATTATGTGCATCAGTCAGGGTTCTATGGGGAGAATATCTATCTATCTATCTATCTATCTATCTATCTATCTATCTATCTATCTATCACCTATAAATCAAGAGACTTTAAGGAATTGGCTCACATGACTGTGGCTTCTGGCAAGTCTGAAATCTGTAGAGTATGCCTGCAGCCTGGAAATTCAGGTAAGAATTGATACCTTGGTCTTGAGTCTAAAAATCTGTAGGGTGGGCTGACAGATGGGAGCCTCAAGCAGGGTTTCTATGTTGCAGTCTTAAAGCAGAATTTCCTCTTCCTTAGCGAGCTTGAGTCTTTGCTCTTAAGGCCTTCAACTGATTGGACGAGACCCACCCATATTATGGAGGGCAATTTGCTTTACTTAAAGCCTACTGATTGTAAATGTTAATCGCATCGACAAAATACCTTCACAGCAACATCTAGACTCGTGTTTGACCAACACCTGGACACTGACTAGCCAAGTTAACCCTCAAAATGAACCATCGTGCCATGTACCTGTGAGCAATGATAAAAGTTTACTTTCAAGTCCTTGAATTTGCTATGTAGCACTCACTGTTGTGGCAAAAGAACTCAGTCAAACCACTTCCTTGCTTTTTTATGAGCTAATTTGATTTTCATTAAAAGGCTGATTCCCTTTGCCATGGTAGAGCACAGAGTTGACTGTGAAGCCAAGCCCCCACCTAAGTTTAATCTACTAAAACCAAGGCATGCTAAGACAGAGCCAGTGGTCGCTCGCTTTACTTTCTAATGGAGGGCCTGGCATCAGGAGGAGTGTCACTGCATTTCCAGCTCAACAGACACTGTGAGATCGTCCAGCCTGGGATGGGTTCTACCTCCCCTTTTCACTGCCTTTCTGAGCGTGAGGGCGTAATTGCCTTCTCTCAGCAGTGTCTGTTTTGATCTCCAGAACCCAGTGCCTCCATTTTACCCTTTCTCTTCCTTCCACCACAATTAGCTTCTGCAGAAGGGTTAGTTATCAGTCACTTACTCCTTCCTATAAGTCAAAGAATATTTGCACTTAAAAACTTGTCCTTAATTATGGAGTGAAAGGCTTTGTTCCTTACAAATAATTCTCAGGCAATATGAGTAGATGAAGGAGATCCTTTTACAGAGATAAGAGGGAGAAAGACCTTTCTCGGACACTTGAAGTCACCCTATGCTATGTATAAGCGATTTACGGTTATGGTGCAGTGTTCCTGCCTGTTGCTTAGATCTGAACACTGTCTCCTCTTTATGGGTCATTGAGTTGAGTTTCTATGGGAATACTGCAAAGGCAACTTTCTTATGAAGCTTTATCTGATTTCCTCAATGCAGTAAGTCACTGCTTTTAAATTACTGAAGAATGTTTTAATAATCTCACTTGGCACTGATTATTCTGTCTTGAGTTGCACTTGCTTGCATCATGCCTGCTCTTCCACTGGATGGTGGGCAATTTGAGTAAAAAATCACTTCTCCCTCTCCTTCTTTTTCCTTCCCTGCTTATACATTTGCAGAAACTCCTCTACTATTTGCTGGCATTGGCCTTGGCCTCAGGAGTAAAGATATAATAGGATCTTAAGTTTAAAGAGCTCAATTGTCATTGGGAAGACGGTCTTGGGCATAGAGAGCTATAATGCAATGCGATCAGGGCTTGGTTAATGTTGATTTGAGCTTTTTCACCAATCATAGCAAAGTGCTTCAGCTCTGTATTTGGGCTCACCCTAGGAAATGAAAGAATTCACTGTTGTAAAGCTCTTTCTTCTTTTCTCTTTTATCCTAACCAACAGCCCTTGTGAATTAAAAACAGTTTTCTTTCTCCTTCAAGAATATAGTGGAGGTCAATAGTTTTTTTTTTTTTTTTTTTTTTTCTGGCTAGTCCACATCTCTTCTCCTGTGAAACTTGTTTCAAATTCCATCCATGGGCAACTATGCCACTGAGTCCTCCTGGCCAGGGGGCTGGTCACGTGACCCAAGCCCAGCTAATCAATAGCTTTGCGAACTTCTTTTGGGCAATAAATCCAAGGAAAGAGACTACTGTGCACCCTGGCAGTGAAGATGAGAAGACAGGAGCCCCGAAACTGCCAGCGGCCAGGGGTCCAGCCTCACGGAGAAACCAGCGTGAAAGCGTGAAGGCGAGGTTCACAAGGAAGCGCGGTGAGAGCAAGGGCCCAGTCAGCGCCCAGTCTTCGGGTGAGCTGACCTAGATCAGCTGCCAAACACGCCCTGTCTCTGGTCTTACAATGGGCCAGTGACTTCCCCATTCTTCCTGTCGCTGTTCCTCCCCACTTACCAATACGTCACTTTTTAACTGCTCAGTCTGTACCTTAAGTACAAATGCACTCTTTAAAAAATCGCACATTTGATAGGGATGAGTATTTTACATCTTCTAGTTTGCAGGCTTTGATTGTGCCAGGGCTTACGTTAAATGGTATATTGCCATTTAATGATGGCAGAGCTTCATTTGGCTCTTAAACTGTTTGTGGAACAATGAAATATGAGCAGGAGAATTCTTAGATTTGATTTGTGGACCTTGGAAGTATTAGGCTTTTCAGCTTAGACGACAGATTTCTGAGAGCAGAGAAGCCGACATTTCAATATGTTTAATTTCTCAGCCACAGAGAAGAGACAGAGCCTGGGACATCTTCAGTTGACACTGAGGAACAGGAAAATGAGCCTGGGCTTTGGAGTTAAGTTCTGGTTCTGCTGTAGACCAGGAACCTGCGCTCTCGGCTGGTGCCCTGGGAGCCAGGGCTGCACAAATGGGTGCACAGGCTCTTGGCTGGGGCAGCGGGAACCAAAGGGACTGAAGGAACATCTTGAGTGAAGGTAGGCTTTGAACCAAAGGATGAGACTGAAGTGAAAATTCTGTAGGAGGCCAGCAGATGCGAAAAGTCCAAGGTGAAGATCCCAGCAGGGTCTGCGAGCCCGCAGGGCCTGAGGTTCAGAGAGTAAGTAGGAAGAGGTACCAGGGGAGGTGGCTTGATGGCTCTGTAAACAAAGAGATAGCTTTTTAAAGGGCTGCTGTGGCCTTCTCAAGTTGGGAGATGTGGACCTTTCTGAAGACTGTGTGATCTTGGGCAGGCGCTGGTCCTCTGTGCCTCTGTATCTGCAAAACAAAGGTGATTTTCACCTGCCTCCCAGACTCAGATGAAGTTATCACATAGTCCGTATTAAAATAAATAAACTCCCTCAAGCGATTCCACCTGGCTCTCTTTTTGCACATTTGCGAAGCTTCTGGCACATGCGCCAGGCTGAGGAGAGTCTCACTGAAAATCCCCAGAGGCCCAAATCTGCTCCCTGCCATGGCTGCTGCATTTCAACTAGTTGGGCCCGAGATTCTGCTCCAAGTCTCCTGTCCTTGCGGGACTTTCCTTTTATATTTCTTTCTTAAACTTTTCACCCTCATTAAATTAAGCTCCAGTTTTTGGCAAAACCCTGTTCCTGGGGGAATTCTTAAAAAGTCCCATATTGATTCAAAATAAAATACTTCTTCTGCAAGTCCTGTGGTAGCCGACCTCGTCTGCATTGTAAGATCTGGAGTCTGCATAGCCTTACGTAGCCAGGACGCTCTGGTTTGAGATCCAAAATTATTCTTTCACTGAAAACACCAGGGAGGCTGGATTGTAACTAGTAGATCTTTTTGAATTTGCTTTACTTCTTGGATAGAAGCAGCTCATTATAAATCCATTCCTTATTGTGCATTTGAAGCCAAGAGAGGGAGATCATTCCTCTGAAACCAAAGCCTCTCCTTTCCTTTCAGTCACTTGAGCTTTCTGATGTTCTATTCTGTATTCCCACCTGCACCTGCCAGAGCAGAGAGAAAGGGCTGCCTCTTAAAGGCGCAGAGCCCCGAGAATAACAAGGTCACGTGCTAGTTATCTGTGCAGTGTGTTGGAGCAATGTTGGGTCAGAGGCTGGAAATCGGCTTGCTGTGACCCCTCTTCCTACCAACTCCTTTGTTCCCTGCTGAGAGACCCCGGTGCCTGCTCGGACCTAAATTACCTCTTGTCCCTTGTGAGACTCCAGAGGTTTATTCCCGGAGCCATCTGTATAGCAGGGAGGTTGACAGCACCGAGTTGAATTTATTCATTCAACTGTTCATTCATTCATTCACCCAGAAGTTTCTTGAGCACTGACTCAGTGCCGAGGATCCCCAAAGAATAAGTATCTTAGTCTAATAGGAAAATGCAACTGAATTCCAATTTAAGGTGAAAATGGGGATACAATCAAAATTTTCCTTGGAAATCACTGAATATAGCAAGATATTCTGGAAGGAAGCTGTGGGCAGGGGTACGAAATATTTGCATGGAGGAGATGATTTCTGGATTGTGTTTTAGGGGATGTGTAGGAGTTTGGGACCTAGTTTGGAGATGAGCTAGGATTGAAACATCTGAGAGCCAGGAGCAGGTGCCCAGCCCTGGGTGCAGTAGGGCAGAGATTCCCAAACTTGTAGGTGAATATAAATCACATGGGGATCTTGTTAAAATGTAGGTTCTGAGTCTGTGGGTCTGGTATGGGGTCTGAGAGTCTGTCATGCTAATAAATTACAGGTTAAAGATCCATTCTTTTTTTCTTATTTATCTCTTAAGTCTTTTTTTTTTTGAAACTTAAAAAATATTTTAATATTATTTTAAAACTTACAGAAAAATTATAAGAATTGTACAAGAAATACTATACTCTTTTATCCAAATTCAAATTCAACAATTGTTTACATTTTTCTTTCTTATCCTTTCTCTACATATTTACATATGATATATGCTTTTTTGAAGTACTTGGAAATAAGTTCGTAACAATGTGCCCCCATACCCTTAAATTCCTAAGGAAAAGGGATATTCTCTCACATTAATCAAAATCAGGAAGTTTAAGTTTGATACAATACTGTTATCTAGCACAGGTTATATTAAAAAATTTTCGATTGTAACATCCTTTCTATCACATTTCCCCCTTGGTCCAGGGTCCAATCCAAGGTCACGTGCTGCATTCGGTCCCTGTGTCTTCTGATTTTCATCCTTTCTATCAATTTGGTCCTGGGTCCAATCCCAGATCACATTCGGTGACCGTGTCTTCTGAGTTTCCTGTAATCTCGAGCAACTGTTCAGCTGTTTTTGTCCTTCTTGACCTTGAAAATTTTGAATGGTAGAGGCCAGTTATTGTGCAGAATGCCCCTCAATTTGCGACTGTCTGATGTTCCTTCATAATTAGATTCAGGCTATGTGCTATTGGCAGGAATATCACAGTGGTGACGTTGTGTCCCCTGCGTGTTTTGATAGCAAACATCTAGTGAATGTGGTCCTGGGCACTGATGCTGGCTGCCAGCATCTCCCCCAATGGGGGCCTCCCTGCCAGAAGCTCTGTGCTACCCAGCGCTTTGCCTGGCTGACCCTGACTGGGGCACACACGCTGCATCTTGGACTCACACTGAACCTTGGAATGTAACACGGATTTTCTGTGAAGCCAGCTCTTTCCACTTCTAGGCTGGCCTTTCACTTTGCCCTACGTGTCAGGTAACCCACCTCTGGCTTCTTTCTCTGTGACCTGCAGTCCTGGTGGCCAGACCCTGCCTGCATCTCTTGCCTCATCTGGACAATCTGGTCCTGGCAAGCTAGGCTGTCATCAGGATGGACGGGAACTGCGGGAAGACTGACTCGATGCCAGACAGGCTGGGCTGCCTGCAGGGCTCCCAGTGGTTGTGTCCCTCTTACCGGTGTCCTTTATTCTGCTCTTCTCTCTGCCCGGGATGCCTTCTAACCAGCATCCCCCCTCCTCCCGGCCGTACACACTTCTCTTTGAAGCCCTCCCCTTCTCCAAGTCACCTACAAGTGATTCATTGCACATTAAAGTTTGAGCAGCTCTGTATAGATTTCACGATCAAGAAAATTCGAAAATTGCACCTCTTGGGGAGTGATGGAAATGTTAGCTATCTCGATTGTGGTAGATTTCATTGGTATTTACATCTATCAAAATTCATCAAATTGTACGTTTGAAATATATATGGTTTACTGTACAGGAACCATACTACAATAAGGTGTTTAAAAAAAAAAAAAAAAGAAATCCAGCCTTGAACAAGACCCAGGTATCAGATAGAGTGGCTGCAGGACAACCAGAGGCAGCCCTGGGAGACAGCGGTGTGCAAGGGGTTAAAAGCAGAGGTCCCCATGTCTGACCATTGGCTCCAATACTTCCTCGCTAAGGAACCTTGACAAGAGATGTAACCTCTCTGTGCTTCAATGTCTTCCTATGTAAAATAAGAATCATAGTACCCCCCACTTCCTAGGGCTGTGGAGAAGAATCAATGTAATAAGGCAGCTACTTGCTTACAGAGTATCTGATTCAATAAATGTCCTTAGGATGGGAACTGCACAAACTCTCACCCGATGTTGAATTAGGGAACTTGTATTCCCCCTGCCAGGGGACAGGATCATTCTTGGAGGCTGGGCCAGGGCGGGACCTGCAGATAATGGCATAGTGGCCCTAGCTTCATGGATCAGGGATATCGAGGGCTCAGGAAATAGAATAATCCTCCTGAAACCGTCAAAGCCTCGGCAGCAAGGTGGTCAGAGCTGGACAGTGGCCCTGCCAGGACAGCAGCACTCGTGTGGCTTGCTGGCCTCAGGAACATTGTTTCCGACCAGAAATGCAGGGACTACAGAAGCAATATTTCCCCAGATTTCCATGAGAATCGCTGACAACTGTGTCAGTCTGTTGTGAGAGTAAACTTCCCGCGGTGCCTGAAGAGAGCGCAAAGGAAAACAATTCTGATCAAAGCCTGGATTCCTTTGTCACAGGCATTCTCTCCGCGACGCGCCCAAAGGCGTTTTGTAAAATAGCAGCGGCTTCTGAAAGGAAGATGTGTTAATAGGATACGGTTTGGGTGTCATCAGCTCATTCCCAGAATGGGTTTCGCGTCAAGACAGACATCAAAATGGAGAGGAGAGATGAATTCACTCACATGTTGGCACTTGATGGGGAAAAGGAGAAATCAAATGTTTCAGTGGCCTGGATACCACGACTCTTTGACGTGAGCATTTTTAGCTCCATTTACTGCTCTCAAACTAACGGGGCTATAAAACCATCCTGCGAGGATGACACCATTAGGAAATACAGTTCTGTTCTGCCTTGAAGCCTGAAAGTGTATCAATTAGCAAATATTTACGGAGAGTCTGCTGTACGCCAGGGATGTCCTAAGCATGCAAGGAGACGGGACATTTATGTCAAGTGAGTGCCTGGTGGTCGTGAGTCACAATGGGAGTGGCTACCGCTTTTGGAATACATCCATTAAGCAGTTTCAAACCATTATCTTATCTTCTCCAAGGAAGGTAGCGCTAATTCTGGCTTTACAAATGGGAAAACTGAGGCATAAAGAATTCAAACACTTGCTCAAGGTCAGGCAGCAAAGAAAGAAGCTGGTACTCTCTTGCAGCTTGTCTGCTTTTTCACCATAACATGCTGCCTTGGAAGAGAAGAAACTGCACATATTAAAAGAAATCAAAGGATTCAAAGCAGAGTCTGAGAAATGTGA
The DNA here is from genome assembly GCF_036321535.1 of Camelus dromedarius. Taxonomy (NCBI): domain Eukaryota; kingdom Metazoa; phylum Chordata; class Mammalia; order Artiodactyla; family Camelidae; genus Camelus; species Camelus dromedarius. The sequence continues at coordinate 15,576,699 of NC_087469.1, forward strand.
GAATAAAGAATGCCGTTCTCTCAGTTAGGAGTCATCCCATTTCATTGATGGAGAAACGAAGGCTGGCACGCGCTCGAGGCCGTAAGAGAGTTCGTTACTGGAAGAGGAGGACTCAGGGGCTCTCGTCTTCAGCGCCGTCCTGCTCACATTAACCCTTGCCTCCACTACGGTTACGTTGCAGGATGAGCTGTCTGCTTTCTGGACGTCTGTATTCTGCACAGACGGTGTCTGGAGTATTTAGTGCAACTTCCCTCAGCTACAGTGCGGGGGAGGCCAATGTCATCACTCACTGTAGGTGGCTCACCTCCTGCCAGGGCCCCTCGAGGTGCTGGAAGTAGAGCAGCTCAACATTGCCAGAGAGAGGCCATCTGCACCACTGCGAAGTGGATGGAAAGCTGTTGCGGACGAGAGCCGACTGCTGGGACATGGATGTGTCCCGCCCGTCCCGGTGAGGAGAGGAGTCGCCCCCCTGCCTCGCTCCCTCCTCTCTGCTCCCTGATGGCCGTGGCGTGGCTGTTTGGGGCGGCGCTGAAGGAGTGTGTCTGGGTTGACAGAATGAGGAGCATGGCTCCGAGATGGAACATTCCCATCCAGAAGCGGTGAGAGAGGCACGTCAAGGATTTGTGGTGGGGGCAGAGTGCCGGCCGACGAATTCATCACCGAGCATCTCGTTCTCATTCCCTAGAAGAAGACAGAGAAGGAAAAACAAAAGCTAAACAGCAGGCAAAGGGAGTTAATCTGTGTCCAGAGCCTTTTGAAATAATACAGTCAGAGCAGGCTCACTGGAGACCGGCCATTTCCATTTCACGCTCTCAGAGCCTGAGGACAGGCTGATGAGTTTGGCTGGCAGAGTTCTCTCTTTCTTTGGCTGGCTGTCTTTGTTTTTCCTCCTCGAACGGTGGGGAGAAATCTGAGGGGCCTGGAGGCTGGACTTCGGGAAACAGCAGACCGGGAGTGCACATCCTTCCTCTGGAACCGGGCGGAGCCCTGAAGGGCGTGTCAGCTCCCCTCTCGGCCGCCTTTAGGGCACCCTTCCGCAGGGGCCGGCGGGGCTCCCGTCTCCAGGGTCACTGCCTCGTTCTGCTCCCGTGGGTCACGACAGGCAGACTGCCGGGGAAGCGTGACTCGCGTGTGAGGGTCTCAAGCCCGTCTCGGGCACAGCCGGCCGCGGTGCCCAGGCCGGCCTGAAGCCCCGGGGTCCGCCTCTCCTCGGAACAGGCGGGTTCTCTGATCTTCGAGAACCCGGGGAAGAAGCAGGTCAGTGATAACCCGTCTGCTTCACAGCATCCAGACAACATTGGCTGCACAGCCCAAGGAGAAAAGGAATAATAATAATATAAAAAAGACATCCAAATCCTCCTTAATGAAAGCGTCTGAAAGGCCCTGACATGTGGCCATTGTGCTCCAGGCTGATGGCGACAATGGGACCTGGGTGACGCTGATGGAGTCGCATCCCCGGCAACACTACACGCTGTTTATGGAGACGCGGCTCCACACCGCAGAGCGAAGGACTGTGATGCTTAGGGTTTGCTATTGTCCCATGCCACGGTGGGGCCAAAGCAACAGCAGTGACAGCAGTCTGGGGGGAGGGACCCTCCTTCCAGACTCTGAGGGACGCGGGACCCTCAAGCAGGCTTGGCTGTCAGTTGTTGCTGATTCCCTCTCTGAAGGCATCTGTGTGCTCGGGTAAAGAGTGAGGAGGTGTTAACAATCACCATTAACTGAGGGACTGTTATGGGCCAAGATTTACACATTTTGTTTTATTCAATCCTCACCGTATTTTCACCATCCCAAGTTTGCAGATGACACAATTCAAGCTCTTAGGTGTTAATTTTTTACCCAGAGCCACAGAATATGCTGACAGAAATTTGAATTCTGGCCTCTATAACATCAAAGCTGGTGCGTTTATCTTTCCCTCACAGATCATGCAACTACTTCGTTTCAAGATTTGGGGGACCCTTTCAATAAGTGAAGGTAAGGTTTCTTGTGAAATCCTCCTGCCTCCCACTGTGCTGTAGGCTGGGAGTGAAAAGTCCTGCCCTTCAAATTCTCTTGCGTGCTGGGTTTCTTTCTATATGAATAACAGGGCTAATTAGCAAATTAATATTGAGGACCTGCTATTTGCTCTGAACTGTGATAGGTGCTGGCATTGTCATGCAAACGAAGACAAATACAGTCCTGTTGTGGGAAAGGAAATAACAAATTAAAAAGGCATTAAGAAAGTAGAATCAAAATAAGTAATTACAGCTTATGAGTCATGCTAATTGAGAAAAATAAATAAAAGAAGGTACTTGATAAATAACAGGAATGAGGGAAACAACTTGAGATGGTTTCCTTGGGAAGCTAAGGCAAGGCCTGCAGGATGAGAGGCGGTCAAGTGGTTGCAAAATGTGGGAAAAAAGAAACTAGGCAGAAAGTACAGCATGTGCAAAGGCCCTGAGGTGGGAAACAGCTCAGCATGTTTAAGCTGTGAAAGGAGGCCTGAGACACTGCACAGCATGACCTGGAAGGAGATTTGCACACTCCAGAGGGGGAGGGGTAGCTCAGGCGGGGCCTCGACGGTGCCAGGGAGTCTGCAGTTGGTTGTTCTCAGTACCATAGGAGCAACTCTAGGGTTTCCAGCAGGAAAGTGATATGAGCTAATTCAGTGCTTATCCTTATGTTTTTAATAACATGTCTATGGCCCAAAATTCAAAAAATAACTTTTTATGGTGGACGTATCTCTTCCTCAACCCTGTCCTTCCTCTCACCTTCTGAGTATATTCCATACATGTCATATACATATAATATAATGTTTATATATATTTATGTGTTATAGATCCAATTAACACACATACATATTATTCTGGAGCTTGCCCTGTGTTGTGTTTTTTTTTTTTTTTCTCATTTTATTTCTTGGAGATCATTATATATTGGTACCTGTAGAACCATGTCTTCTGTAACTCTGGTGGTGAATCAGCATAGCACAGCGGTTAAGAACAGAATTTGGAGCCAGTCTGCCTGAGTCTAAATCTTGTCTCTATGACCTTGGGCAACTTACTTAAGCTCTCTGTACATTGGTTGACTCATCTAGTAAACTATGGAGGGAGTGCCCGCCTCCTAGGATCATTATGGGGAATTAATGAGTTAATACATGAGCATTGAGAATGGTGAGTGCTCCTGTCCCAGGGCTTGCTCTTACAAATGTGATCACGAATATCCCTGTGTGTATGTCGTTTCTCTCATGGCTTTCTATCTGTGTGATAAATATCTAAGAATAAAACTTGGGACAAAGAGAGGTGTCTTTGTAGTTTTGATCCATATTATCAAATTCTCCTTCACAGATTTTCAAATTTACAAGTTCACCCACATTGCACATCATCAGACTTTTTGATCTTTACCAACCAGGTAGGTAAAATCATAAGGGTATCTGGTTGTAATTTATTTTCTATTCCCCTGAATTTGGTTAGGTCTGAACGTCCTTTTTAATCTTGAGTTATTGCATTTCTTCTCTGTAAACTCTCTGCTCTGGTTCTTTGCCCATTTCCTTTCGTGTGGCTGATCTTTTGTTATTCAACGGCGTTAGTGTGGTGGGTGAGGGCACGGGTTCTGGGGGAAGCCTGGATTCGAGTCACAGTTCTGGCTCTTACTAGCTGTGTGACTCTGGGCAGGTTAATTCATCCCTCTGTGCCTCAGTTTCCTCTGGCTAACACAGTGTCTGTGCCACATGATGGTGGTAAGTGAATTATGAGAGACTGAATACACAAATGGACAGTGGCCAGACATGTCTGAGAACAGAACACCCACAGTCTTCCATGACTAGTCCAGGAAGTGACTAGTCCAAGCCACAACCTGCGTGGCAAGCACTATCAGCTTCCCTGACTTTTGCCTTGCTTCCTACTTAGGACTAATTAGAGAAAGCCAAGCATGCTCCCCTCACTGGCCACGCAGGGTGTCGCACCTCCAGCTGGCCCGCCTCCAGCTTCCCCATACCAACAGCTTCCGATCAAGGCGTGCCCGGAGCCTTCCCTTCCCCCTTTATAAAGCGCTCTCACTCTCTGCCTGCATTTGAGTCTCAGCCAGAAGCAAGTGATGGTGACTGCCTCCTTTGCCACAGCAAGCTCTGAATAAATTGTTTTTCCTCATCTGGGTGGTCTTCATTTATGTCCACAGCCGGTACATTTGAAATGCTTAGAAGGGAGTTTATTATATAGTCAGTGTTTAACAGCACAGCTGGTCATCGGTCTGTGATACATGGTATTGTAAGTAATTTTCCCCGATTTTTCTCTCCGTCTGGAATGTAAGCTTCATGAAGGAAGACATTGCCACTAACACATTTAAAAATATTCCACAGGATTGAAAATAATGCCTTACACGTAGAGTGAGCATGCGGATCGGAGGGCTGGATGAATCGTGCCTGAGTGTGGGAGTTCAGAAGACAGTGCAGTCATCCCTTGGTACCCTTGGGGCACTGGTTCCAGAACCCCCTGCAGACACCCAATCCAAGGATGCTCAAGGCCTTTATGTAAAATGGCACAGTATTTGCATATAACCTACACACATCCTCCCGTGTTCTTTAAATCATCTCTAGATCACTCATGATGCCTAATAGAGTGCAAATGTTCTATAGGTCGGTGAAATGTAAGTGCTGGAGGCAAATTCAAGGTTTGCTTTTTGGAACTTTCTGGAATTAAAAAAAAAAAATCCTTCAGCATTTGGTTCTGTGGATGTGGAACCCAGGGTACAGAGGGCCAGCGGTGCTCTACCGCAGTTTAAAGCTGTGAGCCCAAATGTGAACCACAGGTAGACTTAGAGTCGGGGCCAAGGGCTCCGTTTCCACAGGATTAGGAGCAGAAACGAGGTGAATCCAGATGCGTGAGCTCTGTGACCGCTCGCAAACATGAAACCCGTCTTTAATCTCCTGCCTTGCAAAGGGAAGGTACTACTGCCTGCACAGCGGTTTTGTGTGAAGTGGATGGGATTACGGAGCAAAAATGTCCCTAACAGGGTAGCGGGCCGTGTTCTGTCCACAAGTGGGCCACTTGTTTGGTAAATATGAACTCATCTGCATTTACACGATACTTTGCTCTTTGCTAAACACGTGTGCACGGACTCAGTTGATAACCGCAGCATACTGCTGAGGTGGTTAGAGCCAGAACTGTCATTCCTGTTTAGCAGGTTGGGAAATGGAGGCTCAAAGCCAAAAAGCGGGTCACTTAATGGCACATGGCTAGTGTTTGCAGATGGAGTCAGATGTTGTCTCCTTTTTTTTTTTTTAAGTCATTCACTTGGATTTTATTTCCCATTAAAGAGAGAACTTTTGAGTGTACATAAATTCTTAATTTTGCATTAGTAATAACATAGACATCCAAACATTACATTTCCGCCATCCCAGTTACAACGGTAATTATGAAACAAGTATCATTTTGCCTTGTTTTATTACTGATACCCTTTTAGAGATGACTTTGTCATCAGATACATTTGTCAAGCCTCGTACCATTTGTCTGTCGGAGCAGACTTTAAAGAGTATTATAGGGAAAATAATATACATATAACTGAATCGCTGTGTGCTACACTGGAAACTAACACAACATTGTACAGCAACTAAAATTCAATTTAAAAAAAACACCTGTTCAAAAATAACAATTCTTAAGCTCCATCTTTTGACTGTAAATTCTACATTTAGTCTGCTAAATGAGGCTGCTTCATAGCTCCTTTTTGAATGCGTGTGTGAAAATAAAAACGATGAAACTTTCCTGGGCTCCCAAGACCCCCCTGGGGAAACCTAAAGGCCAGGCGCCAGGAGGTGTGTCTCTGCGTCTCTGGCGTCACTTCCTCCGGGCCTGGGCGGTGGAGCAGGGAGAGGTCTGCAGGGCCCATCTGTGCCCACCATGCTCTGCTCCCCGAGCATTTGAGTCATTTTGCACTTGCCGCTGCTTTGTCCCCCCAGGCCCTTGGCCGCTGCAAGAAACAGCAGCTGTGGCCATCTAGTTCATGTCACTAATTAAACGGAATTTATGCTGTGAATTTGGAAATGGACACCTTCTTGCCAAGGCACAACCGCTCTCCGAAATCAAGCCATTGAGCTTCAGAAAAACGTTTCTTTGGCCACACAGCCCTCATTCTATTCCAATCAGCCTTTATTGATTAGCTACGTGCCAAAGATACAAAGACTAGAGACCTTTGCCAAATCACCCCCCCACCCGCCTATAAATGTTTCTTGAGCATCCACATCGTGCAAGGCCGTGTGCTGTGTTCATATACGGAAAACGTCAGGGAAACGGCTGCGAAAATGAGAGAGTAAAGGGGACCCCGGACCAGAAAGGGAAGCCAGTGCAAAGAGAGACACTGGGCAGGGGCAGGGCAAGAGGGCCAGGGGAAGCCAAGAAATGACCCAGGTCCGTACTCTCCATCCACATGTCAGGAATTCTAATGGAAATGTGCCCCGTGCCATTTTAATGAGCCCGCAGTTAGTGCTGCTTCTGTTTGCCTTGAATCCCTGAGGACCATTCCAGATGGGGGAGCAGAACTGTAGAGAGCTCAGAGATCCTGGAATCCTGCCACCTTGCTTCCTCATCATCACACCCTCCCTCGTGCCAGACCCCAGCCTACATGTTACTCTCTCCCCTTCCCCGTCACTCTGTCTGAGGTTTGCTGGAACCACCTGTTTTAGTCCTTGATCATGTGCACCATGTATCTCTTCATTAGAATGCTAACTGGTACAGAGCTATTCACTTTTTGGGGTGTCCACACTCTGCGATGGCACTTACGCATTAACTTGACCTGTGGAGTGAGGGAGGAACTTGGGGATCTCCTCCTGTGCTGCAGTTCCCGGTATATGTCTTGCTGCTCCGATGCATCTGCTTTTGTTAATGTCCGCAGGGCTTTAAATATAATCCTGTGGGAATAATTCCTTTTGAAGGGAGGTTGAAAGCACTTGACTCAGCCAGGACTCCGGATGCATCAAAGGTTTGTGTCCACTCAGCCGGGGCGTCCTTTTAGCTTTGTTCTGGTCAGAATTAACCACAATGTCTTCTCACTAAGTGGTTGTTAAAAGCCTCATTTTTGAAAGATAGGAGGGAAAAAGAGTATAAAGAAGAAATGAGTCTGAAAGTTTTCTTTAGAGGCTATGTAATTCCAAAATTATAGGAGTGCTTTCCTAAAACTATGAGAATGTAAGGACAAAAAATGGAGGTAAGTCAGGTAGTGTACTTGTCAGGGTTCTCTGAGAACCAGAACCAGAGCCAGTAAGAGATATTGACAGATATATAGATAGAATTTATTATGGGGAAATGGCTCCTGCAATTAGGGAGGCTGAGAAGTCCTACAATTTGCCATTTGCAAGCTGGAGACTCAGGAAAATTGTCATTCCAGTTTGGTTGAGTCTGAAGACCTGAGAACCAGGGAGCTGATGCTGTAAACCCCAGTATGAGGGTAGGAGAAGATAAGATGTTTCAGCTCAAGCAGGGAGGCAGGAGGGAAAAAGGGAATGCCTCCTTTCTCACCTTTTTGTTCCATTTCAGCCAGCAATGGATTGGATGATGCCCGCCCACTTTGGGAAGGCCATCTACTTCACTGAGTACACAGGTTCAAAAGCTAACTCATCCAGAAACATCCTCACAGACACATCTAGAAATAATACTTAATCTGGACACCTCCTGTCCCAGTCAAGTTGACACATAAAATTAACTCTTACCATAATTTTTATAGTTCTTCATGCTATCTCTGAAGAAAAATGACTTGGTTAAAATCCATGTTCTTGCTATGTGATTCTGGGTAGGTAACTTGGCATCTTTGAAGATAGTAACTGCAGTTACTACTACATAGGTTTATGGAGTGACTTCAATGAGATAAGCCATGCAAAGAACCCAAGAAGAAGGCCTGACACATAGTAACCTTTAATTAATGTTAGTTGATCATCATCATCATTATCATCACCATCACCATCACCATCGTCATCATCACCACCATCATCACCATCATCATCACCACCACCACCACCATCATCATCATAACAACTGTCATCATCATCATAACAACTGTCTTCTTCATTTCATGAAGACCTATTTAGCTTTCTTTATATGTTAATCAACTGTGGTTCCATCAGGACATAAAAATGACTCCAATGTGGTTCCTGCTTTCACGGAAGTTCAGATCTAAAAGGGAAGATAAGGCATATACAGAGATTACATTAATACATGATGGAAAACGAGAGTGCAGCAAGAAGTAGGCAGGCAGTGCAAAGAGAAACCAGAGTTGGAAGTTTAATTTCAGCTGGCAGTGGGATGGTAGGTGGGCATTTCAGGAAAATTTGACGGGAAAGGAGTGTTTGGTCTGGGTCTTGTTGGACTGTTAGGTTTGAAGTAGCAAAGGGAAAAAGTCATTCTATAGGGAGAGAACAGCATGATCCAAGTCAGCAAAACTCAGAACAAACTGAAGGAAAATAAAATAATGCAGTTTGGGTCGAGTAGAGAATGTTTAAGGATAAACAAATAACAGGACAAAATAGAGAGGCATATTGGGAACAAGTCACAGAAGCGCCACAATAATTTTTAATAATCATATTTTCCTTAAAGACACTCAGCATTCTTCTTTATAGACACTCGGAATGCTTGGAGCCGGAGATACGTGGTGGTTGTCCACTCCCCTCTGGTTTCCGCGAGAGCCATCCCCAAAGCTCTTAGATGTGAAACCACGGCTGCCCCCTTGCTGCAGCTCTGCGGGGAGGCTAAGCCACGTGGCGCTGAGCTGCCTATTCGTAAGTCGCCGGGGCTGCTGGGAGGGTACCATCCAGCCTCTGCTGAAATGTAGAGTCACATTCCAACTGGGCAGCCAGGCACCCCGTTTCCCTTTTCTATGCCTCTTTCGTTTGCTTTTTACGGGACTTCATGTCTTTGAAGGAAATCAAGGTGCTTGCCATTGACTTTTAGGACAGGAAGTGAAAAAGGGGAAAGAAAAGAAAGTCTTTTGAGCTCTTATTCTGTGATAGGCCCTGCCTTCCAGGCTTTCTTGTATTAAAGTTCCTTTTGTTCTCATGGTTCCTCAAAGTGTACATTGTATCCCTGTCTTTGGAGATGATGAAACTGATGTTCGGAAAAGTGGACCTCCTGACATTCCCAGGGGCACTTGGCTGACCAGAAGCAGAGGACAGATTTGCATGGAAATCCTCCTGGTCACTAAACGTTGTTGCCATTTGAAAGTCTATCGCTGAGTCCTCTGAGGGGTTACAGGTTTTTAAAAAATATTTTAGATGGGTTATCCAATTGCCAAGGATAGTCCTGGTAGGAGTTGGGCAACATAGCTTCATCTTTTTTCAGCCTATTTTGTCTCCTAACAACTTTACCTGGGGCAGTAATTATGTTTGATTTGTTTATCATTATATATTTAGTACCTAGGATGTGTCCAATGAATATTAACTGAACGAATGACTCCTGGTCTCAATCCAGCTTCTGTGGCCACCAAAGGTAGTGTGATGTCCTGGTTTGTGCAGTGACTTTGGGACAACGGTCAGTGGTTCAAGACCTGACTTTATTAGTATTCGCCAAGTGTGCTTGAGTAATTTTTAGCCTTTCAGAACCTTGAAAACCACAAAATAAAACTACCTAAATCTCTTGTGTCCGCTATCCAGAATTATAGTCGTGAGGGTTAAATGAAGTAATTCCATTCAAGAAATATTTTCCAATCTCTTGCACTGTACAGGGTCAGGTCCCAAGCAGAGGCAATGATTAAAAACGATTGAACCTGTGAAGAAAACTATCTTTATACAAATAAAAGTCAAGGGGCAGTTATTGCACACAGGGCATCATCAGCTTAATATCAAGAAAATCTTACCCCAAGACCTAACTGAGTTTTCTACTGGATTTTTTTTTTTTCTCCCTGTTGAAAAATTGAGCACATTCTTTTTCTCATGACATTTCATCTAAATCAAGTTGTCAGGAAGGTGTAATTTCTTCTAGGTGTGCGTATGAAAATAGATAGGCTGCTTTTTCCCTGGGGTCATTAGCACTTACCTATTTTCTGGATCCCTGGTTTGCTGAAAGCAACAATGGATGACATTCACAACCAGAGTGGCTGGTGGAACGTGTTCCCTGGGATGTCACGGTTTTTTCCCCTTGGCTTCCCCTGGTATGCTTTGTTATGTTATCCTTGGCCATAGCGCAGTTTGCCTTCTGAACACGCCCATATTCTTGTTTTTAAGGTTTAGTCATGTCTAGAAATCAATGCTAAGCACAAATCTAGGGATTACTTATAACACAGGTCAAAATTTAAAGGTAGAGGATAATTTGGTAATCATTTATTACAAATCTTTCACTTTAGAGGTCAGGAAAGCTAGACCCATCCATCCGTCTATCCATCCATCTGTCCATCCATCCATCCATTTAATCGTTAATTCAACACATAGTTAATGAGCCCCAAGCACTGGGGATAAAATACTGAATTATTAAGAGAAGGTCTCAATCCTTAGCAATAACAATTTTGAGTGTCATTTTAACAACAATAACAACAATTATTTATTGAGTACCCCGTATGGTCCAGAGAGGTGTTTTTTCATGCATTGTTTTATTTGATGCTCATGTCCATAAAGTAGGTACTACTGTTTCATTTTACATATGCTAAATCTGAACTGAAGGTGGTTAAGCATCAGCCAATGACCACATAATTAGTAACAGAGTTATCATCGCAACCCAGCACTACCTCCAAGCCCATGCCTTCTACATTCTGCAGTGAAGTCCATGGTCCAAGGAAGTAGCAGGTTGCCCATGAGATTATAAAACAGCTTGTTACAAGAGCCAGCGTCTTCTGAATCAAATTCCTCTGGTGTAAATGTGAATACATGTTCACGCTTCTATTTTGCTTAAACATTGCCCTTCAATCAGTTAAGAATTTGGTACTGGGTACCCGTGCGAAGAAAGTCAATAATCTTATTTTTCCTTTATATAACCTGTTAAGCTACTTCAAGTTTCCTTGGAGTGTGAAAGGCAGGGAGAGTTAAGGTTGAAATATGTTGAGGTAATAATGTAATTGGTAAATACTTCTACAGAGAAATTATGTAGAAGTAGAAAGTTCTTGAGGACTGCGGGAGGGTGCGTGTAGGTGCCATCCCTGAAAAATTATTACCCTGAAAACTGCAGCCCCATCAAAATCGAGGCAATCTTAAGGCAAACCAGGAAACTATCAATTTCCAGCTATCTAGGAAAGCACAGGACATTTTATCAGAAAAATACATCGTCTAGAGCACTGGTTCTCAAACTCAAATGTGCACATGGGGCACCAAGATGTTGTTAATTGCAGATTTGAACTCAGGTCTCAGGTAGGGGTACGATTCTGCATTTCTAAGCTGATGCTGCTAGTCCATGGACCACACTTCGGCAAGTGAGGCTTCTAGACCAACATGGTTTCCTGCTATGACACTTAGATGAAGTAGACAATGATCTTTCTTAACCTCAGTAGGGTTTTTTGCTTCAATTGTGTAAATGGTACTTTCAACTATAGGCTGAAAAGGTATGTTCTTGTTAGTTGGAGGAATGATCAAGACCATTTCTGAAAGGTAACTGTTGTCAGTGTGAGGCAGACCAGAGGTGCGCGTCAAGTGATGCTTCAGAGAGAGGTCCCGGATGGAGGTCAGATCATTGCGGGTCCCAAGTGCAGAGTGGGAAAATGTGAAAATAATCTTAACACATTCCTCATTGCAAAGAAAAAGAAAATTCAAAATGACCTTGAGATGCCATTCAAATGACCTCAACAAGCTGTAGTAAAACTCATAACTCAGAATGAAGAGGTACCAAGTAATGCAATTAAAGCCAGAAACCCAAAATATGTAAGCTGTAGTGAGATGGGGAAGTTTCAAAGGAAAGATCTGAAGGAAACTCCAAATATCAACTGCAGATCAATCCCGATAAGATGCTATTACAAGATGGAAATAAATGTACTAAATTATGGTAAAAGTTTAAAGTAATTTTTCCACAAGAGCGTGCCCTATATTATGAAGATTTTTACATGTTGCATTTTAAAGGAGCTATAGGAAAATTGGAGAATTGAAAAAGGAAGCAACCTCACAGATCTTTGGGTCAGAGGAATTTCCTCCATCCCTGGAGAGTCTTCACCTCTACTCTCTTTGCTCAGATTGTTCATTTCCTTTTTTCATGGACAACATTACATGAAACTGAGCTGCAAAGAAACACAGATCCAACAGAAGCCACTGTTAAATTTGCTGGCTTTGCTGTAAATCACACACGTCTGAAGTTACATAAACTAGGAAGTTTCCCACTATGACCATGCAAAAAGTTTGTGATGTAGCATGTTGATTCTACTAAAAAAATAACGTTGGTATTTGTAGAATTGCCTCACTACAACAGAGATTCACAAAGTTGGCCAGCATCTCCAAAAGAATGAGCCTAGGAGTAAATCACTTTATATCAACTGACAGACACTCGATGTTCATTTAGAACTTTCAGGCAGAAATGCATCAACGAATATAGGTCCATCAGACATCTGGGGGTTTACGTGGAAAGCCTCTCATGGTGTTTCTTTGTCCACTCTGTTTTGGTCTGGTTTGGGGTATTTTCTTTGAGCTGTAAATGACCTTATAGGTAAGAGCTTAACAGTTGACTTGATTTGACTTGATCTCAAGAAGCAAGTATTGACTTCTTTCTGCTTTTTCCCATATAACCAGCAGTTCCTTTGGGTTCTGCCTGATCACAATTTCCCTCCATGGATAAAGTTAGCTGATTCCTTCCATGAATAAAATTCAGAGACACCAGCCATGCAAGTAGCATACTCCTATACTGAAGAAAATTCTTTCATTCACCCATCCACTTAGTCGGCCAGTCAGTCATCTGAAGGAAAAAAAAAATCTGCTGAAGAGCAGAAATCACGTATTTCCACCCACATGTCTTTACCAGTTTACTTTCTCCCTTCTTGCTCAATCAAGAAAGAAGCAGCATGTTTTTTGTGTTTGTTTTTATTTTGGTTTTTGTTTCCCTTAGAAGGAAAGACGAGCACCGGTGGACAGGTCTATCCATGGGGCCACATGATTGCTATTTTGACTCAGGAATAGATCCAGAAAACTGACTGGATCAGAGTTACAAGTGCTTTCAGTTTCTGAAAGACGGTGTGTAGATGGAGACAATGGATGATTAGATAAAGGAACATTTGCATTTGTTTTCAGTAAGTCAGCTACGGTGCTAGAGGCTTGCACTTTTTCCCATTTAGATTTCTCAAGATCTGTGAGAACCTGGTTATCATTGTCTTAATTTCATTGATAAGGATGTTGAGACCCAGAGATGCAATAAATTGCTCAAGATCCTATAATGACAAAACTTGGATACTCATATGGTCTCATTTCCTTCCTCCTTTCCTTCCTCCCTTCCTCCCTTCCTCCCTCCCTCCCTTCTTCCTTCCATCCTTCCTCCCTCCCTTCCTTCTTTCCTTCCTTCCTTCCCTCCTTCCTTTCTTCCTTCCTTCCTTCCTAGTGCTTACTGAGTTCTACTATATGACATACTCTTTTAATGGGTGTGAATGAAGAGATAGTAAAGATACGCACCTTGCCCTTTAGGAACTTAGAGTCTAGTGCTAAGGTGAATGCTTTTGTGCTATTCTAAGTGCTGTGTGTGTGGATATCACACTAGGCGTCCAGAGGAGGGTGTAGTTAACTGCTTCATCTGTGCTAAGGGCAGTCAGGAGCGGTTTTATGGAAGGACTGACATTTGTGCTGAAACTTGCAAGGTGAGTTACGGTTTACAGGTGGATGGTAAACAAGCAGGGGGGATGAAGAGGGATATTTTGGGCAGGGAGTTTAATGTTAGGAAGGTGATAGTGGCTTGAAACATGGTTTACTATGAAAATTGTGAGTGACTTCACCTGGCTAGAGATTAGAATGGAGAGGTGGGTGAAGTCCAGCCAGGGGAGGGTCTTGGGAACCGCGCTATGGACTCCGGCTTTCAGGACAGTGTTTCTCAAATTTGAATCACTTCTGCTGCACTTTTTAAAGAAAAAATAAAAATCCACATTATTCTGGTTATTCTTCATTTCCTCCCCCAGCCAGTCTCCACCCTTCTTCGCTTTGCTCTGTGGCCCCGGGGTGTCCTCTGTAAATTGCTTCCTCCAGTTTCCCGCGCCCTCTGGCTTCTGGATGACTGGGGCCATCTCCGCGGCGGTCAGAGCGTGGTGGGAAGAGCGACAGGCACTTGTTCCCTCATCTCCCTCTTCTTACGGTGCTGGGTTGTGGAAGCGGTCCAGTCTCTCTGGGCTGTAGGACTGGTCACAGCCCCTCTTGCAGCTGCTCTGGCTCCTTGCGCTCTCCGGGAGACCTCCCTTTGCCCCTTTGGGTCCACTGCTGCTAGTTCTTGGATTCCTCAACAAGCTTTGTTGATTCCTTTTCATCCCTTCGTTATTAAAATAAAAATTAAATTATTTTCAGGCTAACCCTTCTACGTGGGCCTTCTCTGGAAAGAGATGGTTCAGGGACCCTAACTGACAGACCCGTCAACCCTCGATGTTGACAAAAATAGTTTTATTATAGCACAGCTATATATGCACAAACACATTAAGGGATACAGTTCTTGTAGCTCTAATAGAACTAAAAAAATTTAAAAATGGGTAACTAAACACAGACGAAACTAAAGCCAATAAAATCAAAATTAAGCAAAGTTTAATACGGTGCTCTGGGTTGTGTGTCTAAATTGCAGGTCTGTGTGGGTGACCGGCTGCCGCGATGTAGCTTTTGTGTTTGTCATAATTTATTACCCTGTGCAGTGTGATAACTCCATTCTTCCACTATGTCTTTCTATTCCACCTACTGGGAAATCTTCATGCATATGGTGAACACTGAGGTCATTTGACCTTCACTTTGAAAGAAAGCATAATTTATGTATGTAGTCGGCCTCTGTTCGCCTCTCATTAGCTTTCGGTATGAAGCAAGAACAACTTGTCACCATCGCTGTTGTAAACACAAACACAGACACAAGCACTTTAATTGCTTGGCAGTTTTCTGTTACAAGGTGAGCATCTGGGTGACTCCCAAAATGCTTGGGTTAATTTTTACATTATCAGAAATAAAAACGTACTTTAAAAATCCCTAATATTATTGAATTATATCTGAAGACCCCCATGTGTCAGATACCTGGGTTCAGATGGACGTCACCAAAGATCAGCAGACAGGGTTACTAAGCATGGTGTGGAGGCGGGAATACTGGAGGCAGGGGACCTAGGCAGGGCAGCATCTGGTCCAGGGCTCCTCTGAGTGCATCTCTGCTATAATTTTTAAATATGATTGAGGAAGAACAGTAAGATTTCATCCTCTCTCCTCATCGCCCCGCCCCAAATTAATCAGGTCACACCCTCCTCTTTTTCCTGAGTGCGGAGGAATAATTTGCAAATCAGGGGAGCGGGAACTTGAGGGCTGACAATTGAGCAACATCACAGAATAAGTAAGATGACGTCTCAAAAAAGGGAAATTAAGACCGAAAAGGTCATAATGAGAGAGAGAGACATTGATTCATCATCAAGGCAGTAGGATAAACACTGCACAGACTTCAGAAAACCTGCACCCTTGAGGATTCCTTCATTTCTCTCATGTGTACGGGGGGGTGGGGAGGGTTGAACCAGAGGATTTTAAGAAGCTGTCGTAGCACAATCCCCCAAGTTTCAGGTTTAAAAAAAAAAAAAACGAGAGATGATGCAGGTTCTGTGTGCAAGCAGGTGGACATCTCAAGGAGTTCTCCCTACGTTCACCTGCCTCTGGAGGGGACGAGGTGGAGGGTAGTATTAGGTCTCGAGACGTCAACGCCCTAACACATGTCACTGCACCTCTTCGTGGGTCAGTCCCCAGCCTGACTCCCCATCTGTCAGGCAGCATTGCTGTCCCACGGGTCTGAGCAGCACACTTCCCAGCTCCCTGTGCAGTGCCCTCGGCGCACCGTCTACGCCCACGTGCCCTGGTGATGGGCGCGACTCGGTGCGATGGGTACCACGGGGCACCTTGCTAAGCGGGGCTCGGACTGGCTGAACGCTGCCAGCTGTCCGCTGTCACCTCGTCCAGGCGAGAAAGAAGTTTGTAATTGCTGTGCCTGGTCTGCTCCCGGACGCAGAGCGAGCAGGTGCCATTCACCGGGTGGCCCTAAGCTTCTCCTGCGCTTTTAGAGGCAGAAGCAACCGACTGAAGTGTTAAGCTCGTTAAATCCACCCCGTGTGGGACAGGCACGTCATGGGACTTTCTCCACCTGCTTTCAGGGGGCAGACCTCCCCCCCCCCCCCGCACCGTAGGGCTCAGCTGGGATTAAGCAGCTGCTGGGCCCGGAGCACAGGGTCGTCCTGGACCCTCGCACATCCTGGTATCTGCTGCTGAGGTGCTGGTGCGGCCCGCCTCCCGGCCACGTTCCTGCTGACCTGGCGGCAGAGGTGACCTGGTGCTTTTCCACGTTATCAGACCCTCCTGAGGAGCGGATGAGTCAGGCTGTGAATTCCGTTCCCCACATTTCAAAATGGTTTCCTTTCAACCTGGCCCAGCATGCATACCTGCAAATAAGTCCAGAACCTTCTGTAATGTCTCCCTGTGCTGCCGTCAGGAGCAGAGAAGCCCTCCTGGTTACGTGGGTTGAACCCGTGACTATTCAGAACACCAAGAATGGTCTTCAGAGAGCCCTTATTCAGATTATTTTTTGTTTTTCTTAACTTTCTCCCTCCCCTGCCTTTCCAATCATACTGTCAGAGCTAATCATTATTTAAATGATAAACATGGTCTCCCAGTTTTTCGTGTGTGAATCACGTCTGTCTGTCTATTATCTACATATCTATGTATGTAATCTATGCATCTATTTACATCTCTATGTATGTAATCTATGTATCTATGTATCTAACTATGTATAGAAGAATGTATCATTCATCTGTCTCTACATAGCTACACACACACACACACACACACACACACGGTAAAAGAACTGTCCAGATTTCAAAACTTCTAGTTTATCACTATAAGATTCTTGGCCTCTGGAAAGTGAGGGCCAGATCTATTTCCAACTATTGGTCTATAAAATGTCAGCCCTCCTCTCACTTCAAGTTTGGTAAAACTGCAGCCTGATGCTAAAAGCTGCCTTGCGTGCTGTGCTGGTCGCCCTGCCAGGCTTCCCCCCTTATTCCTCCCAACTTGATGCAGAGTTGCTGTTATGTCTGTTATGTAGAGGGGACAAGGCTTAGAGCCACTTGCTTGAGGTCACAGAGTTGGGAGGAGATCAGAGCCGTGGTCCAAGCCCTCCATCCCTGCTGTTACTGCAACCTGACTCCAGCGTCGCTCCTGGGGGCAGGGGGGCAGGGGGGCAGGGGGCAGGGGGGAGGCCCTGGTTTTTACTTTATGTCTTATTCTTAGAGCAGGGAGCTGTAGTCTCCCATTTTTAGTCACTTGAAGCTGAATGTTGGCGCTTAGAGCTCGAACTTAATCTGCCACAAATAGTTTCTCGAGTATTAGGAAAAAAGGAAAACAAAAATAAAAACAAAAATAAAGTCCTCAGAACAACGCTTGCTTGCACAAAGAGCACTGACTTGAAACTAAATCACAAAAAAATCCTCCTGTTTTCCTTTTACAGATGTAATTGTCACATATGTTCATTATGAATTCATAATGAGGGCCCAGAACAGATGGTGCGGACTTAAAATGACACACACTGCAAGCCATGCTTGTCTGCTACGGGGCTGCGGCTGCCCCTGGAGGCACTGGAACGGGGAGGGGGGCGGTGTCTGCAGACAGGCCCCGAGGCTGGCCTGGGCTGCCTGGATCCTGGGCAGGGGCTTGCTGGGCACCGAGCCACTTTGAGATGAATCTTGGAGCAGGATTTGGAGCCAGTCCCTGAACTTGTCACAGCCTTCTTGGTGTCCTAAGAAACACCCTAGTGGCCAGAGGCTAGGAACCTGGGCGCTTGCTTCCTCAGAACTGGCTCAGGTGGAGCCATGGAGGAGACAGGCAGGGCCTGTACCCGAGTCCGAGACCCCTCGCTGGGGCTCTGTCCCATTTACCCCACTGTCCGGCCCCGTGGACTGGCCTGGCTCCTCCTCGACCTCACCTCTCCTTCCAGTGAGAATGCTCTGCTCTTTCTCTCATACCAGGGTCGGGCGGAGGACGGGGCCCTGGCATCAGTCACCTGACCCAGTGGTTCAGGCTCGTGTTGTGGACTGGACGTCACATGTTGCCACAGACTATGTCACTCACTCCAGACAAGCTTCAAACCACCGTAGGCATCTTGAACCTCATTCCGAGTGGGAGACACAAGATTTGAATTGAGGATCATTCAATTGCAAAACCCATGAATTTTCTAATGTAGTCTATTGCTAATGTGACGGTTTATGAAAGATTGCATTTGTAACCTCTTCTCCAGGGATATCAATGATTTTTTTCCCGGGTGATACTTACAAGTGAACATCTGGGATTGGACGGCTGGCTATCAAATGGTGGAACCTCCGTTTTGAGGAAGGCAAGTTCCCTCTGGTTGGGGACTGTCCAGGTGTAACCCTCACTCGCATCACAAACGCTGCACCTACCTCTTGCGACGAGCCTGTGTTAGCCGCTCCTGAAGGGAGCCCAACACAGTGGATCAGTGATACCGGCTTTAGGGAAGAAGAAACACTTTTGTTGCTAGTTAAATTTAGGGAGCAAACAAACCATCCTCCTGTTCCCCCGAGTTTGGGATCATCTGAAGGGTAGATACAGAGTTCACAGATGGAGTTCAAAAATGTCATCTGTTTGGAGATGAAACAGTTTGGTGGATGTAGCTTTGGACTCACTGACAAGGGTTAAAATTTCACCCCAGAACCAGAGAGACTTAACGTCCCTCACGCTCAGTCTCTGTCCCAGCTGCCCCAGTAGGGGTGTGGAGGAAGACAGATCCAGATCGGGGAGGAGGGGAGGCCTGATGCACTCCTCTGGTGTAAGGCCTTCCACATGGAAACGCAGGCTGGGGAAGTGGCCTCTCCTGGTGACCTTGACCCCAAACCCTGCATCATACTCTGTGAGTGTGCATGCTGATTTCATGCCAGCATTTCCCAAAAACACTCCCAATGAATAATTGTCATGTCAGAAAAATAATTAAGATGAGGGTGGGGAATATAAATACTGTGGTGAAACAAGTTTGGGAAAGTCTGTGTTGTCCTGTGGAGGGTTGACTTCTCAGAGGTGTTCAGGGTACAAGTATGCACGGCAGGTGTCTGAGCGGCTGGTTCATGGGCAGGCTCACTTGCGCTGATGGGCGTGCTCGCTCGTGGTACCCAGCATCCCTTGAGAGAGGATGTCTTATGCTAAATGTGAAAATGGGGGAGGTTTGCTATTCTTTAACAAATCACTCAAGGAGGATTGAAACTGTACTAATGAAAAAAAGCCATGCACAATTAGCTAAATTGCTCCCACTTAGCATGAGGGAAAGACTGAGACGCACAGCTTTCGGTGTGGTATTCTGTTACATCAAAAGGATATTCCTACAGGCATGTGCGATGTGGAAATTTGCTTATAGCTTTGAAACAAACATGTATATAATATACAATGTATGGCTGTACACTTTGTGTGCGTTTTCATCGTGATGACAGGGTGGTTTTCATTTTCTGTGAGCTTTGTTCTCCCTGATGTCTCATGTGAGCACGTGAATTTCATTTCTCCCCCCTCTGTGACTTGGGACATCTTCACTAAATTTGATGAAACTCTGCATGAACTCAGGATACAGTCTATGGAAGCGGATCAATGAAGTAGTTTGTACAACTGTTGGCGAAAGAACCTCCTTTTGTGTTAATATTGGCTACAGCTTCTTGCAAAGAGCTACATTTTATGCTGTGCTGTCTAATGGGAGAGCCTGACCCCACGACCTTGATTCTGCACTGGAATGGAATGTTAAGATAACTGACTCTGGGACAATCCCTGGGAATTGCTTGGCGAGGCTCGGGGGCTGGCCAGGAGGGAACTGAACCCTGGTGAACTCTCCAAGAGCCCTGAGGTTATCAGAGCCTCCTTGTGACAGTTGCCTCAAGTCAGAGACCAGCATCCTCTGTAATTATTTTTTCTCCAGTTATAAAACTTCCTGTTATTGCACTAAGTTTTTTCCCAGTGAAACTTGTGTGTCTAAAAGCTGGAAATGGAAGAGAGTGGGAGAAGAGATTATCTAGAAAAAGACAACGACATCTCTTGGCTGTCCTTCCAAGCATCATTTAAATGCTCCGTCTTATTATTGTGCTGGTCCTGGAGGACAGTGTCACACTTCCATGGCAATGTAGTTACAGTTGCGATGACACTTCCATTATAAACCCCTGTTTTCAGGTGCTCATGACAGCCTTGGGGGAAAAATCACTCTTCGGGCTGAAATTTCTCATATCCGTTCTCACCTCCGAGGTGAAATTCTTGTTTTAAAGTCTGGCAGAAAGCTCTGTATCTGTGACTGTGGAAGGCCTCTCAAACAGCCTGGGGAGAGAGGGTTGGCGTAGGGGTTAGCTATTTCATGAGAGTGAGATTTGGGGAATTCGGGGTCTTTGTTTGTGTGATAGTTGATCACTCTGTGGGTTCTTCCCTGGAATGATACGGTGATTTTGCAAAGGAAATTTATTTCTCTGATTCCTGGGTGTTGAAGAGACTCCCTTAATTCTAGAAGCAGGTGAGTGACGTGATTCTCCAAGGAACCTTGGTTTGCTCCTCCCACATCTGTCGAAGCATCCTGGGTCAAAGCAGATGCTGGGCTAATCACGGTGGTCTGACCCCACCCTCGTGTTCACTTCTCCGTACTGCTGTTCATGTAGCTTTCTTAGCCTGGAATTCCTCTCCTGCCCTGTTCTCTCAGAGCCCTAATCTTCCCATGAAATCCAACTCATATGCCACCTTCTCCATGAAGCCCTCCACCTGTCATCTCCATGAAACCCTTCCTGCTCCGTGTTCTTTCGACACTTTATTTGCACAACTGATGTGGCGCTCAGTTTCTTCTACCTCCATTGCAGTCATTCCTGCCTTCTGCTTCTGCTCCTCCTTCCATTCTTAGCTTATAAGCTTCCTGAGGGCAAAGGGCTTTTGAGCTTTTGCACACATTACAACAGCAACGTTGCATATTGGACACTCAACCAATGTCATTAGAACAGTTCATTTCACTATCATTTCATCATTTATTGAACAACAGACATAGTCTAGTGCTCTTCAAAGGTATAGTACTCTTTGAGATTTTTAACTCCCAAACCTAAGTGGATAGGACCCTTGCCCTCTGCAAACATGTGATTTGGGATGCATAGCAAAGGGGAAGAAAACTGAAAAGAAAATGTTAAAACACAAAGCTAGTAGACCCAGATGGGTTCTGACGGCAGGGTTCCAACTTCAGGTCTCTCGTGCGCAATGCCTTTGTGGGTGGAGGGGGTGGGATGGATCTGCGGTGGGAAAAGGAATCTGGGTTGGGGAGGTCTGTTCTGAATCTCTGCCTCACCAAGGTCATGGAAAGCTTTTTTAAAAAGCTGACAGTAGAGGTTAACCCAAACCGTTTTCTAGGATGGTTTTCAAATTGTTCTTGAAATAAATCGACTTGCTGTTAGATCTGTAGCAAAAGTTAGTCTTTTTAACAATAACGTACCTCTCAGGAAGGCTCACACTTCTTAAAATGGGCCCCCACTGTGCACTCATGCGTGCAGGATTATCAAAAAGCAAAGAGAATTCTAAATACAAAGTGTGTCCAAAAGTGAGATTTAAAGTGCCCTCCGTCCCCCATTTTCAGCATCTCTCTTATTAATGTCTCCCCACCAATTGATTGCAGATGTTTTGTCTCCTCTCCTGTCTCTGTTGTATTGAATTTGAGGTTTGTTCTACTGAGGAGACCCAGCCTGACAGGGAGGATGTGGAAAATGATCAGAGCCAGCCCTTGCTCCTTAATTCTGTCTGCTGCGCGGCTCCCAGAATGACACCTGGAGCCGGTGCACAGACGAGCCCTCGTGAGTTCCTGTCTCCATGCGGCTGCTGTGTTTGTTCCCTTGTTACTGGACAAGCTATCCCTTTGGATAGAGTGCCCCTCCAGTCAATTTTCAAATGGATTTGGATGTTGGAAGATCTTCTCAGCTCCTGTGATTAAATCCAACTCAGGATTTAAAAGCAGGCGTTCGGCACATTGGGATAATTAACCAAAGCTTATCCCACTTTATCCCAAATCCCTGTTGACCTATTTTAGGTGTAATGTTTCAAGAGTTGTGATCCAAAGGTGGAAACAGCCTCTTGCCACCCTCTCAGCCCTTGTTTCCTCTCCCCACCTCCCTGGCCCCCCAGCCTTACATCCGCAACTTTAATGCTTAACTATCCCCCTGGAAGTTAAACTGAGTTCAATGCTCTTTTTTTAGAAAGCCAGCCAGATGCAAACTTGGCACTCAGACTCCAGTATAGAGAGCACTGAGACCCAGGGAATCGAGCAGGTTGGGCTCACGTTGAAGGCACTGTGTGCTCCCATTGCATGACCTTGAAAATGTTAGGTGTGCACATTCAAAGCAGTATTAGAAGGTCCTATTCTCCAGGGGTGCCAATCACTGCTACACCAAAAGCTCCCCCTCTCCTTTCTCTGCCCTCACCCACCTCTCTCTCTCTCTCTCTCTCACACACACACACACACACACAAGTGCAGTGTCAAGGAGTCAAAGGCAAAGAAGTAACAAAGAAACCCAGCAGGAATGTCTGAGCATACAGATAAAACGCGCCCTTGCACCACACTCTCCATTCCAGCCTTAACTCCAGAAGGGGAAATTAAGCGAAACAAAACAAAACAAAACAAGCAAATGTCCTGACTAACTGTACAATGACAAAATGGGGTGAAACGGCATTTAAATGGGCAGGGGAGTCGCTCTTTACATACAAAGTTTTCCCAGTGTACGGCAAGCGCACCTTTTCCTTCCTCCCTACTTTCTCTGACCTCTGCCGTTATCTCTAAGATTTATCAGCCATTCGAGATGGCTTTCGCACGTCAGTAAGCACCATCCAAAATATAACAATCAGAAAGAATCAGAGGAAATAAATCAATGTCCACAAACAACCGGCCAATTTTGGCAAGTACAATTTATTCATAAAAGCTACCGTTCACTGGGGAGTCTCTTGTCTTGCATCCACAATGCCCTTGATTCAGATGCCAGCGTGGTGAGTGCCAGGTGGCAGCCAAGATGGGAAGACAGTGCATTGTTCCATCCCGGTTGCTTTGTTCTCCTAATGCCTCTGGTCTCCCTCTTTTTAATCTCAGGGGCACACGTTATTCTAGGAATTCTATAGGATTGTTATCCTAACTAATTGAAGATAGAAATTAAAGTTAAACAGGCTTTTTTTTTTTTTTTGTGGGATGGTGGCATAGGGGAGGGATTTATAAAAAGGAGGACTGTTGGTCCTGACATACGCTCACTGCAACGAGAATTTCCGATGACTTGTTCTGATCGTGCGCATCATCGCCCCTCAGAGGTCATGATCGTACACTAGCAAAAACCGTCTCAGCAGAAAGCTCCCATCTTTCAGCTCTGTGTTCTGTCGAGGATAATTGCATATTTTTCCCAAAGGGACTCTGTGTTTCCTAGCCAACTCTACAGACCTTTACTTTCAGATCCCTCTTATTTTCCAGCTCACAGTCACATTCCTAAGGATTTCTCATCCTCTCATTATGAAAGTCTGCTTATGTCTAGGGTGCGAGGAGGAGGCTGAATACCTTGCTTTCCAGGTAGGGACCTGGGAGAGGCGAGAGGAAGGAAGGAGGGCGGTGGAGAAAGTCTAGAGAGATACAAGCCAGAGCTGTGGGTGGGAGAAAAGGATGGAAAACAGACAACGAAAACGTTCTTTGACCAGTAAACAAGGGCTCCTAGTCCTGAAAACACAGAGTAAATAGTTCTGCTGACAATAATTAATTAGCAATAATAGTTTGCACTCAGAGCTCAGCTTTCATCCAGCAACCTCAGAGCACTTCACAAACCGCGCTTAATTAATGCTTCGGTTCCCTGCGGAAGGTGAGCGGGTATTAACAGCATCCTTCCTCCCTCGTGGGGACACAGGCGTGCGGGAGTCCAGTGGCTGGTCCAGTGGCTGGTTATTCTGCTCAGTAGGGAAGAAAGGAGTCTTCAGCCAATTTACCAGGGTCCACGTCTGTGTCACCCAGGGGGCAGGCAGTGACCTGCCTGGGTGACCGCTGTGTACCACTGGTGGTGAGCTGACAATCCTGCTGTGAGTGTACCTCACACTGGTCCTGTCCTGACCTAGGCTGGCTTTACCTGGTCAGAGTGTAGAAAATCTCAGCTTCCTGTTCCCAAAGCAAGCAGGGAGGTGAACTCTCCTGCACAGACCGTATTTAATTTGTGACGACTTGATGAGGTTAGTCACCTTGCTTGCCACCGCTGCGTTCCCCTGGCCGAGTGTTTGCCAGTCTGACTTACTGCTGGTGCCTTGTCATGAGGGCTGATGGAGAGGGATGCAGGAGGAATGGAGGAGAGATGCTCCTGGCAGGGAGGTGCTGCCACTGCCCTTTTCTGCTCATCCTCCTGTTGGCCCTGGGTTGGCAGCTACTGCCGGGTCCCCCACCCCCAGGTCCCCCCCCTGGGTCCCCCAGATGGAAGGAGGAAAGATTAGCTCTCCCTGCATCTCATGCCAGGGCTGTGTGGTGGATTAGCTTGGCAGACAGACCCAAATAGCTTCATCTTCGGGAGCAGGAAGATCTTTCTCAAGGTCATTCTGCAGCACACATATGTTTCTGAGTTGCTCCCGGAAGCCAACTGCCAGGTCCGCTCCTATCCTGGCTTCTGACTTGTAAGAGTGATGTCTAAACTTTTCTGGTATTGCCATTGCTTTTTATGTCAAACGTTTTGCAGAGCACACCCCTTGCCAATTTCCCCACAATAAAAATTTAAGTTATTATTAGTCACTTTAATATTTATTTTGGAGAGAAATGCATAATGACCAACAGCTGTTATAAATTCAGTAATGATCTTATATGGACATACATTTTACTGATGACAATATAAAATACACTTGAAAATAAAATAAGTGTGGAGGTATTTGCAAAACACTAATTATCTTTTTTTTTTTTTTTTAAGGTGGGAGATGACACAATGCACACTTCAATTGGAACTGCTTGCAATAATTTTATATCCTTCAAGGGCCCTTGGCACACAGGTTGGAAACTTTGGGTTTATAAGGCAAATAAAAGTTGGGGTGATGAAGCCTGTGGGAATTCTTAGAAATAGATCTAACACTTTCCTGGATGCTCGGACCATTTGGCTGAATTTCTAACGCCAGGAGTACACTGGCCTTTTCTTTAAGAGACGTGTGAAAACTGTGAAACCCGCACAGACTCATTTGGGGAAAATGCCTTGGTAAGACAAATATCCTCTCTAAGATGTTTAGTGTGATTGACCCTCAGGAACACCTCTCACAGGTTTCCTCTTCCTCTCACACATCTTGCATTTCTCTTGCATGTCTTTTTTTCCGGGGGTCGGGGGGTGATATCAAAGCATTTTGCTAAAAGTGACCACAATAAGGTCAGAACAGCACCACCATGGTGGATCTGCAGTGTATCAAGACTCTATTTTATTTATGTGAGTTTGCATTCTCCTTTCTCTGCACATTCAAGGTCTGGAGGGCCAACAAAGGGGACTTTGGAGGATCCATGGCTCAGAGAAATTGCTGAAAAGAGAACAGATTGTTGTTCAGACCACGTGGCACTTGATGTCATCACGGTGAGCACCGACTGGGCTGCTGCAGTGTGAGTGTACTCACCAAGCTACAGTAACGAGGCACATGGAAAATGTGTCTATCACTTCTACCGTTGCTTTCCGTTTCCTGCACAACAGTTCTGAAGGGTAGCTATCTTTACTCTCGTTGGTGAGCAAACACAAGCTCCATGCGGTGTGATTTGCTCAAGGTCGTGGCACTGGGAAATGGCAGGGCTGGAGTCAAGTTGCAGGTGTGACTCAGGGGGAGACACTCAGGCTGTGGCTGAGTGTATGCGTCCTGGCAGGGACTCACTCCGTCCTAAGAGCCATTTGAAAAGCAACTTGCCGCGCAGCCTGGGGGCTGTCACTGCTGGCGTCCCTCGCTCTAGACAGCTGGCTGCCCTACGTGCACTGGGATGCGAACCCCTGGAGGTTCAGCTACCCAAGAAATGAGGCAATGCCTTGTGGAGAGTGTTCCCAGAAGTGGTGCCACTGGAATTGGAAGTGGTACACTTGGAGATGCTGGTTTTGACTTTAAAGGAAAAATCTGTGAACCCACAGCCAAGGTTTTTGTCCCAGATAGACCAGTGTTGGACTTTTCACAAGATGCTCGACTTCTCCAAACCTCAGTTCTCCTTCCTGTAAATTGATGATTCATCCAGGCACCAGGTGATAGTCTGAGTCTCATCCTGGGGCTAGCCCAGCGGTGGGTGATTGTTCTCTACCTTTTAGGAGCTCAGGCCAGTAGCAGATGGCTTAAAAGGTAATAATAATTCAGTGAAACAAGTGGAATAACACAGACTGAAAAACTTTCATGGATGCCTCGTGGAATCAAGGAAGGCTTCACAGTAGGGTCATAGGACGTCTGCACATGGAGGCCTTGCCATGGGAGCAGCAGGTGGGTGGACGGTGAGACGAGCTGATGCAGGAAATGGCTCTGAATTAGAAGACACCGTTTAGAGATGGACGAGGTTTGGGGATAAAAGAAGGACTCGGGGTAATGCAGAGACGAATAGGGTCCAGTTTTCCAAAGATCAGCACTGCAGCTAAAAGAGAAGGTCTGATGGAGAAATCGTGAGTTCACACATAGTCAGTGAGGTGCCCGTTACCCAGGTGGAGATGTCCACTTGGGCAGGTGGAGATTCATGACCAGATCCCCGGAGGAAGGTAGGAGCTGGGGAGTTGGATCTGGTAATCATGAAGATATGGGTGCAATTGTAGTGACAGGAGGACCAAGGGTAAGTCCCCAGGGAAGGGAATATTTGGGGTTACACTGAAGTGGATTAGCTGCCGAGGAGACTGAAAGGGAAAACCGGAGTGCTAAGAGGAAGAGCAGGAACGAGGAAGACCCTGGAGCTTGAGAGAAGACAGGCGGTGGGAGACAGAGCAGGATGGAGATGGAAGAGGAATCATTAGGCTGGCTATTAAGGGCCTGCCAGCGGACTCGCAAAGCGCTAGCATCTCCCCTGGACACACTACGAGGCTGCTCTGCAGCTGATGAGCCAATGCATGCCAACGCGTGAGACGCTGGACCGATGTCAAGCACGTGCTCCCTGCCTGAGCCTCTTCCCCTTCCCCTGCTCCACCCCTCACTCGCTCCCAAATGCTATTTTCTGTTTCCAGCCACCTCTTCAAAATGCGGCCGCCTGTACTGCCGCTCCACTCCGCTCCCATGCTGCTCTTCTTCATTTCTTTGTTCATGCTGTTCCTTCTGCCGAGAAAGCCTTGCCCACTCCATCCTGTTTCCTAACAGCTCTTGCAAATCCTTTGGGATTCATTTTGAACATCTCCTCCAGGAAGCCTTCCCTGATGCTCAGCACCGGAAAGCATTCCCTGGCCCCTCCCACCGGTGCCCCAGGCGGGGTAAAATGCTCCTCCTCTGGTCTCCCGTGACCCCCTGGGCACCTCGGTGTCATCGCAGTCCACATTTCCCACCCGCTGCCCGTTTATAACGTGTTCATTTAACGCCTATCATCTGTGTTCTCTTTGTGAACAGGAGTCATGTCTTACTGCTCTTGGAATCCCCACATTCTAGCGCAATACCTGGCACTTAATAGGTCCTCGAGGAAGAGCTGTTGAACATGAATGAACAAGTAAGCTGCAGGCGCCCAGGTGTTGTTTCCCTTTTCTAGAAGCCAGAGCGCTCCACCTCTGAGCAGCCTTCGACTGTTCACCTAAGAAGCAGGGCATTTGGTGGGGAGCTGTGACCAGACCGGCTGACAGCGCTAATTAAAACATTCAGCCCACATGTATGCAAATCCAGAGACAGCGTGCCAGGGAAGACCGCTCCTGATCCGAACTCATCCCCAGAGCTTTTCCTGAGCCCAGCTGTTTGGAAGCAATCTGCGGCACGGCCACTTGATAAAACTATTTCTGTTTCGTAAGTGTGGGTGGGCGTGTGGGTGTGTGAAACCGGGACAGCCGGGGCAGGAACTGATGCGAAGTCAAATTGCGGAGGCTTCAGGAATGAAAGCATAGGGGAAAAATTCCCTGGGGACCTCATCAAGCTTGGGGTAAGAGACCATGCGAAAGGGAAGACATATCTGATTGTTAACATTTTCCTTAGTTTCTCTGACTTTAATGTTCAATCCAGCATCAAGCCACAAGCACAATTCATAGACACAAACCTTAGACAAATTATCCCGGCAGCTCTTGGTCTTCTAAAGCTGCGCACAGCTCCTCCTAGTCCCTGGGTTCGACACAGAGCAAGACTGTAAGTTTGTTTGGCTCAGAGCACTGTCTTCTAGGAATCGGAAATGCTGTTCAGAAGAAGTGCAGTGACTGAGAGATGGAGGCAGGGACCTGGGTCCCTACCCCAGCGCTGCAGCAGACTGGCCGGGTGGTCCCCTGCACATCTATGTCTCCTCCCCCTTAAAATGAGGGATTTGGGACTAACATCTCTGGAGATCCTTCTTACACTGTGACTATGAAATGCGACTCTCCTGGTTTTGCAGATGAGAGTTGTGCAAAGTCCAAGTTCGTCCAGAGAGGGCGAGTGAGACCTTGGCACATCTGCAGGGACACCATCTCCCAGGCTTCGGGTCTGGACCACCTCTTCTCTTTAGACTCAGCCCGGGTTTGTCATATCTGCATGGCCCCAGTGGGGCATATATTTGGCTGAAATATAGAGCTGTTATCTTCCTTCTCCTGGCCTTTGAAGCATCTCTTTTTTCTTGGTCTGGTCTCTAGCCATGCTGCTGGGCAGTTGTGAACATCTAGTCAGGTGATCGCCTGCTCTGGCATGGAAGGAATGCACACGGAGAAGAGAAAAAAGAACATGGAAATCCAGTACATTTATGCCAGTGCGCCCTCGTGGAACTCACACAGCTGTCTGCGGCTGCGTGCAAGCTGGGCCAGGGTAACCACCGAAGTGCCTCCTGGAAGCGCCCACAGTGCTTTTCCATCACAGAGTCACACCTGGAGGAACTCGCCTGTCTGCACAGGGCTCCGTCCATCCAGGTGCCTTCAGGATGCCTCCACCAAAGGGGACACCATCCATTCTTTTCAGCTACACAAGGGGTTGCCAGAGTTTTCAGGGAGCTGGAAAGAATGGAAATCCCTCCTGCTCCCAGAGGGACAGGCACTGAATTGAGGACTCTCTAAGCAGGGGCTTCATTTAATGCCTGCTTCTTTCCAGATTCTCAATTTTTATCACTTGAACCTTAGCCTTTCACTGTCTGTGTTCCAGGGAGTCAGCAGAGGATCAGAAACCATGGGACTCCAGGGGTTTTATTCAATAGCTTTAATTCATTTAACAAAAATTTGTTAAGTGCCTACTATGTGCCAACCCTTCTGTTAGATGCCAGGAATACAAAAAGAATAAGCCATAAACTCTGGTACCCAAGGTTCTGAATCCAGTAAGAGAGAGAGTCAAACAGAGAAGGAATTTATAATCAGAGGTACAGGATAACGAGTTGCTGCTGGAGCAGAAGGAGATAATGTCCCATTGTTCTGGGGGAAATAGGGCCCATTTCTTTTCTTTTTTTAAAACTGAATTTGCAATGTGTGTTAGTTTCAGGTGTACAGCAAAGTGATTTGGTTATATATACATATACACGTCTTTTTCAATTATTTTCCATTACAGGTTATTATAAGATATTGAATGTAGTTCTCTGTGCTATGCAGTTAATCCTTGTTGTTCATCTATATATAAAATAGTAGTGTGTGTCTGTGAATCCCAAACTCCTAATTTAGCCCTTCCCCACCCTTTCCCTTTAGTAACCATAAGTTTGTTTTCTATGTTTGTGAGTCTGTTTCTGTTTTGTAAATAAGTCCGTTTGTACTATTTGTCAGATTCCACATACAAGTGATATCATGTAATATTTGTCTTTCTCTATCTGACTTGCTTCACTTAGTGTGATAATCTTTAGGTCCATCCACGCTGTTGCAGATGGCATTATTTCATTCTTTTTAATGGCTGAGTAATATTCCATTGTGTGTGTGTGTGTGTGTGTGTGTGTGTGTGTGTGTGTGTGTGTGTGTGTGTGTGAAAATATACATATAACAACTGCTTTATCTATTCTCTGTCAATACACACTTAGGTTTCTTCCATATCTTGGCTACTGTAAACAGTGCTATTATGAACATGGGGTGCGTGTATCTTTTTAAATTAGAGTTTTCATCTTTCCTGGCTATATGCCCAGGGGTGGGATTACTGGATCATATGGTAGCTCTATTTTTAATTTTTTAAGGAACGTCCTTACTGTCCTCCATAGGGCTGCACCAATTTACATTCCCACCAACAGTGTAGGAGGGTTCCCTTTTCTCCACACCTTCTTTGTAGACTTTTTAATGATGGCCATTCTGACCAGTGTGAGGTCATACCTCATTGTAGGTTTGATTTGCATTTCTTTAATAATTAGTGATGTTGAGCATCTTTTCATGTGCCCTTTGGCCATCTGGATGTCTGGAGAAATGTCTATTTAGGTCTTCTGTAGGGCATGTTTCTTATCAGAGGAATTTAAAGACAATGGCAAGCAGGGGATGTAGCTGGAGGGAGGAGTGGGTTGCCCCGGCTCAGTGCGTACAGGTGAAATGACCACATTTAGATACTGGCAAGAAGCTCACCATGCCTGCAGCACGGGTGTGAGGGGTGCAGAGGTCAGAGAGGTGGCAGGTAAATTTTTTGGCAGGACCACCTCCACACTACGGTTTACTCTGGGAGGTGATAAGGGTAAGGAAAAGATCAGATTACTGAGATTGTATGTCAGCATTGTGCCAGGCCCTCCACCTACATCACCTGGCCTCACCTGACCCTCTCAGGCGCCCGGGACGCAGATCCTTCCCTGCCACACATATGCTATGGAGACCCTGGGGCAGACTGTTAACCCAGACCAAGCTTTTAAACACCATAGGAAAAGGGAACATAATAATATCTCCCTTTCAGGGCTGGTAAGAAGGTTCAACAGAGAAACAGCTGAGGATGCACCTGCTGGTCAGTGGGGCTGAGCAAATTTGTGGGTTTTGACCAACCAACTCTGCTCCTTGGTGGTTCGTTTGGTGAGAGCTGAGCAGAGACAGAAGCTGAGAAGAGAAAAAAGCACTCTTTCCTCAACGCTCAGTCACCACGGTGTGTACAGGAATGATTCTGTGAGTGCAGTGGGAGAGACGCTGCGCTGGGCGGGGAGCCAGGCTCCGGTGCTCCCTCCCTGGCGGCCTGTGTGCCAGTGGGGGAGGCGTGGTCCAGCGACGGGAGGGGGCAGCTAACGTATCTGCTGAGTGTTGTTTCAGACATAGTATCAGTTACTTTCAAATTTCATAACAAAACCTGCTAGAAGATCATAACAATCTCATCTACCATTTCCTGAGCTTCAGCAAGACCCAAAATGCTGTACTCAATCGAATTTAACCACTTGACCTATTTATTTTCTCTGTATTATTTAATTTAATCTTCATAAAAGCAGTATGAGGTAGGTATTATCCATCCGCATTTTACAGAAGGAGACAGCGAGCCCCAAAGTGATCCAGGATATGTCTTAAGGTCATTTGGCTCCTAAGTGAGAGAGTAAGTGTTCAGGTTGCATAAGGTTGTGTGTCTGGGAGGAGAAACCCAAGAGTGAAGGACTTCCTCCAAGAATGTGCCACAAGCCTCAGTCTTACATCTTCAAGGGGAGGGTCTGGTCTGTGAACTCTCCCCGCTTCCAGCTGTGGAGAGGGGAAAGGTCCGGACTCGGGACCTGGAAGAGCAGAACAGCTCTGCAGAGTGGAGATAACTGTAAACAGCCACAGGGTGAAGTAACTCAGCAAAAACATAATGAAGCCTCTTCTCCGAGGCTACGGCGGACGCCCTGCTCTGCTAACCTCTCTGATGTGCTGGCTGATAACTGTGTATTACAGCTCAGAATCGCAGGCGGTAATTACTAGACAGGAATTCAGTCTGAAAGGTGAGATGAGAGCGATTGGAGCTGGCATGCTTCACTTCTCTCTCCCTCAGTTAATGTCGTGGACAGAATTCGGTGCACCCCTTGGTACCTAGACGATGGGGTGGAGTTTGGAATTCTAGATGCCTTGTGCCTCTGCTCGCAGAAAAGTCCCAAACAGCTCGGTCCAGAACTAACAGGGACATGTTCAAAATGCTTTTACAAAACCACCAAAACAAGGTATTAGAAAAACTCAGTCTCATTTCTCTGCTGCCTCATTAGAACAGAGCCCTTTCAACGGCCCCAGTCCCGGACCTTCAGCTCATCCTGTCTCAGCATCATGAGAAGGTCCTAACGTCACCTTGGATACTGGTGGGCACTTCTCGTGTTAATTTTTATTTCTTGATTTGGCTCTTACTGCCTGAGCCTCGTTGTGTTTTGTTCTGTGGCTGCTGCTATTTCGGGTGTGTGAAGTCATCCCTAAGTGGGGAAGCGCGGTCAGACGGCGAGAGCTGGCGCTCAGAGCTCCGGCAGCCCTGCTGGTGAGCGAGGCACACAGAGCTTCTCCTGTCTCCCTGCTTTGCTTTCTGGGAGGTGACTGAGCTGATTTCCGGGGGAGGACTTGACGGGGTAGGGTGAGGCCTCTGTGCTGGGCTGTGGGGCCCCTTTGCAGGCTTTCTGAACAGGCACTTTAGGACCCTTCCAGCCCCCCACCCAGGTGGCAGGGAGAAGCCCTGAGGGCCTGAGGAGCAGAGCCTGGGGGTGGAGGCACTCTGGTTCTGAACACCTCAAAGTGGGTTTGTGAAGTCCTGTGCAGGGATAGGTCTTGCCTGGAGTGGGACCAGGTATCCCCGTGACCCTAAATACCACCCAGCCTCTGTCCCATTCTGACCTCAGGCCCCGCGGACGCACAGGCCAGGCGTCCGGCAGGCCCCAGCCAACCCACCTCCCTCTCCTCCTTCCGGCTCCAGCTAGAATCGGGAAAATGCTTTCCTGTCTTAAAAATGCATGGGCACAGGTGACGGATGGGGACGGAAGACTAAATTCACTATTACTATTCTACTCGACCCTGTTGTTTATTTTCCATGGAAACTAAATAATGCATCTAAACTGTTTGCTGTGACTTTAAGGAGCTGCTGATGCATCGTAGAAATCTTTGGAAACGTTCTCTTTAGATTCATGATTCTACTTCAAATACAGCCATCTTCTCCCCTCCTTCCCTTCCCTTATTATTTTGCAAGATCTTTGCAAGGAAAAGGCCCTTGCTTGGGGCAGAGTTTCAGTGGCAGTTTTCTCTTATCCTGACCTGGAGTCACCAGGTTTGGGCCCCGGGCCCTGTTGATAACATCAGGACATGAGCTCCACAGCCACCAGTCCCATCCCTAATTCTGGGGACCTGCGGGCTCTGCCAGCACCTGTTTTTCCCCTCAATACCCTCCCTCGATACATGAGCACCAGGAAGAGACTTAGCCATCACCACACAGGAGTCTGATGACAGAGTTAAAATTCTTTTCACTTGATTTGATTCTTATCACTTTGGGTTTAACTATTAGACCCTGAAACCAAGGATTGCTACTCCAAAGGGGGGAAAAATATGGACTTCATTAAAAATCCATTACATAATTGGGTTTGTTTTTTTTTTTTTTTGCAATTTTTGACATGCCAAGAACTTTATTTTCTGCTTTTTACAAAAAAAGTTCAAAATAAATTGAGAAAGTTCATTGTACCAAATTCCATCAAAAATGGATCAAAATAATACATGAACAAGTTTTTTTTTTTTTTAAGATCATTGACATGATTGTTTAATTGCAGAGTTTTGCTGTTGGTAGGGAAATTATTATTTATTTCAACCTCATCTAGTAACTGGTGAAGAAAATGAGATTGGGGAAGTGTTCAAGGGTCTGCCCAACCCAAGGTCATCTGAGCAGGTGGTGACAGGACTGAGCCAGGTCAGAGGCAGGACTCAGACACCTCAGTCCAAAGCTCTTGACGTCCCCCCCAGACTCAGATTTCCGCAGGACACAGAGAATCGGTGGGCGAGCTTCGTTGCTGGGCTGTCCGTCTGGTGGGCAATGGCGATGCAGAGACAGTCCCTCGAAGTGCACTGCACTCGGGTCTAAAGACCACAACGCGATCGGAGGACGCAGACCCCGGAGCCCAGACAGAGAGAGGCTCAGTCCCCCCTCCTGCTCCTCCTCCGCTCTCTAAAGCGGGGATTCTCAGCCAGGAGCTCCTATGTAGCCACCAAGGACATTATAAAAAGCAGCCCCCAAATGAATAAGAATTTCTGGGGGGAGGCTGAGGACTGTGCATTTTGCACAGCCTCCAAGGGGGACCTGGGGGAGCCTGTTGTTTGGAATCCCAGCTCTGCCATGTCCTGAGGACTGATGAGGCCCGTCCTAGGAAGGAATGGCGACTGGATGGGAGAGGGAGGTGGGCAGAGTTTCCGTGGCATTCTAGAAGAAATCTGCAGGGCAGAAGAAGGGGTTAGTCCACCTTCCCTCATCTGACCTGGGAGGCACCCTGGATGACGTCTGCATGTAGGGATGTGAGTCCACAACTTCCAGGTGTAAATCATCCATTCCAGGCAGTCTGGTCTCTTCGCCCTTGGGGCCTCTGGGGAAAATATCAGGGGGAGACCAGCCATGCGGCGCGGGGACCTCTCCCCAGTCACGAGGCATAATGCTGCGACTTACGTCAGCTGGTGAAACCTAACACGTCCTCCTTTATTCTCTACTTTCTGTTCCAGGTCTCATGTTGGAAAATAAATCCGAGTTGGGCAGGAGCCCATGGCCTGCAGAGATGGGCACCATGAGCCACCTGATTTGCTCCTGGTCTGGCCCGCAGGTCAGCAGTCCGCTGTTATAGGACTCCAGCCCGGCTTCTGGACGACTAGGAACAGGGCAGCCTGCTCTCCAGGAAGCCGAATCAGGCCGCGCGCAGGCTCCGAGCTGCAGGGACGCAGGAGAGAGGACGCCAGAGGGGACGGAGCTGACCGTTGTTTGGCTCGCGGCGCCAGCAGAGGCGGTGCGCATCCTCGCTGGTGTCCTCGCCTGCTGTCCTGTCGGTGCTGGATTCGGGTGGCAGCAAAAGCGGGGGGAGGAGGGGGCAGAGGGGAACCGCAGCAGAAGGAAGCAGTGGAAGCATCTGGAAATAGAGATTGTTTCCAGCGGAGAATCAGCAGTCCTTCCTCCGTCTCGGTGAGGGCGGGCCAGGGGTTCTGCTGGAAATAAAAAGCAGTCGGGTTCCAGAGCAGGCTCTCGTGCGGGCTGGGTGTCTCTGGGAGGGTCTGGAAGGTCTGAGCTGGGGCTTCTTCTGGAGGAAATAACGGTAACCAGACAATCTCAGTCTCCTTTTCAGGGCCAGACCTTTCCCTGTGGAGGAACAGCAGGTGAGCTGTGGGTCGTATACACACACATATACTGTGCTCCCAGATGCACAGCGATCGTCTTGTCTGAAAATGCATTTGAAAGGCTCTCTGTGGTGTGTCCTCTTGCCAGTGAGCTCCTGTGCTTGGCGTCCGGTTCTGTCACACCCAGCTGCGTCGAACTTCAATGCTGTGGGTCCTATTGCCACTTGAGCTTTCTGACTGCTGTGTTTGTCCGTCCCCACAATGACTGTCGGGGAAGGCACTGTTTCTGTTCCTCCGTCTCTGGGTGGAGAAGCTCTCGGAGGCTATGACAGCAGAGGTTTGGCTGAGGTTTCGTGGCTAGTCCGTGTCAAGACGCAGGACTCGAACCTCTGACTAACAGACGGGGAAGCATGTACTCTTTTATTCTACATGTAATACAACCTCTGAGAATCCAATGCCCACCCCACCCCAATGTCCCCCTCCCTCTGTCCCCTGACCCTCTGCACGTGCGCGCGCGTGCACACACACACACACACACACAGGCTGTGTTGACATCCCTGGACCTGGAGATACTCTAGTCCATTTCTCTTCCTCCTCCTTACACCTAAAGATGACTTGGATACTAAGGGAGAAGATTTGCAGCTCTCTGATAATTAGTGATGTTGAGCATGTTTTCATAGACCTTTTGACCATTTTCGTGCTCTTTGGAGAAATATCCAGTCAATTCCTTCACCCCTTTTTAAATTGGGTTATTTGGTTTTTTTGCTATGGAGCTGCAGGGGATTCCAGAACAGGGCACGACGGTGGCTGTCGGGGGTTGGTGGGGAGGGAAGGGGGTGCTGTTCAGTGGGCGCACGAGATGAGGAAGTTCTAGAGGTCTGCTGTGCGACATTGTGCCCATAGTTAACACTGCTGTGTGCCCTTAAAATGCCCTTAAAAATTTGCTTTTTAGAGAAGAAGATCTCAAGTCAAGTGCTCTTGC
Organism: Camelus dromedarius; assembly: GCF_036321535.1. NCBI lineage: Eukaryota > Metazoa > Chordata > Mammalia > Artiodactyla > Camelidae > Camelus > Camelus dromedarius. The sequence goes on from NC_087469.1 coordinate 15,613,027, forward strand.
CATAGTAAAAAAATATGAATAGTGAAGAAGAAGAAGGAGAAAGGGGAAGACGATGGACACAACAGGAGGAGGAGGGAAGCGACAGGGCTGTGTGCGTCTCAGGATCCTCAGACAGGTCGCGAAACCTCGAACTGTCGGAACTGGCCTCTGTATACACTTTATCCTTCTCAATCCTGTCACCAAAGATGGAACCAGCCCTGGGGTTGAAGAAAACTTGTCCAGAAGGAGATCCCGCGTTGCAGGTGCAGAACTTGAACCACAGCTGGGTTTGCGTGGAGCTCCAGAAACCCGTGGTGTCAAGATGCGCCAGTTCCCGGGATGTTGCCACCAGTTTAAAGACCCTCCTCAGCTTCAAAATCGGCTCGTGTCTCCTGTCGGGAGTCCAGCTCCCTGGGCTCGGCAGCCACCAGCACAGGTCACCCGCAGCAGGTAACGGGCAGTCCTGGCTGATGGAAGTGGCTGGTTTGCCCTCTACTGTGTAAAACCTATTAGGTCCAAATAACTTTCTGCACAAGTACACCCCGTGAGCCTGCCGTGCTGAGCCTCAGGCTAACATAGCTCAACGGTCTAACCCTTCTTATCAGCCCTGCAGAGTGTTTTCTGTGATGAAAAACAAAAGAAAGTGTGTTTACTTTGAGAATCATTCTTCTCCCATGCTGAAGGCCGGGGGTCATTTTTGGGACGGCAGGGGAGCGTGGGAAGGCTTACTGGCCACCGGGACGAGGTCGGCCAGGGTGCTGGGGAGAGGCTTCACGTGCAGCTGGGTCGGGTCCAGAAGAGGATATTGTCCCCTCTTGTCCCTGTGGATGAATTCATTTTGAGGGGTCTGTGCCCGGTGACATTAGACCAAACACCACTTCACAGCAAAGTGCAAGGCTCAGGGCAGATTTGCTGTTTATCTCACTGACAGATTGCACATCTCCTGACTCGGATGTGGGACCACTCCCTCCCACCTCTTGATTTGGCGATTCTTGCAGGTGCGAGTGAGGGCAGCCACGTGCCCCTCAGACACCTGAGGCAGGGGTGGCTTCCCCAGGTGTTCCAGCACCTTCCTTCCTGACCCAGGCCAGGCTGAGGACTCCTTCTAGGAACCGACTGGGCCCAGCAGAGGGGCTCAGCCAGGCTGTGGACTGAGGCCAGGAAGGGAGAGGCAGGAGGAAATATTGTTAGAAACAGTGATTGAAAAAATGCTCACATGACAGGATTGCATTTTTTTGAAAGGGTGTGAGAGTTAAAACCAGAAACTGGAAACAGGTTGGTGCCCAGGAGTTGACTGACCATAGGATGCAGTGGATTTGGAAGGTAAGTCGAGAATAAAAATGTGTGTTAATTGGGGGAATTGGAAGCAAAAATAAGTTCTGATTAGACAGAATGGTGTTTGGCAGGAGATAATGGAAGAAAGGGTCTGCGTGGAGCCTGGACCAGATCTGGTGGGCAGCAGCGTTTATCTGCAGCTCCCAGTGGTGTAGCGCGGCTCCCACCCCTCCTCTCCCTGAGCCCCCCTCCCCTCTGCTCCAGCCATACGGAATGTCTTTCAGTCTTACAACCCTCCCCCTCCCCCATCAGCTCTTCACAGCCCCCTTTCCCACCTCTTAGAACATTCTAAGCTCATCCTCATCACTTGGTCACTAAATATCTCTTCGTTTCAGGCCCTGACCTAAATGTCACTTCCTCTAGAGGCTTCCCTGACCGCCCTCCCCTCCTCAGTTTTAGTTAGACGCTTGCTCCGTGTGTCCTTAGACCGCCGGTACTTTGTCTGTCCCAGCACCCGTCAGGCCCCCTGAGCCCTGTTCACTCGCTGTTACTCCCCCCGCAGACTGTCGGGGGCCACGGCTACCTTCATGCTGGTCCCTCCAGCACAGGTGCTCACAAGCACTTACCATCAGTAAATTGCAAATACATTTTTATTTATTCAAACGAGGCACTGTCTTTCCCGTGCCCTGAAGAGAGTGACAAACGTGGTTTTGGACAAGAAAGGTCAAGTTTAGCCTCACACATGATCATCCTGCTGTCCAAAGGAGTCAGTCTTGTCCCTTCAACAGACTGGAAGTCCCTCGGGGATGGAAGCGGTGTGTTCTGTTCACCTCGCTCTCCCTCCGTAGGCTGTTCCCTCCCACAAAGCCCAGCTACAATAGTTGCTTAATCAAAAAGGTGTTGTCTGATAGCGATGGTTAGCTCTCAGAAAGATGGTATGATCTCTGCATTAAGGGATAAAGCAGTTTGCTTCAAACTTGTCTGAGTGTTTGGAATCAGACAAGAGTCCTTTTTAAAATGGGAAAATGGGACCTTAATAGGGCTCGCCCTCTTTCTTTCCCTACAGAAGACGAAGTGGGCATTTCATTCCGTTGGAGACGCCGTCTGCCGCAAAGAACCCTTGGGATTCAAGAGGGATTATCCGGCCGCTGGAGGGCCCTTACATTTTCCCGTGTAATGCAATTGAAACCGATTCACGATGACTAAATAATTATTGCCACGTGGTACAGAGTGTGCTCCCCAGGGTCTGTCACAATTTTTTAAAAAATGCAGGCTTTCGAGAAGACCAGACTTAATTGACTGTGTGTTTTGCTTCTTCCACAAAAGCATGAGATGAATAATTTCCCCACATCATGGCTTTACATTTCCCCATAAATCGGGCATCTGTTAACATGGATTATTATGTATGCGATGCTACAGAGATTAGGCTGTGACACTCACCCCAAAAGCTGGCTTTTCTCAAGGAATGACTCATGAAAAAATGGGAGTGAGAATCCAGGGAGAAAAAATATTGAGGGAAAAGTCTGAAAGGACGAGAAGTCAAGAGTAAGCTTGGCAGTTTGGAGTCAGGGGATGAGCAGTGAGCATTCGACAACATTTATCACGGACCTACTACGTGTCCTCTGTGCTGGGGGCTCGGCGTACAGACAACGGCCAACAATGGTAAGGGCAGCAGCCTGGCCCACTAAGGGCCAGGACTGTGTCTTTTTTACCATAAATCCTAGAACCCTAGATCAGAGCCGGACCTGCAGTAGGTGTGTAATAGCAGTAAGGACACAGGGAGTGTTTACTGAACACTTCATCCATGCCTTGGATGGTTTTGAGAACTTTTCATCTGTTACCGTTTTTAGTCCTCACAACGTTATCACGTCATCCGTAGCACTACCCCGTATCTTACAGCTGCGGAAACTGAGGCCGAGTGGGATTAAATTGCCTGAGGTCACTAGGGACGGGATTAAAGCCCCAGTCCGTCTGACACCAAGTCTGATGTGGAAACTGCGCCCCCAGTCATTAAGCTCTGCTCAGTAAGGAGGATGGTCCTGCCATCTGGGTGTTCACATCTAGTGCCAGAAATAAATGTGCAAGCAAGTAGCCCAAATAAAAGCAATGAAATGGGAGAAAGAGAACTTCTGTTGTTATCTCCTGTCTGCCTCGACAATTCTAGAAAGCGTCACACGGGAAGGAAAACTTGATCTGGTTCATGAAGGTGATGCGAAGCAGAGCCACGGGTGACCCCCAAAAGACGTGACGCGTGGGTGGGATACAGGCCTTGGCTGTCATGGGTCACTTGGGATGATCTGTGACTAGATGACATCCAGCCTTATTCTCCCTGCTGGACTGTGATGAGACGGCTTCTTTCAAACTATAATAAAGGGCAATTATATATGCTTCTAACTTTTTAGAATACATACCTATTGAATTGTGCCCATGTAGCAAAGGGTACAGCCAAGTGAATCTTCATCAGCTGAACACGGAGCCAGAAACAGAATGTCACCTGCGTCCCAGTTACCCCCCGAATGCCCCTGTATTAGTTTCTCAGGGCTGCTGTAACGAATTACCACAACCCGGATGGCTTAGAACAACAGACACGTGTCCCCTCGTGATTCTGGAGGCCCAAAGTCTGAAATCAAGGCATCGGCGTGACTAGTTTCCTCTGAGGATCTGAGGGAGAGTCATTTCCACGCCTCTCCCCTGCCTTCTGGCGCCTGTCAGCGATCCTCAGCGTGGCCTGGCTTGCAGGTGAATCAGTCCGACCTCCGTCTCCATCTTCACATGGCCTTCACCCTGTGTGTTTCCAAGCTCCCTCTCCTTTCTCTCATAAGGACACCAGACATTGGATTCAAGGCCACCTGGAGCCAGGATGAGCTCATCTTGAAATCCTTAACTAAATTACATCTCCAGAGACCCTATTTCCAGATAAACTCACATTTACAACCATCCAGGGTAAGGACTTGGACATGCATTTCTGGGAGGCACAATTTAACCCATTTCAGTCCCTTTTTAGTCGCACCTTCCCCAAGGGCAGCACTGTCCTGTCTTTTTTTTGTTTTTTGTTTTTTTTAAATTTTACCTTTAAAAAAAAGTTTTTTTTAAACTTCACACAAAAGGAATCATACAGTTTGTTCTAGTTGTGTTTGCTTTCTTGTTCTCAAAATTGCATTTGTGAGATTCATTTACATCACTGCATATGGCTCTAGAAAATTTATTATCATTGCTGTATAGTATTTCTTTGTGGGACTATAACATAAGTCATTCATTGTACTCTTTGGGGTATTTAATTTGTTTCACTTTGGTGTTATTACAAATAGTGCTGCTCTGAACATATTTGCACACTTTTTTTGCAGTGTGCTTATATGGATTTATGTTGGGAAAGCATCCAGGAGAGGTCTTGCTAGGTCATAGGTTATACATGATCAGTGTAAGTGGAACTGCCAGTTTTCCAATGTGGTTACTCAAAATTTAGTTGAAACCGAGGAGTAGCATGATCTGATTTACACATTTGCAATGGCACAGGGTGTAGCTTCAAGACACCGCTCACAAAAGAAAGTACGAAGAAGAAAATCTAAAAGAAAGTTGGGATCAGAGTATGAAGGGTTCGAATTCTTAGCTTAGAAGTTTGGGCTCCTTTTGTCAGGAAAAATGCTATTTTTTTTAAAAGTAGGAGAATGACATATTAGATTTATTTCTCAGGGAGATAAATAGGAGACAGCCAGGAGAAGATATTGTAATCAGGAGAAGGTCCTGATGCTGTGAGCCAGGAGATGTGATGAGAAGGACACAGGGAGATGGACGGGAGGACCGTGAGTGGTGCAGTGCCCTGGCAGCTCCCCAGTGTGGTGTGTGGGGGAAGGGGAGTCGTGAGGGATGGCCTCTGGATCTGCAGCATCTCCAAGACACTTTGTCCGGGGCAGCGGAACTGGGAGTGGACTTAAATTGCCACATTCTCACCAACACTCTGCATGGGGCGTGTTGGGTTAAAATGTTTGCTGTCTTGGCTGAATTTGTCAAAGGACTTTGCTCTGGGGCAATGAAAAGCCCTTATCACCAACACGTGCATCTCTCAGCCTTGGACAGAGAGCCCTGAGGCCACCAGGAAACGTGCCCTCACCTCTGTGTTTCTACCGATCAGGAAGGAGAGAAAAGTGAAGCTAGACTCATTCAACCAACATTTAAGAACCCACGGTAAAACACAAACTCTCAGCAAAGCGTTACATTGATCACAGGTGTGCCGAGGGAATTAAGGGGATCTGGAGAAGAAGCACTTGATCTGACTAGGGATGTCAGGGAGGATCATGCTGGGGAGCATTTCAGCTGGGTTTTGAAAGATGAGTAGGAGTTCTCAGAAGGAGAAAGGCTGGGGAATTGAGGCTGGAGAGTGGACTTGGGTGAAGGTCGGGAAAATAGGTCATTCCCAGCAGGGACGTAGCAAGTGCAGAGGCACCAAAAGAGTAGGAAATTGACAAGGTGGCTCCCGAGTGGCTCAGGCCAGTACCTGTAGCTAAACTGACCTTGTGACTGACACGCTCCCCTCCCTGTGCACTCTTTCCTTAGAATAACTTATCCTTTTACCCTAGAGGTCTTGAAAGAAGGTCACGGACTGAACCTCCAGAAAATGGGCAGACCCTCCTAAATTCCTCCGTAACAACAGCAAGTTCTTATTAAGATGAAAGGAATGTAGCCCCTGCTCACACCCTGATTGCTATCACCCTCCTGTTCCCATTTTTCTATCGAACCCCAGGACCCTTACCCCAAGACAGGCTCACAGCCTTTAAGGCACCAGCCGGCTGTGACCCCCTCTGCCTGTAAAGCAATAAAGCTGTTCTTTCTTAATTCTACCCCAAACTCTGCCTCCTACTCGCAATTCAGGTAAAGGGGTACAGAGACCAACTTTTTGGCAACAATACTAAAGAATGAAAAATAATAGCTGAAATATACTGTGCCTTTACTGGTACCACGCCCAGCGCTAGGACCTGGATCTAGGCTTACTCGCTGGGTCATCCCCACAGCCCACCCAAGCAAGTGCACTTACTATTCTCATTTTGCAGATGGGGAAAAAAAAAAAAAAAAAAAAAAAACCCTGAAACGTAGGGAAGTCAAGCTATTCAACCCAAGGACACACAGGGGGAGACAGAGGAGGAGTTCTGACCCTGGGGCTCAGGTCTCTGGTCACTGTGAGCTCCCCTGCCCTGGGAGTGGTGTGGACACGTATGCAGGCAGCTTACGTCTTGCTCACAATGACGTCACGGCAGGTAAACGCTTCATCCTCAGCCAGTTTGGCTGGCAGCCGATCATTTTCCAAAATCCTCTTCCAGCCCATGCCCAGAGAAGCAGGAGGGCCACATTAAGACTTTGAAAAATCCTGGTGACATTTACCTATGTTGGTTCATGAGAGTAAAAATATCCCTTCTTGACCCCCTCATTTAACCCCTTCTCCTGGGCTCAGCATCCCTTGATTTTGCCTCTGCTCCATTTTTTTTTTTCTCTTTGAAGATGCATCAGGTCTCAAGTTCAGCTTAATCCAACTGCTAGATGTATTATTCATTTCTACGCTTTAATGATGTGATAAGGTTTCTGGAAATAGGAAAAGGCTCATTAAACTGTCATTTGAATATAGATCACACCTAAATTCTAAGGAAGACAAAGTCTGCCAGCCAGGGAATGCATTTGCCTTCTCAACACAGCTCTCTACAAACTGAGAAGGCAGGAAGAAGCTTTTCAAAGACAAGATTCTTCAGCTTAGCATGTATTCGTGATTTATTCTGTAATTAACGATAACTCATAAACCGAATGAAGATGCAGAGAGACAGCAGATGAATACCGGCCAAATGAAGAAGGAAGCAGGATGTCAGACATGGTGAGATGTGTGTTTCGTCCCTGTCTGTGATCAGTGGTTCGATCAGGCAGGCTCCATTTGAGGTAGGGGAGTAGGTAGGGATTTTAATTTGACTCAGAGGGCTCAGAGCACGACGTCATCCCTGGCTGCGAGAAACTGATTTGAGAATACAGCTTGCCTGCAGCGTTCCCTCTATGTTTGCCTTTAGGTTTGAGAAGATGCTAGAAAATGCAAGAGTGCAAGAGAATTCAGTGCCAGATGCTGGTGGTGCTGGAGTTTCTCCCTCTCTCAAACTGCAGAGCATCTGAAAATAACGACTTAACTTATATACTGAAACTTGTTTTGTACCAGACCCTGGTCTAAGCACTCAACATGCATTTTCTCATTCGTTTCTCACTCATCTTTATGAGATAGGTCAGTTTCCCCCTTAGACTCAGACAAGGGAGGTCCCTACTTCGACTCCCTGCTTCAGTGGGTTGATTTTGGCTCTTCGCCATATGTGTCGCTCCCCAGAGGGTAAGAATCTGCTCTATGGGGACGAAAGGACATACCCATCAGGCACCTGGGACCCTGGTTTCCTTCCCTAACATCCCCGAGTTGAATTGAGGTTCTGAGCAGACCTCGTACCTGGGTCTTTCCTTGCTGGAAGACTGTGTTCTCAACGTGGTCCTGGGTCTCCAAGCCAGGACCAGACCCCCCTGCATGGCTGACGGACACACAGAGTGTTTTGTGCAGCCTGGGCTGTCAGTCAACTTACTTTCATGTAACTCACAACGTGGGATGGAGCCAGGGGTGGGAAGAGAATGGGAAGAGAGTCATCCACGAGCAGAAGCTTAGGCACTGTCTCCCCGACAGCATCCCATTTCAGCAAGGACCTCCTGGGAGTCCAAGAGTTCTGAGCTCAGTCCGTGTGCCTCCAGATTGTTACACACCTGCCTTTGCCCAGTGAGGAGGATAAGATATGTTTCACTCAGAGATCTGTTAGCTTCATTTCTACTTTGGAACATTCTGATGCACGATCTGTAAGCTGCTATTCGTATTCTTCCCCTGGACCTTAAAAATGTTAGGGATGGGCTCTGTGTAGGCTTAGGGATATCCATATTTTATGAATGGAAAATGGAGAGTTTAGTCATTTGCCAGTAAGTGCTGATGTCAGAATTTGAATCCAGGCAGTGTTACTGCAGCACACTCGACCAGTATCTGATTCCTCCTGGTGGCAGGTGTCACCCTGGGGAGGTGCCAGGTCAGCTGATGGGACTAGAGCCATTAGACAAACATGGACTGCCTTCCTCTCCTGCAGTATTTTAGGAGCAGTGGAGACAAGAAAGCACGTGTGTACTGCTCCATCAATGGCCTTGCCAAAAATCTATGGCCTGACTTTAATTATGAGGAGATAGAAAGTCCGGCATATCCAAAGTGGAGGGTGTGATGGGCAGATTCCTAAGGTGGACCCCAGATCCTTCAGTTGTGCGTTCCCTGTGTAATCACCCACATTGGAGGGGCAGGGCCTGTGGATGATGGACAGTCCCTCCCTTGAATGTTCACATACACTTGGCCCTCTGTACCCAGGGGTTTCAGATGCAGAACCTGTGGACATGGATGGCCATCTGTACTAGACAATTTTATGGAAGTCCATTTAGAAGGGACTGGAGCATCTGTGGATTTTGGTATTCATGGGGAGGGCAGGTGGGTCCTGGAACCAAGCCTGGTGAATATTTTATATGACAAAGGTGAAAGGATTTTGCTGATGTAATTAAAGTCCCTAATCAGTTGACTTTTAGATGATTACTTGGAAGGAGATTTTGCTGGGTGGACTTGACTCAGTCAGTAAGAGAGGCTTAAATAAAGGCTCAGCCCTTTCCCTGGGGAGAGAAGCAGCAGCAAACATTCTCCTTTTAGCCTTGAAGAAGGAAACTGCCATGCAGAGGACACATGGCAGATGGAGGACTTAGGAACTGAGAGCCTCAGATCGACACCTGCAAGGAACTGAATTCTTCTAACAACCAGTGAGCTTGGAAGAGAGCCCTGACCCTCAGAGGAGATCTCAGCCCCAGCCAGTACCTCGATTTCAGCCTGGTGAGGCTCTGTGCAGAAGACAAAACAACCAGGCTCAGGCTCCCACCCCATGGAGACTGGGAGGCAGGGAAGGTATTATTTTAAGCTGCTAAACGTATGGTAATTTGTTTCACAGCAACAGGAAACCAATACAAGGGGCATTTTACAAGGCAACTGGGTTGTACTCTTCAAAAAATCATTATCATAAAAAGCAACAAACGTAGAGGTAGTGGGAGGATTCTAGTTTAAGAGCAGCTAGAGAGCAAGCGAATCACAGCAAAGAACACCAACAAGAAAGCCAGCCCTCCGGGCTGGCAGTGATTTATGGGTGCTTAGTTGCACTGAGCCTTGGAAACTGGCTTTCTGTTTTCCCTCTTTCTCATGTGCCCTTTTCCTGCCAGAGACCACTGCTCTGCATTTTGGGCAGAGGTTTGGGGGGGGGGGGGGCTTTGCTCTTCACAATGTCCCCATCATGGATGGGGACAGTTACTCAAAACTGATGACACTGTCCGTGAGCTGTAGAGAGGTGACCTCCATCTCTGGCAGCAGCTGGAAGGCTGGGATTTAACAGCAGTGGTGGGGTCGTGGGAAGAAATGTGAAGGGCCTGCATCCGTCTTCGTCTCCCACAGCTCTGAAGGTTTGGCTGGTAGGGGTCCAAGTTGCTTCGACAAATTTATAATGACAGCCTAATATGTTGGGACCATGACAATACTTTTGCAACACGGCATTTGTGCGCAGGAAGCCCCAGATTAAGTTTGCCTGCAGTCATTTCCCCACTATCAGACCCTACTCCCCACGTTACCTGTTGTCATTCTCAGGGAGGGAAAAGTACCAGAAGTGGAATTTACATGAGGGTGTGAATTACTTCTCTATGGATCAAATTGTGTCCCCGGCAAATTTATATATTGAAGCCTTAACTCCCTACATGACTGTATTTTAGGAAGTAATTAAGGGTCCTCATCTGATAGGCTCGGTGGCCTTACAAGAAGGGGAAGAGAGAGAGAGCTCTCTGCATGCACACACTGAGAAAAGGCCATGTGAGGACACGGTACGAAGGCGGCCGTCAGCAGCCCACGGGGAGAATCTCACCAGACGCTGGCCCTGCTCGCACCTTGATCCTGGACTTTACAGCCTCAGGAACTGTGAGAACACAGATTTCTGTTGTTTTGGGCTCCCAGCCCATGGTATTTTGCTATGGCATCCTGAGCTGATGAATACAGACCTGGAAATGGGGGTTTTGCACTAAAAAGAAAGGATTACTGGGTGAGAATGAAAATCTCTGTAATGGTGGAATTTCAGTCTTTGTGACAAATTGATACTGGATGTCAATTTTAAGATCTCTAGAGAGATCTAATTATTTTACAAACAAGGCTGAGTCTATTAAAGGAATTGCAAAACATATGCATGCACACACACACACACACACACACAAAACTCCAGAATAGCTGGATGGTAAACACACCGAGACAGAAGAGATTTATGGGTAGAAGTATGTCTCATTCATTCATTCAGTAAGTAGGTACTAATCACCATAAACTAAGGGTATATGACAAGTGTGGTATTTTTCTGCTCAGCGTGAGTATGCAAAGAAATATAAAGCCCTGTCTTCGAAGAGGTTCCAGACATGGACAGTCTCAGGACAATGCCCCTGCTGTTTATTAAACTCCTAAAATGAACCTGGCCCTGTGTTAACATGACTTCTCTTAGACGCGCTCATTTATATAACCAGTCAAGGTGTATACAATTACTTCTGTTTTGTATGTGTTCTACTGGGTCCCAGAGAATTTAAATACCTTCCCCACAGTCACACAGACAGAACCAAGGCTTGTTTGCCCTCCAACACAGATAACACATTCATCATGAATAAGGTAGTGTCTGATTAACCACGTCCCCGGAAGAGAGAAACAGGCTTTAAAGTGTTAGAGAAATTCAGAATTAGATATTGGAGCTAATGGTCAGGAAAAGCTTCATGGAGAAAGTAGCTTTATATAGATGAAGCAGAAATGTGAGCGAGGACAAGTGAGGTGGCTAAAAAGGGCTAAGCAGGGGCCAGTGATGGGTACAAGCTGTAGGGAGGCAGTGAGATGCACAAACTGGCCACAGCAGCAAAGATTCGTTTAATAGTGTTGACAGAGTCAAACTAAACAAGGAAGTGGTGAGCAGGAGGGTTCTGGGGCAGAGAGGTTCTCCCTGCTATCATCTGCTGCTGTTCAGGATATAACAGCACTGTTGGAGGCCAGTGGCCAGCCTCGGAGCTGGTGTGCTAATCCAGGCAGGAGCTGGCTAAAGTCTGCACCATGGAGGTGAGCCCTCACGTTCCTGCCCAGGTAGGACGGGGAGGGGAGTCCTGATCTGCCACCCTGTGCTGCTGAGAGGAGGGGAGAAGAGATGAGTGCTTTTAAAGATGATGAAGAAGAAGGAGAAGATGATGATGATGTTAGGGATGACGTGTAGTTAGCAATTGCCATGGACCGCGCCCCGGAGGAATTGCTGCTGTGGGTAAACTCATCACAGCATCTCTGTAAGACACGGTTAACACCTCCGTTTGACAGAGGAGAAACAAGTTCCAAGAGGTTAGGTCATTGGTCCAAGTTCCCACAGCCTGTGAGCGACAGGAGCAGGGTCTGAGCCCAGACTGTTGAGCAAAGACCCAGAGCTGAGAACAGGGAGATTCTTGCAGCTGCGAGATTCCAATGTGGGAGGGTCTTGGAACTTTCTGTCAGTCTTTGTTATCCTGTAGCCCACACCAGACGGGCCAAGGCGAATACGCAGAAAATACCCAGGCACCTAATTGATGAAAAGGGTTTTGAAAATATCTCCGTGTCCCCTAAAATAAGACGTGCTGGCTCCTCCTGCTGCTTCAGATCTTCTTTATCTTTTAACCATTTTTCTCTTCAAATTTAACTCTGCTGCCCTCTGCACTGAGGATTACCTAAAAGCCAAGTTTGACATTCTTAATCCAACCATTTCTGAGTTATCTGAGGACAGAAAAGGTACAGGGATAAATGCTTGGAGCGTTAACGCTGGCTGGTGCCAGAGGGAACTGAGATGGGAAACTCCTTTCCGGAGGTCTCTGCAGGGCTCAGGGCTCCGGGATCCCCTACAGGCTGGGCGTGCTAACCTCTCCTTTTGGGTCCCAGAACCCTTGTTTGTTTGGGCTGTTTTTTTCTTTTTTTAAAAAAAACTGCCTACAGATAAACCACATGGTCACTGAAACTGCTGGGAAGACATCGTTTTTCAAAAACAGCCTAACTGGAGGAACTGGGGCCATGGCAAGGCATTGGGAACCTCAGCTGTCAGGGAAAATCAACAGGTGTTTATTTTCTAGACACCTGCCATGAGCCCTGTGAAGGACAGACCAGGAGGAAGATGCACAAGAAATGACCTCTGGACATGATCTAAACCTACAGGAAGCGTTACATCAATTCAGTCCTGACCGAGCATTTACAGCGCAGCAGCCGTGGTGCTCTGTGCTCACCGGTAAGTCAACAATGAACAAAGCAGACCGTGTCTCCCGCCCTCACAGAATTCATATTTTGGCCTATTTATATGGGATTAAACCCTATTTTCTTTTCAATTATATTCTGAATAGCAGCAGAAAATAGCAGGGAGGCATAGCGGAAATGCATTCTTCACCTGAATTAAAAGGTGATATGGGATTCTAACACATTGTTCATTGCATGGTAGCGACAATGACAGGGTGGGTGCTCACAAACTTGTACACTTACGCACAAACACACACACAACTCGTCTCATGCATGAAGGATGCATTTTATGTTTAGAATTAGCAAAAAGAAAAGTTTGCAGTTTTTAGGGTTTAAATAAAGAGAGAAAATACAGGGCAAATTCCTCCCTATTAAGTGTCTTACAGTTGGTTTGAAAGAGACTCTCACATGTGGAAAAGAACAGACAACAATTCAAGAAGACAGAGTCAAGTTCTCCCATGACCCAGGCCACTTCTATCAAATTTAAACGCAGACTCTGCCTCCTTAAGGGAACAGACTGCTTCTAAGAACTTGGCATTAATCACTGGGCTGCAGATGGGTACAAATGGACGCTGCCAGCTACAAACGAGTCTTACCCCTTCAATAAATTAGGCCTTGTAGGAGCGCGTTGCATGTCCTGAAAGTCCTAAAAGTGCATTTCTTTGTCATTCTACCGCTCTCCTATTTTATTTCTAAATTCATCTGAATTGCTGGAGTCCACCCCGCTAACCAAAAGCTTACTTGTTGAAGACATGATAGTTAAACCCCAGGGTAGCCCAGGGGACAACACTGTCCCAGGTGGGGCCTGCTCTAGCGGAGCTTCCACTCCAGGGAGCGACCCAAGCACAGGGAAAGAAACATGCATTAACTCACCGCAAGCCGTGAGAAGTTTACAAGAAACAATAAGGTGACGACAAGGGAGAGAATTACGGAAGGGGCCTAATTTAGACAGAGAAGGCTTCCGGGAGAGCTTACGATGGAAGAAGAGGATGAGCAAAGTGGATGGCAGGGGAGAGCGTTTCAGTCTCAAGGAAAGGAATAAAACGCACAGCAGCACGGGCGGGCCTAGAGGTCATCATCTGAGGGAAGTAAGTTAGACGAAGACAAATACATCACTTACATGTGGAACTAAAAAAAACAACAAATTCTATTTATAAACCAAAAACAGACTCATGGACATAGAAGACAAACTATGGTTACCAAAGGGGAAAGGGTGAGTAGGGATAAATTAGGGGTTGAGAATTTACAGACATATGTTACTATACATAAAACAGCTAAACAATAAGGACCTACTGTAGAGCACAGGGAACTATATTCAATTTCTTATAATGACATATAATGGAAATAATCTGGAAAGAAACAAAATATATTTGTGTATATGGATAACTGAATCGCTTTGCTGTATAACTGAAACTAACATTGTTAATCAACTACGCTTCAATAAAAAATTTAAAAAGAAAAAGAGTAAAAAGGCATGGTGTTTTCTACAACTCATAAGAAGTCCAGCTGGCTGGTGCCTATGGGCTAGTGAACAAGGAAAAGTGTGGCCAGAAGTTGGAGAGACAGGTGAGGGCCAGCTCCTGTAGAACGCAGAAGGCTGTCATAAGGATCTGGATTTTATTCTAAGTGGCGGGGAGGTAATCTGAGGGTTTTAAGCAGAACTGGGACCTTATACAACTTGGAAGTTGCCAAGATCGCTCTGGCCTCTGTGTGGAGAGATCAGAAGAGGCTGGAGGGGAAGCAGACACCGGTGAGGAAGCTACTGCATCAGTCCAGGTAAGAGGGAAGTGCTGAGCTGACAAGGGTTATGACCGGGGAGCTGGAGCACGAGTTACTGTGAATCTGCTGCTCTGTGGGTTGAGGGGATGAAAGAACAGGGCGGATGGAAGATAACCCTTTTTTTTTTCCTTTTTCACTTGAGTAAATGAGTGGTTGAAATGTTTTTTGTAACAAGAGGGAAGAAGAAGATAAATGAAGGGAAAACAGGTTTGTAGGTTTGATGTTTGGAGGGCGAGAGACTGTGTGTGTGATGGTTTCTGTTTTCCCAATAGAAGGCGAGATCCCTGATCAGCATTTTTGGCAGAGAAAATAATTTTCAAAACCAATTAGCCCTCCCAGGCATTTTTTTGACTTACACATTTTCATTGACGATTTCCCCAGTTCCCCCCACCCCCTTAGCAGTTTCACTGCCTCCTGCCCCTCTTAGCAAGTCTACCATCTCTTCCTGCTCTTCGTCTCTTAGCCGAGAATGCAGGCATCTGCGTGCAGCAGACTTACTCAGAGCCTTCCCCGGATACAGATTCTGCTGAAAACCAGACTCAGGGCAACTACAAAAACGAGGCAGAGTATGTTCAGTTTCTTTTGTTGTCACCCCCACTCTCCCATTTTAGGGCACCCTGATTGCTTTGGGGGACTGTGGAGCCGTGTTCTCTTCCATTGTCAATTTAATGACCCTGTTATGCTAATTGTCTGTTTCGCCATAATATTAACTCTTCCTCCCGTATCTCTCAGACAAATGACATAGCCCCCCAAGCGCCATCCACGGGGGACTTCATCCACCGAGGGAGAATGAAGCTCTATCACATGAGGGTTTGTGTGTGTATGTGCTACGACGTGAGGTTACAGGAGGAAACAATAAACTAAAAGCCGACATCATCACAGCACTGCAATTTCCTGCTATTATTTGCAAAACCTGAGACATCCCAGGTAGAAGGATGGAAAATTCCCATTTCAGTAGTTTGTATTTAGGGTAGGAACATACGGAGGAAAGACCAGTGGAGCTAGAGCCGGGCTAAGCGGAAGCAGAACCCGCCAGTCTGGGTCATGAAGTCATTGGCGAATTCTTCTAGATCTCAAATGCTCACTGCGTACGTGCTCCACGCCCTCATCTTACGTTCTCGGCACTGGGGATTTGAACAACGAGTAAGAACTAATTCTAGCAGAAGAAGCGCAAGCTGAGCTGAGCTGAGCTCAGGGGGTCACGGGGACTCCGGGAGGAAAAGCTGGGCAGCCGTGAGCGGGGGGGGGGGGGGGGGTTGGAGGTGTGGGCTGGGCAATGCACGGCCAGGGAAGGCTTTCAGAAAGGAGGTGATGTCTGAGTCCAGTCTCGGTAACAGTACGCAGCCGCGGCACAGGGTCCAGGGGTGGAGATGGGAGGAGGGAGGTGAGTAGGGGCGATGCGGCAGCATAAACAGGTAGGAGCTATTTATCTATCTGGAGGGGTGCTCTGCTTTGCATTCCATAAGCACCCTGGAAAGCTTCTATAAACAGCCTGTAAACCTGTGTGTGCAGGCGTCTGTCCTCTCTGGGTAGTACACCTCCAGGCATCTAACTCCCCCATCATTATCTGCCCGGGTGTTCCTTGTCAAAAAGATGTGCTCTGTTGTTTACTTGGGCCGATGGCCACTCCCCCAGACAGAAGCCGCTCTCTGTACCAGGGCTGACCTCTGCCTTGGGTACTTGTCCCCTAACTCTGTACAGGGCACGTGCCGAGGCACGGGGCTTTTGTGACGTGTGGTGATGGAGCAAGGAGGACAGAGAGATGCAATAACCCAGAATAAAGAAACAGAAATCCACCTTGTCATCTCGCATTCCTTCAAATCTAATTGCCAGAAGAAAACACACCGACTTGACGTGACTTAAGGGCATTTACCAGATAGCCCTCAGACAAGCACTAGTTCTCACAGCCCGGGCTGCGTGCCTGAGTGCTGAGTGGAAGAAGATGCAATCACTGCACACTTCTGCCCATCTGCCCGGTTACCGCAGGAAGGTTGCCGAGCCAGATTGATGCCCCCTGTATCTGTGTGATGGTGCCAAGGAGGGTGGTGGGAGGCAGATGGAATAACAAGAGGGAGGGACCAGGGCTGGTGAAACCTACTCAGGAAATCCTTGCATGCTGAGCGACAGGCACAGCCCAGAAAGGGGTGCCCATGTGTTTGCCTGACTCAGAATCAACATTCTAGAAAGATTAAAAAAAAAAAAAAAAAAAAAAAAAGACTTAGTTTCTTTGGCAAACCAATAACAGGCTTTGGGATTTTGCTTTAAACATTTTGAATAATCCTATTAGCAGCTTAGAAAAACAGGGTTATTTTAATGACAAAGTATATATATATATATATATATATATATATATATATATATATATATATATATATATATATATATTTCCTATCCACCAGTGTCTGAAGGAGATTATCCACACTCGCTGAAGCTACCCTTTCTGTGGGGTTTATCCCTGTCACCAGGTTCGGAGAGGCAGGCGAGGGAAAGAGTCGCCCCGCCCCTCTTCTGGGGCTGAGGCTGCTGGGGGTAACGTCTGCTTTGCCCGCGCGCCAAGTGGCGTGAAGACTAACTCTCCTCGGTGCCAAGGCAGTCCAAGCCGAGCGGGGCTGGCACGGGGCAGGGGCCAGAATCAAACCGCGGAGACAGAAGACGCAGGCTCACGTCTCAGTTCTGGCTATGACATTTCACTGGCAAAATGGGGAAAACGGTGACATTCAAGTCATGGGCTTGTCTTGAAAATGAAAGAAGACCACATAAATGGGAGGCGCCAGGTCCAACGCCTCGACCTCAGTTTCGGCCTGGGTGTCTGTGATGGCTGAGGACCTATTTCGTAGCTTTTCCCTTTTTCTGCCAAATCGGCTGCCTTAGAGCAGGTGGAGTTTATTTTCTGGTCCACATGCAGCCTTGCGGGGAGGTATATTGTGTAAAAGAAGACTGTGTTCTCTTCCAGCCTTGGAATCTGACCATTGAGTTTCAAAGAGCTAATCCCGCTCTGTACAACAACACAGCCGTGTGAGAAAATACACGTGTGTGTGTGTGTGTGTGTGTTTGTGAACATGAGTTGTATGATTTTTAAGGAAAGAACATATCTACGTGGTTGGATTTTTTCGTAATCCTCTTTATGTTCCCTATATACCCTTTTCCCCCAATTTCAAGAGCTGCGTGATCCTTGGACAAGGGAAATGTAGAGGCTTCTGTGAGAAATAGACCTGAATTTCTTCCAAAGCCTTCCCGTCTCCCTGATGTTCTTACTTGCAGGGATCAGACGTGCACGCTGCCAGAAACATTTCTTCTATATGTTGTAATGACTCGTGTCCCCGGGATAATGAACAAGGCTTGGCAAATCCCAGGCCCCGGTGCCTGAGCCAACAGGAGACGTCCACATCGGAGAAGCTAACGGTCCAAAGGCCTGACTAGAGACTCCATTAGGAATTTGCAGAGAAGGAAAAAAGTCATTAGTCACCAAAAATCTCTTTTGATCCTAACAAACGCCAGGACCTAGATGTGTTGCTTAGATGCATTTTCCTTCCTGAGCATTTAAACTTCCCATTACGGATCTTTTTTTCAGTTGGCAAAAGAGGGAAGGGAAGCTTTGGGAGACATTAATTCATAGCTGAAGAAATCTGTTTAGAGACCCGTGCAGCCGCTTTCTGTGTTCTTGGAAAAATTAGAGCACCGTGAAGACAAAACTATAATCTCACCGTTCACTTAGCAATCAGGGGAGGTTAGTTTACATTATGGAGCTGGAGAAAAAAAGGGGAGAAGGGCGCGTGCAGACTGGGTCATACACACAATAGGTGTGAGAGGACAGGAGTCGAGAAAGGACAGACGGAGGGAAGGAAGGGCTTAGCAGGCAGACAGAAGAGAATCAAGGGGAGAAAGGCAGGAGGACTTAAAGGAAAGGGAGGAAGAAGCTGCACAAGGGGACGGGAGTATTGAGGAAAGTGCTGGAAGTTAGGCAACCCCCCAAAGCCGCCTCCGCCTTGCCCTTTCAGAGGGCTGTTGCCTGCTGGAATGTTAAGTGATTAACTCTTTTTTTCATACTCTTCAAAGGTGTTCATCTTTATATGAAATCCCCTGTAAATTGGATAACCATAGCAACCCAGAGAGTGTAAATGGTCCTGGGAGAGGAGGGCAGCAGCCAGCCGAGGTGGCCAGAGGGCCAAGGGAATGGATGTAAAGGTCAGAGGAGGCCCCTGAGGCAGAGGCCTTCCCCCAGGCTGAGGAAATCACCAGCGACTCCCTGCCACCCTCTAGGCACTTGAGGCTAAACCCGGGGTCTGGCCGGAAAGGGACCACGCGGGCCGCGGAGCGGGATGGGGCGGGGAGCGGGGGCCCCACTGCGGGAGGGACCTCCCTGCCCCCGCGTGTCCCACATCTGGGCCGCCTCAGGGTTCCGCCGCGCTCCAGTGCTCAGGACGACGTAACGGAAGAGCAAGCAAGAACATTTGTTATTTCTACCCAGGCAGAAAACAAACAACAGCAAGAGCAGCAGAAGAATCAGCGTAGGACCAGCCTCCAAACTGCAGGCTGTAACCTCTGTGGTATTGATTGAGTGCACCTGTCCGTCTTCATTTTTACCTGTGAGCTTGATTGCTGGCGAGTTTATAGGATTATGGGTTTAATTGGACGCCTGTGTTTTACTAGATGTAAGTGAAATTTATGGCTGTGGGGTTTGCGGTGCCAGGGTTTACCTCAGTCACTGCTCCCCAGCCGGGAGGGCCGAGACCCGCGCGCCAGCGGGACTGAGCTCCGGGCTCGCGTGCGAGGGAGGCGCCTCCGGGGGCTGCCCCGGGCTGGGGTCACCGGGAGAGCAGACGGGCCAGGACAGGCGCCAGGAGCCTCCCCAGCTCTCCGGCCCCGTCTGATGCTACAAGGAACCGGTAACAGGCATCCTGGAGAAATTACTGATAGTTAGGTCCCCGAGTGCTGGTGGTACGCAGAGACCCTCTGGGTAGGATGGCTCCGTGCTCCACCTTAGATGCTCTGTTACGGTGAAGTGTTTCGGGAGGGCTTCTAGGAGGGGCTCGGGGGTTTGGGGAGTCGGAGGATTACAGCCACCGCTGTATCCGTGAGGGAAGGGTTCCAGGATCTCCCTCATTTACTAAAATCCCCGGCTGCTCAAGCTCCTTACATACAGTGGCAGGTAGTACAGTCCGCCCTCCGAATCCGCGGTTGGTTGGATGCGGCGCCCGCGGATGCGGCGCCCGTGGATGCACACCGACTGTATAGGGAAGGTCCTCAAGCCTTCGAACCTAGGCAGTTGGTGTACTCATCGTATGGTATTTAATACCTTGTGTAAGTTTAAATTATTATTTTAGTTTTCAAGTGTGATTGCGCCTAATGACTCATTTGGCTTTCAGAGCAGCTGTTGACTCATGTAGACACTTACTGAGCGCCTAACACGTGCTTTTAGGTGAGGGTAAGGGAGATTCTTATTTTTTGGAGGGGAATTGAGAAAACAAAAGCCCAAAATATGTATGTACTTTACCTTGGTTACACAGAGACCTCCTGGTAGATTCAAAACTAGAACTCAGATAGCTTTTTCCAAATTCAGAAAGAACCTGGGCGGCTAGTTGGTTTGTCAGAGAGTCAGCGCCGGGAAACGAAGGAAGGGGCCTCCAGTAAATGTAAATGAGTTCTTGGACTGCTGATGGCTGCTCAGAAAACTCGAGGGCTCATTGTCTAGTTTCAGTTGGTTTGAACAGTTCTATTTACTAAAGTAAGTGGCCTCCGGAAAAGTCAGAAACTATTTAAATCACTTGATCAGTTCTTCTCACCGAGGACAACAGAACACTGCCTGCTGGAATCCCAATTCTTTGTTATGTA
This sequence comes from Camelus dromedarius, assembly GCF_036321535.1. NCBI lineage: Eukaryota > Metazoa > Chordata > Mammalia > Artiodactyla > Camelidae > Camelus > Camelus dromedarius. The sequence continues at coordinate 15,633,266 of NC_087469.1, forward strand.
AATGAACTGCTTGTTTATGAAGTGAGCTTGGAATGAAGGTCCTTTGTGTGGGACCCGGACTGAAGCAGCAGAGATCAATCATTATAAAACAGTTTGACAAAATGAAAAATAAGAAGCATTTAAAATGTTACCTATGTGCTAGGTACTCTAGACAGCACTTTTCTTGCATTATTTCATTTGATTCACAAAACACCCATTTTATAGATGAGAACACTGAAACTTAGAGAAAGGATGTAATTTGCCCAGGGCATAGAGCTCCTAGATAGGCAGAATTAGAATTCTAAGGTGCTTAAATAGGACCACAAAGCCCATCCCTTTAATCACTACGTTCTCCTGAGGCATGTTAAAGCAGGCACCATTGTTTTATAAATGTACTGATAACACACTCTTTTAAAAAGAGCTTAAACTCTTCACACATTGGCCTAACAGACAAAAAAAGTAAATATATGATAAGAGAAGAGATAATCCTGGAAAATTAGGGTACATAAGAGCACGGGAGAACTTGACTGCCAGTTCGGAGACTGGATTTGATTCATTGGCAGAAGGGAGCCTTTGAAGGCTCTTGAGCAGAGGCATGCCAGGATAAGAGCTCCACTGTATGGACCACTGGTGTCCAGTTGGAGGATTAGTGACCTAATTCAGTAGGAGGAGGAGTGCCAAGGCAGTTAGTGGACTCGGCAACAAACAGGAATAGGCTAGTTACGGTAAGATGCTCACTCTGGCCATCCAGCTTTACATGTTGGGTCTGAAATTGCTGTACAATATATGGAGACATCCAGGAGCATTGGAAAATTCCAGACTGGACATCAGGAGAAAATAAGCAGGGGCTGAAAACTATACATTTATATAGACATTTACTTGGAAGTGACAATTTAGAGGAAATTTAGGGAAAGAATCTTATGGGACCAGTGATAAAAGACCTGACCTCATGGCTTTCTTTTTGAGAAAGAGGAATAGGAAAGAGAGAGAGGAAAGGGGACAAGGAGATTTATATGGGATAGAATTTGATGATATACAGGATAATCAAAGGTTTCAGATTCTTTAGAGAAGTCTGCACATGAGGACTTGGAAACGCTTGTTGGCTTTAATGATCTAGAGATCACCAGCAGCCTGGAGAGAACCATTTTGAAAGACTAGTGAGGGAAAGCCATCTCACAAAGATTTAATTAGTCAGTGGATGGTTAGGATATGAATGCAAATGTCTTTGCTGAAGGTCTGGGTGGTGGGGAGACTCTGTTGAGGGAATAGAGTAGCAGCTTCAAGGTAGTGAGAGATAGGTTAGCAGGAGAGCAAAAGAGCATTTTATTTTGAGGTTGCGAAGACATAAAAACATGTTTGTAAATAGAACAGAGGTAGTCAGAGAAGAATGGCTGAGGCTATAAGACAGAAGGTGAGGATTTTTGATAGAGCAAGATTTGAGAAAGAAGGAAGTGATGGGAAAGAAACCCAACATAGTGAGCTTGGTCTCAAGAAGAAGCAGTGGGGGTTGCTTCTGTTATAAGAGGTTTGATTGAGAGGGTGAGCAAAGGAAGGCATTCTAGACTTCTGACAGATTACGTATGTGTTCCTAGGGTGGAGTGTGGGTGGATTGGGTGGGTGAAGAAATCGATTCCAGGCATCTTTCAGGGGAAGTTAGATGTGGAGTTGAGATAAGTGGGTGATGAAATTTCAGATGAGATGAAAAGCTAGCTGAGTTGAATTAAATCAACTCGTGGTTAACAAAGATTAATCAGGTTTTTATGAAATTCTCCAGTTGCATTTCACAGCCTCGGTGGGTGGATGGAAAAAGCAAAGGGTAGTTTCCCAAAGTTGAAAACTGTCAAGGAGAAACAAGACAAGGAGAACGAAGCATTTGAGGGCGGTGGTAAATGACTCAGCAGAACGTTGAGGTGAGTAGGGAGAGAGGTGAGCTGAGAATGGAAGCTCGGAGTTACAGAAGGAAAAGGAATGGCACACACACTGCAACTCACAGCTAAAATGAAGAGCAGCTTCAGTAGAAGCAAAGGCAAAAGGGAGACAGAGAATAAAGAGGGAGAAATCAGAAAGGAACTGCTGCAAGTCCAAGACCGTAAACATAGAAGAGTCAGATCTGAGTGATGGTGACATGTGGCTGTAAGAAGCTCAGAAGATTAAGTGGTCTCTGATCCTGGAGTGTTAGAAGATCTTCAGCATGATTGCTGGTGTGTAGGATCAGGGAACAATAGCAGAAGTATAATGACTTCCACATGGTGAAGTCAAGGAACCTGGTGCCACATAGATCATGAGGACAACATGGCATGGACTTCAAAGGCTAGCAGATGTCTTGGCACAGTCAGGCGACAGTGGTCTGGATGATGCACTGAGCACAAGAAGATTCCTTCTGGTTCTGGGCATTAGGGGTGGGGGGTGCAGAATCCGAGCTTGTTGAAAGGCTTCTAGGGGAGGCAGTAACACATGATGGTTCTTGGTCAGACTCCTGGCTTCTATGCTGGTTCAGTTCCTTCCTAGCTTAACGGTCCTGGGTAAGCTACTCAACCACCTCTTGCCTCAGTTTCCTCATCTCTAAAGTGGCCATAATGATGGTGTCTAATCTAACGATGGGGCTGCTGTGAAGATTAATTGAAATAATTAATAAGAGAACAGTACACATTCAATAAAATTAGCATTCACATTGTTGTTATTATTATTATTATCAGAAAGGATGTACAGGAATTGGCGTCATCGGGGAGAAAATGATTTCTGTCTACATAGCCTGGTGGGGAGGCGTGTTTAAGGAACATTTTAAAGATGAAAGAAATTTTGTCTGTAATAGAATAGGGGTTCCAAGGTTCACCCTGGTTCTGCTCTTCCGAGGAACAGTGACCTTCAAAAGGAGAAAGGAACAGATGGTCAGAGCAGTGAGCAGGAGCTGGGGAAAGCAGGGAGGGGTTCACGCTGGAACTTCCAGAGTGAATTAAACAGTAAAGGGAGCCTGGGGTTGGGAGTCAGGATAGAGGCAGAAACACTTCTGATCAAAGTTTTTTTAACGTTCCTTTTTTTTTGGCTTGATTTGTCCTACAATGAGTTAGAAAAATGCTTTGCTTTCTTCTGATGAGAATAGTAATCCATTGCCTTGCTTTGGAAATTTTAAATTTTGAATGCAGGAAGTCTTTTGCCCTTGTTTTGCCAATAGATATGAAATTTAATGAAGGTCTTCTGTTCTTTTTTTTTTTTTTTTTTTACTAATCTTAGTAGTTTCAAGAAGTCTTTTAAAATATTATGTCATTAATTTGAAAGAAACCCTATTAAAGTATTAGTTATTACAATCCTAATCCCTTCCCTTGCCTTGGAAAATGACGCATCTCAAAAAGAGAGGTGATTTTTTTAACATGTTTTTATTGAGTTATAGTCATTTTACAATGTGTCAAATTCCAGCATAGAGCACAACTTTTCAGTTATACATGGACATACATATATTCGTTGTCACATTTTTTTTTTCTCTTTGAGCTACCGCAAGATCTTGGATATATTTCCCTAAAAAGAGAGATGATTTTGCTGGCAGTAGGTTGCATTTCTTCATTGGAACCACCAGGCAGAAGAGTTCCTGATGGAGGAAAGGGGAGGAAGCAGGACCCGAACAAGGAGACAGCTGTACAAAGGGGTTTGTGAGAGGCCAGAGAGCTATGTGAGTGATACATTTAGTTTTTTTCCTGATCAACCTAGCTTTGGGGAAAGAAAGAGATGTTTAGAAACACTATTAAAATAAAATTTTGTTATACAAAATTTAAAACTTACAGAAAAGTAGAAAAAGAGAGCAAGGGGTAACAACAGAATCATTGTCTATTTTTGACAGTTGCTAATACTGTGCTGAGTTTGACTGCTCTATCTGTCTGGCTGTCTTTGTTCACATTTTGGGGCAGCCATTTTACAAGTAAGCTAAGGTATCACGGCCCTTCATTCTCAGTTCTTTAGCATGCACCTCCAGAAAATAGCAAAGACAGTTACGGCTACTATTTCTGCTGAACAAACCACTCCAGACTTACTGACACAGTGTAGCAATGGTTTCACTGCACTTGCAGACTCTGTGGGTCAGGGGTGCATGGAGACGTGGCTTGCCCCTGCTCCACGGTATCTGGGATTTCAGTAGGAAGTGTCCAAATGGCTGGGGGCTGGATTTATCTGGAGGCCTCTGTAAATAAGCCGAGGAATGACTCAAAGTCTGGTTTCAGTTGGGCTTGTGGACGGGAGCCGCCAGATGTGGCCCCTCCAGGTGGCATGGGCCTCTCCCAGCATGGCACTTGGGCTCTGATGGGGAGCATCTCAAGAGAGGAATGACCTTTCCAGGAGAAGCTGCTCAGGCTTTTCTGACAAAGCCTTGGGAGCCTCGTAGCATCACTTCCACTGAACCCTGTTGGCCAACAAAGGCACATACACACCCATATTCAAGGGAAAGAGCCATAGACCCCCTTCCTTCCATTGGGTAGGTATCAAAGCCCTTGCAGCTACTTTTAAAAGCCACCACAAAGACAACCTTCTATATAACACAGCCTCTATTATTGTACCAACAAACATTATTTCTGAATATCATCTAATACCAACTATCCCCCCAATTATCAAAAATATCTTTAACAGCTCAGTATTTTTTTTTTCAAAACTAGAATACAACTATGGACAATGAATTACATTTCTTATTTTATATCTTAGTTTAGGGAAGGTTTTAAAGAAGTCTTCTGGTATAATATGCAATATAACATCATTCACCATTTGCCCAAGTAGCTGACTTTCAATAAAATTCTAAACAACTCTCTTATTTTAATTTTCAGGGGCAAATTTGTGGTCAGTCTTTGTTGTGGATGCAATAAGTATTCTGAGACTAACCTCAGATCAGCCCGATTACACTGGATTCATTCATTCATTCATTCATTCATTCATTCATTCATACATTTAATGATGACTTGCTGAGGGCATATGATATTCTGAGCCCTGTGCCAGATGCTAGGCATATGCATCTGAATAAGAAAAAAATAATATGGAAAAAAAATTCTCACAGTTAATCAACTCTCAGGCAGGCACAATAGACGGAAACTCAACAGGCAATTATAATACAGTGGAGTACCTAGTATAGCAGAAGAAGTTTAGTAGGATCCATGGGAGCAGAGACAGGAGGTGCCCACTCTAAAGGAGTTAGTCCAGAGTCCAGTAGATACATCTGCAGATAAACCACGGGACAAGTGCTGCGACAGATACATGAACGCAGCATGATGAAGGAAGTGCATATCAAGTCATGTAACAGCCCATTTCCCATAAAATGAACTTCAAATGCCTTAGCAGATTTTGCTTCACCTCTGCTTCCTTCGCTCTTTCCCGATTCACTTTCCTATGTCCACAAGTGGGTTCCTAAGGGTCTTGGTCCTCTCGAGTTGCTCTCGGGCCTAAGCCATTGACCCAGTTGGCTCCTTTGTACCTTTTCTTCATAAAGTCTAGACTTTATTTAGACATCCCCCCTTCTATATTTAGACTTATTTCTGGGCCCAGACACAAGCCTGCAAATTCTACTCCCCACCTCTCTGCCTGCCCCCACTGGGTTTTTGTTTTTTTTTTTTCCTGGGGAATTTGGAAGTCAATGGGCTCGCACCGACTCTGCCATTTTGGACAACATCACTGCTGCTCACTAGGGAAGCAATAAAGCCTATTTCATTTGCATGAATCTCTGCAGTGGCTCTTCTGACCCCAGGGCTGTTAGAAGTACTCATTAGATCCTCTTTAATTAAATACGTAACACACATCATGCCATCAAACATAGGGGGAAAAAAAGGAAAGAAAAATACAAATCTAACAACGGCTCCTGCTTCTAATTAAAAGCAGGCTGTCTTTGCCTGAGAGCAAGCTGGGGACAGTGCTTTTATCCTGGGCACAGCCGTGGAACCCCTGGTGCCAAAGCCCAGGGGGCAGGGACATGAGGCTTTGGATGTGCCAAAGGGGCTGAGCTTTGCTGGGTGACACAGGTGCTCTCCCTTCCCAGTAGGTGGGATCTAATTTCAGCTCCTGATACGTGTTTCAAGGTAAGGACGAGCTTTCATTTCCTTTCATCCCCCTTTTCAAATGCCCTTCGATTCAACACCATATAGCAGTGCTGCAGATTCTGTAGGTAAACAGGATCTGAACACAGTGGGATGGCCTCACCAAGCAAAACCTCATAAAAGCTCAAAGAAAATGAGCCACATGCATCAGCAAGCTCATATGGGCTGCTGGTGGGAAGTGAATGGGCACATTAGCATGGGGGCCCAAGGGGGAGGTTCCTGGGGTCTTCATCATACGCAGAGTTGAAGGTTGGAAACAGCATCCATAAGTAGGAAGCTTTTCATAATCTTGGTTCTTAGATTCCCCCTGAGTTTTCCTCTTCCCTTCCCTTGATCTCATCTCACCGCCACTCCAGCCACAACAATGCTCCTTCTTCTAGTGAAACCCAGCAGAGCCTCGCCACCCCTACCCTTGAGCTGCCTTTCCTAGTCCATCCGAATCTGGAAACAGCTTCCCCACGCTCAGCTGCACTCAAAACACCTCTCACTCACCTTTTCAATGGTGGGGGCCACTGCGCGTCTGTATGAGAGGGATACCCTCGTCAGGAGGGAGGCAGGGCAGGACGGGGGGCTGGGAAGGGACTTATCCTGATGTTACACCTGCTTTGCAAGCCCCCTTTTCATTGATTTTTGTTGGTTTTTGGGGGGTTGCCTTCAAGGCATGATGGAAACTCTCACATTAAGTGCTGCTCTCAGATTAACTAGGAATTCTGGAATCTTTATAAGTGAAAAGGGAGATTTTTTCTTTTTCTTTTAGCTCTACTGTTCTCTTTAATTTTTAAATCCAGTCCTCATTCCATGGAGTGTTCTAGGCCACCAGGGAGAGCAAAGAAGAGGGATATTTATGGTGCTCACTTGCCAGCGTTACTGCCAACTCTTTGGGCACAAGAGCCATTGAATCTATTAAGGTCTTTCAAACACAAACACATTTATCCCACAAACAATTATTAGACCCCATTGTGTGCCAGGGCCTTGTTTCAAATTCTAGAGACACAGTAACAAAAAAAAATGGAGAAAATGTCCCTGTTCTCATGGAGTTAACAATTCAGTGTGGGAGTCAGATAACATAAAAGAAACCTAAATATATGAAAAATTAGGTAGGAAAAATGTCAATAGAGGAAAAACGTCCCCGACTTTGGGAAGAGATAAAGGCGCTAGTTTTTATTTATTTAAAAAAAAATTAAACAACCTTATTATGGTATAATTTCTATTCAGTAAACTGACTTTCAACAGATGTGCAATTTGGTGAATTTTGATAGATGTATATACCTATGAAACCACTACCACAATCAAGATAGCTAATATTTCCATCACTCCCCAAGAGGTGCAAATTTTAACTCCCAATTTATCCTTTCCCACCCCCTTTACCATAGGTCTGTTTTCTATGTCTGTGAGTCTGTTTCTGTTTTGTAAATAAGTTTATTTGTGTCTCTCTTTTAAGATTCCACATGTAAGTGATATCATATGGTATTTTTCTTTCTTTTTCTGGCTTACTTCACTTAGAATGATGATCTCCAGGTCCATCCATCTTGCTGCAAATGGCATTATTCTATTCTTTTCTATTGCTGAGTAATATTTCATTGTATATGCATACCACAACTTTTTAATCCAGTCATCTGTCGATGGACATTTAGATTGTTTCCATGTCTTGGCTGTTGTAAATAGTGCTGCTATGAACATTGGGGTGCAGTGAGGAGCTAGTTTAGATAGTGTTTAAGAAGGTCTTTCTGATGTGTGCATATTTGAGCAATGATGTATTGAAGTGAGAAAGTGAATTGTGTGAATATTTGGGGAAGAGGAGTGGAATGCCAGGAAGGCACGTTCAAAGGCACTGAGGCTAGAAGGTGAACTGCAGAATGAGCAAGGAGGTTACCATGGCTGGAACACAGTCAGCCAATTGAGAGCCATTCAGATTCTTCCAGTTGATTCTGAAGCACTAATGTCCAATTTTTACCTTTGCTACTGCTTTGGACCATATCTACATCTTCATCTTAGTGTATGAAGGCTGGAGAAAGGAGAGATGATTGTCTGCTGTCATATTCCCAGTGTGGCTGTGGTTAAAAAAAAATCTTAGGGTAGGAAAAGGGGATCTGGAATATAGGGAAGCCTTCAGGGGTGCCATGTTATGTAATTAAATCATGGAAATTAGAAACCCCAAACAGATAACTCTTTCAAAGACTTTGACCTTTGAAAGATGGAAGAGGGATGGACTGGTGCTTGTTTGTGGCTTAACAAAACAAAACAAAACAAAAACAACTCTAATCAGTACACTTTGTCCATCCTCAAAGCCTCAGAAACACCCTCCTTTTATTTTTTAAGTCTCTATTGACATTAACTTACTTCAGATGTTAATGCCTTCCCCTCATGCTGAAAAAATACTAGTAGTTTACCTTATTTTTAATTCAGTTTCATTTAATCATATAAAGCCTAATAAAATTATGATTCCCCAATAGCTTGATCTCTACAACGGCATTTTCCCCTTTTTACCAAAGTATTTAAGGGAATTTAATCATACATGTATATTTTAACCTTTTTATTTCGAAATGCACCATACATGCAGAAAAGCCTACAGAAGCCATATGTACTACCATACACAACTCAAAGAGTGTTTGTAAAGCAAAGCTCATCGACCAACAGCCTGGTTTAGAATATACGTTCCCCCTAGAAGCCACTGGTGGGTACCAAACCCAGTTACATCCTCCTGCTTTTCCCCAGAGTAGAAATGATTTAAAATTTTTTTTGTGATAATCACTTTACCTTTTTTTCTAGTTCCATCTGTGTGTATTTCCTAAGCCACCTATTTTTAATTTAAAAAATTTTTGAAATTTATAGAGACTATATTGAATATAATTTTTGGAATTGTTTCTTCACTGAATATTGTGTTTGTAGAGTGCTCATTTTTTTTCTAGGCCAACTTTAAGCACCATCACTTCCATGAAGCCTTTCCCATCATTCTATCAGATTCCATATGCTCTTTGACAGAACATTTAACTTCTTCTTATTTTTTAGGAACTCCTATATTCTGCCTTGAGATATAATTTTGAGTCTCTTTTATATTTATTCCTGTTTTTTTTTAGTCCTTCAAAGTGTTTGTCTCAGATCTCTTTGTATCCTCAAAAACACTAGACATAACGATTATGCGTACTTTATGCTTATACAATGCTTATTAAATGCATGCTGTTGAGACTGACAGTGTGTATTTGGATGGAGGACCCTTTATTACACATTATCCAAAGTCTGGATGGCTTAATAATAACTACATCTCATGTATTCCTCATCTCACTGAACCACAGTGTTTGACTTCAATTACATCCTCAGTAACATTTCTTCCATCTTTCAGAATCTGTGCTTTGTATCTGCTAACCTGAATCTGGCTAATACTGAAATCTTTGCTCAAAAGAAAAAAAACTGGGTAAGCAAAATGTAAGTAGGTGAAGGACTGATCAGAGTTAGGATTCATAATTCTGTACTTCTTGGACTAACAAATGTAAGGAGGGGGAATCCAATAAAAGTCTGAGGAGGAAGAAAAAACCCCCAGAACATGTGTGGAGATGTGACATGTTTACTGCTAGGAGGAGCGCAATTGTTCCCACATCTTAAAGTCTAGAGCCTCTGACGGTGGCCTCTCTGAAACCCTTCTTCTGGAAGACACCTTTGTTTCATCTCAGCCAAAGAACAAGTGTATTTGGGAAAGCTAAAGTGAATTCCCCTAAGCTCAAAGCATATAGAACAGAACACAGCTTCCTTCTGAACGGGAAATGAAGTGTTTTATTTCTTTATTTATTAGATTTGTTACTAACTGTACCCTGTGCCAGCGGCCCCAAGGCAGAACAGCTTATTGTAAAATAATAGAGATAATTAAATTTTATATTATGAAACAGCAATCAATGCAGCAAACCCAGTATCTAGCCCACTGGGGATACCTAAACTAAAGAGGTGGGTTCTGCGTGCTGTCCCAAGGCCAAACACCACTGCTCTCTCTACTCCCCTCTCCCCTCCTCATCCATTAATATTTATTAGAAATTGTGGTTGCTGGGATACACACACACACACACACACACACAACTGCATCAGCAGCAAAGACAAATCTCTCCTGGACAATGGATACTGTGCTGGATATTGACCCGCGAGGGACTCCAAAAGTACAGACTGTCACCCTAAGAAGACTTGTAAAATTGGTTAGCTTTGTCCTCAGACAGCTTTCACCCCTTTGGTGCCAATGTTCTCCACTTGGAACCTTCTTCCTCAGAGCCCCCAGTGTCCACATCATATGCTCAGCTCATCTGTGTGGCTTTCCATGTAGATCCACCCCCAACCCCACAACTTAATTCTAGCCTTCTCTGAAACCCCTACTTCTTTCTTAAACTTTATCTGTTTGATGATAAGGTACTTGCATTTTATTCAGTAAATATATTTGTAAGTGTATATTTCCTGTGGGGATAATGGGGTAGAGATGAAAAGCATAGGGTTTCGTATCTAGAAGACTTGGGCATAAGCCCTGGTTTTCTCACCTACGTCACCATATGACCTTGGGAAAATTTCTTAGTCTCTTTTATAGGTATTTTCTGATTCCACCTACCAACCAAAATATAAATTCACTCTTCTTTGGAAAGAAAAATCAACCAATACCTTGTTTATTTGCTGTTGAGAATTTGCTCCCACAAGGAAGAGAAGATTATTTCCTGCAACCATTTCAGAGACAGACCTCAGGGTCTGGGACTTTGTGAATACTTGTCCCCAAAAAGGTAACTGCAGAGCTGAGTGAACTGATGAGCTAATAGCCACCTCACTGACACAGTAGCCATGGGGCAAGAGATACAGAGTTTACAGAGATTCTTAGAGCATCTGCAAAAGTCCTCACTAATTTACAAATCACGCCAGTCATTGACCTCTGAGGTTCCAAGAGGACTGTGGACTTACATGGTAGCTATAAAAATTAAGGTAAGCTCTACAGAAGATGGGAGAGTGGAGGCACGGAGAGTCTACGTGACTTGCTGAAGAACATATATAGCTTGTAAGCGGTGGAACCTGAAGCCACGTGCAAAGGCTGTGATTTAAGTCATCTCCACAACAGGAATCAGGGTTCCTTGACTTTTTGTATTGACTTGACTCAACAGGGACTCAGTTTGTCGATGTAAACATCATCCATGTCGGACTCTGGACGTCTGGAAGAATGAGTTCAATACAATTTTGTGCAATAATGACATTCATTTTGATAAGAATATAACTGTCCATTTTCTTCTCAAGTCCTTGCAAGGGGGCAGGGGGAATCTAACTCCTCTTCTGTAAGATCTTCTATTTGAACATCTCTTTACAATGTTCAACAATTTTCACTATCGTTTAACTCATCGGTAGTGCATCTTTCTGTCTGTTCTTCCATCACCAGGTACTAAATATAACAACTACAAAAGGTCTACCAAAGAGATTGGGGTATTTTCCAACAGAGGACCAAGCCAGGGTGTTTGCAGAAGTGGCAGCCTCCTGCGCCAGCAGAGGAATAGAGCAGGGGTAGGGACTTCCATTATGGGCCCAAGAGGACGAGACGTGTGAGGCCGAGCACCACGTGTACACACGGCACGGTGAATTGCAGAGTGCGCACTTGTATTGCCAAACACTCCGAGCACAACGTACTTCATCTCTTTCACAAGAGAAGAAGGAAGAGGTACAGAGAAAGGGAAAATGTCTTTATTGACTCTGCATACCTGACCAGGGACAGAACACCTAGGCTTAAAAAAAATTATTTCCTGTCTTCCCTGTAATTACAGCAACCAAGGGACATTAAAACAACTTTGGAACCTTAATCAACAAATAAATATATTGCAGTAGAGAGAAGAGCAAAAGATTTGGGATCAGATAAGCTTAGGGTAAATGGTGGATCCACCACTTCTGATTACGAGAACTCAATCTTCTTAACTGGGAAAGGGGCCAGGAGCCCTCAGCTGTCATGGGTGTTATGAGGGTTCGATATAATGTACATAAAAAAACAGTAAGCCTAGTGCAGCAAAGAAACTCAATTACTTGTAACTGTAGTTGTTATTTTTGTTATTACTAGGAGGAGGCTATGGGAAATAATCTCCTGATTACACTAATAATAAGGAAAAAATTGGTTTTCTGCATCATGGCTTATTATAAAAGAATGATGTTCTCTGAGAAAATGATGGAGGACCTCAGGTAAACACCTGGAAGAAGATGTAAACCCACTCATCACTGTGATCCCAACTAAAACAAAAAATAAACATTTTCTGAAAAGGCAGAGGAAAGCTTCAACTGCAAAATTAATACCATGGATAGCAAAAGGTGTGCCTTGGGATGGGGGTGGAGGGACAATGAGAAAATAATGAATACAGTAAGTACAATATCAGTGGGCCTCAGGTATCTGTGTGTCAGGCACTGAACACTGTCATTAAGTAAAATCTGGCTGCGCATTTCAATACAAAGTGACAGATACATATATATATGTGTATATATATAATTTAAATATAGCTACAATGCAGTGATAGAAGGGGACAGCTTGCATCAACAAAATGAATGCAATAAAAATGGCAGGAGAACAGTTAAGACACACATGTTAAGATACTCTTATCAGTAGAAGTCTCCAGCCTCAGGTTGGAGCATAATGGCATATAGTTGACCATGGAATTAAAGCAGAAACAAGTAAAAGTGTCGTGATTGCAGAGGGATGCTGTAACCTCACTAAGCCACTGTATAAATGTCCCTGAAACATGATGCAAAACTCCTCAGGGGAAAGGGACTGACCTAATGGGATAGTCTGACTGTGCAGGCACCCCTAGAGGATCTGAATCTTCTAAAAGTGGAGCATCCTGTTAAAGCCGGGACATGACTTGCTCTTGTTTTGTATTTTAAGTGGCAAAGAAAGTCACAAGGAGGGAACTGTCGCACTGCTTTAATTCTGACCGTGGAGGCAAATCTGGTCACTGTCATGAGAGGTGCTTGCAGAACGCAATCTCGTGATGTTCACAAAGCCTCAAAAGACACACACGTGACTTCAGAACCGCAGTTAAAAATAATCAGAATGTGTGGGTGGGTGTGTGATCCTGAGGAAAGAGGCTTGAAAGATAACACAGCTTAAGAGGGATAGGATGGTTAAAAAAAAAAAAAAAGACACCTCAGGAAACAAAATCCATATAATCAGAAATTATTCTAATGATAAAGAAAAAGGATATAAATCTAAAGGCGCTAATGTCATTGAAAGTCGTGTTCCAGTTTTAAAAGGACATACATTAAATATTGAAGGAGAAAAATAAACATCAGGAGAATACAAAAGAGCAACACCAGGTTGTAAGAACAATGTTCGGTAGCCTAAATGTGAAAATGAGATGAAGACTTGAGAAAGATGGTTTAAAAAGCGTAAGGAGAGTTAAAAGCTATGTGCAGAGCAGGATGAGCAAGAAAGGTGTCCCAGCCTGGGTTTTCCAGAAAGCAGAGCCTGAGACAAAAGCTCAGGTATGGTGACATATTTGGACATGATGCCAAGAAGCAGGCTTCAGGGCAGAGGCATGAAACAGGGCAAGAGGCAAAGCCCATACCAGGACGCGTGGTAGAGTTGGCCACTGTTGAGAGAGATTGGGGCTGGACCCCACAAACCTTCTGAGGAGCCTTTTGAGGTGGGACTCATGTCTGCCTGACCCCAAAATGAAAGCTAGCTGTATTGTCCATCTTCTCATCCTTCCATGGTTGAGGATGGTGCCCTGCACTTCCGGGTTGTGGCTGGGTGAGGATCACACCGGCCACTCCCGCTACAGAAGGGACCTGAGCAGGACGTGATGGGGGCACAGCACAGAGGTGTGGTGTTCTAGGTTGGCGGATGTCTTCTTGGAATGGACTGCTGCAGCCATGGCTGGAGTAAGAGATGGAACCTAGAGGACTTCAAGTTTGTCCAAGAGGCGTTTCATGAAGACGGGCAAGCAACTTTCTTGAGGAAGGTCATGTAGTACAGACAGAGAGCAGCAAGGGAAAGGGAATGGCTCACCCACAACTTCTCTCTTAAGGGGAAAAAAAGTGAACATGAAACCATAAAGGATAAGCTAAGCCTAACTGAGGGGGAACTGAAGCCATTTAAATGCATCTGTCTGTTGGTCCCAGGTTCTTCCACTATGACATCCATGAAGATGCAATAAAATAAGATGCACTGAAACCAAGATAGAAAGAAAAATGATAAAAATCAAAGTATAAAGCAGTGCGTACAGAAAGCATGGTGTTTATGGAAGTGTTTCAATGTGGAAGACGTATATATGGATGCACGTTACCTAGTCATTCATCTCTTACAGGGTGACCTTGGGTAAATGATTTCACTCCCTCGGCTTCTGCCCCCAGAGGTCTTCCCACATTATCTTCACTGCTGTGTCCCCAGCACCTCGAAGTGAGCCTGGCACAAAGAAGGTGCTAAATAACACTGGTTAAATGAGTAAATGAGAAATTGATTGAAACATGCTTGTTATAGGAAGCATTAAAATATATCTTGAAGACTTAGACAGTTTTAATATTATAATACATTTCAGTTCATGGATATATTGAACCTTGTACATGACACCCAGAGCATATGTCTTATTTTCAAATCTTAATGAACAATTATAAAAATTGATTCAATTGTAGAACACAAATAAGATTCGCAGATCAGAAATTGAATAGGAAAATGTTACCCGGTCACAATATAATAAACTAAATTAATAACCAAAGGTTAAAAAAACCAACAAAAATAAAACCCAGCAATTTGGTAATTTAAAACATTCTTTACAAAACCTATTAGGACAAAAAAGAAATCAAAATTACAATAATAGGCTATTTAGAAAAATAACAGAAATAAAAAAACCCATTACTTATTATTTTAGTGCAATGCAACGGAAGTTATTCTCAGAGGCAATAATCTTAAATGTTTTCATTATTAAAATAATAATAAAGTAAAGAAATTTAGCAATCGAGACAATATGTCAGAAAAGCAGCCACAAAATAAACCTAAGAAAATGGAGGAAAACATGTAATAAGTATAGGGGTTTTTAATGAATTCAAAGCAAAATAATATAATTTCTCAGTAAATCCAAGAGCTGTTCTTTAAGCACAACATACTAATGGCAATGAAAAAGCAAATCCCATCAAGACAAAAAAGAGAAAACAAAAATATTTTTTAAAAATGAGCACATAGTAAGAGAGACTTTTTAATTGAAGTATAGTCGGCTTGCATTGTTACGTTAATTTCTAATGTGCAGCACAGTGATTCAGTTATACGTTCATGTATATTCCATTTCATACTCGTTTTCATTATAGGCTGTCGTAAGGTATTGAATATAGTTCCCTGTGCTACAAAGTAGGACCTTGTTGTTTATCTGTTTTTTATATAGTAGTTGGTATCTGCAAATCCCAAACTCCCAGTTTATCCCTCCACCCCATCTTCCCCCATAAGTTTGTTTTCTATGTCTGTGAGTCTGTTTCTATTTTGTAAATAAGTTCATTTGTGGTTTTTTTTTTAGATTCCACATATAAGTGGTGTTTTGGGGTTTTTTGTTTTTAATTCAAAGAAATATTACACACAATTTATGCTAAATAACTTTAAAACTACATTAAGTGAATGATTTCCTAGGGAAAAAAAATATCAGTTGGCCAAAATTAAATTAAGGAAAAGTAGAAAATTTGATTTGAACAAAAATATAAAATAAATTACCAAAAAGTCTTCAAAACAGATCCATAATCAAATAACTTTACCATTAGAATTTCAAAGAGGAGATAATTTCCATGCAATATAAACTATTCTAAAGCATTGAAGATGACAGTGTTATCCACTTCATTTTCTTAAGCTCAAATGCCACAAAAAGACCTGCACAAGAAAGCTGCCAGCCATCAGGAAAGAAAGAAAAAATAATAATCTGTAAGTGAGTTCACTGAGAAAAATTGATACAAACCCCAAACTATTAGCAAATCAAATTCAAGTATCTTCACATAATCACCCACCATGACCAAGTAGGATTTGTCCTAAGATTGAAAGGCTGGTATATATCAGGAGAGATATGATTGCAATATGCCGTATCTCTAAGTCTAATACAAAAATACCCCCATAATAATCTTAAAAGATGCTGTAAAATGTTTGATGACAATCAATATATTTTCAATTTTTTTTTACAAAAGTATAAACACATTAAGGAAACTAGATTTAGAAGATTAAACTCTGTTGCAAAAGGGTATTCAGCTGAAATCAACAGCTAACATATTTGATGGCAAAACTCTAGAGATGCTCTCATTAAAAACCAAAAAAAAAAAAAAAGACAAGAACAACATGACTCATATCCACTATCTTCATTGCTACTTTACTTTCTTTTTTTTTCTAATCAGAAAATGAAATTTTAAAAAGAAGAAGAAGAGAGGCAAAAAAGGAGAAGGAAATTTTGTAATATCAACAGAGCTGGTAAAAATTCAGCTGGCTGTATTAATGGTGTTCGGGTTACTTGGTGTAAACAAATTACACAACAGGGTATAGAAAAAAATGGTAAAAATAACGACTCAGGAACAGTTGTGATGTACTTTGAAGAATGCAACCATATCAGAGGCTGCTTGAGAGAAACTTTGTCTTACTATTTAATATGGGAAAAATGGTGGGTTCCAAACTACAGACTAGGACAATTGACAATTGCACCCAGAAGCTCATATACATGTGCTTAACGTGGGAGACAATTTGAATCACAATTTGAAGTGAATTTAGGTTGTTAGGCAATTTAGTCATTCTGATTTTCAGTCATTTTAAAAACAAATTCAGGATTAAATGGGTGGTTGATAAAGTCATACTTTAGGTTTAGTGCATTTTCGCCTGCAGCTAGATGTTTAGCAGAATTTACTGTGATGTTCTCTTGGATAATATGGCCAGTGTGGGCTGCGGATCACACACTGGGTTCGTGTTCGTTGAGCAACTGCACCTAAAGCAGGTGTGCTTGGTTGGTGACGCACAAAAGAAAGAGCTTAAAGACTTCAGGGCCAGGTGGGCCTGAGCTACCAGACCAGTTCCATGGCCACGTTTGTGGCTTTCAAAAGCTGCTTAATTTCTGTTCATCTTTCAATAGGGATGGTTACTTTACCTGGAAAAACAATTTTAAAAACATGATAACTGCTCTTTTGCCCCCTAGGGGAGTGGTGTGAACCTCTCCTAAGAGGATGGCCTTCTGTTCTTCTGTTCAGCAAAATGCCTTGCTCGTAGGTGTGAAAGAGGACGCTCTGAGAACATGAAATTCTGGAAGAAGACCATGAAATGAAGAGACAGTTAAACTGCTTTGCATGAGTGCTAACACTTATTTGAGGAAGCAAAAAATTAAAAGAAGGGGAGACTTCTGAGGACAGGAGACAGGGCCAAGCAACTTGAGAGAAGTTCCGGTGTCTGTGGGAAGGGTTCCAGAAAAAAATGCTGGACAATGAGGATTTCCTGGTGGTGGGGGTGGCTGGAGGAATTATAGCAAGATTCATATTTAAAATTAATTCTGGATAGTGTTGCAATGTAACGGCCATTTGCTACAGAAAAATGTCTTCTAAGGATAGAGTTTTAGGGAGTAAAGGGACTGTTGGTGAGTGAGTCAGCTCGGGACAACCAGAGGGGAACAGTCATGGGAGGGCAGGTGCACCTTCAATAGGAATAGTTAATTAAAAACACAGACAACCATGAGAAGGTGCATTTAAGGTGTGCGCAAAAATCTTACAGAGGATATTGAGCTTCTTATTAAAGATGAGAATAGTGGTCAAAGTTAATTTTATGAAAGTCTCAAAGGACCTCAGCTGACACCTAGATTGAATGTGTAATTGCCTCAATTCTCTTTTTCACTGCGCCTCTGTAGAAACATCTTGAAAGTCAAGCTTGCGGAACAATTACAATCACGTTCCTGTTATTCATACAGCTCAGACTTCTGATTTTTTTCTTTATTATTTCACCGAAGCGCCCTAACAATTTCATGTTGAAAGTGGCAAAGGTAATACGCCTGTTGTAGACATCTGTTTCTCCACCTACATTAACTCATTGAATTTGACCCTGATACACCAGGAGAGAGTCTGGAACTAGTTTCATAAATCGGAGAGATGTTCATGTTTCACGTGGTTCCTTTAGTAAAAAGCTGGAGCGATTCAAAACTCATGGTCACAAAATGCCAAAGCAAAATACACGCCAAGCCACTGCCTCCAAAGATTTTCTTGAGGTTTCTAATTGGTAGTTAAAGACACACGCTTCTAAACTGAAAATCCTATAGAAAGGTGGCCTCAGAACATCCCACAGGGCAGGCCGTCTGATTCCTCCTGTGCTTAATCTTCCACCTGGCGAGCCACAACTTCAGCCCCTAGACTCTGTATCGGCAAACTTTCTTCCTGTATTTTCTTTATTGATCTGGTACCACGGCATAGAAATGTATTTCCAAATTAAAGGAAAGATGGAATTGACACTCTAAGCGCCTTAGAATAGTTTCTGCTTTACTAGATTCTGAACCGTTTTCTCCCTCAAGTTATTCGAATGTGAGCCGAGGTGTGAAGAAAGCAGGAATGAGAATCAATAATTAAGCCTGTTCCCTTTATATCCACTGTGCTAGGGAATCCATTTCTGTTTCTCAGCCTGATCGTTATTTAGCATTTATCCAATACCCTCCAGCCAGGTCTCCACAGAAGTAGAATGAAGCTTCAGTAAAATGAAACAAAAACACATATTAAAACAGCCCACTTAGCCTGTTTCCGTGAGGGTACTCTATTGTCTTGGAGTGCTCACGTCCTGGAAGAAGAGGCTGGGGCAGCAAAAGAGGGGAGATATTTTTGTTATGTTTTCTTGGATGTGAGATGTCTTACTCCATCCCATGGGGCCACTATCATGTGTGACCACTGAAAAAAAAAAAAAATGGAACAAGAGCCTCTAGAGAGACGCTGATTCCGGTTTCTCCAGTCCGCCTTGCTCACCTGTCGCTCCCCCAGTGTGATGAGTCGCTGCGCCCTCACTGATCAGGAGCAGGTCATAGCAAATGAGAAGCGCCTCGTGAGGTGAGGTCCAGGACGCGGAAAACTTGGGAATGCACCACAGAACCTTGCCGACAGACTGTCCAAGGACCCAGTTATGGGCAGTAGCAATAGTCCCCAAAGGACAAAAGGAAAATCAAGACCTGACCAAGAGGTGGTACTCGTTTATTCCCTGGTGCCTGGACGGTGAGGTGTCCTGGGAGCTCCAGTCATCTGAGCTCGCTGCTTCTGAGCTGAATGCCTTAATGCAGTGCGGGGAAATTGGTCACAGCTGGAGAAAAAACCCACTTACAACATTATTTTTCCCCAGAAGGCTGCAAATCATCAGAAGAATAATGCCTCTCCCTTGACCTCCCAGGCTGAGGTGTTGTCCAGCCACAATTGCAGGTACCGATTTAATTGCTCTGTGGATATTCTGTTCCAAGAAGAAACGGGGGCAATTCTGCACGTAATCCAAATGTCTGTTGTGGCCATTACCATTCTTTGAGACTAACCCTGTCCTAAGAGAATCAGGCTTGCTGACCTTTTCACACTGGATGTTTAAATCTCCTAAAACATCTTTACTTTGTGTTTTTGCTTGCTTGCCTCTCATTCTGTCTTCATGTATCTGAAATTTGGCTTCCATTGACAGCAGCCTATGAAAAGTAAGTCACCAGCATCCTTCAGGGTTTAGTAAGGTCTTCTCTCCCTCCTCTCTAGTCCACTTTCCCGGCTCTCCTCCCTCGCCAGCCCCTGCTCAGCCTGTATCCTCGACGCCTTCTCCTACTAAAGCCCATATGATTTAGATGTTTGTTCACATCCCTTCTTCCTTCTCATTCTACCCATTTTCTTGATGATCTCATCCATTTCACCTTATTTTTTTCCGATAGGCATTTCCATCTACTCCATGCCTCAAACTCAGCCTGTCCCAACCACATTCCTCATCTTTCCAGCCTCCATTCCCGTGTCTCCTCACTCAGTGCCTGCCATCCCAAGTGAGTCGCGCAGTCTCAGTAAGCCCTTAACTCTAACTGCTGTGCCACTCAGTCGCTGTCCTCCCAGCAAGGTCCTCGCCCTCTCCAGTTACAAACCCTCTCTTCCTCCTGTGAAAACCTAATGAATTTTGTGATTATTGTGGTTACCGTGTGGACCGAACCCTCCTTCGTAGTATTTGTAGTTCACACAACACGTTAGAGTTCACATATTTGCATCTGCCGTTTCATGATTTCTATCTTTCTCCCTCTTCCATGAATCTTGTTGCGGGTCATGGATTATTTGCAATTGTGTCCACAAAGTTCTAACATGCTACACTGTATGCAGTAGGTACGCAAGAAATCATTGAGGGTTCATAGAAGCCTTCCAATACTTCTCTTCAGTAGCCCGATGATCCAATTATGCCACTTCTAAACAATGCTTTCTCTTGTTATAAGGACCAAGCGTATGACGTCTGTACAGGAGTTTTGTGTTTGATGATCAACAGGATTAAAAACATTGACAACCGTTGCAGAGTCTACTGAAATGTTTACAATGGGTGTCTATAAAAGTAATGCTAATTACCCTCATTTAAACAGACTACGTGTCATGCCACCCAATAATAATGATTCGTTAACAGTAATATGTGTTAAATGAATTTTGCTATGAATTTAACTTGATGTGATTTTCTTGATTACACTACCAAAATATTCATATGCATTTCATTGTCATAAATTGTTCCCACTTTCACAGGGTTGTCTATCCAGAATTTTAAAAGAAATTAGTGAAATTGTGCTGAGCAGGATCTTCAGTGTTTTGGGTTTGCCAGAGATACGAATGAGTTGCAGTCATTAAAGAGACTGTAATGTTGTGTTTTTTAAGTGAGTGTGCTGTAAAATTAACTTTTGTGTGAACAGTTCTATGAGTTTTAACACAGGTGTGTGTTCATGCAGCACCCCCCACAGTCAAAACAGGTCTATCAATCAAAAACTTCATTCTCTGTGCCGCTCTTTTGCAGTTAAACCCCCCTCCCCCAGCTCCTAGTAGCCATTTATCTATTTCTAGGAACTACAGTTTTTCATTCTCCAAAATGTCACATGAATAGAATCATGCAACCTTTTGAGGCCGGATTCTTCACGCAGACGCCGCAGGTTGCGAGAGCATCAGCGGTCACTCCCTTTTTATTCCTGAGTCATGTTCCCTTGCACAGACGCACCTCAGTGTGTTACATGTATCTGCTGAAGGGCGCTTGAGGTATTCCTCGTTTTGGGCAGTTCTGAATGAGCCGCTGTAGACACTCATGTACAGGTGTCTATATGAACCTAAGTTTTCATTTTTCTAGAGTAAAACACAGGGGTGTAATTTCTGGGTCATGTGGTGATTATGTGTTTTTTTTTTTTAACTTTTTTTATGGAGTTATAGTCATTTTACAATGTTGTGTCAAATTCCAGTGTAGAGCACAATTTTTCAGTTATACACGAACATACCTATATTCATTGTCACATTTTCTTTTCTCTGTGAGCTACCACAAGATCTTGTATATATTTACCTGTGCTATACAGTATAATCTTGTTTATCCATTCTACATTTTGAAATCCCAGTATGTTTTAAGTTTACAGGAAACTGCCAAACTGTTCTCCTGAGTGGATGTGCCGTTGTGCACCAGTGTGTGAGTTCTCATTGTTCTGCATCCTCACCAGTACTTGATATTGTCAGTTTCATTACAAAAATGTTATTTTTAATAAGTGCATTAGTGTCTCTTGATGGTTTTAATTTGCATTTCCCCAGTGTCTAGTGACCTAGAGTACCTATTCATATACTTACTTGCCAACCAAAATCTTCTTTCGAGACATGACTGATCAAATCTTTTACCTGTTTGTTTCTTTCACTAAGTTATTTGTTTTCTTTTTGTTGAGTCTTGAGAGTTCTTTATACATCCCAGATACAGGCACACCGTGGGGACAATGTGGGTGAGATGTGTGGGTTAGACCACCAGTTCATATAAAAGTTATGTTTACGCTATACTATAGTGTATTAAATTATGTCTAAAAATGTACATACCTTAGTGAAAAAATAATACTATTGGAAAATGGCACTGATAGACCTGTTCTATGCAGGGTTGCCACAGCCCTTCAATTTGTGAAAAATGCAATAACTGCAAATCTCAATAAAATTAAGTGCAATAAACTGAGCTATGCCTGTACAAATACTTTGTCAAACATAGGAATTGCACATGTATCTTGTCTTTTAATTTTCCTAACAGTGTCTTTTGCAGAATTACTTTCTTATTTTGCTGAAATTTAATCCCCTTTTTTTCTTTTATGGATTGTACTCTCGGATCATATTTTAAAACCTTTTACCTAAGATGAAAAGTGTAAAGGTTCTAGCCTATGTTTTCTTCTCAAAGTTTTAAAGCTCTACGTTTTACAAATAAACTTGTGAGGTGTAAGGTATAGGTTTTGGTTCTTTTTCTTTTTAATACAAGGATGTCTGATTGCTCAAACTCTACTTCTTGAAAAAGGTTATCCTTTCCCTCACTGAATAGTTTTTGTATTTTTATCATAAATTAATTTATCGTGTTTGTGTGAATACATACCTGGATCCTCCAGTCTGTTCAATCGATCGGTGTCTACTGCTATCACACCACCTTGGTTACTGTACACGGTAGTTTTTCACTTTATTTACTCTCTGACATTTTACAGGAAAAAATACGTTAGTTGACCTCTGCTTTAAGCCATAAAACACAGCTCAACGTAAAAAGCATAGTCATAAAAGAAATCGGCAAATTGCACTTTATCAAAATTAGGAACTGTGCCCTTTAAATGATAATGTTAGGAGGATGAGAAAAAGTCACAGACTGGGAGGAAATCATGGCAAACCACATATATGATAAAGGACTTGTGTTTATAATATATAAAGAACTCTCAAGCTCAATAACAAGAAAACTCAGTAAAAAATCTGACAATGAAATGGGGAAAATAGATGTGCATGACAAATAAGCACATGGAAACATGATGAGCAGCGTTAGTTGTTAGGGAAAGGCAAATCAAATCCATGAGATATCACTGCATATCTAGTAGAATATCTAACATTAAAGACTGTATCAAATATTGGCAAGGATGTGAAAGAATTAGAACATTTATGCATTGCTGGGAGGGATATAAAATGGTGCACATACTTTGGAAAAGAGTTTGGAAGTCTCTTTAAGAAGATAAACAGATCTACCATTCAACTCAGTCTTTCGACTAGTACTGATACATAAATATGACAAAAATTAAAAAAAATTATACAAAGACTGGTACAGAATTGGCCATAACAGCTTTATTTGTAATTGCCCCAAACCGTCCATCAACAGGTGACTGGATAAACAAATTGTGTTTTATCCATATACTGGAATACTATTCAGCTGTATAAAAGGATGGACTACTGATACATGAGACAGCAAGGATAAATCTCAAAATAATTAGGCTGAGTGAAAGAATTCAGGCAAAATAAGAGCACACACTTATGATTCTGCATGTGTGAAATTTTAGAAAACATAAACTAAAATGTATAGTGGTTCAATGCAGACCAGTGTTTGCCTAGGGTTACTGGAAAGGTAGATGGAGAGGGAGGAATTACAAAGGAGTGCAAGGAAACATTTTAGGCTAATGAAGGTGTTAGTTATCTCGGTTAAAGAAAAAACGTGGAATTTAATGATGAAGACATCACAACAGTCCCGGCCACCCTGAGCAACTTAATAATTTTGATAATACTTGCTGGTTGTTTACAACATTCCTCTGTTAACGTTAGCTTTTCTTTTTTTTTAACCTAAAATGATTTCCCTCTGTATCCTAATCATTGCACATGAAAAAAATAGCATATTTTTACAAAGCTGAGATTGAATATTAAGTGTCTAATTTTTAATTTGTTTGAAGTTCCAGTAATATTTAGGTTTATTTCTCCTCTATTGTAGAATGTGTCAAGTATGACCTCATTGCTATTATGATCCTTATTAAATTGAGAGCTTAGAAAACCACATTTTCTGAGATTTTGCAATTATCTCTAGCATAACAAATGTAGTCTATTAACATCTACTGAACAGACAAATATGAGAATGCATCCATCTGTGAAAATTTCAAGGCAGGCACTACATGAATGCTGGGCAAGGAATTTTGCACAGTGCCAGTTTCAATAGGGGGTCTAGTTAGATATTTTTTAGGGTATTTTTAATTTCCAAAATGCTGCAATATTCTGAAAAATTTGCTATTTCTTCTTTTGTAATATTATGATTTTTAACTAAAATTATCCCTGAAGTTCACTCCTATTTTTAACTTTCTATTATCTTATTATTCAATAGAGAGTTAAAAACACGTTCCCTCAGAGATTCCCCGCTGGTGCTTACACAGAGTGTCCCAGAAAATACTTAGGAGAGGGAAGTGCTGAGGGAAAAAGAAAGTGATGCATGGAATAGGCTTTCTTATAAAAATGTTTTAAAAATATATGTATGAAGAAAATACTAAGAATGTTTTTATCGCTGTTTGCTTTACTATGCTGTTGTTTGCCTTTTAAGAAATGGGGTGCGATCATGAAGAATGCTGAGGTGCTGCCTGGATGACCACCTGATGCATGGATAAATGACATTCAGTTTGTGCACTGACACACTGGCCACATTTACAAACTAACTATCACATTGATGTATGTGGTCTATTTTGTCTCCGCTGGCCCATCTTGTACACAGGGTCTTATTTTTTACATATATTGTGATACTGAATCATCTTATTTATTCTTGTTTTTAATAAAATCTCTCTCTCTCTAATTTTGATTTTTTTTCTATGATAGAATCAACAAAAACCCCAAGCGAATCAAATTTTTATCACTCCTCACAGTAATTAAGTACTCTGTGGTACCACTCCCTGCCGCCTGCTTTCACTCATTTGCATATTGTATCTTAGGGTCTTTTATTGGTGTTTCATCAATAATACATTTTTATTTGTAATAAATTCTGTGTTCCAAAATTTGGGAAATGCTGACTTAGTCAAGCAATTACTTGTGTGACTATTTGATTAATGTTTCTATCTTTCTCACGAAAATAAGTTTCCAATCATGCTCCAGGTCTATTTTTTGCTCAATATTTTTTCTCTAGTATTTTGTTCAGTTTCTGATGTATGAAATACAAAAACAAAACAAAACAAAACAGAACAGAACCGTGGATTAATATCCATATAATCAGGAACTAGTAATTTATGCCACTAAATTAACAAGAATTTCTATTATTCTGTTATGTATCAAGTCTCACAATGTACTATGAAAAAGTCCTTTTACCACTGACATGTTTGTACCATTAGTTATGGGTTGTTTCAATTTCAGCCAGCAATCTATCTGTCTGTTCGATACGGAATTACATAGCCCGCTAATTGAATATGTTATCTATTTTCTGCCTTGTCCTGTATGGCAAACCTTGGTCTGCTGAAAAGGAGATGTTTAATTTACTTCATTGTTGAAAAGCTACCTTTAGTACCTTATAATGAAAAATAATATGTATGTGTGTGTGTATATACACACACAAACATATACACACACACATATGTATAACTGAATCACTATGCTGTACAACAGAAACTAATACAACATTGTAAATCAACTATACCTCAATTATTTTCCTATATTTTCCAATGTCATATTATCTTTCTAAAATATTTCAACTTTCATTAAATTAAACAAGTTCACAAATACTGTTATAGAGGAGCTAGTCTGCCACTTATGAGTGCAGATAAAAGAGATCTGAGAGTATATAGGTTTGTACTTTTATATTTTAAACTGTTTGATTTGCCATTTTACTGGTGGCAACTTTTGCCATATTCTGTTCCTTAGAAGTGAGTCACTAAGTTTTTAGCCCACACTCAAGGAGAGAGGAATTCGTCTCTATCTTTAGAGGGATGGATTGGAAAAGATTTTGTCAACATATTTTAAAACCACCACTTAGAGATACTTACAAAAATCAACATTTTCAGATAAAAGAAGACACTTTATTTCTGAAATAAGTACAGAACACTGTAAGAATGGGATAGTCAGATAACCAGAAGAACATCCTAAAAATTAAGGGAAAAAATCACTAATATGATTGCTGAAATGAATACACGCAAAGAGAAGAGATAAAACATTAAAAACTGAGAAAATTGCTCAGAATTTATTAGGAAAATCTATAAAGATAAAAATTTGGCAAGTAAAGAATAGGAATGTCAGTAATTGACAACGGAGATTCAACATCCAACCAATAGGAGACACAGGAGGGAGAAACAGTGGGAAAATGCATATCAACAAAGAAGGAGGAGGAACAACAGAGGGAGTGGAGGGGCGGGAGGAGGAGAAGACGACGTGGGGAAGAAGAAGGAAGAAGAGGAAGAGGAGGAAGAAACGCTCCAGATCCAATGAAGTTGTGTTCTCATCAGCAACTCCGAATGCTCACTAAATGCACTCAGAGCAACGTGGCAAACGACTTCAAACACCTGAGTGAAAATGATGGGCAAACTAAACTACCACAGCCAGAAAACATTCTAATCAAAAGGGATACAGGACTCTATGAACTCATCTACAAAACAGAAACAGACTCGCAGACGTAGTAAACAATCTTACAGTTACCGGGGAAAGAGGGTGGGAAGGGATAAATTTGAGAGTTTGAGATTTGCAAATGTTAGCTGCTATACATAAAAATAGATTAAAAACAAGCTGCTTCTGTATAGCACTGGGAACTATATTCAATATCTCATTATTACCTTTAATGAAAAAGAATATGAAAGTGAATACACGTGTGTACATGCATGACTGGGACATTGTGCTGTGCACCAGAAATGGACACATTGTAACTGACTATACTTCAATTTAAAAAATTGTAAAAGAGATACAAATATTTTCGAGACATCTGAGGATAAAGACTTTTTATCTTTCACAAGAGTACATTCTGAAAGTAATTATTTCAGGTTGGAGCAGAAGGATAGGTCTCTCTGGGTGAAAGTATACAGAAAAAAGGGGTAAATTAGATGAATATCAAGGTAAGAAAGCAACTGAACCACTATCCTGTACACCAGAAGCTAACACAACACTGTAAATCAACTCTACTTCAATACAAAATAGAAGTTTTGTTAAGCTGTTTTATAAAATTAAAAATAAAAAGCAACCGAGACTTCCTCTTCCACGAAAGGCAGACTGCAGAGATTCCAGTGAGAAAAACTAGAAAATCTAGAGGAAAGAATCTGAAGCATTGAGAAGTAACAAAGCATTGAAGAAGTGTGAAGCCAAAAATCCCTAAGAAGAAAGCCAAGAGAAGTGAGCTTTTAACTAGGGGGACATCTGTGGATTTAAGAAGCATAGCTGGGCAGAGTTTCAGGAGACTCAAACGACTTCAGAACAAATGCTGAAGTTCACGGTCTGCAAGTAGCGGGTCCTTGGTGAATCCCATATGCTTTGGGTTAGGACATGGAGGAGCGATACCCTGGGATTAAGAGTAAATCCTAAATAAACCGGACCTTGCATGGACTGATGCCTAGGTTTTCATCATACACGTCTTTTGCTGGGTTCAGGTGATTTGGACTGCTCCTTTCTTAGTCACCTGTCAGAAAAAAATGTTCTCAGGTAGTATCATTCTAGGCTGCAAAAATCTCTGTAATTTTTAATGTACAACCTTCAGTATCCTTAACCCCAGCAACCACCAATCTGTTCATCATTTCTAAAATTTTATTATTTCACAAATGTTATGTAAATGGAATCATACAGTATATAACCTTTGGCTTTTTTTTTTCTCTCACCATAATCATCTGGGTATACATCACGTGGTTGTGTATGCCAATAGTTAGTTACTTTTCGTTTCTGAATAGCATTCCACGGAAGGTATGCATCACAGTTTAACCCCTCACTGGCTGAAGGACATCCCAGTTTTTGGTTATTCTCAATAAAGCTGGTGGAAACAGGCGTGCATAGGTTTTTGTCTGAGTATGTTTCCATTTCTCTGGAATAAATGCCCAAAAAGGCAATTACTGGGACACAGAGTAATTAAATGCTTAATTTTATAGGAAACTGCCAAACTTTTCTAGAGTGGCTGTACCATTTTACATTCCCACGAGCAACGTAGGAATGGTCCTGTTTCTCCACATCTTTGTCAGCATTTGGTGGTGTCACTCTTTTTGTTTAAACTATTCTGATCGGAGTATGGTGGTATCACGGTTTTTAATTTGCATTTCCCCGATGGCTAATATGTAGAGCATCTTTTCATGTGCTTATTTGCCCATTTTTAAATTTTTTTCACTGCAGAATTTTAAGAGTTCTTTATACGTTCTAGATACAAGTCCTTTGTTAGAGATTTGGCTTGCAAATTATTTTCTCTGAGTTTCTAGCTTGCCTTTTCATACTCCTGACGTGGGCTTTTGCAGAACAAATTTTTCATTTTGATGAGGTTCAATTTATCAGTTTTTCCAATGTCAAATCTGAGAACTCTTTATTTAGTCCTAGAACCGTAAATTGTTCTCTTATTTTTTTTTCTAAAATCTTCATAGTTTTACCTTTTACATTAAGTCTGTAATCCATTTTGAGTTAATTTTTGTATGAGAAGAACTGATCCTTTTTATTTTAGGTCCTCCTCTGTATAAATTCAATTGTAAAATATGGCAGTTTACATCTTTGATTTTCAAATGAACAAGTTCACATGTACATACGTTAAAAGAAAGGTAGTAAAAAGTGATAAAATATTTGATGCTATCATATTTTGTGCCTTTGTTTTTGCTATGCCAGTTGCTGGAAATACTTAATACTTTCCTTTCTACCATCTTCATTTTCTTTAAAATTTGGCTTCAAGTCTTGTTTTCTCCAGGAAGTCTTCCTTGATCACCTCTTCTAAATGGAGATCCTCCCTCCTTTCATGTTCTACGGCATTCATTTGTCCAGTGAGTGCTACATGCAACTTGACTCAAGCCTTGTTTCACTTCTCTTAATACACTGTGCCCTTCTCCTACCACAGGGCCTTTGCACATGCTGTTCTCTCAATTGTAATCCCTCCTGACCCTTCAGTACTCAGGTCAAATATTACTTTCCCAGAACTGATTAAGTACCCAGTCTTAAGCTTTCATGGAAGTACTTAGTACCCTTGCTAATTAGGATTTATTAGTTTGACTTTTGTCTTCTCCAGTGGACTGTAATCCCCATGAGGGAGGAACTCTTTGGTCACGCTTGTATACTACATACACAGCACAATGCCCAGCAAGTAATTGCTACTCAATAAATGTTTCTTGGGGAAAAAAAGAGTGAATGAATGAATTTTTGACTTGTAAATTTCTAAAAATGGGGCTGCGACTTAAAACTCATAGACTCTAAGGGCTAGAAAGATTTAATAGTTGGTTTCCAAGTCTAAGCTAAGGACTTAGTTTACCTATTCACAAAAGGTTTAGCAGAATGTCAGGATTTCCGGAGATAATTTTATTGCGGGCAGGAGGAAAGGTTGTACCTAAAACCTTTCGTGAAACACCCACATGATTAGAGTGAAGTAGCCATAATCATTTAAACAATCAGAGTCACTACTTATATTACTTAATTCATTTTGAATGTAGAATCATTACCTAACAAAGCCTCCTATTATTTTCTTCATGTAGTGAAATAAAATACATTAAGAAACGTGGAGATGGCCAGGCAAAGGAGGATATTAGTGGCCACATTTGTACCAGAGCACTTCATAAAGATTGAACATGATATTGCTGGCTTATTTATGAGTTAAAAATATACATTATTTTGTTTGGCTCATTTTCTGCTCTCCTGGGAACCCAGTTGAATCGTGGCTCATTTTTAACTCCCTCCCCTACTTCTGTATTTTCCATCTACCCAAGCAGATGGGAGGCAAAGTCACTTTGCTATTGTCAGCTGCACACGGAATCTCTCCCAGAAGCAGGGAAGGTAACAGCCTCGTGTAGAGGACTTTCCGTTCTTAGCTAAACCTCGCCGCGGTGGCCTGAGGGGCTAATCAAGTATTATAAACACTGATTAAATAAGGTAGGTCATTTCCATCACCATTTTCCAGCGGGGGAGATGGAGGCGCCTCACATGGGGATGTTATTTGCAAACTCAGGAAGATGATGCGTTCTTGCTTAATTCCTTTCCCCTCGCAGATGCCAGCAGAGAGCAGTGGAGGAGTTAGACGAGAGTTTGAACAGTGTTCAAACAAGTCACATTTGGGGGCTGAGGTGTCTCATTAAAAACTTCCTGTTTTATGGCTCTGTATCCATATGCTGAGTATCCAAATCCATGACAGCGGCCCTGCGCAGCTCCTGTCTTAGCATCTAACAGTCCTTGCCAGGCGGGATGAGAAAGTTGATTGCACGAAGCTTTGCCAATGTCTCTCGACAGGAAAGAGCAAAAAAAAAAAAAAAAAATCCTCCTGAACAAATGAAATGTCAGCCAAAGCCCAAGCATATTAAAGCAAGAGAAGTGATACTATTTTCTTAGATGAGAGGTGAACTGGTTTCTAATTAATTCCTAGGATGGGCAATAAGCCCGCATGGCTGGCTTTATGACTCAAGAACAGTCTTTAGTCCAGATTTGTTTGCTTGTTTGTTTTTTGCTGTTTGTTGTTGTTTTTACTTGTCTGCTCACCTCCTCGTAAAGTTGATGTTATTGTGCAATTTGGAGAGCCACAGTTTGGGGAGCTGAAAGAAGGGTACAGCTCAGAATTTCTACTTTCTTTCTTAATGAGTTGTGGTCTATGAAGTGTTAGAACAGGCTGAGATTTGGAGGGAAAAACAAAACAAAACAAACCCAAGTTTGAACTGCTCACATCTCGTCAGTCCCCCACCCTCAGCCCTGCTCTGAGCTCTGGGTTGTCTCGCAGGGATGTTCCCTCTCCTAAAAAACAAATGGTTTGTGTGGCAGTGTGGGTGGGAGGCTGGAAAGAAAAAGATGATTTCAGAATGAAATAAGACTTTTGAAACGTGTTGCAACTTCACGGCAGGGAACATGGCGTTGGAACACACCGGCAGTGGTGCGGATTCGATGCCATTCTCATAACTGCGCTCTCTCCAGTGGCTTTTCTTCTTGAAGTTTGGATGGGGGCCAGTCTCTGCATCTTCCACTTTTGGGGTCCACTGACTCATGGGCTCCTGATGGAGACACACCCCTCACTCCCTGCTCTTACTGTGGGTCGCATTTACAAAACCACACCCCGGAGACAACATGCACAGAACTGGCCGCCAGACCATCCCTTCCTTAGTTCAGAGTTTTAGAGCAAAGTGCTACCTTACGGATTGTCTGCATCCTTGCTGCTGAAGATGCAGCCGAGCATGGCTATTGCAGGAAGCCTGGAGAAACACAGAATTCCCACTCCAAACCTCCTGATTCAGATCACGCCTCTGACCAAGATCCCCAAGTGATGCAAATGCACATTACAGTCTGAGAAGCGCTGCTCTGGATCAAACCCCGCATCTTCTAGATTAGGACACAGTGGCTCTGATCTAGGGAGGTATTAGCTAGTGTCATCCAACCGCAGAGCAGCGCTCACCCTCCTGCTTTCTCCAGGTGTACTGCTCCCCCTCCGTGTGACACTGATTCTCCTGAACCTGGACTTCAGAGTTATTTGTATACTTGTGTTGACTAGTGAATAAGAAAATGGGTCCTTATTCATGGAAACATGAATTGTGCCTGGATTTTCCATTACGTCTGATACAACTTGGTGACACCTCCTGGCGCCCTGCCTGTGTACGTAGGAGGTGCCCACGGACACTATTACCATATGCATAAGGTTATTTATGCTAATCACTAATTTTGTATGTGCAGTGAAGTAACAGAAAGTAGTGAAGCTTCCATAGAGGTTGTCCGATCCACCCAACCAGCCTGCACACCAGGCTGGGAAATCCTCGAGGCTGGTTTGGCCCGTGTACTTCCACTTGGATTCCTGTCGGAGGCTAGGAAGCGGCTTGCTGGCGGATCATCTACCAGTGCCTCACGGCTCCTTGTGATCGTGAGAGGATTCCTAAGCCTGCTTCCTTGGTCAAGTAAAGAGAGGTGGAGACATTGCAGACACTACCAGGGCCTTCTGGGAGAATCTCTTCTGCTAATTGTGGGCTCAGTCTTTCCGCCTAACTGGGAGCCAGCTCACCTCCTGGCCAGCCGTCTCTCTTCTCTCGATTCTTTCTTCCTGTTCTTGTCTTCCTGTTTCCCCCCTCCTCATTTGTCGAGCGTCTGCCATATGCTAGATCCTGCAGTAAGATCAGCAAAATCAGTAGTGCTGAATTTCTTCCCTCCGAAAGATCTTATTGTAGCTCACAGGGGTCACCTGTGATGGGTTTCCTTTGTTCGCCCGCCCTGAAGTCCAAGAAATGTTGTTAGAGTAAAAAGAAATTGAGTGCCCGCTTGATTACATTAAGAAGCCCGTCCATCTTCATGCGTCCCTGGTGCTTTTCACTCATTGGATTGTAAGTTAGGAGCAATTTGGATGTGTGAACTAATCCCCTCCCCTAGATTCCTGACTCGGAGCTCCCTGCTCCCCTCCCTTTGTCTTACAGGCACGTCATAACTGGGCTCAGCACCGACAACTATAATGGCAAGTATAGGATTTCTTTGCTGGAAGTTGGATGTATTTGCTCTTTAAACAATTTCACTTCCTGGGCACGGAATGCCAGATCCAGGGCCTGGTGAGTGCATCAAGTGGCAGAAATGATAATGCCAGTTGTGGAAGACGTTAAAGCTATCTGCTTTAGGGTCAGACTTTTTTTTCTTTTTTTTTTGCACGAATGATGCATGACCAGGTGACAGTACGCATTTGATACATGCTATGCCTTTGGAGGACAGAACTAGGGCGGTCCTCTCTGGGCCGTGCCAGGGGCCTCCACACACAGACACGGATTACCACAACTCCACGAACTGCATATGCAGCAGAGTTTTACTTCAAAGGCTTGAACCACGATTCCATCTTGTTCTTAAATCAGAGGGTTTAAATAGCGGTGCCATGTTTAATTAGGGCCCGTGTAAGACTTCAGCTTTGAGATAGAACAACCTCAGAAATGATTCCTTTCATGTCCGAGAGGTATGTAATAAAATAAAAGCCCTATGCATGTGTAATAAGCAAAGGTGGGGTCGATCAGAATGAGGGGGAGACCTGGATGACAGGGTTGGAGAAGGCACTTTCTAAGACTACACGGAAAAACTAACCAATATCTAATAAGACATTTCCAAGTGGAAGGCCTGCTGGGGCTGGTTTAATAAATAGCCAAGTTTTACATAGTAAATAGTTTTAAAAGAGATTAGAAAGTTTATACTTTAGGTAGCATTAACCTACCTCCTTTAATTAAATGATGGAGAGGCTATAGCATAACAGGTAGGCATGTAGTCCCTGAAAGCAGACAGTTGTGTTTCGAATTTTAATTCCTCTGTTTGCTAGCTATCTGCTTAACCATTCCAAATGCTCATTTCTCATTTTTAACGTAAGAGTAATAAAACCTATGTCTATAAGTCTGTTTCTGTTGTGTATTTATGTTTTTTTTTTTTAGAATACAAACTTGTGGTTGCCAAGGGGGCATGGGGTGGGAAGGGACAGGCTGGGATTTTAAAATGTAGAATAGATAAACAAGATTATACTGTATAGCACAGGGAAATATATACAAGATCTTGTGGTAGCTCACAGCAAAAAAAAAAGTGTGACAATGAATATATGTATGTTCATGTATAACTGAAAAATTGTGCTCTACACTGAAATTTGACACAACATTGTAAAATGACTGTAACTCAATAAAAAAATGTTAAAAAAAAAGGATAATATAACCCAACCAATTGGAGAGTCATATGGGTTAAATGAGATAATATATGTAAAATGCCTGTCCTATAAATGATACAGCAAAACCAAATCTTTGTGGGGGGGCATGCAGACCTGTGAATATTACCGTATTTACAGAGTATTATAACCACAGAATGCAGAACAGCTCCATCTCCCCAAAAGACTCCTTTGTTAACCTCTTTGTGCACCACCCCAGCCTCCTAACTCCTGGCAAATGCTGATATATCCTCCATCATTGTAGATTTGTCTTTTTGAGACTATCATATAAATGGAATTATGTACTATATAACCTTTTGAGACCGGCTTCTTTCACTCTACGTAATGCCTTTGAGATTCATCCAGGTGGTTGTGTGTATCCATAGTTTGTTCCTTCCCGTTGCCGAGTGGCAGTCCAGTGCGTGGATGTATCACAACGTGTTTATCATTCACTCTTTGAAAGGCACTTGGATTGTTTCCAGGTTTGGCAACTGTGACTACAGCTGCTATCAACATTTGATGTATTGCTTTTTGTGTGAATGTGAATTTTCAAGTCTCAAAGGTAAAATGTGCCGGAGTAGGACTTCTGGGTCCTATGGTAAATATATGTTTAGCTTTAGAAAAACTGTTTCCTGAAGCGGCTGTACTACCGTGCAGTAAGGTGTGAGAGTTTCGGCTGCTCTGCATCCTGGCTAGCACTTGGTATTGTCAGTATGTTTTATTTTAGCCATTCTGGTAGGAGTGCGGATGGATCACGTGTGGTTTTAATCTGCATTTCCCCAATGGCTGTCTCTGGGTGCTATTGATCATCTTTCTGTGCTGGTGTGTTTTGTTTTACCCTATATATGTATCCTCTTAGGGGAAGTGTCTGTTTAAGTTTTTGCCCATTTTCAGTTGAGTTGTTTGTTTCTTACTATTGGAATTGTGTCATCTATAGATGAATTTGAAATTGATATTTTTACCTATTGTCTCCCAATACACGTGCACTGTGTGTCCCTGCATTTATTCGGTCTTCTTTGATTTCTTTCATCAACGTTTTACAGTGTTCAGCAAAGAGATACAGTAGAGTGTGAATTGTGAGATTTATACCTAAGTCTTTAATGTTTTTTTAAAGCTATTATAAGCAGTGCTTTTTTTAAAAAAAAATTCTGTTTCCAACTGTTTATTGCCACTATGTATAAATACAGTTGATGTTTGTGTGTTACCTTATATCCCGTGACTTTGCTAAACTCATTATTTCTAGGGTTTTTTTTTCTTGCTTTCTTGAAGTTTCTACATAGAAAATTATGTCCCCTGTGAATAAGGATGGTTTTATTTCTTTTCCAGGTTCCTCCTGCTGGGCTTTCTACCCACAGGTCAGCCCCCACTTCGAGCTTTTATGCTACTGTAAGCCCACAGGAGAGGAGAGAGGAATTACGATATGAAACTTGCTGCCAATTTAGTGGTATTTGATTTTTCGTCTTCTTCGCCAACCCTCTTGCTACTATTTACTATTAAGAGCCCCCAAAAGGATGCTCTGTGCATTCTGTATGGGCGACAGAGCTGCATTCAACGGGAGGGACAGTGTGGTTGTGTTTTCTCCATCTTACCTCGAATGAAAACCAGAGACTGGATTTGAAGTATTTTCCTCCCAGTCACCAGAGTATATTTGTATTTCTCCGTTCATGCTCTCTTTTCTGTCCCTGCTCCTTAACTTCCTCTTCTGACCTTAACCCTAGACACACAGCCAGGGCTGAGGGCAAGAAGCACTGTCAGTGGAACACAGCACAAGCAAGCGTACATTGAGCTTTGGGTTCCTTTGCGCCACGCTCCAAGAAATTGAGTTAAATGGGTCTGGACACAGGGCAAAAGAGAACTTTAACTCGGCTCGTGTTCAGATTATTTCAAATTAGTGAGTTAATGAGCCCCGTAAGCCACCGAAATCATCTGGATCAATTTACAACACAGGAAATCAATGAAAAGCTTTCTTTGGTTAGCCGGTGTGGTTATTGGTAATTCTGCAATCTTTGCATTTTAAAATGTGAGTGTGTGCATGTGTTGCCTGTGTTGGGGTGAAACTGCCGTGACAGGCGGCTGGCGGCTCCAGTGAACGGAAAGAATTAAACAAAGGATGGGGTGACATGAAGCTCTTGAGAGCGTGATTTGACTGGTTTCACTGGTTTCATTGGGTTTTGTCTTTTTCTCTGGAGTCTTCAAGTAAACCTTGACTCTCGGAAAACATCTGTGCGTTCACAACTGATCTGGCTGGTGAGGTTAAACTGATCTAACCCCGTGGAATCTGCTTTGTAGCTTCCTGCTGTTTCAGAATGAACTTTGGGAGGAAAGTTACCCACCTTTAAGCTGCTGCTGTTCTTTGCACAGCATTTGGCTTCTCAGCTGGGGACACAGGCACCGACACCCTGCAGGGTTCCCTTTAATGCACCCTCCAACTCTCAGGCTTGCACTGCACCCGGAGGCTCTAAGCGCTGGTCTGTGACATCGCCATCTGGTGGCTCCAAAGCTACAAGGATGAGAGAGAGAGAGAGAGAGGAAAAAGAGGACTTGCTGTTTTCTAGGTTTTCTTCCAAGCCATTTCTTCTGCTGCTCTCAGTTGATTTAGGGGGAACTCATGACAGAATTGTGCATCAGTTTTGGCCTCTGACCAAGTCATTTGTCTCCCTGCATGTGCGTGCTCAGAGGTGGACGAGGTCAAGGAGAGAGAAAAAAGCAGAGGGACTGGGAACCCAACAGGGTTTCTGATAAGGAACCCTAAGAATTAGGTAGAGAAACTGGTGCTCCTGAAGTGCATCTGATCCAAGTGTAGTTGCATCGAATTTCCCTCTCTGCTTGGGTACTTTAAGGAGTTTTTAGTCTCCTTAGACAACATATTTGGATTGAGATTTTTTTATTTTATTTTATTTTATTTTTTACTATCATGGTTCTGGGTTTGGGTCATTGATGAAGACTGGCTTGTGCACCATGCTCCTCTTCCTAGGTGCCTGCAACTCCTCCCCCTGCCTTAGCCCCCAAAGGGGCTCTGCTGTTTCATGGGTTACATTTTGCTTGTTTCGCCTAAATAAATCTGGAGGGTTTTTCTGTTCCCTGAAATTTTTAGTATTCAAGGAGAAAATGCCAAAAGGAACACTGGCTGCTCCAGTAATCCTGATGGAAACATAAGCTCATCAGGAACAGGAATCTGTGCTGTGCTTTTATTTCACCACTGTTGGCATCTCATCCCTTTTCCCCAAATTGCTCACCTGAGGAATTTCTCTTCCATTTCTCTTTTCCAATTTCTCCTTTATGTGAAATGTATGTATGTGTGCCTACGTATGTGCATCTATTTCTCTGTGTGTGTGTATGTGTATGTGTGTGTGTTATATAAGAGAGACACAGCGAAGGTTAAAAGCCAAACTGTCTATATACTGAATGGCTAACTTCTGAGCAGTCAAGTATCAAAGTGATTTATTACATGTGAATTTAGAAACATTTAAGCACGGGTTCTAAAACTATTTCATATTATCTTTTAAAAATCTAAAAAACTTGGAAATTGAAGACTAATTCACTCTAAAATATTCATAGACACCAAGTGATTAGTTGGAACCCAACTGTAAATTAAAACTGGGGACTTCACTGTCAGACAAACTTGTGAAAAGACTAGAGTACCTGAATCACTGACAGATTCACCGGGGATACAGAAGGGAAAACAAAAGTCCCCTGACTATTCAGAATCGATGTGACAAAAGCTGTGTGCCAAAAATTAGGGTCTAATTCTTCACTTACAAGTGAATTCCTTATATCCACAGTCAGTCTATATAAATGACTATTACTACCGAAAGAATTATCTTAATAAAGTTGGCTGTATGATTTTTCAAAACCACATTAAAAAATGCAGAGTTTGACAGTGGAAGTTTCATTTTAGCCAAACAAAATGGGATGTGGGAAAGAGACATGGAAAGAGGGAGGTTGCGGTACAATAAAGCGTTTGTCTGGTCTTTGTCCCAGGTTCCTGGCATGGGGCTTCTAAACCCTTGACATTCCCTGGTGACAGAGTGTCTTTGTTACTCATCGGCCCCTTGGATCATATCTGAGTTTATGCTAATGAGGTGACTGGTGGTGGTAATGATGGTGGTGATGGTGGTGGTGGTGGTAGTGATGGTGGTGATGGTGGTGGTGGTGGTGGTGGTGGTGGTGGTGGCCCCCTAGATAGGATGGAGTCTGACCACCAGAGAGACCAACCATGTGATTAGAGGGTTAGTCTTTGAGCCAGCTCAACCTCCAAGGAGGGGAGAGGCTAGAGACTGAGTGCAGTCACATGGCCAGTGAGTTAATAAATCAAGTCTATGCCCTAAAACCCCAGTAAAAATTCTGGACATTTGCTCAGTGAGCTTCCTGGTTGATGCAGCTTCTATGTGAGCACTGGCTGCTTCACCTGTCACTTCTATGTTATGGAGACAGCTTATTTCCTTAAACCTCATGTACCTACCCCTGGTAGCTTCAGACTTTTCTTCTGCAGGTTCCTCACTTCTCTTGGTTTCCATAGAATGGAAAAAAGTTAGGGCTTTGCTCTGGATTAGGCTTTGGCTTAAGGGAGTGTTGTGGCTTTTTTGATCTTCTATCTAGACCACTAAAACTGTCACCGTATCAGCAATAATGCTGATTTCAATTTTTTTAACATTTGTGTATTCACTGTGGATGCACTTTTAATTTCCTTCAGGAAACTTTTCCTTTGCATTCACAACTTGGCTGCTTGGCACAAGCAGCCTAGCTTTCAGCCTAGCATGCCTTTCTTACTGAGCTTAATCATCACTAGCTTTTGATTTAAAGTGAGAGATATGTGATTTTTTTCCTTTCACTTGAACACCTGGCCTAATTTCAATATTATTTTGTCTCAGGGAACAGGAAGGCCCAGTGAGAGGAAGAAAGATCGGGGAATGGCTGGTCAGTGGAGTGGTCAGAACACGCACAACATTTATCCGTTAAGTTTGAAATCTTACCTGGGCATGGTTCGTGGCACCCCAAACAATTACAGTGGTAACATGAAAGTCACTGATCACCATCAGAAATGTAACAGTAAAGAAAAAGTCTGAAAGGAGAGAATTACCAGATGTGACACAGGGACATGAAGTAAGCAAACAGTGTTGGAAAAATGGTGCTTATATACTTGCTTGATGAAGCGTTGCACAGACTTCCCATTTGTAAAAAACAATGCAATATCTGTGAAGTGCAGGAAAGTGAGGTATGGCTGTCTACACCATTACAAGGAGTTGATGATCTTATGTGAAGCCATATTCCCTCGAAGGCAGGGTCCTTTATCTTTTGAGACTATATGGAATAACTCTGTGATGGGTGATATAGACTCTTACCCCAGAAAAATTCATATACAAATGCAATTTTGCTTACAATTTCAGGTTCACAGACCCACTGAACCCTGTCCACGGTGCTCTGGTCCACTGAGTCAAGGTGCAGAGCCCAAGTGTTATGCGTCAGCATAGACTGATGAAAGCGAGAGGTACCTGACCTCAGAATAATAACCACATCACCTCTTTGCTATTTACACGAGTGTGTAACTAAGCCATATCTTCCAGGATTTTGGGGAAAATCATTTTTGACATAAAAGGAATATCTGATAAGTGGTAGCAGTTACATTTCTGAAAATCCATTTGCTAATAATATGCTTGTGTGTTTGAGGATTCATTTTCTTTCCTGTTTTTTTTTGAATATTGGTTTTCCTTCTTATTTACATATAGATATGCTCATTGCTAAATAAAATAAGGATACTAACTGCTATATATAAAACAGATAAACAAGTTTATAATGTAGAGCACAGGGAACTATATTCAATGTCTTGCAGTAACCTATAATGAAAAAGAATATGAAAACAAGTAAATGTACGTGTATATAAGACTGAAACATTATACTATACACCAGAAATTGACATAACATTGCAAATTGACTATACTTCAATAAAAATAGGTAATTAATAAAAAAAGAAGAAAATAAAAATCTCATAAAATTTCATCATCCAGAGAAGCCAGTGTCAGTTTCTTTAATCTGTTTTCAATCAACGAACAGACATTTCCTGTATCAATATTGATTGATATGACTATTTAAATGCATAATATTTTGCATAATATTCTATTCATGTAATTCCATAGTTTATGAAACCAATTTCCTATTGATGAATGCTATTTTCAAATGTTAATTATTATAAATAATGCTCTGATAAACTACCTAATACATATGCCTTTGAAAGCTATTGTTTCTTTTCTTAGAAAACATTTTTAGAAACATAATTGCTCAGGCAAAGGATGTGTGTGCTTTGTTTTTTGAAAAATATTGCCAAATACACCCTTGAAAACTTAAACCCAGTTGCCTTAGTACCAATAGGACACAGAGCTAGAAATATGACCAAATCCTAACAATACATATCTTGTAAACCTTTCCAACCTTTCCCAAACTAATAGATTAAAAAAATTAAAAAGCTCTTTATCTGTGTTGTTCTTTGATTAATTAGTATTTTTGTATCTTTAGCATTTACTGAATATTACCTGTTTCTATCTTTTGCTTTTTTTTTTTTGGAGGGAAATTTGTTTCTTCTGTTGCTATTCTTCCCCAGAGATTATTACATATTAGGGTTAAAAAGTTTTTGTCTGGTATAAACCATTTTGTTTTCCAGTTTCCAGTTGCTTTTCAGATTTGTTTAGGTGATTTTTTTTTTTCACATGAAAGGTTAAAAAAAAAAAAAGATGTAGTCTATTTAATCAAACATTTAAATCCCAGTTTCTGTATTTTATATCATTCTTAGAAAATAATCTTATTTTTCAAGAGATCATTGTAGAATGTTAGTTTATAAAATAAAAAAAAAAACACATAATTAACCTATTAACCCGTTTGTAAAAAAATCTATGTCTTGATAGGAGACACCCTTATAATGGAGGATACTTTTTAATATTAAAACTTTCCAAAACTTCCAAACTTTGGACCTGAATTTTTATAGAAAGTAGGTTAGAATCAAAGCAAGAGAACACATTATAAAATCAAAAGTCCTGCTTTGAAACAGTGTTTCACCACTTAGCAATTAGGCAGCCTGTGGAAAATCACCTCTCTGAACCTCACGTCTATTAAACTATGTCAAAGTGTTAAAATATATTGCCTAATCATAAATTGTTTTTTTTTTCTGGAACATATTAGTTACTAAATAAGGACTTGTTTAAAATAACTTGCTGTTTTTGAAATTTTTACAGTCTGTTTAATTTCCTTCCTTCCTTTTCTATAATCATACTGCACTTCGTACAGATTGATTTTAAACAAAACTTGCTAAAATATTTAATTTATACAAAATGTTTTAATAAGTATACAGGCTTAAAAAGCAATCAACAACA
Source organism: Camelus dromedarius (assembly GCF_036321535.1). Taxonomy (NCBI): domain Eukaryota; kingdom Metazoa; phylum Chordata; class Mammalia; order Artiodactyla; family Camelidae; genus Camelus; species Camelus dromedarius. Next base: position 15,674,353 of record NC_087469.1, read on the forward strand.
ACTGACATGTACAGTTAAATCGCCAGGGCTTTGGAGGCCTGGGTGCACTTCCTGATCCATCACCTGTGTCACCCCCTCCTCCATGCCCTCAAATAATTGTAACATTATATCCTGAAGTCTGTGTTACATTTCTTTGAATATCTTTACAACTAACCTCATGTACGTGCTGCTGAACTTGACGTAAGTAGTGTTACACTGAATGTACTCTTTTATACCTGTATTAAAAATAAATTTTAAAATTCATTGTTGCTGTATGTTCCTGAGATTCATCATATAGTTGGATTTCATTCATATTTATTTATAGTATCCGATTATATAAATGCACTGCAAGTCATTTATATATTTCCTTAAAAATGTCTGCCATTCTCATGGCGCACCCATACCAGAGCTCGCCTCGAATCGGACCTCCTGGAGCCTAGATAAGGCTAAACTGTGTTCCCAGATCAGTGGACTCTGAGCGGGGTATTTCCATCATTTCCTATTCTTTTCAGCATTTCAAATGGTCAGACTTACTAATTTGGGGGGAATAAGATGCCATTGTATTGTGGCTTTCATTTGCATGTATCTCCTTATTAATAATGTTGAGCAAATTTTCTTCTGTTTGCAGCCAATCATTTTTCTCATCTGTGAAATGCTACTTCAAACCCTTTGCCAAATTTTAACTTGGTTATCTTTTATCATTATTTTTTTCTTTACGTATTCTCTATACTGCTAGGGTCCCTCTCCCCAAGCGCTCTCCTTGGCGCATCATTTTGTTCAGGACCACAAACGAAGTAAAAAAATCTCATCTGCAGTATGTTGGTTCAATTTTTCCTAAGATTACTCCTTTTCTAATTTTTCCCCCTCAAAACTTGATTACCTTACTAGTGCTGAGATTTCCTCAAATAGGTGTTTGTACTTTTTTTTTTTTTTTTTTGCTTTTCTAATTGTTCTTGGCAAGCATTTTGCCTGCCACAGGCTGTTTCATCGTATTTGAAGTTGGCTGTCCCCCACTTGTGTCCTAAATTTGGGGTTTATTTATTTATTTTTATCTCTATAATTAGATTTTTTTTAAAAAAACATCTACTTAGATGTTTTCAATGGTTTGTTTTCTTCCATATTAAGCATACTTATTACCTATTATTTTCTTTTTTATGGCATTTGCTTTACAGGTCTGATTCTGCTGTTAGCTGTTTCTGCTGTCTCTTGCTCATGGTTCTTTGTTTTCTTGAGGGTTTTGGCAGTTTTACTATGAGCTGATGCTCTTTGGAACTTTATCTTTGGAAAGTTTTTGTTGCCTGATTTGAAGGTGTGCTTGTTCAGAGAGGATTTTAATTTGCTTCCGACAGGGATCCTGGGAAACCGACAACCAGTGTGTCATGTTGCCGTCAAAACAGAGAGCCTCAAAGACGTCAAGATTCAGCACTTGTCCTCAGGCCAAAAGTTAACTTCAACAACCTCGATGAATTCTTTTTAGTCCCATTTGATATGTTTTAACCTTTTTATCATAAACTCAAAAACAGATACAGAATATCACACAAAAATATATAACAATGTATAAAGTAAACACCTTTATACCAATACTCAGATCAAGAATAGGACTTTACATCTGCCCTGTGTCAATCACATATCCTTCATTTCCAGTTTTTTTCATTATTATATTTGTTATGGTGGTCTGTGAGCAGGGATCTTTGATGTCACTATCACAAAAATGTCACTATTCACCAAAGTCTCATGATGGCTAGCATTTTTTTAGCAATAACGCATTTTTACATTAAGGGATGTACATCGTGTTTTTAGACATAATGCTATTGCACACTTAATGGACTGCAGGATAGTGTAAACGTAAATTTACATGCAGCGAGAAACCAAGAAATTCATGTGACTCTCTTGATTGCGACAGTCGCTTTATTGCGGTGGTCTGGAACAGAATCCACAGTATCTCTGAGGTCTGCCTGTACCTTCAGTGAAGCAAAAGTTGCTCCATCACTGGCTATTCAGAGCCCCTTCAAGGGCCTTGCTTTCAAAGTCCTTTTAACAGGACCCCAGGTGTTCCGGGATCATCTTCTACTTTTTCTGCCCAAGACTTAAAATTAGCTACTTTTCTAAGAAGTTCTGCTTTTAGTGGGAAATTATAGTTTAAAATCACAATCTGAGCATTATAGACACTCATTTATTTGGTTGTTCATTTTTTTTATAAGCCTTCAAGGGATATTTAGTGTATATTTTATCCAGACTTTTTATTCTTTCCTGCAGGAGGGTCGTTCAGGTTATTTAGTCTGATACGTAAAACCATGAAGTCTATTGTTCCCTGTTTAACTTACAGTGTCATGCTCTATTCCTACTGCACAGATAGTAATCTAAAGTTTAACCTGCATGGCTAAATCAATTTTTAAAGTCAATCCTCTATTTGTGAACACTTAGTTTTTTTTTTTTCTCCAAAATATTAGATTTGTATAAGTGGCATTTTTTAATAACTAAATCTTTGTATGTAATTCTAATGATTTTCATATTTCAAGTTTCTTTACGTGGAATTGCTGGCTCAAATTTTATGAGTATTCTAATGGTTTTGAAATAGATTTCAACCCTCTTTCTGTGTGTGTCTGTTTTCTGTTTTACTTAAGGGCAGAGAATAGAGAAGACAGGGACCATGCAACGTGAGTATTCTGGTATTTTTCACTGTAATTTAAGCAGCATCAGTAGAGTCTGGCTCATCAGTATACCTAACAGGAGCTTGGTCAGTATATTAGATGCCCCTAGACCCTAATTAGCAGGGAGCAAGCTGATAAAACTCACTTCCTGAACCTTTAACATGAGGAAGCAAGCCTTGGATCTGAGTTGATCCTGTTACATGAGGCTCAGCCTGAGCAGCAAGGGGATCCCCCAGCCGTGGCCATGGCTCACCTGGGCCAAGAGCAAATGAGACACATATGCTGAAACCGCCCGTTCAGCAGAGAGGCTGCAGACACTATCGGAGATCAAGCTCCACCCCCGTCCTCATCTGCTTCCCTGTCCACCACCCAGAGGCAGCCTAGACTCGGGGCATCACCGCCCCCCCAACCCCCCCCCCCCCCACAATTTGCAACCTTTTCTCACTAACCAATGAGCTACATTTTACTGAAGGCAAGTTCATGTGCCCCGATCACAGTGAGTCCAACCAAATCTAAAGGTTGCATTTTGGAGCAGAGAAAGATTTATTGCAGGGCCGAGCAAAGAGGATGGGGTGGCTCATGCCCAAAAAAACCCCGAATTCCCCAAAGGGTTTCAGCAAAGCATATTTAAAGGCCAGGTAAGGGAGGCGGGTGTCGCAGGGTAGGTGATCAGCTGGTGCACAATTCTCTGATTGGCTGATGTTCAGGGAACAGGGCAGTCAGCACTATTGCTCCCTCAGCACCAGAGGGTCTGGGGGCCACGTGCTCTCGATCATCAAGGAGTTCATTTCTTCCATTTGGTGGTGGTTTTTAGCATCTGAAAAACTCAGGAAATAAACATGAGATGCTATTATCTGGGTGCTTCAGAGAGGAGCTACTGCAAAGGATGCCTGGGGGCGCTGTCTGCCCTGGGAAGATCCCACAGGGTCCTTCTCGGTCACATGTCAGCAACACAGACTTCAAGCCCTTGGTTGCTTCTGTGCAAGCAGCAACTGGGATAAAATCCTTGTCCTTGGCATGGAGTCCCAACCCCGGACGTGAAGAAAGGCACGGTTTTCTTGGGAAGAGGAGGGGCATGGAGTCTCCCTCTGATGGCCATTTCACAAGGCGGACATCAGGAGGGAAGGGGGTCAGCATTAACACAGCTGGCAACCCACAGCGTTAAATTGTCTGTAAAAGCAGTTGTTAAAGCCAGGTTAAAAAAAAAAAAAGAGAGAGAAAAAAAGAAAAAGAAAATGCAACCTTCTGCAGATACTCCATGGCTGCTTATTCAGGAATTTCACAAAAGCCCAGGGCTGGTAATGAGGCCTCTGGTCCTCCCTGGCGTGGGTCCGGCTTAGCGTGGTGCAGGCCACGTGACCCTTGCACAGGGGGCCCTAATTGATGAGGTTCTGATGCTTAAATGCAGCTCTGGTTACAGGAGTTTCAAGGAACTGCTGCCAGTAAGGGCTCCGAGGTGAGGGGAAATTTTTACACTTCGTTCCCAGAGCTCAGCTAATGACTGTTATGAAATGAAAACTCATTTAGGGAGAATGGAAGAGGGGAGGGGAGAAAGTCCCCCCGGCCACATTCTGTAATCTGATAGTCCCTTCGCAGGAGGAGGCAGGAGAACAAAACGCCCCTGGAACACCTTTTGCACCTTCAAAACTGAAGACTAGTCAGCTTGTCGCAATTCAGTCTGCAAATGGGGCATCTGATTCTGGAAGGTGACATTAATCGGAAAAGCACACGCCTTAAAATGCTGGAGTCACCTCTCCATCAATTGTAAAATGCTTTCCCCTGTAGGGGAGAAGCAGACAGACTGGTTCACATCCTGGCTCAGCCACTGAATAGCTCTGGGCAAGCTTCTTCCTTCTCTAAGCTTCATTTTCATCTGCTATGAAATTTGGTGGGGAGCTGGTGCCTGGCAGCATTATTGTGAAGATTAGAGGAAATAATAACCTCATGCAAGTAGCCTGGCGCACAGCTGGGGGTTCGGGCCAGTTCACTGCTTCAGGACTGCTTCCTTTTTGCCGCAACTGGTGGCAGGTGAGCTGGTTGTTGGGTCTGAATAACAACCGCCCCCACCAACACAAGTGACTTCTGTGCCTACCAGATGCCAGGCATTACCCTGGACACGAAGAGCCCCCGGTACCCTCTTAGCCTCTGGGACATCCAGCGGAGTAGTCCCTTGTCCTTGGGCACTCCGCTTTTCACCACGCCCTCCTACTCTTGTCCCTCCCCTCCTTTCCTGGGTCCTACAAGGGTTGGAGCCTGCTCTAAACCTGGATTCTAGTTGCCAGGGTTGGTTGTGGGGTGGGCAGGCTGCCCATGGCTGCTGACATCCAAGCTCTAATGAAAGTGAGTCCCGAAGCAAGGGAAGGTCTGGAACGACAAGATGAACGTGTGAGAAGGTCCAGATCCAAGGCTAAAAAGTCTATAATACAGTCAGCCCTCTGTATCTGCAGGTTCCACATCAGAGCATCCAACCAACTCAGGATCGAAAATATTTGGGGAAAAAAAAAATTCAGCAAATTCCAAAGGGAAAGACTTGATTTTGCTGCCTTCAGGCAACTATTTACATAGCACTCACGTTGTATTAGGTATTTTAAATCATCTAGAAATGATTTCAAGCATACGGGAGGGTGTGCATAGGTCACATGCAGATACATCCCACCTCATACACAGGACTTCAGCATTTGCAGATTCTGGTCTCCAAGAGGGTCCTAGAACGAGCCAGTCCCCTGTGGGTACTGAGGGACGAGTGAACTCAATTGTCAAGGGTACCTCAAAGGAAACTCAGGGGGGAAGACCCTAGAAATACTCCAAACGCCAACCATGCCCGGGGCACAGGAGTATCTATGGTATTTCTATGTCAGAGCCTGTGGGAAGGAAGTCTCTGAGGTGTTTCTGACAAAGGCCAGCTCTCAGACTCCCTCCCCTGGTGGAATGTGAGTCTTCCTCCTGTGTTTTTGTTTTGTGTTGTTTTTGAGAAAACGCTCATTCACTACAGGCATGGGAGGTGGGTTTCTATGATCCTTCCTCTAGGATAAACCTTCCTAGCATGATGCTCATGGCCGACAGGAAGTCACCCAGACCCTCTGTACAGCACCCTGCTCTGCGCCCTTACTTCCTCAGAAATAAAAATGTAAAAAGTAGCCACCAGTCACGTTGTCATTTATCAGTCATTACTCAGTCCAGGGCCACGTGAATTCTGCCCCTGTAACTGCTGTGCAGCTCTGCTGGCCAAGGTCCTTATGATCAATGGCTTATTAATTGCTAAAGCTAATGGTCACCTTTTCACCTGTGTTTTATATATTCTTGCCACGTTAGAGGCCACTGAAGAAATTCTATCCCTTGTTTTCCTTTCTGTCGGAACACTTTGCCAGTCCCCCACCCCCACCCCCACTGCCAGCCCCTCAACTCACTTGCTCAAATGCCCCCGTCAGAATGCTTTGGATTCGTGAGGACCTGCCCTCCCATGACCTGGCTGTGTTCATCTGTATTCATACCTCCTCCACTGGGCCTCTGATTTCCTCATCTTTGCTTTCTTGTTTTCCATCTCCTTTTTAAAAAATCTTTGCTACATATTGTGTGATCTCCTCAATGCTGCCTTCCAAACCTCTCCATAGTTCCCCCTGTATCTTATATTATTATATTATTATTATTACAAAAAATAATTTCCAGGGCCTCCCAGTGTTCCTAAATTGGCATTCTGCTCCTGCTTTATGGCTGCAATTTTCCTTATTTGCAAGCAGGGAGATAAGAGGATATTTCTTGCATCGTCTCAGTTTTTTCTGGAGGGTGTTTATTGATATTTCTTTTGGTCTCTATATTTCATATGATAAACTATCCTCAGATGTTTGGCAATCCTTCATTCCCAGCTCTTATTTTCAGAGTCATTCTTACAAAGCTCATTGGAGGCTCTAAGCGTGTGGCTCTGGCTCGAGGACTTGGAAGGGCCTGGCTGGACCAGCCCACGGGGAAACCTTTTAGTTGCTGTGGATCTTTTCTCTTGGCTGGGTCGGATTCCCCAGAGAAGACTGCTAGTCTCTTGTCAGTGGTGAAGAGTTGCTTGCTAGCATTCTTGGAGGTGAACTGAAGAACAGGACAAGGTTGTCAGTGCCCAGTAGTCACATGTGCACTTGGGTCCCCTGTTTTTAGTACATGGACTCCTGCCCTGACTGTGACAGGCACCCGCCAGTCCAGAGAGCTTCTCTTGTATTTGCTCAAAAGACGAATCTCCAGTTTTGCACGGAAGGGAAGGGGAAGGCTGTCAACAAGCCAGTCCAGGTTGGTGAGAGGATCTGATTTACTTCTCAAATCAATTTTCAATCAATCCTCATTAATTTAGCTCCTTTGCTTCAAACTGGTTTCCAGCGTGCCTGGCTTCCCCAGTTATTAAGTCTTTTGAAGATGCTGGTGTAAATTGCGTTTATTCCTGGCTTTTCTTCTTTCTCACTGGGGATTCAGTTTTCTCAAGCCTCAAAACGATTTTGCTCCTTGTCTATCTGATTTGCACCAATCAGAATTTTGTTACTGTTTTCTCCTCTCTTATCTTCCATATCTTTGGAGGGTTTGCTTTAAAATACCTTTGGAGTTGTTTCAGCGAGACTTCAGGAGGGAATAGAAGTAGCTTAGGTGGCTGATATTTCCCCTGACCCCCACCCTCTGTGATTTTTAATTCCTCTTAACTAGTAGTGCAAGCTCATACTGCAGCACAATTTCTGAGACTCTTCATTTCTGAAGGTCCCTTTGTTTAGCTCTTGTGCTTGAATGATAATACAGCTGGGAAGAGCATCTTTTACTGTTGTTAAAAAATTATTTTTCCTCCTTCCTTTAGAGATAATGTCCAGCATCCTCATTACTTTAGAGATAATCTTCTTGTCTAAACAAGAGATGCCAGTGATAAATCTTATTTTCATCTTCTCATTCCTCCCGAGGTCAGCTTCTCAGAATCTCTATAAGCTGTTCTGATTCTCTATCTTTTAGTGCTCTGAAATTTCTCTACTTTCTCCTTCTTAATCTGCTGTTAAATATATGCTAAAAGATCTAAATCTGTCCCCCATGGCTGCTAACTTTTCCTGCCTTGGGGGAATAATTCCTCATTCAGATGCTCCATCTCACCAGTTGGCTTCACAGCTCCGTCCACTCTGCTCATTTCCCTAACACTTCGGCATTGGCTCTTCTTTCAGGGACCTTTACTGGTACTTAATACATCACACCATGAAGCCTCTCTTATCATGCTGATGAAAAATATGAAATACATGAAAAATATCTCCATCTATCAATTTCTGAGGAAATGCCTCTCTTTCTCCTCAGATACTGATGTCTCATTGTGGAGTTACCTTTCTGCCTGCCTAAAAAGGTTGGTCTTCTGTGATGCTGGGAAGATTTTGCTACTGGGGAGATGCTCTAGTAGTCACTCTGGGAAGAGGCGATGCTCCTGTTCCCTCTTGTGTCTTCAGATGCGGGGTGCTGCTCCTCCTGTCCAGCCCCACCTTCACTGGTGCCCGAGATGGAGGCAGGTGGAGGGTGGAGGGAGGAGCCAAACTCCCTGGTGGGTCTTTTGGTTGTTCTCCAGCCAAGCACACCAAGAGGTCCCCTTGCCTCTTGCTTTTTGCATCCACCATCATAGAGCATCAGTTCTCCAGCTGCTCCCACCTGTCCATCTATCCTCCCCTGAACGAGTTTCAGGTTTGCTATTCTCCTTCAGTCCAATCCAATCTGCACTCCATTTTTGAGAGGTTCTTCATACCGTCTGATCTATTGATGACACCCCTTCTCATTTTCCAGTACTATTATAGAGTCTTTAAATAAATACTTTTAAATAAACACTTTATATAATTTCTAGGGACTTGGGTAGAAATATAACCTGTAGCTTGCTTGTTTCATGACAGCGTCTGTCACCCGTGTCAATATCTTTATTCAAAAATATCTTCCCCATGCACTCTTCTGCCTGCTTTAATTTAGCCCACATCTCATCACAGCAATCAAACCGCCTTTGCAAAGATTACCAATATCCTCCATTTTGAAAACTTCAATGGAAATTTTTACCTCTCATCTCATCAGACTCTGCAGTGGCTTTCACTTGACTAAATGCAGCCTCACTCTTTTCTCTTAGCTCTTGTGGCTTCATGGTGTCTTTATTCCATTGCTATTTCTCTGGTTGCTCCTTCTCAGTTTCTTCTGCCTGTCACTCTGCCCCAACAAGACCTGTGAATGTTGGAATTCTTCAGTGCTCTGATCTGAGACTTCTTTCCTCTCTCTCGATGACTTCATCTATTTAAATAGTTTTAAATCCCATCTAGTATCTGATGTGATTGCTCTGAAGGGAAAAAAAAAACAAAAACCTACATATATATAGCTGTCCCTCAGTATCTATGGGGGATTGGCTCCAGGACTTGCTTTGGGTACCAAGCTCTGCAGATGCTCAAGTCCCTCATGTAAAATGGTGCGGTATCCGCACATAACCGAAGCATGTTCTCTTCTATGCTTTAAATTGTCTCTAGATTACTTAGAATAACTAATACAATGTAAATTCTATGTAAATAGTTGTAAATACAATGTAAATGCAATGTAAATAGTTGTCTGCAAATGGAAAATTCAAGTTTTTTGGTTTTTTTGAAATTCCTGCAATTAAAAAAAAATTTTTTTTTTTTCATCCATGGCTGGTTGCATCTGCAGATGCAGAGCCCATGGATATGGAAGGCCAAGAGTGTGGGGGTGTGGGGGTGTGTATGTATATTTACATTTCCTATCTATCTATCTATCTATCTATCCATCTATGTATAAATAACATCTTGGATCTTTCTTCTGTGGTTCAGTGTTTTAACTCAAATATCCAAATGTCTATGTTTTTATATATATACATATGTGTGTGTGTGTGTGTGTGTATTTAGTTATATGCAAATGACCAAATATATGTTTCACATAAATCACAATTTCACAGACTGATACAAAGCATACATCCCAGAAATATTTGTCAAGCTAATCAGCACTTGAATAAAGACATCTTAATGATTGTGAGCCCAGGGGATAGGTTAGCAGAGCAGTGGGCAGTATGATATTTCTCCCAAGATGGTTCATTTGTGCTTGAACAAACTGCATGGAGCAGACTGGACAAACCTCCTTGAAGCCAGATCCAGGCAGAGAATTCAGGGTCCCCCATGGGCAGCACATCATGGTGAAGAAAGACACTGGATTTTGAGCCCAAGGATCTGGTATCAATTCCTCCCTTCTCGTTTATTAGCAATGTGGTTTGGCAAGTGAGTTAACCTCCCTGGACCCTTGTAACCTGATCTGTAACAATATGGGCTAAAGCCTCTATACAATCAGATTACTGAATTTTTTTTTATCAAGCAAATGTCTGATTGTCCTCTGGAAAGTCCCACTCTGAACTCAACTTGAAATTGCAGATCCCTGCCTAATAATTTTATCTGACAGTCCTGGAGCCCTTTTCTCTCCAGCCAACCAGTCTGCCCAAGGCCACACACATCTCTGAATTCCAGCAAGACCCTTTAGCAGTAGAGAAGACCCTGGACCTGTCCTGGGGATGCAGGAAAAACAGATGTGGGGCCTGAGGAGGGCCGTGTCCCGGGCTTCAGTTGAGCCCCTGGGACGTGCCCTGCCAGGTGTGGGTCCTTGGCTTCATGCAGGAAAGAGTTCAAGAGTGAGCCACAGTTGAGTCAAGGTAGATTTATTCAGAGAGATACATCGAAAGGCAAGAGAAAGGCCACGAGGTGTGGGGGTTGGGTGCTCAGATTAAAAGTAGGTACACACTCCATAGACACAGAGAAAGAGAGAGAGAGAGAGAGAGGCGGCTGCCCTGAGGTGCTGTGTTGCCAGTTTTTATGGGCTTTGGTAGCTTCATATGCTAATAAGTGGAAGGACCAGTCTAACTACCCTGGGAAAGGGGCTGGGATTCCCAGGGAGTTGGCCATTTCCCACTCTGTGACCTTCTGTGGCCAGCCTTGGGAGTGCCACGGAGCCTGTGGGCATGTTATTCACCATGTTAATATATTACAATGGGTGCATAGTGAAGCTCAAGGTCTACTAGAGGTCAAATCTCCCACCATCTTGAGCCTCAAGGCGTCCTGGGGGTGGAATCTTTCACCATTTTGATGTTAATCGCTGTAGCATTCCTTGAATGGCTGGGCCCTGCCCCCTTCCTGTCTCACTGGGATGGCCTGACCCACCTCAGGGCCCAGGAGGAGCAGGCAAGAAATGTGTAGACCTCACTGTCACCAAGAACGCTCTGGAAGACTCTGGGTCTCATGGACACTTGAAAAGTCTCTTCGTCAAGGGCACCCCCGCAGCATCTATATGGAAACTAGGACGCCCTGGGGGACCCAGTAGAATTTGATTTTCTCCAACAATAAATGAAAGATGAGAAACTTAGAAATTCATATTACAGAAATGTTCATTGTTATTTTTCTTATTTAAAGAGTGCGTTTAAAAAAGAAATACAACACAGATTCCCAACTCAGCATGTAATTTCCCACGTGTGATGTGTACCATACGTAGACCATCGTTCCCTTAAATGGGAATTTCTGCTTTATCTTACAGATGGAGAAATAGAGGCACAAAAATCTGCTGTGCCTTGCCTAGTATCTTGATGTTTGCTGTGACGGAGATGATCTTAGCAAATTGAAAAGTCCCGTGCTGAGAGGCACACCTCCCTTTCCTTAGAAGTTTTCTCTTTCTTTGGGAAAAATCATCCTGAAATAACTTCAGTCCAGCAGCTTGCAAAACATGTTTTTTTTGGCGGCATATTTTGAGTATCACATCAGATCACAATACTGGTAAAGGGAGAAGTTAAGGGGAAGTAAAAGTCTGCCCCTGATTGACTTGATGTTACTTGAGCAAGTGCATCGTGGGGTCCTCTGATCGCTCGCAAGTACCATTGTCTGTGTTTGAGAGGGTCTGTGTCTAATGAAGGGACCATGTGCCGTGTGGCTGTGCCTGAGGTGGGGTTCCCTGTGTCTCTCCCGTTTCCCTGTAAACTATCTCTGTGTTGGCTCTGCGCCTGGCTCTGTCGAGCGTATGGTGGTGATGTGTGCATGGACACATGAACTATTTGTACCTGGAGGGGTGGGCTTCTGATTATGGACCAAGAACATGGCCGTGGTCACTAACCTTTAAAAACAGATTATAGAAAACTGGTAGCTCTAAGTCTGAGAACTTACTCTTTCTATCGATCTATCGATTGTCATCTGTCACACACACACACACACACATGTAGATGCACACCATAGTTAGGACAGTAATCAGGGTTGGCATCCACAAAAGGGACATGATAATGTAGATGCTATTGTCCCTGGCTCATTGTAGGAGCTCAGGAGATGGGGTTACAAACCCCAGGCTAATAATACTGCCCAGAAAAGATACAATTATTAAACTGCAGTGTTTGGGAGAAGGGACCAGGAAAATAATCCTTCTATAAGAAAAAGAAAGCCACCCATAACCCTGATCAGGAGATAGTGACAGTATTAGCTTCCGAAAATGTCCTCAGAGATCAGGAAGGAAAGGTCTGAGATAAGCAGCAATTACAAAAACGAGAGTGCGCGCTCAGCGTGAGGCACCTGTGCGTCAGAGTTGTTGAGTAACATCTTCACCGCGTCTCTCTGGTACGCAAAGCCGAGAATTCCCAAATTAGTCCTTGAGGTTTCAAAGAGCTTTCCCCGACACCTTTATTTCCCATTATTAGTATGCCGGCTAGATCACTCTTTTGTGCTATCCATTTTGTAGAAGGAAAACGCTTCCGTGTGTACCATGCGGCTAGGGGACCGGCGTGTTACATGAGATGACGGTGCCTGAGGTACGCTTCTGCCCCGCACGCACTAACCCTTCCTTGGCTGTTCCCTGTTGTCGTTTGTCATAGCACAGTCCACTCAGATCCAGCCGGTGGGGGGAGAGTGACAGGCAGAGAGCACGTCCTGCCTCTGCTTCCCACCCCACGTGGGGAAGCAGGGTTCTTCTTTTCAGTTACGTTTAACACCGATAGCTCCCACCATCCTTAGCTGGCTGGGATTGAACATGACGGTGCTCCTTCAGTTTGGGCTTGCCGTTTACTTTTTTTTTTTTATCTTTGCTACTATTTGCGTTGTCTCTTGGGAAGGGGTGCTCCTTACAGTCTCCAAAGAGACTGATACAAATGCAGTCTGATACTTTGTTCTTTTAAAGAAGCTAAGGCATCCTTACAACAGCCACCACCTGCCATTATCCTCACTCTCCATCCTGCTAACCAAGATCCGTACTTTAAGGTGCCCTTCACGGCAGAGTCACATAGTATCTATTTGTGTATCTTATCTTTGGATGCCAGCACAGTCCCGGGCACATAGCAGACAGTCAGCAACAGTGTAGTTAATTTAATTAAACCAAAAGTATCCAGATCTCCCTTCTCTCTTCATCTGTCATTATTCCTACAGAGATTCCACACCATAGTAATCATGACCAGCCTGACACACCCATCCCTTTAGAAATGAGATAAGTGCGTTTTCTAAATTTCATATAGTTGGTTAATGGTGATGCTGGGACCGAAACTCAGGAGTTCTTCAGCTCCGGATCTGCATAGCTGGGGTCAAAGGCACTTATTTATTTACTAATTGAGAATATTTATTTTTACTGATTGGATATGCTCTGTAAAGGGCGATGCCTGAGTAGCCATTTGCCTAAAGAAGGAAAAGAAAACAAAGAAGACACTCTCGAAGCTGGCCTACTCATTTGAAGCATGGATTGAAACTAATTTATAGGGGAAACTGTGTCTCCAAATAATTCACAACACTGTCGGTTCCCAGCCAGTGTAAACAAACCAGGGCAGTCATGAATTCTTGGTCGTTACTGAAGTCAGCCTGCTGTGGAGAAGCAAAATGATTTGCTTTAGTGGATTTCTGATGTGTTGCCTGGCTGCCCAGAATTGAGGTCCAGTAGCCAGAGGGGTTCAGGGAACGGAGAACTAAGTCTTGGCTTTCCGTGGTCCATAAATGTCTCGTGCAAAGACTGGGTGGAACAATTTGCTGCCCCAGTGAGATGGTCTGAGATGAAGGTCTGCCAGGGTTGTGCCTGGATCATGCAAAATGAGGCTTGGCTACTAGAAACTGGTCATGGCCTCCCTTGTAGATGTCAGGGAAGTGGAGGAGGGAGAGGGCCACTGCTCCCACCACCCCATCGCTGACCACGCATGATGGCTGTGTTTCTGCTGAGACAGGCCACCTGTCTCAGGGCACCCTGACACCTGCAAGGGGTACTTAGGGGGCAGTTGGTCTCTTTCCTTATTCACTCATCTTCCTGAGAAATGAAGCAGCTCATGTGATTGGGAGACTGGGGGAAGGAATTGGGGTGTGGCCCTCAGCCCCTTCCTCTCTGTTTCTTCTGAGTGAATCTCAGTGCTGAATGTGCACCGTCACCACCTAGTGAATGTCTGAGACATGCTCACATCCTCACCCTCCGAGGTGAGACGATGCTTTCGTTCACGTGAGGTGGAGCTCTGGGCACTGGTAGCTTTCACAATTCCCTAGTTGGTTCTAAGGTGCAGCCCGTACTGAAAGCAAGGAGCTAACCTGTCCCCGAAAGATACCTTCTCCACTCTTCAGTGTAGACACAGACTGACGTGGGAAGGGCTGTGACAGGCTGAAATTTGCCCCTTCAAGATTCATCTGTACCTAATCCCCAAGACCTCAGAATGTGACTGCATTTGGAGATGAAACCTTTAAACGGGTGATTAAGTTAAAATAAGGCCCCTTGGGTGGGCTGCAACCCGGTCCAACTGGCGCTCTTTGGAAGAGGCGACTGGGAAAGAGCACATGAGGACACAGTGAGAAGATGCAGCCTCAAGCCAAGGAGGGAGGCTTCAGAAGACTCCAGACCTTCTGACGGCTTGATCATGGACTTCTAGCCTCTGGGGTTGTAAGAAAATAAATGTCTGTTGTTTAACCCAACCAGATTGTGGTATTTTGTCATGACAGCCCTCGCAGGCTAATTCAAGGGCTATCTGTGATGTCTCACAGGAACAGAAGTGAGTCCATCATTTTAGGAAAGGTCTTGGCAAACGCGGTTGTGATGACACATTTAAGAAGGTTCTTACATATGTTTACTGGAAGGTTCTTAAATATGTTTTCTCTGTCTCTCTGACGAATATGCGCTATCTCGTAGGAATGTGAGAAATATGATCATCTTTCAGCTTACACCCCAGGACGAGAGCGTTACCATTTTGAGCCTCACTCCTTCGATTGCTATTAGTTATTTTTGTGCTTGAAGCTACTTCACATCATGCCTGGGAAGGTCTGGAAAGACGCTCAGCCTTTGTGCCAAGAGCATTTCTTCCTCTTGTTTAAGATGCATCGTAAAAATGGAAGTCATTTCTGCACGTTTGTGTTCCCTTTATCCTCAAGTCTTTAAAACGGTGATACGTAGATATCCATGAAATATTTGTACACAAGGAGAGTGTGTTTCTCAGGATACATTGCAATCCAAGAGCACAGCAACGTTTGCTATAACGCTGAGCACTGCAGAGGGCGATCACGTGAAGCCCTTGTTCTGTAGAGATTTCAGGATCCGTTATAACCAATCAAAAGCCATCGTTGGTTTGAGGAAGGTGTCAATCCATCTTTGTGGGCGAGTCGATGAAGGCAGCCACGGTTTTAAACTCAGCTTGGAGAGCCCCGGTGGAGCAGAGAATGGGGATCACCTGGACCCTTTCCCTCACTCTTGAGTGGTGTAGAAAGTTCCAGTTTGCTGGGAGATGTTTTCAGCCTGCCAGCCCACACGGAAAACTGAGACTGTGTTCCCTGCGCCGGGAGACGGCTGCGCACGGCGCGCCAGCTCGTTGCGCCCGCGCCAGCCCCTGACTCCACGAGCGGCCGAGGATGCTTTAACCCGGCGGCGCAGCGCATGTGGCTCGTCTCCGCAGCTGCCGTGTTAATGGGCCGACTGCGTTACTGCACATGTGCCTGCAAGGAACAGCGGCCCCGAAATGAATTGCTCTGATTTGGAATCCGGATAGAAGGGCCAGCCAGCACGAACCCATGTTGGCAACTGGCAGGCCGCACACGACCATGGGGCCTGGTGGTTATCTGGCTCCCCCCAGCTCCTGAACACCGTCAGATTCGGTGCAGGGATGTAAGCGAGCAGGAGAGAGGTTCGAAAGGGAGAAGGTGGTTGTACTTTTTCGAGGCGGGAAAGAGGTTCCAGCGAGCACTGATTCTGCTGCAGGACAAGCCGACAACCCGCAGCTGACGGTCAGCGAGTGCGGGTGGATCAGATCACCTGGTGGAAAAGTGAGACGGGATTTGGATTCAGAACTAAGGATTTGCTGCCGCTTCTTACTGGGAACTTAGGGTGTTGCCCTTGGCTCGTCTTCCACCTTTGAAGACAATGATCGTCTCTCTCATTAACTTCCAGAGAAAGACTACTTATGCTGAGAAATTAATGTTCTTTGTCAAAGCTCAGCAGAGGGTGAATGTCAGGTTTGTTCAACACCGTCACCTGCATACGTGGTCATTTCTGCAACTGCAGCAGCTGTTGGGGGGAGGGCAATGGGATGCAAATGCAGAGCCAAGATTCATCCCCGGGGTGGGGGTGGGGGCGGCGAGGGGGGGGGGCTGGGTTTGGTGACACTTTTCACTGCCCTCTCTCACTTTACCCCTTCCTCACATGCACGCACAATCTGTCACTCTTTTCCAGACAAAATTAGAAGACAGTAAACAATTGTCTAGGGAAGCCCTAAAAACAAAAATAAGTCACAGATGGCAGGATGCTGAGACGTATATATAAGAAGAGTGAGGGCTAAGCCATCTTCATTTCCTTAGCGACGGGAGTTAAATTTGACATCTTGAAGTATAAATATCAGAAGGAGGGCTGGACAGCACTGTCTCACTAATCTGACGCCTTCTCCCTATTCCTTGGGCCCCTGATGAGGAAGCGTTCGGATCATTTGGGCATGCTCTGATAGTGCCCTGAGCTCCCTCTCCACAATAATTAGCAGAATTAACTTTTAAAATATTCATGTGGCCAGATATTCTTTCTGAAATATTAGCCAGCTTTGTTTTCCCTCCCACGCAGCTCTCTTCTCTTTTCTCTCCATTCAGGCATTGCCCCAAGAGAGCCATGGAAGGGCAGGAATAAAGGACTCTTCCTGGTTGTGGTTTTTCAAAAGATTAAGCCTGTCAGAAAACGAATGGTTAAAAAAGAGAAAAACAGTGTCCAAGGGTATTGGTAAGAATATTACTAAAAATACGGACCATGCCATCTGAGATGGGTAATAAAGAGGTAACCTAACATCGATAGAAAGAGAAGAAAACAGAGGGATGATGGAGTAAGTGAAAGTATATGGTTAACAGGCTGAAATTCTCAATTGTTTTGAACCATATAAACAGTAAGTGAAAGATGGGAGATGGTGAGACAGAGCAATTATGAATGATGACAGGGTCCAGAATGTAACTATGGGAATGAGTAGCATGAATAGAGTGGAAAATGTCATTGGAGATGATCTGCTCAAGAGACTGAAAGGTCAGGATGTTGAAGAGGCAGTCCAGACGGACATTCACGTCTCCTAGGATACGAGTGTTGCCTGTGGTGGATATGAAGACCATCAACCAGGTTCCTTCTTCCTCAACGACTGGGGTGGGGCAGGGGGGACAAGTAGGTTAGCGTGTGCTGTACCAGTGGGCCTAGCCTTTCTTTAAAAGATCTTGCCACTTAAAATTCTCTCCACCAGTTTTCATCCTTTGAAGTCTGCACACTATGTCTTCCTGCTTTCGTGATCTCAAGTGTATACACATGAATTTTCAGCAATAAGCTATAAAACCACGCCTGCTTTCTAGTAGTCTGGTTATGAACAAGAGCCCATCAATGCGGTAGGATGGGGCTCCCCAAAGTAGGGAACCATGGGTGGTGTCTCTGATTCGCTGAACTGTCCTCACACTTGAAGGTCAGAAACTTGAAGATGTGTCACGAAGATCAGGTACCAGGTAAGGAGATCCCTTCTTGCCATTTCTTTCCAACACTGAGCTGGAAGTTCCAGGTAATGCAATAAGGCAAGAAAAAGAAATTGAAAAAAAAAATAAATTGGGAAGGAAGACATAAAAATGTCAGTGTTCACAGATGGCCTGATTATATAGAAAATCCAAAAGAACTGACGAAACAAAAAAAACAAATTAGAACAAATAACTAATTATAGCAAGGTCACAGGATTCAAGATTGATGTACAAAGACAATCACATTCCTGTGTACCAACAATGATCAAGTAGAATGAGGAATTTTTTTTAAAAATCAAGAGACGTGTGGGTTTACTTGTTTTATATCTGCCCTTATGTATGTGATTGGTTTTGTCACACAAAACTAAAACTATCTGGAAAGGGTTACACTATGAAAATTCCCTTAGGAATGTTGTCTCCTGTCTCCTCCTCCTCAGCATTTAAATGAGTTTCCAGTTGTCTAGCTTAAAGATTTTATACTAACATTTAAGTATGTATCCTCTTGACTTGCCCCGAATGGATACAAAGAAAATGATCGCAAAACCTGCTCATACACTCAAGCGTGATTCCTTTACAGACTTGAATTCTGCCACGGAAGGTGGTTTCAGAACGCAGAGCACACGCAAACCCACTTGAAGACTGCTCCCTTGCACGGCGTTCCCACCAAGGGTGCGTGTGCCGCCCCACACGCGCTTCCCAGTCACAGTCCCGCCCTGAGGACCCCTGCAACTTGATCACTCGCATTTTCTTTTACAAACAAAAGGAATCTTCTTCCTTCTTGGAAAGAAATCCGTCACTGTAATCACTAATGAGACCAGAAGACAAAGCTTTGCATTTTGTCCAACGCCTTTTGAGAGAGTCCCTTAGAGTTTTTGTCTGTCTGTTTGTTTTTTAAGGGTAGAGGACTGTCACTAAAAGGAATAAACCCTGGCAGGAGAAATAGATGAATATTTCAACCTGGCACTATTTTGCTTTTGGCCCAGAAAGGCAAAACACATTTTTGCTAATAGATTTTTTTTTTCTCCTGTCACATGTACTGCAGGTTATAGAACACAAATTATGGTAAATCTTCTGCTCTTTGCATTAGACACAAATAAACAAAAATGCCAACCAAACAAAAGAATATGATTTATAATTCCCTGCAATTGCATCTCTTTCCAGCAATATATAATCATACTGCCTCTCTCACTTTACAGCTGAGGAGGGATGGGCGAAATCATGTTTTTTTACTTTTGCTGATAAAAAATAATAAGTAGAATAATAAAATTCATCCATTTTCCTGAGTGTGTTGTAGAGAAAGAGCAAAATTCTGGGGCTGTTTATTAATCAGTTGGATTTGTAAATGCAGAGCATTTGACTTGAACTCAATCTCCTCCAAAACAAATATCCCCACAGCATGCTATGTACTAAGCCATTTTTCTCAGATTAAAATCTTCCAAAGTGGAGCCTTCAGGACTGCAGTCATGCGGGATCCTGCAGGCTTACTGGAGGCTTTTGTTCTGAGGGAAAGGGCATTCTCCCTCTTACTGCTTCCAACTGGGCATCTTCTGGCTGGGCTGCCTGAGGCTCATCGATGTCCAGAGCGCCCCTCTCTGTGCCTCCACTCTGAGCCCTGGAAAGGCAGTGTTGTGGTTTCAGTTGCCAAAGGGGCTAAGCTATCTGTAGAAAAGGATCAGTTGTAAACAGGATCAATTTTTCCATTTAACATTTTGTAGAATATCCATTTTTGTCCAATTTTATTCCAGGGCTTGATATGTTACCTACTTAATAGTGTGTTCAATCTACCAACATGTCATGATTCATTGCTTTAGCCCTTCAACCATCCATCCATTTGTTCATTCATTCATCCAGTCAATAACAATATTTATTGACTACTTACTATATGAGAGGTTATGTGAACATACCAATGAAAGCAAGAGATAAGGTTCACCATCCTCTGAAGCTTCCCTTCCGATGGAGGAGACCAACAATTACACAAACACATGGATAAATAATATTTTGTTTATTTACAAATGTTGGTGATATTAGAAAAGCCATAAAGAGAGTGATGAGATAGAGATTAAAAGGAGAAAGCCATTTTGAATAAGATGGTCATCAATGGCCTTTGAGAGAATGTGCTATCCAAGCTGGCCTTCGAGGAAGAAGGAACCAGCACTGCAGAAAGCTTGAGGAAGAGTGCTTCAAGGATGACGTGCAGCAAATGGGAGTTTCCAGTGGTGGGAAAGGGTTTGGCACGCTCAGAAATTAAAGGTAGGCGGTGGAAGTGAAGCATAAGCTAGTGAAGAGAAGAAATCTGGGCTGAAGAGGAAAAAGAAGTAGGCTATGGAGTTGAGTTTGAATATTTTATGTACGTGCAGTGGGATCATGTTGAAAGGTTTTAATCCAAAGCACAGTGCAATTTGGTCTATAGCTCTAAGATCACCTTGGCTGCCGTGTAAAGAAATGTAACAACACACACGTAGGTTAAAGAGATGACTCGAAGTTTATCAGGAATGTGGAGAGGAAGAGTTGGTGGCTTGGACTAGAGTGATGATCATGAAGTTGGAGAGGATTGAGATGTATTTTGAAAATAAAAACAATTGGATTTGATGATGGAGGAAACGTGGAGACTGGGGCACAGTTTTAACGGAGGATGTAACAGTGGTTGGTACTTAGATTGATGCACCGTGATGCTAGGTTTTTTTAATGAGAAAACCAGGATAGGAGGCAGGAAAAAGATATTTGGATAGGGGTAGGTTATCAAAAACTCCATATTGGACAAATTCTGCTTAATATACCTGTTAAGATCTCCAAGTGAAAACGTGCAAATCTCATACTTAGAGGGGTCATGGTGGAGATAGAGTTTTGGGACTCAGTATAGGCGTGGCATTTAAAGGCATCACACTCAGTGCCAAGGGAGAGAATGCAGGGAAGGGAAGAGGGTCCAGGGCTGAGGTCTAGTCATTTCAACACATAGGGGCCAGCTGAAGAAGTAGCAGAGGGGAACTGAGAGCAGGCAGCCAGCAGGGTGGGAAGCAAACCAGAAGAGTGTGTGGTCATGGAATCCTGCAGAAGTAAGTGTTTCAAGAAGACAGAAGGGCTCAGCTATGTCAGATGACAAGCTATGGCAGCGAGGAAGTGCTTGATGCTTTCAAAAGAGTTGTTCTAACGGAGTTGGGAGGATTGAAAGTCAGATTGGAGTGGGCTTCAGAGTAAAATGGTGCAGACGGCAAGCGTAGACAACTTACGTAGAAGTTCAGGTCCTTTGCCTGAAGTGGCTAAGCCCTTATACTTTGTACTGAAACACATCTGCAGTCTAAATCTCATTCTCCTTATATCTAAAATATGGGTATTTGTGTCTCATGATAGAATTATTTTGAAGCTTAACTTAGGTAGTACATTCAGAACAATTATAACAGTGCCTGACACATAATAAGCATTCTGCAAATCATGCTGAATTAGGACTTTTGACGGAAGCACCGAGAAATGTCAAAGCGAGGTGCCTGTGCACTATGAGGTGGGTGCCAAGTAGGCTTCCTCTGCAAAAGTGGTATGACTCTTGAATTTCCCTCATCCGCAGAGCTGTTTGAAAGGAGGCAAGTCTTTGGGAGGTTTCGGTGAGGAGCATCTTTGAGAGGGCCACGCGAGTGCTCGGAAGCCTCCTGCCAGCCCGTACCCAGCAGCCTCCTTGAGAAGGCTCTGGTGTGTCTTCGGCAGTTACAGAATATGGTGGACCAATGCCCAGCTCACACTTAGACCATCCAGAGGACCAGAGAGGAGGGCTAGTGAGCTGCTTTGGATAAAAGAGAGACACAGCTGCTGCACTGGGGTCAGGAACCAGACTGTGGGCCCCACAGGTGGAGAGTCAGCCTGGAACTGGTTAAAACCCTTCCCTGGAGGACTCTGAAAGGGTTCAGATTCCAGCGGAAATGACCTGTGAGGAGTGATGTGTGCACCTGGGCTCAGGAGGCGGCAGCAGCAGCTGGAGGGGAGGAAGCACTGCCAGCACCCTGGGGTCTGCAGCCGGGGGGCCCCGCGGGAGAGGCTCTCAGGACCCACGAAAACATCCACGGGCTAAAAAATCAGCTTAAACATCTGCCATAAGAAGCTTTCCATGCTTGCGTGTTTGCAATTACCCTCTTCCCCTTCCTCCCCTGCCTAACCCCTACATAGTCAGTAGGAGACTGAATAAAAGACAGAAGCAGTGGGCTACCCTGCCCTCCTGAATGGTAGGCAGATCACCTGGCTTACAGTCAGGGGAGGAAAGAGAGGTCTGACCTGGGCATGAAGACTGAAGTGTTGATGATCCTGTTGGACTAGAGTTCAGTGAAGAAGCTAGCGGGTGTCTGTAGATGTCCGGGAGAGCCTGCAGTGAAGACGTCTTCCTCAGGGACCGTGGCATCTCCTGGAAGTCCTGGCTCTGCCAACTGTATGCTCTCTGGCTACCGGGGGCAAGGGCTGGAGTAGACTGCCTGGGTTAGGATCCCAGCTCCCCTACTTACCAACTATGTAACCTCAACCAGGTATCTAACCTCTCTGTGTCTCAGTTTTCTCATCAGTAAAATGGGGGATAATAATATTTCCTACCTCTTGGAAGTTTTGCCAAGATTAAACAAATTGATATATATGATAAGTTTGGAATAATGGTCATCAAAGAGTAAATAACTGATAAATACTATCTATTGTTACTACGTTTGCTGACAGCGTTTGACAGAGTCCTGTTAATAAGCCATCCTGGCATTTCTAACCACAGTTCTAACCTAGGGAGGAGGAGACGGAGATTTTGATGAGTTAATGTCAGGCTGCTGGGTACCACAGTGTCAGGGGCTAGTCTAGGAGGAGACTGCGTTTTCCAGGTGCCCGCGGTGGGCAGGTTGCGGGCAGATGGTGGCAGCTCCATGGCTTCTCCGTCCCTGCCCACAGCACTCAGCACATCTCTGCCCTCCAACCCTCCTCTAAATCACACAGGTTAGTGCCAGTTTCCCTTTCCTCCAGGTTTTTCACATCTTTTCCTTCTCACATTCCTTCAGATTTTATTCTTCATTCATGAGCTCAGCCCCTGCTAGATGACAGTCTCCTTGAGGACAGAGAGCCCGGGCGGTGCCGGTTTACCAGCAGGCACCCCGGGCTGTGATTACAGGCATGTCTCCCGTTCACTGTGCTTGCTGACTCAGCATATGTTTTCCCCAAACACCTGAAGTTTCAGAAGAGAGGCCAAGGGCCAGAGCGGTGGTTTGGGGATTCAATTCCTCCTTCATCCCTGTAAATCGCTGCTTTAATTTGAGGCTGGGGCCCATTTCTGTGGGAAGCTGGCCCTCTCACTGCCTGGAAATCAAGGATGTCAATCTTTCCTCCTGTCAACCTTTAACCAGAGCGAGTTGCACAGGACGTCGCGTTGCCCGCTTCAGAGTCCTTGGGCTGTTTCCTTCCTGGGTTGTCTGGCCTTGGCTAAAAGTTCCAGATTCGCTTTCCAGGCAGCATTAAACGTCCGCTCCCATACCCATTCACGCTCACAACCCCTTAGAGTTTGACAAATTGTTTCAGTTCCCACCAAAGCCAGCTTAGCTCGGCAAATCCATCAGACCTGCCAGCATTCACAGAGTGACTCTAGAGAGGACGATATCTTGTCTCAACTGATAACTCCTTTATAGGCAGGATGCCCATAAATTTGTAATATTCCAAGTCACGACTGCCCAGCACATTGTAGGCACTAACAACGACAATAATTATTTTCTGTTTCAGGCTACCTCACCTAGGAAACTCACTGGAATGCATTTCGGAGGCATTCCCCTTAGCGGTGTTTTACACTAGGCCGTTGTACTTGTGATTCAGGCACCTTGTGTTTAATAGCTACTGACTGATATAAATACACTGGGTACAACAGTTCAACACATTCATTAGGTATTTAGGGACCCTGTTATGTGAAGACACTGCGCTAAACAGAGAGGGGGTACCGAGACGAGCAACACAAGGTTCTCATCCCGGAAAGCTCCCTCGTAACCCTGAGGCTGAGACACGTGTACGAGTGACTAGGAACAAGACGTGACGGGAAGTCACCAGAGCCACAGGTGTTTGGTTTTGTGAGCTCAGCAGAAGGGAGACATCACGGCTGCTCCCGGAACCAACGAGTCCTTTTTAAGCAGGTGACGTCGATGCTAGATCTCAGAACACGGCAAGATCCTACCCTGAGACGGAGGAGAACGTTGGGTGAAGGGACAGCCTTGCTAAATGGTCTTTAGGAAGACTTCCCTCCCTGAGGGAGAGAGGAGCAAGCTGGAGTGAGCTGACGGTGGTGAGGAGAGAAGGAGCAGGGCGCCCCGGCCCGAGGGGGCGTAAACAGTTCTCAGCCACTAGCAGATCGTGTGTCCTCAGTGAGTCACCAAGTGCCCAAGCACCAGCCTCATCTACAAAATAAAAAGTTTGGGTTTCAGAATCTTGAAAGCCTCATGATCTTCTTTTTTTTTTCTGACCAAGAAGCCAGTGTTCTTTGGGCTTTCAAGTTGTGAGATGTTTCTATACAGTGGTTACCAGAGCAGCTTCCTTAACCTAATAATAGGGAGTCCCCATCCCTTCTCCTTCAAACTGCAGTGCTTGTCTTCGTGCTACGCCCTGGGCTTGAAAGGGCATTGGCATGGTAAGTTCAGCTTTAGCAATCCCGTCCAAAATTATACCCTCCAGTGAGAACTTCGTCTCAGAGCAGGTGAACTTCTCACTGGTTCCAGAAACTCTTCATGAGCCATTCCTCTCACCTACTTACCCGGCCTCATGCTCCTGTGATTCTCCATAATATCCACCTCACCCAGCTGCTCTGCCCCAATAAGAATTCTTCAAGCTGCAGCTTTAATTTCACCTTCTTTATGAATCCTCGCTGATCATGACTCGATCGGTCTCTGATATTGTGGAGAATCTATTTTCCATCCCAGAGCTGTGGGGACTGTCATCTTCATGTTTCATCTCAGGAGCACAAGTCTCATTGCTCAATAGCCTATGTGCTCCTCGGTGGGCCATACCCCACTCTGGCTTAGCATCAGCAGAGCCCTATTCAGCCCTGGAACACCACTTACTGATAGATTACTGCATCCTAGAAACCATAAGATTTCTCCAACTCTAAGTACAGATTTGATAAACAAGGAGATGCCTTTACATGCCCATGGTACTCTGGAGACTTATCAGCCACTTTTTTTTTTCCAGGGGAAAATTGAAATATTTGAATCTGTGGGAGGAGAGGGAGAAAAGAAGGAATCAGGCAGATCTCCTTAGGAAGTTCCTCCTGGTGTCCTAACGTCACGTGACTTTGCTACGTGGAGATAATTCCTCTCCATCTTTCTTTCCCAGGATGTATTTCTTCTGAAAGTTTAAGTCCATGAAGAGAAGCCATCAACACCCCAATACTCTTGCAGATTTTCAGTTAATGAGAATCAGCCTTGTCAGGTTCATTAAGTGAGTTGTGAATAAGAGGAAGGCAACAGACAATTAGACAAAGTGGTGGGAGATGTTAATGGAACATCATATAAAACGATTCAGAGACACTGAACCGGGAAGTTCCAGGGATCTTTCAGGAAATTGAACTTTCTCTTGGGTTCGTAAGGTAGGATGGCTGCTGAAAATCCCTGTGAGAGTTCTGTGCTTTGGGAACAACATAAATGAAGCCCTGAACACACCCACTGCTAAAAAATATCTTTTGAAAACAATTCGATACCTGTTTAAGAAAAGAATTAGCTTCCTTGAACGAGGCAGAGTAAGTGATAAAATTTAGCCATGGAATCTTGGCCCTAATTTATGCTAAGTGGACAATGATTGATGTCAAATTGCAGAGGAATACCTAAGAAATTACCTACCTCAGTCACACAAGTATCAGAAGAATTTATCATAATTAATGGTATTGCTCTGAAAACCGAAGGAAGGGTGAAGCGTTTGCATTTCTTATGAAGTGCTGACTATATTATTTGCTTCAGGTAATAATTACAGCGCCCCGGCTTGCTAAATGGCAGCAGTGAACATGCGGAGGTTGTAAACGAGGCTCTGGGTATGCGGCTCAGTTTAATCTTCAGCTTGTGTGTGAGCTCCCGGTTCCTGTAACATATGATGTATCAGTTAACACAGTCCTCCGCTGTCTTGGAATACCGGGGTTAGCAGGAGCAAAAAAATGCAAATCCCTAATGCCAGCCCGATCACCGGCAGGGGCTGTTCTAAGGAAACCTCTGACTATCAGAATAAAGTCACACCTCAAATATTCACTTTGAATTTCTGGGTCT
The DNA here is from genome assembly GCF_036321535.1 of Camelus dromedarius. Classification (NCBI taxonomy): domain Eukaryota; kingdom Metazoa; phylum Chordata; class Mammalia; order Artiodactyla; family Camelidae; genus Camelus; species Camelus dromedarius. The sequence continues at coordinate 15,700,171 of NC_087469.1, forward strand.
ATCACCCAGGAGCTCAACGCTTTCCATATCTGGGGAGGTCAGACGTATTTTTCAGATGCAAACCGAACGATGGAAGGCCATTGGCATATTTTGATTGCAACTGCTTGTCACACCGGAAGTATTTTGCATTCATCCAAGCTCTTATTTAACCCTCACCGCCATCCTGTGGGGGTGAAACTGCAATTTCTGTTTTACAAATAAAGCCCTGGGGCAAGGGGATCTTCAGTGACCTTGCACTAGGTTACACGGTCAGCAAGTGGCAGATCTAGGACCCCGTCCGAAGACTGTCTGGGTCTCGATCCCAGGATCTTCGCAGGTTTCCATTCTAGAGAGATCAGCTGATGGCCAAGGATGGGGCCACCGTTGCCTCACTCTTGGGCCACCCTCTTCGCCGGTGGTGTTTCTGCCCTGGCTTCTGATCTGTGACAGAGACTTGTGGAAGTCACTGCTATGCTACACGGCTCAGAGCTCTTCTTTGTAGAATGTGAAGAACAGCCTATTGCAGATATCAGAAGGTCATCAGAGTGATTTGGCTGGGGCAGTAGGATTAATATTGCATTACTGCAGGGCGCTGTGGATCTAATATTTGCATGATATACACTCTGAGGTTGTACTTTTTTCAGGAGTGGTTGATTTGCACTGACCCATTCACACCTTCTCACCTTGTAGACACTGGCTGTCCTCCTCTGTGGCTGTGGGTGGCAGCACATAGTTTTCTACGTCTGTTGTGCTCCCAGGGACTGGAATGGGGAGCTGCACTGGCCCTCACCAACCTCACTAACCCTGCTTGGTCCTTGGAAGAGGGGCTGCTAGCCTGGGCTGAAGCCTATTTGGGACTTCTCCCTCCAGATGCTAAGGTCTGCTTACCTGGTGCTGGTCTGGGGTGGAATTCCTGGGTTGTTACATGGCTCTAACCACAAGAGATTGTGGAATTAGCCATAGCTCTTCCAGGATGTTGTTCATTACATTTTTCGTAGATGGGCTGGGCCAAACTTAGCAGCACACATCTGTGAGTGTAAATGACCTGGAAGGCTGGTGAGACCCATTGTCTCTTCACTGTACAGTTAATCCAGCCTCCAAGGATGCTCCCGTATCCTGGCGACGGCCAGAGCGCTGGGGCTGCTTCTCCAAGGCTGCCATCATGGTTCTTTCACCATTGGTCCACCGATGAGCTGTTCTGTTACCTTACTACCATTGCTGCCTTTCCATTAAACTGTGAGTTCCCTCCGACTTAGAGCATGACCCTTTTCCTCCTGTTTATTGCCTTGCACGTGGTCTGGCACCTAGTAAACGGCTGAGGGGTGAATGGGAAGGGACAAGGCATGGTTGACTGGACCTCCCTGGCATCAAACCCATGAGCCCGGCCTTGTTATCATCGTCCCTTAACCGTCAGGGCTAACCAGCCATGGCCAAGAGACATCAGTCTGATTCCCAAGAAGAGCAAGTTCCAAGAGCGACTCCGTCGCCGTCAGGAAATTGGCGTCCTGCACAGAGTTAGAATCCATTTACTGCAGCCTTGTGTTTCCTCCAAGTGCACTTTCGTGTGAATAATGAATGGAGATAACTAAGTGAGAAAGCGACTTAACTTTTAAAGCTTTTCCCCCTAAGGATGTGGTTCTATTATTTTCAGAGCTGCCGCTACTGTCATCCAGGCTGTTGCTCTGTTTCCCTGGTAGATATCACACAGCTCTCTAATGGAGCGTGTGCTATGCAGCGACTTGATAGACCTAATGGCCAGGAAAGGCCCTGTTGGCTTTCCCGACTTTGGATTGACTTCCAGAGCCTAGAGCCTGAAGAAAGGCAGGCAGAGTTGAACTTTGTCTTCGCTGTAACTTTGCCAGGAGCTTCCCTAAAAGTTAGGAATGATGGTCAAGGGAGATGGTGACCTTCACAGGAGAGGACATCCTATCAGAAAGAAGTCTGGCATCCTGGGCTCCTCGAGCTTCCCTGTGGAGGTCTCCCCAAGAGAAATTGTGCTTGGTATTCTGTCATCTCACGGCAAGGACAGAAGTGGGAGCTTCTGATGTGGGAGCTTGAGCATTTTCTATGAGTTTGTATTCACTGTCTTATTTATTCTTACTGCAACCCAATGCCCAAAGTAACATTTCTCCACCTTACAAATGAGGAAACCGAAGCCTGGAGAGGGTCAATCATTTGCCTGAAGCCCTGCAGTAAGAAGTAGGATCAGAAATTGAAACCACAAAGTCTATCTAATCTTTTCACTATACTCCATAGGAAGTACTCACTAAATATTTCATTTCTGATACCTACCTATGGAGATGAACATGCAATTTCATATCCTTTATTCCTCGAAGAGTCTCCCATTTTTGTATGTGATGGGTTCTTATCAAACCTGACGAAGGAGGGGTCTCCTCCCTGAAACTTCCTTGGTCCTCCAAACTGAGTGTCTCTCCTTCCTCAGGTCTACATCCCAGCTTTGTGATCATACTTATATTGTTATAGGCATCACCATGTATTAAAATTACTTCTACATCTGCCTTAGTTATCATGTGTTCTTTAAAACAAGAACCTCTGGTCATAGTCATAAGGTAATTAGTGGGGGTTGGGTTATAAGTGGTCTGAGTCATAAACAGGAGAAAACCTTGTACTCTGGTTGTTTAATTCAATACAGGACAATCTGGAGAAGTGCAACACTTTTGGTGGGAACTGACATGGTATATTGGAGGGAGCATATTGTAAAAGGGTGATATGCTGGTCAGGGCCAAGGCCAGTCAAATCAAAGGCGGCACTGCCATCAAACCAAAATGCTAGTGGACTGATGGCATTTTCACTGCTGAAGGGAGATATTTTTTCATATCAGGCCTCAGATTATTTTTTTTATGTACGCCACATTGGTATATGAAAAGATGTAATTTTTTAAATGCCCTTGAAAAATAACAGCAATAAGTATGGGTAATTAAATGAGTCTAAGAAAGGAGTATGGAATGAGTTAAGTGGATTCCATCTGTAATTGAGTTGACGATGCTACGTGATGAGAAATAGGGGAGCCAGCTGGGGTCCCGTGGCTTTGTATGGAAGTATCATTGTTTTATGAAGAAATAAACACACCTGTGCTCAGAGTTTGCCAGCAAAGCCAATCTGTTTCACATTTTAAACTCAACTCAATTATAAAATCAGTGGGTCCCTGTGGAATAGAAGTGTGTCAGGACCACACCCCCTTCTCCAAATCCATGTCAACCATCCAGCACCAATGCCCAGGCTAGAGGTTTTCCCAGTGCTTGTGGTTGCAAACCTCGCCAGCCTTGATGGCGGCACCAGGGTCTTTACCGAGGCCCCATCTCATCTCATTGACCAATATCTAGTCTTAGGAATCCAAAATCTGAAGCCAAACCAAAATGAATTAATAAAAAGCTCTAGGGGTTTTGAATAATGTTGCCTTTGAAAGGCTGGAAAAGCAAAGGCAGCAAAAATCATCATCGAAATGTTTTCTATAAATATAAAACAAAAGAGGAAAAACAGGCCCATCACGTCCTTGTATTCTGGGCTTTTTTAAAAATGGAATTTGAAAAACCTGTTGTGTGTGTGTGTGTGTGTGTGTGTGTGTGTGTGTGTGTGTTTGAGGAAAACAGTGGGACTGAAGGTAGTGCTCCCTGGGCCCCAAACTGTGTACCAACACCATGTGTTCATTCCAGCTCTCCTTTAGTAGAAGCTCAGAATTTTTGAAATTAAGTTTTTCAGTGAGTTTCATAAGGCAACTTAATACTGTTGACTTGTTTGTTTCCCCAACATAACTTGGCTTTTTCGAAGTTATGGTCTGAGACTAGTGTAGCGCTGTGTCCCTGTTGCTCCATACAGAGCCCAGAACATGATCCGCCACCAACAAATAGCTATTGAGCAAGTAAAAGTTGAAGGGGAGGGAAGAGAGAGAGAAAGAAGAAACATTGGTAACTAAAATCTTCTGATAATTCCTAAGGTTTCTTGCTCTCTTAGGGACAGTTATCTTGTGAAAATGTATTCCCATACACCAGACCCAGGACAGAAGTTGACAGTGTACAGTGCTAGTGGTGGTGTTCAGACTAAGGTCCACTGGTGTATAGACTGGTGCCCTCCCAGCTGAGCCCTCTGAGGATAACCCGCCGCTGCACTCCCATCTCCTGGTTTGCAGGATTCAGAATGTGAATGAACCATCCTACTTCTCTTGCTCTGAACCTCCCAAATTTCCAGTGAGACTTCCTGCCCGTGACTGTCTTCCACATTTGGTACCACCTCCACCTGCAGATCATACAGTGACATGTTTCCTTCCTCACAAGGCATGTGCATTATTATTTGAAGAAAATGCCCCCATTCTTTATTGTGTAAACCAAAGAGGTGACTCCAGAGAGGACTATTTCAAGCTAGGTTGTAAAAAGACACGATGAAGATTTACTCACAGACTTTAATACATCTGTACTTATTGGCTTACCAGTTAAAGTGCAGTCAGATATTACTAGAAATGCCCACTCAGACTGTTTTTGGAAACAGAAAGTCAACGAGTAGGAGGCTGAAGCCAGCCTTCCTCATTAGCCAAGTTGTTCTGATGTTATCTTGAGTTGTCCAACAGTAACCACTAACCATATGTAGCTATTTAAATTTGAATGTAAATAAAGTTAAATGAAATAAAAAATTTAATTTTTTAGTCACATCAGCCAAATTTCAAGTACTGAATAGCCATGGGCTCCATATTGGAGATGGCACAGATGGGGATAAACTTCACATCTTCGTCACTACAGAAAGTTCTGTTCCATGGTGTAGAACTTATGTCCTTTGGAAAATTCAAAAGAGACAGTTACCTTTAGGGGCCACCCTAAAGTTTTTGTGTTTTTTTGTTTGTTTTTGTACTCATAGTATCACTAGAGAAACAACTATTTTGTTACTTGTAGGTAATGTTTTGTGATGTTAGAGACCGCTTCTTATGAATGGGGCTCCTTTTGGACTGGTCTGTAAATGATGGAACTGTCTAATCAAGGGATAGAGAACTGTGGTCACATAAAATCATACTTACTATTTTTTCTTTCCTTAGATCACTCTGCTATGCTTTTTAAAAAATTTCTGGGCCTTAAGATGGAAATTCCATAGACTATGGAGCTGGTCTTCCCTTCTTTGTCCACCATAATAGGTACAGAAACAGGCAAGGAGCTGGCATATACTGGGGCAAGTAGGACCTAGATCATAAATTGTTACTTCTCTTGTATGAGTAAAGATCTGGTGGGGCCATGTGACCCAAATCTTATTAAATGTATAGAGCCAAAATGCCTGAGCCATGCTTAGCTGTGTATCTGATCATGAGTAACCAAGAGCTGACATTTCTTCTTTTCTTTCCTGTTTCCTCTTTCTCCTTTTTTCCTCTTCCATCTGTACCTTCCCCCTACCACCCCTAAACACATGTTAGCTAAATGTCCATTGGACTAGGAGAAGGGATCAGTGAACAAAGACATCCCCTAGTCTCATGGGACTCACAGTCAAGGAAACAGACAACAAAAAGTACTTACAAATGTTATTGTTTAAGGATGTAAGTGGCATAAAAAGGGAACACAAGGTGGTCAACAAACAAAAAGCTCTAACAAGAAGGAGACTTTATGTGGCTGGGGAGGTAAGAGATTGAAGAATAATAAATACTTACATTCTGTTTATCTTTAAGTAATTAGTTCTTCCCACGTGGCAGGTAAAGAGCGTTGTGTAAACACACAGCATTGCTGACATTTCTTTCACGGTGACCAAGCTTCTCTGAGCCTCCTGGCCCGAATTTCAAGGCTAGTCTCATGACACTGTTCTCAGAGCAAGAGTTAAGAATTACTGCAGGTGGGAAGAATGGAAGACAGTTGGGGATGGATGAGGAGTGTGGGGGTGCTAGTGTGAGCAATTTTCAATAACACAAAAATAAATTTGTTCTACCGAGGGCTCGGGAGGGGAAAGGTGAGGGCACACACATATTTCTTTGTTGGCATTTATGTTTTCTTGGCAGTTTTGTTACTCTGGACCCATCAATGTCAACTCATTGATCCTGACTTAGCTTGTTGCCTCTCTCCACTGGCTTAAAAAAAAAAATGTGGCTAAATTATATCGGATTCCATGATAAAATATATTCAGCTGTCCCCACTGCTGCAAGCTTGCCCTGGCTTCTGTGGTTACACTATGAGCTGTGCTTTTTTCTCTACCCACCTCTTTTGTCTTTCTCTATTATTGCTCTTTTCATCACAGCATCCTTGCCTTCTATCTCTGTCCTGCTCAGATGCTGACAGACGATAAGGTATGGGTTGTTAATTGCTGATGCCTGTGAAATTCTGAGTGACTGCTTATTAAAGGGCTCGGGGTCTTCCTTTGATGACATTTAAGAAATATGATAATGTGTTAAAATATATGTAACATCTTTCTGATTGTGTGTGTGTGTGCGCATATGGTTAGTCTTCCCTCAAATGCGCTCATGCAGTGTTACTTTTGGAATGCAGTTGTCTCTTCAAAGTGGCTATCAAGGGAATGAGGACTCAAATTAAGGATTATTAAAAAGACATTCACACTGAAATATGTTATTACTGCAAACGCTGTTCTTGCATTAGCAAAATGAAGTTAGTGGAACAACTGGCATTTACAGCCGAGGCTCTAAATCAAAATTCTGCAAAGCCTGCCTGTTTTTCCACCCCAATAACATCCTTTCCTCCACAATTCTGTCACCATGAACTTTGGCAAGTACCTCATTTTATAGAACACCAGGCAGGCTTAGAAACCAGAGGAACGCTTAACTACTACTTTCTGCATTTGTTCCAAATGCTGGCCATTTTTTGGGGGGTTTTGGGGGAATCGGCTCAGTGGAAGCTTGAGAACCCAGATACCTGATTTGGGAATCTAGTTCTACTGCAATGTGTCCATTCAGCTATCTGATTCGCACTGTGTTTCATGTTGGATCTGCTGGACGGAAAAAGACACATACCTGGTCTTCAAGACCAAAACGCTTGCAGCTTTCCCTAAACTCAGCCTTCTTTCTGTGTTTTCTAGATCACTCGTTAGTTCAAAGACAACTGGCTCATTCTACTGGAAACCTGGGCCTGATCCTTGATTCCTCTCCGTTCCCACCTTCCCCTTGGAAGTTATATCACAAACCCACCAGATGAAACATGAAACCTCCTCAAGGTTTGTTGAGTCTCCTCCCTCCTTTGCTGCTCTTCTCCGTGGCTTTCCTTGGTCCGTGTCCCGCTGTCATTATTTCTTGCCTGTGTAACTGTGGTGGTGCCTTACCTGTCCTCACTGCCTTCATTCTTAGCTTTCCCACCCTGCTTCTCCTTCTCTCAAAGAACCCATCTACCACAACTCAGAAGTAGGATACAGACCTCATGATATGTCTTTTACCAAAATCCCATCTACAGTTTTACAGTGGACGTAGAATTAAGTTTGAACACATTAACCTGGCGTTCAGAGGCTTTCTGTATTATGACCTTTACTTACTGTTCAAAGCTTTATATCTGTTCATGCTACCTCTTAATTATATGCAGTTTTTCTGTAGAATATCCCACCACAACGTGATCTCTCTCTCCCTCTCTCTCTCCTCTCCTCTCCTCTCTTTCTTTATACTATGCACTCACATGCACATGCATACACACACACACACACACACTCTGGCTGGCCAGATGACTCCTTTAAAACTCAAGTATTGTTGCTAGGAGGAAGTCTGCACTGAAACCCTGGGTCTCCAGGCTGGATTGAGCACCTCTTATTCATGCTTTCATAAAACTGCATTCTCATAAAAATCAGATTCCCGAGGTTTTTTTTTAACAGTTTTTTTGAGATACAATTCATGTAACATAATTCGTCCATTTAAAGTGTGCAATACAGTGATTTTTAGTATTTCCACAGTTGTGCAACCATCACGACAATCAAATTGAGAACATTTTCATCAGCCCCCAAAAGGAAAACTTAGTCATCGTTAATAGTCACTTCTTGTTTCTCACCAAACTCCCGGCTCTAGGCGAATACTCGCTGTTCTGTTTCTCTTCCTCAATAGATTTGCCTATTCCAGACTTTACATCTAAATAGGCATACAATATATGGTCTTTTCTGACTGACTTACATTACTTAGCATGAGGTTTCAAGGTTCACCCATGTTGTAGTATATGCCACATCATCCCTTCTAATTCCTTTATGTTTAAAATCTTGAACTATAGTGATGTGCCATGTTTGATTTATCTGTCCATCAGCTGGTTGTTTGGATTGCCTTCACTTTTGGGATATTATGAATAATTCCTATGTGAACATTCATGTATACGTTTTTGTGTGGACATGTTTTCAGCTCTCCTGGATATATACCTAGAAGTAGAATTACTGGGTCATAATGGCAATTCTAAATTTAATCTTTTATTTTTTAAATTGAGGTAACATTGGTTTACAATATTATATATTTCATCTAAATAATATGGAAACACTAATTTGAAAAGAAATGTGCATCCTCATGTTCATTGCAGTATTACTTACAATAGTCAAAGTATAGAAACCACCTAAGTGCCCATCAACGAATGAATGATTAAGATGCAGTACATATATATTCTATTGTGTGTACATACATACATATATATATATGTATACACACAATGGAATACTACTCAGCAATAAAAAAGATGACACCTTGCCATTGTAACAGCATGGATGGTCTTAATGGTATTTTGCTAAGTGAAATAAGTCAGATGGAGAAAGATAAATACTGTATGACTTCACTGTATATGGAATATAACAAATATGCATACAAATTTTTAAAACATAAATGAAGGAACCAAACTGAATAAAAACAAACACAGAGATACAGAGGATAAAGCTGTGGTTACTAGAGGGGAGGGAGGGCAAAATGGGCAAAAGAGGTTAACCATATGGTGATGGATGGAAACTAAATCCTTCCTGGTGAGAATGCTGTAGGTATACAGAAATGGAAATATAATGTTTTACAAATGAAACTTACATAATGTGATAAATTTAAGTTTAATATTTTGAGAACCTGCCAGACTGTTTTCCAAAGATTTACATTTCTACTGGGAGTATATAAGGGTTCCAATTTTTCCAAACCCTAACGACACTTTTTACTTACAGTCTGTCTTTCTGACTGTAAAAGAAGGGTACAGTGGTGTTTCATGATGGTTTTGATTTGCATTTCCCTGATGGTGAATTATGTTCACCATTTTTTTCACTTGTTTATTGGCTATTTTTATATCTTCCTTTTAAAAAAAAGTCTATTCAGATCTTTGGCTCATTTTCAATTGAGTTACACTTTATTATTAAATTATAAGCATTCTTTGTGTATTCCGGCTACTAGGTCCTTATCTGAAATATGATTTGTAAATATTTTCTCCCATCTGTGGGTTGTCGTGCATTGTTTTGTTTCTAGTTGTTTAGAGTAAATTCAGCTGAATTAAATGTTGGTGGAAAAATCTAATGCAGGAGGATGCCGCTACAGAAAGAAGGATTAAAAATAGTGTTAAGTTCTTCAGAAGGTCAGAAGGAATGAAAGAAGGCACACTTTGCAGAAATTTAGACAAGGTTTTCACTGTAATAGGAGAGGAAGCAAGGAAGGGTGCAGATGATGGAAGATTTTTATGTCTTGGAAGAAAAATAAGAAAGAGTTCCTGTCCGATGGCTTCTATTTTCTCTTTGAAACAAGAGTAGAAATACTTGGGGAGTGAGAGAAAGATTTGAAGAGAGAAAGAGTAGACTTGCAGTCAATGTAGTTAACTCATCATAGTTTGAAGACCTTGGAGTTGTAGTGGAACCAAGTCGTCTCCGTGTGTGTGTGTGTGTGCACGTGCGTGTACGCGCAGGTGCGTGTGTGTTTAATCTGTGCTCAGCAACTCAGGTGCAGGTATGGAGGACACATTTGTTTGGGTTCTTTCAGTATTGGGGGTTTGAAAGAGGGACGAGGCAAAACACTAAGGGTAAAATGAATTTAAGATTTATAGGCAGTGTTATTTAAATAATGGAGTCTGGATTCCAAAGATAAGAAGAATGGACTGGAGGTGACTATAAGGTTAAAGTAGGAATAATTTGATAAGCAAGATGGAAGATAAAAAGTTTTATTTAGAGAAGGGGATGGTTGACTTCAGGATTTTGGAATGTGGAGCAGTCTACCATATAACCAAGTTCAAGGAATATACTTGAATGGATCAGAGAAGGTCATTTAGAGATAAAGAGGCTAAGGAAGTGAACCAAAATATTCAATAAATCATCCTTGTGGAATCTGAAGTAATGGAAGTTGATGTTAGAATTTTGACAAAGTTTCAGTTGGATATAAAGAGAATGAAATGGAATATGTAGTGAGTGAAAATTCATGGGACAGACTAATGACTCAAGAGGAACAAATTGAAGGTCCAGTAGATAATAGTATTTAGAGAATGGTATAGTCCAAGAGCAGAAACCTCAAAGGAGACAGTTTACTTTTACCAGGAGAAGCAGTAAGAAGCCATAGGGAATCAGAACGATAGAACGTGTACTTCTTTATCTGGAGTTAAAACAGATGTGAGAAAACAATTATCTACCACTTCAGTTAAGCATAAGAACAAGTGCATAAATGATGCCAAAATGAACTAAACCCATGACGTCTACATTGCAGATAGATTTCAGAGTGAACGTTGTATAAATAAAAAACATACTATTTACATACGTATACCACACATACAGCAGGACTGGCAGTGCTGGGGGTAGAGCACAATGGTTTGAAAATTGGAGGCTGTGTAAGGACGAAGGTCATGTGATTATATGATGACAGGACAGCGGAGGACAGACGGCCAGAAAAGCATACACTAGGCATAGTAGATTTGGACTCACTGGTCACTTTAAAATAGGTGGCTATCAGGTCTACATCCAGTTAAATACCTATTCTATATCAAAACAATACTGAGACTTGTGGTTACCAGGGGGGTGGAGGGTGGGAAGGGATAGACTGGGATTTCAAAATTGTAGAATAGATAAACAAGATTACACTGTATAGCACAGGGAAATATACACAAAATGTTATGATAACTCACAGAGAAAAAAATGTGACAATGAGTGTGTATATGTCCATGAATGACTGAAAAATTGTGCTGAACACTGGAATTTGACACAACATTGTAAAATGATTATAAATCAATAAAAAATGTTAAAAAATAAAAAATAAAAATAAATAAAAAAACAATACTGAGACCTAGAAATCCTAAAAAAAAAAAAAAATTTCTCCTACCTGTATAATCGTTTCAATCCTTGATTTCACCTCTGCCTTAATTTACAAGCACCATATCTCTTACTTGTAGATTTTACCATATTTTCCTAACTCATCTCCATGTCTCTACTCTTGACCCCTTTTAACCCAATCTCTGCAAAGCTGCCTGAACAATCTTTGTATAATATGACTTGATCATATAACTATTCTTCAAAATACCCATCAGTAGCTTTCCAACATAAGTTTCTGTTTCATAGGGTCCTGCTTGTCTCCTAAATCTTTTCTTTCTGTTCCCCACCCAGGAACATTATGCTCCATCAGTATGGAACCACGTTTTCTAGAATTTTCCAGGGTGCCTTTCAGTTCCAAGCCTTTGCTCACGTATGCTCTTTGCCCAGAGCTTCCCTCCCCCCCTCTTGTGTCAGATGTTTTGTCTCCCACAGCCGAGTTTCTAACTCAAGCCTTTCCCTGGCTCTAGTTTTCTGGGAAGGGTTAATCAATCTCTCCTTTGTATCTTGTATATGTCTTTCCAAACTGCGTTGACAAATGTTTGCTGAGTTAATTTTTTTCCCTAGCAGTTTTCTCAAGTAAGACAGTGAACTTCTTGCATGATGATGATTCTATTATAGAAATTGCTTGATAAAGCCTGGCCCACGTGGAGTGGACTTCACGTACCTGCTCTTGTCGTAAGCACTTTGCTTTCAAGTCAGTTTTCTCTCTTCTCGCTCCACTCTTGAAAAACAAATTGACCTCTCTGAATTTTTCCTCTAATGCCCTTGTTGGGAAATGTTAATAACTGGTCAGTGACAGGCGTGATTAAGCCTTCCCTTCTCCTTTTATTTAGATTGGTGTCACTGCACTGGCTCCGAGAGAGCCGTAAAGAACATTAACGCTGCATCCACCACGACAGAACAGACCGTCCCCTAGAAATTGATAAGGGCTTTTTTTTCTGGAAATAAATTTGGTTGTGGCAAAACAAATGGCTGTCTCAATTGCCATCCATCTCCCTTTCTTTAATAACTTTCATTTATTTCTCCACATCCCTTTCTCAGATAAATATAACAAATGCATTTACCTTTGAAAGACGGGGAACTGGCAGAATTGTCTAACACAGAGGAAAACTGAATGTCCCCTAACCAGGTCCTTAGACATGCCTTAAAATATGGTTGGTTTGGGAGTTTTGGTTAACGGTTCTGAATTCTGGGTCTTGTTTCTCTAACAGGAATCAATGATCCTGAAAAGAAATTTAAAAGCAATTTTTAATTCCTTGACTGGGATAAAATACTCAAACTGGTAGCATATTAAAAAGGCTTTCAAAATGATTTCATGTGAGAATTATTGGATAATATGATTATAGAATAAAATAAAATTTCCCTTCTGCTTTTGGAAGAAAAAGAAAACACAATGAGTTGGTACCTTAAACCATGAAGTAAGTAAATTTATAAAATGTATATCAGACAAGCCGGTGTGGACTAGTATGTGTTAGACAATGTGGATCTCTGGCTCCCTGAAATTTCACTTGCCAACAAGGAGTTAAAGAAAATAACATACATTTTGTGGGAGTGACACATTTATGCATTTCCCCCTTGGCTTTAAAATTTTCTGCTTCTATTTCTTTTTAAACCCTGCTGGTCAGTAAGCCTCAAACATTCCCTTTTCTCTAGAAAATGAGAAAATATGACTCAATAGGAAAAAAATGTTTAAAAAATATTGCTCAATTTACCTTAGATGCCTCTCAGACTATTAATTTTAAGAAATATTGAATCAAGAACACACACCACAAAACAAAGGAGAAAAGCAAAGAAACAGTAAGAACAAAAATATCAATTCTTATCGTTCCCCTAAATTAACCCAACTCTTAAAATCTTCCATAGAATTTGTCAGTGGAATGATTGGTTTAGAATTTCTAGGTTCAGTGATAAAAAAAGTGAGCACACAAGTTGTCTGGCTCACCTACTAGCTTTGATGATCAGCCATTTCAAGGAAAACATTTTCCATGTCTTATAATAATATTAATTCACGTCTGGAGAATAGGGGTGCCCAAACAGTTCATTTTCCCCAGACCTCCTCCACTGTTCTTATGACATGCATTTTGATACACATCCAGTAGGGACTCCCAATCCCGTTCTTGGGATAAGAAAGCTTATAATCAGTAAGGGGAGTTCTGCCCGAGGCCACACATTTTAACTAAAAACAAAGGCCAGGAGCAAGAATTTTCTGGTGAGTCATTTCACTGGACTCATATTTATATTTATGTAATATGTAAGTCCTGTAGGCCTGTGCTGGCTAGTAAACAGAACACGGTGATGCCTTATTAATCCAGAACCAGGAGGGAATAAAATGAATAAAACGTTGTATGGAAATTTTTCAGATACTCGTAATACCTAACATGCATACAGTGTTTTTCCAAACCACACGGCTGTCACAGCCATTGTTTCATTTCATCCTCACAACTTAGGTCATTTTACAGCTATGAGAAAACGGAAACCAAGAAAATAGAGGTTAAGACTCTCTCCCATGTTTATAAAATTAGTCATCAGGGCTGGGATTTGAACCTTGGTATTTCAACTTACAGTCAAACGTTCTTACTTGAAGGAACTCTTAGAGATGAATTTTATTTCTGCAAGTCCCAAAATATGTTTTTAGTTTAAAGTTCTTCCACAAACCATTTTAAACATTATTAGGTTTTTCCTGGTATTCACAGAGAAAGGGTACTACATATAATTTAAACTTTTTTTTCCTCTTGAGCCAGGATGAGCATAACTATTTCCAATATTACACTTCACTGTAATGAATATAGGCTTATATCTACATTTTAGTGTTTCTTTCCTATTTCTTAATAGGAGTTTGTCAGATATCATGACCCCGATACGTGTACCCACCTCAAAAAGTCTTTTCTATTTCATTTTCTAAGGTTATGCTTCTAAGTCATTAATTTTATTAAACATGTTGAACATGATAATGGGCGCAGCAATCAGTGAGAGACTAAAATTCCCGGCGTGTATAAACACTGCTTGGAGAATGTATAACATACACATTTATGGGACCTACTGTTAGAGATTCTGACCCAGAATGGAGATCAGGAATTTTAACCAATCCCCTGTGTGTTTCTGAAGGAGGTTTTCTCTTGTCTGTGGTTTAACAACCCTCATATAAAAGCAAAATGCATGTTTCATGCATGAAGGACATGATGTCAATTCCATATCTTTTAAAATGTTTACTTCAGATTCTAGGAGAGGCAAAACGGTTCAGCAAATAGGATTTGGAGTCAGTCACACCTGGATTAAAATCCAGTTCCGTTACTGTCAAGTTAAGAGACCTTGGAAATATTTCTCAAACTCCCTCAGCCCACATCGTATCATCTGGAAAATATCCCATCACTTCATCTTACGTGGTTGCTGTTTCTGATACAATGAGATTGTGCCTGTGAAATATTTTCATAAATCATATGATTCCATACGGTTGTTTGGAATTTTACAGCTTGTGGGTGCCAGAGTTACAAACAGATCAATCAATTATTACTTTTCCGAAGCTCAATGGTTTTCCAATTGCTGAAGCCAAACTGCTGCTTTCCTACAGTTCACAACTGCACCAGCAACCGAGATGCAGCATTCAAGACTAGCAGACCCTGGCTTAGCAGCACTTCAGGACACATCAAGGGCCATGTTTGTTCACGAGCCTGCCAGAAAGTGGAAGGAAAAAAAAAAAAAACAAAAAACACCCACATACATACAGGGAAAGTGAAGAGGGAGCAGGGAGCTTCCTCCCAGGGAAGGAGAAATTGGAAGGTTTTATTGCAATAGATTCTTCCTCCAGGTTGAGCACCTGCTCAGTCACCCAACCCTCCCAATTTGAATAAGTGATTAAGAACTCATTAACAGATCATTAGCTAAATCAGCCCAGTGTAGTGAAGAGGACCCAGGTTCACTAATTTGCCTGGGTCACCAAATGCCCACCAAAAAAGGCAATTAAATATGTCTGCTAAAAATGCTAGTAATTATGCTATTTTTGTATCCGGGGCTGAGGGGAGTGATGTGGTTTGTGGAAAAGGGCCCTTCCCCTTGGCATCCTTGGTGCCTGTACCTGTCACCCTCCTGAGTACAATTCAGAGACAGCTGTACTCCCAACCCCCCTCCTCATCTCGGGGTTTTCCAAGCGGCTGGGTGGGGGCCTGATGACTGCTGGACCACTGGCTGTTTCGGCTTTCGGTCTCTCCTCTCGGCAGCTTCCTGTGCACGTGTCGGGTGTGGGTCTGGCTGCCCAATGACTGCTCCCTGCGCTTCATGTGAGAAATTTACTTTTTCCCCTTGATTACCGTCTGGCGCAAGGGGTGAACACGTGATACAAACTAAGCCAGGCAGACACTCCTTTCCTGGGCACAGTCTCTTGCGCAGAGATTCAAAAACACTGAAAATGATCGTCACTCCATTTTATTCCGGAAGGAAGTGGCTCAAATCAGTCACTTGTAGTTTCTGCCTCTAGTACCTCAGTTTCTACTTGTCTCCAAGCCTGGTTGGAGATTCTCCTTGATTCTGTGAGTCCCCAGGAGTTTTCCCCACTCATCACCTTTGCCTAAGCTGTCCTGGTCTGCTTCTGTTACTTTCCATTAAGGAAGTCTAACCAATAACGTGGACATTTTAGTTCCTCCTTTCAAACCAGAGGAGAGAGACTGAGTTAAGTCTTAAAATTGGAATCAGTGTTCTCACCTCTTCTATTTAGATGGTTTCCTGTCTGAAAGTCTTCTGCGTCTCAGAAATTGTCACTGCTCTCCACCCGTGGGCTCATGCCAGAGAACTGGAAGTCTTTGGTTCTTTTCTTGATCGCCCCCTACATTTAGCCATCAGCATATGGGACTGTTTTATCTCCAGATTATATATATATAGATAGATTCTCTTCATTTGTCTCAGTCTTCACTTCTACTTTTGTCTTTCCCCAAACATTTTCACACAGCAGCCACTGCCCCCCTCCCAGCACATTTTAACATAAATCGGATAATCTCACTAGATTATTTAAACATCTTCAAAGATTTTTTATTGTGATTAAAGAAGTCCTTACTAGATAGCCAATATTCAATACCTTGTAATAGCCGATGATGAAAAAGAATATGAAAAGGAATATATATGTGTATAACTGAATCACTGTGCCGTACACCAGAAATGAACACAACATTGTAAACTGATTACACTTCAGAAAAATTTAAAAATTAATAATAATAAACTCCCAAACAAAACAGCAGCACATGCAAGCCGTCTTGCCAGTGTAAGTTCTTCTTACCAGGAATAGTTTATACTCACTTAACCCCGGATTTCTCACTGTTTCCTCAACCATTTATAAATACGTGTAGCCTGCTTTCAGAGGAGAGCTGCTGTCCTAATAAAATATGATTGGTTGCCCCTCTTTAACTTCCTCTGTCTCAGTTCTCCATCCCCCACAGTCTCGTTGAAACGTAAATCACTGTATTTGTGTCCTCTGATCATTCCATTTTTTATCTCCGGTGCTGTGCCTTTTTCCTTCTGCTTGTTGAAAGGGACCCTGGAAAAGACTCTATCCTCAGCATCCCTTTCCTTTATTCTTTGAACAACAATGTGTGAAGCACTTTCTGTGCACTGGACCTTGTGCTGGATGCTACATCCATCTGTTACCTGACACTTTTTCCTTCTCCTTTGCCTCCATTTTTATTTTAGCTTTCACTGTTGCCTGAAAACCACTGTATGCACTTCTTAGCTCCCCATGGAAGCCCTTCTAACTGCTCATTTTTACACTTCCTCATCCTCAAACCTCAGGCTTGACTCCTACCTTCATCTCACTCAGCTTATGGCTACATTAGAAGCTTGAGAACATTACTTCTTCTGTCTCCTCCCTCCATGTCCTCTCACGGCCGTCACCCTAGAGCAGCTCCTGTTGTCCCCTTCCTGAGCTACTGCAGCCATCTAACCATTTCTCCTTCTTTCAGTGGCCTCTGGTCTCTGTTCCGCTCTGTTCTGTTCTGGTCTACTCCGTTCCGGTGTTTTACTCCTTCCCTCCCCTCCCTTGCTTCCTCCTCTTTTTCATTGTCTTCTCTTTTCCTTCCTTCCTACCACTGCCATTAGGTAAATTTGGTTTTCAAAACCACAACATCTCTCAGAGGGTTTGTTCTTGGTTCACCAATGCAAGCCTAGAGATTCTGATTTAATTGGTCCAGGGTGGGGCCCAGAGTTATAAAACACCTACTCGGGTCACATAAGAAGCACTAAAAAACACTAATCATTACACAAAGCCTCCATTTCTTAATGTGGCATTTTAAAAGGTCCAAACTATAGTTCCAAGATTTCAAAACCCCCAATCCTCGGTACATCCTCATGTGGATGTGTCTCCAACCGAACTGCCTGCTACAATCGTACATGACTTGAGACCTCCTATATTTCTGCTCATAGAATTTCTGATATCTAAAATTTACAATTGCAGCAAACACGATATCACTGCTTCTTCCTAATTTTTCCGCTTGTCAAAATTCTACTTGATACATTCAGAACTCTTGCAAACTGTTAAGAAACACACTAAAATTCCAGTACTCAAAAATGTGGGCAAAGGGCGTGGACAGGTATTTATAACAAATGTAAATTGCTCATGGCTATTAAACATAAGAACATTTTACTGAATCAAATACAGATTTTTTTTTACTTTTTTTATTGAGTTATAGTCATTTTACAATGTTGTGTCAAATTCCAGTGTAGGGCACAATTTTTCAGTTATACATGAACATACATATATTCATTGTCACTTTTTTTTTGCTGTGAGCTACCACAGGATCTTGTATATATTTCCCTGTGCTATGCAGTATAATCTTGTTTATCTATTCTACATTTTGAAATCCCAGTCTGTCCCTTCCCACCCCTGCCCCCTTGGCAACCACAAGTTTGTATTCTATATGTATGAGTCTGTTTCTGTTTTGTATTTATGTTCTTTTTTTTTTAAATTCCACATATAAGCAATCTCATATGGTATTTTTCTTTCTCTTTCTGGCTTATTTCACTTAGAATGACATTCTCCAGGAACATCCAGGTTGCTGCAAATAGCATTATGTTGTTGGTTTTTATGGCTGAGTAGTATTCCATTGTATAAATATACCACAGCTTCGTTATCCAGTCATCTGTCGATGCACATTTAGGCTGTTTCCATGTCTTGGCTATTGTAAATAGTGTTGCTATGAACATTGGGGTGCAAGTGTCCAAATACAGATTTAAATGACAATAAGATACCTGCTTGTTTCAAACAAAATAATAGTGCTTTTAAAAGAATAATATTTAGTTCCAACCAGGAGCTCATGAGACCAGCAACTTTATTTACTGCTATTGAGAATGTAACACATTTTCTTCATATGTGGCAAAATGTAATGAGAATCATAAAATCAGTGTTTGATTTAGTAATCTCACTTATATAAATTTATTCTGATGAAATGATCAGAAATTCAGACAAAGATTTATATTTAAAGATATTTACCAAAGAGTTATTTATCATAGCAAAACACTGAAAAAATTAAATGGCCAGTAGTTGGGAAATAGCTACAGAAATAATCCCCATGTTGGAATTTTTCCATTAGAAATAGTGCTTATGGAGGGGGGCGGGGTATAGCTCAGCAGTAGAGCACATGCTTAGCATGCACGAGGTCCTGGGTTCAATCCCCAGTGCCTCCATTAAAATAAATAAGTAAATAAATAAGCTTAGTGACCTCCCCTCCAAAACAAAAACAAAAAACAAACAAAAATAAATAAAATAAATTATTAAAAATTAGTCTATTATTTATTAAAAAATAAATAATGCTTACAACGGACATCACATAAAAAAAATGTGTAATGAAAGTGAAGATCTTCTAACAATGTCTATACATTGTTTTTGAGATGGGGCTTATCCCTCACTCCTGATGTTCCCTTCTTTGGGCTACTTCTTGTCTCTTTGCTCCCTCCCGTGATCCGCCCCCTGAAAGAAGTAACTTGATAGATGGGTGGATTTGAACCCTCAGCTTTTCTTCTGTTTTTCAATTTTCATATCCTTTTGGCTCAGAGAACTCACATTCTGGATTTTCCTATATGGAAAAGTTTTATAAGTTCAGCCCCTAAAATAGGGAAAACCACAAATATCCAATATTGCTTATGTGGGTAAATCTACCAAATCTTATGTTTAAATTTGCTTGGTGATTTACATATATCATCTCATTTAATTCTCAAAAAAGTATAGCAAGTTATCATTACCATTTTACAGATGGGAAAATTGAGGTTAATACTTTTATTTACTTAGGACTCCCCAGTTACAGGCATACCTTATTTTATTGTGCTTTATTTCATGACTCTTTTCAGATATTGCTTTTTTTTTTTTTTTTTAAACAGCAACCATGCATTGAGCAAGTCTTTTGGAGCCATTTTTCCAACAGCATTTGCTCACTTCATATCTCCATGTCACATTTTAATAATTCTCATAATATTTTTCATTATGACTATATGTGTTACGGTGATCTGTGATCATCCTCTTCCCTGAGACACAACGCTATTGAAATTAGACCAGTTAATAACCCGACAACCCCATGTAAGTGTTCATGTGAAAGGAAGCGTCAATCAGTGCAGCAAACTTCATTGTTGTCTTATTTTAAGAAACTGCCACAGTGACCCTAACTTTCAGCAGCCATCACCCCGATCAGTCAGCAGTCATTGACATCCAGGAAAGAAACTCCACGCGCAAAAAGATTAGGGCTCTCTGAAGGCTCAGATGGTGGTTTGCATTTTTTAACAAAGAGTATTTTTTTAAGTAAGGTGTATGTACATTGTTTTTTTAAGACATACAGATGCTTTTACATACTTAATAGACTGCAGTGTAGTGTAAACATAACTTTTATATGCATTGAGAAACCAAAAAAATTGGCTCTACTGTGGTGGTCTGGAACCGAACCAGCAACATCTCAGAGGTCTGCCTGGAGAAAGCTGACGGAGACAATAATTAGACCTTAGGTGTGACTGACCACAGGACCTTTGCTTCTAATGATTAATATCACTGCTTTCTTGGAAGAAGAGTCTGCTTCCCATTTAAAAATAAAAATTAAAAAAAAAAAAACTGAAGCAAAATAGAGCTCGAATTTGGCATGCAGGAAAATAAATGAGTTCCAAACGCTTTTGTTTTAGAATTTCTAGGAACCTCTAGGTATAAGTTGAAGGGTCAAAAATTACACAATAAGCATCCAATTTTCAGGTGGTAGTTCGAGGGAGTGAGAAGCCTGAGGTGAGAAAAGGACTGTGCAAATCACTGCCCTTTGCACCCTCTCCCCCGCGCCGAGAGTGCGCCTGCCTGAGAAGAACCACCCGCAGGACCTCCTTCGGCACCTCGCGTTCTGTGAGATGCTCTCTCCTAGCGCGTGCTGCCTTCGCAACTCCAGTAATTGCTTGTAAATCCTACTAAGCTCTGGAAGCTTTCGGTTCATTTGTTCAGCTGTGATGTGCTAGGAGCTAATAAACCAGAACGAGAAATTGTTCCTGGAATCATCTCTCGGGAATTAAACACCCCAGGAAAACTCCAAGTTCCTTGCCCTCAGACATGATGGTTTAAAGCAAAGATCCATTTTAAGGGGGACTGACGTGCAAATGCGTGCACAGGATGCCTTGTTTTAGGAGGTGGCAAGAAGCATCTGGAGACCCCCTCGGTCATGACGCCAGCGGGGGTCAGCAGAGCACAGGTCAGATGCTAATTCCAGGGACAATCACACATCTCGTCCCTGCCAAGAGGCATTTGAAAAGTGCTTGCATGACTACAGCACTGAACTGAACACAGGACCTCAATACTCGATAACATACTTAGCATCTTAGAGTTTGCAGTGAGTATTTCTAATATGTTTTCATCTTCCCATTGAGAAGACAGAGGGAAAGCTCCTGGGGGAAACAGAAGCAGCACGCCCCGGTCCCTTGGTCTCTCTTCACGTCGGACACCATGAGCTGATCAACACTGATCCGCACTCTCACCAGCTTACATCTCCCGCTTGACACCCACCACGTACCCAGGTCCCATTCTAGATGCAAAGTCTTGCAGAAGGGGCTTCCTGACTCTTTCTAGCCCTCTCTATTCATCCCCTAGACTTGTAAGCTAAACTCTATATAACCCCCAAAATATTTCAGAAACAGTCATTCTATCAAGCAACTCTACTTCTTAGCTACCGAACACTCATTCTTCAGTTATCTGCAATGTTCAGACGCGTCAACCTAGCATGCAAGCCTGAAAAATCATCTCTGGGTGTACTTTATAGCCGATCCCTCATCCCCTACTGTTGTCCATTTCCGATTATTGTTCAACACATAGTCTGCCAGCAAGGCTAGATTTTTCACAATCTCCCAAGCATACCAAGCTGTGTTGTCTCTTAATGGCTATATTTACAATTTCATCAACCTAGATTCTCTTCTCCCATCCCTCTCTGCCCATCCAAATTCCATCCTGCTTGCTACCTCACACCTGAGTAGGAAAAACTGTCTCATGGGGTATAACAAGTATGAAGATTTTTCTGGGTATGGCAACGTTAAATCTTTGGGAAGAAATTTCCTGTCCTTCACAGCACGGTTTAAATCATATACAATATGGTGTCTTTCAACATCTTCCAAAAGGAAGAGAAGAATTATAATAGTCAATTACTTTCTTCTTCGGGAGAGCCAGATGCCTGAAAGGAAAGACAGATATGCAAGGAGACCCAGAAATAGAATGTTTTCCAAAACACACCAAGCACATTGACTTGTACTTTTCTGCTGGCTAATGATGTTATCAGAGCCAAGCTGATATGATGATGTGATGATTTTTGAAGTTCTGGATATAAGATTAAAAATGAAAACAGTAGGAATAACAAGTTTTGCTTTTCCAACTCCGTTTCCAATTGGAGGCTGTAAGTTGGCAGGGAAAGTAAGATCTGAGTAGGGAACAGCTGGCTGTGTAGATGGTGTCAAAGCAGAATTTGTTTTCCTGGACCATGGCTTTCCTGAACAAAGAGTTCCTGGCAAGAGACGGTGTTCATCTCACAGGGAACGTGGGAGGAGAGTTGCTGACCTGACCAAAGAGCTTAAAAATGAGATTTGTAGAAGAAAGTGAAAAATGCCTAAATAAAACTGCAAAACTGGATGCCCCCAAGGGTAACAGTGACACAGAAAGAAGCAACGCGATGCAGGCTCTGTTCTGTTATTTTCAGGAGAAGATAAGAAAGCAGAGGATCAAGATGCTCGGGCCCCAGATGTCTCTTTTCCAGTGTAGGTCAGCCCCTGCCCTGCTCCCCGGGTGTGCTTTCTGCCGGGATCCCTGCACCTCTACTTGCTGGTGTGTTTTGGCTGCAGATCCAGGCTCTCTGGGCTTCTGATTCAATCGAGATCAGGGTGGAGGGCAAGTAATTTGCCTGAGACGTCTCGGGCTTGAATCAAATGCGGGCTGTGCCTGGTGGGCCTGCCGCCACTGACAGGATTCCAAGTGTCTCTGCTCCAAGTTTTCTGTGCAGCAGATCAGGCTGAGCTCCCAAGTGCCACGTGGCACGTTTTGGGCATCTGCATAGATCTCAGCTCTGCCTGTGCTGACCTGCTTCTTTGAACTGAGTTTCCCCTTTGGTTTCCTTCTTTTGAACATCGTTGGTTGATGCACCTAATGCTTCACGCTTATTATCAGCAGGGACATGTTCTGAACTCTAGAAAGTGACTAAACCAGTAGAGCGCAGGTATTAAGATTAAGGGACTGAGGGTCAGACAAACTGGGATGGAATCCCATGCCTTCCACTTACTAACCTCTGGGTCAATATCCTTATTTGTAAAATGTGAATTGTTGTCATATTGAAAGTCTTAGCGAGGTCAGAACGTGTAATAACTTGGTTCAGTGGTGAACTCATCATAATGACCCAAAATGTGTCGGCTCTTATGCATTCCATTATAATTTTCATCATTAGTGTTACCAACCCAAGGCTCTGCTTGGTGTCTTTCTTCAGGGCTGATTGGATGCTTCAATCCTGACCTTTATGTGTGGATATCTTGTTACTTCTTAAAGCCCCACCCACTGGGACATTAACCTGACACTTGGAATTTGTTCAGGAGGCGCCATATTGGACATTCAGCACTGCCATTCATCAGATCCATTCTTATTTTAACACAGTGCAGAGGGCTGCAGCCCAGCTTTCCAATTAGGTAGGAGCCACACAGCCTTTCCCTGCACCTCCTGAGCAGGTTTCTACCTACAGCCAGCATCTTCCTCTACTCTGCTGGCCTCATTATGTCACCTCATAAGCATGGGGAAAAAGCAAAATCAATGGATGTTTTCCCACAAGACAAAGGATCCTACTTCATATTCATCCCTGAGGTTTTAATTGGGTGATATTAATGACTGGAATGTGGCAGGAAAAAGAAATAGTCATTTGAAAAGGGAAAAAAAAAAAAAGAGATCATGTTAAAAGTAGCAGAGATTTATCATCAAATACTTGAAGACTTGTTCTGGAGACTTAGTAGTGTATTTACTGTGTGTTATTTCAGCCAGCAGATCTAGGACCAATGAGTCGAAATTATAGGGAGGCTAATGTCGACTAAGTAAAGATGAACTTTTCAACAATTAGAGTTGGTGAAGAATAGAATGAAATTGCTCGAACACTTTTGCCTTTCTTCAGGATTCAAGAATCAATAACAACTACATTAAATAAATGTAAATAATAATTAATTGCTCCCCCTTGAGTTTAGGGTTAATTTAACAGCATGATCTCCATTTTCTGTCTCCTATACCCAACCCTGGCTAAAAATAAACTTATTGCTAATTCTGAGGCACTCTGAGTGCAAATGAAAGCTACAGACACAAAAATAAAAGTAAATTCCAACAGAGGCCCTTAACACAGAGTCCAAAAACTTATCACAGTATCCCAAACCCCTAACAGAAATGAATAAATTTCTTCAAAACACCCAAAAATATCCTTACCACCCTTACTACTTTGTGTGCTGAATTCCTTTACTCTGCCTAATTTCAGGGCATGACTGAGATTGGTCTAGTTCAAGGATTAGTTGACAGGTGTTTGGAGACCTAAAGCCAGATCCACCCGCTTGGTGAGCCAGCTGTTGGGGGCCGAAGGTCAGTTCAGCACACGGAGCATGGCACCCTAATGTGAGACTGAGCAGAGCTGTCTTCTGGCTCAGGTCACTGGTGACAAGCCCTGCACGGGGCCGGGTTGCCAGGGAGGCTCAGGACAGCGTAGGAGTGCGCCTCCGCCAACAGTAATGAGACCCTGAAATGGGCAGCGCTGAGGAGTCGTGGCGGGTAAACAGCTGTTAGCAGGCACTCCTCTCCTCTGTGTCTCCACTCCAGCCTGTGGTTTAAGGGAGGAACTCAGTCCCTGGAAAAAGAGACGGAAATAAATCAAAATAAGGACTTGGACCCACAAGGACAGGGTAATCAGGAAGATGACACAAGATCTGATATAGTGCCAAAAAGGCAGTGAAACAATTGCCTTTATAACTAGACGTAAGTTGTAGGATAAGGGGTGGGGAGGGTTTGGGTTTGAAGCAAAACAAAGTAGAATCTCAGTTTCCAGAATCCAGAGCTGACCTCTGACATCATGCATTTCCCCAAGTCTCAGTCACTCCCTGTCTCATCTCCCAGTCATGATCATGGGACTCATGAAAAACCCCAGCCAATAATACCTCCATCCCACATAAGCTGGGGTATTAGGTAAAAGCTGAGAGCACAGAATCTGGAGCTGGACTGCCTGGTTCAAATCCTGACTCTGCAGTTCACTCCCTGGGAGGCTGGGGTCTCCGGGAAGCTGCATTACCTCACCGTGGCCCGTCTTCCTTACAGGAAATGGTAATAATCTTAGTGTTTATGCCATGAGGTTGTTTGAGGGGCAACATGAGTAAAACCCTGCGAATGGTGTCTGACACTTAAATTACAAGTGTCATCTAACAAATGCAACAAGAAGGGTAGAGGCTTCTCTTCGAGAGCAGTTATAGTGCAAATGCTGTGTCCTAAATGTGGTGATGATGAAGATGGGGACTGTTTACAAACACTTTCCCGTTAGCCGCTGACCCTCTGAAGTCCACCTCCTCTCCGGATCTTCTTCATTTCCTCTGGGTGGTTGATCACTGCCCCTTCTTTGCAATTTTACTTAATCAAGGGAAGCTTGACGAAGGTGTCTTAAGAGGTTCTCAGGCAAGTAGCATTCCACCCTGAAGGAGGCCGGGTAGGTGAGAGCCGCGAGTGAACGGCTGGAAGGGGTGTGGCGCGGAGGACAGCTCAAGCTCTTGACTGTGCAAGCGGGGTGCCATCCCCTCCAATCACCCTTGATGCTGATTAAGGCAGAGCAGGAATATGAATATGTTTCCCTTCTTCGTGCTTTCACGGTCCTCATGTTACAGTCCTCCAGAGAAACAGAAGCAATCGGAGACCCATATCTATGTCTGTGTCTCTGTCTATCTAGCTAGAAAGGATTTACTGTAAGGTGTTGGCCAACATAGTTATGAAGGCTGAGATGTCCCTCGGTCTGCCACTTGCAGGCTGGAGACCCAGGAAAGCTGGTGATGGGATATTAAGGGCTGAGAGCCGGCAGGGCTGATGGTGTAGATTCCAGCTCAAGTCTAAAGGTCCGAGAACCAGGAATGCCAAGGGCAGAAGATCCAAATCCCAGCTCAACATTCGGGCAGAGTGAACTCAACCTTCCTCTACCTTTTTATTCTATCCAGTCCCTGAATGGATTGAGTGAAGCCCACCCGCACCAGGGAGTGCCATCTGCTTTATCAGTCCACCGATGCCAACGCTAACCTCTTCCAGAAGCACACTCACTGCACATCCAGAATAACAGCTCACCAAACATTTAGGCATCCCTTGGCCCAGTCAGGTTGACACATACCATTAACCATTACGGTCCTCCATGGCCATGACTGAGCCACGGTGGTGTAGCAGAAAGAGTATGGGCCCAGCTCAAACCCTGAGCCGACCCCCAGTGGGTATCCTTGGGCCATTTACCTCATCTTTTTGAGTCTCGATGTCTTTATCTAGTAAGTGAACTTAGCATTATCTGTTTTCTAGAGCTGTGACTATTAAATTATATCAAGTAAATAGGGCTGATAGTAAAGTGCCTCCTTACAGACAATCTTCCACGTCCTTATCCTATTTAATTATCATAGAAAAAGAGAGAAGCACATATGCAATTCTTCCAAGTGTTCTGACTCCATCCTTCCCTATTCCAGGTGTTAACAAAAAAGCCCCGAAGAGGGGCATGATTGATTAAATAGAGGGGGCGGATGTCTGGGATGTTCAGTGACGGTGTGCATTGTTATTTCCTCTGGGTGTTCAGGCATTTTCTGAAATGGAACTGACTACAATCAGAAAAGGGCCACTTCAGTGATCAAGGAGTTGGGAAGATTGACAATGAGAAGAAATTTGCTATACATTAAGGGTACAGAAATTGGTTTATGAGCACTGTTGGCAAGGCTTTCCTGCAGAAGAACGAGGGGCCCCCCTCTGAAGAAATGAAGAGGCAATTTAGTGTCATACAAAGAAAATTCAATGTGCAGTGGGAAGCCAGAATCCATTCCCACCAAAGGTGAAACAGATTGAAAATATTAAAAGTTCATCCACAGGGAGATCGACTCATTGATTGGTTATGGAGGGAAATGAGGTTTAGAGGGTTCACATTTAATCACGTGATGCTGTTCCTGCCGGACAAAATACTGTTGGTGGGTCCCAGGACTGACCCAGGTCATTGGCATAGAAAGGGCAAGTATGTCCATGAGTTTCTGGGCCACACCCAGTGCTCTTTGATCCAGGGCAGCCATCAGCATAGAAGCCCGGAGGAAGCAATGCCTAAGAATGGCGGTTCTGGAGTCTGATTGGACACATTTGTATCCGTGCTCTGACTCTTATTCCAAATGTGACCTTGGGATAGTTTCTAACCTCCTTGATTCAGTTTTCCCAAATGTAAAAAAAAGGACGGTAAAGGTACTTACCTCACAGTTTTGTCGTGAAGATTCAATAAGCTGTCTGTGTAAAGGCTCTCACAGCTTCTGTTTGGCATAAGCATCCCATCAAGTCAGCAGCTGCCACTGTTGTGGGGGCACAGGTAAGACTGGGTCAGGTCCTAGAAGTCGGGGCTAAGTCAGGACAAGAGGGATGCAAATGTTGCCCCTCCAGAGCAGTTTCCAGCATTCCCTCCAGAATCACCACCTGTCTTGTTAGAATCACTCTTAAGTCCTCCATAGCATGTGGAAGCTGCCAGAGAGAGGGTGAGTACCGTGTCTTGCCCATAGAAATGCACGGCAGAACTGAAATTATAACCCAGGTCCGTCTAACTTCACATTCATTTCTCTTATCTCCCGCCCCCAGTACTTAATTCATTCCTTCCTTCCTTCCTTCCTTCCTTCCTTCCTTCCTTCCTTCCTTCCTTCCTTCCTTCCTTCCTTCCTTCCTTTCTTTCTTCCTTTCTTCCTTTCATGGGAACACCATACCTCTTACAAAACTGCAAGTATGCAATAATCTATTTTTAGTAGTAGTTACTGAGTTGTACACGAGATCCCCAGAACTCAGCCATCTGACATAACTGAAACTCTATCTTTGACCAATGTCTCTGCCTGTATCTCTAATATGTGCTCTGAACTGTCTTTCAGTCTTCCACTCTTCAAGGCTATGTTTTAAATTCCTTCCGAGGGGTACCGTGCCTACTTTCTAGATTTGCAGACTTAAATAAGACAACATACTTAAGACATGAAGCACAGTAGCCTCCATGCAGTCAAAATGCAATAAATGCTGGCTATCGTTATTGAAATGACCTAACTGTTGATGGAGGGTGCTATGAATCAGAGGAAAGTTCCCTGTAATATTATCAGCCTCTGTTCCTGACTATGGCTGCTCCTTCCATGACCAGTGATCAATCACTACAACTAGATTCTAGGATGCTGCCCAGCCGTCTCTGCCTGTGGCTCTTCAATTAGCTACACTAAATGGAGAGACCAGAGGAAAAATGTGGGCTTCATTTCTGTTAGGCATTATGGTGACCCTGTTCGTTGACTGATGCTGCCTTTCTAATCTCCTTCTCCCTTCCCGCCTCCAATACAGAGACAGCATAAATTAAATACAGTTCTCTCCTGACTCCCTTGCAGCTAGAGGTGGCAGAGTCCTTCAACACAGTTCCCACCTAGAAATACAAGTCAAAGTCTCCTGGGAGTGCCGGGAAAGCTTGTAGTTCTCCTGCGAAAGGATGGTCCCAGCCACCACCTCTGCTCTCAGCCTGCTTGGACGCCGACACTATAGTTGAAGATGCAACCCCAGTCTTGCTCCCTGGAGGAAAGCTCAAGGGAATTAGAGACAATAGCCGTGACTGATGGAGCCACTAATTAACACCAGCGAAACTCTCTTCCAGATTATTATGGGAGAAAAATGAAGTCTCTGTTTGCTTAAGATATTAAATCAAGGTCTCTGCATTCATAACAGATATATGCCTTTGCTTAGGGCAGGAAGGCAGTGGGTTGGGAAGTATGTCTATATATGTGCATATATATATATGGGATGAATTTCTTTCCTGTGAATGATGAGGCAGAGGATGGACAAGGAGGGCTTCAACTGTTTTTAAGCTTCTGGCGAACACACAGTGATTTTATCACTGTGGCCTCATTTACTCCTCAACAACCCTCTAGTGTTATCTTCTCCCTTTTATAGATGAGAAAAGTGAGGTACAGTGAGATTGCATAACTTGCTTAAAATCACGCGACTAGTACGTGGGAGAGCCAGCATCAGAACTGAGAGTTAATAACGGTGGACTTGTGCACAAAGCATGCTTTCCCAGTAAATAAACGCCTTAAACCTAGCAGAGATGAAAAAATTAGATCTCTCAAATATCTGGACCTAAAGGACTACCTTTATCAGGAATAGGGGATGAGAGAACTCTCTCCTCTCAGGCACACATTTTTGCTCCCCATTTTGCTCCAATAAACTGTGAAATCTGATGATCTGTGTCCATCTGAGCAGAAGGGAGTAGTTTTCAGGTTGTGTTGTGGTCCAGTCCTCAGAACTACTTTGCAAACCATTCCTGTCCTAAGTTCTGACTCAGAAAGCATGCTTTTCCTGGTCCTTCACAGCAGGTCTGCTCTTCTTTGATGAACAGAACCCAACAAACTTGGAGTCTTCATACCCAAGTTCCCCAACAACCTCAAGGAAATGATTGTGACAGCTGAGTGATGTCAACCAACTGAGAAATGTAAAACAGAACACAGAGGAAAACCCCAAGGGATTCTGTGCCTGGAGGATTGCATCAGTTTTATTAAACCTTGGCGAGCATCTCAGGAAGATGAGCATGGGCTGGAATGAAGATAACTCATGTGGCTTCTCCTGGGAGGCCACCGCAGTCTCCTCTGGGCAGCAGGTTCTCAGGAGAAAGAGGTTAACCTTAACCTGAGTTCCTACTGTGTGGGTGGTGGGGAACATTCATTACTGCTTGACAGAATCACCGTGGGTGTACGCTGCTGGATCTTGGTAGGGGGTGGATTGGAGGTGGTGGACACTGGTGGGTGGAACTTCCCTTCATGAGCCAAAATCGAAGCAGACTCTGCACCAAGCAGTCTGCCAGATTCTAACTGGAGGCTGACAGCTTTCTAATGTCACCCCAAGCCCAGGGTCAGCTCTGCACTTGGACTTGCCGTGAAGCCAGTGTGCCCTTGAGAAAGGCAGCCGGCCACCAGCTCTGCTTCCCCTCCTTCTTCAGTCCCTGGATTCAGCATGAGGCCTCTCCCACGTCTCATCTCTGGGGGACAGTGGCACTTTGGCTCTGCTCCCATCTGGCGCCACCTCATTTCCCACGGACCAGACTTGGTGGGACCCCAGCTTGGCTCTGGGATCATGGCTCAGTCCTGTAGTCCCAAGACTCATCTCCAATAAGTGATTATGGGAAATGCAAACGACTGAGTGGGACTGAGTGTGAAAGCTTCAATATCATAAAGCATTTTGAAGGGGAGCTCAAAGGTTCCTCTTGTGACAACCCAATGGTATCTCCCCGGTGACTCCATAAATGCACGTGGACGAATGTCTAACTCAGCTTCCTGCATTCCACTGAGAGCCCAGCACCCAGCTGTCACCTCTGTAACACTCTGAGGTTTTGTCCTGGTGTGAAAGCCATCGTCTTAACTGGGAGAGACCCAGAAACCATGTCTTCTCTAATCTGAGAAACAATGCTCACAATACGATCCCCAGCTGGAGCAGGAACACTTCCAGTGATGAGGGATCTTCAAGAAGGGCTGGAAGAATGCTGGACAGTGGTAATAATAAGCATTGGGGTGGGGGCACAGCTGTAATGTCCTTTTATTTTTTTCATGTAACGATACGGAGAAATGCATTAGGCATTAGGAATAAGAGCAGGCATATCGACTTGGTTATAGACCTTATATGGGTACATGTATTTAAAAAAAAAAAAAGATGTCAGAGGACTTGCAAAAGGTATAAGAGAAACTGAACATTTTCCCTGCATCCTGCACTTGGTACTTTACTGCCCGCACCACTCGGAGCTAACATTCTTCCTACTCAGCCTCAAGCATGGACCTCCGTGACAACTGTTTGGAGATTCTCGCTTTAGAGAGTGGGGACATTTAAAAGATAAAAACAAACAAATAAAGAACAAAAAAACAACAACAAATGACAAAGCAGTGAAGGAAAGAGTCTAGAAAACATCAGCAGAGGAAGAGAAGGAAGGAGGGGAATCTTTTCCAGAGGGCTGCATCTCAAGGGTTGTCCCTAGGCCAGCAGCGACAGCATCACTGGAGAACTTGTTAGACCTGCAAATTTTCAGACACTGCCCCACCCCAGAATTTCTGAATCTAAAATTCTAGCAGGGGCACAGCAGAAAGTTTGAGAACTTCTCTAATGCCTTTGGTGAGAAGCAGCTCTCCGTTTCCCAAGGCAGTGAATCCTATCTTTGTAGCAATCCCTCTGATGGTAACTTTTTTCTCCTTTTAACAAGTTGAATGCCATCTATTTCTCTGGAACTCCTAGCTCCCCCTTTCCTCTGTTGGGTCAATCTGAATTTAGGCTTTATTTTAGCCACTGCCTTTGGCTCATTTATCTTCACAATGCCTTGATTAGTCCCATTTTAAAGATGTCGAAGACCAAGGTTCAGATTCATGTGGGCAGCACCCACTAACTCAGAGCTCTCTGCAGTAAATGATCAGAATTTCTTGTAACGCTAGCTGAAGCTGACAGTCCTTACAGGATAAAAATACCTAGCAAATAAAAATCTTAAAGGGAGAAACAAATGCTAACGGAAGAAAATATTCCTGGCAGATATGATGCAAATAAAACTGACGCTTGGTGAGTGTTACTGAAAGAAAATATTAGTTGCATAAAAATGCTAACTATAGACACAAATGTTAACAGCTGAGCATTGCTGGGAATGCACAGCAAATAATATTGCTGAAAGAAAATTTATTAACTGCAGGAGAAAGGAAAGGAGCCCGAGTCATTTATAACAGACAAACACCTTGAGGAGAGGATGCTTCCTATGGTAATAGATTGTTGTTGCATTCATAGCTCCAGTGTCAAAACATCTCAGCCTGACTTGGCAGCTTCTTTTTTTTTATTATTTGGTACTTTTGCAAGATGGCTTTCTATTCCAGCCACCAACAGCATGTACTCATTTATAAAAAAAATCGCTCCCCACGCTGCCCTGGATGGTTTGCCAAATTGCTCTCCTGGACCTTGTGCACCTGGCCTCCCACACGTCCACGCACCACTTCCCCTCCCCTCCACTGCCAGTGGGATGGAACTGCAGGCACTGAGGTCACCGGGTGTGGCGTGGTGAGGTGGCCTTTCTAAGAGAAAGCCGAGATGAAACCAGGTCCCCATATTCTGCAGACAACTTTCTTGATCGTTCTGCTCGAAGGAAACTTAAGAAAGGAAAGAAGTGTGTTGCCAGCGCTGTCTGTAAGAGGTAATT
The DNA here is from genome assembly GCF_036321535.1 of Camelus dromedarius. Taxonomy (NCBI): domain Eukaryota; kingdom Metazoa; phylum Chordata; class Mammalia; order Artiodactyla; family Camelidae; genus Camelus; species Camelus dromedarius. The sequence continues at coordinate 15,732,261 of NC_087469.1, forward strand.
GTTTTGACACTTTAGCTTAATTACATGAATGAAGCAAGGATTCGCTGCAACCCACCATGGCAAATCAGAGGAGCCCCTTTCCGCATGTCTACACAAATTAACTTCGCGGTGCTTTGTGGGAAGTGTCAACCGATGTGGATGAGTTGGGGTTTTTCTTGTTGTTGTTTTGTTTGTTATCATTTTATTTATTTATATCTTTTTTTTTTTGAAGCAAGGCTGAGATTTTGCATGTCAGTTGCAGATACAGCCTTTCTTCCGAGTACTGCCTTTGTGTCATCAATCTGATTTCCAGACTTTCTCGGGGCTTTGCCAGGACTTTAAAGGCTCAAATCCGTGGATGATACATTATAACAGGACACTGCAGCAGTCTGACTTACGAGGTAGCCAACCCCTATGCCAACCTTTGACAAGTAGCAGGCAGACACATAGTAGGCAGATGATAAATATTTATGGAATAAATGAATGAAATCTGTGTCTAGAGCTGGGTATCTTTCGCTCACTTTAATAGTTACCCCCAGCCTGTCAAAATACTGGAGGCAAGCAGATTTCACCCTTCAGTGACTCGATTGTGAGCTGTGGGACACAGAGGGTAACCCAGCCAACGGAAGGGTGGTTTAATGAACCTTCCTCTGCTCCCCACCCAGTTTGGCCACAGGGTCCGAAGGGGTTACTGCCTGCAGAGTGCTTGGGGAATGGCTAGTGCTGTGTGAACAGCAGAGTAAATGATCGCTGCTCTGCTTTTCTGAGACAGTGTCTAGTCCGAGGGAAGGAGCAGGAAGCCTCAGTGTGCGTCTGCCAAGGCTGACGAACTCAGTCCAGGAGCAGGTGAGAGCGAGCTCGGGCACGTGGCCACGCTGCAGCCACACGTGCTGTCCCAGAGGACCGGGATCCCGGTGGGGAGATGGTCCCTGTGGGGTGTTCTGGATGGGAAGCAGTAGAGATCAGCCATTAGCCGCCCTAAGGTTAACCCCTTAGCTTTATCTCAAATGCAGTGAAGCAGGGGGCAGGACTGCAGTGGCACAGTTTACAGCTTGAGAACCTTAATATTTTGATTTTACGTTTTCATAGATTAAGAACTTGCCTGTGGCAATAACATATTGGGATGCTGAGAATCTACCCAGCATCCAAGGCTCTGCTCTGCCAGATTCTCCCTATCTTGTCTCCACTTCTCCAACCTAGGCTGTTTCCCATCCTTTGGCTCAGATAGCCTTACGGACTGATGCTGGGTTGGGTTGGGTCTGACCCAGGCACGTTGTGCCCTGGATAAGAGAGTGCTGGTCCCAGCACTCAAGGTCCTGATTCTTCCACTAACTTGGCAGGTGGTCCAGTGGGAGATTTTTCTTCTCCAGGCTTTGTCTCCTTGACCTTAACATAAGGTACAAGGACTGGTGCCTTTACGACCCAAAAGGGCTGTTGTGAATATGAAATTAAATAATAATTGGGAAATCTCTTTGAAAGCTACGAACTACATATATAGATATAAAGTACAGCTTTTAGCAACTGTGATTCTGTGATTTTGCATAATCCTGGGAAGAAATGGGATGTAAAATGGAGGGGCGGCCCGAGGCGGGGCAGGCAGCCTCCCTGCCAGGCTGAGGAGGTGAGAAGTGGGGCGGGCTGCAGGTCAGGCTGCAGTGCTAGGACCTGGGGAGAGAGAGGGGAGTTGGGGGGTTAAATTGAAAGTCAGCGTCACAGCTGTGCCGGGACGAGCCAGCGTCCTTAAACCTGAAAGGGAAGGGAGGTATTGTGATAAAACAGAAGCAAGATGGGGCCGGGTCCCCGAGGCCTGACACCGTGATCCCTGCTGTGATCCCTGCTGTGATCCCTGGACAGGTCCCCTTCTCTGAGTGCCAGTCTCCTCATCTATGGGGCGGGGGCGATTTGAGAACCTGCCCCATAGCGTCATCGGAAGGGGCAGCTGCAGTCATTGTGTGAAATTCTAGTGCACTTAGCCTTTCGGTGAGCGTTGGCTCAGGGACCCACTTGGCCATTCATTTATTTCCTCGTTGAATCAGAGCATCTTGCAGTCTTGGGTTAGGTCTCTGTCCCAGGAGGTCATTAGCATTTAGGGACTTTTTTTAATGTTAGCTGGAGCTGTCATAAACACCATCCCCAGCAGGAGTTAAGAAAAATGAGAACACATCACTGCATCTTTTCCTGCCCATCAGCTTTATTCCTGATTCATCCCAGAGGACCAGAGGGTTTGGGCTCCTCTTCTGGCTCAGTACCCTCTTTCTTTTGCTGCCTGGGTGTAGAAAGGGCTCCTCTGAGCCAGGCTCACCAAATGGAAGGAAAAGCAGTAGACTGGCTGTCTTTTCCTCTGTGAAAAGACTCCCAGAGGTACCATATAATCAGAGCAGGGCTGTGACAGCCAGCCTGTCTCCGCTCTCCCTGTATCCCCGCCGTAATACAACATTAGAAGCAATTAGAGCTTGTTCTAAGTTGTTTGTAAGATGATTATTACAGCCATTGCAGGGACATTTCAAAACAGTGGAGTTAAGGATTACAGCGTGGCGCCCATTTCCGAAGATGCTAATGGTGGGTGGCGCTGAGAGGCCTGGGGAGCAGAGACAGAGCCTGGCCCGTCACCCTGCCGACGAGGACCTGGGCCGGGACGTGCGTCTCCGATGCGGGGCCCTGAGGGCCGATGGCGGCGTCACCTCCCTTGCAGAGCTGCCTAGCAGTGGAGGCTCAGCCCCCCAAGGACGGGCTGGGCGGCAGGCTGGACCACTTTATTCTGCTGCTTCCCCAGGCCCGCGAGCAGCGCCTTGGTCTCGGACGTCCAGCACCTAACAAGGGCATCTCTGGCCACTGTCCCTTCCCTCTGCTTCATCTGACCACACGCACAAATACTTCACCAGACTGGAACTGGAAGATCTTTAACCCCAATCTTTCACGATTGTTGTTAAGCCCACTTTTGTTCAGAGGAAGCAGAAAACAGCTGGTCAGCTTGCTGTCCGCATTTGTTCACCTGCTTTCCTCTTTAAGGCTCAGCAGACGCCTTTCTTCTAGCTCCTCGGGCACAGGATTCCGGGCTGCTTTGTACTGCTTGTCTTTTCATGCCAAGGCCTGTTAAATGTACCCCTAACAGACGCCAAGCAATGTTCTGTGTGCTTCGATTGTATCAGTGGACAAAACAAAGATCTCTGCTCTCATGAAACTTGAATTATAAAAAAAAAAGTGAATAATGGGATAATTATTAAAGAGAAAAAAAAATTGAGCAGTTAGGACAGGCGTCACTGAGGGACTCGTCAATGCTGTCTTGGGCTGACAGTGGTCCCCTGGCTGGCATTTCCCGTCTCCTCCCAAAGCCCCGCCCTGCTGCCATCCCTGCCCTGAGCGGAAGTTCTATGGCAAATATACAAACAGCTCATACACCTTAATATCAAAGAAACAGGCAACCCAAACCAAAAAATGGATAGAAGACAGAAATAGATGTCTCTCCAAAGAAGACAGATGGCCAACAAGCACATGAAAGGCTGATTAGCACCACTAACTGTTAGAGAAGTGCGGATCCAAACTGCAGTGGGACTCACCTCACACCAGTCACAACGGCCACCATTAAAAAGGTGACAAGCAACACATGCTGGAAAGGGTGTGGAGAAAAAGGAACCCTCTTACACTGCTGGTGGCAATGTAAATTGGTGAAGACACCATGGAGGGCAGTATGGAGGTTCCTTAAAACCCTAAAAATAGACTTACCCTATGATCCAGCAATCCCACTCCTGGGCATGTATCCAGAGAAAACTCTAATTCAAAAAGACACCTGCGCCCCAATGTTCATAGCAGCACTATTTACAATAGTCAAGACATGGAAACAATCCAAATGTCCACCTACAGATGACTGGATAAAGAAGATGTTATATAGATAGATAGATATAGATATAGATATAGATATAGATATAGATATAGATATAGATATAGATATAGATATAGATACTACTCAGCCATAAAAGAGAATAAAATGATGCCATTTGCAGCAACATGGATGGACCTGGAGATCATCATTTTAAGAGAAGGAAGCCAGAAAGGGCAAGAAAAATATCACATGATATTGCTTATACATAGAGTCTAAAAAAAGGATGCAAATGAACTTATCTACAAAAGAGAAACAGACTCACAGACGTAGAGAACAAACTTATAGTTCCCAGAGGTTAAAGGGGATGGGAAGGGATAAATTGGAAATTTTAAAATTGCATCTCTTGGGGAGTGATGGCAACATCAGCTGTCTTGATAGTGGTGGTGGTTTCGTGGGTGTACACAGCTATTAAAAAAAAAAGTTTTATGACCTCTCCATGACCTTCACAGCCAGGTCCCAACCCTTAGCCTGGCATTCCAGGCCCTGCATGTGTCTTCCAGATGGTTTTTACTGGACTTCACAACCTTTGTGTCCAGCCAGATTTAACTCACCCTTATTCTCTAACATCTCCTGCCTTTTCTTGCCTTATGGGATCGTATTTGTGGGAAAAGGAAGCTAATGTTTACTGAGCTTTGCTGACAGACAGAACGCTGTACACCTTTTACATCTTCTCCTTTAGATTGCATAGCAATTCTGTGATGTGTAAGGTGAGGGAACGGAAGCTGACTTGTCTGAAGTCGTGCAGTAGAATGTGCTGGAGCCAAGATTCGGATCCCCCTCCGTCTGAGCCCAAACCTGACGCTCTTCCTCCCAGACCACACAACGTGTGGTGGTCGCTCCCCGATTCCACAGCAAAACTACTAGAAGAGCCGTGACTATTCACCTGTGTGTCACCTGCAGGCACAAAACCTCACACAAACTAAGCGGAAAAAAAAAAAAAAACAGTATCTAAATTAAATTTCTTTGACTATAACTGAATTAAGTTGAACATGCTTTTTTATAAGGCCATTCATTAAATGATGTATTAAAAGCTTGTGCAGATTTTCATCTACTCGTTCTGTTTGTGAACCCTTTAGTGATCTCATTTTTTTCCCTCCTGACTTCTCCCGCGTTCTCTGAAACTCTCCGTGGATAAAGCTGGACCTAACATAGAGCCTTTTCAAGGTCGATAATGGTAGATTTCTTTATTTACGTCTTTCAGTGGTCTTGTCTTCACCGTCTTCCACCTGCCTCATTTTCCCACTGGAGATCACCTTGTGGACAACCATTCCCCTGCCCAGATCTCATTCTTACCATCACACCCACTAAGCCAGGCCTCCGGGGTCTTGATCTGGCTCATTCTCTGTTCTTCCTAGACCACGGTGTTGGGTTGGGCGTCAGGAAAACCACAACTTCTCTGGGTCTTGGTTTCCTTGTAGAGAACTCAACATAGGGTTTTAAAATTCCTCCCAGATCTACTGTGTGCCGTCCCCATAAATAGTAAGTAAATGTTTTTAGAGGCTGTTCATGGGCAGGCACCTAGACGGCGGCTCTCTCCAGAGTGTTCTTCCTGAGCAGCGCCTGGTCAGGGAGCTTGCTTTATAAGCGCCCAAAGCAACTTTGCTTTCCTCCTTAGGTCCCTCATGATCAGCAGGCATCTCGAGAGAGGAGACTAGATTTCCTGGGTGGAGAAGAGGAGGAGATGGCAGCCTTCTAAATGAAGACCTTGGGAGTGAGAGGGAGGCTGAAGTCGAGCCACTCGGGCATTTCTCACGGCCCGTCTGCCTCTTGATGTAAAGGGCCTCTGGGCTCGCTCTGCCACAGACCTTGGGTCATCCTGAAATGCCAGCTCTGTGATTTTTACATCTTCAAACATCCACCGGGTGCATCTGACCACTTCCCACACTCCCTCTTCCTGTCGCTGCTGAACCACAAAAAGCCACCGGTGGCATGTGGCCCCAATTTCAACCCCACAGACAGAACTTTTGGTAAAAAGGGACGAATTGCTAAATAAATAGGATGCTTTGTAAGTGTTGATGGATTTTCTGTTCTGTCCTGGCATTGTGCTCAGTGGAGGATTACTGCTGTGTGTGTTTAAATGTGACAGCTGTTTCATTCACTCCCTGGTGTGTTGGAGAAGCCGTGATAAAGCCAGCGATGCGCCTTCAGAATCCTTAAAGTGAAATCCTCTAGAAAAAAAGAAATCCCCTCCCAGCGCTCTCTGTCCCCATCTCCCTGCTCACTCCTCACACACATTTCCATTTATAGGATTTTATCTTTGGTTTTTAACGTTCTGGAAGAGAACTACCTCTAGAAGACCTTCCACCTCTGACTGCCAGCATCCCTGAAGCAGTCGGCTTCGTCTGATACCGTGGGTGCCGAGGGGAGGCAGAGCATTTAGAAACCTTAATTAAGGAACATTTAGAAAGATAGGCTGATGAGAGGCAAGATTAGCAATGGATTGCACTGTTGCCTGCCTACGACTTTCTGTTTAATTATTACAAGGGGAGCTGCCAGCAATGCAGCAGCTGAAAGCTTGATAGTAAACTGCACTGACCTGGATTTCTGTTTCATTAGATTTCATTTAATTCAGGCAAAGGAGGCAATTTCTTAGACCCAAGGATAGTTGAATGTTAACCTCCAGGCCACGAGAAGGAGGAGAATGGAACGCGTTTTATCCTGAGCTCCACCAACTTCCAGACATGTAATCCTGCCTGGATCCCAAGGGATCTTTGGGAAGAAAGAATGGGAATCTGTTGTGTCTGGTTGAGGGTTTAAATGAGCTGAATAATTGGCTCAACAGTGTCCTCTGTGCTCTGAAGAGGGCCAGAGAAAGTCCTCCCCACTGGATTTAAAGTTGAGAGGATCTTCCTCTTTTAATATCCTTCTTTTTTTTTTTTTTTTTTCTGAAATAACCCCGAAGGATGACTCAACGTGCTCAGCTTGTGACCGAGAAGAGCTGCGGTCATGCTGACGGGCATGGCAGGAAATCAGGGTGAGAAACGGGTAGGAAGGAACGGCTGCCCAGGGATGCCATGGGGGCCACAGCTAAACCACCGTGACCACCTCTGTGCTTCCCGGCTTTGACCCTGCCACCTCTTTTCTATCCTACGCCGATGGCCAACGTTGGCTGAGGGGTTCTGGGAATGCAAGGAAGAATACCAGACCTAAAATAAGAGAATTTGGGTTCTGCCACTTGTCTGTGCCTTGAGCATCAGTTCCTCTCTCTCAGGTGGTAAAGGTGTAATTTTTTTTTCCTGCTCCCTCCTCTCTGAAGGGGTATGGCTTGTCCTCACTGTGAAATGCTAAGGGTCCCACAGAGGCGCTCCTACATCACCTGTAGTTTCATGCAAATGTTTGCATAGCTGTACAGATGAATGTTTCTGGGGAGATACCTCAGAGTTTTAAGTAGAAGATTAAAAGTTACTGTGACTTACTGCTCATCCCTCAGGAACAATTACCAAGGGAAAGAAAGAGGGAAGGAAAGAAGGAAGGAAGGAAGGAAAGAAGGAAGGCAGGCAGGCAGGCAGCAAGGAAGGATGGGCTATGACCCATTATTCTGGAAGAAAAGATAAAGTGAGAGTTGTTATAATGAGTTCGTCCCCGGGGATGGGCATAGGAAGGCACTGGTTTGAAGTCAGTCCTTGGGCGTCATGAAGTTACCTTCATCAGCTGTTCATTCTTATTGAAGGGAATGATCCTTCGCATGCAGGCTCATTGCCGTGGACCACACGATGGTGTCACTGTCTCTGATTCCCAAGCTCCTAGCTGGGAAAGGGAGTGAGACCGGCATAAATTCTCCCTGATTCAGGGCACTTTGAGGCTCCTTGCACAGGCAGTGCCTGCAGGGGTTTGCAGTGGAAGCAGGGAAGGGAGGTCACCAAAGGCAGGTGGAGAGCAGGCTGCCAAGCGCAGCTTAATGGAATTTGTGGTGTTGATCCAAGTGGCAAATGCACAGCATTGCACCGCGATTGAAAGCTTTGTGCTGGGCGCTAGCTCGGGAAAGGCCACAGCTGCAAATTTTCGAAAAATATCAGGGTCTCAGAGCTACTGGAGGGGGGGTTCTTTGGAAGAGAAATCACTAGGAGCCCCTTTAGTCACCGCACCGCTCTCCCACGCCTCGTGAGGTCTTTCTGTCCCCGAATGGGCCCTGACAACACACCCCGGCCAGTGATGTTGTGTCACAAGATTCCAGACAGGACTACCACTCTGTGCTTCTCACACCGAGAATAATGGGTCCATTTGCGATGCTAATGGTGATGGCAGCCGAGCCAGAAGCCCAGCACCAGCGGGCCAGCTGTGCCCCTCTCAGGCCTGGAAGCCTGGGTCAATCTGGACAAAGCATTGCTGACGCTGGGCTGGGCCCCTGCCATCCCTGGCCGCAGAGGCTCGATTTGTGTTAACGACACGCTGAGGAACGTTCTCGTCTCACGCAGACGCCGCCGCACAGACGAAGGGAGTGCTGTCTCCACGGAGCCGTGAAAGCTCAGTATTCACAGACATTTGCAGACACTGACTTGCACACTCAAATGCGACCTACTTCCTGCTGGACCCTAGGCCCCCGATGTCAAAGGCGTTGGTCCCGACATCCTTGATGCCGCTTTTATTGCTAAATCAGCCATCCTGACGAGAGATGCCTCTGTCTGATACAGTCCTCGCAGGGCCACCAGGACTCCTTGCTCTCTCACCGTGCGTCTGTCACTGCCGGCCCGAACAGATACTCCTACAGTGAGCAGTTAATACGTGGGGCACCAAGGAACGAGTGACCGTGCTGGGCAGCTAACAATTCACGTGAACAAAGGAGCCCGGAAATCATGCTCGTGGCCTCGGGGTCCTAGACCTGGAAGCAGAGGGTTTGGTTAAACAACAAGGAGAATGGAAGATGTAGCATCCGGTAATAAAATAAAAACTTCACAGATATATCCTAGCGGCTGGGAGTGATGGACGCAAGGCTGAGGGATCATGGCAAAAAGTAAGGGACAAAAATTTCAGAAAACACTGGCTGTTTGTAAGGATAGCAGGGATTGTTAAAAATGCCAAGCCACACACACCTGGAAAGGCAAGAAATTGAGGATGGAAACCTCACAGACATGAGAGTGTAAGAGTAAGAATAAAGGGAGAATGAAACAGAAGGGGATCTTTGTGGGCTGAGACTACAAACAAGCAGTGGATGGTGCGTTTCTCAACTGGTAACTTAAACCAGCACAGAAATAGGGTGCCCTGGCAAGAGGAAACTGCGAATATGTGGACATTTCCAGGATGTCTCAGTAGGTAAATCAAAGGATCTAACCAAAAACACCACTTACGTTTCTGGTAATTTTCTGTAGAACACAGGAACCAGCAAACGGTGTGGGCAGCAGACAGCAGACGTCAGCGAGAACATGCTAGTCACGCGGGACTGATGGAGATTTGGGAGAAATTTGGGAGTTGTCGTCTTGGGGTTCCTAATGTCCAGAGAACAAAACAGTGGGCTGAGTCAGAAGAGCATTTTAGTTTTTAAGAAGGAAGCTATCAAAACATTTAGATTAACCATAGATTCAAGCAGGAGACACAAGATGAAATTATAAGCAAATCTGTTAAAGTGAAAAAAAAAAAAAGGGCACTTGTTTTTTTCAACGTTGCAGCACAAGGAGCTCTCTGAATAAACGATGGAAATAAAGAAAATAGCTAATGCTGAATAGAAAGAGTTGGCATACCTCAATATTCAACAGGCTAAATTGCAACATGAACTGGGGCTAATGCCATCTTTTTGGAGACAAAAAGGATTGAAGCTGGACAGGCTCACTGATCGGCCCTGAGATGCTGTTGTGCCCAACACAGATGGAACTTATAATTATCACACAGCTCTTTCAATGATCAGATTTTTCTCTTCTCCATCAAAAAAGAACGAGCTGTCTGGAAAATGGCAGGCCCAGTCATTTCAAGAACGTCTGTACCGACCTTGTGTCCTAAGCAAAGGAGAGATGCATAGACAGGAGGTCCTGGCTCAGCGACCAGGACGGTGAATCTCCAGGGAGTCCCAGGGAACAGGAGGGATGCTGGAAAACAGGCAGTTACACAGTTTGCAATTTTCAAAACTGTGAAATCTTCTTTCGTGAGTATGGAAATGCCATTGACCGTGCATCTGGAATGTTGTATGCTCTGTCTCAACTCAAACAGGAGAAAGGCTTTAGAGAGTATTAAAGGGTCTTATCCTGTTAAATATTTTATCAGTGACTTGGATAAACATCGAATCTGTAGACACTTCACATTAGAAAGTTACATGATGTGTTGAACGGATAAAACTGGGATCCAAAGAGATTTAGATAAGTGATATTGTGGTGTCAGTTCTAAGATAACATTTAATAGACGGTGAGCTTTTAGTCCCTAAATTCAGTACGAAAATCTAATCTCACTTATTCGTGATGGATGAGATAAAGTTTAATAGGAACATGGGAAACAAATAAATAACAGGGAGGGGAAACCCAGAGGCGTCTGGTATCAAAAGTACAATATGAGTAAAAAGGCTGGCATGTCTGCCAAAAAACTCTGACAGAATCCTAGGAAAAGGGAGATGACAGCTCCGTTCCGTACTGATCAGACCATGTCTCAAATGTCATTTTTTCTTTTATGGGGGGTAGGTCATGTCTTAAGTGATACACCAGGAAATTTAAAGAAAAATAATGGTTATGTTAGAGATGGTGTTCCAACTGAAACCATGCATTGCTTTATGAGTGAGAAAGTTATGGAAATCGGGGACTTTTATGTCAGAAAAAAGTGGGAGCTCCTCCTTAAGATTTTGTAAAGCTGATTTGGGAATTTTTTTTTTTTATTCTGTGTGTTCTCAAAAGGAAAGACTTAGACTACTATGAAAAAGTAATAAAGAAATAGATTTGGGGTAATGATTTATTAACGGTCAGATATCTCCAAGGAGAGAAGAGGTCCTTTTAAGTGTTTAAAGTTCCCGCCTTGTTGGAAGCGTTCATAGACTTACTGACTGTCTGGCATGGAGGTTGTGAAAGGCATTCAAAGAACGGATGAATATTGATACATATGAGTGTTTTTCCCCAGTTCACAATCCAAGAACTTCCTAGCCACGTTTTAGCTGCTGCCAACTTTCTTTCCCCCACGTTTCACTCCTCAAATAGGTGACGCTCTCTTCTTTCTTCCCATCCTTCTCAGCACCTCCTCTTCTTCAGACCCAGGATTTCCAGGAGGCACTTCAGATATTTTCCTAGTACATATGACAGTGGTTCTTAAACGTTTTGGTCTCGGAATCCCTTTATTTTCATTAAAAAATATTTGGATATTGAAGAGATTTTGTTTACGCGGTTAATATATATCTATATTCCTAGTAACAGAATATTTTAAAAACAGAATTCAAAAAAATGTATCTTCGATTTTCTTCAAAATAATAGTACTAAATGAGATACATATAAACATAAATCTCTATAAAAATGATCTTATGTGTTCAACACAAGGAATAGTGAGAAGAGGGGCTTTTTACATTTCTGAAAATCCCTTTAACCCCAGGCTTAACAGAACACAGTAGCATTTTCCTATCTGCTTTCACACTAAATCACAAAGTGTGTAGTTGGAAAAGGGAGGTGTATTTTAATAGCTTTTTGTGTAATTGTGTGTCTTTTTCTTTGAGGTAACACCGAAATTCAAAGAGTGTTAGTTTCTTAAAGCGGAGTTGCAACGGGGGATCTGAAACCATATCAATGAATATTTTATAATCTGTTACACTCAGATCCATGGGTCTGTCTTGCATTTTGAATATTTTTTTCACGCATGCCTGATTTTATAACATTATGCACTGCTCATTCAGAAAATGTCAATTTACTGACTCATGTAGGCCTTACAAATGTTGACGTAGTTCATTATGAGACATCAAAAGAGTTACATTCATTAGTCTTGGGCATGTGTCAAGGTCCTGGTGAGTTTTCCAAAGTTCTGTTTTCTTTGGAATGCTCCAGTTTTATCATTGGCAGCACATCCTCTCAGTCGCTTTCCTTGAAATGACAAGCTCACTTTATTCCTTAAAAAAAAATCTGCCAGAATATCCAAATTTAAACAACCATAATTTGTCTGCCCATCATCCTTTCAAGAAAAAAATGGTATTTCATGAAAAAAAAAAAAGCTGTTAGTTCAGCTTGCAACTCAGACAATTGTACAATCGCATTTCCTGAAAAAAAAATCAGTCTGCAGTAACGCAGCAGGAATTCTCTGTGTGTTCTTCCCCTTTGATCACATACAACATTAAAAAGACACGGAATTCACCTCACACCAGTCAGAATGGCCATAATTAAAAAGACTACAAAAAATAAATGCTGGAGAGGACGTGGAGAAAAGGGAACCCTCCTGCACTGCTGGTGGGAATGCGAATTGGTGCAGCCACTATGGAGGACAGTATGAAGGTTCCTTAAAAAACTAAAAATAGACTTACCATATGATCCAGCAATCCCACTCCTGGGCATATATCTAGAGGGAACTCTAATTCGAAAAGACACACGGACCCAAATGTTCATAGCAACACTATTTAAAATAGCCGAGACCTGGAAACAATCTAAATGTCTGTTGACAGATGACTGGATAAAGAAATTGTGGTGTATTTATACAATGTAATGCTACTCATGAGTGAAAAAGAATAAAATAATGCCATTTGCAGCAGCATGGATGGGCCTGGAGACTGTCATTCTAAGTGAAGTAAGCCAGAAAGAGAAAGAAAAATACTGTATGATATCACTTATATGTGGAATCTAAAAGAACAGACAAATGAACTTATTTACAAAGCAGAAACAGACTCAGAGATGTGGAAAACAAACTTATGGTTACTGGGGGGAAGAGGGTAGGAAGGGATAAATTGGGAGTTCGAGATATGCAGATACTAACTACTATCTATAAAATAGAAAAACAACATTTATACTGTACAGCACAGGGAACTATATTCAATAGCTTGTAGTAACTCGTGGTGAAAAAGAATATGAAAATAAATGTATGTAGGTATATGTATGACTGCTGTACACCAGAAATTGACACAACATTGTACACTGATGTATATTTCATGAAAAAATCCAAAAGAATTAATAATTTTTACTACTTCTTAGGCATTCTCATTGTGAATCTGGCATTTTTTTTTTTCACTAACTTTCACTTACGGCGACCAACCACTGACACAGTTTAATACCAGTGCTTGAATGCTTGTTCAGGTGCCAGCATTGCTCTTGGCCTCATGGTGCAAATGTCAGCGCAGTGAGTAAGGCAAATCATGTCTTGGTACTTTTGTAAAACTAGTTTTGATCTCATGAACTCCTGAGAAGGTCTTGGGCACCCCCAGGGGTCTACAGACCACGCTTTGAGAATTGTTGTTATGGTACAAAATGGCTTGGAAATCTTGTATCCGATCATTTTTAAAAGAGTTTCCAGCCTTGTTATTCTGTGTTTCTGGGGCTGTCTCCCCTTAACCTTTCCATATACCCCTTACACTGGTCGTGTGATTTACACCTTTTATTTTGGGACAAATGTTCCAATTTCCAGTTCTACCCATGTCCTGAGAAGTGTAACCCACTTGTCACTTTGATTTGAGGAAGAAAGAAGAGAAGGATTGGGGAGGCATGGTTTGCATCTGCTCAGAAGTAGAGACAACAATGAGTTCAGATACAGTAGGTGGGCAGAGCAAGGCCGGCTGTCCGCTCCGGGACCTGGGGGAGCAAGGCTCTTTCCCTAGGGCAACATGGGACATCATTATCCCACAAGGAGTAAGGAGGGCTGTGCATCAGGAGCTCCAAAAGACTTTTAAAAAATGCGTATTTCTGGGACGGACATTTGGAGTTTCTGAGTTAGTATGTCTGTCGGGGTGAGGGATGGGGGATCAGGCATGGGTGATCTGCAAAAACTCAGGTGATTTTGATGTGCATCTTTGTTAAAAATCGATGCTCTGAGAGGTAAGATGAGCAAGTGTGTAACTAGGTCTTCACAGATGAGCCTGGAGATGTTGGGTCTGTCTCTTTAGATGTTGTTAAGTCAAGGATGGGTGGTTCCTCTTCTGTGGTTTAGGAAGAAGAGACAGGGCTTGGAGACAGTCCTGAGAGTGGTCAAAGGAGTACACTCAAGAATACGGTTTTGAAGTGAATAACAACTAAGAATCTTAAGAAGAAGAATCTTAAGAAGAAGGAGGAGAAGGAGGAGGAGGAGAAGGGGAAGAGGAAGATGAAGAAGAAGAAGAAAGAGGGAAAGAAAGAAAGAGAAATGGCCTGAAGACCAATAGCTGTCCAGGAGAACATATCTAGGTAGTAACTGTTACTCTCCTTTCATCAGTTTAACTTGCAGTCGTTCAAGTAAGATCACTTGGAGGGAAAACCTATTAATCCTGAGGCTCAGGACTGGCTGGAAGCACAAACTGTGCAGAGTGAGGTATCAGAGATCCCTGTTTTCTGTGCTCTAACGCTTAAGCTGCTAAAGACATTGCAAAGAAACCAGAAAAGCTTTTCATCTGACTTTTACAAGCGACACCAAATACCCTGTTCCTGGCAGGTACATGGCCCTGCTTATTTTAGAAGGACTTAAGATGATGGACTTCAGCGGGCGCATCCTGACAGGTCAGGACGCGGAAGAGCTGGGCCAATGGCAACGTTAGATGCGCCTGATTCATGACCAGCCTCTTCAGGTTGTTAAAAGAGGCCCAGAAAATGGTGCACCGAGTTTTTCTGTTTCTTGTAGAATTACGCAGTTTGGACGATGGCCATTTGGGTTTATACAGAAGTGTCATCCCACGATTTTCCGTGGTTTCAACCGCAAAGATGGTGCCTCTTCCAGAAAGCTGCAGTTTAGCCACGCTGCCACCAGGGAGTGACAATGTGCAACTTCTATGTGGTCCGAGCTCTTCGCTGCGTTATTTCTCCTAAAATAGAAGACGGCTGCTCTAGTCCAACACTTATTTATATTAAAGTATCTATTTTTACAGATTACTTAAACATCTTGTTAAAAGTGAAATCAAACAAATGTCAAGATAGACAATATTTTGTGAATACCATGACCTAAACTCTGAACTAATGGTCACTAACCCACTTCTTGCCTGGTATCAGTTGCAAAGCACTTTCCAAATGGTGGCTCATTCAAAGATCTCAATAACCCTAGGAGGCAGGCACTATTAATACTATTATGATGTTTGGGTAAAGAAACCAAGGCACATACACATGAAATAATATGAGTAAGCTACAAAGTCAGCAAGCGATAGAATTAGGTTTCATATTTCAGGCATTCTGGCTTTAGAGCTGCAAATATAAATGAAGTTCTCCCACCTCTGCTTGACTTCTGTTACTCTGATGGTTATTATTGCTAACAGTACAAATGTTAGTCTTTTATGCTAACCCAATTAAAACACTTTCCTTCAGGTCTGTTTACTCCCTGACCTCCCTGTGATGACAAGCTTCGTGGGGTATACAAGTAGCATGTTGCCTCTAGCAAGGACCCTGGAACATCTGAAAGGTGAGAACAGTACTTCGCATACAAAGTTACACAGAGAAGTTGAATTAAGAGAAAATAGTAGACGATGTATGTGTTGAATGTTGTTATCGGTATTCTGTTACACTGGCTCTCTATTGTAGGAGAACTTGGCAGTGGCTGTGGCTGGGTCATACAGACACCGAGAAGACACCTTTTTTTTCACGGTGGGCACGGGAAACGGATGATGCACGTACTTTTGGCTTCAGGTTCCCAACTTCCATGGGTCTCCATGAAATACAGCATCGTAGCAGGGACAAGCGTCTCTCTCCTTGCTCTTTGCAGGGGACCCGCCCTCCCCCTGCTAGGACTGGCCTCTCCACTCGGATTTCTCAGGCTGCAGTCCTCTTGCTTTCTGTTCTGTGGGAAGCTGTAGGCTGCCCACTCGCTTTTGTCTGCTTTAAAGCCCTTTATCAAAGGCACAAATCACCAAAACACTCCTGGCCGTCTCTAGAAGGAAAAAAATGATAATAATACATAATTTTTTAGTCTTTGGCTGGTGGTCCCCACTTTGTTTGTTTCTGTGTGTAATCTCTTTGCTTACTTAGCCCATTCAATTTGAGACCCCTGGGACCTTTCTGACCACACAATCCTTCGGCTCCCTGGAGCCATATCCCTTTATTCCAGAATCGATTTAGAATGCCATCTTTGTATCTTACCCTGTAGCTTATCCTGAATCCCAACTACCCCCGACTGACCTGGCGGGGCAGCAAAGTCTCACAGAGCGGTGTGCCCTCAGGCCCAGGTGCAGGTGTGGCAGCCTTGGGAAACCCTCCTGGGGCTGTTCTAAAGTCATTGTGACATAATGTGGTCACAGTGACCCTTGCCTCCTGGGGCGTATGCCCTGGGACGCTCCCCTGCCACACTGAAGAGGGCTGGCCTCTTCACCCAGGAGATTGCGCCGAACCCTCACTGTGTGACTTCCAAGGCCAAGGCTTTGCTCTCTCTGGACCACGCACTCAGGAGTAACGAGGACACCGGAGCAGCCCGCTGGGAAGAGCCACATGGTGAGGAGTGGGGCTTCCCGTCAACCCCCTACACCAGTCACGTGAGTGAGCCCCCTTGCAAACAAACCCTGCAGCCCCATCAAGCATGCAGGGGACCCCAGCCTCACGAGAGGCGCTCAATCAGAACTGCCCTTCAAAGCTGCTTCCGAATTCCTGATTTGGAAACTGTGATGCACAGATTTTATGGTAGCTGTTCATGCAGCAATAATGAGTAATGTACACATCTGATGGAGAGGTCTCCATCACCAGTTGGGTTTTTCCTGCCAAAAGCTGTTTGGCAATGCCGACGATTAATTGCTGCAATCGCAGAATTTTCTCTGACTTCTTCCTCTGGAAAAGAGGTTGAGTTGTCTTTATCCATCCCAAATCCACCTCTCAGGTTTGCAGCTACTGGACTGCTTTTCATAGGATACGGGGTTTACCTACCTAACAAGGTTTACTAAGTTGTCCCTAGCAACAGCTTTGGATGCTGGCTTATTTTAGGCAGTGTAGAGTGACCATATGCCTTGAAAAAACACAGGTAGTAAGAATCTCTGCTACGTAGTGAGAAGAATGTGCATAGGTCTGGAGCCAGGCATGTCTGGTTTTGAATTCATTGGCCACCTTGTGATACTAACTGTATTTTTTAATTAAAATATAGTTGATTTATAATTTTTGTATCCTAGTGATTCAATATTTTTATAGATTATACTGTCTTTAAAGTTATTTTAAAATAATGTCTATATTTCCCTGTGCTGTACGATATATCCTTGTTGCTTATCTATTTTATACATTGTGGTTTGCAGTAACACTAAATATTAAACAATGTGTCCAAGGACTCAAAAATTGCCTCGAACAAATTACATAACGTCTCTGAGCTTCAGCTCTTCATCTGCAAAATGGGGGTACTATTTATCTTGCAGGGCTGCGTGAAGATGAAATGATAGACCTTTAAAAATAAATCTCAAAAAATACAGTGCCAAACAGATAATAGGAATTTAATAAAAGATAGCCACTATTAATATTAAAAGAAGACCTTGAGCAACAGATAAAAGTTGGAAAACTAACTCATTTGAGGTCATATTTGATTCAGAAACATTTCAGTGTCTTTGGTGCTGAGGCGGCGTGAGCCTGACTCACGCGGGGGGTGGAGGGGGGTGGGGGAAGGAGGGCTCCCTTCCCCTTGAGACAGGGCTTGAGGAATGGCTGGTAAATCAGCAGTAGAGGTGAGGTGGGATGGCATTTTGGGTCTAGGGAACAGAATGAGCAAAGTGAGAGAGGTGGGAAAGGACGGCATGTTTGGGGTTGAAGCAGGGATGGAATGTAGTTCAGATGGACTTGACGTTGAGCAACACAGAGAAAGCAGTAGGCGGTACTGGTTGGGGCTGGGGAGGGCTGGAAAAGCCAGTCGTGGTCACTCTGTCGAGGTCTCTCCTTCTCGGCACTACTGACATTCTGGGCTGGAAACATCACTGCTGTTGGGGGCTGCCCTGGGCACTGTCGGATGCTTCCCAGCATCCCTGGCCTCTAGGCACCACTGGACACCCAGTCCCCACCAGTCCTGATGATCAAAAATATCTCCAGACATTGGGGGCAACATCGCTCGTGGCGGAGGACCACTGCCTTACTTCAACATTCTCACCTTTGCTGAGAATGGAGCCCAGAGAGGGTGCGTGCCTGAGCCCAGGACACACAGCCTAAGGCCGCAGAGCCCAGCCTAGATCCTTGCAGCACTTTATCCTTATCCAGACACTTGAAAGGCAGCTAGATGGTCTTGGCCACATTAAGTGGAAGAAATAAGAAAAGTATCATTAGAGAGACTTAGGTGTAAAGGAGAAACAACGTATCATTAGGCTGGGTCTCCGACAGGGGGAGTCACCACTGCCAGCTTATCTGGGAAGCATCCGTGTGAGTATTAAACCTGTTAACACAAGACAGTGTCCAGCACAGAGCAGGGTGCCCAGAAAGTGATCTGAAGTGGTGAGTTTCCTTCTTTTTCTGTTAATAGTTTGGGCTTGACTCAGTGGGCCATGGGGGAACCACAGGGTCCTTTTTATAGGTCAGTGACATTATCGTAGTGGGAAAGTGCCATTCTAAAGCTCACGTCTCTTGCTTTATCCTGGAAGGTGCCCTGGCTCCGGGGGACATATGCCCCCTGGGGCTGGCATGACGCCTGCTCGCTAAGTGTCCTCAATTACCATTTCCACCCACCATGGAGGCTACTCTCTCCAGAGAAGATGGGACATAATGAGCCCAATGCCAGGAGTGATTAAAACAAATGACAGTGCAGCTCCAGAGGCGGCAGGGCAGGGGGTAGGCGGCTGAAATGACTGGCTCCCCTACACGCAGCCCGGGTTTGAGTAATACGGCTGCTTCCCCAGTCGCTGCCTGAACGCTAACCCTTGGCAAGCTGGTCACCCTCCAGTGCCCCCGGGATGGGGTCACCAAGGGCTGGAACACACTTTCTGAATTGAAGCAGTGGACTGTGAAATAGGAATTACTGACAGCTCTTAAGTATATCAAGAGAACAGCCCTATTCCTTAATACAGAGCCACTAAGAGACATCTAGGAACCTATAAAACAGACAATTCCTCTATATCATCCTAGTTAAATCAATGTAGTTATATTACCCTCATCATTTTCCCTTTAACGTTTATTACATTTTGCCACAGTAATTTATTTTTTCATATCCATCAGCCGATTAAAGACTTTATTCGGAAGATACACACATCCCTGTGACCTAGTTGAAACTGACCTAAACCGTTCAGTAAAGCAGCTCAGCGGGGAAAGTTACTCCCTCTCCCTCTTTCTTTCCTTCTCTCTGCGTGTCTCGATTTCTCCAACACTTCTCTCACCGTGGGGGGGGGGGGGGGTTCGCGTTCCAGTATTTATAAATAATAATGTAAGCTTACGTTTTTTGCGCCCTTCCTTCCTGGACGCTGAGACAACTTCTTAGTCCCCCTGAACCAGTCTCTTCGTCAGTGGCTCTCTTGCTTCCCCTTCTCCTTCCTTCCCTCACCTCTCTAACCCTGTCCCTTCTTCCTCTTCCTGGATGGCATGTGAGTCCCCGGTCAGATAGATACTTAAGGCTTCCAGGACACACTGGCAGCGGCAGGGTCCAGGGGCCCCTCACCTGGAGCACATCCTACACCTGCTGCAGCAAGACGCCTCAGCGCCCCTCTGTCCTTGGAGCCCGGGCTCACCTGTTGCTGACAGAGGATGCGACTGCTTGAAACCCATCATTTAAACCACAGAACTTCGTGGCGCTGCTAATGCCATGCCTCCCACTTCTTTGAGGTGAAACTGACTGTGAGCTAAACAGGAGGACGTGCTCCCCTGGCGGGGTCAGCACAGAGCGGTGGCCATCCATAAGCCCATAGTGGATCATCAAGTCTGAGGAAAGAGCAGAAAACTCATGAGTCAGAGAGCTCTTTCCTGATGGAGTGAGGCTGTGATGTACACCCGTGAAATTAGTTGACGTCGGGGTGTCAGAGAGGTCCTGGGATGTCAAGGAGGATGCTGAGGACGCTGACCTGGACAGAAGCCGAGAAAAGGACGACTCACGTGCAGGCAGATGGCTGATGTCTCTGTGAAGGCAAGGTTCTCCTGAACACAGTGCTGTGGTTCTCAGACTTCCTTTGGCCACGTAACTCTCTTTGGATTAGCCCCTCCCAGGGGTGACTGGCATGCAATGAGAGTAAGCTGGAGTTTCTCTGATTGGGGAAGAAGAGGAACATTTGTAAAAATCCTAAGCTGAAAACCTCAAAAACCTTCTGAAGCCCTGGTTACTCTCCTCCATGTCTCATATGGAAAGGTTTCTGTTAAAATCTTAACCTCCTTGACCAGAGAGAGAACTCACATAAACGCAGAAGCACCAGGATGTGTGACCTCAGCCTGTGAGTCACTGAGCTTGGCTGGCTGAGGTTTTTTTTCACCCCCACATCCTCAATGAGGCAAACTCTGATTTATCCTGCAAATTCAATGCAAGCATCACCTCCAGAAACCTTGCTCCCAATCCAGAGTCTCGTTTAAACAGGTGCGTTTCCCGTTTGCTCTCACGGCACCTTGGTGTATGCTTTCACCAGAACACCTGTGACACCCAGCCGTGATCATGGTTTCCTGTGTCTGTCTCCACCCTGGACCGAAGGCTTCTTAAAATGAAGGACAATAAACTTGGTGTTTTCTGGCACATAGCACACTGCTTGGGTTGTCACTGCTTCTCAGTGAAGTTTTGCTGAGAAAATGAACAAATGAACCAGTTTGCCAACTGCATTTCATTCTACCATTTTCGATTGACAGACCCTAGCAAGCAGCCCCGTCCTCCAGCTCCTAGACTCTGCATACCACTCTTTTTTTAAATGACACTCTCTCTGCCTGCGGGCTGAACCACCCCCATCCCCCTGCAGGACGCACCGCTCCTGCACTCCCAGAGTAAACGCTCCGCCTTGCGACATTTGTCATCAATTTTCTCTGGCATTCACCTGCGTTCCCACTAGGGCGTGGGTGAGTGTAAACACCCCCTTGGCGTATACCTTTCTTGGGGGCAGTCCTTTGCAACCATTTATAAACTGTGATGAGTTCGTGCCAGAGCTTTGCTGAGGTGAGACGGGTGTCCTTAGTCCCTCCTTTGCACGTGGGAAGCGAGAGAGATGAAATGATTTAAAAGGAACCATGTCTTAGATCAGCGTTCAGGATGGCTAAAGGGATTTAGTGCTTCCAAGATGTACACGTTAGCCCCCAGGTCCTGGTGCCTCAGATAAATTATGTGTTTGTTCGGGGAAACCACATTCACGACAGTTTGCTTACACAGAAATCCTCACTATAGTCAAAGCTTCTCAGGCAACCTAGATTCTGCCACCCGTGTCCTCACTCCTCAAAAGTAACGTTTCTCAGTGTCCTCTGGCTCTCTTGCCCCGGATTTATACCCCATAGAGGTACATAATTAAGTACCTAACTGGGTCTTGTTGACATTCTTTGTATGATCGTAACAGTAAGAAAATTAAGTGACTGTAACAGAAAACACACGCACAGACCCACATGGTCCGTTTCTCAGTGTACACTGAAACCAAAGTCAATCTCTGACACTAACCCTAATGGGAATCCAAAGAATGCAAAATGTCATAAAATTAGCTAGATACAGTAAGTTAGTACTTTTATTAACACCATCAATTGAATGGCTTTAAGATTAGCCAGTTAACCACATTAAAAGCTTGACGTTCACCTCGGGTGTACCTCTCTCTTTAGATACACATATTTGTAGTTATTTTCAAGTCTATGTTTGTATATTGATATTCATGTCAGCCGTGACAGATATGGGTACTTGAGGAAAGCAATTAATAACCAGCTGGCTTAAATCATTTCCTATAAAGAAGCACGGATAAATACGCATTCCTTAGCCCTGGCTTCCAGACACCGCACAAGATCTCCCACTATTTCAATGGAGGGTTAAAAAGTCCGCCCTTGGATTCATAACAACGAACACTGACTGAGTGTGTCTCCACGTGTCAGGCAGTGCGTCACGGCACGCACAGAAATGCTTGTGTTCCCTTTGTCAACACGAGGAGACGACAAGGCAGAGAGGCGGGGAGCTTGCCCAAGGTCACACTGATGGTAAGTGGAAGATCTTGGATTTGAACCCAGACAGTCTAGCTACGGAGCGTACGTGTCGGCACAACTGACAGTAGTGGTAGTGAGTCGTCTCTCCGCTGGAACCTGGGGTTGGCGGACTCTGGGGAGCTTGCTCAGGCTGGCAGGGCAACGCCATCAGATCACCTGAGAGCTTGTTAGAGATGCAGCCTCTCGGTCCGTCCCCGGACCTCCTGATTCCTGCTCTCCCTTGTGCCAGAGTTCCCCACGAGATCTGTAGGCAGTTAGCGCCTGAGAAATCGTTGTCGGTTTCCTTTAGCTGCGCAACCTCGTAGACACGCTAAGGAGTCACGGGGGCCCAGGGATGTTTGGAGGGACCTTTTAAAAACTACCAGCCATGTATGATCACAGTGTCTTCCACGTATAAACTTTCACGCTCCAGCACGAGGAATCTTATGAATGACCCTAAAGCATGTCACGTGAGCAGACGGCCTTGAGGCAAAATATCTTACACACACACATTCAGTTTCTGAGCTTCTGTATATATATATATTTTGCGTCTGTGTCATTCATTAGCAAGAACAAGAATTGCCTGAGGATTGGACTTGCTGTTGACACCAGTGTCTACTATTTAACAATATCTGGCAAAGCGTATCCACTTGATGAGATTGGAGAGCATGTGGGGACCGAGTTGAGGCAATCCAAGCCTGCCACTCTGGTATGAATTCTGCCTGGGTCTTGGCTACGCTGGACAGCCCGGAGTCAGCGGCCACTGACTTAGCCAGCGGCAATTAAAGCTGGACTAGCTGAGGTTTCCCTGCTAACGTGTGGGTGAACAAGTGAATGCTCCTGAATCTGTTTTGAAGATTGCCCTTATATTACTAAATTATCTTTCTCTTTAGATGTGAACTCTTTAAATAGGGAGAATCCTTGGAGATCATCATCCCTCTTCCAAGGTGGCAGGGGGACACGGGAGGCCAAGTTTACCTGCCTCCACACCCCGTGTTCTTTTCTCTGTGCCTTTCGACCATGTATGAGAGAATTACATTTTTTTTCCCTGTGAAATTGCTGTTTATACCTCTTGGACCTCAGGCAAGGGCAACCAGAATGCACACAGCACAACAGAACAGAGCTGAGAGTAGGTTGGGGTGAAAAATGAGGAAAAAGAAACAGACACACTGCTATTTCTCTCTCCTTAGACTTAGAGATGGGGTTGAGTTTCTATTAAAATTTTTTGACATCTCTGAGTGTAATCATTGAATTTGCTGAAGGTGGATGAGACCTTTCTGATCACATATTCTAAATGAACACTCTTATAATTTTAGAAATGGGCCTCCAAGAAGATCGAATGACTTACTGAATGGGTTTGTGGCAGAACCAAGCCCAGAACTCAAATCTTCTCATGCCCCAACAGAAAACTCTCCATTAATCTGCACTGCCTTTTCTCCTCCAAGAAAAATCACAAGTCACTTCTCCAGGGGCCCAGCGCACTGGACAGAAGACCAGTAACCCTTACATTTACAATCATCTGCTGAGCACAAGAGTCACCCTGAGGGACTGTGCATGAGGACAGATTTCCCTGCAGCTAACTTCCTGCCCGACCGCCCACCACCTTTGAGCTCAAGACAATTTTCAGGGTTCCACTGCATTCGTTAGTGTTAGAAAGGGGGTCATCAGTCCAAGGATTTTCGAGCTGCATGCTTCAGAGGCTGAGCTTCCAAAGGAAATGCTTTAGAAGAGGCTTTTCTCAGGGATGTGGCCGAGTCAGTCACCCACTTCACCCAGAACATCTTCACTTTCATCAGTATTTCTCACTGTGGTTCCACATAAGATACTGTTTAAACCCTGTCGTAGCGCTTTAAAAAGTGAGATATTGTGACCGGTAGACAGCCCCTTTTTCACTTCCCTGATATTTTTCAGATAAGAAATTTTGAGGCCCAGCTATTAAAAAAAAAAAAAAAAAAAACTCATGCAAGTTTCCCCAGTTCAGTTTCACTATGGATGTGATGAGAAGCAATCACAGAAAACATATTTTCTGAACCACAAAATCAGGACACAGGATCTGACAAGTCTAAATACACTTATGGGGACAGCAGGACGGAATCTTTGAAATTGAGACTGTCCCAGAAAGCCCATAGTAGAGGGCCTCTGCAGGAATAAGGCAAGAACTTTTCCCGACTCCCAGACTCGCTTGAGCGGCAGGTGAATGAACCACGGTGTAAAGTCACAGAAGGTGACCGCTGCTTCTATCCTGTGTTCTGCATCCTTTGATATATGATAGGACCTGCCAAATCCTATTGCTTTCAGTGATGCCTTCTGTATTAAGATTTATGCCCTAATGGCGCCTTTGGACTTCTTGGGTTGGCCGGAGTCTCAGCTTCTGGGATGCTTTGGGAAGTGGAGGCTGAGAGGAAATGATTCAATAACTAACCTAACTTCTGATAAATCCAGTAAAAGAAAGTCCTGTGGTGTGGCAGTAACTGGAGTGTTATTGCCAACCGCTGTGAGCAGCTATATATAATATACGTGTCCCTTAAATTTTGTAAAGCTTCTAGCTGTCACAGCACAAGGAACTCAAGCAATGCATTCTGTAAAATAAGTGAAAAAATACAATAAAGAGAAAGTGTGGTCCTGGCATCCTATTCCATCAGCCTGGATGACTCCACTCAAAATACAGCACTGCTGTGCATTAAAGATAATGCTTACGTAATAATACACAGCATCCTTAAAGCCCAAATCTCAGCAAATGTGATGATTGTCAAAGGCAACGAGTCTGTGCTGTGAGACGGCCTCAGGAGTCTGGTGCCCAGGCCAGCTTAGGCAGCCATGAGCATCATTGTTATTCTGCAGAGTCCAGAGCGGTGAATCTTTCTTGCCAGAAGGGAATTGCATTTTTCCTTTCTTTGAGTGATTTTTGTTTGTTTGTCTGTTTTGTTTTTGTTCTTTTATTTTCCTGCCCGCAAAGGAAAAAATGTGTTTAGGGGACTGTTACACTGATGCTCAAGTCAACACCAGCACTTCAGAAGCGTGGCTTCCTCTGGCTGGTAGGAAGGAGCCCGCCCAGTTCTTCCCAGTTTACCATTTGGCCAAGCCCTGCTTCTTGCAACTTAAGGATGCAAATGAAATCACTAACAAAATTACGGAGATTGAATTAAAAAAAAAAAAAGGAACCAAAACTTCATAATTAAAAATCATGTCCTTGGAGAAGTTAAGCCCATAGGGTAAATTTGGGATGATGGAATCAGAAAACCCGAGCTGGCTTCGTGTGTGCGGAACCTTGTTCGGTTTAATGCTCTACTGTTGCTATTTTGAAATTCTAAATAATTTATGAACGAGAGACCCTGCCTTTTCATTTCACACTGGGCCATGTAAATTAAGTATCCAGTCCTGCACAGAGCAACTTGGGCGTCTTCAGAACGTTCCTGGTTACATTCTATTATATTTTATCACTGGAATCAGACACACTGTCTACCGCTTATTAGTTGCTTAATTTAAAGGGAGTTACTACTTCTTTGGGTGCCCTAGTTTCTCAGTCTTTATAATGGGTATAATAATATGATCCATCATATCACTTTGGAGAATTAACGTAATTTTGTACCTACAGCACTTAGCCACTGTCAAGAGTGTGATCTCAGTAAATATTTGTTGAATAAATGAATGAGGATAAAAAAATCTCACAGGGTCCTGGGTCCTGGGATTTCTACAGAACTATTATTGTCTGAAATCAAGAACCTTGCAATCTCAGGGGATTAAACTAGATTTCTTCCATCCAATCATCTGCCTTCTCCTACTTTATATTTTTTGATCCCCAGGGGCCTCACTGAAAAGTCCAGGATTCAGCAGGCTTGACTTTTAAAGATGAACAATGTGGGAGCCAAAAATGTAGATCAGAACTGACCAATGAAGAACTCTTACAACCAGTCAGAGCCACCACTCTTTCTGAGATGTCCCAGTGAAGACTGCACATCGGCTCCTGCAGTGATGGGGGCAGCTGGCTTAACTTCCAGATCTGTGTACCACTGATCACATGATGGAGACTGGTATTTCCAAAATCTATTATTTAATCGTGTGTGTTAGCATGTAAAGATTTGTCATAGGTGCCAATCTCAGACCAGCCAGAGAAGTCATTATGAAACAATTCCAGACCTTTAGAAGGGATGTGCAGGCTGCGGCCATGCCTGTAAGCACTCGGGGACAGACAGGCCACAGCAGCACCTCCGAGAGCCCCTCTTCTCCTCCATCGGCTCCCGTCATCCCCTGCAGCCTCACGTAGATGTCTCCTCCTCATCTCGGCCTGCGCCCTTCATTCTCCCATCCCTCCTTCTCTCCTGGTTCTGCACTGGAAAAGCCCAAGCGTTACCCTGACAGAGCACGGTGCTTTTTTTGAAGACTAGGAAATTTAAAAAAAAAAAAAAAAATGAGAGGGAACTTGATTCAGAGGACAGTGGAGGGAAAGGTCAATGATATGCTAAATTTTTTTGCCCTGCCCCCTGTAACTACAGTGACGTTTCTCATCATGGTTCACCTACTATGCGGCAGACACTAAAATTATATTTTACAAATCTCAGCCCACTGAGCTTCACAACCATTCTTACAAAGTAGGTATGATTGGGTTACAGAGCTGTTTACCAGCAGAGATGACAGTCAATGCAAACCCGAGACAGGCTGATTTCAAAGTCTAAGATGTGTTCTTTCACCTTTCAGCAGTCACTCGGAAACCATGACCCATGTGCCTAATACACGTGGGCTTTTTGAATGGGCTCTGCGACGCTTCACAGAGCTAAGTCAGATGTGGGCCCTGACTTCCAAGAATGTAAAAATCAAGTATAAAAGATTAGGCATGAGCCAAAACATCTGCAGTCTAAGAAGACTGTGGTAAGTGCCACTCGGGTGGCGCAGACCACACAGGACACACCGCGATGCTCTTCTACGGGCGACATCTGAGGAGGCCATTTGGAAAGCCTTTCTCAGAATTAGGCAGGACAGAGCTGCTTCCTCTCCTGGACTGAGGAGATGTCAGTTGCCAATATGATGAAACGTTTTATATATCAATGTCATATCATATCAAAAATAATTAGTCCATTTTTTTTTCGGCCCTGCTCATATCTTCCTATATTACACAATGAAAGACATTTCATCAAATCTTCTTCTTCAGGCAAATAGAACTCCTTCCAATTTTTGGATCTAGTATAAGGCTGGCTCATTTCATGGTTTACACCTCTGGAAATACCTGGAAGGAGTTGGGAAAACAACAGATTAAGCGTTTGCTAGTTTGCAATACCCTGTAGCCCAAGATTGCATCAAGTTAATGTCGGAGCTTGTGCTTTGCTGGAGTGGGACCTACACTCGGCATGTTCTGTCCTTTCCACATTGTCTTGATTAATCACAGCCTGGCAGGGGGGACTAGCCAAGCTTTTGGAAGACTTTAAATTTAAGTCGAGCTTTGAAGGATGATGGTGCGGACTTAGATACAGGAGGGAGGTAAGATGTAGCGTTTAGGGAAAGACACAGCTTCAGGAAAGGGCAAATGGGAGGTTCCCAGCATGTTCACAAAGCAGTGAATCATGGATTTATAGAATGGATGAATATAATATTGAGATAAAAATTAGAAAGTTAGATTGACAATATCTTTAGAAAATTTAAATAATAAATAAGGAATTTTGCATTGATTATTTTGTAGGTATGGGGAAATATTAATTTTTAAAGTAGGGGACTGATAAGATTTATGTTTCAGGGAGATAATCACAACAGGGTAGTGCTGAATGAAGTTGGGACAATGCCAGGGGCAAAGGCTGGGGTTGACTAGCTAAGAGTCTTCTATAAAGTCCAGGTAAGTGATATGCCTGTCTTGTCTGCATCCGTGGTTCCTGCTAATGTAAAAAGAACACCAAGTCTGGTGCTCGCTGTCATTAAATTTAGTGCGACGTGCTGGGACCTCAGAAGCGCGGGCTGACTCGGGAGGCATTAATATAAAAGGGGTCTACAGCAATCTCGTCTTATGTGTGGTTTCGGTTACACAAGATCAGCGTTGGTCAGAAAATATTAAGTGAAAAATCCCAGAAATAAACAATTCATAAATTTTAAATTGCATGTTGTTCCGTGTAGGTGATGAACCCTTGAGCTGTTCCACTCCATCCCTCGTGGGACGTGAATTATCCCTTTGTTCAGCATCCGCCACCCATTAGTCACCTAGGAGCCCTTTCCCTTGTGAGACAGGCTTTCCCAGGGTAGCAGTGCCTGCGTTCAAGTAACCCTTATTTTACTTCATGATGGCCCCAAAGTGCATGAACAGTGATGCTGGCAATCCTCCAAGCCAAGGAGAAGCTGTAAAGTACTTCCTTCAAGTGAAAAGGTGAAAGTTCCCAACTTAATAAGGAAAGAAGGAAAGTTGTATGCTGAAGTGGCTAAGATCTATAGTAAGAACATGGCCTCTGTCTGTGAAATTGTGAAGAAGGAGAAAGAAATGGGTACTAATTTTGCTGTTGCACCTAAAACTACAAAAGTTAGGGCCACTGTGTGTGATAAGTGCTTAGTTAAGATGGAGAAGACATTAAATTTATACGAGAAGATATTTTGAGAGAGCAAGACATCGGATTCACATAACTTTTATGGCAGTGAATTGTTACACTTGTTTTATCTTATTATTTGTTATTGTTGTTACTCTCTTACTGTGCCTAATTTATAAATTAAACAGTATCATAGGTACATACAGTAGGGAAAAAAAACATAGTGTGTGTACAGGGTTTGGTATTGTCTGTGGTTTCAGACATCTGCTGGGGGCCGTGGAACATACTCCCCATGGATAAGGAGAACTGATCAGAGTGATTTGTTACTTTTTGTAGGTACTGTAGCTTGTTAGGTAAAGTACAGCTCAAGGAGTTCAGGTGGCAATAATAGTAACACTAACTACGACGTTGCTAATAGCTGGAATATATTGTGTGTGCCCCACAGTGTGCTTCGGTTACTGCTCTGAGTGTTTTATCTGGAGTGGCCCATGTATCCTTCAATCAAGTTTATAAATCAAGTGCTGTGTTCTCTGTTTTAGACAGGAAAGCCGAGGCTTGAAGTAGATTTCACCCAAGTCCACACAGCTGGACAATGACAGAGCAGGGCTCCAAAGCCAGGTGCCCTGAGGGATGAGCTCATCCACCACCAAGGTAATGCTCGCTCTTCAACAGCTTCAGGGGCCTCTTGGTTCCATCAGACTATGTGGTGGTAACACCATTCCTTTCAACATTACTGGCTGTGATACTTTGGCAGAATTATTAAACGACATTAAGCCTCAGTGTCTCCATCTATAAAATGGGAGTATTTAGTGATTTTTAGTGATTTTGTACGGACATTTTGAACGTTAAAATTGATAAGGTGTGTAAAATGCCGGGCAAGATAAATCTTTCAGTCAGTCGGATGAGGATGAGCTTTTGAGGTTCCAGGCGGTAAGCAACACCCAAATCCCGGCAGCGTTATCTTAGCTGCTGAGTTCCTTCATCGCCGTCCTCCAACAAGGCGCTGAGACGTGGGGGAAACGGGGCAGTGCTGTGCCCGGGGGCGTGAGGGAGGAGGCCGTTTGGGGAAATCCAGGTGTCGTCCCATCCGCTTACTTGGCTGCGAGGACAAGGAGGGGTCCAGTCACAGAACTCTCTCTGTGGAAGCTCAGTCCTGTAGATGAACGCAGCATCAGAGGAGGGAAGGCTTTGTAAACACGCCTGCATGTGGGTACCCGAGGCGAGGCTTGCCCTAGTCACAGCAGACGCCCGATGTTTATGTTGGCAAGATTAATTGCAGATTCCACCAGCCACTGACTGCGGTGCACCGCTCGCCTTGCAGGCAGGAATCGGGGAAGGTTTGTTATTATGAAGGCATTGCTGAAGTCTGGAAAGAGTGATCAAAACAGTTGAATGAAGGACAGCTTTAAGAAACTATGGCCAGAGGCAGAGACTTCAGGGCATTTGAGAAAAAGGGGAGAGAGATTTGTCTAGTTTATGAGGCCAGGAATAAGGTATATCCTCAAAGTCCCTGCTCTCAGGCCCCACAGAGCACTGATTTAGCAAGTGTCCCCATTTTCAGAAACACATCTCCACCACCACACACACACGTATACACGGACACACACAGAAGAATGCACACACACACTTAACAATGTACAGCTATGCTTCAGAGAATTAGAATTGGCTCAGGCACCTGAGAACTGATGCTGCAGAAGGAAAAGAATAGAAACCGTGGTGAAATATGACAGGTGTGTTTCATCATGGATCCACTTGGACCGATGCCTGGACACTGGCCGACAGGAGCCCTCAGCTTAGAGGACTTATCTACCTATTTGTCTGTTTATGTCTCTTTTTTCCAATAAAAGGTAAGTTTCATAAAGACAGGGCGTCTTCTGTCTTTCCGCTGCTGGATCTCATCTCCAGTAAACAGCACATAGCTGGTGCCCAGTAACCACTGAATGAATGAGTGAAACCGTTCTTGGGGATATTTAGGTCATTGTTTTCTTTTATTTCAGAGTAGTGATAATAAACAAAGGTTCAAAGTTATAAAAATGAAAACCTGAAGTTGGGTTTGGCCCCATCTTTTCTCTATTCCTCCACCTCCCACTTGAAATCTAAAGAACTGTTTTGCCACGAGCCCCGCCACTAAGGTGAGAATTTATTCTATAGGCAAAGGGAGATTTTGGAGGCTTTCAAACAGGGGAGTGACATGGCAAATGGATTTCTATTTCGGAAAGATAACTTTGGAGACAGCATGCAACATAGATTAGAAGCAAAACAGACTGCAAGCACAGAGTCCGTTCAGCAAGCTAGTCACACGCGCTAACCATGCAAATGAGTAGATCCTGGGACAGGTTAGTGTTGGTAGAATGCTGTGGGGAGCTGCACATCCGTGTGCACTTAATAAAAATAATGATAACATTACTTCTAATGGTAACAGTAACAGCATTAAACAATAAACAATAATGAACGTTTATTAAGTGTTTATTCTCTACCGGGGACTCTTCAGAGAAGTTGAGGAGACAGTGAGTGGTCCAAGTTTGCATGGCTAATAGTCAGTGGAAAATCGGAATTCATCCCCAAGTCTTTTGACGGGACCCCTTCTCCCTGTACTAACAACCAAAATCTTCAAGTACCATATCTGTAATTTATAAATGCGAAGACGTATGATGTATGTAGATACACTTTGCTTTTAGGTTGTAAGCTTTTTTAGATTGGAAACTTCTGGAAGACACAGGCAATGTCTTTTTGTTGCTTGGTTTTTCCTAGCCCATGTATACACACACGTATATACGTTTACACACAGACGTGTACATATATGTTGTGGGCCTGCGTGTACACGTGCACATATGTTTGTGTTTCTCCAGCCAATCCCACAGGGCTCTGCACATAACAGGGAGCCGTGGAGACAGACATTTCACCCCAGAGCCATGGCCCGCTGATGGCTGAGCTCCCTGGCCGGGCACAGGAGAATTCTTTTGAGAGTTAGGGGAGCCTTTCTTCATCCCTCAAATAGCAGGTTGACATCCACACTCTGAGTCCTCAAGCCTCTTTCCTGAACACCATTCTCTGCCCTTGGGCGGGGTGGAGGTTTGAGGCACTGAGGAGGACCCCGGGCGCTAGGCGGGGTGTTGACGATGCTCTGCGGATTCTTTAACGTGTCCTCAAAGCTAATTGTCCCCACACTCTTCTCTCTTGACTTGCTGCGTTCTTCACACAGCAGTGGCTTTTCTCCTGACGCTGCGTGAGGCCGCAGGTATCAAGGAACTTAGAGACGAAGCAGGGGTTTGTACAGGCCTTTCCGTCAGGAGGGAGCGGATCCAGATGGGGAGACAGTCTCCCTCGTGGGCTGTGCCCGCAGAAGCTCTTGCTTGGGCCGGGCTCACAGCGGCAGGGCTCACCCCCCACCCCTTCTCACCCCTCACCTGATCCTAAGCGGCCTTCCTACTGGACACGCAGGGACGAACCCAAGCAAAACCTGGTGTGGGGATTTGCAGGGGTGGGTCCGGGAGGCCTCAGGACCGTTCTGTTTGCCTGGAGGGTGTAGCGCGGTCCCGCCTGGCGGAGGAGAGGGCTGGGAGCGTGCAGACAGTGCCTGGGGCTGGTGGGTTCCTAGTGCTTTGCCCACGGTGTTCATTTTCAGCAGATATTCAGGTTGGGACTTGCCTCAGGGAAGGGTGTGACAGGGCCCTTCGCAGGGAACAGCCTGTGAATCTCTCAACTTCAGTGTTTCCAAACGCCCACACCATGAAGCAGAGTCTCCTAGGGCCTGGGAAGCAGAAACATCTCCTTTGAGTGAGAACACTCCCTTCTTTGAGGGAACGATCTGGAATCATTTAAGAGAGAAAAGGGTCCCTTCCCCATCTGTCCCAAAGCAAAAGCGAAGGGCCCCCTGGGGCAGGGTAAGAAGACAGACACAGGAGAAAAGATGAGAAAGGGATTTGGGAGAGGCCGGGAGGAGAGGACCGAGTGGAGGCAGCGGGCTCAGGAGTCCCTGTCTGAAGACAACCCTGCAGGCCAGTCACTCTGTGCAGAGGCTGCTCAGCCTGGTACCACTGCTGGCACCTGCCAGGGACAGAGGGCGTCTTCCGTGCAACTGTGAGCAGCCCCCGTCACAGGGACTCGGCTTGACCCCCGGCCATTCACCCCGTGTGGAAAACTCCCACCTGTCAATGGTATAAGGCACCTGAAAGCTGCAAGAGACGATGGCCACGGTCTCCTGGCAGAATTGTGGGAGAAAGCATGTGCTCTCGAAGAAGCAGGGTGTCATGCTGCAGAATCTGTTCACTTGTCACCCCGAGTCCCTCTTGTAGCAACAGACCAAGGGCTACGGTCACCATGTTTTCCAATGTTCAAATTGGGGCACAGGATTTGTTACATGATTTGACTACAGGAGGGAAGTTTTAGACTAGGACCTTCTCAGTCACCCAGCACTCATGGTTTGGCCTGTTGCCCTGAGGCACAGGTTATTTTTGGACAGCATGTAGAAGAAATTCTGTGGATTTCTAAACTGTTCCAGTGAAAATGCATGTATTCTCCCCCCGCCCTCCATTAACATCTACCATCCCCCAGAAGCTGCCTGGAGAGGATTTCTTCTCCGGGCTCCAGTAACAAATCAGCTTTTCTATGTGCATGTGGACTTAAGGTAGGAGTCAGGCAGGTGTGGTTCACAGTGCGGATTTGTCCTGCAGAACTGTCTCATTCTGGGCTGCTCCACCCAGAGAAGTCGCTGTTGACATTAAACAATCAAGAGAAGACACGCAGGGAACTACAGTCAATATCTTATAGTAACCTATGATGGAAAAGAATATGGAAAAGAATGTGTGTGCGTGTGTGTGTGTAATTGAATCACCATGCTGTACACCTAACATTGGAAATCAATTATTCTTTAATAAAAAAAAAAAAAAGGACACACAAATATCCGAAATTTTGCTTCTTTGGGATTACAGGAAGAGCTAGCAATATTGAACCACATCCTCATGTTCTGCTTCCTTGAGCTCTGACTGCTCTCAGGCTCACTGATGCCCTCCAGTCCCCATGTCGTCCTGGACACCGAGGCAGGGCTAGGTGGCATCTGACCCTGGAATCACGCTCCATGCTTCTTTGTTTCTCTCACTCTCAACTAGCTCTTCTTCATCATGTCACCATCAAGGTCCTTGAAAATGTTGTGACCTTGTCTTAGGGCAGGAGCCTCTGCTCTGGGCCCGTAGCAAATGTTTGGGTTTGGGCCTGAGTGCATGGCCATGAGCCCCATGGGATGGTCCATCTCCTCACCTGGAAAACATCTGCAAGCCTTTGCTTGTGGAAATGATACCTCAGATTGCGTCTGAGTTATTTTCATCTAACACTCCCAGTTGTTCTCTCTAGTTCTCAAAGGTGGGGCTGCAGGGGCGAGACGCATCAGCTCTGTTACCTAAAGCTTTTCACCCACCTGGGAGAGTTCCCCAGTTGCGATTTTAAATCGTGCTGCGCCTCCCAGACAGATTAACTGTGAGCTCTGCTGATGGTTCCGCACGCCGCCCACTCAGAGCTGCCTTAAGTTTTCTTTATTCTCCCCCCTCCCCATGCACGCGGCCGCATGGTTTCTTGCAGATTACTCAGCTCTAAAGCACGGAGATTTGTCTGAGCGTGTCTACCTTTAGAAACGAGCATTCTGTGGCTTGGAGTTACGCCAAATGTCTTGGATAATTAATTGTGTGACTTTAGACAAGTAACTTGTCCTGCCAATGCTTCAGTTTCCTTTTATAAAGTAAGACTAGACCTAGACGGACCTCTCCTTATTCACGCAAGTGATTCATTTGAGGAATAGGTAGCAAACACCTCTGATGCCACAGACACTGCCCTAGGGACCGAGTGTGTGAAAGATGGAGAAACACAGCGACACCACTCGTGGGCATCTTCAAGTCTGGAAGTAGAGATCTGTGTCTTTATATCTATTTACCTGCTTATTATCTATCATAATTTATTATAAGGATCTATATACATGTAGTAAAGAAAATATATCCATACTATTTACAAAGCAGTGTGAAAAGGGCAAGAATAAATATGCACAGAAGAGTGTGCAGCCCTTGAGTGGGAGCTCTTGCAGGGGGCAGGGAAGCTTTCAAAGTTAAAGGTGAGTTTTGTGTGGGTCTTGAAGTATGAATAGAAACCCAGTGGGATTCCAGGCTAACAGGATCTCATGTGTGAAGCCCCAAATACATAAAGTCAAGGTGTTTGGGGATGTAGGACCTTTGAAATGGCTGGAGTGAGGCAGGAGGGATGGAAAAACAGGGCTGAAGATGCCACCAGGGAAGGGTTTAGTAGAGCTGCGTGTTCCACGCTAAGCCTTTTAGGACGTCCTTCCTTTGGAGGTCTTAACACATAAACATTTATGCATAAATTCTCATATTTCTCTGGAACATTTTGATGTTGTTCTATTAACACCTGGAGATCACGTATCCTCTTAAGGTCCATTTCAGGACCAACATTTTTCAAACAGCTGAGCTAACATGTGAAGCTCTGGTGGGCAGCAACGTATAAACGATAGCTGTGTAGTGTTGCCATAAATGTTCGGGTTGTGAAAAATAACTACACTCTTCAGAAACAGGGGCGCCTACCTTGCTCCTGACTGGGGAGGAAGACCACCCAAGCCAACACAGCAGGAAAGACAGCAGTGACCTCTGCCTAGTGAGGCCACTGACCGCCGAGCGCGCCTTCGCACTGAATGACCCCTTATGGCTTTGGGACCGTGCGCGTTGACAATGCCCCTCCCTTCCTGGGTGGATTTTACACCCAGTACGTCCTCCCACGTTGTCGTTCCAAGGTGAGAAAAAGAGACATAAACTGTTTCTTTCTTTCCAGTTTCATCAAACCAGATTCCTGGATCTGCCAGAGCCAGAAGCTGCCTGGTCGTCTGTCTTTCCTTCGTGGACTCTGTTTAGCGCTGAAGACGTGGGGCAGACAGTTCAGTTCTGCTCTCCCTGCTGGCCAGACGTCCGCTCACAACAGCAAAGGGTGGCTGTTCCAGGGGCTCCTTCAGCCAGACTCCAGACTTCTTCTTACAATGTCTTGGCAATGCAATATTGGCGTTAAAAAAAAAAAAGGCTACTTGAAATCCAGCATCTCTTCCTCTAGCAGATTATAATCATTTGAAAACACTGCAGATTAAATCTGGGGCCTCCACTGGGTCCCCGGCCTTGGTATTAATTAATAAAGCTTGAAACTAGCTGTGATTAATTGCAAGTCCAGGAGCGCAACGCAGCTTGATGGATATGTTCAGATTTCAGGGAGAGAAATGTTCAGACCATCGCTTGAAGCAGAGGCCTTGGTGAATATAACCAGTTTGGTTTCAGAAACGTGTCTTTGCCACACAAATTGCAGAGTGTGTCGTCCCTGGAGTGAAGTCGGCTGGTGACAGAGCAGACGGGCAGGTCGGGAGCCAGTCCGCTCAGCACACACCTTCTAGGGCTTCTTTCAGTCTTTTCTTTCTATTTCTCCCTTCTTTCCCTGCTCTCTCTGTCTCTCTTTCCCTCCCCCTTTCTGTTTCCCTTCATTTTCTTCCATTTCCCTTTTTCAAATGATCAGACTTGAAGAATAGACTAAAGGTAAGAGGAAGCAGTGGATATGAGATGCAGGATTTGAAAAGAATGGAAGATACACTGGCCATTTTAAAATACAGAGAAATCCGTTCACGAGACATTTGTTTCTTCATTGTAGAGAGAGTTGTCCACCAGAGCTCAAGGATCCAGCCAGTAAAGATGACAGAATCTTGGAGAGGCAAGAAAGGCTGCGATGATTATCTACCCTAACCCCTGGGTCTGTATTAGGGGAAACTGGGATGTATGCCGGTTCAACAGTGTATGTGCAACATCACAGAGATGGCTGGAGGCAGACCAGGGAAGGAATCCTGACACAGCCAGAGGGCCCTGAGAGAGATGGGCTTGGACTTCAAAGATTTGAATTTGAGTCCTGGCTCTGCCTTCACGTAGGAGCAGGGCTGGCTTCACGAGTGCACGACGTGTGCATCACACAGCCCTACACTTTGATGGACTCCACCTTTGGTTTGATGATCTGCTGATGTCTGATGAACATATATAAATGTATTTTTTTAAACAAGGGACTCTGAATTTGTATTTTGCCCTGCAAATTATGTACCGGGTCTCTCCTAGCAGTATAGGACCTTAAGTACATCATTGGCTGCCTCAGCTTTCTTATCCATAAAGGGATTATAGTCTTACCCACAGTGGATGGAATAATTAAGTGGGGTCATGGGGGGAAACATTTGGTAAATGATAAAGTACTATGCAAACACAGGGCAACATTGTTCTATTAGCTCTCCTGAGATGCTGCAGGTCTGACATAGCCGTATCTTTCATGTGTTTTTCCTGGAAATTTATGGGCTGTTTTTATGCTTTACTCAAGGTGGTGGTGTCCCTGACTGAACTTCACGCTGTCTCATACTGAGCCTCTCCCTGCTCAGACGTAGGGTTTCTCTCTTATCCAGAAGCACAGCTCTCAAGGAGAAAAGAGGAAGCGGAGACAGCGATGGCCAGAGGACGCGTAAGATACAAGGAATTATTACAGCTTAGGGTGAGGGCTGCAGGAGAAGGCCGCACTGAGAATGATTTAAGGGTAGTAGTCAATAGCAGTTTTTCTGCCAGGTACTCAGGCATGAAGGTCAAAAAAGCAAAACTTCCGGCTGTAGCTTTTATTTATTCAAGCATATTTGGAGAGTTAGAAGGTGGCCTTTGATTAAAAAAAAAAAATAAGCTTGTCTTGAATGCCTCTGGTCTTTCTTTTTCTTTTCCCACCACAGTGGGGTCCTGCTGCTCGATGGTGAGACAGAACAAGTCGGGGTGCTCTGGGTGGGAGACCCTAGAACAGTAAATACTTTGGAAACAATGGGCCAGCCTCCTGGGGCCTGTGGAGGGTCTCTGGGATTCTCATGAGGCTGGGACGGGGGGTGCTGTGAAGGAGAAGGGGGGTGAGCGATGGAGGGGAGTTTGAGGAGGACCAGGCAGGGGCTCTGTTTATTACACGTCTCAGGGCCCCAGGTCAGCATGAAGTGGAAACATCACTGAACGTGGTCCCTGGGAATCTGCTACTATCACTGCTGGCTAGAGACATAGGTCTGTAATAAGAAAAAGAGACATATTACAAGATTTATTTTTTCAAAACTGTGTGCTCATCGAGGTCATTGTGAGCGACCGTTAAACTATTTCTGATTAGTTGCCTGCCCTGCACCTGGACACACGCCTACACGGTGACTGTCACGCACCTCCTGACTAGGTAGACAGTTCAATTCTGGATTTTATTTATCGTGATACTGAATTTAGTGCACTTTTAATCTTTGAGGATCAGTGTTGCCTGGTTCTCTATTTAGGATTCACCAAAAACCGGGAAGGAGAGGAGAGACAATGTGGGGAGGACACTGGCGAGTCTGTTAGAAAATCCAAAATATGATGGAGAAAGAAGCAGGAACAGAGCGAGGAGGATCCGGGCAGGCTGGGCAGGTAAGTCTAGTAAGAAGAGGTTTGAAAAAAAGGAAAATTGAAAGCCGTGAAGTACAGGAAAGGAAATGGTTAGTGATCTCAGATAAGCACACCTTTTTTTTTTAAGTGTGGCTACATTCAGCCCCATTAGTGTTGCCAAAGTGAGCAGGCATCAGAGAGGAAGAGAGATGCCGGCTCTCAGATACGGAGGCTACGGCGAAACGCCTCACCCAGACCTGCGTGTGTCTTGCTCCCTTGCATTAGTGGCCCCAGCGACGGGCCTGTCATTTCCCAGCACACTTAGCACACCCCGCCCAGCACAGGGAGCGATGAAAGGGGTCCGGGTCCTAGGGGAGCCTGATCTTCAGAAATACCTAGCGACAAACAGTCCCAGGAGGATGGCCACGGGGAAACGGCAGAGAAGACTGAATTATTCTGATTTACCTTCTCCTACTAATTGGGTCCCTTTGCACCCCAGGAGACTTCCAGGGGGAAAAAAATCAGCTTGTTTCTCTCCTTTCATATGGAGTGTAGCTTTTTGAGATCTCACTCGATATTCCTTACATCCTTAAAGAAATACTCTTCAGATAAGACCGGTTTCTGGAAGGGGTGGGGCTCAGAGACCTTCTAGCATTTGGGCTAGAAGGAGGAGTGAATTCTTCCCTGACCTGAGACAGAAAATGCCTCCCAAATTCTCTTCTGTCTCTTATGAAGAGGTCTGAAGTCCAGAAGCCTCACCACCTTCGCTTCTTTTCTTGATCTCGATCTTTTTCATCGGAGTCTGTCTCCACCGGTGAAGATGCTGCAGACCTGGGCTTCCACAGACTCTCCCTTCAAAACCTAGGGGATTTCAGGCTTGGCCCTAAATCAGAGAGGTAACTCAGTGACCGGAAATAACTCTACTGTCATAGTTGGGGATCTGGTAATTCCAGAGGTTGCCGAGTTAGCTGCTTCTGGAAAATAAATGACCGGGGATTCTTGGATAAGGGCATTCTATTGGCCCTGTTTCTTCATGCAGTTGCGTTCCTGAGTCTTTTGCAGGAGGATTATTCAGCTCTCACTCCTGGGCTTGCTTCAGGCATGCATTTGAGCCACACCCTCTTCTGAATTTTCGCTTGTTTTAAATTGCTGTTGTTGTTTTCCAGGCTTTTGTCTCTGAATCTTTTGCAACCGAGGTTTGATGACTATTTGGGAGAGTGAAAAAAAAAAAAAAAAAAAAGAGAGAGAGAGAGAGAGAGAGAAAGAGACAAACAGGAAATGAGTCCCAGCCTAGAGGCTCATGAAGGTAACTGGAAAGTCCAGGAGCTAATTTTACTGTTTCAAGCATGAGAACCAAATCTTTATTTGGGGAACGGTGTAATAGATTCAGTAAAATGTTTTGAATCTTTCCTTTCTCTGGGAATTAGATCAGCCCACTGGGGGGATTCTGGTTATCTGAAGCTGAGCAGAAGCTGTGATTGGCTTTGACGCCACTGTCTTTATTTATTTATTTTTTCCACTGTGTGTCTTCTAATATATAATATTATTTACTTATTCGTGATGTTTGTTGTATTTTGTTAGTCTCCCCCAACTAGAACATGAGCTCCGTGAGGTCAGAGAAGTTTTAATTTTCTGTCCCCTATTATAACCTAAGCATCCAGAACAGCGCAAGGAAGGCATGACGTATTGTGCAAAGCAAATGAACGAACGAGTATTTACAGGAAGTTTCAATCCAGGTCAATAATTTGCTACAGAGTTCCTACTCTGTTCTACACCCTGTTCTAGTCACAGAATGGATGCACAGACTATCAAGGGTTCTTCACATCTGCTTACCTATCTAGGTCAACTGTACTGGATGACACTACCTTTTAAAGGAAGCCTTTAACAAAGGCAGCATAATATTCCGGAAGGCGTCTGAGCTGGGTGTTTGCAGTTCACTGACCACCTGGGCACCTATCCCAGGTAAGGTGCATCTCTGTCCTGGAACTTAGTTTCTGCATCTATAATGGATGATCATAAAACCAACTTCACTGGGTCTTTGAGAGACTAAAATGAGATAATGCATGCACCAAGCACCTAGTTTGTTGTTTGTCTTATAATATGCATTCGACAAATCTTAATTCCTCTCTTCTTAACTTTGACAGGCAGTAAAGCCAAGGGGAGAACAGGCGATAAAGTGATGCATTTTCACAGCAACAGCTCGCAGGGGGTAAGGATTATTTAGTTTATGAATTCTTGACAGCTTCTTACTTCTGAGCACTTAAAGAAAATATATCATCACTAAAAATTGCTTTTCAGGCCGTTAACCTATCTTATTGGGGCAACTAAAAATATCATTTGATTCTTGAATTACTCCAGCTATTTCTTATATGTGTGTATGGTACCCACCCCCTTTCAGCGAGATGATAAAATCTACCTTTGTCTCCCATAAGGTCTTATCAATTTTGTAAGGAGTGTTCAATGCATTTTGCTCATAAGATGTTCAGTGAAAGTTCCCCACATTTTGTTAAACCTCCCATGCTGCGCTTTTAGCAGAGAAACCCCCCTTAGTCCTGCCCACTCAGCCCATCAGACTTATCTCTGTCTCCCCTCGTGGAAATTCCCAATGCAGTTTCCACAGTGAGGCAGAACTGGCTTCTCCCATGTGCCTCTGGGGCGCCGGGGTCTCTGGATTTACTGCTGCCGTATTTCTGAGGGTGCTTGCTGGGGGCTGGTGCCAAAGGGCTGCCACTGGACCTCGGCATCCTCCCAAATTTCACACACAACTGGGAAAACATTAGGCTCTTCTGGGGATACAATTGACTAGGTGGCATTAAGCAAACTGCCTGAGCGTTGATGATTAAACGAGGCCTTGGGGTTCCAGCAGGAGCATAAAAAAAAAAAAAGAATTCAGGAAGGTAACAGCCTAGACACTTATCCAGTTTTTCTCAAGTTGTCTGAGCCCTATTTTCAAAAGAATCACCCAGAAAACTTTTAAAAGAGAGATTCACAGGGCCAGCTCTAGACCTTCTAAGTCAGAAAGTCTGTATTTAAACAAAACAAAAACAACAAAAAACTTCCCTGAAGATCTTGGTGTGACCAACCCCAACCACTCACAGCAGAGCCACTAATTGCCCCACCTTTTTTGCTGGCCAGAGATGTAAATGCACCAGCGCGTTCTGCACTGTTGTTTCCTCCAGGTAAAGCTCATACCCTTCGTTAGCTGGAAACCCGTGCCGTAGCGCATCTCTGCCCCCCTTTCTGGGCAGCCTCTCCGCTCTCCATCTGGTGGACTCTTGTCTGTTACCACCGGGCTCTACTCATCTCTGATCTCCTGTGTGAAGCCTTTCCCAGCTGACCTGGGGCGAACAAATGTCTCCCTGACCATGTTTTCATTTGTATTTCTCTCCATCTCCGCGCTTCTCAATATATTTGAAATTATCTGTTTGCCTACGTCTTTTCCCAACAAACAGTCAGCTCTTCCAGGGGAGGGATAATGGCATTTTCATTCTTATGTCTCCTCTAGGATCTAACATATTTAAAACATTATTTAAATGAATGCATTGATGAATAAATAAATTCTTGGATGAATGTTTAATTAATTAGGAAAATAATGACTTTTCCCCAGAGGAAAAGGCTCCAGGAAAAACACCGGGGCTGGTTATTTCACACGGTGGC
Source organism: Camelus dromedarius (assembly GCF_036321535.1). Lineage (NCBI taxonomy): Eukaryota > Metazoa > Chordata > Mammalia > Artiodactyla > Camelidae > Camelus > Camelus dromedarius. Next base: position 15,773,752 of record NC_087469.1, read on the forward strand.
CTTCTCGCCGCTGGCCCTGTCTTCGCCCACCCCCTCACAGGCAGGGCACCCCGCTGGAGGCAAAGGCGACAACAGGGCCAAGGGAAGTTACGCCAACCCCAAATCAGAAAATTTGCCTCTCTCTGTGAGCTAGAGCTTGTTACCTGGGGAACCAGATTTATCTCTGTGTCCTCAATACAGTACGTCTCAATGAGGGCACTTTTTAATAACCAACTGATGTGTAATTGCCTGTATAAATTATGTATCTCTTGTCCAGCTCCAGCTCTGACGCACTGAGTGAATGATGGGGAGAAACTCCTCTCCGGGTTATTATGTGGCTGGCATGATAGGAGTGCAGGGCCCTTCAGAGAGTTTGTTAAGTGGACGCCATTCACTTATTTTGGGTTTTGCCGACATTCTTTGAAGAGAAGATGGGAAATGAAAAACAGTCGTTGGAATCTGCAAACTCATGCGGCAACCGGAGAAGCAGAAATATAGAATTACTGAAATTTTAGACCTAAAGGACCTCAAGATCACAGGGGTCAACTTCCTAATGGTTTAATCTCCTGAATAAAAGACATGGGAAGGGGGTGTTTGGCCTCAGCTTGAATAACTTCAGTGGCGCGAAGTGGGTGGCTTGCGGGAAGAGCAAAGCGTTGGTAGTTAGACAAAGCAGCTCAATCCGCGAGTGACCGAGTCAAGAGACCTAAGTCTCCCTGGGCCTCAATTTCTCTGTGAAATGGGAGTGAGAGTGCTTATCTCACTGAGTTTCTATGACAACTAAATGAAAACGTCTACAATGAGAATAATACTTTGAAAATATGAAATTTATAAACGTTTCATTCTCTCGACCCTCCCCATCACAAGCCATGCTCCCTTACAGCCATTCCATGGTTAGAATCGTTGAGAATGAGGAGGTGGCAGCCACCTCTCAAGGAAGATGTCACATAGGGATGTCATCTCCATCAAGGATGGGGAGGAAAAAAAGGTCCTTCTAGTTCCCAGGGAGCATGGGAGAGGCGGGAGAGGCAGATGTGCGGGAAGCCTGGTTTTCAGTATTTGTATCCCCAATTTCGGGAAAATCCTGGGGAGAGGGTGGAGCTGGAAGCTTTGAGGGGAGGGCTGAAGATGAAGGAGTAAATATTCTTTCCTTATACACAGTCTAGGAGGAGAACACTGCACAGAGTTGTCTCCTGGCAACAGTGGGCATCAGTAGAATAGAAATGGTTAGGCTTAGGGCAGGAGCACATTTGGGCAGAGAGATGGCATGCGTTGGCCTTTGTGGGTCTCTGTCAGCTCCCATGGAAGGGATCTGTGAGTCTCTCAGTGACCTTCAGGACAAGCAGAAGTAGCCCATTGCAGAGACTTGGGCCTGCCGTGGAGATGCCAAGTCGAGCAGAGAGATGTCCCCATTGCCTCTCCACTGCAGGGTGTTTGGCCTAAACCCCAGGCAAGATGAGGAATGTGGCCAAGACCCAAGGAGCCTTTCGTATCAGGAGATGAAGTGGGCCTGGTCAGCAAGAGTGGTCCGGAAGGGCCTGACCAGGCCAAGAGAACAAAGTGTAAAAGTGCCCGCCCGACTCTGTTTATAAATGAGAATGCCAGGGCTTGGGTTGGTTAAATAACTCTCTCAGGATTACACACATACTAAGTGGTGAAGCCAGAACTCAGTGCTAGGTCTAGATGGCTATCGAGCCTCGGGGAGATCTTCTGAGACAGCTACTCAATGAGTTAAAAGCCATCTATTTGTTTAAATTCTCCGACTTGCTCAGAGGGACGTCAGTGAAAAAGCAGGCACTCTGTGTCCCCTGGACACCAGGCGGGTTCTCTGGGCTGCTTTCCTTCTCCCTGAGAGGGGAAATCGAGCAGAAAATAGAGTGAAGGTGCAACCTTCTGGCCAGAAAACATGTTTTATTTACCTCTTCGTGTGTGCTGGATGGTACACAAGTCATGTTTCTTAAATACAATCTGTGTTCTCTAAGAACTCGGAAAAAAATAGCCAGTGTCACAGACACTTATGGGTACAGACCAGGTGTGGATTGAAGACACCCTTGTATTACAGGACAGTGCATTTGCCAAATAAACTGTCACGTGTGATACGCGGGAGGGTGAATGCCTACCAGGGAGCTGGATGAAGGGAGTCTGACTGCAAAGGAGCAGGATAGTGTAGAGGAGAATCCCGGGGACAAAGTTTGATCTTGGGGAACTTACTTCACCCTACTAGCCTCAGTTTTCTCATCTATAAATAGGATCACTTCAAAGCCTCATACGTCTTTTTTTAAAGATTACATGACAGAGTGTACATAAAATACGTCGTGCGAGTCCTGGGAGCTGCTGAGCGTTGCTCTTGTTCCGACCATTGCGATTTCTTAGCACAGACTTGTGAGGACCCTGGAAAGACCATCAGCCTTCCCTAGATCCGTGGGGAGGAGGAAGTTCCAAGGGAGCCGATGTTTTCTTCCCGCTTCTCCAGGGAAGAACAGACGTAGAGGCACCCTACAGACTTCATGCTGGCGCTCACTTGCCAGGCATTTAGTCAGAAGCCCAGTGGCCCCAAGTGGACACGCCCTAATCACAGCCCCGCCGTGGCCCCACGGGAGGTTTTTAACCTTGTGCGTGGGGCGGGGCTGCCCAGCTCTCCCGGAGAAGCAGAGTTCCTTCCGTGCACATCCCCGGCTCCCCAGAAATGAAGACCATTAATTTTACTCTGTGTGATGTCTTGCTTTGTTTGAAATAATCTTGAAATAATTTTCTCTCTTACTTTTAATCCTTTTAAACAAGGCTTCTAATGAAGAACTCAAAGAACTAGCAACAAGGGATAATTTATTATGCCATGTTTCGATACATTAATAAGATCATTTTATACCTGGTTAAACTGAGAGCAAACTGAATTCAGTCTCATCTTAATTACAGTCCTTCTGACTCTCTGATGTCCACGTCTTACCCTACTCACCGGGTTTTCTAATGTGAATGCACAGGTAATTCCATGGGCTCGCCTCCACCTTCACAGCTCAGGTAGAAAATGCCTTTCTTCTTCAATGGCCCTAAAAGGTGAACCGCTGTCTGAGGAATTCACTTTTTATTTTCTTGGTAACTTGCTCTGACCTTGGCTCTTAACCTTGGTGGCCTAGACGCAATGAGAATCACCAGGAATCGTAAAGTGAGTTGAGCCAGGTGCGTAAGAGGTGTGTAAGTGCCTGGCGGGGGGGGGGGGTGCCTATGCAACTGAATTCAGAGCAGAGTGGATGGGGCGGGTGAATCACTTAAGATGATAAAAGAGCTGATCGGAGACTTGGAGGCCCTGTCTCTTTGAATTAATTAATTACACTCCTGTGCCATTTCCTGGCAACTGAGGTCTTTAAAGGACTTGGAGTTGAAATCTAGTATTACCACTGAGGCTAGCTGGGTTTTTTTAATTCCTCCGCCCTGATACCTTCTGAACGGATGATTATGAATACTAACAGCTTCTATTAATTGAATGTCTATTATTTGCAGTAATTTTGCATATATTATCCTTGATTCTTCTAAAAATTCTTTAAAGTGGATTTAAAGTCCCGTTTTTGTAGGCAAAAACCCAAAACCATAAGCATTAATACAAATATCCTATGATTTTATGTCTCGTGAGCCATAGAGTTGGAATTCATGCCCAGAAGCCCTGACCCTCCCTTACTTCTCAACTTGGCCCGAATCTCCATAAAGCAGCATCCTCAGGGGAAGGCAGTTTGCAGGGCTCAGAGAGGCCCTGGTTCCCAGCAGCTCCAGTGGCAGCTGCAGGTGCAGTGGACCAGGAGATGGAGGCTGCAGGCTGTTTTCAGAGCCAGCCCCAGTCCCAGGTGATGACGGCTCATGTCCCTGCAAACCACCTGAACCCAGACAGGACCTGCCTCAGGCAGCCGAGCCAAGGGGGAGCCACTCCGCACAGCAGTCTTCTGAACGCAGAGGGCAGCTTGGCCTTGGAAAGGGCAGGATACAGCGTTTTAGAGCAGAGTCGGCCAACTTTCTATAAAAGGCCAGGGAGCAAATATTTTAGCCTGGCGGGCCATATGTCCTCTGTCACAACTGCTCAAGTTGTCCTTGTAGAGAAGGCAGACAGACGCAATGGGCCAACAATTGGGTGTTACAATAAAACTTTATTTGTAGACACTGAAATTTGAATTTCATATAATTTTCATGTATCACAACATATTCTTTTGATTTTTCCCCCCCATTTTAAATGTGAGAATTATGCTTAGTTTATCACTATTCTTAACAGGTGGTGGACCAGATTTGGCCTCCAGTCTGTAGTTGGCTGACAGCTGTTTTAGAGATTCACAGGATTTTTAATTTGCGATTTACAATAACAGCTAATAATTTTTGAGTGGGCATTGTAGATCAGGGATTGTGCTGTGCACTTCGCCTCACCTAAGACCCAGGTTAACCCTTTATTTTAAGTTATAAAATAATTCCTACGTATGAAATTATATATATATATGTATGTATGTTTTATATATATATAAAACAGGAAAAATCTGTAAGTAATAATATTAGCACGAACAAATATGTAACAAACACCTTAAAAAGTATAAATTGCTAATCCCTTTGAACTACTGGTCTTTCCCCTATACTAAACCCTCTCTATCCTAACAAGAGGTAAATTTCTCGTGACTAGGGAATTAAGCACTTTTTCCTGTATTTATTAGTCATTTGGATTTCTGCTTTTGTGAAGTGTCTGTTCACATCATTGGCTTACTTCACTTTGTATTTTTTCTTTATTCTGTGTCCATGCTCTTTGCCTCTTGCAAAAATTACAAAGGTATTCTCTTTGTATATTGTTCTTTGACTTTATGCTGCCCTTTGATGAACAGAAGTCTTTGGCATAATGCAACTCATCACCAATGCTCTTTCTCTTCTAATAAAAAAATGCTTTACTATCTTGAAGTCAGTGAAGATATTCTTCTATGTTATCATGTAGGATATCTGTAATTTTTATTTTTGGATTTTTAAAATCCTCCCCCCGGGGACTGATTTTTAATCTTATTTTTGTATGTGAAATAGGGTTTCAGTTTCTTTCTTCCTTCTTCTCTTTTTCCCTTCCTTTTTTTTTTTTTAAGGGTAGAGATATCCAATTATTTCAGGAATATTGTATAAAGGGCATCCTTTCCTAGTGAACCAAAATGCCAGCTCTGTCAGATAGCCATCTTTATACACCTGGACCAGTTTCTGGGATTTATGTCCTATTTCATGGGTCCCTATGTCTACTTTTATTCCAACATTATGCTGTCTTAGTATAGCTTTATAATAAACCTTGATATTTAATAGAGCTATGAGTTCTATATTGGGAAAAGAGAGAAATGGGATTGATGACAGAAGACTGGAAAACTTGGTCCCTTTCAAATACTGATCTGTGAACAAGGCACATTTCTTTACCTCCAGTCAGTGTTGAATAGAAGTGGTAATAGTGGTAATTTAACTTTTTTTCTGATATTAAGGGTAAAGCTTTCTGAAGTAGGCAGACTTCTAAGATGGCTGGAATGATGTCTGCATCCTTGAATTCACACCTTTCAACATTAAGTATGATATTAACTTTGTTTTTTTCACAGATGCCTTCAATCAACTTGAGGAAGATAATTTTTTCCATTTAGAGTTCTTTGAACATTTTAATCATGAATGAGTATTGGGTTTCTCAAATGCTTTTTCTGCATCTATTGAGATGATCACTTGGCTTTTGTTCATTATTACTGTGGTATATATCATATTAATTGATTCTGGGATGTTAAACAGACGTTGCATTCCTAGGATAAATTTAACTTTGTCTAACTGTATGATCCTTTTTATATGTTGCTGGATTTGATTTGCTAGCGTTTCTTGCTTTTTCGTTTTTGTCATATGTACCAGAGACATTGATCTATATTTTTTAATGATGTCTTTGATTTGGCATCAGGAGAGAAATGGTCTCAGAATAAATTGAGGTGTGTTCCTTCCTACTCTATTACATTGGAAAATTTGCCTAAGAATTAGTAATATATATATATGTACATATATATATTAATATTTGGTAGCATTTACCAGTGAAGTCATCTGGGCCTAAGAGCATAGACATTTATAATTGTTAATATTCCTAATGGACTTACCCTTTTAAAATCATTAAATGTCCCATTTTATGTCTACATTTTTGTCTGATAATATTACTATCACTTCATCTATTTTATGTTGCTGTTTGCATAGAACATCTGTTCTCATCCTTTAACTTTCAGTCTGTTGGCATCGTGGAGCCTGCAGTGTCTCCTATCTAAGGTTGGATCTTTATTTTCTTCCTAATTGAGTGTGATTAGTTTTTGATTAAATTGTTTAATCCATTCACATTTAACTTTGGTTTTGATATGGTTGGATTCATTTCCCTTTTTTACTGTATGTTTTATATCTTCTTTGTTCCTCGGTTCCTCCTTTATTGCTTTATTTTGTGTTAATTGGATATTTTGTAGTGTTATACTTTAATTCCTCTGGTAACTTTAAAATAATTTTTGAGCTATTTCCTTAGTGATTCTTCTGAGATTTACAAAATACATCTTAATTTATCATAACCTATTTCAGATTCAAACTTAGTTTGAATCATACTGAATATCACTCAGTTTCAGTGATATCTAAAACTCTATTTCTGCGTAGCTCCAATCCTTCCCCCACCTTTTTTGTGCCATTATTGTTATCCGTATAAGTCTATATATGTTACAAATATAACACTATTTTTTATAATTATTACTTCATAGAATCTTATGTCTTTTTAACAGGCTGAGCAAAGAAAAAAGAGCAAGCATAAATTTACATAATTTGTTATATTAACTTTTTTATTCTTTCTGATTCTCTTTATTTTGTAATCCCTTCAGTAATGACTGAGAGTTCCTGTTTCTCTGCATCCTTGCCAGCATTTGATGTTGTCAGTATTTTGGATTTTAGTCATTTTAGTAGGTGTGTAGTGGCAGCTCATTGCTTTAATTTGCAATCCTTTTCTATACATGATGTTGAAAATCTTTTCATGTGCCTATTTGCCATCTGTATATATTCTTCAGTGAGGTATCTGTTTATATATTTTACCCATTTTTAATGGAGTTGTTCATTTTCTTATTGCTGAGTTTTAAGAGTCCTTTGTATATTTTAGACGTCAGTCCTTTATCATATATGTGTTTTACAAATATTTTCTTCCAGTCTTATTCTCTTGATATGCCTTTCACAGAGCAGAAGTTTCTAATTTTCATTGAAGTTTCTAATTTTAATTAAGTGCAACTTATCAATTATTTCTTTAACGGACCACGCTTTTGGTACTGCATCTAACAAGTTATTTCCAAACCAAAGGTGATCTAAATTTTTTCCTATGTTATCTTCTGGTAACTTTATATGTTTGAATTTTACATTTAGTTCTATGATCCTTGAGTTAATTTTTGTAAAGGATGCAGGGTCTTTGTGTAGACTCTTTTTTCGCAAGTGGGTGTCCAGTTGTTTCACCACGATTTGTTGCTCCAAGATCAAAAATCAGTTGACTGTATCTGTATGGGTCTATTTTTGAATTCTCCATTCTGTTTCATTGATCAGTCTGGTCCTTCACTGGTACCACATTGTCTTGATTACTGTAGTTTTACAGTTAGTCTTGAATTCAGTCTTCCAAATTTGTTCTTTTTCTTCAATTTTGTTCTTTTTCTTCATTGTGTTGATTATTCTGCATCTTTTAATCCTCCATACAAACTCTAGAGTCAGTTTGTCGATTGCTACAAATTTTGCTGGGATTGTATTTAATCTATAGATTGAATTGGGAAGAAATAGTATTTTAATAATCTTAAGTATTCCTAGCCAGAAACTTGTAACATCTCTCTAATTATTTAATTATTTGATTTTTGTAACCAGAGTTCTTTTCATTTTTTTGAATTTTTTTCTCTCTGTTTTACAGATTGCATCGTCTCTATTGATCTATATTCAAGTTCACTGATTCTTTTTTCTGTCACCCCAATCTACTCTTGAACCTCTTAATTGTCTCATTCTGGTTATTACCCGTTCAAACCCATAATTTCCATCTTTTAAAATAATTTCTACCTCCTTATTTATGTTTTCTATAGATGACCCATTGTCACTGTACCTTCCCTTAATTCTATATGCATTGCTTTCCTTACTTTTTTGAACATATTTACAATAGATGCTTGAAAATCTTTGTCTGCTAAGTCGCAGCAATCCACAGCAATTCATTTTCACAGCAAGACACACCTAAGAAAACACAATACCTTTACCCTTAATGCTTTCTTATTCCCTCCCCACAGTCCTCCCATGCTTAAAAAATAACTTCTGTTTTGACTTCTAACCACATTAATTTTTATTTTTAATTTAATTTTTAAGATGGTTTTAATTTTTATAGATTCCAATACTATATTTAAATTCTCTACCTTTTTTATATCTATTTGACCATTTCTCTGTTTTCTTACATAGATTTTTTATAGTTAGCTGGAAGTGTTTTATGCTAACTTCAGTATCCGGCCACCTTTGGTACTTGCTTCTATTTTATCTTTTTTTTTTTGCTCTGACATGTATTAATTACCTGGCCCTGTCTACTCACATGCTTAGCAATTTCATTTTAAATGCTAGATACGGTGTTTTAAAATTATAGATGATCCAGAAAATACCATTTTCATGAAGAGACGGTTTACCTTTTCTTCTGCTGCATATTTAGAGGGGAACATAAGGACTTTAATTCAATCAAGGACTACGTTTGGACAAAGCTGGCTCACAGCTTTAGTAATATTCAGTCTAGTTCTGGTCCTAAAGCTTTCTGGTTTCCAAAGATTTCTAGCTCTTTTAATTGCAAGCTGGGGTGAGTCTCTGTCTTCCCCACTTTGGATAAGGGAATACACATTCCTATCACTGGTAACAATGCCACTTATAAAGAATGACTCTAAAGCTGTGCCCTTGTCCCAGGTGCTGTGGGGTTAGGTCCAAGTCTTAGAATCCGAAATACTCCCTCTACCTTAGCTCATATGCTGAGGGGAGAGTTTTTGGTTTTACTGAAAACCAAAGTGACATTTTGAATTCCTTTTAAGCTAGTGAGATTTATTGCTTTATTTGCACAGGGATGGTTGTTAAATAGGAATGCTTATAAGCATCAACAAACCTGAGTTCCAGCTTTTTGTGGCTTTATGAGACTGACAGGTACTGCTGTCTTGCCACTGCGGTGTGGTTCCCGATGCTCTGGTACCCAAAAGGCAGCCAAGAAGTTATTCCAAGGGTGAGCCTCTGACGACGAGAGCACATGTATATTTATAGTTTCTGACACCAGCAATACCAATATTTTCTTCTCTAAGTTAGCTTTATGCTTTCAGAAAAATAGAAGACTGTCCCTCAAAATGGCTTTTAATCACAGTGGCCACATCAAGCATATCGAGCATATGAAACCTCCAATTGCTAGGCAAAGAGGTAATGATGCAGTCAGCTATTGGCTAAATTTCAGGCAGCACATCAACTCTGGGATTGAGTGTTGCTATAGTTACCTTGACTGGTGTAATCATCCCACATGGGAGGCGGGATTAAAATACCCAAGAATAGAAGTATCTAGGGGGAAAAATCACCTCTATTTTTCATTTTTGCTGGGAAATTCCCTAATATCTTTTTGAACTGAAACCAGGTCCATTTTCCTTGTTATAAAGGCTGAGTGGGTATGCCATTTTGAGTTTATAATGGCAGAATGGAAAAATTGTATCTTTGTGTATTTGTTTGCGTTTGTGTGGGGGGAGTGTGTTTAGCTTTTTAAGCAGGTTCTGCAAACCGTTTTATACATGTCAATATATATGCCAAGGCCAGGAAAATCCTTTAGTCTTCAGCCATTCTGGTCTGTAGAAAAGTGATTGTGATTATTATTCATTAAAAAAAAGTAGGTTTGTGAGAAAACACAACGCAGAAGCTGGGAAGCCCAGCCCTCTTACTAAAGTCGTCAAGCTCTGTTGTCGGCCACCTCACCAGATAAGTGTGTGTAAGCATGGGTGTGCACACACACACACACACACATGTGCACACTCACAAAGCACACCTCCCTAATCTCTGATACTTTCCATCTGTCAGTGAGAATGCATCTTTCCAATCATCTTCAAAACCATTCTGTTTTTGAGAAGCTCTGGGCTTGTACCCCGTGCAAGCTTGGCAGGCAGCATACGCTTCCTACTCAAGTTCCCGAACGTGACAGCTGGGCTTCTCTCACACGACTTGAGAAAATGTTCCCAGTCTTCGTCAACTGGCACGAGGCAGCAGAGTGGCTAAATACAGCTCATGTCACAGAGCATCTACAAACGTGTCACCTTCTCCCTTCTAGGTCCTCTACCAGGTGCCCTGTCTTTTTTTTTTTTAATCAGCCCCTGTTTTTTCAGTCTGTGCCACTTTTCTTTTTGGGATTGTGCCTATTCTTACAAAAGATACTTCAGTGTCTTGTCTTCTTGGCTAGATAACAACTCACAGGAAGTTAAGAAAAATTAAAGTCCACTTTTTTCATATTATCTATATTAAAATTAAGATGTGAAAAAAAACACCTTGCTTTCATTCTGGAGTACCTCACAAATTCTGTGCAGTGTCGGCACAAAATAGACCAATGGACAATAATGGAAACAATTGCAGCTGAATTTTAACAATTGCTCACTAAATGCCAGACACTATCCTGTGCGCTCTGTGTCCCTTATGACATCAGTCATTGTATGTGTTATCCTCACCATTAAATTAGATTATTAACTTAAATTGTTAAGTGGGTATTCTTATCTCTACAGATGAGAAAACTGAGGCTTACTGAGGTTAGGGGACTTGCCTTGGTCGCACATTTCTTGAATGCTGGCTTTACCATGATACGCTATTTTCATCTTTGGTATCAGAACTTGTACTAACTCTGCACAGAGATAATTTCCGGGCCAATTAGTGCTGTGTTTGGAGCTGTAGCTTGGCCACTGAACAGGACAAATGGGCGGTGACAATATTTGACCCTCTTCCAACCACAAACCTGGTCCCTTTTCTTCCCTTTGTTGGAGCAGGACTTGCAGCCAGACATCCGAGTTGATTTGAATCCTGCTCCTCCTGATGCCGACCTCTGCGCTCTTGGGGAAACAGTGAACATTTGTTTCTTTGTATAGAAAGATGTGATTAAAACATCTGCCTTGCATAGTTTCTCTAAAGCTTAAATGAGATAATGGATGTGGAAATGCGAGTCTCATTGTCTACATACAACACACATATATGCACATTCAATATGCATAAATATACATTTGCATACACAAACAGAGCTGTGTAAGCATATTTAAGGAGAGGCTGATCAGATCTGAAGCTCTAAACTGTTTTTGCAGATAGAAGATGGGTCCGTGAGAGTTTGGAAACCACGCTGGACTTGCTAACACTCTCAGCTGATGACAAAGGGGTCTTCCAGGTGAGGAGACCTTGGTGACTTAGAAAAATCGTGGTTCATTACAGTGTTTAACCTGTGTTGCTTAATGTTCATCCTCATTATACTCATCATCATAAGAACAGTGAAGATTCATTTGGGAATATCTTCTGTTCTTTTGCTACTTAAGTGCTTTCCTCCAAAGACAATTTTATTGTTACGTGGCTCTCATCATATATACAGTTCAGCTCTTACTATAAATTTGGCTTTGACTATTAAAAGTCCTTATGTGCACTTTTTCTTTTTTTTTGCTTTTATCTAACGATGGTACCTTAGACTGTTAGTGATTGCAGGATTCTTCATTACAAAACAGGCGTGTGGAGTCATAGATGTTCCTGTTCCTGTTTCTTTACAAATATTATCCAAGACTCTTGCATGTCTTTACCAATAAACAAAGCCAATTCTGTAACTGGTAATGTTTTAAAGTTAGACTATTTCCCTCCATATACCCCCATTGGATATTTATAATTTGTGTGATTTAAATATGTATATGACCTGTTGATTACAGTCCAAGTCAAGGTCTCAGACCATAGCATCACTGAGCCAGTCTTGTGAAAACCCTGACGTCAGTGATTCTGGCTGTAACGTCACAAGATCAAGGTGATGAAATTTGAGCAGAAACATCCCTAAGCTCCAAGTGAAGCATCTTATCTTTTTTCATTATGTTCTCCCTATGTCATTACCTGATGTGGCTATTAGGATATTGAAAGGAGATTTTTAAAATACGAGGAAATTGTGAAATAATGTGGTGGAAATAGATACTCTACTATTACATGGCATGTTCAGAACACTTGCTTTGGAGTTAAGTTGGAGGAATCCACAGACCTAACTTCCATGATGGCCAGGGAGACACACACACACACACACACACAAAAGTATATTTTATCCAAACTGATCTCTTCTTCATTTAAGTTAATCCAAGTCCCAAAGGGGTAACACCCGTGCAGGTGACAGCTTTCCTGCAGAAGATTCTGTGGTTGTAGACGGGCTCTGCCCTCTCAAGGGCTGAGGTCTGCCTGCAGCTCAGAAGCCAGGTACATCCCTGATTCTGCCCCACCGCCTTTTGTCTTGGCCACTCTGCTCTGGTGATGTGGACTTCGTACTGCCAGGGAGTCCAGGACCAGTCACAAATGGGGAAGTAAATAAATGGGGTGAACTAGCGGTCCTCATCTTGTGGAATCAAGCCTTTCCCCTCTTGGCCTTGGACAGCTGCCAAATGAGAGGTACAAATTACTGCTGGTGTAGCTGTACAGCAGTAATTAAATATTTACTGAGCATCTATAGTCACTCTCCATCAGGCACTTTGCTAGGCAGCACAGAGCACTAAGCTGACCGGCAAGGTGACAGATGGAAGTGCTGTACACATATAATGGGCACAGATTGCTGATTTCAAGGCAAAACTGTACTGGTTGTAGAAAGACCTTTTCCCTCTTTGGTTAAGCTAGAAGGTCACTATGCAAGATGGGACTATTTGAGATGCACTACACCACTAGGCAATTATTCCAAAGAAACTACCATTTTCACTGAGTGTGAGGTGGACGGGGATGAAATTGCCTGCTTTCACTCATTACGCTATGGTCCTTTATGGAGGAAGATAAATTTGTGTTTTAATGAGATTAATCTTTAAAAATAATAATGCAATAAAAAGTAGAAACGTTAGCTTGGCAAATTTCCTTAGAATCATTAAAACATGTTCTCTCAGTTTAAAATTTCTTCAGTCTGGGTTTTATGTAAGCAAGGTTATGCCAGCACATACTCAATCATTTTAAAACTCCTTTCTTATATGCAATACTTTCAGTTCATCAAACTTGTGGATAGAGGAAATCGGTGGGGGAAGGGGGTGAGGTGAGTATACCATTTAGTGGAATGTTTATAGGGGCATTAACTCATTATAACTTAAATCTTGAGCATAATTCTAACTCTATAATTTCCCTTTGCTGAGAGTATTAAAATGACTCAGCCCTTCCATCTCAGCAGAATGCTTCATCAGTCTGGAATCCTAGGATGTCCTCCTTTGCTCATCCAATTATGAGGTGGGGAGGTGACATAATTTTTGAAGCTTTTTCTCGATTTCAGAAGATCACCAATACAAGCTTATGCTAAAAATTGATTTTAACCCTCAGCCATTCAGCATTCAGCCAAATTTTATTTTCAGATTGCCTCTGCTTTTTAAGGCTTTTATGAACAACAACAAAAAAATTGCTTGGGGAGCTTAAAGTCTTGGATCCAATGGAATCCTAGGGGGTCACTCGGTTTAAAACTCCAGCCAGCGTAGGAATGCTCTGGACTGAGTGTGAGGTAGGAGAATTAACATGTCCTCTGATGAAGGTTTCTTTATGTCATGCAACATCGTTTCATTCTGGAAAGTTCTATTTGCTATGATGACTTCCATGTGCAAAGCTGTGTTTGTCTCCCTATAATTTTCACCCATGACTCCATCATTCTGCCCGTTGGATCTCAGCAACTACATATACTCACTCTTACTACTACAAATGTTTGAAACAATATAGGCCTTTTTTTAAATGACACTAACATCACATTGTTGAAAAAAATTCTGTTAAGCCACTAGTTCAAAATCTAGCATCGATTATATTTCCAATAAATTGTAGCCATTATTATTTCATAGGCTTCCTTTAGGATATGAGTAAATGACGCTCTAAAATGGCAGACTGTCTTTTTGCCCGTATGAACCACGTCTTTTATGTCCTCAGTTCTAATACTTCGACACCTGTGGCCTCTGCAGGGTCTGTCCCACTCAGTGCTAGCTCAGTTTTAGAGACGGAAGACAGGCTGTGAGCAAGCCTTTCATGTGCAAACCAGCCTGTCCAGAGCCTGCACCCTCAGCCGCCTTCCTTACTGATCTCTCGCTTTGCAGGCCACCGTCTGCCTGTTCTGATCGCCCTAGACCCGGGTACCAGACAACCAGGGACAGCCTCTAGGCCCCCGAGTCCACTGACATTATTCAAACCACCCAGTCCCGGGCTTGCTTCCGCCGTCTTGCCAGTTCCTGCCTGCAGAAACCACAGGGAAGGCTCCTGCCCACCTTTTCCCCCTCCCTCTGCCTCCTGACCTTCCCTGGGGCTTCTGCACACACACACCCCCTGTCCCATGGTGTGCCCCCTTCTCTTGGGATCAACCATCTTTTCAGTGGCAGTTGTCTCTTGATCTGTTGGTCTCACCACACCTGAATAATAATAAAACATCTGTCTTAAAACAGGTTCCATCATCTGGGGTACTTGTAGTCAGGTACCCAGGTACCTCAATTACTTAATTGTCTCCCGATTATGGAAAATAAGGAAAGGTATTGCCAAGGAATCCACTTGCACGGCCAAACCTCGCAGTAAGGATTCTCCAGTTGGCACTGCTGGTCTGGGGTCAGCTCGCACCGCGTAGGGATTATGTCCTCACCAGTCGTGTGAGGCTTGCTCCAGGCATTATAACACGTGTTTCTGGAAAGGGCCAAGGTTTCACATATCTAGCAGAGACACTTACCTGCAAAGTGTGATTAAAGAGTCACTGTTGCCCGTAAGAGGATGGCCCGATGGTTATCTCATGACAGCGTCTCCCTCAGCAGAGAAGGTCATCACAGAAGCTGGACCTTTTCCTTAGGCAGTAAGCGTACCGTCTCTGCACAAGTCTGTTAGAAATCCCTGACATCTGTGATAAAGGGGGAAACCTTGCATTCATTGTGAACATTTATTCATTTACTTTATTTAATATTTATTTATTGGGCCCATACTGGGTACCAAAAACCATGATAGGTTTAGGGACACATATATTTAAATGATTCCTAATCTTATTGATAATCAAGGAAAGCCAAATTAAAACCACAATCAGATACCATTTTTACACCACGTTGATAAATCTTTAAAAGTTTAGTGGTCTTAACTGTTGATGAGGAGGTCCCCAACTGCCTACCAAAGTAGCCAGAAATTTCTAAGCTACCTTTCAAAGGCCTTTATAATGATTTCAACTAAACATCCCTCTAGGAAATTACCAATAGCATACGTATCAGTCAGAATGGTAGTTTGGTGTTCTCCAAGAAAATCCTGCATTTCAAGAAGTTGAATCTTTTTCTCACTCTCTGACAATCAGAATCCAGCTCACTGTTTAAAACCTATTCATTGTCATAATGTCAATCAAGTCTTTTTTGAGCTTCGAAACATCCCATTATTAGCAGTGTAACGATGCTGGCAACTGACTTAGAATGAGCATTTTCTAGGCAGCAGGTACCATGCAGCTTTATCTCATTAATACCCATGAAATGCCAGTGAGGTGGTGCTACCTTTCCTATTTAAGCGAGAAAAGAAACAGCACAGGGAGGTCAGTGGCGTGGCAGGGCTCACAGGGCTCTGTGGCGGCAGCGCATCGTGAACAAGCATATTCTAAGTCCCATTTTATTGACAGCCCATTGCAGCTCCGTTTTACAGAAAAGAACCTGAGGCTCAGGGAAATAAAATTCTTGCCCACCGTACTTTTCTGATGCCCAAATTCTCATGCTCAAATTCCCCCTTCCCTATGAATGTCATGAGATGCCTATATGTCTCCTAAAAATTACCCCTCCCTCTGCTGCCAATAAGGCTATTTGCATCATGACCACATCTCTACTAGACAGTGGTAAGGTCTTTGGCTTATGGACTGTATTTAACTCAGAAGGTTTAACTCACAATCTTCCTGTATTAGATGCTCAATGAATATTTGGCGGCTAAAACTGGATAGTCTTTTAACAAATCCGAGCCTCTACTGTCTCACTTGATAAAGAAAATAAGAATTGCCTTTCTGTTTTGAAGGGCTGTCAAAGGACCCAGTGAAATTATTCTCATGAGTGTGTTACGAGAAACGCATTGTACCTTATAAATGTAAAACATTATTACAGAAGTAACTGCGAGAGACGGAATTTGCATCCCCTTCAAGTAATCTTGGCCAAATACACCTGACAGTGTGAATTTCAAAGCTCTCAATGAGGATTTTTGTATCCTAGACTTTGTAAGTCTGGAGAAGTTGGTGGCATTGAAAGTGTTGCTTGGGGGTTAAATATTAAAGTAACCCATGAGATCCGATGATGAACTGAACTCAATTACATACAGCTGTAGGAGACCTGCCTCCTACATCTGTGTGAATTAACAGCTACTCGGAAACTAATTGTGAGTCCTACTTATTTTAAGTTCTTGCAAAATAAATTTTTCTAAAAGGAGAAAGAATTCTTCCTTAAGAGTTGATGAACATTTCAAAAAAAAAAAAATCAGGACAAAGATAGAGGGAAAAAGGAAAAATGCAGTGGAAATGCTATCAGCCAATTTCCGTGAGTATAAACCAAAGGCCAGTCTCTTTGCTAATCTCTAACTTGGGTGCTTGCAAACGTCACCTCCTCCGTTTCAAGTCAGCTACTGAACTCAACAGTGTAATACTGAGAGACGGAGTCAACATGTGTGAAGGACATCCTAAAAGGGACCCGCTGTGAGGAAGACATACCACACTCCTCCTGCAGAGCACTTCCCGGAAAGAGTTGAGGAGCCGTGTCATCTGTACATGGAAATGGAAACAAAACAAACAAAACAAAACAAAAAAACCCTAGCAAATAATGTGCTTTAAAAATTACTCATAATGGAAAAGATTGGTACAGTTTACACCAATAAAAATTAAAAACTTCAGAATGGAAACAACTTTCGTAAACAAACAACACTCAAAAACTGTACGCAGCGCACATGACAGAGGAAATTTCCAGAATTTTAACTGTGTAAGGTTACAATAAGTAGGAAAATGCTGGACGAACCAAAGAAAATTAGGCAAAGGACATGAACAGGAAACGAACAGGAAAGTAAGTGAAAAACAGAAATAGTAAATAAATTTATGGAAAGAGGACCATTTTAAAAATTTCTTTTATATATGTCCCTCCCTTGCATCCCAGTGAATTTCTCTTTCTCTTTCTCTCTCTCTTTCTACTTCTCCCTCGCTCATGTTCCAAATATACATATTAATTCATAGCCAGTGAACTTACATCCTCTCGTGTAATTTTAACATTGCCACCAATACAATGAAGGGGGTCACAATTTCCCTCCATACCATTCCAGCTTCTAACTTTCTGTCTAAGCTCCCAGTCCCGTCCTCTCACAGATAACCTCCCATGTATCACGTATTTTAAGCCCATGAGGTCATTACCTGTAGGGACAAAACTATTCAGTTAAGAGAGACCGGAGTGATGGTTTTCTAAAAAGAGACAGTATTGGAAAAGCCGGTGGGGGTAGTTTTGTGCCAGTGACGCAAGTGGTGTTGCAGTGAGAATCATGAGGGACTCTCGCAAGCACACATCGTGACCTTGATTTCAGTCCTGAGATCAACTTTAAGTGCAGCGCATCTCCCTCACTGCGCTCCTGAGAATGTTTTGTAAATATCGTTTAACAAAAAAAGAGGGGGGGTCAGTTCTTTGGGGACAATGGGAAGGACCATCTACATAATTCTATTTCTATAGTGACACCAAAAAAAAAAAAAAAAAAAAGGAAGGCGGTCCAACAACATCAGGAAAGACTTCTGCCAGAGCTGCTATGTCAGGGCCAAATTTACATTTTCACATTTTCCTCAAATAATCCTTTTGCTTCATCCTGGAGATGGTCTATGTCATTTTCACAAGGCCAGCCGGGATTAATCCTACGCGGACTTTGTCCCCCAGCTGCCTCCCTCGCAGGGAAGCCAGAGAAGAGTGCTGGTTCCTGCTAGACAATCAGAGGGAACAGCGCCTATAAAATTAGTGTCAGAGTGGGGCTGGGCACCATTAAAATTTAGAACAAGGCAACAGCGGACTGTGTCATTTTCCCAGTTATGAGCTCTCGGTTTGAGCTGATCAATTCCATACAAAAAAGAGAGTGTCAGAAAGTTAAGCCTCAAATTCAGCTCTTAGTGCAATTTTCTTTCACTGAAGTTAATACTGGGTGTATTGTGACCGAGAACAAATTTACATTCGCTTTGTCCGTTAAATGGAAGGGCGAAGTTTCCGCTGTGGCCAAAGCAGTGAACCCACAGCACAATCAAGGGCTTTAGAGTTCTCAGCCCTTGGCCTTTGCCTGCTTTGACACTTGAGGATTTTCCCTTCACTCTTTTATTTCTAGTTTGGAAAGAAAAGGTTAAAAGAACAAAAATCTCTTGAACCTTCAGATTTAACTTTCTGGGCATCAAAAGAAGTTAAACAATTAAGATTTCCATTATAATTAAAATTAGAAGCTCACAATACGTCATTTTTCCTTGAGGTTGCAAGGCTGATTTGGGCGGAGTAATTTAAGACAAGAACAATTTTTACTGCTTTTATTAAATTTTCAATAGATATGAAAAAGCATTTAATATGTAAGCACACAATAAATAATGTAAACAAAATTAACACTAGAGCACCTGCCGCTCCGTCTAAAACATAGAAAAATACCAACACCTTTGGAATCCCATGCCCCATGGTTTCTAAACCCTTTTCTCTTAGAGGGGAACGTAGTGATAACCACTTTCCTGAAATCTGGGTTTATTATTCTCTTATTTTAAATATACGTATATATTTAATGTACGTAAATATATCCCTAATGAGAAAATGGTTTGACAGTATGTTTTTAAGTGGCGTAAATGGAGGGAAATCTATTCTGTGATACTTCAGTGATTTGCTCTTTTCATGCAACTTAATGTGGCTGCCGTTTATCTATGTTCACCCATGTGACTGTAACTCAGGCATCTTCCTTACTCTGTAGTGCTCCCACAGGATAATCATACAGTGACTCACTCATCTGTTCTCTTGCTGATGGACATTCGACTTGTTCACAGATTTTTGTTACTTCACCCACCGCCATCGCCTGTGCGTGGTATCTGAGGTTTCTCACCAACTTCCCCTTGTTTAATCTGTCAGCCTGTTTTCCGAGGCTTACCAACTACTCTCACGACTGTGAGCCAAACACTGTTTCACCTTCTTGTTTCTGAACATGCAACTCTTCTTGCTCCCGAAAGCCTTCACCCAACAAGTCAGTCTTGTAAATTCCTCTGTATTGATTCTGACCGCCTGGCTAGGTGCTCCCTTTGGACCCTGACCTGAGCCCTGCTGCGGCTCTTATCACACTGTAAGTGATGGCTACCGCGTAGAAGATGAGCTTCTGGGAGGGAGAAGCTACATGCTTTAACCCACGGACACAAGAAAAGACTGAATATGCAACATCCCCGACGCCATGCTATTTCCTCCCCACCTTTTAACTCTATGCCTTTAAGAACTATCTTTTTATAACATACCCCCTCTATTGATGCACCCCTCATATATTCCATTATGCCCTTTAAATAGGGATTTCCAATTTGCAGTCCACGGAACACTTACTCCGCCTGCTCTCCCCTGCTACTTCAAAAAAAATGCCAGCAGAATTAATGGGCATTACAGCACTGCTCTCAATAGCACACTCGTTAATTCACACTATCAGTACGGACATGGGTAAACACACCTTCTAGGTAATAGTCAAAGCTTGTCAGGGATATCCAGGTCATACTTTGCAAAAATTTATTTGCAATGGACTCAAAATTTAGCATGGTCCTTCACAGAAGGCTTGCACGTTGCAATGGCTTTTGTTCCCTCACGTGTTAACAGGGAAGTTTTGTCGTTTCTTTTTGTTGGGAGTTTCCCATTTTATAAACTTAGTGTTAGGTATAAAATAACAATGACCTATTTTTAAACTTTTTATTAATAATCTAGGTTTCGTTTTGAGGTTAATGTGTTATGACTGCTATACCTGCCTGAAAATTTTTTTAAGAAAAAATTTCATTCCATTTACAGAATTATTTTTAATGACAACAGAATGATAAACTGAAGTTAAGGACAGATTGTCAATGCTGAGGCATTTTTTCTTAGCTGCCGTATTGATGAGGACTGACCGAATCCTCCGCCTTTGCACTATAAATTAATTGAAACATTCTGACCTCGCACAGCCCTAGGAGTGCCTGAAAAGGGGGAGCGGTCATGGAACTTACCCATCTTCATGCCCCTAAGTCTAGGATGCAGAGGTCGTGCTATTGGGCAAACAAACCCCCAGACTCCAAAATTCGTAAGATGCGCATCATGAGCAAGACAGGCAAACATTCAGCGCTCGTGCCTTCATCGGTGGGTCTCTTTGTGCCTATGTTCAGAGACCAGGACTCTCAGTGTTCAGCCTGTAGGGACGGGGGTGGGAGTAAGGGCAGGCCGTGCTAGCTGCATATTGGAATCTTTTATCATTTAACGTAAAGGATGCAAAGCAAGGACAGAGGTAGAAATAACCTAAAGAGCAGTGCGTGCTGGGAGGATTGGCTTTGTATTTTTTGCTTGGCGCAGAGATCACAGGAAGCATTTGACTTTCTTTCCTAGAAGACATGGTAGCAGTAACAGAAGCAGTGGTAGTCTCCCATCAAACAAAGTGTGCAAAGCATCGTAATTTTTGAAGGGGTTATGCATGTCCTTCTCATTTACATCTGATAGGAATTTGATACTAGCATTTCAGAGGCCACTGGGAAGAGCTAAGGGCATCATTTCCGATCACCCCCCAATATTCTGGCACATGCAAACCTGCAGAGAAATTTCACCTACCTAGGGTGAATCAACATAAAAAAGTAGAAGTAGCCTGAGACTTTGGAAAACGTGTTACAATATAAGAGAAACGGCTGCCCAGCCTGGAAAACCCAAAGTAAGCGTGTGTCTCAGAAAAGCAGTTTCTAAACAGAGTAACATCAATGAAAAAAATAAGACCCCTGCTTGATACCCGTAGAAAAATAGACTGGACCCTTATGAATGAGGAAGAAAATTACAGCAGAAGAATATGCTAAGATGAAATCAGAGATTAAAATAAGCTGACTGTGGAACGAAAAGATTGCAAAAGAAATAAAAAAATAGTAGGAATGGACTTCTGACAATCGCATTGGATGTGCAAAAGGCAGACTGGTGATTCCCTCCAAAAATGCGGAGTAAAAGAACAAAGAGATGAAAGCAATAGCAGAAGATTATAAATATAGTAGCAGGAAAGAGGAGATGCAATTTAAAGATTAAAAGTATTCGTGAAAAAAGAAAACCAGAAAAATTGGAAGAGAGGCAATAATTAAAGAAAAGAGGAAAAGAAATCCCAAACTTAAGAGAAGGATCAAGCTACAACTAGAAAGGAATTGCTCAGTTTGTTTTAAATTAATAAAAGAGGCCCTTGCCCAGATTATCTTATTATTATTATTATTTTAATTGAAGTATAGTCACTTACAATATGTCAATTTCTGGTGCACAGCACAATGCATATATATATATATACATATATTCATTTTTATATTCTTTTTCATTAAACGTTATTACAAGATATTGAATATAGTTCCCTGTGCTATATAGAAGGGATTTGTTTTTTATCTGTTTTTATATATAGTGATTATCATTTGCAAATCTCAAACTCCCAAATTTATCTCTTCCCACTCCTTTTCCCCTAGTAACCATAAGATTGTTTACTATGTCTGCAAGTCTATTTCTGTTTTGTAGATGAGTTCATTATTGTCCTCTTTTTTCTTTTTCTTTTTGTTTCTTTTTTTAGATTCCACATATGAGTGATATCATATGGTATTTTTCCTTCTCTTTCTGGCTTACTTCACTTAGAATGACCATCTCCAAGTCCATCCATGTTACTGCAAATGGCATTTTATTGTCTTTTATGGCTGAGTAGTACTCCATTGTATAAATATACCACAACTTTTTTATCCAGTCATCTGTCAGTGGACATGTAGGTTGCTTTCATGTCTTGGCTGTTGTATATATTGCTGCTGTGAACATTGGGGTGCATGTATCTTTTTAAATTAGAGTTCCCTCTGAATATATGCCCAAGAGTTAGATTGCTGGATCATATGGTAAGTCTGTTTTTAGTTTTTTGAGGAATCGTCATACTGTTCTCTAGAGTGACTGCACCAAATCACATTCTCACCAGCAGTGTAGGAGGGTTCCCTTTTCTCCTCACCCTCTCCAGCATTTATTGTTTGTGGACTTTTTAATGATGCCCAATCTGACTGGTGTGAGATGATACCTCACTGTAGTTTTGATTTGCATTTCTCTGATAATGGCTGATATTTAGCATTTTTTCATGTGCCTGTTGGTCATTCATATGTCTTCATTAGAGAATTGCTTGTTTAGGTCTTCTACCCATTTTTGGATTTGGCTGTTTGTTTTTGTTTGGTTTTTTTTGTTGTTGTTGTTATTAAGTTGTATGTGTTGTTTATATATTCTGGAAATGACACCTTTGTCACCTGCATCATTTGCAAATATGTTCCTCCATTCCATAGGTTGTCATTTTGTTTTGCTTATTGTTTCCTTTGCTGTGCAAAACTTGTAAGTTTAATTAGGTCCCAATTTTTTTTTTTATTTCTATTGCCTAGGTAGACTGCCCTCCTTACCTAGATTATTTTAAATGTTCTTTTTCAATTGCAATGAAGGAAAATTTAGAAGGTTGCGTGGAATACCATTAAAAGTACAAAAAACAAAACAAAATACACTACAGACCTATAATGCTAAGATGCCCCAAGATGCACATCAGTCTCTCAAAATCATCAAGATAAACTGGTTGATAACCTGGAAATTACATACTCAGCCAAGCTCTTCATGGTGGACTAAGGCAACAGGCAAATATGCACATTTTCTACAGAAATTTCTTGAATATTTACTCCCTCTGAATGAGAACAGTTCACATATAAAATGCTAAGTATAAATAACCACTGAACATGTGATTGAAAGACTGAGTATATAATCAAGGTCTACTCTTGGATATAAAAGTAAATAGTGAAATATGTTACATTCAGTAAGTGGCTCAGATTTTAATTTATACATAATGAAAATCTGA
Organism: Camelus dromedarius; assembly: GCF_036321535.1. Taxonomy (NCBI): domain Eukaryota; kingdom Metazoa; phylum Chordata; class Mammalia; order Artiodactyla; family Camelidae; genus Camelus; species Camelus dromedarius. The sequence continues at coordinate 15,796,990 of NC_087469.1, forward strand.
ATGAAGGAAAAAATAAAGATGAGGTGTTACAGGATATGAAGTTATTCATTTATTTATCATAACATGGGAAAAGCTATTGTTTTGAGAGTTTTTTTGCTGATCATTGAGAAGTATGTTATTAAATGTTATTTGATGTTTTAATTTACCTCAGAAGTCATAAAGGAAATAAACAATAAACTTGACTTCATAATACCTAAAACAAACAAGATTTAAAAATCTTACGTTTGGCAAAAATATCAAAAACTAAGTTTAGAGACCAACAGCAATGAGGTAAAATCTGCACATTCTATGAAAGACGGTAGCTAATTTCTTTAATTTGTAAGAAACTCATTTATTCAAGAGGGAAAATACTAACAGCAGGAGAGGAAAATGAAAGCCACAGACAGGGGGTTCATCAAAAAAGGAGGAAATGATAGAATTTTTAAGCTACAAGGCAATTTTGTAAGGGAAAGAATATTCACCAGTTTTTTCATTAATTAAAACAATGTGCTACTGATTTAGGGATTAACAGAGTTGCCACAGCAGAGAGAGCCAAGACAGAGTTGTGTGTACAAGAAAATCTGATTCAATTATTCATCAGCAGTGGGAGAGGGTATAAGCAGGGCTGGGCCAATGAATTATCTGTATGAAAGAAACAAATAAACAGATACGCTCCCTACCTCATATTTACCCCCGAACATAATTCAGGTGGATTGAGGGTGTATATATCAGAAGGAAACCTTGAAACATTTAGAAGAAAATTTAGCCTAATAACTTTCAGCCTTTGAGGTAGAGGAGGATTTCTCCAACAACATGCAAAAAAGGACACATCTTAATAAAACATATTGTGTAATGTGCATATATAAAACTTTAAAATTCTGTGCAGAAAAGATAACCCTAAGCAAACAAAAAAGCCAAGTCACTGTCTAGAACACATTTGAAATGTATATAACCAATGAAGAATTCATAGTAAGAATACATAATATATAAATCACACAGAGAATGTCAAAGCCTGTGTACAAGCCACTCACCGAAAAAGGAATCTTAAATGGCCAATAAAAAAACTAGAAAACTAGCTAAAAGTATGAAAAGAATAAAATTCTCTTCACTTATAGTATTAAGTGAAAATACGAAGTATTTAAGAATAAACTTAATTGTTTATTATTATAGTTAAGCAATGGTTAGTTAATGAACTACATAATTTTAATGTCTGATACATAGAATTAGAAAAAACATTGTATAAAAATTTAAAAAATGAATTTCTAGAAATTGAACAAATGCAAAAAAAACACAATCTAATATCACGATTTTACCTATGAAATTGGGAAAAAATATAAATATAACACTGTTGGTGAAGTTGCAGTTATTCAAACTCTCTCGTACATCTGAAAGATACATGTTCTTGTATTCAGGCAATTCACATTCTAATCTTGTCACTAAGTCATTGAATGATCCTAATCCTAATATTTCATGATTCTTTATCTATATCTGTATTAGTGCATATAATATGTATTTATAGAATTCAAAACACACATATAATATGAAAATTTCTGTACACTTTAATAAGCTCCTGAGGATAAATTAGATTGGCTTCTTTAAGAAAGCATTCAAGTAAGAAGGAAGTTTGTTTTTAACAAACTCTAGAAGTTAAATAGAATAGAAGTAATTCTATTTTTAAAATGTTGCTCTACATGAATTCTAAAGGGATTTGGTGTGGGGAGAGAATGACTGACACTCTGGTTACTAAGGTAACTAAAGTCAATTTCCCCTGACTGGGAAAGGGAGAGTCATGAGCAATATCCTTCCATTTATTCTTTTTTTTAAAGTTATAAGAAGAATGCCATGTTATCTGGGCGATAGCTCTGAGGGCTGAACATCCATAGAGAGAGGTGGTCTTCTGATCAAGTAGGCATAGAACTCAGGGTCAGGACTCATGGGAGGTGCAGAAATAAAGAAACTGGGAGTCACTGGGAAATGAATGGATTTGAGAGAAAGTTCAATGTCATTAATCTTGGCTGCAAAATTAGAAGCAAATTAAGGGTGATGGTGGTGAGGGATAAAGGCAAAAAATGATAATTACAATTTTCAACAAAAAATTCATAGTTCAGTTTCCACAGGGATTAGAGACACTGGTTTAGCGACAACTACGTTGTTTGTTTGAAAGGCACGTAAGAGGCCGTTCACAGAGCGTTTCACGACTTGTTTTCTGGGGTGGATCAGGATAAGGTTAGGGTGTTTAAGATTTTACTGTGTGTGTGTATGTGTTGTTACTTCTCCTCCTTATTCATCTTCATCTCCATCTTCAATAACTTTTCTTCTTCTTCTAAGATTTGGTACTTCAAGCTTGCGAAGTACCTAATCAAGCTTTTGAAGCTTCCCTAGCTCTAGGGAAGGAAGGAACACACACTTTGAGAGGTGTATCCAGACAGTGTGGTTCTTGAGGCAGATTAAAATGGCATATCCTGTGCTTCAGGGGGAAGCGTGTAAACAGTGTGGCCTGAACAGGGAAATAAACACACTGCCACGTCTTCCACTCTAATGTGAGAAAGGAGCGGAGTGTGTGTGATGGAAGGGACACGTGCAGCTGTGGTCACTGAGACTTTCGGTTTGGACTTGGGGAATTATGTACACTCAGTGATTGTTACAGGCAGAGCAGAGTATGTTCTATAACACAGTTCATCCTTCTCCTTCCCATGACCTTCCCTCTTCCTCCCCGTGTTCCTCTTCTTTCTCCTTCTCTGCCTTCTGGATGCTAGGTATCAGGTAAAGGCCTTCATTCTCTATTTCTGACCCTCCTGGGAATACCAGGAAAGGTATGCCTGTGTCTGTGGTGGGGAGGGATCAACTGATTTACTGGGGCCATTTGTGTAACATGCATGGACACAAATGTAACAGGAGTAAAACACAAACATTAATTAATTATGTATTTTACTGACAATGTATGACATGTAAGCTACTGTCATAGTGGGCTGAAGGGCACAGAAATACGGAAGATTTTTTTATCCTTGCCTTTAGGAAGTGTAGAAACTAATGAAAATGAAAATAATGCACAAATATGATACACACAGTAAACATCCTTCTACACAGCAATTAAGCCGATGCTATAAAGAGCAGATGTCAGTGACGGTAATTGGCATTGTTCTCGCACAAACAAATGTACGTTTTATAGCTTAAGAAAACTTGTCCTGTATAAGTCAGCATCCATATCCAGCATTTTTTCAGATGCTAGCTACATATGGAGTAATTCTCTCATTGCACTCTAGAATATCTACACAGATTCCTCATCCGTATACAACAAAGACCCTGGATCTAAGACCTCCCTGTGGCCTGTGTATCTACCACCCGTACAACCATGGGCTATAGCAAAAGATTCCTGGATTCCTTTGGTGGACCCCCGTTTGGCTGGCGTGGTCTTGAGGAACACATTCAGCTACCTCTCTTTATCATGCCTGTAGCATCTTGGGTTTTGTGGCACTGAGGTTTCAAAGCTGCTTCCATTTGTGCTGGAAGCGATAATGTGATCTCCAACCACAGAAAGCTGGAAGAAGGAGCGGGGCAAGGGGCAGACAAAATTAGAACGGGCTTTGCATGACTAACATTTGTGAATTTTGTGGCAGAGTAAAGGGAAGAATAAGTTATGGTCACCGGAAGAGTGGAAAGAGACAGAAGGAAGAAATGTACAGAGGAAATTTAGCAAAGGGTACGAAGTCATGGTTCTCAAAATTGAACGTGCATGATAATCACTCAAGCATCTGACTGAAATACAGAGCCCTGAGCTACTTCCTGAGGAATGTGCCTCTTGCAAGCTGCCCTGATCATTCCAACGCAGGTAACAGTGTCTTTAATGAATATTGATCAAAAGGCAGGGCATGGCAGGCTGACCTCTCTGCTGACAGAGGATCGGGATGGCCGAGGGCAGGCTCAGCGTCCAGGGCTGCAAGAGGAAGCAGCTGCTGGCTCACTCTGCGTCACTCTGCGCTTAACAGCTCCCAAGAATGGTTGGTTCAGAAGTTATCACAGTCAGTTCAGTTCAGCTGATGTTCTGTAAGAAGACACTGGAACACCCAGATAGGAGTGAGCATGGCTATATTATTTTTTTTCTTTTCCACTCATTCTTTACCGCCGCACGAAAAGACTTTTTAATGTATGCCTAGACTGTCTGCAAATGTAAAATATTAATTTACGATTTTAGGGTTAAAATCAATTCCATCCAGATCTTCATGGCCTGCTGGTGCATGAAGCTGCATTAAGGAAATGATTTTAAATTCTATTTCCAATTTCTATAATTAAGGCAAAAAGCTTAAAATGCAAATACCTACAAGAGGGATTTATACTGGCAAGATATTCAATGTACGTGTAATAAAAAATAGTCTGTCCTGTTTACAGAAGCTTCTACAGAAGGGGAGGCTCTACCTCTGAAGCAGGGGTTGAGTCAGTCCAAGGAAGACAGAGAAGAGACTGGGGGCCACTGAAGACAGGAGATGCTTCGCAGATTTTCCTTAAGGCAGCACAGGAGAGGAGCTGCCGCAGTGAGGAGGCAGGAAGAGCTGCTTTGCAGTTGAACCATGAAAGGAACCAGGACACAAGAGGTGTTTTCTCATCAGAGCATGAAGAGAAGCCTGGAATGGATCTGTGATCACAAAAGCCCAAGATACTGGAAGACATGATCCTAGTTAAAGTCAAATAAACAAGCTAATGGGAAGACTTCAAGCCTGAAATGCCAGGACAAGCCAGGAACAAACTTCTCAAGCAACAGATTTTCTAAAAATGAGAGCAGCACCCAAACAAGTGGAACCTCGAAGCGCTCTAACTCTAGATCAGAGAGAGAGAGGGGAGGAGTATTCTCAAGGTATCTGGGGATAACTCCAAATGTGTATCAAGATCAATTTTAATATTTAAGTTTAGCAAGACTATTTGTACAGAATTCTGTTTAAACAGAGTCCTACCTATATTGCATTTATTTTGTTATATGTTTTAATTATAATCTTAACTTTTAACTGGTGGGCAATGCTGTATTTCCTTGATTCCAAGACATGATCAAATTTAAAGTGCACGACCATTTTCATCACAGATTGTGGGCGGTGGGGAGCAAAAAGATCCCGCTACATTAAATGTGCACATAGATGCGTGCATGTAGCAAAAATATGAAATGTGTTTTAGTGAAGTTACTGATCAGCCTTGGTGGTGAGAGCCTCCCTCTCTCTGTCATCTGTGTTCATCCGCACTGCCACACAGAGCCCTGGGGTCACCAAGTGGCACTTCCCAGAGCTACAGGCAAATAAGCCAGGAGGACTTTGTAGGAGTTTTGGGGTCAGCCTTGCATTTTCAAACCTATTCAACAATGACAGACTTTCCTGCTGCCCAAGCAGAGCCCATCAGGAAATTCCCACTCAGGAGAGGAGTTTCCCTGCAGATTATTAAACCCAAAAGTGGAGGTATTTCACACTAAGCTAATGAGGACGTGTGGTCCTTCTCCACTGCAGCCCTGGCGAGAAACCCGTGTGACTCAGGAACATTCTCTATTCCCTGTACACGGAAGCACATTATATGGTGGCCGTTTCCAAGGCCAAAAGGGGTTGCTTGCAAGGCCTGCTTCTGTCAACACAGAACTATCTGCCCACACACAGATGGAATGTAGCTCAGCCCGAAAATGCCTGGGCGTGCCGTGTGGGAAAGCACACCTATGTTTCAAGATTAATTTAGAATCTCAAACACTTTGTTAAAGCTTTACCATTAATCCTTAAGAACTGTAGGGATTTGCTGCCTGCAGTCAGGCTGTGATACTTTTTTTTTCCTCCCCCGATTCTCAATGCTGCGGTGATCAAAATGGTGAAGGCCCTTAGGGATGGGGCAGGAGTACTTCCTTGGTCTAACGCTGGGGAGCAGCTTTACATTTCAAGGACAGAAATTTCCAGAGGGACTAGTTAGCTGACTTTCCCATTAAGGGTCATTTCATCTTGTAAATTGCTGCCTCGATTTCAGTCCAGGGTTTTCACCTTCAATTTCCAAGTGAAAGTAATGGCTCAATGGCTCCCCTTTAGTACCTGCTTCCCAGGAGCCGTGGACGGCGGGGGCTGTAAGGGCTGAAACATGACGGGTCACACGAGGTGCGTGAGGAAATTCTAAAAGTAGCTGAGAAAATGTCCCAACTGTGCCTTTGACTTTCTGTGTTTCGCCACTGGGTGTGCAAATTTTAAATACAGTGCCTAACTCATCTCTCACCGAGGTGGCGAAGAGCATCCAAAATGGTTCCCATGTTGAAAAATATCGTGGATTTAGAGAGTAATACACTTACAAGAAGTATAGTTTGGAACGCTTCTGGTTGTGACGATTCTCAGGATGGCCTTCGTCTCTCCCGTGCCTCTGAGTTGTGGGTGTGCGATCCTGTCTCAAGGCTGGGGGTTAGACTTGGCAGCTGTTTTACATCTTTGCTCCTCTGAGATTCATTACCTGTGACCCGTGTTGGGATTTCAAACACTTGGGTAGGACACCGCAAGTAATGCAGCCCTTAAAATAGTAATGAAGGGTGGAGATCTTTGTGGACCGGGACCAAAAAGCAAATCCAAAGGAACCAGAAATTCTCCACTGTCTGAGACGTGCAGGGCAGAGGACACTCTGACCAGCATGAAAAACAGCACTGTCAGTTGCAGACCCAACCCTGGGCGAGGCTGGCCAGTCCTCCCCTAACAGGCAGAAGAAAGAGCCTCCTTATGCTGAGAGGGGAAGGGACAATTTTCTCTCTGGCAAACAAGTTTCTTCATCAGTGTGTCAGGGAGCAGCGTTCTCACCAGGAAACCAGATGTAGAATTTCTTTCTTAAACCAAGAAAGACGATGACAATGTATTAGACCAAGGATCACCGTGCTTTTGTCACAATCCCTTGTGCGCATACACACCCACACTCCTGAGGCTGGGGTTTCACAATTGAAGAGTCTGTGCACACACTTAGCTACTTGGTGGTTAGCATTGCATCCATGAGCTTCTGAGGCTCCAAACGCTAACCTGATCCGTTCCTTGACCCCACCTCTCATGTATAGAGTATAGCTCATTTTATTTTATTCAATATTCCTTAACCTATTTCTTGATTAATTTATCCATTCACTACTGATTCATTGAGCATCTATTATTCACCAGTCAAGCTGCTGGTTGATGGATGTTCAGTTATATCGTCCCTGTATTCACGAATGTATCAACTTGAATAGAAAATATGATACGTGTACATGTTATGAAGGGGAAAACGTTGTTACTTACAAGAAGTAAAGTGAGGATCCCAGGGAAGCGCTGAGAATTAAAAAAAGAGGAAGGTTCTTGTAGTGGATGTGAAACTAAAACAAAAAATGAGGAGATTTATTGTCAGATTCTGAAGGGGTGGAAGAAAACACTGTACTTAGAGGACAGTTCCAGAAAGCATACATTCATATGAAACTTGGGTCATTATTAAGGTGATTAATGGTAGGAGGGAAAAAAAATCACAGACAAAAAAGTTGGGGTTGTTTGGTGCTGGTATTGGTCTCTCAGGCTTTCCTAAAAGCAAATAAAAATAGTGTCAAATATACTGCATTTTAATTTTTTAAGTTTTTTGGAAATCAATATAGGGGAATGCACTGAGAAGATGTTTATTATATGTATTTTTAAACCTGCTTTTCTGGTTCATTCAGGAGAATACTGAGCGAGCATCTTCTGTGAGCAATCACAACAATCATTCTTTTATCCTGATTGACAGACTCACCCTAAATTCTAACACCTCACATTAAATAATCTGTGACATGGCTCACAGGGTGTTTAAATTAATTTATTTATTCATTTTTTTCCAACAAGTTTTTAATGAGCACTTATTATGTGCTTAGTACTATCCCAGGCTCTGGGGATTCAGTGGTAAGAAAGAGAGAGAAGAGTCTCTTTCCCAAAGGAATTTTTTAATTAAAAAAATCGATATAAATGCATTATAATATAATTTCAGACAGTGAGTATGATAAAGAAAAGTTTAGGAGGGTAAAGGGTTATGTAAGGACCATTTTGGACAGGGAGAACATTGAGGTCCTCTCTGAATAAGTAAAACTGAGGTGTGCTCTCAATGAAGTGAGGGAGAAGCCACGTGAAGACTTGGGAACCCAAGAGTGGGATTTCATGAACAGAAACTGGCAAGCACACAAGATCACATCAGACCTGGAAAGCCATGATTTTTTGGAGTTTGGATTATAGTCTAAGTATAAAGGAAAGCTCTTGGAGGATTTGTTGCTAGAGACCACTCTGGTCTTCATGTGGAGACGAAACTGCAGCAGGACAAAAGCAGAAATATTAGGAAATCCTTACAGTATCCAGGTGGGAGGTGATGGTGGTGGAGGATCTGAACGATATTCTAGTTCTATTCAGGTAGTTTCTTGAAGCTTGAATCACCACGACTTGCACACGGGTTGGAGCATGGGGCATGAGAAAAATTCCATTTTATTTGAGCAAGTAGGAGAACGGCTGAAGCATTTATAGGAAAAGAGGACTCTCAGGGTGAAATCAATTCCAGGGTGGTTAAGAGGGTTGTTTTGAAAATTAAGTTTCAATAAGAAGGAGCTCCACGGAGATGCTGAAGATAAAGACACTTATTTTGGACTGTCTGAGATTACTTAGAAAAGTTAGCATAGGAAAAGGGGCCAAGGAATAAACTTGAGTAACACCAACATCCTTAGACATTGGTAAGAAAGGGCAGGGCCAGCAAAGAACACGGGGAGCGACCAGTGAGGTTAGGTGAAAACCTTTTCAAATTGGAATTCCCTCCAGATACATGCTCAGGAGTGGGATTGCTGGATCATAAGGCAAGTCTCTTTTTAGTTTTTTGAGGACTCTCCATACTGTTTTCCATAATGGCTACATTCCATATCTTGCAGTAACCTATAATGAAAAGGAATATATGTACATATATGACCGAAGCATGCTGCTGTGCACCAGAAATTGACACATTGTAAACTGACTATACTTCAATTAAAAAAAAAAAAAATAGAAAAGAAAACCTGGGGTGGAGACACCCAGGGGCCAAGTGAAGAAAGTGTTAACAGAAGGAAGAGCTGCTGTGTCTGACGGTGCTCAGAAGCCAAAGAAGAGGAGAAGGGGAAATTGGTCCTTGGGTTTGGTAATCCAGATGAGGTTGGTGACCTCGACAAGAGTTAGAATTATATGGTCAGAGCGACAGGGAGAAAGGTGGGGTAGGTCTAAAAAGGCGTTTGAAGTGAAGAAGTGAAAGGAGTGAGTATGAGGTTTGATACCAGGAATGCAGTATTCGGTGGTAACCGGAGCGCTGGTCGTGGCGTTTCAGGCGGACTGCGTCACTGCACAGAGCGCTGCGCTGGTGGGCTCCCGGGAGCGACCACTCGCACCCTAGGGAGGGTAAACGTGATGATGCACGAGACAGGGGATAACCACGGCAGCTACGTCCTTGAGAAGTCTCAAGGAGCTGGGATGCGTCGTTCAGCTGTGGACCTGGCTTCTGCCAGCAGCTGAGAGGGTGCCGTTATCGTAACGGGAAGGGAAGCAGAACACGGGTACAGACTGAAGGTGGGCTGGGGATTGAGTGGCGGGGAAATGAGGTCCTTCTCGTCTTATCAAACGTTTACTTGAGGGAGACACTGAGACATGTACTCTAGAGAGCGCCGAGGAAGGAGATGAGCACCAGCAACGGGGTCAGGAAAACGCTCCCAGGCACGCAGCCGCCCGGTGCGAAGCCCGGTACCCAGTTCCCGGAAAACGGGGGGAGCGGATTGGAGCAGCGCGACAGGCACTCCCCAGAGCGGGAGATGGAAGGGCCCCAGGGGAGCTCTTCTTAAGTAAAGGCTGCCTTTGAGCCTGAGGCTGATTCACCATCTGCCAAAAGCCTCTGTGGTGACCAACCAAAGGGCAATCTTTCCAAGTCTGTGGAAGGCAAGATGCCATCCCCGGGAGGGGCGTACGTGTGTGCACGTGCACGCAGCTCAGACACACTAACCCACGCGCCCGGGGAGGCTTCGTGGTGACGGCGGAGGGGCTGTGTCGTCATGGAAAGGGACGGGCACAGAGACTCAACGCCTAATCCCCTCTCTTTTCCCCATCTTGTGTGTGATTTTTGGACAAAAACAAAATAAAGCTCTCTGAATTTCTGATTGGTCAGCTGCTAAAAAAATGCTAAAAGGGGTGATCTTCTGTTAAGATGTCAAGTGTTCTTGCTACACACACACACAGAGATGCACACAAACACATAATAATAATAATAATAATAATAATAATAATAATAATAATAATAATAATAATAATAATAATAATAATAATAATATAGGGAGCGGGAAGACTTAGGTAGATGATGGTTCATGAACTGGTGACGGCGATGGGTTCAGGAGTGTGTATATATCCCAAGCTCAGGGAGCTGTGTGCATTAAATGTGTACAGTTTTGTTTTCATGTGAATCCCACTTCAATAAAGTAGTTTTAAAAAAATAAGAGGATGTACAGATGCAGTGACTCTCCCATAAAACCTGCAAGATGAGCCTTCAGTCATGCCCAGTGGGGCCCCTGCTTCCCAGCGAACAGCCTGAGCTTCTGGCTCTCCCTCCCCGCCAGTCCCCGGGGCAGGGAGTTTTAGGAAACGGGGTGGGCTGCTGAGCGTGGAGAGATCAACTGAACCAGAGCACACACGATAGCAATGAGAGGAGGAACCGTGACCGTGGCAGCCGAGGAGTCGCAGCTCCATGTTCCAGAAGCAGCTCCTTGGAATCAGGTCAACCCTGAACACGCGCCCACAATAGGTTAGCAGTAAGGGTCTTCCTCACCACAGAAGGCTGAAAGCCAGTCTGAGTGCTCCAAAAGAAATGGCTGAAATGGGCTTCTAGCACGTTCCTTGGTGATGATGGATGACATGTGCCAGAAAGCAAGTTGGCATCCATTTCTTTCAAAACCACGGACAAGCTGGTCCTCTTTAATGGACTTGTCTCTTGCTAGCATCCTATTCTTTTTCTGTTGCAAATTGTCTCAATTACCTGAGAGAGGAGGGGAAAAAAGCCAAAAATGCAGAGAACTGGCCTTTGAAGGTCTCTTCAGTCAGAAAATAATTTGGCTTGTTTAAAACTCTACTGTGTATCTGGCATTAATTTGTTGACATTTGTGTTGAGCCAGAACTAATCGTCTTCATTCCTATAATAAGAAGTGCAATTCCATGGGGTTCAAGAACTTTCAGGTACTTCTAGGTACTTAAAAGCTAAACTGGAACCAAGACAGATAAAACAACAACAACAAAAACATGTAGTTTTAAGTTTCTCCAGCCAGAATACTGAGTTTTCTCTGTAAGAAAATATATAGAATTTAATTTTCCTCAACTGTTAAGGATTTTTACCTCTTGCTTTATTTTATTTTTAGTTTTTTTTTCACTCTGTCATAAATTTCTTTTGATTCCAAGTGAAGTGTTGAAGAATGATCAATAATTTTGAGCTTACAGCAATTTATTGATCTTTTTTTCTCATTTTAAATTTTTATTTGTCCAAAGGGGTGGGGGGACATAAAAAATAGGCTAAAAAGGGGAAGTCATGATTTTTCTTTACTGGTCTCTTTATTTCTTTCTAAAGTGTAGTTCAAATAAAAACTTTCCTGCCAAAGCAGTTAGTGATGGTGCAAATCAAAGGGTTCTTCTTGCCTTATTGGTGAAAGCAGGCATCTGACTGTTGGGTCTGGAGAACTGGCTTTCATTACAGAGGAGACCAGTGCTTTGTTAACTTCAGAGCACGTTCAGACTGAAGGGAATTTCAACTTGGACTCTTTCCTATTTTCTGTACCCTTTCACGTTCAAACACCAGAATCTCTTGGAGGGGTTAGGAGGCAATTAATGTCTTATTAAGGAGGAGTGTGTGGTCTTCCTTGGAGATGCTTAACAGAAGAATGGAACTACTGAAAGAATTTTGGTGTGACGTATGTAGCGTTTATGAAGTCTTCTATATACACACACAAAAAAAGGACCAAAAATATTTCACTTCTTCTAATGGTAACAAAATCCTTGTAAGGTAGAGAACCCCGTGGTCGTGTTACTAGTGACATTACTAAGGCTCACAGGTTAGAAAAATCTAGGCTGTCTCTGCTTTGGTCTGGATCTCTGTTTTGTAGACCCCTGCCCTCCTTACCCAACTTCCACCTCACCTTCAGCCTCTGCTTTCACTTCAGACGTGCCCCTGTGATTTGCTTCAGGAGTAGGCAGGCTAGACCTAAACTCTGGAACCCCCAGTACCATGCGTTCCTGATGGGAGGCACCGGGAGGCGGGCTGCCCGGCTGGTGGGCAGACATGCACCTGTGTGCTGATGCTCACCGACCACCAGAGCTGCTGTCTCCAGAGCTACACATCTTCATGGTTCTCCCTCTTTCTCCCCTTAAAAATGTGCTGGGGGCCGGTTTGTTCCATTTCATAAGTCCAATATTTCTTGAAGGATTATTGGAGTAACACCTTAAACAAAAGCTAAGATACAGCACAGGTGTAGAAAATACTTACCTTTGAAGGATACAGGTACAAAGGGAGCAAATGTCCGTGGATGTTGGTTTCAGAGCTGGGCTGGAAGCTAAGCACAGATATTCTATGGTTGCTTTCGGGGGTCATTCACTGGCCCTGGACTCTGGGTTGTTGAGAGACTCAGAACATGCTTCTTTGCTCTATCTCCATGCAGCCTCATTTGACCATCATCATTATTGTTCTGATCTTCACTTCCTGGAGGAAAAAAGACAATTTCCCTCTGAGTTCCTGAAACTTGGTAAAATCCAGAAGAAACTCTGTTGATCTCATTTCCTTTCCTCTGTCCCTGTTCCGTGTGTGTCCCGTGGGAGTTCTACCCTTATTTTAGTGCCACCAATCTCTCCCTCAAGGTTTCTCTAGGACCTGTTTCTGGCTTTCTGTTAAAGCTTGCTGCTCCCTCTGGCACAGCTCAGCTTTTTCGCCTGTAGTTCTAACTCAGTATCTGAAACCAAATTCTCTAGTGATGATGAGCACTTAGACGGCGGGCACATTTTAACTAGACTTTTCCCTCACAGTCAAGACAGATATCCTTCATCTCTCAGTTGCAGTACAATATAGCCGTGAAGAGCTCACGTTCTGGAACGAAAGCTCTGGAGTTCAAACCCTCGTCCTCCTGTTTGGAAACAGAAGAGAAGAACTGACGACCTCAATGTTCTCATCGGCAATAGTGGGGTGAAAGTATGGCACGGTGGTTGGCAAACTTTTTCCTTAAAGGATCAGACAATAGTTATTTCAGGCTTTGCAGACCAAAAGGTAGTGGACAATATCATGTAGACACTTATATACCACTCAAAATGTAACTTTTTAAAAACATAAAAACTGTCCCCAGCTCACAGGCCATAATAAAATAGGCAGCTGTCTAGATTCGTGGGTCATAGTTTGCTGACCTCTGAGATTGCTCAATTTATCAGATTGTTGTGAAAATTAAATTTGTTAGTGTATGTAAACTTATAATTCCTGACATGTAGCGAGCATTAAGCAAGTGTTTTTTTCCCCTTCTTTCTTCTCTTGTAAAGAAAAGCAGTCAATTTTTGAAGAGGAAGGAAAGCATGAGGTCCTCTCTGGCCCACGATCTAAGCTCCTTTCCTTGTCTTTGTGCCCCATCACACTACTCAATTTTAATAGCTTTATCATGGATTCCTGGTAGAACTGTCTCTTTTTTCTTTCCCTCTCACTTGCAATGAATTTCTTTCTCCTTCCACTCCTTTTAAAAAATCTTAACCATTATGACTTATGTTATGTGTCTATTGGCTTCCTTAAATCCACTCTTCATTGTAATAGACAGGTGTGGCCATCCAGAATATCTAACACTAGCTCGTAAAATATTCTTTCTTACATACTCAATAAACTTAACGGACACTCCTATAAATACCTGAATTGCAAACCCCCCGCTTGATCTTTGCCATTGTGAGTTGGTCATTACAGCAGAAAAATGACTCTGGCTTCTTGATCAGGGAAACACCACATAAATAGAACAGATGTATTAACCGAAGAACAGAGATGCACTGGTTCCTTAAATCTTATTTACCTTGTGATCTTGAATGTCTAGTTTCTATACTTTTCTGTGATGACAGTGAGTGTGACAAAGGCAATGGTCAAGCTCATCTTTTATTACAGCCACAATCTTCACCAGATAGATCTAGGTAGAAAAAATTGCATCACATTATTGGACTCACCAATGAGTCATCACAGGGTCTATTTCAAGTTATAGATATTGACCCTAAAAGACAGGAATGGCAGTCCTAGGGACAGTAATCCATGTGCCATTTCCTTTCAGGGCACCAGACTTTCAGTTTTCATTCCCAGCTGCAAGAACATGGTGGAGCTCGGAATTTCTGTGTCTTCTGCCACATTTCAGCTTTAGTTTTCACAAGCAACGGCAGTGGTCTTCAAGCAGAGACATGATTTTTGTAAGTGGGGAAATCATGCTCATGGATATAAAGTCACTTAACTGAAAATGCCACAAATGGACAGAGTTGGGATTTAAATGCAATTGTGTCCGGAAATGAAGCCCCAGCCCCAAACTTCCCCCACTATACGCTCCAGTTTCCTTTTAAAAACACTCACTAGGGACAAAAACTGAGCCTCAGGTAATCTTTTCCATAAATCATTCTCCTGCTGGTTAGGGGTTGGCCTGAACAGTGACATTGGTGGGTCTTAAGCCATCGGTGGGTCTGAGTCTGAATGGACAATGACTGAGACTGAGCAAAGTTAAAAGTAGGGTAAAAGTGTAGGTTGTGTCACAGAGGATCATAGGTCTGGCTGGATGCGGTGAGACTTCTGGCTGGGCAGTATAGTGAGGAAAGCTTGGGATCTGAGCTTCGCTAGCCAGACAGACCTACATTTACACCTCAGCTTGGTCACTTCAAAGCATCTTTAGCTAAACCAGTTCATATCTCTGATCTTCAATTTCTCCATCTCTAAAATGGTAACACTGGTGTCTACTTCACAATTTTATCATACCAATTCGTAATAACTTATGTAAAATATTTTATACAATTCGTAGAACCAAGTAAATGTTCAAAAACGGTATTAATATCGTTAGCTTATCAATGTCCTATATTCCATTGATGTTCACATTAATTGATGTTTTATTCTCTGGGCTGGGGCTTGCATGATGAATTGGATCTTCCATGTTTTGGATGAATTTTATTCATAGGTTCACTCCCTGGACCACCCACTCTCTGGGTATGATGACTAAAAAGCTATATTTTAGTGAAGTGTTTTTAGCCAAAGCAAGATCTTGAAGGCTAAAGAGAAGTTTCATGTGAAACATTCTTAAAAACAATCAGTTGAGACAGAAAAGAAACTGTCACCATAAAATGACAACAAGTTTTCAGGTTAGTCCATCACTTTGAATCTTTTCAAAGAGGTACCTTTTTAAAGAGATACCCTTCTAATAGCCTCCCTAAGTATTCAGATGGTATATGATTATAAATGAATTATTTCCACCTACATATTTTTGTCTTCGTTTTTGACATCTCTGTCTTATTTCTGAGTTCTTTCCCAAATTCTCTGAATTTTTTTTAAAGGGGCTTTGTTATTTAACGTTTTTGGATTTAAAAAATGTATGCATACTTGTAAGACTGCCTGAGTAGAGAAGCTTGTTTTCAACTTGACCCTATATCTGCACTCTTGTCAGTTATAACCATGAACACAGGATCCATTCATTAAACACTTACTTAGTGAACATTTATATGTGCCAGTTACCATCCACAGAGCTGGGGATACAAGTAACGGTTAACAAGAAAAACAGATCCTGCCCTATGATACATATTTTTGAGTATATAGATCCAGCTTATATTTATTTTTCTAAACAGCTAATGGAAAGACATAAGAATATCTCCTATTTCCATTCAAAATTATTTTTTCCATATTAAGCATTATGATGGATTAAGATAAAATAATATTAACTCAGTGCTTAACTATGCACGAGGCACTTAGGTAACACAGTTATAAAATGTAGCCCTTAACTATAACTAGGATACCTTATAGTTGGGCAGAACAAACATAAACGCAGGGGTAAAAAAAATACCGCATTCAAGTAATAAATTAAACAATGCCCAAAAAAGTTGTCATGGGGCTTGGGCACTCTCAGAGGCTCATTACCATGAGACTTTCTGTGAATTCACAGAGTGAATAAGGAGCAGAAAAGGCAATTTTTGTTTCTGCTTCTTTTTTCTTTCCCTGTAAGAGCAGAAAAAAAAGAATCTCGAAAGAAAGGCACCCCTCCTCTTTTCTTTGTAAAAACCTGTAATGACCTCTCTTCCAATCATGATAAGGTTTCCCTTGGCAACCATATCATTCATCCTTCTTCCAGAAATGGCTCTGTAAACAAAAATTATTTTGAAGAGACCAACTAAAAATTACTCTTTAACAAACTATCTGTTTTGTCTCATTCCAAATTAGATGTTGACACGGAGTCTTATTTAAAGGAAATATATTTCTTATCCATGATAAACATTTGGAGAAATAGTTTGAATAATTTAAAAACATATTTACAGAAGAATTACTGATGCCCTTTAATACGGTAACTTGAAGCCCTCGAAGACAACTGCCTTTTACTTTCAATCCTCTCTGTTGGAGTCATCAGGCACACCCTCCTTCAGGCTGTAGATGTAATTAAGGATGAACGATGAAATCAAGCAGATCAGCATGGCCTGCTAAGTCACATACATATAATTAAAATGTATGTAAACAGTACACAAAACAGGTCAGAAGTGAGAAATAAAATATTTTCTTCAAATCCAAGTAACCTTTTTATGCAGAAACATTGTGAGAGCGACATTATCATAGGAATATTCTTGAATCAGGTCTAATTTATATTAAAAAATGTAAGTCAGTTGCACCATATGGTTGCACGCTAATGATTTTAGGGACACACTGTTTTACTTGTGACATCATGAGCCACTTATCTCACACCAGTGGGCTGCAGAATTATGTTTAGTAGCCACTACCTTGGACTGTTTTATAGAACTCACGAGTAGAGGAAAGAACACTGAGTCAGTCAGCTCTCTCCTCTCGTCTTCAGAAGAAATCTGGCTGGATGAGGTCTGATGAGCTCTGATGCCCCCTAAAACGCCGCTGTGTTTTCCTTCTTCTCCCGACAAAAGAAGAAGTGGAAGAGCAAGTGTGTTAGGAAAATGTGCACAACTTCTTTCATTTCTGCAGCCCTCTTACTTTCCATTCATTCAGAGCTACACCATGATGAACAGGTGCCTCACTTCCTGAAAGCTGAATAGGTAATACTTATTATATGTAACAAAAATATAAAAAGTTACCTAAAAAATAAATCTTGCTCAACACTGAAATGTTTGAGGCATTTAAAAATGAGTGGGATTTTTTTTATGCATCTGTTGAAATGACTTTGCTTGTGATGGAAACAAAGTTAAGACGTCATGTCTCTCTCTGCCCAAGGCCTCCTTCCTTTTCAGAGAGGCTCACTGTGGGCCAGTCACGGTCCTGGATTTCCCTCAAGTGCTCCCTTTCCTTGCTAACCCTCACCAAGGTATTAGGCAAAACACAATGCTAGTCACTTAAAATAGGAACTTTTTTTTTTTTTTCCTATTCTATCCTTGCTTTTAATGCCTTGGTTACAAAGTCAGATTGCTTTTACCAAGCTGTCAGGTCTGCCTTCCTTACTGCCAGGAATCTCAGAAGCCCAGGACCAGTTTATACTTCCAAATTAAAAGAAAATACAAGTTTACAAATGGCGTTATTTACCAAAATCTTTTGCAACTAGTCTTCTTTACCAGTCTTCTCAAATCTAGTCTTCAGTGGTCAGCCACCAAAGTACCACCATGCGAGAAGCAGAGGCACAGAGGAAAGCAAACAGGCCGGGCAGTGGGACGCACACGGAGGGTGAGCCCGGGCTGCGCTGCCGCCATAGCCTGATCTCCCCAGGCGCGCTGCGCGATGGTGTTTCGTGCTCTTTCTTTTGAAGCCCTATTTTACAAAGGGACGTTCACTCGTCCTGATGCAGGCAATCATCCCTCCCACCTGAAAAATAAAGTCATATTAGAAAGAAAAACCATGCAGGCAAATTAGCAGCTGTCCCCATTTTTAGATGCTGTTACAGAGCCTTCTTCGGGACTGCAGGGGCAGGAGGTCAAGGAATTGAGTCCCATTTCCTCTTTCCTTGTTGCAGTTGAAACAAATCTAGAAAGCAGAAGATGACAGTCTTGTTGCCGACGCTTTATAATTCCCAAGGGAATTACTTTGGACCCTTCTACCAAATATACTTCACCACATCGTAATAGGTCTAAAGGAGCTCCATGCTTTCTTGGGTTTCTGCGATCAGATCCATGTTTTGTGCTCTCATGAGGGTTTTGTATTTACTTACTTATTCAGCGCACATTGAGCTCCTGTTATGCTTCAGGCACAGGGCAAGGAGCTGGGGATATCACGATAACCAATGCAGGTACAGGCTGCCCTCACGGAAGTTAGATGTAATGAGAGTAAGAGACAGTAATAAATTTGTGTGTATAATGAAGAGAAACACCATAATGGTGGACTAAGGGCATCTGAACATCCTCACTTCCATAAAAGCAGCAAGTACAGTGGCAAAAATGATCAAACTCAACCGAAAAATAACCAAAGGCTTGCAGCAATCTGAGTAGTGTTTATTCAAGAAAAACTGGTCAGTCTCAATGAGAACAACGAGCTTTGTGCTGCTTTAACGTGTCTGGCTCCCACCTCCTTTTTCCAGCTCTGCAGTAGCCTTGAAAATCAATGGCCTGTGACCATGGTAGCTGTGAAAATCAGCAGCCTAGCAGCTACAGGAGGGAGCAGAATGTATGTGGAGCTGTCCAAAGTCAAAATTCAGGGGATTAATATTACTATTTGATCTGACCTCTCTGGAAGCTCCATGAAAAGTTCCATTCACAGCAACTCATTTACTTGGCCTCATTCAGAGATTATTCTGGGTGAAAAGCTCTACCTTCGAGTGTTTGACAAGAACAATCAGTAGTAATTGTTTAATATTGCAGCTACCTGAGGCTGTAATACAAGTTTGGGATAACAAAAGGCTGAATAAAATCTTAAAAGAAAAACCTAGAGGAAAAGTTGCCAATAGGGGTCTTTGAAAAGCTCTAAAATGTTCCTAAGAAACTAGAAGGTGATGTGTATATGCAATAGTGTGCCTATGCCTAGGAAAGACCTGAAAAAAATCTTAATCTCTCACTTCCGGCTAACCTTGAGGCTCTGCACAAGTAGGCAGTTAAGGTTAAGGGAGAACTGAAAATTGCCTACTGACACATTGAAGGTGTGTTCCAACACACACAAAGCCCCGCGACAAGAGCTGGCCACTTACTGGTTCAAGAAACTTATGGAAGTATCTGCCCAAATATTAGTGAAACAGCAAGCCAAGTGAACAGAGACTTCTGTGACTGGGGACATGACACAGAACACACGCTCTGCAAAGTTATTCCAGGAAAGTCACTCAACGAACAGGAGAAATAATAAATGGCAATGCCGCTAAACCCTGAGAGAAGGAAATAGAATTTTTTCTTTCCAGAGTTACAGGTAGATTATTTAAAATTTCCAGTTTTCCACAAAAACATCTGACTTCACATCTGAAACTATGGAGGTCAGAAGGCAGCAAGATGACATACCCGAACTACAGGGACTAAACAAACAAACAACGACAAAAACCCGTCGATCAAAATCAGGCATCCAACAAAATTATCCTTCAGAAATGAAGGAAAAAACAATACATTACCAGCTAAACAAAAGCTGAGAGAGTTCACTGTTAATCAACCTCCCCTAGAACAACTGCTAAAAGTATCTTTCAGGAGAGGAAACTAGACGTAGCTCAAATCTGCATGAAGAAATGAAAGCACCAGTAAAGATAGCTACATGTGTAATCGTGGAAAGCAGTATAAATGTGTATTTGTTTATAATTCTTTTTATTTCTATATGACTTAAAAGACCACTGGGTAAAATAATAATTTAAAACCTGTGTTATATTGGTTTATAATATATATAAATTATATATAATATAACATATAATAATATAAAAATAATATATATTAGATATAATATATAATATATATAATAACCAAAAGCATATAATTGTATGAAAATAACAGCACAGAGAAGAGGTGAGGCGACAGAGCTATACTGGAGCACGTTTCTTTATAGATCACTGAAATTAAGCTGGTGTTAACTTGAACTAGGTTGTTTCTACATTAATATGGTAATTGTACTCGCTAGGGCAGCCACTAAGAAAATAACAAAAAAAAGTTGTTAAAAAATAACAAGGGAATTTATATTATATACTAGACATATATATTTTACACAAAAGAAGACAGTAGGAATAAAGGAACAAAAAACAGACATAAGACATACAGGAAATGAGCAGGAAAATAGTAGATATAAATCCCACCTTATCAGTAAAACCATTAGATTTAAGTTGATAAACACTCTAATCAAAAGATCGAAGTTGGCACAATCTGATAAAAAATAACCCAACTATATGCTGTCCACAAGAGACAGAATTTATATTCAAGGACAAAAATAGGATGAAAATTAAAAGAATGGGAAAAGATACACTAAGAAACAATTATCAAAAGAAAACTGGATTGGCTGTACTCATATCAAACAAAATAGACTTTAAGACACAAAAAATTTCTAAAGACAAAGAAGAATATTTTGTAGTAACAAAAGTACCAATCTATCTGGAAGACATTGCAATGATAAATGGATAAGCTTCTGTCAAGACAGTCCCCAAATACAGAAAACTAGAAATGATAGAAATGCAAGGAGAAACAATTTAATAATAACATTGAGAAATGTCCATCCTCCTTTCACAATAATAGAACAGATAGGAAGGTAACGAGGAAGTAGAAGACTTGAGAAATACCACAAGGAAGTTAATTTCTATAGAACATCCCACTCAACAGTAGCAAGAGACAGTTTTCTTAAGTCCATATGGAACATCCTTCAGGATAGACTATTTTCAAAATAAAACTTAATATATTTAAAAGGATGAAATTTATCAAGTGTAAACGGACTAAGAAGAAAGATAGAAAGCTCAAATTACTACAGTCAGGAATGGTTGTGGGAAATTAGAACCCCCATATATTGCCGGCAAGATTGTAAAAATTATGCAGCCACTTTGGAAGACACTTTGGCAGACCCTCAGAAAGTTAAACAGAGCACTATCACATGATATAACACTTTCAGTCCTGTGTACATTTTCAAAAGAAATAAAAACATATGTCCATCAAGAACTTGCACATGAATATCCATAGCATTTTTTATAATATCCAAAAATGAAAACAACTCAGTATCGATGACTGGGAATGAAAGAATAGTGTTGAGCAGGTTGGTTTGAGCAGAGGCTGGAGAAAGAAAGTAGTGTTCGTGCTTTCACTGAGCGCAGATTTATAAATCTGGACCCTCAAATATGACAATCTCCGTGAGAACACTGGTGGGGTCATTCTTATGTCTCTGGTCTGCCTTTGTGTCGGGGACAGCGCCTGGCATTTTGGAGGCACAGAATAGATGCCTGGGGACTCTGCAGTAAGTCTCATATTTTGGTTTCTGGCTTGTGGTTCAATAATGTGCAAATGATTGTTCCACTGTTTCCAGCTTCCAGGCTTCTCTTTCGTTTTTCCTCCTTTGCCTGTTACCTGTCAGCTGGAGAGACTAGACTGAGCTTCACAGAGCTGAGAGGAGCCCAGACGGGCACTTCTCAAAAGCAAGGGCACCAAAGGGATGACTGCGCTCTCAAAGGAGGCAAGTGACAACCAGCGCTAAGAGTTTCTGGCTTTTAATTAAGTAACTTATGTCTGAAACTGGCAACAGCTTATCCATTCCCGAAGCTCCCTTACATTAATGTACGTCTGCCTCTCCCCTGCCTTTTGCTGCCCGTCAGGATGGCAGTACCTTGTGTCATCAGGAGGCCAAAAGCAGCTCCTGGGTAGCAGGCTGAGCAGATCCACACGTCAGTGGAAACATAAGAGAGACGGACAGGAAGAAACACGTAGGAAGACGGAGGTGAACAGAGGGAGGCAAAGGAACTGAGCCTGGAGAAAAGAAGGAAAGAAAGAAAGAAATTCTAGGAAATACACAGCACAGGGTGAAGGAGGCCAAGGAAAATGTCACCAGCAGTAGAAAAGCTACAAAAACACCCAGGAAGGAGGAGATGTACACAGGGACTCTCTCTCCCTCGTCAGCAGAGCGCCCCAGGGTTTGCCCCTGCTGAGCTTCAGATGCAGGCAGTCCAGTCACTAACATGCTGTTGGTGAATTCCCCAGGCTCTCCTGGAAATTGCTGAAGAGCCCAACGTCAGAGCAGCCAAACAAAAAGCACTCTCTTCCCCCCTTAAAACTGCGCTCAGCGCTGCTTTCTTCTCCCCTGCCCAATTATCCCATTTGCACTCAAAAGGAAAGTTGGACTTGAAGGCGTATTAGAAAATATTTATTTAGAATGCTATTTACCACATTGTGTCAAGGTGACAAGGCTAGGTAATAAGTAGGGGACACTTTCTTTAGAAAAAGGAAAAAAAGAAAAGAAAATTTAAATGGTAGCATCAAAGGCTGCACTTCTGTTTCAAAACACAAGAAAATAACCTTATAATGAGGAGTCATGGAGAGAACTGAAAACCGCTGCTGTTACGACATACCCATCTTCAAAACCCTATTGTTCTAGTTGAAAGGGAGAGCACCGAGATGGAAAGAGTCAGTAAATTAGAAGAAAGGAGAACGTATAAATAAGTTATGCTCCCTTAAAGGCACATAGGCGAGATGAAATTCATATTTTAAAAAAGGATCTTTCTGCTGTTATTAAAACTTAAAGAACTTCGCAAAGCAGCTAAATTACTTTGTACCATTTATTCTGTTAGCTTACTTTCTCCATTTCAAATTGTAGCACGAGATCCGAGGAGAGGAGGGGTCAGATTTCCTTTGATTTGTGTCACTTGACTTACCAAGTTTGCTGTTTACCCTTCTGCATTGGCAGCTACACCCACACATTCTCTTTAGAGAGAAATTCCATTTTCTTAATGCCCTAGTTATGGCAAAATCAAAACAAAATACACAATAACTCCTTTAAAGAAGAACCAACAAGAACCAACCAACAGCCTCTGGTCGTTTCTTCCCCTTCCCCACACCCACACACATTTGTGAGAACCTGCTGTATACCAGCCACCATACTTGGCACTTTTATACTACATCTGTATACTACGTTCATGGTTCTTCACCCGTGGAAGGCGGCAAAGCCCTTTATCACTCAGGACTTTTTTTTACCCCCTCATCATGGACTTTTACTGAAGGAAACGAATCATCTCCTCACCCTTGCACGCCCCTGCCACCATCTCTTTATCTATTCTGGAAAGACCTCAGGCAGACTCTTTTTTTCTTTTCTTTTCTTTACAGCAGTTATTTTCAATTTGATCCTCAGAGTAGCCACATTCCAGCAACTACTAGGAACTTGTTAGAAATGCATCTTATACTACTTACACCTAATGAATCAAAACTCCGGGGGTGAGGCCTCGTGATCTGTGACTTTTAGTCACGCTTAAATTAGAAACATTGGTTCTGCAGCAGGAAAGGCAAGCCACCAACCCAAGTTCTAGTGATGGTTTTTCCTTAATATAGAACTGGGATGAACTAGATTCCAGTAAGTTCAGAAAGTAGGTGCACTGAGAAAGGAGACATAGAAGATGGAATAGGATGTCTTCAAATAGATCTGCTCACTTGAAGAAAATTTAATCAAGGATCCATTAGGAATCTCAAAGAAACCGACCCATTTAATGTATTTCTGTGAAACAGCTTGAATTCTTTGAGAGCTTGGACCTTCCCTAGAATGACTGAGTAAAAGGTAGGTGTGTGGACTTCATGATTCGTAAAGTTCCATGGTTTTCACTGGCTAAATATTACTCAGTTCCGTACACTCTCACTTTCAAGCCTTCCAGAGCCTTTCCGTCTTCTCCTTCCTCAGTTATGATGCAGAATCCCTGTCTTTGTAGCTGCTTCGGTCTTTGGTAGAATGCTAGATCCTGAGTTTACACTGCATACCATGGTTAGACTATATAAAATTGTTGGTCATTTAAAATAAATATATCTCATTAATCTTTACTTGGACTTTAACTGATTTTATCTTATGAAAGAATATCATTTTATTTGTATGAAATAACTGGATATGGTTTCCCAGATAATCAATGACAGCAGATATGATGCTTTCCCACAACTGGAGTAACAAAAATGGAGCTATGGAAAGGAAAGCAATGAACTTTATTGAGCAATACGGACTGTTACCTCCACTTAGGGTGCTAACATCTTTGGCTTGTTATATGCCTACTGTCTGATGTGCTATTATTCCTGCTTCTCAGTGCTTTGCTTCTAGGGAAGAATCAAGTACATATAAATAGTAAGAGGATATTGGAATATTAGACGGGATCCATTAATGCTATCACATGGCTCAGGCAGGCCTCTTTTGCTGACTGTCTTCGGAGACCAGGAACTGGAATGAAGTCATAGACCTGGGAGGTGGGGGGAAGGGAGGCTGCATCCTAGACTTTGACCGCGTTGCTTCAGAGCCGTGCAGCAGGAAGAGAGCTGACAGTAGGTCCCCCCCTGTCTCCTCTGTTCCCACAATGACTCTGTCTTACAAATATTTCCTCACCTGGTATGGATTGAAAGATGCCATGAATAGTTTAGCTGCAAATTTGAATCTTAGTGATGATCTACCTGTGAACTCAATTATTTTTTGAATGGCAGTGAATTTGGACAACCCAAGGGATGCAGGTGTTTCTTTGCTAATTGATGAGCTGTCGGCCTTTACATTTCCCGGTGGCTTCCCTTTCTTATTCCTTTCCCAGAGGTTTCTCTACCCTATTAAATAAAGTGTGAGAGTTTTAGAGAGAAAAGACTGTTAAAGAAATTCTGTTAGTATAGGAATGATAGGTTGGGTTTTCTGGGAAGCAGAGTGCAAGTCAGAAATTAGCATACAGGACTTTAATTAGGGAGCACTCTTGAGATCAACACCTGTGGAAGGTAGGCAAGGATGTAGGATGGGGTAGGGAGAAGAGTTGAGCTGTGATGCAGTCCCAGTTTCTCTCCCAACAGACCCATCAGCAGCTCTTGCATCTTGGAAGCCCAGTTGGGACAAGGGAAGGTGAGCTTTGTGTTCACTGATTAGTCGTTGAGCTTGGGATGTCTGAAAGGAGGTGTGACTCTGGACAAGGAAGTTCTCTTTAGTCACACTGAGGCAGTCAAACAAGAGAGCTGACAGGTGAGGGCCCTTCTGCATGCATTCTTAGCAAATAGGAGAATAAATTATTCATGATGGGGGGGTCTGAGTGGCTCACTATAGCATGTACAACCGTGGGTGAGGAAGTCCTCTCAGAAAGGCACCTGAGCTATAGTCCACATTTTAGAGTCCGTAACACCTTGAAAGAGATTCCTATAGGAAGGACACATTGCTACATGGTTCAGCTACAGCCTAAGACTTGCAGAGAATGTGATCAAGGGGCTATGAGCTGATCAGATATGGTAAATGTGAGACGTCTTTTCTTTAAAGTCCAATTGAAGTTGGTGATCAAGAGAACAAAATCCAAAATGGCTGAAGAACACTGAACTTGTGGAATTATGTGAATTTGCTTCAGATCTTTTGAAATCTTGTTTGTGCGATTATTCCCTTAGCAATGATCTCCCCTCCATGGAAATGCAATCAACTCTGGCTGGCTTCATTCAGTGAGGTTCTTAATAAGAATCATTTGATTCTTTTCATAGCTCGGAAACTTAGACTTCTCGCATACTCTGTGAACACCAACTGCCGTTAGGAGGGGTGAAGAAATGTAGTTCTCACACCAACAAGAAAATTTGATACTTGGTATAATTGTTTTAGTAAAATACAAGCAGGATTCTTATCAACAAGTCTGTCTTTGTATACATGGTGGCTCTATGGGAGCCAATAGGGACAAAAAGCATGTGTTACTTAATTTACCAAGGGCATCATAGTAGCATATAAGAAAATAATAATGTAATTCTAAATAGGTTTAGCTACTCCAAGATCTTGATGGGTGATGATTCTACTATATACAGGCATAAAGGGATATGACTCGAGGCAGTATCTACAAGATGAAGAGCATCAGGTTGTCATTAGGAGGACCTGGTTTTGAAGTGTTAGCTCTGCTTTTTATTATAGTGGTTTTAGATGACTCCTTCTCGCTTCAGTTTCCTCATCTGTAAAACAGATATTAAAGTTTCACAGACTGTATCAAGAATTAAATATAATAATCATCCAGGCTTTCATACAGTACATAGTAATAATTCAGTACACATTAGCTGTTATTTTTACTATCACTGAAGAATTTTGGATTCCAGTAAACAACTAAATACTGCAGACCAGCAAGCATGCCTGAAGAACTAAGAAAGGTGGATGTGGAGGTTCCTATTGAGTCCTGGACCTCTGGGCCTTTCCGAGGTTCTCAAGAAGTTCTAAACTTCAGTTATTTTGGAGTTTAAACCATTCTTTTGAATAGTTCTAATTACCATTAGCTATTTGGAAGACTAGAGCTGTTTCTTTTGGGAAGATGACCTACTTACACTTATCTCAAGCCACTCATTTTTGTCTATTTTCTTTTATCACATTACTGAAAGAGAGCTCATGGGATAAGCCGCCTTAAGCTTCATTACCAATGAAATTTCATCAGTGAAAACCACCTGGAATGGTTATGCCTATTGACTTTTTTACTCCTACGTTTATTCTTTTCTTTCTTGCCTCCAAAAACAAAGAATAAAATTTCAAAAGTGGCTCCTATTTAAATATCTGTGCTTAATACAGTGGACAATGGTCTTCTATCTTGACCATGTATAAGTTAATGATATGTCAGGACAGACTGCAGAAAGATCAGATATTTTGGCCTAACTAAACATTGCATTCATTCAGGCAAGGCGAAATCCCCAAGCATCTAATTCAGTGTCAGATTTCTTGAGAAGGCGGTCAGCAGAGACTTGATAACTAATTTGGACGAATAGATGAAGCTGAATAAGTCACATTACTGAAACTTCATTCCAATTTCTTGAATCATAATATTTAATGTTATTTATAAAGTATATGTAAATCATCAGAATCTTTCCATTTTCAAGATTCCATTTCATAGATTATTTATGAATATCTTATTACAGAATCCCATTTATACCCCCATTAGATTTCTAGCTAGGCAATTACACAGTTCATACTACTTTACGTCTTACAGAATTTCACTGTGTATAAGTAAATGCACCCCCCTTTCCCAGGTGTCTATTTAAAGTAGTTTCTGGTTGGAAGAAGTGCCTGTCACCATAGGGGATAGAAGGCAGTGGGAGAAACAGGAGACAGGAAGAAGCTGTAAGTATTTTTGTCTGAGGAAGTCATAAATGGCAAAAAAAAAAAAAAAAAAAAGCAGTATCTAGGAAAAATAACAATTCCGTAGTTCTGAACAACTTCCCTACTACGGCTGAGGCTCCGCTGAGGTACCAGAGATGGAATGACAAACGTCGCAGACATAGTGCTAGCCTTGTCGTGTTGGATGCATCTATGCCCGAGGCCTGATCATTGTCATGTTGTAATTTCTAAGAGGTTTATATCTCATACTCTAATGCATTCGATGACAGCATGTGGTTTTCTATGTGTGGCCTGTGTTTACATCTGTGTGAGGTATACACGTGGCTCTTACCTGCTTGACTTAGTGTAAGATTTCTGGCCTAGAGAGCAAAAGGGGGATGTGAACTCCTATGAGATGTGACTAGCCTAACAGTAATGAGGCTGACTTTTTTTTCACATGGTTCTTGTCTTGTCTTCAAGGCAGAGACTAATGAGAAGGGCCAAGGATTGTCTGAGCAATGTCGGTGCCTATGAATAACTACATGACAAGAATCTGAGGGCCTTGGAGGATAAGAGCCTTCTCAGCGTGTAAGTTCAAAAGAATGTACCCAGAAGTGTGTTATGTGATTTGTTAGTGAGACCTGTTTAACCAGAAAATCATGCCTAGTTTGCAGGGGAGTTCCACTTCTGTTCATGAGGTAACCAGCAGAACAGAACTCCTGATTCCACAATGCATGCCTTCAATGGAAGAACACGTACACATACATGTAAACCTTGGTTAATTTGCATCATATTTATACTTCATATAATCCATCCCATCTACTGTAGTCTGTGGGTGCCTATCGACAGCTGTTAATATGGATTAATTACATTGCATTTTCATGAGTAAGACTGTTTGCAGTCCCTCAAGCCACCTCAGAGACACGGCCAATTTAGGATGCTGTCTCCCCTGGGACAGACTGCACACAATCTTATTTCAATTTTGAGGCTGTAGTTTTCAGTGAATTCCCAGTGAGGCCTTACTCATTCCCTGACTAATGATGGTGATGGGAAGTGACCCAGTTCTGAAGCTCTGAACATCATTCCCTTGAGAATGCAGGCTCCGATCCAGAGTTCAGATGGAAAAATGATACCAAGATGGAGAGTTAACTTAGAGTTAGCTCCTCCGGATCTTCCTCTGTCACAGAAAATAATTTGTATTAAAGTCAGATTATTGCTTTTCAGGGTCAGAGCTGATCCTAGTCTTTATCCCTAAGGCATGAGATTAGAGCATATTCCTCTTTCACTGAGACGCTCATCCATGGGCACTGACGGACATCAAACCACAGTACAGTGCCCAAGTCTACAACTGACTACTTTATTGTGGTACAATGCAAGTCATCTGAGAGACTTCAACATACAGGAGGCTAGGTTTCAACTATTTTCAACAGACTATGTTAAATCTTTTGGGAGTGGCGTGATAAACAAGGTCAGCCTTTACCTTACAGTTTCAAGGAGGATGTGGATACTATGCATTCAGATAATCGTAATGACAGGCTGACCATGGTAAGTGTTAGGATGTGGTAGAGGTGTAAATGCATTTTTGTACGTTAATTTCCTCCTTTCTGTTGCCATTATCATTCTCCTGTTTTGTAGACGCCCTCCCTCTCTTCTCTGGACTCCCTCCCAACTCATTTGCTTGCTTCCAGTCTCACTATAAACCACCTTTCACATAGTCACTGGAGTATTTGTCCTCTTAAAATACACAGATACAGCCCTGTTGCCTCCCTGCTTAGGACTTCTCAATGGCTCCTCATTGCTTGTAGGATAAAAACCTAAACTTCTTTACATGGCTTGCCAGATCCTTTCTGATTTGTCACCTGCCTACCCATTCAGCCATTTCTCCCTCCCTTTTTCCAGTGATTTGCATCCTCCGGCCATGTTGATCGGCTTGTCTTCTCACATTGCGCCATTACACAAGCTGTGTCCTCTGCCCAGATTGCCTTTGTTGCCCTTCTTTGTCATGTGAGTTTTTTTAACATTCTTTAAGTTCATCTCCAACAGCACTTGCTCATATTCCATGGCCTGAGTTGGATGGGTGTGGACCCCTATGCCTATCTCTACTAAATCCCTCAGCATTCTGCATTGTAGTCAGTGGTTTGTGAGTGGAACTATGTTTAGATTCTGGCACTAAGATCCTCGAGAAGATGAACCTGTCTCGTTTATTTTCATGTGCCTCTGATTTAGCACCGTGCTTTGTGCACAGTAGGTACTCAGAGAAGTTTGCTGAGCAAATGAGCAATACAAAGTGCAGTGGAAAGAGTGGTTCCCATGGACTGAGATCTTCAGGGAGGGCCAAAATACTTGGGCTGGTCCCTGAGAAGAAAGGATTTCAACAAACACAGTTGAGAGAAGGAAATTCCTAGAAGGACATATGCCTTAGAGAAAGGACCCTAGTTTATGCTCTGCAAAATCTTGGAAGGAACTTTTGGAGCCTGGTGGTAGGTTGATTCATGAAAGGGCTTTTTGTTTTGTTTTGTTTTGTCTTTTTGACTGACCAAATCGATGGTGATTGCTTAGGTTCTTCAGGCAGCACTGACTCAAGGAACCTCCAGTGTGACTCAGGAAAACCTGGCGAAGAGCGGACTGTCTGGGCTACTTCAAATGCTGCTACTGAAGCAGCATGCGTTGCCCTCCCTGCCTGCAAAATCCCACTCCTTAGATGGAGCTGCAGTCCTGTTTTAGCTTCTATTCCCTTTCATCACTACTGTCCTCGGACTTTCTATCTAAAAGATACAGCTTTTTTTCATCAAACAATTTTGTTTCCAGTTGGATCTAAAATTATGATTAGATGGGTGAAAACAGCTGCTTAAACTGACTGTTGGCTACAGAATTAGAGCTGATGCTGGAGAGAAGCCTTGTCATTAACTTCCTTTAAAAAAGAGAAAGATACAACACGGTTGTCGACTTCACACTTTCCCTGTAGGGAGTTGGCTGCTTTGGAATTTGGATTCTCAAGAGTCATCTCGAAGCATTTGCTTACAGAAGTCAGCCTGGAAATGTTGTGCTGTGGTTTCAGAAGCTGAGCAGTGACAGCTTTGATAATCCAAATAATGACTTGAGCAGTGTCTATTCAGATGGAATAACGCAGGAGGCCGAAATACTACCTCGGTTAATTCAACTCGTGTGGTAGACTATCAGATGTTCTAGAATCCAAATTGTTTTTCCAGTCAATTTACAGGTTTATTTCCTGAAAGATCTAGAAAATTGCTTCTATTCTGAAATTCATAATAGCCAAAGTCATGAAAATACAATTTTGCTAATGATGTAATTTGAGACTAACTACAGATTTAGATGATAGCTATGGAAGGTAAGCTTTTCTTCCTTTAAAATATTAAGTCAGTGGCACAGCATATAGCATTTTGGATACCATCAGCTGTGGTGCTGAGAAATCACATGGCCAGGGGAAAGAAAGGAAAGAGAACAGAAAGAGAGAAAGAGAGGGAGGGAGGGAGGGAGGGAGGAAGAAAAGAAAGAGAGAAAGAGAGAAAGAGAGAAAGTAAAAAAGAAAGAAAGAAAGAAAGAAAGAAAGAAAGAAAGAAAGAAAGAAAGAAAGAAAGAAAGAAAGAAAGAAAGAAAGAAAGGAAAGAAAGTAAGAAAGAAAGGAAGAAAGAAAGAAAGAAAGAAAGAAAGAAAGAAAGAAAGAAAGAAAGAAAGAAAGAAAGAAAGAAAGAAAGAAAGAAAGAAAGAAAGAAAGAAAGAAAGAAAGAAAGAAAGAAAGAAAGAAAGAAAGAAAGAAAGAAAGAAAGAAAGAGAGGGAGGGATGGAGGGAGGGAGGGATGGAGGGAGGGAGGGATGGAGGGAGGAAGGGCAGAGAAACGGACAGTTTTATAGCTCTTCTTTACAGATGACTTTCGCTACCCCTAGAATGTCTTTATACTGGTCTATGTTCATTCTTGCCATCAAGATACGGCACATTAATTCAGGCACCAAAATACATTGAAGGCCTAAATTAGACATGGAGGACTCAGATCGTTCATTCACACATTCATTCAGTCACCAGCTTTATTGTTCATCTGCCACGAACAGATATGGTTCCTGCTAACAGGAAAACTATAGCATGTAACAGAGAGAAAGAAGAAAGCCAGATTTACCAACTGGGGGATCCAGATAGCGTGCCAGGAATCTGATTTTATATGGTGACTCACAGGGGAGGATGCACATGCCTGTAACCATGTTGTTGAGGAAGGAATGGATGTCGAGAGGGGCTTCTGTAGGAAGCACCTGCAAATTGCCCATCCTGTTGAGAAACTCCACATAGATCTTGATCAGTGTTGTATTATTTGGAATATATTAGCTTGCCCTTGCTGCTTGCATTATTCCCATACTACAGCTAAAGAGATAAAAGTGCAAACTTGTTCTTTCTAATTTTCTAATTTACTTGTTACGTGGTATATGACTTAGATTGAAAATGCCTCAGGGGTGGGGTCTATCTTTTTTTTCTTTCTGCTTTTTCACTTTTGAGGTCCCATAGGGCCCAGTAAGATTTTAGATTCAAAATAATTTTTCCAAATTATTTATTGAATAAACCTTTGCATATATATACTTCCTTAGCTTCAATCTCAGTTTTCTGAAAAATTGTTCCTATTTGCCACCTCATGGAAAAGTTGTTGAAGGTGAACTCAGTAAGGCTTGACAGCTACTTTCTGATACCCAGTCTTTCTGTCTCTAGGAATGCATCTTTCCCTGATGATTGGGGAAAAAAAAAAACCAGCAACATTATCTAGTTCACTGGTACTTAGCCTCACCCCATGGGGAATGTACACAAAATTGTGCAAACACATTCGCAGAGCTGAGACACTCACTCTCCCTTCTGCCCCTGGGCCAGTATTTTATGGTCTCTCCTGATATAAGGTAAAAAAAAAATTGTATTGGAAATCAAGAAATGAGGGTTCAAGTCTCATTTTTGCCATTAACTAGTTGTCTGTCATTAGGTGTCACATAATAGCATTGCACTTACTTTCCTTTTCGCTGTAAATTGAGTGATAATAGTCCCCACCTCCTAGAGTTGTTGTAGATTAAACTGAGATAAAGTATGAGTGGATTCTTTGAGGAATAAAAAGCACTAAATGTGTGTATTATTATTAGACATACTAATAACAATAAAAATGAAGAATGATTTATGATATTACTGCAAAGTAGTTTGTTTAAAAAGGGGGCAGTCTGGTTGGAAATCTTCCCAGAAGAGCCACAGAAAATATGTTAGGGTCAGAAAAAAGACTGCCCCTGATTTCAATTAATGAAACCACTAAGCTTTTAAGAAATTTGAAATGGAATCTGATTGACTTATTTTTAAACATTATTGAATTACAAAAATATATACTCTTCGGGTGTTCTTAGAGGTAAATCATCAGAGTCCCAGGAAGTCAAATTCTTAGCATTTTTTTTTTTTAAATAGCATAGGTCTTTTCAAGATTTAACACGTCTGCTTAGAAACATTCTAACAGCGGATGTCAAAGCAAAGATTCACCATATTGCTTTACAGATTTTCTTTTCTCCTAATTTTCAATGCCAAATTGCTGCTGAAGATTGACAGATCCGGGAACTTAGTGGGTAGCTGCGATCCCCTGAGATTGTTTGACAATCACCCCAAGAGGCAGTTCCTCCCAGAGACATCAGTAAGCAGTCCGCTCTTCCTACCCAGCAATGTACAGGACTAAAGGATTCAGAAATTTTCAAATGGAAGCGACTTGTGTATTTACCCTTTAAATAGAAAGCATTCTCTAATTAGGTGTCTGTCGTCTGCAAAATCTCCAAACCAGAAAATAACGGACATGTGCATCTTCTTCTGTTTTTTTAGCTCCTTCCTTGTCTTCTTATTACCTCCCTCCTATTTAAGCTGAGCTTTGATCTATGATCTGTGATAAACCTCCCTGAGCACTTGGTGGTGTACCTGCTCTAAAAGAAAAGAGAATAACTCAGATTGAATGAGAATCCAGTGCAGCCCGGAATCCTTCTGGGCAAGAGAAATCCAATTGTACGTCATTTCTAAATTCTGACTCGTTGCAGTAGCCCCAGAACAACAACAGAAATCGATAGGCAGATGCAGTGAGTTGAGAGATAAATCGCACAGATAAGGATGCAGGCATGCAGTAACCACGTCCACTGATGTGAAGTCTCTCCATGTGAGCAGCTGCCCGAGTTGGTTGGACATGGAGGCCCAGCTGTTGCAAGATAGAATTTCAGTAGGTAGAAAGGAGGTAATTGTATGCAGTAGGTAAAGGGACTGACTTGGTCATTTATCCAAGTGTGTAGTCCCCATTGGCATCTCAGAGAATAAATGCCCAGAGACTCGGCTCTAGTCTGTACGCCCCATCCATATACCTGTAATGAGATCTATGAATCATGTTTCTCTTGAAAGACAACCTGATCTGTCACCGCGCTTGACAGCTGTCGGTCACAGCAGCCGAGAGGAGCCCACGTTTGGCACTGCTCTTCCGATATTTAGCAAATCCGATTTAACAACGAACTCTCCGTGAAAGTGCAGATGCAGATTGCAACTGCGCAATTGTATTAGAGTCCCACACAATTTGTTTTCCATTACTGCTCTGGTGAAGCTTTATTCCATTAAGAGGCATCAGAGTGGACTATTTTTAACCCTGAGAATTGACACTGCATACTAAGAGGTAATGAGCTTGGCTCAAACCGCAGTCTTTCTCCGTGGAACTCATAGTGTTATCACTCCTCATTCCATACAGAAGGCAGGCCTCCAATGCTTCTGCCACAGTGTGTAATGGGAAAACCAAAAACCCTAGGGGTGTTGAGGCTGCCAAGAAATTGAAAATGGATCAAATACCATTACCTTGTCAAGAAGATAGTTTTAAATTTATGTGGAGGAATAATATCTTTTTTTAGTGTCTTTCCTCCAGCAGAATCTCAGAGTATTTTATGAGCGGCATACAGCGTATGGGGAAATCACTTTGCCTGGCCAGGACATGCAGCCATCTCTAGAAGAGTGCATGGAAGGTGACAGGGGAAAGTCCAGGAGAAGTAATACAATGTCCCCAAAGTGCTATGTCATGGGAAGATGTCCCTGGAATGGCCATAGCCCAAGGTTTTATTTTCATTTTCCATATGCTGGTCGTGCCACTAAAAAATTTATTCTGATACCTGCAGAGGATTTGGGATTTCTTTCTAGGGACAATAGGCCTCTCCTCATCTTTTATGCGCCTCTTCAAAATCCCCTTTCGTATATGGGGCTTAGTGACAGGGACAGGCTAGAGGAGATATCAAGATGTGGCCAGCTTCAGTGAGAAGACTTTATTTTTCCTTACAGGAAACACAGCGATCCTGTGGGAGAGAGTGGGTAGAGCATTCTCCTTATTTTACACTTCTGGACGCTACAGAACAGATATGTTCATCGGTCTCCTTTGGGGGACAAATGGCAGAGCTGGAACTTAAACACAGATTGCCTGACTTTGAATCCTGTCCTCTGTCTGATTTAGTACATTGCTTCCTAAGATATGCAAAGCTTGTAATTCCCAAAGTCTCTAAAATCTCTGGAGTCCAGTCCTTCCCCCATATGCAGCTCCCTTTCTGGAAACACATCCCCTCTGCCTCTGCTCGGTACGAAGGCCGCCCAGGATCCTCAGCCACTGACACAGGCAGCCGTGACGGACGCTCGGTAGTCGCTGCCCTGCGCAGCCGGCCAGGCTCTCGGCACTTCCACCTGCAGGATTTTCCTTGCCGCTCGATTAATTCGTCTTCTACCCTTGGTCGCTGAGTCCCGCTTTCAGCTCTTTATTGTTCAACATCCCCAACTATTTCTTTTCTTTTGAGCACTTCAAGTTAGCAACACATGCCAAAATAGCTTTTTTTTTTCTTTCCCTCCAGAATGGACAGAACCTGATATTATCTTTACAGTCAAGCAGTGTTCGAGAACCCACAGGAGGGTGGATGTCAGGGCCACAGGGCGTGAGCCCCTCCTCGCGGGCTGACACTGCGCAGCACAGGTTGTGTCTCTTCAGTGCAGGACAAGCAGGTGCACGTCACAAGATCCCTTCAAAATGTGGAGAAGTTACAGTCTGTCCTTTGGGAAACTATTTATGAGGAAATAGCTGGGCAGACAGACTAATACACAGGTAGCTGTGAAATACGCCCCTCTCCCAACCCCTGCTCTTATTTCTAAGAATTGTTTCTTCTACTCTAACTAGGAGGTTTAAATGAGACCTGCAGTGTCCACTGGCCACAGTCTGGCACAGGGGTCCTTCTAGATTTATGCAGTTGGTCTGAGATCTGACATACACTTGAGCAATTACAGCCATTCTACAGGATTTTGAACCTAAGATCAGAAAAATGTGTTTTTCGGCCGTGAGTGTATGAGCGTGTGTGTGCGTGTGTGTGTCTGTTGACTCTGAAGCAGTAGACCTGACAGTTATTGACGACCCCTAGGATATGAGCTCCACAGCGCAGGGATCTTTGTTTTATTCACTAATGTATCCTCAGTGCCCAGTACAATGCCTGCCATGTTGCTGAAAGAATAAATGAAGGAAGGACTGCTTCCTGCCACGTGGAGAAAACTGACATGAAAGAATGAAGTTGATGTGGAGAGGCAGGAATAGAGATGGCAAAGGGCTCTTCAGTGTTCGCCTGCCTACCTCTCTGCCTTCCCATCTCTGCTGCTGTCCTTCTCAGGGTCGAGAAAGCCAAGGGCTTCTTTTGATCTAAGCTGCTTTGAATTTGATTTCTATCACTTGCAACCAAAAGTGTCCTGGATCGCATGTCTATATACTCTTACATGCAATTTAATCTAAATGCCAAAGATACGTATGTACGTATGTATTTATGTACGTACGTATCTATCTATCCACGCATCTATCTACCTACCCATCTATGTACTTACTGTGGGGAAAGCTAGATGTGTTATTGGAAGCTTTGCATGACTGGATTGCTGTGAATGTCAACGTGATCTTGAAGGAAGGTTTATGAGTGACTGAAGGGAAGGATTTTAGCAAAAGTCTAAGGAGCATATTCCATCTGAGAGGGCAGCTTTGGAGGGGAGCTAGATTTGAGACAGGAGGGAACGCTCTTGGTCAAAGCTGGGAGAGAAGACAGAGAAGGGCTATGAGAGAATGCCTGAGTGATGGGAAGGCAACTGGGGATGGAGAACGAAGCTGCGTCTAGAATCAAGATTTCATACCACTGGGTTTGCTTCCCTCACCTCACCTCTTATTCCTGTTTCTCTCAATGGGATAAAGAGTTTCTTGACAGAACAAGATGTCTACAGGAAAATGTCTGACATAAGAAACGAAATGCATGTTCCACACTACTCCCTCGTGCCCAAAGCCACCTGACCACGTTTGTATTTGCTGCCAGTTATTAGAGATTTCTGCTCTTCTGATGATGGATTAAATCCAAGAAGCGGCTTCTGGGCCAGATGATCCGTACGAATTGCTGTCTCAGGTCTTGAGAAGGAGCCACGTTTCATAGATGGGGGCTGAACAGAGAGTATCTGGACTGTGTTGTGCCCACAGAGGCTCTTGGCAGCTGTGAACCCTACCTCCTCCACCTAATGAACACTACTGAACGTTCCTCTCATTCACATTCCAGAACGCTACGCAGCAGAGAACCTGGAATGTGCACGTCTTAAAAGCTAAGGGCATTATGAGATGTGTGTGTGTTTTAGCCAGTTCTAATGACACTACCCGGGCGTAATGAGTCCTTAACAAAGAATTCAAAACAGCAAGCAATTTAAATCCCCATTGGAACGTGCACCAGAACCAGAAAAAAGGAAAGGAAGTGAAGGAGGGAGGGAGAGAGAAGCGCACCAGTCAAGTGCAACATTCCCACGATCGCTTTAACGTAGTTGTTGCAATACTATACATTGCAGATCATTTAGCCCAGAAAGTTTCCCCCAGTCCGTCACCTCTTAGGTAATTACTGCTTCATTAGGCTGAGTTTATAATGCCCTGTTTACAGTGGAATAAATCAGCCCAGAACCACAGAGAGCCGCAGCAGAGGCTGACTGTAGTGGCACCTCCTCCCGTCACCCAGTCTCGGGGAGGGTTCCCCGTGGTACCGAGCGGGACTGGAGAGCTGTCACCTTCAGGGGGGTCTCCCTGCTGGGGTGCTTACTGTCCCCTGGTTGCAGATACGGGAAAGCAGCTGGTGGCTGTATTTGTGTGGATGCTAGTAGAAGGCACTTGGTCACTGTATGGGGACTTCCCCTAGAAGTCCTTCAGGCCATCCTCCTAACCTTGACATTCTAGGAGGCTTTGGAAACTCTTAGCCCCACGTCACCCGGTATGTTTCTGGATTACAGGTGACTCCCAATGAGCCACTCTTCTTCCTCAGCAACACTGTGAGGATTTTTTAATAAGATAATGGGAAGTGGGTATTGATTACTAAATACACTTGTGTGTTTAAGGCAAACCAACAATTCAGCACATCCAGGGTTGCCCAGCAGTCTCTTGCCTAAGAATGAGTGTGTTTTTAATAATCAATTGCTGTTTATTTGACACATGGCTGTCTGGGCAAATTTAAATGATGTGTATTTAGGAACCTTGATGTAAACCACTACCTTAGAAACATAGTCATTTATCAGGGACTAAGTTGTTGTTAATAACCTTCCCCAGGGGAATTGCAGGCAAATGGTTATGTATTTGGTGATATTGGGCCTTCAGTCAGACACGCTGAGAAACTTAATCTTCCATTTCAGAAGAATAATAGGATGCTATGTGCTAGAACAGTGACAGGGCCTGCAAAATAGACTGCATTATTCTCACAGAGTATTAGGACAGGCGGGGCTGGGGTGCATATGAATTTCATTCAAAATATGCTCAGTTTTGCACTAGAGGAATCCTTATAAAATGAGGTGAGAGCTCTCTGACAGAAAGAGCCATAGATTGTTTCAGCTGCAGGCGAATTTGAAGATCATCTAGTCTGATCTTAGAGTCTATAGTCGAACCTTTATTTTACTGATGAGGAAATGGGGCATAGAGTGGAGTGGGTGGGGATGTCCCATTCAAGGTCCCAGGGTAAGAAATGGAAGCACTCAGGTTGAAGTAACACCAAGACTCCATTCTTCATGGTGTTTTTCAACCCAGCTATGCTATAACCAAGCAGGACCCTATTGTCATCCTTGGCGGCCATCTGATATCTGTAATGGTGTTTGGAACTGCTTAACTGTATGACGGCTTAAAGGGTTTTTCTCATGGTCTTGGTGACCAAGGTTGGACTGGAGAGAAGGGAGGCTTTGGTGGTCTGTCCAACCCCCTCATGGTGCTGTGTGCAGGAGCATGCTCAGTGCTCTTGCCCCCAGTGCCCTCCTCTTGACTCCTTGTGGTTTCCTTGTATCCTGTTGTTCGAGCTGCAGGCTTCGGCTTGCAACAGGAGATTCCAGGCCTCAGGCTGCTTAAAAGGCTAAAAGCATTTATCAATCTAACTTTAAACTGCATAAGTTTCTCTCTAGAGCTCTTTTCCAGGAAGCCCCTTCCAGTGCATCCTTTGTTCTAGGAACAAGACTATTAAGAGAGTCCCAAAGCCAGAGGTGAACTTCATACCCAGCAGAGGGAAGGGAACACCTGCATCTGCAAAAACAAGAACAACTTTGCAACAATTTGTTACCCTGTATACGATCTCTATGGAAACTAGCTCTGCTCCTTGAACTCTTGAATTTTAATATAAAAACCCCTGCCTTCTCTCCCCAGGGGGCTCACAGTCTTAGAGGCATTAGCCCACTGTGACTTCCTTTACCTGGCAAAGAAACAAAGCTGCCTTTTCTGCTTCATCCAGAACTCTGTCCTTGAGTCTCAATTCAGTAAGTGGGGTACAGAGGCCATGTTTCATCAACACTAGCGATGGCATAGATATTAAACAGTGGCGAAGCAGTGCCACGTGTATGATCAAGTGATTTGCTGGGTGATACCATCAAGAACTGAAGAGATCCCCTGGGGGTGGGACAAACAAAGGACGCCTCATGGAAAATGTTAAGGACTGGAAGTGACCTGGCATGAGAATGATACTTACATTGTCAGTGATGGAACCCCGGGGCAATATGGACATAGGAAACATTGGCACAAACTTGGAATCTGGCCCAAGGGCAGCGTATTTAGTGTGCGCTGCCCTGGGCAAGAATGAAAGGAAGTATGGGTAGCAGGGAATGGAAAGAGGGGACAGTCAGGAGAGGCCCTGGCACTCTGCCACATTAGTACCAGGGTGAAGAGGAAGAAAACTTCTGCCCTCTTAAAAACTTTAAGATTCTAGAAATGTATGAAATTTGTGGCTGTGTCTGTCTAGACAAAGAGACAAAGTAAGAGCCAATAATTATAAATCTTTCTAGATTAAGACTTTCATAATTTTATCCTCAATGCGAGTATTTTTAAAAAAAACTTACCTCCTCTAATAAAACTGTTCTAAAATACCTTATGCTTAAATAGTTTGCTAAAATATCAACTTAGACATTTTTTCTAAGTTTTCCTTTTGTGTCTGCCTCCTCTGGTCCTCTTTGTTGTTTGGACTGATATCATATCTGAAAAATATATCCAACACAATTTTCAATTAAAAAATAAGTGCTCAAAATATATTAAGGGAATAAATACATGAACATTAATGAGTATTATGTACACAGTACTTTCTAGCTATCTAAATGCTTTCACATCAATTATCTCCTTTAATTCTTGCAGTTATCTTAAGAAACAGCTCTAATTATTATTCACATTTTAAAAATAATAAAACTTGCTCGGAGAGGTTAATTATCCAAGATCATGCATCACGCAACTAGGAAGGGACAGAGATAGGAAGTCTTATAACTTCAAAGTCCTATGTTTTGTTTTCTTTTTTTTCTTCTTTGCATGGAAAGAAATTAAAAATACTGAAGTATCTCAGGTAATTGCCTTAAAATTCAAACTCACTTTGCTCATGCAGACCCAACTGATATACCAGAATGCAACTAATAACTAAATAATTAATTTCATAATGACACTCACTAGCTACTCAGCTGCCTACATTTAAACCATCCATCAGTCATGCTTAAAGCTGTACCCCAATGGAAGCAAAGCCTGGAGGTAAGTGAAACAACTGAATTATGAATACAGGGCCTTGGAACCACAGAAAAGGGAACTATCAGTTCTGAGGGAGGAAATCTCAGAAGTTTTCACTGAGAGAGCACTTGGTGTTAGACCAGAGCCTTGGAAGGTCAGTAGAAACTTGAAACACTAAAAAGAGAAGGACGTTTTTTTCCCAACTGGGTGAAATGATTTGATTCTAAAATCAAGACAGTGTGACTATGTGAAAATATGAGGACCTGCCAAGGGTCCAGGTGTTGGAATGAGAGGTGGGTGGGGGGCGACAGGTGAGATGCCTGAGCCTTGACAGGTAGGTGATCACAAAGAGCGACACACATCATGCCCTGGAATTTAGACTTAAGAGTGTAGGCGAGATAGCTTTTGCAGTGTTTCAAGCTGAAAAATGACGGGGCCAGGCATGCATTTCAGAAAGATTTTTCTACTGACTTGGGGGAGAGGGTGGACAAGCCCCAGTACAGATAAATATTGGAGACATGATTGTAATGGTCTAGGTCAGCGCTCCTTAAATTTTTAGTAGCTTATGAATTACCTGGGGATATTGTTGAAATGCAGCTTCTGATTTAGGGGTTCTGGGTGGGACCCAATAATTTGCATTTCAAACAAGCGTTCAAGTGGTGAGCAGCAAGGGGCTGGGTGATGGATAAGAAGAGCTCACAGGAAAGCCATAGCAATAAAAATGGAGAGACGGGGAGGCATTTCTGAGGTCCCAGAAAAACCAAAGTCTACCTCTCTTTTGTTGTCTAGCCGAGTTCTGGCAGGTGATCCCTGCTCTCTCTTGCCCACAGGTCTTGTGCCATGAGTTCTTTGCACATCCAAGCAGCTTTTTCAAAACAGAAATTTATTATATGTGTACGTATTTCCTGGCTGTCATGTGAAATCAAAATTCCCTAAATGTTACAGGTTATATCATAATTTCCCTGCTACGCTCCAGTAAAAATACAGTACTTGGTAATAATAAATACTTGTTAGACTCAGTGTGCTCCTGAAAAACATAAGAATATTGGCATTTTTGTTGTTGTTAATTTTATATTTTTGGTGCTGGGGATGAAAATGTAAAGCTGATCTCTACACAAACACGTTATACTCAAGAATCCTTTCGAAGTATAAGAACTTATTAAACGTATTTAATGAAATGGGATGTTCATTAATAAATGTCGTTTTCCCATAAGCTCGCTTTAGAAAGGTGTACCTAACTAAAGTTTATATAAAGAGACTATTCCTACCTAAGTGCTTCCACAGCAAAACCTTGAGTACCCATCTGGGGCTCAGAATGAAAATCTGAGGATGGAAGAATTCAGTGAGAACAGGACAAGCTGTGATAAAGTCTGATGGTAGAAATGGTCAGAGCTGACACCTTCCTTCCTCAAGAGAATGGGAAAAAATTGGTTCTAAATTCGATTGAGTTAACTCTGATTCTCTCAAATTGCTTTAGATCCCTGAGCTGGTAGGGCCTGGGCATGAACTTGGCTTCAACTCTAGCAATAAAATATCCTTTTAGCTCCGTAGGTCTGGGGATGAAAAGACTGCATGGTCTAAGGAAAAGGTCATGGCTTTTAGAGAAAGGTATGGGTTAAAACCCTCCCGATCCTGTCAAATACCAGAATTAGTAAGTCCTGGTCGGTAAGTTATGTAACTGAGCTGGGCTTCAGAACAGTCATCCATAAAAATGGCGAAAACCATCCTTGTGAGACGTAAGTGGGACCTGGAGTGATCACTGCTCAGATGTTCTTTCCTTTTTCCATTCAGTCTATTCCGATTATGACTTTCTTTGAGACTGTGGACAAGAACATGGCACAATCAAATCTCTGGATGTTAATAATTACAAGAAAACAGATTCAATCTTGTCATAAGCTGAACTATAGCTTTAGTTTCAAATTCTTCTCTGAATACATGAAATGTCTTAGGTTGTCAAAGACAACGTGAACAATATAAAGATAATACTGCTTTATTCTCAGCATTGGGGCAGGTCGGATGTTGTATTGGATTATCTGCCACCTTTGGGTTGACTGGATAAAAGATTAAGAATCGCATTCTGGAGGACAGTGTTTGTGAGACAAAGCAGATCTGTCTGCCGGTCATTCCAGGGGGATCAACTCCCATGAGGATTTTCTGAAAGCAAGTCTTTCTCTCATTTCAAACTTTAGCAGTCTTCTTTTTTGAAACATGGCCCTTCTTCTTTATATTTTAATGCTACATTTATCATCAGTTTGGTGTGTGCTTTGATGTAATTCACTTAACCTGTTTGGGCCTGAATAAACCAAACACAAAATCCTGCATTCGCAGTGTGACTCATGAATATTTTAATGAATGAAGGGCTTATTTATGTAGTACAGAGATTCCTTATCAAAACATTCTCAGTAAATTTAAGGAAAAAAATAAGTGCAAAAATACAATGATTTTAACCAACAGTACATATGAATGAACGAAAGAAACTTGAGATATAATTTAGTCCCTCCACTCACTCTGTGTGCTGGTGATAGTCACCCAAACATTAATAATCACCCTCATTTCCATTATCTTACAATTTATTTTGCATATATTCTTTAGTTTTTGTAGCCAGTTTAATGCTACTTAAAGCATCCTATTACAGATTGAAGCCTGAGTCTATCTTCTATATCTGAAATCTTCATGTATTTTTTCTGTGTCCAAGGAATATTTATTGAGCATATAATACAGGCTAGAAACTCTGCTAAACTCTAGGGATACAGTAATTGTGAAACAGGAGAGTCTCTGTTTTCAGGGAAATTCTCCTCTAGTGGAAGAAGACAGACAATGAACAAACAAATAGACAGGTGATGTGACATGTCAGGAAGAACAATAAAGCAGACTAGAAGAAGAGTCTGACTGGGGGGCGTGCAGTTAGAACTGGTGGTCCAGGAGGAGTTATTTGATTGGTGGTTATTTTTTCATTAAAGCTAGAAAAAGAGAGAGCAAGTTAGAAGGTTGTCTTGGAGAAGAGCTTTCTCAACAGAGAGAATAGCATGTGCAAAGGTCCTGCGCAGGAGGGCAGTTGGCTTGCTGAAGGTGAGCAAGGGGGGCTGCCGGGGCTGGGCTGGGGCAGCAGGGGAGAGGAAGGAGACGAGGCCGGGGAGAGAGGGAAGGTGGAGCACTGAAGCCTTTCAGGCTGCAGTGGGGAGTTTTGATACTTCTGTGCACAGTGTGGGGATTTTGAGCCTATGATTTATGTAACCGGTTCTTTCTTTTCAAGACAATAGACTTGATGGGCTGAAAAGTTAAGTCAGGGTAGAATGGCCGTCTAATTTATCATCTAAACCAGGGCACTTTTTTTGAGAGTGAAAATTGACACAATTCACACATAAG
Organism: Camelus dromedarius; assembly: GCF_036321535.1. Classification (NCBI taxonomy): domain Eukaryota; kingdom Metazoa; phylum Chordata; class Mammalia; order Artiodactyla; family Camelidae; genus Camelus; species Camelus dromedarius. The sequence goes on from NC_087469.1 coordinate 15,840,672, forward strand.
CAAGACAGGCATAAGAGAGATTGTCCTGAACAAATTGGGACCCTTCTTTACCCTAAAGCAGAGAGGCCACTTGTGAGCAACCGGGGAAGGTCACCTCCCGGAGAGGGCATGCTCCCTGCGTGGGCCAGATTTTTCTAGCTGCCCCTCTGGGGCTACTCTCCACCTGTTTATCCCACTCCCCGTCGCAGGAGTCTGACCTGAAGGAAATCTTTAATGAACTCATAAGTCTTATGGCTTCCCTATGAATTCAGCCAAAGGGGAACCAGAGCTGGAGATGGAGGGAGGGTGTGCTCACTCCTCTAACTTCTTCCCCAAAGGTGGCCTCACACTAGCTGCGTCCCTCCAGGCATCATTCCACCCTTCCGGCAAGGCAGCTTGCTTCCAGGACTCTTTCTTCTTCCAGGTTCTGGTAACATTTTTCTCCCCTGGTCCCTTTAGGCCCAGGACTAGCACCAGCCGCCCCTGCTAGCCCAGGGTGTCTGTACCATCCCTTGTGGTCCCCTAACAGCCCATCTGCTGCTTTCTGGTTAATCTTTTTGTAAACAAACTCTCCTTGAATTATCCCAATTTGACTGTGCCGTTGCGGGAGAGTGCCTGGCACACCACCTACCCCTGAGGATGGTTCCAGGAATGAATCACTGCAAGACGTGCCTGGCAAATGGGATCCTCGGTACACCAGGCTCTGGAGAGGCCTCCATAAATCACAAGGTGCATTAATTTCTTAAGGGAACAAAGAAAAAGCAAAGAGGATGCTTTTCTCCTCTGACTCCCTCTAAACTCAGGAATCCATCAAGCAGCCTTTGAAAGGAAGCATTCAAGACAAATCTTAAAGTACTATGTTTTTCAACTGCAGCCTGAAAGGCCTGCTTTATGTTTCAAAATAGGTTCTCGTTATCGGACGCCTTTGTAATGAGGAGCATTTCTCAGCAAAGGCGGCTCCAGACCCTACCTTTGCCTTTAGAAGGAGCTTTCCTTATTTGCACACCAACTGACAGGGTTTCACCTCGAGAAAGCAGCAAAATAGAGGCGCAGCTGGGCGATGCTGAAAAACAGGGAATCAGAATAAGAGTGATTTAAATCAAAACAGTTCCTTAAAGTCAGGATGAACTAGAAATTGAGCCTGGCAGCGGATGAAGTGCAAAATAGCGTGAAGGGAATTCTCTGGGTGATGGCGATGCTGTGTATCTGTTTCAAAGGCTTTGGAAAACTGAGTAATCCAGAAACTCCAAGTCTTGATCCTCACAACGTCTTAGGAAGAGAGGAGCGAGGGCGGGTCAGAGGGTGATGGCAATCTCCAGAAGCCCTTCACTAGCAGAGGACACGGTCAGTGGGCCTTCCCTTTAATCTGCGTATTCCTAGATTCCTAGAGCCAAGCAAGAGACCTAGCAACGATTTAGGAATTCGTAATGTTTATCAGGTGAATGCAGTGAGTGAAGAAAACAGCAACCAACGAATTTCAGGGCACAGGAAGGCATCACGCCGTCCATGAGATTTACTCCTTCCATCTTGAATCAAATTGGTAAAAAGAATTTAGTCAGGGGAACAAATAGATCACCTGCCGTTGTGTAACTTAAACGAAGACATGCTTGTCCAATATTTGTCATGTTCAGCTTGTGGCTTTGAATTGATGTTTCTAGTCATGCGTCATAATATTGTGATGTTCTCATAGTGACAATACTTTTTGTTTCCCACTCAAAAATACTGAATCACATGCCTTTTTGATTAATAAGGATAAAAGGTATTTCATTATGAGGTCTTGGGAGAGAATTTAACAGCATTCTAAAAAACACATGGCTCTACGTGAGGTGTGGAGAGACTAGAAGTGCTAACCAGTAGCCCAAGGAATGGTGCCTAATGTCTAGGGGCAAGCGTTGTCTAGCCACAAGCGTTGTCTAGCCTTGGTTAGAGCAGAGAGAGACTGTGGGCGGAGGAGTGGCAGGGTTTCCAAAAGGAGAAACCGCCTTTAATTTTTAGCCCTTCTATGGATTCAGTCAATGGCTCTAAGCCTCAGATTACAGAGAGCCCCAAATTCATGTAAAGTCTCCACTTGCTCATTTGTGGAGAAAGGAAAGGAGAGCAGCTAATTAGACAGTGGCTCTGATCAACTGCGTACCAGCTGCCTTGTTCCTTTTCCTCTCTGCCCATCTAGCGCTCCCACTTGGCACGTGCCATTTTCTCTTCCTCCTGCACGACAGATTCACTGCCTCCTGCCCGAGAATCCACTGGCATTTGTGGTGTTCTTCAGGATGGGCACTGAAGGCATTTGTGCATCCCTTAGGACGAAAGTAACTGGGTTACTTCTCTCAGAGGTATCAACGTTTAAGCCTTAGATCATTGTCATCCTCAGTAGATGCATTTCAAACATCAGAAGAAGTGAGTTATAGTGATGATACGAGTGCTATGGCCTTTGTTCCTTAAGTCGTAACCTGCTGACAAACCTATTTTAGGAGAAGACAATGGCTAGAGCATCCTTATGATCCTCCTTTCCTTCTGGAGTAAGAGAGAACACTGACTCACACATTGTTCATCATATATATTTTATTAGTTATTTTAGCTTGGATTGATTTTGGCTTTTCATATAAAAATAGCCACAGAATTTAAGAATGAGGAGCCATTACACAGGTAACCTTTTTTTTCTCCCAAATTAAGATTCCCCCAAAGCATGAAATTAGTAAATGGAAGACTCTCAACTAAAACACATTGTCCCCATCTTTTTCCAAAACCCCAGCTGGTACACGGGTCTCTTTGGGCCCCCAAGAGTTTTACATTATTCTGCTTTCTTTGTATTAAGTTACATAGTAGATGCGCTATTTTATGCAAAATATCTGAATAGTTAAGACTCCCCCAACTATACTTTCCTAGCTGCTCTTCAGATATTTCAGGTAAAAGAGTTTCTTTGCTCCAATTATCAGAGTAATTTAAGTACATAGACTCGGTCTGAGTTTATACCCAGTGCTAATGCTCAAACCATTTTCTTCCTCTTTTCTGAGTGATAAAAATTTTAAAAGAACAGAAAAAGCATTAAATGAATATGTTTTTGCGGTCGTTTGAAGGTCTGTAATGAGAACAGGAAATACATAATTGAACACAGAGTAGTACAAGGTAAGTCATCAGTGTAATAAATTGAAACACACAGTCGTGCAAAGTAATAAGCTAGAACACTTTTATATGAGGTCAGGTGTGTTGCTTTGAAGTTGGACTGCAATTTGCCTTCCCTAGGACAGAACTGTCTCCTGATTCCGCATGCTTATTAATCTACAGTCATTTAATGAGGCAAAGGGTGACCAACAGGTGATTTCAGGAAATTTGCTGCAGTAGCCACAGGGCTAGAGATCAGCTAGAGTCTTGAAAATGCAAAATTAGCTTTCTTTATTCTTGAGTTGATTATCAGGCTGAGCTCCGTTTGTACCATGGCATCGTACAGTTACCTTCATGTTGCCCCCTGACTATTACTGCCTAAAATTTGAACAGTAACACCAATCAGGAGATTTCTTCCCATCACTTAGTGAACAGCAGATCTAGGTTCCAGTTCCAGCTTTACCAGCATCCATTTTGTGAAGAAAACCTTTTCTTAGAAATCCCAATTCAAAATGGTCCCTCTGAGTCCTCATTCACTCCCACCTCATCATATTGTGTGGGGGTACTTGAAGTATGAATGGGCTGATGCAAAGGATGTTTCCTGGAAACTTCTGGGGAAAAAAGATAAAAGCAAATCCCAGAAATTATATTGTAGTTAAAAACCTGTGGGTATGAAAAAAATGCTGGCAGGTGTTTGAAAACAAGCAAAGTCCAATTAGCTGGAGAATTTTTCCTGGTAATATTTGATGAGCTTGACTCCCAGCTTGGTTAGAACTATAACTAGCATTTTGTTCTTTAGTGACTTTCAGGGAAATCTTGAAATGCTTTATAAACATTGATAAAGCCTTTGAACCTGTCTTTGAAGAAGACTTGAATAAACAAAATTTGACATTCCAGATAAGGATGGGGCACCTGTTAGGAACAATCTGGTAGCGTTACCTTTATTTGAGCTCTGTTTAATTCTGGAGGTAGAGTTGCATCTGGTGTCTTAATTCATGACACACTTTTCCATGTTAGCGAATCTACCCAAGGAAGAGCATAACTCTAAACGGATTTGAGAGTTTTGCTCTTCTTGTAGTTGAACTATTCAACAAATTTTCTTTGGAGCACCTACTACATATTCAGGCTGCACTAGGCATTATGAGGCTTTGAAATGGAGACCTGAGACCATGAGTCATATGCCAGGGGAGAAGCGAAGGGAAAGCACAGGGAAGGGCAGCAAGACAGTGAGCCGTGGCAGGAAAAGTGGGCTATTGAGGATGAAGAGAACCTGGCTTTTAAGATCCAATGTAATGTTTAACTAACATGCTACTGTATTCCTAATTAATATTAACCTTTACACAGAAAGCTGGAGACAAGTGTCCGTAAGACACTTCTTGCACTACCAGCAGTGGAAGACTGGAAAATCAATACCCCACCCCAACATGTTGTTCAGAGTTAAAAGCAACATAGATGCATTGAGAACTTGCAAACTTTATACATATGTGTGTGTATTTATATGTAAATATATACAATTTATTTCTTTCTGGAGCAAAAATTCTCCCTGATTTAAGATCACCAAATTAGAAATTTGATAATCCATAGCGACACATCTGAAGACTTCCAGGAGCCTTCTATTGCTCTTAGCAACTAATACTCTTTTACAAGAAATCAGCGGTGGTGAGTGCAGCCATTACCCTCCTTACAGGCCATTTACCATTTTAAAGATGCTGCATACATCAACTTGACCTCACAATGACCTTTCTGAGACTGCTTTTAAGACAGAAGAAACAAGGAAGAGAGAAACACAGAAGCTGAACTTAGAGCCAAAGCCACTTGGCTCAGCTTAGTTATGTTTACCATTAATAAGGCCAGGATGGAGGTTTAAGTCCCACTCCAGTTACTCCGCTTTGCCAACCTCTATACATTCTGTGGACTCTAGGTTCTTCCACCCATGATGGTAAGTATTTTTAAGTGGATACAGGCAGAAAGCAAAGGAACCTCCACCCAAGGAATATCATACACCGCATGCCATGCCAGGAGAGGAGTTAGACTTACCTCTTCTAGAAGCAATGTTTATAATGGCTGTTGTCCACTGCACATTTTGAGAAGCAATATTCTCTCTAACTGTGGCTATCCCAGTATTCTGATAATTTTATTTTTGTTCAATCAGGGAACTGTTTCTCTCATTCTTTCCTTTCCATTCACTCAAAATCGTGTTGATTCTTCTTGATCTCCCATGATAAGGTACCAGCAGCTGAAATTAAGGCTACACTGACATAATTCTATTTCAAAGCATAGAATCAAAAAAGTGGGTTGTATGTCTAAGACTGTCCCATCTAATTCTTCTCATATTTAATGTGAGATTCCTTATTCCAAACTGAAGGTCATTTTTTTTCTGTCCTTCTTCAGGGTCTCGGTGTTCTCATTAGTCCATTCATTCAACCATTCAGTTCACACTTGTAGAGTGCCAGACGCTGTGCTAGACAAGGGATAAAACGATGAGCAAAAGAGCAAATAAAATCCCTGTTTTAAAGGAAGTTTCAGGCTAGTGAGAGAAGACTTAATTAAATGATCACACACAATTAAATCTAAATTTTCAATGGTGAGAAGTGCAACAAAAAAAGTACACAGTGTCTTAATCTAGGTAAGTGTGATCTTCCTTTGGCTTGGTTTGAGATCTCTTTATTCCTAAAAATCAGTCTCATAACGATTCTTACCATTCAAAGCAAACTGGTTCTTGGGACTTGAAGTTTGCACAGAAGCTACAATTTTTCCCGTTGTTATCTCATTATTTCTCCAGTGGTCACTGGGTAACAGGGACACTCTGAGGCATCTATCCCAATATGCAAAAGTGAGCAGAATATCTCGGGAAGGCATGTGATCCAGCAGCTTCCTCAGGTCAATTATTTACTTAGCCTGTAACCTTGCACAGTTCTCTTATTCAATTCATAATTTCCTTATCTGCAAAATGGGGATAATAAAGACCTTCCTCCTATTATGAGTCATACTAATACAAAGCAGTTTATGAGTTATGGATTGGAACATAAAATTAAAGTAGCATTATTACAATTATTTTCGTTATGGATATTGCAGCAGAACAAGAAGAGCTGAAGTGAGCAAACATAAAAATTCCATCGTATTCTTCTTCTATCCCCTGTTTCTTGCCAGAAAGCAGACAAGCCATAGATCGGAGCTCTTCCTTCACCCAGGCAGAGCTTGTCACAGCCTGAGCTTTCCAGCTGATGGTGAGCATAGATTTCCTACACCAAAAATTGGAACACATGATCTGACAAAGCCTTTTCCCCACTGATTCATGACTTTATTTTTATGAAAATCTGTAAGAATTACAATGCTTTAAGATATTAGTGCAATGTCTCAACTTTCTATGAGCGAACAAAAGAAACTAAAATGATACTCTCTTGGAAACCTGAGGCGTAGCGGTCCCCAGCCCTTGGCCCGCCTTGTGAAAAATGGCTGCAGTTTGGAGTTTCTTCTCGTTCTGGTGGCTATCAGTGCAGGGTGAATAAATCTGTCCCCACGAGCCACCTTCTGAAAGGATGATCATCTAGATTCTTGAAGATATTTATTTACCTCTGCCGTGATTTAGAGACAGACTCCTCCTTCACAGGCTCCCCTGCCCTTCGCTGCTGGTAAGATGCCCCGGTGGATTTATGTTGCTGCCCAAGAGCAGGATTTGTGAGCTCAGATCACGTTGATGGCGCTACCCTGGATAAGACGCGTTTATCACAGCCGTGCTTGGTCCTGTTTGCATTACATGTTTCACCGCCCGTTTTGTTAAAACCAAATGCTTTTAAACCATAGGCTTGTGGGTAGGGTGTCTCCCCGATCTATCAGCAACAAACATTCTGCCTTTAAAATCAGGTGAGTAGAACTCAGTTGTGCTCAACTATTAAAAGCGTCACCACTTCCAGCCTGAACTTGCTGCCATCTGACCATTTTCTTAAGTAGAGGGAAGACCCAAGATCGTCTTATCAAGGCTTCACCAGCAAAGTCAGTAAAGGATGGGTCTCAGATTATCAGGGGCAAAGATATCTTCTAGGAAGGGCTGCTTTAGGCTCAGATGAGGTAAGAGGGTCTTGTGGAAATCTCAATGTCAGAATATTTCTGGCTTGTAAGAGATCAAATAACTTGAGCTAATGAAGAGTCCGAAGGATGAAAGGCAGAGCTGGGCTTCAAAGGCACCTAGTCAGTGAGATTAGGGTACAGATAGGGAAAGACGGAAATCGTGAAGAGACTCAGCGTCAGTCTGGCTACAGGTTAGTGGTGCTTGAGCGGAGTTTCCATGTTCCCAGGGGTGGCACTTCGCCGTTCTTCATCTGTGAAGTCTCACTTGGTAGCACAAAAACGAAATTTAAGTCCTTCCAAAGGCCATTTGCACACACACACACACAAATTATTTCTTAGGCCCTGGTTACAAGAGCTTACAATAAGACTTAAATTGCTGGACCATAAGGGATTTTCTGGGGTTTTATGCTTGCTTTTGTTTTTGTTTTTAATGAAGATAACAAAGACATAAGTCAATTCAATTTAACTTGAGTCTTAATAATCTTAAATTTTCACTACGGACTGGGACTTAGAGTGATACATTCCCAGGTGTCGGTTGAGCCAACCCCCTCTGCCAGGGCTTTTGTCCTCTTTATGGCATAACTCCACCTTTGACCCCTAGTGCAGTTCTGTGAGAAAGGCTACCCTCGATGTCTCCCTGCAATGAAGGCTTCTCGCGCACGGTGACCCTGCTCCTGAGCTCACAGACTTCAGTGATTCTCTCAGTTAGCAATTAATCACACCATCCCCTGGGACATCTCCTATCTGTGGTCTTTGTTGTTTAGAACTGGATTGTTTAGTTTTTTTGGTTTGTTTGTTCCTTGTCTCAAAATTTAGATGGTAGACTGAAGGAAGGTATCCTATGTTATATGTGTTATGAAGGAAAAAAGTGATGAAAGACATTATGGAGGTGATGTTTACTTGCCAGATAAATTTGGGCAACTCTTTAAAGTTATCAACTATCTACCTTTGTGACTTTCAGTAGCCCCGTGCTAGCTGAGAGGGACGTGATGGATGCAAAATAAGTCTCTCGCTTGATGATAAACTTTGTGCAGATCCCTTGTCACATTATCCAGTCCAATGAAATGGGGGTGGATGGGTGTGAGCGTGATCCAGAGGGGTTACATCAGGGAAAGGACAGCTGAGGAACAAGGACAGGAAAATCTATTCCGGCAAGATCCAAGGAGAGCAGGTAAATGAGTAGTTGGAAGGACCAGCATGGAGAATAGATGTTAGATACACAGGAGGATTGGCAGCCAAGAGATGCAGGAAAAAGAGAGCGAAAAATAGAGCTAATTTGACAACAGAGTGTGGAGTTGAAGCAAACTGATTAGAATTCAATCCATGAACTCTGGGCATGTGGTAGATGCCTCTTTTATAGCACTTACAACAGTAGCGAGAACAATGGCTAAGTGATATATATTGCCTTAAAAAAGTCTGCTGACCAGTATCATGGGTTCTTTCAATCTGTTGCTAATTTGCATAACTATCTTAAGGTTATAATAGGGACAAGGCAAGTCTGTTATGAATGGTTCTTAGATTCCTAGAGAAGAATGCTGATGAGGGGACAGCTGGGGGCTTCGCTCTGTTCCCTGGTTTGCTGTTGGCGGGCTGCCCTGCAAACTGGTACTCAGGTTCTTGAAGGAGTCCTGGGCAAAGGGTTTGAGTGGATGATGGAATTCCATTTCCACACTATCAAAAACGACACGGTGATCATAATGAAGCTGGGTTTGTCTCACCTGAATCAGACCACATTTAAAAATCCTTGCAATGGGAGGAGGGCTTCTGATGCATTAGTCTCTTGCTGCATGACTATCAGAGGGAAGGAAGGAGGAAGGAATGTCAGCATCAAGTGTATCTTCATGGGAGAGCGAATCCCTGCACTTTCTCTTCTGGAAGACTGATTGCTATTTCCTTCTTATTTCTGCCATGAACCGTTGACACTGGAATCTTATCAGGTCTCCTTCCTCAGCTGGCTCAGCATTCCTGTTCTCAGGCTGCTAAGAAAGTTTGTCTTGGTTCCTTGGCATGTGCTCTGGTTTATGCATTTAGATGCTTTCTCTCTCTCTCTCTCTCTCTCTCTCCTCTCTCTCTCTCTCTCTCAGAGAATATCTAAACAGAGAGAGAGAGAGAGGGAAAAAAAGAGAGAGAGAAAGAAGAGAAACCCTGTGGTTCAGCTCTCACTACCCTGCTCTCTTCCTTTTAGCAAAACTACCCTGCAAGAATTGTGTCCGTAGAATCCCAGGCAGTTCCCTGTTTCTACCCTTCGGGCTAAATCCAATAACAGCCAACGGCTCTCTAACAGTTTATCCAGTGGGCTCAGTAGAGGCTGCAAAATGAGCCGAGTTATATAAATGGCCCCTTCCCGTGTGGCCGGAAATGGCAGTTGGCTTGGTCTCTCTAACTGGTCGGTGCTCAGAACAAAGCTGCTAGCGGTGAAAGTTTCATCACTGCGTTTTCCCGTCCCCAGCAGAGCTGGATGCAGCCGGGCTGCCTGAAAACACAGCCCTCCTTCAGGAATGTGAGGTCAGTTGCTTTAAGTTAAAAGGTCCTTCTAGTTACAAGTTACTTTCACATCCACTGCATCATTTCATCCTCATCATGAGTCAGATGAAAGCAGTTATTATACACCCCATTATATAGATAGGTAAACTGAGGCCAAATGATTGCACTGTGCCCAAGGAAGAGCAGGGATCTGTTTACTGAAAGTCAGAGCTACAGAGCTGGGCAAGCCACGAGCTTCTTGACTCCAGCTGACACTCCATATCGGAGCGCATGTGCTACACCAAACATCCAGACTATAGTTTTCAATGCATATAGGACATTGGGCTAGACGGTCAGACTGACAACAAAACAATCACCGCACAGTTGTAAAATGATTCGTCTTTAACTCTCATTGCCTATTTTGTGTCTTTGGCAAAAATCAGAATTCTGAAAGTAGTGCCTTGTGTTCCATCATTCGTGTCCATGGTGGTTTTTAAGGCTTGCAGAGAAGTATTCATAAGGATGTGAAAGTTAGGGAGGAAGAGAAGGAGAGAGGAAGTGGGGGAGCGAGGACGTTTATTGAGCACCGTCCCCAAGATCAGTGCTGATAATCTTCTCTGTTTATCTCAATTCATTCTCATTTTGGGTAGATCATGTGACCTCACTGCGCCTGTTTTCTCATCTGTAAAGTAGACCTATGATGCCTACCTTGAAGTTATTGAGTAGATAAAATGGGTTAATACACATAAAGCGCTTCTAACAGTACTCAGCTCTTACTAAACATTTGCTGTTGTAATTGTTACAATTATCTACATATGAAGAAAATGAGGCTCAGAATTTTTATTTATTTATTTATTTTTCATTGAAGTATAGTCAGTCACAATGTGTCAGCTTCTGGTGTACAGCATAATGTCTAGTCACGCATATGCAAGCATATATTCGTTTTCATATTCTTCTTCATTAAAGGTTGTTGCAAGATACTGAATATAGCTCCCTGTGCTACACAGAAGAAATTTGTTTTATATTTATTTTATATATAGTGATTAACATTTGCAAATCTCAAACTCCCAAATTTATCCCTTCTCACCCCTTTTCCCTGGTAGCCATAAGATTGTCTACTATGTCTGCAGGGGCCTCAGAATTTTAAATATGTCCAGCCAAGTTCTCAGCTGATAAGGAAATAGGACAGAAACCCAGGTCCAAGTCATTTCAGAAGAACCACAACGACATATCTGAAATATTCTTATGTTATTAGCTGAGAAGACCTTAAATTCTTCCACCAGGCGAACATTCCAAGACAGAATAGGCAGACCCAGGTATGTGCTACATGGGAGCAGAGAAGGGATGCTGAGGGAGAATTCTTCATTTTTGTCCAGAAAAAAAGTAAATTCATGAACCACAGAAAGCTGGGAGAGAGCATTACCCATCTAGCCCTAGTCTTCCTCGGAAAAGAACAAGAGATTGTCCTTGAAATCTACAGAAACCAAAACAATTAAAGGCCCAGGACATGTGCCAGTCTGCCACGTGGAGAACGAGGAGCAGGCTGTCTTGGTTAACGTGAGCTGGGGGTGTGGGTGCCCCTTGGCTTTTGTTAGGGTGGTGGTCCAGGTTAGGCTGCCTTGTGCCAAGTCTTCTATTCTCCCGAAGATCCATCTCCCCGCTGGCTTTTAGGTGTAGCACGGAGGAAGAAAGGGCCTGACAGTCACTTACTGCTATATGTTTCCCGACCCTTCCAAAAATAAACAACAAGCACACAAATACATAGCTTTCTCTTCTTCCTCTGTGTGGCAGGAAGTCTCTATGTATAAAATTCAGCTCCTTAAAAAAAAAAAGAAAAAACTAGCATATAGTATTTCCTAACAGAAGACTGGGATAGGAGAGAAAAAAAAAAAAGAAACAGAACTGTGTCCAATGTTGCATTAGATACAGGCTTTTACAAAGACTAATGCATTGAAAAGCAAATATATCGGCACTCGCCATAACCTTGACATTTTGACAAATACCTCAGTGTCTGCCTGTGTGATCAAATTGATTATCTCTGTGAGCTTCCTTCAAAGCCACTCACCTCTGTGGCACCTTCCACTTGGATCTGTAAAAGCCTGGGGCTTGATGCCAGCATGCTGTTTTCATCCCAGAATCCTTTGCCGCTTTGTTCCATTATTCTTACCACCCCCCAAAGAAAAGCAGTTCAAAGAATGTAGTGGGAGCTGTCTTGAGAATGAAGTAAATACGGTTAATCGCTGAATTTTGTAGCGGGAAGAAAGCTTTGTTAGAAGGAGCTCAAGATAATTAATTTCCTTCTTTCTTGAAAAATTTCACTGAGAAGACTGTCCAGGTGAGTTGCCTGGCTGGGTTTAGCGCTGTCATGTGAAAGATAGATGCAGAGGTGGAGGAAAACGTAGTTCCCTGGGGTGGGTACATCTGATTGCATTGATGGGAGCATAGAAAACAAATTTAGTTGTTATTGGTGGTGTTCATAGGAGCGGAAGGAAGCAGAGAAGGGAGATACTTCATTGCTGATAGAACCCTTTAAAGGACAGAGTAACTAGAATTAATTCACTTTTATTTGAACCGAGGTATAACAGTCATCTGACACTAGCACTCTTAACTTGCTTACCACCACTTCAACAACTTCTGCTCTGAGTTTTGTGACTGTGGTGTTGTTCATTTTTGTTGTTTATTTGCTTGTTTTTAAACAGCTTAAATAAATGTATGACAGGCACAAGGCTGCTTTCTTACAGTGTAACCCAGTACCCTTGTCAGTTGGACCGTTTACACAATGTAATGGCATTGACGATACCTGGTGGCCAGGTGTCCAGAGCTTCCATCCGCAAGGAACCCCAGATCTGCTTCACCCGGGACCTGGCCAGCGTGGGTCTGGCCCAGTGTTGTCAGGACATGCTACCCTGAACGCAAGTCGTGTTGGCAGTGAGGCAGATAAGAGCCTCTCACTCAAAGGAGTATACTGTGCATACTAAGTTTACTGTGGCCCCAGGTGGTGAGCACACGGATGTCCTGTTGGTTTCAGCATCCTTGGAAAGAATAAAAATAATCTGCAAGCCGAAAGGTAACCCAAGATAAAGCTCACATGCCCCTGAGAGGCTGTTCTCTTGTGTTTTTCTTTTGCAAGAGAAGCAAGTAGCCTCCCTTCCACCTGCTGCCCAAGAGTCAAGCCTCATCGTCCCTTCATAACTGAGGAAGTGCCTGTGTGAGCGGCTCAGACCTTACCTGGACTCTTCCTTTCTGCATTTACTGACATTTAGGAGCCAAAACCCATTACGTTAAAATTGGCTAAATAAGGTCTCTCCAGTCAATTTTGCCTATAAAACAATTTTCCTATTCAAGAACACTGAACACTGGACTCCATCTCTCATAATAAAGAGGCCATTAATTCTCTGCTGCTGCTCATTATTCTTATTAACTATTCGCAGACTTTTTGCTAGAGGCAAAATGTATGTATTAGAGGCAGCAAATAAGGAGTGCGAACATGCTGAGGCCAGCGTGCTCACCCAGGCAAGCGGAGAAGCCGGCGACTCCGGACCCCGCCAGCTGGGCCCTGCCCTGAGCGTCTGTGCTGCCGGGAGCCAGGACGGGGGGGTGGGAAGATGGGCTGTTCACGCAGCAGAGTTGTTATGCAGAGCCCTCTGTCTCAAGTATGTAGCAAAAACAACCTTCTAAGGGTAAAAGCTGACTGATGATCACTTGGATTTTTCCTTAGTTTTTTTTTTAAACAACCTTATTGAAGAATCTTTTTTATGTCATAAAATTCACTTATTTCCAATGGAAAATGCAATCATTTTTACTAACTTTATTAAATGGTGCAATTAGCACAATAAATCAGTTTTAGCACATGAAGACCCCTTTTGCCCATTGGCAGCTAATTCTAACCCACTCACACCGGCCAGCGCCTGGCAAGCACAAATCTACATTTGATCTCTTTAAAATTTCTTTTTGAGACATTTCATATAAAGAAACCATACGATTGATGGTGTCTTGTATCTGACTTTCATTGAACATAACCTTTGGGGCTCATTCATGCCATCGCATGCGTCCAAAGTGCCTTCATTTTTTTTTATTGTTGAACGTTATTTCATGTAGGATATACCTCCTCTTATCTATCCACTCATGAGTTGGTGAACATTCAGGTACTTTTTAGTCCTGAGCGACTATAAATAATGTTGCTCTGAACATCCATGTGCGGGTCTTTGTATTGACATATATTTTCGATTCTTTTGCATATGTTCCTACGAGTGGGATTTCTGGGTCATATGGTATTTTTATGTCTAACCTTTTGAGAAACTCTCAAACCGTTTTCCAAAGTGGCTGCAACATGCTACATTTTCACCAGCATCGGATTACGGTTCCCATTTCTCCACATCTTCATCAAAGATTCTTGTTGTCTTGTCTTATTTATTTTAACCATTCTGGTGGGTGAAAAATGGCATTTTAATTTGTATTTCCCTAAGGAATAGCATGTTATGCATCCTTTCATTGCCATCTGTGTTCTCCTGGGGACAATATCGGTTCATACTCTTTACCCATTTTTTTAATTGGGTTGTTTGTCTTTCAGTATGTGAGTGACTAATATTCTTTGTAAATTCTGGATGCTGGGACTTGATCACATTCGTGCTTTGCAGGTATTTTTTTCCCATTCTGTTGTTAGTCTTTTTATTTTCTTAATAATGTCGTTTGAAGGGCAAAAGTTATGAATTTTGATGAAGCCCAATTTATCAACTTTTTTTTTTCTTTTCAGGAGTCCTATCTAGGAAATCTTTGTCTAAGAAAAAGTATCCAAATTTTTCTGTTATGATCTCATACAAATTGTTTTAACTTTTACATTTAACTCTACGATCATGAGCTAATTTTTGTGTAGGGCGTAGGTGAGTCTAAGCTGATCATTGTGCCTACGGCGATGCCATTGTCCCAGCACTGCTGGATGAAAAGACTCTGCGTTCACCAAGGAATTAATTACGTTGGCATCTTGGTAACACAGCCAGTTGACTGTGAGTACAAGGGTTTATTCCTGTTTATAATTAGCTTGAGATTTCAGTATGACTATCCCAGGTTTCCACATGGTGAGGCTGAGGCTGGTCAGCTGAAGAACAGGCTCCCAAAGTTAGGTCGTCCTTTCTCAAATAATCTCACTCTTTTTAATATAACTCCACAATATAGAAAAACATTATTTAAAGTTTCATCATATTGACAAAGGGACCAGGAATCTGGGGTTTGTCTTTGATAATGGCCTTAGCATTGAAAAGGATGCCCATTAGCTGTCCACATTAGGAAGGATAATTCAGACGCACAGCTACCTCCTTTTATTTAGAAGAAGGCGCTTCACTCATTCATTTATTCACACATACCACAAGTCTTGATTTAGTTTCTGCAAGGTAGCAGAATCCACTAGTCTGTTAATACCAGGTGTTTATATTATATCCTCCGTGTTCTTCACTGGAAGAAACGTCTATCAGTTACTGCTCCCCATTTTCCAACAGGCGTCAGTTCAATCACATGTTCTCAATTACCTGCTCCCTTCCCTCGACCCCAGCAGGACACAGCCCAGAGGTGAGTGTGGAACTCAACAGGAGCTGTAAAGACGCTCCAGGCCTGAGGCAAAAACCTGTCTCACATAACCTGGTCTGTCTCGTTGTGTTACTTCACTTCTGTTCTCCTGCGTCTTGGCTCTCTTCCTTCAGTGGCTGAGAATACTTGGTTTCTGAATATTTCCTTTTTCCTGAGCCTACATGCTTTGCTCCACTTGGTTTGTTTTCTGTTTTGAAATGTTCGGTCTCTACTTTGGGCTGTTCTGACCTGCTCTACTGACCTGCGTAGTGACCTCTCATTTTGACCTGCACCCTTCTCTCGACCTCTTTAGTTTGGGTGCATTTCCACTAAGAATTGCTTACCTGGTCTGATGCTCAGTTCAGTCTTGAGCATCAAAAACTTCACTCTGATCTGGAACTGACTTAGTTCTCCGTCCTGAGGATCTGTCTTCCGTCTTCATTGATACAACCCTGTTCTAAGTATTAGAGGGCAGTGATTAAGGAGGTGGGCTCTGGGCTGAGACTCTCTCGGTTAAAACTTCTGATGTGTTCTTTACGAGGTATGTAAACTTGGGCAAATTCCTCAGTCTTTCTGTATCTCAACTTCCTCATCCACAAAATAGGAATAATAGTTATATGACCTTACGGGGTTGTGGTTAGAAATGAAGAGTTAACACACATGTTAAAAAATGGTGTCTGACACATGAAAAGCTCTCAGTAAATCTGAGCTGTTCCTCTATTATGGCTCCACCCACCACTGTAACCCGCCGCCCTGCCTCTAGGCTGCTCCCTTGTAATCCATTCTCCACACTGCAGCCCTAGCCCCCTTCTGACATGTGAATGTACAACGCTGCTCCCTTGCTTCAGGTAAAACACGGGTCTTGACCTTGCTTACAAAGCCGTTCCTCACCTCGCCTTTGCCCCCTCCTCCAAGCCATCAGGACCAATTATTTGCCAATGCTATGTTCATCTCTTTTTTGCATCTTTTTAAACTTTTATCTTTTTATTTTTTCATGTTTAGTATTAATTTTTTTGTTGTTGTTGTTATGACATGATCTCTTGTCTCTGGGGTTTTATGCACCTGCTCCTGGTGATTGAAACAAGCCATTTCTTTACCCAGGTAGCTATCTGTCAAGTCCTAATTATCAGTTCCTTCTGTGGGGGCATTCGCTAGTCCCCGGAAGCAGTTTAGGCACCTCCTTGCATGTTCCCACCTTGAATTCCCTTGTCACGGAATTTATCGCGCCCGATTGCAGGTATACAAACCTTTCTCTTCCACTAGACTATAAATTATTGAGGTGGGGCTCCCCCTCTGTCCTGTTCACAGTGTTAGTTCTAATGCCTAGCACTCTGCTGAAGACACAGCAAGCTCCCAGGAGGTCTGAGCTGGGCTTGTAAACCTTTGGCAACGGTCTGCATTTTGATAGGTGTTTGTGAGAGAAAGGCGATCCCCAGGCTGAAATCTGAGCATATTTATTACCAGATATGAAAGGTAGCATTCCATGCCTCCCAAGAAGTAGCCTTAGTTACAAATAAAAGAGTGCAATTAGAACAGATGGATTCATACAAAAAAAAAAAAAAAGACAAATGTAAGGGCTCTTCTACTCTTCTGTTTATCGTCATAGAACAGGTCGTAGATTTTTGGGTAAAAAAACCAAACACGCAGCAGGGATGGAGAGAGTGTTGGCGCTGACGTAACACCCTTTGAAGACTGGCTTCTTCCCCTTTGGATCCCCAGATGGTGGCACGTGAAACTGCCACCTAGTATGGAGTCTGTAGATGGATTTCATGGGAGTGTCCCCATGTGCTTCATTTATCTGTCACTTTTATTTACTGCAATTTATATACTTCACTAATTTGACTTGACATAATCAGGACATGGCCACGAGAAACAAGGTGGCATCTTTTAAATATTTCATTTAATAAGGAAGTACTGAATGCAGTCTCTCCCGTTCCTTTTTATTAGGGAAGGGGACACGGACTAAACACTATTACTCACAGGGTTAGCATGAACTCATAGTAAGAATTCTCTAAGACATGAGCAGCCTCTACACTGTAACTAATGGGAATTGATTTGGAGTTGTATTCATTTTTAACAAGTTGTAATGAACTTTTCTTTTATGTTGCTCCCAGTCATTCATTAGCCTTTTAAGTGCCATACAACCCAGGAGGAAATATATATACTACGACAACTTTCGCTGGTGTTTGCTCAGCCGAGTGTGTTGTGGCTCTCCCACAGCCTCCTGAGTGTGACATGGCCCAACTCAGCGTGGTGAATCTCTCCGTGTCTTGGCCCCATTCCCTGTGAAAAATAAGTGAGAAGGTTTGGAAGTCGACTGATTTCAGCTGCACTTGATCGTAGAAAATTAAGGATATATCAGAGACCTATCTTGTCTTTGTAAAGCTGTGGTTTCAATGAGCTGAAAACCCAGTTCTCTTAATGGCGCTTCCATATTTCGTTCCGTTCCCAAAGCCTAGAAGGACGTTTTTAAGAAAATCAAAGAAATTTCTCCTACTTCTCACTTTGGATTGCTTTAAAGGAAACGCTTAAAAATACTGTGTGAGCTTCTTCCTCGTTGGCATTGTTTGTGGCATTATTCACCCTTACCTATATCAAATCAGTGGTTCTTAGTCAATAAAATGTAACGTGCCATCAAGAGAGAAAAAGTGTGTGCTATGTCTGTAAATTGAATTTTTTTCCCTCACTAAGGAATGATTTACTTGCATCTAGCCCTGTAGAAGCTGCCATATCGGACTAAGCAGATACATATTGCCTAGAAGACTAAGAATAGTAGTTTACAGGGATTTTTAAAACACTATTTGAAGGGAATACTTTTAAACACTCTGAAATGAATTCTAAAACCTAATCATCCTTGAATGGCAAAGGGCTTCATGATAACGTGTCCTCTTGTGCAGAATCTTCGTGCAGCTGGCGTGACACTCAGCATACTTCCGGAAATAGCGTTACATGGTCGGTAAATGATGACTTCCTCCGTTATTAATGTTCATGATGTCACCAGCATGGTCCCCTTTGCCTCACCAATAGCCACTGATTGATCACAGTCCTACAGATATTGCTAAACCATGTCAGGGAACCCTAGACGGAACATTGCTCACTATGCCTCTTGAGAAAATCAGTTCACCTACTCTTCAAGGTTGATTGCCACTGACCTCAGTTCTCTCTCAAGGTCCTCTCTATGAGCGGGAAAAAAAAAAAGAAAAAAATTCTCCAAGTTTAGGAGCTGGCTCCAAGGATTTATTTTTTCACGCTATAATTCTAGTCTACAGATATAGACCTCATCCATCTGTTGATTCCTTTACTCATTTACAGGTGGCACACGGAAAAGCGAGACCACCCAGGGATCTAAGCCCCGCAGAGCTCTCAGCTTCAGTCTGACTCAGCCCTGGAGCCAAAGAACGTGGCTTCTAGGTTTGAGGAGACCAGAAGCCTGCTCCTTCCAAGGGCTCGCTATCCCTGCTGTGGTCTTAAATTTTATACCTATTCTCATTCTAATTTAGAATGCTCCTCCATCACTCCTTGGGCCCTGGCGGGTAAAAGAAGTTTAGACATGAACAAAACAATAGCCATTCCTGACTTCCAGAAGATCCAGAGAATTATGTCTTTTTCCTCTCATCCATCGACTGAAGTTTTTTCGAGTGTGCGTACTTAGTCACTTCTGGAGCATTAGAAAATCAAAGTTTAAAAAGCATAATCCTCTTTTTGAGAAGCCTATCATTTAGGAAAGGAGAGAGCTACAGAAGAGAAAAGAACAGAACTCTGTCTCTGTCTCGGAGGTCTGCACAAGTTTACAGTGGAAGCACAGGAAGAGAAACACCTACATTTCTTTGAGAGGAAAGCAGGGAAGGCTTCACAGAAGAAAGAGGGCTTTGGGTGGGCCCTGAGGGACGAGCGTTTCCCAGTATCCAGGCTGGGAGGGCAGCGTGATCAAAGGCACAGGACACGACGTGGAAGGGAAACCCTCTATAAGAGAACACATTAGTGCATCAGCAGAGGTCACTTCTTTCCCTTAATGACCTGGAGGATGTGTAACTGGTACCTTCCCAGCGGAGAAGGCGCAAACAAATGCACAAGGCTGCCCACTCATCGGCTTTAGCACGTGCACGAGGCCCGTGACAAGGAACCAGAATCCTAGGTAGGAACCTGTCCCTTTCACCTTCTCTTACTCCATCCAATTTCAATCACAGACAAAGCTCCAGCCTGGGACTTATGTCATTCTGATCAGGCAGGAGAGATCTGTGGGTGTGATTCTGGAAAAGGTCTCAAATAAACACCCACCGCAGTTGGTCCTAGTTTGAATGTTGTGCACTCACTCCTTCGCCGAACCAACTGTGCTCAGAAGTGTCGGCTTCATCTCTGGCGTGTGTCCAGACATTTCTGTGAGCCTTGAAGCAGAAATACTTCGCAAACCTTGTTAAGTTTATAAAGGGACACATCACAAGGGTGATTCAGAAGCTCTGATTCCAGTAAATGAGCTGAAGGTCCATTACAAAACAAACTTCATTTTTGCTAAATGAAGGTAGTCATCCAGCAGGTATGCAGGGATACAGGATACTGGCCACTGCACGGGAGGAGAGGGGATAAAACAAAGTTACAGTAGCTTTCCCTAGAAGACAGGAAACCATCAGTAGTGTATGAATACCTAATTTCCTATTAGGCATTGTCTTCGGCCGCAATGACACAAGTAGAATGTAATTTACTTGTTACTGAGTCCTCTTTGTTGGACAATCCATTAACTAGCAGATATATGATTCCAGAGGATGAGAAAATGATTTCAGGAAATTTACTTTTGAAGGGGACTCAATAAGAAGACGACACTGGAGCAGATCTCCTCGAAGAGTACAGAGTGGTTCTGGCCATCAGTGGTTAGGGTCTTTTCTCCATCAATTAGAAGGATAATAATAACATAGTGCAGAAAAAGAGACTACTACTTACTTGATTAGGAGTAGGTATTTAATTTTCTCCTTGGTAGCCTAAGTTAACAAGGGGTACTTTCATTTCCCAATCTGTAAAATTTAGGCGTATAGGCATAGAGGGCGTGGTGTCAGGAAGTGGAAGAAGCCACTGTGGTTATTAAAGTTGTATGATGACCTGTGAGGACAAAGAAAGACACCTCTGAGTCCCTTCCCAAAGCAAGCAATGGTGCCATGAGTTTGGAGGAAGAGCTGCAGAAGTAATTCCCTTGCCCCTTAGGAAGATGCTTCAGCTCCAGGAGGGCTTGATTAGAATATATATTTGCCATCACTCGCCCTCTTTGATTTCATTTATTTTACATAAAGTTGTTGAAATTTGGGGACTTTTTGGATATAATATGCAAATATTATGCAGACTGGAAAACACGTTTATAAAATATACTTTGAAAATGCCGTCTGGATTTTCATAGAAAAAAAGTCATTTAACCTAATCTTAGGCAGGTCGGAGAAGATGCGCTCCAAAGGTGACTACAATTTCTAAAGTGGGTGATAGGGCAGATTTCAGAGCTCACTTTGTCTTACACTAGTTAAACTACTACTCTTGCTCTAAGAGTCCCCTCTTCTTCCCTGCTCTAGTGATGGGAATCTTGAGGTATGTATGGCTTTGTGCAGTAAGCAAAACCCATATGCATTCATTCATTCATTTATTCATTCATCCATCCAGTCATATAGCAAATGGGTAGGGGGAGCCTGTTACATGGGACTGATCCTAGGCACTGGAAATACAGGAGCAATTTCTGCTGAATGGATTTTAGGTATTACTTACGTAAGGGAGAGCAGAAGTGTCAAATGACACATGAAATACATAGTAAAATAGAATGTGGTCATTTCTAGGCAGAAAAACGGAGCAATGAAAGGAAAAAGGGAGTGTTGCAAGGGCTACCTTAAATAGAGCAGTTACTGATAAGGTAGTTTTTGAACCAAAAAGTTGATAAAGTCCTGAGTCATGAGCTGTCGAAGGGGGAGCATTCCGGGGGGAGGGAACAGCGAGTGTCAGGGCCCCGAGGGAGGAGTGGGTTAGACCAACGGGCAGGAGCCAATCGAGGAAAGAGAAGAGTGGAGCAGGAGGAGGGCGGGAGGCAGCAGAGGGCTGTGCAGGTGCGCCTGGTACCCGTGTGTGAGGCGGGGTGCGGAGGGGGCGCCGCCTTATACCCACTTAGGATTGCTGGCGTAAGACAGTAGCGGTTGGAAAGGGTCAGGCTAAATGTCCCGCATATAATCCCAGCAGTTTGAGCTTCCCAAGTTTGCAGAGGTTTATCTGGCACAGCCTGAGGCGTGCGGCACTAGGCATAAGTCAAAAGGCCTTTCTTGGATCAGATGCATCTTTTTTAGTATCTGCGTGTTTGTCGAAGCATCTTGAGATCAGCGTCCTTGCCTGCCTTGCCTTTGCGTTTTCCATAGCACCGAAAGAAACGTTCCAAGAAGAAATACCCGGTAACACTTGTTGAACGGATAAGTGATTGAAATGTGTCCTAAGAGGTCATTAGGGCGTGATGAGGACATATAGCAACACAAACATTACATAATGTGTGCTCCTAATATGCGTCACAACTCATCATCGTAACACAATTACAGTATGCCTCTTATCAAATCGCATCTTTGAGCCAATGAGGATTGGCAGACATAACTGTTTGCTTTTTTTTTTTTTATATCAGATGAGTGTGAGCACAAGGAGGAAAGAACATTTAAAAAAAAATCACTTTTTCATCTTAGGTAATGAATATAGAGGCAGCATCCAGCTCATCACTTCAAACCGCTGAGTCATTTGCCACTTGAAATGAATTGAGGGCTGTTAAAGGTTTTATAGAAGAATTCATTAAATATGTATTGAGCCAGCTTAAGATGGAAATTGTTATAAAAACTGGCAACAGTTCAAACAGCAAAACGTTTCAGTTTATGATGGAGATATTTTACTCCCGCCTGGATTCCATCCTCCACTAGTCCATTCACGCCGGCCAGGCTCAGAGTCACCGGGACGGGGCCATGGTAATTGCTGTCACTGCTCACGAGGCTGTTCTGAGAGCCAAGTGAAACATTGCGATTCCAGCCAGGGGCTCCCTCTCCCAAGGCGCAGTGCTCAGTGAGAGCTGTGCGTTCACCCAAACGCTGACACCTACTGATTGCCTGGAGGTGGGATTCAGGACCATTGGAATAAACGCGTGCATATGCATACGTGTGCAGACTCAGTCACACACAGATGAGCGCGCACGCACACGCACACGCACACACACTCAGAAAATGCCCATATCCCTCCCCGTGCACTCTCGCTGGCTCTGGGGATCAGGAGTGATGGAAGCGAGAGGAAGGGACAGTTGGGAGGCAACACACTATGATGGAAAGACCACAAGCAGTTTAGAATTAAACAGAACTGGATTCATCTTCCAGTTGTGCCGCTTTGCCATTAAGTGACCAGAGCAAGGTTGCCCAGTCTTAGCCTTGGGACCCTATTTCTTGGCGCAGGTTTGAACATAACACCTGTCTCTGTGCCTGGCACATAGTGGGAGCAGTTATTTCTGCTGTAACGTTTTAGATGTATTTCTGACATTCTAAAACTCCTGCTCTAAATATAACAAGATAAAGGAAAAATAGAGTTAGGTGCAGGCTATTAAAACTTTATACACTTGGAGAACCAAAACAGTAACAAAAAATTGTGGGGAAAAAAAAAAAAAGCAAAAGCTTAAACCAGCAATTAAAGAAAAAGGTAAAAGCCCTAATAAATAAAAAAGTAAATATAAAACTTCAAAAAATGCAGGCGGCTCGACCCAAGGAAGTATAAGGGAAGCTGTCAACACTGAGCACGGAGACAAGGTCAAAGTGCATAACGACTGGGATAACCACCCACATGCATTCCTAAAAGGGGGCGTTTCGTCAGAACGAGCCAAAAGAAAGCATATGAGATAAACAGGCATTATGCACAATACTGGATTTTTTTTTTCAGCTTACTGCATTCAGCTGAGTTGGTACACTTTGTGTTTGGATGTTCTTACTTGGTGGCACAGAATTTAATGGGCCGGGGAAAAATCACTTATTAACCCGCAAGATTTCTGCATTTTATTGATGACATTCCCTTATGTGAGTGGGCAAGTTTGCCTTACAAAATTAAGAGCGGAAGAACAGACTGTACTTAACATGCACTTCTGAATGCAATAAATAGTAAAGAATTGTGCAGAATGATGTGGTCGCGCAGATGATACAGTAAAATGCTTGGCACAGTGTCTGACACAGAGAATATGATACATAAATATGTTTCTCTCAGGAGACAAAATTGAAAAGGGTGTCAGTGTTTAGAATCCTGTCCAGAAAGGCGACCAAAAAGCCAAGAAGACTAAGAACTTTGCTCAGCTTAATGTTAGACCGGAGTAATTCCGAGAATCAGAAATGGGACACAAAGTAGGGCTGGGAGGAGCAGTTATGACACGGAGGAAAGAATTGAGAGCTTCCACATGCTGAAGAGGAAAGTCAACACATACTGAATGTCTCGATACCATCTCGATCTCCAAAACAAATGAAAAAGTTTTCAACTTGCCAAGAGACATCTTAGCTACAAATTATAAACAGTCTGACGTAGAGGGGTTTGATAAATTAGTGAAACGGATTGTGCTTGTCCACACTGGGAAAGCTGTCCACACTGGGTCTCTGAAGAGAATCACCTTCATTTCCATTCTCTGCTGTAGCATTACATTAGCTGTTGTCATACAGTTGACTGTCATTTAAAATTAAGCCTTGATTTCTAGATTAAACTTGTGACATTTATAATAAGAGTAAATATATTGTAAGCTGTATAACAAGCTATAGTTTATAAAGCATATGGCATTGGGTTCATTATGAAATCCCAGTGGTCTGTGAGAGTTGGGTAGGGACCATAATGGGAAGATCAGCCCATCCTCTGAGTCACTGCAGACAACCTAAACACAAGCATTTTGAGATAAATTTCATACCATCACATCTACTGACCCTGTCATTGCTACACAGCTGATACACGGAAAAACTCAGTTAACCCAGGATGGGCCTCCCACCCCACAACCTTCACAGGATAGCTAATGTATGTTTAGTGCTGGGCTAGCAAGTAACAAAGATGCAGCCTCTGTTCTTGAGGAACTCATGCTCAGTATGCTCTGTGTCCAAAGAAGAGAATGCTTGGGGTGGGGAGGGCATTTGGAAGGAGAGTGAGGCAGCTCAACCTGGAGGTTAAGGGAAAGATTCCAGAGATCAAAAATCTGTCTGCAGAATCTGAAGGATATATAAGAGTTGGCAGAGCAAAGAAGACGGAGGGTGTGATGAGACCTGGAGAACGAGGAGCACAAAGACCAGGAGGCTTGAAACAAGGTGGTGTGGGGAGATCTGCAGGAACTTCAGTAGCACTGGGAGATGAAGTGCCAGGTGGGGGCTGTCAGAAAATAATAATAAAGATGCAATAAGGACCACACAGTAGGGCTTGGCTTGCTATGCAAGAGAGTTTGATTTAATCTTGGAGCCATGAGGATAAAACTGAAGAGTATTAATTCAAGAGGGGATGGGTCAGTTTGTGACTAAAGATAGCTAAGTAGGAGAAAATGGAAGAAAAATACGAGAAGGATAATCAAGACTCACTGAAATTACATTAGTGTCACAAAACACTAATGTCATTTCCATTACATTTTGTGTTTCATAAATCAAAGTTATGCCTAGACACCATTCCCTTGTTCTGAATACCCAGTGTTCAGCCTACCTCCCCTCTCCTCATGTGCTTCTTTGTCTCATTTTCCTCAGTTACCTATCCTACCTCCATCATTTGAAATGAGGATTACGTCCTATTTAAACTGGACGTAATCAAAGGGTGAGAGGTCTGGAGTGAGGATGTGCCATAGCCTACTATGAAATGGGGGGAAATAATATACTCAGCTGAAGCAATCATCACAGGCTTCATGGAGGGGGCGTCACTGCTGAAGAAGTCATGCAATTTAAACAGGCAGAAAGAGCAGTAATGATGATCTAGGACTCAGAATTCTAATCCAGGCTCTGTGAGAGCAATGGGTGGCTCTGAGTCAGCGATGTCACTTCTCTTTGAATACATTTCTATATTGTCAGGTGGAGAGTTAAGTTAGACAGCTGTGGCCGGTTTATGTGGTGAAAGGAGTGTGGGGAGGTTGGAGCTTGCTGGATGGAGGAGGAATTGTGTCACGAGATTATGGGAGTGTAGGCAAGGGTGAGAAGACCAGGAAAGACCTGAAGAAAGGCATTCTATGTGTTTCACCATTGAAGGAAAAGTTAACGCGATTCTAAACAAGCCCCCTCTAAGGCACGGGGCTTAGAATCTTCAGGTTTGGTGAAAGGTGACAGGAGCTTTTCCCTGAGTCTGATCCTTGGAACTCAGCTCCTGCACTAGATGATGTCAGCTGAACTCTAGATGCAAATCATACTCTGCTGCTCACATGGCTGCTATTTTTAGCCCTTACGATATGTGATTTCTCTCAAGGACAACAGGAATCTTCATAAACTATGCATAGGTCATGATGGTACTTAATGGAGAAATAACCATTTGTTAACAGAGCATTAAATGTTTAAGAGTCCATTAGCATAACATCTTTTTTTTTTTAATTTGGGAATATTTTCTAATATACCTCATTCCGCAAACCAGATGAGTGTTGTGATATTGAAATTCATAAAGGTGCCTAGTCTTTTGACCCTACCAGAGTCTAATAGGTTTTTCACCTAATTCTCTGGAAATGTCACATTTAATCACTCTATAATGATCAGTTAAACAGTCAGGTGTATCTCTTCATGGGTCCTTTGCATAAACATTTAGAACCATCAGAGGCTGAATCACTTTGTCATCCCTTTAGGGGTGGAGGTGGAGGGGGGGTGCCATTCCTTGTCAAGGAGGGGCCTGTGATAATGGTAAAGATGAAACCACGTGAGCTGCGTGGAAGAAGCCAAACACGGCTGGGTCTTCCGTTTGCAGCTGTGCTCAGAATTGCTGGCCGTGGGTTCAGATCGTTACCTCCACGTGTCTCAGCAAGGGAAGCTGAAAGAGGGCTGATAGGAACAGGAGGCGAAGAGAGAAAGAAGTGGGCGGTGTTGCTATCTAGAGCGTTGCCAGTCAAGCTGAGAAGAGCTGTGCAGTAGTGAGAGCCAGAACTCTCTCCCAGCCAAACCCTCCCCACCCCCGGGCCGGCTCCATCAGGGCGCATGTTCGTGCCAGGGAAGACGGACCAGAAAAGGAGGTCAGCGCAGGGGACGCTTCCGACCAGTTCAAACACACAGCGTTTCTTCCCAGGCTGCTCCGTGGCAGAGCTGAGCTTCCTCACTGGGAAGCAACCTGGAATGTATAAACGCTTCACTCAGCGTGGAGACTACCTCCTGAGACTTGTGAGGCCGGAGGACCCCAAGTCTGTGGGGTAGGACCCTAGCCTTGACTCTCCTGTGATGAGAGGAGGGCGTGGCAAAGCTTGGACCACAGGATGGAATGAAATATTTGTCGTAACAGATAAGTCTTTCCCTTTTGTTTTCTCCTCACACTTGAATCTCCATTTCACAAATAACCCCACAGGCTTCGGACAGAGAGTATTTCTGAAAGATGAATGATAATTGCAATAGGAGAGAAGAAAGCAGGTCCAAAATTGGCACTGCCTCTTTAAATTAGAGTAACTGGTGGAAGTCCCAGATCTTAGGTATTTGGAATGTTCAGTCTGGCAGGGACCTTAGAGATGGCTGAGCTCACGCCTTTGTTTTGCAAATGAAAAAATTTTCAGGGGTTAGATTACTTCCCCCAGGTAACAGATCTAGCTGGTGGCAGAGCTGTTCCTGGAAACCAAGTATCTTAACTCCCTCCAGAGAAGTTTCATGACTAGTCTTATTTGTTACCAATAACAATCAGAATAATAGCAATTACATTTCCACAACCAAACAGCTGGAGGTAATTTTGTATTTGAAATAGAAAATGATTAATACAAACCTAAGAAAAAAGAGAGTGATCATATATTGAAAATACATACATATATATATATATAAAATACTAAAAATGGTAAAGTTGAAACTTCAGGGCTCACATTAACATTTTCTTGGGCTAACCCGAGACGTGTTTTAATTAACATCACTGATATAATTATATACACACATATAGTTAACAAATCTCAGACACTTCATTTATCATATTGACAAAATGAAGCATATGCTGTTGCATTAAGGCCTTTGGTAATTACATTATTCGTGGTCCTGATATATTGAAATATTTTGTATCAGTTTGTATTTGTCTTTCGACATCTCAAATGCAAAACAACCTCTCTTATTGTTATGATGCATTATGAATCAGAATATACTTATGTCAAAACATGCAAAATTTAAGACTCAAAACACTGTACACTATGAGTTTGATAAACCTATTTATATCCTTGAATATTGTACAGACCTTTTCACATTTACTAAATTCTGTGTTTTAATTTGCCAATGTAGATCTGTTTTAAAATACATATCCAGGGTTTAATATCCATTAAAAAAAAAGTAAAGTGATTTCAACTCCTTAATCACATTCTTATTTAGACGACCTCTGTAGGTGTGAAGTTAATACCTCACTGAAACGAGCGGGTGAAGGAAGGGGCAGCTCACATTATCGATGTCTCTGCAGAATTTCAGTAAGAAATGATTTCTTTGTCTTGCTTTCCCCTTTTCTGCATCTGTTCCCACACTCCCCTCCAGGAGAAAGTCTTGCAAGATCCAATATGATATTTGACTACCTTTGCATCTTAGTCTTGGAGACATGATGGAAATGACTAGGAGGAAGTTATCTTCTACTTTTCCCTGCGATACCCTAACCTGTAAAGGGCTGTTCTTCATACCAAGAACACTAAGAACCAAGGTGAAACGATGGTAGACTGTGTCCTCTTTTATCCCCCCACCACTCCTCCTATTCCATGTAAAGTTGTTATAGTGATTGTATGTTGGGGCTAATATTTTTTCTAGGAAAAAAAAAATGTCTTAACTAAGATACTACCTTATAAAAGTCTTTGTTCTTTATGGTACCGATTTTTGTAACATAGCTTTTATGTTTAGAAAGCGTTCTGAAGTCTTTGGATAAAGAGAGATCTCATAGAAGCATGATGTCCTGAGATACCTGGAGACATGTCTCCCTCGGATGCTTCACCTTGTCATCTGTAATCTTGCAAAGTGTGAATCACTTATTGGGGAGGAGAGGTGGTGTGCACTGTCTGCTGGGAACAAATCAATAGGCATGTCTGGATTTGTGTACGAAACTTGCCTCCATAGTGGCCTTGCAAGTAAGAATTAATCAGGGTTGCAATCACCAATGTAGTTTCTGCACTGTGTGTGTGTGAGTCTGTGTGTGTGTGTGTGTGTGTGTGTGTGTGTTTGTACCCAAGCCAAATGTTTGAGGATGATTATTGACAGGGTTGATTTGCGTGGACCCACTCTTCTAGGCTTCTCTTCAAAGAAAACAGAGGTGCCAGATAAGGCCTATGAATGAAATACAATGATTAAGAGTATGAATCCTATTGAATTTCAAGCTGTTTGCTGTAATCTTGATACAAAGTAGTTAGGACTAGGAAGCAAAAAAAAAAAATGTATTTAAGAGTTTGTTGGATTAATTTAAACCTGTTAGAAAATTGATTTTAAAAATACAAGTGCAACAAAAGACTGTACAAATAAAGTGGAAGCCGTGTTCTCTTTATGTGTTAATTTGTTCATTCATGCAATAAGGATTTTTGACGACCTCCTATGTTTCAGGCGCCAAAGACACAGTGGTGAACAAAACAAACAGAAATAATGGCTCCCGTGGAGCTCACATTCTTTGGAAAAGAAACTCAGTATTTGTCATGCATTGTTAATAATCCCCAGGCTAAGTTTAGGTGAGCAGAGATAGTCTAGTAGTATTCACAGGTTTCTGGATTGCATCGTTTTCCAGTAACATACATACGTTTTATAATCAGCTCCTATTTATTGTTTTATTTATCACGGGCTAAATACCAAGGATCTGCCCATCACATTTGGACTCACTGAGCTGAGTTAGGGACTTTCTCCGTTCCCTGCTTTGTGTTCCCAGAGCCCACTGAGGTTGACCTGAGCACACAGTGCCGCATTATTGTCTTCAGTCTGGCTTGTTCCCTTCACGACCTCTAGATCTCTCTCAGTACCAGCTCTAAATAAATTTAAAATGTGAATCCTTAGGTGTCAGGCACTGAGAAAGACTTTGGAATTTGCACATGACCTCATATCTTTTTATTCTGAGTTTATATTCAATACATTATAATGGACAAAACAAATCTCAAGAAATTTATATCTCAGTCTTGTAGAGCTGAAGAGGAGTGAGCCACGTAAATTAAAGTGAGCCGGCTGTCTTTGTGGCAGGGGAAAGGCTAGCTTGCTGTGTGAAGTCCTGGTGGCTGAGCTATTATTCATTTGGGATTCCCATACCCGCACGCAGAGGCTGGGGATGGTACAGGTCTTTATTGAGAACCTGGGTCTGTGTTCTTGCAGAGATCACTTCCAACTCTTTTACCAAATCATGGTTCCACATGAAGAAAAGTATATTGACTCACTACCACATGCCCCTAATATTTTTGACCCCCTGGACCTGGTCCCAGTGCTCTGCCCTATATTCTGGTCTTACCGGCAGAGGAGATCCTTCTGGAGTCCTTGCTCAAAGGATCAACATTTGTTATTATTCTTTCAAGGAAAGAAGAAAAATAATTCCCCCCAAAATATGTTCTTTTCCTGGACTTACATTCTTTAGCCTGAAAGGCAAATCAGAAGGTGGAGCTGGGTTTTCGCCGATTGAAGTTTTTGATTGACCCCTACACGTTCCTGGATCAGTTGAGAATTGGCTCCCATGCCTACAGTCCACCAAATGTGGCACCTGGGGACCCTGTGGCTCTGTCATTGCCACGCCCCCCTGTGATCTTCAACAAGAAAAGCCCGCATCCGGGGTGCAGGCACACGAGCGGTAGTCACGGGGCTGAATATGGGGTATATGCAGTTCTTTAAAAAAAAAAACTTACCTCAATTCTAGATACATTGGGGGGAGAAGGCAGGCTCTGCAGGTCTTGAAGCCTGATTATCTTTTGGGGAAATTTTTGAGTCAAGTTTCAGCCATTGTGATGTAAAGAATAAAACTGTATGTGGTACTGAAGACAAGGGAATCACAGGAACCCTTTGAATGTGCCATGATCATTAATTACTCCTTTCTAGAGAGGAAACTTGGAGGGGCGTAGGTGGCAGTTTTTATTAAAAAGGGAACTTATTTACGAAGCTTGCCTTGGGCAGCTACAAGATGAGTAGATGTCTACACTCGCCTGCCAGAATCTTAAAAGCTTATATAGAGAACTTAACTGGGTCCAGTCACGTATTCAGTCCAGATGGTCCCAGTAACACCTTGCTGTCTCAAGCCTGTGTCCTTGGAACAGCTCCCACTGTGGCAATGGTGTGCAGAGTGTACATGCCAGGCACAGGGGAGGACCGAGGAGCCTTCAATTGCTTGTGGGTCAACCAAAGGAGGTCATGTCCTTTAGATGACCTTGCACAACAGAAACTTAAACAGAGAGGCTAAGCAATTTGCTTGAAGTCACACAGGTGGCTGGTGGTGGATCTAGGATTCAAGCCCAGGCACGAGGGCTGCAGAGACAAAACTCCGGTCCCAGTGGCACGCGATGCCGTCTCTCCCAATGAGAGAAATCTTCTAGGGAAGATTGTAAAGGAGCAGGGCTAGGCTTGTTGACCCGGCTCCTCATCAGACTCATCGGCAGGGATTTTTAAAGTCTCTGATGCTTTCTAGAGAGGAAGTTGCAATAAGGAGCAAATGATTCTGGTT
Source organism: Camelus dromedarius (assembly GCF_036321535.1). Lineage (NCBI taxonomy): Eukaryota > Metazoa > Chordata > Mammalia > Artiodactyla > Camelidae > Camelus > Camelus dromedarius. The sequence goes on from NC_087469.1 coordinate 15,871,611, forward strand.
GGAGCTATTTGCCTGCATTTTTGCATGCTGCCTTTACCAGTCAAGGCCCGTCTCCTGGCCTTGTGCCACCGGGCCATGTGCCGGGACTGCAGCGGTGTGCAAGGCTGACCAGTTCTGACCTCGCGGAGCTTCAGTAATTGTAGACCGTGTGTACACGGAGTTACACAAACCGGGGCTTGATGTCAGGTGTGTGGAGCACTCAGAAGTCTGCGCTGTTATGAGGGTGTTTGCTAGAAGGACCTAACAGTGTGTGGCAATCAGAGAAGCCTTCCCCGAGGCAGTGATAGTTGGGCTGACATTTGGGAAGATGCTTGAAGTGGGCTTACTCTTTACCATATGTTGATTAAAGTAAGAAAATTCCGTGAATCCAAAGCCCTTTTTTCCCCTTTCTTCAAAAGAAATATTTTCAGTAGTGAAGCTGGATTCTATATGATTTGGGCTAAACATGCATAATGATTATTAGAATCGAAATAAGCATTCACAATATGTTAGAGTGGAAGGCACATTTAGATTTTTCCCCATCTCTGTCTCTGCCCTCTCCCATCCAAAGGAGAATATATGAATGTTACTCATCTGCTCTTTGAAGTGGAATATGAGCTTTCCAGTTAATGGCAGTTTGGTAGCATTAGTTTCAGAAAGATGCTGGAAGATTATGGGTCTTCCTGTAACCAGCAGGTCTACCACCAGCCTTGCCCAGGCCCTTGACCTCCCTCCAGGATTAGTTCCTGGCCTCTGGGTAGTCTTCCTAGCTCTGGTCTCTCCGCTACTGAATCGATTATCCGCACTGCTACTGGGGTGAGCTTCCTTGTAGGAAGCAAATCTGATGGTGATACATCTGATGGGGCTACCGTTTCTTAAACCATAAGGAAGGCCCTTCACGGTCAGCCGCTTTCCCCTCCCTTGTCCTTGAAGTCAGTTCACAGCACCCTTGAGCCACAGGTGCGTGCATGGTAGCTGTCATGAGCAGCTGCTTGAGCATGCCATGCTCTCCCATACGCCTTCACATTTCCCGTTTCATCCCCCTGAAGTACCTTCCTCAGCCTTCAGTCTCTCCCTTGTTAACTCTTACTTATTCTTACATACTCAAGTCTAGCTTCAGCTTCTCCAGAAAGCCGTCTCTTACTGCCCATGAGACGTCTGTCCTGTGTTCTCATTGCACCTGGCAGGTTTCTTTCTCATAGACTTATCTCACACCATCAAATTCATGCCATGAGCCATGGGTGGATATCTAAATTTACAATGTAAACTGGCACAGCTACTATGGAAAACAGTCTGGAGGTTCCTTGGGAAATTAAAAATAGAACTACCGTAGGATGTAGCAATCCCACTTCTGGGTATACATCCAACGATACAAAATTTTGACCTCAAAGAAATATCTGTACTTCCATGTTCATTGCAGCATCACTCACAACAGCCAACGTTTGGAAACAAGCTAAGTGTAAGTGTCGGTCCACAGATGAGTGGGTAAAGCAGATGAATGGTATACACACACACACACACACACCACACACAAACACACAAATGCACACACAATGGGATATTGTTCAGCCTTATAAAAGAAAATCCTGTCCTTTGCAACACTATGGATGAACCTGGAGGGTATTATAGTAAGTGATGTAAGCCAGAGAGAGAAAGACAGATACTACATGGTGTCCCTTATATGTGAAATCTTGAAACAAAAAAAAGAAGTCAAATTCACAGAGACAGAGCGTAGAGAAGTGGTTTCCAGGGCTGGGGGTGGGGAAAAATGGGGAGAGGATGGTAAAAAGATCCAAACATTCGGTTATAAGATGATTAAGGTCTGAGAATCTAATGTATAACATGGTGCCCATAGCTGATAATACTGTATGTAGAGCTGAATTTGCTAAGAGAGTAGAACATAAGTACTCTCACCGAAAAAAGAAAAAAAAACCCAAATATGTGAGGTGGGGGAGCTCGCTCGGTGAGGGGACTCCTTTCACAGGTGCGTCAGTCACATCACGTTGTGCACTTTAAACACCTTACAATTTTGTTGGTCAATTATATCTAAATAAAGTTGAAAAAATAAATTTACAGTAAATAAAGTTAAATAAAAATGCGGTTTCTCAGTCACACTGGTGCCATTTGAAATGCACAATAGCCTGTGTGGTTAGAGGTCACTGTACGGGACATCAGGATTGCCAAACATTTTCCGCTGCAGAAAGTTCTATCAGACAAGGCTGTCGCCTTCCTCTTTGGCTTGGAACATCTTGGGGTCATGTGTTTGCACAGGGTCAGCAGTGCTCAACAGATGTTTGCTGGAAAAAATATTACATTATTAATATCTGAGTTTCGTATCTATTCTGTTATTGTGTATAAGCAATTAACATTTTTTTTTTAATCCAGCAAAACATTTCGGCCAAAGGGGATTCTGGACAACAAGGTGAAAAGTTAGAGGAGAAAAGAAGGGCAGGGATCCTGGTATACCCTTGCCTTAAGCCCTGGAAAGAATGAAGGCTCCATCCCGTCTCGTCACGAGGAAGGAAGGCAGTGGAAGCTCAGAGTCTCATTCTGGGAAACTCTCCCCTTGACTGTTTTTTTTTTTCTTTCCTGAGTTGGATATGAGAAGTGGCAGCAGGTACCAATGTTGCTCACAGAAAAAAGCTATCTCACTTCTCCTACAAATAAAGGCCACCAGGCCACAGGACTTTTGGATTGAAGGCAGTGCTAATGGTGGCCCAAATGTTTAGTTTTAATGACCGAGGAGAGTAAATGTTCAGTTAAAAGTGGTAAGAGGAGAAATTGGGGTGACTTAAGTTATTCACCAGCCACGGACCATGCGATTAGCCAGTTTCAAGGTGTTCCATTAAGCCTGGACTGTTCCCCGGGGCTGCAAGATGATCAGAAGCAATGCCCAGATCTAGAAGGATCAAGTTTAATGAGCAAGGCAAATGCATCCTCCTCTCACAAAACAAGTGAGCCCCTGGGCCCTCAGAGCTGTTAATAAAAAAGAGACTGATCCTGAAAAGAAGGAAATGTGAAAGAATAAAAAGAAGCTGTTTTGGGTCGTTGCGTTTGTTTTGTTTTCTGAATGCAGCTGCACTAGATGGTCTCCTGATTTTGCACACCGCTTGTGACAAATATTCAGTGATCCTGTTTTCATCCTTTTAAAAGTTGGATATACTTCTGCATCGTATTGACTCTCTCAAACCTTCATCCTAGGTGGCCAGTGGTAATTAGTGTGGCTTCCAAAGTTTGAGCTAAGCCCAGGAGTAACTCCTACTTTTAAATGACTCCTAATTACTGGCAGATTTAGCTGGATTTATATGATTTAATCATTAGCCCTCACTTCCTCTGTTCTTCTTCCTCCATTGACTTTGGATGGGAATTTGCTTAATAAAAAAATTCATATTTTGTGTACAATTCTGCATATAGCCATTTGGCAATATGACCAAGCTACTACTCATAGCATTTAGTTGAGTTAACGAAGGGACTGCCAATCCTGGAAACTGTTTAGGAATATTTTTAATGAGAGAATTAATTAACAATAATACAAAGGAAAAAAAAACCAAAAAACCCTAAACTCACCATCCCTGCACAACTGTTCTTGTCTGTGTCTCTGATCTTCCTGTGTCTGTCTACATGCGTGCATATCTTAACAACAGCAGTTTACATACTACTTTATATGTGGTTTTTTTTTCTTTCAAGATGACATTTCAAACATTAAAAAAAAATTCAATTTTGGAAAGTGATAAAGCTGGTATCACTCTGCAGTAGTTTGAAGAGGCATTTACTGCCTGAGGAATCCCAACAAATCATTCCAGGCTTCTGTCAGTCTCCAATGACACCATTTAGGAAGAGGTGGAGGTAAGAAATAAAAAATGATGTAACCCTGTGAGGGAAGCAGACAACAGAGTTGCCAGGTACTGTTGTCTGACAAGATATCTCTAGAGAGGCTAGGATGAAAAGCACACAAATTACTGAAAGCAATTTAAGAAATTGGAGACCCTTCAAGTGTGGGGAAGGAAGACGTAAAGGGTAGTGTGGTCTGGAGGAATCTGGTCTTTTTCTCAAGCATCTGTGGTAAAGGTGGTTAGCTAAGTGAGCTTGTCTATTTGCAGAGGAGTGCCTTCTTGATCTGGGAAAGAAAGGACGTGCCGGCGACACTGCATCGGAGGGGAACGTGCAGATTTTTGCCCTGTATAGCTGAAGGCTTTTGTGGCAGAGCCCTCCTATCTCTGCTTTAATCAGACATTATCCTTGTCTTGACCTTGCAAAAAAGAGTCTTTACACTGTCTGCAACTGTCTAAGCCATGCAGCTTCTGAAATCCTATGTCTCTGAATGGACACTGCCTCCTGGCATAGTAACAGAGCAAACGCACATGCATCTCCCCATCAGTTCAAGCAGTACAAAGAAGATACAGACCCCACTTTTTTTCTACTCTTCTGCCATACTGGTCTTTATTTGTTTTCTTAGGCTGTGACTCTTGGGAAGAGAGAGGTCTAGGTTTATCACACAGCTGGTAGCTGGAGGGAAGGCACTGGGGATTCAACTCACTTTTTGCCTTGGTAACTTACGACTCAGTAAAAAAAGCTCAATTTTTGCTCTTCCAGTTGGTGGGCTGGGGTGAGAGAGGAGAAATGAAAAGAGTGAGCCCTTTTCTTGATGCCTTGCGTGCCCCTGGCGTATCTGATTTGTGTATCGAAGGGTGTTGTCATGTTGGTAAAAATCATCACCAGCCTGAATTTTCAGAAAGACCCTGAGGATGGTTTTCTCATAACTCCAGGCTCCTGGGTTATGCCATGTTCTCTCTGTGTGCCCTTGACATTTCCGGTTCTCGGTTTCCTTTCTTACAATAAGAGGGATGGACTTTATAGATGTCATCTAGGTTCTTCCAGCTCTAAGGCTTTGCAGTTCTGTGATTTATTTATGGTTGACCCCACACAGGGAGGATGATGGCATAGGTAGAAGCTAATAAGAAGAGGGGAAAGGAGGTAAAATTTATCAAGGGCTTATAGTGTGCTGAGCACTGGGTTGAACACTGCATCTATATGCTAGCCTTTCATCCCTAGCCACGGGGTAAAAAAGTCCTACTTCCAATATAAGACGGAGAAATGGATCAGAGGTGAATAACCGTCCAGCATCCTCGAGTCAGCATGCTGCAGGATCAGAGAAGGAGCACCACTTTCTTTGATTCCCACATCCAATCCCTTTCTAATTCTGCTTTGTCCCCGCCATACTGCCCGCACCCACACACGTCTCCTTGCAGGCAGAACCCTCTGATCTGAGTGTGTTGGAGGAGGTCACAGAGAGGACTTGCCCACAATTGACCCACGAGCTGAACCGGAACATGAACGCCCCCGTCCTTGGAACGTGTGCTCTGCTCACCGTTCCCACAGTGGGGGCCCGTTCAAGGATGCAGCCTCGAGACAGCAAGGTGCTGTGAGACCATCTGGACGGTATATGTGACTGAGCCCAGTTAAGGTCTCCATACACACTTTTTTTTTGTATATATATGTATATATATATATATTTTTTTTTGAAGTCTAGTCAGTTCACAACGTTGTGTCAATTTCTGGTGTACAGCACAATGCTTCAGTCATACATGAACATACATATGTTTGTGTTCATATTCTTTTCACCATAAGTTAATACAAGATATTGAACATAGTTCCCTGTACTATACAGTATGAACTTGTTTATCTATTTTATGTATATTAATGAGCATATCTCAAACTCCCAGCTTATCCCTTCCCACCTCCTTCCCCACCCTGCCCCACCCTGGTAACCTTAACTTTGTTTTCTGTGTCTGCGAGTCTGTTTCTGTTTTGCAAATACACTTTTAAGATCCTAGCACATGAGTATGGAGAGCTACTCACCCTGTGGCCACCCAGACAAGTCTCATAGTAAGTTCCCTTCCTGATTAGAGCTGCCACGCACCCGTCTGGAGTAGCCGCCTCTTTCTGCAGTCTCTCCCCGCTCTCTCCCTGTATGGGGGCCGGTTTCAGGTTCCATCCCCGGAAGCTCCCAATGTTGAGAACCAACAGAGGGAGAAGGGCAGTGAGCAGAAGAGCAGTCATGGGAATGAGTTTTGGAATCAATATCTAATTTGGAGAGAGACCCGAGGAACAACTGTGGGAGATCTTTGTGTTTTATTTTTATTAAATGAAAAGTATAAAAGCAACATTAAAGGTACCGTGAACAGTGAGAATGGCATAACCCCACCATCTGAAAGCGGCTTTTTAAATTATTGTGTGTTTTACACATACAGGGCCGCTTCATAACTTCACAGTTACAGTCTACATGTTGCTTTTGCTCTGCTGTTTTAAAAATTAATGTTATTTCATAAACATTTTGGGGGTCGCCTTAGCTGTCTCACTTGGTCGTGTTCCACCTCTGATTGCCTCTGCTGAGCACGTGCAGAACTCATGGCAGCAAATCAAATGACTCAAGACCGAATGGCTGTTTCTAATAAATTTCTGTTTGGAATATGTCAAAAACTGTACATACTGATTCCATAGAAACAAAAACATATTAATTCTAAGGAAATTAAGACAGTCAGGGTCTCAGTTTCTCTCTATATACATTGGTATCTATTCTTTTTTTCTTTTCAAACAAGGCATTTACGTTTGGTTCACTTTGCAAACACGTGCACCTTTGAGTCATTGATCACACATGTTAGGATAATGTCACATCTAAATTTCATTAACTTGATAAGAAATCTATACATATTTTAGCTCTGTTTGCCATATATAACAGTACATTATATAATCATAAACATTTGGAAAGCAAAGGCTCCAGTTATTCTAATTCTGATTAGAAGAAATAAATGGTGGATTATACAGGAGGGAAAGCCAGGCACCACCGTTCACTGTTACAAGTTTGCCACATTAATTTGGCGGCAGTATTTTGCGCAGGATGAGGGGGATAAACATCGCGTGCTGAGCACCTTAATGTGTCCCGTTGCCCTGACTGACCTCGGCCTGCGAGATAATCAGTTCCAAAAAGCTTATAATCTGAGGGCTCTTTTATGTATCCCCGGAGAATTAGCAGCACGAAGTTTTCTAGATGGCAGCAAGGTTGTATTCCACAGCTGCCCGTAGGTTTACAGCCAGCGTGAGCCACCCCAGACACCCAGCAAATTCAGGTGCTTGGAGTTTTTCCCCTTGTCCTTGTTGACTTTCATCGCTTGTGTTTATAACTGCTGTTTATTACAGACTGAATATGTTTGGATTATTGTTCTGTTACAATCTTTCTAACTATGTTTCCCTTTAGCCATGCAGTCTGCAGTCTTCCACTGTATGGCATTTCACTTAGCATAATGCCCTCAAGATCCATCCATATTTTTGCAAGTGGCAGGATTTCCTTCGTTTTATGGCTAGTTTTCCATTGTGTGTGTGTGTGTGTGTGTAACTCACATTTTCTTTTTCCATTCATTCACTGATGGACACAGGTTGTCTCCACATCTTGACTGCTGCAAAGAATGCTGCAATGAACATGGGGGTGTCGCCATCTCTTCGGGAGAGTGATTTTATTTCCTTCAGATGTATATACTCAGAAACGGAGTTGCTGGGTCACAGTTGCTAAGGTAGTAGATCTTAAAAGTTTTCATCAAGAGAAAAAAATTGTAACTAGGTGAATTGATGGATGTTAACTAGACTTATCATGGTAATCATGGCACGACATGTGCCTCTGTCAAATCTTTATGTCGTGTTCCTTAAATTCATGTTTAATATTGCGTGTCAATTGCATCTCAATAAAACTGGAAAAAAGAGAAATACTTGAAAGGAAACAGGAGCATAGAGTGTCTGGGAATGCTCTGTCTTATTAACGCTTGTGATTTCTTCCATGTATCTGATGCACTTTGGCCCGTGAAACGCCTTAACTCACATTGTTTATTTAATCATATGAATGTTGTGATGGATACATGGATACTTTTATTTTCCCTTCCTATAGATGAGGAAACCAAGGTCCGGCGGGGCTGCAGGATTTGCCCAAGGTCACACAGAAGGAAAAGAGCAGGCGCAGGGCTGAAGTCCAGGCCTCTGAGTGCACCGTGCAGCCCTGTCCTGTTAAACTAGGAAAAGCTGCTGATCACACTATACTTTTAACTTATTTATATTTTGGAATTTTAACATTTTGTGATCTCTGTTTATATTTACATTAATTTATAAAATTCTCTATTTTAGGGTAAGTCAATAATGAACTTGAGCAGGTAAGGTGACACCCATGTCCTTGGTTGGCTACACACAGTACCTGTGACACTAAAAGGAAATAATCTGTAGGAAAATATTTTATAAGTACTGACTCCTATTGTGATTAATACTCAATTTTAACATGTGGTACAATCAGAAATCATTTGACCATTACACTAAAAGCATAATTTGAGCCAAAAAAAGGAGGAAGAAAGTAGGAATATCATTACCTATTTTCCATTAGTTATATTTGGGCTTGAAATAGGAAGCATGTGAGAGACCATTGGTTAGCAGATGATACTAAAGGGGTGCTGAAGAGTCACCGTGGGGTCAGGAGTAGGGTCAATGGAATCGTTATTGCCATCACCAAAGCAGCCTCTGCAGCTGGCACGTGGGCACTGATGTGACCTTCAGAGGGAGTCCTTCTTGCAGGAGAACAGGGCCCTGCTCTCTCTTCTGATGGGTCCTTATATATCTAAGGCCTTCTGGCAACAATGCACCTGGTTTGGAAACACACAGTTCATCATGCATAAAGGACTCATGCTGTCCCGCGGCAGTAAGTACCGATCTCACAAGTCACAGAGGGTCGGCAGGGGAAGGGAGGGCGATTCAACCTCCTCCTTTCATAGGTCAGCTGACCAAAAATTAAAGAAGTCATTGACTTAGCAGGAGCTGCTCAGTTAGGTAAGGAGAGATCTGGAGCTGAAGTCCAGGACTCTGCCCACTATTCTTCACTCTCCTCCTTGCTCAGAGGTGAGCGTTAGGTGCAAGTTGTGTGTCACCCATTGCTTTTTTGGGCTGGGAGTTAAATGCAACACACTCATTTACTGAGGCTGCACATTTTACCAAGCACTGTGCGAGGCACAAAGACGTGAGACACAGCATCCACACTTAAAAAGCCTACAAATCTAAGGGAGAAACAGATCAGACTCCACTTGATGCCTGCTGTTTCCAGTCTGTTGGAATTTCTCTGACGGTGATTTCAGCTCCCAGCCGTACTCCATTACTTGATATTCATGTTACTCCCTGGTCTGTCCCGAACTACCATTTTATTTTATCTTTTCAGTTTCCTTTTCACATCCCCTTCCTGTTGGTACCACCACCACATTGCTTATGATGCATTTTCTATCACACATCTCTCTTTTGCTCTTGTTTCATGACAAGTCTGCTCCTCCATGAAGTCTTCCATGCTTTCCACACACCTAGCTATTTTTCCTTCCACTGAGCGCACACAGTATCCTGTCTATATCATGTTTATGTCATCTATAACTTTTTATATTTTTATTATACTTATACTTGTACACATCATATCCTTCACTAAGCTTCAGGTCCTTAGGGCAAAAATCTAAATTTGATTTACCCCTATATCCTTATGGAACCTAGAAGAGTCATCACATAAGGTCTCAACAAGAAATCATATAAATGAATCTAGAGATTGCATAATTTATTTAATTCAATTCAACACTCATGGGCTGCATATTTACTCTAAGCCTGCTGTGGTGAGTAAATATTAGTTTCTTATTGATCATTAAACAGATTCAACCTTGAGCATGTGGGTGTGACCTCTCCTTTTGACTTTACTCATGGGCTTAATCTCCAGGGAACTCTGAGGGGACTCTGGGGACACGTGGGAGCAGTGGCATCTCTATCAAGCAGATCACTGAGATTTGTGTTTTAAGTTTGGAACTTAGAATTCGGGGCACCAGAAGAGACCTCTTTCTTTCTCAAGCTAGATCTGCAGGGAAACGTAAATAAACTTTGTTTTTTCTTGACTCCTCAAAGTCATCAGCTCCAGCTCAATCTTTTGGGTAGATGTGTTGGTTGAGAAGCAGTATTTTCCTGTGTGTCCTTGTGTACCTGGCTCATGCCGAGTTCACAGGTTTGAAGAGGGAGTTACTTGGCCAACTCGCTTCTTCCTTTGTAGTGAAGCATTTTCTCAAGGCTCGGTTTCTGTGTTTACAGTCTTTCTGTGCTGCTATTGAAGCCATTTTTTAATAGAGTTTCAGCTAATTGCTTTACTGTCTCCCTTCCATGTCTAATGGCATTTACACGCGACCTCATTAATTAACACCCACACTGCTTGGTGTTTACAATGACGATCTCCAGTTCCGTAGAACAAAAATGGGAAGCACCTTCAAAAGATAAGTCAGGACTCTTCTTCATAGCACAGCAGAGCAGGGCTCTGGCCGGTCGTTTACTTTCTTCACCGTTCTTTATCTGAATGTGTATGAGCGCAAAACCAACCATGTCCCATCGGGCTTCATAATAAAGTCAGCCCCAGGTTATATCTATTCGCTAATTGTAGAAACTAACACTGGCCGTTCCTTTTACGTTTCACGAAGGTCTCGCACGTTTATTAACTCATTTGCTTCACGCAACAGCACATGAAGAAGGTATTATCACTACGTTTTGGGTGGGGAAACCGAGGTTCAGAACAGTTGAACGGCCTCCTCCGGTTCATATCACCTGTGAAATATAGAGCCAGAATCTAAGCCCAGATTTTTTTTTTTTTAATCCAGAAGCCCTGCTTTTCTTTCCTTTCTATGGCTCTGCATTCTGACAGTAGGCTATGCGTAGCAGCACTGCCACTGCACATCCAACAAGACCTAAAACCTACCAACAAACAGAGCCCGCAAGCCGACCCTGGTATGCGTGTTCACGGCGAGTACGCGACGGAGGAAGAAACACAAATCAAAGATGAAAGGGTCAATTATTCAATAAATGGTGCTGGGAAAATAGTCTAAGTTTATGAGAAAAAAAGAAATCAATTTAGACCTTCCAATAAAACCAAACACCAAAATGAAATCTAGATGAATTAAAGACCAGCATTAAAAAAGAAATAAATTGGAAGAAATTATAAATGAATGATTGCCCAATCTTTGATAAAGCAACATTTCCATACTTAAGACTAATGAGAGAGATCTCAAAGGAAGCAATCAATATACATGACTAGATAAATTTTTAAAGTTCTTTATGTCAAAACCATAAACAGTAAGTAATAAAAAGGAGAAAACACTTGGAGTATGTATGGCCAAAAAAAGCTTAAGACCTTTAAAATTTGAAAAGCCCATTTTAATCAATGAGAAATAATTAAAACAGTGAAGAAGAGAGAATAAAGGAGGAACATAAGTAGGTGAAAGTGTATAACTATTAATCAAAAGTATGAAGTGAAGGAAAAAGGCACTTTTAAAAATCAGGTTTATAAGGTTTGTAAAGGTCTAATGAGAGAAAGAAAGCGTTTTCATTCACATACACAAACATAAATTAATATAGACCTTTAAGAATATGATCGAACTTTACATACAAAGAATAGGAAAAATATTCGTATCTTTTAACCTAATAATGTTGCTTTTAGCAATTCATTCCCAAGGTAATTAAATGTGAACAAAGATATACACATAAAATATCAATTACAAACTTATTTATAAGAAAACGCATTGACAGTGTCATAGTCCTGCCTGTCATAGTCCTAATTCTCGTCAAGAGCAGGGTCTTGCACTGGGTGGAAGCTTCAAAAAATTAGTTGAGTGGTGGAATTAATGATGGGGTGCAACCTAATATATAATAGTGGAGGAGTAATTAGGTACATTATAGTATATCCGGATAATTAAATATAATCATTAAAATCAACATTTTGAAGAATTTTAAATGGAAAAAAAACTATCAATGTAACATTTTTAAGAAAACAAGCTATGAATGATACTTCAAGTATGACAATATATGTACTTATATTGCAAATATATACAGACATATAATCAGAGAGAAATCTATTTCCTGGGGTTGGAATTATGGAGAATTATCATTTCTTGATAATACTGTATTTTTCAGTTTTCACAAAAAACTTTTACCACATTAAATTAAAAAAAAACCAGACAGAATAATCTGAAAAGATTCATGCTAAAAAGTGAATAGTGATGATCTCTAGATGGTAAGATGTTTTTAATTTTTGTCAATTTTCTATTGTAAGCCTGTATTTTTTAAATTTTTTTTTTTAGTTTTTTTGGGAGGTAGGTATTTGGTTTACTGTTCATTTATACTTAGAGGAGGTGCTGGAGATTGAACGCAGGACCTCGTGCATGCTAAGCATGTGCTCTACCCTGAACTATCTCCTCTCCCACGCCTGTGTTATTTTTAATCAGAAAAGATGTTCATATTCTATTCTACATGTGTTCTTATTCTATTAATAAGAAGCAGAGGTTATCAATCAACAGCATGAAAAGGTCAACAGTGAAACTTAGAACTAATGGACATCACAAAGTCAAGGTTAGAGACAGGTGTGCAGCAAGGTGGTCAACTGCATCAGTGGTCTCAATTCTTCACCCCTTCCCTTATCTGTTGCCCCTGCTACGTGACTTTTAGTGCCCTTCCACACTTACTCTGGGCTTGGGCAAAAGACCTGCCTTGGTCAGTGGCTTTGCAAATAGGATCTAAGCAGAGTTTGAGGTGGGTGTGTACTGTGGGGCCAGTTTTCCCCCATGACACCACCATGAGGACATTTTCCATCTGTCCTGCTGACAATAAGAGATCCCGTGGTCACCTTTGTGACCTTAGCTCACCAACAACTAACTGCTAGATGTGAGGGTGAACTCAGCCGAGATCAGACCCACTCAGCCGGTCCAGCCACAGTGCTGATGCAAAGCCGCGAGCTTAACAAATGCTACTGTAATCCACTGAGTCCTGGGGTAGATGGTTACACGGCATTATTATGACAATAGATTCTGATTCAACGGGGTGTGATGACTGTTAGTTGATTAGAAGTCACAACAAAAATCCCTGCTTCACTGCAAAGATATTCATCCCATTAGGACTCACGGAGGGCAGCATGAAACAGTCCTCTTGACAATCAGCTTCCCGTTGCTCAAATGCCGTTCTCTCCAGTTCGTTCATAGTCCACAAAGTGCACAGATTTATTTTATGGGGGGAAAATGCCCCTAATAAAATACTCGAGCACTCAAGTTCCTGGAAAGATTTCCATACCCATCCCCCCCATAGGTATTAATACACTGACATTCAGATTAATTTATCGATCGCCTAGAAGTTTAGTTAGCATTAAAATGTCCCCATGATTCCAATCAAACTGGGGCAAAGACAAGCTGCACTCTCTGGGAGTTGGGAGCTGGGGTCGATCTGGGCGGCTTACCAGCGCCCTGGCATTGGACAGGGCTTCCCAGCAAAGCAAAGCCTAATTTTCTCTGGCTGTTGCTACATTCTTTTCAGAATCCTTTAACCTTCAACATGAAACATTAAACTGAGTGTGTGAATCAGAGGAGTACCAAAATTTAAAGGTAGAAATCCACTGCTTATGAACTCATTAAACATCATTAACTTTCTCTCCAAACACTGTTTCGGGGAAAAGGACCTTGTCAGTTTGATGGGCATATCGGGCTGTCAGAGACTGAAGTCATCATCTATTTGAATTACAAAAGTAATGATAAAAACGTCCACTCACTGAGCATCTAAACTGTATCAATATTGTGCTATTCTCTTTACACAATAACGTCCTAAGAACCCTGTAAGGTAAGTGTCAGTCCTTCCATTTTGCAGGAATGTAAAACAAATACGCTGTCTGAGATTTAGAGAGGCTGGCCCCTGGCAGAGGCGGGGCTCACACCACACTCCGGGACTGGACCCCCTTCTTACGTGCCCTGATCCTGCTGCTTCCTGTGACTGCCTTACTGTGAGCAGACACGCTGGTCTCCACGTATCTTGTATCTCGGAAATCACACATTTAACCTTGTAAATCAACGGACTGGCATTCTGATTTGAAAATGAGGTTTAATTTCTAATTAGCCCAGTGCTCCCCTGCACAGTCTCTTCCATTTGACACACCGTAAGGGCTTCAGACTTGCCTTTCCTAGATATCCAATAAGCTTAAAACACTCCAAAATATATACATTCTCACCAGGCAATCTGCAGTCACTTTAATGTGACTTAAAGGACTGTGAACTTCCTTCATCTGCAGCTTAACATACAGTACCTTCTGATTCTGTTAGTATAATGTGATAATTACAAATGTACACGATTTAATTATAATGTTTATCATGCTGTTCGTGGGCTCGTGAACAAGGAACATGATCCCCACATAGCTAATAAGCCTTATTCTGCATCAGAGCAAACCCCACCCTCCCTGTGTCCCCTCCCCCCCCCTCCTGCCTGGGCCAGCCTCCTGGTGGAATGGATCCCAGTGCACACGTTGCCTGGTGGACCGCTCCCTTCTCTTTCCTGCCAAGCCTCCTACACAGTGAGCCGTGTCTTGGAAAGATTTTAATAAACAAATCACATTAAGCTATTCACTTACAGCAGCTTAAAATCTTACTCTTTTCGGATTACATAGGTTTTAATAAGGTCTCTGATAAATCAACTTAAAAAATAAAAGTGAAGTGACAGCTTACAAGTTGAAATCTTTTCAGAAGTGAGCCTTTTTCCAGTGCTCCTCAGCTGACATTACAGAGGTCCCATTTCCCACGGTGGTACTGCCTTTTCTTCCATCCAGAGCAGTGAGTCATGTGAAGGCTGCAAAAATCATGCTTTTCCAAAGCCATGAAAAACCAAACTTGAAGCTCAGAATGGTAGATTACAGTTCAAGTGCTTTACCACAATTTTATTTTCTGCAACAACATTTTGGTTTGACTCAAGAAAGGTCTGCGCTTGCCTACTTTAAGATCCTTAGAGAAAAACAAGAGTGGTAACTACAGTTTATTATGATGACAATAGTACCAAAGTAAATGAATGAAAAAGACTGAGTTCTCATGTGCGAAGTGCTCCGTCTCTGCACAGGAAAAGATGCGAGGCAGGTAATAGACCATTAATTGCTAAATGCATAAATGAGTGAATATTTGCACACACACAGACTGCACACTCACATTCCATGCATACAGGCACAATCACATACATTCACTGCACAGACACACACAGATAGGCACACATACTTAACACAGAAGCAAAGTCATTTTCTGAGATTTGGGGAACAAACATTTTCAGACATCGTGCTTACCGTTCACTACGTATGTTTTGCCTTTCGGCAAGGTCCCGGCAAGAGGACAAAAGAATGCCGACTCTTTTCCCTTCTTCACGAAAGTTTAAATCTGATCAATGGGCAGGTTGATGGATCCATTTATTTAAGAAACTTTAATCACCTAAACGTTTGCACTAGTTTTTATTTAACAATCTTAAATCTTGAGGAAATTGTGGTGACCCAAAGACCTCTCTGAGGAATGAGTTCTGGGATAGATCTGGTCCCCCTAGGTTTCTCTTCGCGAAAAGATGAGCAAGTCTCTAACCTTCTTTTCCAAGAGCCTCAGGTCAACCAGACACAGAACTCACCTGTCCCCATAATTCTGGATCTAGAGGTATTTCTAGAATTAAGAACATGGGGAAGTGGTACGGAAAGAGGTGGAGAGTTAAGAAGAACTTCAGTGCCCAGGATGTCTTCATCCCACTTCAGTGTTACTAATTTGAAGCAGTACCAGCCACTAAACCCTCTAGCTTAAATTATGACGCTATTTAGATGAGTGTCTAGCACAGACATAGGGTAGCAGACAATAGAATTTCATGAATTAGCCCTTACTTACATGATTCCCTAGAGAACATATTTGACTAATACTGGAAGAAACTGATGTGGGAGAAACATCATTTTATTCATTCTCCACTCAACAAATGTTTATTGAGCACTTACAGCATGCCAAACACTGTTCTAGGTTCTCTGGATAGAACTGTTAACAAAACAGTATCCAAAAATCCCATTGACATTAAACTTATATTTCATTGACAAAAATTAAACAGAAGCTAAAAACTAAGATAAATAAACAATTAAACAAATAAACAAGGCTATGTGATCCATTCCCTGCCCTGCCCCCTGGCAGGTGATAGGTGACATATGGAGTTGAAGGCTGAGGAGTTTTTTGGTAGCAGCTTTAAAACATGTGCAATTCTCTTTCAATAGACCAGAGACACAGGTTACCTGCAGAGGAGGTTCAGCATGCACGTTAGTGGCGTGGGGGCGCTGGCCGAGGGAATCCATGGAAGTGAGGCTGAGGGAGATTACGCGCTGCCTCTTCTCTCCCTCCCGTAGGCTGGTTTGAGAGGTACCAGTGTTTGTGCTTCTCTGATAAGGGTGCTTCAAAGCGGGAGTATGGCTCTTTGGCGGGCTGTGAGTCCTGCCTGTCCTGTTTGCAGGCGCAGTGCAAACCAAATGAAAGTCAGCCGCATTTTGATGAAGGCTGCCAAGAAAGCTGTGCGCCGAGCTGCTCATCATAGCGTCCTCTTTGTTGGGTTTATTTCTGTTGTAAGGCATAGCTGTGTCTGGCAGGAGCCTGCAGGCTCCCCACAGTGGGACAGAATCAGTCCCTGTTTCTCTCCCCGTGAGCAAAGCAGCCCTGCAGAGCGGGTAAGCTTTCACAGGGCGGTTACTGCATCTGCCCAGTCACCTCTAGGTTAGTCTTCAGTCTTCAAGAGGATGCTTCATAAACCCACCTCAAGGCTGTTAGAAAAAAAGGTGACATAGATGAGTGAGTATGAGGAATGAAGATGGTCATCTGCAAATGGAACCCAACAGGTCAGGTTAACAGGAAGCCTGAGCTTGCATATGAATGAAGGTGGATTCCTGGGACTTCAACCGCATGGCTCAGTTCACAGCAGTGCATAGTTCAAAAGTTTAATGTAAAAGGATGAAGTGAGTGCAATTTGTTCTAAATTGCTTTGTTTGAGTCAGGAGAATTATTCCTCACTTCAACCTATGTCTGAAAATAGAGAAAGGCAAAAAAAAAGGGCATGGTTTCCTTTGAACTTCAGGAAGGAGTTCGTTACAGAGTCAACCAGAATTGACTCCACTTAGATCACCTCCTCTGGACAATTGCCTTAAAACTAGGCTTCCCCTCGTGGTTTCATTACACAGAAAACATTGTCTGATGATGCCAGCTAATGGAGCTTAAATGTGACTACTTATAGACAGGAAGTTGTTGATTTTCATTGCCTTTATATATTTTCAGAAACCTTTTTTAATGCTTCACACTAAGATTAAAGGAGAAAAAAATCATGATTATATTAGGTAGAAAAATAATTTGAGGAAACACATTACCTATTCATAACAGTTTCTAAAAATCAGGAAAAGAAGAAAACATATTTTTACAAAGTGAATCTACCAATACTTACCACAAACGTCATATTAAATTTTCAAAAAGCAGAAGCATTTCTGCCAAAGTCAGGAAAAGTCGGGGCTATAGACTAGTCTCACCTATTCACCTCTCTCCAACATTATGCTGGAAATCATGAACAATTCAATAAGACAAGAAAAGCAAACTGTATAAAGAAGGAAATAAACTGAATTATTATTTTAATGGGTTATATTCTAATCCACATAATATGCAAAATAACTTATAAAGTGTTTAAATTAAGAGAATTCAGTAAGACTGCTGTCAATCTCAAAACTGATAACATCTCTATTCACTGAAGACAACCAACTAGAAATGATTATTTTAAGAAAATAGTAATCATTTACAGTAAAACTAAAACTGTGAGATAGCTAAGAAACCATCAAACAAAAGCAGTGCAAGACCCGTGAAAGAAAAAAAAATTGTATTAAAGGTAATTAAAGAACAAAACAAGAGCAGCTATAGGTCATATTTATAAATAGAAAGATTCATAAAATTAAACCAAATTTAAAAATAATCTCAATCATAATCCTGGCATGATTGTTTCTAAAATTCATATGGAATAATAAGAATTAGGAATTACGAAGGCAATTTTGAAGAAAAAAGGAAATGAAATTTACTCTACCAGACATATAATAAAGCTATAAATAGCTAAAATATGGTGATCTGGGTTCATAAATATTCATTTAGGTTAAGAGGACAGACTAGAAAGCTGATAACTCTCAATGTTTATATGGGGATTTATGTAAGAAAAAGGAGACTATGCATATTATGGAAAAAAATAACTATTTAATACTTTCGCTGAGTCAATTAGCTAACCATTTTAAAAGAAAAAAAGTAAAATTATATCTCTACTTCCCACCAAACCCCAAAACAATTCCATATTTATTACAGACCTAAGCATGAAAAGCAAAACTTAGAATCTTTTATGGAAAAAATGAGTTTATGTCCATAGTATTAGAGTAAGAAAACATTTCCTAAAAGACATAAACTAATACATAATAAAGGAAAAGACAGACACATTTAACCACACTAGAATGAAAAATACAAACTCTTAATGACAACAGTATAAATAGTCCTAAAAAACAAATTACAATCAGAAAAGTGACATTTACTTTGCATATTACTAATAAGTGTAAATATTTTGAATATATAAAGAGCTTACTGAAAATCAACAACAATAACAAAAAATACAAGCTACCAAATAGAAAAGATGTCAAAAGTTTCAAACCTGCAGTTTTCAGGTTGGATATCTGAAAGGCATATATATATATATATGTAAGAGACATTCTGTTTATTAGACAGTCTGATATGCACAAATGTTAGTTGTAACAGATTTGTTAAACAACGCTGTGCCCCAACAATATAGTTTGCATTTCAGTTGCCGTGGCGTATTAACTGTGAGTACCAACCACGCTGCCAGCTCTCAGTCCACAAATCGCTATGCAAATAACATGCTCAACATGATTCATGACAGCTATGTCTCTTCTTTCAGGTTGTGATTCATCCATCATTGAGCATCTGGTATTTGGTTCGCATGCAGACAGCAATGCATTTAGTTGTGTTACTTCTTTGTCTCTTAGAAATAGCACTGTGCAACATCTTACAAAAATGAATATGTGAAAGAGGGAAATTGACCAACAGAGATGAAAGTGTAGCAAAAAGAAAAAAATAAATAAGAAAAGTAATTACGCTGGAAGTGAGGTTAGAATCAAATGTAAACGGAGCTATAGAGCAACGAGCCGGCCACGGGAAAGCTGACACAGCCATCACTTGCTAGACTCTAATATGATGCCAGAAGAACTTTGTGAAGGCAAACTTGTCCATGGGAATGAGAAGCATGTTATAAAGAAAAGGGTGCAGATACTACAGAGGAAGTGATGTGTGCAAAAAACCTTCACAACAAAGGGAACACTCAGAGATAGTCATACTTTTACCATAATAAAAATGTAAAGAATAAAATGATGAAAGTTTAAAAACTTTCAAATGTTGAAATAAAATGTTGAACTTAGAAAGGAGTAAGACAACCTGGTAAGGCACAGAAAACATACTCTCTCTTTCAAAAAAATTGAAGAGGAGGGACTACCTCCTAACTCATTCTTGGAAGCCAGTACTATTCCAATCCCAAAACCAAAGAAACTACGAGAAAAGAAAATTACAGACAAATGTTCTGTATGAACATGGATATAAAAATTCTCAATAAAGCACTTGCAAGCTTAATTCAGTAAGATATTAAAAGGATTATACATCATGACCAAGGGGATTTATTTCTGGAATGCAAGAATAGTTCAATATATGAAAATTGATCAAAGTAATACACCGCATCAATAGAAGGGGAAAAGTGATCATCTCAATTAATGCAGGAAAAAAAAAAAAACACTGAGAAAATTCAACACTCTGTCATGATAAAAACACTCAAACTTAAAATAGAAGGAAACTACACGGCATAATAAAAGCCACGTATGAAAATCCCACAGTGAACATCACACTCAATGGTGAAGGATTGAAAGATTTCCTCTAATGCAGTAACAAAGCAAAGATGTCGGCTTTCGCTGCTTCTATTCAACACAGTACTGAAAGTTCTAGCCAGAACAATTATTCAAGAAAAAGAACTAAAAGGCATCAGGATTTGAAAGGAAGAAGTAAAATTACCTCTGTTTGCAGATGGTATAATCTTGTATGTAGAAAACCCTGAAGATTCCACAAAAGAGTGATTAGAATAAATGAATTCAGCAAAGTAGCAGGATGCAAAGTCAACATACCATAATAAGTTGCATTTTTACACACCATAAACAATCCGAAAATGAAATTACAAGAAAACAACTTCATTTACAATAACAACAAAAAGAATAAAATACTTGGGAATTACCTTTATCAAGGAGGTGAAAGTATGCAACAAAGTTATAAGAAACTGATGAAAGAAACTGAAGATACAAATAAATGGCAAGCTATCGTATATCCATGGGTTGGAAGAATTAATACTGTTAAAATGTCAATATTATCCAAAACAATCTATAGATTCAATGCAATCCCCATGAAAATCCCAATGATATGTTTTGCAGGGGTAGAAAAATTCATCCTAAAACTTACACGGAATCTCAAGGGATCCTGAATAGCCAAAATGATCTTGAAAAAGAAGAGCAAACCTGCAGGACTTATACTTTCTGATTTCAAAATATACTGCAATGCTATGATAATCCAATCCAAGCAGGTGACATTGGCATAAGATAGATATGGAATAGAATACAGAAACCGGAAACAAATTCTTGCACACATAATCAAATGATTTTTGACAAGCGTGTCAAGGCCACTCAATGGGGTAAGAACGGTCTTTTCAACAAACTGTGAATATACACATGCAAAAGAATGAAGTTGGACCTTTACCTAACATCACATATAAACTGACTTTACTTCAATAAAAAATAAATTAACTAAAAATGGAACAAGTACCTAAATATAATACTTAAAATGACAAACTCTTAGAAGACAATTTAAGACCAAACGTCCCAACACTGGATTTAACACTCAGAAAGAAATCAAACAGTCCAATTAAAAAATGGCTGGAAGACCTAAATAGACACTTCATCAGAGAAGACACGCAGAAGGCAGATAAGTACATGAAAAGATGTTCAACATCATTTGTCACTAGAGAAGTGCAAATTAAAACGACAATGAGATACCATTACACAGAAAGCTGACAATACCAATTGTTGCCAACGACGTAGAGCAACAGGAACTCTCATTCGTTGCTGGAGGGAATGCAAAATGGTGCAGCACTGTGGCAGACTGTTTGGAAGTTTTCTACAAAGCTAAACACGGTATTACTATACAATCCAGCAAGTGTGCTTATAAGTATTTACCCAACTAATTTGAAAATATATCCATATAAAAACCTGCGTATCAATATTTATTACATTTTTCCCATAATTTCCCCAAACTGGAAGCAACCAAGATGTCCCTGAACAGGTGAATGGCTGAACAAGTTGTGAATCTTAAGTTATTAAGTGAAATGTCAGTTTTAAAAGCCTACATACTTCATGATTCTATTTATATGAAACTCTGGTATAGGCAAAACTATTGAAATAGTGAACCAAACAGTGGTTGCTGGGAGTTTAGGGGAAGGTTTAGGGCTAAGCAGATGAAGATCAGGAGATTTTTGTAGGGTGGAGAAACTATTTTCCTTGATACCCTAATGGTAGACACATGACTCTCTGTGCTCGTTCGAACTTTGTCAACTTAATTCTACAAAGAGTGAAGCTCAGTGTACACACAGTTTTTAAACAATCACTTAGAATGTTAGAGAATCTCAGGATGGAACACAGACCGTGAGTTTTGAGACGTCTGAAGTATTACAAATGTGTGAAACATCCATACTGAAGGGATTGGCAGGGAAAGGGGCTGAGCGAAGTAACTCTGGAGACAAGTGGTGCCTGTAATACACGTGACCAAAAGGACTGGTTCTAGTGATGTCTTCTAGTTGATAAAGGTGTTTTTTTTTTTTTTTTTCCCTCTCATGAGGTTACAGCTTAACAATTCTGAAAAGTCTACAGTAATTGCACAACTAAGTATAGGAAGCCAGGGTGTGGGGATCCAGGTTTCTTGCTGTTGCAGTTGGCAGTTACAGAATAAACAAGTAAGAAAAGGGTGAAGGCTAGAATAGCCCATGTGTTAACGGCTTTCTGTTGGAGACATTAATGTCCACCAATGTTTAACTTAATGTAGATACAGACAGATACCTGAGCAAATGCATATGGAAATATGTGTACATGGAGGTCTTAGTATATATACATAGATTCCTCAGCTGATCTTCCACCCATTTTTTAAAATTGATGATGCCCCAGTGACAAAGGGCAAAATCAGTGCCTGGATCTTGTTTTCTAACACCAGTCTCCCATAAAAGGGACAGGGCTTTGGGATAGATGGCTCCTTCCAGGACCAGGCAGGAAACATACGAGATGAGCCTGGAGCATGCTGCAGTGCCAGCGAGTAAGGAAGTGCTCAGAGCAAATGAGCAAAGAGGAAAGCAAAAATAACACAGGAATAGGGGACTGTCGCCGGGACACAGAAGCCAAATAAGAGAGCTCCCAAAGGCTGAAGCTGGAACAAGTCGAGTCATAAAATAAATAACGTACCATTGGACTGCAACTCAAGCATGAATAATTATCCATGAGTCCAGACAGATGTAAATAATTGAATAAAAATACATGGGAGAAGAGAGCACACCAGCAGCTTCTCGGTGATGCAAGCTGCTTCTCCTTTTTGTCCCCCCTTTTCAACTACGAATTAGGCACTCATCCATGAACACACTTGCCTACGTGGTGATTGCAGGATTCTGCACCGCACACCAAGGGCCCCAGGAGGAGTCTCGCCCACGTGTGCCTCTGGTAACAGGCAGAGACACCTCAGTATGGACTGTGGGTCCACTGGAGCGGCCGCCCTGCCTGAACTCCTTTCTCTGTGGCTGGGAGAAGTCCTGCAGGGTCCTGACCTGGGTGGACACCCACAGATAAGAGAAAAATTGAAGAAATCTATCCTTTCTCAGGGAAGATTCCAGAACAACATTGGAACACCAACGACAAACAAAACAAAAACAAACAAATTTGGACGCCGCAGAAGTGGTAAGAATAAAATGTATCAGCACTGCCTACCCCTCCGCCAAAAGCAGCGCTGCCCGGGGCTGAGGGACTTCTCCCACAGGGGGAATGGTGGGGAGTTCTCAACAACCCCAGGGCTGTGGATGCAGCAGGAGAGACATTTCTCTCTAGCAGCCCTCAGAGTACAAAGGGGGCACCTCTGTGACCGGGAGAGGAGGGGGAAGTCAGCAAAGCGGCAGACAAAGGGATGCGGGTCCTGATGACTGTGCTCCGCAGGAAGCCCCCCCATGGGGCTCTGAGAGTTCCAGGCGTGGGGCTCTCCCTACTAGGTCTACAGGCACCCGCAATGCCCTGAGTGCTAAACCTACACCTCCCCAACCTGCAGCTGGCTCCTTGGGCATGCTCCTGAACGTCATGGTGAGTGTGAGCTCCAGCGGACGGGGACTGAGCTTACAAAACAGGGTCAGTGGGCAGAGGGGAAGCCACAAACTTGAGCTGTGGTGCCACCTTCTGGAAAACAAATGGTTCCAGTAGCCAGCCTGGTGAATGGTGAAAATCAGAGAAGACATAAAAGCTTAAGAATCCTGCCACAAGAGCGAGCAAGAAGAGTGGGGCAGCTGTACCCCTACAAAGGTGGGGAAAGCTCCACACAATAACGGCACTGACAAGCAAAGCGCCCGGCCTGAAGGCAACTAGAGCAGACTTAAAGGGGTGTCAGCTACTTTCAATGCAAAGCAGCGCTGTCCTCTGCAGACAGCTTGAGAATTCTAGCGAGCCCCAGGTGTGGGTAACCCACCCGCCCGTAATGCCTGTGGGACAGGAGCTGTGTTTTATTTCTCTACGTACCCCTAGCACCCAGCAGAGAATACTTTCTGGGATGCTCAGAATGCATTCATGGTTGAAAACACGGTGTTACTGAAGAATTTTTAGTTGCAGATGAACATACTAAAATCTCCTTTGGGAAGATTTAGAAACTTGATTGGTGATGATGGTGAGTAGATGAAGAACTTAGAGAAGAGAGCTAGCTGAATGGGTGGAAGCAATTGAAGAAGGTTTTGTAGAGGAGGTAGGGCCTGACTTTAAAAAAAAAAAAAACAAAAACAGAGGACTGTTCTATCTATGCAGTGTCTTATGTAAGCCATGTGGTAATTACAAAGCAAAAACCTAGAGTAAATAGGCAAAAATAAAGGAGAAAAACAGCACGCCACCATGGGGAATGACCCATTTACAAAGAGGCAGAAACTCAGGGAAAAAGAAACAGTGAAAGCACAAAACAGGCAAAAAGCAATTGGTAAGATGGCGCCAGTGCAAGTCCTTACATTTTGACACTCACTCTCTAAACCGAGATGGATCGATTCACTCTGAAGGCGCAGAGTGGCTAAAGGGATAAAAGCACAAGACTCAACTATCTGCTGCGCACAAGAGATACACGTCAGCTTTAAGGATGCATAGAGGTTCAAGTGAAGGGACAGAAGAAGATATTGTGGAAACCCAAAGAAAACAGTCTGCAAGTAAAAAAATGATGACAAGAGACAAAGAAGGTCATTATATAAGGATAAAGAATTAGAGAATTCAAGCTGATTTCAAAAGCAAAAACATAATAAGTGGATCAAGAGATCAAGAAGATATAACACTAGTAAATTAAAATATATATATATATCCAATGTGGGAGAGCCTACGTGAGCTAAGCAAATACTAAGATACCTGAAGGGAGAAACAGACAACACTACAACATAATGGAACTTCAACACTCAACACTTACAATGGACAGCTCATCAGACAGAAAGTCCACAGGGGAACATTGGACTTGACCCACACATTAGACTAAAGGAAACTAACAAACATTTATAGAACATTCCATCCAGCAGGAGTAGAATTCACATTCTTTTCAAGCGCACGTGAACCACTCTCCAGAATAAATCATGCATTAGGACCCTGAACAAGTCAACAAATGTAAGAAGACTGAAACTATAGTAATTATCTTTTCTGATCGCAATGGTATAGATTCATCCATCTATAGATTCAATATAATCCCTATCAAAACTCCATAGAAATAGAAAAAATACTCTAAAATTCGTATGGAACCACAAAAAAAACCCCAAAGAGCCAAAGGAATGATGAAAAAGAAGAACAAAACTGGAGGCATCACACTTCCTGATTTCAAACTACACTACAAAGCCATAGTAATGAAAACAGTGTGGTACTGGCATAAACATAGACACATAGCCATTGGAACAGAAGAGAGATCCCCGACATAAACCCATGCATATAGAGTAAAATAATATTTGACAAAGAGTGAAGAACACACACAGTGAAATGATAATCTCTTCAACAAATGATGCTGGGAAAAGGATGAACACATGCAGAAAAAATAATTTAGACCCTTTTACATCACTCATAAAAATTAATTAGAGATGGTTTGAAGACATAAACAGAAGACCTGATGTTTTAAAACTCCTGGAAAAACCATAGGGAAGAAACTCCTTGACATGTGTCTTGGCAATGATTTTCTGGATATGATCCCAAAGCACAAACAACAAATGAAAACAAAGGGGGGAGGCTACATTAAATAAAAAGCTTCTGCATGTCAAAAGAAACAATGAGGAACCTATGGAATGGGAAATTATTTGCAAACCACATATTGGTTAAAGAGTTAATATCCAATGTATTTAAAGAACTCATACAACTGAAGAACAATAGCCATCTGATTAAAAATTAGTCAGAGGAAGTAAACAGACATTTTTTTCAAAGAAGAAACTCAAACGGCCAACAGTGACATGGAAAGATGCTCAACATCACTAATCATCAGAGGAATTCAAATCAAAACCACAGTGAGATGTCACCTCATACCTGTTAGACATGGTTATCATCAGGGAGGCAAGAGATAATGGAGTTGAGAAGGATGTTCATCCCTTATCCTCTGCTCATTACTCTGACTGGAAATTTTTATTGGTTTACTGTATTGGATTTGAAGGGTGCCTTTTCTTGCATAGCATTGAGTTTCGAGTATCAAGAACTGTTTGCTTTCAACTGGGAAGAGCTTGGTACAACCGTGAAACAGTGATGCTGGGCAGCACTTCTTCAGGGATTCAGATGTCCCCCCACAATATTTTGAGAGATCCTGGCAATAGATTTGAGGGAACTTCAACTCAACAAGGGAGCCCTGCTCCAGGATATGGATGACATTCTGATTGTTAGTAAAACAAAGGCCACCTCAGACCAGCATACAGTTTCGGCTTTGAACTCTCTTGGTTGAACAAGGCTATAAGGTGTCCAAGAGGAAAAAAAAAACAACCCAGCATTCTCAGCTCTGTTAAACACTTGGGTTTTGAACTCTCACAAGGACAGAGACCTGCTGGCTCCCTGACAGAAGGGAAGCTGAAGCCAGGGTTGGCAACTTGGCTGCGGCGAACCTGGCCCTGGTTGGTGCTACACCCAGGTCTCCAAGGTTCACATCAAGGGTGTAAGTCATGTTCGTAGTATGGACCTTCATTAGCTGTCATGGGAATGGTACTTTATTTCCGCAATCTTCTTCCCTAAAACTCATAAACAGTCAAATCATGAGAAAATCATCAGAAAAATCCTCTCTGAGGGATATTCTATAAAATATCTGCCTAATACTCCTCAAAACTCTCAAGATCCTTATCAACAACAAAGGTGGGGGAAACTGTCACAGCTAAAAGGAGTTTATAGAGACCTGATGACTAATTGAAACGTAATATCCTAGAACAGAAGAGGCATTCGGTAAAAACTAAGGAAGTCAGAATAAAGTATGAACTTCAGTAATAATGTACTGATATCGGCTCATTAATTGTGACAAATGTACCGTACAAACATTAAATGTTAATAATTGAGGAAATTAATGGTTAGGAATGTGAAAACTCTTGATTTTTCTCCTACTGAAACAATGTTCCATCTTTCCCCATTGCTTTGAAATACGGCCTTTATAATTCTCTAAATCCCCTGTGTTCTTGTGCCTTGTGTGGATCTGCTCTTCCCCATTGTTCTATTTTTGTCTCAGTGACAACTGTTTATTTGTTACAGTTTAGCAATAATTTTAACGTCTAGTAAAGTGAGCTCCTTCTTATTCTTGTTTTGAAGAAATTCTTTGGCTATACTTGTTTCTTTTTCTATTTAATTTTAATCAACCTTAGTTTCACAAACATACGACCCATCAGAATTTTAATGGATTCCATTAAAGTTATGTAACTTAGAAAGAATTAAATTCTTCTGAATATTGATTCTTCTTATGCAAGAAGAGGGCATATATTTCTATTTATACAAGCCTTGGATTATTACCTTCAGTAGAGTTTCAGTTTTAATCATAGAGATTCTGCAAACTTCTAGCTATATTGCTGAGTATTTTAGTATCTTTTCTGACTTTGTTCCTGGCATCTTATCTTTGCATTTATAGCCTAAGTAATTTTTATTTGAACTCAAGACAGCTGTTTTCCAATCATCTCCTGTAATTTCTTTAAGATTCTTAGTAACTCTTTTGTTGGCTTTCTTGAGATTTTCAAGTTTACAATAATCACACACTCTGCAAATGACCAAAATTTCCCCGCTTTTCTAATTTTCTCCATAATTTAGACTGGTTGTGGCACAGCTGTGGATTCAGGATCTCCTGTCCCCATCACCCTGAGGGGATCACTTCTTGATCTAGTCTTTTTTGCTTTACCTGATTTACTCCCTAGTTTTAACTGCACACACACACACACACACACACACACACACACACACACACACACTCTAGTAACTTTTTCTGGTAAAGGGGGTTTGGGATATTTTCCAAGATTTTTCATGTTTAACATATCTTTACTTCCCTTCCACTGATGTTTGAGTTGGGATAGAATTTCCTTTTGGATTTTGAAGACATTTCTCCATTGTTCTTCATTTTCATTGTCACTATTGAAAAGTTCATTGCCTTGTGTATTTTTTTTTCATTTTTTTGTGTATAATGACCTTTTTACTCTTTCTGGGGAGCTTTAATATTTTAATTTTTCCCCTTTTCATTAATTTCTGGATGCTGTGGCTTGGAGCAGAACATATTAAAACCTAAAGTGCTGAGTTAAATGATTCAGTGGGTCATTTCAAACCACTATTCATATTCTTTAATTCTTAATTTTTTCCATATGCATTTGTAAATTTCCTCCCCACTGTTTTGTTTGCTGTTTTGGAAACTCCTTTAAATGATATACCTGACTTGCTTCGTTGGTTTCTGATTTCCATGTCCCTTCTCATTTACTTTCTTTTGCCTCTTTGCCGTCTTTTAATATGACCTCACAGTTACCATCCAATCCTTGTATTAAACATTTTATTCTTGTGATCATTTTTAAAAATTTATTTTCTGTGTTTCTTTTTTCATAGCATCCTCTTCTTTCTTCATAGTGGCCAATTTATGGCCACTATGAAGAACTATTGGTCACTATGAAGAACTAAGTTGTTTTCTGTGATTTTATTTTTTGCCTTTGGCTATAAATAGTGTGTCCATGTCTTCAAAGTTTTTTCCTCTGTTCTTTTGGTTTGTTTTTCCTGTTAGATGTTTCCTGAAATATCCATTAACTACAGGTTATATTTAAGAGGAAGCCCTTAAAGTTAATTGGAAAACGCCTACTGGTACAGCTGAGGCTGAGAGTAAGGATGGTCCTGGTGATCATTAAGCAGGACTGAAAAGAAAGGGACACGCCGCATGGCAGGTTGGAAGGAGATTCTCACAACTTGTTATATAGATGTTCGCTTAATCCTTTTATTTCTATTAAGGGGCCTGCTTCCTCTGCTGTGTCTGTTGTCAGTGAGACATCTTGTCCAGTCCTCCTGAGGATGGATCTCTTGTCTGCTGCCAAGGGGGAAGTGGTTCCTGGCAGCTGAGGAAATGGAGTTTACTTCTTTTTGTCTAAAGGCTTAAAACAAATCCTTCTTTAGTTAGCCCTATACTTTATTCTCGTTTTTAAAGGTGCCTCATGCCTTCAGTCCCTGAGACTTTCTGCTGCTCTGCAGGGTGAGTTCCACATGTACCTCAATATGCTTAGCTTAAGAAGGGACATGCAGGACAAACTGAGCATCTATTTGTATAGAGTCTGAGAGAGAATCCTCTAAAAAAAAAAGCCTAAAGAAATACAGAGCTAAGCACAAAGAACTTGACACGGGAATCCCAAACCCACAGGTTGGAGAGCAGGGGTTTTTATAACCAAAAGAGTGGCTGCTACTTAAACCCACCAGTAGCTCATTATGCTAAGCACGTGTCTAAGTGTTAGGACGAAAGATTTAAAAACCTGGAAGATCTGTTTCTGTGAATTCTGTAACCCAATGAGGCCAAAACAGCAGTTGTTTAGGACCTTTTTTAAAGTGCACCACAAACGGGAAAGAACATTCTCCCCACTTGGACATAGAGTCCAACTCGAAATTTGAGTGGCCTAGAATCTCCAGGAAGCTATTACGTTTTAGGAACAGGGATGGAGAAGGTGTGGAGACCAGAGGACATTCGGGACAATTGGAGGAGGTTCAGCCGCAGCTGGCAGCAGCCACGCCTCCTGGGAACTGCCACGGCCAGCGGGGCAGAGGTGAGAACCAGTGGGCACAGCTGCTTCTGACATAAGAGCCCAGGGAAACTGCAGTCCAGGGCAGAAGCGATACCTGGCAAAGTGGTATGAGTGCCGCGGAAGTAGGTTTTTACCTAAACGGATGTGCTCAGTGACCTATCTTTTTCTAGAGATATTTGCAAGAGACATAGCCAATTAGGGAAGGCCACAGAGAGTTTGTGCTACATGATACCGCTTGAGGTATGTGGACTGCAAAGTAGACTGTGTGCCTACAACCTCAGCCGCAATCTGGGTAGTGACAAGCCCCAGGATTTTAAGGAGGGGCTTTTGCATCTGAATGCGGCGCCTTAAGCTGTTGCCGAGTTTCCTGGCTGCAAAGAAAAGCCCTACTCATGTTTGCCCCACTTGGTGAACAAGAATCCTCTGAGTGCATGTGTTTGCCTTCAAAATAAAATGTTTAGTGCGCTTATAAGAGGAGGCCAGAGAGCTCGCTAGCTCTCCTTCTGCCATGAGAAGACACAGCAGGAAGTCAGCTGTCTGCACCTGGAAGAGGGTCCTCTCCGCACCCAAACATGCTGGCACCCTGACCTCAGACTTCCAAGCTCCAGAACTGTAAGAAATAAATTTCTGTTGTTTATAAGCAAAAAAAAAAAAAAATTTTTTTTGCAACCATTAAAAAGGAAAGAGAATTTCTTCCTATAACCAATTTGCAGGAACCAGCCGAGTTCGGCAGGTCAGATTCAGCATCCAGCAAGACTGAATCGACTGCTTGGTTAGTGTGCCAGTGCTGCAGGGCAGCCCCTGCGCAGGTCCCCGGCCGCTGCCTGCCCTCTTTCAAGCCCAGCTTCCAAGTCTCAGATCTGTTCGCTTCAGGGCACCAAAGCTATTGGGTTGCAGTCCTGACAGGTGTCGGAAGTTGGGGAGCATCGGGTATGCACAATGTTCAGGTAAATTACATAGGCCTGCAGATATGATGGGGCGTGTTAAATAGGAGAGAAATAATGATCAGAGGGAAAAGATAAGAATGCAACAATTGTTCACACAAACTTTGATGGCAAAGTAGAAACTCGCAGTGTCCTGGGGAGAAGAACCACTGGGGTGACGTGTGGGGGCGAACGTCATGTAACCCTTGCTATTCAAACTGGCGTGCACTTACCTCGCACGAAAGGCTGAGCCATTAGCTGCTGTGGTCCCTGTGCTGTGTGGGTGCCTTTTCCTCTGCACTAATGATACTGCTTTCCACAACGGCAACAGATGCCCATAATTTAACCCATGACCAGTTCAGATAAAATCATGGAGGCCAAGGATATTCAGAAGAAGCACCAGATACCCTACCTCTCAAAGCTCTTAAATGTGTGCAGACAAAATTAACTGTTAGAGATTATCAAGATGTCAGGACGGGCTTTCTTAATGCATATTATGACTGCAGAAATATCAGATGCGTAAAGTAAAATTCGGGACCCCACCAGTTTGAGTGCCCTAAAATAATCTTTAATTACTTCCAAATATTTAAAAATCAGTATCATGTTCATGAAATATCTAGAAAATCTCCAGAACAGCTGGAAAAAGTCAGCCCTGCACATGTTCTGATATGAAAATGATATATGAGAGGTAGAAATTACATGGAAATCACATAAAATCATTTATACCATCTATAAACATTGGCTGAAGACGGGTACGTTGAGATCCAAGCCCTCAATGATGTTAAAATCTGGAACACAAAGCTGATTATTCTAAGTACCTTAAGAGAGGTACAGAAATTGGGATGAAGTTGAGACAGGAAGGGGGCAGGGCACAGCCATTCAAGGAACGCTACAGAAATCAACATCAAAATGGTGAAGATTCAACCTCCAGTAGGCCTTGAGGCTCAAGATGGTGAGAGATTTGACCTCTAGCAGACCTTGAGCTTCATTACACGCTCATTGTAATATATCAACATGGTGAATAACATGCCCACAGGTGCCATGGCAGTCCCAAGGCTGGCCACAAAAGGTCAAAGGGTGGGAAATGGCCAACTTCCTGGGAATCCCAGCCCCTTCCCCAGGCTAGTTAGACTGGCCCTTCCACTTATTAGCATATGAAGCCACTGAGCCCATAAGAACTGGCAACACCGTGCCTGGGGGCAGCCGCCTCCCTCTCTCTCCCTCTCTCCCTCTCTCCCTCTCTCTCTCTCTCTGTCTATGGAGTGTGTACCTACTTTTAATCTGAGCACCCAACCCCCACACCTCATGGCCTTTCTCTTGCCTTTCGATGTATCTCTCTGAATAAACCTACCTTGACTCAACTGTGGCTTGCTCTTGAACTCTTTCCTGCACGAAGCCAAGGACCCACACCTGGCGGGGCACGTCCCAGGGGCTCAACCGAGGCCTGGGACACGGCCCTCCTCACGTCCCACATCCGTTTTTCCTGCATCAAAGTGTCCATACAGGTGATTATCCATCTTAGCCCGGCCAAGTGACAGCTTCTCATACAGGGTTCCCCCAGTGTGAGGGTTTCTTAGTGTTGGAAGTGGCTCTGTCTTCCACAGCAGCTGGCTTATACTGTCATTACAATTCAATATGATCGCTGCATATTTGAGATATTTCATTTTGTCTTTTCATAGCCGTGCTGTCATAGGCACATTTGCTCATTGGTCTCTCTTTGTACCCTTCCTTTATCTTCAGGGTTTATTTTTTTTTCCCTTGAATGTCAAGAATGGTTCATCTAAAGAGCTTCTTCCTCACATGACTTTTTTTAATAAGGTTTTCATTTTGAATACTGCTCATTTAAGGGTCGCTCAGGGATTTTGTTCACAACATGGTAGTAACTGTTTTCCAAGAAAAACTACTAGGTCTAGAAAATGAAGCTGTTTTAAGGAAGCCCCCCACAGGTGATTCTAAACTGCATGCCTTTCGTTTAACAGGTGGATAATCGGCCCTGCAGAGAGGTGGAGGCATTCATTTAGCATTTCACCACCAGCTCCTGCACAGGCCAGGACTAGAACACAGGGCTCCCCATTCACCAACTAGTTTTGTTTATCCCAGAACACTTTAAACAAAGACAGCTGGTTATTTCTCCTTCAGAAAGTCAGAAGGTGGTGAGAATGCATTGGTTCTCTCAGCCTTCGAGCCCTGCTCCTTGGATTTTGACCTCATTAGAGCTAGTCTCCTAAAATGTACCATTTGTTTGGTCTCTTAAATCAGAACTTCCCAGGGCTCCATTCCTGGGCTCCGTTTGTGACTCTTCAAATCGTTCATCAGGAATTTTCTGCCGAGAGCCAGCACCTTGGCTCACTTCTGTACCCTGCACCAGAGAGCTTCATTTGTGCTGATTGCCCTGCGTTTCACATAAAAGTCATTAAGAATTCTGTTTCAGTGAATAAAAGAATGTAAATGAGCTAATTATGAGCTCCACTTACCTTACTAACCCCATGCATTATATAATCATTAATGCTTTCACATGATCTGTTCCCTGGAAAAACCAGGAAGATGGAAAGCACTATTGTTGAGAAAGAAAATAGTGGTGAGGTTTATTCTGTGGTGGCTTTTTGTTTCCCTTTTGGGGGAGTTAGGGAGGGTCTTTTAATGTAAGCTGTGAAAAAGACAGCTTGGGAAATAGCTGTGCGTTGCAGCTTTAACCCCCACCTACCCTTTGCATAAATTAACTTGAAGTTACACAGATTTCTCATAACAGCGTTTCACACTTGGAAAGCAACACTCATCTGAAAAACTCTTTAAGATACATCCATATGATTGTTTTCACTTACTGGGCAAATGCATCTTCCCACATAACATACATTGGCTGTTGAGTGTTAGCAGGATGATGCTGGCTGCGTAGAATATACCTTGAATAGGGGACGATGCAGGAGCCAAATGTGGCCTTGGCCAAGCTTCCCTTCTTTCCTACCTGTGGTGAGAACATTGCTTTTGTCATCCCAGTGCTGCTACCTCACGAGCCTACTTTCCACCTCCCCGTGATATGGATGGGTTTATCGAAGTGTCCCTTCACCCTGGCCACAGGAGTGGGGCTGATCTAATCTCACGCAGTCCTCTCCTTGAATAACATGAGTTGTGCAGGTGGGAGCATGTGACCCCGGCAGTTCCACTAGAAGAGCGTTTTGGATAGATTCGATAATACAGATATGGGAGACAGATGGTCTCCCTTCCTGTTGGATAGCAAGTCATAAAAATGTAGACTTGGGGCTGCCAGAAACCGTCTTTCCTGACACAGGGAAAGAGCCTGACTGCGAATGACTCCAACGTGCAGAGAGGAGCAGAGCCAAGAGAGAGAGGTTCTGAAAGTCAGCATCCGGTGATGGCCCCTGCAGCCATGGCTCCGACTGTGCCCAGAGCTCAACAATCCTGAGACATGCTGGACAAGCAGGATGGCGAATTTTTATTTTCGGGGGAAACCAGTTTTTATGAAGCTTTTAAACAGTGCAGCCAAAAGGGTTCTCATCAATATAGAAGTTGGCACTTGCACGCAAGGTAGTGCAAGGGAGATAGCCTAAAACAGGAACTGGACCAGGTTGAAATGAGGTGACGTTCAGTGGAAAATAGAGAATCTTTGTCATGTAGGAGTGTGGCAATTGGTTAAACTCACGATTTTATCTAAATTATACTGAGTACCACTTGAGCTGGATCACTGAGATACTTGGTATAAAAAAAAATGTCGAGTCTGTTATGGCCTTTGGTAAGGTGCAAAAAAGTAAAAAGATGTTTTTTGGTCTTAATCAGCCTGTTTGAAAAGGACTAGTATGTATCATAGTGGCCCTTTCTTTTTACAGCTAATGGCACATAACTATGAAAGGTCAGATGATAATTGGCAAGCAACAGATACACTGTAGTGCACTGCAGCTGACTTGAGCAAAGGTAAGAAGAGGAAGACACACCAGGAGACAAGATTTAGAACCAGAAGTTAAAGAAATGGGAGAGGTCAAATATGCAGGACCCTCCCCAAGCTACCTGTGTGCACAAGCTTATTATTGTCTGGTAGATAACGTTCCTTTGGAAAGCGTTCTCCGCTGTGATCCAATCTGGCAGCAGAGGACAAGTGAACGCAGCCTTAAACACACAGGTGACACCAAGATGGAAACCATTAGTGGAAGGTTTAGACAGAGGCCAACGCCAAAATGGAAACTTTCAGGGTAACTACTTCACCCCCAGAAATCTGGTGAAGTATTTGTCCTTGCAGTTTTCCAGCCGGTGCATTGTTAGGTTTCTTCCCAAGTCTGGTAAACAAGGATGTGTGACTAGAATCTGAAAAACCATGAATCACCACCTCACCCCCAGGTATTGTTATGAAAAACACTAAACCCTGGGGAGCCTCTTCAAGTGCAGAACTGGAGTCAGCCGGACTAAGGAGCTGACACTCTAGGTGGTACGGAAAGACACCCATTCCAGGCCCTGTCTTCTTCCCAACAGCATCTTGGTTTTGTTCCAGTATTCCTGCTTCCTCTGTGCAGCATGTAATTCAGAGGAGGGTGAACTAGCGTCCAGCTCTCGCAGTCTGAACCGACCATAGCAATTCACAGCCATGAATGTGATTCATTTAGGTATAAGCATGTGATGAATTCTTGAAACTGCCTTTTAAAGTTCTTTGAGGGGAGTGGGATTTGTGCTGGGGAATTTCTGGAAACAATGTCATTTTTTTATTAAAAATGAGACGTGAAAAGAGATGGCTCCCCTGTACTTTCAGACAAAATCTCAACATATGCCTACCTAAGTATGACACCTGGGGTTGCAGGAACCGTCTTTCTTCAAAGATGAAGATGACGCCATCACACTGAGAAAGACAAAGCCAAGGCAAGGGCATCTGGACCCCTGAGGCACTATGACCACCTACAGATTTCTTGTCTTATTAGATAATAGAATCCCTTATTGTTTAAGCCAATTTCAATCAGAGCTTTCTTTTACTTATTGCTGAAATCTTCCTAACTGATAAACAAACAAGGAATCCACTTCCCCTCCAAGGGAGAGAATTTCTGCTTTCTCTAAGAGGTAGGCAAAAGGGCAGTCGATTCTATAAACTGCTGTCCCTTTCCTATCTGATAGTTAACTGTGATTGTTTTATGTTTCTCTGTAATTATTTATTGTAAATTGCTGAAGTAAATAATGTTTTCATTTATCTATCCATAGAGAGCCTGACGCTAAGGCATTACAGCTAGCTTTCACGAGCCCAATGTACTACACTCAGAGATTCTGGATATGGAACAAAATGGAATAAAATAATCATGTCTCTGATTTCTGTTTGGGAAGGAAAGGAAGCAAATGTTTGTGTGTGCTGCTGGTTGTTTATGCTACGAGAGAGAGTTAGAAGAGGAACTATTTGGAATTAGGTTTTATGCAGATGATGTTGTAGTCTGCCAGACTTTACTCCTAAGGGAAGCAACCAGTCCCCCACTGCAGGACCGTCTATCTCAGCCCCACGCCTTACGCCCACCACAGGTGTGTAGCCTCAGCTGGACCACCCATTGTACCTGGATGAAGCGTGCAATGCATTGCTCCATGACTAGAGTGACTAAAGTGATGGGGAGGGGTATGGAGATACCCAGAGCAGGTACAATCACAGTGCTTATTTGAGAAGATACAGACGTTTGAAGGCAGAAGCTCTGTTCATTTAGATTGGCAGGCATGATGGGTACAGGCTTGTTGTTTTTAATAGCCATCTTTTCTACCATATGGAAAGAACCAGTCTGAGAATAAATCCAACATATAGAGAGAAGCGGAGCCAAGAGGAAAAGAGAAGTAAACATCATGACATCATTTGCACTCCTATATCTGTCCTTGCCTAACGGTTTCTAACTTTATAATTAAATGATACAATAATCCATCGACTGGCCTAAGCTTCTTCTTGGTTTTTTTTTTTTTTTTAACTTAAAAAACAAGAACAGAGTCTTGACTAATATAACACCTGAGTAAAATACATGGGGAACGATTGTCAAAATAATGACATAATGGTAAATGGAAGACCAAATAATGTTTTATTATCGGGGATTTCAACCCCCAAACTCAACACAACAACTTTAGTAACCTGGCTTGTGTACTGAATGGAGAATCATGTTTCTTGTGATAATTAGGTAAAAACTGATTTCGTCCACCTTCCACCATCAAATGTAGGCATCTGATCGTGGCACCCCGATTCACAAAAAGACAAAATTCAATGCATACCCATTGCACAAAGTTAAATAAACAAAAAAAGAAGCATTTTTTCCCTCTGTAAGTTATTTACAGTCCCAAATTAATCCACTGGTAAACATGAGCAAATCAATATCTTTAAATATGGATGCTCAAAGAAGGAATTAAAAAAGTGGGTTAGAGAAAGCTAACTTCTCTGGAGTCTAATATATATGTGAAAAGCAGATGATGAATCTGATCTCAATACAAAAACTAACTTTATAGATCAGAGATTAGATCAGGTACCTGCCCAGAAATTCCACAAAATGAGTATGAAGATATCACATTTGTTACACCAAATATTTGGCTCTCTCTGTTATATGTACCTACAGACTGGAGTTTGGATTCATTAAAAAAGAATCCTCTGTTCCTCATCTGAGTAAAATAAGATAATCTCTAAAATTCTGCCTTTAAAATATTCATTACTGTTTTGAAATTACACACAATATGTGGGTAAATCATTTGCTTATGTGCGAGAAACAGGGATTTGGCCAAGTGTTTCTCTCGGAACTGTCGTCCGGAATGAGTCCACGGTTCCCAGCTCCTTACCACTGACACCCAGTGCTCTCTGCAGACCTCGTTGCCAGGGCATTTGGTGCTGAGGTACAAAAGCAGGATAGGATGCTTTGCGACAGGGACCCATTTGGATGATTAGCAACATTACCATTTACATAATGCTCCAAACTAGAAAATTCTAGTGCCCTTTTCAATGACACTTATCTCTTGAGTAACCTCTGTTAGCTTCCCACTGCTTACTGCCTTCAGTTGATCTCACAGTCTGTTAACTATGCCCCAACATATAATTTCAGTCTCATCTTCAGCCACCCACGAACGTTACATCCCTGCCAAACAGTTTCCTTCCCACATCAGGCGCTTTCACATTCTATTCTCACTACCTAGAATTCTCTTGGCCGTATTTCTCTACCGAGACAATTTCTATTTATTATTCAGGAGACAACTTACACCGCAGCTCTGGAGTGAAGCCATTCTTCCTTTGTTTGTTATTATTAAGTTCTGATTTAGATATTTACTTGTATCTTATATGGTCCATACTGCATCATACTGCAATTTATTTATTCACTTCATTTATTTATTTACGTATCTGTCTCCCGCTAAGCTCTCATTTCCTCAACGTCTGCAGGATGTTTTGGTCTTTGCATCACCCTGTGTGATATCTGACCCTTAAAAGAGACTTGATAGGATTTGCTGAATTAATTAATTAATTAATTTAAGAATGCGTAAAGCACAGACAGTTTTGAAAAGGATCAAGGGGCATGGCTAACCACACTGAGATGAAATGAAAATGAAACAGAGCGAGATCCAAGAAAAAGAGATCAAAGAACAAGGTTAAGTGTCCCAGAAAATCTTATCATCAAATGAATCCAAAATAGTAGTTATTGAAACCTGCTGTGTGCAAAGCATTTTCGTTTGCCCAAAATGTTCATTCTCTGATAACTTCAAAATTTAATTATGGTGGTCTGATTTAAATACAATGGTTAGATGGAAATATAATGGAAAACAGATGATAATTGTTCACAGTAGATCAGCAAAGAGTGAGCATGGTCAGAACAGGTTTTCATAAAGGAAGCAGTTATACATGGAGGGGCGAGTGGGATTTATGTAGAATCATTAAATAGATGATATTAGAGTTGGAAAAATCTTCAATGATCCTCTGAAACGTAAGCTCCATGACCACAGAAACTCTGTCTGGAGTGTTTGCTATCTTATTCTCATTTTCCAGAACTATACCTGGACATGGCAGGTGCATAGTAAATACCTATTGAGTGAAAAAGCACCCTCATTTTATCTGGGAGCATTCTAATGTCCTAACATAAGTGAGATTACGGGAGAGTGGCTGGCTCAGGTTCTCTAGAATTAGAATGCTTGGCTTCCAGGCACAACTTCATCACTTTCCTAACCTCTCTGCACCTCAGCTTTTTAATCTATAAAATGAATATGGTAATGGTATTTTTTTTGGTAAAACTGTATGAGCTCTTATACAGTGCTCAGCGTACAGTGGATGCCCGTTAAATATTGTCTGTTACTATTAAGTCACAATGATAATCAATGACAGGGATTGAACAGAATCCAGGACTACTGGTTCCCAGTTCAGATTCATTCAAATGGATTTGGAAACCTATTTCTTCATGAGAAAAAAAAAAAAGTTTCAATTGGGTTGCATAGTTATCTGTTGAGATGGACTAAAATGACTCCCTTTGATAAAACAGGGAATGGAACTTTAAAGTGAAATTCTACCGCCTATAATGCCTGCAGTGGCTCTGGGTCATTTTAATTTTATCTCATCTTCTTTCTGGCATCCCTTACCTGCCTCGTCAGGAACACAGTGGCTCAGACACAGTGATGCCGTAAGAGCAACCACCTTGCCTGAGTGTGGTTCCTTGGCTGAGATGAAGAATGAAGACAAAGGAGGGGTGAGTGAAGCCCAGAGACTTGACCCAAAACGTGTGAAGGTCCTGGGCAACCTCACTCAGATATGAACGGGAGGTTTGAAGGAGCCATGGTGCATTGTACTTGATACCGAGACGACCGAAGTATCTGATACGAGCCACAAAGGAGGAGTTCCACGTTTGTCAGAAATGACAAAAGGAAGGGGAAGACAGATGAAAATCATGAGGAAAACTGTAACAGCAGATGCTTTATAAATTTGAAGGAATAGACTTTATGGAAAAAAGTAGACTTTGAATATGATTTTGTATTACTACACATTTGAACTGTGCTTGCTTTGCATAATAAATGAGAAGGTAAGCCCTCTGCGATTTCCTGTTTTTGAAGGAAAATGTATTTTAAAAGCTCATTAAAAGGTAACCTAGTCTAGCTGGACATCGGAAAGCTCCCAGAAGCCAAAATATTGATGATTTAAGCATAAATGAGTCAGAAATGTGTGGTTGCAATTTTCTTTTAAAAGAATGGGAAAAAAGTGCTCCTGGCAAAACCCATTTTACAATTCTACTGGACCAGAACCAGAACCTCTGAGGCACATATCACCTGGAGCAATGTTGAAGGAGACAGTAAGGTGCTGGCAGAGGAGAGAGGAAAATGGAAGAGATTTACTTGGCTATATGTCTTTTCTTCAATTGTCTGACTAAGAGACTTATTCTGAAGATAATGATTCTTCTCCATCTGGCAGGAATATGACAAAGTAGATTTCTTAGGTATTTTGCAATTCTGTGAGAAACACGTTTTGAACAGAACTCTGAGGATTGCAAACCCTTAGGAACGGCATTATTGTAATAAAATACGAGGTAGCTTACTCTTAATTTCAGCCTTCTTAAGATCAAGAGAATTAGTAACAGTTCAGTTAATTTCAAATTGGTGTCTTAGAAACTTTAGAAATTATTTTTACAGCCAGCGTAGGAGACTTTTTTTTAATGTTCTGTTTCCTACGTTGAGTTGCATTTTTATTTGAGAGCGAAAGATGCTACCCTGATGAGGTCGTGAGACTTTATCTAATTGGATTTGATTATGACTATGATCAAGAAACGTGTATTTTCCCTTTTGGAAGTTCCAAGTGGCAGAGAATTTCAGGAGATTGAGAATACACACTGGCGATTTTCAGTACAGACACAAAGAGATTAGTATTGAGGTTAAACCTGTTCTCCACACAGTATTTAAATGACTTATGTGATGAAATCAGACCCCAAAGGGCATCTTAATTTGCTAATAATGGAAAACCACATAGAGGATCATCCCCATCCCATTGACATTGAAGGGATTTAGCAGGATTTGTGCAGATTAGAAATGGTAAGTATCAAGGAACAGATGTCATTCCCTCCCAGTTTCATCAAATGGCAAAATGAGTTTATGGTACAAGAAGGCATGAGGATGTCATTCCAGAGGCAGATGGATGGGGAGGAAGCAGAGGTAAGGGTCAAACTTGAACAACAGAAAGAAGATATATATTGTAGGATCAAATTTACTTTCTCTTGATTGTTTAAAATAGATACGTATTTTTAAGATTGTAATCTGATCAGGTATTTTAAATCTATTTTCCTAAAGAAAAATTGATATATTAATAACCTGGCCCATATTTAGCACTCAATTAATATTGTTGATTGAATGATACTTATAGAATATTTTTAGAGTTTTACTTAGCTTTAGAAGAAGTTAAAGAGACATTTAGGATGACTTTTGTAAGTCAAATGGCATGATATATTAGTTAAGGTAATATTAACTGCTATAACCAACAACCCCTCACCCCCAAATTTAGTATGTTCAAACTCATAGGGTTTTGAGTCTAAAACAGGTGTTCCTAATTGGTGAGCAGCTTTCCTTGTGGTTGTTCTTCACAGACCTAGGCTTCTTTGACCTTTTGGTCTTGACATCTCTTAAGGCCTTGAGTCCTCTGCTGACTCTTCCCCATCCAGGTGGGAGAAGAGAGAGTGCAGAAGTCACACCTGTGCGGTCGCTTCAACCTGTAATTGGCATACTTCACTTCTGCTCATATCCATTAGCAAGAACTAGTTACATGCCTCAGATTACGCAAAAGAAGCTGGGAAATATATTTCTTAAATGGGCAACCATTTCTCAGCCAAAAACAAAAAAGCATGAATCGTTGTTGACAGTTGTCTCTGCAACGGTTCATCCCCTTGATTACGAAACATGCATGGGTACATTTTTCCCCACACATAGACTATATCACCCACAGCGGAGGACAACCCCAAATCAAACCCAATTTCTGCTTCCTGTTCAAAGTCCAGGATCTCTCTATCAGATCCATGTATGGCTTTTCTGATCTGGTAACTTATCAACCACAATATTTTATCTGTTCCCTAAATACCTCCTAATATAAAAAGACGGAGCAAGGCTAATATAAGGAAATAAAAATTCCCTTTTTTAAAGGAAGGAATAGGACACCCAAGGCAGTCACCAATCCATAGCAATGATAAACTGCTTTAGGGCAGACATTTTAAGAGTAGAATGACCTTTTTTCTAATTTAATATCATATTTATAATTTAATGCCAGAGATAAAAATCTGGATATTTTGATATTTGACATGTGACTGAAACTAGGAAACCAGTACGTCCTTAGATTACAGTAAGAAATACTTCATTAGACCAGATCGCTTTTCAAATTTATATTAAAGCATGACACACACCCATGCACATGCACAGTCTTGTACACACAGACACACAAAGAGACACCTTTGTAGCACTGAAAAATAATGATGTAGTGGGCATCTAAAGGCATCATAGG
This sequence comes from Camelus dromedarius, assembly GCF_036321535.1. Lineage (NCBI taxonomy): Eukaryota > Metazoa > Chordata > Mammalia > Artiodactyla > Camelidae > Camelus > Camelus dromedarius. The sequence goes on from NC_087469.1 coordinate 15,913,416, forward strand.
TTACTGGTCCAATTTCTAAATCAGTCTCTTAGGTGGTAATAATGTAAAGTATGATAAAAAAGAACGAACAATTTATAGTGACACTGGAACCCCAAATATGATATTCCAAGCTAACCTTTCCTCTGTGCCATGCTGGATTCCTTCACGGGGCAACTGGGGAGTCTCTTACTAGTTTATTAACGGTCAGACACTTTCATCCAGAGGGATTTACACCACGGCCATTTCTAATTCAGTAGCATTTAATCAGCCAGGAAACTCTAAAAATGCAAACACATTTTTATAGCATTTCCAACTTTCCTCTGAAATTGGTGCCAATATTTGATTATCTGCCCTAACAGAAAAGAATAGGGATGCAGAGAGATCCCAAGGTCATTCATATTTGGCTTTCAAGTATAATAATAATTTTTCAGATTTTCCCCCTTTTTCATGTGGTTTTACTTGGCCTAATATTAAAATGAATTTGTGTTTCCAGGAAGACAACCTCATTGGGTGTCAAGAAGAAAAACTGTTCAATATTAAAATTTTGTGATGGATAATCTGCAATGTAGAAAACCTACCATATGGTAATTGAAAATTGATAAAGCTAAACTGATTTTTATTTGGAGAAAAAAAATTCTTGTGCTCCTTGGGTGGAAACCGTGTTCATTATTTGATTCAGTTAAGTCGTTATCACAGAAAAAGTCAGAGCCACCTCAGCATATAAATGTCTCAAAGTTATGTCCTAAATTTTCCCATCTATTGTTGATTTGCTCAGAGAAACTGAGAAGTTCTTTTTCTTGAATGTGAAAGCAAATGGCAGTCACCCCTCCAAGGTACGTGTGTTTGAGTGCTGAGAACTTCCTAGTTTGGATAAACTCCGCTTGACTCATGCCAGAAAGCACGGGGAAAGGAGTAAGATCAGAAAAACGTGGTGGATTGGCTCATGGGAGGGGATATTTTATCTGTGCAAGCTTGCTACCATTTCCGCTCCATCGTTCCCCTTGGAAGGGAGAGTCGGCACTGGTTTCAAGTGTCTGATGTTCCGGGAAAGAGATCATGTCTCTTTTCATCACAGAATCCTCTATCAATGCAAGAGAAACAGGATAGCTAAGACTTTGACTGGAGAGATATTTGGAGGTTGAATGTCTGGAATATCTAGGATTATTAATGTCTGATTCTTTCCAGAAAGTGGGTAGTCTGTAATACCAGTTTCTGCTATTGTCATGGCACACGAGTTGAGTCCCTCTGTCCAGGCCAACCAACTTTTAGTTTTTTGATTCCACCAAATCTGAATTAGGAGACAGAGATGACGTAGGACTGGAAGGCCAGTTTCTCCTGCTTCCCACTGGTATTTGTATTCCCATTCTTGAAGTTTTCCCTGCTGCATGGAAAAAGAAAGGGTTGCACACAGCATGGAATACCCTAAATCAGTGAAAAAATGGTGAAAAATAAGATGAAAAAAGAAGTAACATATGAGTGGTCATGTGTGTCTATTGGACAACTCAGTATGAAGCTAGTAAGTCTCACCATGGCATATTTTATCCTCATAATGGGAGAAATGCCTCTAACTGAACTTGCAGTTATTGGGGACCTTATGCAGGAGTTAGGATCCCCTGGTTTTTTTCCCCTTAGCATATCACCACACATATTCATTTCAACATTAATTCAAGAACAGCCAAAGCTGAAAATGCTGAAAAGTCAAAACCAGGAAAATCCCACCAAATGGGAAAGTATGCAAATGCAAAAGCAAATGAATTATTCACACACTGTGCAGGTTTCCTTATTTTTTTCTTAAAAAGAGAGAGAAATATCTAAGGAATAGAAGTTGTTAAACATTGGAACAGATTAAAGAAATGGCTGCAGAATTTCTTCAGCAGTTCATTAGGCACGGATGAATTCTTGCTGACTTCACAAATTTGCAATGCAGCTCTAGGGGGCTAGGATAGAGAACTTTTGAGGTCCCTTTGGCTATTTACTTGTTGAATTTGATAATATCTTGGCCATTTAATATGCATTTCATTTATTATGTGTGTGTGTGTGTGTGTGTGTGTGTGTATGTGAACAGGGTGATATTAATGAAGTCCACTGTCAGGGCTTACATTCCGGGAAGCCAGAGTTAGAGTGGGTGGTCTTTGAAAGGTGGCCAGGAGCAGAAAGAGCCAGAAGAGATTTCCAGAACCTCTGAAGTTGGTGTTTAAGACAGGTAACGAAGAGAACTATCCAGTCTAAGGATATCAGAGGAACTGGAATCTACAGACAAAGCCCAGACAGAATGTGAGCATCTTAAGAACTAAGGGCCAGTCTTGAGTGACCTCCCTGAGTGAGCATGGAGCCAATGATACATGAACGAAGCAGGTTAGACATTTTAGAGTCCCCAGGAAAGATGTGGAACTCTTTTTAAGCACCATGCTGCAAAACTTTTAACTGAACACAAGCCATTCCTTTACGAGTTAGGTTTTCAAAGTGTCTGTTCAGTGCACTGCTGGGAAAACGTAGGGGGAAATAAGACAAATGTGTCAAAGATCCAGGTGGAACAGTGAGTATTTTTAGCAGTGAATGGGAGACAAGAAACAGATGAAAAGAAGTCCAACAGGAGAAAAACGAAAACAAACGACTCCAGAAAATGTGTGAAAAGACAAATGGGAAGTAGAGGACGTTGCTGGGAGTCCCGTAGCTGGGACCACACCGGCGTGGCCACCGACAATAATGAGCCTTAGGGCACAGCTCTGAAGAGCGAGAGCTCCTCCCGAGAAGGAGGGAAGGTAAACGGAGCTGCAAATGAACTAACCAGCGAAAGATTAAGAACAACTAATATTCAAGTCCTTTGTAGTTTACAGATGCTCTAAAATACAGCCTCTCTTTGGAAATTCCCTTGTGCCACGCAGGTAAAATGGTACATTTTTTAGCTATTTAAAGATTTAAGTGATTTGCCCAAGGTCATGCAGTCAACAAACGGTAGAACTGGGTTTCAAGCTCAAGTCCTCTGACTGTAATTCTCCTATTCTTTTCTAACAGAGATACGTAAGCATAATACAGTATGAACACATTTTAAGATGAAATTCAGAGTATTTCAACAGGAACGTGTCTGCAATTGTTCCAATAGACACAGAAAAATAAGGTCAGGGTCATTAAGATGTTTTAATGTTGACCAAGTAAGTTATATGATGTAGCTAAAGAAAGGAACTCCATGCCCAGATGAGAATCGTTTTAGCTGACTTGTTCAGCCTACAAACATACTGAACCCTAAGGTTCCAAATCTGGAACATCGTTATTTCTCGAAAAAGCATGACCTTGAAACAAGATTCAAGGACTTAGGAGAAAAAGGGCGACGTTTCTTCCTCATTGACCACATATGGAAACAGAAACTCTCTACCTTGGCTATGGCCTGACCCCTTTTCCTGGCAGGCAATTCCAAGGAATAACATAAAAAGATTATCCTTCAACTATGACTCTGCATATATAAGGTGTATTATGTAGGATCAGAAAAAAAGTGCATAAAATTCTGGCCTGTACAAATGTCAAAAGCTCAGAGTTGAGAAAATGTTACATCTTAAAGTTTGCATCAATCAGCCTTTGGACTTTTCTGTCCTTCATATATTTTAACATTTACATTTTACCAGGTCCATTGATTATTGGTTTGAATCCCAAAGACTGGCTTTAACACAATATATATAGAAATGTTTATGTGTAAAAAAATGCATAAAAAATTCTAATATATACCTGTTGCAGCATTCAAGAAGTTCTTTAGTAATTTGAATAGACTACTATCACATTTTATTTGTTAACTCGTATGTTTCATTATATACATAATTAGAAATCTTGTTCTCCTCTGATACACCACTTAATGAATCCAATTATCTGATTTTTGAGAACAAAATAGGATTTACATGATTAAATACAGTAGATTTTATCAAAGTTTGTCCCTGACAGGCATAGAAGTGCCTCTCATCCTTACAAACAATTTCATGCACAGTATTGTTTTCAAGAAAAGGGCTCACCATTACTCTTTAGAAATGTTCAGGCTAACTTTTAAAAAAGATTAGGTAAATAAATGCTCAGAAGTACAAAGAATTATTAATACTTACATGTCACTTGACAATCTCACCATGTATAAAGTAACAAATGTGGTTTCCATGTGCGCATTGAAGGTATACTGGCTCATTAGCTGGAGTGATGGTATGAAACTGTGTCCATCTGAGCCTGGAGGAAGCACTCTGGATTACTGTGAATAAATATGAAGTGAGTCCACTTATGTTTCCCAATGAAATGCCATGACATATTTGTGGTACATGAGCCTTTCATAGGTAAATCACTAATTGTATTGCTATTATTATTTTTACTTTCTATTACCTTTAATCTAATTATTTTTGCATCTAAGAAAACACATGGGCATACCTTTTAAAAGAAAAAGCAAAAGGTGTTAATGGATTATAGAAATAATAGCAGCAACCAAACCAGCAGTTCTGTGTCCTTATCACTCCTCCCCCATTTCTTGTCCTACAAGAAACTAATTTCAACTCCTTCAACTGTTTTCATGTTTTTACCATAATATGTCTATCTATTATATTTATACTACAATCTCTTTATTCAGCAAATTTAGCTATAGTTGTAAGATTTTTTGCAAAATAATCTTTATTACATTAAGAAACTTCCTATTTTCCTAAGAATGTTAAAAATATAGTTTTTAGTAATCATTAAGTGATGTTGAATTCTATTAAATACTTTCTTTGCATTCATTAAGATGATCATTTGGTTTTCTTCTGTATTCTATTAATATAATGAATTATGCTGATGGATTTTTTAATGTTGAGACAATTTTGCATTTCTGAAATAAACTTTACTTGGATATTATGCCTTAGTTCTGAATTTAATTTGTTAATATTCTGTTTAGAATTTTTCAACTCTAACCATAAGATAAATTGTCTTTTTTTTTTCTTTTAAAAATATATCTGTCAGTTTCAGTGTACTTCAAAGTCCTTTGATGTCCTTAAGTGACTTTTAAAAATGTACTGGGAAGTGTTCTCTAGCTGTTCTCTGGAAGACTTTATGAAAGGTAAGTGTTAGTTTTTCTATTAAAATTTGGAAAATTTTACAAGTGAAATCGTCCAAGCCTAAAATTTTTCTTGTAGGAAAGTATTAAACTAGAGATCAATCTCTATGTGCATGAAGGAATATTCACTTTTTCTCCTTCTTATTGTCACTGTTGGCAAGTTGCTCTTTATAAGGAATTTACTTATTTTAAATTTTCAAGTGTATTTTCACAAAGTCAGATTATCTGATACACTTTGTAGTGTCTGTAGATCAGTGATGATCCTGATGTCAGTAACGTGAGTCATCCCTTCTTCCTGTTCAATCGCATTGAAATTTTTATTATGTTTACTGGCCTTTTCAGAGAATGAATTTTTAAATTTCATGGTGTTTTTTTATTCTGTATTTGCTTTTCAGTTGATAGATTTTTGCCCTTAACTTTATTATTTTATTTCTTCTACTCTATTTGGTTTAATTTCCTCTTCTATTTCTACTTTCTTCACGTAATGTCTACATAACTGATTTCTAGTCTTTTCTACGTTTTAATATATACATTTTAGGCATATTTCTAACTACAGCTTTTGCTGCATTCCAACAGTTTTACTGTATTTAATTTTCATTATCCTTCAGTTCAAGATACATCCTAATTTCCATTGAGACTTGGAAATACATTACTTAATGCTCAAAACTTTTAGTTTCCATTCTCAATTTCTTTTGTTTGTGTTTCATGTATTTCTGAGGCTGGGAGTGAGAAAGTATTTTAATTAAAAGTATTTCTGCAATGAATGATTACTTGCTTTTAAAAAATTAACAGAAAAGAGTAACTAGTAAACATAACACTTTCACCCTATTATGCCAATTAACTATATAAAAATACTGTCCCAAGATGAAACTCATATTAAATTTGACTGCCAATAATTATGTCAGCAATTAATATTCAGAAATTGGCTAACAGACAAGTTAATCTAGAGGGCATGGGAAATGTTCAGTTGTAAATTACATTTAAAGAATCTGGGCAAGGAGGAATTGGAGGTGCAAACTTCAAAGATTACAAACTTCCAGTCATAAGATAAATAAATACAAGGAATGTGATGTTAACACTGCTGTCTGACATATAGGAAAGCTGTCAAATCCTAAGGATCATTGCAAGAATATTGTTTGTTTTTCTTTTTATTGTATCTGTATGAGACGATAGAAGTCAAGCAAACCTACTGTGGTTTAGTTTTCACTATATATGTATTTGTGTGTGTGTGTGTGTGTATAAATTCACTGTATATATTTCATAATTTATATAAATCAAACCACCATGTTGTAAACCTTAAACTTATACAGTGATGTACGGTAATGTTATTTTTCTATGGAAACTGGGAAAAAAATCCAAACACTTAAACTAAGAAGCAAATTACTTTTGATAATGTAGATTTATCATTTGCGATTGACATACTCAGTCCTGTCCCCACCTTGGGGACAGTGGCAACCAGGTGTGGAGGTGAGGGTAGGGAGCCTGAGATAGTATTTTTTGTCATATTATTTGTGTTGGATGCTGAACAGTCACTACTGTGTGAGACCAAATATGAATCCAATAAATTCTATGCATGTAGTACATACACATGTGTTACCCTGGGTGGTGCTTCCAAGTGCGGTCCGCGAGTGACGTGCATCAAAATAGCTGGGATGCTGGGATGCTGGGATGCTTATCAATACCGATTCGTAGGCTTCACTCCCAGTGGGCCCCGTCAGGATCTCTGAGCCTGAGGCCAGGCGATACGCCTCTGGACAATTATTCCAGGTGGTTCTTGTGTACAATAGCATTTGAAAACCACTTGTGGGACAGGGCAGAGCTCATCTATAGAATTGCTCTATTTGCTGAAGTAGCCAAACCCCCAGACAGAGAACAGGGAACCTGCAAATCCCCGCGGTGCATCTGGTAGACCAGGAGCAGGCTCTTCCTTGCTCAGACCGAGGTTCCTCTCCCGGCAATGCCTCCTGCTGTAATCCTGAACCGTTCGCAGGGCTGCTCCTTCTGCTCTGTTTGAGCCTAACCGCTTGACGGAGAGAGGCGTGTGCTCCGGAGCCCAGGCCCCCGCGGCCTGCTTTCCCACGTCGGCCTCTCCCGCTTTCGCTTGCCCCGCGGGGTAACTGCAGCGCACCGTGGGCTCTGAGCTGGTTAGACGCGGGATGGCAGAGCAGCCTCCGCTTAGCCTGTGTGACTGCGCTCAGTACCCGCTAGGGAGGTTACCGCCGAGCACGCGCACGCCACCTCGCCCGTTCTCCGCGTACCCGCGCCTTCTCGGGGTCCCCAGGAGCACGAGAAAGTGCCCTTCCCTCCTTACCGCTCCCCCTCCTCCCCGACGAACATCATCCTTAAACTCGAGTTGCTTTTCCTCAGGGAACTTCTCCTGCCTTATTCTCAGCCCCAGCCCTGTGGCCCTTGTTACTGGACTTGGGAGTTCGTCTCTGAGGCGACGGGGGGGGGGGGGGGGGGGGGCTCTCGACCTTCGCGAGGGTCTCTTTATGCTGCTTTTGCAACATCCGTTCTCACTGAGCCCTGCTCCTCCCATCTCGAGAGCAAGTAATGTCCATCCTCTTCCCAACACACCTCTCCCTCCCTGGGTTTACGTGTGGCCTGAGTTCAGCACATCCTGGCCTCAGGGTGTATTTCCCTGACATTTTAAAGTGGGCCCTCCCCTCTGCTGTAGGTAGGGAGCCAAAATGACTTTTTACCCTTGTGTGAGGAATACCACAGTTCTTCTGCAGAGCTGACAGAAGGACGGGAGGGGACAGACGGCAGGGGACGCGACGCGGCTGTGTGTCCTGATGGAGGCAGAAGTGAGAGGCGTTGGGTTTAATTCAATTCTAGGCACAGTTCAGAAAAAGCAGCAGGGAACTGGATAAAGGACTCGGACTGTAGGCATCTAAAAATAAGTCCTCTTCGTCCTTGTAATTGAACTTACTGAAGACGCAGCGGAGGAATAATCACTAAGCGTGTGGGCTGTGGTGTCAGCTTACCTTGGTTGGAAATTCCGGCTGAGCATTTACAAGCTGTGACCTTTGGCACGTTGCTTTATATCTTTGTTCCTCAGTTTCCTCTTCTGTGATGTAAGACGCGTCATTATCCCGGATGCATGAGGTTGTTTGGGGGGTTTAGCTGAGATAGTAAACTTCAGTATCTGGTACATAAGTCCTCAATGAGCAATGCCAACCATACTTAGTCGTATGAGGGAATGAGAGACGCAACTTGATGCCAGTAGCAACACCTTTATACCGCATTTGTTTTGCTTGATTTGGGATTTGGATAATAGTTTCTATCGAACATATTTAGGCTGAGGTATATGACATTGCTGATATTCAGCCATTCCGACCATAAAAATAGTGATACAATTTGGTTCAATAGTTTTACATATGTATATATCTCTATATATAGTCATTCATATATATATAGATATATACATATTACTGTATTCAGTCTTTTAAGAGCACTGGAGGGCTATTAGGTACATATTTTCATTTTAGAGAGTGAAGCTCAGAGAAGTGAAGTGACACAGCATAGCAATGAGGAGGGAACCCTGTTTCCAACTTCAGTTTTTGGGTTCAAGTCCTACTTTCCTTCTAAGACAAAATGAGCATCTTAAAGAGTGTGAGGAATCCCTTGAAATGTTATAGATATATTTTTGTAGAAATACATAAAAATAAATTTATATTTATAAATATAAGTATATATAACTGAAATTGAATTTTGTTGACATAAATGTCCCTTGCCTAGAGTGTATTATATTGTATATTAGTCAGGATCATCTAGGGAAACAGAGCTAACAGGAGATATATATATATATGTAGGGTTTAGCCTTTTAGGAATGCTTTCTGATACGCCCCTCTTTTCTTGACCATGACCCCTATATATTTTCCTCTGTGCCTTGTCAGACTTTGAATATTATAGCTCAAGTCCACCAGTTTTAATAAAAGTCCTCAGAGCCAAAGCCACTTCGATGTTCTGACTTCCTCTATTAAATTCTTGCTTTCACTTATTTTTTTGGCCTCCAAGTCTTTATTTTCTTATCTACTCATTGATGCATTTAAAAATATTTTAAAGTATATTTTAGTCAGCATGTTTGGTTCAGGTGGATGATTAGCCAGATTACCTAAACTGATCTCACTGAAAATAGAAGACTCCATGGTAAAGAAATTTATCCTCTATTTCTTCACCTATTAACTGATATAAATTATCTTGACTCTCCATTAGGCTAAATGAGAGCCACTGAGCCCCCAACATTTTCTCCAACTGACCTCTCTCACCCATCATCCAATTTCTGTGAGCGAGAACTTACATTGTCTATCCTGTACCATTTATAGTGTAGTTAGAGCATCTGTGTTTTGTCTGTAAAGTGATTTTAACATTAAAAGCCAATAATGGTATTTACAATGTATTTATCTAAACATTATAATTGCAAAATTAAATATTGTTTGAGCTGTTAAAAAAAAGTAAGTGTTGCTCAATAACACTTAAATTTTGTGGTTCATCAAATGCTCAGTACCATTCCATAGGCTGAGCCAAACGAATTTGAATAGCTATACATATATCCCACACACATACACACAGAGCCGATCCTCATTATTTCCAGATTCCATATTTGCAAATTCACCTAAATTTTATTTGTAACCTCCAAATCAATACTTGAATCACTTTCTTATTCATTCATGGACATATGCAGAGTGACAAAAACTTTGAGTTGCCCAGTGTGGATTTTACTAGCTGAGGTAAAACTAGGTAACGCTCTGACTTTTTGTCTAAGCTCTCTCATTGTAACCAAGCTTCCCTTTTGCTGTGTATTGAATGCCACATTTTTGTCCCTTTTTACTAAAGTTTAAAATGGCTTCTATACAGAAAACAAACTTGTGGTTACCAAAGGAGAGAGGGAAGGGAGGACAAATTAGGAGCAGAGGATTAATAGATACAAACTACTATGTATAAAATAGATAAGCAACAAGGATATACTGTACAGCACAGAGAATTGTAGCCATTACCTTGTAATAACCTCTAATGGAATATAATCTGCAAAAATACTGAATCACTATGCTGTACACCTGAAACTAAAATTACATTGTAAATCAGCTGTGCTTCAATAATTAATTCACTGCTTTAAAAATGGCATCCAACTGCAGTGCTGGAGTATTTACTGCCCAGTGTTCCTAAGTGCAAGAAAACTGTGATCTGCCTTATGGAGAAAAACAAATGTGTGTTGGTTGAGTTTCATTTAGGCATAAGTTACAATGCCTTGTGATGCTGCTTGTGAGTTCAATGTTAGTGAATCAGAAATATGGTACATCCCAAAACGGAAGAAGAAATTTCGCAGATCTGTACATGAGGCTGCTCCAAAAAGTGCTAACGTAACATCTATAGTGTGTGATGAAGTGGTAGAAAAGATGGAATAGTGGCTCAATTTGTGGATTCACATGATGATGATAGATTTGAAAAAAAAAAAAAAAGCACTGTGATGAGGCCAAGAGCCAAAGTAACTGACAGACGTTACCCTGGGCCAGGAAAATGTTAAACCTTCTCAGCTGATGTAGCCTGATTTGCACTTTTCAAAAGATAATGTGGCATAAAAAAATATTAAACTTGCAGGAGAGGCAATTTCTGCAATCAAGAGTCTGCAAAAGAATTCTTAAAAATACCTGCTAAGTGTTGAAAAGAACAAAGGTTATTTGGAAAAAAAAAAAATAGCATGTTTTTAATGCTAATGAGACTGGTTTCTTTTACAAGGGCATCGACAGACAAACCTGCATAACGTAAACGGTGCTTCAGTTGAGGTAAGTGTTGTGAGCAGGGCCTCCAGCAAAGCAGTGGTTCAGTCCTTGTTAATTCAGGGTTCATGGTGAACTTACAGAACACAACGGCAGTGAAACATGAGAATTGACTGTAGATACAGAAGCTGATAGAGACATAGACACATACAAGTTGGATCAGAAACTTTTTATATTGATGTGTATTAGACTACATGAAAAAATTATTCATTTTAAAGGATAACAGATTTTTGGCCATTTTGAAGAATGCTCTTATTTTAAGAGAGGAATATAGAAATATATAGCCGTGGCTTGCCAAAATGCCTATAGTTAATTTTACATAAAAATTAATCAAAATGATTGAAATTGATATTTTCAAACCTTCTACTGACTTTTTTGTTTTTAATTTAAGTGATCATATTTTACATTTTCAACACTTTGCTACTTTTCACCATTGTTCCTTTTTCATAGTAACCTGTTCTTGTTTTAGGGATACCATATGTTTTTGAGAGTATCTCTGAGGTTAATATATATCTGTATCTGTCTCTACATATACGTAAATATTTATTTGCATAATATCAGTTCTGCTTTGTACTCCATTGCTCCAAGGATTTGGGAGAGCCTGTTAGAGTGTGTGGACAGAAATCAAGCAGGCTGGTTTTGACCCACTTCTACCTCAAACACCAAGATAAGGAGGGTTTTATTCTGCATTGCTAACTTTTATACAGAAATTATTTTTCTTTGACTATATTTATGGTAATAATAGTCGCAGTAGTATTAATATACCTCTTCTTTGTAAAAAAAATAGTTTGAAAATCTATAAATCTATAATCTTATAAAGTATAAGTAAATGCCTTTTTTCCCCTCTCACATTTATCAACTCCATTTCATAGAAGCCTTCATTGTTTTACTTTGTATTATGTGCCAATTCAGGCTATCCTGACATTAATTAGTGGTTTTATTTATTAACTAATATTATTTGACATTTTACCTTGTGGTAGGCTTTTTCTTATTTATTTACATCAGTGTGGGCCCATGCAGTCCTACTTTCTTCAATAGATTACAACCTGGTTTAGTAATTCTTTATTTTGATGCTCAAATTATCTGCTATTTTAATCAAATGTATCTCAAATAATTCCCCACATCCTTTTATTATGCCCACTTTATTCTTTGGGGCAAGTGGATTGTTGATTATCTCACTGCTTGAACAGAGGCTGAGGAGAAAATGTAGGACATGTGGTCTAAACATTTCATACAGTGGAATCTTTATAATTAATCTTTTTCTGACCCAGAGCCCAGTCATGGTCCCCATACCTGCCATGCAGATCTTGGAGCATCCCTGGAATTCTGCCTGGAAGAAGAAATTCCACCTCTGCAACCGGCTGTTCTTATTTTTTACAGAGATTTCTTCCCTCCACTCTGATTTTATCCCTCAGTGAGGATCTTTTCGCCTTTATCTTTTAAAAATATTTCTGGTTTTCTCCTGAAGATGTTTCTACCCCACTTTTTATTGAGAATTAAAATATGCTGTTTTTGAAACATGGTTCTTATTATGATTGACATACAATATTGTATCATAGCTTTATTTACATGGCATGTTGTACAGTTCATAAGGGGAAATCTATTAATCTGTCTTTATATCCTGATGAGGGTAGGATAAGAATTATTACCACTAAATTTAAAAAAATAAGGATTTTTGAAATTACTGTATTTCCAACTTACAAAGTAAGCAAATGATGCAGCCAGGGGCAAAAATCCATGGCTTTCGCTGTTGACCTCTCTGGGCTTCAGTTTCTTTTTTTGTTGGAAGGTAAGGTCAGTATATGATCCCCACAGGGAGATTTTATGAATGAATGATTCTTAGCCAGGTATTCTCCATTTATGTTAGGCATTCTTACCCTCGTTTTTCATAAAGAAAATCAAGGTTATTAAATACCCTTGATAAGAAAATACCCTTGATAAGACACGTACATTATCATCCAGATGGTGTGTGCTTGTTGTAGAATGATGCAATTTCAGTACCTGGAATGTAAATATTCAAGTCAAGATTTTGTAAGAATAAAATGACCCATGGTCAGTGATCTCTTTTGTCATTTTCTCTACAGGAGGGAGGGTGATGGAAATACCCGTGCGCCTCCCGAGCAGAGCCTTGGCACGCTCTACTAATTGTAAAGTGCTTCAAAGGAACAAAGGGCTGACTTAATGGTAACGAGGACTGGGTAAACATGAGAAGTATTCTACTGTGATAGCACTGTTCTCCTAAATGACAAGTCAGGGAGGGGGCTGTCGGGCTCTGTAGCCTGGTTCAATTATTAAAGAGCTGAAGTGGCCCTGCGCCCAAATGTTTACAGTCACAACCAGGGACAATGGGAGTTTAGCTTGAACCAGCTGAGATCAGTCAGATGGTCCACAATCATGTATTCCTATAACGCAAGCAGAATGCAATGAAGTATTTTTTTTAACATTGAAAACAATTACATCTAATAGGAAAAAGCCTTATTGGTGTGGCTGGACTTTGGGTATTAAAAATATTGTCCAAGTTTAAATTATGTTGTTTATTATCCGTGATGATTCCACTGGTGCACTTGGGAAGGGGGGATGAAAGCGGTTTTTATCTCATTAGCATGTCTTCACTGGTAACTGTTTGCAACATTAGTTCCCTTTGATCGTCCTTTTGATTATAGTGTGCGGGAGCTGATATAATCTGTTATTATTTCCATTAATAACTAAGTATCTCTTGTGGTTGACAAGGCAATTTGTTATTATCAGGCTGCCTTTGTGCAGAGCAAAGAGGTTTACACCCTCTCCCCCACCCAGCCTGTGTCAAACAAGCAGCCAGGAGAGGCTGCCCTCTTCACAGGGCCTCTGCCAGAGCGGCTGGGCAAAGGCAGCAAGCACCTTGCCAGTGAGATGGAGAATCCGCGGTGGAGATCCTCATCTGGACACGATTTCTGCCTCAGAGGCTTCAGCAAATTGGGCAGTCTAACCCCAAGCACGTTCTGCTGACCCTGTTTTGTTTTCTCCAGGATTAAGTTGGACAAGAAGAGAAGAGGCGGGTTAAGGACAGACGTGAGATAGCAGTGATGAATCTGAAGTTTCTTTTGCAGCAAGTGAAGTGTATTCTCATTGTCATGTCCCCGCTATTTCAGCTTTCCAAAATTTGAGTTTTGGCAGACTCTGAAGGTGAAAGATTTGCAACTCAAGAGGCTTTATTGTCAAGTTTCTATATTTGGCTTGAATTAATGGGTGTCTGCCATCTTCATTCCCAGGGACTGTGAGATATTTGACAAATTTTGACACATACAAGGATAATTTTCTTCCACTTCCAAAATGACTCCACCTTCCAAAATAATACAGTGGTTGAGTCATTAAGAGAGAAAAGACAGAATGGAGTTGAGTTCGGTTCAAGATACGGCAACCTCATCTCTTTTAAGTAGAATGAGGGAATCGCAAAACACAAACTTTTTCTAGTGGGTTGAATTGACACCTTGACTCTGACATATACTAGCAGGAGTGTCATTTTCTAAAAAATCTGCTGGTTTACAGGGCAGATTATATTCTTGGAAGCCTCACCTGTCCTATGAATTTAACCAAACTGCCTCTATCAACAGCGCAGAGAGGGTGAGGGAGCTATTTAAAGTGGCAAAGTCAGTTGGAGGCAGCTGCCGAAGACCACGGCATTCCCCAAGGCAAGGTTCCCTCCGCGGGTTTACGTTCTGCTGCATAAGTAGACATAGACAATCGATCTTCACATGTGGTCATGACAAGCCACATGCCACTGCACGTCTGGGTCTGTGAGAAAGAACAGTGAGAAGAGAATGAATTAGGTAAACCAGACAGTCCTGTCAGATCCTTTCAGGCCAAAGTCACCCTCTGGGACAGTTCAGGTGATTTCAGATGCCTTTTTAATGCGGAGGTTACTGGGTTTGTGGCAGAGCCCCCCAGTGGTCACAAGGGTGAATGCAGTTTCAGCAAGTCTTGATCCGATAAATCTCAGCTCTTTAATTGGTCCATCCAGATCCTGCCACAGTTGGTAGTGGATGCACTGGACTAGGTCAGAGCAAGCTGAACTCCCTTCCTGCTAAGGACTAGCACAGTGAGATCCCCCTTTAACTAGAATGGTTGGTTGCTTAGATGGTGCCTGGCTGTGCTGCGACATGCTCGTTCCTGTCCATCTTAGTAGTAACCAAGGAGTAGGAACATCTGCCTTCCCTTAATGCCTAATTATGGACTTCCACTGAGCTTAGGAGCAGTGCACATGTCTTCTGTCTTCTGTTCTGCCATGATTCAAGAGGATTATTCTTGTATTCTTGCTATTTTAAAATAAGCAAGAAGGCAGACAGCTCGGGACTCAGAATCAAGACAAGGCAAAGTATTTTCCTCGGGATCCTCTGCTATCTACAGAAAATAGGATTAAACAGTATTTAGATTTTACTCACATTGATTTCAGCCACTCTGCTTGTGAGCCTTTTTCTTTTTCAAATACCAAAGCAGTTCCAGACCTTTCACTGCATGGGTAGGGGAGGAGGGCGCCAGCACAGAGCTGTGTCCACCCTAGGTGATTACTTCCTCCAGAGATAGACTGACCTCTATTATTCTCTTCCTGGATACAGAAATGATTGGCAGCCTTGAGGGTTCCATCCTGCCTCTCTTACTTTTATCCCAGGGAAGTCAGTCAACAGACTCCCTGGCTAGTAAGGAGCAACATTAAGTGCCAAGTAGGGACTGCATGTCCCATTTGCTGTAAGGTGTGGAATTTATGTTCTGAGAAAGCTTCATGGAGTTCTCATTGTGACTCACTTTAATATAATAGAAATCAGTCATGATTTGTTAATTTCATTTGTCCCTTCACAAGAAAGGACAAAGCATTAATTGCATGGTGTTGGCAGAGGCTTTTCAGCTCATAAGCTGAAATTTGACCAATGTTCTTCCCAAATCCAGCCCTAAGAAGTAGATGCCATCATTCTAACTTTAAAAATAAAGGAACTAATGAAAAAAGAATATGAAAACGAATATATGTATGTATATGCATGTCTGGGACATTGTGCTGTGCATGAGAAATTGACACATTGTAACTGACAGTATTTTAATTAAATTTTTTTTTTAAAAAAAGGGAACCATGTTCAGAGAAACTGAGTAACTTCCCCAAAGTTAGACCATTTCTAGAGGTAGAAACATTCTTTGAAACCAAAGCTAAGATTCTTCACACTAGCACATAATTTTTCCCCTATTAATTTCTTTCTTGAAAGAGGAGAAGAAAAAGCTATAAAATTTCGAGTGAATTAGGCCCAGGGTGATTTTTGGAGTAATGGCTTTTTGACATGAAATATCTAACTTTTATTGGGTTGAATCATAGCCTCTGCAGGAGGTATCAGAGAGGCTGAGCAAGATTGAGGCTAATGATTTGGTGTAATTTGGTTGAGCTGCTATTATTATAACTACATGTTAGAGAACAGTATTTAAAATCTGCTTCAGTATATAATTTGTGTAAATTGATTGATATGACTTTATTGTTTATCAATATAAAAACACTCATTTTTAGTTTTGAGAAAGCCCTCTTTCATCTTTAGAAACCTGAAGAATATAGGCTCTCAGAAACCATTACCTCCTGGAAATGTTTAGACTCGAGTTCCCCAGTGTCATTTCATCATGTGCCCCTCATGGATGACGTGAAGGAGCGGGCTGACTGCTCTTGAAATGCCCTGTGAGCAGCCTGGGCTGAGCGCACTGGACTTGGAGTCAGATGCAGGTTTGAACATGTGACCTTGGATAACTCATACACCCTCTCAAAGTTCCAGTCTCCTCAGAAGGCAAACCTCAGAGAAGCCTGCAAGGATTAAACGACACGTGTAAGCGAAAGGGTCGAACAGTATTTCCCATAAATAGTTTAGGTGCCTGATAATTGTTAGTGGGACCTGAATCTATTTCCAAAGCAAAATTAGGTTATGTGAGTATTTTTTTGTAAGTGATTAGAAAAGCTTTTTTGGCTTCCCTTTGCTCAGCAACCAGGTTACATCGGTTAGGGCACAACTGTCTTGAGGCTTAGGAAGAGCCCAAAAACCTCATGCATTTATGTGACAGCCCAGCTCTGAGAGGGCAGATGTGAAGTCGTGAAACACTGAAGAATAATGCGTTCTGGCTAAGTTGGGCCTGCATCGCCTTCCAGGAGCTCCTCTTATTAGCCAGGCTTGTCAAGAACTAATCACCAGCTTTCAAGTTTTGTAAAGCTACTCTGAAGGTTTACTTTAACCCTACCATACACAAAAATGTTTGTATTGCTGCCCACTGATAAGGAAACTATCAGCATTCATTAAGTACAGCCATAACTCTCTCCCTCTTGGAAGCGCAACAATGCAGCCTTCCAGCTGCCATAATGAACGCAGCGTTTAATCTCTCCTTGGGAGAGTGTCCTCGCTGCACTCTTCTACTGTGGTTAGATGCTCGGGGAGGGGCATGGCATTCTGGGAATAAGACTGGTGCCAAAGGATTTACACTCTTGCTTGACTTTAAATCTGGAGAGCCTCCAAGTTATAATTAAAGCAGAAACCTTGATTTCAAAGAGGAAAGGAAAGGAAAAGTGACTTATTCTGGAAGGTTTGCTGAGTACCTACTGCAAATGACACACTCTATAGAAGGAACTTTTTATCTGTAGCTCGTTTCCGCCTCATAACCACCCTCCAAGTTCTTGCTCGAGCAATGTTACAGAGGAGGAAAGAGAGACTCAGGGAGGCTGATTTAGCAGTCCTAGAGCAGAGACCGAATACAGCACAAGCATAGCTGAATTTGAATTTATTTATCTCTGTCTCTAGAGCCCGGATGCTGTCCCCAAGAGCAGTGCCTTATTTCTTTTCAGACGTCAGACATCTCTGGGTGAGAAGAAGTCTATGAGTTCTCTGGTAGAACTTGTGGGGCTGGGACCTCATTTCTGTCTTATAGAACGTCTGTAGCATATGAACGCGAAGACGTCTCAGCCTCACTTTGCCGATGCGCCGTCTTGGGAATTTCACTGAGGAACAGCATCCTGGGTTTTAATATTTTTAAGTACATTCCTCTGTGAGCTCTGCCTTCTTGCTTCCAAATTCCCTGAGTGGAAAACACCTGGCGTCCCACGCGATCTGCGGCCGCTGCACAGCTGAGCTAGGGAGCATCAGCACCAATGGCCCATGGATAGAGAGACGTTTCTTTCTTTCTCTATGGACCAATAAAAAAGATGCTGTCTGATTCTGGGCTGAACTATCAAGACCCAGGCAGGTACTGTGGCTCCTTGTCTTCCTCCTCCAAATGTTTCTTCTTCAGGAATCTAGATTTCCAATATTGTGCAACCCCTGAGATTCTTGAACAGCTGGCAGTGAATGATCCTCATTGCCAAGGAGACTTGAAAGAAAAGGAAAACCAACAATTCCAATTCTGAAGACGTAACCCTCCCATCAGCTTTCAGGCAGGAACCACCCTCATGCTGGCTTTCTGTAGGCACCTTCCACCTGTGGGAGAAGAGGTTATCGTGCTGGGAGTGTTGGGCATTGGGGAACGCTGCTTTGATTATTTTATCTAGAAAAATCGAAGGTCACCTTGAACATTAGTTTCAGAGTCTAGAGCAGCATAGTTTACAAAAAAAAAAAAATGGGGGAACAGCTGCCTTTTTGTTCAACAAAAAGGAAGCAAAAATCAAACAAAAACAGGCAAACAAACTAGTTTGATATTTCAGAGAGCTCCGGTGAAACTGGCACCTTTTAAACGTATCAGTAAATCACATTAGAAGCCGGAGATCATCTCTAAGGCAGAGAGGTGGTGGTGCCCAGGCAGGGGCTGTCTTCCAGGCCGGATGGTGATTCCACGCATGCTGACGAAGAATCTACCAGCTCAGTTTTGTTCAACTGGCAGTTCATCCTGGTTTGAGTCCATTCATAAATATTACACTGAAATATCAGCTTTAAGTAAGCTTCATAGGTGATTGCTAGGGTTGGTTTAACATTTTCTTTAAACTTTACATGCTTAGCATGAATTCACTCGATAAGCCTTCTATTCTGTAAGAGACAGAAAAGGAAATGGGGACACCCCAGTTAAAAGGAATTGTTCTTATAATTACTTCATGATCTCTGCATTTTATATGTCTTTACCTTGGCTCTCAGTCACATTTTCACTATCTCACTCCCCTAAGAAAGAAATAAGAGGCATGTTTGTGCACCCTAAAGAGAAAAATGTAGGGTGGGGGTAAAAATCTCTCTTCAAATGAATTGAAAATAAAATCTGTGTGATGTCATCATGCCTAATACACTGTGGAAATAGTACTTTTGTCCCGGTAGGAGTTTAACCATTTGCATGTCTTTTCAGTTCCCTTAAGTCACTTCAAAAAACAAATAAATAAATAAAAGAAGATTATTGGTTTCTTCTCCAGGAGAGAGCTGGAGAGATTCCACATTTTAGGACAAGAGAACGCTGACAGGCCAATGATTGCAAAGGGTCCAGAAACAGGTTTGGGTTTTATGTTCTTTTCGGGCCTGACACCTGGTTCAGGGAAGGTCTTTCTATCCTTCGGTTTCTATTCCTGCTTCTTTATTGATATGCAACGTGTAGTAGGAAAAGAAAGGCACTCGGGTACCTCCCATGTCCTGAGCTTCTGTGAGCGTTCTTTACCTTTGGGAGTGGTCATGTTGTCATAAAGCTTAACAAAAACAGTTTCCCATTATTCTCTAGTACATCAGCAGAGATTTTTCTTGAGATTTTAATGGGCTGGAATAAAGGAGTCATGATGTTCTACAGGACCCAGAGATTTTTTCTAATCAACTGAGTCTCCCCAGTGCTAGGGATCCCGTGGGCTGGAGCAGCCAGCCCCATGGAGTGCTGGGGACTGCTCCTAAGAGAACCAGGCTTTGAGTTGGTATCAAGTATATTAGTCATGTGGCACAGTGTGCCCAGACTCCAAACGCCTCCAGTTTGGTGTTTTATTTTTGTTTTATGAATCCAATTATTTGTAAATTCTGAATAGCCAAACATTGATTTGTTTTGGTTCATTCACAACAGTGCCTAAATTTATCCATGTGTTCTTCTCAGATCAACCAGCTAGATTTTCCTTATTTATACTAAGTTAATCTAATGTATAAATGATTTTGAAGTTGAAGGAAAAACTATATCCTTTGAGTATGTTCTCCCATTTGCTGTATAATTAAAAGTGGCAAATGAGATCTGTGAATCAATGTGATTTCTTGAAAATAGAAATAAGAAAAATGTGGGATTAGAAATAAAGTTCCATTTTTCCCTAGCCTCCTTTCACTCTGTCTCCAAATTTTACTGAAAGCTTTAAAATTAGTATTCAAGATTATTAAAAGGGCCATTAAAATGAGGGAAAAAATTATGCTGTGTTTTCTGTTCCTTTGTATCAAATCATAAAGCTGGTACTTCAGTTTATGGTCATTCAGAGATATTTATTTAGTTGCCTGAATTTACTTGGTTCAAAATATTCCCAGTCTGCAATCCTAATAAACACATATTTGCCATCGGTATTTATCTTTTTCTTTTAAAATAGCTTTATCAAAGCACAATTGATAGATAAAAATTACTCAGGCTGAAACTGGACAATTTGATAAGTTGAGACAAACATGTATATATTCACTCAAAACCATCGTCATTTTCAAGAAAATGAAGCATCCATTGCTTCCCAGTTTCCTTGAGGCCCGTTGTCATCTTGCCCTCCTGCCCTTCTCCTTAACTCATTTCCAGACAATCACTGGGCTGCTTTCTGTTTACTACACATTTGTTTGCATTTTCAATTACTTTGCATGAATGGAATTACACACTGTGTACCCTTCCTGTCCATTTGCTTTATTACAAAGTCATCACGTATCATGTGGTTCCAACCCAGTCTGTTTACCTACTCACTTCTTGTTGGACTTCTGATTGGTATTCAGATTTTGTAGATATTCAGACAGAGCTGATATGTACATTTTTAAACAAGTCTTTGTGTAGTTAGAAGATTTCATTTCTCTTGCATAAATAAATACCTAGGGTTTGAATGGTTGGATCTTATGTTAAATGAATACTTAACTTTTTAAAGACACTACCAAACTTTTCCAAACTGGTTGTAGCATTTTACATTTAGATGAGCACTGTATATGATTTAGAATGGCGCCACGACCTCTCCAACATCCGGTCAGTGTTTCAATTCTGTACACTTTAACAGATGTGTACGCGTATGTCGCTGTGGCTTTAATTAACATTTCTCTCTTATGGAATTGAGTATGATTTACACGTGCTAATTTATAATCTATATATCATCTTTGGTGCAAAGTACTTTGCTATTTTTATTGAGTTATTTGTTTTCTCATTATTGAATTTTGAGAAATCTTTACCAGGAAGTATGATGTTAACTCTGAGGGTTTTTTCGGTAGATGCTCTTTTACCAAGTTGATGAAGTTCCCTTCTGACTCTAGCTTATTGAATATATCATGAAAAGATTTTTGATTTTCTCAAATGCTTTTTTTCAGTCTATTGAATAATCATGTGATTTTTGGTTTTTATTCTATTAATATGGTCTTCTCCATTAATTACTTTTCATATGTTAGAACAAACTTGCATTGCTGGGATAAGTGTCACTTGATCATTGTCTATAATTCTTTCTATATGTTACTGGATTTGTTTGTTGGTATTTTGTTAAGAATTTTTGCATACATTTTCATAAGAGATTTGGGGCTGTAGTTTTCTTATGACGTATTTATCTAGTTTTGGCATCAGGTAATAGACTGAGTTGGGAAATGTTTTATCCTCATATTTTGTGGAAGTGTTTGTGAAGAATTGACGTTAATTATTTGTTAGAATTCACCAGTAAGGCCACGTGTCCCTGGGCTTTCCTTTGTGGGTAGGTTTATTGCTACTTCAGTGTAAGTCTACTCAGATAGGCTATTTCTTTTTGAGTTAGTTTTAATAGTTTATATCATTCAATGAATCGGTTCATTCCATTAAATGTATCTAATGTATTATTCAGTGTCCCTTTATAATTATTTTTATTTTTCTAAGCTTATTAGTAATGTCCCTCCCTTCAGTTTTAATTTTAGTAATTTTAGTCTTTATTTAGAAAGATTTCTTGAGCTATAATTGATGTACAAAAAGGCACATTTAACACATATATATTGAGTCTTCTTTTTTTTCTTGGTCAGTCTAGTTAAATATTTGTAAATTCTGTTAACCTTTTCAAAGAATCAATGTTTGTTTCTTTTGATTTCCTCATTGTTTTTCTATTCTTTATTTCATTTATTTCATTATAATCATTATTATGCTCTTCCTTACGTTTGCTCTAAGGTTAGTTTGCTCTTCCTTTTCTACTTTGTTAAGGTAGAAACGAAGGTTATTGATTTGATTCCTGTTTTTTCTTAATATAAGCCTTTAAAATATAAATTTTAATATACATTTTGGTATCCTTTGTCTTCATTTTTATTTCTCTTAAAATACAAAGCATTTTCTAATTTCTTTCCTCATTTCCTCTTTGACCATTAATTATTTGAGTGCTTTTATTTATTTATGTGGTTGAGTTTCCCAAATTTCTTTTTGTTATTTATATCATGTTTCATTCTGTCATGCTTGGAGAATATATTTTCTATTATTTTCATCCCTTTAAGTTTACTGAAGTTTTTGTATGGCCTAACATATGGTATATCCTGGAGACTGTTCATGCACACTTGAGAAGAATGTATTTTCTGCTGTTGTTGGTGAAAAGTGGGGTAAAGTCCCTAAGTATCATTCAGAACTACCTGTCTCTCCCTTCAGTCCATCAATGTTTGCACCACTTACTTTATTTCTCTATTATTAAATCCATATATTTATAATTGCTATGTATTCCTGAAGTATTATCCTTTTTACCGTTACTCACTATCCCATTTTATCTCTGGTAACTTTTTGCTTTAAAGTCCACATTGTTTGAGATTTGCCTAATCTAACTGACAGGCATTCTGGCTTTCTTGTGGTTGATGTTTGCATGATGTATCTTTCCCCATCCTTTTACTTTAGATCTATTTGTATCTTTGAATCAGAAGTGTATCTCCTGTAAACATCAGATAGTTAGATCTTAATTTTATCCAAATTGGCAATCTCTTCCTTTTGATTGGATGATTTATTCCATTCACATTTAATGTTATTATTGATATAGTGGGATTTACATCTACCATTTTATTTTTTATGTTTTTTTTCCTTCAGCACTTTTAATATGTTACTTCACTACCTTCTGGTCTTTATTGTTACTATTGGGAAGTCAGCTCTGCCTAGGTGTGGTTTTATCTGCAGTTTTTATACATGAAATTCATACAGCTCCTTAAAATGTGTCTTTATTTCTTTAATAAGTTTTGAAAAATTCTCAGACACTATTTTTTCAAATATTGTATCTTTTTTGTCTTTTGGTGTTTTAATTACACATATGTTAAACTTTTCATGTGTCTCAGGATATTCTGCCACCCCATGGGCTTTTGTCTAAATATGTTTTACTTATACATCTTCCAATTTAACAATGTTCTCTTTTATATTGTCTACCCTCTTCATCCATTCATCTATTGAAGTATTGTTTTAATAATTATATTTTATTTCTATTTTTTTATTTTACTGTGTCACGTACAGATAACAGTTCCCTGAAGGAATTCTATATCTTTTCATTAATTCATTGAATATTTTATAGGTAGTTATATGAAAGTCTGTGTCAAATAAATCCTGTGGTTAGCAATGCTAATAATTCTCTTCAGATTACTATTTTTTTCCTTTCTACCAGTTGTCAGTTATTTCTGTATCCTAGTATTTCTGATAATTTTTATTTGAATAATGAACATTATGTTTGGAAAATTGTATAGCTTTTGGATAATGTTTTTTCCCTCCAGGGAGAATTTAATTTTCTTCTGACTAGCAGTTAGAGAGGGCGCACACCAAGTTTATTTACTGAGGGACTGAGATGATAATGAATTTCAGACTTTTGATAGTGGTCTTATTTTTAGTTTGTTTTTAATTCCAAGACCTATTGCTTCACCCTTCTAAAATAAAAGCTGGGGATATTTCCAGGGACCATCCTCCAGGAGGGACTCTGAATTACAATTTTTGATCCCTCTGCTCTACTACATTGCCAAAAGCTCTGCTTAGCTTTTTATCTTCTTGGAAACAACTTTATTTTTTTCTCTCTTGCTCCCACGTAACATAGGATACAGCAAAGCTTTGAGAACAAAAGTCACACATAATGTTTATCTCACATCCTTTTACTGTCCTTTTTCTCCATGCTTTTGGCCCCACAAGTATGGCTCATTTGTTAGCCATACTCCTTAACAGTTTGTTTCCTCTGTCCTGTGCTGTTTCCAAAAGGGTTTTGTCCGCTGTGTTCTGTTTTCCCTCTATGTCTCATGCTATGCGTTGGAAAATCCCCAAATGGAAGAAGCAGTGAAGACATTTTTTTCCTAATTCAATATGTCCTCCTCTCACTTGCTCTTTAAAAAGCTATTCTCCTCTGAAGGATTTACCTGATGCAAACCACTCCCCCATACCCAAAAGGTAGAAATCTGTTATACTTTCTTTTTAATGACATTTGTTCTTCTCAGCTCTTCTGAAAGAAACCATGTGTCATCTATATTTTATCTGATTGGTATGATGAGTTAGGCCAGGACCCTGAATTTCTGAATCTTTATCCAACTTACTGTTTTGGGACCTA
This sequence comes from Camelus dromedarius, assembly GCF_036321535.1. Taxonomy (NCBI): domain Eukaryota; kingdom Metazoa; phylum Chordata; class Mammalia; order Artiodactyla; family Camelidae; genus Camelus; species Camelus dromedarius. Next base: position 15,937,870 of record NC_087469.1, read on the forward strand.
GAAGATGATACATTCAGAAACAAGCTATTTCCAAGCTGCAGAATACTCTGGCCTCCATAAGATTCAAGTTATGTCTGCACAGGCTTACATAATTCTCCTTTTTTCCTATTCTTCATCCTGTTTATCCCTTGACTTTCTCAACAGAAACATATCCATCCAACATACAGGCATACTTTTTTTTTTTTAAAATCAGGTCCAAAGAATTTAAATAGATTATTTAGAGAGATAAGGGTTCTAAGAAAGAGAAAACAATAAGATAACATATAATTCATTTTAGAATTCTAAAGCCATTAAGCTTCTAACCATATGTAAGGCCTTCTCCAATGGATTAAACTAAAAGATGTCTTGAATTATAAGATTATCAAAAATGTTATTCTCCTTCCTCCTACTCCTCGGCTTTCTTTCTTATATTACCATTGAATCATCTTTATTAGGAATCCAAGTGCATGTGGCTGTTTCAGATAACATCCTTGTTCTTTGGTAGCATGTGGCCTGAAAGCAAATGTGAGATTGTGGGTAAGGACCAGTTCACATGTACAGCAAGTGGAACAATTAGAGAGAAGGTGCAGCAGCAAGATGCAAGCCTGTGAGTAAATGAAATAATTCGTTGTGCTGGTAATAAATTCAGCGTTCCGGCTTCATGCTGAGACAGTGAGTAGGGCCTAGCTAGGGAAGTAAATTTTCTCAGTGGGGAAGGCTTCCTACTGCTCAAGACATAGGCATGAGTCAGCCTTGAAAATATTTGTCAAGACTCAGATGGTGTCTTCATATTTCTAAGTACTCAGGTCCATCTCTTTCCAACCCATCTGCAGCTCTCTGTGCTCTTATCCACGTTAAAGCTCATACTGAGATCTTCCCCCGCCCATGGTATAATTATGTTATTAAGTATGAAGAACCATTTAATATTAGAACAAGAAGAAAGCTTATTTATCATATTGTCCAGGGATGAAAGCTAGGTTTTATCTCACACACCAGCCCCACTCAGTCAAAAGTGATTAGGTGGAAAGCTGAGCTGAGAAGGTTGTAATTCTATGTTCGAAGTCAGTACAAGAGTGGACAGTGGATAATGATTTATAACAAGAATATAGACTAGGGAATTAGCATCCCATATGCACCAGACATGATTCTACTGCTAATTACAGAAGGTTCTAGAAGATCCTCCAAGTCATTGGTTGGTCTCAAGGATGCTCATACCTGTGCAAGTTGTTGGCACGGACCCTCTGCGAATCCACCCTCTTACTGAGACTAGCTGTGTGCTGTACAGAAACCCACCTGCAGAGAGCTCTGCCTCACTGATGTCTCCGAGCCAGACCACTAGAACTGGGGCTCTGCCTGTGTACTTTCTAAAGGGGAAGTCCCGTCTAGGGAGAGGCAACACTGCAGGTGTTTGCCAGGGCCTTGAAACCAAACAAATTCCAGACATGGAACATAAGGTGACATTGCCACAAGAATCAGTTGTGGGCACTGATTTCAAATTTGTGAAAAAATAATAACAATAACTGTCTCACTGGTGGTGATATTAAGTCATAGTTTATACATAATGTCTTCAGTACTGTTTTTATTAAATTACGGTATCTTAAACATCACAGCTTATTGTGCTGCAGACCCAACATACATCTGAGTCGTGAATACTTTACACTGATGTCGCATGTTTAACAATCATGTGAATTCCCAGACGTGACTTAGAGCCAAATCTATAAGCAACACCTTTGTGAAGCTGTTTAAGGGTTAGAGAGGAAGTTTGTCCATTTTCCCTGTTTACGAGCATCTTCATCAGCTGCTCTTAGAAGCTCAACTGGTATCTGTAATATCTCTTTAATTAGAGGGCAGTGATTCTCAAATTTGTGTGTTTCAAGATTTATTTTAAAGGAGGTTGTCTCTTGCATACCTCCAGAATACAGCCATGGATCTTAGTGTGGGAAACACGGACTTAAGAAAACAAAGGCTTACACTTTAAAAATGTCTTTTGATAAAAAAATTATCATTGTACAGTAGTTTTGCAGAGTAAAAGTAAATTCTGTAAGTTCCATTAAAAAGTAAGTTTTATAAGATTATCACAAATAAATCACAAAACAAAACAAAACTCAGAGTGGATTCTTGAATATATGTTGGTGAACCTCAATTTGAGGAAGCGTGTTTTAAGGTTTATCAAGTACAGATCTATCATCTTATTTAATTCTTGTATCAATCTCGTGTAATACATAATATTATCTTCCCAGAATCACCTGCATGATCACTGGTAATAATGATATTTTAGCTCTAATCTTATAACTTCAAGTTTCATTAATAGCATATTCTTTCTAAGCATAAGTAATATTTTCTTATTGCTTAAAAGTTGACATATCTCTTTTATATAACCCATCACATGTGGACTCCATAACAATCTACAAGATCATAGGTTGGATATTATTTCTGTGAGAAACAAAGGTAAGGTTAACGTTGTTTTTTGGTTTTGGGTTTTTTTTGTTTTTTTGTTTCTGCTTTTCCTAAGCTCAGTGCCTTAGTTCATTAAGAAGAATCTCTTTTACCCTGTCATTTGCTTTCAGCCATTTGATTATGCAGTATTACCCTAAATAAATAAGTCAGCAGGTATTTAGTAAGTCGTATTGTATGTTTAATTCTGAATAATACTCAATTGGCCTAAAATAGTATTTCCCAGAGTAGGATGCAACAAAACAAAACAAAACAAAACAAAACAAAAACCAAACCAAACCAAATCAAAGCCAAACACTAGTCATTCTGCCTTGCAAAGACAGAGAAAGAGAGAGAGAGAGATGCTGGTTTAAGACAAAAGCTAATTGTTTATCAACTTTGAAGATTCATAATACTACCTTAAAATCTGAGAGATGTACAATATAAATCTGCTTATTTCACTCAGTATTTCTCAAACTTATTTACTCCCATGTATATGCGCGTATTTCAGTCTAGAAGTCTATGTCACTTCTATAGGGGCTCATGGCTAGTTCGTAATGACCAAAGAACACACGATTTGAAGGCTGGTGCCATCGCATGTTTCAGAGCATCTTTCTGAAGCCTCATATGACCCAAGCTCTTCCATTACCTGAGATGTTTCTCGTCCCAGTTGCAGTCTTTCATTCACTGAACCAAGACTGAGATAGTTTCTAACAACGATCTTTCTTCCGACAAGTGCAACCCAAGCAAGAATTTGTGTTCTTCCATATATTATCATGTGTTTTCACCTTATTAAAGGGTAAACTCAGTGCTACTTAGTAAGAAATGTAACAAACAGATATTTTGAGTAAACTAATGAACCGTCCAGCATTGCAAAACATTGCAGGAGAGGCTTCTGCACAATAAGTGTTAAATAGGTGTTAGTCATTATTATTTATTATTATTATTATTAATTTATGCAGTGCAGGTGTTTTGAACATTTGAATGCATATTGTATTTTCATAAATGAAATATGTTTAAACACTGTAGTGCAGTTGGACGCCTAATGGAACCATGGCTAAAATTTTTGCAAAATTAAAATTGACTATTATTTGCAATAGGAGTATAATCCCCATGCCAATCAAATATTTATATATTTCCAATCACTTTGAGTATTCTGGAAATGGGGGTATAACAGAATTATGCTAGGGCCTCTATATATGGTGTATAATGCGCAAAATAGGAAAAGAAAGAATCAGTGGGATAACTGACTCTTAAGTGACAGAAATAGAAAACACGAGGTGTGATTGTGACCACAAGGGGAACGTCAGAACATTTGGAAGTTGTTTCCCTTCAGGAAGATCTTTCTGAAATTCTGCAGCATGTTTTATTGTTGAGATGTTTTTCATGGACATACCCCCGGTGTCCTATGCTCCGGGTATCCATTCTCTGGGCTTCGCAAAGGTCTTTACATGCTTGTTATACACAGATGACATTTTCATCCTGGAGATGTATTGTCTCCATAACTGAACACCTGCCACAAGGCACAACATTAGACTCAGAACATGCATTCAAATATCCTAGAGTCAATATATTAGAAGTTATCAGAACATGTTGCTCAAAAACAGAAAAATTAATCAAAATGTCCAATTTTAGCTTTGCTAGCAACAGCAGGGCACGACAGACTGCAGAACTGATTAGTTACTTATTAAATAAGAGCAGTGGTGACAGAGTTTTAAAATATCAAACCAGCCTAACAGAGCCCCCAGCAAAACGGAAAAACCCAAGCACACGGTGGGCTGTAGACACAGCAGGGCACCGTCTGTGAAAGGTGGCAGGGACAAAGGTTTTTTGCTGATGCTGCTTCTGTTAAAGTTTATATTTTGGGGGCTTAAAGAGTTGCTGTGATTTGTTCTACTTTCTGTGATCTTAGTCCCTGAAGAAATGTACCTACTTGCTCTGAGAGGGTACCAGGGAACTCAAGGACCCTCAGGGCCTTAAAGCAGGTCCAGAAACTGCTCCTCCATCTGGCACAGACTTGGCTACTGAGCAGCCAAGATGCAATGAAACTTGACCACGAGTAAAGGCATCGGGCGGCATCACCAGATGATGTTACTGGCCTGTTCACAGCAAACAAGTAAGTGAGAGTTTTAAATAGGTGTGATCTCATCTACTACTAAGGTCACACACGTATCAGTGCTCACCATCAGTGGTTGACAACAACTATCTGATAAAGTTGGATCAGCAGTTTCCGGAAGTTAGACAGTACGAGCTCAGGAACTGTGCAGCTAGCTGTCTTCTGTGAGATGAGAGTTCATGTATGTGGGATGTTGCCTATGAACTCTGAACACTGGTATCCAACTTCAAAAGGAGATTATTGAAGAGGTAGTGCATAAAGCTTCCTGTAGGGCTTAGCATCGTCTTGGTCTTAGGGCTAAACATACAATCGCTGTTTATTTAACACCTTTTATTTTACCATCCGTAGTTTCCTCTTTGAGCATTAGAAAGAATCAACATCTGTCTTTTGGCATCAAGTCGAATCCCACAAGGCAAGTGAAAAACAAACAAACGAACAAACAAACAACATGCAAGCAAAAGAGTTAAAGAGAATCCCATGTCTACAGATTCCCTCTATGCTGATAATTCTTCCAAATGGATGCATCATGTTATAAAGAACTCATCCCCAGGTTCCCACATGCCCTGAAAGAGGTTGGATGTCTTTACAAAGACGTTCATCTACGTAAGGCGTTCATTATGAGTCTAGGTTTGGGAAATGAAGGCTGTTTATATCTCAGAGTGCCTTCTAGTCAAGCTCTTCTCCACCACTAATTGGCATGACCTTGGCTGTGTCTGCTCTTGACTATCCTTGCCATCCATCTGCTATGAAGATGAATTAGTTATTTAGGTAGCAATCAGCTTTCCCGGTTTGGCCAAAGTGCATCCATTTCTCTTCAGGCCTATTAAGCTGGGAATGAACTTTCAAGCTAATGCACAGGGCAGTCACTACCACTCTGGAGGTGCCAGACACCTAAATATTTTGTATTCACTAATAAAAAACTTCTTTCTAAAATAAGAGAAATAGATAGGAAAAAAAAAGGGAGGAGGGACGATGGGGGAAAAGTCAATAAAGACCTGGAGATTCAATTAAGAGTTTAGGGATCTGCCAGTTTTATTGGCTCCAACTCTGACTTATATGGCTGAGGTCAGCAAGTGGCCAGTGTGGAGGGAAGTAGGAAGAGCAGAGAAATTGCATCCATCAGGATCTAGATACAGGAAACACTGAGTCTCTTGAATGGGTAACAAGAATGATTGTCTATAAAGACAGGAAAATCACAGTTTATTCCAGGAAGAGGATAAACTTCTCTGGAGCGCTCTAACCAGCCTGAAGGAATCTTCCACTGCTACCTGGCATGTCAAGCTTAGCATTCAAATCCTTACAAGAGATTACTCCCTCTCCCCATCTACGCAAATACACAATACTTAGAGAGAGAAAAGTTTTGTTGTCCATGCCCTGACTTAAGACATTATCTGAAGTATTTGGAATTTGCATTTAGTAACAAAGTATGAAATGGTGCCAAATTTTTGGAATGCGATCTTTGTTCATTAGGAGAGGAAAAAATATTTTAAGAAAATGTTAGGCACTGGAATTTGTCCACAGGCACTGACAGATGTTATTCTGGAATGTCCACAGAGCAGCATCCTTGGGTAAATACCATAAATACCATAGTCAATATTTTAGAGCTAAAAAAAAAAAATGGAGGCTAAGTGGGATGGCCACTTTGCTTGAAGTAATCCAGGTGTTATCACTCCACATCCCAGTCTTCTGATTTTAGAGTATACTCCTGTCGCTACACATCCATGCACAAAAGAAAAAAAATGGCATTGATTGAGCACCTACTATTTGGCAGTCAGTGTTCTTGAATTGATACAGGGGGACCAACAGTGAATAAAACAGACAAGCTTCTGTGGTTTCACAGATCTAACCTTCTACAGCATCTCCCATGTCCTGCTTGTTTTTCTTCTTAAGACTTGAGGACAATAGATTGGCTGCATTTTTTGTTTTGCTGGCTTGTTTGTGTTTGTTTTTGTCAAGGTTTCTTTCTGATTGCCTTGGGTCACATTATGCTCAAGAGAGTCATGTTGGATTTGGTTTCACCCAATTGTTTATTTTTAAACACCTATTATGTGTGAGTGACTAGACCAGGCCCTGGAGATGTACAAATAAAACTATGACCATGGCACTTGAGAATAGGATGCCTCATAGAGATTTTAAGGAAATAATAAGGATTCTGATTTAATCTAGTGGGTTGAACAAGTGTTTATCACATCTCCTCTTAAAGCATCATTATTGTGAAATAAAAGTTTTATAAAAAGCATAAGGCCTCAAGGACAAAGTTAATAACACAGAAAACAATAGAAGATAAAGGATACGATTACATGTTTACAAAGAGAAAACAGCTGGATGAGAGAAAACTAATGTATCTGACAGGGGAAAGCAGAAAGTTCAGTGCTTCTAGGGGTAGACGGGCCAGTGTGTGTTTCAGAACCCCGGAAAGACCCAAAAGTTGAAGGATGAAACAGGTCAGAAGTTAAATTGACGGTTGGGACAGTGAACAGGAGGATGATTTGGAAATCTGAATAAGATGCATTTCACTCCTAGATCTCATCTCTCACTCCCACAGCTGAGGACACCACATTCCTCGCAGAATGCTGCAGTTTCACTCTCTAAAGGAGGTGAATTAGAGAGAGTGTTTTGGGGACAGTGACACGGCTATGAGTGAAGGGCAATGTTGAAGTCATGCAAATTAAGTAACAGCCTCCCTTGAACCCCTTCTCTGCGCAGATCCGTTCCTGTATTAGACAGACTCTGCAGTGATCAGCTTCTGACTTGCACTTAATAGTCCCCCTTTCCTGGTACCCAAGTCCTCTGGGTCACTCCTGCCCTAGGGTGTGGGCTGGGCTTGGGGACTTGCTTCTAATGAATAGAATATGGCAAAGTGATGGAATGTCATGTCCATCATTAAGTGACAGGAACTGTGACTTTGTCCTGCTGGCGCAATTGCTGGTGCTTTCTTGACTTCCTGCTTCCTCAGCCTGATGAAGCAAGCTCTAGGGAGGGGGCCACTTAGAAGGAAACTCGGGGGGGGGGTCTCTGTCCAGCAGTCTGGTAGGAATTGAATTCTACCAACAACTACATGAGTGAGATAGAAACAGAGCCTCCGCAGTTAAGCTTCAAGGTGACTACAAGCTTGTGGGGGTGGGGGGTGACAAAAGTCTCCTTTCCCAGGATGGAGGGGCTTCCTGGGATACAAAATGTTGATGACTAAGGCCAGGAGAGTGTTGGGCAGACTGGGATGGTTGTTCACCCTACTTGTGAGGGACCCAGAGCCAGAAGTCCCAGCTAAGGGGCACCCGCATTCCTGAAGCTGTGAGATAGTAAATGTTGTTGTTCTAAATCATTGATTTGGAGGCTAATTTGTTACGCAGCAGTAAATAACTGAAATAGACTCCCAGGCACAGACAGCCAGAGTTACACCAACAAGGCAAGATATCTGACTACTTCTCATGGTAAAACAATGACCATAAGAGAAAAGAGCTATCATTACCATGGTCAGCGGTTTTCCTAAGGAAATTCTAGGGTTCCTACCTGATCGTTCCATGATGACATCTACCTCTTGTCAAGACCCACCTGTGCATACAGAGCTTTCTAAAATCACTTTAACATTTCCCTTTTAAGGGAACTGACAACCAAGATTAAAATAAAATTTTAAAGAAAGCTTCTAATATAAAGGTCAAAAAACAAAGGAAATATACAGGAAAAAATTAGACGAAAGGGAGAGTCTAGAGAGCAAAATAAAGCTTTACCAGAATCACTAATGTCCCCATTAATATACTCAAAAATCTGAAAGAAAAGAGTACAGTCATAAAGTCAGAACAAATGCTATAAAAGGAGCATTAATAGAATAAATAATCTTGGGATTGAAGAATATGAAAGATATTAAATCTTCACAGAGCTGTTAAAAGATAAAGGCAACTTTCTCAGAAAACTGAATAAAGTGACAGAGTTGAAGCGATAAAAGAAGAAAGAGAATTAAATTAAAGCATCAGTCTAAGATTAATAGAAATTCCAGACAATCAGAGAATTAAGAAAACAGAAGAAAATTATTCAATAGTTTTAAAAAATCCAACTTAAGAGGGGCCACCAAGAATGCCACACAATAAATTTTTAAACAGACCCACATCATTAAAAAAAAAACTATAAAAGTAAAACTTATGTCACAAAATATTAGGACACTAGGAATAAAGACAATAACCTTTAAAAAATGCAGAGAAAAACTATACAAAACAGATCAAGAATCAAAATAGCATTACATTTCTCAATAGCACCATTGGGTTCTAGAACATAATGGAACAAAGCTTTAATAACTGTCAAACGAAATTATCAACAACCAGAATTCTGCCTCTGGAAAAAACTGAGAAGGAAACACCATTGTTTGAAACAATTTGACAATGAAGTGTGAGAGACACCAGCGTAGGTTTGGGGAGGTCACCGGCGCTCACCAATATTTTGAGAACACCCCTCATTCTGGGCCCACAATCAGATAGCCCTGCCTGACTCCCCCTGAGTTTCGATATGGCCATGTGACTTCTTTGGCCATAAAATAAAACAGGAAGTGACATGTTCCTCCTGTGTAGAATCACTTAGAATTGGTGCACAGAGCGTCATTCTCTCTTTGTCTGAGATATCAAGCCGCGAAGCCCTGTGTTCAAATGCTGGTGCCTCAGCCTCTGAAGGGCTGGGATGAGGAGTGCTTTGGGACTACTCAGAATGGCCACGTGGAGGGGCTGGGAAGTAAATCTTCCTTGTTTTAAGACATTAAAGTCTTTGAGCTATTGTCAAAGCATTATTTAGACATCTTGATAAATGTGGCGCGTTGTCTGTGGACTTGTGTTTAAAATGGAGATATATTTATATGTTTGTATAATACAAAACAAGCAAACAAAACACAACTAAAGGGGTAATGGTAAAGCATCCGAGGCAGAAAGATGGACAGAGATACGGCAGAAAAAAAAGAGCAGCTGAAGCACCAGACTAATGGAAGAATTAACCTTCAACAGGAAGAGAAACACCTCATCCTTTGTGACAGAAGAGAATGAGCTAAAATGGAATATAAATGCACTTACAGTAATCAATATGAGGTCAGAATTTTTTCCATATAGGCTCTGTTTTCTTTTCTGATCAGTGAGAAATGAGACCGTTCGTTGTGCATTGTTGAAGTTGGTGGTGGTGGGGAATGAGAGATAATGTGCCTGGCTCAGCTGGGAGAACAAAAATCACTTCACTCATCCCAAGAATGAAGGATTTCACTTCGGGAACACACGTTGGACGTGCTGAGAGAACGGAGGTCACGTAGCCAACATGAAGATCTCCGCCAAAACAAATCTGTAAGGTCTCTTGCGAAACAGAAGAATTCCATGAGCTGGCATGGAAACGACTAGAAGTCTCAAAAACATTTACAGGAGAGCTGACTGACCAAATATCTTAGTCTGCGTGAGTGAAGTTCACAGTTACAAGGTCGCTCCAAATCCTGTAACTAATTGCGCATCTGACAGCAACTACCTCCAGGGAATGAAGTCACCTCCTTCCCCTCCATTCACCCTGCGTGAGAGCCTCTCACTGGCTGATACTAAGTGGCCAGAACCTCAGAGGAAGGGAGATTCTGGGAAATGTAATTCCCTGTCTGCAGTTTAGTGAACATCTGTGAAGAGGGCAGTGATGATGGCATATTGGCTACAGGACAGCTGGTAAGGCAAGCATTCTGACATGTGTCATTTGTGGCGACCTTCTACGTTGTAAAGGCTCTCCCCACACTTTAATAGTCTCTCCTGGTGTAAATCCTGCTTTCTCATTGTAGGACCCCCACCCAAAACTACATCTCCCAGCTTCCCTTGCTATGAGGGTCTAGACCTCTGCTTTAGGTTTTTAAGTCAGATGTGCTGTGGAAGAGTGATTCGGACCAGATGTCTGTGGGGAACGAAGCAGGACAAAGACCATCCAGTTTCCTCCCACAGATTACGGCAGAAGCAGCCCGGCTCTGAGCCAGGCCGAGGTGACGTATTTCTGACTTGAGATCCCCCGGATCAGGGAGAGGAAGCAGCTCCTCTAGGGGACCAGGTCCATGATGCAGCCCTGGGAGTTTCTCCTGGAACTTTGGCCTAGAATTTGTTCTTCAGTCATCCCAAATAGTCCATGAACTATTCCTAGTTAATGTTAACAGTGCCTTGTCTACCTAAATTAGGCAGCGTTTTCTGTTTTCTTTAACTAAGGGCACTGACTTTGTGGTTAGAGGTTGGTAAGGACTTGGAAAAGTTGCTCTTGGGAAGAAGGAAGGCGGTAACGCTGCGTTGAGTTGCTAATAATGACCCCAGCCTATGTTATTTTTCTCCAGCAGTTCTTAGCAGCTCTGGTTACAAAGTGAAGATAGTAGTTGTTTGGACCAACTCAGACTTTTCCTGATTTTACAGCTGAAAGAATTGAAGACCTGAGTAGTTGATCCATAGTCCCAGGCAAAGAAGGAGCGGGAATTGTGCCCTTGTTCATTAAGGTCTACATGTAGTAATGAGGCTCTGGGGATGACATTCTCTCTCTTACAAATCCCCTCCCTCACTTGAGAACCCAAAAGCCACTCCACACAAATGAACTCTTTGTCTCAGCGGTCAATTAACCCTCGTTGACAAACGTGGTCTCATACATGTATGAATATTAAGATATTTATTGGGGCTTATGTTTATTTGCTGCTTAAATACTTGATTCTTTGTTATCTATAGTGAAAGAACTGCAGGAATCTATGAAAAGTTCTTGGATCCTTGTACCCAGGCAACGGCAGTGAAAATATGCATCACGGTTTAGAAAGTTGCTAACTTTCTAAATAGAAGGAGCCATTCTGTGCGCATGTTCTGAAGCAAGAAATAATATTTCAGTCCTTACACAAAAGCAATACTTTGAGAAAAAACATGTAAAACATGTAATCAGTTGTGTCTTGATAGGAAATCGAATTCCTATAGTTGCCATAATACACACATACACACGAATCCATGCACACACACACACACACACACACCACATAGACATACATGAACACACGTGCACACGCATACACTCGTGTGCTTGCTTCTTAAGACTTCTAAAAGCTCTCTTGTCCTGGTGCATTCGAATGGCCAGATTTCTAAGTCTACATTTCAGGCTCCAAAATAAATATTTTTTAAAACCTTAACCAATTAGGGATAGAAAATCTACGCTCACTCTGGACCTGAGCAAACTGGGTTTGACGACAGATCGTTTCGAATGTGCTGCTTTGTTTCGTGGCCACCTGGTGGTCAAGCCTCCATGTTTCCGCAGCCTTGCTGTGAACGGTCTGGATGCTTGTTTTCGGTTCATCTCAAATCTTCCTGGCCTTGGATTAACCTTCTTTCTTGAGCTTCAGGTTTTCCAAACGGCCAATGACTAAATGACTCAAATGACTGAAAAGGATTTGAGAGCTTTCTAAGCCTTGCTTAAGAAAGTACATTCTGAATACCCTTCAAATCTGCAGTCCTGAATTAATTTGTCAGGGAAAGCCTGCTGGATTTTCAGTGCGTAAATAGGAGAAATAAAGCACCCGAATATGACACTGGGAGGAAAAAACCGGCAAAACCTAGAAGATCCATTATGAAATTACTGGTGCCCATTTAAACAAGCACGGAGGCCTGGGGCGTCTGCTGGTGACTTGTAACTGATGACCAAGGGGAGTAAAAGTTTCACCCAGTGGTTTCCAAAGCAGGGCTCCCGTGAGGCACGGGGGGATGCTGAAGCACTGAAAAGTAAACTGTGCTCAACTCGGAGAGCAGGGCGACGGTGAACAGTGCATTTTATTTATGTCTTTGAAGAATGGCAGTGGAAGTGCTAATTTTGTCATTTTTAGATTTACTTAAAGCTGAAATCAGTGGAGCAAAAGCAAAACCCCACAAGGCCAGCCCCGCCTTACGGTTTAGATAATGCCCGCTGTGTGGTTCATTAACCGTGTGTCTCATTTATCACCCGTCCTTGTCCCCTGGGCGTTTCCCAGGAGCAGGGCTGGAGGCTTCCAGTGATGAGGGCGGAGGAGCTGGAAGACGCCACGCTGGGAGTGGAGTGTGGCTCAGAGGCTTCCAACCCTGTACGACCCAACATCTCCTTTTTTTTTTTTTTTATCACAGATGTGTTGTAAGACCCCTTATGCTTGTGCAATGCACCCATTCATGTGCACAGATGCAGGCTGTATCACAGGTCCCAGCACAGAGGGAGAGGAAGGACTTTCCAGAAAGAAGCCAGGGTAGGGAACAGCCATCAATACCTAAAAGCCTTACAAATGACCTGAAACAGAAATAAAAGAAAATTAATATATACTAATGTAGTAACTATGGTACAAAATGAAAAAAATAAAAAAGTAATCTTATAACAAAACAGTAAGTACTGTAATACATAAATGCTCAGATCTAACCTCATTAGTGGCTTAAAAAGAGAGGCTTGCTTCCATACATCAAAGTAATCTAAAAACGATCGCTCCAAGTACAAAAGTGCACAGCTATGTTGTAGGTGAGTCAGTTATTTCAAGAATCATGGCTGTCAGCAGTATAGCTCCCCAAAATGGTAATTATTTTTGAAACTTCTGAGCAAAACTAGCCACAATATTTCTTTAATTTACATCGTAGTTGCATCCCAGGGAAATCCAGTATATATTAAAACCGTATACAAAATACATTTTATGTTTACGTGAAGTTGAATTAGAGTCTAATTTCAGTAAATGATGAGTAGTTTTCCCTCCCACACACAGAATTACAAGCCTCCATGCTGGAAATGTGAATATATAGGCAAGCGTATATGTCTATTTCTGGCCTGGACCCCTGCCCTAATCTCGGTACTTGGGCATCCAAATTCCTACTCCAGTAAGTTTACCTGAAAGTCTAAAAGGCATCTCAAACTCTGCCTGTAAAATTCCCTTTCCTCCTTCACTTGTTTCCATCTCAGTAAATGTCACCTCTGTAGTTCTGGTTACCTAGGCCAAAACAGCGGACTCGGCTCCACACTTGCTCTGTGCCCCACATCCAATTCACCAGTAGGCTCGACTGTCAAAACTACCCAGAGTCCAACAATTCTTCTGTCACCACGACCACCCTGGCCAAAATGCCCACACCCTCCACGTGCATTGTTTCAGCTCTCCTAACCAGTGAGCCTCGGAACACTGACGTCGGCTCACATCGCTGTCTGTTCTCAGCTCCTCAGCACCCTCGGGGGCCCCCGTCTCACTCAGAGTCCAGGTCTAAGCTCTGTCTATCACTTCCCTGCCTCCTCCCTTACCTCTCTTATCTAATTTTCCAGTCTCCCTCCACCGCGACGCTCAGCCACGCCAGCCTCCGGGCTGGTCCCCGAGCGCCCAGGAAGCACACCCCACCGCTGGGCTTTTGCTCCTGCTCTGCCCGGCCTGCTCGTTCCCCAGGAATCTGTCTGCAGGTCTCACTTGCTCTGTCCTTTCAGCTTTCGGCTCGGTCGATATGTATCATCGTGTCCTGCAGGGCCAAGGAGGAAGGACATGCCAGGCATCAAAGTAAACCTGAAACCTTCGAAATGGCAGAGAAACAACGAGGCGTACAGTGTGACTGTAGTTTAAGGAGTAAAAACATAAATAATCCTGGGTAAGGGTACCGTGAGAGAGATTTCGAAGGATGTTGAATCTTGGCTAAGCAGGAGTTTTAGACTTGCATCCTGTCGCTAATGGGGAGTTGCAGACAGTTTTTGAGAGGGGAGTGAAATCACTCAAAAAGGGTTGCATGGATAGAGTAGGATGGGTTGCTGGGGAGAGAGATGGATATTGAGCGCAGCGCTGTTGCAGTTGTGCAAGTATAAAGTAACACACCACTAACGTAGAGAATTCATCATTGGATTGGATTGGATTGGAGAGATTACCCGCAGAAAGGTTAACCATAAAAATGTCAGCTGGATTGATTTGGAAGGAAAGTGGTATTTGATCAGATTCACCTTCCTGGTGGGACTTTCCTCCAACACTGCATTCATTCATTCAGCATAGATCATATCATTGTTACGTTATGTCATGCTGTGTTGTTACGTTACATGTTATATATTAGCAATTCCCATACATCCTTTCCCCTTTCTCTGCTTCATTTACTCCACTGAATTTGCAGCAAACTGAATAATATTATATACCAGAGGTTAAAAAACTTTTTCTGTACAGGACTTGGTAGTGAATAATTGAAGCTTTCAGGCTAGATAACTTCTGTTGCAATTACCCAATTCTGCCATTGTAGCATGAGTTCACCACAGACAACATTTAAACAAATGGGAGTGTTCAAACAAAACTTTATTTCCAAACATAGGTAGTAGGCTGCATTTGTTGTGACTGACTCCCTCCTCTTTGCTTTGTTTGTTTGTTTGTTTGTTTGTTTCTGTATTTAGCTCCTTCTTTAGCTCCTTCTAGAAAGTGAGGGTCATGAAGACCGACATTTTTGGTCTGCATTGTTCATCACTGTCTTCCTAATGTTTGAAATAGTGTGGGAACATACTGTGGGGTATTGCATGATTTCAGTCGCAGGATATTAGGTGAGAATGAAAAATGATGAAATGTTCCCCACCCTTTTCCTATCCATGATTTAGTAGTTCTAAATATTTGCTAAAATAGATAATAGGTAAATCCCTTACTTAGAAAACATTGGCCCTCCATTGCTGACAGATACACTTAAGCTTCTTAGCACATACAGCATCCTGAAGAAGGTAACAACGAGCTGGTGCAGAGTGACCTGGAGAAGGCTATCATTTTCATGCTTCTAAGGATCAGACATGCAATTATAAGTTGACAAAGTAAGATGGAGTCATGTTAACTACATTCAAAATGGCCCGCTGAACAAACTAGAATACCACTGTACTAATTTACATGAGAAGTGCATCTATTGGATGAACTGGTTTTCTCACAGGTGTGTCCCAGGCACCAAGAACACAACCTGACTCTTTGCTGCTCTGTGTATCTCCTCCCTGAAATCAGACCGACATGGAAAATACTCACGATCAGGAAGCTTCACAGTGAACTCAGACTCACAATAAAAAAATGTAGCTTATTGCAATTAATTACATCATTAATAAAGGTATAAAAGCAAACTGGGTTCCCAGGGATCTAAGTCCTCCAAGACCTTCTTATCTAAACAGTTTTATTTTCTTCTGTATTGTATATTGAATGTAGGCATAAAATTTCACTGGGATAAAAAAAGAAGCTTTTCTATGAAAAATTCAACTCACTGAATTTCTCAGTTTGATGATAATGTCAACAGTACCATCATTTTGGAATATTCTGTTGAGTGTTTTGGGGTCAAACATATTCTCTTTCACTGGATTTTGTTGACTACAGAATGCAGCTGTTTGCCTCTGTGATTTTCTGTCTGAATAGTTTTATTGTTGAAAAAATATTTGGATTGATTTTAGAAGTTAATATCTTCAATCAGATTACAGTCAAGTCTTACCCTTGGGAAAAAGTCTATTTAAAATGATTTTACATCTCACCTGTGATCCATTTAGTTCATCTTTTAACATTCATTGGTTAATGTTACCTGATGGTTTCTAAATCCTCACTGCTTTCCCAGTTACTGTCCACAAGACTTCATCTTTCCTCCAGCTTCTCTCTTAATTAAATCTTCCATTTGAACTGCACCAAAATCTCCACTCCTGCTCAACACAAAGTCGCTTGGATACTTTCTAGCTAAATGATAGTAGACAATTTATTTAACCAGTCCGTGCCTCATCATACAAAATGAGGACACTAGGAATGAGACAGGAAGGGGGCAGGGCACAGCCATTCAAGGAACGCTACAGCAAACAGCATCAAAATGGTGAAGATTCAACCCCCAGGAGGCCTTGAGGCTCAAGATAGTGGGAGATTTGACCTCTAGCAGACCTTGAGCTTCATTACACGCTCATTATAATATATTAACATGGTGAATAACACGCCCACAGGCACCATGGCCGTCCCAAGGCTGGCCACAAAAGGTCAAAGGGTGGGAAATGGCCAACTTCCTGGGAATCCCAGCCCCTTCCCCAGACTAGTTAGACTTGTCCTTCCTCTTATTAGCATATGAAGCTACCAAAGCCCATAAAAACTGGCAACACGGGGCCTCGCGACCCCTGCCCCACCTTCCCCGCCTTCGGAGATGGCCTGCGCTCTGTCTATGGAGTGTGTACTTGCTTTTCCTCTAATCTGAGCACCCAACCCCCACACCTCATGGCCTTTCTCTTGCCTTTCAATGTATCTCTCTGAATAAATCTATCTTGACTCAACTGTGGCTCGCTCTTAAATTCTTTCCTGCACGAAGCCAAGGACCCACACTTGGTGGGGCACGTCCCAGGGGCTCAACCGAAGCCCGGGACACAGCCCTCCTCACCCCACATCCGTTTTCTTGCATCAGTAATACTAGCTTACAATTTGCTGTGATGGTTGAATCTAGTAAGTGCTCAAAGCAATAAGCTCTCAGTATTTTTACTTGTGCTTCAAGTTCTCCATCAAATGACATCTTCTGTGTGATGCCTTTACCAGAGAGAGATAAGAAAGGCATGACTTAATAGTTACATTATTGTGATATAGAGGGAAATTAGAAGATAACGAGAAAGCTCAGGGCAACCACTGAGGGGTACTGAGGTAGAATTGAAGGAAAGCAAAGTCAATCTGGAATTAATCTTAGTCTTCTAGTAGTAATTTACCCCTGAATTTCTTTCATGCCTGTAAGCAGCCTTTGCCATGATAAAATCCAAAAGCCAGGATGAAAATGTTATTTATTAAAAAGTTTTTATGTTAGTAAGTTGGTTAAAGAAGGATGCTGCTCCCTGAAGAAAAATGCACATGCCAGATTCACGGAAGAGAGTATCACATGGCACAAGGATTCATGCAAAATAAACTACAGGCAGAAATGTTAGGATTTGAGAAAAAAAATAATCATCAGAAGGAAAATGTATTCAGCTCAACATTATGCAATGCAGCTGAAGCTGCCTCTCCACAGTGTCAGGACTTCTGAAGATGCCAGCATCAGAGCATCAGTCATAACTTTACACCTGTTCTCAGACATACCTCCCCTCCCCAGGGTTTGCAGCTGAGAATAAAGCTGCAGATAGGCTGATAAAGAGTAATCCAACTTAACACGTGCGACTGCAAGAATCCCCGATCCCCTGGCCCTTCTCCAGCCTGGAGTCTGCACGGCAGGCTTGGTCTTCGAAAGATGACCAAATATATTCACCACATAGTCCCAAAGTTTAATGCTGTATGAAGCCTAAGGTAAGTTGAAAGAAAAATCTGCTCTGAAAGGGTAATAGGTCTCTGAGCTATTGCAAAATAGTACAGAAATCAGTGATTCAGTGCTTCAGTGTAGTCCATACTCCAGAGACACCATCCCACTGCCCTGTTGCAATTAAGAGAAGATAGATATTTAAAGAAAATAGGAAATGTAATCTTGCAAGCAAACCACGCAGGTTGACATGCATCCTTCAAATGTACCTTCTAATCACCAAGCTGTATCCTTGCTCAGGTCATTTCTCTATACCTAGAACTCCTTCCCTTTTTTCCCTTTGCCAGACTAATCTAAAACTAATCTCTTCCATAACAACTTCATGTTCACATAGTTTACTGTTACATTCTCATTTTCTTTGTTTCTATAACACTAATAGGCCAGCCTTGAGACAGCATGGAAGGGGGCAGGGCACAGCCACTCAAGGAATGACAGCAATTTAACACCAAAATGGTGAAAGATTCAACTCCTGGTTGGCCTTGAGGATTAAGGGATTTGACTTCTAGTAGACCTTGAGCTTCATTATATGCTCATTGTAAAAGCTGCCTGCAGGCGCCATGACAGCCCCAAGGCTGACCGCAAAAGGCCGAAGATTGGAAGATTGGGCGGTGGCCCAATTCCTGGGAATCCCAGCCCCCTCCCCAGGGCAGTTGGAATGGTCCCACCTGTAGGCTGTGAAGCTACTGAGCCCATAAAAACTGACACCACCACACCTAGTGGCCCTTTCTCGCCCCCTCCCCTTTGGAGACAGCCCGCACTCTGTCTGTGGAGTGTGTGCCTACTTTTACTTTAACCTGAGCACCCAATTCCCACACCTCTTTCCCTGCCTTTCTCTTGCCTTACACTCTATGCAGTGTGTATCTCTCTAAAGAAATCTGCCTTTACTCAATGGTGGCGCGTACTTGAATTCTTTCCTGCGCAAAGCCAAGGACCCACACCAGGCGGGGCGCATCCCAGAGGCTCAACTGAGACCTGGGACATGGCCCTCCTCATGCCCCACGTCCGTTTTTCTGCATCAGCCTCGTACAAATAGAAAAAAAAAAATTACTAGCTCCTAAGAAATAATTTTTCTATCCTTTACTTGATTAAAAAAAATTCACTAGAATTATTTTTCTTCCTTTATACTTCTACAGAAGTTTCCCTGTTTGAATTTTTATTAACAATTTGTTATTATAAAATTGGTGTAGGTTTATCATGGGATATTTGGAAAATGCAACGTTATAAAGATAATTTAAAATGTATTTTTATAACCTCATAATGCAGATGGAGAAAAATCATTTTTACTTTCAAAAATATAAATAAGGTGAAAGCTAAGGGATGAAAGGTATATTCCACGTGTGAACGAAAAATACTGCAAACCATCTCAGTAAACAAAGAATGCAGAAGCCATCGAGTCATCATGGCTGCCACCACCCCCCAGTGAAGACAAGCCCTCAGCCTGGCTTCCGCTGCCACTCACAAGGGTGCGCCCTGAGGGGACTCAGAATAAGAAAGGACGGGATACTGGCCCTAGATAGCTAGGTGCTTGTCAAAGGAATGAATTCAATGAGCCCAGATGTTTGCTTCCTCCCATACACAGAAAAGCACTAAATTCTTTAACTTGAGACGCCTGGTTTTCTTCAATTAACAAGTAATCTTTTAATGTTCCGACTACCTGTTCCTTGTTGTAAAACTCCTATGTACCCTGGCTCCTCCCCTACCTCTTCGGAGCAGCCCCTCAGAGCGAACTGAGAGGCTGTTAACCCGGGCTCGAAGGGGTTCGAGTCCTCAGAAATGTACGCCAGATAAAACATAACTCTCAACTCTTAGGCTGTGCCTTTATTTCAGTCAGCACATGCCAGGAGTGAGCAAAAGATGCTGGTGTGGCTATTCTAGTATCTGACAAAATGGAAAAGCTGATCCTCAAACTCATATGAAATTGCCAGAGACTCCAAATTACCAAAATGATCTTTAAAAAGCTGAACAAAGTTTAGGATTTTTATTTCTCAATTTCAAATCTTACTACAAAGGGTCAGTAATTGAACCAGTGTGACACTGGCATAAGGCTAGACACATAGACCAGTGGTGTAGGTATGAAACTGGGAGTCCAGAAGTAAACTCATACGTCTATAAACAAGTTATTTTCCACAAGGTTGCTAACACCTTTCAATAGGGAAAGAATAGTCTCTTCAACAAATGGTTCATGGACAGCTGGGTGGTTCCATGTGCTAAAGGATGAACACACAGAGATGTATACACATGCATACATGTATTATACACACACACGCACACATCCCATACATCATATGTATTTATATATCACATAAAATTAACTTCAAATAGATCAACCGCTTAAATCTAAGAACTAAAGTCACAAAACGTTAAGAAGGAAGGAGAGGAGTAAATCTTCATCATCTTGGATTTGGCGACGTGTTTTTTAGATATGACATCAAAATACAATCAACAGAAAAGTAAATTGAATTTCATCAAATTAAAACACTTTTGTGCACCAAATAACAAAATCAAAAAGTGAAAAGGCAACTACCAACTACGTTTGGTGAGAAATTATTTCCAACCATACTTTTTGATAAGGGTTTAATATTCAGAACGTATAAATATTTTCACTCAAAAACAAGAAAGACAAACAATCCAGTTTTAAAAGCAAGCAAAGGGCATGAACAGACATGTCTCCAAAGATAAAGAAATGGCCAATAAGCATATTGGAAAAGATCCTTAGCATCACTGGTCATTAAGGAAATGTAATTCAGAATTGTAATGGGATTCCACTTCGTCCCCATTGTATTACAGGTTGAACTGTGTCCTCTCAAAATTTGTATATTGAAGCCCAAACCTGATGCACCTCAGAATGACCGTCTTTGGATATAGGAACTTTAAAGGGGAAATTAAATCAAACTGAGGCCCTGGGCCCTCATCCAATCTGACTGGCGTCTTTACAAGAAGAGGAAACTTAGACACAGAGAAACAGCAGAGATACATGCGCACAGAGGAAAGACAAGGTGAGACCTCAGAAGAAACCAAACCTGCCAACACCTTGATTTGGGGGTTTCTAGCCTCCATAAGTGCGAAAAGATACATTTCTGTTGGTTAAAGGCGGGCATTCCGTGTGTGGCACTTTGCTGTGGCAGCCTCGCAAACTAGCAGTTACCCAGACAAACCCAAGACAAGCACTGATGGGGGTGTGGAGAAACTGGAACCCTTGAGCATGAGCTCGTGGGACAGTAAAACGGTACAACCAGCGTGGACAAAATGCTTAGCAGGTCCTCAAAAAGCTACACATAGAATTACCATATGATCCAGCGATGCCACTCATAGGTGTTTCCCAACAGAAATGAAAACAGGGCCTGTTCCATCAACTTGCCTCCACCCCTCAGTCCCTGGCAACCGCTGATCTGTTCGCCACTGACGTAATTTTTCAATTAGAGAACGTTACAGCAATGGAATCAACCATTATCTAACCTTGGACATTGGTCTTTTCTTTCCCCTCCCCTAGTCAGTGTAAACCCCTTAAGATCTGTCCAGGTTGCTCCCTGTGTCAAAGTGTCTTCCTTTGTACTGCCAAGCAGCATCCCATTGTATGGATGCGTCACGGTTCGTCTGCTCACCAGGTGAAGGACTCCTGAGCTGATTCCAGTTTTGGGCTGTTACAGCTAAAGCTGCTACGAACATCCATGCACAAGTTTTTATGTGAGCGTTATTTTTACTTCTTTAATATTACGAAGTTAAGTACCGAAAGAGTACGATAGCTGGTCGAGCAATTGCCAAACTGTTTTCCAAATCGCCTGTACCATTTTTCATTCTTGCTTGCAATGCATAAAAGATACAGTTGTGCTGTATCCTTACCAGCCCTTGATATTGCCAGCATTTTTTAATTTTAGTCATTCTAATAGTTGCGTGGTGGTAGCTCACCACAGGTTTGATTCACACTTCCCTAGTGGTTAACGATGTTCATGTGTTTGCCATCCATATATGCTCCCCAGTTAAGTGTCTGTTCGTCATTTTTTGTCCAACCATTAATTGGGTTGTTTGTTCTCTTACTGTTAAGTTGAAGTGTTGTTTTTGTATTCTAGATAGAAGTCGTTTGTCCAATACGTGATTTAAAAATACATTTGAGACTGTGGCTTGTCTTTTTATTTTCTTAACAACGTCTTTGCATATTAAGCATTTTAAATTTTGACGAAATTCCCCATGTATCATTTTGCTTTTTTATGGGTGGTGCTTTTGGTACCAAGTCTAAGAACTCTGCCTAACCCTGGATCACACAGATATGCCTCCATGTTTTCTCCTTACAGTTTTGTAACTTTAGAAAGGGTTAGATCTATGATTAATCCATTTGGGGTTAATTTATGTGTAATATAGGAAATCTAGGTTGAGGTTGAAGTTCTCCACCCCCGCTGTGGCATATGGAGTTCTATTGTTCCAACACCATTTGTTAGAGAGACTACATTTTCTCCATTGAATTGTTTTTCTTCCTTTGCGAAAATCATTCGCTGCTATTTGAGTGGGTCTATTATTGCACAGTGTATTGAGTTGCATTGATCTATGTGAATATTCTTCTGTCAATACCACGTTATCTTGATTACTGTGGTTTGCTAATAATTTCGTTGAGAATTTTTATATATATATTCTTGAGGGTCACAGTCTTTAGTTTTATTTTTTCCCATCTTGCGTTGTTTTGTTTGGTTTTGGTGTCAGGGTTGTCCCGACCTCACAGGATAAGAGGGTACATGTTTCTTCCTCTTCTATTTTTCTGGAAGAGATTGTATAAAATTGGTGTTATTTTTTCCTTACCTTTTTAAAAGAATTTGTCCCTGAAACCACAGGGATCTATAATTTTCTCCCCAGGAAGAATTGTGCCTACAACTTAAATTTATTTAACAGATTTATTCAATTTGTTTAATAGATTCAGGAGGTCAACTTGTTCTCATATGAATTTTGACGGTTTCTGTCTCAAAAAATTGATCCGTTTGATCTAAGCTGTCAACTCTTGGAGTGTAATATTGTTTGCAGCATTTTGTTATTATCCTTTTTCTGTATGTGGGGCTCCTCGTTTCCCACTGTGGTAACGGAGGTAATTTGGGTCTTCTTTGTTTTGTTCTTGGTCTGTCTAAAGGTTTACTAATATTTTTTTTTTAATTTTTACAGGGAAAAAGCTTTGGTGTCTGCTGTTCCCGATTTTTTTTCATATTTTAATTTCATTGATTTCTTTGTATTTTTTATTATTTCCTTACTTCTGTATGATCTGAGTTTGCTCTTAAGTTTTAGTTTTGTAAAGTAGAAGTTTGATTATTCAGTTGATAAATATAATGCATAATTTTCTCTATATAATATACTTCATCTATTTATAATATATTTTTTTAACAAGAGTATTTAATACTATACATTTTTTGAGCATTACTTAAGCAGGAGCACACAAATTTTTATGTTTGTATTTTTATTTTCAATCAGTTCAGAATATATTCTATTTTTTTTCAAGACTCTTACATTCATCTTGGCCCCCTGAATATTTAAAAAAAATTTTTTTTAAGATCCTTTAAGATTTAACCTGTCAATATCATTATGCTTAAAGTACAATTTTTATAGACATCATATAGTTGGGTCGTTTCTGAATCTAGAATGTATTCAAGATTGACAGTTCTGAAATAAAATGACTTCTGCTCAGAAATCGGCAGTCATTTGAATCATTACTCCTTTACATATAATGTACTGTTTACCTCTGGGTTTTTACCATCTTTTTTTCTTTAACTTTCAGCAATATAATGTGTATGGATTCTTTTCTCTTTTTTACTTTATTGCTTATCCCAATTAAGGTTTTGCTGAGCTTCTTGAACTTGGAAATTCATGTCTTTAACCAAATTTAGAAAATTTTCAGCCATTGTATCTTCAGTTTTGTATGCTTATCTCTTCCCCTTCTCTTTCTGGATTTCCAATAAATAACATGGATGCCAGGCCTTTTCCTATTGTCTCATAAGTCTCTGAATCTCTGTTAATTTTATTTCAGTATCTTTTATCTCTGTTGTTTAGATAAAATTATTCCTACTGCTCTATCTTCAAGTTTACTGACTTAAAAGTCACAGGTTTCTCTGTCATTTTCATTCTTCTATTGAACCTACCAACATATATTTTTTTAAATTTACGATATTGTACTTTTTTAGTTCTAAAATTTCTATTTTGTTTCCTTCATGAAATGAAATATTTCTGGGCTGAAAACTCCTGCCTTTTTATTCATGTAAAGATTGTTTTCTTTCACGCCATGGAGCACAGTTGTGAAAACTGCTTTCAAGGCTTTGTCTAAGAGTTCCAACAACTGATTTTATATTTTCTTGAGAATTGGTTACATTTTCCTGGTTCTTTGCATGTCAAGAGGGATTTTGTTCTATTCTTTACACTGTGAACGTTATGTCATATAAACTCCAGGTGCTGTTGGAATCTGCTAGAGCAGGGGTTGGTGGACATTTTTGTACAGGGCCAGTTAGTAAACATTTTAGGTGGTGGGCCGTGCAGTCTCTGAGTGACGTCTCGCTCTGCTGATGATTCCTATGTGGATGGGCTTGGCTGTGGTCCGCAGAAATTTTATGAAAAAGACGGTGGCCAGATTTGACTTGCAGGCTGCAGATTACAGTAAAGCGTTTTGTTGTTGTTGTTGTTATAGTTGTTTGTTGTGGAAGGAAATCAGTCCCTGTAAGGTTCAGCTACAAGATCTACTTCACCTTCCGTGGGCTGTGGTTCGAATCTCAGTTCAGTAGTTAAAGCTTTCTCAGTACCTACTGAAGGCTGTGTCGTTTCGAACACAGAATCCAGGAATAGTGTTCTCTGCTCTAGAATTCTCTTGTCCTCTCTAGCCCCAGGAATTCATTTTTGCCTGTCTCCTCTGGCCAGAAAGACAGGGTTGCTCTTGAAGTTTTACTCAACCACACTACCATCACTGCCTTCATGAGTCCCATCCTTGGGGTAAAAATGCAAGAGAAAAACAAACAAACAAAAACAAACAAGAAGCTCACTCCTTTGCTTTTGTTAAGTTTTGACTTCACAATTCACATTCTTTTTCCCCCACTTTTTAGAGTCTCCAGGTTCTTGTTTTTAGTATTTTCTCCAGAGTTTTGACATCAGCAATGGGAAGGGTGGACCCTAGTGAACTCAAACCACTGAAAAGGAACCAGACTTTGTTAATTCACTTTTCATGTGTGGATCCATTTTTCCTACTAGGTCATAAGCATCTTGAGAACCCGGGCTTTCTTATCTGCTTCATTGCATTCTTCTCACCTTTGAGGAGTAAGTCTGAATTACCAGACTCTTACAAGGACTGGCTAATTTAAGAATAGACTCCGGAAGGGACTCCTGGATTTTAGGAGTAAACATAAATGTCAGTGATTCCAATCTACCAGTTTTACAGTTGAGCTCCAGAAAGATAAGGTGACTGTACATGCCAACCAAAGTTATCTGTACTTTTATATACATTATTTCATTCCTCACTATGTCTGTGAGATAAATTTGATGATTATTCCCACTTTAAAGCTGAGGAAACTGAGACACAGAGATGTTAAGTCATTTATGCAAAGTCATCTAGTTTGTTAATAATAAAATCAAGACATATTAAACTACTGTTTTCATTGCAGTGGTTCCCAATATGGGGTATACATTAAGATCACGCTGGGAACTTTAAAAAACCCTAATATCTAAGCCACAATTAAATTTGAATATTTGATGATGTAATCTATACCTTTATGTATGGATTTTTTTTTTTAACATCTCCCAAGGTGATTTCAATGTGCAGCCACGGTTGAGAAATACTCCCTTTTGACTATCTCCCATTATATATGATACATATTGAAAAGATGTGTGATTATCCAGTTTTCCCAAAGCCATTTATTGAAGAGACTATCCTTTCCCTGTTGAGTACTCTTGGCTCCCTTGTCAAATGTTAGTTGACCGTATATGTGGGCGTTCATTTCTGTGCTCTCAATTCTGGTCCATTGATCTATTTTTATGGTAGTACCATACTGTTTTGATTACTATAGCTTGGTAATACAGTTTAAAATCAGGAAGTGTGATGCTATCAGTTTTGTTCTTCTTTCTTGGGATTGATTTATTTGCTTTATTTTATTGCTATGCAAAGTCTTTTGTGGGTCCACACAAATTTTAGGATTTAAAAAAAATCTATGAAAATGCCATTTTAATTTTGATAGGGATTGTATTGAATCTATCAGTGGATTTGGTAGTGTAGACATTTTAATAATATTAATTCTTCCAATCCATGAATATAAAATATCTTTCCATTTGTCTGTGTCTTCTATTTCTTTCATCGATGTCTTGTAGTTTTTAGTGTAGAAATATTTTACCTCTTTAGTTAAATATATCCCTAAGTATTGTATTGTTTTTGATGCTATTGTGAATGAGAGTTTTTCTTATTTTATTTTCAGATATTTTATTGTTAATGCATAGAAACACATCTGACTTCTGTATGATGATTTTCTATCCTGCAACTTTACTGAGTTTGTTGATTATTTCCAACAGTCTTTGACTGAGCTTTAGATTCTCTCTATACCTCTGATTAAAGCAACAGAAAATAAAATCAGACCCCCATCTTATACCACTTACAAAAGTGGACTCAAAATGGTTTAGACTTACAAATAAAACCTGAAGTTATAAAACTCCTAGAAGAAAACTTAGGGAAAAGATCCTGGACATTGGTCTTAGCAATGATTTTTGATATAATAGCAAAAGCAAAAGCAACAAAAAGTCAACAGATGAGACTGCATCAAACTGAAAATATTCTGTTCAGCAAAATAAAGAATCAACAAAATGAAAAGGTAACCTATAGATTGGGAGAAAATTTTGCAAATCATCTATATGATAAGGGGTTAATCTCCAAAATATATAACAAACTCATATGACTCAGTAACAAAAAAGCACTTATAAAATGGACAGAAGAACTAAATAGACATTTTTCCAAAGAGGACATGAAGATTGTCAACAGGTACATGAAAATATGTTAAACATCTCTAATTATCAGGGAAATGCAGATCAAAACCACACAGAGAAGTCACCTCACACCTGTGAGAATCACTATCAGCAAAATACAAGAGATGAGTGTTGGCAAGGACGTAGAGAAAAGAAAACCCTTGTGCATTATTGGCAGGAATATAAATTGGCCCTGCCACTATGGAAAGCATTTATTTTTTTTTTAATTTAAGATAAGATTTTAAATTAAAATTTAAAATAAAACTACTATATTATCCAGCAATCCCGCTTTTGGGTATATATCCAAAGGAAATGCAAACAGGATCTCAAAAAGCTATCTGCACTCCTGTGTTTATTGCTGCATCCTTCACAATCACCAAGGTGTGTGAACAACCTTAGTGTCTGTCAATGAATGAATGGATACAGAAGATCACACACACACACACACACACACACACACACACACACAGGAATATTCAACCATGAAAAAGAAGGAACTTCTGCCATTTGAAACAACATGGATGGAACTTGTGGGCATTATGCTAAGTGAGGTAAGTCAGAGAAAGACAAATACTGTACAATCTCACTTATATGTTGAATCTAAAAATCCCACACGTGCGGCAGCTACGATACTGCCTTCGTGTTGTTTTGCTTCTCTTTGGCTGGGGCCTGGGCTCTCTAATCCTTGTGTTCACACTGAATTGATTCTATAGCAAGTGCAGGGTCCGGCTTCATCAGCAAATAGCAAAGGGCACCCTTGATGTGTGTTTGCAGCTTCAAACCAGTTATTTCAAGATCTGGCTGTTTGTTCTAAGCATTTGCTCAGATTCACTTAGTCAGTTAAGATCCACAATCAAAGGACCAGGGTAATGGGCCATAAGCAACACGGAGGGGAAAAACTGGGACAGGAGGTCTCAATAAGGCATGGAGTGACCATCCCCAGTGATCCATAAAAGCTCTGCTCCTCCCTGTTAGGAGGACGGAGAACAAAAGACCACTAGATGATATTAAGAGACAGAATATTGATAATAGGAAAAATAAACATTTCTTTTTGTACTCCTCTCCATCCTAGAAATACTGGGCTAGGGGTGGGCAAGTGAGCCCAATGGTATGGGAAGGTTCCTAAAGGATCTCTGGGAATCCTCCCAACAGAGGACATCATGAATAGATCTAGACATCACTGTCATAGAGCCAGCCATTCTGGAAGGTGAATTGGTTACTTGTAACTTGTCTCTATTTCACAAATTTTGTTCTGACAATTGATGTGAGGTGGACTTCAGTGCCGTGATCTGAGGATGGCAGCTGGAAAAAATCGTATCTTCTAACTCTTCCTCTTGTTCTTTCTTTTTTTCTTCTCTTTCTCCCTCACTTTAGCAAGTGTGAAAATCCGATTCTCTGAAACTTTAAGGAAAAAGTTGCCATCCCTTCAGAACTTTCTCCCCACCTTTTCGACAAGCTTGAAGAGACAAAGGGGATGGCAGGTGGCTTTCCCAGCGTGTTAGCGCCGTGATGGTTCCCCTGTGGGGCATGTCCAAACACCCCACGTCTCCCTAATGTCACTGCTCGAGGTTTTAAAATTCTAGGGGGAGGGGTATCCATCTGTTTAAGAGAATCTTGCTTTTGTCCCTTACCCTGGCCCTCCATCTCTCACTTGGGATGTACACATAGAACAAACTACTTCAACAATCTTTCTGAAAATCTCTGTAAAGGGGAAACTCCCTACCTGTTACTAATGCTTTTCCCGAAGCTGAGAATGACCCCCAGCCCCTCCCCTTTTCATTCTAATAAAGCCAGATAATCTGCAATGCCCTGGTCACTTTCCTCTTACTTCCCATGCCCGGTAAGGCATCCACCCCCTTCTTAGCCATCTTCCAGCACTTTGTGCCCCTCTTCTGAAAACTCCAGAGAAGGAAAAGCTTTCACTTCAGTCATATGCTTATAAGTTACGTTTTTATTTCCGCCAGCAGTAGCCTTATCTAATGGAATGAGAGGTCTTAAGGACATGAATTTGTCCAGATAAAAACCACAAGGCAGGAGATATTCCCTGGGGCCACTGAAGTCCCAGTCTTGACAGCTACTTTGTGTCAGACTGTTCCACCCTTGTGCCCTGCTTCCCCCACCCCCAGAGCCGTTACCTGAGTAGCAACCTGGCAGACATTTCTGTATGTATTGAATAAGATGAGGCTCTGGGTAGATACGTGTTCTGATGATAGGGCAGTGAAATGTTTTGTTTGCTTGTTTTGCTTTTTTTTTTTTTGCTTTATACTTATTTTCAAATGTCAGTTATTGCTGGCACGTCATAACCACCTGTCTGGGAACTAACGTCTTAGAGCACACCTGTGGTGGTCATGCCGCAGCCGCGTCCTCGGGGGGGGTGGGGCCTGGGCAAAATTCAATGTTCAAAAACAAATAAACAAAAAAATCTTCATGAGAGTTATGAGGTTTTCTAAACTCTGTATATTATGAATCAGTGTTTTCTAATCCTCTTTTAAAGATTATAATAAAGCAACATACCTCCCTCCCTCCCTCTCTTCTTCCTCCTTTCCTTCCTCCTTTCCTTCCTTCCTTCCTCCTTTCCTTCCTTCCTTCCTTCCTCCTTTCCTTCCTTCCTTCCTTCCTTAAACCATGTGATAATTACAATATGTAAGGTGCTTTGATAGAAAACACATGTCCGTCCTAGATTCCATGTTGCTTCATATGTCTTGGCTGTTTTCAGTTACCTTTCTGCAGAGAAATAAAAATGTTTTGCTTTATGACACAAAAATCTCTCTATGTGTGTATGTGTGTACTTTTGTATGAATGGATGTGTATAAACATATAAATATGTGAGTGTATGTACTTACATGAACAGTGAATGTCATGTGTAAATGTATGCATCTCGGTATTCAAGTCTATGCATATATAATGTATATATAATTTTCCTATTAAAATAATTCAGTCTTAATATAGAAATGAGAACAATAGACAAGCCAAGGAAAAATAAAAGTCACCCACGGCTCCACCATACAGAGCTAAAATATTGATATATTTCCTTCTGGCATTCAGTTGTTCTTTTTCCTTGATAGTATAAGGTAAGCAGAATATTTAATCTCAGGTCTTTTTCAGTCAAGTGTCAAGCCTTAGACTGAGATACAAGAATGGGATTGGAGTCTCCTGCAGCTGCAGCTCAGCCCTGCACCTCCCCGGACGCAAGTCTCTATGTGGGTGACTCCCCTTGAGAAGAGCTGGCCTCCCCCTTTTTATGATGGGCTCTATAAATATTAAATGAGGACTCAACATTTTTATCTTTTAAATATTTTTTCAACATAGAAAATGTGCAAAGGTCCATCCGCAAAAACTCAGGGGAAGCATTTCAGAGCATGCCGTGCCCAACAGATTAAAACTGAAGCTTTGAAAATCACCCGCTTCTGCCGGATGTGACTAACCTCTCTCCCGCAGACGCACGGGTGAAGCCTGCGCGGGAGGCGCTGTATGTAGGCGGTGCTTTTGAGATTTGGCAGGATTGGGAAATGCATTAATAATTCCCTTTGAATAAGGAGTTCTCTGTCTCCTTATGAGCTGGCAATCATTTCTCTCTCTTTCACCCCGTTTTGGCTCCATAGCATCATTTTTTCTTTTTCTTTTTTTTTTTTTTTTCTGGATTGTATCAGTTCACAACAGAGAGGAAATACAGAGCAGACTAGTCTTCAGTGAACTGCCAGGGCACTCTTTGACGGCTGTGTCTCCTCGTTGACTCTCCATGAGCCCCTTTCTCTTCTCCGCCTTTTGTTGGCAGCAGGGTAACTCTGAATATGATGGACCAGCTTCCTGGGCTCCTCGGTGTTCAGTTTCTTCTCAAAGCTTTCCTTCTTTGGCTGGCTGCTGTGTCTACCCACATGCGCCCCGAGTTTGCATTCCCTGACACCGCTGGCTGAGTGCTCCTAGGCCGGCTCCGCGGGCACACATCCAGCGCATCACACGGCGCCCTGCTCAAAAGGCTTCATGTTTGGGTTTAATGCTCTGCACTCACCATCTTGAAATTCTTAATAATTTTCTCTTTAAATTTGTTCTTTGAGCTGAAGTGGCTTGGACCGGGGAGGATGCATCAGGACATGGAGCCTTGGCTCCTGTGTTCCTGCCTCCAGGTGCCTCTGCCTCTCCCAGCTGTAGGGTCCCCGCAGTTTGTTTCCCTTGCCTTGGCTCTCCTGCCATGATGCCTGCCACTCTCTGCTCTTCAAGGTGAGAGTGGGACAGGCCCACGGTCTCCTCGCCTTCTGCCTTCAGTGGGTGGATGTGGGTGTGGGCAGGGCCAGGTTTGGACATGTACCCTGTAGCGTCTTGGGGTGGAGCAGGGTGGTACCCATCCCTGCCTTGGGCTAACAATGCCAAGGGGTGTTTGTGACTCATGGAGGAGAACGGGAGTGTCTTTCGCCCTGAACCCAGTGCACAGTGACAGTCTCTTGGGAGTCCCCTTCTGCCGCGGGTTTGGGCAGCAGACTTGGGGAGAGAAGGCTGACTTCCCTACATGCTTCTTTGTCCCCACAAACTACACAGTCAGCCCCAGCTACCTGGCATCCATTCCCCTTTTCTTCCTTAAAGAAACTGTGCTTTCCAAAGTCCATGCAGCCCTGTGCCTCAGGAGGTTCTAATATAAACTGTGGGTGCAAGAGAATGAGTCTGACTTACCCAAATATAACCCCATTCCTCTTACCATAATATGGGTCCAAGAACAGATGTGTGATGTGATTCTGACCACAGGAATTTGAGAGACTATCTTTTGAGATGTTTGGAGAATTTTTTTTTTTTTTTTAGATGCAACCTGTACCCTTAAAGCTGCTGTCTGTCTCACAGAACGTGGTCACTTCAGGACCACAAGAAGCGTAAGGCCGTCACTACTCTTGTTCTAAATGAGTAACTCTAAATTCACCGCCCGTGTTCTACAGGGTGGGTGCTGGGGAGATTCGCGTGTCCACAGAGATAGGATGTGTCGTCAGATCAGGACACGGCCAGACTGAATAGCAGTGGGTTTGACTCTGCTGAGCCAGGGACAGAAAACTCATCACAAAAGCAGCTCATTTGTTTGTTCAAAAAATATACCCTCGGTGCTTCCTGTTCACAGAGAACAAGGTTACGAACAACACGGAATGATCCTTGACTTTTCCTGGTGTGTGTGAACTTGTGAGGGCGTGATTTAGTTTTAGGAGACGGACTGTGCGAGTGTGTGTGTGTGACAGACCACTGGGCTGCAAAGTAGGAGAGCTAGGTTACTGGTCCAGCTCTGCTCCTGAACAGCTGTGAGAGCCGAGGACCATACATCCTCCCTCTCTGATTAATCTCCTAATTAGCAGCATAGAGGAGCTGAGCTAGATGATCTTGTAAGTCCCTTAGGGCTTCCAAAATTCTATGAATCTCCGATTATTACTATTTCTCAGATAGCCCCATGAATCTGTTACCGGAGTACGTACAGTGCTGGTGCCTTTTTGCTCCCACCTCTGGGGAGCAGAGAGCTCTTCCAAACACATAAAAGGAAGCGAGCAGGAGGATGGAGTTTGGTAAACAGAGTACCAAAAGCAGCCCCAGGAACACCAGCCTCTCCCGCCTGCCCTCAAAAGCCACACTGAAGTCAAACCAACCAGAAACATGGCAGTTCCCCTTTGGTGAATATAGTTGACAAGTAATCTGGGAAAAAAGCAGGACCATTGTCAATGTGCCATGAAATATTAATGAGTATAGTTTTGGAGATAAGATTTTTTAAGTGGTGCTATACCCATCAAAGGGTTTTCAATATCCAATCGACTGGTAAATCTTTTGAAGTAAAAGTTAAAGGGAAAAAGTCACATTTCTTCCCATACCTTTCTCAGTGAATAATGGCTGGTTCTCTTTATCTTTTTAGTTTAGATTGAAGATTGTCACAGTGCTGTTCTGTCCCCTGCTTTGCTCAGCTTATATACCTCAAGCCTTGTTTTTCCTTCTTTCTTTCTCCCTTTCTTTCTTTCTTTCTTTCTCTCTTTCTTTCTTTCTTTCTTTCTTTCTTTCTTTCTTTCTTTCTTTCTTTCTTTCTTTCTTTCTTTCTTTCTTTCTTCTTCCTTCCTTTCTTCCCTTTTTCTCTTTTTCTTCCTTCATTTCTTTCTTTCTCTCTAAATTCAGTATATTTTCAAGTTAATTTAAAGATATTTCTTAAATGTTTTTTCTTCAAATTTCCCCAAATTTTTGTTTTTCACTGTTTATCTCTTGCTTTTCTTGGATACAGGACATTCCACCACTGCAGAGACTCCCTGGTGGACAATAACACAAACATGTGTCCCCACACAACTGCCATTTAGGGGCATAAACAGGAAGATATGGAGTTTCATTTATTCATTAAGGGAACTGGGAAAACGCCAGTACTGACATGCGCTGTGGCGGCATTCTCCAGATGTTGACAAGTCTGGCTTGGTTTTGGGACTGCTGGTGATTATTTTTTCTTCCAATGTAGTCATAACACCTGAAGGGAATCTTGGGTCCCCAAGCATGAAAGATGCAGAGAAACGGTGAATTGAAAGGCCCTGTGGGTACAAGTCTAAGTTGACTATAACTCTGATGGTGACATTCATTTCCTGCCTGCTGCCAGTGCTGAAACCATGGTTAGACAGAAGAGCAGCAGTTAATTGCCTCAGGGAAAAGGTCCCTGCATTAATTGTCATGTTAAAGTTCACATCACATTAAAGCTTTCAGCTCAGGTTTATCTTAGCAGCTGGGCTCAGAGGAGCCGTGGAATCTCCTGTCTGTACATAATGACTCTTCTCCAGAGAAATCTTCCACTTCCATTGAGACTGGAATGGAAAACATTTGGCTTGAACTGTAGTTTGAAAACTTCAGCAGATCCGGGAAGCCTGGAGAGAGAGGAAACTGGATTTTGTCAGAAAACAGGTTTCAGTGACATATACTAAGAAGAGCTAAGCTTCAAGATGCAGAGATTCAGGTGGGCTAACGTGACTGATAAAGATGGTCCTGAATTCTGTAACCAACTCACTACTGTGGTACTGATGGCAAAGACATCCAGCTTAGCAAAAAAACATGGGTGGTGCCAACATGTAATGGGTTGACTGGGTGGATGAAGGGCTGGAGAGCCGGAAGCAGTTGATAATGTTAATGACTTGGGGAGGATAGAGAGAAGTGACCTTTTTTTTTTTTTTTTTTTTTATTTCAGTGCTCCATGTACAAGGTAATCTACAGAGTAAGAAGTCACAGAAAGCGGTGACAGATACCCTGGGCTCTAACCATGGGCTCAAGTTAATCATTAAATATCACCATGCGATCTTGAACAAATCACATATTATCTTTGTGCCTCAGTTCCCCATATTTAAAATGAAAACAGTGTTATCCATCTTACAACTTTATTGTGTGTGTGTATTCAATGAAACTTTGTATGTCAAACAAATTTTAATACCATATAGATGGTAGGCACTCAACAATTTTGAAATCTGGTACACTCTATCTGATACAGATCCTAATTCATTCTCTCTGAATGCTCCTAACTGAAGTTAAATTAACTGCGTCCTGCTTGAGGTTGAGGTTTTTATATTTTTTTTTTCTAAGTGTGTATGAGGTTTGTTTCCAAATGAGAAAGTCAGGTCCTTAAGGAATCATGCTATGTTGTCTGTTGCTTTAAATTTCTGCCAAAGACCCAAATAGTTCTATTCAGCTCAATTTGTTTACATTTAGGGCGCTTCGTCTAGTACTAGGTGTCCTACTGGGTACCACGAAATACACAACAATGAACAGGACTTAGGGATTGTCACAAGGAAATAGACTATTTATTAGAGAACTAGCTAATTATATTAAAAGAAGACTGCGACTCAACATCATGGAACAGATGAGATTAATATCCAGCGGGAGTCACGAGGAAGGAAAAAAAATGAATTCCTTCTCGTGAGACAGGGGAAGGCTTTTAGAAGAGGGGATATTTATGCTCGACCTTACAGGAAAGACGTTTTTCAGACCTCTGTTTCACCCTCTGCCCTTCTGAAAGAGGTAAAGGTAATCGTTCTTTGAATCATGCTGAACTGCTGGTGGTCAAGGGTGACACCGAGGCACAGCGTTGGGTCCTGGTTTCCACATCTTCCATCTTCACAGTGCGGGAAGAGTACTTGACGGTCACTCAGTCCATACTCCTGTTTCCATGCGAGGCGTTCAATCCTTCACAACACGTGGTTGTTTGATTTTATATTTCCATGCAGCTTCTCAGACTCTGCTGCAATTGAAAACCGATTTCCTCTCATTCAGTGACAGGTCACTGTCTACTGTAACTCTTCACGCTCCAGAAGAAAATCAGCTTTTATATATTTTTTTCCTGTAATTAATTGCAATTCTCTTTAACTTGACCTTTTAAAGAAAAGGGAATACATTCTATTTCCAATTCACTATTCGTCTTGGGGTGGCTTCCCTAAACATTCTCAGCTCGTCCAAATCACCTATACATTGGAAGCAAACAGAATTGGACCTTGGACACTGGGGACACGGAAGCCAAGATTTAGAACAAGGAAATGGATTGTCCTCATCTCCACGCTACTCATTGCCTACCCATTATTCCATATGAGCACAGCAAGATCCAAGCTATCTTAAAAAATATGACTCTATAGACCCTCAGTGAGTTGGCTTAAATTTAAGTGGACCATCCAGCCTTCTGTGTCTCGCTTGCCCCCTCAGTGGAGGGTGTGGCATTGCGCTCTCGGCATCAAATGCAGCTGAGAAGCAAATCAGACTTTGCTCGCCTCCTGCAGCCTTTCTCCCTCCTGGCTTAAATGTGTTTCCCTTTTGGAATAAAGCATTGGGATATTCATCTCCTAATGTGGCTCTTTGACTGGGGTATTTGAGGTTTTATTCACCTGAGTGGTTTTCCTTAAGCCCGCAGGAAGAAAGAAAGAAAGCAAGCTACTGGCAGGCTTAGCACCACCTCTTTTTGGTTAAAGAACAAGAAACTACAAGTGTTGGTCTGCTAGGACTTGGTGACCATGTGAATGCTTTAGCCGCGTGAAGGAGCAGACACGGTGCTGCCGGCGCTCAGCTGGGTGGGGTCTGGGGTAACGTCACTTACAGTATCAACAGACCTTCACACTCTCAAAAAAGGACTGTTTCCTGCCTTTGTAGAGGGAGGTGGGGGTTATTATCTCTGGTCATAATATTTATCACATTCATTATGGCTGTTACAAGAGTGGGAAAATCAACCACCAGAAATTCATCTTTCCTAAATAAGTCCCTAGGAGTATGGCTGTATTTTAGGGTAAAGGCTAAGGCAAAAAGGCTTCCTGGATCTGTGTAAAATGTCCTGGGCTGGGAATCAAAGGATCTGCTACTAATTAGCTAAACAAGCGTAGGTGGGTCATATCATCCATTTGAGTCACAGTTTCCTTTCCCTGAGAAGGGACACTGATCTCCCTCCTCCTTAACAATCAAGGATATTGTGAGCCTTGTATGATGCAAAAGATGTTACAAATAGATGATATAAAAGTCCTAGCAGAAAATTAAGTGTTTTCTTTTTCTCTGTTGTCCTGATAGAGTCACTCAGATGTCTCCCTCCATCGGCTTCTCCATCTCCACATAAAGGTGTTGCAGGTGTAAAGATGCCAGGTGTGCCTTCAGGACGCATCGTTTGGAAACAGAATAATCAGAATAATGCTCAGAAATTATTGGGCTGAGGATCCTGGACTTGAGGAAAAGACAGTCCAGGGGCTTCTGCTAAATATACATTCCTCAAGGGATGTCATTAGAATTAAAGAGACAGGAAGAAATCATCATATGACATCTTGAACCAAAAAGAGATTTGCATCGATGAAAGTCTCTAGAGTAAATCAGATGGATCATGAAATAACCCAAGAGGGCTCTGTCTGCGGTGACTGAAGCACGTGTGCCTGCAAAAAGTGATGAAGGTGATGACAGCGTTGTTGTTCCTTCTTGTTGGCAGGAGGTACGAGAGCTCCTCACCCCCAGCTTGACAAAGAATGGAACACTATTCCTGGTCTTCAGTATGACCCATGTTTGGAGCAGAGAAAGGGAAGTAGTGTTTCCTTAGGGGCTGGAGATTTGTGGGCCTTGTTTCAGAAATCCCTGCAGATGGTTTGATTTTACAACTGGGCTTGCTAAATCCTCCCCCTCAGGCACACACCGACTGTGCACAGCCAACCAGATGTTCACTGGTGCCTGAGAAGCAAGATTCTGTGACTTTCATTCTGGCTTCCATCTGATTGGAATCACAGTCTACAGAAGTCTTGATGAGAGGCGGGTCTTTTCACAGTGCAGAATTTCACAGTGCAGAGAATGGGCTTTGAATAGACTATGGAATAGAGCCCGGACTTTGGAGTCAGACAAATGTAGAATCAAACTATAGTTCTACCAATTATGTAGCAAACTCCTTGTTGTCTCTGTGCCTCAGTGTCTCTGTCAGTTGACAGTAATCATGTCTTCCCTCTGCAGCTGTAAGGATTAAGAGCATCTCGGCACACTTTCTGGCACAGCTAAGAAGTTCTGAGTCATAGTTTCCTTCTCTTTCATGCAATGTTTATGACTAGTTGGCACAGAGCAGCTACCTTGCCGGTGGGAACAATTGTTACAGCTGCATTTGTACAGAGGCAAGAGAAAACATAATTTATGCTTAATAAAATGATATCTTAGAATATTCCTAAAGGAGCAATAATCTGAATTCTCTAAATATGGCAAGCATATTATTAAGCAGCTTTTAAGAAGCCACAGCTTTGTTTTTGTTCTTTTTTGTTTGCTTCTTTGTTTATTTTTCTATCTGTAAACCAAAGGTGGTATTGGCATTATTATTTGGAAAATTCACTCACAGCAGTGGTAAGTGTCTCCCAAGCATCTAAGTAGCCCTAGGTCTTTCAAGAAGTGTTGTCCGTGTAATCAGCCTCCAACTCTTTTGAGATGAACTAGAGTTAAGGTAACTGCTTACACCAGGAAATGGATTACACATTTCTGGCATAATTGGCCCCATTTTTAGAATTAGAAGATGAGGGTGAGGAATGGGATCTGTAGTCCCTGTGCTTGCTGGAATAGGGGTGTGAAAGCCATACGTGACTGCACCCCTGTACACATCTATTTCGGCAACTCCTTCTCATTCCCAGCTCTGGAATTTTATTCTCGTCTCTCACTACCTGCTGATTGGTCCTCAACCCTACCTCCAGTCAAGTACACTCACTTCTTTATCCTTTGTTGATAAACAAGCTCTGCGGGCTTGCGTGCACGGCCCACTCACATAAAGGTCAGGATGCCTTAACGAGATGAAATTGAAGGTCTCTGTAATCTTTCAGAGGACAAGTTAGTATAAATATCAAAAGCCAGCACAGAAGACCCTCGCACGTAACTTGATGAGGTAGTTTGAGGAATAGAGAGAACATAGATTCTAGCCTGGGTCAGACTTGGGTGTAAACTCTTTCTGTCATTTCGTTGTTGTGTGCCTTAGGACAAGTCATTTAAGCCTCTGACACTCAGTGTCTTACTTCATTTTTTAATGTGGATACCGGAACAGCAGCATGATCATGATGAACTGTATAAAGCACCATTATGGTGCCCCTCATAGCAAGCCTTTGATATGTCTTAGTTTGGTTTTCTCTTCATTAATTAACCTAATTAACATATATTCATTGCGTGTGTCTATTGTTAGCATTTGGGATGGAGAGTATGGCAGTTCTTCTGAAGGAGAGGGGGCTTACGAGGGTGGCAGAGTCCAGGAAACCCTCAACGATTCCAGGAAGGACGAGGGGAGAGTAATAATGGATCAAGAGATTGACATGAGAAGATGCTCATCATTGAAGGGAAATGAAGGAAAGGTGTTCATATGAAAGTCAGCGAGTGTACAGGGTTCAGGGATGGAAAGTCCTGCAGACAATACTCTGTCATGTTCCAGACTTGAAGTTCTCAGAGAGTTTGAGGCACAGTTTTGTAAGACAGAGATGTGAACAGAGACCCTATAGGAAGTCCATTCTTGCTTTCAGAAGCCCTGCTCGTCTGGTCTCTAGAGACCTCCTAGGATGACACATAGTTACAAACCGTCTTGGGTCTTCAGTTCTGTCAGCTCCTTCGATGGGGTGGTGTGTTGAGAGGAGAAGGAAGGACAAACGGAGATTAGACTTGATGGGGAGTCCACAAAGCTCACTGGACTACAAGTTCCCATGTCGAAGCAAGTCCTCTGCTTTTCCCAAACACAGAGGCACGTGTCTTCTCTGAGCATCTCTGAGGGATCAGGAAGTTCCCCACAGTACCTTGAGAAATGGAGAGAGAATTTGAAGAATTTTCATGGTTCCTAATAAATCTTCTTAGAGATAAGTGCCCCTTAGATTTAGACACACCTGGGTTAAAGTCACTGCTCTGTTCCTTGACAGCTGTGTGACCTTGTACATGTTTATTTAATTTCATTTTTCATACCATAAAATGGACATAATAAAAAAAATAGCACATTGGGTTTTTGAGATGCACGAATGAGATAATATGTTAAACATACTCCAGAGCCTGGCTTTCAGTATACAGAAGGCAGAAGACATTGTGATTATTATTAATTTGTTCCTAAAATTATCTTTATTCTGGATCTGTTAAGGAACGAGCCCATTTTAGAGATTAAAGCTATTAACGAGAAACTAAAAAAGTATAATGGGGGAGGAGAAAGGAAGGCTCGGGAATGTTGAGCGAGGTGAGCTAGTCTGGTGGAGCTGACGAAGAGCCTTAATGCCAGAAAGAGGGGTTAAAGCCTGGTATATTTGGTGGGAAGTGGCTCAGCAAGGCTTGGGGTAGGATGGGGGGATAAAGGGAAGAGACGTGTTTGAAACAGCAGGCAAAGAAGATGCTTTTAACATTTCATACCTTCCGTCTCAGTGGAATTTGCAGAATTAATGAATTAATACCTACAAAATACTTAGAGACCATCAAATCAAAGAACTATAGAAATCCCACCTAGTGCTATAATTTTATTAAACATTTGCTGAACATGATACAGAATATATAGGTAACTATATTTTCTACCCAGAGGGTTTAGAATGTAATTGCAATGTTTTTTTTTAATCATCTTGGGAGCAGAGGGAATTCTAGCTAAGTAATCTGTTTGAAATATCTCTGAAGGACTCAGATGGCTATTGCATTTGGTCACCATAATTTGCTCCCTGAATTCTGGAACGTAATTGCAGTGCTGTCACTGTATGATGCTAAGTACCAACACTGATGCTAACGATAATAATAAAAACCAGAGAAGTAATGTGCCGGACACTCTGGTAGATCCTTCATGTATGTCACCCATGATATTGGAAACACATCCTGCGAGACAGGATCAATATTCCTATTCTAGAGATGAGGAACTTGAGACTTGGGGAAGCTATCCAATATTACACAGCTAGGGGGCGCTGCATTTGATCCCATAAGCCCGCAAAGACTGGCTCCTGCCTCGTTTTTTTCACCATCACGTAAGACAGTTGGGCACCCTAGGACGACAACAAGAGCAGGGTGACCGAGTCTTTATCTTAAACTACAAGCTCTTCACGCAGTTTCCATAGACCCTCTCTAAAGGGTTCACGGAACGCCATGCAGTTCTTTACAACCTCATATATCTAATGTGTTTATGCATTTCCCTAGGGAGTGGGTCTAGAAACTTCATCAGATTCTTGAAGGAGTTCATAACCCAAATAAGGGTAAGAACCCCCCTGCCCACCTTGAGCTAACTGTATTTTGGGTGGGGTTCAGAAACACGCTTAGTGCGAGCCTAACCCTTAACGACTCAGCTCAGAAATGAGGGTAGTGAGGTATGTGTCTGGGGGTTGCCAGGGGTGGGGGTGGGTAGCAGATTCAGGATCTTTCTTGCAGTTTTCCTCAACTGACTCCAAAACCCCCTATTTTTCAACCTTCTCTTGTGAGCCACAGATATGGACGAAACTGCCAGAGCCGGTACCCCGCCTGCTCCCAGGTTCTAGCTCTTCTGTTACATGTTTCCTGACTCCCACGGAAGAGATAACTCCACCCTCATGTGTGTGCATCTCAGTATAAACCCTTATTCAAGACATTAAGTTGCATTGTGATTATTTGTGTATGTGTTCACCCCGTTCATCAGACTGCATTTTCCCTAGGCAAAAACTGTATCATATTCATTTTCTTATTTTTATATAGATAGCATAGTGCCTAGAATACAGTCAGTGCTTAACAGAAAGTTAATATTCAATTTGTTGTGCAGATAGATGGATAGATAAGTTGACAAAGGAATACTTAACAGTCTTGAAAGCTAAGACGTTGAAGGGCATATATTAGTTGATAAGAACTCACTAATTTGGGGTCAAGTTATGCACAGACTAATGCTGGTAAAATCGGTGATGAGTGTGGGAAGAGAGTACACATTACACATGGAGTGGTGCTTCCCTTATACAAATGAGTACAGAAGGATGATTTGGTATAATAGGATTTTGCAGAGGGTATTTAGGAGAATAAAGTTAGGTGATTGGAAAGCCACAGCGTGCTACGAAACATAGCAGCTTTCCAGCCCTCTGCAAAAGGCACACTGTAGCTGACTTTCCAGCTCCTGCTTTATGTAATTTGGCTTAGTAGAGAGTGAAAGGTTTTCACACTCACAAAAGCTTAATATTAGCATCTTAGTAATGCATTCAAGCTGCCACCTACCCATATGGGCTACAGATCCTTGGAGGAGCCTAATAGGACAGAAGAATTCCCGTTATTTTAGAGTGTCTTTGACAGTGAAGAGGATAACAATCTTAAACAATCTATCAGGCTTAATTTTAGTGAAAATTCCTGGGTCATTAGCCTGGCTAATCTCTGCGTTATCTGTGTTTGAACAGAAAATGCTGTTATCTCTTATCCTATCTATTCCCGTGGTGAGCAATGGGTCTGCACTCGCCGCTGGAACCAGCGCTGATGCAATCGGCCTCATCACCACGGGAACGCTGTCCTTCGGCAAAGATGAGAGTTAAGTCCACCCTAAAAGAGTCCAAGCGCTCTCTTGAAGTATAATCGGAATTCTCCAGTGGGATTTAGGTATAATCTGTGAGGGGTGACATGAAAGAATAAGCATTTCTGAATTTTACCAAAAGCCTGCTGAATTCTAAGACTTAAAAAAGAAAATCCTGTCTTCAAATAAAGAGATAAAAAGGGTATACTCTTACCAAGGCAGTTAGGTATTTACTGAGAAAGATAATCTATGTTTTTACACTTTCCAGGGTGCACTAGACTAGCCTTCCAACCCTCCAGTAAGCCTCGCTGCCTGGCATCTCAAGAGAATAAAACCCTAGAACAGAGAAAAGCTTTCTGGACTGTTTTCCTATAACTGTCCCGATCTTTGAGGCTGTAAAACAGCTGTACATTTGCTGCTCTTTGGCAAAGCATACTGACTCCATGAATATGGGGCTGATTTTTTTTTTTCATTTGTTCAGTGAGGTAGGAAAGTTCTGAGCCTTTCACCTAGGAAAAAAATAAAGATTTTTGTGGCATGAGTGATAACAATTCAGTCCCTCAACAGTCATGTTATACATTCCTTGAATTCAGTGACTTCTAGGAAAACCCCATCTGTGTTAACACTGAAATCACAAAGATAATGATTTTTTTTTTTTTTGCATTAGTCTCATCTTTAAAGTTTCACATCTGCAGGGAGACCATTTATCCCATTTTTTCCTGTAATGTCAGAAGCCATGGATAAGCCCGTGGAAAACTGTCAGTATTGACAACGTCTTTTTTTGCACCCCAAGAAATTTCCTAGCTGGTGGATTCTGTAGCCAGTGGGTCCGTGACAGCAGGCAGAGTCCTTTGAAGGGTG
Source organism: Camelus dromedarius (assembly GCF_036321535.1). NCBI lineage: Eukaryota > Metazoa > Chordata > Mammalia > Artiodactyla > Camelidae > Camelus > Camelus dromedarius. Next base: position 15,980,336 of record NC_087469.1, read on the forward strand.
GAGCCAACGACCCTGCTGTGGAAGCTGAAAAGTGAGAACCAAGGGACTAGATCCATGCCTTCTAGGGTTTGGGGTCTCTGACTTTGAGTCCAGTATCTGAGAAAGCTGACAGGTTAAGGAAATAAAAGTACTTTTTAAGGGCAAGACATCACTCGCCTGTTAAGTCTGGGAAAAATATCCCCCAGGCTCAGGCTCAGAGAAGTGCAGCAACTTAACTTAAAATCACAGAAGTGATGGATGATGGAACAGGACTCACCTCTGCACTGCAAAATCCACGCTAGTAAATTTGTCCTTTAATAAAAGACCAGAAACTGTGGAGAGCTGCTCTTGAGTTTTATCTGGGCAGCATTCTGGTGTGTGAGCTGTTTACCACATTTCCTTTATCCTCCCAGCCTCGCTGCCTGTTGTCCCTTCATCTTCACAAAAGCAACAGCAGCATCAGGGAGGCATAGTTCGTCTTATTCTTGCCAACATTAATAAGAGACAGTAAAGGGCAGTAAAGCATATCCAGCAACTCAATCTTCAAAAAATACCTAAACTTTAATTTAACTTCAACAGTGAACCTAGCTGAATTTTTAAAACCAACTAATTTGAGGAAGCTTTTGAAATCTTGCACTCATTTGAAGATTATAGGAAACTGAATTAAGAGGCCCTTTGCCCTCTGCTAGCCGGGATGTAGGTCAGGGCTCAGACTGGCTGCTGCCTTATGTTGGCAAAGTAGTTTGGGCAATTCATCCACAATCTGCCTTTTGATCTGTAACGTAGAGGTAAGGACTCGTGATTGGTTTAGTTTCATTGACTGAACGCTCAAGGGCCTGTGGGAACGAGAACGCTGTGACATTGCAGACACAGTTCAATACTCTGTCCACAGGATTGCTAAAAAGGAATCCTTCTAAAATGCGAACCTGATCATTACCCCATCCCTATCCCCCACCTTAACCCCCTTTAGTGGCCTCCTTTTCCCATCAGAACGATGCCAAACTCCTCTTTCTGACATTTAAGCTGACCACAACCTGGCCTCTAGTCAGACCACCGCCTACCCTCCCTTCCACGTAACCAGCACTTGCCCCTTAAATGCCGTTCCTTTGCAAATATAGACTCTCCGCATGGAACGTCGTCCTTCTGACTCCCCCACTTCCAAGGTCAGCAATTCCAGGAAGCCTCTCCCTGTCTGAGATGGTGCTTCTCTTGTACTATTACAGCGCCTTGTGTATGACACTCATCACACTCTGCTGTGATCAGTGATTTTCTTACCACTGTTATTCCAAGAGCGCTTTGAGAGCAAGGGGTATCTCCTATTCCATTATATCTTCCAGGTATCTACCTTGATATGGAGTAAAACAGTAAGTGGATACTGCAAAACACACACATGTACTCCAGACACATTTTGTGACTCATGAAATTGGTTAAGTTGGCATTTGCTGTTCAGTTCAGGTACAGACGGGATTCCCAAGGGGTGAGCTGCGGCAAGGATGAAGCTGAATAAAAAGAAGGGTGGGTGAGTATAGACTCCAGGAGGTGGCATGTAAAATTCAAAAGGTTTCAGCTGGTAAGCTGATGGGTGAGGACTGACGTCCAAGTCTAGGAAGCCAGTTCAATGTCAGTACCAGCACGTTAGGGAATAATAGAAGGAGACACAGTACTTACTGAGAAAATGCCAACAGAGAAAACCGCCACGTAGAGAGAAACTTAGCAAACGGTGGCCATTTTCAAAAAGTCATAGATGTTTAAGGCAAACTTTTCACCTCCAGAAATCAGTTTATTTATTTTCCCTGCAAATCAGTTCCTTCTTTAGGCTTTACTTTCTCCTCAGCAGACCACTGTCCTCCTAGTCACCTACGAACACAAAATTTGGAGACTTTGGAGCTTCTTACATGCTTTTATTTCCAGCCATTAAGGATAACAAAAATAATAATTATAAGAATAAGAAGCAGCGTTCATAGATGCTTTCTATGTTCTAGGCACCATTTCAGTTTTAACTCATTTAAGATACACAAAAACCCATTTGAGATTGACAGCCCCATTTTTAGAATGAGAAAACTGAAGCAATGAGACAATAAGTTAATTTTCTAAAGTCACACACTTAATAAATAATGGATCCAAGATTTGCAGCCAGACAGTCTGTTTCTAGAACTCATACACTTAAATGCAACATTTTACTGCTGCTAATTTTTTGTTATTTTAATGCTAAAATATACCCCATTTCTTTTCACAAGTTGACATTACTACATACACTGCTTTTGTTACAACCCTGCTAATCGACCTCTAGCCCAGTGCCTCTGCCGTGGTCTCCCTGTGCTCTGTGTATCCCTTAGTGGGACTGGGAAGGCAACACGCTGTTGGTGGAAGAAAGACTCAATAGAGAAAGAAACAGTGTAACTACGATGTAGTTGGTAATTATATTATAAATTATAAGGCAGTTTTGAGGTCAATTATAGCAATCATATGCTAAAGGCAAGTAGTTTCTGCTATAGACTGAATGTTTGTACCTCCCCAAAACTCATATGTTGAAACCCAATTCCCAGTGTGACGGTAATTGGATATGAGGATATTGGGAGGTGACGAGGTCACGAGAGTGGAGCTCTCATGAATGGATAGCTGCCCTTATAAAAGAGGCCCCAGAGGGCTCCCTCATGCCTTCTGCCATGTTAGGTTACAGCAAGATGATGACAGACATCTATGAATTAGAAAGTAGACCCTCACCAGGCAATGAACCTTCCAGGACCTTGATCTGAGACCTCCTAGTCTCCAGAACTGTGAGAAATAAACTCCTGTTGCCTGTAAGCCACCCTGTCTATGATATTCTGCCATAGCAGCCTGAACGGAGTAAGTCTCCTAGATAAACAAAGTTGATTTTCAAGTTAGATAATGAAGCAGAACACAATTATTCTGCATGCAGGAGATACTCCTTAAATATAAATACATAAAAAAAACCCTAAAAATAACAAAAAAGATTTGTCAAATCCTTATCAGTCAAATGAAAACAATAAGAAAGCAAAAATTGCAATCTTGATATTAGAAAGAATTAAATTCAAGCAAAGGTATTGAAAAAAACCTACATGGATATGTAGTAATGTTGACAGCTACAACTCAGTGAACATTTGACAGTTATGATTATCTCTGCACTAAATAATAAACAATCTATATAAAGCACAAAATATAGGAACTGCAAAAAGTAGATAGAAACATTTATAATGGAATACATCACTCTCAGAACATGACAGTTAGTAAAGGAGTATTGATTAGAAGACATAAAAACAATAAAGTATCAGTAAGATAGACCGTATGCGTATATAAATAAATCACCCTGATGGTAGAGAATATGCCTTATTATCAGATAGGTGTGGGTTGTTCATAAGAAAATCATATATAGGATCACAAATAAGACAACTGTAAGTTTGTTAAATTAGAAATATCAGAAACACAATATTCCAATTACAGTGAAAAACAAACACAAAATCCATGAATAAATTTAAAAATAAAAATGCCATCCACATAAAACAAACAAAAACAAAAATCTTATATGAAACAATTCTTGCATGAAAGGACTGCAGGACAAAATAAGAGAATTTAAGAAAAATAATGATAATGAAAATAATATAATAGAATATGTGAGAGTCCCAGGATCACCTCTAAGAAAATAAATATAAACAACCACAAAGGAATGAAAAGAATAAGAGCTAAATCCTAACTTGTGAGTAATTACTTTAAATGTAAATGTAAGTGAGACTACAGAAAAAAAGCAAGAGAAAAATCAATAAAACCAAGATCTGGTTCTTTGAAGAGATAAACAAAACTGATAAATCTTTAGCCAGATTCACCAAGAAAAAAAAAGGGAGAGGGGAATCAATAAAATTAGAAATGAAAAAGAAGTTACAACAAATACCACAGAAATACAAGGGAATCATAAGAGATTGTGAAAAACAATTATATGCCAATAACATGGACAACTTAGAAGAAATAGACAAATTCCTAGAAATGTAGGATCTCCCAAGACTGAACCAGGAAGCAGTAGAAAATATAAACAGACCATTTACCAGGAATAAAATTGAATCAGCAATTTAAAAAAAACTCCCAATAAACCAGATTCCAGGGCTAGGTGGCTTCACAGGTGAATTCTACAAAACATTTAGAGCAGAGTTAACATCGACGCTTTCAAACTATGCTCAAAAAATCACAAAGAATGAATGCTTCTAAATGCATTCTGCAAGGACAACATCATCCTGATGCCAAAACAAGACAAATACATCACACACACAAAAAAGAAAAGTACAGGTAAATATCACTGATGAACATAGATGCAAAAATCCTCAACAAAATATTAGTGAAAGTAATTCAACAGCACGATAACACATGCACTGTGATCAAGAAGGAGTTTCCCTGTGATGCAAGGATAGTTCAATATCCATCAATCAACGTGATACACCATATTAACAAATGAAGAAAAAAATCATATGATGATCTCAACAGATGCAGAAAAAGCTTTTGAAAAACTTCAACATCCATTTGTGGTAAATAGAGAAACAGATGAGGCAAATCAAGAGGTTCAAACTTCCAGCTGCAAAATAACTAAGTCATGGGTCTGAAACATACAAGTTGGGGAATGTCGTCAGTAATTATGTAATACTTTGTGTGGTGAGAGATTGTAGCAAGACGTATCATGGTGATGACTTTGAAATGTCTAGAATTATTGAATCACTATGTTGTATAAAAGGAACTATTGTAGTGTTGTAGGTCAATTATACTTCAAAAAACAAAGAAACACAGAAAAATAGACCATACTTGTGTTCACCAGTGGCACTGAGCGGGGGAAGGGAAACTGGATGCAGGCAGTCAAAAGGCACACGTTTCCAGGGACAGGATAAATTAGTAGGCATATAATGGACAATATGACAAATATACTGCAGTGTGTTTTATATAAAACCTGCAGAGTAAATCCTAAGAGTTTTCACCATAAGTAATTTTTTTTCTATTTCTTTAATTTTGTACCTTTGTGACATAATGGATATTCACTTAAATAATTGTGGAAATCATTTCATGGTGTATGCAGGTGAAATCATCATGCTGTACACCTTAAATTTATGCAGTGCTGTATGTCAATTAGATCTCAGCAAAACTGGAAGGAAAAAAAAAAAGAGTAAAGGAGAGTAGTAATAGTTGTTCTGAGCCCGTCCCAGGCACGCTGGGCACACTGTCACCTTACACGTACTCCTCAGACTGCACGTGATCTCACTTTTGGTCTTTATCCCTCTTTACTAGCTTTCCCCTTGTAAATGCATTGAGAGTAAGTAAATGCAAACCTGAACTTGGTCTCTCATAGGCCCCTGAATATGGCCTTTTTTTTTTTTTTTTCCAGGACCAGCAATCATAGAAGGTGTACGTTATCCTGGAATGCACATCTTTGGATTAGTTAAAATCTAATGCCCATCTTTCACTGGTCAGAGACTTGTTCTCATTTGTAAAATGCGGGAAGTAATAATTAGCTTGTTGGTTGCTGTAGAATTAAACAAGATAATCTCTTACAAAGCACCCTGAGTAGTTCATTGCGCTTGATAGGTGGAATTAGTGCTTTATGGTTGTTGTTGCTGTTGTTGCCGTTATTGCTTTTCTCTAGCATTAGCCTCCAAGGTTAGCTTGAAAATACAATCTAATTTCATTAATAACCCATTACAGATCAGTCATCTATGAATTTATTTAAACCTGTTTAAGAACTATAATTCCTATTTTACTTCTTAGAGTAATGAGTTCCATAAACTTTATTACCTGCCGTGTTAACATGGCATTTCCTTTAAAATTGTTTTCACTTAGCTTTTCCAAGCATCAATGGATTCTTCGTCGTTTTTTTCAACAGTATTTTGCGTGTGTCTGTTTTGATCTAATTCCCACACTTGAAATTTTTATAGATGCCAATCATAGCCTTTCACACTCATCATTATTTTATACTCAGTGCTTTTGTTTGTATTGTTTTTTAATTTGATCTGAACCGAGAAATCTGAAACCTACTCCCAGCTTCCAGTGTCAGGTGGAGGAGAAAGGTCATTCAAGGACAGGACGTCCTCTGAGGTCTTCTTATTTGTGGTCTTTGCTACCCTCACCCTTAGGATGGTGTTCTGAGGGTCTGGATGATTTTGGTTACAACTCAATGGAGGACTTTAGAGAAATGATCCCTAAATTGGAGCCACACATTAATATGATTACACTATCAGATCCACAGTGATCTTCTCTCTCAAACTGAAGGGCGATTTCCTAGAATTTTTTTGTGTGTGTTCATTTTCACTTTGACCTTGTCTGGGTTTCAGGTAGATCACTGTTCCAAAGAGCTGAACAGCAGAATCAATTCTATGCATTTTCTGAGTACGCTTTAGGGATTAGCAAGGTGCTATCTCTTTGTGAGAGACACAAAAGAAGCATGAGGTATGACTTACATCGTCGTGGACTGATAGTCTACGGGTAACTAGACAGACATATAAAAATGTGAATACAAGACAGTGCAGGCTATTTGTGTTGTGTAAGTCAGACAAAAATTAGTGTAAGAAAGAAACCAGTGTCCCCCACTAATATACTCAAAATCCTTGGCAAGGGGATGAAGCAAATAGTAGAAAACTATAATGTGTATTCTTTTATCAAATATATGTTTGCATGCTTTTTCATAGAGTTTTTCATGTGCATAGTTTAAAAATCAAATAGCTATTAAAGCTTCACAGCTTGGAAAGCAGTCCCCTGCCCCACTCCTCCTCAGTACCAACCCCAGATGCAAATTATGTTCAACTCTTAGAGATTTTTTTCTAATACTAGCCAAAATATTTCAAAACAATATTTAAATATCCCTAATCTCTATTTGTTTCAGGTTTAGTTAGGTTCTTTTGACTTCCTCCTTTGTAAAAGGGAGTTCGGCTTTCTTACAACTCCCTAAACACATATATTCTCACGTAAACACTTTATCCACCTACCCACACCCATATCAGTCTTCTCACATTGACCCAGTGTGGTTATGCTACAATTTTTACTTAAAAATTGTTATTTAGATATTTATGGCAAAGCCAAATAAATTTTAACTTAACATTCCTTTAGTAAATTTAGGTTTATGTTCCATTTTCTGTATAATCTTTCTGTTTTCCTGGGGGGTTGATAATTTAACCAATTCCTGATTCCTACCCCTCCTCCTCTTCTCCCCCTTTCTCCCTCTCCCTTGCCGTTTTCTAGGGACCTAATATTCATTTATATGCAAACATCCTTTCAGTAGTATAAATATCTTCTGGCGATTTCAACTACTAAACGAACCTGTCCATTTTATTTCTTGGAGACACCCCTCTGGGTGCCCTTTCTCTCCCTCCCCAACGTGGGCGGGCAGTCTCCACGCTTGCCGCACGCCTCTGTCCTTAGGCTGGACGCCTTACTGCACACCTTTGCCATCACTCAGGCGTTCCCTTCACTTCGCTCTTATGTGGGAATTCTTTATTTCTTGGATATGGCCGCTTGCTTGTTCTTGCTTTGTTTCCTCACTTTGCTGAAGCATTTTCTTCAGTCGCCTCCGTGGAAAGAATACTTGGGAAGTAAATGTTTGAGTACTCGCATCTCTAAAGCTATCTTTCCTTTCACCTCAAACTTTTTCCATTGTTTATCGGTAGAGAACTCTAGGTTGGAAATTCTATTTTCTCAAAGTTGTGAGAGCATCAGTGCCCTTCTTCTACTTTCTAACATTAATGTTGCCAAGTGTGACTCTTGATTTTCTGCGTGTGACTTCCCACCTAGACATTTTTAAAATCTTCTCCCCAAGATTTTTGAAACTTGATGATACTATGCTTAGATGTGGTTCCTTTATTTTTTTCAATCGTTATTCTGAGTACACATTGAGCCCATGAGTCCACAGATTTTACTTTATAAATTTTCCCATTTATTCATTTATCTTGCAAGTTTCGGCCTCTGCTTTCCCTCCTCTCTGTTACTTCTGGTAGTAGATGCTGGGAACCTAGACCAGCTGTTCGTTCCTCCTGCTTTCATACCCGTGTGTTATTTTGCTTTTCCACTTTCTGGGATACTTCTTCAGCTTTAGTCTACAGCTCTGAGTTGAATTTTTTACATCTGCTCTCATCTTTAATTTGTAAGAGTTTTTGTTCTCTGAATCTTTCTTTTCTACCTCATTTCCTTCTTATCTCAAGGAACCAAGAAGTTGAATCTTGTACCTCTGAAGACTGCAAAATTTTTCAAGTTTTCTTCTGATTCTTGAATTGCTTTGCTCTCCTTTAATTTCCCTTTTTTCAAAAACATTTTTGGTTTCTGATTTTTGTCTTTTATGTGAAAAGTGTTCCTTAAGTACCTGGTGTTTCTTAGCTGATGGTTAATATTTAAAGAGTGAGTTACTAAAAAGCTCATTGGGTTCTGTCTGTCTTGGAGGGACCTCTTACCTGGTGTGGGTTTGTCTGGCTGGAAGAACTGAGGGACCCATTCCTAATAGTATGTGGATGGCTCAGTCCCTTTTCTCAGAAACAAGCCGCTAATCTAGATCTCTAAAGCGTTTATCAACAGACTCACGGGTTCAGCTGACCCTCAGGATGATCTCCTGTCAGAGCACTGCAAGCCTGGCTTTCAGCCAAGTCGGGGAAGGAGAGGGTGGGCGGCGGGGAGAGGCTCACCTTTCCCTCTAGAGACTTCCGGTAAACATTGAGTCCAGTGCTCACATGTCCAAATCGTTTCTGCTTTACTTCTTCTAGAAATCAGTTTCTAATCTTCTGTCTGGGAGCTCAAGGACAGTTTCCACTCAGTGCTGGGTGGGAAAGGGCATCTGGTGGTGAGGGACCTGGCATAGTGCTGCCAGAAAACGTACAGGCCACTGGGTTAAATCTGCATTTAAGATAAATGATCTCTTTTTCCTTATAAGTTATGATCCAAATTAAAATGTTATTGGTTGTTTACCTGACATTCAAATTTAACTGGGAACATCCATTTTGCCCTTGCTAATCCTTGCAACGCTACCCTCAAATGACTATAGAATTCAACTGCTATTGTTGATTTTAGATTCATTTGTATTTCTACTTCCCGAAGTGCCTGGCTCCAGCCACTAATTGGAAGCTTTCTGGGGTTCTGTGGTAAAAGTGAGACTGCTTTTGGCTTATTTTTTTCCCTCTCCGCCAGCATAATTTCCAATTTTCTTTTTATACTAAGTCAGCTAGCATTTCCAGCTTATTTCAGGTTCTGAAACGGCGTTATTATTTCCTCCCATTTTCTCTATACTTGACGGTTTATATTAAACACACAACATTTCCATTTTGGTGGAGTTTCATGTGTTCTTCGATTTGCTATGTTTAATCAGGATGATTCAATAATATTTCTAAGTGTTTGAATAAGAAGATTATACCACGACTTCTACGGTTAAACATAGAAGATAAACCACATGATTTATCTGCTCTTTCTTTCCAAACCCCACTAAATGATGCCAAAAACCTACAGTTATGGGAGAACATGTTTCAGGTGTTTTTTGTATTAGCTGACTGTCTAGAAGGAAGGGGGCTCCAGCTCAGTGCCCGACGCGGGAGGACTGAAGAAACATCCGGTCTTCCTCCTCTCCCCTGAGACCGCTCGCCCTTTGGGAACACCGGTGCCACAGCAATTGGGATTGACGGTCCGGGTTGGCAACAGGCTCACTTGTCTAGAGTCTCTGTACGAGACATCCCTCAGGCCTGTTCCACCCCGTCCCTACTCGGCTGCAGGACTGATTATTCTCTGGACAAACAGAAATAGAAAGGGCCTCTTTGTGCATCAGCACAGAAGATAGCACGAGGGATCGAAGGGGCCCGAAGCAGAGAGATTAATTGAAAACTATATACAGAGAGGACCTCACTGCCCTTTCCTCATCTTGCTTCCAAAATTCCTCCAGGCATATATATATATATCTTTTCCCTTCATATAAGGGATTAGGAAATTCTCTGGAGACAGACTAATAGCTCAGAGCTAAAAAAATCTCCCTCCATATACTGATATTAGTGAAGAGGACGACTTATGACTTTACTGTCCCTAAGTGCTACTCAGAACCCAAGGGAAATTCTTGAGTTCTACACAGACTTCCAACCAGCTTTTTATGGCCTTGCTCTTTAAGATGAACAGACTTTTTAAGATGAACAAACATTAATATTCAGACTTTGGACCTCTGAAGAATGCCACTGATATGAAAGAAAAATGAAACAGAAAAAGGGGACTCAGAAAAAAAAAGAAAAGAAACAACACATACAGCACACACACAAAAACCATTCAAAACATTATGATCAATATTTTTGAGAACAGAAGATACTGAGTCCATCAAAAAATGAAAAATAAAAAAACAGAGAGCTAAGCAGCACAGAAGGTCATGGCCTGCCAGGTAGAAGATCTCAGAGACAGTCTAGGGTCACCTGACACCACCAGCACACACATGTCTTGCTGCTGTCATTGCACCTGCTGCCTGGCTAGCCAAGCGTGGTACTTCCCGCGAGCTCCCGTGGCCACCCCAGGAGTGCACTAGCAGTGGTGATACATGGGGCTGTTCTATTACAGGGGCGACATCTAGACCCTGCTAGTGGGGGCTGCTAGGGCTGAGACCACTGCCACATCAAAGCCAACAGGCCAGCTACAGCTGCAGGATGACACCACCATCTGAGGGCACGGCCCCAGGAGCCCTCTGCGTGTTACCGTGGAACAGACACCAGAAACGCGTTGATTTTAGCAGGGAACAGGGTCACCTGAAGAACTTGCTGTAATCAGATTTCTGGCCCACATCTCCCCCCATTTTGGATTCAGGAGGTTTGGGCTGGAGTCTGAAACATAGCATTCCTAATACGATACCAGGTGCTCCTTGTCGCTGGTCCGGGAATCCTACACTGAGAATCTCCAAAAGCACTTGAACAAAGCAGACCCCAAGGCACTTCTATCCCACGTTGTTCTATGAAAAAGACCCACCCAACTGCGAATGGATGTAGAGTCTGGAAACGGTTTGCCAAAGAAAATAAAAATTATCTTCTATCTATAAATATGACACTAATTTCTGCAGTAAAATTACAAAGCCCACATAGCCTGCATTTGCTTTTCCTTTTTCTGACACAGAACTCCACAGATTGAGAACTATTTTATCACCATTTTGAATAAAACCAGTAGATACAGGTCTCTTTTCCAAAACCTCAACTGAATATGGAATCACACTTGGAATTAAACTCTGATGGAGTTTCATAAGGTATGTGTTCTTACTTATGTATTTCTCCTAGTTTTTAATTTAAAAAAGAGTAATAAATCCTAACCTTGACTCATTTTTAACAGCTAAATAATTTTATTTCCTAATTATAAGAATAATAATTACTTATTTAAAAATAAAATGTAAAAATTGTGCTCTACACTGGAATATGACACAACATTGCAAAATGATTATAAATCAATGAAAAACGTTAAAAAAAATAGAGTGTAAAGTTACAAATAAGCTTTATATTCGTTTAAATATTTTATGAATTTGAAGAGAGTTTTCCCACATGCAGTATTGTATCATAAGCATTTTCTCATAGTATTAAAATATTATTTGTAGAGAAAAAAGGTTCTAACCAAGGGAAAAAGTGAAATAGGAACTATAACTACCAAAAAAATTATTTATGTGTGTAGACAGGAGACAAGGTAAGGTTGTAGATGGAAATTAGCTTTTATTGTTTAATCAAAATCTACAACCCAAAATGTTAGAGATGCGAACACAAAGTATTTCCAAAAGGAAAGTTGCCCTAAGCTCTCAGAGAAATGCTAACAATTACATTTTATCTACCTTACAACTCCCGGGTGAATTGATAAATGCATCTCCTGCTCCAAGGCTAACTTGTGTTCCTCTGTTCATGTGTAAATATTGCATAACTTCTTCTTTCTATCCTGAAGTTGTCTTTTCAACCCTACTCCTTTCTACCCAACAGATATAGTGTTTGAATGTCAAACACTACCTTTATAACCAAGAATCAAGCCATTATTTCAATTAGCCAAATAAAATATTTCTTTATCATTAACCAAGATTGCCTTTGTTAGTGGTTTTCAACTTCGGCTGCACAGCAGAAACGCAGGGAAATTTTATTTGTTTATTTATTTCAATTGAAGTATAGTCAGTTACAATGTGTCAATTTCTGGTGTGCAGGACGTTTTGATCACACATATACATACACATACTCATTTTCATACACTTTTTCATTATGTGTAACTACAATATATCGAATATAATTCCTTGTGCTACACAGAAGAAATTTTTTTTTTATCTATTAAAGCACTAAAGCCAGAAACCAACCCCTCAGAGACTGTTTTAAATACGGGAGGAGGTGAGAGAGGTCTGTGGACTAGCAGGATAGGCATTACCTGGGAACGTACGTGAAGTATAAAATCTCAACCTCTATCCTGGACTCAGTGAATCAGAAATTCTGGAGGTGGGACCCAGCCCTTCTGTGCTCTAACAAGCCCTCCAGGTGATTTTTAGAAGATTCCCTAGACAAAAGGTTTCCACAAACCTTCAATTTGTAGAAAACACTTTATCTGCAAAAGGCATTAAAGTGAATGGCAATAAATCGAGGCGTGCCTGTGACCACCAGCTGTTTAAGGGCACTTGTTTTGTACCAAGCACTGTGCTAATTGTTTTACATGAGTTTACGTTGATCATTTCAACAACCCACTGAGGAGGTACTATTATCGTTCCCGTTATTTTAATGAGAAAACAGACACAGAGGTGGTTATTTGCCCAACTACATGCAACCGCTAAGCGATGGATTTGGGATTCAGATTCAATCAGTCTAATTCTAAAAACTCAGGCTCTGAGCCTTACAATAACATTGTAAGGATTCTAGATGTATGCCTATATTCTGCCCTTTGTTTTGGCAGTAACTGCCTAACCTCCAAACTTCCCAAATGTTAAATGTGGTTTAACTATATAATACTTTGAAAGTAATAGCCTTTGTCAGCAAATTTCAGAGGGCTTCCCAGCTAGGGCCCTTTGCCATTTTGAGAGCCTCAGTCAGTGTAACAGAGAGTTCGAGGTATATTTGTGAAAAGGAAAAGCAATCAAGAGGGTCTAATGCAATGATCTACTGTCCCGGTCATGCTCACTTTGGGCAGGATCAAAAATGTAATTTCTGGAGCTCAAATTTCTTGCAATTTAGTCCTGTGTCTCTTAATGCTGTCAAGCAGGCTCGTCTTGGTTCCCGGACTTGAACTTGGATGTTGGCTCATGAACTGGAGAGTGATGTCCTGCGTGACTCCTCAGAGACCCGGAGAGTGGTTCTTTCCATGCGGTAAGTGATGTTACGTGTGGGACAAGGTCCTGGAAGTAGGCAGGCTCTGTACAACTAAAATGCATTACCGTTAAGAACATGGACCGCCAGGGGGAGACTTCAGCAATTAGGAAAAGGAAAGGTTTGGCTTGTTTAAAGGAATACAGATTCTGCATAAAATAATTTCAGATGATGAGATGGACTCTTTGCAGCTCCTCCCTGGCAAGACATATGACACTGGGGAGATCACCCTGTATCTTTAGGTCTCAGTTCAAGTTACATCCGGATGTGAACATTTTTATAACGCGACTTAACAAGTCTCCCTTCTTTCCTCTGTTTCTGAACCACACACTGCAGTAAAACATTTTTCTTTGTATCTGAAATTTTCTTCCAAAGGAAAAAAAAATCCCTAAGTGGGTTTTCCTCTCTTAACATCCTTTCTTTCTTTCCTGTGACCTAAGATTTTGTTCTTCTCGCCACCGACCCAAGAGGCCCACCTCCCTGCTCTGGGCCTCATTAGCTGCCCTGGCCCCTGCCAGCCCGTGTCCTGCTGCGCTCTCGATTATGTCTCCCTGGTTCACCCGAAGCTTTCACGAGCCAGTGGGCGTCTTACTCACGGGACTCTTGGTGCTCAACCCATGGAATTGCTTTTCAACAATTCATTTGAAAACAAATCCTTAAAGATAAAGTAAAAAAAAAAGAAAAAAGAAAAGTTGGGGTATGGCCAGTCCAGAACATGAAAGGAAGTGGCCAGAATGCTTAGCACCACACTGGGAAAAGGATCCAGAGGCACATCCAACCACAGACAATTGGAAGACTCGGTTCTCTCTTCTGCTTTCATGTCATCAGAATCTGCACCTTGAGTTTTACCTTAATTTTACACCTGAGCTGGTTTTTTACCAAATCATAGAGTTCTCACCAACAGTCTCCTTTTTATTGTAGCTCGGAGCCCTGTGAGAACGCTGGAAAGAGTAAAGGGGGATTGTCATCAGCCCAACACCTACACTGAATTCTTGCACTAAATAAAACGGTCAAGGAAAACGTCATGAAAATTTCTATGCATGATGAAAAAAACATTAAACAAAACGATACCGAGCAAATTTTGCAAAACCATCCTGCTATTTTTAAGCCAAGGCTTGGCAGAATGAATGTCATTTCCCTCCAAAGTAGCTCCTGATCCTTGAATAGACACATGGTTGTACACATGTGAGTCTGGCAAGGTAGTGAACCCCTTGCTTGTGAATGTAACACAAAGAATCTGAGAGGCTTTAATTTCTTTTTTTTTTCCTGAAAAGGTAAATTTCCTGTGTAATTTTGCCAACTGGAGCACTTGTAAGCTTTAGTTATCCATGTGATACGATTTGCCATTGTCTGAGGCATCTGCAGGAGAGGAAAGGAAGGGAGTAAGAAACAGAATGGCCAGCAGTCCTTTAACTAAAGGAGCAGCAACCTTCATTTGAAAGAAAACTCAGGAGGACTAAACTCGGGGTGGCGGGAAAAGTTTCTCTTTTAAACGTCTTAGCTTCCAATCCGATTAAATTTGTGTGCTTAAAACAAAGCCCCCCAGCCCCCAGTATGCCCTCTCTGCTTAGATATGACCGCAGAAAGAGAAGCAAAAACTGTGGACACCAAGCATGGCAGGTGCTAGATGCAGAGAACTCTGTCTTCTAAAAGGAGGGGCTGGATTAAAGACAGAATGTGGCTTTGGTTTTTGTTTTGGTTTGGTTTTGATCCCTGTTGGCTTTTTACCCAGATTGCCTTCCTCTCACCTCCAACCCCCTCGCGTTTCGTCCTTTCGGGCTCGGCATTCTTCAGTATCCTTACAGCGTCCAACCCTTGGCCGTAACTTCTCTTTAATAACGAGCCAGTCTTTGTTCTTCCCACATCTGTTTTCCTGGTATTCCAGACTTCCAATTCACCCACTGGGTTTTGGTCCCATGTTCCCTGAGCCAGGGCTGACAGCTCAAATATAGAAATGAATGATTGCTGCTAATGAATCATATTTAATTGGTGACACCTTTTGTCCTGTGTGGAATAATATAAACTACAGATCAACCCCTATTGATTCTGCTGCCTAAAGCATGCAGATAAAGTTTTACTTTTAAACAAACAGTAGATTATTCGAGGTAAAAACTCAGATACTAGAAGGAGGGATTATGTTTGCAAAAAGAGGAAAAGAGATGGGTTTTGATGCTAGAGAAATAGTAGGAGACAAATCTTTTACTGGGACAAGCAGTGATGTAAACCCTCCTTCTGACTCTCGTGTATGTCCACGCTGTCTACTGGGAATACATGTCGCATCTGTCATTATTCCTCTGTTCCTCTCTGGAGTTGCAGCATGGGAGGCTGCCTCTGGGAGGGGCATGATCTTCCTCAGTCCTTGTTAGGAATAAAAGCATAGCCCGGGGACAGGGGATATACCTTTAAATTCTAGGTGTTAAGCAATAAAAACAAACATTTTCTGGAACTGCATGTAGCCCAGCCTAGATCACATAGAGATATCCCATGAGATGGGGGCCAAAGCCCCACACAAAAGTGAAGAAGCAGGAATTAAAGAACATTTGTTTGCTTGGAGTAAACATCTGTGTGGTCCATTCACCAGAGGGAACTGAGACAATAGCAGATAACTAGTGGAATTTTGAAGATTTTACATCCCAGCCTGGACTTCATCAACCCTGGCTAGTGGGAAGTAAATCAAAGCATGATTGCAGGAAAAAAAAATTTCTAGCAGCCTTGTTTCTAGTTTAAACTTTATCATTTACTGAACAAGTGATTTTGAGCAAATCAGTTGGTGCTTCCAGTCTAAGTTTTATGGTTCAGTGAGGTCAGTAACATCCTGTTATAATTGCTGCTCAAATGAGACTGTGAGTGTAAAAATGTTTAAGAAACTTAAAATGCTCTAAAACACCAAGAACTGTGATTTTTATTTGATCATAGCATACTTTCCCCACTAGATGGTAAATGTCCTTAAGGGGAAGTAAGAGTTCTACACCTAATTCCAGCACATATCCAGGCACTTCTCAGACACTGCGTGAGCACCCAACAGCAGCTCAGTTCTGACACTGTCAACTGGGAGAGGAGTGTCGGATCCCAGACGTTACGGGCTCCGTTCTACGAGACGGCCCCTTTCCCATTTCAGATGCCGGTGACAAACCCGGATTGTTACCTGAGCTTCTGACCCACTGGCTATAGATTGGAGGTTCCAATGAACCCCTCCTTGGGTTGATTAACTTGCTAGAGCAGCTCACGGAACTAAAAGAAACATTTTACTTGCTAGATCACCAGTTTATTGCAAAGGCTATCACCCAGAAACAGCCAGATGGAAGAGACGAATAGGCAAAGAATTGGGAAAGGGTGTGGCATTTCCATGCCCTCTCCAAATGAGCCACTGTCCCCAAACTCCACATGTTCACCAACCCAGATGCTCTCTGAACCCTGTGCTTTGGGTTTATATGAGGGCTGTATTACCTGGGCATGACGGATGCAGTTACTGGACACTGGCAATCAGTTCACCTTACAGTCTCTCTCCTCTTCCGGAGATGGGGTGGGCGGGGTGTGACTGGAAGTTCCAATCCTCTGATCAAGTGCTTGGCTCCCCTGGCAAACAGCCTCCATCCTTAGGTGCTTCCCCAAAATCACCTCTTTAGAGCAACTAAAGACACCTTTGTAGTTCTCATCACTAAGGAAATTCCATGCTTTTTAAGAGTTCTGTGCCAGAAATGGGGACAAAGACCACATACATATTTCTTGTAACTGTGTGACTTGTAAATCACACGTATCACCTGTCATAGGAAGTATATTCATTTGTATAGCAGACAGGAGTGGGCTAGCACAAGATTATAACTTAATGAGCATTCAATAATTATTTATTGATGGATTGCACAATAAATTCTCTGACCTTAACCCCAATTTTCTACTAATTTTGCAAAAATGGAATATTCTCAATATGGAATTTTTACTTAAGGAGGAAAATTCCAAGCCACTATGTAACAAGATGATCAGGTTGATGCCAGAATGCAGCTGTCAGCTTCATCTTCCTTCCAAACTAAAAATGACACCCTTTCTTCTTTTCCTGAGCAAAGTCTTATGCAGACTATAAAGCAACTCCAGGGGTGGGGTTTTAATGAGACAGCCACCTCCCTGGGGCTTCACAGGCATTGGTTCTGTGCTCAGGCTTCATGCCAGGGGTATGATTGCATCTCCATAACTTCTCCCTCTTCTCTGCTTAACCCCCATCCCACTAGTTCAGACACCCTTACTGCTCATCTCATTTAAATACAATAAGAATTTTAAAAGACTTGCAAAATTGCAAGTTAACTGTGTTTTATATTTTGTGAATGCAAATGTTTCAGGCACTTTAATCCCAGTCTCTCTCTGGCGTAGTAGATCAGATGCCGCCATCCTTAGTTCTGCCCGTGAGGCATCGGGCTCAGTGACGGGAAAAACCTACTGGAGAGCCTCGTGCCAACAGAAGATGCAACTTAATTAGCTCAGATCTTCACAGTTTTACAGCTTGAGTGGAGAGAGGCGAGTCCCAGGAGTCCCTCCCAGGAAATCAGGGTATGCACAATGATGCAAGGAGCCTGAGATTTCCATGGTCACTTTTTGATTACTGCTTAGTATGGGGTGCAAATAGCTTTGAGGAAATAGAACCCCAGAGAACCTTTACTGCGAGTGAGATGATCAGAACCCCTGCAGTGGTCGCTGGATGATCCATGTAGGTCACTTCAAGGACACTGCACATTCCGAGTGGAAATGTGTCTAGAACCAGGTGAAGGAGAGCCTCCCTACTTCCTGGTTCCCAACATCGCGAAAGCTGAAGTACATCCACCAATGTTTGAAGAACTTTCTATTTCTTTAGAAACTGATAACATTTGAGATATGTTTATGACACTTTCCAATCAGTCAGAAAACATCTTTTAGCTGTTTACAAAGTGCTCATTACCCAACTAAGTATTGTGTGGATATATATACACACATGTATGTTAGGGAGTCAGTGATATATAACTTGGGAAAAACAAAAGGAAAAACAATGAACGAAGGTCAAAAATATGGCTATGAAAATGCACAACCCTCCTTCCCCCCCAATAAATTGTAATTTTAATGAAAATGGGAATTGTGACTATTCGCTTTTTTAAACTGCACCCCCACCTCTCTCAGTCCAGGTTGTAGTGCAGCGCGTAACACGCATGTCAGTAACCGCTGAAGGAACACGTGCGTGAACAGTGAACAGGGTGGGGCAGACTGCGAGCGCTCAAGCAAAGAACTGGTAACCCAGGTAGACTGGCGCGTCTCGGGGGAGCCGGTGAGATCTGGCAGAGTACCAGTCTCTTTATTTTAACAGCTTTATGGAGATAGAATTCACACATCATACAATTAATCTGTCTAAATTATACACTATGACATTTTTAGTAGATTCACAGTTTATGCACTCATAATCTAACTTTAGGACATTTTTCATCCTCCCTAAATGAAACCCTGTATCATTAACAGTTACTCCCCATTCTCCCCATCTCAACCCCAGCTCTGGACAACCGCCTATCCAGTTTCTATCTCTATAGAGTCTACTATTCTGGACATTGCATGTAAGTGGAACCGTATAATATGTGGTCTTTTGTGACTGGCTTACTTTCCTTGTTTACAAGGTCCATCCACATTGTAACACACATCAGTACTTCATTCTATTTTTAAAGCCAAACAGTCTTCTACCATGTGGAAACAGCACATTTTATTTAACCATTCATCAGTTGATGGACATTTAGATGATTTCTACTCTTTTCCTATTATGACTAACACTGCTATAAAAATGTGTGTACAAGTTTTTGTGTAGCTATATGTTTTCATTTCTCTTGGGCATATACCTAGGGATAGAATTACTAGGTAATATGGTAACTTTTATGCATATCATTTTGAAGAATTACAAAACTCTCTTCCAAAGTGACCGCACCATTGTATATTTCCATCTACAACATATCCACATTCCAGTTTCTCTACATTCTTGTCAACACTTATGGTCAGTCTTTTTGACTATAGTCATTCTAGTCGATATGAAGTGTTATCTCATCAATTTGATGTGCATTTCCTTAAAGCTTAATGATGTTGAATATCTTGTCATGTGTTTATCGGCCATTATTTATTCATTTATTTATTTAGAAATGCCTATTCAAATCTTTTCCACATTTTTTACTTGGGTCAATTTTCTTTTTATTAGTGAGTCATAAAATTTCTTTATATATTCTGGCTACAAGTCCCTTATCAGATACATAATTTTCAAATATTTTCTCTCAATTTGTGACTTGTCCACTCACTTTCTTACATAATGGTAAAGAAATGCACTAGTATAATAGCCTTTGATTTTGACATAGAAGTTATTTATTTATTTTGCTCGTGTTGCTGCGCTTTTACAGTAGCAAGACAACTCTTTTTATGCAAGAAAAGAAGGTTTCTTGATTTCACCCCTAATTCAATTTTAGGCAAAAAAATTTCTTTTACGTTTTCTTCTAATAGTTTATGATTTAGTGCTTATATTTTGAGTTCACTTTTGTGTATGGCGTGACGTGGTGGTGGGAGTTCAAGTTCATTCTTCTAACATGTGGATATCCAATTTTTCCAGCACTGTTTGTTAAAACGCAATTAATTTTCCCATTAAATTATTATGGCACCCCTGTTGAAGCTGAATTGCCCATACACATAAGGGTTTACTTCTTGAATTTCAGTCCTATTCCAGCGTTCTATTCACCCACTCTTGTGTTGGTACTATAGTGTCATGATTATAGTAGGTTAGCTGTAAGTTTTAAAAATCACAGAGTGTGAATCCTCCAACTTTCTCCTTATTTTTCGGATTGTTCTGGTCACTCTTGGTCCCTTGTGTTCCCAAATGAACTTTAGGATCAGGTCATCGATTTCTGCAAAGAGCCCCCTGGGATCTTGGCAGGGTTTGCGCTGAATCTGTAAACCAACATGGGTGACACTGACATCTTGATACTAAGTCTTTCTATCCATGACCATGGGATATCTTTCCATTTATTTAAACCTTTAATTTCCTTCCATAATGTTTTGTAGCGTCAGTATATACGTTGTACATTTTTTTGTTAATTTTATTTCAGTGTAACTGCATTCTACATTTCACTTTTAGAATGTTCATTTCATTGCTACTGTAGACAAATACAGTTGTTTCTTATGTATTGATCTTGTAGTCTGGAACATTCCTGAACTCCTTGATCAGTTCTGATGGCTTTTAAAGTTTATTCCTTAGTATTTTCTGTTTATAGTTATGTTTAGATCTACTACTTGGGTGTGGCTCATATCGTGCCTGCTCACATTTCACACTAAAGCATTTCACCTAAATGAGCCTAAAGTGCTTTATGCGTTCATTGCATTTTGTCACACAGAATATTGAAACTATGAGTACTCAAGGGTCAATATTTAACAACAGTAATCATTTTGCTACTTTATCAGGGGCAGTCCTATGTGGAATTTGCTTTTATCCTTTTCTTTATTTCTCTTACAAGTGCATGGCAATGATTGCAGTGACTACTGGTGTAATTTATATCCACTGCCATGGTTCACAGTCTTATCTGCCACAGCTTTTGAAAAATTAGCACAAACGCCAGCACAATGATAAATACAATTATCTTAGCATTAATATTTAAATAGTTTTGCCATAGAGGGCGTCTTAAAAGGAGTCTATGGACCGCACATGGAGAATCAATACAGCATTGGGAGATGTCAAAAGAAAGAGGTGAGAGTCTCCGATGTAAGTCCAGGCATGGAAGAACCTATGGGTGCACACAGCATGTGGCTGTTGGGCTTCAAGGAAAACAGTTTTGCTGGAGTGCATATTGCATATTTTAGAAGACCCAGTGGAGAGAGAGCGAGGACAGATAAACTATTCAAAGGATACTGATTTCATAGAGCAGGAAATGGGGAGCCTTGGAAGTTTGGCAATCATGTTTAGGATCCATATAGTGATTTTATTGTCGTTGTTTTGTTTTGCTTGATTTGATTTGGTTTCTGACTCCTGAGTCAAGTATCATTAAATGGTTTCAGAGCCATTTTATTGTCCATTAACCCAGGTGAGATGTCCTTACACGTACACAATGTGCCACATCTGAGGAGTCGCCACGGATATTACATATTGCAGAGTGTCATGTTTCCTGTTACAAATCGAGAAGCCCTGAAGAACTGCTTTGGACGTGCAGTTTTATGCGCAGGTCCAAGGGGTGAGGCAAACACGAGAGGCAGATTTACCATGAAGATAATGAGAATTATTTATCAAGACCACTCACTTTATTGGGCCCCTACCAAGATCTTGTACTTAATTTTTTTTTTTTAATTTGCAGATTTTTATTGTATTTCTTTATTAGGTTACCTCAATCTTTTTTTCTTTTTTTTTAATAAATTTAAGAACCTGCAAAGCCCAGATCATCCCTGGTGGGGGCTGTTCTCCAGGGACAGGTTTCCTGTACAATGTACTCTTCACATGATGCCTTGTTCCCTGAGGCACGTAGTGATGAGACGGGCCTCTGCGGAGGGAGCCACCCTCACCACGAGAAACAGGCACCCAGGGAGTAAAGCAAGGTGACAGCCTACTCACAGGGCCGGGCCTCCTCTGCCCAGTGTCTGCAAGCCAGAAGACCCTTCCTGAAGCAGAATAGGCTGATCATTGCCAAAGTGAGCATGAGTTTTATCCTGAAGAAGTCAGTTGTGAACCTTCAAATGATAAAGCAAGACTTAATGCCCTAATAATTTGCAGACACACAGTTTCTTCGTTCTCTACTATTACGGACTCACGTGTGGGAATTTGTCCCACCGTGTCTTCTCTGGCTTTAGAATTGAACTCAGAGGAGTAACAGAGGCTTCAGGAGCAGCCCATGTGCTACGCGCGCATCCCTTTGGGCCTCAGACAGTTATGGATTCACATTATGTTGGTGCTTCAGGTAGTTGGTTTGATTCCAGAAATAAGTGAGCACTTTTTTAAAAATAGAATTTTTAAAAAAAAGCGTAACACTAGATAATAAGGAATATACAAACTTGGAGTTCCTCCCATAGGGACCAGACAGACTCAGAGCTGTCAATAAAATGAAAAGAAAACACATTTTAATGAGAGAAAAATACACTGCTATTGTTAAAGAAATAAAATCCCTTTCTGTTCCCTGTAGGGCTGTTTGGGTCATATTACCCGATGTCATCCGGCCCTGTGGATTTGATCTAGGACTTCAGAGCTTGGAAAGTACTCATTCCTCTTTCCATGACATAATCATAACTCATGCCACCAAGATACATGAATCCTCCAGAGAGGCAAGGGTATGGAGGGTGGAAGAGTGAAGAAAGAAGACATATTTTTCAGGTTATTACACACTGAAAGATACAGGAAGAACTCGATTTGTAGGACCCCACCCAACAGCGGTGAGAATCCAACCTCTGTTGTTGGTGGAGCTGGTATCTGAGAACCTACATTACAGACATCCATGGTCTCTCATTCCACTTCTTTTTATCTACCTTAAAACTGACTGTTAACTAGGTTAAAGGGGTCACATTCCAGGCCTCCGGCTATTTATGCAGTATTTCTATTTGTGTAGGTATAGTCAGGCAGCCTCAGGCTGTGCAGGGTCGTCTAATATGGTTGCTGGTCAGCTTTGCCTCCCTGGAGGGGACCCACTGTCCACAAACACAGGCAGTGACCACATGAAGGCGGCATACTTTCTTGAGTAGCTTCCCCTCCTTATTTAGTGACAACACACAAGATCAACAGTGTATAACCTGTGTCCCTATGGCGTAACAAAAAAGGCAGACTGCCCAACTGAATGTCCTTGAGATCATCTCCCAAAACTAGCAGACTCTTAGATTTTCTTCCGTTGGCTCCCTGGTTCCCATTTTCCTTTCCTGGGTCCTTGGCATCTATTTATCCCAGTCAGAGCACAGAGACATCGGGGCAGGGATTTCATTTTTAATCCCAGAATGGACTATGTATCTTTGTTTATCAAAGTTGGTAGAGCGTTAGGGCTTAGGCATCGCCGCTCCCGGTCTTTCAAGTGCTCGCATTTTGATAGGAAGACACTCTTGAGAGATTGGTTAGTGCGACCTGGTGAGGAACAGTCACAAGGTGCGCTAGGTAAGCAAGATACATCAGCTTCGCCCCTGTGGTCTCTTACTGGCTGTAGTGAAAGACGGAAAGAGATCATCTCTTAAGGCTCCTTCCCCGCCCAGAAGTAAGAATGGCTTTGTTAACCTAGGGGCCTGGGAGACTCACAAAGTCAAACAATATCTCACTGAGGTTTTCTGAGTCCCTCTAATTTAGATGCACAAGTTATGATCCCTAACATGTATGTTACAGGCTAGATGTGTACACTGGCACCGTGGACTAGTGGAACAAGCACTGGATTTTGAGTCACTGTGTAAATGGATTCAGGTAAAGAAAATTCCTGTAGAATGCCATGCAAACTGTTTATTGTCTGTCTTCTTTCTCATAGGATAAAAGTTCCCTGAGTTCCATGAACTTACCTATTGTCTATGCTGCTATCTCCCAGTGACTAGAACAGTACCCGATATACAGTAAGTGCTCAATATCTGCTTGTGAAGGGATCTCGTGGTGACTACCTTTGTCACCCCTGAAATAACGGTAGACAACAGAAGTCCCTGGGTAACAGTGTACTTGGTGACAGTTCACTGGGATGCAGAAGTCCCACTGAATCCACTCATGGGATTGATTTGTTGGATAAGAGCATTGAATTTAATTATTCCTGTTTCCTGGAGGAACCCAAGTTCAGAGAGAGGAAATGCCTTTTACTGACCCACTGAAAATTGGATTTTGAGATTTGGAAGGAACGCCAAGCAATTTGACCTTCCAGTCCTGAGTTTTCGGATCTCAGACAAATCCTCTTGTGCATCAAGTTATGTGTCTGCTCTTCTAATTTCTAGGTGAAATTATGCCCACCTGCCATTACCCGAAGACTATTCTATCCTGAAGGATTTGAGGATATTCATCATTGTCACCTATAAGACACCATGATTGAGGTGGCCCATCTTGTGGTGTGCAGGACTATTAGCATGGGAAATCTTTTTCACCTTTCTTAAGGCACACAGATTTACTTTTTTTATGAAAACCACAGGGCGATACAGACCAGATCCCACTGTCAACAAAGGAAGAAATTCAAGTTCAACTAATTTCATTGCCAGATTTACACTCTTCTAGCAGAATTTGATTGGATTTCTCTGAAAAGGCAGTTGGACTGAAGCTTAAGCTAAAATTTGGGAATCAATTAGTTATGATGGCTTTTGTAGTCAGTCACTTCCCCCTGTCTTATTTATGTAAGTATACACCTTACGCTTACCATCACCATCCTTCAATTTTCAACTCTTTAAATTGACAATAGTCAAACCCTCATCCGAACCAACCATGGGAAGATAAAACTGAAGCCAAGATATGTCACCAAAGAGTGGACCATGAAGGTAATAACTAATTATTTCTAAGGTTCCTTGTGATATTGATGGATGTTATTCATGATTAAGGCAGAAGTAAGGGAAGGAAGGGATTCAGAATTTACTGCTTTAAAATATTGGGCAGAACCATGTATGTACCAAAACATAACCTAATTTGGGCACTTTTTGAGATGAGAGGTTGGGACTATGTATGTTCATCAGGTGATGGTCTGCAAGTCCTTCTTTTCATTGTCTTCAAGATGTTGATGACAATGATCTTCTGTAGAATTATTACTCATAGTTGTACCATAGTGATAATAATGAATGGAATTTTCCCAAGCATCACCATCTTGCAAGTACAAAGAAGGTCCGCTGACAGTACTTTAAATCTCCTGTCACCATCTGCAGAGGCCCACAGTCACTTGAACCTCTCTCCTCCAGCACAAGAAAGTCTTTTCTTGATGTTACTTCAAGGCCTTCTGGGAATTTCACATCTCATCACCCATAGCCCTTTGGCATTTTTTTTCATTCCAGCCTTTTTCAATGTCATACTGACTTAGGTAACACCTCTGTAAGCAGGATAATGCTATTTAACATGAAGACTAAGGTGAAATCAGATAAATTAGAAAATGATAATGAAGAGCTCAAAACTGTGTCTGTAAATCTCTAGAAATTTTTTTTTGATTTAACTTTTTAATTTCTTTTTTTAAGCATGCAGGCCTGTAGAATTTGTTATTACATACCCTAAGATAAGATTATAATACTGCACTGGCTGTCATGCCTGGAGAGGTAACCCAACATGTCACATGGCGGTGGGGAAGTCTTCCGCCAATCCAAAGAAGGGTGATCGGGAATAAAAACTGTACCAAGAACTCACATTTTCCATTAAAAGATAAGAGCTTAAATGGAAGCCTGTCCTTCCTAGTTGATCCTCTGTCTGTCTCATCCTTCTCTCGTGCTCACACAGACTCATTTGCACACACGAACACCCATGAAGAGACCCACAGGGGAGAACTGTGCTGAGCAGGTCTTGAAGGTTTTCCGTTATCCAAGGAAGAAGCCCTTCTCCTTTACTCCATAGGTTGTCCTTGTGATGCGCAGTCCTCTGTCCTGCCCCACTCTTTTTCTTTCTTACGTCCTCCAGTCTCTAGATCTCTAGCTTATTTCTCTCCCTCTAGGGGTTAAGTAGCCTTCTGAAAATCCCTAAAGTGGGGAAAAAAAATCCTCAGGGGCAAATGTGAGTCTAGGCTCACAAAAAAGCTGTAAAACCAAAAGATGCACCAGTGAAAATGGACCTCTCCCACCCCCACGCCCCTGCACCCCTCTGCAGCTTCCTCTTCAGGCTTTAACTGCCAAAAAGATGCTCCTTGGGTCTCTAAGTAGGGAAATGAAAAATGTCGCCTAGAAGTTAAAGACAGCAGGAATGAACAGTTGTGAGATATTTAGTGGCAAAGTCAGTATTTATGTACCCTAGGGATATGGGGGAAGGAGGGGGAGGGAGTAGGGAGTCGGGGTGGCAGGGAAGTCTGCTCAGTTAATTTATCTTTCTTCTGATTGTCATATTATTCTGATGGAAACTCGTGTCACTGGCACCATTTTCTCTGAATCCACAAACAAGGGAAAAGGAGCAAGTGAATGATTGGTATTCCTATCTTTTTCATAGGAATTATTTTAATATAATCCACTCTGTTTTTACTGTTAACCATTATTTTCGCTAATAGGTTTTAAATTATCTTGCTAAATTATTATTGTTGACTTAAGAGGAGAGATGGCATCATGCCTTTTTCTGAGACATGTGGTGAACCTGCAGCAAGTGTGGCTCAAATCTAATCTATATATTTGCAGGGAGGCTGAAGTCAGCCTTCCTCAGGCCATTAACCTAAACTGGATTTCAGAGAAGAGAATCTCCCTTGTACAATTTAAAAAGCAATCTTTGTGCTATTACAACTTTAATTTTTTAAAGCTTTGGCTTTTTGCAAGACACTCTTTACCTTCTTCTTTCTCTCTCAGCTTTATTCTTCCTTTACCCAGAGCATCTGTCTTTTTATAACCCCGCCCTCTGGCGTGAAGGTGCTCTGGAAATGACTGTAACCCAGATAATAACTGTTGGTGGCAGATTATTCAATTACGACTTGTCTTATTTCTCTCAGGATTACTTAGGACTCTTTCTTGGCTGTCGTTTGGTTCTTTGTGCCATCATTGCAAGCGAGAGGGTAAAATGGCAGTGCATTAAAAATTTTTTAATAAAAATAGAAATGAAAGACAATCCCTGTAGCTTCATTTCCAAAAGAGGGTTTGAGGGGTGAGCTCTTAATAGCCAAAGAAAGCTCAATAGTCAGGATGGCTAGATAACAGGTGATGGCGACCCCCAGGTCCCCAGAAAATAATAGAACAGCTTCTGCATCGATAAGGATTCCCAGGAAGGGAAAAGGAAAGCAAGATTACCCACTCTGACCCATTAAAAAATGGTTCGCCCTAAATTAGTGAGGTCTTTTCAATATTTGGGATGGGAAACATGAAGGCAAAATGCCATGGGGAAAAGGAAGTTACAACAAGTTTGAGGAAAATAGCTGGAAAATTAGAAATTTGCACTCTTCATCTCATAGTAATCATATTCCTATTGTGTGATCTGGGAAAAAGTTAAATTCTTCCTATTTTGCAGTGATGACACCTTTAGAAAGATCTGGTAAGAGGTTAGGACATTTTAAGGCGTCCTTGTCTCCACGACCACTCTCCTCTCCATACCTGATTTATTCATTAACTCTCATTCTTCTCGCTTCTGTCTTGCTTTTATCTTTTCCCTGAGTTGTCTTCCTCTACAGACTGGACATCTGTGGTGACAATAAAAGAAATGAAAGGGCTAACAGTCCCACTAATGGTAGAAAACGTTAACTCACAGACTGTGCGGTAAAGTCAGGGTGGGTACAGGTTTAATCAGGCAGGGAAGAGCAGGTTAGGACCAGAAGTAAACATTCATAAATGTGAATTCTTGCCTACAGGTTAAAAAGTCAGTTACACCAGTAAAAGACAGAGGGAAAAAAGTCCTTCATTATCGTGAGATGAAACTCACATCACCATTAATTGATGCTAAATGGAATGAGTCCTCAGTATGACGCGTCTTATGGGAGATAGAATTGTGTCTGGAACTCAAAAGAAGAGAATCTCACTCTGTTCCGTGCTGGTCAGACTGCGTCCAGAGATTTTGGTACCCACTTTGAGCATCGTGCTTTAAAGCACATGGACATCCCCAAACGGGGTCTTCCCCTGATAACGAGGAGGCATAAATCAGGGGAGATGAGAAACAGCCAGAAGCTTGAAAGTTCTCCTAAGTTTCCTTTATTTCCTGGGCTGTGCAGTCACCAAACTGGTGCAAAGGGGGAGAACCAAGGCCAAGGATGAACCATGCCAAATTTCAAAATGTTATCCTCTTAACTAGTAGAACCCTGCAAGTCAAAAAAATTCTGTTAGCATTTCAACGTTTTTTTTTTCCCCCTCTATGTCCTTGGAAGGTAGGCTTATATCTTGCTACCTCGGTTTTTCCATCCTTGAACTGAGACTCCATGAGCCAAGCTTCTTTGTTTCTGTATATTCTACTTTGTGAAATATTTTGCAGTTGGCGACATTACTTGCTTCTGCCAAGAATTAATTAGCACTAGCCTCTGCGCTGCACTGTTTACCTCAGAAAACTGTGGACGGCTCTGAGTCATCGCTCCACAGAGGTGGCTGGGAAGGCGCGGAGTAATGAGAAGGTGCTTTGCACTCTTTGGGCACACTGGCACTTTTCAATTATTTATGCAGCTTAATCCCACTGAAAAAGCACATTCTCCAAAGGACACCCGCAGGTCCTCCACAGGCTGGAGCTGGCAGAAAGTAATATGGGGAGAATGAGAGTGAGGACTGTGCTTAAGGGAGCTCGTCTGACCTTCCCGGAGACCCTTGCTATTAAAACAGGCAGTTTGCTTAGCTAATAATAACAACTCTCAGGACTTGTCATCTTCAAAGAACTTTAATTAATCCTCATAACACCCTGGTGGGCTGCATAAGGTAAGTGTTATTATCTCCATTTCATATGAAGCAAGATGCAGGCACAAATAGAGAAGGAAAATGGTTTGTTCGAGATAGCGAGTGTAAAGTAAAATTTAGCACTAAGGAATACCTTCGATCGCATGGCTTCCTACTGCAAAGTCCCTTTAGTGATTTATCTGGGGCAGAGCACACGGGACCGACGCTAAGAGCTATAGAGAGGGCAGGTGGAGAGCACAACGTGACCGAAATGTCTTACCTGAGCCACAGGAGTGGAAAAAGGATAACCGTTAAGGGCAGAGGAAAAACGGGTCTGGGAGGGAGAGTTTCACTAAAAAAAAAAAGAGAGAGAGAGAGAGATAGTGAGACCCTCCAGTTTTTCTCTGAGCACATAAAATTATTCATCTCTGATGCAATAATCTCAATAAAACAAATAAAATAAAATGCTATTAGATCTTCAAAGTCTTGACTGCTGTGTAAACAGAGACCGAGGAGGAGATGGAGGCACTGAGCCGGGAAGAACATGATCGTTGTGATGTCTTTGACTGGGTGGGTGAGTGACCAGGGTGGACTGATCTCTCGCTTTCCTTCTGTGTCACAAATGCCTTCTGTCTCTCCCTGGCACTGTTTGCCTCTGTGATTCCAGCCTATGGAGTTTATGACGTGTATGCCGTTTTCCAAACTCTCTTCAGTTTGCTTTTTCTTAGAAGGACAAAAGATTTGTTCAACTGGCTGTTGATGGTGAACATCACCCCACAAGATTCAGCAGTCACAAGATGAGGGCTTGGAGAGTCCTGAAACACATCTCTTCGAAGACCGTCTCTTCCAGCTGAGGATGCAGAAGGCCAGAAAACAAATATGACGTGTTCAATGTCAACTAGATGGTAAATGAATGCATGAGAACTGGAAGCCAGGTGTTGCACCTTCTGTGATCACCCTTCTCAGAAGAAGTTCTTAGGTTTGCACGTACGATAGCTGCAGTAAGAGTGTGTACAGTCAGAACGGCCGCCATCCAAAAGTCCACAAATGACAAACGCTGGAGAGGCTGTGGGGAAAAGGGAACCCTCCTGCACTGCTGGTGGGAGTGCAGTTTGGTGCAGCCACTGTGGAAAACTGTGGAGATTCCTCAAAAGACTAGGAATAGACTTACCATATGACCCAGGAATCCCACACCTGGGCATATATCCAGAAGGAACCCTACTTCAAACAGACACCTGCACCCCAGTGTTCATAGCAGCACTATTTACAATAGCCAAGACGTGGAAACAGCGTAAATGTCCATCAACAGATGACTGGATAAAGAAGATGTGGTATATTTATACAATGTGGTACTACTCAGCCATAAAAAATGACAACATAATGCCATTTGCAGCAACAAGGATGGGCCTGGAGAATGTCATTCTAAATGAAGTAAGCAAAATGAGAAAGAAAAATACCACGTGAGATCCCTCATATGTGGAATCAAAAAAAAAAAAACATAAATACAAAACAGACTCATAGACATAGAATACAAACTTGTGGTTGCCAAGGGGGTGAGGGGGTGGGAATGGACAGGCTGGGATTTCAAAATTTGTGGATACTGACAGACTTATGCAGAATAGATAAACAAGATTATACTGTATAGCACAGGGAAATATATACAAGATCTTGCGGTAGCTCACAGCGAAAAAAATGTGTTCATGTGTAACTGAAAAACTGTGCTCTGCACTGGAACTTGACACAACATTGTAAAATGACTACAACTCAATGAAAAAAAAAGTTAAAAAAAAAGGAGGTGTGCACAATGAAACTCTCAAAAAAGCAATGAAACACATCAAAAATACAAGGTTGATGACAGCGGACCCCCATGGAAATGAGACCCAGAGAGGTGGCCAGAATCCCTCATCCATAATTTAGCTGTTTAGCTTCAAAGAGCTTCAACTGCCAAAGCAAAGATCCGCTTTCTGGACTGGTGAAGTCGCAGTGAAAAGGGAGACAGCGTGTCCATGGCCCTTGGTGGCCTCGCTAAGCTCCCATAGTTATCTGATCCAACAAGGTCAGCAAGTGCTCCATCGCAAGTCGAGAGAGAAAGTAGAATGATGGGTGCACTTCTGCAGCCACTTCTCTGAAATAGAACAGACCATGTTGGGGACTCTCTCAAGAAATCATCTTGTACCTTCTGAGTCTCTAAAAATCACATATTGAAGAGGCCAAAGAAAAGGGTCAGAGAACACCAGTACTATGCTAAGGAAGGATGTGAAATAATGCCTGAAAGGGGGCTGGAATGCGTCCAGCGGCTCAGCACACGAAGGGATGGTTTCCTTATGTCCTGGGGGCGGGGGCGGGGGGAGAAGGGGGAGAGCAAGAGAGGGGAATCATGGTAATCTCACAGAAGGGCGCATCTGAATTCTGAGGACAAACAAGAAAGCTTTATGTCTTGTGAGTCCCAGGAAGGATGGCAATAGACCCAGAACAGGAGAGAGCGAAGATCGCAGTCACCGTGAGAAACGGAGTTCGGAAGAACAGAGTTCGACAGGATATCGTGTACATGTTGCACGTTGGCATCAATTGTCTGCATCAGGTTCCAGAGGGAATCTTGCAATGTTGAGGAGGGATTTGTCTGAGTTGGGCGGTTATTCTTCACTCGCTCGTGTTTGTTTTAGAATGAGGTGCAGCCCCTGCCTCTGCAAAGCAGCACGCTAGTTGGAAATCATTGCTCCACTGCCCGACCATCATGCAAAATGGCCACTTTCAAAGGCAGGTCCTGTCCTGGGGGCAACAGAAGTCAGAGGACTACAGAATTAGATTCCTTCCCTCAAGCCAAGTGGCTCATGGCAAGAGTGTGAGATGGCCCTTGTAATATGACTCCAGGGGCTCAGAGTTAATGCGGGAGACTCCTGCCCACGTAGTTCTCGTCAGGGTCCTTTCTCCCTTCAAACAGCGCCCGCCCGCCCCAAATGTTTAGTATGCTTCCCCTACTAGGGGAGGCCAGCAGAAGGAAGATTCAGGTGACAGCTTTGATCATTTCCCAGATGAATGCTCTTCCCTGGAGTCGAGACTCACTGCCATATGAAGAAATACCTCTTTAGGAGGTTGTAGATTTCAAAGACAAAATATATATTACTACCCTCTCCAAACCAACATTTCTTTCTGCAAAGGAATCAAAGGCATAGTGAATCATACATTTTTTTTTTTTAAGTTAGTAAGTTTGGACTGAATCAAAGGAAAGAGCATTTCTCACAAGGTTTGGTTACTTCTGCATATTTGCTGGGGCAGAATGCTTCATTTTGGGCTGAGTATCTGTTCATTTTTTTCTCATGTTGTTCGTTCCACTAGGAAGGCCATCTACCAAAAGCATCCCCCTGCCCGCACACACCCACACTCCCAGTACTTGAAACAATTCTGCTTATGCTTCAAATACCAGCCTTCCTTCATGTCTCTAACAGATTTCATTGCCCCCACTCTTGTCTTCCTGTAATCGTTTGTTGATAAAAGTGCCATTAGTGTCAATTAAGTAAATGGATGCGCTGATGAATGTCCTAGAGTCTGTTGTGACGGTAATGACTTCGGGACCTAAAGAACCTGGATTTGACTCTTGGCTTCACCACTTGGCAGGTCTTCAACTGAGTAAGTCTCATACCTCTGGGAGACTCAGAGCCCTTACCTGCACAATGGGAATAATAATACTGAACTTGCAGGACACTCGTGAGGTTCCGGTACCACACATATGATGCCCTCAGCATAGCACCCTTACACGGGCTCAGTAAATGCCAGTCCGCAGTACCACAGTTAACTGTGCGTGCAATTTTATCTTATAGGCATCAAGGAGCCATTAAAGCTTATTAAGAAGGGAAGTGGCATTAGAAAGGTGATTTTGGAATCCAAAGTAGGGAACATGTAAGGAAATGAAGAGCTGACAGGTGATTAAATAAGAGGTGAGCGAAATCAGCAAAATGAAACTAATGCACAGGGTTGTATCAGGACCAGAGGTCACCCTGGTGAGCCGAGCAGAGACTGAGGGAAAACGTTCAGCAGAGATGGAAGCAGTTCCCTGGACCCTTGCCCTTCCCTCTGTTCCTCTCCGTGACCATCCACTGCTCTCTGCTGCTGTGCATCTATTTCCTCTCCTGCTTCCTCTCTCTGAGCACGTGGCTCATCACTTGAACTAAAGTCCTTACTCCATTCTCTCTGCCTCAAAAGCGCAGCAAAAGCCAGTTATATAGACCATTCCTCAGATGTCCAATTCTCCTTAATTTTACTTCAATATTTGTAGCACAAGGGAAAAATCATGAGGATGAGGTTCTTGAGGGATAAAATAGATGGTGCTGTCCTTTATTAGCCACATTACTGTATTCTTTTCATTGGAAAGAAGAAGCTGGATTTGAACAGGGCATCATCACTAAGGGCACCACCATACTGCTCCGCTCACTGTCGAGAGGAAACGAGGGGAACAAAACAAGCAGAGGTATGAAAAAAGGGGATTCGAGTTGGACTTTGTGTGGAGTGTCCTGAACTGCAGGGAGGACATATAATGGGAGAAGCTACACAGAACAGTTCCCAGAACCTTCTTCCCAAATATGTTGAAAACTAGGAGAAAGGGCCTCATACTTAATTAGCTTCCGGTCACCAGCCTTGACGTGACTAGAGCCTTCTGAAGGGCCCTTGGCAGCCCGGGTCTCCCGTGCCTTTGGACGTGAACCTATGAATAGAAGCTACACTCCCAGCAGGAAAGCAGCACCTGCCCTGCATCCGCTAATCCCAGCTTGGGTCCTGAGGCTCCAGAGAGATATCAGAGCTTGCAGGTTTTTCATCACAGATCATGTGCCGCATTGGCCCCGAGACTCCATTACTCCGCTTCCAAAATCCCCGTGACCATGGCCGGCAGCAGGATGTAGATCACAGGGAGCGGCTGTAACCCAGTCACGCAGGCATCTTAACCGTTTTGGGAGAGTGAAAACCGCTTAACCCTCAGTGTAATGGCTGCGGCGTCTCTCTGAGAAAGAAAGAAATTAGTTTTAACGTACACTCCTCGGGCTTCGGAGAGAAATAAAAAGGCAAGATGGAAGGGCAAAATTGTTGAGCATCTCTCGGATCTCCCTTTTAGCTGTTCTGTGACTCCAGAAACAAGAAGCACTGGCACGGAGTAAATCTAATCACATTTAGACACAGCCCCGCAGAAAACAGAGGGGAGAAGAAAGATATTCAGGACTCTAATCTTCTTGGAGATGGAAGCAGGGAAGAAAAAGCCAGTGAAGGATTGTGAAGTTAGCCGACGTGCTGTGGAACACAGGAGAGTCCCAGCGGTGAGCCCGGCCGGGCAAGCCCACGCGCACCTGGCATTGACAGGGTCTGCGGTGGCAAAGTGTGTCGGCTGGAGGCAGCCCGCAGCGCTGCCGGGGCTCGGCAGGGGCTCGAGTAGCTCAGAAGAGAGCCCTGGGCTGAATCTGCCTTTAGTTGCTGCCTGCAAATGCCACCTGCGAACAATTACAAAGCAGCTACTGAGAGACGGCTGTCAGGACCGGCCGTGCTCCTTGTTCCCACGATGCTCCTCCTTTTCATACTGTTAGAGCCATTTGATCGCCATATTCAGGCCACAGTGTCATCCTGACATCTGGGACCGGTCCTGTCCTGAGTCAGTGACGGACAGAGGAGTGATGGCTAGATACTCAGCCTCAAGGCTGCCTGACGGCTGATTCGCTCTGACCTTGTTCTGCAGTTCTAGCTCTCAGGTTAGCTGCAGTTATGATAATATAAGTAACACTTAATAGTAAGTATTTATAGATATTATATAAGACAATGTAGCTCTTAGATTAGCTGAGTTTATGATAAGATGTAACATATATTATACATATTATATACAATACATTTGTAAATTACGCATAATCATAAATATAGCTAATCTGAGAACTAGACTACACACACACACACACTCAAGCAGAAGTTTACGACTTAAATTTCAAAAAAAGTTGCTCCCATTCAAACAGCGGTTCAAGGACCCAGGCTCATTCTGTGGCCCCATCACGCTCCACCGAGGCTTCAGAAGACTCCGCCTTCATTGGCATCAAGTCGCAGGTGGAAGAGGAGGGAGAGTTTGGAGGGGAGGGCCCCACGGGCCAGGCCCAGGCGCACGTTCTTAGCCTGAAGCCGGGTCCTCCTTTCCTTTAGAGCTTCTGTCTAGTTTTCGGTGGCTGCTGAATCCATGCCCCCATTCAGTTTTCATCCTTCTGTGAGCCACATTGGAAAGCTCTTCTTGAATTAGAGCCTGGCCTAAATGAGGGAGGATTTGACAGGTTGCCATGGCTCTTAGTCTAGTGGAATATTCTGCCGTAGTAAACAGCAAGCATTATTAACATGAGTGTTTTCAGTACAGGAAACAGCCTCTCTCTCTGTGGAATTGGAAAGGAAGTTTTCCACACCCACCAGCTCTGGGTGATGTACTGTTCTGACTGTACAATGACAAGAAACAGTGCTTCAAAATAAGATCCCAAGTTGTCTGAGGTTTTAATTACACGTATTAAAACAATCATTATCATTAATACTAAGACTATTTACATAACACACTTTATTTGCAAAGCACTCTATAAGCACTAATTCCTAAATAAAATAATAAAGTAGCAAACATTAATTATAAAGTCAGTATGTGGAAGAGTAGTTGAATTGGGACTTCAGTTTGAGGTTAAGATCCCCGCTCTTGTTGGGGTTTCTTTCCCCACCACCCATGCCCACATCTTTGGGTTTCATAATTCCCTTACCTAAAAATAGAGGCTGTAAAATCTCAGTGAATATTATAAGGGTCAGATCCTAGCTGAGCAGTAAGAATTGTCCACGTTAAGAGCCTGCTGCATATTCATAGTCTTGAAGAGCACAGATAAAAATATGACTTTTGAAATTTTGATTTGTGATCATTTCTGAATCCATATGTACTCATTAAATGCCACTGAATGTATTTTTAATAATGAGAAGGAATTTGACAAACAACCTGTCTGAGCTGAACAAAGAGAGGTAACGCAGATCTCACACAGCAGGGGAAATACCTGGAGAGTGCTAAAATCCCATTTGTTAAAGTATATTATATTGTGTTCAAACTGTCTATTTTAAGACTGGTGGCTTATAATAATCATCGTCATGGTGCCTCATACTCCTATCTTAGTAACCAAGGGGGCAATTTACCCTGCATCTGCAAAGTGAGTAGGTTGGATGCTAGTTTTTAATGCACACATCTTCTAATGATGCCCTTACAAGAAAGGGAAACCATTCTCATTGTCGCATTAAGCTCTGCCCTAGAACAAGGCTTCAACATGTTTCCTTTTGTGTTTGTGATCTCTTTATTCTCCAAGGATTGGACTCAATAGAGAAGAAGGTAAGAAATGACCTTCATATAAATTAGTTTAAAAAAGAAGGGGAAAAAAAAGGAACTTCTATTAATGGTCAAGGAAGGAAAGAAAGAAACCAGTATTTATTGAGTTGTTTTGTGCCAGTCACTGGGCCAGGGCATTTGTGTTACAGGTAATTTAGATCTGGGGATGGGAAGCAGAGCCAAGCTTGTTTAGTTAACTCTTCATTATTCAATGGATACATTTGTTGATCATTTCGAGGAATCTTAGCCTCGCCTTTCTCTTTCCACTGGTTCAGGTCCAGAAATCTTCATCTCCATCCCTTGTAGCTGATAATTACCTGGAGACTGAAAATTTTGTTTACAACATAATTAAGAAAATAGTCTTACAAAATAAGTAAAGTCAGAGTGTGGCCCAAATCCAAATACAAAAAAAATGTGATGTTCAAATTATCATCAGTGATGCTAAACTCCATTTCTGTGGCTCAGAGTTATCTGTAAAGATTACTGTATTTCTGCTGATTTTTGTCGTTCGGGAAGTAAAAGAAAACCACACATAACTCAGTTATTTAAAGTTCATTTTTAGCAAATAGCAGATATAATTCCAAAATAATTGAAAACTGGTAAAATACAGAAGTCACCGTGGTAAACATAATGAATGTAAAGAAATCGGAAGCTAATCCTAGGTAAATGCTTAAAGATCATTTAGTTCATCCAGCCTACAGTAGAGGTTGAAAAGTCATAGCGAGACATGTTAAGTGACTTTCCCAAATTCATCCAGCGGAAAACACCAAAGATTCAGGCATTCTGAATTTCTTAACAGAAACCTGAAGGAGATTATTTCTTTTGCCACCTCTCAGAAAGAAATGGCACATCTAAGTTCCATTCCTTCATGACAGAAAGTAGGGTGAGTATAATGTTTGCCTGTAATGACATTTCTAGATGCCCCTCATCCCCATTTCCTCCTGAAACGAAACAAAACAAAATGGGGGGGAGGGAATAGCTTAAGTGCTCCACCTTCAGACTCTGCATCAGTAAGTCCTTCCTCTCATCTTCAACTCTTTTCAGCTCAGTTACTCTAATGCTCACTCTGCTACAGTTCACCTCACGTTTAAGTCTTCAACTCGTGAACACTACCAATTTCTCATTACCTTTAACCACCCTCCTATCTTCTCTGTCCTCTTTGCTCATCTTCGATTTCACCATCCATCATTAGATATAATCATATACAAACGCCACCCTGGTCCTCTCCCTCTTCATCTGTCTTTCCCCGGTGGCCATGCTCCCACCTATCGTAACCAGCAACGCTCCATCTTTCCAGTGCCTACACTCAAGCAGGCAAGTATAACGAGAGAAAATAACATGACTAGTAAATTCATAATTACAAAACTATAATGGGCACTAAACTCGTTCTGGAACTCCTACTTGCCTTCCGCCAAACCCTCAATCGTCTCCCCCATTGTCTCTCGTTATAGTAAAGGAATTGCTTACTTCCTATTAAATAAAGGCTGGTTTCTCCACTTGCATTCATCACTTTTCTACAGTTCAAGTTTCTTACACCATCGCTGATCGTTTCCCCCTTCAATATTCATCCTCAAACCTCTATTTTAGATTATATAAAGTATAAACGTCTTTGGTTTGATGGAAGCCATAGAAAGGAATCTGTATTTTGTTTCAAGTGTGAGTCCGAACAGGACAGAGACGAGATGTAATTCACATTTTAAAAAGTAGAAAGGCCGCTGCGGAACTATAAAGAGTGAGACAGAGTTAGAGGAGGGAAACCATTAGTATCTGTTGCAGCAGAACAGGGGAAAGAATATGATGACTTAGACCGTGATGGTTCCAGTTAATGGGAAACTAGCTCCCACTAGGCGGGAAGTGGCAAGATCTGAGATATATTTTTTAAGCTAAAGTCAAAATGACTTGCTGACAGTGTGAATGCAGGCCTATAAGGAGAGAGAGGAATTATGGATGAAACCCAGATTTGGGGCTAGAGAAACTGGCTTATCTCTTCCATTACCTCAACTGTTACTCATTTTTAAATGAATGATTAAATATTTCAATATACAGGAAACTGCAAAAAATAATAAATGTTCAAGTAACCACCACTAAGATTTAAATAAAGATATTAACATTTTGCCATGTTTCTTCAGATGTCTCTCTTTTTGTTTTAAGAATTAAATTAAATTATTACAGAAATAGCTAATAGCTCTTTGGAGGTAACTATTTTCCTGACATTGATATGTATTCTTCCCAATGAACATCTTTTATTTGATTTTTCTCTCTCTCTATATATATATATACCCACAAATTTTTAAATACTGTACTATGTTTGAACATTTGAATAAGTGGTATTCTATTTTGCAATTATTTGGCAACTCTCTTTTCACTCAAAATTGTGTTTTGAAATTTATTCAAGCCAGTATAGATTTCGTATGCTTTATTTCTATACATATTATAGCATTGTTTGAATAAATTCTTTTTATTTATTTCCCAGGAATGGGCAGTCAGATTGCCCTGAGCCTCTCTTAGGCTGGGGCTTCAGTGAATACCTTGCAGGTGTTACCCCGTGCAGGTAGATGAGTTTCTCCAAGGATAATTCTAAGAAATAAAGTAGCTGGGTCCTGATGATAGGCATGATCTGCTTTTGTTTTCTTCAGGGTGCTGCCAAACTGATTTCTGAAAAGGTTTTCCTACTCTGCAAAGTCACCTAACGTGTGTGAGCACGTCTTCATCAGTGCTTGGTGTTTTTGGCTGGTTTAATTTTTCCCAGTCTGTGGCATGTGAAATGATATTTCAGTGCTCTCCTTTACTCTTTTTTTTTTCACTCTACTCTGGCTTTCAGTCTTGTCACACCACTAAATCTGCTGCTTTCAGTCATCAATGATCTCCATGTTGTCAGCTCGAATAGACAGAGTGGGACAGCCCCTAACTCAGCTGATCATTCCCTTTCTGAAACACTCACCTGTCAATCATCCAGACACTCCGCATTCTCCCTACCTCCCTGACAGCTACTTCTCAGCCTCTTTTCTTCCTGTCTTCTCCTGTCCCTCACGACCTGGCTTGGGCCTTCTTGTCAGTTCCATCACTTCTTTCTAGGTGATGTACTCTTTCCCGCGATCTAAGATGTCAACTTTATGATGACCCCTGACCAATGGCATTGTTCTGCACCTCTGTGCTTCTAACTTCTGTTTGCTATCTCTATTCTGATGTACTGTAGGCATCTCAAAGTCAATATGTCAAAACATGGAGCCCTTTATTCCCACCAGCTGGACATCCCCAAAGTGCCCCTCTTTCACTAAACAGCCCACTGTCATCAATAGACTTACTGACTCCTAAGTCTAGTGTCAGACTCTGCACTTCTGTTTCTTTTAGCCCCTGTGTCCAATGTATAACCTGGGTATCTTGCTTCTCTTCCCCCAGAATGTGTTTTGTGTCTCTCCACTTCTCTCCTTGGTCTCTGCCACCACTCTAGTTCAAGTTCATCACAGCTTTCAGATTATACTCCCCACCAGTTCCCTTAGCTAAGCTGTTGCCCCTTAATAGATCATTTCTCCACAGTAGCCAGAGAGAAGTTCTAAAATGCAAATCGGTTTATGACTCTTTCCTATTTAAACGTATCCAATGACTTCCTCTTTCAACTGTCGCACTTTGACTAGATCTCAGATCTTTACTGTGGCCTCAGTACATTGACCGGACTCTCCAGCACCATCACCTGTTTCTCATTGTTCTTCATTCGCACTGGTCTTCCAGCAGTTCCTGAGACGTGCTCCTTCCTGCCTTGAGCCCGTGGCTGTCACCCCTTTGACCAAGGTGTCATTCATGCAGTCTGCCTCCCATCCTTCAGATCTCAGTTTAAATCCAAGTTCCTCAAAAAGATCTACCTGAACCATGATATCTAAGGATGTTTTCCTATGGTTGACATCTTTTGGGAAAAGTCTTTTGCCTGGTTGTTATGTTTCAGAGATGCCTGATCAATTATTGGCATAATTTTATAATCAGCCTGTCTAATTCCATTAAAATAACGTTGGGGTTTTAAAAACTAGAAATGTATTTTGAGGGAAAGCAATATTACTAAGTCATCTACTGCGAGTGACATACATCTCTCCATTTAGTTAGGGCCTCTTTCGGGGCTTTTAATTTGATGCTGTTATGATAGCGTCCACAAGCCTTGTACGTCTTTTCACAACTGTCTTCCCTAGGAAACTCCTATTTCATGTTTCCTTTGGAAATGGGCTCCTTTTTTGGCCCAGGAAAACCACATATTCTAACTTACCTTTGACCACTGATCTTTCATTTGCCAACACTGATAAACGGTTTATTAACTTTAATATTGTTTGTATTTTTGGTTTTCTATTTAGATTATCATATCATTTGAGAAAAACAATAGCTCCCTGTCTTCCCTTCCAGGCACTTAATGCTTCTTTCGACTTTGCCCTGACCGGATAGAAGGCTGCTGAGATGTGGTCATTGTTCTTCTTTATTTTTAAGAACACCAATTTTTCTCAGCAATTTTCAAGGTTTGGATTTACTTCCTAAATCTCCTCAAGTGATTAAGGTGCTTAGTTAAGAATTAAAAGTAAACTCAAAGAGATGCCGCCCCTGCTCTGTGACAGAGGCATGGATTTGGCACTTGGACTGAGCACCCCAGCACCCAGCACCCCTGCCCGACTCTTGTTGAGTAAAGCTGCCACCGAGTTTGAGGGCTGTGCTCTTCCGGCCATGAGAGCAAGTTCATCAGCCTCAGCCCTCAACCCTCCAAGGCTCAGCCAAACGCCTGAGGAAAGTGACGGCCAGTAGGTGGTGCTGGAAAGAGAGAGAGGGAGAGGGAGAGAGAGGATGTCCCTTATCCACTCACAGATTAATATGGAGAAGGTGAGATTCTTTTTAAGCAGAGCGATTGTGCAATTGTCTCTGGAATCAGTGGTGATTTTGGAAAGGATAGTGGGCACTCAAATGAGGAAAGGAGGCCAACGGGATGCGAGGAAGGATGGAAATCTGAG
Source organism: Camelus dromedarius (assembly GCF_036321535.1). Lineage (NCBI taxonomy): Eukaryota > Metazoa > Chordata > Mammalia > Artiodactyla > Camelidae > Camelus > Camelus dromedarius. Next base: position 16,021,342 of record NC_087469.1, read on the forward strand.
AAAATGATTACTTACTAGGTAAGTTGTTTCATCGACTGTTCTCTTTCCATCACTCACATTCTAAAAAAGTCCACTATTGATACACACGTGTGTGTGTATATATAATATACACATTTATATATATATATATGTGTGTGTGTGTGTTTGTGTATATATATTTTATCCACTCCTCCTTCTCTATACCAGCTATTCCTGTTCATTTCCACTCACATGAGCTGGGAAGACCAAGAACACTTTATCTTAGAACACAGAGTTAGCATCTTCCAGGCCAATAAGTAATCAAAGGACATCCCAGCGCCCACCTTTGGTCCCGAAGAAATAACCTTCCATAAATCAAAGACCGTTACAGTCAGCATTTTCAATTGCTAAATGTTCTCTGTATGTGAATTCTTCAGGTAACTAAGACTTAAACATTTAAATATTATATGTGTATATTAGTCATTTTGATGGGAATATTTCTAAAATGAATTGCAAGCTTATCTTCCTTACTAAACGGACTATTTTTGACCTAAGTTAATCTCTTCTTGATGACTCAGGGCCACTGGTATGGCTCAAATATAGTGCTGCCCTCAGGGGTGATTGGGGCACTCAGGACTAGATGGCCAGCCCTTACTGGCTGTGGGCTGCCGGGCATTTCCAGTTAGTGTACCTTCTGCCTCCTCTCTTTCTGACATCTGTCACCTTCCCGTGTGCCTGCTTCTGAGAGCCCCCTACTTCGCTGCTTCTCTTTTGCTGTCTGCTGCAACCTTGGGAGAACTGGTGGTTGCTATGGGAAACCAGGCAACTGAGGTTACGAAATTAGTAACCTGAATATCCCTGACTCTGGCCTGAAGAGAGCTTCGTTCTTTGCCCCCAGAACAGGGAAGAGTACAAGCATCGAACAGCTCTCTTCCTTGAGGTTCCAAGGCCTTGTTAGGGTACATAAGACATTGCACTTTTGAAACTACAACAAAAGGAAGAAAACTCTGTTCTAAGGGCTTGACAATCTTTGACTCACATGTTGGGAAAAAATAAATGTGGCTCCTTTCCTGTATGAATTGCAGGTGGAGGCTCAGCATATCCCTTATGCAGAGATTGTCCAAGGCTGGGGCCCAAAATATGCTTCGTAAAATAGGACCACAGTCCATCAGTATTCTAAAAAAGGATCCAGTTAGCATCAGGCCCCGGCCAGAAACAGTTCTCGAGGGAAGCAATTCTCTTAAAAGCATTACAGGATCACCTAATTAGGAGAAAATAACTCACCATTTGCATGGTTATTTGTTCTTGTTGTTAGACATCTGGAAATCTTAAGGGAAAGCTCAATATTGAAATTTTGACAAGTTGTAGAGCGTCGATCAAAAGATCTTGAGGATGTCAGATGATCTGAAAGATACCATTCTTTGATTAATTAAACTAATTTTTATTCACATCTATATGCTACTAATACCCTTTTGACATTAGTTTAGGGATTTTTCTTGAATTAATTCTCAGTTTTATTTAATAAGCATCCTGGAAGGCTGGCACAGCGAGCCCAAATGTGTAAGAAGTAGCATTTGATCCCTGGATGATTTTTCTCATTCTAATTCTTTCTACCTCTTTCTGCCTCTGCCTTCTCTACTTGGGCAGAGAACAATGACAGGAACCCAGTTCTCAAGACCTCTATGCTGGAGCCGAAGAAGATGGCAACCTAATTAATTAGGCACTTCCTGACCTTGAAGTACAAAATCTGGAGAAGCTGGCAGCAAATTGACTCGCTCTGCATTGGTGCTGCGATCATGTGAATCTCTCCCACCCACGGCGTACCTGGACCTTGCGAACAAGAAGGGGCTGCGCATCACATGTCACTTTTCTAGGAGGAGTAAGTGAACCCAGCAGGCGATGGAAACCAGGCGACCGTAACGGAACCCTCACCACCGGCGGCCGCTTCCGCACTAGTTAAAATCGAAAGCTGGTCCTGAGACGCCCTTCCTTACCAGACTGCGGCTGTGTAACTGGGATGCTCACCACAGAGAAGCATCATCTCTAGACACGCTGAGCAGTAGGATCCCCAGGTTCTTCCTAAGGATTGTCTCCCCTCTTCAACTTAGGGGCTGTGATTATGTCTCCAAGGCCACCTGTTCGGATGATGACAATGGAGTTTGGCACCTTGACCACCTGCTGTTCTGGATGCCTTCCCTCTGAACCCTCAGATTCAGTTACATCCCCCTTTCCCCTCCCCTCTGGGACCCAGGAAGAGGACTCGTATGGGCTTCATCACTACGGCTCCTTTCCGTTGGCTTCTTGTTGATTTGGGCTAATTTCAGGGACTATCAAGAGACCAAAAAGTGAGAGGAGGATGAAATCAGGGTGTGTGTTCCCTCTGCTCTCTTCATTCTGTTCCACTGCAGTCTGGCTGCTTCCTTTTGCTGGGAAGCCCTCCCTACACAGCCACCCCGCCGCCCGCAGCCCAGGGTCAGTAAATGTCCACCTCCCTGCCCTTTCAGGCCTGTTAGCTAACGATCTCCTAGCCGTTGCCAGCCCTGGGAGACCAACCACCCTCTTTGCTTTCCCATGTTCCTCCCTCCATCTTTGTAAAAAGTCTCTTTAATAAAACCCTTTCATTACCCCCTTTGAGTCATTTATTTCTGCTTGACTATCTGGCAGAGGTGGGAAAAACAAGCAGGGACGTTTCACGGGGAAGAAGTCGATGGCGGCTGGGGTCACATAACTGGTGGAACTTGCTCAGGTTCAGAGAGTCTTAGTTATCCCCCTGCTGAGAAATATGATTTAGGATAATCCCTTGGCAAAAATAGAAACAAAAAATATGTCTTCGCTAAAGCGTAGTGGAGTGAAAAGGATGTTTGAACTGAAGTCCGAAGACCCAGAGGCAAGTCAAAACGCATCCTTTTCATCACTGTGTATATTTTGAAAAGGCCCTTAAGATCCTTGAGCTATTTTTTCCCATAAAATTGGCCTGTGGATCAGGAGAGACGCTAATGAGGAGGCCCTTCGTAAGCTGCAGCACAGCACACGTGGTCGTCGTTACTGTCCGCCCCTCACATTCCCCCTCTCCCCGCGTTCTTTTTATAGCACTTCCTAAAGTGTGTTCTGCACAACACTAGTTTTGATAGACGTTTTTTTTCCAAAGGGGCTTAAATCCAAGTAGGCTTGAGAGATACTGAATATTATACAGTCTGTTTGGAGAGTCCTAATTCACCTTAGTATGTGAAAGACTGATAATTGTGGTGTTAAAGCAGCTCATTTAACTCGGTTTAATTAAGCAATTCTTCCCCCTTATAACTGCAACTTATATGACCGTTTGGTAGGGCTAGTGTTTCTTGGAACAGGCTAGGTAAACGCAAGGATTTCTCTATTTACCAAAAACTCTCGGTTCCTTTACACTCCAGACTGACCTCCTTCTGAGCATGTGTGATGTATATTTACCGCCTCAAAGCTCAATGCATTAACTAATCCAGTGAGTTACCAAATCCTTTTTTCACAAAATCCGTTTTTGTTTTTTTTTTTTTTGTACGTGGGTGCTGAATTCACATGAGCTTAATTGATTTACTCAGATCTTGGTAACCTTCCTCCCTAAACCTTCAAAGGGAAGCAAAGTACACTGTAACTGTTTACGACCCCAACTAAATAGAATGCAGCGTGAAGGGTGGACAAGGGATGTCACATGTGTAAAATGGGATGCAGCAGATACAATTTCCAGGGCACTATGCAAAGTGCAAACGTCAACATTCTTTTCTTTCCCCAGCAGAAAATGCAAATAAGTGGGTGTGATATCAATATAGATTTAAGGTTGAGCCAAATTTTCATTCATTTTAAAGTCAATTTCCATAAACTCCAGCGCGTTATAGTAACAAACCATGTGCTGCATATCTGGCAACTCATTTCATCGGGCAGAATTGAATAAAACTGGAGTTGACCTTTAAATTGATCTTTTCCTGGTGGTGATGATGAGGCCGGGGTGAACACGCTAGTCCCCAGAGAACAGAAACTTAAGACTGTTTTCTCCAAAAGATTTTGGATGTGAAGAGGGGGAGTCGAAACTGCTGGTGGACGTCTGGCTTGAATCACCAAGATGTTCATTTTCTGAAAGCGAAGGTTTCAGTTCTCAATCATCTTTCATTCAACAGGTTTCTATTTCAGTTGTTTCCTCCGTTCCCTCTTTTCTCAGACACTTGTTGGCATTGTAGTTAAAAAGAGAACTAAACTGGAAAGTAAACATAGCATCCTTCCACCCTGCTACAAATGCTGGGAAGGATCCCAGCCAATCTGCATGGCTGTGAAAACACCATGGCAACCTTTAGTGATCCATGGTGGACTTGGCTCTGTGATGGTCAGATAATCACCTGAATTTCTGAGCCTCACAAAAATTTTGGCTGAAGAAAACATCATACTGAACTAGACTTGTATCCAGGCTCATGCGACTACGTAAGTGAGCGTGTACGTCCCATATGCCAATTCCAACAGCAAAGCTGCTCATGGGAATTTTCCAAATAAAGATATTGGAGGAAAGGCCTTGAAGGCTGTGTCACTATGATTCTTGACCACTGTCTTTTCTGCCTCTTAGCCACCCATCACTGAGAATCAGCACAAGAATGTGAATCAACCAAGTGAACACACCCAGGGACCTGGAAAATCATTTGACTGTATTCTTTCACGGCTCTGTTCTGATCATGCTTTTTCAAGGCCCAGGCAAAGTTCACTCTGATCCCCCAGTCCACTGTGTGTACGTATCTATGGAAGCAACCTTTTAGAGGAAGCCTGGCCGCGTTCTTCAGCCCACAGTGTGATGCTGTGTTTAGAAAGTGATGAGAGCAAGGGGATTTATGGGTTCCTGGAGACAGTGGGCTTTCTGCACCTCTGTGCCTGTGATTGGGTGAGGTGCAGAGCAGAAAGAGGCCCACTGATTTGCCACTCATTATGGGAAGTGACAAGGTGTGTTTATCACTCAGCAGACAGGAAGGACCTTATGGAGTCAAAAGAAAATAAAATACTCGCTTGTCTTAGAAATGTCAGTTCATCTTTAAGTGAAAGTTTGGTCCCCGGCAGGTCTGGTGGGAAAGATTAGGTTAGTTTCCTATTTATTTCAAAAGGCAAAGTAAGATGCTGACTACGAACACGGAGATTTGGCACCTGGGCACAATTTTACTCAAAGGATGCATGGTCTCTGTCTTCAGGGGTGACTCACCTTGTCATTGCCGTGCTCTTGACCTTCAGTGCATCAACAGCCAGCTGTTCCCTGTAACTTTCTGACTTTGGAGTGTGAACTGTAGAGATGAAGCCCTTACAGGAAGCAACGTGTGTTTCCTCATTCCAAAAGAGCGCTGTATTAGAATACAGAGGCATTTTGCTTACATCGTCACCCAGAAACAAGCTTGGGATAAAGACTTCCACTTAAAAGTGATCACTGTTCAAATCGTAATTATTATAATTAAATTATTAGTAGTAAGTACTTATTTACATGTATCCATATAACAGTGGCAATGTAAGACTTGACTGCATTCATAACAAAAAAATCAAAATCCTGCCAAGGAAAATGGGCTAAATAGTCCCGCTTGCTGCCCATTCGCTCTCTCTCTCTCTCCACACAGACACACACACTCATTTAGGAATTTCTCATCTGTTTTCCTATTCAATACCTATAATTCCACAGCTAGATCTGCTCAGAAACGAGCCTTTAGTTCTACCCCAGCCAAGAGGAGAAGTACAACCTATCTGGAGAGCGTCTCTCTGACTGTGCACGAGCAGCCACTCCTGTGACTGTCAGCCATGGGGTGGGTGAGTTTCCATCACTCCTGAAGTTCTGTCCTTGCAGAGGGAGCCTGTTTAGTCCAAGCCCTGGATTCTCTACGCCCCTCACTCACTCTGAGCAGAGGGAAGAAATGGCTCAAACTGGCGGATGAATTTGGGAAAAAATAACTTAAGCATGCTTGGTTCAGCTCCTCGCCTTCCCTTTACGGGACCAGCTGCCTAAGGGAAGCAGAAGCAAAACCCTCTCCTGTCGAGTCACGCTCTGCTTTGGAGAAGGAGGATGTCTGGCCGAGCCTGGCGCTCTGGGAGTGGGGACAGTGGCGGCTTAGGTACTAAGCCCTTTTAGCTCTGACACTGAGGCACACCCTCCCTCTTAGCCTTTATGGTGGCGCTTCCCAGCTGACGTTCTGCGAACAGCCTCAGAAATGCCAAAGCATCAATCCTTCCAGGACTTAGGGTGGCTGGCTGAGATTTTTACGGATTCCAGTTCTCCGTACTGTTCATTGCTAGCTATAAAAAGCCTCATCTGTTTATCCCAGTTTCAGTAAAAATATTATCATTTTTATGTGTGCCCCAAGGCAAAAAAGGAAGTTTAAAAAACAAACCTTTTGTCAGCAATAAAGGTGATATTCTGATCTTTCTTGTGTTTGTCTTTGAGGCTGCTTTTCAAGGAGCTGCCTCAGACAGGTCAGCATTGGTAGTTGCAGAATAATCTTTGCCTAGAGTTTCCTCCTCCCTGAGACTGAGCCTGTGTTTTTATCCTGATGTATCTAGACTTCGTCATGTGAATATTCCTTTTGGGTTCTCTCCCGCTGTTCAACGCCTTCTAACCGCCTCTCCTTCTTTGCAACAACTGGCAATTTCTGTACACGATTCCTGGCTTCACCACATACTTATACTCTTATTAAAAATAATAATTGATGTTTCTCAACAAGAGTAACTGGTTAATAGCATAGGCTTTGGGGCCATATAAACTTGGTTTAAATTCTCAGACATTTTGAGATCACTTTATTTGACGCTGGACAAAATATATAAATCTTCAAAAAGTTCAGTGTCCTTGTCTGTCATATGGGGATATTAATTGCGCCTACTTCTCTGACTTGTGAAGATTAAATGATATTAAGTATATATACATAATACTTAATAGAGTGTCTGACCTATAGCATGTATTTGATAAGCATCAGCTATTGTTATGATTAAGAACAGAGAAATGCAAGAAGCTAGGGACTTAGAAATCCTAGGAAACCCCCATGATATGTCCTATCTTATTATAATGATAAGAAAAGCTTAGTTATCTTGTTACACCATAGATGATTAGATGGCTAGAAATCACAAACAGCATTAAAAATAAAAATACCATTTTATTTGGGTGCCCTGTTATTATTTTTCCTGTTACAGAGGAAAAATGCAAAAACAGGAAAAAAAAGATGACAAAAATTCAGCAGTCTGAGATCATCAGTCGTTGGCTCACAAACTGGCTCCCATGTTAGGAGGGTCGGGAGAAGCCAAAGAAGGCGGCAACCACTCCAGGTTGGAAGGAGGCAGGTTTAATGAACAAAGGAATTTACATATGAGACTTGTCTTGGTTAGCCCCCACACTAGAGTATTAAAAGTTCATATAGAAGCCTTACCTGGGTCCAGTCACGCATTCAGTCCAGATGGTCCAATAGCACCTTGCTCTCTCAAGCCTACGTCCTTGGAACAGCTCCCACTGTGGGAACAGTGGGCAGGGTGCACATTCCAAGGACAGAGGAGGGGCTGAGAAGCCTTCAGTTGTCGGGTCCAGCTCTCCAGCCAATCAGTGATCAGGTCCTCTCCATTACCCCCCCAGTATTCTGCCCTGCGTGACAGAGCCCCATGGTCTGAACCACCAATTTATTAAATTCCCGAGGCTAGGGGCCAGATCACTCAGGGCATTTGCGTGTGTCCTCACGTGATTTAATAAAGACGATACATTAGCAGCCTCATCAAGTATGGATACACAACATTCTGCTTGGATAATGGCACAGGGGCCTCCTGGCCAGGCAGTAACAATGTCCACAGCCACCTTATTTTGGGGAATAGCTCTTCTCATTAGAGACGTATCAGGGATCAGGAAGGCTGGCTTTACTGCCCATCACTTAAGCCTTGTCAGGTGGATTTAGTCAGGATTTCTATGTGTGCTATGACAACTTCCAAGCCAGTGGAGGGGACATAGACGGTGGTCAGATGATTGTACCAGTGGAAGACAAAATGTGCCCACCTGGCCTTGGGGAGAGGTAGGCTGGTAGCTTTAGGAACTTTAGCCGGTTGTGTGAGGAGATGGACTGAGGCTATGCCAGACCAGGAATCCCACCTTTTTCCTACTTTCAATGTGCATGTGCATGTTCCATTTTGAAATAGTGTGTTTTAACAGGTCTAGCTTACAGCAGTATAACTGGACCTTAGTGGCGATAATCTCCTTTGTCTTGGTATGAAAAGAACCTCACCCAGCTAGGTGGGACGTCCCACAGCAAATTTCAGTAGCTGCCTCCCTTTCCAGGGCTGCTGGCTTGGTGCCCTCCGCAACTGTAACACACAGTGAGAGTCAGCTGTTTCCCGTGACGTCTATGCCTTTACAACATTGGATGCCTTGACAATGGTCCCCAGTCTGGCATATGACATATAAGCCTTGCTGGCTGATTATTTTACTGTATTAAATCCTGGGACAGTACTCTTAGTTCAACCAGCCGAGGCATTTTTACCTGTTCATAATTTAGTCTCCTGCGTTAATATTCCATGTTTCCTTTCCATTAACCCTGCTGCTTGCCGGTCATAGAGGGGATGGAACCTTCATTCAATGTCATGTCTTTTGCCCTGTCTTGTATATCATGGCCTTTGAAATGTGACCCCAATCGCTGTCTATCTGATGAGGGTATGCATGTGTGGCATTCAGCGTCCCTAACCCTGTAATGGTACCAGGTTGGTGTGGGAGGTGACAGGGAAAAGCGCGGGTTAGGTTAGATGCAGTGTCGACACAAACCAGAGCACATTTAAAACCCTCACTCGAGGAGGAGGGACTGTATGTTCAACTTACCAATCCATCACCCTTGGAAATCCAGTCGGTGGCCGCAGACTCCTTTGGTAATTGCCTTGGGCATGGTTTAGTCGCACAGGATATAGTTACTGCAGTAACCAGGGTGCTGTGGTTCAAGGGTAGCCTGGCATCCCTGGCAACATGCCACCCTACCCGGACACTGTGGTGGCTGCTCTTTCTATGCACCTGATCTGTGGTATCTACTGAAGCATCAGTTGCTAATCTTTGTAGCCGGGCGAGGGCATCAGCTTTCTGGTTGTCAGCCTGGGTGTCAATGCCTAATGGGCCAGGATGTGGGGAGCAGTGAGAAAGAATGCAGGTTTTCTCCTAGGAGCTTTGGGGTATATTTATCTATCATCGTAAGTCTAGGGTAATTACTATAAAAAATTTTCCTTTGTATTTGGGGTCAGATGGCCTAGGGTACTCATCTGTTTCATTGTCAGTTGTCATAACATTTTCCTCATTTTTCGAAGGGAGTCAACCTCTTAGCATCCTAATCAGGCTTTGACAAGAGCACTGGGACCTCAATCCATGGCAGTTTGTGCCCTCCTAGACCTGCAAGATGGCCTGCTAAGGTCTCCAACTTATTATTCTGATCTTCCACCTTGTCTGTCAGCCTGAAGATAGCAGAGTCGTGGGCAACTGTACGGTCTTCTCTAACTTCAGTTCTTCTTCCAACTTTCTTACCCGTTTCAGCCTCTAGTTGGCCCTTGGTGGCCAACCAAGATGCCCATAGTAGAGACCAGCCCACTGTGGCAACCATTTGTTTTTCTTTTTTGACACAGTGCACTCTGTACAATTCTTCAAACAAGCACATTAACCCAGTCGGTGCCTTTGGGGTGTCCTCGTATTCACATGGTGTCCCACAAACAACGAACACATGGACCACCCTCTACACAGTCTGGTGACTGACGTGGGGCTTCCCCTGCAGATGCCACTTTCTCAAGACCCATTTCTTGAGTCTCCTGTCAGGGTTGCCAATTGTCGGCTTGCAAAGTGGACCCCATACACGGAAGGTGGGGAGAAAGTTACACTGCAGAAAGAAGCAAGCCACCCCAGACTGCGGGGCCAAAGGAGAAGCAGACTCTACACCCAAGCACCAGAATCTTAAAAGTCCATACAGAGGCTTTAACTGGCTTTAGTCATGCATACTGTCCAGATGGTCTCAGCAACACCTTACTCTCTCATGTCTGTGCACTTGGAGAATAGTTCCCACAGTGGGAACAGCAGGCAGAGTGTACATCCCAAGGACAAGAGAGGGGGTGAGGAGCCTCCAATTGCCAGAGTCCAGCTCAAGCATCAACTGGTGATCACATCCTCTCAGTGACCTCCTCCCAAGTAAGTGACATTCCACACTTCCAAAGCCCTGATACTGTCTCTTACTGAGGGGTAGGAAGATCCATGTTGATTATCTTGTTTAGGAATGATAAAGGAAATGCCACTGTACATCATGTAAAGCAAAGGAAGTTTCTAAAACATTGTAGGACCACTTCGACCAAAATAGTAGCCAAAAAAAAAATCACACAGTGGGGAAGATTTCTGTTCATTATGAAACACTAATTTCCAAGTGATGCCAGTGAAGGAGACATTATTGGAAGAATAACCTATATGCACATTGCTTTTAACTGTTCAAAACACGTCTGTAAATACGTATCTTATTTCAACCTCATAATAACCTTATGTGATTTGGTCAGGTATTAAAATCGCCATGTGGAAAAAAAAACAAAAAAAATCTAGATGAGAACTAGAAAGGATACTTGAAACCAGAGATATCCCTCCAAAGAGATGGCATTGCTGACACTCTGCAGTCTCATCTTTCCCTTAGAGATGCTATTATCACATTTATTGAATATTTTTTTTTTCCTGGTGACTCATACTTTCTTATTATTTGAAAGTTCTTCTTATTTCTTTAAGATAGAATTTAATTTTATAGAGAATGACATAAAGTTTACCTTATTTAATCCAGGAGCCATGTTGAATATTTTTAAAATGATGGTATAAAGACAAATAATGAAGTTTCCACTTCTTAAATGTCTTATAATGTTTATACATTAGCCTATTTAACTTTCACAATAACCCCATTTGACACATTAAAAAAAACCCACAAAAATATGAATCCAGGGTTTTGGATCCTCAAAATCTGTTATGTCTATGCTCACACATTATCTTCCAAAATGAGTCTTTAGAGGAGCTATTAAGAATGGCCCAGAGCTTGAGCAGCAAAGACTATTGAATTCATCTATAAATATCCTTGGCTTATCCTCAAGGAAACCTGAATTTGAAAGGAAGCATGATACGTGGAAAGGCCCAATAAAAGCTTTAAAATGTGGAAACTATTTAAGCTTCTCGAAGAGGTACATTTGACACATACACAGTCTCCAAGAGTCGATAGACCTTGAACTGCAGTTGTTCCCAGGAATCAAACCAGAAGTCCCTCCTAAGTCAAGGAGTATTTTTAGCGCATTTTCGAAGACTTGTAAAATGCTGCTCTGCTATCCACATGCACCACAACCATAGCCTGTAAAAGAGCATGAGGATGTGAAGGCGATTAGATTCTGGTCAACACACACACACACACACACACACACACACACACACACACACACACACAATATACAAGGCAGTGAAGAGCAGGTCAAGGTGAAAGTAAAAGGGAAACTCCAGCCACCAGCCTTCATTCTTCTCCTTTCACGGACATGCATGTGTCATAAAGTTTCTATACATTAGAGGAGCTAGAAGTCTAGATATTCTGCAATGAAGAAAGAATCAGAGACTTCTTCTTCAAATTACATTTTAGGAGACCCCGAAATATCTACCTTTTCTAATATGACTCACACTTTCAGAAAGTTAACATATATCAAGTTCTCTTACTATGAACACGCTTTGGATGAAGACACTCAAGTGTGGTTCAGGAGAGAAGAGGGTGGGCACGTTCAGATCAGTCAGTCATGATGCGCCTGCTGCCCCAGGACAAAAATAATTGGGGGGGGGGTATTACTGATTGCAGAGGTAAGGGAAATAAATGCTTAGCATATCATTCATTCTGCACTAGTGGCTTAGTCAGCAAGTGGTCCGTCACTGTGCTAGTTAATGAGAGGGAGATGAAGGAAAAACTGAGGCGGAGGCCTTGTCCTAGGTAAATCGAGCAGACTTGATGGAGAGACAAGGCTTACATCAGTGAAGTTACCACTTATGCTGCTGCTGATGAAGAGTGAACATTCTCTTTCCCAGGAAATCACAACCTAAGTTGGACAAATAATCTACTGTGTGAAACGATCAGACATGCCCTCACATGGACTAACAGGGCCAGCGGACGGGCATGATTGACATGATGAGTGCTTTGAGGCATGTTGAGGCTTCAGACATCTTGAAGTGTTTCAGCAGAGCCTTTCTGGAGTAGGTGAATGCTTAAAAGGGGGACTTGGGAAGTGGGGTGCAGTCCTGTTACTCCTCCCTGCTCTTTGGATCTGGGTCTATCTGATGGTCCGTGAGTTCTGTCCTTTCTAATGCGTTGGTGGAGAATCCTGAACAACCATAGTAAGAAGTGCTGGTAGGCTAGACCGAAATCCCTGAGGTCTGACTCCTTCCACTGCTTAGCGTTTAAGACAAGTGACGTCTGTGCCTGTCTTCCTGCCAGCTTTCTCTCACCGCAGCTTATTCCTGTTTCTTCTTTGAGCCTCCACGCTTTACATCGCCTAAGGATGAGCCTGGCACTCTTTACCATCGATGATCCAATTAGCAGAGAAGGGAGCAGCTCAGCTTGCAACAACACACAGACTTTGGTATGAGCCCCACAGAGAAAAAGCAACACTTTAGACACTCTTTATGCATAGCTGCCTGTCTAGTCTCTCTGTGATCTTAGAGCAAAGCCTCAGAAAACCATGTTAGCTGCCCAAGGTTACCATTCAAGTCTGGAAAGGATGGAAAAGGACTCATGTTCGTTTCTACTGGTGCAAGTTCCCTAAATACCTCCCACAACCTGGACCTTTCTAACAGCCATTTATTATTTTTTAGACTGGGCAATAGGAAAAGAGAATTTTACATGAGGATGAAACTCCCAGGGGACAGTGTATCTACACACTGAGCTAAGAGGCACACGTATGCATAACTCCTCACATTGTTTATCCTGAAACTTCGGAAATTCTTCTTGTATGTAAGTTACCTGTGGGCTGAAGATGAGGAGGCTGTGGTCCTCTTTTTGGAGTAGATGAGAATCCAAAATGATCTTAGTTCATTCAATTTTTTTAAGAATAATTATTCACGCAAAAGTATTTGTTCAGGACTGGAAGACATGCAAAGGAACACAGGATACTTTTTCCGTTCCCTAGGGGTATATGTTTAGACAACATACTTACCATTCACAGATTCTCAATATAGAGTTTGTAGACATCAGTTGGTCTAGTGGTTTTCAAGCAACAGCAGTACCACCACCCACCAAAAATTTGGGAAGTTTTGTTTGTTTGGGTTATTTTTAAATGATTGAAATGTTATAACTAGTGTGGGATGTTGTAGTGATACACAAATCACCTTAGGGATAAAAAATGCAGAACATATCACAATGCTCTATAAAAGAAAATAATTATCTAATCCAAAATGTCAAAAGTAACTCTTCCATTCATAGTTGAGAAAGCAACTGTGTAGATTTTTCCACATCAGCCCCAAGCTTTTTGCCTTAGCCCTATCTCCTTGGCTCATTTTTTTAAATTTTACTGCTTATTGAAGAGTAGTTGATTTACAGGGTTAGTTTCAGGTGTAAAGAGATTTAGTTACACATATATTTATATATATACATATTTCAGATTTTTTTTCTATTAGAGCTTACTGTAAGAAATTGAATATAGTTCCCTGTGCTCTACAGTAGGTCCTTGCTGTTTATCTAGTTTATATGTAGTAATGTATATCTGTTAATCCCAACCTCCTAATTTATCTCTCCCCCTCCTTTTCCCTTTGGAAAACATAGTTTATTTTCTAAGTCTGTGAGTCTATTTCTGGTTTGTCAATAAAACTTGTACCTTTTAAATACAGTGGAATATTACTCAGCTATAAAACAGAATGAAATAATGCCATTTGCAGCAATGTGAATGGACCTAGAGATGATCATACTAAGTGAAGTAAGTCAGACAGAGAAAGACACATACCATGTGATATCACTTATATGAGGAGCCATTCTTTAAAAGAGCAAAACAGAACTTCTGTGTTGGGGGCTGTATCAGCCAGTTTAGTTTAAGTTATGATGCAGTAACAAATGACTCAACAATCTCAATGGCTTGTAACAGTAAGATTTGTTCCTCTCTCATGCCCTGACATCAAGAAGTCTGGAGTCCCTTCCAGCATCTGAAAACAAAGGTACCTGCTTCTCCAGTTGCCCTGTCGTCTCTTCCAGACTGAACTTCTTCCACTAACCTTAACTCATATCCCAGTCCAGAGTCCTTGCTTAAAAGCTATAGTTCTAGAGACCATATCATTAGAAATGGATAAAAACAGGAAGTAGAAAAATTCTGAGTATGGAGAAAAAATTTTTTCTGTAATTCCAACTCTCTCTAGCCATTAGCACTAGTTCTGAGATGGAGATAATAAGCCGTTGTACAGGGTCATCTGAGGATTACATGGAACAGGGCATGTAAAATGGTTAGCAGAATAGGGACCCCAGTGGTGGCTATAACTGTAACTATTATTAGTATCATTGTTGCCACGCCACCGTTATTTTCCGTCAGGACCTTAGAATGTTACATGTAAAAAGCGAATTCCTTATTTCCCCTAATCACTTTCTTCCTTGTGTTTCTTCCTCTATAATTCTCCACACTACTCTCTTACTTCTGAGTAAATTTAAATCTTAATACACTTTCAAATGTCTTTTTCGGAGAATTATTTGTATGGATTTATTTTTTTTAACTTGGATTGCCTCATTTTAGGAAAATTCAGGGTGAGGGAAAAATAAAACACTTCTATATCTGCCCACAAACTGAAATTAATGCTTATAAAACAGATCAACTTTAGAGGAAGCCTTTTCATTGGACGCGTGTTGAGTTCTTGCAGCCTATTTTGTACATAGACGCCAGATGAGGCCTGGAGAGCTTTGTCCCATGGGCCAACTCCAGGGTTACAAATCCCCTGGGAAGATTGCATTTTGCGTAGCATCCATAAGGAGGCCACCTAGTTGAACCTAACTTCTTTATCACAGATGGTCCTGGAGGGAAGACTAGCTGTACGTTTCCGTCACTGGAAGATCCATCAGGGAGCTGCAGGGCTGAAGCCCTTTTGGTGGGTAAGGCGCGTCTCATCGTTCCTGGAACAGCTGTCCCACGCGAGGTACATGGGGTGAGCCAGCAAACCAGACTCATGAAGTAGCGTCTGGGCTGTTGGGCCCTGTTGTCCTGGCCGAGTCAGAGGAAGCTCGTGAGGTTCTCAGGGGCATGTGAAGCTCAAGACAATTTGATCGCAGTAATTACCTGGGAGCCATCGGACTAATCTGCACACCTAACAGACAGCGTTGAAGACATTCTTTCCAGGGAGTGATAAATGGCGACCGCTTAATTGTTTGGAGGAGAGGTGGTGTAGTTTCAGGCTGGCCTGGTTCCCAGCCTGGACAGCCACGCGAGCCGCCCCAGGCAGAGGCAGTAACAACACTCCGCGGACAGCCAGCCCCCGCTCCGCCGCTGCTGCCTGCGGCACTCTTTCTTGTGTATTCTCAGGGGAGGGCACGTATAGAATTCCTAATCTGTTTTTCCCATTAAGGAAAATTGGATGTGTGAAAGCAATGGCAAATGCTCAAAGTCACCCAATGAATATCAATGCGAGAGGCAAAAGTGACACCCAGGTGACCCGTTTAGACTAGGCTGCATGAGAATGAACGGCTTAGGACATTGTATGTGAAGAGTTTTTTTTTTTTTTTCCTCTGAAATGAGAGTGGAGAAAGATGTTGGGTATTTACAAACACCCAGCCCAGTCCTTTGTACATAATGTTAAGTGAATCAATGCTCATTTCCTTCCCCTACCTTCCCCTCCTCTTCCTCACCCTTCTCCTTGAATTTTCATCTCTGGTAGAAAAAAAAAAAAAGTTTCACTGTTCTCTAAATCCTCCAATGATTCTATCTCTACAAGAATTAAAATATTCCTTGCCCCTTCCTTTCTCCCTCCCTCCCTCCCATGCCGTCCTCTCCCTTAAGTCCATCCCTCACTTGTATTCAAGGTGACAGAGACGGTATCTGGGGAAAAGCTCACTAATCAAAGTCAACAAATGGCAATTCAGAAAAACAGATCCTACAGAACGAAGAGATGAGAGCATCCCTTTTTCTTTTGGCTTTTGGAAGCTTGAGAAAAGGGGGGGAAATCATTCCTGCGGGTTAGCGTTTGATTTTCACAAGTTCAGGTT
This sequence comes from Camelus dromedarius, assembly GCF_036321535.1. Taxonomy (NCBI): domain Eukaryota; kingdom Metazoa; phylum Chordata; class Mammalia; order Artiodactyla; family Camelidae; genus Camelus; species Camelus dromedarius. The sequence goes on from NC_087469.1 coordinate 16,037,493, forward strand.
TCTCTCATTCTTGGCCAGCCCCACCACCTGCCGGCGCCTGACCTGACAGAGTTCAGGTTAGCCTGACAGGAAGTGCTGAAAGGATGTTGACAGAGAAGTTCGATAGGAGAGCACGCTGTGCTCACAGCCAGAGTTTTTTCACACACCTGTCCAATTAAGAATCTGGGCCCATCCTGAATAAATTATATTGCAGCTTTAACTCTGAAGTGCAAGAAGATGCTGTGTGCTCCTGCTGGAGCCAGACTCCTCCTGGGACCATGGCAAATGCACCTGGCCCAGCGTCCAAGCAGAGTGGCGCTCACCTGCTTCACCCAGGTGTGTAGCAAGCTTCGTGGCTGTGGCCGTACCCGCCACCTGGCAACGACCGGTAAGAGGGCCAAATGCTCCCTTCCCAATAGACCTTATGTGCCTGGGATTTTCCTTCAGTGGTCACTTATCGTATTCACCTGCATGATGTCTGCAAGGCTTTTTGGCTGAATGGTAGGGAATCCTACACTTTAGCCAAATGGTTCATGTTGGAAGCTGTCACCATTCTCTGTTGTCTTCTTCAAGGGAGGACACTTTCAGTAAATTCAGTAAATTTAGGAATGCCACAATGCAGAAATTCTTTTAATGTTACTAATATTTTTCCTGCTACTCTTTTTTTAACTGAGGTACAGTCAGTTTACAATGTGTCAATTTCTGGTGTGCAGCGTCATGTTTCAGTCACACATGCACATGCATATATTCGTTTTCATATTCTTTTTCATTATAGGTTCCCTCTGGATAGATGCCCAGGAGTGGGATCGCCGGATCATAGGGTAAGTCTGCTTTTAGTGTTTTAAGGACTCTCCATACTGTTTTCCATAATGGTTGCACCAAACTATATTCCCACCAGCTTTGTGGTTTGTGCTCACCTTCATGATCTTACCCCGCATTAGCCACTATGCCTTTCCTTCCGTCTCTGTACACACACACACACACACACGCATCTACTTGCCATCAAAAAGGGCAGCAGTGCGTTACCCACAAGTAGGTTTTTTTTCTACCCTATAGTTGGGGGTGAGGGAGGACCCAGTTTAAATCCAAGTTGTGTTTATGACTGGGATCCAGATGTTGGCTAGTGGACTGACTGAGGAAGAATTCAACTGAAAGGAATAAATACCAGGTGTACAACCTTGGTCCAGGGGCAGCATGTCAGCCATTAGAAAAGAGCTAGAGATCCCTTGCAGAATGTAATGTCTATTACTCAGATTTGTTCACCAGTTTCACTTTTATAAACTTAGAGAGAGAAGAAAACAACTACACGTAAGATACTGTAGAAACTAATTAACTCAACTCTGTGTGAGAATTAAGCAGGCACGACAGGATGGCTCTGCCACCTATTTAATAAAACGAAGCACAGACGGGAGGGTCTCATTTCCTTCTGTCGAGGGGCCTCAGCTTCGAGGTATCCAAAGCTGCCACTCCTGACCAGCCTCCACGCACACGCGTGCATTAGTGGTCATGAGTCCGGAGGCTGAGGGGGCATCAGCACGTGTGTGTGAGGGGCTTGGAGGCAGGACCATGAGCAGCTCGGGGACCACGAGGCAGGGACCTCCTTGGTGAGGACCTTCACACTGCCATAGCAGCGAGGACGCTGTGGGACGCTTCCGGGCAGTCAGAGCAGCAGTAGCGTCCCCATCACTGAGGACAGTGAAGTCACGTGGCAGGTGTCATGCAGAACTTGAGAAACAGACTGGGAAGTCCCAGACTTGACTAACGGTGTTGCTTCAGTAGCAGGTGGGGCTCAAGTCATAAAAACACAGCATACCCCTCCTTTCTTTCTCCCAAGTAGGTAGATCCTGAAGAAAGAGTATTTGTCATGGAGCTGTGAGAGGTCAGGGCTTAAAACTGGGATTTGGCACAACGTTGTGAAATGACTATAACTCAATAAAAAAGGTTTAAAAAAATAAATAAAACCTAAACCAACAGAAAAATAAATAAATAAAATAAAATGGAAAAAAAATCGCCTGAGAGAATTCAAGAGAAACGCAGCCAGCTGTGGAAGGGCACACAGCCTGTGAGAGGCATCACTGTGGCAGAAAACACAGTTATTGTGCCTCTTAGCGAATTAGTCGTTTGACTGCATTTGTGCAGGATGTGTTCAGTCATTTAAAGTGTAACTGCCGGTGAGTGGCCAGGTCGTTCGGTGTTTGTAAGCACCGTCTCTGACGGCAGACTGCCTGGGTGTGAATCCTGGCTCTGCCGGTTGCTCACTGCGTGACTTTGCACGAGTCCTTTATCCCCTCTGTGCCTCGGTTTCCCTAGGTATAGGAATAGAACTATATTACAGATTTTTAGAATAAAACTAATTCTCATGAGTAACTCTTTTAGACAAATTGATAGGAGCAAATCTCTTACACAAGAAGATTGAGTTTTTTGTTTTTTACTCAAAATCATTCTGGAAGCAATTATAGAGCCATAACATTCCTAACTCAGTGGATGAGAAACAAGCACATAGCATCAGAGTGACTTGGAAGGAAAAAATGACAAACACACACCATACACGTACACTTAAAAGTGACTGTCAGTTAAGAGTCAAGAATAACACTGAAGAAACAGTTCAAAATAAATCCAAACTGTGTGTATCCATCAAGGAGTTTACTTACTAATGTGCCAGGAGAAGAGGCTAGACTTCTAGGAAGTCAGCAAGAGTTGCTACTGTGGTCAAATGTATTTCCAAAAATATTTTATGGAAGAGCTAGAAAGTTAAAATTATTGAGCTGTTGGGTGTCGAGGCAGAATTTTAGGAAGCTTTCTATTTTTTTAAGTTACCTGCAAACCTTCCTATCTATTGTGCCCATTATTTAAAGCAACTTAAAAAGAGCGCTAAGCACTGCTTTTCATGACAGGGTGCCTCGGAAAACGGGTCGTGCAGCAGGGCGTTGTCAGGCAGGTTCAGTTCTCCCTTAGAAGCGTTCATGTATTTATTCATTTACAAGACTTTAATTGAACCCTGATGACTTATGGACACACTGAACCAGGAGCTGGGGACATAAGGTCACTGCCAACAGTGAGTACCCAGCATTGAGGAGAAGAGATGCCATCGGATGATCAGAGCACAGCTGGACAGATGCACTGAAGGAAGGACACAGGAAATGACAGGCATGCCTGGTGTGTGTGTAAGTGGGAGCCTGGGGTGGGGGGAGGTTATTTCCAAGGAAGGAAAGGGCAAAGGGAATAGAAATGCTGATCCAGGTTCTGATGGATGAGTGGGGGTCAGCCAGGCATAGAGGGGGGAAGAAAGATATTCCACACAGAGGAAGCCCTGTAAATTCAGGGAGGCACCAATGAGCATGGGTCCTTCGGGAAACTCAGTGTGACCAGACACTGGGTTAGAAGGAGGTGGTGAGAGATGAGACGACAGAGGAGGGGGCAAGGAAGACATAAGGTCATGAGGAACCTTGTGTGCCAGTCCGAGGGGCGTGGACCTTACTCACTGAAACCTAATGCAAGGAGGTGAGAAATAGTGGAGATGGCCCTGGTCAAACCAGAAGCTGTGGCTGCTGGACTGAGACCAGCTCATTGGCCCCAGGGCCGCGGCGCGTGCAGCCGAGCACGGAGGAGCCCGCGCACCCGGGTGAGAGCCGGTCCTGTACTTTGTAGCTCTGTGCCCTCAGCTGGGCGCATCGTCTAAGCTGTTTGTGAGTCAGGCTCCACATCTGTGAAGGGCACTTCCGCAGAGGGCTGGTTAGAGGACTGCACGTGTCTGTGCGTGTGCAGCTCTTAGGACGGGGCAAAGCACACAGCGAGTACTCAACAGACATGAGCTGTCACTGTTCCTACGGCGCCGCTCTGAGTGGAGGCTGTGGAACCCCGTTTGTGTAAACGAGGAACTTGGGTGAACGCTGTGGGGGAGAGATCCGCTCTGTCAGATAAGATGAGGAAGAAACATCAGTAGCAGAAGCATCATTATCTACAACAAATAAACATCCGTCGAGTGCTTGTTACTCCAAGCAAAGGAGAGTTTAAGGGAGGAATTTGGACTGGGCCAACTTGCTGCATAGCTGTTTACTGCAATAAAATCAAGAAATCGGCTATTTTAAATGCCCCTAGATATTTATATTTAAAGCTTTTTAAAAATATGTAATATAGGCTTCCGATACAAAATTCAAAAAATATGAACGATAATAAAATTAAAAAGAAAACAAAAACCTTCCTCTGTTTCCTCCCTAGCCCCTCGGGGGCGTCTCTTCCTCCTTTGAGATACTTAGTTTTTATTATTTTTAAATTTTTTTTGCATTGCTTTGTTTTTCTATCTTTACTCCCCTTTCTAGAAATGAGGTCTGATTTTACAAACAGATAAAACACGTTTGAACACAAACACAGATTGATATAGCTAGAGACATGTTTTGTATAAATAAATACACTGAAAAGTAACTGTTAAAATATAAAACAACAGGGGGCTGAGGTGGAGTCAGGATGGCAGGTGGCGCTCTCGTCCCCCCAGGAGCACGGGGAGAGGAAGGAGGGGAGCGCCACACTAGGCGTATGAGATTCAGAGACACAAAGTACTGCGTGTGAAACCCCCAGGCAACAGGGACATAGTGTGTAACCCAGGGAATTAGAGCCATTGTTTTGTAATCACTTTTAATGGAGTAAAAACTGTAAAAATACTGAATCTCTTTCAATAGCCAAGTATACAGAGTCATTTCCTTCTTTTTAAAACTACATACTGTTTCTTTACATGGATGTAGAATACTTTATTTAGTTCCATGTTAATGGAATTTAGATTTTTCCATGATTTACTTCTATATGCGATTCTGAAGTTGATATACTAGTCCATGCATCATTTCACATAAAAGAAGTAGTAACTATAGGTGGTATTTCTGAGTTAAAACTATATAAATTTTCATAAGTATAGTAAAATTGTACTTCTGAAGAACACGTGGACTTAGTCTATTTCAAAACTCCCAGGAAGTAAAACAAAATGAATGGGATTGATATTTACTTTATGTAACATCTAGGTTAAATGTAAAATAAAGCATAGTTCCACTTTCTTGTGTGCTTTATACATACTTTGTCAGTTCTCTTTGCAAATAAGATATATATGCCCTTTTATAAAACTTAGAATATGCTCTCGCTGTTTCAAATGAGTATAGACTTTCACAGTTGTGTCTTTCCTGTTGCTATGTAAAGCGGTCATATCAATGATTCATTTGGTGCTGAATTCCTGTTCTGAAATATAGCTCCAAATCTCAACACTGCATTTCTAAAACACAAATTTGATCATGTCAGTTTAGTGCTTAATGTCCTTTAGTGGTTTCTCATAGCCTCCAAAAACCGACTGGGTCAAAAAAACAAAACAAAACAAAAAACAGGGCAGGTTCTTTGGGTCTTGGTACAAAGCCAGGGAGCTTTATCCACATTATATTCTGTGTGCTCAAAGGGACGCTCACACATAACACGATGGGAATGGCCCCTCTGGAACTGAGCAGCAGAGCAACTCTGACCAAGAAAAGCTCAGACCCGCTCCACTTGAAGGGGTCTGAGTGTCCGAGGGAAAACCTGCAAGCGTGACTTTGAAGAGGAAAGCGTATGAAATTTGAAATCAGCTAGACCTATACTTGACTTTTTTTCCTGTTTTTAAAACGTCACTAAACTCTCCTTTCCACTTGTATAAAATTGAGAAAATAATATGGTATATAAATGACTCCGAGAGATTTTGTGAGACCTAAATTAGGCATCACCTACAAATACGCGTTCGCTACTTACTGTCTTTTCACTTTTCATCTTTTCCTGTCACATGTGCTATAATGGCAGAAATCTACCTTAAAGGTTTACACCTTCGATGAAGGATCTGCAAACCTCATCCTGTAGAGCAGATACTGTTCACTGCGTGTTTGGGGGTGGTCCACGACTGAGCTGAGAATAGTTTTACATTTTAAATGTTTTAAAAAGTCAAAAGCAAAATAATATTTCATGATATGTGAAAATTATATGAAATTCAAGTTCATTATCCATAAATAATGAATCGGAACACATGTATTTTCCTTCTATAGAGGCAATGATTGCTTTCATGCTGTGATGGTGAGGTTGAGTCACTGTAACAGACAATGCTATATACACACATTGCAGCAGAGAGTGAAAAGCTCAAAATACTTACTATCTGGACCTCTCCAAAAAGTTATTTTCCTGACCCTTGACCTAGCCAACATTATTATAATGTGTTTGCACATATACAAATGCAAACGCCCATATGCCCATGTGTCCATGTATTTCCATATCTAGGGGTGATAGAAAGAATGTGGATTAGCTAAAACATTTCAGACATGCTCCATCCTTGCAGAGATGGGATGTGGGGATAGAGTGGCCTGTCCCCTGCACAGTGAGGAGACAGCTGAGGTTTGTTCTTTAAGTGGCCCTATGTGCAGCCATTGAGTTGAGGGGTTTCTGTTTGGCTACTAATGAGTTATACGTGTAATAGAATCTTGCCTTTGGAAAGCCATGGTGACTGCTTTGGGTACGTCTTTAATAGCAGTGTATTTGGGTCACCCCAAACTATCAGAGAGTCAGAAATTCACTGAGCTTTCCTAACTGGTTGCATAAACAGTTTTGTGCCTCCTCACTAATGGATGTTTGCTCGATGAATGTCTGTGTGAGTGACAGAATTTGGTCTGAAGTGTTACTTCATTACAAGTTGGCACTGAGTTTATAGATGTGTAGCTAACCCTTGCGTACTTCAAACTACCATCCTTTCCAAAAAGGATCAACTCGTTACGCAGCTTCATCATCTGGGGAAGTTCGTTAACCCACTTGAGATGTTGTTGACAGATGTTTCACACTTAACTAGCAAACCATAAAATAATTATTGAATATTTGCACATCCTTTTTAAAAAAGAATCTTCAATAGAGCTTTCTCATTTAAAAAGATTTACAATGTCATAAAACTGCATTTAATTTTATCTTTCTGGGTTCTAAATATAGAGAGGACTGGAAAATATATGGGCAAGGATTTGGTGCAGAGCCTTCAACAGGAATCTCAAATGATTAAAAGCAGAACATGAAAAGCAGTGAAAGACAGGACCTGTGGGTACTATTTTCATAGAGAAGGAGAAAATGAGTTGGCAGACCAAACCAGCCATCCAGTTTCTCCCTCTTTCTTGCTCTCGATTGCTTGTACCTTTCACTGAGTTTATAAGAGGCACGTGAATAATTGTTTTGTTGGTCTTCAAATGTAAAAAACATTCTTTAGCATGATTAGCTAAAATACTGCATGTAAATTAATTTGATCAATCATTTGGGGGCTCCTGAAATTAGTTCTTTTATGTCTATTCCTTCCTTCAACTAACAGGCAATGATTTACTGTCCTCAAGGTGCTGGGAAATTTGCTGAAAAAGAACAATACCCCCAAATTCACATTTTTGTAAGGCTTTATAGCTTGCAAAGATATCTCGCAGTGCACTACCTCTAATTTACCTTTATATAGTCCAAACTTCCCCAGGCCCCCTCCAGCCTACAAGTGGGAACATTAGCAGAAATAACTCAGACTCCTCTGGCTCATTGCTCCCACCTGTACAGTCAAGTACATCAGGGTTCCCCCTTGCTCACGTCCCATCATTTCTTGGGGGACCCAAGGTTGTGTGTGTGTGATGGTGAAAAAATGGGGGATATTTAATGCCCTCATTTTCACTTGTGTCCAGTGCCCATAAAGTCACTGGGGAGTGGTTGAGGTGCCCTCCCGCTCACCTTGGCACCTTGCTTCCTGAAATGCAGGCTTTCTGGGTGCCCTACCCTGACTCTCCTTCCCAAAGAAAACTACGTGGTACCTCCTCAGGTGGCAGAACCTCCTTCCATCCTTCCATCCTGATACTCCGGGGCTACTGGCTGTTTCCCTTGCTGAAAGAGAGGCAGGGCCCATCTGCCCCGTTCTGTTTCCTGCTTCTCCACCTGGACGCTGGCATGTCTGTGTGCTGCTTCTCACAGAGCCTTCTCTCAGCTGTGTGTGCAGTGCCTCCCTCGAGGAGAACTGACAGTTTTCATGGTGGAACCGACAGATGCAGAGACAAGGCCCAGTCTCCCTTCTCCATGCCCCACTCCCCCAGCCTCACCTACCCTTAGGTGCCTAAGCACCCTTCCCACTTTGCCTACTAAAGAGGGCACGTGGAATCCTGGGGTCTGTCTGAACGTGCACCCCATCTGCAATAACCTTTAAAGGCTACTTGTATAGTAAGCACAGTCACACCGTGTAAGAGCCAGAGTGATCACATCTTTGGTCACACAACCGGTGAGGAGCAGAGCAGGCATCTGAGTCCAACTCTTTTCCTCTGAATACTTCATTCCTCACCTTCTGACCCTAAGTCTTAAAGGGGGTGCGAGTAAAAGCCTTCACTGCTTGGCTTTTCATCTCGTAGCCAAATTTGAAAAGAAGAGGAGGACAAATACTCATCTTTGTCCTTTCTTTTTTTTTCTAAAAATGAGTTTCTGCAGATGGCCTAACACTGAATATAAATCAAAAATAGAAAAAAAAATCCAGTTTGATCGTAAACTAAAATCATATCCTTTCATTATCCCTGACTCCCCTAATAGACGATGACGGTGGAAGCGCATAATTGGGAAGAAAGGCTATTTTGCCCCTGATCTGCCACCTGAGACTTGAAGAAGAATAAAGCTTCCTGCTCTGGAAAGGACTTAGTGAGGTCACAAAGACTAGTTGCTGGATTTCATTAATGGATGGATATTAGTTGCTTGTGTTTGTGTTGGGACTTCCTAAAATATTCAGAATCTCTCTTGCCTTGAATCTTAACCATCAATATCGCCTTATGCCTTTAAGCACCAAGAATGGTTTCAAAAAGAAAGAAGACATGTACAGATCGGCTCAGGAAGAACATAGTACAAAATAACCAGGGGCATGTTGTTTCCTAACTTTAGCTGGAGCAAAACAAAACATCCCCACAGAACCTGCAAAGCTCAAGTAGGCAGCAAACTAAACAAAACCCGATTTTTGTTTTGTTTTCCTTTGTTTGAAGTTACAATAGGCAAGGATTATTAAGCTTCTTTGTGCCATGAACCCCTTCAGAAATCTGACATCACATATGAATCTCATGTCAGAATAATGCTTTTCAATGCACACAATAAAATACTTGGGCTTACAAAGTAAATGATTCATATCAAAATATAGTCATCAAAGTATTTTTAAAAGAGTCATATAGTTATACACATGCTTTTCTTTTTAACACTTTAAATAACGAAATCAAACAGAGACAAATTAGTGCTGCGAAAATACCCACAACAAAATCGCAAGGACTGTTAGTGCTATTGTTGTTTCTTGCTTCCATTAATAATAGAAAGAAACGGTCAATTCCAGTTAGAATTTGGTGAAAATAAAAATTCAGTTTTTTCTCCATCCAGGTTCCTGGACTTTCAGGTAAGAAGCCTTGCAATACAGCAACAATGGGCAGGTTGTAGACGGGGGGTGACAGCCAGGTCTGGGTGTTCCTCAGCTTTTCTGCTCAGACAAATTAATGTAGGTAAGTCCTCAGCAGGTGTCCCACCTCTCTCTCTGAGGTCTTTGCTTTCCTTTACTGCTGCTACTCAGAAGCTTCCCCATCGGGATGCCAGTCACATCGTCATCCTCCGTGTTTCTTTAGTCCCAATGTTTAAAACTCACTTTTTATATTAAAAAAAAAAAAAGTGTCCTCTGGCTTACCAGAGACATGATCAGCATCTTGAAAATAGCCCCAGCAATGATCAAGTTCCCATTTAGGGGCCGCTAAGCACGTGAAAGTTTCCCCCGAGCTGCTTCTTTCTGAACTTGAACCAGCACGTGTTCAGGTATTCTCTGCAGATGACCCCTGGGAGAATAGAGTGACCACACACCACAGGGGAGCAGGAGGGGTTCCAGGGGGACGGGGAGACCGCACCAGGCCTGGACAGCACAAGAGCTGCTGCCACTCACACTCAGCGCAGAGCGAATGTGCAGCCAGGGGCAAACGAGACGCAGACTTCACGGATTAATAACGAGCCAGGAGCCCACCCAACTCTGCTAAGAATTAGGACATAAAGACTAGATTGTCGTGTTAAGAAAAAATTCCCAAGACTTAAAAGAAGAGGCCATGAGCATGCCTGCCTGTCCTTTCCATGTCGCTCTGGATCCCTATTCGGCAGGCCCACCCAAGATGTATTTAATTTTCGAGGAGATTGTAGCATTGTTTGACTTTAGTATTTACTGTCAATTAAGTGCCCAGACTCTGCAAAGTTAAGTGTTAACTGGCAGATTTGTATCTTGTAGAAATGCAAATAACTCACGTTCAACAGAAAAAAATAACCCCCAAAGCTAAGGTTTTATTTCCCCAAAAGGCATTAAACAGTTTTATTTTTAATCTTACTCAGACATTCCTTTTTGATTTTTAATTGCCTGTAAGTATCCAGTTGCTCAGCATTACCATCTTACTAGTTTCTGCATCAATTAATAGGTTGAATGAAATCTTTGACAGATATTAATTTTACATTTATATGAGCCACGTTTCTAACTTTTGGACATTATATTCAGACAGTAGTTTGAACTAATTCTTTTTAAAGCAACAGTCAAGATTAACCCCAGTGTCCACTAGATTCACAAAAGCCTTTATTCCAAGAGAAGAGCCCTGACACTAGGTCTACTCTCTGGGTCCCTACAGTGGTTCAGGCTGAGAGGAGTTGAAGGGAACAATCTCTTTAGTCACAGATTAGACCAGCGGTTCTCAGACTTCAGAGTACACATCATCACCAGCAGATCTTAAAATACAGAAGGTTGGGCCTCATCTCGAGAGTTTCTGACTTAACAGGTCCACAATGTAGCCCCAGAATTTCCATTTCTCGCAAATTCTCGGATCTTCTAGTGCTGCTCTGCTGGGAGACCGCTTTGACAGAGGTGAGCAGAAAGACTCAGCTGGGACTCAAGCCTTCCTTCTCAGAAGGATTCTGCCTTAACACACTAGTAAGAAAGAGGCATTAAGCTTACTCAGTTAGTATCTCTGAAACTGATTTTTTTCTCCCAGGATTGTTCTCCGTTTGGTTTAGACACTGGGCACATTCCTTTGCTTTGTATTCTGGGGTTATTCTTCTGTCTACTTCCCTTCTCGCTTCCCTTGAACAACGGGCAAGTGCAAATGCAGCTTTGTGTTGTCTCAGGACCAGGTCCTCTGCCCTTGGCAACTGTGCACAGATTTCCAGGACCGCCAGCATCTCCACGAGTGACGGCTGAGCGGCCGTGGCGTCGTGACAGCTGTACCCATTTGCCTGATGAATCGGCGCTGTCAGTGCGGCGGGCTATCTCCCCTTTGGCGTCACGCAGATAGATGAGAAGTTTCTCACTAACGCTCACAACCCTCCATCAACCTCATGCCATTTGCATTTCAACTAGCTGGGGTCAGGCAGCGCAGACTGAAAGCCATGCCAAGAAGCCTTTTCTATCTCTCTCCGTTAAAAGACACATTATTTCTATTTACCGCTTTTGTGTCTGCCTATATATTCTCTTTCATTCATATTTCCATTAAGCCAACCAATTAAAAATCATTGATTAAGCATTAGCCTGTGCACATCTCTGTGTCAGGTTCTCAGGGAAACTAAAACACAAACAAGTAACAAAATAAGGTATAAACTCTACCTTCCAGGAGTTTTTTTTTTTTTTTTTTGAGGTGTTTACCCCACATCAGAGCCAACCTCCAGCTAACCCCAAACCATACTTGTTTGAAATCTGCCCTTTTCTCCAGGCTTCCAGTCTATTTCCTGTTGTGGGAATATCAGGCTGCTGACCTCAGCCTTCTGTTAGCTGGGTCTCTGGAGGACACAGGACATTTTTACCCACCCCCTTCTTCCATGTCTTTGTCTTCTGTGACTGAGTTAAGACAAAGAATTGCACCTCAAGTAACTGGGAGAGGTCTGCTGCCTGACTTCCTTCTGATAGCTGTTTCCTTTGAGACGAAGAATTTTCTACCTTCTCTCATCTTGTTTTCTGGTGCAAAATTCCTGAAATGAGCCTGTTCAGTGTCAGACATACTTGTTACCTCTGCTACGAACTTCTGAAGTTATCAACCCAATGCATTACCCTGGTCTTGGATGCACCTGCCACTCCAGCCATTTGCCCCCTGCCTGAGAGCTTCTTACTTCTGTTCCCACTGGCCTCGGCTTGCCCACGTGTCTTTCAATTTCAGTCACCCACAGCCTCCCCAGCCAAGACCCCAGGCCAGCACCGTGCGTGGTGCGTCTACCACTGCCCAGAGCCCCTCCGTCTCTCTTTGATAGTTTTCTCATCCTGTTTTCCTCTTCTTTGGCCGTCATGCTTCCAAAGGAGGAACGGTCATAGCTACATCACGTCATTATGTCTCATGCTCTGCTTGCTTCCCCTACTATCTTCAGGAGAAAGCACTTGGGAGGAGCCGTAGAATGAGCATTTTGTGAAAGAGGTGGTTTTACTTGATGTTCTTTTCTAGTTGGGAGTTCACTGAAAGGGCAGGTGTAGCTGGGAAAGAAAGATGTGTCTCCGTCAATCAGATGAACAGATAAAATCAATAGGAACCCCTTCCACTGCACTCATCTCTGCCTCCTCTCGCATTTCACAACATGGATTTTCTGCTAACCTAACCTAATTAGGGCATTCATTAGTCCCACCTCCCCTCCCAAGAGCCTCCTCCATGAACCCTCCTCTATCGCCCTTACTCTTAGTGAATAGGGCACTCATTCAGTATTTAGGAACAAAGTTTGCTTTTCCATTTTCCTTCTAAGTGTGTCCAACTGTCTCATGTAGATTTTAAAGCAACTCTTTTGGAGCCAAGTTGACCTGGGTTTCAATTCTAGCTCTATTCATAATTAATGTCTGTCTTGGGAGAAGTTCACTTCATTTCAAATTCTCCATTTGCGTGATGGGACTAACGATACCTATTTTGGAAGTGCGTTGTGAGAATAAACTCAGCTATAAGCCATGTATGCTTAGTATGCCTGCCAATCGGTATTCCTTAAACGTAAGCTTTTATTGTTATTACTATTACTTATTAAGTTGACTCACAGAGAGTGAGCAGATAGCATGAGTCAGTTCATGTGGCAAACACTGAACCGTTGTTAATGACAAGATACAACGCCTGTATTCACAAGCTTCGATAAAACTGAATACCTATTTAGGTGAGCCGCAGAGACTGTCCTTGGGCTAAGCAGACAACAGACTCCAGGATAATAGGCATTGCGTTGTAAATAAACCATAACGACCTGGATAAACACTTTCTTGGTGGTCTTATAAAGTATGGTGCAGGTATCCCATTACTATAGTAGGTTTTTGTCTCTGTTTTGTTTGTCGCCTCCCAATATCCAGGTTATGTTTAAACAGTTGGAAAAAAAAGAAAGGAAGAAAGAAAGAAAAAAGTACTTGCTGTTTTGCAGATTTTGATTTCCAAGAATGTTTACCACTTCAGTTCAGCCAGAGACAAAAATCCTTTTCAATTTCCCCAGTCTCCAATTATTCATGAAAAATATCAAACTGAGAAACAAAGGCATTTCTTTAAGAAAAAAATGAAGGGTGTTTTTCAACCTTAGCTACATCAAACAATCTTTCACATTGAGCGGTGACTGTGAGTCTCTCATTTTGCTAAGGCTGTGAGTGTCTCATTTTGCTAAGGAAACCCTTCTTTTTCCTGATGTGCTCTTGTGTTAATAATTTAAAAGTCAGCAATTTCCAAACCAAATTATTCTTTGCTTACAAGAGCCGCTGCTAGGTACCTCTGTGTCAAGATGCTGCCCAGAATCCAGGGGCTAAAACATGACGTGAATGAATTGATGTATGACTGTTAATGGGAGTCCAAAACAAAGTAGCAAATTTAGAGAACAATGGAGTGGATCCTTTCTTTAACACTGGTGTGTTGGTTATATTGTTCAGGGAGAAATAAAAAGCTGTGATTCTAAGAGAGGCATGTTTTGGTCAACAGTGAAAGTGTGTAAGAAAAAAGAAGCATTTGGTCAACACTTACTCACCTCCTATCGAGTGTCCCAACAAAGATAAACACGTTTCGAGAGAGAAAGTGCCGAATACGTTATACCAATATCAACAATATTCGTGTTGAGGGTAAGTGTATTAAATACTTGTATTCCTAAGGTTTTCACACTGGCACCGGTTAATTCCTGTCCACTCAGCTTGTTGGATGCGTGTTAATAAACGGCAAGAGGTTTCGTCGAGACTGACTGCAGGGCACCAGCTCTGCTCGTTATGATCTGTTCTCTGGAGATTCCAGGCAGAAGACACGCGTCACCTCCCTGCGTAAGGGGCCCAGGGGCTAACCGGGCAGGCAGCAGCAGACGGAGCTAAAAGCTAAGCAGCAGAATAAAAGGTTACAGTAAAAATAAGATACCATGAGGTAGACGGTGCTCAAGCCCAAATCAGACATGTGGCTGACACTGGGGGTCAGAGGAGGGAGCGATCCCTGCAGGCTGATGTCCCCTGGGGACCCCTTTCAGAGGGAATAAGAACTGAAGCAATAGGGTCACCTGCGTTTTCATCCGCGTGACGGAAGTTAAAAAACTAGTTCAGGTGGAGGTAAAAACATTTTGCTTGTATCATAAAGTAGTCTTCATTTTTAAAAATGCACTTTGTATTTAATGTTAGTCTAAAAAGAATTATCATTACTTACGTGTAATTCTTGGACAAAATGCACATCTTGATAGCAATTAACACTGATTCAAAAATACCAAAGAAGTATTTATGGAACCTCAGAGTATTAAACCTGGAAAAGACTTATGGGCGTAAGTAATTCCACACTTTGCTTTTATAGACCAGAAAAAAAACAAAACAAAAAACCAAAAAAAAAAAAAAAAACCCACCAAGAAACAGAAACAGCTGGAGCTCAGAGATTTGAAGAGACTTGCTACAAAGTCTGGGGGACACACAGCTCGTTACGGCAGAGCAGCGCGAGAACCCAGGTGTTCTATGGCTGAATTGAGCCCACTTTTTATTACGGCTTATCGTCTCTCTGCCTTCGGTAAAAGTGGGTGATCGGTTTGTTCGAGGTGGGACGAAAAGCAGCCAGTTAACAAAATCCGTTTCTTACAACTTCAGCCCTCTTATTTCCTCCATTCTTAACCAGGATAATAAGTGAGGTCAAAGAGAAAATAAATAAATTTTCGGTCGCCAAGAGAAGGAGGACCAGGTTTGGGGCCCCGTCTTGGTCACGTACTGGCAGAGGGCCCGACGCCTTGATTTACTCACCTGTCAGTTACAAGCACGACTCGCACTGAGCGCAGTTAATGCGAAGTGCAGAACAGAGTCCATAATCACGCAGCGCACAGTAACGGGCTGTACTTAGTACAACGCAAAGGACAGATGCGGCGGTCCATGTGGAAGTCTTTCCACACGAAAGAGGTTTACACAGAGACCAGTTAAGCAAGGGAGAGAAACTACAGACCCATTTTATAGGAAACTGGTAAAGGAAGGGTTTTTGTTTGTTCGTTCGTTTGTTTTGGAGGGGAGGGCAAATACAAGGGAGAAGTATTTGTGTGGCAAATGTCCTTTATTTTAAAACTGAGAGAGTGTGTCTGCTTGAATCAGAGAGATGTTTATATATAAGTTGAGGGAGAAATAACTATTTGGGAGGAAGTGTGTTTAAGACCTGAGAGATCAGACCTTCAACAAGAGGAGAGGCATTTCTGCCTTATGCCCCACTATACCTCTTGTCACCAAAAACAGTATCTTTCATGGGCAGTAGGTGCTTAATAAAGGATGCTGAGTGAGTGCACGACTGGATAAATAACTTAGTGTTGTTTGATGCTTGAAGATTTTCATCCTCTTCAAAGAGAAATGTTAAACCATCCGCTCATGCTCCTTAAATAAACTCTGGAGAGACTTTCCTCAGACCTTCAAAGATCTCACTGTGAGGTCATTTTACTATGTAACTTCCTCCTGAGGCGGGAAGCCCCATAAAAAGACCAGCAGGGCCCCCAAGCAGGGCCACTACTCTCCTACCAGCACCATCCGGTTCCCTGGCTCAGAGGCTCTATCTCACTTTTTGCCTCTGAAACGCCTTACTTACCCTTAAAATTCTATTGGTTCCCTGAGCTCACTTCTGATTGGTTACTTCCTTCACTCCTGATTGGTTATTACTATCACTTCTGATTGGTCCACTTCCCTAACTTCTGGTTGGTCCATTTGTAATACTTCATTTGCATGGAGCTCACTCCTGATTGGTTATTTCTCTCACTCCTGATTGGTCTATTTCTACAAAGCTCGTTCCTGGTTGGTCAACTTCCGTTATACTTTTTTGCATATGATGTTGCAAAATGTAAAACTGGCAGCCTATAAAAGCCTGTGTAAACTTACAGATGGGGTCCAGAGCTTGGAGTGTTAACTCCTCTGGGCCTGCTGGTGTAATAAACCTGAGTTCTCCAACTCGCTGAGTGCTGCTTGGTCTCTCGCCTGGATCCAGGTTGTTGTCACAGATGAGCTGTAACACTGAGCTGTAACACATTTTTCTGTAACACTCCTAGAAGATAAACTTGTATGGCCCCTGCCAATGGGCCAGCAGGTGTCCTCTGTAAAGGGACAGGAAGCAAGCATTTTCTGCTTGGTGGGCCACAGAGTTTACGTTGCCAGTGTGAGAGGCAGCTGCACGTCAATGGGTGGGCAGGACTGAATTCCAATAAATGGACACTGATATTTGAATTTCACTTGATTCTCATATGTCATGAATTCCTATTTTCCTGATTCTTTCCAAACATTTAAAAACGGAGCAGCCATCTCAGTGCAAAAACGGGTGACTAGTTGGATTCGACCCAGGGTAGGAGTTTGTGGACCACGGTCTATCCTGATGACAGGGTGACAGGAAGTGTTCTCTGTCCAGATGAGCGCCCAGGCGCTCTGACTTTCTCAGGAGTCACTGAAAGCGCCCACCCTAGGGCACCCTTAGGAAAACTTCTAAATGATGCTGTTTTCTGTGCAAAGGGTCTGACCCACCTTGCCCAGACGAATTAAGCTCTTCCCCTTGTGATGGCAGTAACTCAGCAAGGTAAGGGTGTTCATGTTTCTGTTCCCTGAGGTTCCATCCTCCCCCTCCTCTCCTGTCTCCTCTCTGGTTTTCTTCCCTGTCAACCTTGAGTTCACAAAGGCTTATCCAGACAGCTGGATACAAGTTCTCTTTAATTCTCCAGGGAATTTTCAGGGACAAAGAGAAGACACATTCAGGGCAACTCTCAGTTATCATAGGCTGATAGGAGGCAGCACCAGCCCCTTCCAGCAGAGCTCAGAAGGGCGACCCTGACTCTTGAGGAGTCCTTAGAGGTGTGTGTTAATACGGTAGCATTAAGAGGGACTGGTAGCTAATCTAGCTAACGCTAAAAAAAATTATCTGACTGAATGGAACAGGAGTAAGAATGGTGGTTAGTGAAACATGTTTGTGTATTTGTGCTTGTGTATGTGTGTCTGTGAGTATGATTTTTTTAAAGTGAAGCGAACTCTGTGGTGCCTGCTGCTGTAGGCACAGCGCTTTTTTGGAGAGAGTTGGTTGTGTCCCACTTGAAGTAGAAACAGTAAATGACGGACTGCGCTCTACTTCATCACCCCACGTGAACCTGGAGGTCCCTCCAGCCTGTGACACGTTATGATTCGGATATTCTGCTGATGTGTTATTTTAGAAATCAGCAGCCTCTGAAAAGCGTTCCCACTTACTAAGTGTTTGTAAAGGATGAGGAATACTGGGCATTAAAGGGGAAACATCACTAACGTTTAAGGATAACGGCTGGGGGCATGTTTTCAATTCTGAAGGCTGGACTTCCACTTATAATTACATAAAAAAATGAAAATCTGCATCTTTCAACAGGAAAGATATTTGTTACACTTTGGGTTCCTTTGGCGTGTGGATCTCGTAGCCCTTGGGCCTCTAAAACCCCGTGTTTGGGCTAGGTGTGTGCTTTGTTCATTTCACCCTTTCTTCACCTGCTGGATGACTGCCCTTGCCCCAGCTCCCCTCCCGCCCAGTTCCCCCTTTCAGCTTCTTTGTCTCCCAACCATCAGCAAAAACCTCTTTCTAATCTTATGACCACATGCCTATAGGAAATCACATCTCTCCATCATTTTCATACCAAACACCCACAGACACCCGCAGACATTTTTCAAACTCATTCACATCTGCTCCACACTCTAGAAATAAATGATTTGTTTTTGTTCCACATGCTGACCTGAAGATTCGAGCTGTTAATTTTTATGAGATGCAGTAACTGATGTAGCCATGGACCCTCCCTCCACCCAGCAGAAAACACAGCCCAGATGTTCCCAAGATACAGCTGAAGGCTGTTTTTAGATTCGGCGTTTACTGCTCCCACAGCACGTTCCCTTCTCCATAGTTCCTCTGAAGCCCAGACGCCAAACTCAAATCGGATCATCACTGGGCCTCGTTATTATCACCGGCCTCCTTCAAGGATAACAGAGGCCCCTCCACGACGATCAGGGCTTGAAAAGAAAAATCAATTTTCTAATTTGTCTCACTGAAAATGGATGTATGGAAGAAGAGTATCTTGGGAGACGGAAATCCTGTTCTCTGGCTTTGTTTCCCTTCTGACACTCACAGTGGCAGATTGTGAGATTGGCAGGATGGCAAACAGTATCATGACACAGACACACAGTGATTAAAAGAATGGGACTTGGAGTTGGACAGCTCAGGCTTCTACTCCTGGGAGAGTTAATGAGAACCTGTGTGAGATTAGACCGTTCAGTGCAGGCTTCTGTCCCTTGATTTTCTCATCATTAAAACCAGGGTGATTGTAGCACCTATTTACAGATTATTCATTCAATTGCAGGTGGGAGGAAATTCTACTCCGCTGGCTTAAACAATAAAAATGCTGCATTGGCTCGTGTATCCTGAAGAACAGAGGGAGGGAGGGTAGTTGTCACAGGGTGTGTTTCATTCAGTGGCTCAGTGATGTCATCAGGAATCCAATTCCAGTTCTCTTGTTGTCTCCCCCTGTGGCACTTCCTTCCAAGTTAGGCTTCCTTTATGGTGACAAGAAGGCTGCAGCGACTTCAGGGCTCATGTGCCCATAATTTATCATCCAGAAGAGAGACAGAACCTCTACTCAGCATTTGAAACAAGATCGCATGCCATCCTTGAACAATGGACTAAGGCCATGGGAATGGAATGAGACGATTGGCTTGGTCAATAAGGATCCACTTCTTGACTTGAAATTGCATTCAGAATTCGTAATAGTCAAGAAAGGCAGAGTTCTGCTACAGTAACAATACAAGATGACATTTTAAGGGCTTAACACAATGGGAACTGATTTCTGGTTCAAGTCATCTCTTGTGGGTGCAGCAGCTCTCCTCTCAGCTATAACTTGGAAGCCTAGACTATTTCAATTTCATGCCTCTTCTATCTCATAGTTTCCAAAGCTCCCCCTGAATCATTTGTCCAGCATTTGGAGGGAAAAGAGCAAGGGAAGGAAATCCATCAGACACTTAAACTACCATCATTTCCATCTGTAACCGCAGAGCCAGCCAGAGCTGACCCTATCCTGTTTTTAACAAGATACTGAGTTGTTCTTCAGAGACAAAAGAACAAAACTGAGAGTCATGTAACCATAGCATGAGTAGGAGAGATAACTTTGAACTCAAATGACCCGTAGATGAGATAACTTTGAACTCAAATGACCTGAAACCAAAGTTGCTTCCCCCAACATAGAACCAAAGGGCTGAGACCTGACCAGAACCGGAAGGCCAGACACATTTCAGAAGGGAAGGGTCCTTTTCCTAGGGAGATCTGATGTTGAATCCCCTTGACAAACCTTACCATGAATGACCAAGCTCCGAAGGCCTCCAGTGGAAACCTGCCCCGCCAGCACTTCCACATACCAACCCTCCTCCCCTAACTCGTAAAACCCCAGGTCGGAGAGACAGATTTGAACCTTGCCCTCCTGTCTCCTTGACAGTTGACCTCACAATGAAGCGTTTTCTTTTCTCAAATAGCATTGGCCTCTGTGCATGTTGGGCAGTGAGCCCTTGCTGGGGAACAGAGTTGCTTTCCATTTGCCAGAACAAACCAAATGGCAAATCCAAATCCAAGTGATTCTGGGAACTATAATAAGCACATGGTTGCTGGTGAACACTGATGTTTTTGATCTGGTCTTTGAGAATCCCCTTCCTTTCTCCTACCATGTATACGACATACTTACACTCCAGAGGCATAATCCAAAGCACCATCCACTTCTTACGTCGATCACCAAAGCAAGGGCTTCTCCATGAGATCTGCATGTGTCCCCTCCCAGACTATCAGCCTTCAAACTAGAAGGCAGAGTTCATCTTTTCACGTACACAGTCCATACACAAGGGGTCTGGACAGAACCATACTAGATTTAGTACACTCCCATTTAGAAAAGGGAAAAATAGGAAGTGTGTTACCCAGTGTTCATTAGGTGAATTCTGAAATCCTGGGATTCTAGAAACATGGGATTTCCATGCGTGGGAGCAGAGGAAGCTCCTTGATTGGATTCTGTGTTTCTCTCTGGAAGTAATCCCCTTTGTCCTTTGTTCACCAGAGCCTCTGGCTCTGCTCTCTTGGAGGTTCTGCCTTTATTTTATTTTATTTTATTTATTTTTTGCCTTTCTAGCCTGTCTAGACTGGACTTTGTAGAGATGTGCTCTTTGAAAATTCCTGCCTCTTAGTCATGAACATTCTGGGGACACCCGGGTTTGTTTAAGTCTTCAACATCAAAGCTGCTTTTGCTTACACTCTGATGTTTGTCTGTTTGGTTTGTTTTGTTTTGACAATACAATTTCAAAAAAAAAATTCTTAGGCCTCTGATTTACTTACTTCTGTTCAGTTCCATGGACAGTAACCACCAGCCAAGTTATTTTTCAGATATAATTCTAGAATCTGATTTTGTTTTCTTACCTCTGCTTTCCTCCCCTTTTGCAGTTTAAGAGCTTCTCCCCTGAGACGATCTGGAATAGCAGATTAGAGAACTGCATTCTTCAGTCTGATCTTCACCCTGAGTAACTTTCTCCACTGAGAAGTTGTACCTTGAGTGGGTTTAATCAATGAGACGTTTCACTGGGCCTTAGTTTCTCAGTGTCTTTTCTAAACCCAAGTCTTACTGTTTGGGGGATTTTCAACCATCCCAGGATCTGAATCTCTGGGCTTTGTTTCTTCCTTCTATTTCTGCTTGCAAAACATACAATTATTTCTTAATCTCATCTTGCTCTGTAACACTCTGCCAAATACAGCCAACAGTAGCTAACATGCAGTGTCAACAGCCTTTTTTTTTGTTTGTTTCATCTCCCAACCCCTTGCCCTGGCGTTATAAAGTCAGTAGATCTGGTCTGTCTTTCTAGTTAAAGAAGTCCCTTTTACAAAATGTTTTGCCTCTACATAACACGGATCCTTAACTCTGCAGGCTCAGAAATTAATTTTCTTACACAGTGCTCAGTGACTCATGACCCAAGGCCACATAGTTTGGGACCTTTTTACTGGTATTGCTGTTATGGCAGTATGCCACACCTAGGATAATTTTTCTATTCGTCAGGATAGAATAGGCTATACTGCAGTAACCAATAAACCCTCAGGTCTGAGGGGCTTGGCACAATAGAAGCTCATTCCTTACCCAGTCCAGCTTAGACTTACCAAGTGTCCTCCAGGAAGTGATTTAGATCCCAGGATGCTTCAGTCCTCTGGCTCCACAGTCCTGTAAATTCCAGGTCACTCTGACATTCCTCAGCCAGCAGATGGGGAAAGATGATCACTATGGAGAAATCACACTTTACCACAAGCCACACGTGCCATGAGCCTAGAAGCAGCATGTTTCACACTGTCATTGCACTGGCCAACGTTACTCAGATTCCTGACCCGACTATAATAAAGACTGGGAAATTAGAGGAACACAGGGATATTATTGGATACTAACAATATCTACTACAGAGTCATCTGAAGTATATGGGCAATTCTATTAGAAAGGGAATAGTGGAAAATAAATACAGAGAAGGAACCAATAATGTTTATCACAATGTATTTCAACAGGTTGTTGTGCAGATCAGGTATGCACAATACTTAGCACACTTAAGTACTCCATAAACTGCACTCACTATCTTATAATGTTTGTCACCACCACTTCCTTACATGTGAAATTGGACTTGGAATACATGCTCTTGAAAATTTCCTCCAGCCCAGACATTGTATGTTTCTAATTTTCTCATTTTGTCCTATGAATGAGCCCAAGAAGAGGGCACTTCCATTAAACCCATTTCTGTCTTCTGTGCGAATGTCCTGTTCTTCAAGTTTTATTAACAGCCTTTCTGACACCTACTATTATCTTCTCCTTGCTCTTCGGGTCGTTTTTCACATCAAGCCATCACTGAGATTGATCAAATACATTTGACCATAGATGTCCCCTCTCAAAGTCCAAGAGGGCTTGTTGACCTGGCTTCTGTTTCCTGATGGGTTGAAAAATCACGTGTTTCAGCCAAACACACAAAAAAGTAAAACTAACATGATCCCTTAAGGCCAGTGTGGCACAGTGAGGCTATGGGTAGCCTAGAAAACAAGCTTTCACGCAGGGAAAATGCTGTCACCTTGATACTTGCGATACTGTTAATAAATACCTTCTGTGCGTGTGTGTGTTTTAATGCGCAACACAGAACGAGAAGAAAAGGTCAGCCTTCCTTTGCAAAGAGAGCTCCCTTAGCATCTATGGGTGGACTATGGGAAGATTCAGAAGAATTAGATCAATTCCCCCAAACCTCAGGAATACACTATTTAATAAAGAGCCTAAACAGATCTAGCAGGTAAATGTAAATTAAATATTAACATCTTAAATATATAAACAATGAGACCAATATTGGCATATGTGCTTAGGTGTAATAATTTTTTAAATGACAAAAGAAAAAAGAATACGATAAGTTAATGTACAGTGGTAGTTAGGGATGAGGATTAATAGTGATACGGAGAAAATGTGTGAGTCGCCAAACACAACGGCTGCTGCCTGAAGGCTTACCTCTGTGCACACCCTTAAAAATCATGCAAAACAACAAGAAGGAAAGTCATATCACTTGCAAAGCACCATGTTTACACCGAAAATCAACTATAAATAAAAAAGGAAAAGAAAACAAATTCCAGTGAGCAGTTCCTGGCGCTGCTACCCCAGAACTCTGCTGCAGACGAGAACGGTGTGACAAAAGCAGCAGCAGTGACATCAAACAGAGGAAGAACAACAACAACCCCCCCCCCCAACTGTGCATAGAAAAGAGCAGGCGGGGGTGAGCGGCAGGTCTAAAATGTCTGTGAAATTTGTGCCAGAAGGAGCGAGCTCACGGCGAGTATGAGAGCCTGAAAGAAGCTTCAAGTAGTTCAGGACACTGAATCCACAGCCGAAGTTTTAAGTACGTGTGATTTTAAGGAGCAGCTTTCAAATGATATGCCTTCTAAAGACAAAAAAAAAAAAAAAAAAAAGAAGAAAGAAAAGCTCTCCTTTGGAAATTTAACATCAGAGGAAACTTTAGGGTCTTACAAAAACAAAGAACACATTTTCAGACCCACAAACCCTCTCCGCCACCACAAAAATAAAGCCCTTCATTAAGGGGCTGCCCTTCTCCCCACTGATGGCACCAGTGAACCAGGAACTTTTTCAGTCACCGTCACATTTGTAAAATGAGTGGAAGAAAATTATATATGTCTACAGATAATTCCTATTAAAAGAAAAAATTTTAATTTGAAAATAAGAATCAACACACCTTAACTCTCAAAATGCCTTCCCTCAGCCCATCCCCTCCACAGCACACACGTGTAAAACACGAAGCAGAAAAAGCTGTAACGCAACACTGCAAACTAAGCTAAATGTACCCAAACAAGCATTTGGAGATTAAAACAAACAAACACAAAAACGTTTGAATCAGAAACTCCAATATTAAAGACAGAAATGTACAAAAAGAAAACCCAGAAAGAAATGAAAGTAGAGTGTATTTAATTCAAAATAAAAGAAAACAAAACCCAAATCATCTCAGGCATAAAAAAAAAATCACAAAGTGTGTATGTATGTGCATTTACAGAATTTGGACCAGATGAGCCAGTTAAACGATGTATCTGAGAATTAGCTGGTTTTATTTATGATCCTGTAAAGAACTAAAATATTTCTTGGGAACTTGGATCAGATAATTTTAGTGGCTCGGTAAATATGTTACAGTACTATATTTTTTTCCCCATGAGTGAAACTTGCTCATAAACACAGTAAAACCGGACCTTACTCTCCTTAGGACCATACTCCAGTTGATCCGTTAGATAGTGGCTACTCCATAGTTTATATTTACATCCCAAACAGGTTGTTTGTTTGTATTTATACCAATATTTGTTTTACTACATGTATTTATTTTATGTTTGTTTTACCACTTACATTACTTTCCTGTTGCTGCTGCAGATAAAAATAATGAAGACAAACAGTGGCTTAAATAGAACAAATTTATTGTCTTAAAGTTCTTGAAGTCAGAAATCTCACTCAGCTAAAATCAAGGTGTCATGGACGTCATTTCTTCTGGAGGCTCCAGGGGAAAATCCACTTCTTGCTTTTCCGGTTTCTAGAAGCTCCCCGCATTCCTTGGCTTGTGGTCCCTTCCTCATCTTCAAAGGCAGCAAGGGAGACTTGAGTGCAGGAAATCACCCTGAGGGTCCTGTAAGCAGGACCTTTGTAATTATATTAGACACACCCAGGTAATTAAGAATAATCTTCCCATCTCACGTTCTTTAACTAAGTCTCATCTGCATAGTCACTCTTGCCACAAAAGCTAACATACTCACAGGGCCCATGGACTAGTAGACGGACAACTTGTGGGAACATTGTCCTGCCTCCCACCCCACTCAACTGTTTATGTTTTACAGAACTCATACAGAATGCATCAAAAACATTTTCCAGAAATTAGTTTACACATCTCCATGAGATGAGTATTGGATCACAAATAATCCTTCTCGTTAGAGTCAGAAAGACTACCTCACAAAGAAGTTACCATATATACACAAAGTCATTTGATGGGTTAAAGAGGAGAAATACTACATCTTTTGTTCTTGATGGCCTTTATCTAACAAAGCAGCCCCACATCTTTGCAACTTCAACACCTGCCTAAATTTCCTGCCACAAATCCCATTTTGGAATTCGGTTGCAAAGAGGCCAGATCATTTATATTTCTCAGACAGCTTACCTCCTGGAAATCCCAACGCAAAAATGGACCCATCTTGCTTTTGTGAGAGCAGCATGCTCCAGGTGGGCTTAGATAATGCCAAAATCCTCTATTTTTTAGTTGCTTTTTTTCCTCTGTATTAAATGCTGCTGCAAACCCTTTAAAAATATTTGAATTCATTGTGTCTCTATTTATTGTGTTCACACCTTGAGGCGATTTAGCAGAGAGTGTAATTTTTAAATTCTGAAAAAAAAAATGTATTAAATGGAAACGTATTTCAGGAAAGGAGCTCTAGAGGTCACATGTTTTGCCTACCACCTGCAGGCAGAATTCTCCCCAAGCCTCTCCTAGATAAGTTGTTTATTATCTTTCTGGTACACAGTAGCCAGCAAGAAAGAATCCAGTAAATACGACAAACAGATTACTTTAGCAGAAAACAAAACACAAAGAGAAGAAATGTCACCTTAAAAATAAATGCGTAAATAACTGCATGGTCTTAACCACCCACAAACCATGCAGGGTTTAGGTTACTCATCAGAAAGGGCGGGGGGAGCAAAAGATGGGTGATCACGTGATCACTGAAGGTCACTAAAAGATCAGGGCTGTGCAATTTATATGGATCACTATTTCATAGGTATTTACTTTATATTCTAGGAAGACTGAACACTGTTGAGAAAGAAGAAATGTACCTTCTCTTCTCTCTCATTGTAACATTGTCTGTAAGGTACCCTTACCAGTATGGAACAATCACAGAGAGCCTGCTCCTTCTCTGTTACTTAGATGTGATAAAATAAATGCTCAAATATCTAGGGTTACCAATTTTAAAGACACAAGTCGTTTTGGTGGTATGGATGACACCATATATTTGTTTGTTTGTACATTTATTCACTCAACAAACTTGCTTGTCATTCACTATCTACTAAGTAATGCGTAGACATTGGGAAAAATAACTAAGTGAAACTCTTTATTCTTTCACAGGGGTTTTTCAACTTTTTGCCCAGATTCGCAGTAAGAAATACATCTTACATTGAGACTTAAATACAAAACCCCATAAAACAGAAACAAAAATCCATGCAATCATACCTTAATATCACTTTCTAAATTTCATCTTGCCTTTTTTGTTTTCTCTTTTCTTCTCCTTTGTATCATTATTCTTCTCTCATTAAAAAAATACTCATCGCAGTTGCAAAATAGATTCACTACTGAATAATGGGAAGTGGCCTGCAGTGTGAGAAGTCCTGCTCCGGAGCCGTCCTGCTTCAAGTGCGGTCGAAGGACGGTAACTAGCATGGCCATTTTTCAGCAGCTCGTTAGAACTGCAGGATTTAATCCTGTCCCTATATCCAGATATAAAGAATTAGAGTCTGCCTTTTAGAAAGATGCTTAATTAATCCCTGAAACAATTCATGCACATTTAAGGTTGAGAAACAATACTCCAGGACTCATTCTTAAGTGCAGAAGACTTTCGATCTCCTGGAAGAATTTCGAGAAAATATGTAAACCACCACACATCTTTTAATCAAAATGTAAAGTTCTGCATCATAAATTGTAAATAGTTGCAAAGGGTATAATTTTTGTATTTTAAATATTGTTACTTTAAATGAAAATGTTTCCATGTCTATCTGATGACATTTAATACAGTAATGATTTGATACCCATGGTCTTCCATTGATGAAAATATATAAACAAACCCTGCTTTAACAGTCAAAATTTATATTCTTTCTTTTAATTCCTAAAATCAGGTTTTCAATCATCTTCCCCAAAGAATTGTACTTGAAATTAATAGTTTTATATTGAAAAATATCTTATTTATCACTGTATCAAAATTCTTTGCTTTGAAAATATTTATACACACATCTAGTTGTCAAATCTTTCTTCTGGATCAAGTTACATTGCAATTACTCAAGTAGAATTAATCTATCTCAAAATCCAGTAAGTAATTATCTGATACACAAAGTTCTTTTTTTTTTTAGGAGGGAGGCGATTTATCTCATGATAAAAGAGATAGGAACATATGAAGCATTGAGTAAAGGAAGGTTTGGCCAATAATAGCATTTTGAATTATGCCTTGCTTAGCTCAGGGTAATGTTCAGAAGTAAGATAGGGTGAAAGCTTCGTCTTTATTCTGTTAAATGTGAGTGAGAAGAGAAATGGCTAAAGGGACTTTGATAGACAAAAAAAAAAAAAGAACCAGCATAACCATAAGTGAGTTCAGAGGAAAACCAATTTTAGGGAACGTTGCATGTGAAAGTTGAGAACGTGGAACTTGATTACCTAAATTCATTCCCAGGTACCCTTTAGAAAGTCTGCTTACCCCAGCTCTAAGGAGACTCTAGTTTGAGACTCACTGCACTAAACAGTGACTCGAATATCCCCAGATAACACTAGTGTATCTAACATAGATACAGGGAATTATAGTACACGTGTGCAGAGCCATGAAACACCTACTAAGTGGTACGCAGCACAGAGAGAGGAACTCCTGACCGCCAGTGGGGGAGGGAAGTAAAGCTACTGGAGAGAGCGAATTTAATTCCCAAAGATGGCAATGAAACAACACATTTGAAAGCACAGCATAAAAATGTGAAATTAATGACGAAAGATGAGGCGAGGGCCAGGTTGTAAAAGGACTTCTAGACTGAACCCATGTTGGGTGTTATTTGCAGAGCAATGATTCTCATATCTGGAATTTTTTAAGTGAGGGTTACATGACTAGGTCCTCTCCAGTGATTTGAACTTAGGAGGTTCCCAACCTCGGGCTAACAAGAGCCTAGGAGCTAAGGGATGTTTCTAAGACATATGAGAATAGGTATCAATGCTTTATTAATTTTTAAATTTTTTGTTTATTTTTTAAATTGAAGTATAGTCAGTTTACAATGTTGTGTCAATTTCTGGTGTACAGCCCAATTCTTCAGTCATACATGAACATACATAC
The DNA here is from genome assembly GCF_036321535.1 of Camelus dromedarius. Lineage (NCBI taxonomy): Eukaryota > Metazoa > Chordata > Mammalia > Artiodactyla > Camelidae > Camelus > Camelus dromedarius. The sequence continues at coordinate 16,065,545 of NC_087469.1, forward strand.
ATTCATTTTCATATTCTTTTTCACTGTGAGCTACTACAAGATATTGAATATATTTCTCTGTGCTGTACAGTATAAACTTGTTTATCTATTTTATATTTTATATTTTATATATACCACTCAATGTCTGCAAATATTCCCAGTTTATCCCTTCCCATCCCCCTTCTCCTTGGCAACCACAAGTTTATATTTTATGTCTGTGGGTCTGTTTCTGTTTTATATGTAAGTTCATTTGTCTTTTTTTTTTTTAAGATTCCACATATGAGTGATATCATAAGATATTTTTCTTTCTCTTTCTGGCTTACTTGACTTAGAATGACATTCTCCAGTGCCATCCATGTTGCTGCAGATGGCATTATTTTATTCTTTTTTATGGCTGAGTAGTAGTCCATTGTATAAATATACCACAACTTCTTTATCCAGTCATCTGTCAGTGGACATTTAGGTTACTTCCATGTTCTGGCTATTGTAAATAGTGCTACTATGAACACTGGGGCACAGGCGTCTTTTTGAATTAGAGTTCCCTCTGGATATATGCCCAGGGATGGGATTGCTGGATCATATGGTATGTCTGTTTTTAGCTTTTTGAGGAATCTCTATACTGTTTTCCGTAACAGCTGCATCAAACTACGTTCCCACCAACAGTGTAGGAGGGTTCCCTTTTCTCCGCACCCTCACTAGCATTTATCATTTGTGGACTTTTTAATAATGGCCATCTTGACTGGTGTGAGGTGATAATTCATAGCAGTTTTGATTTGCATTTCTCTGATAATTAGTGATATTGAGCATTCTTTCATGTGCCTATTGGCCATTTTTATGTCTTCACTGGAGAATTGCTTGTTTAGATCTTCTGCCCATTTTTGGATTGGGTTGTTTTTTTTTTTTTGTTATTAAGTTGTATGAGCTGTTTACATATTCTGGAAATTAAGCCTTTGTCACTTGCAACATTTGCAAATATTTTCTCCCACTCTCTCTGTAGGTTGTCTTTTTGTTTTGCTTATGGTTTCCTTTGCTGTGCAAAAGCTTATAAGTTTAATTAGGTAATTGATTAATTAGGTGTTTATTTTTGCTTTTATTTCTATTGCCTGGGTAGACTGCCCTAGGAGAACATTGCTAAGTTTTATGTCAGAAAATGTTTTGCCTATGTTTTCTTCTAGGAGGTTTATAGTGTATGGTCTTGTATTTAAGTCTTTAAAGCATTTTGAGTTTATTCTGGTGTGTGGTGTGAGGGAGTGCTCTAACTTCCTTGATTTGCATGCAGCTGTCTAGTTTTCCCAGCACCACTTGCTGAAGGGACTGTCTTTTCTCCATTGTATATTCTTGTCTCCTCTGTTGAAGATTAATTGACCATAGTCTGTGAGTTTATTTCTGGGCTGTCTGTTCTGTCCCATTGATCTATATGTCTGCTTTTGTGCCAATACCAGGCGGTTGTTTTAAACAAAACAAAACTGTTTTCCACATAAATGAACTGCAATTTTTCAAAATTATTGAAGATGCAGCTGTGGCACAAAATAATCTGGAAAGGTTCCACCATCCACGCTGATTTGTGTGTTTGGCAGGGAGTTGTGGGAGGCGGAGTCTGTCATATATGTTTTCAATCGACAGACACCATGAGGGCTTAGTCCAAATCGTTTCTCACTATAAAAAGCAAGATCACTTTTATGGTATGGGCCAAAAAAGGTCTGATTTTTCATTATGCAGGAAAATAGAGTAAGCTGGCATAGGTCTGAAGAAGGACATTCAACAACTTTCAAAGTTATGAAGAACACAAATGAAAGAAGACTGTGTTCCCTTCTGCATGGGATCTTACTTTAGGCAATCCCAATGTTTAAAAATCTGGGTTTATATAAAGGCTAAATTTAGAAACTAATTATTCACTTTTTAAAGGAGTCACAGTAGGACATAAGTCAATAGAAAACTCTCTGGCATATTTAAAATAGAATTCAATTTACATGCAACTTTTTGGAATTCCTCCTATTGTACCAAGCAAGGTCGACTTGTAAGCCAGTTTTGTCCACTCTTTAATTGCCACACAGTGAAACGATGGAGCACACCACTCTTGAGAAGTCCAAAGTTGAATCTATGGATCTGAGCACCTACGATGTCCACAGTCCACAGGCCATCTTCCACTAAAGCAAGAACAGATACATTTTCAATGCACAAACCCAATGATAGGATCATGTAGCCACGCAGCCAGGCCCACAGCTGCTGGACAGAGATCAGCACTTGACTCAGACATAGAGTAGGTGTCTTTGAGGGACCTGACAGAAGAGGAGCTGAATTTGGGAAGATGAATTCTCAGTCCATCAGATAGTAAGTCCCGAATCATTTGAACGTGAGTGCTATAATGAGGTAGAAAGTTTCAGGTAGAAGCAAAATAAATAAACAAATAAATGATCACTGAGTTATCATCATGGTCAGTACATTAGGTCACTTTTAATTATAAGAGAAAGAAATCAGTGCAAATTGATTTAGGCAAGGAAGGGAATGATTTGTTCATGCAACTAAAGGTCTACAGGTAAATGAAACTCAGGAATAGTTGGGTCCAGGTGGTTAAAAAAGTGGAAAAAATATCATTGGGAATCTGCTTCTTTCCATCTCTTGATTTTGTTCTCTCATTTATTGACCTCAGTTTCCTACAAATGATGATGGAAAGTCTTCACGAAACATTTGTTGCCCTTAGCTTTAATCAGATTGATAAAACCATGAAAAGTCTTCTAGTATCCATGAGGATAAAGCTACTTCCTCAATGAAAGTTTTCCCAATGATGGTAATCCCAACCCATAAGACTGCTGAATACGTTTCAAAAGGCACAAAACTGTATCCTCTATTTAAAAAAAAAAATTTCCCTAGCAGCGCTTAGAAGAGTCACTAATAAGTTTAATAAGAACTCAGATTGCATTCAGAAGTTATTTGGAATTCTTAAAAACCCTCCAACTCTTTGTTTTCTTGCTATTTGTTCTAGCCATAGTGCCATCACTGGCTCTGTGGCTTTGAGCAAACTGCCTAAACAGCTATGAATCTAAGTGTTTTCATTGAGACAATGAGTCTTAATCTCAGAGAGTGGTGAAAATTAAATTATTAAGTGGCATGTTTGTAAGTCTCCTAGCTTGGAGTCCGATATGCAGCTCTTTTAGGAACTGGACTCACAGGTCCTATGATGGGCATTCATGGTGCTGTAGGGGAACAGGTACTTGCCTTGCGCAGGGAAGAACTCAAGAGCAAGGCATGGTAAAGCGAAGGCAAGTTTGTTTAGAGAGACACACACTTCATAGGCAGACGGGGGTCTGTCTCACTCCGAAGGGAAAAAAGCTGAGGAGGTACACACTCTGCAGGCAGAATGTGGCCCATCTCAGAAAGGTGAGAGGGAGAGAGACCATGAGGTATGGGGGTATTTAGTCCAAAGTAAAAGTAGATACACACTCTATAGGCAGAGTGTGGGCCATTTCAGAAGGCAAGAGAGAGAGTGACCAGGAGGTGCAGAGTTGTTAGGTTTTATGGGCTTGGTAATTTCATATGCTAATGAGTAGGAGATTATTCCAACTACTTTGCAGAAGGGGCAGGGATTTCCGTGAATCGGGCCCTCACCCACTTTGGGAGCCTTTAGGGTCAGCCTAGGCATGGTCATGGCGCCTGTGGGTGTGCTGTGAGGCCCAAGGTCTACTGGAAGTCGAATCTTCTGCCATCTTGGCTCTAACCAGTTTGTCCTGTCCTCAATTGCTGTGTCATTCCTTCAGTGGTTGTGTCCTGCCCCTTCCCTCCTGTGTCAGTGGGACAAAATGCTGCTCTGTAGTTTATCGGAATCCAGATCTCCTCTCACAGCACACATCCAGCAGGAAATAACCTTTGCATGCTGTTGGAAGACCAGGTACTAGTGTTAACCCTCCAGCTAGCCAAATTTAAGACCTTAGCTCATTTCCTTCATTCCTTTGGGTTTTAAGTTTACTCGTTCATAAAAAATAAGTTCTTGAACGAGAATTATTTCTAGAGCTTCTGAATATGTAATACTTTCTGTTTTTAACATATCTTCTCTCTCTATATATATATATATAACTCTTCAAGAACTTTACTTCTCTACACCAGTTAATAGAGTTTTATCTTCAGGGACAGTAAACCTCAACTTAATTGGGGTAAACAATAAGGAATTTATTACTTCACATAATGAGAAGACTGAACAGAGAGTGATTTTAGAGCTGATTTATTCAGTGCCTCCATGATATTTTTATGGATCCAGACTCCTTCTGTCTTTCCACTCTGTCATCCTTGGTGAGTTGATAAGATCTTTACAGCAACTCTAGACAGCACATACTGTACATTGCTGCTTGGAGAAAAAGAGAGACTCTTTCTTCTTGAACATTTTTGTAAGAAAAAGGAAAGAATTTTCCAAAAGAATTGTAGCTAGGGTGACTGAATAATTTATCTTCCAAACAGAGGCTATTTTGAGAGTGAAAACGGGACTGTGACCAGCTTGGACTAATCACATTTTGCCTTCTGCATGGGAGTGGGGCTGGGGTGTTCCCCCACCCCCGACACTTGGAGGGGGATATCTGTACAAAGGACAGAATGGTTGCTGGAAAGACATATAACAGTCAATATGCACTGTCCATGCATCTTTTCCAGCCTCATCGCTTGCTGTTCTTTGATTCACATTCAGAGGCAAGCAGCCTGTAGTTCCAAAACACATCGCGCTGTGGCTTGCCTTTGTTCTTACTTCCCCCTTGCCTGGAATTATTGTCATCCATCCATTACCTTCTGGCCCCTACGTGACTAATGATTCTCCGTTATTAAAGTAAAAGTACTTCCATCTCCCTCCCCACACCTCCACCCTCTGCTTCCTTTGGGTGGAATGCTTCTTCCCTGGGCTCCCACGGGACTTGATCTTATGCCTCTTTATTTTCCACTGTGTAGATTTGGCTTGAGTCTTGGTTTGTCTTTCTAAACCTAGGGCTGAATAAATGCGGGCAGGGACCGCTTCATCCATCTTTGTATCCTAAGTGCCTAGCACAGCCAAGCAGCTGGAGTAAGTTCATGGAACACAAATCAAATTAAGAAATGATTGAATAAGCCCTAATCTGGATCAGAGAGTTCAGATACTTTTTACCATGAAGGGCCTGAGATTAAGAAAATAGAAATTGGATTTCCAGAGTCCAAAATCCTAGTGCCCATCCTATCCAATCCAAATAAAGAAGTCCTCAGCTGAATAGTAATGTGAACTAATGGGGTTTAGGGGAAAAAGCAGGGCTGACTACTGACAGCATCTGGGGTTGAGAGAGATGTCCCTATTATTAGGGTATAATTAACAACTTTCCTCTCATAGACATTAATTTATTTGTCATTAAATTAATTAGAATTAAACAAGCCTTTAAATCATTGCTTGTTCCTGGAAGAAGAAAGGAATTTTTTAATGGAAAATCAAACAGTTTCCCACCACTTTCTTGCCCCTGTAAAGAGAGAGAGAGACTGCCTTCTGGAGAGAGTTCCTTTAGGGTTCCCTAAAACAAGCCTGGGTGCAGGAGCACATCTCACAGGAGTGATGCTTGGCTGTGCTTCTCTGAAGACAGTGAAGCAAGAAGAAATGCCAGTGGAATGGACTTTCAATTATCACGGAGCTGGAGCCCACGGAAATTTTGGGCATGTTATTTTTAAACAAGTTTCCTCTTTGGTAAAATGAGGTAACAGAGTCTACCTCATAGGGTTACTGTGAAATAATTAGCTAAATAATACAAGTGCCAAGAACTCATTAGGTTTTCAATAAACTCTACTTAACTTCCTCCCTCTCCCTTAAGCTGAGATTCAAATTTGACTTCAGATAAAATTCCGCAGAAAAAATTAATTGGGAATCTTACTCCCTGCAAACAGAAACAAAAACACAAAACACGACTTTGCATACTAGATAATTACATCATAAATTCTTTATATATTTACTCAGAAAAATCTCTTTTCCTTGATTCTACAAATTCTGTGCCCTCTTCAGTTCATTCAATGCTCCTAACTCCGAATTCACCCATCACTTCTGCCCCTTTCCCTCAAACACTACCTGCACCCCCTCTGCTACCTAAGAAACTCTCCTTGATTAAAGCAAAAAGTGATATGGTTCTCTTTTTATCTTCCTCTCCATGCAGAGATCAACAAAGGAAAAAAAAAAAACATTGAACATGCTCAAATTACAATATGCGTTGTGCATTTGGTTTTTAGTGCAAATTTTAATCTGCTCTTTCTCAAAATAATGCATGTCCATGACAGAAGCATTTTGCAACGTAAACTCTTAGAAAGTGAGACTATTTTTGAATTATAGCCTAGAGGGTCTTTTTAGAATTTTATGTGCTTGAAGACTGTATGGGAGGATCTCTTGAGATGCCCACAGCTCCAGAGCTCCGTGGATCTGTAAGTCAATGGCATTCCCTAGCTTCAAGGAAAGCACCTGTGTTCTCTTAATGAGAGTAGGGGCAAAAGGTTACACTCTTTACTGGTGAATCCACAATTCAGACCTACTAAGGCTTCAGCCCAGACACCCTCGTAGACTCTGATGACAGCTCAATTTTAGAGTGGAGATGCAAGTATTGGCCTAGACCCAGACTTCTTAAAAGACAATACTGGGGAAATGGACTGCCATAAAGGGTGCCTCAGACTGAGAGAGAGGTGACATAGAATAGCCTGTCTAGTCCTGAGTCTGATGGTTAACTAGACAGGTCAGTTTCACCACGTTGAGAACTAAACTGCTTGTGGTCGTAGATCTACCAAGATGTTCAACACTCATATTTAGCCTTGAAGCAAAAACACGAGTAAATAGAACATGTACTCTGGCCTGACAGATATTTAACTGAATAAAATCAACCTGTAACTGAGCGACTCTGAGTGATGTTGACAGCGGTGCTGAGTGCTTTTTCCTCTTGATCTAACAGAATAAAAGCTAAAAGCTGCATTTTTTTTCTTTAATTAATTCTACAGCATTATCAGGCTTTAGAAGACTGAACAGAATGCACAAATGAATTGCTATTTAATTAAGCTTTCCAAGAAACTTTTGAAGGCAGCAGATTAAATATGGACTTTTACTTTTTGCAATATTTTAAGGAACTGTTAATTGTTTTTCTCATGGTGGATAAACATTAAAAAATGTAAAATCAACACAATGTAAGCTGAGAAAAGGAAGCCAATAGAGCCTTTTGTTTTTCTTTTTTTTTTTTTTCTCTTTACTTATTGTTAATGTCAAGAGGCCAGCACTGGGCGATTTCTGTGGATACATCTCTGTATGTGCTTTGAAAGTACATATATGGACCTATGCCTTGCTGACGATGACAGTTATAACCATAAATGTTCTAAAATCTTAGAGAGAAAAAAATCACTTTTGTTAAAAGAGCTGGATTTAAATGTTCTTAGTCACTTACATAGTTGTAACAAGTATATAAGTAAGTTTAGGCCTAAAAGCTTTGAGCGTAAAATAAAATTGCTTGTCATTTAATAACCCAATTGAAGTGTTTTTGAATCTCCACTCCACTTAACTAGCAGTGACCTCGATCTTATAAATAGACCACCTCTCCAAACATAACCTAGAATCCCCAAAGATACTACGTGTATAATCGAATGTGTGCTTGTCATCACTCAGACATCACTGCCATCCAGGAATTCAGAAATCAGCCCCGCCCGTGGGCAGCTGCCGGTGAGGGGTTTGCAGGAGGAGCAGCTGTGCTGAAACCCCCCTAGTCCGAGGTATGCGTGATCCCGGTGGGACTGCTGGCCCTAATACTTTCCTCTCTCTATCCTCTCATGCCACGAAGTTACCGCTCTTCTGGCCCTATTTACCTTCCATTTGTTTCTCAGGATAAAAACTACCAGTCAATGGAAGTTCTCTGAAAAAATGACCATGTCCCAGTTTTATGACTTTTTGATAACATGGACAGTGACTTTACTCAAGGCACAGCCACGGCAGGATCACAGACCCAGACGGCTTCCGCTGCTGCGTTCAGCCTGAACTCGGTCTAGAGTAGCAGTCTGCTCCATCTCCCCAGGCCAGCGAATGAGCCAAGACTCAGTCCAGACTCTCTTCTCTTAAGGTGCATCGCTATTTATGGGCTCTCATCTCTGTCTGTAACCACATCTCATTTTGGATTTTTCAGACTTATTTTTATTTGTCAGACACGTTTTTATGGAGGGAGAGGGTGAGAGTGATGTTCCAACTCCTTCCCCTCAGAAGACTCAGAATTATTTAAATCAATGCATGCAGATATTTAGAAAGATCGAGTTCTGCTTATTTCTAAGACTCAGATGCAAAGAGAAATGTTGGGAGAGAAACGTTCCAATTTCCCCCTGTGAATTGCATATAACTTCCAGCCTCCTGCATCATTTAAATGATCACTTACAAGTCATTACCGTTGATTGTGTGACTAAGGTGTAGGAAAAACACTGTTGACTGACAGAGGTTTGCAAAATGTGTGACAGTTCCTTCCTCAAAGAGGTTAATAGTTTAGTTCAGTAGTTTTCAAATGAGTTTCATGCTTAAGTGTTTTTTCCAAGCATTTGATTAAACTTTTGTTTTACTTTTCTATCCAAACTAAGGTTAAAACTATAGTAAAATAAACACATTCAAATGCGTTCTATTCCAACTTTCTACATACCGATAGATATTAATTCAGTAGCTTGTTCTGCCAACTCAACTTGGTTTTGAGCAGACCTGGGAATAAAACTTTGAACTTTTTATAAATATGTAATTGATTAGGAATGATGTGTCTGGGCAATAATCTTTGTAATTAGGGCTTCAAATGTCTGCTAGGGTAAAATTGTGTAAGGAAGTACAGTGTGACACCTCTTTAAATGCCAGAGAAATCCAGCATCTCTAGATTCTTAAACTTAAGATACAATGTGTTAAATTTGGTTGAGACTTTCTTTTTTCTCAGTTTAAAGGAGAAAATTTTCTACTCTTCTCAGCAAAAAAGCCAACATATGCCGCCCTTCAGTTTTCTTTTTGTGTTTTTCAATTCGGCTCTGTGCTTGGCTTTGTTTTGTTTATTTTTAGGCATTCATTAAGTTCTTAATACAGGCAACAAAATGTGACAGCTTTTGCACTTTACCACATTAGTCATTAGAACTGCCCAGTGAAATAAGTTTATAGGGTGTTTCATTCCATAAATACAGATATTGAGGCTTGTAAATATCCCATATCTTGCCCAAAGTCATACATGGTAATCATACTTGCCTGTGATGGAGTGCTTGTTATATGAGAGATGATTTACAGGTATTACTTCTATTCCATAAAACTCAAAAGATTTGAGTTTGGGGAGGTAAATTTTTATAGAACTTCATGTTGCAAAGTGCACCGATTATAAGCATATAGGTCCATGAATTCCCTAAAAGTGAATATGTTTATATAGCCACTTTCTAGAAGAAAACATAAAATACACCAATACCCTAGAAATCTATCTTGCCATCTGTCTTTGTCACTACTCCCTGCACAAGGTTAACACTAACCTGATTTCTGTAACCATCAATTAATTGTACCTGGATGTGAAATTTTAAATCAGTGGATTTATTTATGCTCTCCCTTGCATTTGTGTCAATCATCTTTGTGACTTTATATAGCAGTTCCCTATCTTAATTGCTGTGTATTATTCTATGTTAAGAATATGTCATGAGTTATTTTTATTCATTCTAGTCTATATGCATGATGTTTCCAGTGAGGACTCTTTTCAACAGTATCATTATAAATAATTTTGCCTAGATTTTTAGTGAATATATGTATGCATTTCTCTTTGGGTGCATATTTGGGAGTAGAATTGATGAATCCTATCTGTATTCAGATTGCAAAATATTGTGTGAAATTTCCAACTTACATTTCTACCACCAGCGGTGTGCAATAATTCCTATAGCTAAATATATTTCCATAATTTAGTATCATCGACTTTTCCCTTTTTGTTTTAAATATTCTGGTGGGTAAGGTATCCTTCTAAAGCCTTGTGATGTTAAACACTTTTTATAATAGGCCATTTGTGTATCTCATTGGTGAGAGGTCTGTTCATACTTTCGCCTAGTTTTTCTCTTAATGTAGTTTTCTGTCTTTTAAAAAATTATTTCTAAAGTTTTTGTATATTGCTTTTGTATTTATATATTGTAATTCCAGGTACCATTCTATGTAATTGCTCAGAACTAACAACGTTTTTATAGATGTTTTGATATTTTCTACACACATAATCATATTGCTTATGAATAATAGCAGGTTTTTCTTCCCTTCCGATGCTTGTATTCTCCCATTTTGTTTTTCAACCTTTTGCTGTGCCTGCGTGGACACTTTTTGATATTTATTCTGCTTGGTGCTCTCTGAGCTTCCTGCGTCTATGGTTTGGTGTCTGCCATTAATTGTTGACAATTTTCAGCCAATATAACAGCACATATTTATTCTGATCCATTCTTTCTTTCTTCTACTTCTGGCATCCCCATTACACATAAATGACATCTTTTTAATTGTCCCATAATTCTTATATATTGCCTTTGTTTGTTTGCTTTTCATCTTTTTTTTTTTAATTTGGGAAATTTCTATTATCATATCTTTAAGCTCCCTGATTATTTCTTTGGCCTGTCTATGGATGAGTCTATCAAAGGCATTATTCATTTCTTTTACAATGTTTTTAATTTCCAGTATTTCATTTTGATATTTTACCTAAGAGTTTCCATAGCTGTTCTTACACGACTCATCTGTTATTGCATTTGTTCAATTTTCCATCAGATCCACTAACATATTAATGATAGTATTTTAAGTTCTCTATCTGTTCAATCCAACCTCTTGTTCTTCTGTGTCTCTGGTTCTGTTGTTTGCCTTTTCTCTTGAGATTATTTTTTCTTGTCATTTCCATGCCTTGTAATTTCTTGTAGCAGGTGGAACATGATCTATCAAGTAATAGGAAGTAATGTACTTAGAGTTTTTAAGTGTGAGGTTTCATATTAATTTGGCTAGGAATTGGACCGTGTTTAATGTTTCCTGGAGCTTTACATGCTAGAGGGCTTCAATTTCCTCCAGTTTCCTTTTAATTCTACCCTGCTGACTTTGGGATTCCCTAATAACTCCTTAAATAGAGTCTTTATCTCGCAGTTCTGAGTTGCAATCTTCTCATATTATTCTGGGGCCTTGTTTATGTGCTGGTAAGGCATTGGGGAGGGCAAGTGTTCTCTGCTGTTATGATTAAATCTTGTTTTTTTAATTAGGTCTGGTTCCCTGCACTGTGACCTTCAGAAGCTTTTCTTGGACTTTTTTTTCTCTCCTTTTGTGAGGCTGGAAGGATAAAGGAGACAGGGCTTCTCTAACTGCGCTTTCCCCAGATCAGATGAGTCTCTGGGAATCGTTTGTCTTAGTCCTCTAAGAATGCTCTGGGCAGTGAGGATGGTGTAGCTCAAGTAGTAGAGTGCTTGCTTAGCATGTATGAGGTCCTGGGTTCAATCCCCAGAACCTCCATCAAAAAACTAAATAAATAAATAAAACCTAATTACCTCCTCCCTGCAAAAAAAAAAAAAAAAAAAAAAAAAAAAGAATGCTCTGGGCATATTTCAGAATGGTTACTTTTTCTCTACCTTGCCTGAAACATGAGAGGTTTTTTCTTTGATCAAACTTAATTGTGTTTGGCTGTGAAATGCTGGTCCTTTGGCACAACGACACTTAAAGAGATGGTCAGAGCTACACGTGTAGTCACCCAGTGGAAAATGGGAAGGACGTTCAGCAACAGGAGTTAAAGTAAACCCCCAGGAGGGAGCTGATGGACACTGTAACATTTAATCAGATAATCAGTCCTGTGAAGTTCATCAGCACTGCTAAACTCTTCTTACAGATGAGAAAATTGATGCTCTGAGAGGAAAATTATAACTTAAATGCAATACTTTTCTAAGCAACATTCTGGAAAACTTGTAATCTTCTGTATCTACAAATTCTCTGTGATATAAAGGCTTTCAGGCACTATTTTCTAAGAAGAATTGTATCCTTTTATATAAAACATAACTCTTTAGGAAAAAATATTAAACAAAAATTGTACATAGCAGCTCTAAGCGTTGCTTTATGAGAGATTCTCTACCTGTGAATGTTTTTGTACTTGGGGATGCAAATTGATGGGAGTATATTTGACTGAAATAACGGCTCTTCCAGGCCTCATACAATGTTTCGCATTTTGAAAATCTAATTAGGCCAATTAAATTATAAAAGCTCCATAGAGGTAGCTTCAATTCTCAGAACACGACATCCACAACACTAAAGATGAGAAGCCATTCAGTCGGAAAACTTTGCTTGTCTATCCACAGTTCACGAAGACTTTTATTTTCTTTAGTTTCATTTTCTGACTTTTTAGAAAGAATTTTCAGCATGGACTGCTCTTCTACTCACCAAGGCACTGAGTTCTTTACTTTACTGTATAGAGTTGAAAGAAACACCGAGAGCGACTTCTGGACTGGTGAGGACCTTGGTGAAGTTGCTTTCCCTCTGAAACAATGACAATACACCCAGAACAACTAAAATCGATCATTTCAGAACTCTGGCAAATATCAAAAGCCACTGCAAGAACTGAAAAATCATCTATCCAAGATAAACTACTCACATTTGATGAAACAGTGGGATCTATGAAGTTCTAACTTGGAACTCTTCCCGCTTCCTTCTCTTCCCAGCTCAGTGGCGTGGTAACCCAAATCCAGCAGCATTGTAGCCGATGGAGAAATGTGATTACTTTTTGAGCTCTATTAAAACCACAATCCCCCCTCCTCACCTTGGGACGCCCTTGGAAATCAGATAGTGTTGGCTATTTTATTAGACTTAGAGCACAGCTTGGGTGAGGTTTGGGGGACTTAATCCCAGGACATCAGTGAAACAGGCAAAATTTAAACCACCTCAGGTGGTTTCCCTTCAGTTAGGGCAAACAAGAATCAGCCTAGGAATTTAAAGGAAGTCCTAGAGAACTCGACAAACATAGGAGCATTTTAAAAGCTATAACAAATTCTTGGGGATCTAAACGTCTGCCCAAGGCTGTATGCATGCTCAGGAAAGTCCTGGGAAAAGAAAAAACAACAGTCACTCATGTCTAGCTTGAGGGTCTGTGCAAGAAAAAAATGAATGCTATGACTAAGTGAAAGCAGACTTTTGCCTGAAGTTTGAACCTGCGCCTTTTTGCATAGATCCTCTTGGACAAAAGGCAGAGAAAATACAGATTTCCTTTTTGGGAAATCTTATGAACACTCATTATTTAGTTACAAAATTTTACTGAGCAAAGTATGACTCATAGGAAGCCAGCCTGAAAAATAAAAACAAGAAATAAAACTAGCGCAGAACTCAGTGGACAAACACTGAAGGGAATACACAAGCTACAGAATTAGTCCAAGACAGTGCTACATGAGCAGCGGGAAGAAATATGACAACCAAGAAAGCTAGCAACAATCAACTTTGAAGGTAGAGAGTTATGAATCCAGAGCTGTTTCAATATATTTTCTAAGATCTCGAGTTTTCAATAAAAAAACTATGAGACATTCAGACAAATGGGAAAATATGCTTCATATACATGGGAAAAATGCAGCCAACATAAAATGTACCCAAGGAAGGAGGCAGATTTTGTACTTAGACAAAACCTTTGGATTGACCGTTATGAATGTTCAAATAATTGAAAGAAGAATTAAATAAAAGCATGTCAATGATGTGTCACAAATAGAAAACATCAACACAGAGGTAGAAATCATAATAAACAAGAAAATAGAAATTCTAGAGTTGAAAATTACAAAGAAAATAAAAAATGAAAATTGTAATTGGAGGGGCACAACCGCAGACTTCAGGTAGCTGAATAAAGAATCAGCAAATGTGAAGATGGGTTAATAGAGACTATCCAGCTTAAGTAGCAGAAAGAAAATATAATGAAGAAAAAGGAACAGAGGCTCAGAGCGCTGTTGATTATCAGCACGTGTACCAACACAGGTACGGGAGTAACTGAGCATCCACGTGCAAAAGAATGGATTGGTTCCCATCCATCATAACACACGTGAAACATAGCTCAACATGGATCATAAACCTCAATGTTTGAGCTGAAACTATAAAACTTCTTGAAGAAAATACATGAGTAAATCTTCATGGCCTTGGTTAAGTAATTGATTTTTACATATAACACCAAAAACACAAGAGAGAAAGGGAAAAAAATAGATAAATTGGACTATAAAGTCCTCTTGCCTCTCAACAATAAAGACACCCTAATTTTAAGAGTGAGCAAAGGATTTGAATCTTTACAATACTGAATCCTTAAGAGATTTATCCAGAGATACAAAAATAGCCAGTCAACACATTAATTAAAAGATCCTTAACATCGTTCATTAATAGGGAAATGCAAATCAAAATCCCTGTAAGATACCACTTTATATTCATTAAGACGGCAAAGATGAAAAAAGATAGACAATAACACATTTTGGAAAGGATACAGAACAATCTGAGCTCCCGTATGTTGCTTATGAATGTAAAATGCTTCAGCCTCTTTAGAGAACAGTTGGTCAGTTCCTTAATGTTCACCATAGGTTGCCAGGTAACCCAAGCAAATCCTGGATGTAGACCCAAGAGAAATGACAGTACAGGTTAACACAAAACACTGTAAATGAATGTTCATAGCCGCATCACTATCACAGCCACAGTGCGGAAACAACCTAAATGCTCATCAGCCAAAGAATGGGTTTTACAAGTGTGGTGTATCCATGGAGCCAAATATTACTTGACAATTTAAAAGGATGAAGTACTGGCACGTACTGAACATGGAAGAAACCGAAAACACTACGCTGAGTGAAATGCACAGGCACAGAAGATCACATGTTATGCGGTTCCATGTATGTGAAATATCCATTTAGAGACAGAAGGCCAGTTAGTGGGGACCCGGCACAGGGGCAGAGGGAGGGGAAGTGGGAATGAGAAGTGATGGCTAACGACTATGGTATTTCTTTCTAGAGTGATGAAAATATTAAAAAGCTGACTGTGGTGATGGTCACACAACTCTCAGTACACCAAAAACCACCAAAGTCTACAATGTAAATGGATAAATTTTATGGTCCAAGAAATATATCCTAATAATTCTATTTAAAAAAAACAAAATAAAATAAAGCAATTTTTAAAGATATAGGGATTAGGGAAAGCTTGCTGGGCAGGCAACACTGGAGGCCACCAGATGCTACATAGGGGAGCTAACACCCTCAGAACTTTTAGAGAGATTATGTATCATGGTAACACGGGCCTGCCCCTGCCACCCGGAGCCGGCTCTCCCTCCCCTTCAGCCCCCTCCTTGGCCTCTGCCCTCCCTGCAAGGCTTTTACTGGGACACCTCAGGGGGCCTGCTCTTTGCTGAAGTGACCCGCATGCTGACCTTGAGCACCCCTCTAACAGAATCTTCTCCATCAAAACTCACATTCCAGGAGTGTTTGGTCACATGGAACAATTAATCCATGCTTAAAAATGCAAACTGGAAAACCTTAACTCTCTTCCCAGGAGAATTCTCATTTATTTATAGAGAATTCCCCTCACCTAAACTACTGCATAATTGAGGGGCGTTTGGAGGAGCGTGTTTGGACGTGGAGCGTTACAGAGGTAGAGTTTGTTGAGCGTGCTTTCACCCTTTCAGCCTAATTACCTGTTACCCCTATTCTCTGAGACGTTGAGTGGGAAGGAGGAATGTGCCTTTGGGCTTCCCTCCTCTCTGCTCCCTGCCACTCAGGAACTCAGCGATACCCCCTGTAGGCACAGAAAGACACACAAACCAGGTGCCGTCTGACAGTGCCTCCCACGATGGGGGGATAAAGCCAGCGCATGGTGTTTGAGATGCTGTCTTCTGATACAACAAACATATCTGAAATCTACACGGCACATGGCTGAATTCGTTAGGCACCTAGAAATTTTCGGACAAAGTCATGCAATGGAGCTGAAAGCTGACTGGGCCCCTTCAGAGAGAGGTGTGCTGCCGCATCATGATCATATGTGCATCTCTGTCAGCTCACGCCTGCTTCCTGGAATATTCACCTTCTACTTCATTATTGCTTAAAGTCCAGAATAGCATTACCATCATCATTACTTCTGCTAAATATGCCATACATCTCTGCCTTAAAAGGGCCATCTTCAAATACACTTTATTTGATTTTAGAATAAGAGTCAAAACAGTCATAAGAATTAAAGGGCCAGCATGTTGACATAAGAATATAATAAAGAATTGCATGCCCTCTACAAGGTACCATCTTTCCCACACACTCCTTGGGAGGACAAGCAAACTGTTCCTCTGTGTGCCTAATCAAAATGTCCTTATTTTATATTTTTTCTAAACACCCTCTATCCTTTCCACAGCAGTTCCATGAAACTCAAGTTTAAAAACAATATGTATTAGAGTTGAAATCTTACCCCACAGTCTGTGGTCACACCTACTGTGTGTTGTGCTTTGTCACGTTCACCAACTAGGTTTCAGTCTGGATGGGACAGAAACCATATTCTACACAGCTCAGGTCCTAAGCACCTACCCTCAGCAAAGCACCCTGAACACAGACGGTGCCTGCTCAGACAATTGTTACCTGATGCTGAAAGTTCAGAAGATAATGATGCTCTGTGAGTCTCACTGGTGAACTTGGACAAGATGTCTATACACAGAGCTGCAGCTCTGTCTTCTTCCCAGTCAGCATCCACTGTGCCTTCAGGCGCCTGCCCAGCCAGCCAGGGAAACAGCACTTCGATCTGAGTGTGGGATGTGAAGATCTCACTCTCAGATCAAGAAGCAACTGCCTGGCTCTGTCCACACATGTGGGATCTAGAGGTGCATTTCAAGAAAATCCCTCCATGTTATTTTTAATCAACGTCTTTATCTCACTTGGGATACGTAAATATCACTTGGCATTGTGATTCAGTAAGGGCTAAGTTTACAAGCTCAGACAGAAATACATTCATTCTCCCCTGGGTATAAAGTCATGGAAAGAAAATTGCTACGATGGTAGATGGGTCTCTGCATCCCTTTCTTAGGTTGCTGTAACAAGACAGCATAAACTGGGTGGCTTGAACAGCAGAAGTGTGTTGTTTCACGGTTCCATAGGCTAGAAGCCTGAGATCAAGGTGTCGGCAGTGTTGTTCCTCCTGAGGCAGGGAGGGAGGGTCTCTTCATGCTTCTGTCTAAGCTTCCGGTGGTCTGCTAGCAATCGTAGGCATTCCTTTGCATCACCCTGATTTCTGCCTTCATCATCGCTTTGCAGTCTCCTTGTGTGCATGTCTGTGTCCTAATTTCCCCTTTTTTATAAAGAGACTGATCGTATTTGCTCAGGATCCATCCTAATGACATCGTTTGAACTTCGTCACACTCTGTAAAGGTCCTGTCTCCAAATAAGGTCACTTAGGAGGTCCTGGGGGTTAAGACTCTGACATGTATTTTTCTTGTGGATGTGGCACAATTCTGTCCATGACCATCTCAGCCTGGTATGTATCATGCACACGGTTAATTTAATATTAATAATATGCATATATGATTCTATTTCTCTCCACCATAGAAAAACAACTTTCTCATTACATTTTTAGCCCAGGTAGGTGAAATGCTGCTGCTTGAAGAGAGAGGCTCAGGAAGGGGACGATCATCAGAAAGGGAAAGGAAACGTCTGGCTGATGAAGGGAAGTTCTGTGCACTTGGATAGAGGACAGCTGGTGAGCACGGCTTATTCAGGTGAAGAGGCGCTGAAGAGGGTGACAGAGTGGGCAGTCTTTAATGCAGCTAAATAGAGCCTGGCAGTCAAAGCTGCAGTTTGAGTATCCAGTGTCCACTTAACTGGGTCACTATCTGGAGGGGCTGTTGGCTATAACCACAGGGAGCTCCTGAGCTTTTGTTTCTTGACCATAATGGCTGCCGTGTCCTGGGTGGTTAATATATCCCAGGTGGTGTGCTGGGCGCTACCTCGCAGCACTGTGCCCTGCGCTCCTTCACAGACTCACGAGAAAATGTGTACAGATGAGAAAATGCAGTCTGAGCCGTTAGCTATCTTCTCTAAAACTAGCTTGTGATGGAACCAGAGTTTGGACCCTAGTTATTTGAGCTCAAAGTTTTGGTCTTTGACTCTGCCCTCGCCCTTGGAACCAATGCCTTTCCTCCTCCTGGTTCACACTAGTCAGACTGGGTGGCAGGAGTGCACCAGACCACAGTCAGCACGCACTGCCCAGCGGGCAAGCACGGGGCACGAGGAGCATCTCGGGGGCTGAGACCTGAGCCTGCTGCTGAGCCGATTCCATTGTCTCTCTTCTGCAGAGCTGGGCAGCGCGCGCACGCACACACACACACGCACACACACACACACGCGCGCGCACACACACACACACGCACGCACACACACACGCACACACACGCACGCACACACACACACACGCACACACACACGCGCGCACGCACGCACACGCACGCACGCACACGCGCGCACACACGCACGCACACACGCACACGCACAAGCACGCACGCACACACGCACACGCACGCACACACACGCACACACACGCGCGCGCACACACACACACACGCGCGCACACACACACACACGCACACACGCGCGCACACACACACACCACTGGAGTCCGTGTGAACTCTTACCCGGCAGGAAGGACTACCCATCTTTTCACCTGCTGTAGACTTCCTTGAGTTTCCTCTCCCAAATTCATATGTTGAAACCTAATTCCCAAGTGGTGGTATTTGGAGACCAGGGCTTTAGGAGGTGATTAGATCATGAGGGTGGAGCCCTCACAAATGGGATTAGAGCCCTCATAAAAGAGACCCCAGAGAGCTTCCTTGCCCCTTCCACCATGTGAGGGCACAGTGAGAAGACAGCCTTCCTTCTGTGAGACAGGAATCAGGCCCTCACTCAATACCCAACCTGCCAGAGCCTTGATCTTAGACTTCCCAGCCTCTGGAACTATGAGAAATGCGTGTTTGTTGTTTAAGCCACCTAGTCTACGGCATTCACTAAGACATCACCTCAACCCAATACACTCCAGTACTTAGATCCCATTCCTGCTCCAGCATTTCCCCAATGTGTAACTTTGTGTGACTTCACTTCCTCTCTTCCTTCAACTTATAAATCTCTTATTTTCTTTTTTTTTTTCTTCCTCCTACAAAGTACAAGGCAGCCAGACTACATCTGACTTGGCTTTACTGCAGAAGAATCATTGATTATATAAGTGCAGTTTAGGGAATAAGATTTTTTAGTTAACGTCTGCTTTTCCTAGCTGGTTTGGTGATTAAATTCTCAACAGGTAACTTTGTCATCCCTCTCTGCAATAAAACTACTTTAGAGGAAGGAGAGCTGGGCTGGACTGCCTTGTTCCCAAAACTCAGACTCTTGAGGGAAATGACCCTCAGCACAACTGCTGCAGGCATTTCAAATGCCTGACTGTGCTGGGTTTGAATCCAAAAGTCCTAATCTCAAAGGTTTGGTATTAGACATTTTTGCCCTAAGACTACATCGTGTATCTGACTGACAAAATATAGCCAGTCTTCTTTTGTTTTTCCTTTTTCCTTTTCTGTAGTTTACTGAAATCTATCTTCAGAAAAGCGTTCCTACCACGAACGTACAGCTCAGTGGGTTTTTACAACCTGAACACCTGTGTATTCGTCACCCAGATCGAGAAACAAAACATCACCTGTGCCCGGGGAGCTCTCCCATTCTCTGTTCCAGATTTCGGTCTTCCCTCTCCACTCTAGGCTGGGAATCAGGCTTTAAGAAATACTGTGCCTGCATACCTTTATTTTCCTGGAGACAAACCACAGAAACAGCATACGAGGAGGCACAAGGAAAAGACATCCTACAGCCTCTCCTGCAGCTCGGCTCTGAGGACCGGCATCCCCGTGGATGGCAGAACATTTAGGGTAACTTCTGTGGCTCCTGCACTGATGGGCTAACAAGGACAGGGGTTCCTCGTGGGACTCCAGGGTGGAATCAGCCTATGGAGTTCTTCACTTCGGAGGTTCCTCGCTTTTATTTTCCTCCCAACTGGGATTAGAGAAGCGTTTGAGATGACAGCTATGGATGTGCAAGGTGAGTCTTGGCTGTCGAACCCTTAAATTGTGGGAAGTGCCTTGTTCTTTGCATCTTTCTTCAGGGCCATTCCAGCCATTTTCTCTGCTCTCTGGGCTCCTCTGTCTCAATACATGGCGTTTCCCTAATAGTTCAGATAATTTTCTCTCTGGATATTATTTCAGCTACAGACTTTAACATGTTTGATATTTGTAGATAGTGTCCTTCTCTGTTGGTCTCAGGCAGCTTGCAAAAGTGACCTTATTCCCTGTCTGTTGTATATAAGACATACGGGCAGTTATATTAACTATATCTTTTGATTAATATACATAATTTTTACTTGATAGTTTTCACTCACAACAAGCTACAGGTGCAAACAATATTTTTCAAAACATTTCTTAATCTGAAGTGGAGTCCATATAAAACGATGTGGTTGTAAAATATTCAGTGCTTCTGATACAGTAGGTTCCCCAGATTCCCTGTCTGCCACACTAGGAAAAGCATGGTTATCAGGGATGGTGCAGCCTGCATGGAGTTTGCCTACCCCGGCCTCACAGGAGAAACATGAGTGAATGACTTATTTTGTACTGTTAGCAAACTAGAGAAAAATGTTATCTTTAAATAAGTACTAGACTTCAAGTAGAAAAAAAAAAGAAGTTTAAGACTAATTCAAGAACGAATTCATCCAAGTACTAGATAAATAAGCTTGACAAATCACCTAGCGCCTAAGAGTCTCAGTGAGATGCCTTTGTGGCCGATGAAGACCTGTGAGTCCATTGTCACAGAGAATTCTGCACAGAAATAAGTTATCATGGCTCCTCTCGTGTTGCCCTGGGGCCAAGAAAGGGGCACACTCTTCGAGTCATCGTTTTGCCACAAGAAACCTGTTGGGTTACTATGCAAGGAGATACAGTTTCTTGGCAAAATTATATGCATTTTTTGGTAAATAAAAAGATCACCACCAACCTGTTATCTGCCCAGTTTTGTCGTGAGGCAGATCCACCGGTCTTTATGATAATAGACCATTTTAGTAAACGGTGAACCACCACTATTTCAGCTGGTGGCTGGGGGAGGAAGCTTTGCGGGGCAACGAAACACACACACACACACACACACACACACACACACACACACGTGCACACACACAACGTATTCCTCATGAAGAGATCATACCTTGAACCCTGGTATCACTACCAAAATTTAAAAACTAACTGAATTAGACAGACATTCTAGAACATATGTTCTATTTCTATGGGATAGGTAAGGACCTCCCTGCACCTGAATATCTAATTAGATTTTCTTAACTACATTAGCAGAATGCCTAGTGCAAAGATATTTTTTAGGGTAATAGGGGAAAAAAAAGTTATATACAACCAAACACAGAACCCTGATGTCTCTGTAAAGCCCAAATTTACCCTCTTGAAAGCTGCCATTCTCTAATCCTCATTTGATGTGAGTTGCACGTAGGGAGATTGCATAGCATCGATATTAGGAGCACGTATTTTGCAATCAGACGTCTTGACTTTTCCGTTTGCCTGCTGTGTGATCTTAGGCGTATGCACTGCTCCCTCTTTGTACTAGTTTTCCCGTTTGTAAATAACGTATCTGCTTTAGAGAGCTGTTGTGGGGACTGAACGAGATAAAATACATTCAGAGCTTAGAACAGTGTCTGGCACGTAGTAGGCACTCACTAAACCGAAGCTTTTATTATTATTCACATTGCGTCCGCTTATGAAGACGTGTAGGAGTGAACTGATCCGTTTCCATTATCCAGCGCTAACATTTCTTCTGGACTTCTAGCAATGCTGCCTTCTCAGACATGCTCTTTATATTCTAAATTGTTGGGGGGGGGGAAATCCACATGATCCAAATTATTTTGTGCCATTAAAGCACTTATGTTGTAAATGATAGGCAATCAAATCTCACGCTTCAAAGACTAGGTTGATCGTTAAAAAGTCTCCATTCTTTCTAAATGTGGGAACTCTGCAGCAGATGGTGCTGTCAGTGATATAGTGTCCTTCCTACAATGAGCAAGGATGGTTTAATAGGGCCTTACCTCTACAAAGCAATTTCCCCGCTAGTTAAACGCGTGCGCTCAGAAGTCAAATTATGCAGGTTACATCCCAGCTCCTTCATTTACTTATTGTTTAACCTTGGGAACGTTATTAAATTTCACTTATCCTTACCTTCTCCAGCAGGAAACTGAGATAGTAGCAGTAGTTACCTCAACACATTGCTGTGTGTGTTCAGTGAAATAATGAGACAATACCTGTAAAGCTTTTAGCTACATCCGGCACGTAGTTCGTTTTACTACGAGTTTTATTATCAGTGATAACGTTATTTTTACCTGTGTCTATTTATGGACAAAAGGCTGTGGAGGCTGATAGTTTACATCCAAAGAAGGTAATAACTCCACTGTCATTTTTAAGAAAACCCTAGAATGCCCCCCTTACAACTTAGAATATTGTAAGAAGCCGTGAAGAGCAGGGTGAGTCTCTGTGACACCAGCAGATAACTGCAGGGCCGCTGCGTGACAAAATAGAGTTTCATTTACTAATTTAATAATTATGTGATGACTACGTTCAGGCTGTGGGAGTGTGAACCTGGCTTTATGTTTTCTCCTCTTTCATAACAGAATGTTTTTTGGATGGCATTTCTTCTCAGCTTGCAGAGCAAGGAATCCACATGTGTGGGCTAACCCGTGCTGCAGGTGCGCGTATCCGTAACCATCTGTGTGTGCTGAGCTAGACGTGCTCCTGGTGATGCCTTTACCTCTAGTCTGTCCCATACGGATCATTTTAGCCTCTTCCCCTTGCTTATTTGTATATAACCCCCACTCTATCCGTAAGTAGCCTGGCTCTCGCCATCTGCCATCACTTTAACTGTTCAGTTCAATTACAGACGTGTGGCAGTACCAGGATTGTTGATCTGTACTCCTCCTGGGGGAGCGTCTTCATCAACTGGACTGAAGTGCTTGTGTACAATCTCTGTTGCCTTTGGTCTTACAGACATCGTTCCCAGTCGCAGAGGTCAGCGCCTTTTCTCCTCACCTCCTTTAGTGAGGTGCTTGCTCTATTCATCTGTAATGCAATTAGGTTGTTTTGTCAGATTCTACATTCCATCCTGAGATCTGGTGACCTTTTACGTGAATTTCTAAAAAGTTTATACACATTAAGGTTCACTCCTTAACGATGTGGAGTTCTATGTGGTAAAGCTCTATGGATTTTGACAAATGAATAGTGTCACCCATCCGCCATTTCAGGAGAAGTCTCACCTCCCTAGAAAATTCTGTTTCTCATCTATTCCACACGGCACTCCCGCCAACAGTCCCCCCAGCATCCATTGATTTTTTTTCCCACTGTCTCTTTAGTTTTTCCTTCTCCAGAACGTCATGTAATTGAAATCACAGTGTGTGTGGCCTTTTCAGACCGGCTTCTTCCACTTAGAAATGTGCAATTAATGCTCACACATGTCTGTTCACAGATTGATGGTTCATTTCTCTTCATTGCTGAATAATAATATCCCATTGTGTGGATGTACCAAAGCTTGTTTAGTCATTCCCCTACTGAATAACAGAACTATCGCTTCATTTTTTGCAGATTATAAATAAAGCTGCTATAAACATACAAATGCAGGTTTTTGTGTGTACATACGTCTTTTTGCCCCGGCTTTATTGAGAATAATTGAAAAATAACAATGCGTCAGTTTAAGGTGTAAAAGTGTTGATTTGATACACTTCTATGCTGCAAAATGAGCACCACGTTACCTAATGCCTACGTCACGTGACATCATCACCGTTTCTTTCTGTGGTAAAAACATGTAAGATCTACTCTCTTAGAAACTTTCAAGTATGTAATACAGGATTATTGACTACCATCACTATGCTGTACGTTAGATTCCCAGAACCTACTTATCCTCTAACTGGAAGTCTGTACCCTTTGACCAACATCTCCCCTCTTCCACATCCATTCCACTCCCACCCCAGCCCAGCCCCTGGTAATGACCTTTCTGGTCTCTGTTTCTATGACTGGGCTTTCATAGATTCCATAAATGTGATATCATAAGGCGTTTGTCTTTCTCTGTCTGATTTATTTCACTCAGCATAACATTTCTTTCAAGGTCCATCCACGTAGTTTTAAAAATCAGTTGTGTACACAGGTAGGAGGGCATTGACCGCATCCTGTGGCAAGACTGTTTATCTCTGCAAGATGTTGCCACGTGGTACCCTACAACGGCTGTGCAGTTTGCATCTTCCTCAGCAATGAATGAGACTTCTTGTTTCTCTGCATCCTTGCCAGCGATTGGTATTGCCAGGGATTTCTTCTTTAGCTGTTTTTAATAAGTGTGTACCAGTATCTCATTGTTTCAATTTATAATTCCCTAGTGAGATATGATGTTGAGAAGCTTTTCATGTTTATTTTCCATTGGTACATTTTCTTTGAAGTCTCTGTCAGACCTTTCCTCATTATTTTAATTGGGTTTTTTTTTTGAGTTTTAAAATTACCTTGTATATTTTGAATATTGTCTTTTATCAAATACGTGTTTTGCAAATAGTTTTTCCCAGTTCGTGGTTTTCTTTCCATTCTCTTAATAGTGTCTTTCTCAGAGTAGAGGGTTTTAATTTTGATAAAGTCCAACTTACCAATTTTATTCTTAACACGGATCACAGTTTTGGTGTTATATCTAACAACTCACTACCAAACCCAAGTTCACTTAAATTTTCTCCTGTTATTTTTTTCCAGAAGTTTTATAATTTTAATTTTGCATTTAGGTCTGAGATCTATTTTCAGGTCATTTCTGGGAAAGGTGTAAAGCCTCTGTCTAGATTTTTCTTCTTTTTTTTTTTTTTTTTCAAATGAATGCCCAGCTGTCCCAGAACCACTTGCTAAATGATCACCCTTTCTTCACTGAATTGCCTTTCTGTTTTTGTCAAAGATGAGTTGACTGTATTTTAAAATCTTTTTCTGGGTCCTCTCTTCTATCCCATTAGTCTAAGTGTCTATTTTTTCTCTAGTTCCATGCTATCTTTTTTTTTTTAATTTGTTTATTTTTATTGAAGTATAGTCAGTTTACAATGTTGTGTCAATTTCTGGTGTACAGCATCATGTTTCAGTCATCCATATACATGCATATATTCCTTTTTCATATTCTTTTTCATCATAGGTTACTACAAGATATTGAATATAGTTCCCTGTGCTGTACAGTAGGAACTTGTTGTTTACCTATTTTATTTGTAGTAGTTAGTATCTACAAATCTCAATCTCCCAATTTATCCCTCCATCTACCCCCCCCCACTCCCATAACCATTAGTTTGTTTTCTATGTCTGTGAGTCCGTTTCTATTTTGTAAATAAGTTCATTTGTGTCTCTTTTTCATTCCACATATAAATATTATCATATGGTATTTTTCTTTCTCTTTCTGGCTTACTTCACTTAGAATGATGATCCCCAGGTCCATCCATGCTGCAGCAAATGGCATTATTTTATTCTTTTTTATGGCTGAGTCTAATTCCATTCTACCTTGATTACTGTATTTTTATAGTGATTCTTGAAAATAGATAAAATTAACCCTTCACCTTAGTTCTTCTGCTCCAGTAGGGTGTTGACTAGTCTAAATTTTGTGACTTTGCACATAAATTTTAGAATCTGTCTGTCAATATCTGAAAAATATGTTGCTGGGATTTTCATCGGAATTTTGTTGAATCTGGAGATCAAGTTGGAAAGAACTGACATATTAAGAATATCAATATTCCAACCCACAAACATGGAATATCTCCCCACGTAGTTAGATCTTCTATTTTTTTCATTAGAATTTTGAAATTTCCTGCATATAGACCTAGTATAGTTTTTAGATCTATGCCTAAGTGTTTCATGACTAATTTTATTGTAATGGTATCATTTTGTTTTGTTTGTAGTCAAATTCCAATTGTTAATTGTGGGTATATAGTAAAGATACCAACTTTCATGTATTAAACTTGTGTTCTGCAACCTTCCTATGCATGAATGTGTATTAGTTCCAGGAGCTGTTTTTTGTTGCCATTTTAGTTTTTTCTACATAGAAAATCATGTCAGTTTTCTTTCTTCCTTTCCAATTTTTATATTTCTTTTTCTTATCTCATTGCATTGGCTAGAAATGTCAGTATGATGATACATATGAGTGGTTAGAGTGAACATTCTTGCCTTGATTTTGATCTTAGGGAAAAAGTGTCCAGTTGATGTTATAACATGATTTTTCTTCATGAGCCAGTAAATATGGTGGGTGGTACTGATTAATTTTCAAGTGGTGAACCAGCCTTGTATACTTGGAGTCAATTCAGTTTGTCTTTGTCTATAATTTCTTAATACATCATTAAACTTGCTACTATTGTGTTAAAGATTTGTGCATCTGCATTCATGAGTGATATTGGTGCATGGCTTTCCTTTCTTATAATGTCTTTATCCATTTTGGTATTAAGATAATGCTAGCTTCGTAGAATAAGAACTGTTCCATCTGTATGTATTTTTCTGGCAGATATTGTGGAGAATTGATATAATTTCTTCCTTAAACATTTGGTAGAAATCATTAGGGCCTTCTGTTTTGGAAGAATTTTGTTACTTTCTATCTTAGAAAGTTACTAGCCATTGATTCAACTTTTTTAGCAGCTGTATACCTATTTAAACTATTTCTCCTTGTGTGAGTTTTGTTTGTGTCTTTCAAGGAATTGATCCATTTCATCTAAGTTATCAAATTTGTGTACATAAAGTTGTTCATAATATTACTTTATTTTTCTTATATTGCCCATGAGACCAATAGTAATGTCTCATTTTTCATTTCAGATATTAGTAATTTGTGCCCGGATGGAGGTCATCAATTTTATCGTTATCTTGAAAGAATTAAGATTTTGACTTCATTGCATCTCTGTACTGAGTTCCCATTTTCAATATCACTGATTTTCGCTCTTATTACATACATATCTTTTCCTCTGCTTGCTTAAGCTTAAATTGTTTCTCCTTCTCTAGTTTTATAAAATGGAAGTTTGGGTTATTTATTTTGGATTTTTTCTAATGTGTATATTCAATGCTATGTATTTTCCTCTGAACATGGCTTTTGCTGAATCTTATGGATTTTGGTAAGTTATATTTTCATTTTCATTAGTTCAAGCTTTTTTTTTTTAATTTCTCTTGAGATACCTTCTTTGATCCACATAAAATTTAGAAGTGTGCTGTTTAATTTCTAAGTATTTTCAAATTTTCTAGCTATCTTTCTATTATTGATTTCCAGTTTAATTCCATTGTGGTCTAAAAGTATTTTTATGATTTCTACTATTTTTAAAAAGTTTAAGATGTACTTTATGATCTGGTCTGGAATATGGCCTATGGCATTAGTAAATGTTCCACATAAGCCTGAGAAGAATGTGTAGGTAGTTGCTGTATGGAGAATTCTATAAATGTCAAGGAGATCAGGGAGGTTGATGGTGCTGTTTGGGTCAACTATATTCTTATTGATTTTCTGCCTGCTTGAGATACCAGTTACTGAAAAAGGAATGCTAAAGTGTCAAACTATGGTGGATGCCAATTCTATCAGTTTTTCGCCTCACATATTTTGATGCTCTGTTGTTAGGTACATCCAGCTTAAGGATTGTTCCATCTTCTTGGAGAACTGACCTTTTATTAATATAATGATTTCAGATTGTTTTTGATTAGTGTGATCACAGTATGCCTTTCTCCATCCATTTAACCGATCTGAGTCTTTATATTTAAGGTGAGTTTCCTTTAGGCACTATAGAGTTGGGTCTCTTTTTTATCCACTCTGATAGTTTCTGTCTTTCCATTGGCATATTTAGGTCATTCATGTGTAAGGTGATCATTGATATTGTTGGTTGAATATCTGCCAAGTTTGTGCTTTCTATTCATTGCATTTGCTCTGTATTTCTTTCATGTCCTCTTTTTTTTTTTTAAATTATCTTGTTCTAACTAAGCATTTTATAAAAATTCCATTTCTCTCCTCTCTTAGCATATCCAATATTTTTTAGTGCTTTTTAGTGGTAGATCTAGTGTTTCCAAACTATATTTTTAACTAATCTAAGTCCATCCTCAAATAACGCTATCAGATTTCATATGAATGGCAAGTAACTTGTCACAGACAGTTTCTAACGACTCCTTTCTGCCCCTTGTGATACTGCTGTCATTTCTTTCACTTGTCCATATGCCATAATCACCCAATATATTGTTACTAATACTGATTTAAACAAAGTGCCATAAAATAAATGAAGCTAATAAGGGGAAAGAGTAATTTACTTTACTTTCCCTTATTCTTTCTCTAATGACCATTCTTTTTGTATGTAGATCTGAGTTTTAATTCTGAAGTTTATTTTTATTCTACCTAAAGAACTTTTGTGGGGTTTTTAAAATCATTTATTGCAGTGCAGGTCTGCCAGTAATACATTTTCTCAGTCTTTATATTTGAAAATCTTTATTTCTTCCTCACTTTTGAAAGACCATTTCACTGGATAAAAAAATTCTAGGTTTGCAGGTTCTTTTTCTTTCTCTACTTTAAATATTTTACATCATTCTTTTTAGTACTATGGTTTCTGCCAAGAAGCCTACTATATTTCTTATCTTTCTCCTCTTTAAGTAAGATGGCTTTATTCCCTCCTCTGGTTTTCTTCAGAATTTCTCTCTGCCTTTGATGTTTGCTCTTGATTTTCCATTTCTATAAATATATTACACCTAGGTATGTTTTCAGTGTTTACCCCATTTGGTGATCTCTGAGCATCCTGGATATGTGGTTTAGTGTCTGTAATTAAGTTTGGAACATTCTCAGACATTGTTACTTTAAATATTGTGTCTGCTTTAGTCTTTCTTCTCCATGTGGTATACTAATTAATTGTGTGTTACAACTTCTGAAATTGTCCCGTCATTCTTAATTTTTTTCCTTTGTATTTCAGTCTGAGAAAATCTGTTGACCTATGTTCAAGCTCATGGATTCTATCCTCAGCTTTATCCAATCTACTGATGAGCCCATAAAAGACATTATTCTTTCTGTTATGGTGTTTTTCATTTCTAGCATTTCCTTTTTATTATTTCTTAATGTTTCCATCTTTCTGCTTACATTACCCATCTGTCTAGGCTGCGTGTAATGTCTGTACTTGCCAGATGCTTCAAATTCTTCTAGTGTCCTACTTTTTGTCTCCTCTCTGGACATCTGGCTTCCCTAAAAAAATCTTCCTCAGAGAGAGTCTGTATAAGGGAGTTGCTACAAGATTCATTTTAATTTAAAACAATGATTTAATTTTCAGTCTATTCCCATGACTTTTAAGGAAACTGGATTTAAAAAGGCAATCTAGTGGCCAGAGTACACGAACTAGAAGCAACTCAACCGGACAGATTACTTGGTCCTGAAAATTTAAATCCTTGTCTACTTTTCTCACTATTAAACTATAAGAAGATTTAACTCTGGTTGCTCATATTCTCATTTCTTAAGCTTTATAAAATCTGCTCCTCTTAAAAACAAACAACCAAGCAAAAAGAAAACTTTCACAATCTTGATCAGGGTAAAGCAAGGAGAGTACAGAGATATACAATAACAGAATTATTTTAAAATCCACCTGACAATGAACAATGCAAAGAAAATTTTCTGCCAGTTTCTAACCTACCTTAGGTAGAGTGTTCCACGTTAATTCTCTCACCAACAATATCCCAGAAGGTGGCTATGATTTATGACACAGTGTATTAGACACAAGCAGCAAACGGGGTCAGACCATGTACCCATGACCATTCACCCAGCAAATATTTACCAAGTGGTTTCTGTCTGCCAGGCCTGGTGAGGTGCTGTTACTAACTCATCCTGTGAAGCTATGCAAATCAGTTTGTGTTTCTGAGTTTCAGTTACTATGGCAGCAAAACAAAGAGAATGATATCTGCCCACAGCCCTTACTGTGAGGTCCAAATGAGCCAGTGATTGCAGATGTCATTTGAAAAGCATATAACAACATATAGTTTTATTTATTCAAACTTTAAACTAAACATAGTTTACACACAATGTATTTGTGTTTGTTCTTATTCCCAAGATTCCTTACTAGTCTCGTAATACAAAAGTTCAGTTTTCCTGGCTCAGTTTTGGGATTCACCCTCTTAGAACTTCCGCCTTAACTCTACAAAAGTAAACTTGTAACTGGATGATGTCTTACTAGCGTCTAGCATTTTAGATCGGCGAAACCTACCATCAGTTTGTGGTGCGGATGGGAAAGTTGAGCCAAAGAAAGTGGCCGAGAGAGGCAAGGGCAGGGCTCAGAGGAAGTGACAAAAACTTCAGTCCATACGGCCACCTTCCTGTAAACAGCACCGACCCTTCACATCTGCAGTGAATGAGAGTAACATCAGGTCCTAGACCAGGCTGTTCCTGCTGCTCAGAGCTGTCCCTGGAGGCTACTGGACTGTGGCCCCCGTCTCCTCCCCATGGCATGCTCCCTGTTCACTGTGAAGGCATTACATAGAGAGACTGATTTATCTGTGTCCGCTTCCCCAGCCAGCATTCTGAGCCTCATTTCCACCCATTATGCTTACTGGAGCAATGTGCTATGCTGTCCAGAGGAGATAAAACCCAGAGACTCTCTCTGTATTATACTCATCGAGTGACTGAGAAATAAATTAAGTTCGAAGCACAGCACATGAATAGCTGCAAGGGGCACTGGTTTATCCCAGCACAACACCTCTCTCCTCCAGAACCTCAGTCATTACACACAGCTGGTTTCCTCGGCGGAAGCTGGACGGCACACTGCACAGAGCATCTAAACTTTAAGAAAAAGCATCCATCTGACTTCCTGGAGGCTGTGAACAAATTCTGCTGTCTTTTCATTGCAGCTTTTTCCTTCGAACTAGAACCCCACAATGACATGTCTCTAAATATCATTCAGAAATTAAAAGCACTAGACTCGGGGGGTGGAAAGGCAGAAAATTGAAGAAAGAAAAAAAAAATGTATAGAAAAAACTAACCCTTCTTGGAAGCAGAAATTGTAATTTGCTACTTAATTTTTATCCTAGGGAATTAAAAAAAAATAAGAACACTCTAAAATAAAGTCATTGGACAAAAAAAATTGTATAGAATTTACTGTGTAAAATAATGAATTCTTGGGGAAAACAAATAAGAAATGGATGATAAACATAAAATATATTTTTACAAAGCACAAAGCAAAGGTCAGAAATACACTTCCCTGATATTTATTTATCCTTCACATTATCTATTGAAACTATAGAAAAACAGACTGAAACATTGTGGTTCCAACCGTTTGTGTCATTGATGGAATTGCCGCCCACCCCCGCCCCCCGCTGTTGAGTTAAATTCTCCTCATTCCGTAATACAAGTACTAATTTGTGGAAAGAATTAATGACATTTGGTCATACCAGAAATAGTAGACCATTTGTGGCAAAATAAATACCAACAATAAGGTAATGAGAAAAATGACTTATTGATAATAATAACATGAAGTCATATTTGGTAAGTTTTTCTAAAGAGGGTATTCCAGAGGAAAGAAGGTATAACATCCTTTTAGAGATAAAAATAGCTCGAAGATAGTGAGTCTAAAACAATCCCCTGAAAAATGACTGAGGCTAAGCAACCTAGTATTTTGGGCTGTTAAAAAGGTATATTAAAACTTCTAAATCCATCGGTCTCAGCTGTGTTCACACTAACCCTGTGAGATCGATAAAAATGGAAGAGTTTCTCTCCCTTTTGGATGTAGAGAAACGGAAACCAAACCGGGAGACAGGACTACTTACTGCAAGAGATTAGAATCTAACCCATCCGACCATCAGACGAGAGCTTTTTTGAAAATATCATTGTCCTTATTAAACACACACACGTAGAGAAACCAAAAAGAACCATTATTAGCTGATGTGATAATTCACATTCGCTTGCATACGGCAGTGTCCCATCAACGAACAACCCTTAAAAATCCTCTCCGTAAATCGGGGAGCATGGTGACCAGTCTGGACTGAATAAATGTAAGTAAGATAGTGCATTACATACAGCAGGAGCTGTAACTGCAGGAGCCACAACTAACCATTCCGGGGTGGCCGCTGAGATACATATTTCATGTGGATTACGTCAATCCGTTTTCTCAAGGTTTCTGTAAAGCTGTATCATGAGCCCCTCTGCGCGATGAAGACAGTGAGCTACGAAGATACTAAATAGTACTTCCCTGCAGTGCAGCACCCAGTGCGGAGCTGGGGTTCTTGCCCATTTAGTAAGACGCTGAAACCTGCTCCCTCAAACCCCCCACTGCCCTGCCTGGGTCAGGCCCGAGCTGTCCCACCTGAGCGTTGTGAATGCTTCCAGAACACTTTTTTCTTTTCCCCTTAAAATAAGCCTCCTTGCAGGGGTTTGGTCCTTAGAAAGCACGATGAGTTTCTAGGAAACCTCCTAGAAGAATGTGTGATACAAAGATCTCAAAATGCGGTTTTGCTCTGGTGAATGGTCAATTATTGTGTGCCTTTCATTTAAAAATTATGTATTTGTCCTTAAAAGCACTTCTAACTGGACAGGAGCACGCAGCTCAAAAGCGCCCGGTTAGAGGTAAGGATTTAATTTCAGATGCCAGGTTAACATGTTGGTACAGGCAGGAGCTACTCAAGGGCGCTCAGACCCGGAAGCCTGGGAGTCGGCCCCCCAGCACCGGCTGCTGTTAAACCCTCCAGAAAAGGCCAGTGGAGGGACTCCAGCCACACTGCAAATTCTTTGCATAAATCCTTCTTGGAGCGAATCACACTAATGCAGTTGAAGAAACAGTAATACCTGGAGAAAAAGAGAAAGAAGAGAGAAAAGTGGTGAACTGAAGCTTGTTTCCCAGGAGCCACTAAAACCACCGTCCCCAGGGCCCTAAGAAAGACACTGCTACCACCTGTACTTCTGCACTTCAGTGGGCTGGGAGGTTACTAGGCAGCAATGTTCTCCCAGCTCTCAGGAGCTACCAGCATCCTGGCTTCATGAGTATTTGCTCTACCCTGATAGAAGTTATCCAAACAGAAGAGAGAGAGTTCACATCGTAAAGCTAAGCTCCAAAGAGCTTTGACAAATTTTGCTTCATGTCCCAGTAAACCAGCTTTTCATACTGAAAAATGTAAAGTACTTGTGGTTGCGTATGAAAATAAAGCCAAACATGGAAAAGAGCTTTCAGTGGAAATTCATCAGTTTTACCCCCAAATGTACTCCTGCATCCTTTCAGCATCGGAGTTACACATGCCGACCAACACAGCCAGTCTTGTTTCAGGCTCTGAAACTGGAACTTCTGTAGGTGAGGGGACTTCTCAGCGAGATCTGGTCTGGCCTTGAAATTGACCATCTGTGAGGTTTCAGCCACAGATCTGAAGATCAATGGGTAAAACCACATGCAGTAAGGCAGACGGGGGGGTGATGGGACCAGAACTAGCTGTGGGCTTTACAAGTGGTGCCAGCACCGCAAAGGAGATAGTCCAGTTCTCAGTGATAATCCGTCCAGTGGAAAAAGCAAAGTTGGGTGTTGGGAGGGTATAAAATGCAGAAATGAGACCCAACAGCAAAGGGGTGCCTGAGAACAGGGGCATCTATTTCTGCTTCCAGGATCCAAGTTCTTGGACTTGGTTCAAAAGTGTGACTCTATTTTCAGTTCAGGGGCCATCACACACTAGACAGAGGGGGGAGTCAACACAGTTCTTGCCAGGTTGCCTGGCATTTAACCAGCAGAGTTACTTCTGCTGCAGAGTAGGTAAAGATACGGTAGGTAGAATTCCCTGTTGGGAGCCCTCTAAAACAGCGGGACGCACTGCTGTCACCCAGGAATAGCGCCTTCTGGCAAGTCAGGGCCCCGTGAACAAGACAGAGGCGGGTCCCTGGACAGTCCACTCTGTGACGCTCCCTGCTCTTGCAAATATCCCATCCTTCTAATGGTCCCCACGTGCATGGGTGCTGAGCATCCTGAAACTGGCAATAATGACTTCCAGGCTACACAGACAGGGCAAGAGAAAGCAAAGGAGAAATGTAAGTGGCCACAAGTGGACCAAAGAGGGAACGGCACAGAGGTGACTGGTGGCTGAGAGAGGAGAAGTGACGAGAAGCACGTGGCCGACTCTTTGATTTAAGCTCCAGAGAGCAATCACCGTTTGATACGGTTGGTCTCTACCTGGAAAAACTTTCCTGTTTGCCCGGCTAACACAGGACCTTCCTCTTGCTTCCCTTCTGTCTTAGTCTGTTTGGGCTCCTGTAACAAATCACGTATGTGGTGGCTTACACAAAATAAATTCATTCTCTAACATTTCTAGCAGTTTTGGAGGCTGAGAGTTTGTGATCGGGCTGCCACCGTGGTCAGGGTCTGGTGACAACCCTCTTCCTGGCTTGCAGACAGCACCTTCTCATGTGGACTTTCCTCGGTGCATATATGAAGAAAGATCTCTCCCTCTCTCTCCCTTTTCTTATAAAGTCATCAATCCTGTTGGATCAGGGCCCCACTCTCATGCCCTCACGTAATCTCATTACCTCCTGATAGCCCTGTCTACAATGCAGCCATGCTGAGGGTTAGGGCTTCAGTGTGAACTGGAGGGGCCACAGCACCCTCCCGGCCTAGAACATCTGGGAAAGTTGGTTATGCTGAAGTACCTCCTACCTAGTTACTTCTGATTAATTCCCAGAGCCTCTTCCTGGTCCAGAAGGTCCCCAACGCTCCCTCACGGAGCATTCCAGCCCAGAAACCCCTGCAGCTGCCTCAGCCTCCTCCCTCAGTCCCGCACTTCATTAAGACAGATGTGTCTTGTTCTGATGGTACGTGAGGACAGTCCACACTTCTCGTCAGGATCCGTTGCTAAAGCACAGGGAATAAGAAACGGATGTAAGATGAGGTTCATCATATGTTGGTCGTTTCTTCCTTTACTTCTTGTTCTTTATTATTCTTAGCTAATCAATAAGAAGCCACTGAATGATTTTCAGCAAGGGGATAACGGAATCAGATTTATGTTTGATGTGGGATGTGGCGAGAAGAGGGGTGAGGATGACAGGTGTATTGAAGACGATGACTGTTAGGATTTTGGCGTTAGCACCGGAATGGATGGTGATACCGTCTGGCTAATATAGGGAACATTGACAGAAGAAGATCATCTAGGGAAAACACCCCAGTTTTACATTAGATCTACTTTGAAAAACTTTTATGTCTTTCGAGGGTATACGTCAAATAGATAATGAGATGGTCAATTCTAGAACTCAAGGAGAGCTCACCTCTCTTTCCTTTCTTGGCCTCAGGAATCTTATTTCTGTTTCCAATTCTAAAGAAACTCCATTCTCCATTCTTTAATGTCAGTCATGCTCTCTCCTGTACCGAATCCAGTGACATTTTCCCAAGAATCATCTTCCTGGAAGAAAAGAAGTTATTTTGAGAAGCAAAAAGTTAGACAGGATATTTCAGGTGGAAGCATAGCTTTAAAATAAAGGTAAGTAGACAGAAGTAGGGAAACATGATTCAAGACAGCATGCAAAGCCTGTGGGCAATAAAGGATGCGTGTTGGAAATAACAGGAGCTAATATTGGAAAAGTAGGACAGGAATTAACTCGGTCAGCTTTTGCAGGTGAGCTTCCCCTGTTCAGACTGAATTCTATATGTAGGGGAGGAACACCCAGAATTTTTTAGCAGAGAAATGGCATAGAGAAAGAGCTGTTTTATAAGACTCATCTGTTCAATATCAGAATGAATTAGGTACGGCTAAAGTCTGTGGATCTAGTGACAGGGATTAAATTCCATTCAACAGGCTTCGGTGAGCTTCCCTACCGACAGGTGCTGTCTGGTGTCCTCTGATGCAGCCTTATGAACAAGCAACCTGCTGGCTCCAGGCGTAAGACAGAGTAAATACAATACAACCTGTGTTCCTCAGGACATCGTAATTTCAGTAACTGGAGCTATGGGGAAGAGCTTTGGATAAATGTCTCTAATGTAAGGCATTACAGGCTGTTTCAAACCAGAAATAGTCACTAAATTTTATGTAAGTTTCAAGGAGCGATTAGTTACTACCAACTAAAGTGGAAGGTTCAGGGAAGGTCTACCGAGGTGACGTGAGTGAGGTCTTGAGGGAGCAGAGGACATCAGCTGGTGGAAGTGATGACAGTTGCACAAAGCTGGGGCTTTTGCCCCTTACTCTATTGATCCGTATGCTGACTTCACAACTTGCAACCCCAAAGCCTGGCGTTGGCTTGGAGTTTCAGGTCGATGGTGCTGAGTGCTTGGCTATGACACACTCTCCATCCTCTCAATATTCCGACTGGAGGGAAATCAGAAGCAGGCTGCTGGAGCAATCCAGTTCCTGCAGTAGTGAGATAATGTTGACTATTGATCTACTAGAAGATGGCATTGACGATCTGTCCTGCTGGTGACTAGGCAGCAGCAAAAAGAGACAAGAGAGAGAGGTAGCCCCAGAGAAGGGGGTGATGCATGACCAGGCCTTCAGGAGCATTTCAGGAGACCCTGATTCCGCTTTCTTTGGGGTCAGGGCTTGGCTCGGCACCTCTGGTGGGCACCTCAGTACGCGGGTCAGTGGAGGCTGCTGGCAAGACGGGAGACGGGCAGCCACATCACGGAGCTGCTCTGTGTCCTCAGGCAGACCATCCTTCCATGACTCACTGTCCCGACCTGTGAACTGAGGATGATAACCCGTGACCCTCTGCTATCACTCTGCGTGGGAAGTCAGGTCCTGCAGGTGAAGGACTTCCAAGTCACAAAGACAAAGGAGCTCTTACACTAAATTTCTGGGGAGTCGTGTCAGCATCAAGTAACATTTATGAGTCCTCGCTCTGCACTGGGCACCATTTCGTCTCATGTACAGTGAACTGACTAAAACTCCAAATTGCCCGTCTCTGAGGAGTCTGCCCTTCAAAAACTGTTAGCTGTCGAGGTGATAGAAATATATTCACAGAGCAGATAAAGGGTTTAAAGAAGGAAAGAAAGGTTTTTTTTTCCCTCCGTAATGCCCAAATATCCATGCCAGGCTGACTTGAGAATTTTGCTTATTTTTACCACTGTATTTCCCATGCCTACACCCCAGGAGCAAGCAGGGCCCTTCAAGGAGAGTGGTGGCCAGCGATGGACCGGTGGCACCCTGTCGCAGTGCCGCAGAGGCGGGGAGCCGAGAGGGGACGTTGGCAGTCCTCTCCAGCAGGTCCTAAGCACAAAACCTGTCCTGGTTTTGGAAGGTGGACTCAAGGTGGGTAAGTAAACAGGCCTCGGGTGGGGTCGTGCCAGGAGCCAGCTCTGATCCTGCTGTTTGGGGAGGGGGAGGCGGGGGGAAAGAATGATGGCAGGGGAAGAAGCGTCTCTACTCCTGGGGGTTTGCGGGGGAAGCGGTGCCTCACACGGCAGGTCTCCGCGCCTCGGGAGTCCCTTATCTAACGTGCGACCGCAACTATTTTCCCAAGAAAATTAAAGTGACTTAGTCAGTTAACCTGAAATTCCCAGCAGGGCTCTGCCAGTGGACTGGAAGCTTTCTCACCAGATTTTGGAGGCGGAGCGAGCAGGCGGCTCAGAGCCTGCCAGAGGTGGGATTCTGCTGCCACCTGGTGGGCAGTGAGGGGGCTGCCCCCTTGTACCCCATGGCTCCAAAGGATGTCAAGACACCTGGGAAGAAAACAGCCAAGAAAGAAGTTAATAGAAAGCCCTCCTTGGATTCAGCGGATCTCAGGGGACAGCCAGGCCCACTTCTGAGGGAGTGCATCTCTGACCCCTGGAGAGGGTGGGGGCCTGTCACCTTCTCTGAGAGCGCGGCCCCTGGGACCCCCAGTCCCCGGCTGCTTCTGGGTGATCTGGGAACCACAGGGAGGCATCAGGAGCCTCAGAAAAAACCTATTACATAATTGAAGCCAAGGAGCTTGGAAATTTATGACCAGTCAGTTCACCGTCGTTGAAGACGGCAGCCTAGTCATTTCTGGTTCCCCCGCCGTCCCCTGCCTCACGCACTGAGTGTGTCACTCTGGGAACACGTTTTTGTTTTCTGTTGTTTGGGTTTTTGGAGGTTTTTTTGGTTTGTTTTTTGTTTTATTTACTCCTTCTCTGCTCTTTCTGTTAATGGAAGAGTCTAGACGGTAGATATTGTTTCTGATGGCAGCTGCAGTGCTCAGAGTTTTCTGTGTTAGAAGAGGCGATGTTCCTTTACATGTGGTCACAGTGAGACTCAAATTTAGGCTCCCTTCCCCTCAGCAGCTCATATTCTAGAGGAGCTGGCAGGCACAATAAAAAAAAAAAAGTAATTGCAGAGAAATGTAATAAGAGCCTATTATGGTGAATTTTATGTGTTAACTGGCCTAGGTCATGGTACGCAGTTGGGGATCAAAAACCAGTCTAGATATTGCTGTGAAGGTATGTTTTGAATGAGATCAAGATTTACAATCAGTTGACTCTGAATAGAGCAGATTATCCTCTTGTGATGTGGGTGGGCCTCGTTCTATCAGTTGAAGGGCTTAGGAGAAAAGACTGAGGTCACCCAAGGAAGAAGGAATCCAGCCTCCAGATAGTCTGCAGACTTGAGCTGCAGCATTAACTTCTCCCTGCGTCTCCAGCCTGCTTATCTGACCTGCAGATTCAGACTTGCCAACCCCCACAATTGCATGAGCCGATTCCTTAAAATAGGTATTTCCAGATAGATGATGACAGATGATAGATAGATAGATAGATAGATAGATAGATAGATAGATAGATATCTCCTATTGATTCTGCCTGGGAGACTGAGGTAATTCTTAGGCTACTTTTTCAAGGACAGACAAATTGAAATTCCCCACATGAAAAAAAGGGAAATATATTTTCTAGGCAAAGGGAATGAGCAGAAATGCGGTAATCAGAGACCCTTGTTGTGCATGTCACGTGGTCCTCAGTCACTCAGGTCTATGCTACCGAAGGTGATAAGAGCCTAGGGATGCGATAGGTGGGAGCAGGTTACCTGGGACACGTTGTGAAGTCCTTGAGTCCTAAGAGTTTGGCTTTTATCAGAGACACTGAGCTATCTGACATCATGGTTGAGAATGGGCAGCGTAAAGTGAAGGTAAGAAGTGGGGTGCTTTTGAGGCTGCTAGGGATAGAAAAACCCTAGGAGGCGGACTACAATTTTTAGCTCAAATTCTAATGAAAATAGTCTGTAGGTGTGAAGACTGAGCCGTGAACCAAAAAGAACCTTGAGGTTTGGAGGGAGGGTATAGCTCAGTGGTTAGAGCACATGCTTAGCGTGCACAAGGTCCTGGGTTCAATCCCCGGTACCTCCATTAAAATAACTAAATAAACCTAATCTCCTCCCCCCCCCCAAAAAAAACCGAAAGGAAAAACCATACAAAAAAAACCCACAAACAAAATTAATAAAATGTTTTTTAAAAAAGAAAAGAATGTGTATTTAAAAAAAAAAAAAACAAAGAACCCTGGAGAAGCAGAAACCATGAAAGCAGCCTTCTCTCCAGTTTTTCTCTAATATCTTAACAAAAGGAAGGACAGGATGACGGATGAGAGGTTTGCTCCTGCGTACCTGGAGGAATTCTATTTTAAAACTGACCAAACCCTTATTGTGTAAGCAAAATAACTTGAATCCTGGAGGATCCAAGCTGTGATTTGAATTCCATGACATTTTTACTAGGCTGAAATGTTACCACTACTCTAAGTGTGGTTTTAGCTTCATAATATTGAAGCCTCGTCGCCTCACTCTAAGACTTTTGAATTTTCATTTTTAAAGGATATATAAAACTTTACCTTTCAAAATAAAATTTAATTCAATATGTTAAAAAAAAAAAAAAGAAAAGAAAAAAAGACTGCACTGGTCAGGATCGCCCCTCCTCTGGTTAAGTAAGCTTGAGAAAATTACTCTCCAAGCCTCAATTTCCTTATTTACAAGCAAGCAAGCTGATATTAGCACCGGCCTCCCAGGGCACCTTGCAGAAGCTTACTAACCTTTATTTATTATTGGATAAGGCTATTAAAGCAAGACCCCAGAGCTGCCTGCTATAAGCTTGGCAGTTTGTAAAAGGGCCAGTTTCTCATACCATCTCAGCCCTTGTTTCAAATACTTGTGTTTTCATCAGCAGCATAAGCATTTGTCTTCTGTCTTTGAAAATAATCCACTAGAGGTCCCAGGTCTTACAGAGGGGAGAGAAGAAAGACGCCAATGTGACTGTGTCACTCAGTGACCGGTGATACAGGAAGTTCAGAGAACCCATTACTTACCTCCTCTGCTGTTTCCCTCAGAGTCAGACCACAGGGCTCCCAACGGGTCATTGTGGGGCCACGTAGGGTGCTCAGGGTGTGTTGTTCTAATGTAACGTCACCAAGGAAGATGCACTCATACTGTCTTCACCATTTCCAGCTCCCTGAACTTTCCCTAGGAGTTCCGGATCTCTGCAGTGGGGGTTGTGGCTGGGAGGTGGGGTGATCAGATGGCTATGTGACTGAGACGTGGCCTCCTGGAGCGCCCGAGGCAGCCTGGCCCTCATTAACGCATCCTGCCCAGGTGCCTGGGGCGAGAGTGACAACTGGACAGTTGCACTTGTCATCTGCCTAGAAGTTGGAATCAAAAAAGTATCTCCTCCTACAGGGTTAATGCCAGTTGAATATTCCTGGGGCACCTCCGGATGAGTCCTGCACAGAACCTATGATCAGCGGGGACATTTTAAACCACCACAGATTTGCACAGCTATAAATAGGATGATTCAAACACGCACCTGCACGCGGACACACGCGGACACCCACACGAACACACACACGCGCGATCCCAGGTGACAGGTGCAACTTAGGGCTTTGCTGTCCGCCGCCTGGGAGAGGAGTCTCCAGGTGAACCTGCCCCAGGTGGGACTCCCTAAGCCTGAGACTAGCCCTCACTGCGCCCCTGGCCTCCCTCTTGCAGAGGAAGTGCTAAGAGGCCTGGGAACCTCTTGAGATGCCATTTGGCTGCCGAGACCTTAGCGCTAAGTTCTGTGTTCAGCGACAGCGGTTATTTTAAGACTGGGATGCAGGCAGTATTCACCCTCCCACACACTCCTCGACTGCTCAGCTTTGATCTTTCATTTTTGTGCTGGTGATTCTCCAATATTTCACAGCTATGCTGTACGTAGTAAAATGCTCTATGTTGGGGACAAGCACATACGTACACACACTGGCCTCAAATCTTACACAACGGCGACAGTGCTGTAGATAATTTGCCTCAAATCTTAAATAATAGTAACAATGCTAATAACAGCCAACACATCCCACTTTCCTGCTGCTTCGCAGGGAAATACATTTTATCCCATAATTTATACCATTCCACATTCATAACCATGAACGTTGTCTCTAAAGGCCCTCATGGCTGTAAATCACATGAATCCTATTTCTACAAATCCCAGAGTCACGGGCTAGATTCTGTTTCTTCTAATGGCATCACTAGCTCCTAAATGTCTAGTTGAGGTAAAGGTTGGATTTAGAAGGGCACCAGGACTCCCGCGGAAGGAACACAGCCCCTGGGTTACTTCTCTCATCGATACGTGGGTGGCTGAGATGGTGACAGAGGCTTGCTTCACCTCGTGGCTCAGTGAGAGAAGAACTGGGGACCTGGGCCATGACCCTGGCCTTGACCTGACGACCCTGAGGCTCCAGGGCTCAATGTTCCATCTCTAACAGGGTGGAATCAGCTGAATTAAAACAGACACTTTCAAAAATATTTAAAGACAGAAAAATTTTAAACAAAACATTGTGATGGTGCCAAGAACAACAGAAGCGATAATAATGAATATTGTAAGCGTCGCTAAAACTGGTGGATGTGGTAATAGGACACACAGTTTCTCCCTTCGGGAGTGTGGCCAACAGCAGACAGCCCTCAGCTGTCGGACCTCCGTGGGGACAGCCCTCAGCAGCCCCAGCTCCAGAGCGTCCCATGGAACTGGCTGAAGACTTAGCTGGGGCTTCCTGCAGCTCAGCTTGTCCTCCCGTCCGATCCTGCCTCCCGTTGCCCTCCCATGCTGACCCCCCGAGTGCTCCATAATCCCCCCCTGCGCTGGGACCCACTCCTGGGAACCCTGCTGTAATAGGAGCCTCATTAAGCCTCAGGACCTGCGACGGGCTTTCTGCAGGCACGGCCTCCAGCCCGCTCTGCAGCCATCTGCGCAGAAAGGCAGTGCAGCGCAGGGCAATATCACAGGAATTAGCGTCTGCGAGCCTGCCTCGGCCCCGGCATTTTATGGGGAGCTTGAGGAATTTCCAGGGCTCACTCTGAATATATGCACACTTCCTTCACTCGCCAGCTGGCTCTGGGGTCTCACCCCCTGCAAGCAGCATTTCTGCTATTACAACAATGCTGGCCACAATAAATGTAAATAATTGCCTTATTAATATTAAATAAATGCAAAGTGCTTAAAATGATGCCAAGCATCTAGCAAATGCTATACAAAACTTACA
The DNA here is from genome assembly GCF_036321535.1 of Camelus dromedarius. NCBI lineage: Eukaryota > Metazoa > Chordata > Mammalia > Artiodactyla > Camelidae > Camelus > Camelus dromedarius. The sequence continues at coordinate 16,107,918 of NC_087469.1, forward strand.
CCAAATGAAGACATTATCGCCATTACTGTCACCCTTATTTTACAGACTGAAGTACAGGTGCTGAATAGCCCTTAGGATCAGTTCCCGTCGTCTGACTTAAACCTCTGGGCTCTTCCTCACTTTGCTGCACTTAAAACTATGAGACAGATACGGGGGAGGGTACAGCTCAGAGGCAGGGTGTCTGCTTAGCATGCACGGGGTCCTGGGTTCAATCCCCAGGATGGCCATTTAAAAATAATTAATAATAATAATAATTTTAAAATGGATAAATAAACTTAATTACCTCCCTCCAAAACACACAAATTAAAAAGCTAAAAAATAAAAAAAAATTAAAATTTAAAAAGGTACATAACAAGAAGACAGCTGTCTAGTTGGAGGGGTGAGGAGGGAGGGACTCCGCTTAGCTGCCCACCCCTCCCCCACCTCTATAGCAACTGAGTGGACACTGAGCCCACGGTGTCCTATCGAAAGACCCACTTCTAGTTCTAAAATCCTGTGATCACTAATGAGACTTGGGTAAATCCGATCACATTTCCTAAGCACGGGGCTCTTTGCAAGGTGGCCTCTCTGATCTAGGCATGCCATCTGCCGTCCACTTCTCTACGCTGGACGGTTTCCATCATGTCCAAAGCTGACATCCCCCCTCCCAGCCCTTCTAGACCAGGACAAGCTCTTTAGCCACAGGAGCCAGAGAATCCTGGCAAACGTTCCCTCCTCTCATGTCCACGGGGTCTTTCCTGGCAAAACAGTGGGAAGGGGGGCATGTGGTTAACAGAGGCCCAGCAGCGTATATATGGGGAGCAAAGAAGGAGATAATTAAGTTTTCCGATGCTCATAAGACCTGGCCTCTGGAAGAGCACAGAACCTCCCAGTAGGTAGAGAAAAGCTCTTGCCATCTGTTTCCTTCCATCGTTCGCTTGAACACTTTTCTTACCATCAGACACGCGTTTCTTGACCTCAGCTCTCCAAGACAGAAGTAGCCTCACACCCAAGAGCCGCCGCAGGAGTTACTGCTACGCTTTGCCCGTCTGGCAGCTACCGAACCAAAACCCTCGCCAGCTGGAACCACTGACCTGGTATTTTATTGCTGTTACCATGCGGTCAAATGCAGCCCCGACCCCAGTGCACACGCGGCCCTGCCGTAATGAAAGAGGGAACAAGGCGAGGAGGGGGTTACGAGGGGCGGACGCGGGTGCCCGTACTTGGCTTTTCCCAGCGCCAACATCCTACCACGACGCCCCCCCAACTGTACTGCTGACGTAGTGATGGGAGTCCTGGTGCGGAGTGTCCACTAGAGGGCAGCAGAGTTCTTCCCACGTCACTTCGGCTTTTTCAGGGATGCTCGTTAAAGCAAAGCAAAATAAGCGCTTTGAAAAAATATGCACGCCCCGCCTGCACTACACTTAGCTCTTTACGCAGGCTTCTCACAAGCGTGTTTCGTTTGTCTTCTCTGGAACAAGTCAGCCATCTTGGTAGAAATGTGTAGTAGGAGGCGCTTAGAGGGGTTTGGGGGACGGCGCGTAACACCTTAGCCTAGATTTTACAAGTGATTTTTTAAATGACGATTCCACCCCTCGGAAAAAGGGCGTCATAGCAGTGCCTATGTCTTGGATGTTGCGAGTTTTAAATAAAGTTATTTCTGTAAAGCGCTTGGCACAGTTTTGGAAATAAAGTAAACCATCTATTGGTAATGTCTCGTCGTCTTTTTCTCCTTTAAGCACCAGCAGCTGCAGGAGAAGTGGAAGGGGCGTGCAGCAGGAGGAGAAAAGAATGGTAGTTCAGACCAAAAATCTGGTCGTCGCCATTTCTGTCTTCTTAAGGAGGGGAAATCTTGTGTCCCTGGGGTAGATCGTCCTTTTGTGCAGAAAACCCTCCGGAGGAGGCTTCTGTTCTAGGCAGTGGCCCAAGCTGGGCGCTGTGACCCAGGGATGAGGGTGAGGCACGAGCCGGTGTGTGAAGAGGACCTGAGTCCGAGTCCAGAGGCGACAGGTCTAGAACAGAGCCAGAGAGAGGCTCTTCCCAGGGACTCAGATGGCCGGGAAAACTTAAGAACAGGGGATCATAAATAATTTAGAATTGTTTGTTGTACCAGCATGTGATTGTCCTCTCTAGCTCCAAGCCCTCCACAAAGGTCTCCTGCACACCTGCTGCAGGAATAAAGCGATGTGGTGACGCCGTCCCGCCGAATTCGTGTTTGGTTGACGACCCGCGGATGCGGAGGGCCGAGCGCAGCACCGAAACCCCTGTGTACCAATTGCCCAGATTCACCTCCTGTTTACATTTAACCCTCTTTGCTTTGTCATTTGCTCTATGTGTCTATCTATATACACTCTCACAGAGCTCATTTTTTTGGTGACACATTCCAGGGTGAATTGTATTCATCCTGGCTCTCCACCCTCCGACACCTCAGCGTGCATTTCCTAAGAGCAGGAATGTTCTTTCACGTGATCACAGCACAGTTGCCAGCTTGAGTAAATGCAACGTCCGTGCCATAGTTTAGTTAGTCTGTCAACGAGGACCTGAGTGGCACTGTTTCTCTTCCAGTACAGGTGAGTTAACTGTTTATAGCCCTTTAGCCTGATTTAATTGTGAACATCTCCACAGCACTTCTTGTTTTTTTGGTCACACTGGCATTCTTGAAAAGTGTCACCGCCCTTTTCAAAAAATGGAATTGTCCTCCTTTGGGGTTTCCTGATACATCCTTCTGTGTACATTCAGACCTTGCATTTCGACCCAGAATCCAAAATAGGTACTATTGGATCTTTCTCAGAGCATCCCACACCAGGCACATGATGTCCAACTGTCCCTCACTGGGGACGTTCATTGTGATCACCTGCTCAAGGGGCATGACTTCCGCACTGTGTAATTACTACGCCTGCCCCTTGCGACAATGAGCCATCTGCAGGGGGACACAAAATCATGCAGATGTCCTGCTCTTCCTCAAGACTTCCCCCAACATCTAGCACCCATTAACCATTCTTGCCTGAGCCAGTCTTCATTGTGATGGTTGCCAATGATAACTTCCTGTCTCCATCCTCCCATCCATTTACTGGTCAGCACTCAGCATTCCATTGTAATCAGAAGTCCTCTGTCTCCCCATCTTTTAATTTTTCTACTTATTGTCTGTTTGGACTTAAGTTTTTTTTCCCCCAGTGGTTTATAGTCCATTACTATACATGATCATTGTGATGCTCAACATGCCCCAGAGTTCGCCCGCAGGAGCCACTTCAGGCTGGCTCCCGTGTCCCTGTGACAAGGTCTGATTATGCTTTCAGTGTTTCCTTATTTTCTGACACAAGCTGTTCTCGGCCCATCTTGCACTTACCCTGTCAGCCAGCCCTCTTAGGATTCTTGGTTCCTCTCAGTATTAGAGAACAAGATTTGGGCACTCAGTATACTCATCACTCCCAGAATATCGTTACCTCTGGGCCCTTCCAATGGACAGAGCCAGGAAAGATTCACACACACAGACACACGCATCCAGATCACTCACGTGCATACACACCCCTGAGCGGGGCAGGTGTGTGCACGTGGTCTAGAACTCACGAACTCCCATTGACACCCCACTTCCCATCCTTCCACACAGGAAATTTTTCTTACCATCCTGAGATGGGTGTGCACTCTGTTTTGATTTAAATATTAAAACAAGGATTGATTCCAAGAAATAGACCATTTGGGGCCAATTTGGTAGCAGACAATAGAGGTGTGATATCAGAAGTAAAAAGCCCCAGGAACTGGGGGAAGCAAATCAGAAAATCACTATAAATATCTTTCTATTTACTTATGCACTCATTTAAAAACATTTTTTGGCTTTTATTAAGTACCAAGCACTATTTTAAGCATGGGGTGAACAAAAAATTTAAGTCTCTGACTTAAAGAAGGTAGTCAAGCAGTGAAAGACATACAACATAAAATTAATATAAAATATCTAACAAATGTTCGTGGTGAAAAGCTTTGCAAAAGATCAAAGCAGGGAAAGGCATGGAGGGGTGCTTGAGTAAGAATGGGAGGTACCACATTATAGAGGGTTTAGGGGGCAGGTCTTTCTGATAAGCTGAAGTTTCAGCCAAGACCTGACGGACGTGAAGGAGCCGCCATGAAGATGTCAGGGACAAGAGCTGCAGGTGAAGAGCAGGAGCGATGGGTCCCAGGAGGATGTGATGGAGAAGTGGTTGGGGGGTGCTGTGGCCAGAGCACCTTGGGTTGGGGGGGTCGTAGGAGCTGAGCTGGAGGAGGCCGTGCAGGGCCAGGTCCCACAGAGCCTCAAATGTCTGTGTGAGGTGGGAAGTCACTGGAAGCTTTGGAGCAGAGCAAGGGCATCATCTGACCTCTGTTTCAAAATCATCACTGCAGCCTCTCTGTGAGGAACGTACTGGACACCGACACCAGGAAAGCCGGAAAGTCCAACCAGGGAGGAAATGGTGGAAGCCAGAGATGAGCTGGGACTGTCGCAATAATCCAGGGATGATGAGGTTTGTACCAAGGTCACGACAGACGTGTGCACTTGAAGATGGAGGCAGGCATCCCCGTGGTGAGCACTGATGGTCACTATGTGCCTCACTCTGTGGTAACTCCCAGGACTACAGAGGTGAAGAAAACAGCCACAGCCCTCAAGGAACTCACAGTCTTTGGAGAACGTGGCAGGTGAGCTAGACATGCAGACACTGAGGGTCACTGTGGTAAGCCCTGAGACTAACTGAGAGTGGGCTGAGCCAAGGGCTGTGATCACACAGACGAAGGGCCAGGTGTGCATCTCTGCAGGTGCAGGGACAGATGTAGAGAGAAGGTGATTTTGGAAGAGAAGGACCAGACAAGGGGCTCTGGATGGGGGTGGGATGGAATGTTTAATTCCTAAATTGCCAGTTTCTGTCACAGTCCTCATCGCCTGCTGGGTTCTGTCATCCCCTGGGGGCCCCTGGAATTGTCTGCCATGGGTTTAAAACAAACATCATTTACCTTGAGTGAGTTTCCATTCCTTGCCATCGATAACTCTGGTCTGAAACACAGGTGATGAGACTGGAATCCGCTGATTGGGTGTGGATCACCGAGGTGAGCAGGGGGAAAAGGGACCTCAGGGATGCTACCCAGATGTCTGGTCCAGCATGATGGCAACATCATTTAACAGGAGAACCTTTCAGGAAGAGGACCGCCATTCAGGAAGACACGACCGCGTTCTCAGGTAGGATGATCGGAGCCGCCTCCAGGACGTAGGTGGCGCGCCTGCAGCAGAGCAGCAGCCCCGGGGGAAGGAGGGCTCCGAAGGCTGCGGAAGGCGATGCGGGTGAGGAGGAACTTGCAGGGAGAGGAAGGGTCAGGTGGGCAGTTCCGAGGAATGCCTAGGCTGGAGGCAAAGGGAGAGGAGCCAGCAGGCAAGCCTGAAAAGAGCAGTTGGGAACGAAGGAAACCAAACAGAGGGGGAGGAAGCCACCACGGACCATGAGCGGAAAGCTTTTCTAGGGAAAAAAATAACTCAAGTTCCTCCTATAGTTCCAGTGACCCATGCTGCCGTGTCCATCTCGTTTCACTTATCACTGCAGACGACTGAATTCCCGCCCTGGGCTGCAACTCAAGAGCTCAAACCGCGCGCTCGTTTACAAACTGCTGGCCTTCCCAGAGCGCGGGCCCCCGGCGGCCGGCCAGCGGGCTGCTCGCTGAATGACTCTGTGCGTCCCAGGTCCCTAAAGTGTTGCTTCGCCAACTAGGATTTCTTCTATCTGAAGCTAGGACAACATATGCATAAGAACTCAATACATTTTCTTAGAAGTAAAAATAATAAAAAGTAAATTAAACATATATATATATATTCTCCTGCAGAGTTTCATTGAAAGTCATGACACAGCCTTCTTGGGGTCACCTCTGGTGTCTTCCTGGGATTGGCTTTCCTCTTGAAGGATCCTGGGGGTGTCCTGGCAGCTGCTGCTCTTGTGAAAAAGCCTTGACCACCTCCCTCGTGTGTCCCAGCGACACCAGGTGTTTCTCGCCCATCCGAGTGGTCCAGCCATCTTCCCTCCTCCCTTCCCAACACTTTGTTCTTACCTGTGATGGAGACACTGCCTTGTTACCTGCAAGCCCTGAGGGACGTCATCACATCACTCTGGGTCTCATTTGTTTCCACGTGCAGACAGAGGAGACTTACATTCATCTGTAAAAACCACCACAAGTATTCTCTCCTCCCCTCGGGCTGTTCAGTCTTCCCCAGCGGCGAGCTCAGTCCTGCTTCTGGGTATCGCCTCTGTGCTCCCAAGAGATGGGCGTCCCAGCTGCTTCAACACTCACCGCGGCGCATTTCGGGGGCGGCTCTCTAGTCTGCACAGTCAGTGGGCTCCCTGAGGTCAGGGACCACATCTTACCCATCCTTGAATCCCAAGTGTTCAGTCCAGTGCTTGGCACCCAGAAGGCGCCCCACAAATGTGTGGTGAATTGGAACAAAATGGGTCCATCAACTTAACTTTCTAATCCTACAGACTTCGCTTTTTCTAATTTGAAATTCAAAGTCAGAGTTCTGTCTCTTTCCTGGCTACGTGAGCAGAGCAGGATGCAGTGGAAATTTTGTTCTGCATCTTATCTTTTTGTGTGTCTTGTCTCACCTCACACTGATTACACAAAACGTCCATGGGAACGTGGTAAGATCTTCTTCCTCTTCTTACAGCGGGGAAGGGTTGGAAAATAAACAAGAGAAGGTTCAAAGACATTCTGGGAATTCAACTGGAAGTGAGCGCTTGTCCCCCTCAGGGCTGGAGCCCACAGTGAGCTGGGGCTTTCTAAACTCCAAACAATGAGGAAATGAGCCTCGTGGCCGTATCTGTGGTTTAAGGCAGAGGTGTGGTCGAAATGACTTGCGTGTGGAAAACTTTCAACATCACAGACAAGTCTGATCAGGGAAGCCCTTTAAAGGCCGATTCCAAGTGTGCACAGGGCTTCAAAATCTGTGGTCAGTGGAAGTGATGTTAAATGTCCTCTGGCCAAGAGAAGGTGTGCACTCCGTGTGTGAGCCCGGAGGGGGCCGCCAAGATAATCTCCACCTGCCAGCAGGTCATTTTTCATTACCTTTTTTCCAGTCCCTGTGGGGAGAATGGCCTTGTGGGCACCATCCGTCACTTCTAACGCCAGCAGCAAAGCCATCTTTGGCAAGACTTCTGTTCTCTCAGCCAAACCACCAACAACTCCCCTTTCACACAAGGCTTCCTGGCCTGGCCTACACTCTGCTCACCACACGGGCAACGCCCCTCATGACTGTGTTGTGAGGAGCTGAGCGGGCAGCTGGGGAGAAGGGCACGCGAAACCAATTTCAAAGTGCAGACAACAATTTGTTGAGAGTCACGTGTGGGTTGTGCCAGAAATAGATGGTGTTTGCAAGGGGAAAATGTGAGAGAGGGTTTGATGAAGGTGATGTTTATGAAAGGCTGTTACTGAAATCTCTTTCACGTGTGTATTAGAAATTGTTGGGGGAGGGGAGAGCCCAGTGGCAGAGCATGTGCTTAGCAAGCACGAGGTCCTGGGTTCAAGCCCTCGTACCTCCATTAAAATAAATAAATAAATAAATCTAATTAACTACCCCCCCAAAAAATGAAAAGAAAGTTTTTAATTAAAATTTTTTAAAAAATATATAAACCATTAAAAAAAAAAAGAAATTGTTGAATACATCGCTTCTCCCTCCATTTTCCCCTAAATTCATATACTTACACAGTATCCATGACAGGGGTCATGTGTTAGCTACTCGGTACAGCAGGGAAGGCATTGTTGTTCAGTGGCATTTCCTCCGTGGTGTCTGCAGCACTGACTGTCACATTTTCTCTGCTTAGTAATATTCGTTCAGTTTACCTAACTTTATTACTGTAATAGAGGCAAAACGAAATTCATTGGTGACCCTTATTATGAGGAGTCAATGAGCAAAAATAATAAAATTCAGGAATTGAAAGAATACGTTCTGACTCGAATGAGGTGCCGTGCTCTAAATAAGACATTATTCATGATAAAAGAGTAACCTTCTTACTTCCTGAAGAAAAGAACTGATGATCATTTGTGTCTTTGATAAACACGCTTTGGATGACAGTGGAGGTGTTTACATGAGTCAGTGCACTCAGAGCGTCCGCATGGATTTCCATTTTAGTCGCTGCTAACCTTTCTTCCAACATGATAACAGCAGGATGAAAGAACAAGACAATAAATGGAGTGAAATGAATGAAGCCACAAGTAGGAAGACCGAGCTGCTGCTCACTCAGCGAGAAAAAGGACACTCAGATCCCAGCACCTATCTTGCCCCCGTCGTGGCTGGACCAAAGGCAGTCTTCCCCTTCCACACGGGTGGAAATGTAAATTTTCAGACACTTGCAAAAGAAAGGTTTGGCTGTGACAGACAGGGTTTGAGACTCAGGGAATGTTGAAACAACTGGTCCTTGAAGCAGGGAGTGTTGAAATAATATGTTGTTTTAAGAATCTTCACTGGGAGACTAATATTTCAACACATTTGAATGACTTCCTTGCTCTAAAATGTTTAGGCTTAAAAAAAAAAAAAAAAAACACGAAGCTGGATAAGTAACAGGAGCTTCCAAGAGGAAAGTCACTCAACTTAGATAATTTCACGCCAGAGAAATCAGAGACTCTGTGAGTAGCCACGTTCCCAGCAACCTCACCCCCATGTTGTCTGTTTCCAACGAGTTGCTTCAAGTCGGGTCCATTTCTGAAATTAAAATTTTCGGTGAGTGAGAGATGAGTTTGAGAGTCTCAGTTTCTCATGAGGAAATTATGGAGCAAACTGATGTCTCAGTGACAAGATTTGACTTTCTGAGAATGAGGGAAGGTAAGATAAACACGTCCATCCAGCCCTTTCACAAACCCACGTGATACACAGTAACTTAGTGAATACCTACGTGGAAAAGTCCCACGCTAGCATCTCACCCACGGAGTCTAAACGATCGCTCTACATGTTAGAGCTCCACCCACCTGAGTGGAGACACTGTAATTCTTATTTTTAAAATGATATTATCTGGGTTACAAAAGCTACAACCATTAGACTAATACCAGCAAGCTGGAGCACTGGGTCCTTTTCCAGTATTTATTGGAAACAACAATGGCATAAGCTTTCCATTTTCATCCTTTTGGTTTTGCTTGTGCGTTCTTGTGTTCTTGTTTCATCAACAGAAAATGAGTTGTTGTTGTTATTATTATTAATTATTATTGTAAAAGCACATGGAAATATGGAGGTTTCAACAGCAACCTAGACTTCCATAACAGCTTGAAGAGACTTTTATGAGCATCTTTAGGTCGCTCATCAATAGGAAAAGCTGGTCCTTTGTGTAGGAATTGTGAGAAAACGAGACCATAAACAATGTGTTCTCAGCATCTTACATTTATACGCAAAACCAATGTCCTGTATAAAATAAGTGTCATTGTTTGTTCGTCATGGTTACTATTAGAAGTAAGGGTAAGTAAATGTAAGTAGTTTTTGCTTTTGCCTTTTTAATGATTATTAGGATCTGGGACCCAGGACTGCCTGAAATTTGCCTTGCAAAACTGCCCTCCCCGCAGGTAGCATTGCCAGGAGATAGATGTGAACAGCTCAGTGGACAAATAAGAAGCATCGCTTTACTGTAAGCCGGGTGAAGGCCCACAGCTCGACACAGAGCCCTCTGCAAAGCCTGCTTGGCGTGCCTGTGTGAGCGAATGTCCAAATTGGGCTAAGTCGGAAGTCTGGCTTCTGCCCGCCCCAAAGCCAACGTCAAAATCTTGGTTCTTACTTCTAATGATCAGTTGCACAAAAGAAGGAAAACGAAGGATGTGCACAGAATGGTGCGGAGCACTGACCCTGCCCCATAGAGCAGGCCTCTGTTTGCTCACCACCCAGAAGAGATGGAGGAGATAAGGTGCCTGTCAGGTGCATGACTAATGGGTCCATAGTCCAGCTCAGTCGGCAGCCCTCCGCTCTTGGCGAGGGACCCAGGGCAGAGTGGACGGAATGGCAGGCATCTTTCCCCGTCTCCACGTCTCCAGAGCAGAGGTGGAACTCAAAGAACTCAGACGTGTGCCTGCACTGATGGGAGCTGAGGAAAAAAAAAGAAAAAGAAAAAGATGACAACCTTTGGTGACCTTCTCTTCATGGCTCATGATCTGAGGACTGATAACTAATGTTTCAAATTCATGTGTCACATCCCTTCTTCTAGAGTCTGTCCACCTCGATCTTAACAGCTCTTACGCAAAGATATTGAAGACCCACTTTTGGGGTCAGAGAGCACCGCAGTTTTCTCTTTTTCCCCAGCCCTGCTCCTGCTGCCGAGTCATTTCCGATAGATTGGGAAACATACAGCAGCATTTTCATTTTAAAATTTTAAATGATTTTAATGTTAAATCTGTAACAACTGCAAATAGTTTCTAACGTCAAACAATTCTGAAAGTCTTAAAATGAAAGAGAGTCTCCTACCCCAGCACGTCCCCTTCCTCAGATGCTTTTACCCTGAAGTCAGCGGCTCTCAGCCCTCCCAGCTGTGTCCCATGATTGCTGCTCCCACATTTCTGAGTAGCATGTTGACTCTACTAGCCTTGAAGTTTTTCCTTTTTTTTATTTTAAGCATTCTGTATGAAGGACCTGCCATTGGAGAGAAGGATTAAGCTTTTCCATACCAGTCATCCCAGATTCACCTCCTCCCAGCTTTCCAACATAGTCAAATCACAACTTTTAGTTAAATTAATAGTTTGTTTTCTTGTGACTCTCCAAATATCGTTCACGGCTGCTCCCCTCTTTTCTTACAAACTCTGCGCCATTGTTACTGTTGCTGTTTTTGTTGGGCTTAATCATCCGCACCATTTTTTGTCTCGCTTTCTATGAACAAACTAATTGATACCTTTACAAGAGCCCCAGTCTTTCTGCCCCAGGTCCATCAATATTATTTTTCTTACACTCAATTACCTCTCACCTGTGTTGGATATTCTTTTTGCTGAATGTAATATCTTCTTCTTGATCCTTGTTCACTTTATCTTTTGTTGAAAATCTTTCTTTGTTGTTTTAATATCATCCTGAGAAAATGTGGTTAAGTTAATTTTTCAATCCCGACAGACCTGAAATATTTATCACCACGTCTGATAACTTGTCTGGGTAAAGAATTCCATGTGGAAAATCTTTTCAGTCAGAATTTGAAACTAAAATTTTCTTGTCTTCTGATTTCCAGTCTCATTTTTCAGAACCTTGCTGCTTACCTGATTGGTAAGACTTTTGGAGGCAATAATCCAGAGCGGTTAAGAGCTAGTTCAAATCCCGTCTTTCCCGCCACCAACATGGCTAAGTGATATTTAGAATGTTATTTAAACGCTGTGTTTCATTTTCCCACTCTGTGACATTGGGTGTGATAAAATTATTTTCATCCTAAATCGACGTTTGGGGTATAATTACATCTTTAGATGATTTTAATTTAAAAGAGGGAGAAAGGGTTTTGGATAAAATTTACCTTTATGGGATTTAATTTTGTGATGAGTGAATGCAATTTTCAGCTTTGGTCTTAATGGAAATTTGCAATAAAATGCAACATGTGATGCTCAGCAGATCCTATACAGACAGACACCAAAACAATTATGGTAGATGAATTTCTGGAAAAAAATAGCACGTATTATGATAGATAATAATATGTAAGTTATAATCTTTCTTTTGTAATTCTATTTTGAATATTAAATAAATTGTTCACTGAGAACCAAGAGACCACAGTGCGAGGCTTGAGACATCAGCGGAGAGCGCAGTTAATTACTCTCCCCACGTCAGGAGCACTGAACTTCGCTGCACCGCGGCCAAGCACGCCGGCAAAACTCTGGTCAAACAATTACAGCACAACTGTTACACATTTATTAATTTGAAAATGATTAATTGTTTGTTGCTCTCCGAGCACAATAATTCATTGTTCTGAAGTGGATTTCCCGCAGCTCGTTGTGGTAATTAGTGCGGGTAATGTGCTTCATACCCACAGATGTGAGGCTGAATTTTCAAAACACCCTGATTTGGAGATGGAAAATGTGGGCTGCTTGTTCCATGTCCTTGAGCAACTCAGTTAACCTCTGCTCAGTTTCCCTGTCTGTAAACTGTCGCAGCTTTACTGCTAGAGCGTTCTAAATGCTAAAATAATTTGTGTGAAAATTCTGGGCAAGTGCTGTGAAATCTACCGTTTGTAGGACCTGAGACTGGGGCAGTATTTTCCCATGTAATATAAATCCTTATGAGAGTAAGTTCTTCCTTCATTTAATGCTTGGTTACCTCTTAGAACAGAAATAACTAAGAACCTGGTTAATGTAATTTCTACTAGAAATTCCATGTTGCAAACATTAAACAAGTCTTTCAGCCTAAGAAAAAATTTACCGTGCACTCAAAAATAGGTCATGGTTTCTGTGCATGTTTTTTGTGCCTTGGTTGCTAGATCGGAGGTCTCTTGAAGATTGTCATTACGCCTTTTGGGCTTGCACTGATATTAAAACAGCATTTATTGATGACTTTGCGCTGAGACTAACTCTATCTGTTGTCTTCAGTATCTTGAGAGTGGAATGACATTCTTGAGGCAGTATTAATTTTGTAATCATTGTTATCTTTCATTTGGAAAACAAAAACAAAAATTAGCATAACTCCTGTGGGGAGAGGTGTGTTGTGCAAAAATAAATAAAGAAAACCCTTTTACTGTCATGGGAACTTGCTAAGCTAGAGGGAAAAAAAAAAAAGGTTTTATTCTGAACTTTCCTTTATTAGTACTCAGTACTATACAAGATTAAAATAATGGGATTTGGTAATGAAACAGATAAAAGGTCAAATGACTGAAAATTCAGTAGAAGTTGGACAGGATGGCGAATATGCAGTGTTTGCTGTGGAAACACATAAAGGAACAGACAAATCTTTCACTTTCTCGTTTATTTTTTCCCTGCTTCACTTGATAACTTGAATGCATGAAACACGAGGATTTAACGGGCTTTGCAGGGCAAAGGGCAGCTTCCAGCTTGGTGGTTAAGGGATGATTACCAGATCTAGATAGAATTTTTTTTCTATTTGCTTAATAACTGTGTGCTTTATATAAATTGCTTAAACCCTCTAAGCCTCAGTTTCCTTGTTTATGAAATGAGACTAAGAATTCTTAATAGGGTAATTACAAGGATTATATGAGGAAATATAATCAAAGTAGTTGCCACTGCGTCTAATCCGAGCAAGCATATAATAATCATTAGCTTTATTGTAACAGAGATGCTATGTATTGACTCTTGGCTACTGTATCAGTTGTGTGAAAATGTTTCCATTTTATTGAAGTTTTTCCAATATCCCTCACAGGCTGTGGAAACACTAACTGAGTTCTTCGTCAGTCATTTTAAACACAAGAGCTCAGGTGCATGGCTTCTGGAAGCGGCATCACCTGGTCCTCAGTTACCAGCCCATCCGGGGACAGTCGCAGCTCACACACAGCACACCACACGCTCGACTTCTCCCCAAGCCCAACCCCACAGTTGGGAAGAGGGTACCGACTTCTCCACTCATGCCACGTTGCACTTTACTCATCAGCCAGCAAAACAAAAGCCACATTTCCGGTTCCGTTTTGTTCACTAAAGTCGGATCCATAAATAATCAGGGGATCCTCAGACTCAGCTTGAAGGAGTTTATCCCAGTCTTCAAACACGAGAAAGGTCACTGCAGTTAAATGAGGAACGACGTGAGCAGCGCTGTGACGTCCAAACCAGCTTCCGGGAACTACAGACCCTCTCATCTCGGCTTCTGTCTTGGGTAGAGAGGGAGGTGCTTTACGTCCGCGTGTGCCCCCAGCCTCAGCCATCTATTTATGCTACAGAGAGACATTAAATAAGGCATCCTTAAAGAAACACGATCCTTAGCAGCATGAGACAAGACAAGCAAATACACAAAATCGTTCAATAAACGCTAAGCACTCCCTCTGGCACAGCATATGCCTTGCTGATACTGGCTAAGGATGGAAATTCGCCAAATTCAGTAAAATGGGGTTGGACTGGAGAGCGCAGAGGTCTCCAAGTGCACTTTTAATATTTCATGTATGTAACTTACTATTCCTATTACAGCTACTACAAATACAAATGCTACTCAATAATAATTCTGAAATAAATATGGTAAAGTGTAGCCAGTGATGCTGGTTATTGTCCCCACTTCTCAGGGTGTTCGTGGATTCATGATTTTTTTTTTTTAACGACAAAAAGGGTTAACGTAAAAAAAAATGGCTTGTGTGACATAGTAGAAATTGGAGGCACACATTTGAATTCTGATTCTGCAGCCCAATAGGTAATTGTTCTTGTCAATCCTTCATGTCTATCTATAAAAATCTGTATCTATTAAAAACAAAACCTATAAAATTGGCTACTTCGTTACCTGCCTCAAAAAATATTTTACAGCTATAAAAAGTTAGTGCGAGAATCTAGCACAATGCCCAACATAGTAAATTCTCATTAAATATTAATTTTATCTGAAAAATAGTATTGCTAATAGGTATTGTTATTTTTGTGGTGACTTGTACACACGGCCAGACGAACTGCGTTGACAGTGGATTTCTAACGCACCTGGTGACAATGAGCTGCATGTGGAAATGACCCAGCAGTGACACACACTGACCAAGAAAAGTGGAGAGAGAGACTAGAGTTGATTTGTGGCCACAGCGGTGGAGTTTCAGAGTGTTAAATGGATACTAGTACCTGCTTTAGTCGTGCTTGGTAAAGGCTAGATGAGATTTCTCAGATGCAAACAAATTGACAGACCTACACGGAGGGTGGACAATTCCTGTTAAAACCAGAATAAATTATTAAACTATAAGAGAAACGAAGGTTAAAATGTATTTTAAAGTCAAAATTTAAATGACTGTTGAAGGAGGTGATTTATGTGAAAATACTTTAAAAATTATGAAATGCCGCTGTGGTGTCAGACGTGCTTGTGGCTCTTCCCGCTGTGGTCTCCACCATCACTGACGCTGTCTCCTGTGGTGCCACCCCTGGCTGGCTGCAGCCCCCCACCCTGGGGGGCGCTCTGCTCCATCATGTTTGGGGGCCACGGCTCCTCGTTGTAGAGAAGGCCCCGCCCATCGCCCCCTCTGGAGACAGTCAAGGGGACATCGTCTACTGAATCCAGCTACACATCTCACCATGAGAGAGATGGCAGCGGGCTGGCTCTTTTCCACTTCCACCCAATATGGAATAGGAAGAGATGGTTATAAATACAGCAAGAGAGATGTAAGTTCAGAATTTAAAAAAAAAAAAAGAAGAAGAATTTCCTGCTGTTTATGCATGGAAACAGGTTACTGAGGGAGATAGAGCTATGTGTTTCCTAAGGGATGGTCAGAAACAGCTTCCTGCCCATCTTCAGATGTTCAGAAGGAAAGCTCTTAGGGGTAGGGCTTGCTGAAGGGGGGCAATTTCAGGGGTCTGTTCAAATCCCAAGGTGGTACTATTATGAATTGTCATCTGTTTATCAAGTCAAGATGGGTTTCTGGTCGAGACACTTAGATGAGCCTCAGTTCCGTGTCTCCTCAAGTCGCCTTACACAGTTAATGCCATTTTGAAAATATCTTCAGTTCTGGAAATTGTCGAATACACTGGGAATGAAAACATTGAAAAAAATTCAACTATTTCAGGTAATAAAGAAATCAATATTGGATTTCTCTGTTTTGAATTGCCGTTTCACTTTTTTCTTTCTCTCACCCAGACCGTTCTTGGCGCAGGCTGGGGCACATTCATTTGCTTTATTCACCCAAAATATAGGATTTGATGTTTCCTTCCACATACAACTTCCTACTCGCATCTCCTACCCTCCTGAAGGCTGTGAAGCCGTTCTCTGTTTCCTTATCCTTTCAACCCAACCTGGAGAGTTGTTTCCCCTTTCGTTAAGAGGTATAAAAATGTCAGTGCCACTGAAAATACAATATCTCTATTCTCATTGTCTGTGAGGCAGGATGTGGGGAGGGTGTGAAGCGCCAGTCATGTCAGATCTCGCTTCCTGCTTCATAATCAATCCAATATGGGTGCACAAGTCCCTTGCCATGCCCCAGCCTTTCCAAGGAGATCTTGCTTCTAATCTGACCTGGGCTGTGCTCAGTTCGGCTACCCAGGGACGGCGTGAACAGTACCTGGCGATACCCCTCCCCATCACCCACCTCCTGGCCCCTCTTCCGTCTTGAAGGTTGTGAAAATGAAGGAAATCTGTTACGACGGATTCCCGTGGCTTGAGAGCTGCTTGCTGAATGATTTCATAGTCTAGCTATTAGCTGTGAAGAAATGTGATGCCATCCTTACGTATCTGGTTTTAGTTGGGAGGGAAAGGCTCAGATGACAGCCTCCAGAGAGGCAGAGGGGAATGGAGAGGAAAAGTGTGCATTCTGGGGACTCAGTCTGATGATTTAAGAGGGCGATTAGGTGGCATATTTACAGAGCTGATCTCGGGGTTTAATGCTCCCACTGCTTTTACTCGCAGTATGTGTGCCAGGTGGGAAGGGACCCTGGGGAGTCGCCGTGTTCATCCCGGTGGAGGGAGCTGGTGGGGAGAGAATGAACAGCTTTTCCACTAGTTAGTTTGCCCCGGCCGAGGGTCTAATGCTGGCTCTGACAACCGAGAAGCCGGGGCTCTTGGGTTTAGGTCCCATTCCCACAGCAGTGGGTGGTCTTGAGGCAAAAAACTGTCACAATTAAGAGGTTGGGCTCTGGGATCAGGCTGAGGAACGCTCTGTGACTTTGTGAAAACGAACCTCATGTCCTCAGTTTCCTGAACCGTAAAAGGAAGCTAATCATTGTATCTAAACGAGAAAATGTATGAACTGTGCTAAGCATGGTGTTTAACACAGGAAAACTGCTCAAAATGAGAAACATAAAGACCATAAGAAACAAAATAGAGACGTGTCTGAAAGAATTCCTTGATTTCATGCACATTTATTGAATATCTATTATGAATGAATACGTGCCCGTGGTATTTTGAAAGAGAGCAGGGCGTCCCGCCCTGGGTACGAATGTTCTCATCCGTCAGACAGAATGCAATTGAAATCTCCAGCTATTGAAATCCTGAGAGCTTAGGAACTCAGGAAAGGGAGTAATTACTGTAAACTGGAGTAAGGAATCTCGTGAAATATTTAAAATAGTCAGAGAAAATTAGACGTGTTGTGGTATTTCATGAAAATTATTAGAAACAATGGTTACCGAGGAAAAGAAAAGGTGAGCCGGAAACTGCGGACTCCGTTCCGGTGGCTTTGTCCTCCTCTTCTGCGTGGGCCTGGGACTTCATCTTCCCTCTCTTCATTCGAGTTTCCGCATCTGTAAAATCAACGTTAAGCGATAGCTCGTGGATTTTGTGAGCGTCAGGCAAGACAACACACATAGAAGTGCCTGGATTTGGTCTTGCGCTGGGGAGCATTTCAAGGGGTAAATAGGAAGAGAATAGAAAGTGCGGGGTCGCGCCTGCCACGTGGTTCTCACACTTTCCCTCTTCTCCGCACAGGGCTAGAGCCTCCCTCGTTTGACTCCCTTGCTTCCCGTGCTGTTTGAGTGGAAAAGAGCAGATTCATTTGGTTGAAAAGCTGTCGTAAGTCTGCCATGGTGACTCGCCGGACACCATGTTAGTCGTTTCTCCCGAGTCATCGAGCTGCCTCCTGGATGCTCTGGAACCAGAGCTGCCGTCAGCGACGGTCCAAGGGCTGGGGCCCAGGACGCGCCGCACGGAAGGTCCCGCCTCCGCCCTTGACTCTGCAAGTTTCACCAGGTTACCCTGGTTAACGCGACCTCCACCTCTTTCCTCCGTGTGCTGCCATGGAGATGGGGAAGCCGTGGCTTCAATTATGTTTTCAAAAACAGTCTGTGATCCAGATGCTAGCCGTGTGGCTGACTAAATGACACATAAATAAACAAAATTTCCATGCCTTTGTACCCTGAGTGGGGATGAGTCCAGCAGCATAGCGTGGAAAATATACTCACTTGAGTTAAGCCAGCAACACGAGAACGCGACCAGCGGCTTATTGACCCTTTATTATGCACCAGGCCCTGTACTAAACTCTTCTTATTCGTTACTAAAATTTAGCCCTTAGAACACACTTCTGACCCAAACGCGCGAGGTGATGAGAAGCAAGTAATTTGCTCAAGGTCAGCAGAGAATTTTTATTCACTCAGCTTTTTCTGGCCCAAAGGCCATGTTCATAACCACTCCGCTGTCCGTGGAGAGAAATCTCATTGACTCACTCGAGGAGCTTGAAAACGGTTACAAGTTGGCGATGCATTTTAGGAAAGCCTGGCACTTTGATGTAAGAAACAAAGTAACTATCTCTCCTACTCTGGAGAATAATTAGCAGAGTCTGCTAGCTGGGAGGGAGGCGTACAGCTCCAGCAGCGATACGGTGCTTTTAGATCCAACTGGGGACTCTCTTATGCAAAAATTAAGCCATTTGGAATCGATCCAATTCAATTTATACTGCATCTTCTCAAACTTTCTTGCATTTCCTTTCTTACATCTGCAGCAGAGAGGAAAGGCCACTTTGCCATAGCAACAAAGCCTAAAAGGTTTGGGCCAGCTTTTGGGAATTCTCTCTCCGTGAATCCTGGGCACCTGTCAGGAGAGGAGACAGAAAAAGCTGTGTGTGTTTCTACACTCCCCCACCAACCCCCATTCAAAGCAGAATTTCCCATCCAAAAAAGTTCACAATGGCCTGGAAGCAAGTCAGGCAGCTCTTTTACAGATGGAGATTGTATTCAGATGCAAATAAAAGTCTTCTAGAAGTCCAGTGGTGTTCCTAGCTCTGACAGCTGCAGCTTCACCTGGGTTTTCAAATAACTCCCTTGGCTCAGCTTCTGATTCTATTAAAACGTAGACACTTGTCTGTTCCTTTCCTGAGTTTTGTTCTCAGAGCTTCAGTTTCTATTAATAGAGACTTTGGGGACAAATACCAAGAGAGGAAGAAACCTCTCAAATCTTAGGCTATCTTGCTGGCCACACATCTGATCAAAAGTGTCAGTCTGGGGAGTAAAGCAGAACAGGGCATGAATAGATGTGTGATTTGTAAAAGCAACGTGGCACATGGTGGCCTGTGTGACTTGTTCCGTATTTGCACGCCCTTGTGCTAAGGCATGCCTGTTACGCTTAAAGTTTGTGACACCCCAGCTAGAGGCCACCTTCTGTAAGGACAAGGGCCGAGCTCCCCTCAGCCCCAAACACACGAACTATGTTTTTGGTATTGAAACTTCAAAAGTGCTTCTGTTTACACTTTACTGCACTGTCAAGAGCAACATAATATTCAATTTCTCCGCTTTTAGTGACATTAAGATTGATGAGTAGAGTCTTTTTTTTTTTCCTACCATGGACTCATGGCATACACACACACACAAAAATCTTAAGGGGATGACTGTGTGTCACTGAGGTCTGTACTTCCCACAGACCCACGGGGGAGTTAGCAGAACCTTACTGCTTTAATCCTAGACTTACGAAGATGAGGATGGATGTCCCCAAAGAGGAAAGGGATGTACGCTTGTGCTGCTAGAGGAAGGGAGGACTTGTCAGAGCTGGTGCCCTGCTCACCACGGAGGGGCAGGCTGGGGGTGAAAGGTGGCAGACGCCTGGACTTCCCTCGCACGCTGCCTGGAGGTGCCAGGGCCTTAGCTCTGGATGATTCTCCAGGGCTTGTGGACGTGGGGCACTAAGCACTATGTCCTTGAGAGCATGGAGAGGACCCAGCGAGCCTGATTACCATCAGCATCTCTGTGTGCCCAGTGACCTGGAAGAGCCCCCACCTGCTTGCCTGTGGCACTGTGTGGCGGGAGGGCGATGGCTGGTATAAGTCCTGGGCCTCCTTGCGCATCAGCACCTGGCACCTTTGCACCACCGTGGGAGGAACACGGGGCACCAAAGTGATTCGTACTGGACATTATAAGGGCTTCAGTAAGTGAGGCCTTGGAACCAGCTTTGACTTGACTTGGGGAGGAGGGCACGGTTATCAGAGCAATCACTTCACAGCGCTTACTATGTGCCAGGAGTTGCTCTGAGAACTTCCCGTTTTTATATATATTTTATTGACCTATAGTCAGTTACAATGACAATGTTGTGTCAGTTGCTGGTGTACAGCACAGTGCTTCAGTCACACAGGAACATACACATACTCGTTTTCATACTCTTTTTCACCATAAGTTACTACAAGATGTTGAATATAGTTCCCTGTGCTGTACAGTATAAACTTGTTTATCTACTTATGAAATAGTATCTGCAAATCACCAAGAACTTACATTTATAACAGAATTAATTCTTACGTTTTACACATGAGGAAACCGAGGCAAGGAGAGGGTAAGCAACCATCTGAGAGAGCACACGTCGCAAGTGCAGGGCCAGGGTGTGGAGCCCAAGCAGGGCAGCTTCAGACGCAACATTCATGTCCACTAGGAGCTTAAGAAAAAGAAAGGATTTATGAATGTTGGGTGATACCCTCCCTCCTCCTCCACCACGAACCTTTTTTTTCAGGGAATATACTGATGCCTCTCTTGATTTGCCCTCAGGTACTATTGTGAATAATGCTTAATTTGATACCCACGCGCTGCACTGAATGTGGGTCATTGCTGCGTCACTCAGAGTCGGAGGGAGCAACTTGCAGATACAGAGGAATGACGACTTTCCTGTCTCTCCTCCCCTGCCGCCACATCCGTGTTCTTACTCCCGAGTCCCTCGTCTGCCCTGTCCTCATCTAGACAGCAGAGAACAGCAGGGAGGTGGGACCGAACGCTCTGCACTGTTCTAGCCTAGTAAATTCTGACAACCACGCGTGTCTTGCAAATAGGATTCTACCTGGCGGGATCAGAGCCTGTCAGGTCCTCAGTCCTGTTTCTTCCTTCATGCAGTACCTGTATATTTCCTCACCCTACTTTCCCTCACCTTCTTTCTCCCAAAATTTCCTGAATAGAAGCCAGTTCAGCCCCCACACAGCTCAGCCATTTCAAACACCCTCCTGCTCTCTCGCAAACAGCTTTCCTCTCAAGCCAACAGCCCAGCCCAGGAGGTTTGTGGTGCTACTGGGCTGCCCCTGGACCCTGTCCAAGTGCCCAGAATCCTGGGTCCAAGCGCCATCTAATGGGATCTATGGCCACGATCTTCTCACACCTGAGCCCTCTTAGAACAGGAGGGGCGTTTCTTTCTCCCTTCTTCCCACCCCGTGATTTCCACCCCATTCCTAGACTCAGTTCACGGCGTTTAACTAAAAGAAGAGTTGACGAAGATGGACAGTGTTTTCCCCAGAGATGCCTCCGCTCCCCTCCTATGGCATCTCTCTCCCCCTCCTGCACCCCCGCACCCCTCCTCCCCCTCTGCCTCAGTTTGTTTTATCACCTCCATTGGCTTTCCTTTCTTTCCACTCCGGCACCTTCCCCTTAGACTGACAACACTGGGACAAGCATCTGGTAAATCCTTCAGGTTCTTCTTGGTTTTAATTGGTATCTCTTAAATAAAAATATAATTTTTAAGAACCCATTCAAGTCAGTTTTTGAAGTTGTGGTAAGAAGAACAGATTTGAGGGGGGTCTGAGGTGAGTCAAGAGATCAGCTATAATCCAAGGAAGAGATGGTGTTGGCTTGAGGAGGTGGGGGCTGGGTACTCCAGATACGGTTAGACAGTAAGAGTTGAGCGTGATCCATATTGTCTCCAAATAAAAGCAATCCAGTCAGAGCTCGTGTCAGTCCTTCTCAGTAGCAATGAGCAATGACACTGGCATTTCACGCAGTCACCCCCTGTGGGGGCAGGGAAAGGACCAACACAGCACATTTGAATACTGAGGGAAGAGTTTTGTCCCAGTGGCAAAATAAATTTACGATTGTAAGAACATGGTCAAGGGAGAAATACTTTTTCAGTACTATAGGATTATAACGTGCTGTCTCTGGGGAAAAAAAAAAATAAAGCTTGGTTTTCTTTGAGTACTTATTTCACAATTGAGTAATAAAGGGAACCAGCTAGACTGAACTCTTGCTGGTAGTCAGGCTGACCTTGAACTATAACTCACAGGACAAAAGATCCGAGGAAGACCCTCTCCAATGCCAAATCTCAGAACAGAAGGAAACACGCCACCATGAGCGACAGCCAAAATAATAAACAGCATAAAATAGCTTAAATAATTAAAGTGGGAATTTAAAACATGAATAAGAAATGATAGAAAGGTTTAAGAATAACCTTACAGGAAATTATAATAATGAAAAATTTTATTTCATTGAAATTTTATAGAATCAGTGGATATTTTAAACAGCAGATTAGGCAATATTCTGGAGTGGGTGAACTGAAAAATGAATCCAGAGGAATTATCAGAATTTTATACAGACAGCAAGATATGAAGTGGGAAGATAAGATAAGAAGATGGATGGAGGAATGAGAAGCAGGAACAAACAGCTGACTCTTTTCCTGGACAGCTCTGTTTGTCGTTTAAATTTTAGCTTAGATCCCACTTTGCTTATAAGCCTGCCGCAGCCCCCAGAACAGGCCAGATGTCTCACGGATGCACACCACAGACATCTCTTCATGCTCCTCGTGACTACGTCACTACACTGCATTTTAATTCTGTTTACTTATTCATGTCTTTCTTTTTCTTCAGATAGGAACTCCTTGAAGGCAGAATTGCATCTTTAATCTCTGTATCCTCTATATATGTCATGAAAGACATTTCAGAAAAAAAAATTTAAAGAAATAATTATATGAATATATATAATTTTCTAAAAGGGATATTTAAATGTTAAAGGAGATACATGATTTGATCAAGACTTTGGCATAAATTCATGGCAGAACCAGAAATAAAAATGGCCTAACTATTGATCAATTCCCATTTTTTTTTTTTTTGGTAAGAAATAAATTCTTTATTTCTTAATGAGACTACATGTCACACGGTTTATTCATTTAGTCAACAAAACAATCCTAAGTGTTTGATGTGTCAGGAACATAACAGTGTCTGGGAATACTTGTGGACAAGAATGCATCCTACTTTCAAACTGGTTTCCATATTTCACAAATAGCTGTTCAGATTTCAGAAATGTGTTTTAGTTACTGAATGTGTGTTATCAAATAAAAAAAGTGAAGTCGATTTGTTTCAGGGTTTTTGTAAAACAAAAATAAACTTGAAAAAAATGTTTCTCTTTGACTTTTCTCTCAAGGAAATTCACTGAGTGTCTCTTAAAGATTTCCTCTGGAGATGGAAGTATTACAAAAGATCACAGGGGCGGGGGTCCATTTGAAAACTCTCCTATTTAAAATGAAGTAAATGGGAATCAGTATGAAAAGGGTTTCCTCATTTACCCAAAAATAAAGCTCAGTGCAATGCCATTTCCAACAAGTTATTATAAGAGTGGACTGCCTTTGGCTTCTAGCTTCTTCTCATTCTACATTGTTTCCTTATTCCTTAATATTTAAGCCAGAACTGATTCTGTGCAAATTTCAGCAGAGGAAGGTGTTCCTATCTTTCATTTGGAAAGTATGAGTTTTAACAGAGTATGGTTTGAGCACCAAAAGGGGTAAAGATTTTTGCCTCACAATATAAGCATTACCTGTTCACTGGTACAACTTGTAGCCTTGGAACATCTTTAGCTTTTCTGAGGGTATTTACACTTTTTTTTTTTTTATCACTATTGCATTCAAAGGAAGGGAGACAGGAGTTTAGGTTTATGTTTGTTTCAGTTGGTTTTTTTTTATTATTATTCTTTTCTTTTAATTAGTGAGTCGAGTGTTTGGTTTAGCAACAGAAAAAGGTTTATAGTTTTTTGGTGTCCTGGAATATTAAGGCATGTTTTTCAGGGCACAGTTTAACCTCTGAGCTATTTGGCTTCAGCCATTTGCTTATTAATGGTTAGCCCTGCAGTTTGGTTTTCAGTAGCTTCAGGAAACGTGCTCTTTTACTCTTGATAAATTTACCTTCATATCCAGACCTGAGGATGACTTATTAAAACAGTTCGCCAACTTTTCAAACCAACTTTGTTTTGGTATTTTTCCAAGGAGTATAGGAGAAAAGAAAGATGTTTCTCTGCACCTATAAATAACTCTTTCGCTAGATTGGAAATATTTGTCCTGGGGAGAGTCAAGACCCAGCTGATTTCACTTCATTTTCCTGTTCAAGGATGAAGTCAGAGGTTAATATCTTGGGCAATTTCTACCTGAAAAGTACTAAGGGGAATGAAATTGCTCTCCCTGGAGCAGGAGGATCTGGGTCTAATATAACTTAAAGATCTGAATGCTCACTTTGGAGTTATCAAGAGTCTTTTGAGAAGAAAGTGTATCATTTTAATTGCATGTTACACAATGCTCTTGGAGTTTATATTCCAAAGAAGACAGTAGCTCATTAAAAATATATTATAATGTAATTTGAGGTGGTGATACATGCTGACCATGAACAAAGAATGTACAAAGTTAATAAAAGCCAGGTAACAGGGAAAAAGGGTAGCAGAGCATCAGGAGTGGAGGGGAGGCTGTATGAAAATAATGTCAAGGGAAGATTCTAGAGGGAATCCTGAGAGAGAACCCGCTGCAGAGAAGAAGGCAGCCATGCAAGGATTTGGGTTGAATACATCAGACAGAAGAACACCAATGTAAAGGCTGCAAAAGGAGCATAGATTTGGCATATCTAAGAAAAAAATCCAGAAGGCTAGTGTTGCTGGAACATAATGAAGAAGTGAAATACTAAGAGACACAGGTGAGGGACAGGTCATAGAGTGTCTTCTCATCCGTCATTAAGAATTTGCATTTAAGGTATAAGAGGGAGACACTGGGGGATTTTATGAAGGAAAGAAACATATACGATGCTCATTTTTAAGAAATAAGTGTGCTTGCTGTGTGTAGGAAGAGCTGTGGGGAGTCGCTAGCGGGGTCGGGTGGACCAGGTAGGGCCAGACGGCACAGACATCTGGGCGGGAAGCAAGTCGGAGCAGCGCGACCCGGGCTGAGGACACGGCTGCGGGGCGCTAAGCTGTAGGAGACGTAATGAGACAGCCTGCAGCACTTGCTGATGGATTCGATTCAGAGAATAAGAGGACGTTTGCGGCCTGAGTGATTGGAAGAAGGAGGGCAATGTTTCCTGATTTGGAAGCAATAGAGCAAAAAGCAAGTGTAGGAGGAAAAACTAAAATGAAAGACTTATTTTTATTAGATTAGTCTGATATACCTATTTGACAGCCAAGTGGAGATGTCAAGGAACCAGTTCAATTTCCAAGCTCGAATTCGTGATGGTGTGCAGGGCTAGCAGTGTCACTCCGGGAGCCATCACCATAGAGACGGTGTGAAAAGTCAGCTTGCCGAGGGAAAGAGAAAATGCATGTAAGGAACAGCAGACTCGGGACTGACCTGGGAGCAGTCCCGCTCTTCCCAGTCAGGAAGAGAAGGGGAGGCAGCAAAGAAAAGCTGGACAGAACAGAGAGCGAGCCGGAGGAGAAGCCAGGGAAGTGGGGTGTTTCTGAGTCAAATGAAGATAGTTCTTTAAGGAGCAGCGGTCCCATGTCAAATGCTGCATAAAAACTGAGTAAAATGAAGATAATTGATCGCTGGATCTGGTGAGATGAGTGTCTTTAGTGACCTTGACAAAGGCAGTCTCAACACAGTTGTGGGAAGAAGTCCTGGTTAGAATGGGATAGTGGGCGGATGTATTTTAAGGATGTGGTGGCAACAAATCCGGATGAAGATTTCTGATGTGAAGTCAGGAGAGGAATGAAGTAGGACAGAGGCAGTGGGGTTTAGCAGGGGTCAGGGAGGATTCTGGCTTTTGAGACGGAAGCAATTCTAGCCTAGGGTATCAAAGGAAAGAACAATTCAAAGAGGAGAAAGGTTGGCTGTTAATTTGGGGAGAAAAAATCCCTTCAGAAAGCAAGGGTGGGTTGTGTCCTGTGCATGCGTTGGGAGAGTGACAGAGGGAAGGACTGATTCCAGGAGCAAAGCCGAGGCGTCAAAGCCAGGAGAAGCCCCTTCACAGGGAGGGCGGGAGAGGTGCAGCCCAAGCCACAGGCTCCTGTCTTTGCAGCAAACTGAAAAGCTAAGCCAACCGCAGAAGCCAGAGCAAAATGGAAAAGTGCGTTAGGAGAAGGCAGTGCAGGGGAGGAGAGGCGAGTTTCCCCTCTACCCGCCCGGGTTCTCCAACTGGTGCCTTGTTAGAGAAAAGTCATGAGAAAACAAGCAGAAGTTTACTAACACAGCCGTCCTGCGTGCTCAGAGGCATGCTCAGGGATGAGCAACTCAAAGGGACGGTTAGAACTCGGGGCTTATATAGCATTTAAAAAAAAAATAACGATTTTGTAGAAAAGTAAAAGACAAAAGAAGTCAGGCTTTTAGATGACACGCTGTGGAAGGGCAAATGTGTAGGGGAATGGATGGAAGACAAGGCCGCCTTGTAAGGGTTGCTGTGCAGATCTCTGGGTTGCCAAGGGACTCTGGTTGCCTCCAGCGATTCACTTCTGTCCTTCCTGGTAGAGCGGGGAGTGGGGACACCTTTACAAATTGATGCCCTACATTCAGACCAACAGGGGGAAGGGAGAAACCTTCTCTCATCTCTGCTTCTTCCCAGTCGCCTTCAAAACAATCCCTGCGCCACAATGGCACTATTTTGAGAGGCGGCTCGCTATGACCCGCTTTAGCAGAAATACTGCATTTAGGGAATCTGGTTGCTTCCTGGCTCTGCTGATAGATGGTTTCCAGAGTGCACTGCTTAGGCCAGGCCCACCTTGGGGCAAACTCATACCCCTGAGCCTTACACCTCCCACTGCAAGGCTTCAGTGCAAACTGGCGGAGGGAGAGGGCAGACATGACTATAAGTATTGCTCAGATTTACAATAACCGATAGGTCATATGGATTACTGATTGGTGTAAGAAAGATTGTGCCTATTATCTTTTTAATTGGCTAATGGGTATGAGCCAGATATTACATCCAGCATCTGAGGGTGTGGGAAATAGCCTAGAAGTGTCCAGTTATCAGGGATAAGCCAGCTGGCGATCAGAACCTCGTACATCATTCTAAGGAGGATGACCACAATGAGGATGACTAAAAACTGGCAGTATGTGTAAGATAATTTGACAAAATAATGAGTGCTGTTAAATAGTTTTAAATTTTAACCTTTTAATTCTTTGCATTTTAAAAATTGAGACATATAAGATAATGCAGAAATGTGAATGAAACATGTATATACTTTCTAACAAATGATCGTAAGTGAATACCCTTGTAACGCCAAAAAAGGCAAGAAACAACGGGAACAAAGTAACGCCATCCCCTTGTCCTGTAATCCATTCTACTGCGTCTCCCCTGGAAATAACCACCACTCTGGCTTTAGCTACAATCATTGGCAGGCTTTTCTTTATAGTTAATCATCTGTAGAAGCATCCCCAATGCTTTACACCCACCCACCCACTCACACACACCCCCCACCACACACACACACACCCCCCCACCACACACACACTCTCCAAGGTTCTTCTGTGTCCTTCCGCTTTCTTCTTTTGTCCGTTTCCCCCGTGGGTCCGGCCACCTACATTTAGGTATTAAAATAGGGATTCACAGCACTCCCCCCTAACGATTATGTTTCAGAAGACTGCGAGGGCAGGAGTGAGCCCAAGACGGTGCCAACCAGGCACTTGTTCGGATGTGAACCTAACCTCTGCCACATTATTCAACCTCACACTTGAAGAAATTCATCAAAGTACTGTTTTTATATGGACATACTTCCCAAGGAACCTTAGACCTTAAGCAATTCGTTGTCCCAGACCAGCCCTGGAGAAATTGCGGACTTGGTAAAATTAATCTCTTTGTGCCAGTCACATCCCCAGTCCCTCCTTTGGACAGGTGGTGCCCGGAGTGTTGTCTGGCTCTCCAGCAGGTGCCCACTCTTCCTTGAAAGTTTTCGAACTTAACTTTCCAAATCCCATTTCCTTCAAGACTGACTTCCACTGTTTCTCATTCCTGAACTGCCTGATAATCAGAGATAATAACCACATGGTTAAAATCTACTTAAAGTTTTACTGTATTTCAAGTATTTTGCTGGGTGTTTTAGATCTTTGAACACATTCTCTTGGTGCTAATCATACACAATAGATATTATTATTGTCCTCATTTCACAACTGAGAAAAAAACTAAAGTCCAATATACTCAGTAAGTGTCAGAAAGAATTTTGACCCTGATCTCGTCTACTATGTTATATTAGCTCATGAAAAGCAGTGGAGTATGTTATGATTTTTCTATGATTAGGAGCTAACACAAGCTCACGGGTTAGTAATGGGTTCTGCACAAATAGCACAAGGTAATAACTATAATTTATAGTAAATTTATATTAGAAACAAAATAAGAGGATTATAAAAAAGGGAAGAGTTTAAAAGAGAGTTAATAAACTAAAAGATAGACCCACACAACTGACCACAAAGGAACCCAGAAAACCAGCAAGAAGAGAGGAGGGAAACAGACACAGAGAATAAAACAAGGAAGTTTGATGTATATAAACCATGTCCCAGAGTGAGAACACAGAGTGCAGGAAAGGCATTTCTTGAAGAAATAATAGTTGGGAATTTTCCAGATATGCATGAAGAAATTAAAAAAAAAAAGGAGTTGTCCA
Organism: Camelus dromedarius; assembly: GCF_036321535.1. NCBI lineage: Eukaryota > Metazoa > Chordata > Mammalia > Artiodactyla > Camelidae > Camelus > Camelus dromedarius. Next base: position 16,136,439 of record NC_087469.1, read on the forward strand.
CTCCTTGGCACATTTTAATGAATTGGCAGAACAACAATGACAAATGGAAAATCTACATGCCTAAAGGAGACAGAGAGAGAAAGACGTGGGCGTAGGGGGAGAGACACAGAGAGGGAGAGAGAGGGAAGCAAATTTACAATTAAATGACAGTGCAGGACAGTAGCCCCTTATCCTCGGGGGTGCACTTCAGGACCCCCCAGTGGACACCTGAAACTACAGATAATACTGGTAACCATATATAGACTACGTTTTTCTTATACACATATACCTGTGTTAACATTTACTTTATAAATTAGGCACAGTAAGATATTAACAACAACAACAATAATGAAACAGAACAGTTATAAGAATGCAGTGTAATAAAAGTAATGTAAACGTGGTCTTCCTCTCTCCCTGAAAATATCTGACTGCAGCGCGCTCACCCTCTCCTTCTTGTGATGATGAGAACGGATAAAATGCCCGCATGATGCAGTGATGTGAGGGTGAATGACACAGCATCAGGCTGATACTGACCTTCCGACAACACGTCAGAAGAAGGATGATTTGCCTCGTGATTTGGATCATGGTGCCGTGCCAATGTTGATGATGTTGACGGGCTGAAGGCTGGATGTCAGGAGCAGACGGTGCCAAAGGTTGGGGATCCCAGGATTGGCGGGACATTCCATCATGCTGCTCAGAATGGCGTGCAGCCTAAAGCTTATGAATTGCATATTTCTGGAATTTTCCGTTTAAGATTTTTGGACTGAAGTGGACCACAACTAACTGAAACCGCAGATGAGAAGGGACCACTGTAGACGTTTCAAGAATGAAGTCAGAAGAGAGGGGACTAATCCCTTAAAAAAAAGAACTGAGAGAAAATAATTTTCCGAAGTAATATTTCATTCCCAGGAAAACTATGTTTTAAGAATGAGAGTGACAGAGACATTTTCAAAAAAACAAACCCTGAGTGAGTGTAAGACACACAGATGCTCATGAAATACATTTCTGAAGAATTTATTCAGGGAAAAGAAAATCATCTTATAGACACATTGATGTAAAAGGGGAAAACAATAAGAAGTGAACCTGGGACACGTGAAGGTAAAACAAAAAAAAATCAAGGCTTTAAATAAATAAAAATAATTAGTGAGATAAAAAAGGACAGAAATACAGCATTGTTTATGTTTAGTATGTAGACATCCTTGTCCTCACATATGCAAAGTTTGTGCGATTTGGTAATACAGTGAGCTAGGTTCTTGAACTGAGCCTCCCACTGAAAACAACTGAAATTCTTTGATAAATTTAAAAATTAAAAAAGTTCCTAAGGAATCAACATGCTGGTGCAAAGTTTAGGAACGCTCAGACCACGATCTGAGTTATCCCTGGAAACACAGAAAGAGAATAGTGCATTGCAGCAGATTTCACCCAGAGAGGTGAAAACAGATGAATTTTAGTTCAGTTTTTACAGACTCTAGTGGCCAGAAAACAGATCAAATCTCAGACTCAGCCAAAGGTGGGAGTCTAACAACAGATCACACGTCTCCAAGTGCCAAAAGGTCTTAGTGAGGTGTGAGGAAGAAATGACCTCCCTCTCACCACCCGGTGCCAAGGCTAAGGCAAAAAAAAAAAAAAAAAGGCAATCTCAGAACTCTGCAATGAGTGGAAGGAAGAAAAATATTCCTCTAAGAATTTTGAGTTCAGAATAGAGGTGGTACCTGGACCTACAGCCTTGGGGCCATCCGCACACAGGGGAGGGGCAGGAATACCGTAACTGATCATCTCACCAAAGGAAAGAAGAAGGTCGGGGTTGAAATGACCCAAGAATGAGATCTCGGGCAGCACCAGCATTTCAAAGGAGCCAGAGAAAATGGTCCAGCAAAGGAGATTGGGGAAGAGCACTCTGAGAAATGAGAAAGATCTAGGAAAGAGAAAAATTGAGGAGTCTGAATAAGGACAAGCATTTTAAGAAGCTCAAATGTGGAAGAAGAATCGCCCTTGGGATTTGCCAGCAGCCAAAGAGAATATTATGTTTGGAAAACACCCCATGGGTAATTATCTTCCGTCTCTTCACTATGGAGATGAAGTCATCTCCATAGTGAAGTCCTGGAAGAATTAAGTTTGTGCTGTGGGTGAGGGTGTGGCAGGTTGCCACGATCTGAAAGATTGTGAAATCTATTGACAATCTATTGACAAGATTGAAATCTATTGACTCTTCTGCCTCTCTGAGCATCTATTTATTCAACTATTAAAAAAAAAAATCCAGCAGTTTGGTAGGAGGTTAAATAAGACAGTTCTAGCATGCACCTAGCAAAAAGCTGTCATGTTATGCCCTTAAGAGTTTGTTTTTCAATTCCTCAAGCCCCGTCAGGGCAGGGACCACTTTTGCTTTATTCCCTATGGCAGCCCCAGCAGTCCGCAAACTGCCTGATACGTACAGGTATTTGATAACTATTTCTCGATCACATGAAAGAAATGTTGATATTGTAGCTGATTAACCAGAGATGCTTCCCTTAGTCCAGCTACTTTTTTGAGGTGATATTTTGGTATTAGAGCCCACATTTGGTACTAGATACAGACAGAGCAGCATCTGCTCCACAAGCCTAACAGTGGTTGCCGCAAAGCGGAACCCCATCTTCTCATCTCTTAAGGCCATCCAAGTGGCCCATAAAAGTGTAGTTTCACATATTAGCAGCCCCTCCGTCCAGACCACACTGTCACTCTTTCTACATCTGTTTGCAATCACTCATGCCACTATCCTTTGCAAGCAAGCAGAGGCGAGCTGCACAAAAAGGCGGCGAGGTGGTACGTGGTGCAAATTCCTCAACTCCTTGTGCTTCTCATTCAAGCTAAGCACAACTCAGCCCCTTAAACAATGCAATTTCCTGATGCTGCAGCAGAACTTGTGGAGGCGGTTTTGAACTGCCTAGTGATGGCTGTCCCCCCACCCCACCCCCTTGGAAACAAAACAAGTGTTTCAGTTCCAGATGGCTTGCGTGTTTGAGAATTTCATTTGTTTTCATTTTTCTTCTAGTTTTTACGGTGAGTGAAAAACCAATGGGAGTTATCCAGCTGGACACGGCTAGTCGCAGGTCTTGACCTCACTGACCTGTTATGAGCCCCATTCTCTGCATAAAAGAAAGCTGAGTGTCTGAACAGGATGAATCCCGGCTCAGAAAGCCAGACTTCCAGAGTTCGAAGGAGCATCCAAGATCATCTGGTGTAGCCTCCTTTCCACGCAGAGTGAAAACTGGAAACGAGGGAGATGAGTGCTTGCCCATGGTCTTTTGAGGCTGAACGAGATTTAGCATCTCTTTGATCTAATGCTTCTTCCTTTCATTTCAAATGGTCTGGGTTTTAAGAGAAATACAATCCCCATGCTTCTGATTGAGTTACAGTCACTGAATCCAAAAATCATTCTGCTGGAGCCTGTCAATGCTCAAGCCACCCTCTGAGCAGGCACTGGAGACTTTTGGAAATGTAAAGCGGTGGTATTTTCGCCCTGGCAAAGTAAAATCCCTTTGAACTGGGGCTTTTGTAGTGTGTGTGTGCGTGCGTGTGTGTGTGTGAGAGAGAGAGAGAGAATTAGCTAAATCAAAAGGAACAGAAAGAAGAAGCTAAGACTTAGCACATAAATATTGTCTTCTTCTAAGTTGAAGCTATGTTTTCTTGCTCTCATTGGCCCCCGATGAAGACTGGCATGAGACGCTGTGCCCTCCGGCTCAGTGTGAGGAAGGGAAAGCACTAATAGCTGGAAGGTCCACTCCCAACACACCTGATCAGGTACAGATGATGGGCCATTTGATTTCTGGAATCTGCTGGCTTTGCCACGACCCCCTGTGGAACCCTGTCCCTTACAACCTGAGCGCACACCCTCACTTCTTCCCCCCAAGTTCACTTCTCCATCATAACAAACAAACCCTGAGTGGCCTCCAGAGATGAGCAGTTTCCTCTGTCTGTCCCTCTGGAACCTAGAAGCAATCAACCTAGCTGAGCTGTATTTGTTCTATTAAAAATAGACATGGTGGGCAGCCCTTCACAAGAGTACACAGAGTCTGAAGCCGAGGCTGACTCTGTGAATTTCATTAGATACAGTGAAAGCCTTTTAGAGGGTCTGGTCACCAGGGAAGGTGGGCGCACGAAGGGCCCTGTGTCAGGAGATAAAGTGAATCAGGCACCAAGGGGCATCATGGTCACACCGTCACCATGCCGGCCGTCAGCTTCTCACTACTGAGTTGCCTGACCCAGGGCTGCCCAGTATGGACCTTTGTTTACTATCACCAAGCTACTGAGCAATGCCGGGGCTGAGAAACCCATTCACCAAGCTGTATGTGGCCTTGAGATAAAGCGATCGGATTTCTCCTTTTCCATCCACATGCTCCATAAACAGTGCCATATTTGGGCTTCATTTCCTCTTTAATATCCACCTGATTTCATGTAGACACACATCTAGGTGTGGGGAGGGGAGGGGAAAAGTGGGTGACGCAGTGGGTGCCCACATCTGCTGCAGGGGTACCTCCTGGAGGTGGTTCTGTAGGAGGGGAAATCTGGTGCTCAGACATAGATGGAAGAGTGAAGACTGCATCCCAGTGAGAGAGCCCACAGGTGAGTGTCTACATCACCATTGCTTTGTCTCCAAGGGGTTGAGATCATCAGTGGAGAACTCAGTTCTAATATGGCTTTAGCATCCAGTTTCAAATGAGGGCACAAAAGATGCCAATAAGAGGGTTCCACGGTTCCGCATGGGCAGCTGGGCAGGGTACTTCTAGACTGCCATTTGATCCCAAGCAGTTTTCTCCATCTGGGCACTACTGGCATTTTGTGCCAAATAATTCTATATAGTGGGGGACTGCCCTGTGCATGGTAGGGGGTTTAGAAGCATCCTGGTCCTCTATTCAATAGATGCCAGTAGCATAATCCCTCAGTGCTGTGACAATCAAAAAATCTCCAGATTTTGCCAAAGGGACCCTGGGGAGTAAAATCGCCTGGTGGAGAACCACTGGCCTAGGGAGTTCACATGTATTTTACAGGGCCCACAAATGACCTGCAATCTGTACCAAAAACTGCAGACTGAACCCCTAGACCCAAACCAGATCTGGCCCCTTCTCATCATTCTTGTCGTGTTGGAAGGCCTCCCGGGGCCCAGGCACGTTCATGCTGGAGCACCCATTCTGCTTTCCCTTCGGAGAAGGAAGCAGAAAGGGACGGGGAGAAATGATCAAGAGAGGAAGCGAAGTATTTAAAAGTAAGCAGAGTCTGAGGGTGGGGAGGAAACACCTCTCTCAGACTTTCTCTCTCTGTAAATAAAGCCCCTGGGCTTTCTCAGGGCAGCCTCCCTCGGAGTCTGGTTTTCATTTGCGCGCCCCTCAGCCAAGAGCCTGGCTTCTTCTCCGAGATAATTTGACTTGATTACCTTCTGAAAAGACAGGCAGAGCCGAGGAGCCCTGCGCTCATTTCACTTGTCACTTCCAGCTTTGCCTTAACTTGGGCTGAGCTGCGCCGCCCCCTTCCAGGAGCACCGAGAGCCGGGCTCCAGCTTCCCGGGGGAGGGCCTGCTGGGAGGGGATGGCGGTCCTCTCTGCCCAGTCAGGCCCGCAGGGCCTGGAAGGCGGACTGCTGACACTTTTTGACCAAAAAGAAAAAAAGAAAAGGAAGAAAAGGGAACCATAGTTTATCAAAAGGCTGAAGCAGCACATTCCCCACCAGGAAGGATTTGGACTTTTCCCTTCGGTACCACCCCCAACTTGAATATAAAACAAAACGCAGGGATAGTGAAAAGTCAAATTGTTGATTTTGGGAGCGTAACACCCCGGCTTGCACTCTTTTTTCCTCTTTCCAGCATCCGGCTCATCACTAAGCATGTAGAATTTTTTGATAAATACTTGCTAACATGGGTCTATGGGTAGATCCCATTCTACTGAGACCGCGTTGTGAGTGGTATTACATTTCCCCAAGATGTGATTATATAAATCTTGAGATTACTGATATTTTCTTACATTGTACTAAAATATTACAGGATCAGATATTTGAAAAACACAAAATGCTCCATGGTCATTTCTCTGTATAATTTTGTTTATTTCACTTCTAGGCTCATCGCAAGATTCTACATCCTTGTGCAGCTTTCTGAGAATTCTGATTGTCCGTTAATCCTCCTTTTCCTAACTGCTAATGAATTTGGTTTCTAAACTAGAGATGGAAATATGGCCACGTGTATTTTTTTGATCAGTAGACTGGTTTATGTTTTTACTTTTATTTTTATTTTATATGAATGTCTTTGTCAACACCTGTCCTTGCCAGTTCTCCTCACGGCCATGTATCTCGGGAGCCTTTTGTCTAATGCTTCATATCCTTACATTTCCTGTCTGGCTCCTGTTTGAAAAATCTTCGTTTGGTGCCAAAGAAATAATACTTCAGATACGTAAATCCACACTGAATGAGCATTTCTGTTGTTAAAAATAGTCAACAATCAGCCATTTCACACAGCTCATCTTGCAATATAGGACTTCTGCCCTCTCTGAGATTAAAAAAGGAGTCTATCAACTCTTTGCTTCTAACTAGGAAGTGGCTCAGTTCAGGATCCATAATTGGTGATTAATAGTTCTCGCTTGATTAAGGCTTCAACGTCTTTTAGTGTCAAAAAAGTTTGGGTTGGTTGAGATTTCAAATGTGGGCAGCTGTGTGAGGAGGTGGAGAAAAAGAGAAGCCCAAAGCGTGGGATTTGGGATCAGACGTGCTTTGGTTTTAGAACGAGATCAGACCCTGTGTGTCCTTGGATAAGTGATTTAGTCCCCTTGGGCTTTGGTTTCTTCATCTGTAAAGTTCAAACGATGACAACAACGTGGCTCTCGTAGAGTTTGTGGGAGGAGTGCTGTGTACAAGGAGCTGAATGCAAAGCCTGGCACTTACTAAGCACTTGTGAGATGCCAGCTGCCATTAACGTCATCATAAACATTACAATTAACAGTTAATTATGAAGTAAGAAGACAAACACAAACATATGATAGAAGCAAAAACTCTGTCTCCTTAAAAACCCAAAAGAGACTTACAAAGGGTAAGACTCGAGTACTTTCTTATTCCACGAGGCTGTGTGTATGTGATGTGTGAGTGTGTGTTTGTGGTCTTTGCATCTTCCTGTGAGTGTGTGCGCACTGCGTGTTGAGAGCATATGGACGGGGGTGGTTTCTTGCATTCAGTTTTATTTTTACATGTTACCCCAACTTGACAACGGAAAAGAACACGCGAGGTTAAGTGTCACAGGGAGAAGAAACTCATGGTCGAGAAAGAACCAGTCTTTGTCACATCCTGTTGGCTCAAGATCGTGAAAACGAAGTATAGGAATGTTGCTTTCTATCTTTCTTTTTTTTTTTTCCTTCTGGCAAATGGAAAGGCCAAAGCTCAGAACTGTTGGAAGTGACAACCCAATTAATCAGGCTCCGTTCTTCAAACTAGGCGTTGAAGCTGCCCGTGATTGTGGCATTTTTAAATGACCCCTTTGTCGTCAGTAGCACCAAAGTGGAATTCCTGTGGGATCGCCTGCTTCTTGGCACCTGGTATCTGACCAGCAAAAATGTGGGCAAAAAGTTCTTTTCAAAAAGAGGTCAAGCTGTGTATTTGTTTCTTCTGAAAGAAAACGTAAAGGACGTAATTGTCCAGAAACACAGCTGGTTTATCAAACCACACTATAAGCCCCAGGCACGCATCTCTCCACAAATAAGAGAGTCCAGGTAGACTTGTGAATGTCGGCTCCGTCCCTTACAGCGGCAGCAGAAGAGAGAAGTTACGATATGCACAGACTCTTACAGTGGGGAGCAGTGAGAAATCTTAGAATCCTATTCGAACCCCATTCCAATCCCATTCCCTTCCACTCCCCAGGTTTTTTTTTACCAGATAGTAAAATGGAGAACAGAGAGGTAAAATTATATGCCTAAAATAACACAGGCAGAAACAGTGAGAACGAGAACCACGATCTCTTACCTTCCAGCTCAAGGTCCCTGCGTCTTAGTGACGCCTCCCGCAACCAAGACCTGTGAATTCTCTTCCTCCATTTATATCAACTCAGAGCTACATCCTGCTTAGTACTTCCGGACATTTTATCTAAATTATATTCCTGACTAAATTACTGTGAAATTGGTACAATTGGTTGGACAAGGATCACTGGCACTTTATGCATGAGGAAGCAGAGACTCAGAGACGTTCGGGGCTTGGTCTAAAGTTACAAAAACCTGAGCTCCTTACCCAGGTAACCTCATTCCAAATCGATTTTGTTCTAGGATGGCTGAAATCATTTCAAAAGATACATGGCAGGAAACAGAGCTGTTACATAATTTTTCTGAAGTTATACAGCCATCTCAGATTAAATAGCTTTTCCCTGGAAACTGAGTGACTGATAATCAAGGCTTTTTATTGCCACAGAAAGAAAATGTCTACATTGATAACCTGTAACTTGAACACCAAGGAAGGCAAAACATTCCTGGCTTGCCAACGACTTGCTCAGTGAATACTTTTTACTTTTTGTCACTTAGTATGTACTTGAGAACCTTGCTGGGCACTTTATTTAAAATTTATTGCATTTGAACTCAGAGAGTTAAACAGCACCAATCCTTTTTTTTTTTTTTTTTCTTTTTCCAGATGAGGAATTGAAGCTTTGAGAGAACAATAAACTTCCCAAATCATATTACCAAGGGGCCAGTGGAGACCATGACACAAGTGACTTGGGACCTTGGAGCTGTTCACAGCTGCGTACACAGGGCTAGACGCCAGCCCTGGCCTGGGTGCGAGGCAAATGGGTTCGAGAGAAGCAGAATTAAAACCCAGATTTGCCTTTCTCTCAAGTCCTTACCCTTTCTTCTGCTGCCCATTCCTCCACATTATAGATGCCTCCTGACCTAAAGCGGCTTCTCTGAATCGGAAACACAGCATAGGGCCCACCTTCCAACCCTCTGAGGATCTCTACAGATCATATATATTCATAGAGTAGTTACGACCCTCTCGAAGACACATCGTCTTATTACTGCTACAGTCTCGGCTTCATTTATTTAACCTGTGTCTAAACTGCATAATTTGCCTTATTTCCCACATGAGTATTACAGTGCTAAAGTCGAAGTTAAAAGCAACATGACCCTCTGAAGTGCAGAGCATTAGATCATCACAGCCCAATTTAGAAACTAATTTCCTTAAGACACCGTTTCTTTAAAACCGAGAAAAGCACCTCCTTTGTGAATGCTTTCAACTGTGAAGGGCAGCTTCTAATCCCAGCGAGGCGACCCGGGAGGGCCTGCACACCCCAGAGGCTCGGGTTCGCCTCTTTCCTTTGTTTACTCTGCACAGTGGGCCCAGGCAGAGCTACATCGGGCCAGCGTCTGCTTCGTTCTAGTTCTGTGGATCTCTTTGATTCATGCCTGGTTCACTGCCTTCTTTCTCTAACTCTCTCCAGGGCAGTAGTCCCCGGTCTCCTTTCTAGTTGATCCTCTTAATAAGTCCTGAGCACCTGATAGAGCACCCTGGGTGCCCTGGTCCACGCTGGACAAAGTCATCGTGGTCACTCCACCCCAGGTGTGTCATGACTGTCCTTGGCCGGATGTTGGACCCCTCCCTCCTACATCTCTAGAAACATGAGGAGAGCATCATTCCAAACGGGGGTAGGGGAGAATTTCCTGAAATGTGGACTTTGGATACTTGCTCCCTCTGTGGTCACCTTCCTGGTCAGTATTTGAGAAGCACGACGTACTCTGCTTCCTGGCTCAGAGATCAGCATTGCATAACAGCACGTTAGATGCTACGAGAAATTCTGCAGTAGAGAAATGTGTTTGGTTTTTTTCAGCCCGGCCAATTCTTAACTTCTTTGACCATGGAACTGTGTTTTCCAGTGAACACTAATTAACACCTTCAGCTCTGGTTGTTCGTGGAACATACTTTCCAAAAAAGGCCAGATGAGAGAACTCCTTGTTTTACCTAAGAGCGCTCCTTGTCCCCAGATTTCAAGTGCACGGACTAACCTGAAGATAACTTCAAAGACGATCAGGCTTGAAATGCAGCCCTTTGTTCCGAACCTCAATCAAAGTTCTCACATCCTCACGTGCTCATTGTTGGTGCTGTCCCCAGTGCTAGCACTGAAATGCCATTCAGGTCTTGGCTCAAATATTTAAATCCACAGAGAGAACTTGCCTGATACCCCTGGCTTAAGTCTCATTATTAAGAAAAAAATTGCCGGAAGGATGTAATAACATCCACTCAGATGGGAAGAGTTACGACATTTTAAGACTGACTGGGATTTATAGTGTCTTCTTTATTTCTTTCTGTGTTTTCAGAATCTCCTATTAACATTTTTAAAATAGAACAAAAATGTTCTTAACTAAAAAGAGGAAAAGAAGGTTCCAGAAAACCCTCACTGATCTCTTTGAAGTACTCATTTTTAACTTCTCCAGTGTCTCCATATATCTTGCTTGTCCCCTTTCAAAGCCAATCCATAAACTTTATGAGTTTCATTGCTTTTCAACATTTTATTTGCTTCTCATTCCATATAGAAAAATCTGCAGATGTTTTAACTTTACACACTTACTCATGCCATCTGGTGTTCTAAAACTTCACCCAAATGGTGTCTCCTGACCCGTGGGATTATTGTCCCATAACTAAACCAGCACTGCCCTCAACATGTCTTGCCTCAACTAAAAGCAAGGTCTGGTTTCCACCTATGCCTCATGTCTCATTCACTGTAGTAAATGCCTGCTCTCATCTGCTGAAAACATAGCTGTACACATTTGACTTCAGGTGTATTTTTTAAAAATTCAATTGATTACAACATATATATTTAAGTGGAATATATCCCTCTACCAGGTTCTGGATTAAAATAAACTATTCCAGATCATTCACTGAGTAAGCAAGTAACCGCATGACCCTAATAGTAAGAAGGCCAGAAGTTCAATATATCCAAGTATAAGACCCACAACCCCATCCCCGCTGTGTGCTCAGGGTTTCTATAATGCTGATAAGTGTCTTAAGCTGGGAAATTCAGTCAGAGCCAATCCTCTTTTCATGATCTCTCTGCAGCAGCAGAACACTGGCTGGAGAGCAGACATATTATCAAGGCCTGCAAATATTATCAAGACAAGCAGACCTTGATAATATTTGCAGCATCTTTGTATCCTGTGCCAGACACATGCTACCTCGCTGCTGCCATTGTGGCCCTGAGTCCTCACTTGATGAAGCACCCCACTTAATGGAAGTGCTTCAGCCAAATGAGTAGGCTCTGAACCTAGAAGTCCAATTCCCATAACTTCAGAAAGTTCTCAGAATTGGCCAGGGTCCTTCTGGATAAACTTTGCTTAAACTGCTGCCCCCCAAAATTGGAGATAGATGGATACAAATAATCATGGCTTACCAGAGCAGCAGCCCAGGAATGGAAGTCCTCCTTGGGAACCAGCCCCATAGTAGACCTTAAACAGTTATTGATGAATTTCTAGAGGCTCGGAATAGACAATCTCAAGAGTTAAAAATTCCTGGGGGCTCCAGTTTTAGGGGAATCACCACATTTTCATGAGTTTTACCTCCAAGTGTCCCACAGGTTGTCAGAGTGAAGAACTGAGAAATATCCCCCCATGCTTCCTTCAGGAAGAAGAGAAAAGTAACCGTCTGAAATAAGCCCAGAGCATTCTGTTGTCTTTAACCAAAGCCTGCCTTCAAGGGAAGTGATCTGATCAGAGCCTAACCACCTTGTGCTCTACCGGAGGCTAACCAACCTAGGGGAAGGGAAATACCTAACTAAGCCTACTCTAGCGTCCACAAGGGAATAGAAACACCCAGCTGCATTCTTCTTTAGCTTTCCTGTGTCCCTGAAGGAGAAAAGAGACTGAGAAACACTGTCAGGATCACAATCAGGAATCACTAAAAGACTGATCGTAGGACTACAGAAAGTTTCCTACCCACTACGATCACTACCGCATCAGTAGGGATCCCATATAGTAACAGGTGTTATAAATAAAAGAAGTGCCAGTCTCAGAATGCATTTAAGAAAAGGTTCCTAGGAAAACCCAAAGGCATCAGACGAGAACAAGGACACTTAGGAAATTTTAGCCTCTGACACCTATATCTACAGTGAAGAGTGAACACATTCTAAATTCTAGCCAGAAAAGCTTAAAACCTCACAGTAAATGCCAATCGGCCTGTCCCTTTTACCCAAAACACCATATTCAGTATTCAACAAAAAAGTCACAAGGCACGCTAAAAGACAAAAAAAACAAAATGTGATTTGAAGAGATAGATCAAGTATCAGAACCAGGCTCATATATAGTGGAGATTTTGAAATTATTAGATAGAGAACTGAGGGTAACGGCGATGAATATGTTAAGGGCTCTAAACGAAAACGTGAGCAACACTCAAGAGTAGATGAGCAACGTAAAAACACAAACGGACGCTCCATGAAAGCATCAAAAGGAAATGCTAGAAACCAAAACCACTGTAACAAAAATGGGCAAGGTCTTTAATAAGCTCATAAGTAGACTAGACATGGCGAGGGAAGAATCAGTGAGCTTGAAGATGCATCATTAAAACCTTCCCAAATTGAAAATCAATAAGAAAAAAAGATTTGAAAAACAAATATCCAAAAACTATGGGAAAATTAAAAGTATGCAACATACATGTAATGGGAACACCAGAAGGAGAAGAAAACAATTGAGAAGTTATAATGGCTGAGAATTTTCCAAGCCTGATGATAGATACCAAACCACAGATGCAGCAAACTCAGAGAATATCAAGGTAGATAAATACCAAAAAGTGTACAGTTAGGCATATAATACTCAAATTGCACAAAACACAAGTAAGGAGAAACCCTCCAAGAAGCCAGAGATAAAGGTGTGCCTAATTTACTTATGGAGAAAGAAGGTTAAATATTGCATGGAAATTTTTATTAGAAGCCATGCTAGCAAAAGGAAAAAAAAAGTGAAATATTTAAACCATTGAAAGAAAAAAATTCAACTTAGGGTTCTACACAGAGTGAAATTTTCCTTCAAAAGTGAATGAGAAATAAAGACTTTCCAAGACAAGTAAAAACTAAGAGAATATGTTGTCAGTACATCTACCTTTTAAAAATGATTAAAAGAACTTCTTCAGAGGGAAGGAAAATGATATGTCAGAAATGTGGATCTACACAAAGGAAGAGAATTCTAGGAAAATAAAAGTAAAATAAAATCTTGTATTTAACGTATTCTATTGATCTATTAAATGCTTGCTTAAATTAATAAAAGAAACAATTTATTCGGTGATTGTGGCATACACATAAATTAAATGAATGACAGCAATGCTGTAAGGGATGAGTAGGACCCTCAGTTACAAGTAAAAAAGTTCTAAGTAGGAATAGCCAATTATACCTGCACGACAAATAAAGTGGAACAATGTTATTAGAAAACGGACTTAGATTATAAGCCAGAAACTGAAAGAAAATACCATATGGTATCACTCACAGGTGGCATCTAAAAAAAGAAAAAAGAAGACACTAATGCCCTCACCTACAGAACAGACACAGACTCACAGACACAGTCAACAATCTTAGGTTACTGGTGGGAGAGGGGGTGGGAAGGGGTAAGTTAGCAGATTGATATTTGCAAATATTAATAGTATATATAAAATAGATAAACAACAAATTTCTTCTGCAAATCACAGGGAACTATATTCAGCATCCTGTAGTAATCTATAATGAAAAAGGATATGAAAACAAATGTATGTATGGATATGCGTGACTGACACATTATGCTGTAACCAGAAATTGACACATCGGAAACTGACTATAACTTCAATAATAAATAAATAAATAAATAAATACATACATACATACATACATACATACATAGAATGGACTTAGATTAATTGTAAATGTATATCAAAAACTCTAGGGCAATTTAAGATTTAATTTGAAAAATTAAATTAATTTGAAAAGAGAGAAATTAGAATAATAAAAATTGCTCAAATAAAACCAGAGAAGTCAGAAAAAAAAAGTGGGAGTTGAAAAAAGTGAAACAAATAGAAAAATAATAATAAATATGGCAGATGTCAATCAAATTATATCTATAGTCACTGTCCGCATGTACAGATCCCAGCCCATACCTGTGATGCAGAAGTAAAAACAAACCCCACCTCATTTCTTTAGGGGTGTCTCATATACGAGTTTTTACTTTATATTAAATTGTTATTTCTGAAGATAGAAGTTTTAAACTTTTTTGAGCAGCAATACTGGCCTGGCTTCAAACCAGGTACACTAAGAAACTCAAAGAACTGTAAGACCCCTCCTCTACAGAGATCCTCACAATTTAGTTGGGGGAGAACAGGCCGTAAACATGGGGGAGATTCACCAGCTGTAAAATAAAAATACCAGTTCTGTAATACAACTAAAGGCGAAGGCAGTGTGCGTGACTGCCGAGGGACGACGACAGGCAGCATCGTAGGCGCTCAGGAGATGCCTCGTCGCTTCAAGCCGGGCTGACCGGGGGAAGCAGCTGGGCCTAGTGTTGGGGGAGGCCGGCACAGAGTCTCCAGACCTGACTGAGTGTCAAGGAGTCTGAAGCCATGGGGACGAGGGGCTCCTAGGAGGAAACAGAGTAACAGTAACAACAATGACAATGTGTAATATTAAGTGACGTCTTTAGAATGCTGCTCGGGTGCCAGGACCACTTCACACACATTCCTGTTTTAGTCTCACAACTGAGGTCCGTGGCCTATAGAAAGGTCATCTCATTTCACAAACGTGAAACCTGAGTGTCTCTGAGTTACTCAGCTTGAGAGGGAAGTGGCCAGCCTCCAGCCCACGTCTGCAAGACTCTAGATCACATACCGCCAGCCTCTGCTGCGGGAGGGCACAGGCTTTGAAGTCAGGCAGATCCAAGTGTGAATCCGAATTCACCGTCTCTGAAATGAGTGATCATCTGGGACAAACAGCCTGACATGAATGGCATGTCTGTGCCCGCCTCCCAGCGGAGCCAGATGGGTAGAGTCAGGGATGCTCACGGAAGTGCCTGGTGTGCACGAGGTGTGTCCTACATGCAGGGCTTCTTCGTCTGTGCCTGTGGCCAGGCCACCTGCTGATTCCCTTTTAGTCAAATTGATGATGTTTTTAACTTTAACCTCCATCTGGGAGGCCAGCGTGAGTTGTCCCGCAGTGTTCCTTCCAGCCTGCTGGGGTTCAGGCTTTGCGTGCTGATCCGAGTGGGGAGCAGGCAGACCTCAGAAGCCTAATTTCTGGACTGGCTCACCTCACCCAGGGGATCCTTCCAACGGCATATTTTAGGGAATGCTTCCACTCCTTTCCTCTTCCTCCTCCCAATCAACACACCAGCACACCCTTTAAAATGCCCTCAGATCCAGCTTCCACCAGAAAGCCTAACAGTCGAGCTAATTAACGATCTGCCTGCCCCCTCACAGCCTACCTGTGCACTCCCCGTGGTTTAAAGGAATGGGGAGTAGGGAGCAGCGAGGAGGACCTAGGGCTTCTGGGACTTGACCCTGAAGCTGTCTGAACTTCAAGAGTCAAAGCAAATCCAGGGAAAAAAATGGCAGATTCTGTTCTAACATCAGCCCCCAATCAATACGGTACAATTTCGTAGCTCATTATTCCTGTGCCAAGGCCCAACTCGGGGGGAGGTGGGGACAGGGATGGAGGCTGGGAGGAGGGGCCAGGGGAGAAATCATATGGAAGCAATTAGTGGAGCCTTCATTCAAAAAAGCATTAAGGTGCTTGTAGCATTGAAGCCCAAGTGACCCCTACGCTGGGACCATAATTCACCAACACTCAATACCATTTACTCTGCAGATGTGCATTTTATACAGAAATATCAGCTTACCACTTTGAAAAATTAACCTACTGAAGGCTGTCAAATTCTGATGCCCTCATGGGGGTATTATATATTGTCTGCCCAGCTCTCAGTTTCGCCTTTTACCCCCAGAATCAAGGATGCCTTGGTTAATTGGGAAATGAGGTGACCAACAACGGTGGGGAGCAGTAGAGAAAGGAAGACACAAATAGAAATGCAAGTTTTCCTAAGGAGAAAATAGTTTTTTCAGTTCTAAAACACAAGCTTTTTTTTTTTTTTTGGTGTCGGGGGGAATAACCACCCCCTCCCAGACACAGCTGCACACTCTGTGTGTACAAGTTCTAAGTCAGAAAGTCCAGATCTGAAGAAGATGAAGAAAGGAATGATCATGCAGAGGAGGTATGGCTAAGAGTCTCAAAGAGCCCAAATTGTGATTTAAACAAAGACTTTCCATTATAATGGGGTTAATAAGCCCGTGACTAGTGCATGAATTTTATTTGGTTAAATACATGTGTTTCATTTTTCTAAAAGAGTGTAATGCCAGTGAAAAAAATTCAACGGACATCAATTTGTACCTATCCAATTGGTATTTAAAAGTATGACTATCCAGTGCTTTCAAGGCGGGCAAAAATGGGGACCCTCTTACAACGAGGTGGAAAACAAGTTCAACAAAATAAAACCTTCCTGTAGAATAATTCAGTAATCAGTATCAAAGACATTAAACATGTGCATGTGTTAGATCCAGCAATTTCAGCTTCTAGGAATTTTATAATAAAAATAAGGAAGGATACGGAATTTGATGCAACCTTCATTGCAACTTTGTTTTATGAAAAGGACAACTGGATAAAAGCAAAAGCCCTACAAAGGGAACTGGTTAAATACGGCACACGTGTGGTGTAATTAAATACACTCCTTAAAACTCATGCTTTAGAAAAATATTTACCAACATCAACAAAATTTTCAGGTTGACTTACTAGCAGATCACAAAACCAAAAAGCAAACAAATGAAAAACCAAGCTGCAGATCTCGGTATTTGCGATCTGTCTCCAGAGTCTGTAGATCTATCATGTACTTGAATGTGTAAATGACTAAATCACGTTAACAGTGTCCTTGGCTAGTGAGAGTAACGGTTCCAAGCTTGTGTTGTGGTAGCATTTGCTTCCTCATTGACCAAGTACTCTCCTAGTCCAGGAAGGCAGCCTTAAGCCAAATGATGAGGTTGGTTTCATTGTCTTCAGAACAACTGGGCCTTTCTTCCCAACTGGGCCTCAGTCTCAAGTCTCTTGAGCAGTTCCTCTACCCATAGTGTTTTCCAGCCTCTGTACACGACTTGCCTTAGCTCCCTGCTGCTGCCCAGTCTCCCCTCCTGATCTGTCCTTTGGACAGAAATCTCTAGCTCTCGGTGCTGTACTAGGTCAGACTTGAGGAGGAATCCCAGCTTTACAAACTTTGGCAAATGATATTGTCTCTCTGAACCTTGGTGCCCTCTCTATAAAACAGAAACCCAGTGGCTGCCTCCTAAGGTTGCTGTGATCAAATTAAATAAGAAAATGCATGAAATGAGCTTGGTCCTAGAACAGATCAATGTTAATTATTAGATCGCCTTAAGTCATGACTATCTACTGGTTCCGTTTTAGCAGGTGTCATTCCACTGGCTCCAGGTGGTCCACATTTCATGCAATGTTTCCCCACAACCAGAGATGCTCCTTCCCTGAGTGTGAGCAGGATGACAGACAGCCACAGGAAGACAAGCTAGTGACCTCTGGCATTTCACAGTCCCAGTGTCTGCATTTCCCTCTGTCAGCAAGTGTTCTCAGATTCGGCTACACACTGAAATGACCCAGGGAGTTTTTTAAAAGTACGATGCCTGGATCCCATCCCCAGAAATGTTGATATAATTGATCTAGGGATGTGTTTCTCAATATGATGTCCATGAACCAGCAACACACCCTCATCCAGGAAGGTGCTAGAATTGAAAATCCTCAGACCTCACCGCAGACCCACTGAATCAGAAACTCTGCGGGCGGGCGAGGCCCAACTGTCTGTGTTAACAAGCCCACCCAGGGTTTCCGATGAGTACTCAAGCTGGTCAACCACCGGTCTAGGCTGGAACTTGGCCATCTACCGACTCCGCTGATGATTCTGATTTGCATCCAGCTTTAAGAACCACTGCTCTAGACCCACTGCCCCCTTTCTATTTCTGAGAAATCCTGAGTCTTTTGTGTCTCCAGCCTCACTTTCCTATGAGTCAATGGCTTCTGTGGAAATAGTTTTCTCTTATTTCTAGGTGGAGTGACAGGCTGACTCAGGGATGTCAAATTCTCTGAACCACTGACAAGTGGACCAAAGCATTGCCCTCCAGCGCAGCTTCTAGTGAGTTGGTCAACCAGGTGTCTCAGTCAGGGCCAAGAGAGGGAGAAGTCAGCGGGGCCAACAGAAACAGGAGAACAGGTTAGAAGGCAATCAGCTCAGACGATCTGCAACAGCCTTGAAATACAAGGGCTATCGCTTTACATCTGAGCCTTTTGCTTTCATGAGAGGGAGTCCACAGTAAGTTGATGGCTTATTCAGTTTTTATCCAACATGTCTTTATTTTATTTTATTTTTAAAATTTTTTTAATTGAGTTACAGTCAGTTTACAAGGTTGTGTCAATTTCCAGTGTAGAGCACAATGTTTCAGTTATACATGAACATACGTATACTCACTGTCACATTTTTTTTTTCCTCTGGGAGCTACCACATCCAGCACGTCTTTAAAAGACAGTCCACAGCAATCATATTCCTGGTGGGGGAAACTGCATGTTTGGCTGGAAAGAGCTGGGCTCAGGTATCTCAAGTCTTGCCTGAAGTCCTGTGCTGGCTTTGCTGTTAAAAGACGCATCAACTTGAATAATTCTCGTTCTTTGGGGCCTCAATTTTCTCATCTGTACAATGGCTGCTAAGGACCATTTTTCACGTGGTAGGGCTTCAAGAGACTTCTACAGTCTTTTTCAACAAAGTTCGAATGCTGAGACCTGGCTGGGAGCTGAATGCGAGGACAAAGACGATGACTGCCCTTCTAAAACCCTTTATGGAGTCTGTTTCCCAGAGTTCACCAGACTCACCTGGCATCACAGTTTATCTGTTTAGGTGATCAAACTGCCTTACATTTATTTTTCCCACTTAGACGGCATGGTTGACAGGCTATTCTGCTAACCCTCCCAGGCACCCTGAAGTAGATTAACGGCCCCATTTCACACATGAGGAAGCTGAGGTCAGGACAAAGGGACTTGCCCGCAAACCATATGTCAGCAACTGAGCACAGTAGCAAAGTTAACTTTGGAACTCACATCTTCTTTCTCCTTTCCAGCTGAACTATTACCTCTAGCTTGTAAAATGCAGTTCCTTTCCCTGTAGCCAAAACAAAACTGCATTTGGAAACCAGAATCGCAAGCTTGGTGATAGTCTGTCAAATGTTTCATAAGTGATTAAAGGCGAGTCAGGCCTCCCTCATCTCCCGGGGCCCCCGATTCCTCTCTCAGATCCCTTAACACTTCATATAAATTATCTGGCCTTAGGAGAGGATCTTTCCATTAGTGTGCCTTTGGAAAACATTCACGTACAGGAAAGAAAAATTCCTCTTCACAGGGACAAATGTAATCTTATCAGAAAGGAACAGGACAATAACAGGAAGAGGGAGGGACTCTGGAATGTAGAGGAGGGTGGGGCTGTGGGGAAAGAAGACAGGCCACGAGTGAAGGCCCCAGAGAGGCCCTTAATCAGAGCCTGGCAGCCATGGTGCTATTGTGGGCTGGGAACACGGGCAGGGAGCCATGGCTCCGAGAGCAGCGAGGAGGGTTGCACATCCCCAGGGAGCAGCCCTGGCGTCCGTTACCCGCGCCCTGGGACCGTGCTTGGACAAAGCTCATTTTGCTAACTAATGACTGCCACGGGGCGTCTATGGCTTCTAAGAGGATGTCTTCCGGGATGTTGAGTCCACCTCCCATTCGCTCCTAAATCCCCCATAGCGTCCATCCCTGTGGAGACAGCTCATCCCACCAGTGCTGACTCCCTCCCTTCTCCCAACCCGCCCCCAGCGCCTGGGGCTTCCCTACCGGCCTGCACCCCACCCCTTCCCGCCCCAGAGCCGGCGGTTCACAGAGAGGAGTTCCCGTTTTCTTTGACCATCAGGTCTCAAGCCTTCTATGGTCCAGAAGTGCTCTCTCACTTTCATCTGGCCTCTTCATTCAATGAGGTTTAAGCTTATTGCCTTTATTTTGTCCACAGGGGAAAGAGGGGACAGCTGGCCACCTCCTGGGCATGATAACACTTTAGACACTTGACAGAAGCCACGGGACCAACAAGAAGGACCACCCAGACACGTAGCTCTGTCTCCAGCACGAGCAGAGGGCAGAGGGAATATTTCACAAGCTGGCGGCATTCTGCTTCTCTACTTATGCCCCATATAAAACTATAAAAAGAAAAAAATCATAAAACATGTTTAGAAATTTTATTTTCACCTTGAATATCCTCTGTAACATGGTATACGTGTCCTTACCTATAGCCACACACGTGTCCCCAGAATTCTTGCAGAATAACGTGCTTTCCCCGACGCTTTGTTGTCATGAACACGCCCTTTCTTTCCTCTTCCCATGATGCTCCTCACCCTCCTTAAAAGCCTCGTCTTCCTCCTCCCCTTAGATTTTCTGAAGTCAGTTGACGAAGTGGATTGGCATGTCAGTCCAAAAAGCCCAGTGCTCTGAAAAGTCTCTGGGAGATGGGTCTTGGGGGGCAATTAAAAGATAATGTCAATAGAAGCAGACAGCCTGACACGCTAATGGTCTCCTGCTGCCAAGGAAGAGGCCTCAGAGAAACTGAGATGCTGTTTTCAAAGCCGGAGACCATTATCCTGTCACAGCCCCATCTTCCTACGACTTGGCTGCTATTATGCCCCGTGATTAGAACAATAAATAAAAAAGAGGCAGTGAGAAGTAAGTGCAGATTTCCGCAGCTAACGGCAGCCCTGCTGATCTCGCTGGCTGAGCGTAAGCCTGGCCCTGGGCCTGTGTGTCTGACCCACTGAATCCAGACAGAAGGCTTTCCTGTTCCAGCGAGTGACTTTTCCTGCAACCAAGACTTTACTTTTTTCTATTAGTTCCCACAACTAGACTTCTTTCTGCCACCCAACTCCTACCCATCCCTCAATACCCAACTCAGAATTCTCCTTTGAGAAATTTTCTCTACCCCTCTAGCTCGTAGGTCACCTCCTCTAAATCCCTGTATTTCCCACTTGTTCTGCTCCTTTGTTATCATCACCACCAGCTTGTGTGGTGGCCTCCTTCTCCAGTGCTGATTAAGTTCTCAGGAACTGCTGTTTCTCCCAACTGGATTGTAAATTCCTGGTCAGTAGAGATTCTATCTCATACGTATTTGTATACCTCAAAACCCCCAAATGTGCTCTCAGTAATTATCAATGGGGTGATCGAGCTTTTGTGAATATTTCTCTTTGCAGTAGCTGTGGCCGGGAAGGTGCAGTCTGTGTTAGGGTGTGACGTCTGTCTTGCCAGCAGGTAAGGAGGAGGAAGTCGAGGTTGTCCAGCTTGGGGTCGCTAGAATGGGAGACTGGGGTAGAATGAGACAGCCCTTATGGTCAGTGCCCATCCCTATGTGTCACTTACCAAATATTCTACCCCTTTCTGAAGAGATGTGATGCAGTAAGGGGTACTGGGCCTGGTGTCCAGGTTATTTCCTGACTTGGTATTTCTATGTGTTTTTCTGTGAATTTAGGAGAAGAGGATGGTGTTCCCCAGTATTGCCTCCACATAGAACTCTTTGGGTAGGTAATTTGCATTTAACCTCCTGGGGCCTTTCCCCTTTTCTTCAAGTCTAGTTAATTAGTTAGCTAGCTGGCTAGTTAAACATGGCTTTGCCACACTGCACAAAGCTAAGCGAAGCTAGAAAGCCGGGACAGAACTGGCTAGCCTAGGCTCACTGTTGTCTCTCAACGTTAAATCGATTTTGATTTCCCTCTAACATTTCCAATTACTTCAAAAACGTTGAATTCTTTATCGTCAAGGACGATTCTACCACAGGGCAAAATTTCTCCTAATATTAGAACTTCCTTTTACCACTGATTTGCCATGTCACCTATGTTCAGAACCCTCTGCTCCTGTTCTGAAGGGTCTAAAAATGGTGCAGTCTATCTCATGGACTCTCTTCGAGCACTTGACAAAGAAGGCATTTTTTACTAACGATTGCTTCATTTCCAAGGATCCTCCCTCAGCAGTAGGTACACCAAGGCAGAGAAATAGAGCAGCTGTCCCATGTCACCTGGAAGGATGGACACAGTAAGCTTCATGCTTCAATCCTGTGCAGCTCAGTGCTTTACCCATTAATGGTCACTCTCAGTGAGTTAGCAGGTGGTACGTAGGCCATTGAAATAGCACTCGGGCCAGCAGCCCTTAATTCAGTGTACTAGCCTTCATTTCTCTGTCATCACTCTCAGCAGCATTTCGAGAAAACGGTTTAAACTTAAGTCATATGATGTAGAAGTTTAATAAATAATCTCTCCTGTTTTAATTTCAATTTGTCCTCAAATGCTGGTAGCGAGAACACCTCTGCTGGCCCTTGTACTTAGACGGGCCACCGAGGAGCTATTGTGAACCACACAGCTGCGGGGGTTCGCGGCCCAACGGAAGATGCAAAACCTCTGCACGCACAGTAGGTTGAAGCTTCATAGGCGTCTCCCATCCCGGAAATGGATTGCAGGTGTTTGTCTCCAAGATGAGAACAGATAATGAATAAAACATGCCTGGAGCTTTGTGTCCAAAAAATGTGACAAGCCTGAATCTGATGACTTCGGGAGTAAGATGAAAAATGAGTTTGAGCTCATCTGTAGAGCTTTTAACGAATCCAAGATGCTCTGTACGACTTGCCAGTATGACTGCTCCTGGACTGCAGTTTGCCCCAGGTTTATGGGAGCGCAGGGAGAGTGGTGGGGGTAAAAGAATCTGGAAGAGAAAGGAGGAGGGGAAAAGACTAAAAAAGCACAGACTGAGTTCTGGCAGCGGGGAGGGGCAGGGCAGGTGGAGTTTCAAACTCATCGGAGATGAAATTTGACCTATCTTTTTGAGCTAGAGTAAAAAAGATACAGATTACTCAGCAGATGAGTATATTTGATAGATAAACTCAGATTTATAGACTCTGATGTTACTGCATTTTGGTCTCATCAGTGATTCCACTCTTGCCTTAGGTGGTAGAAATAGAAACATTCCTTACTGTGTTTTGGTCTAAAACTGAATACTGAATGTCATCTCTCTACTGCATTGAAAAGAAAGCTACACTGACACATATGGAAAGTAAGATAACCTTTTACGGCTATTTTTTCCATGGGAATTTATCTTATTTCTCACATGTGTAAGTGCAGGTCATTCAAGAGAAAGATGGATTGGCATTAAAATTTTAAATTTTCTCGGATTGTCACACTAAGTCTATGTCATCGCAACTCCAGTTGTAGTTCAAGGAAATTCCAGTAGGTGTCGCGGCCGCACTGTTTTATGCAGGCTTAGCGCTCCAGCAGACGTAGGCTCCACACCGCGCTGCGAGCCCTGCCCTCTGAGCTCTCGGGTAAGCGCTCTGCTCACTCAGAACCATTGCTGTCCTCAAAGAAAAGCTCGAAAGTTGGGGCCCTACTTCAGTTCCTCAGATTTTGGAGCCTCCAGGGAAGTATATAACCAAGTTACTAGTCAGCCCACCTGCTGAAAAGAGCAAGTCGGTAATGGTCTCCTAGTGATGTAAACGGGTGCATGCAGCTCTGTAAAAACAACCCACCCATTCATTATTTCTCCAGCACCTACAAGGTGACGGGCTCTGAGGACACCAAGATGTATTCCTATCATGTCATTGTGACTCCACATCCGTACATGAAAAAGTGTAACGCTTGAAGGAATCTAAGAAAGCATCTAACACTCAAGCACAGATTTGTCACAGTCGTGGGAGAACTCCAGCCTTCACCCTCGATTCACTTTATTACCTTAGGAAATTCACTTTGCTTCCCCGAGCCTTGATTTTTTAATCTCCCCCAAGGACTGTGGTGGAGGCAGCCAATACGGTAAACATGGGACTGTTTGATGCTGCGCTAGGCCAGTGTCATTTTTTTATTGGTAACGTTGGTTGTGATGAAGAATGGCCTCCGGGTTTCCATCTAGAGCTCATCTCAACAGATCAAACCGTAATACACTGTGACTGTAGACTCCATTCCTTCCTGCGCATGTATTTGTATGGTTACATCAGTCTATACGTCCATCACTGACTTTTTCTTGTCAGTCTTACTGTAAACGCTCGTGGTCAGGAACTCTGAGATATTTAGCTCCTTTGCCAAAACATCTGGCGTAACATCTGGCAAGTGTGGTTGCTCCATAAATGTTTGTAAAATAAATATTGTTGAATAAAGCCCAGTACCACATTTTTAAGGGAATATTTCCATTCTGTTTATCCATTTGATCCTCGGTGTCATCAAACCAGGTAATATCCAGGCACTCTGGGGGAGATTTGGCATCACTGCAATTCTTAGATACTTTCTTAATGGGTGCAAACCAATCAAGACACATTCAATACAAACAAAATATGCTCAAGGTAGTGTACTGTGTGCTATGGGAGATAAAAATGATTGCATCACCATCAAGAATGTTAACGCCTGAGATGAGAAATATTGCAGAGAGAGAGGAAGTTATGTACCAGGAATGTCTGGGAGAGACAGCTAAATCTCAGCTGAAATGCAAGCATCCACTTCCGTGGTTCAGAGTTGCATTCAGAAGGCGGTATCCAGCCAGGAACCACGTTTCTCACCAGACTGGCAGACGACGCTATATGATTAGCTCTTTTCCAATAGAATACTTTTTAAAATGCACATCTGTCACTTCTAGATGGAGGTGCTTTGGTATCTGTGTTCTGTTGGATGGATACGGAAGATTCCAAGGCCTTTGGGGCAACTTATAGGAGAGCGTGATGGAAGGAATCCGGCTTCCTGAATCACCGTTCGGGGAAAAGACACCAAACGTCTGTCAAGATGCACTATGTCATGAATAAGAAGCAGTGGAATCTAGGGGGAGGATGTAGCTCAGTTGGTAGAGTGTGTGCTTAGGATGCCCAAGGTCCTGGGTTCAATCCCCAGCACCTTTGTTAAAATACATAAATAAACCAAAAAAAAAAAAAGTGTGTGGTGAAGATAAAAAAAAAGAAAAAGAAGAAAGAAGTAATGGAATCTAAAAAAATGGCACAAATGAACTTATTTACAAAACAGAAACAGACTCACAGACATAAAAAGACAAACTAGTGGTTACAGGGTGTGGGGAAGGGGGTGATAAATTAGGAGTTCAAGATTTGTAGATACTAACTACTATATATAAAATGGGTAGACAACAAGGTCCTACTGTTTAGCACAGGGAACTATATCGAATATCTTTTAATAACCTATAATGTTAAACAATATAAAAGGGATATAATATATGTATAACTGAACTCACTATGCTGTATACTAGAAATTAACACAACATTGTAAGTCAACTATACTTCAATTAAAAAAAAAAGAAAGAAGCTTCTCTTGGGTTAAGCCGCTGAAACTTTGGGATTGATTGGTTAGAGCAGCTATCATTATCCCCACTGGGCACTACACGATTTTGCAATGAAGAGGGCTAACCCCAGATACTTTGAATTCAGAGGAGGGAACAATCCCTGTGCAGCTAAGCAGGAGAAAAGCTTCCTTCAGTAGATGAAGTCAGCATTGAGACGTACAGAACAAGAGTCATAGCCCCTGGGGAGAAACTGCACAAGCAAGGATACTAGGCGAGAGACTGATGATGGACAGAGAACATGCTGAGTAGGTAAGTTGTTCCAGAGGGTCCTGACTCCAAAGTCTGTCACTAAGCATTTGATTCCTCACTCAGTCTTTAGCTCGGCTACTGTCTTCAAGTCATCATGACTATTGTCTCTAAGTTCCTATGGGCAGTAAGCTATTAGATCCACACCCAGACAGGGCCTCTATTACAAGGACCAGACAAGGCATTCTCTTAGCAAAGCCGGAGCATTAGATCTGAAAGAGTTGAGTCTTGCCAGCTGCATAGGAGGATGAGGCTCCTGTTTAAATTGCAGTTTTCATTTGCAGTCCCTGCTGTTACTGAAGGCACAGTTGGACCTAAGGATGAGGACTCAGAGTCCCTCAGTAAAGCTGGGATGGAGCAGGCACTTCCTGCTGGAGATTCTTTTAGAGCTGGCGTCAGGAGCCGAAAGGCTTTCTCATAGTCTATGTGGAGATCCTACCACGCTTTCACGAGGACCGAGATGATGTATTATTGTCTTGGTATTCCTCTCTGCCCACAAGCAAAAGTTTGACCTTAATGGAAACAAAATTATAGATGGAAAATTAGAACAGGATGAGATGACAGCTCGTATAGTTTAGCATGCTGATTTTGGGTGGAGTCATTTATTTTCTTAATTGAGAAGTGAAGATTTATAAGTGATACACTCAATTAAAAGTAGGAGCAAATCGGATACCAGACTCCTATTAAACATTAAATTAGTTAGCTTTCCCTTTGTTACAAGTGACTAACTTAAGAAAAAGAAAAGGAGTGAATGATAAACATACTAGAATTTCTTCTAAAATGCAGGGAGAAGAGAGTCAAGTTCAACTCTGACAAGTAAATCACCGGAGTCTTTTGTCTTTGCTATTCATCTGTTTTTGTCCAGAATTGTTTTCTCAGTTTCCTTGTACATATGATGGGAAATAACTGCTGTCAAGAGATCTCAAATTTATGTCAATTCAAGAGAATAGACAGACAATTCTGAGTTAGAATCTCTTAGTCCCTACCGCAAACAAGAGAAAGAACTGGATTGGAGCAATGAATTTTGGCCGAGGTGGGAGGGGACGAGCTCATTGTCTGGAGTGGAGCTGGGGCAATTAATAGAAGAGAAGGGGAGACAACTTCCAGAAACGGTGAAGTTTCTCATATAGGCAAAGTGATGCTAAGTGACGCAGGCAAGGAAACATACAACCAGTTAACGTGGAAAGAGAACAAAATACCAGAGATGAAGCGGCTTATGCCCAGAAATAGAGTCACTCAATGGAAGAGAAAGGACTGGAGCCAGCTTCTTAATCCAGGGCTATTTATTAAATATTTATTTCTCATCATTTCAATCCTCAGGGAGTATCTTTGCCCCTAAAACTATTCTGGAAAGAAATCTGTATCAAATGTTCAACTCTTGGCATATAATCCCCCCTGAGATTCTAAACACCAACTCCAGGGTCATTTCAGACAATTTTTTGTTCCTAGGCGCTGTTTTACCTCTTTCTATTTTATGTAGACGCTGTGTATATTGATCAACACGGATGGTCTCCTGTCAAAACGATTGCTTGCTGGACTTGTCAAGGCAGATGCCAAATTGTACAGTTTGGTACAGATGATGCTTTGGAAGTTGGGAAAGGCTTATTCATCACTAGGTTGAATTCACACTGACTTCATTTGCTAAAAACAAAGCAATGAGTGAATCCCAAGTGTGGGTCATAGTTTACCGTCTTCTGAATTTCGAATTTCCCAGACCAGTGGAAAAGTTGATGAAAAACAGCAACAACTTAATCAGCAAAACTGACATTTCTGTCTCAGCCCTGGTCATGATGCGTTACACCTCCAAAGGTCTGAACCCAAAAGCTTACATCAGTATCTTAAGTTTGAAAATTTCTTCTCAAAATGATGGATTGATTGAATGTAATCTATTGAATTCCATACAACTTATGTATTTGAATGATGACCCAACGGGTTGTGTAGACCTGCAGGCCAGGGTTGTCCATGGTGTTCCTGGAGACAATCCAGACCAGGGGCTCTCTTGGTGCTCAGAAGCCACTCTTCTACAAGCCCCAAGAGAGACTCAATATTAACTAGTAGCAGAATTTTGTGATTGCCTCTCCAAAATCCAACTGCCTCACAAAATTGGAACTTGAATTGTCACCAAAGGGTTTACTTTGATCCTAAAGTAATATTCCTCCTGACCAAATTTCTTGATAAATATAGTTTGTTATTGTTAATAATAATTGGAATGGATCAAGGGAAAATATCTCATACATATTTAATTCAGAGGCCCCTGCTGAACACTCTGCTAACCAGCTTCTCTCTGGGGTGGATAGTTTTGTTCGTGTCTTTTTTCACTTTAATTGCTAGTCACCCAGTCTTTTTGTATCTACAGCTGGACTGATTGAGTTAGGTATCCAAACACTGCGGGTAAACTGAAGGCTAAAATTGTCGGTATTTTGCAGTTTGAAGATTTATATATTCTCTTTCAAAAGACTCTTGTCAAGAAAAAAATTATTTTATGGTTATGAAATGTATTCATCTTAGAAATTCCTGAAGATAAAGGAAAGTAAAACTTAGAAAATTGAAGTCACCCAGAATCCACAAACCCCAGAGTAACCACTCAGAATATTTTGAATATTATCCCTTCAATCATGTGTGTGTGTGTCTAGAAATTTTCTTTCTCCTCTTCTCTCTTACCTGTACGCCTCCCACCCAGGTGAGAAAGGTTTTGAGTATGATGTCCAGAGGTAGTCAATACTGGCGAAAAGAACTGCTTGTTTGCCTTGTGGATAATTCATTCTAAAAAAAAAAAAAAAAAAAAAAAAAAAAAAAGCCAATGAAACCTAAAACCCTCCTAAGCAATGCAGAGCTACTTCTTCTGGGCGAGCCAGATGTAATATCCAGAAAATAAAGAACCGTGTGCCATTTCTCTAGGATGGAGCAGAACTGCCAGGGAAGGGAGAGAAACATTACAAGAAATAAAGATTCTCAGATGCGAAGGAAATATTAGCTGCCCTCCAAAGTAGGTTCACCATTATAAGAAAGTGAACTTTACAGAAAAGGAAATTAATAGGCTGTATCATCTTCTGGGCTCCGGTACATGTGTACTTGGGTACAAGTAAATTTGTTCTTTTTTTTTGGTCACGGACCGGACTTGGGGTTGGGTTGTCAACTATCGTCAGCGTAACTAAGGCGTATGGCATACATGTTCCATAATCAGAATTATTCTTAGAAGACCTTTCCATCTAGCCTTTTGAAAGTTAAGATTATATTGTAAGCACTGCCACCTCAGTAAATATGTTTTAAATATGACTCTTTTGAAGAGTGTATCATATTCTATCAAGTGATGCCTCATTGTTTATTTAACTGATCCTTTCATGTTGATTGTTTCAGTGTCAACATTTTTCAATTATAAATATACCTACAAAATATACCAACTTTGTGTGCACTCATGACTGTCATTTTTACAGTAATTTCCAAAAAGATGAATTTTGGGGTCAAATGTTAAGGACATTTTAAAAGTTCTTGATTAGTATTACTTGACAAAAAACAAATCTCTTTCCAGAAAAGTTCCATTTTCAGGGGAGAGGGTACAGCTCAGTGGCAGAGCACATGCTTAGCATACACGAGGTCCTGGGTTCAACCCCCAGTACCTCCATTAAAATAAATAAATCAATAAACCTAATTACCTCCCCCACCCAAAAATGATAAATAAATAAAAAGTTCCCATGTTCACTCTCATTTATTTGTTAGTGTGAAAGTTGATGTAGAACAGATAAGTGGAAAGGGACCTGCATTCCCACTGAATCAGATTTTTTAAAAATAGAAACATAACCAAAATCATCAATGGACCTTAGCTCTAATAATTTAAAAAGTACAGTTGCCTGTTGAAAATGTATTTTATTATCCAAAGGAGAAGGAAGCAGAAGCTAGAGGTAATGATACACTTTGGGCGAGTCATTGTGATTTCTGATTAGGAACTCAGCATCTCAGAGCGCCTTCACTCAAAGGCGGGAGCCCTTTGACAGCTGCTGTTGAGCATCTCGCCTCTGGGACCAGCCCCTAATCTTCCCGTCATGGATTCGCTCCGTGCTCGCGAAGGGGTCTTTCACGTGAAACCTGAAAATGAACATGCCCCGTATCTGCGCTGCATTTCCATCTAATCAAACTCCCTTTGTGCTACTCCAGGAAATGCATATTAAAATAGAAATATCTCTGTTGGTTCATTTACTGTTATCATCCCCAGCCAGATGGGTTAAATAACTTTTTTTCAGAGCGTTCTGAACGTATCATTGGGAATAGGTAAATAAAACAAAGGGCTTTAGACCTGAATGTCAGCAAATCTTTCCTCGCCTGCAGAAGGAGTTATTTATGAGACTGGTTCCCCAAACAGAGCAAAGGAAATCTTACTGCTTAAGACAATTGAAACTAGATTGTGAGAACAACCCCTTACAGTCAGAGGCTGTGACTTGTGACAAATACTGTATTTCTTTCTCCCTCTTTCACAAAAGAAAGCTCCCCAAAGTAACTACCCTAATAAATCTGCTTCTCGTTTTGAACCCTGAAGTTGCTCTAAGGTGCATAAAGTATGCTGTGGTTAAGATTCTCTGTACACACACACACACACACCCCCCACATCACACACTCTCATCAGTTACACAGTCAGGCAAACATAACAAATACTCCCAAATGCTAACTGGTCCAGTGACTTCAGTTCCTTGAAAGCTTCTTTCCTTTAGAAGCTGCTGTGTCTGAGCACTTACTAAAGTGTGTGTGTGGGGTTCTTGGCAACAGCAGTGTTACTAGTAGATAGAAAGGTAGAGGATTTGAAGGAGAAAATAAAGCAAACAAACAAACAAACAAACAAAACTTCCCTTCATCCTGGTTTATTCTTATCTGCCTTCCTTTTACGCTGCTTTTTATTTACTTATGTTCCTGAAAATGACATTATTTCAAGTTGCCAGTGATTAAGGTGATCATTTCATAGCCTAGGATGGGAAACTGAAGGCTTTTGCACCATACACGTTAAATAATTCAGATGTTCAGTGTATTTTGTAATACTTTTTTTCTTTTAATGATGCATTTGTCAAAACAAATTTGGGTTTCCCTTACTGAACTAAATTTCCAAGAAGCAAAAAAAAAAAAAAAAGAAAGAAAAAAGAAAAAAAATCCCTTAAAACTTCCACTACTGAAAACCCTTTGCAATCGGCTTGTTCGCGCCTGGAAGAGGGAAAACCCGCAGCGCCTTTCTGCCTTCTAAGCGGGCTGGTGTCCGGCGAGCTCTCCATTTTCTTCACTCTTTTTTCCTTTGCTCCCTTCTCTGCCTGTCCCCTCCCTTTCTCTCCCCCTTTCTTCCTCTTCTCCTAGGCGTTCCCCTTCTTTTCTTTCTCTGTAGCGCCTCCCTCCCTGTCCGCTCGCCCTCCTCCGCCTTGCCCGAGCCCGGCGAGGCCCAGGCGGCAGGTGCCGCTCCGCGGCTGCTCGGGGAGCCCCGGCCCGTGGGAGCGCGGGGCCGGGAGGAGAGCGCGGCCGGGCCGCGGCTTCCCGAGCCCGTTTCCGGCGGGTCGCACTGGGTGAGCCCCGCCCTTCCATCAGGGGCTTGCCCCATCCCCCGCTCTGGGGGTTCAGGAATCGCTGCTCCTCCCTCCGCGAAGAGGGGTGGTAATAGCCCCCTGCTGCTACCAGCACTGAGGTCCGTCCTTAATGCTTTTCCTAAATCTCGCTCACATGACATCTTTGCAAATTAAGTAAAATCTCGTTATTAAACTTTCCTCAAGTAACTCAGTTTTAGTATGTTGCCTGTTTCCTTTTGGGCCCCTAACAGATAATGCTGGGTAATTATTGGCTTCTGTCTATCCATATTAAGTACATATGCATATGTATGGGTGAATATATGACATACATGATGGACTCCACTCTGATCAACTCCTCTTTCAACCCGTGACAAAGAGAAAACGGAGACGATGTGGAAGAGCCTCATGTCTGACCAGTTTAGATCCAAATATTACAAGTTTCCTTCTCAAACTGAAGGGTTTTGTGTTGTTTGGGGGAATGTCCAGGTTGTTATCAATCAGCTGTTTTTTGTTGTTTCCCTAATGTTCGATTGTAATAATAGGAAAGCTTGGTTGGTCAGTCAATTAACCAACATTTATTGAGCACTATGCCGTGCTAACCACGTTCTAAGAGTGCAGAACTCAACACGTAACAAGACAGGCAGAATCTCCACCTACAAGGAGATTGTTTTATAGGATTGCAATATATAAGTCAATAAATCAGTAAAGAAAATTATTAAAATTCTGGTCAGTGCCACAATGAAGATACAATAGGGTGTCTTGACAGAGAGTTACTACGACAGGAGAGGTTGTTTCGTGTAGGAAATCAGATCAGAGAGGTTCTCCTTGAAGAAGAGATGTGAATTCAGACCTGAATGATGAGACGAAGGCTGTGGTGTGGGAAGAGCACTCAGTGTAGAAGGAACCGTAAGTACAAATGCCATGAGATGAGAATATTTCTGGTCCATTTATGACACCAAAAGAGCACATGGATGAGTGAAAGTAAACCAGAGGAGGAAGGGAAGGAGACGAGGTTGGGGACATTGCAAAGCGGGATAATGGTAGGTCATGGAAAGATTATTTTGTATTCAAAGTGTATGTGGAAGCCACTAGCAACTGTTACGTAGCGGCGTATGATGGTCTGATTTACACTTTAGAGAGATCGCTCAGGCTGCTCAATGCAGGAGGGACTCTGTGTGAGGGAGCGAGTGTGGAGGCAGAAAAATGACTTCAGAGGTTATCGTGAAAATCTAGGAAGAGATCATGGTGGCCTGGGGAAGAGTGGCTGAAGTGGATGTGAAGGGATTGGATTCAGAATTTAGTTTAAAATTATACCTGATTGATGGATTGGATGAAGGGATGGAGGGAAAGGGGAGTCTAGAGTGACTTCTAAGTTTTTGTCCTAAGACATTAAGTGAATAATGATGGTGTTTACTTAAATAGATAATACTTACTGAAATGAAATTGACACATTTGGGGCAATCAGCTGTTTGGTTTATGCCATGCTGAGTTTGATATGTCAGTTAGACACCAACAGATACTGAGCAGAAAGCTGAATGTGCGTGGGGCCATGATCTTTTAGTTCTTAGATCTCTGATCTCTTAAATTGAGGCATAGAAAGCAAAGACAAGCATTAAGTATGACATAACTGGAAACTTGCATCTTAGCCAACTGCCCTGTAGACCCCTTTTTAGAATGTCTAAGAAAAGACTGATTCAATTCTCTGATAAGAATGTGTGAATTTTACTTTTTTGGAATTCAGTTTGACACTGAATGTGGATGGCTTATAGTAGAATGAGCATATGTTCATACGTTAGCATGATCTGTCCCTTTATTCTCTGATGTCCACGAAGTAACCTCAGGTAGGAATAAACAATGCGTCTAATAATTTAGTCTCTCTAAATTGACCAGAAGCTGCGGGTTAGAATCCATCCCTTTCCAGAAATTCTAATCTTTTCATTGTTTAGTATTTACCCTCAAACATCCTGAGCTACTAAATCTGGAAGTGTCTTTCTTGACTAATGAATTTAAACCTATTGAATTTGGAAGTTTCCAGTGAGCCGGACTTGCTGAACTTTACTCAGGAGACAAAACTTCACGGGTCTTGTATCAGAAGGGAGGTCACCCAATCTGAAACACTCACCGTGCATGCTGAGAACCTGAGACGAGTGAGGTTTAATTACCCGAGCTCTCCCAATGCGAATTATCAACTGAGTCTAAAACCCAGGTCTGCCAGTTCCTGGTCCAGTGTTATGTTTATTTCCCTTCAGGATTATTGATTTATTCATCTGTCACACATTTTTGGAAGCTCCCAATGTATTACACACTGAATCAGCTGCTTGAAGATTTAAATAAATCAATATGGCCCCTATATTTAAAGTCACTTAAATTTAGTAAGTGAGTTAATGTTAAGTAGAAAAGTTTTGGTACAAGACACGGTAGTTGTTATAATAAAATATGAACAAAATTTTGTGAAATCCTAGAGGGAGTTGAGACTTATTCTGCCTTGGGGCTTTGGAAAATCCTACACAGAGGCTGAAATATTTATGCTGGATCTTGAATAATGGCAAAAAGTTGCCCAGGCAGAAAAGTGAGGGAAGACTATTTCAGAAAGGGGGAACAACAGAGAAATTCAGAGTGTGCCTGGGGTATGACGGTGAGGAGTGAGATTGGACGTGTGAGTTGGGGGCCAGCAGCACAAGCCTGGTAGCCCCATCTAAGGAGTTTGAAGTCCATCCAGCAGGCCAGAAAGAGGCCCGGAGCTTTTAAAGCAGGAGAGCACTGTGTTCAGATTTGTTTTTAGCTGCTTTGGCAGCAGACTTCGGATTGGGCAGAAGAAAAGAGAAATTACTAAATGGGGTGGTGGGGTGATATTTACAGAGATGTTTATACCACGTCGAGCGATGCGGTTGCAATCCTGGAAATGTTCTTGTGCTTCTGTCACGGGTGCCTTCATAATTTTATTCAAAATCACGTACTGAGAGCTTACAAGGCAGAAAGCAGCAAAGCAGGTAGGACTTTGGTCTGGTCGCACTAGGAATTTTCCATCTTTATTGCGCAGCACCCTGTGAGGGGAGAAGAGTGAAAGAGATTCAGGGTAGAGAGAGACGGCCATTGGAGGAATCAGAGTGGCTTGTTGAACTAAATAAAATTTGACCTGACAGGTGATGGATGGATAGGGCTTTTAAGAGTAAAGGAACGCACACATTCTGACCAAAATGTCCTCTCTCTCCTGTCTGCTAAAATGCAAACTGAAAGTGGAGACCGGAGTTTCTATTCATAACATTTCCCTGCCATTTTCATCTTGGAACGCAGAATAAAACAATGGCTTTCTAATGAGACCAACCTTGGCCGTGTCTGTAACAAGCCAGAGTTCCCGACTGAAAATTAAAGGAGGTGAAAATGCAACTGCTTCTGTTGGGCACGTGACAGCAGACAATACGATGTGTGCGCTCATTGAGTTGACTCGCTCCTGGGACAGCGCAGAAATTCAGCCAAAATGCTTGACTTGGAACTCTAAGTCATGCACTAAACCTGATTTTAGAGAATTCAGCCAGTTTTTCCTTCAAGGCTTCCAACCAGCAGTCAAAAGCTTAAAACACAATCTCATTGTCTCTAGCTGTTTTGAAGTTCCCTCCAACAGGTTGGCCTAGAAAGCTTTATTTCATTATATTAGTAACTCAAATTTAATGTCAGTTAATGTCAGAAATACAACCCAAATCCTAATTAATTAATGAATTAGTAAAATGAAGCCTGCCCCATCTATATATAATTTCTTGCAGCTCGTTCTGTCCTGTGGGTGAATATTCCAGAGAAGCAATCCTGAAAAGAACATAAAGTTCTTGCCAGTGCTTTGCTGGTTTTTGTGTCTCTGAAAGGACATTGTTGTCACCTGTTATATATGGCCATAAGCAAGCCCCCCGGTGACATAGCTGGAAGGCAAAGAAAGAAATCCACTGAGCCTTTCTACAACAGTAAGGAAGGTGCTGAGACAGAACAACAAAGCCCAGCCAGTTAGGATGGACCAGGACAGGAGGGCCTTCCCTCTTCGTTACAAGCGCATCTGGCCTGTGTCCGTGGCTAGGGCATATATCTGGCAATATCCTCCCTTCTAATGCTTTGCAGATCCAAGGTATATTATCATACCCTAAGCCTGAACTCTCCAGGGAAATTATGTCAAGCCCTAACCAAGGAAGCTGGATTGTAAAAATTGCTGGAGGAACCAGCTGTCTGGAATTCACCATTCGGAAGTGAGAAACCAGTTACCAAAAGGTGGCACTGTGAGACTGCAGGATGGTGATGAACTGCCGAGCTTTATTCTCGAGTCTCGGGAAGATGTGCTCAGCGTTTGCTCCTGAGGGGAAGAAAAGCAGAGTAGAACTCAGCTTTATTTTTAGAACTTATCTCTGTGCACTCAGGGTGGACCTAAAGTTCTCATAAACTAATCTTCCCAAGTTATTACGCATACACAACACATTCCTGATGTGGGCAGGAAACAGACTAATTTCTATAAAGCCCCTGTGTCCCATGTATTCTGTTGACCTGTGCGGTAGTGCTATTTCAGAAGAATAGATTAAATCAAGATGACTTATCCTTTAAAAGAAGTACGATTTGTGCAAAATACTGAGAAATGATTTAGTAGACAGTTGGCAATATTAATCTGGGCAAATAGGGGCATAAAACTGAAACTGTTATTCAACTCTCACCTAGAATGTCTGAGATTACACCTTTTACAGAGTGAGATCCCATTGCTGAAAGCGGCTTTAAATGCCAGGAGGCGTTCTGTGTTCACAGCTGAGCTCACAACCACATTTTAGAAGTTCTGCAGAGCGACAGAGAGGCAGACACGCCTCGCTGTGTCCTTGTGATTGAATTTCTCTGTTGTTCACTTCTAACCAAGGATTTCATGGGATAAACATTAAAGCGTCTCTTCTCATTTACGGCGAAGAAGAACACATTCGCCTGAAATATGATTTCCCAAGGACCGAATACATACCTTATCGATGTGCCAGGTTCTGAGAGAGAGATGTGGAGAACCCAAATTCATTCTCCTTGAGCCGATTCCAAAAACACACACCGACTACGAGACCTTGTGATATATTTCGGGTCATTACCATGGTAGGATCGCATTCTATTGAACTAGGTGTCTTTTACAAACCCAGATTTCTGGTCTATTTAAGTCCCCATTGTCAGTTTTTCTGGCTGAAGTTCTTGGAAATGCATAACCTCAGGACTTGAAAGGACTTGAACAATAGCTAACGTTTCTTTCACTGTGGCTTGTTGTGTCTGTAACAGCGCTACGTGCTTTACATGCATTAGCTTTTTTACTCTTTATGATAACTCATTAGGCTGATCCTTATTTTGCAAATAAAGAAATAGAGGCTTAGAAAAAGTTCAGCAGTAAGAGGCAAAGTCATGGATTTGAAACTAAATCTAGATGCTTCTAGAGCCTGTTCTGTGCTCCACCAGTTTCAGGACCTGATAAAGCATCGTGTCCTCAAGCCCAACATTCCACAAATATGTTCACCCAGATATGTTCACTTCCACGACGTGCCCACTGAATGCTCACCAGTATCCAAATTCAAGAGACTCTCACTTCCTTGTGAACCAGATGTTTTTATCTTTCAATGGTTCCCCCTGTTGTAAACCCAGATAGTCACACTTTCAAAGAAAGGCAAACTCTTGAAGTAGAGATGAGAGATACATGAACAAGTCCAGAGCCGTGAGGAGGTGCGGCTCACAGCCTCCACCCACGTTACTTGGGACGTGTGAGTTCCTGCAGCCGATCTGTGAAGCCGCAAAAGCTGCAACAGGTGGTACTTTGGAAGGTATTCCTTTCTGAACTGTCTGGCCCTCTGCTAGGAACCCTGTGAGGCTCCCGGCACAGGGAGGGCCCTTGGCGTGCGGGCTGAGTTGGAAGAGCAGTAGGGGCAGATGTGTGCAGAACAGGTGTCCTTCCATTGCTTTTGCAAATACCTGGTTTTCCACAGGTGAAGACTGGGTCACAAAGCCAATGATTGCTCAAGACTGTGTAGGAATATAATTCTCACAGTCCTCTAGGCAGACTGCAAGGCTGTAATAAAAAGGCGTAAGTGTATACTTAGAAAATTATCTTCTTTTTTCCTCTCTTTCTTTGTATGGCTTCAAAATCAGGAATATCAGATCATATCCCACGTAAGATGGCCAAATAAACCACATGCCACACATTTAAATTTGAATTCCTGACCACCCAGTCTTTACCATGAATAATCGATTTTTTTAAAAATTGATAGTTGAGGATCATTGTAAAGTTTGGAGAAATCTCTATGAAGTTTTCTTTGTATAAGATGTATAAAATTTCAAGGAATTTTAAGTTAGCTTATACACTGACTAGTCAGAAATGATATTTTAATTGAGACACTCATTAACAGCTACCCACGGGCGTACTTCTGGAGACAGGCACCCCGGGATGTGGCCAAGCAGGAAGACACCTCTAGCCCAGAACTCTGGTGTATGGTGCTGGTGAGTTGGCAGAATGGGCAGCAGAAGCATCCCTGAGCACCACTCCTGTCCCAGGACCGCTCACCACGATTTAACAACACACAGGAGTGCCTGCGAGACGTCTGGACACATCCCCACCTCCCACCGAACCCATACGGACTACATCCGGACTCAAATTCCCCTGAGCCAGATCCCTAAAAGTGGCCAAGGCCCTCCTACACAAATGAGCAGGAGGAGAAATGTGATGCAGTGGAAGCCAAAGCGAAAGAGACAGTGAAAATAACTCACAGTTAGAATGTCTTACTTTTGTACATTTCACCAAGATATATGAGCGTGTGAACCCATTGACAGGGTCCATCCCAGAACCTTGTATGTCCAGGAAGGGCCTGAAGTTGAGCTTCATAAGATACATTAAATCCACTTCCCTCCAATCTTTGGCAGCTGATTATGACCCAGAGCACGCATTTTGTACTCAGCCTGTCAGCCTTGTGTTATCAGTGATCTGGGCAGTCTAGAAATACATGTGACATCTTGGCATTGAGATCACAGGCTCTTTTGAGGGCAGAAATCATGGTAGTTTTCCACTTTATTTTTTTTCCTGTGCTTGATATGGAGCCAATCATTTTCAAAATGTGTGCACACCCGTGTACCTGCATTTATATATTGAGGTACAGTTTACATGACAAGTCACCAGGGTGATTGTCCCCTCTTATGTCTGAATCTCAAAAATCAGCATGGTGAACAGCTTCTCATCAGAACATGAACTTGGAGACACATCTCGGTTGAAGTCCCCACTTTTCCCTGGAGTGGCAGTGCATTGGACCTTTCTGTATGTTTCCTCATTTGAGAAATGAAGTTGATGGAGTTGATCACAGCCTCCCAGTATTCATTCCAGAACATTATGAGGAGCACGTCCAGGGCCCTGTGTATGTCAATGATTATCCCACTCTTGTTTTTTGGGCTTAACTTCTTCTAAGACAGAAAAAAAAATTAACTCTTTGACACTTCTGGGCACTATTAGTGAATTAAAACCGTGTTCCCTTTGTGTTCCATATTTTATAAAACAACGAGGGGAAGAGGAAACAGGGTTATGTCTCTTTCTGTTGAATGTTCAAGGAGCGTCATGGTGGACATTAAAACCAAGAGTTGACCGAAGCAGTGGTTCTCTAAGCGACTACGTGGACCTTGTAGCATGCTCACTCCCAGGCCAACACGTGCTCACTGAATCAGCATCCTTGGAGGTATAGGCGTCATTCGGATCATCAGCCAGACTTGAAAACAGCTAGTCTAGGTGGAAGATAAATAGAGATGCCCTGGTAAGTGCTAAGTCTTAGCTGGTAGATACGTATGTTGATTGACCCCTCTTCATCGCCATGTCTTCCTCTTCCGGCAGAGAAGGGCCACGGCTCCCAATGTAAGTACTGTTAAGTTTCTTCATTTCTCTCATATTATATTCTGACCAGCCAGAGGAATTGGGAAATTTTTTAAAAATAAAGAAAACATTTGAGATGCAGGCGAAATCCATATTCACCCACCCATCCAACTACCAGATCATACAGAGAAAAAACTCTGCAGCACGCTGGTGCTCTTCACATGACTTCCTAGGTGTCAGCCTGGTGTTGAGTTTGAGTCTTTGAAGCCATGCCATGCATCCACCCACACTGGTCTCCCGTAGGTCACTCGTGACTCCTGTTCTCCTAAACCCAACTGACATTCTTCGGTTCTCACTGTATCTGATAGTTCGACGGCACCCAACTGAGCTAATGCCCCTTTCCCTGATACATTTCTTCTTCCTAGGCTTCTGGGAGCCCACATTCTCCTGGTTATCTCTTATCTCTCCAGATACACTTCTTCCTTGCCAGGTCCTCCTCCAGTTTGGCCTCCAAAGTTGGAATTCCTCAAGCCTCAATCTTGAAACTTTTTCCCCTCTTAGTCTACACTTTCCCTCAGAATGATGCATTCCATTCTCTTGTTTTCCATTCCAATCGCTTCGACAAGGATTCAGAACTAATATCTCCCACTCTGCCTCTTTCCCAGCTCAGTAAATGTCATCTATACACACACAGGGGCTTACGAAAGAAAACAGAACATTCTTCTTACCATTCTCTCTCCCTCCCCGCCACATCTTACTGATTTTTGCCCCCTGGATGTCTCTCTAAACCATCTTTCACTTTAGCTCTACCATCTTCATCCGAACCCAAGCCACAACGTCCGTCACCTGGATTGCAACTACTTGCTATCTTTGCTTCCTCTCCTTGAACTCCCAGTCCTGTCTCCAGCCTCCATGGAGCAGATAAAAGAAATATTTAAAGTTTTAAATCGTATTTTCTCTTCTACTTAAAAGGCTTAATTTAAAGGGTTTTTGACACTTAGAAATATAATTTTTCTGAGTTTTACTAAGGTACAAAACTGTAACAGATTAAAAGTGTACATTTTGATGATTTGGTTAGAGATATACAGTTTGAAAAGATTTCTCCTGTCTAGTTAATTAACCCATCCATCATCATATATATGTTTAAGTTCTATTCTTAGCAATTGTCAACGACACAATACAGTCATCAACTACAGTCACCACGTTGTATGTTTGATCCTCACAGCTTATTCATCTTATAGACAAAAGTTTGTCCCCTTTTACTGACTAATCCCTTTCCCACAACCCTCCAGTCCCTGGAAACCACTTTCTGCTCTGTTTCTAAGTTTGACTTTTTTTTCAGATGCCACATATAAAACTCTTCATAGAAGCCTCAAAGCCTTCACTTACCTAGCTCCTTCTTAACATTTCCTGGCTTACCTTGACCACTTCCCACACCTCGCTGTGTTGTAGCCACACCAGCCTCCCCCAGTTCCAATCCTCCTCCAAGACCTTTCCTCGGAGCTGCTGTCCCCTCTGTCCAAGGTGCCTTTCCTCCTCCCTGGAGCCACACTGTCCTCATTCTTCAGCCTCAGATTTAGTATTTCTTCCCCCGACTCTGAATGCTGTACTTCCCTCTGAACACGTGTCCTTCACTTCCACACGCCCATTTTTCTTTGTATGATTATTTTATTTGACTGCAGGCTCCATAAAGACCCAGGCCCTATATGCTGGCTTACCACTGTCCAATCAGAGACAGCCAGCACCTACTGAGTATTCAGGGCCCATGAATGAAGATGAACGAACGGACTCATGAATCAAATGGGGGAAAGAGGAGCCATTCCATTGGTCACTCCTTCCCACGATAGTGTAAGCTTGGCTTGCATTCTGAGATGGTGCTGTGTTTTCTTTCCACCTGGGGTCCTGATACCTGAGCTCCCCCAGCTTCTTCTGCAGCTCTGGCCAAGTCACTCGGTTTCCCAGCCTGTTAATCAAGCCATCTGGAAAGCAGGGCATGAAATCGTATGTCCCTGACCAGCAGCAGATGTGGCAACTGAGCTGAGCTGCATTTCCTTTCAGTAACTAATTGCACACATGGTACAATATGGAGAAAAACATTATAAATCAATTAGGCTGTTAGAGCCACATTGTGCTCTGTAAATAGAGAGCGAGGCCTTGTGCTGAGAAGTGGGAGATGGGGACGCCCGATTCTCCCTGCAGTGGCCTTGGATAATTACTCACATCTTTACATTTATTCTGTCTCACCCCCTGCTCCTCCCAACCCCATCCAGGTTTCCAGGATGATTCGTTTACGGATATTTGTTAAAGGCTTTGAATTCCTGGCTGGGAAAGTGGGCTATTACTGGAGGAGGAGGGTGGTTAAGAAGTCTTGCTGACATAAAACACTCATGTAAGTATTTGATACTGATGCTCTTGTCAGTATCCAAGGTCAGAGCTGGTTGGTGCTTTGGACCAGGGTGACAGGAGGCAGTGAGGGGGCGAGGCAGCTGTGGAGTTGACAATGTCCCCACGTGCCCAAGGCTTTGGAAACATGAACATGGGCATAACAGGGATCAGGTGAGCCTGGGTTTGCGGGGAGAGGAAGGGAGAAGTGGGGGGACTTGCAAAAGCCACTTCATATTCTTTTTTCCTTCTTCCTGCTCTTCTTGTTTTGATTTTCATGGGAACTGCACTTACAGTGAAAATATCCGAATGTGCCTCCAGAGATAAAAGTCTCCAGCTTTTTTTAGCCCATAGAGGAGGGGATCCGTGAGGAAAAGAGGCCAAGACTTTTACTAGAGAGAAAGGAAATTTTTCTAAAGTAGGTAAATACGGATCCTAGACACAGCCTCTAGGAACAATTGTTCAGCGAGTCTGCAGGAAATTTGCAAAATTCATCTGGATAATTTAGATGAGAATATTGTCATGGAGCCTAAAGTTGTTTGGAAGTTGCTTCAGGCATTTGGTGATAAACTTCTCTCTAATTATGACTGTGCTGGTTTTATTTGGTCAGACAGTTGTCCTCAAACCTGGTTGTGCTTTGAAATGATGTAAGGTGCTTTTAAACCTTAGCAGTGTACTCAGGGTCTCTGAAGGCAGGGCCTGGGCATTAGCACTTTTAAAAAGCTCTCCCAGGTAATGTATTAGGCAGCAGGGAACTATAATGAAGCTTTTAAAGGCAGGAACCTTGTCTTACACTTAAGTATACATGTAGGCTAGACTATTGAACCCCTAGGTGTTAATATCCTTTATCTCAGTTTAATATTCACAATTCATCTCCTCCAGGATGTTGGACAAGCTGTCTGAGGATGCTCAGAGAGGGAAGCGTGGACCCAGAGCTGGAACTGGCTCACCTGGCCTGACA
This sequence comes from Camelus dromedarius, assembly GCF_036321535.1. NCBI lineage: Eukaryota > Metazoa > Chordata > Mammalia > Artiodactyla > Camelidae > Camelus > Camelus dromedarius. The sequence continues at coordinate 16,178,771 of NC_087469.1, forward strand.
GATCCGGTGCTGGCTTCATCTGTCACCTGCTTCGGCTCCTACGCCTGATGTGCGACATAGCAAAGGCCCTCAGTGAGGACCACATTGCTAATTAAGTAAGAGAGGATGTCCCACGTTCCAATCCCATAAGGAATCTTACTGCATCCACATCGTTTAGGTAAACATAACCCCAGACAGAGATGGAGTCCCAGACTCACAACATAGAATCTTGTTTCCTTCTAATATCCTGCCCCTGATTCAGTGTTTATCTGGGGGTGGGAGGGTCGGGACCACCGCCACTGTCTCTTTGGAGACCCAGGCCTGGGTCACAGGGTGGGGAGAAAACAGTGACTGTTTTGCGGCTCTGGTGACAGATATCCTGTGCCATGTCGCACCGCTCCTTGCAAACTCACTCCCGTATCCTGTGGCCGTCCCTCTGGGCTTGTGTCTCCAGCACGACACAGCGGCTGCAGGAACACCTGCAAAACAATCTGTGTCCTGACCTTGGCATCACCGGGGCCATAAATCACATAAGGCAGCTCACACTTGAAGCAATGGCCTGGGGATATGATGGCATTGGGGAGCAGAGACCAGAAAAGAGTAGGGGTGGAGGCCAGGAACAGGGAGAGGAAGGTTATGCCGAGAAACAATGAAAGACAGAAGGAGCTTTTTATTCTCTAAAGAAACAGGCCGCTTCCTAGACGTCACAATCCTATCGCGAAGTGGAGATTGCAGAAGGCCGTCTTGGGGGCGGCGGTGGGCGGTGGCGTCAAGTCAATATTTGATCATGAGTGATGCGGCTCACCAGCATCATTCCCTGCAAACAACTTTGAACAGGGGGGATCCTCTCCAGACAGCAGATTAACCAGCCGACACTTGAGAAATGGAAAAACCTCAAGTTACAATTCCTTCTGCTTTAACGATTCTTGACAAAGCACCATCGAACACATCCATTCATTCATTCAACAGATGGTTGTCCAGCTCCGTCCCCGTGGCCCATTGCTGCAGACAGAGCGGCTCGCAAGACCGACGTTGTCCCTGGCCCCCTGGGCTGACCGTCTAGTGAAGGACAGACATTGAACAAGAAGTGCAGCATGAGGAACAGTGTGGGAGGAAGAGAACGGGAGCACGCACCATGTCGATTATTCTTAAACACATCTTTTTGATTAAGTTCATTATAAACTTCCTTATTAACTCCATTTTTTAATTTTTGGATTTACAATGTTGTATTCGTTTCTGGTGTACAGCATGGTGATTCAGTTTACATATATGTATATATGTACACATTCTTTTTCCTTACAGGTTACTACAAGTCATTAAGCGTAGTGCCCTGAGCTATACCGTAGGACCTTGTTGTTTATTCTGTACATAGTAGTTTGTATCAGCCAATCCCAAATTTAAATACATTTCATATTGGAGATTGGAGGGGTTAGGTGGTCATGCAACAGGTAAAGCCGGAACCAGGACTCTACCCTGCGTACTCTTGAATACTTGTGCCCTCTTCACTCTGTGATCAGTGCCTCCCAAGCAGCTTCACTGCTTCCCAGGCTCTGGCCTGAGGCCCAGGACTGCTTCCGTCATCGTGAGCACTGCTCTGACGTCAGCCTTCGACCTGGTGCGGGCAATATACTCTTTAACAAGGCGGCTCCCGGCTTCTTGGCCCAACATCAAAGGTGACATAAGTCTGATAAACAACCACAATGTGTGCAATGAAAACAGCAACCTACAGAGAAAACCAGAGCCACGAAAGTGGGGCCAGAGCAGCCTTGCACCACGTGGTTCACTGAAGCCCCAAACTTGCTTCCTGCTGACAACTGACTCCCTCTTGGATGCAGGTCTTTTCTTTTCTTTTTTTTTTTTTTAACCATTTTAGCCTTTTTTTTTTTTTTTACTGCAGCAAAATATGCATAAAATGTATCATCTTGGCTATTTTTAGCAGTATGATACAGTGCGGGTAACTGTATGTAAATTGCTGTGTAACAGATCTCCGGTACTCAACTTGCAAAACTGAAACTCTGTACCCATTAGACAAAAACTCCCCTTTTCCCGCTCCCTTGGCCCCTGGAAACCACCATTCTACTTTCTGTTTCTAAGAGTCCGACTACTTTAGAAGCCTCATATAAATGGATCTGCATGTTTTCTTTATCCATCCATCCATTCATAGTAGGTTGCTTCTGATTCTTCATTACTGTGGGTGATGCTGCAGTGAACACGAGGGGGCAAGGTTTCTCTGACATCCTGCTTTCAGTTCTTCTGCCTTTTCACCCAGAAGTGGGATTGATGAACTGATTGATAATTCTATGTTTAATTTGTCGAGGAACCTCCATACTGTTTTCCACAGTGGCTGCACTATTTGGCATTCCCTCCGACAGGGCACAAGGATTCTAACTTCTCCACACCTTTGCCAGTATATGTTTTTTCTTTCCTATAGCGGCCATCCTAATGGGTGTAAGGTGATATCTCCTTGTGGTTTTGATTTGCATCTTCCTGATGCTTTTTACTCTTGAGCATCCTTTGATATGCTTGTCGGCCATCTGTATCTCTTCTTTGGGGAAATGTCTATTGGAGTGCCCTGCCCATTTTTAAATCAGATTACTTGTGTGGGTTTTGTTGCTGTTGTTGTTGAGATGTAGAGTTTTTTATATATTCCGGATGTTAATTCTGCATCAGATATGTAGTTTGCAACTCTTTTCTCCCATTCTGTAGGTTATCTTTCTGGATGTGTCTTACTTTTATTTTATTTATTCAATTGAAAGTGACAATAAGATGTCAACTTTTAGCATTTTTACGTCTTTCTGGTTAAGTACCGAATGCCCTCATAAACAATCCTGCAAGAATCCTTTTGTACATTGATCATACAAATTTTCCCAACACAGCACACAACAGCATAACTTAAAAATAAACTATTGTCCTATAAAACCCAATAGATTTTATTGTTTTCTTTCAGGACAGCAAATGGTAGATACTTGAAGAATATAACTTTTACTTCACAGACAAAATAATGTACATTATAAACATACTTGTCCAGGACTGGTGTGATGTCAAACAATGTGCCCACTTATCAGGTGGGAACGCCCAGAAACAGACACGGGATGGAGGCCAACTTGATAAATGGATTGAATTATTTGAACCTTTGGTTGCACATCAACAGAAATGCATTCAAATTAAACCAAAAGAGGTGACAGGAAAGAGTGTCCCACAATCCAGGGGCAGTGACACCACCGAGTTTTGGGAAGTATTGGCTTAAATGCTCGTCAGGAGTGTTTCTTTTACTCTATTTCCTCCATTCCCTGTTGTCCCTCCCCCTCCCCATCTTCCCCTCCTCTTTCCCTCTCCCCTCTCCATCGCCCTCTCCTGATCTCTGTCTCTGTCTCTGTCTGAATCTCTCTCTCCCACTCTCTTCCCCACCCTGCACTCCTCTGCTGGTTTCCTCTGATTTGTCAAACCTAAGTATTGAAAACAGGACCTTTCCCAAATGTACAGCTCCCAGATCCATACTTCTGGAACAACTAAAATCACAACAGCAGCAGCAACGAAATCTCTCCAGTTCTTCATTTAAATCATGGAGATAAAAGATATTGATACAGGAAAAATGGGGCATGAGATAATGGTCGCATCCTAGGTCTCGGTCGAGCCCCTGGGACATGTCCCACCAAGTGAGGGTCCTTGGCTTCTCGCAGGAAGGAATTCAAGAATGAGCCACAGTGGAGTGAAGGTAGATTTATTCAGAGAGATGCACACTCCGTGGGAAGAGTGCAGACTGTCTCCAAAGGTGAGCGAGAGCAACAGAGGAGCCTAGGAGACACACGTCCCATAGGCAGAACGTGGGCCATCTCACTCAGAAGGGGGAGCAGCCATGAGGTGTGCAGTGGTTGGTTTTCGTGGGCTCAGTAACTTCATATGCTAACAAGTGGGAGGACTGGTCCAGCTTCTTTGGGGCAGGGACAGGGCTTCCCAGGAATTGGGCCATCACTCGCTTTTTGACCTTTTATGGTCAGCCTGAGCACTGCCATGGCACCTGCGGGAGGGCCGTTTCCAATGCTCATCTATTACAGTGAGGCTGTCATGAAGCTCAAGGTCACCTGCGGCTTGACTCTTCTGCCACCCTGTTGCTAATTGCTGTGTCATTCTTTGAATGGGTGTGCCCTGCCCCCTGCCCTCTTGTGTCAGTATCACTTGGCTCGGCTTGGCCAATGTCCTGAAATGAGCAACAGTGGCCCCAGGAGCATGGTCACATTGCACACACGTGGCTTCCAGGGGCCCAGAACTTTGTCACCTGTCAGAGGGATGGGGAGAGGGCCAGAACGTTTCCTGATGTGGCCAGAAAAACATAAATATATGCATGAATATGCATTCCCAGTGCCCCTAGATAGAGCCTGGTGTTTTGGGAATGGAACCATGTTTAAGGAAATAATTAATGACTGTGTGAAGGATCAAGTGGACAAGTGACCAGTGGTCTGGATGAGCACTAAGGAGGTCTGTCAGAGCAGCAGGAGCAGAAGGGAAGGGTGGCTGTGAGAGTTTGGAGCAAAACTGGCAAACTGTGTGACCAGTTTCACGTACGAGGTCAGGAGAGAGAAAACGAGAGAGATTTCCTTTGACATCCTTTGCTATTGTGATAGTAACAGTGAGACGGGCATCGTTACTGATATCTGTCCTTATTTTATGACCTCCACTCTGTTCTATATTAAAATATGATTCTTCTTGCCCTAAACTTGTCTTATGTTTTTCCCAACTTTATGTCTTGGCTAAATCAATTCCTTCCTTCTCAGTGGCCTTCACTGCAGAATTTAATAAATGTTCAAGGGCTCATTCTGACATCATTTCTGGTACCCTCAAACCCACCGAGGAAACTCCAGCCTCAGGACCTTTGCACTTGCTCTTTGCTCTGTATTGAAATGTCCTTTCCTCGGATACCAGCATGGCTCTTACCTTGCTTCCTTGGGACTCCTCGTCCTTTCTCTGATCGGTCAATCTTATCATTCCCATAACATTCTACTCCTTTACCTGGCTTTATTTTCTTCATTACTTAATATTTTACTATGCGGGAATAAATATAAACAAGTATAAATATAAGTGAATGCAATCAGGTTTACTGACTGTCTCTGCACCCGAGAATGTCAGATCCATGAGGGCAGGGATATGTCTTGTTCACTTCTATGCTTTTTACCTCTCAGGATACTGACAGGCCCATCGCAGACTCAATACATATTTGTAGAATAAATGTGGGAAACAAATGGTGGCCAGGCTGTCTCAGTTTGAAAAAAAAAAAACCTTGAGCTACGTATAAACCAGTAAAAGAGAAAAATTTAGCAGTGGGTAGCAATGGGTAGTAACTTTTCCCACTGTTACCTGTCTCATTTGGCTTTACCATTCCTGTGAATGGACAGACTTCTTTGCAGAATACCTTCCCCCCACCTCCTCTTTCTTACAGCATGAAATAACGGGAAGGGCAGAAGACCAGAATCAAACAGATCAGGTTTCAGATCAATGTAATATCATAACATGTGTTATCTTCTCTGTGCCTCAGTTTATCTTTACCAGAAAATGGCCTTGAATCATTTAATATATGTCATGGATTGAAATGAGTCCTTCAAAAAGATGTGGCAATCTTCACCCCCTGTATCGGCACATGTGCCCTTATTTGGAAAGAGAGTCTTTGCAGATAATCAAGTTGAGATGAAGTCATTAGGGTGAGCCTGGAACCATCGTGACTGTGTCCTTATAAAAAGAGGAGATTTGAACACAGAAGCGAACACACAAAGAGGGAGGGAGAATGATTTAAAGGCATGGAGAGAAGAGGGGCCCCTACCAGCCGATGAATGCTGCAACGACCGGAAGCTGGAGAGGGGCCTGGGGCCGGTTCTCCCACACGGGCCCCAGAAAGGAAGCACCCGGCCAACACCTTCATTGTGGACTCCTGGCCTCTAGAGCAGTGAGGCAGCAGGTGTCTGGTAGCTAAGCCTGGTTTGTGGCACTTTGTTATGGCAGCCCTAACAAACACCCAGTGTGCCACACAGACACACACACACACTCACACACAGAGACACACTGACACACACACTCACACGCACACACTCACACGCACACACTCACACGCACACAGGCCTTGCGCCCAACACATTTAGTGTTACCGGGGATGCCCGCCTGCCCATTTTTCCTCCCTTCTCTTCCCTTCCAGAGGCCACCAGGAGCAGAAGGACCGGCTCAGTTCCAGGGACACGGAGTTGGGGCTTTGGAGGCGCGCGCTCCGGTTTTCTCAAGGCTGAAAGAGAAGCAAGACACACGTTTCCGCGAATGAGCAGGCGCTGGCCGGGAAGTCCCTACAACGGCCGGTGGCGCCTCCCTCTTGCTCAGGGCCAAATGCTGATGGTGTGCACCTCTGCACGTGGAGGAAAGCCTCGCTGACGCTGGTGAGCCATTCATGGGCCCGCATCCCAGGCTCCCCCCACACAGGCCTGCTGTCAGATGGTCTTCATTAAGTGAAACGCAGCACCCTGTTTCCATAGGAACCGGAGGCCGGGGCTCCCAGAAGCCATCACGGTCTAACGCAGAACTGAGCTCTGGAAGAGCCGGGCACTGACCCATCCGACAGTGAGCCAGCGTTACGGAGGGCGGACCACTGCCCGGCACCGTGCCCTACGTTGGAGACAGAATCCAAATGTACCCCAGAGGAAAAAACTCAGAGGTTGAGGTAGCAAGCAAAACATACGCAGTGTAAAAAACGGTGTTACCCAGCAAATGTGCAGGGCTGTTGGAGTTCACGGGATGGGCATCGAATTAAGCTTCGAGTCATGAAAAAACATTTTCTAAAGTGGGTGACCTCTGAGGCTTCAAGGGCAAGGTGGCCAGCCAGGCAGGAGGGCAAGGGGGAGGGCCAGGGGCTGCTGTTCCAGGCAGGAGTGTGTGCCCTGTCTCGAGGGCGGTGGATGAAGTAAAGCCAGCTTCAGAACTCAGCTGCACTGTGGACTGGGCTCTGTGATGTGAGGCTTTCATTAACCCCAGACCTCCTCTGGCCAGGATGTCTTAAAACGCTTGGAAGCCTCACCCATCCCTCGGAACAGCGAGCGCTGTGGGTTAAACTTCCAGCTCCGGAGAACATGAACGCTCAGACTGTAACGTGAGCCCTGACTTGCAGCAGCCTCGTCTGTCATTTTCTTGCCCTAAGCGTCACGTCACACGTTCCTGCCTCCTTGCACCATCCTAAAAAATGTGTGTTACCAAGGATTGATGTTCCCTATCTTTGAACTCAGCCTAGTCTTCTTCGTATGTCATCAGGGGCGGGCAGAACGCCCAGGTCCTGCTGTGAAAGTCATTCCAGTTGTCCGCGTGGTCCATTTTCCCAGCGTGGTCGCGCTGGGTCTGCACAGAAGACGGATGCCTGGGAACAGACGTGCAAGCAGTTACTGAAAAAACTCTTGGCTGAGACGTTTCACTTGACATCCACAATTTCTGTTGTCCCTGCCCGTGTTTCAAAATGACAAACCCATCTCCACTGATACTGTGCAGAGTGCCTGTTACATAATAGGTACTAAATGCATAAAATTATATATAAATATATATAATATATGGGATATATTATAATTCTATATGGAATATGACTACATATTCTATATATGTGTGTGTATGTGTATGTATATATATATATATATATATATATATATATATATATATATAATAAAAGCTGAATTGACCTTCTTTTTCTTCAAATTATACTTTACCTACCAGAATGTCTCCTTTACACGTGATAGGGTCTTCATAAATATTTGTTGATTGGCTAGCTAACTGTCTGACCAGTGGGCAAAAAGAAGCAATAGATTTTCCTATCACAAGGTCAAAAGTATACAAGAAAATATTGAAGCAAATTCAGCAGAACTTCCCTTCTAAACCAAAATAATAATAGTAATAATAATAATACGTAAGATTGAGGCCAAAGAAAGAAAAAACAATGTCTTCTAGGCTCTAATTTTTTTTCCTTCTTAGACTCATTTCTTTCTTTATTTCTTTGGTTCCAAGCCTGTGGACCAGAACTCGTTTGTACAACTGACTGGGAATAATAGTAAAATACATCATGACCTATTGGGAAAATATGCGCAAATACCAAACTAGTATCTGCCCTTGGTGACATAATGGGTGAGAAGTGGGGTTTTACTTCCAATTTGGAAAGCAGTGAGGAGAAGCAAGTGGCGGGGTCCGAGGTTCAGGACAACGTGCTAGTTCTGCACGGGGGTAACCAGAGCAGGACCTCGTAACCCATACTTGGATGGACACCAGATGTCTCTCAGAAACCTTTTAAAGTTAGTTTCCTACAATCCTCTCACACACGCGTGCACACACCCCTATTATACTTTGTTATGGAGAGTGTCAGGAAGTCGCACACTGTGAAAGGATTTTCCCATCTCGCAGGAAGAAGAGATCACGATAAAGAACGTTACCAGGAGGTCCATCCACAGAAGCTTCTGAGAAAAGGCAAGCTGTGGTTTTCTCACTAGCACAGAGCAGGTGAGGACACAGCCTCTGAGCCACACTCCCTCCCACCGCACCCGCCACCGTCACACAAGGGCCAGGGCAGTGCTTAGACGGGTCCCAGCTGAGACGGCTCCAGGCACCGCAAGGAGCCAGCATCCAGACGACAGGGTCGCAGGGGGAGTCCAGGCCATCCGGCGATGGACACGCACTGGGAAAACCCGCCTGAAGCTGTGCCTACCTCAACCCCACTCGTCCACTGCAGCTGGGACAGACTGAAAGCCCCACATCCTGGTCTGGTCTCGCCTCAGACTGTCTCCCATCTTGTCCCAAAACAAGGACTTAGAAAGAACTCTAAGCGTTGCTTCTTGGCTCTGAGTCAGTGTCACGTAAATCACCAGAACCTCCGACAGGCGGGCTCCTGGCCCTGGCCCTCACTCCCCCGAATCCACTCCAGGCAGCTGACGCTCCCTCTCCCAGATCCCAGTGCCCACTTTTCAGTTCAAATGTGATCACTGATTACATCATGTTGAAGGATCAGTTTTCAGTGATCTCTGGGGTATAATCTGCATATTTCAGTCTGAAACTTTGAGAATAATTTTGAAAGAGCTTTTCTTAAAGGTCACCTTTACTGGCACACCCCTGGGCTCCCGTGGCAGATAATTCTACTCATTTTTCTCCCTCGCCTCTTCGGTGGGGCACCATGGCTGAGTTCTGGCCAAGGGAATGAGGGTAAAAGCTGTACACACCAGTTGCTGGACCGGCCTCCAGAATGTTCCACCCGATTTTCTCCTCTCTTTGCTCTTCAGCCAGGAAGTTGGAATGGATCTTGGAGAGAATTTCCAACGCTCTGGAGTCTGAACAGCCACCAGCTGGGGGAAATCCTGGGTCCCCAAATGATGACGTATGGGGCTGGGGACAGAACAGCCCCCTGCACCACCATCGACCCACACTGTGCACTGAGGACAAGAGGCAGACTTTGCTCCACTGAGCATCTGAATGGTCAGCATGGCTACTTACAGCAGCGGGTCTGTTGAAAAACCCCTGCCCCTTTGTAGAACATGCCCCCGACCCCGGCTCTGATCCCCTGAACAGATCTCACCATTTTCCCGGTCCCTAAGGCTATTTCTGGCCGTATGGTCCTGACCTTCCCCAGCCTGCCTCAGCTATTGCCAAGCCCCAGTTTTAACATGAGCTAATTATCTGCAATGTCTCTGTAAACAGCCTGGGCTCAAGGGAGGGCTGTGAGAAAATAGGAAACCCTCCTTCCATTGCAATCCTTTCCCTGCCGTCACACCCTTTGTTTAAACACCCACACGGTCTGGGTCTGAAAGTGCTTACTCACTCTTTCCAAGAGCCTGATCATTTGTTATTTTTACAAATATTTCCTATTAATTTTATCACTTAGAAAAATTTGAGTTAGTTCATGTAGTTAACAATTAATAAGAATTAATTATCTGCTGTGTTCAAATACTATATTTTTAATTTACTTTTTAAAATTATACACTTAAGAGTAGATACACACACAGCATGACTCCATGAACTTGTGAGAGGTAGATGGTAAATTTGCACAGAAAAATATATTCATGTATATATTTATTAGGAAATACATTTATTTCTTAAAAATAATGTAATTCAAAATCAAAATATTTCTGTAATATTTTTATCTTACATCCTTGTAGGTATGGGATTTTCTTTAAATCTGTTTCTCCATTTGCATAGCTATTAAAAAGTTTTAAAAAAAGTAATACAGACACTTGGGACTTTCGTTCCGACCAAATCCTTAAATAAATATCTCTAAGGACAAACAGTATAATTTAAAAGCTCTTGATAATTTTTCTGTGTATTTAGGACTGAGAATCACTGTTTTCCTAGGCATCTCCAATTACTAAACCAATTGTCATAAAAATCTCAAATACAATCCTATTATGCTACTTAAAACTTATTTCAAAATGACTAAACGTATTCAAGTCAAGTGTGCTCCCCATATGTGTATTGGATCAACTGTCACAAAAATTTCACAAAGTCTCAACCAGAAATTACAAAAAGGACATAATGATGAGAGACTCCACATAAGTTGTGAAAACTAATGTGATATTGAGTATAAAGTAAGTATCAAAACATTCCAAGAAATGTCTGTTGCTATGATGTGGAATCATTATCAGCTATGAAGAATTGATTGGCTTTATTTTGACCCCTGCTTTCCTACAGAGAGCATTTTTTTTTTTAAAACAGCAGCCAGAGCGATCCTTTAAAAATATAAATAAAACAATGCCATTCTGCTCAACACTGTCCAATAGCTTTGCATCTCACTCAGAATAAAAATCAGAGTTCCTCCAAAGACACAAGGGGCAAGAGAATCTCCCTGGACCACCTTTTGGCAGCATTGTCCACCACTCCTTCCCTCCACACTTGGTCCTGTTGCACTAGCTTGCTTGTGTTTCCTTGAACACTCTAGACACGCTGACCTCAGAGCCTTTGCACCTGATCGCCTAGCGTGTTCATCCCACAGAACCCACCTGGCTCACCCTCTTCCTTTCTTTAAGTCTTGGTCTAAATGTCACCTCCAGAGGATATCCCTCACTATCTAAACTCCCAGCACTATTAACCTCCATCCTTGCTTCATGGGTCTCCTTAGCACATAAAATAGTCTGATAAACCATAAAAGTGTTTATTCATTTCTTAATTTATAATTTTATCCCCGCTTGCTGCTCTATTTTTTTCTACAGTATTTGTAACTCTCTGATAAACTGTGCATCTCATGTATTTTTTTTAGTAGGAATGTGAGTTCTGTTGAGAACAGGAACTTCACCTGTTCTGTGTACAACTGTGTCCCCAGGACCCAAAGATCACCGGGCACATACTACATCCTGATTAAACACTGAATTAATGAAATAGCTGTCTGTCAGAGAAGTAAATACAATTCTTTCCAGAAAGAACTGAGCTGGTCCAATGGCTGTTAGATATTTGTTTGATGCTTTGAGGTGTAATCTTATTTCCAGGTGTGATACAGTGAAACTGGTTGCAGCAGTTAGAACCTGTGAGAACTTGGGCAAGCTAATCGATTCTCTAATCCTATTTTCCTCATCTTGAAATGGTGATAAAATCTCTCTTATACGAAGACTGAATGAGGTAGGTTGAATTTCCAGAATCCCTAATCTGTGAGCAAGTGCTCAAAGAATCTGAGTTTTGTGATTGCTGTTGCTCCTCCAGTACAGTAGGGGTCGTAGTTCTGTCTCAGGGAAGATGTGAATTATGCTTTGGCATCTGAAAGTTAATCTGTTTTGTGGAGTCTACCTTGTTCCATCTCTGTGTATCCTTGCTAGTGAAGCCTGACTTGACAAATATTTAGAAGTTTCTAGCAATATAAGGAGAAGTGGTCCAGATCATGCTTTAGGATGGTTCCTTTTTACCCCCAAAGGCCTATGTTTCTTTCATTCACAACACAAAGTCTGATCAGAATTTTGGTGGATATTTCAGTTGATAGATGCATTTGAAACTGAAAAAGAAGCGTAAACATAAAAGGCAAATTTCCTTTTACTGTATCGCTGCTTCCCAAGACTTTAGGATTCTTGATTTATGAATTGAGCTTAAAAACCTCCAGTAATGCTCAACTTAATAACTCTTTTGTGTTCTCTTGGTTGTGGGATGGAGAAAGAGCATTAAACGACCACCATCTTCCAGTACTTGAAGCTATAAAAACCCAAGGTGTAAAAACAAGGCACAGTGGAATAGTGTAAATAATGGGATGGCATTTAGAAAAAAAGGAACTTGAGGAATAATAACTGGAAAAACCTCCTCATGTCCAAGGTCAGCTGGATGGTGAAACAGTCTCTGAGGGAAATGGTGGGAACCTTCAAGTCTGGAATATTTTGAAATCTGACTGGACCGAGCCCTAGAGACCAATACTATGGGATCCCGCTTTTTTTTTTTTTTTTTTTTTTTTTTTTTTTTTTTTTTGAATGAGAAAGCAATAAGATGACTTCATGGGCCTTTTCCACCCTAACACCAATCACCAATTTGCTGAATCAGAACTTGAGACTGTGTCTCTTACTTAGGTAATGTATTCATTTTGGAAGCAAGTGACAGTAGTCCCTGGGGCGGTTCAGGCAGCCACATGTGGTCGTTATTTCAGGAAGCTTCCTCCGTACGTGATTGCAGTCAACAGATAGTGGTATTGATGCTTCGTCTTCCTTCTTTCCATCCATACCTCTGTCCTTCCTTCTTTGTTTTCTTCCTTCCTCTCCCCCTCCCTCCTTCTGCCCTTCCTTCCTTCCTTTCATCTTTCTCTTTCCTTCCTTCCTCCCTTCTTTTCCTTCCACTCTTCTTTTCTTCCCTTCCATTCTTCCTTTCTTCTCCATCTTTTTTTATTCATCAGAAGTGCCTGGCATCTTGAACAAACATCTTTTCCCTCTTCCATCAAGAATGAGTTAGATCTCAGACAGAGCTTCAAGTATAAGTAACTACATTCAGGAGTGCTTGAGAATGGTCTTGCGTGGTAACAGAATGCACAAGAGAGTGAGGAGATACTGTCAAACAGCTAATGGAAATAATAGACATAAATCCAATGAATTGATGACAGTCTCTGTGGTTAGAGAAATCATTTTAAAATATCATTTTTTTTAAATTAAAAAAAACTCTTGAATTCAATGGAGGTAAGCTCAGTGTATCTTTTATATAAACAAATAGTCTTCCTTAGTCCAGAATTATCCCTATCTCAACATATTTCAAATTTATTACACAATTTCTTAACTTTCCACTTGGCTTTGCTGCGCAACACTTCACAAAGCCCTGCCTTCCTGCTTCTATTACACTGCTTGGCCCTGAAATACATTTGGGGACAACTGAACCACAACGGTTCCTCCAGGAAAGAAGCAAGCAAGGCAAGCCTGATCGTATGTAACAGTTACACCGGAAACAGCTGGGGGAAGTGAGAGCTTGGTGTAACCCAGACCGGCCACGGGGAAGGTATACCCAGGCATCAGTCATCACTCTCAGAGACTGACAGTATTTAAGTTTGTTCTGACAGAGAGAGAAAGGATGGAAGGGGAACGGGTTGGGGGGTGGGAGGAGGAGGTGGTAGGGAGAGAGAGAAGAGAACGGGCAAGCTCCTGCCCTCGCTGTTAGAGAAGCGTACAATACACACTGGGCTTTTTCTGAATTTAGATGAGTCATCCCTGTGTCCTCAGCAGGAATGCTGTTCTGGGAAGTTTGCGCTTCTGTTTACACGCCTGCCCTGGCTCTCACAGTGTGGAAGTAGGTGAATGCTAAGTGGCTGGTTTAACATTTACATTGGAAAGCACTTTATCAACAGAATGTGTACATGCAGCCACCCAAAAATGTAACTTACGTATTTCCCTGAATTTTTTTTAAATCTCTGGTACCCTTTAGACAGACAGATAGATAGATAGACAGACAGACAGATAGATAGATGGGTTGATTTTGCCCTTTCCAAATTTTTAACTTCTTTTACTAACTTAGGAGCTTTTAAGATAGATAAACAACAAGGTCCTACTGTCAAGCACAGGGAACTATATTCAACACCTTTTAATAGCCTATAATGAAAAAGAATATGAAAAGGAATATATATATGTATAAATGAATCACTATGCTGTACACCAGAAATTAACACAACATTGTAAGTTGACTATACATCAATTAAAAGCAAAAGTTATGGGCTTACACACACACTATTGGATATAATTCCTTTTTCATTGCATATGGCTCTACAAGAAATTGACACAGAAAAATTGTTCTTATGGTCTGAACCTAAAATCGCAGGGGAAAAAAATGGTAGACAACTTTTCACAGAAGACAGATAATTTGAGTAACAATAGTATATTTTTCCCATTGTACATTTTATTGGAACTAGAGTAGACCAATTGGAAGAGAAGACTACGTGTAGCTTTTTACCTTTGAGATTTCGAAAATATTTAATTAGATCTCAAATTTTTCTTCTTTATAGAAATCTCTACTGTCTTCATTTTTATTACTTTTGGGAAAAAAAGAAAAGAAACCCAGCAATCTAAGCTGCGTTTTCTCCAGCTGTTACAAAGAGACACCCATTGTACAATCCATCCTCTGGCATCTGTAAGACTTGTCTTTGGCTGGAGGAAGAATGGTTATAGTAACTGGGTGACAGGGAGTGAGGTATATCTTAGCATCCTGCACCTTTTATTAATTACCACGTGGTAAATAGTCCATCTCTGCCCTCTATTTATAGTATAATTGAATGTACTTCAAGACACTGGCCGCACATCTGGTCGAACTGCAAAACACATTTCAACCACCTTCCCTTTTTTGAACCCTAATGTATTGCAGATTCCAGAAAGATTCTGTGGATAATAGAAACAAAAGGCAGTTAAAAAAAAAACAACAAAAAAAACTTCACGAAGGACGTGTCCACAGATTTCCAAAGCGAGTGTCAATCCATGGGAAAGTGACGGATTCAGAGACCTCGAACTGGATAACATAATAAACGACTTGAACAGGAACGTAAATAAAAAATGCAACGTTAGGGCCTTTGGGATCTTGGTGATCAGTGCCAATTAGATGGTGTTGGCAATGGTTTCTAATTCTTTGCGCAACCATACATTCACACAGATCCGTATACAGACTCCTGAGTTCCCACATGTGGACTCCCAATTTGTAGAAAACTGTTTTCCATTAGTCTGGGAAGGAATTTGTTCCACATTTTTTTAAGATCTGAATTTCTAGGAAGAAAGTGACGAAAAGGAATCTATCTGAATGTTGGACTTAAAATACGTAAGAACTAAATGAAGAGCTTTGCAGTCCAGAGAACTAACTAATCACAAATTACATCACCCAGTGATTGTAAGAAATGTGATAAAATGTATTAATGCCCATTTTTCCCAGGATATGAGTTTTCGGGACAGCATTTACCAAATAGGGCAATAATAACTAATAGAAATAGTGCAATTCTTACCTTTCTTATGGATATTTAGTTAGCTATTGTGTTTGTATTTCCTAGCCAGTGCTAACGGTCCCAAGAAGCATTTGAGAAATCTTACAGCTTAGCGAACCTTGTATCCCCAAATTCTCCCTGGTTCCCCCAACTCCCTGACTTTCCTTGTCAAGAATTCTCAAACATTAATGTGGCCTGTTAAATACCCAGCAAGTAGCACCCAAAGAATGAGTCTAGGTCTAGAATGGGCCCTGGATTCAGCATTTTTAACAAACACCCTACAGGTACCTCAGATGCGATGACCTGTAACGCTCACTTTTACAAACACCGTTGCAGGAGCGGTTCTCTCTTTCAGCCTTTCTCTTCTCTCAGCTTATGAACGTCTTGGAGGGCAGGGACCTCAGGAGGTTCCATGTTTATTCTTGATTATTGAGCAGGAAGTCACTTCTGCCGGACTCACCCCGACACTCTCACGTTGTGGGGCTCAGAGAAGGAGCGACCCTCCAGTGAGGTCCAACCTGCACCTGATCGGTTACTCTGTCCCAGGGGAGCTTGGGTGGTCAGCACGCATTCGCTTTTCTTTTTGTAGGTCGTTACAAGATACTGAATATTGTTCACTGTGTTGTACAATAAAGCCTTGTTGCTTATCTATTTGATGGATGGTGGCTTGTGTTTGTCAATCCCACACTCCTAATTTATCCCTCCCCCAACCCTTTCCCCTTTGGTAAACCAGAAGTTTGTTTTCTATGTCTGTAAGTCTGTTTCTGTTTTGTATATAGTTTCATTTATATTATTTTTTAGATTCCACATATAAGCGATAGCATATAATATTTGTCTTTCTCTGTCTGCCTTACTTCACTTAGTATGATAATCTTTAGGTCCATCCAGGTTGCTGTAAATGGCAAAATTTCATTCTTTTTTATGGATATTCCATTGTGTATGTGTATATATGTATATATATATATATACACATCTATATATCCAGTCATCTGTGGATGGACACTTAGGTTGCCTCCATGTCTTGGCTATTGTAAATAGTGCTGCTGTGAACATGGGTGCGTAAGTATCTTTTCGAATCAGAGTTTTGGTCTTTTCTCGATATCTGCCTAGGAGTGGGGCTGCTGGATCATATGGTAGCTCTATTTTTAGCATTCATTCTACTCTAATGCATAAATCAGATGGGAAAGGATAGTCATCAATGAAGTAAATACCCTACTACCATAAGGTCATTACTGAAATAAATGTAATAATGTACTTGTATTATTATATGACTATAGAGTTCCATAATATTAATATATCAAAATGCCTATTCTTGTAATAATACAATATTCCTACATTGTTGCATTAATTAACTGTCAGATGAAAATTACGAGTTATGGCTCTATCACTAATGAATAATTTGACTATCAATAATTTGTGGAACTAAGTGGTTTTATTGGAAGCTGTAGCAAAAACACTGGGTGATGTCTACATGTTAAAAACTGATTTAATTTCATAATGTCACTTTATCTCTGATTCCCTGAAAATTTTAAGTAAATTTAGTTTTTGTCCTAATTATCCAATAATCACCTTATTTCTATATTTTGTTCTGTATCTTATTATTTCACTCCATCTGTGTCTATAACTGTCTCTCTTCAAAGCCCACTTTTTTTCAATGAACACAATCACCAACAGAAGAGGGAAAGAATTTAACAGGAAAAAAAAAATGAAGCAAGAAAAGATTCAAGGTCCCGCGAATGCTTCCAGCTGAGACACCAGCTGGCGCTGCTGCTGTCCGTGTGGAGTGGAATCCCAGAAGCCACTGAAAGGAGACAATCAGTTTTAGCTGACTCAAAACAACTTTTATGTCCTTTTTCCGAACACAGATGGATCTGATGCAAATTGTTTGAAAATAAGAGCCTCACGACTAAATGCATTACCACACTCCACGGCAGAAAACCGCATTTCCTGGTGACGTGATCGTGTCTGGAAACACTGCCTTCTAAAGGTTGTTAAAATCCTTGGTGGAATCTCTAGTTCTTTTGACTGTTGGTGCGGTTGTTGGTGCTGCAAGTAATTAGAATTCTTCAGTTTTATAATGTACCCTCTCCAAAGAGTTCAAAGGTCTTTACAAATCAAAGAGCAATGGGAGCAAGGCCATACCAAAGCTCAGCCATGGCTACAAGAGATGGTTCGTAAAATGATATGGCTGCTCTTCGTAATATCAGTCTTAAAATGACAGAGGTATGTATGGTACCCGACATTTGAAGGATAATAGAATGGCAATAACAACAATAGCTAATGTTTACCCAGGGTTTATTGCATCTCAGACACTGTGTGCATCATCTAATGCACACAAAACTGTATGATTTTGATAATATTATTAAACTAGCTTACAGATAAGGAAACTGGAGATACAGAAATTTTAACTAACCCGCCTAAGGTTGCATAACCAGTGCTATACCGGGGGTTCCCGCCAGGATCTGATTCCAGAACCCCTGTGCTCTTAACTACTTCACAATAATGTCACTTGGTTCTTACATTTTACTGGCATGGATTTCAGAGATATCGGGGAAAAAGATCAGAAAGCTGAAGTGGCAGAATGATGGGTCCTTCCATTGACCAGTGTCAGTATCAACATTCAATAGGCCAATCAATGTCTGTCGGCGTCTCCTGGGTTAATTGTTCTTTGAGGAGCTGAGGGTACTGGTATAAGCAAGTGAATTGTTCAGAAAATTATGAGACAGGTCTTTAAGCAAACAATGCACTGTTGCATAGTAGCTAATATAATAAAAGAAGACAGACAGTTCAGTTGCTAAGGAAGTTCAGCTAAGTGGTGCTATTTCTGCTTGGGACTGGAAGCCACAATGAGGTCAAGAACCAGTCTGCATGTGAAACCAGTCTACGCAGAGACTCTAATCTCTATTGTGTGGTTCCAGACGAGCTCTCTGGCTGAGGAGAAGCGCAGCGTGATGAACACTTGGGAAGTTTCTCAGTGGGGGCTTCTGAATTCTCTACCCCTTAAAAATGGGTTGAGGGGAGTGAGGAGGCAGGCATTTCCCAGGATGCTTTTTCTGTTTTCTCCTTTGTCACTCGCCATCTCTCTCTTTTAAATGAAGTAGCTGAGACCCAGGCCATTGTGCTGCGGCCTCGGGTGCAGACAGTGTGCTGAGGTTCCACCAGATGGAATCAGCCAAGGCCAGCCGCAGCCCTTCGTCAGGAGCAGAAGGGAGAGGTGGGTCTGTGTACTTGGGAAAGCCCAGGAGCTCCGCCTGAACTCCTCTGGTTCCTGCAGCGGCCCCTTAATCAGGCAGAGGAAAGCCTGGCTTTTAGGCAATGTTATACTCCTAGCCTGGAAGGGCAGCCAGCATCTCTCTGCCAGCAGCTCGGTCCTGTTCATCCACTGCACTCAGTGAACGCCATCGATGGACAGGGTGGGGCTTTCTAATACGTCTCCCGTTAGCTGGAGAGGACCCTGAAACCCAGTACGTGAAGAGCTGGGGCCGAGCACCACTGTCTACGCGTGAAATTGCTAATGATGACTTTCCGTGGTTGGTGTTTGGCAAAGATGCTCTTTCCCATGTGGCCAGCATACACTTGGCCGGCAGACCCACAGTTTGCTTGGCAGATAAGACAAACACTCCCAATTATCCACTGGCTGAGACTGAAAATACATCTCAGAGCCTCCATCCCAGCCCAGGACGGCTGATCCACTGAACAGGAGCTTTGTTAAAGAAAAAAAAAAAAAGATATCAAGTCTGGACAATATCCCAAATCAGGCCTTAAGGAGCGGAGCTCTCTGGGACGGGTAATTTCATCAGTTTTTGAAAGGTTACGTTAGGTCTGGAATATTCGTGCACTGGACGTCCAGCCTTCACTGTGGCTTTGGGTCTTTCAAACTCTCTCAATATTCCTCTCTCAACACTTTGTTAAACTCTACTCAGGGCCCATCTTAAAAATCCAATGAAGAAACAAACTAAAAGCATTTATAGCTCTTCCCCAAAACCACTAGGCATTGCGTGTAAAGGATCTGATTTTCAGCTGTTTCCAAATCTACAGTCTCTGCTCATTCCAGCTGATGCCTGACGACACCAAGAGGCCACTAGTCCGTTTCTGATTATTATGTTCCATCTTTCAAGATGAATCAACTTGAACATCTCCCGAGGCCTTCATCACGACTATGACGTTTTCAAAAACAGCACATTGCAGGTATAAAGTTTATCTATTATTTATAACAAATAAACTGAGAGGAGCTGGTCACTTGGAGAACAGCTTGCTGCTATTGGTGAGGGTCAGCATGAAATTCTCGTCCTTAGCACAACACACACCTCTCCCACATCTCTATGCACATCTCAAGCAATTTAATGACTGAACGTATTTAAATCCCCTATAATGTAATTTCTTTCTTTCTTCCCTAGTGCAAATGGCTGATCGCCATTCTTTGTATAATGTAGAAAAAAATTGGAATAAAGCTTGAGGGTCCTCCTGAATCAAGAAAACATCAGCCAAATTATTTCTCACTGCACTAGAAGAACAGTAAGAAAAGAAGTTTTACTTAGTTCATATATCATTAGGGGTGAAGTAAGAAGACAATTTGCACAGGGAAAATTTAATATAAAAATTAAGTGTTTAGAGGGGATTAGCTATTAAGAAAGGATGAAGGTGGATTCTAAGAAATACTTTAGGGCTGAGGTAGAAAGGGACAGACTAGAAAGGAGGGTCTCCTCTTTCAGGAATAAGAACTGCTTTTCTTTGTCTCTTTTCAGGAAATATCCTTACATTAACAGTTGATGACTTTATGTTCCTTTGATAACTATGTAAGTTTAAAAAGCTAAATTCTAATCTGTTCTTAGAAACAATGATCCGTACATATATGTAAACTGAAAAAATATGTGCAGTATATTGTACATATGTATTTACATGCAATGTAACATATACGTGCAACCTGTAATAATGCTATGCAATAAAACTGAAAAAGGAAAAAAAAGACAGTCAGTGAACCCATAGATTAATGAAAAGCCAAGAAAGACACAGGCATGCATCATAAAAGGTGGGTCCTTTAGGTGGTTCATTCACAACCAAATATTTTCTGCAATAGCCAAAGTCCGGATCAGATCCATGTGAATACCCAGCATTATTTTGTATCTGGTGACACTAAATTAGACCTTTGCCTGTATCACCCTCAGTCACCACCATCCTTGGTCACTGTCTTCATCAATGTCACCTCCAACGTCACTGTCTCTACCATCCTTAGTCACTCTGTTTTCAGTAGGTACTAATTAAAGGGCCTCAAAGCAGTAATGATTCTTTATGCCCCAAAGGCGTAACACCTTTGTATACATTGTATTGAGGCTTCATGAGTGTCAGCATTTGAGTGATGGCCCTGTGTCAGTGAAGAGGTGGCAAATACATAGAACAAGCTTTCTTTTTTTCAGAAGGGCAGGCAGGAGGGGCCATAAAAGTTGTTCCCATAAGACAAGAGAGAGATACGCAAGCAAAAGAAATCTTTAAGCTTAGAACCAACTTACATTCTCAAGTTCCTGGCCCACAGGATTCTAAGCTAGCTGATGCCAGTATTGGGAGTCAGAAACAAATTCGTGTAATTCATGATACAGAATGAATAAGACGTCCAGAAAATGCCGCACAGTGCCGTGCGGCATACCCTATCAGTCTAATTATCTCGGCATCTTCCTATTCATGGAATCCAACGCAAAGGAAGAGATGTGCGAATGTAAAGGGGTAGCATGAAGGAGAAACTCTGCAGTGATGGAAGAGTTCTGTTTCTTGACTGTGGTGGTGATTACATGGATCTAAGGATGGGATAAAGTTCCATAGAGCTACACACACACACACACACACACACACATTTGAAAATGATGGGGAAAAAAACTAAGTTCTGTGGTCTAGCCATCAGCAGGTGCCAATGTTAGTTCCTCACTTTGAGGGGTCCACAGTGGCGCTGCCAAGGGGTGTCCGGGCTGCCTTAATGCTCCACCCTTCATCTCCACAGACCCCAAGCCCACCCCAAATAAGCATACCAGCTGAGTGAGACCAAGGCCGGTTTTCCAGGCCTTTCCCTCTCCACCATCTGCCCTAGTCACACTGTTTCTCTCAGCCCTGTTGGAGCCGCCACTGGATTCAGGGACCTTGAAGGAAACAAACTTAATTTCATTCCATTTTTTTTAAGGATGGCAAATCTGACCATCTCACTAAATGGCTTTTATTTATTTAACAAATTCTTATTCAGTGACTGCCCCAGGCCACGTAGGCCTGAAACAACAGAAAAACAATTCCTGGTTACCCAATGCCTTGAGGACAAATTCCAAGTCACTCAGCCTTCACCTAAGCTCCTTACCGTCTTCACTAACCTATCTTTCTGGACTCATTTCCGTCACTCCCTTCGCTGTTACTCCCCTTCTGGTCACTCCCTACCCCTGGTAGCTATGATGCATTCTGTATTCATCCACATGTGTTTACTTATAATTTCACAAATATTCCACCTTCCTTTGTTCATGTTTATCACTGAGTTTGGAGTGCTTCCTCCGTCCTTCCTGGAATGCCTTCTGCCCCAACACACGCACACACACCTACATAGGAAACTAATACGAATCATTCAAGACCCAGCCCAAAACGTCTTCCTTTGACTTGTTCCTTAACTCACTAACCTCTGTGGTTGAAATGGCTACAATGTCTTTTCAGCTCTCTCTCACTATGAGGAGGTGACAATTTCCACCATTCTTGATTCTGGAATCGCCTAGTCACTTGTTTTCTTGAATGAAATGCCGGGGAGGTGGCATGGTATGACTGCCAAGCTTTAGCTCAAGGGGCCTTGCAGCTTTCACTCTCACTCTCTTGGGAAGTTGCGGCCACCGTACTAAACAAACGCCTGGGCTAATCTGCTGGGTGGGCCACGTGGAGGACAGCTGAGATGCCCAGCTGGGAACCCCACCAAATGGCCAGTCATGTGAATATGCTTCTTTGACTGTCTGACTGTAGCTGAACCACCACGAGGAATCTCAGGAAACACCAACAGAAAAAAGATGTGCGCCTGAGCCCAGACCCCAGAGCCAAATCATGAACAAATAAACGCCAGTTGTTTGAAGCCATTCCGTTCCATAATGCTGTGTTACATAGCAGTACGTACTTGGTCCGACCCCACCCCAACTCCAGTCTCAGATGTCTAGTCATTTTGAATTCTGAAACACCAAAGCACTCTGCGCCTACTTCTAGAAGAGGATTCACATTTTAACATGATCATTTGTTTATGCATTTCTCCCCACTACTAGATCTGAGTTCCCTAGAAGCAGAAATATTCCCAGGACCTCACAGCGAGCCTGAATACACAGCAGGCGCTAACGAAATAACTGTTAATTCAACAAAGAGCTGAAGCATCCGCCTTCACAAGGACATACTCCATCATGTGATTCTGTTTGAGTGTGTTAACCAAACCACGGGCAGAAGAGAC
Source organism: Camelus dromedarius (assembly GCF_036321535.1). Classification (NCBI taxonomy): domain Eukaryota; kingdom Metazoa; phylum Chordata; class Mammalia; order Artiodactyla; family Camelidae; genus Camelus; species Camelus dromedarius. Next base: position 16,201,585 of record NC_087469.1, read on the forward strand.
TTTCACTTTTTATACTGAGAAGAGTGGAGAATCCCATGCCCCAGGGCCCTGCTCACATGAGGTTAAATTTAGCAGCAGTAATAGACTGGATCTTTTCAGAGTCCTAAGATTAAATAGCCTCAGATGAGCAGTATTTCACTAGCTCTGCCAATCCAACAGCCAAGGGAACTCTTTGCTTGCAAATAACAGAATGTAATTCCAAGCAAAATCCTGTAAGTCTTGGCTTTGGGACAAAATGCATTATAAAAATAAAAACATTTGTTTTGTCCAATTCCTCTCAAGAGTTTTGGCCAGCATTATCCAGAATAAGTCAAATTATTCACTATAGTCTGTGGTTCCTTATATATGACTGGTAACACGGCTGGAAAAAGACAAGATGATGCTATTAATCATCTTCAGATCATAATTCCTCCAGGTTAGAGTCTTACTTTTGCATATATTTTAGCTAGATGAATCCCACTGTTGAATAATTAAGTGACCCATCTCTAAGCATGGGCGTAAAGTTACTTTTTCACATTTCAGTGAGGTTTCATTACCATATTTAATACTATTTTCATTGTATGTGTCATTATTAATATCAAATGTCATAATTAAAATTACCATTAGTATTAAGATTTAAGGCAAAAAAATGTTGACTAGGAGGCTCGGAAAAGAAGAAATTTTCAATTCTTGTTTTGCTTTGTCGATTTCTTGTTCTTGGTCTCTTTGCATCTTAAACGTGTGTCTTTAGTTTTTTAATTGTCAATTTTTTTCATTATGAAATGAATTTTTTTAAAGATTACTAACAAATTATGGTGGGAGGTTTTCATAGTAATCATATGTGCACTCAAATAAATAGTGTTTCAGCTAAATAAAATGTGCTTTTGCCTTACAAAATGCTAAGAACCTTAACTACATCATTAAGTTTTTCTGTTAATTATTTCACAAATGTTTTTCATTAAAAATAAAATATGATAAATATCATGTCCCTTGTTTTATTATGTTTTCCGGTTTTATTGAGATATGATTGACATACAGCACTGTGTATAAGTTTAAAGTATACAGCATAATGATCTAGCTTATGTATATTATGAAATGATTACCACAGTAAGTTTAGTAAACAGCTATCACCTCATATAGGTACAAGAAAAGGAAAAAGAAAAAATATATTTTTTCCTTGTGATGAAAACTCTTCGGATTTATTCTCTTAACAACTCTCAAACACCATACAGCAGCGTTGACTATTGTCGTTGTGTTGTACATTACATCCCTAGTACTTACTTATCTTATAACTGGAAGGTTGTTCTTCTTTTGGGGGGGATGGGAAATAGTAATTAGGTTTATTTATGTATTTTTTTATTTGAATGGAAGTACTGGGGATTGAACCCAGGACCTCATGCACACTAAGCATGCACACTACCACTGAGCTATATCTGCCCCTCCAAGGAATTTTGTACTTTTGACCACCTTCATCCAATCCACTCTCCCCCTGACTCTAGGAGCCACAAAGCTGATCTTTCAACCTATGAGTTTTTTGTTTGTTTGATTCCACATATAAGTGAGATCGTACCATATTTGTCTTTCTCCAACTGACCTATTTCACTTAGCATAATGCCCTCAAGGGGTCCATCCGTGTTGTCAAAAATGGCACGAGTTCTTTATTTTTCATGGCTGAATTTTATATATATCACAACTTCTTTATCCCTTTATCCACTGATGAACACTTGCATTGTTTCCATATCTTGGCTATTGTAAATGATGCTGCTGTGAACATGGCGGTGCAGCTATCTCTTCCACATAGTGCTTTCATTTCCTTCAGATATATTCCCAGAAGTGGAATTGCTGGACCATATGGCAGTTCTGTTTTTAATTTTTTGAGAAAACTCAATACTGTTCTCCATATAGTGGCTATACCAATTTACAATCCCACTAACAGTACACAAGGGTTCTCTTTTCTCCACATTCTTGCCACCATTTGTTACCTCTTGTCTTTTTAATGATAACCATTCAAAACAGGCATAAGGTGATATCTCACTGTGGTTTTGATCTCCACTTCCCTAATGATCAGTAATGTTGAGCACCTTTTTATACACCTGTTGGCAGGAATTTTTTAGTAACTAAATAGTATGTATTGATATCAATTTTAAAAATTACTGCACTTGTTAGTTTTTAACTGTAACTGAAATCAATCACTGGTCGGTTTTGAAAATGATTTCTGAATACTTAATTAACATATATTGGAACATTTTTTATGATCTATTTCACTTTCTGCTGTGGAACAGTGGGTCCATCTGGTTCAAGAAAGACTGCACATCTTTACTAAATTGCTGTAGTTTGGGCAAAATGCAAACTCATCTCATTAGTGAGCCCTTATTTATTTGCAAGGAAACTTAATCCATATGATTTTGATTTGTTGACACTTACAGTAATGTAAGCAAATAGTGTTTCATAAGTACTACTTGATTTCCAAGAAGACTTGGAGGCATCTTTTGCTGTGGTCTTTTTTCCTAAGAATAAGGAAGTTTATTTTTACAGGTTGGAAAAGGAGAAGAAGCTCAAACTGGAGCAAAAATATGGACCTTTATCATGGTAGGAGGGGATGGAAAACAAATTTCTTTGAGACCAGTTATAGCATAAGTGCCGAGGGGTAATTTAGACAGAAGGACAGACCTCAACTTCCAGGTATACACTTTTAGGATAAAGAGTAGCCTTGAGCCAGCTTAAGCCGATGGTGATAAGCAAGCCAACTTGCCTTCCCAGTGCTGCCCTTCAGAAATCCTAGGTAGATGACCAATGACTCAATTAGAGATACAAGTAAAACTTTTATAAGTTGAATGCTTGCTGGTTTTGTAACGTTCACGTAGGTGGGTGAGCTAAAAATGAGTCATTTTTATGTTCTCTGTTGACCTAGGTACCCGATAAACTCCACCTAGACTGGATGGTTTTTAAGCCCAGAGCAGTGACTCACTCACCCTCGAGGCTCACTCAGGGAACATTCTGGCTCTGAAGTCCACTAACCCTGGGAACTCCCCAAGTGAGAGGTGGGACTGGTGAGATTTAGAACTGCTGACTTGGAGTTGTGAGTCATGGGTGAGTGCCAACGAGCAAGCATAGATCATGTAAGCACTTGAATTTCATAGCCATTATTTAGAATACTAAGGCAATGGCCCAACTTTTATGGCCATTTATTTCACAGATATAAAAAATAAAGCATTATTGGAATTCTTTATACGAAATTTAGACTTTGAGAATTAAAATTCAAGACAGCTGATCTTTCCTGAATCATAAATGAAGAGAAGAAATTGCATGATAAAGCTTCTTAACCTAATGTTTTGTTTCATATTTATGTGACCAAAAATCTACAGTGGAAAGACACAAAATTTTGAATCGGCAAACCTACATTAAGACTCAAGTCTACTGATTATTAGTTATGTAATGTTGGGAAGTGACAAAACTCTCTATAGCTTTAGTTTTCCCAGTTGTTACACAGTAAGCTTTGTAGAGTTAATACCACAATCCTTTTATGTGCTGTGCTTGGAAATTCTTAATAGCCATGAAATACTCCACCCATTTATTCTTAGAAATGCATGTGCCAATTTCGGAGTAAAAACCTACACACACAGCTCAGCGTGATTAAAATTCAGGAATCTACAAATATTTTTTTAATCTCTGTAAGAAAATATTTTAAGACTTACAGTACTGTATTTTAATGTGTTTCTAAGCATGAAGAACAACGGTATATTTGCTTCATACCCCAAACTCACTCCCCCTAAAACACAGTGCCCTCCCCGGCAACATCAGAATATCCAGTGGTGGCTAAAAGAATACAGTTACACCAATAAAAGGCCACACTTCCCCAGTGAAAGCCAACATCCCAGCTCAGCATCAAGTCTGAGGCACCGTGTTTCACTGTCTCTGCGCCAAGTCTCCTCATCTGTGAATTACTCTCCATAGGCATGATTTCGAAAATAAAACTACAGTTAGAGGGGGAACAAATTCTATCAGTTGTTGTTAGAAGCAAAGGTCTTTCTATGCCTTGAATGTTTTGAGGTTTTTTTTTTTTTTTTGGACAGAGAAAGCTGCATATTTGAACCATATGTGAATCCAAGTGGAGTATGTTAGTTTCGCTCGTGCCAGAGTTCCTAGAAGGCTCCCAAAATCCAAGGATGTGGCTGAGAGACTTGGATGCTCACGGCAAGGACCCAGAACAAAATGTAAATGGTTCCTCTCCACGTGGTTTCTTCCGCCCCGCCTGTAGTCATCTGGCCCCACCCCGGGAGCTAGTCCGGCTCGCTCTGTGGTGGGTGAATCAGGCAACTGTCACGGGCTGGGGGACGGGAGGTGTGAGGCGGGGACAGGAGAGCGGAACGTCTAGCTGTGCTTCAGAAGACGTGGCCGCTCAGCCCGGTTCTAACGCTGCCAACCAACCCCTCCCTCCCCTGTGAAGTGGGAATTTGGACGAGATGGTTTCTAAGGCCTTTTCTATGTCTGACATTCAGTGATTCTACAAAATTCTCGAACGAGGCTGCCATGAATCACTAGAATTATTGGAAGACAAATAAGTGTGAAATATTTGAATATTTGGGAGTCTGGGACAAAGGAAATGTAAACACAAGAAGAACGAGCTCTTCCCTTTCAGGGTAGGAGTGACTGTGACCCAAACTGGGCTCTGGACGCCACCTTCTCCCCAGCACAGACATTTCAGCAGGAAACACAGAAAAATCAGGGTTTTCCAGAGAAACAAAACCAAGAGGACATGTGTGTGTGCACATAAACAGACACAAGTGCACACACACTATTTATTTGTTTGTTTGTTTGTTTGTTTGTTTGTTTGTTTAAATTTTAAAGGATTGGCTTATCACGCAATTGTGGGAGCTGGCAAGTCTGAAATCCACAGGTCAGCCTGGAAGGATCAGGTGGGACTTGATGCCGTGATCCTGAAGCAGAATTTCTTCTCTGGATGAACTGTTTTTTGCTGAAGGTTTTCAATTGATTGGGTTGGGTTCACTCACATTATCAAGGGCAATTGATTCAAAAATGGGCTGCTTGTAGAGGTCAACTCCATCTAGAGAATTCCTTCAGAGCAGAACCTAGACTAGCGTTTGATTAAACAACTCAGTACTATAGTCTAGCCAAGTTAGCACATAAGACTAATTGTCACAACTAGTATGAGGAAATTGGTATTGAGTTGAACGATAGTCCTTTTCAATAAACCCACACTAGGGACTCAGCAAAATAGAGTTAACTCTCTAAAACTTGGCAGAGTAATGAAAACTTGTAATGAATTCAAGGGCAGGATACGATATATATATACACACATACATTATATATATTATATACACACACACATAAATACACCTTTATAATAATTGTTTTAATTATTCCTTCACAACAAAAAAAAAAAAGACCAAAACCTTGCATACAACTGGAGAATATATTTCTCATGCAAATTAGATACTTGTAATTAGAATAGAAAAATTATTTAATAATGATAATGCTTAGTGAGTTTTTTCTGGTGGGGAGGTTTATTTATTTATTAGGTTTGTTTATTTTTAATGGAAGTACTAGGGATTGAACCCAGGACCTCATGCATGCTAGGCATGCACTCTACCACCGAGCTATACCCTCACCACCCCTGTGTAATAATAGTAGCATCGATGAACTGTGTTTCAGTTTATAAACTTAGGAGAAAACCAGATGCCATCTGAGGACAGTCATGGTCTTTCCCTCTTCTCCATCAGCCCAAATACAGATCAGAACTTATCCTTCCTTTCTCTAACCAGAATTTGACAGACACAAGAAGGGAGCTGAAAACAGAGACTTCGAGGTTCTGTGGAAAGAGGCAACGTGTCCCAAAGAAGGCTGGGTAGGAATGCACTCTCAAGGACATCTGAACGGGAAGAGTTTAAAGAAGAGGGTGAAAACAATAAACAGGAGGGTGCTCACAGTCTTCTGGAACACCTCCTTTCCCCTACAATTTTTATATATGACTGAAAATAATCCGACGAATGGAAACATTTCCTTACAAAGTGTTCAACTGAATTTTCAATATGAGATAAAAACCTGTATATGAATGGTTAGGCAGCTTTATTCTTAATCGCTAAACACTAGAACTGCCCAGATGTCTTCAGTGGATGAACAGGTAAACGCACAGGTGTATCCATCCTGTGCAGTAATAACCAAGTAATAGCCACCCAGCTATTTAAAAAGAGCAAACTATTGATGCAGGCAATCGCTGGTACCCACGGAATGGTGCTGAGTGAAAAGAGCCACCACATGCCAGCTGCATTCTACCTGCACATGTAACATTCTTTAAGTGACACATTCTTTAGGCATCGATGTAACATTCTTTCGGCTGGGCGGGGAGGGGGAGGGGAACGCGGTCATGAAAGAGCTGCACAGGATCCTTGTGGCCACAGAACGGGTGTGACAGTGAGCTATGGTTTTGCAAGGTGCTGCCTTTGAGGTAAAGGGTGCATGGGGCCGCCTTGTATTATTTCTTACAGCTGCAGGCTATTTGTATTTATCTCAAAATTAAAAGTTTAATTTAAAAAACGAGTTGGGTGTGCTTGTGCGGACCTCCTTCTGGGTTATCTGTCCCGTCCTCTCTGTTGAACTGTCCATCCCTCCACCAGCTCCACGCTGTTGATGACTCCAGCCTGAGAGGAAGCCTTGACATCAGGTAGAGCGACTCCTCTCACTCAACTCATTTTCAAGGTGGCTCTAACTAGTCTAGGCTAGTGTCTTTCCATATCAATTTTTGAATAAACTTGTCTGTGTCTGCAAAAGTCTTGCTGGGATTTAGACAAGAATTATATTAAACCTATAGATCAATAAGGGGAGAACTGACATCTTTATTATCTTGAGGACGATTTTGGAAATTATTATTATTTATAGATTCCTTGGAATTTTCTGTGTAAATAATTGTGTCATCTGAAAATGGGAACATTTTTATTTCTTCCTTTCAAAACTGCCCCCTTTTTGCCTATTATAATGGCTAGAATTTTCAGTCCTAAATTGATTAAGAGTATCGGGCAGACATCCTGACCTTCCTTGTTCCTTAATCATAGAGAGTAAGTTTAGCAGGAAAAATCATTTCTCAATAGTATGATGTTAGCTGTAGGGTTTTTCTTTTTTTTTCAGGTGTTATTTAGCAATTCGAAGTTCTTGTCTATTTCTATTTTTCTGACAATTTGTTTAATGAATGGATTTTGAATTTTCTCAAATATTTTCTTCTATAATGATTATTATGATCATCTGTTTATCATTTTTTAATCTCTTGATATGGTGGATTACACGGGTTGATTTTGAGCGTCAACTCAGCCTTGTACATCTGGAACAAAGCCCACTTAGCCATGGTATATAACATTTGATTTGTTAATATTTTGTTGAACATTTTTGCATCTAAGTTAATGAAGGATTTTGGTACACAGACTCTTTTTGTAATCCCTTTTCTGGTTTTGGTATCAGAGTAATTCTAACCTCATAAAGACTGAAATTGTGGTTAATTCTTTAAATGTCAGTTAAACTCCTCCAGTGAAACATGAACCTGGATATTTATATTCCAGGAGATTTTAATTATAAATCCAATCACTTTAATGGCTTTAAAACTATTCAGGTAGATTGCTTCATCCTGCTTGAGTTGTGCTAGTTTGCAGTTTTCAAGACATTGGCCCACTTCTTCTATGTTGTTGAACTCAGGAGCATTCAAAGAGTGAAGACGTGTGAGCCGACTGCTGTGGTAGCCGTTCAAAGAGTGAAGACGTGTGAGCCGACTGCTGTGGTAGCCGGCCTCCAGGGCGAGCCTCCGTGGCCCCTGCTTCCTGTCGCTCACACCCGTGCGTGCTCTCCTCACACATCACGCCAGAGCCGGGCTGTGCGCCAGACAGAAAAGGCCAGAAATGAGAACGATGCCTCCTCCAGCCCCAGGTTACAGAAGACACAATGGCTTCCGACTCGGCCCCTCGCGCCCCTCAATCTCCGTGCCTGGGGCTCCGAGGAAAGCCAGCCACCACGCTGGGAGTGGCTCCCTGGAGGGGCCTCTGGGATGAAGAACTCAAGAGACACTTGCCGACAGCGTGCGAGTGTGCCATCTCGAACGGAGACCCCCCCCAGCCCAGTCGGGCTCTCAGATGCCCGCAGCCCCGGCCAGCGTCTTTAGTGCAGTCTTGTGAGAGACCCCGAGTCAGCACCACCCGACTAATCCGCTGCTGGATTCCTGACTCCCAGAAGCTGTGTGAGATAATAAATGTCGTCTCAAGCTGTTGAGTCTGGAGGCGTTTTGTTACGCAACAACGGATACCTCATGGAACTACCATCAATGCTCTGCGATGCTCAGACCGCAGTACCAGAACGCCTTTCCTCTTCCCTCACGTCTATTTGTTTGACTTTTCATTCACTCACTCACTCAACCATTCTACCACTCCGCCTACTATGCTGGGGTCTGGGAACACAAACAAGGTTAAACAGAATATTAACAGGATGGTAAATGGACTTTCCTCTTCTCTCAGTCTCAAATTTAGAAACAATAGGTGACAGTGCCCCGACAGTGTAAGGATGATTTCTGAAGGTGACAACATGTGCCTCCCAGAGCCTAATAAAGAAAGGAGAATCAGCCTTGTGCCCCTCCGGCCAGGTAGCTCCTGTGGAGGTGTGGATGAAGAACACCTGGCGTATCAGTAAATAAACGATGTTGCAGCCATCAAGCCATCACATTGCAGCCGCCCCTGACGGTGAGCCCTGCACGGTTCAGGATGGGAAAGGACAGGATGCTGGCCCTAGACAGCTAAGGTGCAGATCAAAAGAGTAATTTCAGCGAGCCCAGACTTCTGCATCTTCCCACACATAGAAAAGCACTAAATTCCTTAACTTGAGATATCTGGTTTTCTTTAATTAACGGTAATCTTTTGATGTTCTGACTACCTGGTCTCCCCGTCTTCTCCCTCACCTCCTCAGAGCACTCCCTTAGAGAGATCTGAGAGGTTGTCTCCCATGGCTTGAAGTCCTCAGAAAGTCCGCTGAATAAAACATAGCTCAGCTTTTAGGTTGTGCATATTTTTTCAGTCGAGAGAAGCAACTAGCTGCTGTATAAGAAAGGCCAGAAGTACAAGAGGAGGTCATAAATTAGAAAGCGTTGTTAGGAAGGAAGCGTTAGTAGGAAGAACATGGGAGAAAAATGTTCCCGACTTTCCCTCCCCTTCCCAAGGGGAAGGACTTATTCCTCCACCTTAACGGTACTTGAGAGAGCCTCTAAAGGGACGGCGTTGAAAGTGGCCCACGAAGACTGGCAGCCTCCTCAAGGGCTTGACGGGGCTGAGCTGCAGGCAGCCCGTGGCGAGGTGCCATGGTCGGGCCGCTGCTGAGTGGGGGAGGCTCCTCCAGGTGTGGTGTGCGTGCACTGGGGTTTGGAGGGTGTAGGCCAGTATAGAAAGCAACATCTGCTCCTTTTCTGGATCATTCCTAAGACAGGAGGCTGGTCAGATGGGCTGCTCCGGCAGAGAAGGGGAAGGGCCTGCAGTGGCCAGATGAACTTAGCACCTGCCCACGGCCTTTGCCCTTTTCCTTAAGGTTCCCTCTCTGTCTCTGGGAAGCCAGAAGTAGCAGACAGAGAGAGAAAAGGAATCATGGAAAATTAAATCCCCTCCCCTTTACACACACACACACACACACACACACACACACACACACATTGGTTCTCTGAACAATAAGCCTGAATTTGGATACATGCACCCCAGTGTTCATAGCAGCACTAGTTACAATGGCTAAGACATGGAAACAACCTAAACATCCACTGACATGATTGGATAAAGAAGCTGTGATATAGTTATACAGTGGAATACTACTCAGCCATAAAAAAGAATAAAATAATGCCATCTGCTGCAACATGGATGGATCTAGAGATTGTCATCCTAAGTGAAGTAAGCCAGAAAGAGAAAGAAAAATACCATATGATATCACTCATATGTGGCATCTAAAAAAAAAAAAGACAAATGAACTTATTTACAAAACAGAAACAGACTCACAGGCATAGAAAACAAACTTATGCTTACCAGTGTTGGGGGATGGGGTGGCAAGGGATAAACTGGGAGTTCAAGATTTGCAGACACTAACTAACACATATAACATACTGTACAACACAGGGAACTGTATTCAATATCTTGCAGTAGCTTATGGTGAAAAAGAATAGATGTATGTTCATGTATGACTGAAGCATTATGCTGTATACCAGAAATTGACACAACATTGTAAACTGACTATACTTCAATAAAAATATGTATATATACAAAAAAACAATCAGCCTGAATTTGGATAGAAGGAAAAAAGTAAAATTGAATATGAAATTTAAGTTTTAAATGGACTTCAAAATGCCCAAAAGTGACCATCCATCTATGAAATATGCCTGAGCTATAACAGGAGGCTGGGAAGGGAGAGACAGCAGAATATATCTGAAAATAGGTTTTAGAAAAAAAAATTTTTTTTATGTCAGTATTCAGCTTGTCAACAAGTGAGTCAATCAACGATGAATCAAAACTAGAGACACTTTTTTCCCCAGGGTCTGAAATCTTTTTATGTTTGTCCTGAACTCTCTGAAATCCCCAATAAGGAGAAAATGACTTACAAGAACCTTTCTTGGCGGATGACTTGATCCAGGGATAGACCAGAGGGCAGAGAGCAGCGCATCAGAAGAGGCAGGAGAAGAAAATGATCCTGTGAAAGGAGAAAGGGGCCAGGAAGACAATGAGGAGTGAAGATAAATTGAAAGCCAGTGGATAAACCTCCCATCAGTGTCCAGGGAGCCCGCACTCAGAAGCTGAGTAGTTTTGTCTCTATTATTTACTGGACAGCGGCTGCTAAAAGAACAGGATTCTCTCCCTGCCTGGGAATCTGGCTGCCTGGCTGCCATCAAAGCACAGGGCGCTGAGTTCACATCTGCACATCCCTAGTGGTGGGCGCAGTGCCGGGTGGGAGAGAGAGAGTAGGAGGAATTAGTGAAAAGAATCTTGCAACCAAAAAGCCGGGAAGAAGCGACTCCCAACAACCCTGGGTGGTATTCTAGATGCTCCAGAGAGACCTCAGGCTCTACTTAAACGAAAAGACTCTAGATTAGAAGTCATCTTTTTTTTTAGAAGCAGAGTCCCAGAGGTCATTTGCATCATTCATGAGGCCAGAAAGGAGGTTATGTATCACAGAACCTGGTCAGAGTGTCGGTTGCCAACGTACCACAGTGATACCTAATAAGGAAGGATGCAGCCCTCATCTCATGAACACAGAAACATTATAACGGGTGTTCCGCCAACCCCTACTGGCCTGGAAGAAATAGATGACACTTACATAAATTACTCACTTACTAGAAAGGAGTCAGGTTAGCACTGAGTGAGCTTGGCTGTAACTTCACTAGGCTTCAAATAACGTCTCCTTAAGACTCTGACTTGCACAGGAATGTTTAAGGTGTGGTATTCAAAAAGTCAGCAGATACTTCCTCTAATTCTTAAAAAATCTCTGCAAAAGGATCTTTCCTCATCCTGCCCACCCACCTCTGCTTCTGCGGATCAGGATAAGAGCCACTCCATTATTCAAATACATTTTACAGTTTACAGAAAATGTGAGAGTATGTGTAATTGGTGGCTTTGGGGAACAGTGTGGATTTGCTATGCCAAAGACCCACAAACATGAAGACGCTTGGGGGTCAGAAGAGCTTGTCATTTTACCTCATGTGGGGCCTTTATCAAGCCCTTTAACCCTTACGGCCCTCGGTGTCTTCATCTGTAAATTCAGGCGTCGAGCCTTCCCTATTTATTATAAGAGCTGTCATGCAGGTTGAGCAGTTAATCTATGTATAAACCTTATTATCGCTCATTGTGTCACACTGGTGTCCTATTTCTGGTTTCCTGCTCATTTCCCCAGATTAATCATAAACTCAGCTTTCATCATATAATCAAAGAGGATTCACTTTGGGCAAGACAGAAGCAAATATCTGGTCCTCAGACCTTTGTTGGTTATCAGAAGAACCCAGTTCTTTGAAACCAGCAGTTGCTCATCCAAGAAGAGAAATTATTTATCCTACATTCAAAGAATTTCCCCAATATAGCCTCCATCTCCCTTTTCCACTGTCCCAGTTCTTAACTCTCCTCCACATGAGTGCCCTGGACTCCAGCTGACCATCACGCTAGGATCTCTGCCTCCACGCAGTTACTTACTCCGGTGGTAAATAATGTGTGTACGTCCCACATGGGTATTCAGGCTCTCTCCATACTCTCGAGCATCTCCTGTGAGAATTCACACAGGCATGTCTGTGCCATTGACTTGAGATGAAGGTCTTATACTGTCTCCTCGAGGAAAGACACAACGTCCAAGAGGTTGGTGTTTGTTTTGCTTGTTGTATTTCTCTCAACATAAAGAACAGTGACAGGTACGTGCCAGATGGTCAGCAAGTGCCTTTTAAACCGCAAATGAAGGAGTGAATGAATGAATGAAGTGTTCTTTTTACAAATCCGTATAAATGCAGGACCTGCTATCTGGCCTCCACCTTTCAGGAAGGTGGATATGCGGGGAGACTGCCTTTCTTTCTCTGCCCCAAATGCACACGAAGAACCATGTGGTCCAAAAGAAACAACAGGGCTGAGAGTGTCTGGGGAGAGAAACTTTTATCCAATATGAAGAATTTAGAAGCTTATTCTTCAGCCCTTAGTAATAAACCCCTCAAATCTTGCATTCTTTTTAGATTATAAGCAAGAAGTCATTTTCTTAGTATTTAAAAATTCTTCAGCTATCAGTAGGTCATGGGAAGCCAGGCAAAGGCTGTTCAGTTCAGGAGTCTGACTCTGGAGGTCTCCCTGAGAAACCAATCTCCTGAGCTCAGGAGATGCTCACCCCTGATTTCTTTCAAATAACCACAAAGAGACCCCGAGTCAGGAGATTTAACCTCTCCTGTGCTCAAGTAAGCTCTCAGCTGCAAGCGGAATTCAGAGTATTTCTACTTCAGGATACAACACACATTTAAGAAGAAACAGGGGGATTGACTTAGCCTAGAAGACAATGCCACAGGGATATCTGAGTGGAGAAGGGAGTCTCTACCCTCTGCAACACACGTCATCAACGATGAAAACAGTAAGAGGAACAAATTACGTGGTCCCCTCACTTTCAGTCTTAGTTGCCAATGATAACATCGTTTTCTTGATAGTGCAAGTCGGAAGGCTTGGAATCTTCTTTTTGCATTTGTTTCTACCTCCCTCCTCTTTTATTAGTCCATCGATGACTCTCCCTTTGTCAGTGACTATTGAATTTGTCCCTTCCTTAACTCCCTAGTCCATGGTTACCTATGCAGCTACATAGGTCTTGGGGATAGAACATTGTAATTCATTGCTAGAATGTCTTTTCTCCCTCATAACACCGCCCTTGCAATCCATGCTGCGGAGAATCGTCACACTGACGTCTCTATGACATGTTTTTCATCGTATTTCCTCATGTTCAAAATCCTTCAGAGTCTCATTAGCCACATTAGTGATTCTTAAACATTTCCTTCCACTTCTTTCGAATTGCTGGTGCAGTAAACCCGTATCTCTACAGCTCTCCAATACATCTTTGAACTCTCCTATTTTAGATCTAAAATGCTTGCTAATTTTGCAGTGCGTACCATCCTATATCTTTGTGTGTTTTAATGTGCAAATAATGTTTTAGATTGGTTACCAGTTAAAACACTTACCTTTCTTCTCAAAAAAAAATTTTTGAGTGAAACTGATGCTAAAAGAAATATACCATTCATCCTTTGATGGGCACTTTGGTGGTTTCCATATCTTGGCTATTGTAAATAACGTTGCTATGAATAAAAACCAAGCAAAGAGGAAGGAAGGACGGAAAGAAAAGAAGGAAGGAAGGAAGATAGAAAGAAAAAAAGAAAGAAAGAAAAAAAGAAAGAAAGAAAGAAAGAAAGAAAGAAAGAGAGAGAGAGAAAGAGAGAGAGAAAGGAAGGAAGGAAGGAAGGAAGGAAGGAAGGAGGACGGAGGACGGAGGGAGGGAGGGAAGGAAAAGAGAAGAAGGTAGGGAGTAGGGAAAGAAGACACCATATTTATTTTACAACTTTGTTTTCACCATTTGCACTGCCTTTTTCCTTTCTAATGTGCCCACAGGTGGGGCATTTATCTTTTTGTTTACTGTAGTTCAATAAAAAATGTTTATGAAAATTAAAATAAATTTAAGTAATAAAAAAATATAAAGACCTTTACATAGATGCAAAAATTATTTGCAAACTGGAGAGATTTTGGCTTTTTGGCAATACACAGAGAAAGGTCTATGAGTTTTAAGTGACTATAATCTCAATCTGAGACAAGAGTGAGCTATGGATGGCAAAATTACGACAATAGTTTGGTTTTCTAATAGCAGAATTAAATATATTAAAAATGCAAAAGTTTCTCAGGAACTGTGCAATACAACCTTTTCTATTTTACATTTGGGAGACTCAAAGCCCAGAGAGGTCTTAGCACAATCACACTTAGATGGATTTTAAGAAAAAGTTTTGGAACTGAATAACGTACTTCCTGAATCCCTCACCCAGAGCACATACCTTTTGATTTGTTGTTCCCAGACTTCACTGAGCATAAGTATTATCTTTGGAAAGCTTAGGAAAAAAAGTCAGACGCTCCAAATCAGAATGAGCTATCCTGATACAATAGGGTGAGGACCACTGTTCTGGTCTATTCCTGACTGCTGTACCAGAAAAGGAAATTTGATTTTTTTTTAATTGAAATCTAGTCAGTTTACAATGTTATGTCTATTTCTGGTGTACAGCATAATGTTTCAGACATACATATACATACATATATATATATATTCATTTCATATTCTTTTTCATTATCAGTTACTACAAGATATTGAATATAACTCCCTGTGCAATACAGTGTAAACTTGTTGTTTATCTATTTTATCTATAGTAGTTAGTATCTGCAAATCTCAAACTCCTAACTTAGCCCTTCCCAGCCCCTTCCCGCTCTGGTAACCATAAGTTTGTTTTCTATGTCTGCGAGTCTGGGAAATTTGATGATTTTGCTCTACTCATTTCTTCATTCACTGTGATTGATTAATAGATGTAGTTTTGATTTCATGCAAGGTGTTTGTTTGGCAGCGGTTAAACAAATGTAAAGAATACAACATACCAAATTTCTGGTCAGGGCAAAACCTCCTGTCTTGAATATCTAATATTTAAAAATTGTATTCTAAATGGAAAAAAAATGCAAAGCTAGCTTTATGAACTAAGACAAACCTTGCTGTGGACCAGAAAGGAAATAAAATTCTAAGCAATGAGTTTAAATCCTGTGGGATCTTGCTGTTCAAATGTCCTATGCGCTGAATGGGACAAAATCCAAGTTCACTGGCATGAGGCTGAGTGGTGAGAGGCGAGGTTAAAACACAAGGCAGCAGTTGCTGCATCTGGACCCAGAGCTTAGCACAGAGCTGTGTCCGGAAGGGCAGGTCTACCCACCGTCACTGGCTGCTGCTGTCCCGGTCACGATGCAGAAAGGGAGACGAGGAGCAGCCCCAGGCCTGCACTGCTGAGTGGGAAAGGGACTTGCAGGGGCAAGGGAGCGGGGGAGGGAGTAAGTTCCAAGAAAGAGGGACAGAGGGGAGACTCCTCCTGCACACGGCGAGCTTGCAAATAAACATGCCGAAATACAGCAAGAAAATTACCCAGGAAAGAGGGCCGACACAGTAAATCACTTCAGACAAATTCACTTCAGAAAATAAAGAAAGGATTGGACACATGCAAGATGACATTAAAATCTGTAAGATTCTTAAGAAAGATAAAGGGAAGAAAAGTGTCATAAAATAAAAATAGTACATAGAACAAAACAGGTGGGTGCTAAAAATAGGTGATGTGAAAGCCAGCCAATCTGAAACCTTAAAAATAAAAAAAAACATAGTTGTTAAAATAAAAACTCAAATAGGGAATAAAGTCTAAACTGGACATGGACGAAGATAGAATTTGTGAACTAAAAGAATGGATTATTTAATAAATGGCCCTGGAGGAGCTGGTTATAACATATGTGTAATACATGTTATATGTAAATTATGATTGACAGATAGAGATTCTCACTTCATATATAAATAGAATAAATTAAAACTGAAACGTAGAGGAAGTGCAAAGCTATTGGGAGAAAACGGAGGCATATGTATTTATGCCTTTAAGATTTCAGAGCAGTCAAAGATTTATTGGACCAGACACGCAGAGTCAAAACGAAGAAGAAAAGGCTGTGAAGCCTGAGCACTTTGCCCTGAAAACTTCGGCAGGAAGAACGGTCTGTAAACAAACCTGAAAGGTCACTGGAAAGAGATATGTGCGGCGTATATAATTGTAGATCCAGACTATAAAGAGAAATATAAATCAATAAGGGGAAAAAAAAAACTTCAAAACAAAGTGGGCAAGGTGTTTTCAGGCATCTTTCATAGAAAAGGGAAGCTGAATGTGCAGTGTACGTATGAACACCGGCTCACCGCTGCAGCTCACCAGGGAAATTCAAATAATGAGCTACTCTGTCCAGCCCATCCAACTGGCAAAAAAAATACCAGTGCTTGACCAAGAGTGTGGGGAAGTAGGAACTCTCACTTAATGCTGACGACGGTTTATATTCTTAGAGTCAGCACGAGGAGCAATGACAACACCCCAAAACTGACAAGCCCTGTGACCCAGCCATCCAAGATGAGAGTGTGTGTGTGTGTGTGTGTTTGCCAAGGAAATGTGCACACCTCCTTGGAGCGAGTACGGTGTGCTGCACACGAGTCCACTGCAACGGTCTGTTAGGGTAAAAGGGGGAAGCAGACCAAGTGCCAAGAAATAGTGGAGGCAGGTGACGGATGGATGGATGGATGGATGGACAGACAGACAGATGATGGATGATGGATGGACAGACGGGCAGCGGTGTTCATGTAATTCCTTTTTACTGCTGTTAAAAAAAAGTATTGTCGTGAATCTATCTTTTAAATATAATACTGAATGTAAAAGCATGTTAGAAAGCTTTACATATACTGTATTTAAACAATGCCACAAAGGAATTCTATAGCTTTGTCAATATAATACATATTCATAAGCTATACACACATGCATCATGTATGTGTGTATATTATATTACATTACTTTATATTTAAAGAATAAATATGTGGAAGTGGATACACACCTAATACTTTTTTTTAAGTCAATTTTTCTGTTTTGTGTTTTTCTTGGCTGGGGGGGTGGGGTAATTAGGTTTATTTATTTATTTATTTTTAATGGAAGCACTGGGACTTGAACCCAGGAGCTCACGCATGCTAAGCACACACTCTGCCACTGAGCTGTACCCTCCCCCCTGTACACAGCAAACGCTTTTTAATGGCTCACCCTGGAGGGGAAGGAACTGTCATTAGGGAGGCTATCGTAAAGATGCAGCTTTACCTGCAGGATTCTCTCACCTGTATACAAGTCTAGGAAACCATGAAACAATATGGACAGGTTTTCCATTTTGATGATGGGTAAGAGGGTACTTATTAAATAACTTCCATTTTCTTAAAAAAACAAATGCCTACATTCAAGGAACTGGTGAATGCTACAGGGTTTTCTGACCTAGAACATGTAAGAGAGGCTTGAAGAGCCAGCACATCCTCGAGCACAGCGGCCAGCGTGGTGAGGACGCCCAAAGCCGTCACGCCAGGAGCAGGTGGCGGGGGGACAGCGAGGGGAGGACGCGAAGCAGGTTTCTTCAAGCACAGGAAACGCTCTCGCCGCCTCGCATCCTTTTGTTTGAGGGCATCTGGTAAAATCCACACGTGGAAGTTTGGGGAAGGCAGAGTAGGCTCAGACTCAGAAAGAAATTTCTAACAAGGGCAACTTCTGAAAAATCATCCGCGACTTCCGGAGGCAGTGAGCCGGCCTCCCGGCGCGGGGCGCAGGGCGCGGGAGCGCTCGCGGGCGGCCCCGACCCCGACCCCCAGGCCGGCCGCGCGCCGCCGCGCGGGACCTCGAAGGCCCCCGGGGCCGGGGCTGCCTGCTTGCCCTCGCCCCACAGATGAAGGCGGACAGCGCGCGACTGGGAAGTAGGACTTTGGATCCAGACTCGTCTAAGGCCCGAACGCTTCCACGGTGCCATTAGAACGTCAAGCTTTACGAAATCAAAGAAGAGGATTTCCAACAGTGAAGCTGAAGGCGCACTAAGGAAAGGGGTTTTGAAGCTGTTGGGCCCTGTCCCGAGTCCCCGAAGCCCGGCCGCTCACAAGTGCTCTTCAAATAGCTCTGCCTGATGCCCTGTGTCTGGCGTTGGCGCTGTCAACGTGACTAACCCCGCGACGCGATACAAAGTTGTGCGGAAAACTGGGGAAATGATGGGGGGGTGGTATGTGCAAAAGGAAAACCAAGAACTAGAAGAAAGAAAGGAGAGAAAAAAGAAAGAAAGAAATTTTAACCTAATTCTTGAGACTTCCAGGGTGTTGTGTGTGTGCGTGTGTGTGTGTTTCACGAATCAACGACCCAGTGACCAGACCCAGTCCACACTTCCAGAGCGCCCTCCTCCTAGTCCTGTCGTGGGCTCCTTCCTTATCACTGGCAACATCTGTTGCATATTCTCCGAGCCTCAACCAAACCCTTCCCACACAGCTAATTGCCAGGCATTCATTTTATCTGTGTCTGAAGAAAAAGAGAAGTAGGTGAGTCAAATATGCCAGGATTTTGACGTGTGGTGTGAAAGAGTGTGGGTGTTTGCAAAGCTGCGTTTTGCTCACTCCCCCAGGCTGGGGAACCTTTTGGGGATGACATGCAATTTGTCCACTTAGCCTTAATGTCTATGCCGGTTAAGAGGGGGCACTTCCCCAAAGACACCGTGTCAAAGCGGAGGAGATGAATTGCCAGGGAATTAAGCCCAGACCAGAAAGTATCTGTCACGGGACCCTCTTGGCTCTGCCGATTCCTCAAAGCGATCGTGGAGGATTAAATGGGTTGTGGCTCAGAGTTTGGGGTCGAGGGTCACACCCACAACTAAATGCGAAGTGTTTTGAGGGGGAAGACACAGACCAGCAGGCAGGGAGGGCTGGCAGGGTGCTGGTGTCCCTGCTGTCCTATGGTGACCACGTGCAGTGGGAGAGCCCATCATTCGTTTCTGGGAGCGTCTGAAGGAGGACAGGGTGGGGGGTGAGGGCAAGTCTCCCCAGCTCTGTGGTGCTCGACCTACGTCTGGGCAGGAAGCGCCATCTGGCCCCGAGCTTCTCGCCTCCTCCGTCTTATCATCTCCTTCCCATCAGGATTGGGATGCTGAGACCGTCGGAGACCTTGCAGATGGCTTCTCTAATGAAGCCTTAACCAAAAACAGCTCTATATTTTGTCACTGCCAAGTATGGATACTCACATGGGTAGAAATACAATCAGGGTGGATGTTGGATCCCAAAGTTTTGGTCTCAAAGAAGGACGTCTCCAGACCCCCATCCAAGGAGGTCACTTGAGCAGAACCCAGAGAGGGAACCGTGAAGAAGTTTTGGGGGAATCGGTATGTTTGTGCTGCTTCTGCCCAGGGTCAAGCTCTGCTGTTCTGGTGTCGAAGGAGCCAGGCTGCCTGCCGGGATTTCTGCTGAACAGAAAGGGCTTCAACCAAGGCTGAAGAAATGGACGAGATGTCACGTATCTGAGCAGGAAAGATTAAGAAAGAAAAGAATTCTGGGAGCTTCCATTTCTGAGCCCGAAAAGGGGGGCTTCTAAATTTATGCAAACTGAAGAATCATGGGTTAAAAAGTTCTGTTTAAATTGTGGCCCCAGATCTTCATAACAAATCATTTCTGGATCTAGCGCCCCAGTAAAGTTCCATCTGAAACCAGCAACAGGGTATTTGCATACAGGAAAAAAAGTTCCGAGGCTGGGTGCCTACTTGCGGCTACCTGGAGAGAATTTAGCAAAAACAATCTAAAGTCCCAGCAGAAAAGCTCCCGTGTAAGGTTCCTCTTCTCAGGCTGTAAACTTGACGTGTGAAGGAGAATATTGGGGATACTGAGGCACAGAGCAGCATTCGAAGACACTTGCAGACGCTTGTGAGTCTCCCTGAGCAAGTGACCCTCTGAGCCTCGACTTCCTTATCTGGAACATTGGAGTCATAGTATCTATTCCATCCATTTTGGAAATGAGATTAATTGCGGGACCAGCTAAGGTGACTGTCCTAGTCTGCTCCGGCCACTGTGATAGCTTGCCGAAGACCGAATGCCTTAAACAACAGACACGTATTTCTGTGCCCGGTGAGCCCTCTCCTCCCGGCTTGCTGACAGCTGTCTTCTGTCTTTGTTTTTGTTTTGAGTGAGGAATATGAGACTTTAACTTCAGCTCTCAATTTAGGTACTGCTCCATTTCCTGCTCAGAACATCAAGAATGATGTCCACCTGTCAAGTCCTTATCATCGTCGATGCTTTCGATAATAAGGGAACGTGGCTTTCCTGGCCTTCCACCTAAGATAAAACTTCTACTTAACGATGTTTTCCCCTGTCCAGTGTGTTCTTTGTAATATTTTCACAGCCGTGCCTCTATTTCAATGAAAGTGGAAAATCTACTTTTCAATTATTTTCTGTATTTTGTAGAATGAAATCCAACTAATTATTCCCCATTTTTTTAGTTGAAATGTAATTGATTTACAATATTGTGTTAGTTTCTGGTATAATATATATATATATATTTTTCTTTTCCATATTCTTTTTCATTATAGGTTATTACAAGGTATTGACTAGAGTTCCCTGTGCTGTACAGTAGGACCTTGTTGTGTATTTTATACAGAGTAGTGTGTACCTGCTAATCACAAACTCCGAATTTATCCCTCCCCTCCCCTTTTCCCCTTTGGTAACCATAAGTTTGTTTTCTATGTCTGTGAGTCTGTTTCTGTTTTGCAAATAAGTTCATTTGTCTCATTGTTTGAGTCCACATATAAGCGATGCCATATGGTATTTGTCCTTCTCTGTCTGACTTCACTCAGTAGGAGGCTCTCTAGGTCCATCCATGTTGCTGCCAATGGACAGCCATCTCCTTGCTCCTCTTCACGTAAGGGCACTAATCTCATCATGGGGGCTCCACCCTCATGGCCTCATCTAAACTTAATTACCTCCCCAGGCCAGGTATCGCCACACTGGGGATTAGAACTTCAACCCCCCTGTCCCCACTATGTGTGAAGAAAGTGAGCTCCTGTCATGTTCAGGGTTAAACAGTAGTTGTTAGGGCAGGCTGGCTCAGAGGATAAGGGAACGGATAAACCTGGCGATAAGTTCCACTTTCATTCTTTCGCAAGCATTGTCCTTGGGCAATTTATTTCATCTTTCTAAGGCTCAGTTTCCTCATTTGTAAGAGAGGGATGGTAATAACAATGCCTGTTTTATCAGAGTGGTGGTCAAGTTTAAATCAGACAGCGTATGTTCCATGCACACGTTATTCCATAGTAACACAGAGCAAGAGTGTGATAAATAGTGTTCGTATTAAATGCTACTGAATGGGAAATGCCTCTGTTATGCTTTGTTATTGTTACTAGATTATCCATCACACAGTTGGAATAAGCACTCCAGCCTCCTGCCATCCGGTGTTCTTCCCCAAAAGAGTCTGAATCCAGCAAAGCCAATTAAGGGCCAGAACAATTTCTTTCTTAATGATAAATCTTATTAGAGCTCCCAGCTGTTTGTTGCAACTAAACAGCAAAGTTGAGTGCACGAGAAAGCCAGTTCCTGGAAGTGTTCATCAAAGGGCCAGTAAATAGAACAGAACCCAGGTGATAAAGCTCAGATGATTTTTGCTGAGCTTTGCGCCTAGAATATCTTTTTTTTTTTTTTCCCTGAAAATCAAGGACTGGTTTGAAGCCACAGGTAAGATTTTCTTGTGCAAAAAAAAAACGTTACTGGGCCCACTTTTCCGCAGATAGCTTGGCTGTGAAGGGAAACTTTTTATCATGTAGCATTTGCTTTCCTTCTTACTGCCTATTTCTTAATGTTTGGAATTGCTACTTTACGTTCCTAAATCAAGAACAAAATAATAATAATAATAATAACAACAAAAAATCAAAGCATAGGGCACCCAGTCAGAGCTGGTAGGGTTACTCAGTGTTCAAGGACCAAGTTCTCTGCCAGAGGGCTGGATGTTTGCCTCATATCCAAGCTCTGGGCTTAAGTAGAAAAAAGCTAATGGATTAACCCTGACAGATGACTGATGCTCTCAGCACGTACAGGCCCCAAGCCAGAAATCAGCCCTCGGTACAGACGGCAGCCATGTCTGGGGGTGCCGGACGGGGCTGATAACAGGACCGGAAACCCATCAGAGACACCCACCCCCTTACCTCTGGGCCTCATCAAAATTACCTGCCAAAGAGACACTGCTCCGGAGCAGCACCTTGTCAGACGATTTTGTAATAGAAAGCAGCTGTCCCTGCTGGGAGGCGGGGGTGGGAGGAGTGAAGAGAACAGGGGAAGGAGCCATTCATAACTTTCCGGCTTGCGCAGAATTGTAAGCTACAATCACAAAGCAAGTAAGGCCGGGAAATTCTAGGGACCCTGTGGGAATGATATTATCCTCCTCTCGGGGACGGACAGGAAATCAAAGCTACTGAATTTAAATCACAGATGACTGTTAATCCTTAGCCATGGGTTTAAAGTAGGGTCTGGACGCTGCTTGGAGCATCCTGGGGACCCCAGAGGTACAGTGCTCCGATCAGGCAATCTGGACAGGGGGAAAGTCTGCCCTGCCCAGAACAGCGCCTGTGGCATGGCGTGTGCTCAGTATATACTTGCTGAACACACGATTAAAGAAGTTCATGACATGCATTTTCTAGGGCTGAATGGAGTGGATTGTTCATTGAGCGGATAAGAGTTTGACTCAATGTTTTATCACTTACCAGCTGCGCTGTCTGCCTTTGGAAAATTTCTTGGTATACCCGACCCTAGGTGGTTTATCTACAAAAGGGGATTTGGACGGCTACATTGTGTGGTTTTAGAGATTATTACATTGAGTATGATTGTATTGTTAAGTTTCTGGCATCAAATAGAAGCTCAGTAAATAATAGGAGGTATGGTGGACCGTGTGGTCCTGAGATCACACCACGCCTATTAGGGCGTATGAATGACTTCCAGATATAACAGGAAAGGGTCGCGGTGATACCACTGCTACTGAGAAACGCTCGGGACAGACTGACCCCTTGCCAACAGGAGCCAGCGGGGAGAGCCCTGGTCTGCCTCCTGGTCTCCTCACACGCTGTGCTCATTATACAGAATTGCTCCCTGGGAACGGAGGGCTGACGTGGCCTGGGGTGGCCAGCTAAAGCAAGAAAGAAAGAGCATGTGAAGAAAAGCAGATGCCAGATATGGAAGGTGGGAGCTGTCATGTCTGCCATCAGCATTGCCATTGCTTGTGCTCACGCAGAGGCAATTTAGTTTTTCAATTAGATCCACTTCTCTTTATTTGAGGAAGAAATTGATCTCTGTGTACAAACACATAAATACATACACATACGCCAGTACACATATCCACACAATGAAAAAAAAGTTAATGGAATAATTTAACGTCATTCAAAATCAATGTCTTCAAAATTCAAGTGTTTGTGCCACACTTATAACAGGAACAGGAAGCTATCTGTGTATAAGGATTCATAAGAAAATAAGGAAGAGGTCTTGGAAGCTAAAAACATGATTACCATGTACATATAGTCGCTCTAAGGGGCGTGCACACATGCAGACACGAACAAAAATGCAGCTTCCGAACGTCCTGTATAAACGCTTCTTGTGTAGGATACTTAATTCCAGATGATGTATGACCATCACATTAGGATTCTAGCCTTCCCTGTTGTCTCAGATCACCTGCCACCCCTCCTTGAATGCTTCTGAGTCTGCACTGCAGCTCCACGGGGCTTCCTCAGGGGGTGTATGCCACCCTACTTTTCGGATGAAGGCTCAGCATGATAGGAAAGACCTGGTAACCTTGGATGATGGAGTTACTATGGAAACGTTTCAACGTGGAGAGACCCACCCTGGGTTTAATGCAAATCCAGTGTCGGGAAACGGGACACTTAAAAATGGATCAGGACAGAGCTGTCCTGACTGTGTGGCCTCAGGGTCTTCTGAAGTCCCTCTGAAATAATAGCACGGTCAGCTTTGTCTTCCTCTCAGAGCACTGGAATCTGCCTAATCACCTGGGAGGACTGCTCTGTACAGTCTGAGAAAGTTCCTGTGGGTGTTTCTGAGTCACAGCACCTCCACTCCACCGGAGCCTGGTTGACGACCACAGGTCACAAGGCACAGCAAACAGCCAACACAGGGCTTCCTGACATCAGTCACTTCAAAGACCTTACAGAAAAGCAACAATCTGGAAACCAATGAGTCCAGGATGAAAATGTAAGTCTCTATAAAATCTTCTTCATCTGCAAAGAAACAACTCTTTCCCCTGCCAAGGTCATTTAAGAGTCATGTGTCTTTATTCTGGTCACCTGGGTATTTACAGGCAGCTCCCAAACATTTCAGTGTGCTGTGGTTTTACGAAATACAGGGCAGCATAGAGATTCCTTCATTCCTTTTTTATTCTTACCATCTCCGAGCCTCGTGTTCTCCAGTCACAAAGGGAGTAATGCTGTTAACCCTCAGTTCCGCTGTGAGGAATGTAGTTATGTTACATGAGATACAAACACAGTAAGCAGGTGCTCAGTGTGTGAAAGCTATTCTTGTCCTTCGCTTATTTTTTTTTTTTTATTGAAGTACAGTTAATTACAATGTATCCATTTCTGGTGCACAGCACAATGTCCCAATCACACTACACATACATATATTTGTTTTCATATTTTTTTCATTAAAGGCTATTACAAGATATTCAACATAGTTCCCTGTGCTGTGCAGAAGAAGCTTTTTACAATCTATTTTATAGATAGTGGCTAACATTTGTAAATATCACGATGCCATATGGTCATCATGGTATTAACTAGATCTCAGAGTCAAGTTCAAGTTCACAATCACGTCTAATAATCCGGGTGGCATTCTGTGATTTTCTTTGCATGTTGGCATGATTCTTGAGTTTGCTTAGAGTCTAGAGCAGATTCATGCTGCACTCAGTCTCTTTCTCTTTTTCCTCTTGTTCATACTTGTCCATTATCTACTCCCCCAAGTGAATCTGATTGCCAGGAAACAGTCAGTTGTGAAATATATCTCAACATTGCATTTCCTTGGATAGTCAGCTCTCCCCGGGATCTGGCATTGCTCTTTCTGGTGAGGTCAGTGTGATGCCAAACTGAGTCACTGGCTCCCGCCCTTTTTCCAAAGAAAATAGAAGAACAACTCCGGGGAAGCTTTCTATTGTTGTTAGTTTCTCGGTCTCCAGTTTCATTTCTATCATAGGTGGCATCAGCTATCGGATGTGTAGCTGACAGAGCAGTTCGTTTGCCTGCAAAGCATCATTCAGTTCAGCTGATTCAGCAAAACTCTTGAGTGTGAATGTGCCTCTGTGTGTGTGTGTGGTTGTGTGTACGGGGTTCAATGCCTGAGTTTTCACATTAGCTGGAAAAGGCGGTCTGTCTCTAGATTAATGATAAACAGGGTTCAGGGCACAGTTCCTAGGTTGTGTTTCATTTGGAGCTTCTCAAGCTGCGTTCAGCAGATACTAAGTTATGACGACCTTTGGAAAATTCACAAGTTTACAGCAGCCCAGGAAACTAGTGAGCTTTATTCGTAAAAACAGGTGCTGAAGAACTTAAGGTCATAGAAGAATCAGGAATCAGGACTTTGCATAGCAAGTGACATTTGGTAAAGGAATACATAAAAGAATGAATGAATGACATGATTTTCTATTTATAATAACATCAAAGGAAATCATATGCCTTATGTTTAAATTTCTACTATGTGTGCATTTTAGCATCCTCAAGAGATACTACCCTTGATTTTTTCACTTCGGTTTCCTTCGAATCGCCTAAACTGTGTCTCTTCTGCCAAA
Source organism: Camelus dromedarius (assembly GCF_036321535.1). NCBI lineage: Eukaryota > Metazoa > Chordata > Mammalia > Artiodactyla > Camelidae > Camelus > Camelus dromedarius. The sequence goes on from NC_087469.1 coordinate 16,227,491, forward strand.
TCTGTCAAGTCATGCAAGTTTTTTCAAGAAAATGATTGAAAGGTGGCATGCACTTAATTATAATAAAGCAATTTAAACTGGCTGAGGGGCTTTCGGTGTTTTCTCTCATATAAGTGTTAGTTAACAGGAAAAGGAGTTCATTAAAATTTTTCCATACTCTGTTTTCTTTTTATGGTTTTCTCGCAAAATTTGTAATTAATGAGACAAGAAAAAAAAACCCAAAGAGCTAATCCATGATATTTTGATATTATACTGTAAGATACACATATTCTTTCCTAACTCACTCATATCAAATCTAAGGGAAAATAGATATTAATATAAACATGCAAAACTCCTCAACATAAATGCCAGTGCTTTTGTTCTGATAAAAACAGAAGGGTCCCTAAGCAGAGATTTGACATGCTTTATCCATGAATCAAGGAATCAACACTACCCTTACTGCACATGTGTTTATGTAAATTTGAGTTTTAAAACGCCAATTTCTGGTTTCCCAATAATATGAAATCCTACACTAAATGCATAAATCCAGTAACTCACTATTTTGTGTCTTGGCTGGTCAAGCATTTTATCATTTTAAAATACAGTATTGCAAAAATAATTGTAGTAGGTTTGGCAACTGTGCTTTGGTAATTGCTGTTTGTTGGTATCAACAGAGATTGGACAGATTTCAGCACGGCTCTTCCTAATGTTTAAGGACAAAATAACTACTATATTATCCGTCTTGTGCTCACAGTGTAACAAATACCAGGTATTGATTTATTGAACATTTTCCACACGTCAGTCAATTTACATTTCTGTCATGTAATCTCTCAACATCGCTGCTGAGTGGATAGATTATTTTTATTTTCATTTACAGGTAAGAAAATGAGGTTTGGAGAGGTCAGGTTTGGAATGTATCCAAGTTAATAAAAAATAAATAAATAGGTGCTGGAAATTAAACTGAGTTATGTATGACCTCTTAGTCTATGAGCTGTGATATCTCTCTGCTATCTTGACTTAAGTTGGCCAAAATAATAATAAGAATGTACACACAGCCCTTACATTTAAGGAATAATCACATTCCAAAGGGCTTACACATGTCTGTGTATTCCTTCTGAAGGGTTGAAGACAGTGTGTCCTTTGCAGGGCGTAAGAGTCGCCACGGCCCCGGTATCTTGTGTTTTGAGGCATGTGTCTGGAATCCTGCCTCAAAGTCCACTGTGTCTGGGAGGTCAGAGGCACACGTCCTTACATCACGGACCCTAAGGAAGGTGTGTGCCAACCGATTCCTCACTCTCTGTGCGGTATCAATGGCTGCAAATGTAACTCCCAAAAATAAATGTGATTTTCTTTATGATGTTGAGGTGTGGAAATGTAAATTAGATGAAATTTTCTGAGAATTGTCTTTCTTGGGCTATACCCTCTGGTGTTTTGAAACAGTTCAAAGTAAAGGGGGGGTGTATCTCAGCAGTTCAGCACGTCCTTAGCACGTAGGAGGTCTTGGGTTCAATCCCCAGTACCTATATTATTAGTAACAACAGCAACAACAACAACAACAATAATTTTTTTAAGAACTATAAGAAGAAAAGGCTAAACAATTCCACTGAAGTTTGCATCCCAGATGAACCCCCAAATGTCCCGAACATATGGATTCTTTGAGAATTCTTTCACCTCAACTTTTTACCCACATGTATTTCAGAAGAAAGCATTTCTGGGTCATTTTTACTCATTTCATCAAAATGCTGCTGAGTCATTCCCTTGGGCTCTGTAAGCTACTTCAGTAAGTCTGATTTTAAGCCAAGATGCTACAAATTAATAAGTCTTATAAAAATGCAGCTTTCCAAAGATGTGAACTTTACTGGGCATGTTAAAAATCACAGGAAGAGCCCTAAAAAAATTTCACTTTGCGTATAAGGATATTCAGCTGAAAGCTTGCCAGAGAATGGCCAAGATGGATCCCTTTACAGCAGAGGGGAGGCAAGGAGGCTCTGGCCACTACACAACCTGCACAATCATTCAGCCTCGGTTCCCATAACAACACCACAACTTCCTTCTATAAGCCCTCTGATCACCATTCGCTTAGGGAATCAGCTTTTAAAGATACGCAGGTGTTAGTCTGAGACAACATATGTAAAATGAGATTCAAATTCTTGATCATCACAGGGATCAATAAACAAAATCTACGATTTTGATCTGGAGTCACAGATCATCAGAAATGTACACTAACACATACAGACTGGTGAGCGCCACAGGAGAGACCAGCCGCTCCCTTGGACAGTTTTGCACGTGTTGTACAGGAAGAGCCCTTCAGGGCACCTCGGAAACCAACAACTGCAATGCGAAGGCAATGGACCCAGCCCTCGCCACTCCCACAGACTGATAACACCCAAACCCTGGGAGATGTCTAGCCACAGATGGAGATGTTCCTTGTAAAGATTAACTCATTTTCATCATAATGGAACCTGCAAGAGCCATGGATATTCTAGTAGATAAGAACATACCTCTTAGGTCTACACTGCCAGGATTCAAATCATGACTGTCGTTCAGAGCCAGCCACATAATTTGCAGGACCCAGCTCAAACGAAAAATTCGGGGTCCCTTGTCCAAAAATCAGGGGCAGAATGCCCTTAAAGATCCCCAAAAGATGAAGCTTTTTCTTTCTTCCACAGTTTATCTTGCTTGTCATAGTGTTTCATGTGCTCTTTAATGTCATTGCAATTTTAAATTCTCAGCACAAATGTCACCATCCATTTTAAGTTGTGCCATAAACTGCAGAATCACAGAATTGTCTGCATGAATTACGCAATTCGTATTCCGGGGCTCATGTACGCCTGTGTGTTTTGTTCTCACCAAAACTACGGAAACACGGCACTGAACTAAGCCAACTGTTCTTTCTTTCACTCTTTGACATGTGATCTTTCCACCAACCCTCTCCACCATTGGCTTACTGATGAGTGAGGGGCAATGAAGGGGAAAGAAATTATGGGTTGGCCTTTCACTTTCCTTCTGTGTCATAGTTTCAAGCACAAGTTGTCGGTGGATCCAGGGAAGAAACAGGAGTCAGAAGGGGCACGACAGGGTGCCGCGACACTGGCATTCTTAGACTGCCCTTGCCTTCTTTCTGTGTTCACCGCAAGTTCTAGTTGAATAGAAAGTGTGGCTCTTGGGGCTCCCAGTGCCCCTACTTAGTCATAGGTGAAACTTGTCTACACTGTCCTTACTCTGAGTCTCTCTGAACCCCCATGCGAAGTGTGTTGGCTGGAATTCTGTGTTCATGGAACACCATGAACACTACACGTGAACTGGGCCAACAAGCAACTCCTATATTACACATGCTCACATGTATGATCTATGGCCCACTGACCTTCGTTTACAGCCACAAGTTCAACGATAAAATTATTAAGAAATTTAAGACAATGACAACAGAACATTATATCAAACATGGGGTCCCCTGAGCATGGAGACTTGTGTGCTTCCTCAGAGTAAACACCCATAAAGCCGGCCCTGCCCTTACTAGCTGTGTGACCTCAGGCATATTACTAAACCTCTCTGTGCTTCAGTTTCTTCTGCAAGTTAGAAAAACTAATTGTACCTATCTCATAAATGTGTTACAAAAAACAAGTATATTATTAGATAAAGTTCTTGAAAGAGTGCCGTGACATATAGAGCAATGTAAGTGATAGCTATTACTGCCATTTTATTTATTTATTTATTTTACTAACATGTAGTCAGTTTACAATGTTGTGTCAATTTCTGGTGTACAGCATAATAGTTCATTCATACAGATACATACAGATATTTGTTTTCACATTCTCTTTCATTAAAGGTTACTACAAAAATATTGAATATAGATCCCTGTGCTCTACAGTATGAACTTGTTTATCTATTTTATATATAGTAGCAAATATCTGCAAATCTCAAATTTCCAACCTATCCCTTCCCACCCTCTTCCCCCCCCAGTAACCGTACGTTTGCTTTCTATGTCTGTGAGTCTGTTTCTGTTTTGTGAATAAGTTCGTTTGTCTTTTTTTAGATTCCACATATAAGTGGTATCATATGGGATTTTTCTTTCCCTTTCTGGCTCACTTAGTATGACCATCTCAAGGTCTATGCATGTTGCCGCAAATGGCATTTATTCTTTTTTATGGCTGAGTAGTATTCCATTGTATTACCGCCATTTTCTCATCATCATCATCATCACCAATTTGTTTTGGGGGGATAGGGTCTTAAAGACATGGCCTTCAAACGAGATTTAAGGACGATCCTTGTATATCTGCATCATCCTTGTCCTCAAATTGTCCCAAGGGCCACAGAAACCTTACAATCAGGTTTTTTTCTCCACTGGCATGACTGCTATTTTAGGTCGGATAACTCATTGTTGTTGGGGTGGGGGCTGTCCTGGGAATTGTCGGATACTTAGAGCATCCCTGGCTTCCAGCCATGAAGACAGAGACCGCCATCCCAGTAGGACAACCAAAAGTGGCTTTGGGTCCGGCCGAGGTCTCCTAGGAGGCCAAAGCCCCGCCCCTTCCTCCCCCCCCCCCACGCGAGTCGCTGCTTTGTGATTACACGGTAAGCGTAAGAACGCTTAAAGCTATTTTGCCAAATAAGTACATACAGGGCCAAACAATCCCCCAAGCATGTAGTGCTAGCTCAGCAATCTTAATAAACAGCAGAAGAAAACCCCAAAGTGGCCTGTGTCTTAGATTCCCTACAGCCCTGTCGCCATCGGCTTCTTCCTCTCCCTTACTGACGGGGGAGGACCACGCTGTTAAAAAAAAAAAAAAATGGAAAAAAGATTCATTCAAATCTGGGAACTGTCAAATCTCTGATAAGTCGGTCCAAGAAAACAGAAATGAATTGACTCCGGTTCCCAGGACGGAAAGCCCCAGGAGGTATTACTGTCCAGACCAGGCTCTAGACCAGCTCCATCCTCCCCCACAGCAGACCCCCCCCTCACCGGTCTGCTTCTGCTCAGACAAAGCCCTTATGAAAAGTAACGCGAGGACTGTGCTGACTGCAGTCAGTGTGATTTATCAGGACTACCGGCGTTTGCAAAAGCAAGTGGTCTGTTTGGATGAGATCTTTCCCAGGCAAAAAGAAGGAGAAGAAAAATCTGGCTTGAAGATCCTTGCTTTCCCAGCTCCCTAACGCCATTGGTTCTTCCCAGCATCACAAAAGCAATGGGGATTCTGCCTGCAGGAGGCGCTAGGTGTTCTGGGCACGTCTCGCTCCCATCACCTCCCCAAGCCCTTGTATTTCCTTACGCAGGAATGTTAATAATCCCACCCTGGACACTTTTCTGACTTTGCTTGCTCCCCAACCTTCCTCACCTCACTTTCCCCGTCAGGCTTCCCCCCACCTCCCCTCCCGGCCCCAGGCAAGGTCCACTCCCATCTGGTTTCTGTTAGGAGTTCATTTTCAGAGTGCAGGCTGGTGGAATTTGGAGTCCAGACCCCCTCGAGTGATGAGAGTCCTGGGCTGCTGAAGGTCCCTTCGTGCGGTCCCTGCCACCTCCCCCTCCTCCCCTCCCTGTGCCCCATTCGCCCTTGTGCAATAACACGCTGGAGCCCACATCTGTTTTCAATTCCATGTTCATTTGAACTGCTCTGGGAAAATGGAAGCTCTCACTAAAGACCGGGGTCTTAAAGCAACAGCATGAATACAAACAACTTTATTTGCCCAACAAAGGAATACATATACGGGGTACGGGGGTGGGGTGGATTTCTATATCCAGGCTGGAGTTATTGCATTAAAGATCTGCCCGTCTTCCCTGGTTCCTGGATGAGACGATATTATAATCAGAGATGCTTGAGTCCTTCGTTCTTGGTTCTAATGGTCGTCTCTTGCCCAATTTCCAGTCTGGGAATGTTGCCTGAATTCCACAATCTAAATCAACAGAGTGGAGATTCCCAGACTTCTCTTTGTCTTCAGTTTATTGTCTGATCAAAACTGTAGATTGTTTTCTCATTTATATATATATAAAATGCAGGAGACTTTGTTGTTGTTTTTTCTCACTCATTTAATTGCCAAACACAAGCTGTGTCTTTTAGCAAAAGGAAAGCTGGTGTCTTGTTCCTCTTTCAGGCCAAGAAAACAAATGATCTCCTGTAGGAGATGATGCCACGTCCTCAGCCAATGTTCTGCTGCTTCTTGAGAAAAGTGTGTCGGTCAAAATTAGGAGGACCTCTCATGACTGACACATCACTGGTAAGTCATGAGGGGAGTGAATTTTAAAAAGCTTTGGAACTTGAAAGATCCTAGAAAAACAAGTTTTACTTTGTTATCAAAAAAAAAAAAAAGGGGGAGAAGAAGTTGCCATAGTAAAGAGCATTGGTTCTTTAGGAACTGGGGACCCTAAAGTCATCACTGAGAGTGTGAATGCTTCCACTTCATCGCTTCAGTGTAAACAGCCGGAGTGTATACGCCCCTGAGTCATCTGATTGACACCAGGGTCACAGGCACAGGACAGCAGAGGGAACAGTAAAGGAGGTACCGGGCTAAGCTGACCACAGGGATTATGTGTTCATGCACTTATTACACAATTAATATTAATTTGATATGCATGATCTATAAATTATATATTAAGAATGCAATATTCATTTATATATAACAATAAAAATATATTACCCTCACAAATATTTGTGGAATATCATAAAGTCAGATACCATATATATTATATATGTGTGTATTTATCAAATATTGAGATGGTGTATAATACACTATCGACCTTAATATAAAATAAATGCATATAGTACATAGATACAGGCTTACTATAAATATATACAAATATGCTGACTTATTACATACAGAATATATCCATACATAATATACTACTATAGACTAAAGACATTCATTCGACAACTACTTGCTTTGGCGGGATATCTTGGTAGTTCACAGTCTGGACTCTGGCAACAGACGTTTCAAGTTCAAACCTTGTTCAAATCCACTGTGGCCTTGCAGGTTGCTTGACCTCTGTGAGTCTTGATTTCCTCACGTGTAAAATAGAGGTAATGATATTAGCTGCCTGATGGTGTTAAGAAACGTTAATAAATTAATCCTTGAAAAATGCTTAGATGAATAGCAGCCTGTGAGGGAGTTTGATAAATGTCTACCATGCACCCCAGCTGGGCTCTGCTGGAGTTGTGCCTAGTGAGACAGACAAGCAATAAAACAAGGGGTCAAGAAGGTAAAACCAGGGGGCAAGGGGTAGGTGACACTGGTGGAGGAAGGAGAGGAGACGCCTTCATTTCAGCCCTGGACTTTCTTACAAGAGTTCAAGAGAGGATCCCTGTTCACTAGGAAGCAGCAGAGCTAATTGATCTGACGCCGACAACGAGCGCTGTTATCAGCTAATGTTACTTACCCTTCACTTGGTCTCTTATCCATCTTGAGGTATAACTAGCTTGTTTCTCACCCAAAGTTAGTAGATTTCAAGAGAAGAGGGATTTTGGCATTTCAAATACTGCCCAATATATTCACTACTTCTACAGCAAAGCTTATATGCTACAAAAAGAATTTCGTGTAGTGTCGACTCTGAAGCTGTTCACTTGGTTTCAAGTTAATACCAAATCGGAATCCTAAGCACTGTTGAGACCCTCTGCAACCTTGATCTAGCCTTTGGGGGGCACCTAGGTCGGATTACAAGGTCTCTTTGTCTCTAATAAGAAGTCTAAAGGGAAGGTTTCTGTAAATGATGCTACTTCACCTTCATCCGCTCGCTTTCTCAGTTAACGCTCATATAATTTCCGATATGCTTTGATTAATGAATAATCTCAGTTCTCCTCCTAGGTCCAGCTCACTTTAGCCGACAATTGATCAGGAGAGTAAAGAGGACAAAGGTCTTCAGATGAGAAACAAAATGTTGGTTCAATCCAAGGACCAGTTAAAACCTTAAGTATTTTATCCCAAAACTTGTACATATTCCAGACTCAGTAAAAACCCAGTCCTTTATGCTAAATTCTGTAAAACTTCGAAATCCAGAAGGATGTTGGAAGTGCCATTTAACTAAGGACAAGATGACCTTGAAGTAATAGTAGCTTCTTAATGAGATCTTCACAGGAAAAATCTGTATACATATATATTAGATAAGAGGCAAAGTGAAAAAAAGACAGTTCCCAGATTCATGAAAAAGAAAAAAATACCAGAAATATCTTCCTAATAAGTTAAGAAATTTAATTTCTTAGCAGGACACAAAATGTGCTCAGATCCTGACTGTGGTAAGATTGGAGAAGGTGAGATTGGACGGGATAAAAAGATTGTTGACTTGAATAGTAACTAGCAATATAAACTGGAAAGCGTGTGTGCTTTGGAAGAGACCTGAGTTTAAATATCAGATCGATCACTTTCTAGTGATGTGACCATGAATAATCTGATTAATGAAGTGAACTTTAGCTCCCCTCTCTGATTGGTGCCTCCCTGGATGAGTCTTTACAATGATCGGCAGTTGGGCTCATTAATCTTCCTGTACCATCCTCAGCACATGAGAGCCATGCAGCGTGTGCCCCCTGTCTTTACAGGGAAGACACGTCATAGGAGAAGGCGCATGGCGCGGGCATAAGGTCACTGGCGTTTCAGAGCTGTGCCATCACCGACCTACTGTGTCTTCTTGAGTCTTATTTTAAAGAAGGGGTAATAATGCCCACCAGGCATTACATTAACATGGATTAAATCAACTTACACTGTCTCTAGTCTGTAATGTGTGCTCAGCAGAGGTGGGTTTTTGTTTTTTGTTTTTTTTTTTAATTCCCAGGGTTCTGAGCACAAATATTCCAGTATTAACTCTGCTACTGCTTAACTGGGCCCCCATCTCATCTCCCTCCTGGGATAACTGACAAAACTCAAATGCTCCAAAAATAGGACGCTTCAGGCGGGTGCGGGGGTAGGCGGGCTTTGGAGAGAGGGAAACTTGCGACAGCGGGACATTTCATCAGACCGTGGACAAGCACCCTCGTCCTCAAGATGGCTCTGGGCCTCGAGGCCCCACGGGAAGCCAGCTGCTCACCAACTCCAGCAGCTCCTGGCCAACAAATGGTTGCCCTGGACTGAGGAGCAAGGAGATGTGTTTGTCTTCCGAGGAATACTTATAAATAATTGGCGAGGGTATTCCAGGGTTACTTGGAAATGTATAAACTGTTTATTTTCTCAGTGCTGATTGGAAAGACACGGGGAAGGGCTAATGCACTTGGGTTCAGTGTTTATTCCTCCAAAGAGGCTGAGCCCGGGGTTCATGACTGCACAGTCATCCTCTTTCTGGAATAGATAGCATTCCCTAGCACATGCCAGGGACACAGGGCCGTGCCATCTCACCCCGCTTCCTCCCTTGCAAGCCCCGTGGGCACGAGCAGTGACCATCACTGCCGAAGCCCATGCCTGGAACCCAGGGGAGTCCCCACACGTGCGTATTCCAAGTCTCTCGTGTGCTCGCTCCCACTAATTGGCTGGGGGAGGAAGCAACTGTTTTCAATCAACTTTGCATTAAATTGAACTTGTCCCTACATCGAGACTTAATGAGGAAGACTTTTTTTTTCCTGCACAAATTCATCAGAACTAATTAATGGTAGTGACTATAAAAATCTGTTCATTTCTGTGAAGCATAAAAATCAAGTGAAATATGTCGAACAGTGATAGTAACAATAGCTACCACTTAATAAGTGCTTATTAGGTGCCTGGAATTGTTCTGAATACTTCATAGGGATTAACTTCCTCATTCTCGCAATGATTATCCTATATGGCTAAATATTATTTCTATTTACAGATAAGATAACAGAAGCATATAGAGGTCACATAGCTTGGCAAGAGACTTAAATGGTGAGACCAGTAAACATTTGAAGCTGCAAATTACAGTGCAGCAGCTCGGACTCAGAGCCAGCCTCCTCTGCTGTAGGAGGCCATCTTTTTGTTCTTACCATAGAAATGTACTAGGCAGAAGAGCATTCTAGAATGCTCTAGAACCAACGAGGTCTAGCTCTCAGATCTAGATGTTCCTATGTCTCCACCGCAGAGTTCTTGTCCTTGCTTTTTCCTCAGCCTGCAGAGCTCTCCCCCACGATGTGCATTTGACTTTCTCTCTTAAATACTGAGAGTTGTGAAGCGCACATACTTGCCCCTTAAGCTCTTGCTTAAATGTCCGTATCTCAGTGATGATGACCCCTTTGGTCTTCCATTTAAATTGCGCCGTCTCTTTCCTATCTTCTTCCCCCTTTAATTTTTGTCTCCGTATCACTTTTCACCATCTGGCATACATGTGCAACCAATAATTTTTGTTGTTCATGATCTACTTTACTTCCCCCACTAGAATATAAGCTTCCTGAGGGATTTTTGACTATTCTGTTCACAGCTGTCCCCTCAGAGACCAGCACAGCAGCTGGCATGAAGTAAGCACCAAGTAGTTACTGTTTGATGAATGAACGTCTGTAAGTTTAAAAAAAACCAGCTGTGCAAACAAAGGGCAGGTCTTTTTGATACAGCTAACAGAAAACAATGTTTCCTGAACCTATAGGGTTCCATAGAGAATGCACATTGTTACTGGTTGAACAATATCTTTAACAGTATTTCAGCAAGCAAGGAATTTCACGATGTATTTTGATAACATCTCTTAAATTACTTGCGTCACACAGACATGGTTTCCAGTAACTGCTATTGAGAACTGTGCACTAAATTCAAAACTATAATAGTATTTTACAAGATATCAATTATTAACAATCTCCTTTGAAACTTTTTAAGATTGTCTGCCTATGAAAATTCAACAAGATGTTTATAAATGTATTTCACTTTGTTTTAGTAACATACGTAATAAAAATACTACGCTCTCTGTCAATTCTTCTGTCAAAACATGACTATGGTTTTCTGATGTTGTTACCTAGAACATCGCCTCTCACATGGCTGAGTTTTCCCATAGCCCTAGACCACATACCCACTTATGTTCAGAGGTATTTCTCAAATCGCCTCCCCAGGGCATGAAGAACCATAGCCTTAGCTCCACCCCTTAATAACCTCCTACCATAGCGTACAGGTTGGAGAGGGTCTCCACCTGCTTAGCCCTCCTTAGCCAGCAGTTCAAAATCACGCTGAAGAATCCTTCTGAAGCTCCCTTTTTATTTTCTGCAGCTTCTTGTGACTATCCCACATTTTAAAATCTACCCTCTTCTCTCAAATGATTGCCCCACAAAATGATTCAGTTGTGGTTTGCACATAGTAAAATATTTCATAAAAAAATATAGAGAAGTAAATTTTTCAAATCCTGGGATGTTCTGTAGGGGTAATTTGCACTATAGTAAAACTGAGCATATTTACTATAGCTACAAAAAGATTTTAGATTGTGGAGAAATGATCGTGACCTACCACTGTGAGAGAGCCTCTTGGAGGAGATTATAGAACATTCGGCATTTTTTAATACCACAGCAGCTCAAGTTCTACACATCATCAGTCTTCTGACTCCCGAGATAAGAAGGTCTCCAAAAACTCCAGAGCGATCTCTCTGGTTCATATGGTTTCCAACATGAAAGACCAAACACTACGTGTGATTGGGACATACTAGGCAGTTTACAAATAAACGCAGAAGTGATTAAAATACCATTATCTTTTGATTAAAGCAGACACCATTGCTATGGGATTCATAGAAAGCCAAATATCAGCTGACAAATCCTCCACGGAGCTTTCTTGCTGAAATTATTTTCTTTCTCAATCTAGAGACACTGCCGAGACCTGATAGAAATGTCAGATCACTTTGCATTTCCTTTCTCATGAGATCCATTCCTTATGAACTCAGTGTCCCCTTCTATAAGTTTTATGAATTGTGATCTTTTAAGTTTGGTATTTTCCCAAGCAGATCGGATTTTCACACTGAACTTCACTGGGAGTATGAGTCACTCCTATTGACTTGCCAGTGAAAGGCTGGACAGGAGACAAGGTGCTGCTACAGAGAAAGATGGCACAGAGAGATCTGAAGCCCAGGGTGAAGACCAACTCCAAGTTAACGTATCTCCATGAAATTTCTACACTGCACGGACATCACGTTTTATCATCAAACAGGCCCTGTGTCATTGCCTCTTCTTGACACTTTCTACACTGCCAGATAGTTAAAAGAGTAGGAGGAATACTGATTTTACACAATCAACCTTTAAAATCTGCTAAGGACACTTCCTTTTAGGGATTTTTCAGAAATCTTATCTCGTGTCAAGTGGGAATATACTTATACAAAGAACTATTTGGATTTCTCATATAGAAATAGGAGATTCCCAGTCTCTGGGGAAAAAATGACCACTTCAGAAGGAAACTAAACTGAAAGTCAACTGGTAACACTGGAAGTTAGTTTCATGACATCAAGACTATATATATATATATATAAAACTAAAAAGTACAAATGTAGATGTAGACATAGAAAACTAAGTGATAGATATTTAGACAACGAGACTACATATAACCAAGAAATTCTTACTCAACTTCTGTAGTAAGAGCAACTTTGAAGCTGGAGAGAATGTCACATGTGGAAAACAGTCCCATCAGCTTTATCATCAGTGTAAACTTTGGCAAAAGATAGAAAGAAAAATGCTAGTTCCTTCAACAGCACTTTCTTTGATTGTTGATTGATTAAGCTTACTGGCCACCGTGACGTGGACTTTCTTATGCACCCTTTGGAGTGCAACTTAGTGGTTTTCTTCCACTGATAGCAAAGCACTCTTCTTCTCACTGATATTGGGAGTTGTCCAGGTGAGTTTCTGTAATCAACTATTAGTGTATGTGAAACTAGACACTAGAAACTAGAAACTAGACACTAGACACTAGAAAATGTCTTAAATGTACTTACGTAGCTTGGCTGCATTCTGAAGCTCCTGAAATACCACTAGAAAACCACGCCCAAAGTAACGGCTGACCTTAAGCCAAGGGCGCAGAATAAGACACACAAGGTAGGCTTGAACCTAACCTGAAACTTGCAGTGTAAAAAGATCTGCACCTGATTATGACAGATCCACAGGCAAGGAAACAAATGCTTTTTGTTGTAAGCCACCAAATTTTTCACTGAGTAAATAAAATCCCAAACTTGGTTCTGATTTCTTGGCCCCTAGCAATTCCCAAGTCCTTAAATTCATGCCAAAATAAACTATTAAAGCAAGAAGATTGCATCCTTCCTACTGTCCCTTTCAGTTGTGGCCAAGGTGGATATTGGACAAAGGAGATCCTCTCAGAGATCAGAACTGGGGCAACATGATTAGTTGACCAAGGAACTTCTTACAGTGAAAGGGCAAACAATGTTTTCTAAACCTGCCTAGCAGAAAAACAAACAAACAAACAAACAAACAACCCTCAGCAAACTAGGAAGAGAGGGAGAATTTCCTCAACTTAATAAAAAGTAATCTATAAAGATCCACAGCTGATCTTATATGTAATGGTAAGAAATTCAAAGCTTTCCAACTAAGGTCCAGTACAAGGAAGCATGTCCTTTCTCACCACTCCTTTTTAACATTGTACTGGAAGCTCCAGCTAGTGTAATAAAACAAGAAGGGGAAATAAAAGGTATATAGATTGGGAAGGAATGAATAACTGTCTTTGTTCACAGATAACATGATCATCTATGAAGAAAATCCAAGAGAACTGACAAGAAAACTTCTGGAACTAATAAGCAATTACAGCGAGGTTGCAGGATACAAGATTAATATACAAAAGTCCCTTGCTTAATCAGCAGCAGTGAACAACTGGAATTTGAAATTTGAAGCATAATGCCATTTACATTAACATCCAAAAAAAAGAAAATACTTAGATATAAATCTAACAAAATATGTACAAATTCTGTGTGAGGAAAACTACTGATGAATGAAATCAAAGAACTAAATAAAGGGAAAGAGATTTCACGTCCATGGATAGGAATACTCAATATTGTCAAGATGTCAGCTCTTTTCAACTTGATCTACAGATTCAATGCAGTCTCCACCAAAATCCCAGCAAGTAAGTTGAGGTACATCGACAAACTGATTCTAAAGTTTACATGGAGGAGAAAAGACACAGAATAGCCAACTTATTATTAAAGAAGAACAAAACTGGAGGACTGAAAGCCCCTGACTTTAAGACTTACTGTAGCTACACTAATCAAGACAGAGGGCTACTGGCAATCAGTAGACAAACAAATCAATGGAATAGAACAGCAAGCCCAGAAATAGACCCAAATAAACATAATTAACTGGCCTTTGACAAAGGAGCAAAGACAATGGAGGAAAGATAGTCTTTTACAAATGATGCTGGAGCACCTGAGTATCCACATACTGAAACAAACAAACCGAATCTAGACATAGACCTTATTTCTCTTACAAAAATCATATCAAATGAGCTCACAATACTAAACATAAAATACAAAAATGAAACTCTAAGAAGATAATACAGGAGCGAGCCTAGATGACATTAGGTATGGTGACAACTTCTAAATAAAACATCAAAGAATGATCCATGAAGGAAATAATGGATAAGCGGGACTTCATTAAAACTAAAAAACTCTGTGAGCTCACAGCGAAAAAAAAATGTGACAATGAATATATACATGTTCATGTGTAAATGAAAAATTGTTCTCTACACTGGAATTTGACACATTGTAAAATGACTATAACTCAATAAAAAAATGTAAAAAATAAAAATAAGTAAAACAAAACAAAACAAAACAAAACAAAAAACTAAAAACATCTGCTCCTCAAAAGACAATGTCAAGAGAATGAAAAGACAAGCCAAAGAATGGGAGAAAATATTTGCAAAAGACATGACTGATAAAGACTTTTTTATCTAAAGTATACAAAGAATTCTTAAAACTTAATAATAAGAAAATAACCACCCAATTAAAAAAATAAGCCAAAACCTTTCATGCGGGAGAAGATATACAGGTGGCAAAGAAGGATATGAAAGGATACGCTATGTCATATGTCATCAGAGAAATGCAAATTAAAACAATAATGTGCTGTCAGTATACACCCACTAGAATGGCCAGAATCCAGAACCACAGACGACACATGGATGGACCTTGGAAACCTTACTCCAAGTGACACAAGCCAGGCACAGAAAGAGAAATACGCGGAATCTTAAAAAAGCAGTTAAACTCGTAGTGAATTTGGGAGACTGTGGATACGTTCACTGTCTTGATCGTGGTGATAACTTCCTGGGTCTACATATATGTCAAAAATTATCAGATTGTACACTTCAAGAGAAAAAGTCAATAAAGCAAAGTCATTGTGCTCAGGCTTCACACCAAGTTCAGTTAAGCTATCAGATAAAAAAGTACTGTCTATTCTATAAATTGTTTCAGGAAATAGAAGAAATGATCCTCAAATCACTCAACAAGGCTCATATTATCTTGAAACACCACTAGAGTAAGACAGCACGAGAAAGGAAGAAGGCGAGCTACACCGAGCTCTTAGAGCAGGTCAGTGCCTTGCCATGGGTCCTCGGCCGGGAAAAAGGGACTCTGAGGACGTTCAGTGCCCCACCCCCTCCCCACGCAGATAGATTTACGAGGGTCACTGAATGGCACTCCGGCTCCAGGGACAGGAGCAGACCTCAGCTCCTCCAGCCACATATGCTCCAGCTGCTCTGCTCTGGAGGTTTACCAAGCAACCAACTGCTTAGAGACGATTTAATTGTAACGAGCCCTCCCAGCTAAGTGGTCTTTTATTAGCCCAAGTGGAGTCCCCTGCATCCGACGGGGCCACCCTCCCCAAGTCCCCTCCAGTCCTTCCCTATTAAAGTGAAATACGGCTTTAATATAGTCACACCTGGGGGAAGTGTTCCCTTAGTCCACAGCCCTGGCTGCCGACCCTCCCCCACTTGGGGTTGCCTCCTATTTCTTTATCCCTCAAGGCTGGCTTTGGCAGATTTTTGAACATTTAGGTTAGTGTTAAAGTCAACAGAAACACAGCACGTGAAAAGCAAGATCACTGACACTTACGTGCTTTGGAGTTGACTTCAGTCATCATTTAAATGTTAAAAAAAAAAAAGAAAAGAAAGAAAGAAAGAGGTACGGTGGAGAAGAAATAACAAATAGTCCTTGAAAACAAGTTTAAGAATTTCTTTATTCAGTATATGTTTGGGGAAACTGCAGGATAAATAACTCCATCAAACCCTTGTTTTAATATCTCTCGGGCTCCTGAGACACAGGAAAAATTATAATGGGCCAGAGCAAGTCGGTCTCAGTCTCTGTGCATGGGATGAGGGTTAGAAGGACTCTCAGTAAGAAAAAAGTTCCAAAGCTCCACTTTGATTCCAGAAATAAATTAAGCTACCAAAAGTAAAAGCAGAACTCATTCAATGCACCTATCTCAGATAAAATGTTTCCTCAGCTCCCTAAACAACTTTCCAACACTCCCATACTTGGACTGTCTTGGGGAATGAAAGAACATATTCAAGTCAATAAATGATTGTCTCCATTCTCAATCATGTTACAAAGGCACAGAGCAGTTAATAACTTCAGAAAGGTCACACAGCTCTCATCTCCCTGACTCCAAAGTCTGTGTTCTCCACGTTTATGCTGCAGTATCAGTGAGCGGGGGTACCTCCCTCATTTTTTAGACGTTCTTCACCAGTCCTTGGTCTGGGGCTGCCTTTGATATCTCCAGCCTCCTCTTGTATCTGAAAGAAGTCAAGAGTGTGGCCAGACTGAGTCATTCAGTAGCTCCCTTCACCCCACATCTGGTGTGATCAGTCACCCTTTGGCATAGTCAACATGTTCAAATTCCTGAGGAAGTTGTATCCACTGAAAAGAAGGAGTTGGGACAGTAAGACACAGATGCTAAGGAAGAATACAATGTGTCCACGGTATTTATTTAAATAATGTCTTTCTTTTTACTGATTAGAGATCACGTTTGTCTTTCTCAATATTGTTTCCTCCTCAGGTAAATCAATGGAATTCATTCCCCAGATGGAAGTGAGTACATCCGAATAGCGTTGTTTCTAACTAGACACACTTCACAGTAAACACAGATAGGGAAGGTGGAGCAGAAGTTGGTGTACACACACTGAGGAGAGTGACAGTCCTTTACCTCGCATCTCAGGGCCTTTGTACTTGGAACGCTCTTCTCAGAGAGAACTAAATATCTTACTCCTTCATTTTCTTAATTTTTTTTCCAAAGGTAAGTTTTTCTATGAGACCTTACCTAAACACCTCTCCCCCGCCTACATTTCCTATAGTCATTTTTTTTAATCAGCTTTATTGAGATAGAAGTCATATATCATAAATTTGCCCATTTAAAGGTACAACTAAATCATTTTTAGTATATTCACACATATGTGCACCCATCACCACAGCCAGTTTGGAACGTTTCATTACCACAAAAAGAAACTCGCTACCCTTTAAATATCACTCTCTTATCTCTGCCTCCCCCGCCCCAGCCCCAGGCAACTGTGAATCTAGTTTCTGTCTCTACAGATTTTTCTGTTCTGGACTTTCAGAAGAATGAGATCATGAAATATGTAGTCTTTTGTGACTGGCTTCTTTTTTCACTTAGCATAAAGTATTCAAGTTTCATTTTTATTCCAGCCATCCCAGTGGGTGTAACGTGGTAACTCATTGTGGTTTTGATTTGCATGTTCCCAGTAACTAATAATGTCAAACATCTTTGCATGTTCTTATTGGTCACTTCTGTATCTTCCTAAGAGAAGGCTACATATAGTCCTTGCCCATCTTTTTAAAAATTTTGGTTTGAATTGCAAGAGAATTTTTGTACACTCTAGATGCAAGTTCCTAATCAGATATATGATCTGCAAACATTTTCTCCCCTTCTGTGGGTTGTCTTCACTTTCTCGGTGGTGCCCTTTGAAGCACAAGTTTTGTTTTGATCAAGTCTAATTTATCTGTTTTTTTTTTTTCTTTTGTTGCTTATGTGTTTGGTGTCATACTTACTTATCTTTTGAAAATCCAAGGTTATAAAGATTTACCCCTATACTTTATTTGAAGAGTTTTATAGTTCTTGCTCTGACAGTGAAAATTTTTATTCATCTTGATTTAATGTTTGTATATGCTGTGAACAAGGGTCCACCTTTATAAATAGTTTTTAGCATTTTTGTTGAAAATCAGTTGACCATAGACGTATGACTTAGTTTCTGGGCTCTCAATTCTATTATACATATTTATACATATATACTCCTATATATTCATATATAATATTTAACATAAATTATATATGATCTATAATGTAATATACGATATGGAATATGTAAGTACCAGTATATACTGTCTTGATTACTGATAATCAGTATGAGTTTTGAAATCAAGAAATGTGTGTCCTCCGACTTTCTTCTTATTCAGAATTGTTTTAGCTTTTCCACAGCCCTTGCAGTTTCATATGAATTTTGTAATCAGTTTATCAATTTCTACAAAGAAGTCAGCTGGGATTATGGTAGAAATAGTGCTGAATCTATGGATCAACTTTAAAATAATTGTCACCAGAACAGTGTTAACAGTCCTCCAATCCATAAGCAAAGGATATTTTCCCATTTATTTAGATATTCTTTAATTTCTTTAAACAATGTTTTGTTGTGTTCAGAATATAAATTCTGCAATTCTTTCGTTAAGTGTATTCCTAAGTGCTACTTTTGATACTGTTGTGAATGGAATTGATTTATTGTTTTGTTTTATTTTATTTATTGTTCAAAGAAAGTACATGAAAAAGGGATTAATTCTTGTATATTGGCCATGTATCCTGCAACCTTGCTGAACTCCTTTATTAGTTCTAATAGTTTTTAATAGATTTGTAAGGATTTTCTATGTATAGAATCAGGCCATCTGCGAATACAGCCAGTTTCAGTTCCTCTTTGCAAATTTGAATTTATTTTTCTTGCCTAACTTCTCTGGCTAGAACTTTCAATGTAATATTGAACGGAAGTGGTGAGAGCAGACATTCTTGGTTTTTTCCCCAAGTTGGAGATAAACTGTCCAGTCTTTCAGCAATCAGTACCACGCTGGATCTGTGTTTTAGAGCGATGATCTGTATTAGGTTGAGGAAGGTTCTTTTTATTCTTAGTTTGTTTATTGTTTTCATCTCAAAAGAGTTTGGGATTTTGTCAGATCTTTTTCTGCATCCATTGAAATGATCATATAATTTTCTGTTTTTTATGCTATTGATAAGATGCATTAAATGAATAGATTTTTTTCAGATGATAAATCAACCTTGCATCACTAGGACAAATCCCACCTGGTCGTGGTGAATAATTTCTGTTACATGATGCTGGATTTGGTTTGCAAATATTTTGTTTAGGTATTGTCTCCATATTCATTAGTGATACTGTTCTGTTGTTCTCTTTTCTTGAGGTGCCTTTGACGGGTTTTGGCCTCAAGGTAATAGAATGAGTTGAGACACCTTTCCCTCTCTTCCGTTTTGGGGAAGAGTTTGTGAAGAATTGAAATGAATTCTGTCAATGTTTTCTAGAATTCGATGGCAAAGCTGTCTCGCCCAGGGCTTTCCTCTGTGGGTGGTTCTGTTTCGTCTCTAATACTTTAATCCCTTCACTTGTTATAGGGCTACTTAGATTGTCTGCTTCTTCTTGAGTCAGTTTTGGTAGTTTATGTCTTTCTAGGAATTTGTCCATTTCATCCGATTTACCTTACATCTCAGTGTACAATTGTTCATAGTATTCCTTTATAATCCATTTTATTTTTCTAAGCTCAGTAGTTACGTCCCCTTTCACTTCTGATTGTTTCAGTTTGAGTCTCTTTTTTCTGTCTTTTTCCTTGGTGAAGCTAAAGGAGTGTCAATTCTTTTGACCTTTTCAAAAAAAACAGCTTTTGGTTTTATTGATTTTTTCTATTATTTTATTCTTTTTAAATTAATTTCTGTGCTCATCTTTATTACTTCCTTCCTTCTCTGGCTTTGTATTTATTTTGCTGTTCTGTGACCAGTGAGTTCATGTGGAAGTTTTGATTAGTGACTTGAGATCTTTCTTTTTTCTTACTACAAGCTTTCACAGCAATGATTTTCCCTTAAGCATTGCCTTAGCAGCAGCCCATAAATCATGGTACACTATATCTCTATTTCCATTTATCACAAAGTACTTTCTGATTTCTGTTTTGAATTCTTCTCTATCCATTGGATATTTAGAAATACATTATTTAATTTCCACATATTTGTAAGTTACCCAAATTTTCCCCTGTTATTGATTTATAGTTTCATTCAATTGTTGTCATCAATTTTTAGTATTTCTATTATTTTAAACTTATTGAGATTTGATTTGACTGAAAATATGATCCACCCAAATAAGAGACTATATCAAGAAAGCAAATAAATGTGTTTAGTTCATCCAACAAAGAAGAGCAGTAAAAGGATCTGAAATTGATAAAAAATAAAGGAAAGTTCCAGGATGGGAGCTGTGCAATAGGCCTAAAAACGTCCAATCTAAATTGAAACAAGAAGCTTGTGATTTTAGTGAGGAAGGTCTTCAGAAGGGAAATTGGAGCTGTAACATTTTCAGGTTGGATTGACCATGTGGAAAATTTTATCAAGTTATAATCTGAGAAAAAAAGAAAGAAAGAACACATTTAAAACACTAAGTATGCCCATCTGATAAAGGACTGTTATCCAAAATATACAAAGATCTCTTTAAACTCAATAATAAGAAAACATATTTAATGGGCCAATGACTGTAAAAGAGACACCTCACCAAAGAAGATATACAAATGGCAAATAAGTATATGAAGAGATACTCCACATCATGTCATCAGAGAAATACAGATTAAAGCAACAGTGAGATACCACTACACACCTGTTAAAATGGCCAAGATCCAAACACTGACAACATCAAACGCTGTCAAGGATGCAGAGCAGCAGAAACTCTCATTCATCGCTGGTTGGAGTACAAAATGGTACAGCCACTTTGAAGGACAGTCTGGAGGCTTCTTAAAGAACTAAACACATTCTTAGCATACAATCCAGCAACCATAGTCCTTGCTATTTACCCAAAGAAGTCGAAAACTTACGTCCACCAAAAAATCTGCAAATGGATGTTTACAACAGCTTTATTCATAATTGTCAAAACCTGAAGGCAAACAAGATGTTCTTTGGTAGGTGAGTGAATAAATAAACTACGGTGCATCCTGGAAGTAGAATACTATTCAGCTTTAGAAAGAAACCAGCTATCAAGCCATGAGAAGACATGGAAGAAATTTAAACACATCTTACTGAGTGAAAGAACTCAATCTGAGAAGACGACATGCTGTCTGATTCTAACTATATGACATTCTGGAAAAGGCAAAAGACAGTAAAAAGATCAGTAGTTGCCAGCAGTTGGGGATAAGGTGGAGGAATAAATAGGCAGAGCAAAGAGGATTTTTCGAGCAGCGGAAATACTCTGTAAGATCACAAAGAAGGACATGCGATTGCACCACTCTCCAAACCCATAAATGTGTAACACAAGGAGAAAACTGTAATGCAAATTACAGACTTTGGGTAATTATGATGTGTCTCTGTAGGTTTGTCATTTGTAACAAATGAATCATTCTGGTGGGGGATGTTGATAACGGAGGAGACTGTGAACAAGCTGGGACAGGGAAATCTCTGTACCTTCCTCTCAACTTTTCTGTGCACCTAAAACTGCTCTTAAAATAATAAAGTGTATATAATAAAGTATTTATACAGTTGACCCTTGACCAATGAAGGAGTTAGGGGTGCCAACCCTCCAGCTGGTGAAAATTCCATGTAATTTACAGTCAGCCCTCTTTGTGCCAGATTCCTCTGTATCCACGGTTTCACATCCACAGATTCAACCAGCCATGGATTGTGTGATATCATAGTACTCACTCTCAAAAGAAAAAGAAAGAAAGAAAATTTAAAAACATTGAATGAGTGGACCTGTGAAGTTCAAACTCGTGTTGTTCAAGGGTCAACATGTATCTTCCTAAATCTGGCCATAATTGCCCTCTCTCTGAATTTGTGAACCATTAAATGCATTTTATTTTGTTGAAAATAAAAACTAAGTATGGTTGAAACTTAGAGGAGTAGCCATTGCTATTTTCAAAGAAGGAATTACTTACAAAGCATTCAATCACCTGGTCTACCTCCCCTTCCCACCTCTTTCTCCAAGCTTTAACCACGCTTCACTTCTCTCAGTTTCTCGACCATGGCCATGCTCTCTTATTCTTTGGACTTCGCCGACATGATTTAAATTTGTAGAATGTTTGCCACTCCTCTCCCATATGTTCCCACCCTTTTTACTTGAACAACTCCTACTTATCCTTGAGATCTTGGCCCATACAGCACTTTCTTCCTGACGTGTTCATTGTATTCTTCCATAGCGTCTTGTCATTAACACTCATTCATGGATAATGATTGTGTGGTTACCTGTCCTGTCCAATAAAATCCTACATTCATGGGCAAGCAGCACCTCCCATATTGTCTGGCACAGAGTAGATGGTCAGTAAGCAGTTACTGAGTATATGAATACATCATGAATGAGAGAGACATGGTGTATTTAGTGGAGTAGGAGGTTAGTCAATAATCTGAGGATTTAGTCAACAAATATGTATCATAGACAAATCATTTTCAAAGCATGGTAATATCATGGATTAAAACTTTTTTTTATAGTTTTTCTTCTTTTCTTCAAGAAGTTTTCATTATGGTGGTGGGGGGGTGGGGAACAAAAATATTGTTAAAGATTTAAAAATTCAGGTGTGAGTTAAGTCAGGACCAGCTAACCCCAAGGTTTCACATGGAACATGGATGGATGTAATAATGCATAAAGGCCCCTTTAATACTTTTTTTAAATCAGTAGCCACAGCATCCTAGATATTAGAGTCCTATGCAATTGTCTTAGAGCAGGAAAGTAGGTCTATTCTGAAATTAATATGTAAATTTATTTGAGATAAGTGACTTAGCCTCTGTGCATTCCACTGGAAGTAAAAAGTCCATCCTAGTGAAAAGAATAAAACAATATAATTTAAAGGGCCAATATCATAGGAGAAATACTCAATCCAGTGTTTCGTAGATTTTGGAGAGTTAATAAGAAATGTCTGAAGCCCCACCGAGCTGGCCTTCTTGTCAAGGTCCTTTGTAAAGATAAGCTGATACAAAAACACCTTTTCGGTCTTTGTCTTTGTCCGGGTAAACTTCCTTTTTAGACAAATGGCAGATTGCTAAATGTCAGGTTAGCTTTGGGGCAGATTAATTCAGATGGTGTTAAGGTGAGTAGCTGTTGACTTGTTGGGGAGGACCAAATCATTCCCAAACGAAACCTAAATATTTTGTTATCTGCAGTTTTGCTTTCAGGTCATATTTCCTGTGTTATTCATGCACTCTGCTTCTCTTTTGTTATTACTACCAATATTTGCATGTAAACAGGATCTCTGTTGCTTAGCAATTCATTATTTCTGTTGTTCCATCTCTACTGAAATTGCTTTAGTTTTCTGCTAGGGAAGAGAGCTGTCTGAATTCTCTCCCATCGACAAAATGTATTCTCTTTTCAAATCTGATAATAAATTTTGTTTTGGAACCATTTACTTAAACCTTCCGCAGACTTACGTTTCTATTGCGATTGTCACCGGAAATGAGTTGAGAAGATCCTTGCATTTTGGCCTTGTTTCTTTCCTCTTCACTTTATTTGGAATTAACTCTACACCTACTTTAATCTGAAATTGTATTTTGTTGGTCCCTGGAAGGCCATTCACTAAATATTTTTGTTAATTGAGGGAAACTGGAGGACAAAAACAGATTCCAGCAATAAGGAGCTGGCTAAATATATTATTGAATTGATGATGAGAATATGCAATGAAACTATTAAGCTGTTAACATTGAGATGGACCTACATGTATTGAAATAGGAAAATGGCCAGAATGTATTAAGAAGCGTGTGTGTGGCAGTGGGAGGAAGCAAGTGGAAATAAATATAGAGTATAATCTCATT
This sequence comes from Camelus dromedarius, assembly GCF_036321535.1. Lineage (NCBI taxonomy): Eukaryota > Metazoa > Chordata > Mammalia > Artiodactyla > Camelidae > Camelus > Camelus dromedarius. The sequence continues at coordinate 16,251,328 of NC_087469.1, forward strand.
TATATTTAAAATTGTGTTTAGGGAGAGTCTAGATAGAACTGCTCCTTCATTTTATACACTCTGTCCTGTCTAGTGTGGTTTTTTTCCTCCCTGCAGTTAACTTCTATCACGTTTATAATTTTAAAAAATTAATACAGTTAAAAACAGGCTCTTATTTTCACATTTTTCTAATAGTTGCTACAATAGCAGTGACAATATCAAACTGTAAAGTTATAAGAAGGCATTCTGAGCATCCTACAAAGTGACAGACGTCAAAAGGATCACTCGTTTCTCAACAACTTTCATGGATACACAAGTACCTTATCTGTAAATTTCCCCAGGAAACGAGAACCCAATGACCTGGGTTTAAATGATAACTTCTTACATTATGGAACATATGCCCAAAGGGTAGTGAGTACCGGTTTTGGTGCCTGCACTACATAATGCAAGACCAAGATATGTGAACTTTAATGTCATCCTTTTTTCCTTTCTCATTCAAATGAAATAACATTTTTAGGCATCTTAGAAAGTGTGTGTGAGTCTGCTCTTCGGCCACCCAAAAAATATCCCCTCCCCACCAACAAAGAATCAAAGCATCACGTTCAAGCAGAGGAATTTCCAGTCTATGTAAATAAACTCAGCGTAGACTAAACCTACATCTTTACCCACCGAATCGACACCCCGGATGAACTTCCCACTGAAGAACACCGTGACCGTTGTACAATCCTCTGCTGGTCTTTGAATTTTGCCAAAAGAGGGACTTAATCATTGTGGTTATTGTTCACAACAAACAGGTTTTTTGAGATCCACAGAATAAGAGTTAGATCTCTGGGCATCCCTGGAGAGAAGGAAGGCAGTGTGGCACTGTACCGGGAAATCTGGACTGAGAGCCAGAAGAATTGAGTTCTGGTCCTGGCCTTACCAACCTGAGTGATCGTAAGCAAGACATTATTTTCCTGGGCATTAATTCTTTTTCATTTAAAATATCTGGAGCTGGAGCAGAGGTGTTTTATGTTCCTTCCAGTTCTGTGAAATCTTGGTTCCTGATGGTTTCACATGCTTTAGTTCAACTGCCCCAAATCCTCTGTAGGAAGTACCACACCCAGGTCTGATCTCCCTAGGCAGGGTGTCCGCCTGGACAGTTAACCTCCGGTTACTTTCTGCCTTGTTAAGCTCTCATACTTGGTTAGCTTCGGTCAGTGATCTTGCAAGTTAGATCTGCTAAACCAGATCATGACAAGTCGCTTGTCAGATTGGGACCAGCTCCCTTCATCTCTAGAAAGATTGAAGTAAAGTAGGTCAGTTCTTGAAGTCTCATTTCCCCCCCCCAAAAAAAGATATTATGAATCCATTTAAGAATTCGACATGTCTCAAGCCAAAAGAATGACTAAAAAGTAACAGTAGACATTCGATGAAGCAAGACAAAGTCAAGGCATTGTCAACTCTGCATCATACGGCCTTAATCCAGCTTTAGAGGTTAGATGCATCAAAGGGATGAAGAAATGTTGTAGGAAAATCAGTCACCTGAAGCAGCGGTTGCCACACATCGGGAATCACCCCCTTGAGTATGCCTGATGATTCACCGTGGGGCCAGCTCGTTGCCAGTGCGATTGCAAACAGATCACTCAGCACTGCAGCAGGAGGGTTACTCGACGTGCTGAGCCAGGCAAGCGAACACCAGTTTGGGTGCCTGCAATGCATAATGCTCCTGCTCTCTGGTTGCCTTTTTTCTCTTTGTGCTGCAGCCGCCTTCACAACCTGCCTCCATTCAGTAAAACCCCCGGCAGCTCCTGGACTGAAGGGGGCTCCGTTTCCCATCTCTCCTCCTTCTACCCCTTGCTTCCTGCCACAAGCATGAGGCTACCCACCCACTTCTCTTCCCTCCTTAGGGTAATGGGAGGAAGGCTGGTTGTTAAGTGTTCTGCAGTGACACCTAAAATCTGGGCAAGAATTTGGTGAAGAGGAAACAATTTTTCACTCCTTTTCTCCTTGGACCACCATGAAAAGTGGTGCCTGTTAGTTCTCAGGTGACTTACACATTCTGAGAGATGATTGTTCCTCATTTGCTTTAGGAAGTATGAAAAGAATCATCTAAGCATTAGGATATTAATATTTTATATTAATATTTTATAGTTATAACTATATAACTATCCATAGGTATATGTGTGTGTGTGTATATATATAATACACATACATGCGTTCTTTTTATGTCTACGTGACTCTGTGTTTAACCCTTAGAATGCCACCATATCCTTTATGAGGTCCATCAACTTGTACTTTCACATAAAGCATCTTGATACTCAATTAATTAGTAACACAGTGTAACCCAGATACTCACCTCCTTGTCTACAAGCTTAAAAAGGAGGAAAATAATCTATCTGATCACCAGAGAAACTGAATTTAGGCTGGAATCTTAGCAGAGAGTGGAAAGTATTTCATGACTCACTATGTTTTCATTAGAAGATGTAGCACTAATTCACTAAATTCTACTTAAGATTTTATGTTGCACTCACGTTACATTTAAACTTTGGATCTTATGATAGAGCCAGTTCTCTATAGAGTGATCAAACTTACCATGAAATCCTCCAATAAAAATGTTTCACCATTCAGAAATGCGCATTATTACATGTATTAAATTCAGTGAGTTTATATTTGAAGCAGAAAATGCTGGAAATTTTTCCTTAGGGGTAAGCTGTCTAAACATCAAAATTAGAATAAATGTGTTATACCCAGCAAGCCTGCTGTTTTAAGCTGAGCTCTTACTGAAGGAAGACAACGATGTTGGAAGCAGACAGGGGGGAAGAAACAACTTAGCTGATTCATCCATTGCTCTTTGGATGGACTGAGACAATGGATATTCTCAGTAACCAAACGGTTTATTTTTTTAGAATACCAGGCATTTCCAAATAGAAGAATAGTCACTGCGTCATTATTTTGCTTTTAATCAGCCTGACTTGGGGACACATGCTAGAGAGGAAGTTGACAAACATCTCCAAAATAATCAGGTTTCACTGCTTTAGAAAACTATTCAGGGGTCAGAATGCAATTAGAAATAAGTGACCTGAGAAAAGAGCATAGAGTTCTGTGCTGTCGTGATTCGGTGGCATGATTTCTATCCCCGATGTGTGCACCTGCCCAAGGCTATCTCAGAGCAACAACAACGGAAAAAGATTGGTAAGAAAAGTCTTCGCTTTGTCAATTATTGCTGTTACACAAATAAAGCCACAGTGTTAACTGCTCACTGGCATGTCTTTAAGGAAACTTTTGAATTAAAAGTAGTCATATTTCCAATCCTCTTCTTTCTCTTTTGGTTCTCCTTGTAAAAACTTTAGAAATCCGATCTGATATCAGTGCTTGAAATTTTATTTAAATAAATATTAAGGGTGTGGGAAGGGACAGACTGGGATTTCCAAATGTAGAATAGATAAACAAGATTATACTGTATAGCACAGGGAAACATACAAGATCTTGTGGTAGCTCACAGCGAAAAAAAAAATGAGAATGAATATATGTATGTTCATGTATAACTGAAAAATTGTGCTCTACGCTGAAATTTGACACAACATTGTAAAATGACTATTACTCAATTAAAAAATGTTAAAAAAGAATTTAAGGTCAGGAATATTCGGAAGCTCCCTTTAGTGAAATGCTCCAGTGGAAGTAACAGGAGGAGAGCTACTGGTCAAATTCAACGTGCCTGCGCGTTCACTTCATAGGAAATTTAGATTTAAAGCGTACACACTCCAGCAGCGAAGCGGAGGGGCGCAGAATCACGGGTGGCAGCAAGTGAGAGGCCCGTAACAATCGCAACAGGAAGGTCAAGGCCGGAGGAAACCAAAAAGACCTCACAAGCTGTGCTTGGAACAGGAGGATGAATGTGGAAGGTGACTAGTCGCGAATAATAACATAATGTCATCAGATGGCGGAGAAAAGGCAAAGCTACAGGGGTAATGTTTTGCCTCCAGAAAGATGATACTTGAACTGAAAAAGGATACTTTAAAAATCAGCGAAAAGGATACAAAATTTAAATTAGAGAGAAAAGAACTGAGGTGCATGTAGCCACTTTTAGTAGATTCGTGCCTGGAGTAATTTCTTCCCAGAGAATAGAAAGCCTTTGAAGGTGTGATTGTCAAAATGCAGTCTGCGACCTTGTACACACTACAGAAAATTAGGAAATTCATAAAAGGTTAGTGATAGAGATGTCCTCTATTTTCAAAAGAGGAAAAAAAACGGAATTCCACAGCAATAAGAGTTAACATCCGTCTCACAGCACAAAAGCTACGGATGAAGCCCTGTCCCCCTACCAGGACTGTAAATAGCTATGGTGTTGAAAACAGTTTAAAAGGGAAAAATAACACATGCTAACAAGCCTGCCATCCTGACAGAATAAGCACTTCCACTTTGTCCATTCCTTCCCAGTTCTTGCCTACACAGATTCTTGTTTTGCATTTGCAGATAGCAGGCTTACATTTTAAAATATTGTCCTTTATTTCCCAATATATTAATATTTGTGTTTTTAAAATTTTTTTCGATGCCACAAGCACAATTTTAAATGAACATGTACTATGATATCATATACATGTACTAACAAGTAGTCATTCATTTATTATTAAACACTTTTTGACTTTATACCTCATTCTGAAATAAATATTTAATGTATATAGTTTTTCTCTTAATTTCTCAGAAGAGTTTATTTGAACGCATTCCCCAAAATGAGTTTAGAAGATCAGAATTTGTAAACACTATATGAATCCAGATACATGCTACAAAATTACACTGTAAAGGGATAATTTACTCCGACATCAGCTCCACTTGATTATTTTGACATCAACAGTTTGAAAATCATTATTCTGATTTAACTGCATAGAAATTTTAATAGATATACAATGGAACTCGAAGACGTTAATGTGTATTGATTTAGTTTGATGGAGACTAAAACTATCTAACCATAAATTTATTCATAATTTCTCTTGTGTGTCATAGTCCTTTATAAATAACATTAATGGGAATCTTAAAGTTTCCTTTTGAAATTGTGCTTTATATTTTACATTATATTATGTTATACATGATTTTTCATATTTATTGCGAATGTTCTAGTTTTTTACTTTTTTGAGTTTTTTTTATAGGTTTTAACTTTTAATCAATTACATGGATTTATTTCCTTGGAATCTCTCCAATTATTTCCAAAATTAATTTTTTCCTTGAATAATTGGTAAATACTAAACTCTATTTTTGCTGACTTTTCTGTCTTTTGACCCATCTTACATGACCCAATTGTTAAGTAAGACATTCTTAGTGCTAAAGGTTTAGGTTACGCATACAGAATAAAATATGAATGTCTACCCTAAACCACTCCAATCCCCGTACCCGCCCCATTACTGACAATTTGGTGTCAGAATGAGTGGTCTGTTCCTAAGCTAAGATTTCAGTCCAGATCTTAAAGATTTTCCAATCTCAGTTTTTTAGATAGACAAATTTTTTACTTTCTCTTCATTTTATTCAGAGAGTTAAATTCATAATTCTTGCCGCATATGAGATCTTTAAATTCAACTTTCATTCCATGCAGGTGTTTACTCTCTCACCCTTATTGGTTTACAGTGTCTGGTTTATCCCACCACTGTCTACGCCCAGCTTTCTTTTCTCACTAACACGACGGATTTGTTCTTTATTTTTCACCAACATTTCCATTTCTTGCTCTTACGTCTGGTTATGTTATATATTTAAAACTGAAACAATACATCTGGAAGTCTTACGGCTTCGAAACAAAGTCAGAGAGGCTCCTGCAGCTGCTGGGTCTAAAACGCCTAACGGAAGTTCTGATCAACTACTTGAAATTCCACAATTACAGGTCAGTTTTCTGCGATAAGATGTCTCCCAAAGCACCACACCGAAAAGCCATGTCCTTTCGGGTCATGGTGGCTGACAGTTTTGAGGGTTTGTAACGTGTTAGACACTGTTCTAAGCTCTTTATGTTCTCACTTACCTTTACAATAATACCATGAGGCAGGTTTGCTCTTCTACTCCATTTAAAAGATGAGGAAATGGAGTCATAGAAGTTGAAAACTTCTGCAAGTTTGTAGCGCTAATAAGGAATGGTTGTAAAAAACAAGCCATGTTTTAAACCCCTCAGCCATCCTGAGAATATACTTTTCCGCACGCTCTTCTCTCTGCCTGGAATATCAGTCACCCGCTGTCTTTCCTCCCTGGCTCTGCCTCATCTTTTAAAGCCCACCTCCCATCTCAGACATCATATCCATGTGCAGTTTAAGCCCGTTATCCTTTTCTTTCTTCAGGCTCCAAAGTTCTATGTTCCGTAAATCAGTTCGTAGTAAACTTGTGTTTCTTTCTCATTGAATTACAAGCTCCTCCAAGGCAAGGGAGTGGGGGAGGCTTTGATTGGCAGCTGTCAAAATAGAGTATGGCGTAGAGTGGGTTTTGGCAAATGTTTATTGGATAAACATCTAGTGAGGTAGACTATTAAGCCATTTTTACAACTAAAATTGAATTATGTTTGCAGTTTAGATACAATTTTACACATGACTATCAGTATAATACTATTATATTGTAGCTTGATATACTGGCAAAAAGAATGGATTTTTGGAATCAGTTTAATCTGCATTTAAAATCTTTTTTTTTTTTTTTGCTTTAGATTTTTTAAAAGACTTCATTTTTTTAGGTTCCTTTTAGGTTCATAGCAAAATTATGAAGAAGGTTCTGAGAGTTCCTGGAAATGTCCTGTCCCCACACATGCATAAGTTCACCCACTACCAGCATCCTTGAGCAAGGCAGCACATTTGTTATAATCATGAACTTACACTGACGCATCAAAATCGCCCAAAGCCCACAGTTTACAACAAGGTTCACTCTCAGTGTTGAACATTCTGTGGGTTTAGACAAATGTATAATGACATGTATCCATTTTACAGTATCATACAGAGTATTAACACTGCCCTAAAATCCTCTGTGTTCATCCCCCCTCCCCTCCAGCCCCTGGCAACCTCTGACCTTTCTTACTGTCGCCACTGTTTTGCTTTTCCACATGTCATAACATTGGAATCACACCTCATGCAGCCTTTCCAGGTTGACTTCTTTCGCTTTGCAATATACATTTAAGGTTTCTTACGTCTTTTCATGGTTTGGCAGCTCATTTCTTTCTACTGCTAAATGATATTTTACTGTCTGGATGTACCAGTTTACTTTTCCAGTCACCTGCTGAAGGACATCTTGTTTGCCTCCAGGTTTTGGCAATTATGAATAAAGCTGCTGTAAATACTCAAGTGCAGGTGTTTGTATGGATGTAAGGTTTCAACTCTTTGGGTGAATACCAGGGAGTAAGAATGCTGGGTCACACAAGAGGGTGTTTGGTTTTGTATGAAACCGACAAACTATTTCCCAAGTGGCTGGACCATTCTGCAGGCCCATCGGCAGTGACGAGGTTTCCTGTTGCCCCACATCCTTGCCAAGTTGGATGGATTTGGGCCACTCTAATAGGTATGCAGTGGTATCTAATTGTTGCTTTAATTCGCGCTCCCCTGACGACACTGATGTGATTGATGTATCTCTTCACATGCCTACTCGACATTATGTATCTTCTTTGGTGGGCTGTCTGCTAAGGTCTTTGGCCCAATTTTTAATTGTGTTTTTTTTTCTTATTATTGAATTTTAAAGATCTTAGTATATTTTGGAAAACAGTCCTTTCCATTGGAAAATGTGACTTTCACAAATTTTTACATTCATTTTCACTCTGTTTGTGAGAGGCACGGATTTGGACACATCAAATTCCTCACACAGTGTCAGTTTCCCTGTTGGCAACATGAGTGAGGCAATATGACTGACTATGTGTGGCTGGCAGTCTGCAAGACGGTCCGCAACGGCCCCCACCATTTGATACCCACATCTTTGTGTCTCTTTGCCTTCAGTGTTGGCTGAAGTTACTGACTTGCTTTTAATGAAAAGAATACTATAGCTGTGATGGGGCGTCACTTCCAAGCTTAGGGTATCAGCTGACCTTGGCTTCCATCTTGGACTGGAGAATCCTTGGCTCTCCCTCTCAGCTCATCACTTTGCTCTGGGAGAAGCAAATACTGCAGTGAGGCAGCCCTGCAGGGAGGCACACGGGGCAAGGAACTGGGGGCTGCCGACAGCCATGTGTGCAGTCTTGGAAGTGGGTCCTTCTGGACTTGAACCTTGAGATGCCCACAGCCCCTGCCAACATCTTGGTTGCAGCCTCATGATAGACTCTGTGTCATGAGCCCCATAGCTAAGACATTTCCAGACTCCTGACCCACAGAAACCCACAGAAAGTAAGTGTTGTTTTTAACAGCTAGGTGTGGGGGTGATTTGTTACACGGCAGTCATAACCAATGTACTTTGCTAGTGGTATTATCATTTAAAACCTATATGCTAAGCCTTGAGAGAGATTAACAACAACAACAAGAAACAGGATGGGGCAGACCTTGAGAAACTTACCAATTAGAAAAGGACATACACACACACTTATGACAATTTTGAAGCATACTTATTTTAATTTGCTTTCAGCTCACCAGTTACTGAGGTGCCATCCCACCCAGTGTGCAGAGGCTTACAGAGGAAATGGCAGCTGTTTCTGTTAAGATTTCCAGGAGAAGCTGAGTTAGGAAGAGGGTCTAGTCACAGAGTCTCAGCGGTTATGAGTTCATTGAAAGGACTGATTGCCACTAAGGGTTACCCAGTAGGTCATCTGAGGTCCCTGTTGAATCTCTCTTAATTTTATTTCCACTTTTAAACTTGCATGAATAGTTCTGATGATAATTACCAAATGTTGGTATGTATGGAAAATCAGCATTCCACAAATAGCCAACTTGGGCAGCTTTCATACACGTGTGGCTGCTTGAAATTCAGCAAATTTCATTAGAATCGCATGTTTGCTTAGAGAAATAGTAGCCAAAAAAGCATGCTGAGAACACACACACACATACACATACACACACAAGTAGATGCAGAAAAGAAGAAATCTTAGGTTGAACTTGTAAGAAATGCTCAAAGTGGGATTGGATCTTCTGAGATCCCTCATCACTACCATTGGTACTAATATCATCTGGATATACCTCAATGCTCTGTCTCAGGAAACCGCCATACTTAATGAGACAATACATTGCAGGGTTATATCTTGCAGGGTCACTCACTTCCTACCGTTTAGTTATATTCTTTTATGCAATCTGTGATAAAGAGCATCTCTGCTCGACTGCTAAAATATTATTGAACTGATGGTCAAGAATATACATTGTCTCCATCAATTTCCATTTTCAACTGCTTTTCATGTGTATTTCCCCATCATCTTCATCATCTATCAGCCTTAGGGTGCCATCAAGAAAACTCACCCTTACTCCTTATAATGTCAGTTCCTTCTTCAATGTTTTTCTTCCTCAGCTGAGACCCTGCCCTCATATGTAAGAACTTCAAGGATATTGAACAAGGATGATATTCATAACCCATGTTACAGTCTGAGGGTCTTCATTCTTTGTATCTCTCATCTTCACTCCTCTGTGGCTTCCCCTTATGCTCTCTTCGTGTTAGAACGTTTCCACTTCCAGGGCCAATATTTGACATTATTTTGCCAGATCTTCTCTCCAAGTGTCAATTTTTTGTTCATTGTCTGTCTCTTCTTGCCTTCTGCCCCCACCATTAGACTATAATTCCATAAGGGCAGGGACCTTGCAGGTCTTAAAAATTGTAATGATAAGATACATAGTTGGTGAGCAAAACACGTTTGTAGGATTCTTAATCCCAGCCCTGCTCCCTCCTGACCACAGCGAAGCTACACTAGGCTCCACGCTGAAAGCTCTCTCTGTGGCCTGTGGCCCCTCTACACACCCCTGAGTCCTAGCCATCCTGCCCCCATCTGGAGCTGATGTGGCCCCTGTCAATACATCTCGGGCCCCTCATATACTTACCTTCTTTCAGTGCTAATTTCTGACTCTGCTCTCTCTTTTTCTATTTCTCAGCAGCCAAGAGTAGCTCAAAAATATACAGCATGGAGCTGATCTGGCCCCCAAAAAGCACATGCTACCTCAAGCCAGTGGACTCTTCACCCCTTAGTTACGTTATTTCAGCTACTAACTTGTTGGCTTCTTACCTCATTTCCACACAGGCCAGAACAGCTCCTGGTCCTTCCTCATCTCTCACAGCAGATGGCTGGAGTCCTCTAGGAGGCCGTCGTCCCATCTTTTCCCTTTACCTGTGACCGTGCCCTCCTTGTTTTTTGATGTTTCTGCGTCTTCATCCACGAAGTCCTCCCTCCTGCTCTGAGGAATAAGTGATTTCCTTTATCTCCAAACTTTACCCCTCACATCCCCACAAAGGTTCCCTTGGCGTCTTACTGCATCCTTTATTCTTCCCCATGTATCATGATTCTCGCTCCTCTCTATAAATATGTCCAGATCTCCATCATTCTAAAACAGCTTCCTCTCATCTTACTAACACATGAAACATCTTCAGTCCTTCCTTTTAGATTTAAAGGAAGGTGATGTCTACTGTTTTGACCTCAATTTCCTTACAAGCAATTCACTCTTTGACACCTGGTTGTTCTGCTTTGTTAATCCTCTTGATATTTGGGGGTTCCTCTGTCCTTCAAGTTTTGGTTAATTTCTGCCTGGTAGATTTCGCCAGTGTGTTGGATTTATCCACTCTCCTTCTTCCTTTCCCCCTTGGGTATTGTGCCCGCCCCAGTGGCTTCAGTTATTTCCAACAACCCCAAAAATCTGTGTCTTTGGTCCTAACCCTTAACTTTAACCTCAATACTATGCCTACAGCCATTCACCATATACCTTACTAGGGCTGTGCCACTAACATCTTAAACTCATCAGATTTCAGTTCAGACTTATTGCCTTTAGTACAAACCTACCTCCTCTTCTGTTTTTTTTTTTTTTATTGTCATTGTCGATTCCTTCAAATACTGTTTACCCAAGTAGGAAAATTTGGAGTTATCTTTACCATTACATTTTTCTTCCAGCCTCACAGGTCGTCACATTCTCAACTAAGCCTAGAACCTGCAGATTATGGAATGCCAGCCTTAGAACAACATCTGACCTGTGTATGGTGGTCACTGGTCTGTGAGGCAATGAGAAAAATAAGACAGTCCAGTTAGTCAGACACATAATTGAAACTTATCAACCCAGGGGACTGCCTTTTAAATTCTGAGATTATGTTTCTCTACCTTTTCTTGTGTTAGAATAGCCTTGTTTTCATAAAGTACAATTGACAGCAGTGTTTAATTCGTTTTAACATCCTCATAGGGCAAAATTGTGCAAGATTTTATTTTTTAATCATCTGTTAAATCTAATAATGAGGGAGGTTCTGCTATAAATTCTTTATTTGTCATTCTTCCTTTCCAGTCCCACTGCCGTCCCCTAGTTCAGAGTTTTATTATCTTATTTTCTTGATAATTGCGATGACCTCCTAACCAGGTTATTGGTTTCTATGGCTTTGCTCTTTCCCAAATATCCTACCTACAGAAGTTTCCCAGGAGACTTCCAAAACCTTGGCCTTGGTCGTGTCACTCCCCTTCTCAGCACCACCCCACCAACACCCCATCACCATGGTAACCTCTCTTGTTCTCGGAGATTCGCGATCAGCCAAACGCCAGGTCCGGCCCTTAGGCCCTTAGAGCGCCCCGTGGCCCCACGCTGGGCACTTTCTTGGACCAAGGCGCTCTCCAGCTCGCTGTCTTGTTTTCTTTTCTTCTTCGAGTTTGTCCCCCTCCGAGATCCTGCCATGAATCTGTGTACATGTTTGCTATCTGCCTTCTTCCCACATTTCTACTAGATTATAAGCCACTTGAGGCCAGAAATGGGATTTTTGTTCACTACGGATCCGTAAGGCCTACCCCATGGTCTAGGTTTCTACAACTATTGAAAAATATATATGAGAAAAAAAGAATGCATGGCAGAAAAAGAAGAAATGAAACACCACTCCTTAGGCCAGTTGCTCTCAGCTGGGGACGGTTTTGCTCCCAAATTTAGATGGCGTAAGTCTCTTCCTTTCTTGGCAACAAAGGGAAACAGCCATGTGTGTAGGGGAGCCAGCAGCAAACACTCTTTGTGACCGTCCACGTGAGGGGCAAGCGGAGTTTCCGGTGCTCTTGGCCACAGAGCAACAGACCTGTCAGTCTCCCCACCAGGAGCTGCTAGAAGTTAAGTAAGTTATGAGTACAAATATGCAAAAATGGTGACTGTGAATAGAGACAAAAAGGCAAAGAAGAGACTGTTACTCTGGAAAACCACCGGCCCTTCAGCAAAAGAACTCATAATGCAGCAATTGTCAGCTCAGCCCGACTATTTGTGAATGGAGTGCTTTGTGCTGAATGGATGAATGCAGCTCCATCATCTACAAAGTCTGACTCAAAACGGGCTGAGAGGCAGAGCATGATCTGACTGATCAGTTACTGCACACGCTTTCCCTCCCGGCAGCCACAGTCATTCGGTGTTCCTCCGTCACCCAGGCATCACTAAGCCACAGCCAGTTGTGGGAGAAACCCTGTCATCTAGAATATGACCAGAGCACCGTCCACTGGCCATTTTCCACCCTGAGAAGCGTTTCTGATCCGAGGACTAACGTCGTCAGGCCAGTGAAGACCCTTCTCTTACAGCGTGCCTCCAGTCGGGAGAACCGCCTTGTAGCGTCCTGGAATTCAGCAGGTCTATGAAAAGTCCGCAGTTTCCTTCTGATGTCTTTTGGAGGCTGTGCCAAATTCACTAAGAACTATGCTTGTAAGAAATATGGTGAAAAACTGCTATGTACAGAACAGATAAAAACAAGGCCTTTTGTATAGCACAGGGAACGATATTCAGTGGCTTGTAGCAACCTGTAATGAAAATGTGCATATATGTATATATGTGTGTGTGTGTGTGTATATATATATATAATGAAAATGTGCATATATGTATATATGTGTGAGTGTGTGTGTGTATATATATATATATATATATATATATATATATATATATAAACCGAATCACTATGCTGTACAGCAGAAACTAATACAACATTATAAATCAGCTATACTTCAATTTAAGAAAAAAGAAATACGGTTGAAGCATTCTGAAAGGGACACCCTTGGGGCCCTTAGATAATGTGCCCCTGCCCTTTAGATTTACAATCAGAAAGCCTTCTTGTTGTTAACATCATATTTTCTCTAATATTAGACTGACATTTCGCCCACCCCACCCCACCCCCCGCTAGCTTGTCCCTTTTTTTCCCCATCTCCTGGCCAGCTTTAAGAATGACTGAGCCTTGCTTAGAAAAGAGGTATATAGTGTGGAATTTACCCTAATAATCCCTCTGTTGCATGCAGATTCTGTTTGAGGACTAGGTTTTTATTTACCCAGAGGTCTCCAGCAGCTTTACTGCAGCCTCCTTTTCAAAATATTGTCCCACACGGCGATCGAGCCTTCCAGAAACAAGGCAAACATGCGGGGAGATTGCTCTGATATCCTGAATACATTTTGTACCCTTAAAATTAGGACGCAGTCTAGCCTGACTTTTCATTAAACTAGAAGCCTTAATTGTAAAGTAAAATTGAGTTCGGGGAACAATTCTGTCCACGATGGAAGCCTTTCCAGTCTGGGTCGAGGGGGCGGCACGTCTTCTAAAATCCTGACACTAGAGGGAGTCAAACCCAGCAATTGCGCGTCGTGGCCCTGCCAGGACAGCAAGGTTGGCTGTTCCACCTCTCTTTAAACAAATGATTTTCAGCTCAGTTGCCCCAGAAAAAAACACCCGCATCTGGTTGTGCTGTGTTTATAATGAGGTTACTGTTTCTAAAAATAGTTTTCTGAAAAATCGCCCCGGTCGGCTGGGAAGCGCGCAGGCAGAGTGGTGAGCGAGTGGGAGGGACTCCTGCCCCCGAGGGAGGCTGGAGGCTGGGACAAGAAGGCACTGAAAAGGCGCAAAACAAGTTTACCTGTCAGGGCGGCAGGTGCCCGCAAGGAGCGTGGCCAGCCAGAGCCGCTGAGCCTCATAGAAGCGGAGGCTTGGCTGGGAGATGGGAGCATCCCTGCTGAGCCCCCAGAAACGGGGGAACATCTGAGGCCGTGGTGCCCCTCACAGCGGCCGAGCGGCTGAGAGGTTTGCTGCAGCCAGATGCCAGTGGACAAAGGAGGCCTTGGCAGCCTCTGTCGGTCTTCCGAACAGAACCCGGGAACGCGTGCGGGCCCGTGTGTCCACGTGCTCATGCTAGAGGGTGGAGAGAGGAGGAAGTCAAGATTTGAGTTCTTTCCATTTTCCTTGCCCAAGTTTTTCCAATCTTCCCATTCCTAGCAAAGTCTTACCATTTTTAGATTCATTTTTATTTTTCTACAGAGTCCATTCTAAAATTCCCTGAAGACCTAACATGCAGACCTTCACTGGTGTGATTTCCGTCCCTCTGAAGGGTCTTAGGGGCGGTATTCCAGGTAACCCAGTAGGAAGCTGTGTCCTTTTCCTCCCCAGACACCCGGCCCTGGATCCAGTGGCTCCACTTTCCTTTCTGGTCTGTGGTCACCATGTTGCCTTTGTCTGAAGAGTCAACTCTGATGGCCTGCAGAGGGCTAGGGATAGGCGATGGCCCCAGTCAAGTCACGCAGCCCACGGGAGAACCTGGTACACAGACCACAGTCTAGAGAGAACCTAGCTGCCTCCCCCTCCCACGGACCCCACGGCATGTGGGGAGCAGGGTCTCCAGTCTCCTCCGAGGCAGGTGGCTGAGGACAAGGCTTCTCTGTGTCCCCCAGGTGAACTCGTAGGAGGATTCAGCCTGCCTGGAGGCTGGAGGAGTCCACTGAGAGTGTCCAGTGTTACCGCTGAAACATGTAATTTCTGAGTCTCTGTGTCAAAGTAGCAAGAATGCCAGGTTGTCAGAGCCTTCTGGCTCCTGTGCCTGCTCTGTTCACTAACTCTGCTTTCAGACAACTCACGGGGCCCCCTCAGGCCTCCTTGCCATCATCCCTAACATGAGAACACCAGACGAGACTTTCTGCTAGAGAGTTTCCTGGTTCACAAGGTCCACAGTTTCTGTCTAATAAATGGAGAGTCTCCGACCATAGCTAGCCCATGGCCTCCACCCAAAAACCAAGAGGGAAAGGTCTGGGGTAAGGTGCCCGCCAAGCCCAGGGTACACAGCGGTACCGTGTGGGAGGAAGCAAATTTAGAAGGAAACAAGCTTCATTTACTCTGCCTGCTATGGTTATCTCTCTGAGGCGTGTGCCCATGCGAGCGAGATGAGGGTGAGGAGGAAGGGGAGGGGGACACGCTGTCAAATGTCAAATGCTGAGCAAAGTCTTTGAAGTCTGACAATTGAGACTTCCCGTAACTTTTGTCTCTACTTTTGCAAAAAGGGAGGGAGGGAGGGAGAGGGGAGAAGGGGGTTGGAGAGAGACAGAGAGAGAGAGAAAAGACAAAAATGGATCCAAATATGAGACTGTCATCATGTAGGTTTCATGAAAAGCGTAGGCAAATATTATCTAAATCACTTGTAATCTGGGACTTCCTTCTTTGACTGTCTTTCAGACCATCCCTGACTATCTTTCTGCACAGACATTGAACTTCATGCCATCATGACACTTCCACGGGACCATGACACTTGTCTGAGTGCTGAGAAGCATGAACGGGCCAACCAGCTGAGAATCATGCCAGCCAGGGCAGGACGAGAGCATTTCTCAAGCCCCTGCCCCCCGGGAGGGAGGCAGGACGTGCAGTGAGGCAGGGGACACAGGGCTGTGACGCGCACGGGTCAGATGCACACAGGTAGAGAACACACCAGTGCACCACGGTGGCCTCGGAAGCGCGCACAAGCGAGGGAGAAACAGGGCTGAACTACGGGTGAGTTTCTGTATCCAGAGAGGTGTGCTTTGAAAAAGAAATACTGAAAAAACAGCACATTTAGTTGTCACCCACCTTCTTACCTCACGATTAGCCAACAACAGACATAAAATGGACCACTCTGCAGCCCGAATCTGTACATAGTAACCAGGAAAAGGGCCAGGGGAACCTTTTTCAGTTTAACTTCGAATCATTGAGTTTTGGGAAATTGGCGAGACGACAAAATAATTGTGTGTGAATGTCTGGGAAGGCTGGGCATGCCCAGCTGTGGGGGAAAACAGTCAGGCCACCATTAGCGCTTCCACATGCGCACGTGATGCCAAGCGCGTAGGCAACTTCAGGGACACCCACTCTGGGTGTTTGTTTTTTTAAGAATACTTCAAATGTAGCATTGAGTTAGTTGGCTTCTCCGTCAAGAGGACAGCAGCACATGGTAAAAGGAGGGCGAGCCGGGGGAGGACCCTTGGGGCACCAGGCTTGGTTAAACTTCAGTATCAGAAAAGGAAGCTTGTCAGAAACTTGAGATACTGGAGGATTTCAGGAAGGGAGGGTCTCCCTGGAGACCATGAGGGGGCTGCCAACAAGGACTGCGATGCCTCCTTTCAAGGAAATCGACAATCCCAGAGCGCACGGTGGGGGAAAAGGTTCTTAACCATTTCCTCTGGAAATCACCCCTGAGTGAGCGCCAGGCTGTTCCAGAATCTCCACTCCCTGGTGCTCCCAGCCTGCTGGGGGGCGGGGTGGGAGGCAAAGTCCAGACCTGATGGAAGAGCAGAGTCCACCCCATGGCTGTTCTTCTAAAACCTCCACTCCTCTGCCAGCTGGAGCATTCTCCTGCATGAGGTCCCACAGGTCCCAAGGACTTGTCATCAAGACTAGACCAGACGGGAAGCCGCTGATGAAACACTCGAGGTGGGGGCTTCCAATACGGAGCAATTTCAGAGACCCGTCAGGCCCCATCCAAAATATGCCGCTGCCCCCCCCCACCCAGTCCTCCCGCGAAGAGGTAAGGGCAGAAACTGCAGAAGACATCAGCTCCAGCTTTGTCCAGGCTGTCTGGGGGCTAAAACAAATCCCATGAGAAAGTCCTGGGGCTTCAAGTTCGTGCCCTCCCTCCTCCTGCTCTGCCCCGTTACCTCCCCAAGCCCCCAGGGGAAAAGTCAATTCACAAACAAAGGATGGGGAGTGGAGGCTGGAGGTGTGGGGGACGGAAAGCAGGTTTGTTTGGTGAGAAGCAAGATGGGAGCCCGTGGGAGGGTGTGGGCCTCAGAGCCAACAGAGGGGAGGCTGGAGTGACACAGGCCCACGAAGGCTCAGGAAGCCGGGGTGAACTCTCCAACCGTGAGGACCCCAGAAGTCCCACTGGACTCGCGGCCCCCGGACTCCATCCCTGCTCCTTTGTCTCCAGCCCGGGCCCGCCCCGTCTGCTCCCCGCTCGGCCTTCCTCCTGCGGAACCAGCTGCAGCGTGTAGGGGGCGGGGGGGCCCTGTCACGGCTGTCTCTCATGTGTTATTGTTAGTGTTACGTTACAAATCCCGTTTCCATGCCGGGGTCCCTCGGGGGTCATAACCAGGAGAGGCCGTGACCTTGTCAATAAACAGAACCCCAATCCTTAATGTAACCACTTTGCGTCCACTAGGCCTGCTCCAAGGGTTCAGAGCTCAGATTCCTCTCCCAGGCGGCCTCATCTCAGGGAGGCCGCCTCCACAGTGCCAGGCAGAGGGCAGGCGGAGGTAGATCAGATGCTGATCCCTGTGGCAGGTGGGCGTCCGCGTGGGCCTGGCCTGTGCTCCCCCAGAGCCCCACTTGTCATACGAGGGTGCGTTGGATGTATTACCACTGGTCTGAAGTTTCTCTTGTCACCGATTTCCCACAAGGATGAGACCAGGACATTAGTTGTTGCTGAATTCCTGTTTCCCCGAGAAGACCTGCAAGGGAGAGGCCTCAGCTGACTCGACTGATGCTCAGCGCGGTGCCTGGAAGAACACGGAGCAGAAGGGAAGAACCCGCACAAAACAGGGCTGCGTCAGCTACCCTCCATCTTCCGTGCAGATGAGTCCACCTCCCGCTGTGTGTTTTCCTTCCCAAAGCAGGGCCAGCTGCTGAAGGAGAGGCGGAACCAAGCAGGACAAAAATGAACCAGGATCGGCTGACTCGTTCAGCAAATATTCCCAGCTCAGCCCCTACCAGGGGCCAGGGACACAGTTCCCGCTGGTCCATGGATGCCACACACGTAAAAGAAATAAGGCACAGTGTGACTGGGGCTGCGGGCTGGGGAGCGTTTTTTGTTTCTTTGTTTTGCATCTGATCCTCAACCGTCTCAGAAACTCTCCGTGCTGTTGCCTTGGCCTCCGTAGCTGTCACTCTCCGACGGTCCCCCGGCTAAGCCTGAGGAGAAGGATGTTCCTGAATGTCTGTTGTCGGGGCTGAAAGACTGCCATTTAGAGAGAGAAGTGGTCCCACGTGCTGCTAACAGACATAGCTTCAAAGTCAGACCAACATCGCTTGGCTTGTTTCTAAGACACCGCAAAGGGTTTCTTGGGGTGTCTGGGGGGAGGTTAACGAGGTCGTTGAGCTAAATGGGATGTTATTATTTCTGCTGAGTGAATGAGATTCAATTACGGAGCTAGAGGAGAACTCGGAGCTCTGGAGAGCCCGGGGAGATGCATTCACTAGAAAGGGCCCAGTTTGCCTCCCTGGCACACCCCGAGCATCCAGAACACTGCCTGCCCGCAGGAGGTGCTCGGAAATGATTTACTGAGTCAACAGAGCTGCCCTGCAGGTATCTCCTGGCCGGAGATCAGAAGTGGGGGAAGGAAAGTGGAACAGCCCTGAGGGCATCCGTTTCACAGTCCAGGCTTCCGGATCCTCCTTCCTTACCAAGAGGGATCATCGTTAAAAACTACCACCCAGACCAGTGGCTCCCACTTGGAGCCACTGTTAACTGCTGGGCCGTAGTTACGGCATGACTGGCCGGACACTTGTCCGATCTTAATATCCGTCATGCAAAACAAACCTGACTGTTTGCCAAATACATGTAAGTAGGGCTGAGATGAATAAACATAAATCCATTTTTTAAAATCACAGAATATATAGAAACCTTTTGTCTTGTGTCCAGAAACACCGTGGGTATAAACACAAGCAGATGTCTTGTTATTTTCTTGACATTATTCAAAGCGCATCCCCTGCTCGTGATGCTTGGAAATGACTGCTCTCGGCTGGTCTCCTCACGTCACAGGTCACATATCATAGATTGTCCCAGAGAAGGAGAGGGACCAGCCCGTGGTCGTTCAGCCCTTCGGTGGCAGGGTCAGGAATCAACACAGGGCATCTGTCTCCTTTTCTTTACATCATACTCCCTCAGGTGGCATCTTTCCAAACACCAGGTTCTGAAAGGACGACCCGATTCAACTTAAATGTTGTCTGAAGCAGAACTGCTCATTGCAGGAGCTGTGGGCCGGGCACAGGGCTCTCCACACGCAGGATGACCACTGTCCCCCATCAGTTCAATGGGGCAGATGCTGTCATGATCCCCATTTTCTAAGTTCAAAGGGGGTCTAGGGGAATTCCAACATTTGCTCAAGGCCACAGGGTTAGTAAGCTGTGAAGGCAGGTACACACTGTTTGACTCCAAAGCCCAGATTCTCTTGCCCTTTGCTGTCCACAACTTAAAGAGTTCACGTTTATGAAAGTCACCAGTATCTGTCAAAACAAATTTAAGGGCATCAGAAAGCAGCCCTCAGTAGGGCTGACTCTAGTCCCATAGGGTCGCTGTGGGGACGGAGAGGCAGCGGGCAGGGAGGCCGTCCTCAGAGAGCCCATTTCTCAAGTGGAGAAAACAGACTTTCAACAGCTGACCCATCAGAGGGTTCCCAAAAAGTCCATTTCCCAGGTCCCAGTCATCAGTAACTCCAAAAGTCTCTCTGGTGTGGAGCTGGGAAATTTGCAGTTGTTACAAATGCGCCCACTGCATTGAGCAGACCCAGTTTTGAGACCCCGAGGCCTGAGAGCCCCCAGGCTGGGTGTCGGCATGAGAGAACACAAGAAACCCAGAAAGCAAGGGCCAGCAGGCAGGCCAGCCCCAGCCCGCCTGAGCCCAGCAGGCCGGCCCCGCCCCAGGACCCCACTCGCTGAAGAGGCAGGCAGGGTGGGACATCGCTCATGTCCCCGCGTGTGCAGAAGTTTTGCATGCGTTTGTTTAGAACAAAGCCCATGCTTAACTGGCACAAGAGAAGCAGACTTTATAAACAGATGTGAGCATGGATGGTTTTTATGATTGGCTTGTTTTCAGTCACCATGCTTGACCGGTGTCTGTGTTCCACTCAGTAAATATTTCTATGGTGACAGTAAACACAACACAATGGCTATTATTTAATGTTAATACAAGTACCATATGGGAGGAGGTCTCATCATGCTGGAGCCCCAAAGCATGCTGAAAGCAGACAGGAATGGATGGCAAGGTGGGCCTGGCCGGACAGGCGGCTTCACGGAACGCGTGCTCCTGCTCGTGCTGGCCGTGCGCGCGGGTGTGCCGAGAAGGGTTTCCCCGGAGCGTCTCTAGGACCACATCGGTTTCTTCCCTCTTACTCACCTCTGACCTTGGATAAGTCTCCATGCTAATAGTTTAAACATCCGTGCCTCTGTTTCCCCATTCTTAGGAGTTCACCGAGCCGCTCCAGAGAGTCACGCAGAATAACCCCTGGCGGAATTTGGAGTTGAGAAGGATGATGCTGAGAAGGTCCCCCTGCTTTAAGCAGCCCAAAACGTAAAAGGGAGGCAGTCTAACATCTTTTCCATGTTTGCACCTGGAAACGAGGGAACACGTGACGTTTCCCGAGATTGGTCAAGCGGGTTTGGACAGAACAAAGCTTCCCAGGACTTGCACGGCGAGCAGACGTGCCCCTCTCTACGCTCAGGGGGCTACTGCGATGTCAAAAGGCATGACACTGGACTCATTCCCCACTGACAGAGGGCGAAGGAGAACGTCAAAGCTTTCAGTGTTGCGGGAAGCGGCATTCCGCCCCTTCACAAAAGTGCGGCCGCTCTCACGTGCCCCGGTGCCTGAGTCTGCACCGCAGTGTTTCGCGCCCAGAATGTCCGTGGGCTATTTACACGTTATGTGCCTTCACCTTCCGAAACTTGCCCTGAAGAGATGGCAGTGTCCAGTTCTAGGATTTAGTGTTTGGCATCTGTATGTCCTCGGGAAAAACATCAGCATTAAGAATTCTTAACATTCGTTTCACACCTTCACGTCTACAAAATGCTTCCCATTCATTACATCACCCAATCCTCTTAGACCCAGTGGGTGGGCACCCCCGGCATCCTGTTTTAAAGATGAGCAGACAGTCTCAGAGGCTTGTGATCTGTCCAGGGAGGGCTACAGAGGTGCAGGGCTACAACTGGAACCCAAGACTCCTGCTCTGCAAGCCTGATGATTCTGAAGACTTCTCTGTCTTGTAGTTTGGAAATCGGAATTGGGCTGTCCTGAGCAGTCAGGCTCTGACAAACTCTAAGATTAGGCTTGAGAGCTATTGTGTGTGTGTGTGTGTGTGTGTGTGTGTGTGTGTGTGTGTGTGTGTTTTAATTAAAGTATAGTTGATTTACAATGTTGTGTTAGTTTCTGGGGTACAGCAAAGTGATTCAGTCATATACATACATACATACATTCTTTTTCAGATTCTTGCCCATTATAGGTTATTATAAGGTATCGCCTACAGTTCCCCATGCTCTGCAGCAGGACCCTGCTGTTTATCTACGTTGAGTATAGCAGAGGGCTCTTGCTTCTGTTCTCGCTGGAGAAGCCAGCCCCAGGCCAACGCTGGCCTTTCACGAGCACGCTGCCATCACCCTGTCCCTGCTGGCCGTCAGTCCGGCTGGAAATCCAGTGTTGCTCTGTCGCATTTGCTATCAGAAGGGAAGTTAGACATAGGTGAGAAGAGACACCGCCTGCCCCACATTTCAGGAAGGAGACTTGAATTCCCAGCTGTGTTGTCTAATGTAACAGGATTCTTTCCAGGTGATTGGCTGCAGTCGCCATAAATCCAGGAACAATATGTTCTTAAACATGTTTGGAATGGCCACCAGGGAAGTTATTGGTTAAGACGACATGTGGCTGGAAGGGCATCATGCACATCTAGGTGGGCCCATGACGAGGTTAGCAACCCTTCTGAAGCCCTGGCTCACATGTGCTGGGGAAGACGGAGGGCAAGGAAGACGGGCTTGCATGTTCCAGGCCCTGCCCTGCAGCCTCTCCCCCTACACCTCTCCCCAGAGCCTGGAATCAGGAGAATCACAGAATCACCCCGGCTGGTCCAGGACAGCAGCCACCCCCTCAGCACCTCCTTTCAGGAACAGGGGCTCCTTTAAACAGCTGTGGGAATTGTGCGCATGTGTGCGTGTGTGCACCTGCCTGTGGCCTGCTCGTGGAGCCACAGAGGGCAAGGGGAAGAGGAACTAAAGGCTGGCTAGCATGCACCGGGCTGTGGCTGAGTCCTGCTCTCCTCTGCTTTCTCGGCCCGACGACTGCCAGGCATGTTTCTTATCGCTCTGTGGATCTGTCTTGTGCTGATGGGTGGGAAGAGGCTGGCGAAGCAATCATCGTCTCAGTGACAGCAGTGACTTTCTGGTACCCTCCACGGATTTCCCACAGTCTTTGCTAATGCCTTGGGGCCCTTCGGGGTTTAGAATTACAGTGAATATTCTTAGGCTCACGCTCACAGGAGGGGTTGTGAAACAGCACCGAGTCCACCACGACGATCCATCCATGATGGGCGTCCAAACACTGACCAGAGGCGAGGAGCGACCACTACGGGAGCCCCGAACGTTCCCGGAGCGTGCAGCCCGCGCCCTTCCCGTCGCTCTGTGTGCCTTCCCTGACTTCATCTTCCCAGCGATTCTAGGAGGTATGGGCTGTTATTATCCTCTTTTGATAAATGGGGAAACTGAGGCACAGAGAGGTTAAGAGACTTGCCAAGGTCACACAGCTAGCACGTGGAGGAACTGAGACTCAGGGCTGTGCACTCAGACCTCACCAATTCTAAGCTTCTACCTCTTTTCTGGAAGCGAAGACTGGAGAAAGGACAGAGTCGAGTGATTATTTCACACTAACTCTAGTATCACTAATTAAAGAAATGGATCATTAAATACGAATAGAAAGCAACTTATTAAATATGAATAAGGACTCTCTCCTTCACAAATGGGGGTATTTTTAAGATTTTCTTTTTAATTTTTTACTGGAGGTACCGGGGGTTGAGCCCACGGCCTCCTGCATGCTAAGCACGTGCTCTGCCACTGAGCTACTCCCTCCGGGGCTTTTAAAGTAAAGATTATGCTATGTTTCTATCTCAATACAATTGCCAGCCACAAGCTTTTGGTTTGATCATCATATTTCAAAAGGTGTGAGTGGAAGGACCTGTGGGGTCCCTGTTGGGGAAGAGGACTGTCGTGTTCTGCACACGACGATGTCCTGACCAAGTCAGGCTTCTGTGCTAAGTACGGCTGAGCCATCCAGCCTCCGTTTTTCCTTCCCTGCTGGCCAGCTGGGGCTGAGACACAGGTGGTCTGGGTCTGTCGAAGAGCATTTTATGTTTTTCTACTCAAAGCTCAACAGCCAGAGTGAGGCATCTCTGCCCTCACTAAGTCTGTGTTCTCGCCAGCTGGGCCATCCCCCTGGCTTTCACAAGAGGAGAGGAAGAGAGAAATTTCCAGATGGTAAGCAGAGCCTCCGGGGTCTGGAGCACGAGCACGATGCTGCTGTGAAATACGGGGACAAAGACAGTGGAGGTGAAACCACATGGGGAGTCCAGTCCCAGGGTGGAAGCCGTTCTCCGAGGACGGCCTCACATTTCAGGGTTTGCACCCCAATTCTCTTTTGTCACTTTTAAAAAATAACAATACATCATTTCAAGGATTTTTTTTTTTTCCCTCTAGGTGACAATATTCACTTAACTTTTGATGATGTTAAAAATACCCCAGGGTCATACTATTTTAACCTGATCCAAAATCTTACATAAAAAAAGAAAGAAAAAAAAGAATGTTGTGGGGTTATAGCAATCAACTCTGGGGTCCTAATCAATGCAGATCGATCTGATGAATAAGTTACTTTCCCTAAATTCTTCTCATTTTTAATAGCAAGAGTTCTTCAATTATTAGGAAAATGTGTGTCACGTCATTTTAAGCTATAGTTGCACTTCCTCTTAAGTTAGAAGATAAAAGGGCCAGCCAGCAATATGCTGCAAGCAGGAAAAAACTGAAAGCACGGACCTTCCAGAAGACAGTCTGAGCAGGCAAAACCAAGAAACAATGGGGGAGAAAAACCAGCTTGGGTCAGCCTCAGTGTCCATTAATACGCTCTGTAGGATACATAAATATAATGAAATTATATATAACCAGAAAAAATAGAGAATATTTAAATAACATGCAGACATGCCCGGCTATACCGTTAAGTGAAATAGTAAATTACAAAACAAATGTATCCTGTCAGCCCATTTAAAAAAAAATGTGTGTGTGTGTATATGTGCGTGTAAATGTGTGTGTGTGTTGTGATATCTACAGAGAAAAACAAACTCAAAAATTACATCTGTAATACTGAAACAGGCGTTTTATTTCCTGGTGGTAGGACTTTGTGTGGTTTTTGGTTTTGCCTCTTTGCTTGTTTGTAAGTTTTTGACAATAAACTATTAAGTAGATACTGACAGGGTGACATTTAGGATTTTATTTTGATTTCCCTGCTGTACACTGTGGTGTTGATATGAAGATGGTTATATTTACCGTCATCGTTAATTCTGCATGTATTACCCCTCACTCATCTGTAGTTAACAATCCTTATCCTGACCAGGCCTTTTGATAAACATGCTGACCAGCTGGATTATTTAAGTTACTTCTTCTCTTGCTGTTTCTAATTAGGCTCCATAAACCAATACCTGTCATTGGCATTTATGATTCTTTGTTACTTTTTCAAGGTCCATTAAGTCATTAATTATTCCATCTCTGCAGTGTGTTTTCCCATTTCCTGAGCCATGAGATTTCCAGTTTATTTGCAATGTCTTTGAGCCATATCTCCTCAGGGCAACACAGTGATTCAATTCAACACTTACGTCTTAAGTACACACAAGGTGCAGAACGTGCTACCTGGGAGAGTGGGAATGGTACCAACGGGCAAGACCGAGCAGCCCCAAGTCTAGGGACCAAGAAAAACAGGCGTAAGTAACCCCAGTGCGATGATTTCAAAACAGTAGACAAACACCCATGCCGACTCCTGGAGTCACCCTTCATCTCCACCGACCGCTTACAAAATTCTCCTTTGCTTTATTCTTTTCAAAATATCTTGTGTTGGAAATATCACAAAATGGGAAAGCATGGCATTACACATCTTTGACAGCTATAAATGCTTACAAAGCAGGGACGTGGTTATCTCGTATTTTGATGGTCATTTCTTAACTAAACTCCAACCCACTCATTCGGGAGCCAGACTGGACAAATGATCGCTTTGTGTTGTCCAAATCCTGGCTCATCCCCGAGTGCAGACCCTCTTGAATTCTAGCCACATGCACACTATTTTGCAGGTGAGGACATGGAAACACAGGGAGGGGCTGTATCTTGTCTTCTTTCCCCAGAAGCCCATTTTCAAGTCCACGTTAAGTCACAGGATTATCGCTTAAGAAGTGGGGCCCTGATCCTTCAGGTGGTTCTCCAAGTGCAGGATTCTCTCCATCACAATTAAGGGTTTAGGGCTTGAGACTGGGTGCGGGGAGGGCTGTTGAGGCAAAGTTTACCCCAACTGCTGCCACGTACGCCCCTGAGCAGATGAGAAAACTCGGCTTCGAGTGCTGTGTTTGTCACCGGTGTCTCTATCTCGTACATGAGCAGCGATGATCGGTATCTTGTTGCCTTGGAGACTGTCAGACCTGGCATCTCTGTTTATCTGCAGAACACTCGGTGGTTTCTGAAAACAGGTGTGGCCTGGTTGAGCACAGCGTAGCCACAATCTTTTTTTTTTTTTTTTAAGAAGTCGCTTTGACTCTGGTGGCTTTTACCAACTTTCCAAATGTCACTCAGTCTACCTCAGAGGCTATTTGTTAAGTTGCTGGTAAACTAGTCTCCTACCTGCTTTTTCTCTGTTTTGAGAGATGCAGTACTAGATAGACAAAAGGAAAAAAAAGAGCTTGTGGAAGCGAAAACGGGTTTGAAGTGACAATTGTGTGTTAGTTGCAGTCTGTACAGGACAATCGTTCTGGCCCCCTCACTGGTGGTGTGGCTTCTGAGGTAAATTGCATGAAGAAAACCAGTCCTCGTTTGGTAATCTCCGCGGGGTTACAGAGCGGAGGGAGCAGACACGATTGCCAACCACCAGATACACGGCCCCACTGGTAAGGAGCTTGTGACCAGTAAAGTTACGGAAAGTACGTTAATACTAGGTCAGATTGAGCAAGAGAAACAGACCCTAATCAGCAATGAACTTTTCACTAAAAGGAATAAAAAGAGACAGAGAGAAGGAAAAAAAAAAAGAGAGACAGAAATTAATATCCAAACAAGGGACCATCTGGAGAGTCATGAAAATCAGTAACTATGAGAAGAGTTGGAGAAACCAAGTCTGTTTCGCTAGAGAAGAGATATTTTAAGCAAGTCAGGAGAGCTGACTTCAAATATTGGGACAATACTGTGACGTCAGTAGCCACATTCGTTGAAGTGCCAGAGAGCAGAACGAGGTCAGAATGGCAGACTTACAGTTTAAGAGGGGACAGAATTCAATTCCATGGAGGCAAGACAGTCTAACAAGAGCCCGCCTACCAGTAGCAGAGCAGCTGCCCCAAGACGCGTGAAAAGTCCCACCCCGGGAGCCAACGCCTCGGTGCGACTTGTCAGGCTTGCAGCACAGGATTCCTGTACTAGGAGGGAGATGGGGTTAGACCTCTAAGGTCCTTTCCAAATATAAGATGCTATCCGTCTAAGCAATTGCCAGTCAGAGTCTTAGGTATCGCCTTGGGCGCTCCTCTCTGGGTCAATGACGTTTAGATTCACTTCCCCCTCACCGTTAGATCATTGAGGAGGTTCACATCTTTGAATCAGCAGTCAGCAGAAATAGTGATGGAGGATAAACTCCCAGACATTCAGTCTGATTAACTGGTACCGCAGAGTCTTGTTGAGGAAAACGCAGGGGCCCATCAGGCCAGTTGGAGTTGAGTGTTACCATCGTGTGAAATCAGCCAGGTGCCCGTCTCTTTGCCTCCTCTAAGGAAAAAAGTCATTTCCATCTTCGGTTGTTTGAGTTTGGAGATGTTTTGGTATTCAGTAGGGGGTTTGTTTGTTTGTGTGTTGGCCAGGAGTTCTAAAATGCATCATAATAAACACGCGGGTGGCTAAACCACTCTTGTGTCTCTTGTTGGGGAGAGTTAAGAGCACACAGTCTGCAGACGAGTTTTGGTCTCAGCTGAGTCCTTTGTGAGCTGGGTGGCCTCGTGCACATGGCTTCATTTCGTGGTCCCCATTCACTCCTTTCTGAAATGAAGTATTTTAGAAGTTTAGAGGAATCAAGTGAGGAAATACACGTGAAAATACTTTATATGCTCTAAAGTACCTTTCAGAATTTAGCTACAGTCATTCAAATTTCCTCATCTGTATGTTGTGGTCAGTACTAAACAGAAGCAGCCCATTTTCCACTCCATGCATTAGACATCATTTTTTTTTTTTTTTTGCCTCAAAAGCAACACTTCTTGGTCTTCCCATAAGTTCTGCAGAAAGACAAATGATTGTTGAGAACTGTCATTTTGAGTCTATACTTAAGCGGAAAAAACCTGAGGTCAGCATCTAGAAAATTGTCTTCCTCAAACTCTCAGCTCTAGGCTGGCATCGATAAGCCAACAGACGATTAGCAGGAACTCTTGTGCTTTATGAAGCGAGGCTCACAGTGAAGGCAATCAGCCTGGAAACGGGTAGGGGGTGGAATTCTGAGTATCAAGTCTCCTGCCTCAATTGCTTGTGGTTACTAATGACACTTGGCATCTCAACAGTACCTCTGCTCTAAGGGGAAAATGCTCAGAGAGCCCCTCCAAGGTCAAGTGGCAAAAAGAAACTTCCCCAGGAGAAGAGGTGAACCATTTCACGAAACAGGGTTTAGCAGAGTTGCTCACGCGCTTGTGGAAGTAAACTTGTGCGGCCCGGCCGTATCAACCATCTCTGCCAACAGGTATTTGGCTGCTTGATTCAGGCCTTTCCTGCATAACATGGAGGCTGTCTGTGCTGTTTTCTTTCAGCACGATCACAGAAGACATGTGGCCACAGAACTTCAGTCTATTATCAAAGGTGCAGTCAAATGTGACACTTCTCAATTGCGGCAACAGACACACCCTGGAGAGAGAGAGCTTTACGCCTTCACAAGTAAACAGGGAAACCGATGCCTTGTGAGCTCTTGTGCAGACCAAGGCAACTGTGTCCTAACTCTGAAAGCCCAGCTTAGGGCTGAGCAGGACCGTGCTCAGTGACAACACCGAGAAGCTGGCCTTTGCTGGTGCATTTCCCCGCCTTTTACAAACGGACACCTGAGTCTTTGAGCTGCTGCACACAGCACGGGGTTTCACACCGGGGCCTCCCATCTCCACCTGCTTTCAGGACTTCAGGCTCTCGTTGCCTGACAGCAGATTCTTCAGCTAGAACTTTCTGTGGCCCATGCTCCCCTGACACAATTCTCAAGTGACAGGACCTGATTCTTCCAAACCTTCTGCATTCATTCACCTTCATTAGGATCCCCATCTGAGGTACCTGCTCTGAGTGTCAAAAGCGAGCTTCCAGAGATTGACTCTTATGTGAAAGGAATGACTTCAGCTGCAGAAATTTGGTGCATCATTGCAAAAGCCGGCAGGAAAGATTAGTTGTTGACAAAACTCTGAGGACCTGCAAAATCAGAGCATACAGAAAGCTGCCCACCTTGCTCAGGCCGGGATTCCGAGGTGCGGGAGAGGACGCCCTCGTCCACTGTTACGCATTCCCGCCGTGGCGCTTCTGCCAAAGCAAGAGGGGTCAGCGCTCCTGGGCCGACACACACCCCAGGTGTCTAGCCCGTGCGGTGCAAGACTAAACTGAAGACGAGGTAGCCAGGCCTTTAGGAACGATGGTAGGAAACAATACCTTGGTACACAGATGCTCTCAATGTCACTGGCTTGCGGGGAGCACTAAATTGATGCCTTTGGGCATTCGGTCATTTGCACTTAAATTTTAGTTACTTAAGCATGTATTTAACCAATGCTCATTGCGCGTTACTATATGCCAGGGGTGTTCCAGTCACTGGGGATCTAGCGATAACGAGGCACAGCCCTGCCCTCCAGAAGCTCACAGTCTGCTGAGCAGACACGAAGGAAAAGCAAATTAAGAGGCAGTGCTGATAAGCTCTGGGTGCGGTGGGGACTTAGAGCGGGGGCACCTGCAACAGTCTAACGGGGTCAGGAGAGGCTTCATGGAAGACGTGCTATCGAAGCTGAACCCCGAGAGAAGCCACGCAGGGCTGCCTGGGAAGACAGACGGAAGGCTGGCTTTCTTGGCAGTGAGTCCAGCATAAATGTGAGAGAGATCAGAGCACATGAGAGAAGGTGAGTTTTCCAGCGCGACCAGACACAGAGCAGGAGAGGCGGATTTGGAGAGAAAGCCATGAGGATGACTGTATTGGGTTTATGTGTTTTTGGTGTCACTTATAGCCAAAGGCCTGGCCGGGTGGAACCTCCCTGAGGGTGCATCTTGTCTGACTAAGGTCATGGAATCATGATGTTAGAAGGAGTTTAGTGGTAACCTGATACAAGACCTGACCCCAGTGCTTAATTACCGTACATGACATCTAAACAGGTCCCCAAGAACCCACCCCAGAAAGCACCTGCAGTGCGGAGACTGAGCTGCAAAACAGGCAAGGGGCAGCTGCACAGAAACAGGTCAGCTGGGCAAGCCTTGCTGACTCGAACCAGAAGCAGCTGCTGCCTCACTTTAAGCGACGGTCAGGGACTTCCCACTGGGCTTCGGGCGGAGCAGCTCCTGCTGGAGCTCATGAGACGAGTACACTGGTCCTGACCTGGAGACAAGCCCAGGGGTCTACCTGTGGCCTCTGGTCAGCTCTCCAATCCACTCCCCATACCACAACCAGCCTGATTATTTCAAAACAAACATCAAGTTACCGTCTGTGAAACCTTAAATGTTTGAAAGGAACAAACCATCTTAAGGGGACTCCCACTGCTTTTAAGATGAAACCTGAATTTTTCATGTAGCCTCCAAGTCCCTGTAGATCCCAGCCTAAATCTCAGATTCATTTTGGTAGCCCTGTCCCCTCCCTCTGGCCAGACTAGCCATATTTTTGATTCTTAAGTTCACTACCAAGAGTGTTTACACCTGCTGTTCCTTCCTCCTGGAAAGCTCTCCCCGCTGCCCGCTTCAGCCCTGGCTCGGGGAACTCAGGCGTCCATTCATTCTGATTTGAGTCCTTTTGTGATATGAATTCATGGTACCAATCTCAGTTTTTAATTACATATTTATCAGCACAAGTATTTAATTAGTACATTCATACTCTCTCTCCAGGCTACTAACCCCAGGAGAGTGGAGACAATCTGTTTTGCCCATTATTGTATCCCCAACGCTTAGCACGTGGTCAGGCTTCACAAGCTATTGACTTGAATGAATGAATTTTTGTCCTGATTCATTCAGTTTTATAGCATATAAAACTTTTAAACTAAAAAAGTGAGATCAGATCAATTTATACATTTCACCCTCAATCTTCTTCACTAAAATGAAATTGAAAGTTACCCAAAACCGTGATTTTCCGGGAATATTGCCAACGTGAGTCTCTAACCAAACAGTAACTTCTTGGTGAGACTTGGCAGCTGTTTCTAAAACATAAACTCCTGCCTCACCTCTCCCTATTCGTCTTCACCTGCTTTAATTTTTTCCTTACCGCTAATTGACATTTAAATAAATTTAAATAAGTGTGTCTATTTTATTGTGTCTCTTACTAATAGAAGGTTAGCTCCGTGAGGGAGGAAAATTTGATTTTTTTTGTTCACAACCATATTCCCAGTGCCTAGAACAAAGCTTAGGACACATTAGGATCTCAATAAATATTTGTTATCAGATACTGTATCTCAGTTCAGCACCGTTGGACCCACCAATTCCGGTACGAATGTCTTCTCGACAAAATCAAATATGCTGCGAGAAAATCAGCTTTTTCTGATGGGATGGGTTTTACAGACTGGTGGTGTCCAATATGGTGTCCACCTGCCACATGTGGCCGTGGAACTCTGAAATGTGGCTAGTCCAAACTGAGATGTGCTCTAAATGTAAACTATACACTGGATTTCAAAAAATTAGTACGAAAAAAAGAATGCAAACTATCTCATGAATTATTTTATATTGATTGCTTGTTGAACTGATCATACTTTGGATATACTGAGTTAAATAAAATATATATTATTAAAATAAAGGTTTTTTGTACTTTTTTAACAAGGCTACTAGAAAATTTAAAATTATACATGGGTCAACTATATTTCTATTGGAGAATGCTGTTCTTGAATATAATATTCCAAGGCCTAAAAATATTTTGGGGGGAGTGAATCTTAAGATGCAAATCAAAATGTAAAGAGTCCAATCTTTTAATCCTCTTTGAAAGAGTTCATGGTAGTGGCGTGTAAGGAATGACAGTTTCAGGAAACAAATTCACTTTTACGTGGAGTTTTAATGTCTTTCTTTTCCAATCATGAAACAAAGGAATTTTGGTAGAACCCAGAGTGGGCTGGGGAGCCTAAACTCAGAGAATGGTAAAGGATTATTTATTTGTTTCATTATCTGGCATACAATTATTATTCTCATTGTCTTAGGTTTGAATGAATTCACGAACAAGACTGACCTAGTTTGTCTTAATGTTTTTATCACCCTTGTTATGTTTCAGAGCTGTATTCCTCCTACAAGATACGTGCAGGTTCTTTAGAGGTGTTATGGCCACTTTATAGTCAGAGCTGAAAAGCTTGTTTTCCCGTGAGCCACTCATCTAAAAAGGGTGGGTTAAATCAAAGAAGGTGACACCCGTCAAGGCATCAGGAAGCCCGGCGCACGTGAGTGTCCCTGGGACTCACACAGAGGAGCATGTTCACTGAGTGTCTTTTGCGCTTCTCAGTAGGCTTTCCAGATGACAACGTGTTGAACCTATCTTTGAGGGGTGCAACGCTTTGTGTTTAGTGAACACAGAAACAGTAATTTCAACATCATGTGGTAAATTCTCTGATAAAGAGAAACACTGGGTGCAATGAGTGTACAAAAAAAAAAAAAAAGAACCAGTCCCAGCTTGGTCAATGCCTGTGTGTGTGTGTGTGTGCGTGTGCGTGCGTGTGTGTGCGAGATAGGGGTGGTGGGAGACATAGTCAGGGAGGAACAGCGCTATATTGCCAATTGAAGATCGATGTTATCAATGACTTAATAATTAGACCTTCCTCGCTTATCGCCACCTCATGACAGATACGCGAGACTAGTTTGAAAGTGATGACTTCCTCCTTATTAGGACTTTCGCTGTAACTGTTCGAATGGTTTGTGCTAATAAGGAGCAAAGAGATCAAGGGGATAAGACGGCTGTGATGGAGGCCCTCTGCATTTCTTTACTTTCTAAGAAATTCTGCCATCAAGTAGGGAGGCTCTCCTTCTTCCTTAACTCTGACGGCACGGGTGCTCTGGTTACTCGGCCAACCGTCTCTGCCAGTCCACGCGTCCACCCAAGCACCTCTCTGAGCATTTGAGCAAATGCAAGATGGCTTCTTGACAGAGCCTTGGTCTGGCCTGAAGGGGTCCTCTGGGGTCCATTTTTGGAGGGGTTGGAAGGCCTTTTATCGGTGAAAGAAGAGGCCACCTTCTCAAATTCTTAGTAGAATATCCAAACTTTGTCATCCGCACATCCAGGATCAAAAGCTTGTGGAAATTCCGTCAGTCAGGAAGCTGCTCTAGACCCAGCTACGGATGTGAAATGTAAATTATTGACTTTTAACTCCTATCCAAATCACAGGTAAATGAATTCGTGTTCAGAGAAAAGGAGCTCAAGGTATTCTAAATTTGATGATTTTTCTCAAATAGGATTATCAGAAAGCAAAGGTCCTACCCTCTTCTCCCAATGCGAAATGTCTTCTCCTAAGGTTCCAGGCTATGTCCTTGACTTGCATCCAATATTTAGTATAGTTAAATATATATTATAATAATAGTAAATTATTATTATAATTAATAAAATAGTTAATTATTCATTATTACCCTACACTAAGCCATTGTTAAATAGATAATTCATTAAGTAGCTCAATGACCTTCTTGCATCCAAAAATTCATTTTAACTTAGAATATGAAAAAAAAGGTTTTTATTTGATGAAAACACCATAACCCATCATGTTTTTTTTTTTATTATTATTATTTTAATCACTTTGCCTTCCAGAGAGCCCAGGTAGAGCTCATGTTCTAATAAAGCAACACTTTATTAGAACACTTCCCAGAGGGGACCCTACAGGTCACTCCTGAAGATGCTTTTCAAAACACATGTCCAATGGCAACAAGTGTGAGAAAACAGATTTCCAATTCCATGGGTGTATTAGCCATCCGAAGAGATCCAGCAATAAATGTTTGAATTTGTTTCATCCAGCCTTTCCTGAATGTATTTGATTCCAGAGCTCTGTCTTTGCATAATTGCCCAGAAGCAGCACGGGAAGTCGGGAAGGGCTGACTGAGGGCGTGGAGTGACTTTGTTTCTCTCCCCTTGCTAGAGGTATTATGTTCTCATTCCTGGATCTGCCTTTTACATAAATATTACAGGCCTAGACAATAAATATGTTGTGAGCGTGGGTGTGTCTGCATATGTCTGTGGGTGACAGAAGCATAAATACACATACAGGAAGGTATGGCTTCTGTTCTTTTTGTCTAATCTCTATAGCTGCCTTTTACTGATGTATGGTGGTGTGTATGTTTATTACACAGAAGGCCTCAATTTCAGATGGGCCCGCCTGACAGGTGATGCCCAGTCTGCTCCCGGCAGGACCTGCACCTGAGCAGAGCCTTCTAGAGAAAACCCGAAGCCCGTCAGGAAGTGGTCTGCCGTGATGTGAAGCGGTAGGTGGTGAGTTTCCTTCTGAGTCAGGGCTGCCACAAGGGGGTCCCCAGGAATTGACATCTCTCAGAAAAGATGTAGAGGTGTCAGTGCTGAGGTCATGACCGCCTGTCCGTTTGCCGAGGGCCCTCTAGGGCTTTTCCCGAGTCACTGAGATTAATAGAACCTAAACCAGATTCTAGTCCAGGTCCTCCTCTCTCTCTGAAACCCCCTGCTCCCCTGTTTTAGTACTTCCTTGGAGTATCTTGGGTTGCCCGTTTGGGGTTTCACATGTTCCTACCACGAAAGGCACATCCCTGTATTACGTCCGGAACGGCATCATAAAGATGCGCCCCACCCCC
The DNA here is from genome assembly GCF_036321535.1 of Camelus dromedarius. Taxonomy (NCBI): domain Eukaryota; kingdom Metazoa; phylum Chordata; class Mammalia; order Artiodactyla; family Camelidae; genus Camelus; species Camelus dromedarius. The sequence continues at coordinate 16,285,576 of NC_087469.1, forward strand.
GCCCCGTGTTCGATTTGCATTTTCTTCCACATCTTTATCACGAGAAGACTGAGTTGAAAGATGCTCGAAAAATACCACACGCCTGGGGCAGCACTAATAATGCCGCCTCCACTCTTCTCTGCTCTGCTTGGTCTCAGTGCCCGTCTCTGGAGGCGCCTTTCTGCAGGGCTATGCTGGGCTTGTTCCTAAAGAAGCATGCCGCCCTGCAAGGACCTCGTGTGGCTGCAAAAGGGACCTAGAACTCTTGACGCTTTGCTCACGCAAAGATAATTCACCATTTGAAATAGCCATTGTTCTCAAGTGTACTTACGTGTGCCATCTTTCTTCCCACCGGCCTGCGTGTGTCTTGAGGGCAGACGTTCTACTGAGCAATCTTTGCATCTTCATTGCCCAGGAGAGCTCAGCTACACACTCACATCTTAATCAATGTGTGTTGAGTAAATGAAGAAATAAAGTTGGCACCAGCGACCTGGGAAACTACAGCAGATTCATCCATTTGAAAAAGCAAAGCCGTCTTGACTGTGTGTGAGCACACCTGGCTGTCCCGTGTGGCTGGATTACTGCGTTCTGTTGAATCTTATTCTGTGGTTGGCTGTATTCCTCTGATAACTGTGTAAGTTTAAAAAGCTAAAGCTCTAATCTGTTCTTAAAAACAGTGATCAGTACATATACGTAAACTAAAAAAAAATAAATCTGCAGTGTATTGTATATACGTGTTTACGTGCAATATCATGTGCACGTGCAGTCACACTGTACTGATTCTTCCTAGTAAAGCTGAAAAAGGAAAAAGAAAGAAAGAAAAGGCAGAATCAGGACAGTAAAGAGTTGGGGCGCTCACTGTCCTATCAGGATGTGCTGCCGCTTCACATCTGACCTACGCCCCACCCGCTGCAGCTGAAGGACATTTCTTCTGGTTCTGTCCTCAGTCAGGACCGAAGGCAGATGTCATGTCTGAAAGGACTCTGTATTCTGACACGGCTGAAAACCTCCAGTCATATTCTTTTCAAAGCTTTTCTCTGTTACTGAAACTGCTTCTAAGATTTCAGAAACACTGGCCAGTTTCTCCTGTGTCAGCTGCTGTCTGGAAACTCCTACTTAGGGAAGAACTTGACATCTTAGAGCTCCTTACCTCTAGAACACTCCAAGTAATTCCAAGCTGTCTGTTCTATCATTCTACTTTGAAAGCTGGGGAACATCAGACCCCGTGAAAGGCAGTGAATCCGAATAGGATTCATACCCTCAGTGAAAGGCTGACTTTTTCTCCAACAGCCAACACTGTTTCCTGGACTAAAATTGTCATTAAAAAAAAATCAATATTTCTGAAACTTTGGCCCCATGAACCAGTCTCCCCGGGTGCTTATTAAAAGATTATATTTTACCAGAAATATCAGTGAAATCTGAATGAAGTCTGTAGGTTAGTGGATAATAATGTGCCGTGGTTAGGGTAACAAATTAGCATCAGGCTTCTGGGTACAAACCCAAAATAATTGAAAGCAGAGACTCAGATGGATATTTGAGCTCCATGTTCACAAGAGGCAGAAGGTGGAAGCCACCCACACGCCCGCTGACGGCAGGATGGATCAACAGCATGTGGTGTGTACATTTGTGTAAGATTATTGCTCAGCCTGTTTCTTCCTTTCAGGAAGAAAATTCTGACATAGGCTACAACGTGGATGAACCTTGAAGACACTATGCGAGATGAAATCAGCCGGTCACAAAACAGCATATATCATGTGATCCCATTTCTATGAGGTCCCTAGAGCAGTCAGATTCCCAGAGACGGAAAGTAGAATGGTGGTGTGACGGGGCAGGTGGCGGGGTGGGCGGCCGGGGAGAGTGGAGAGCTGTTGTTAGATGGTACAGAGCTTCAGATCGGGAAGGTAAGCATGCTCTGGAGATGGGTGAAGGCGTTGTCTGCACAAGCATTTGAGTGTATTTAATGTCACCAAACTGTACATTTATGTTTAAAAGTAGTTACATAAAAAAATTTTATATTCTATCTATTTTACCAAAACTTAAAAAAAAGACACATTAGAGGAAGTGAGATGAAAGGTATATTGATTTCCCAGTGCTGTATTTGCAACTTTTTTGTAAATCTAAAATGATTCCCCCAAAAAAAGTTTATTGAAAAAATAACCATAAAAACACTATGGGACGATTAGATGAACGTCACCACCACCACCAAGACAAAGACGCTTCTGGCCTCCATATGAAACTGTTCTCAGGATCTCTGGAGTAGAGGTGCTGAGGGTGTAAGAAGCCTCCTTTCTAATAATGTCAAAAATTTAAGAACAACTATTTTTAAGACGTTCCTATCAACTGTTTTGCAAATTATCTTCTTTCTTCCTGCCTCTTTTAGTCGGTGACAGAACAAAATCTACACTTGAATTCCTGAGCAACCAGTTTCTTCTGTGGATGCTGCTTTGCCTCTGTGCTCAGATGAAGCTGCGAGTTCAACACGGGCCACTGGGGCTGCCTGTAACCCTGGGACTAATGGCGTTGCCAGGCGTCTACTCCATCCTTTCTCCACGGCCCCTGCTTTCCCTCCGCTTCCACGTCTCGACCTTGTGAAAAGGGCTCCCTTCCTGAGAAACTTAGGAACCATGGACTGACTGGGTCACGACCAAGCTGATTCCTGTCTCTTTCCTCACCCACGTACAACGACCCCTTTCAACAAGGGTCAGCGCCAGATGTGTAACTGGATACAGAGCAACAAGCAGGAGAAGGGGGCAGGAGCGTCGGGTCATGCTGGGCCCCCGCCAGGCCTTCCTGCTCCGATGCTGCACCCCATAAACAGGAGGAAAGGGACATGCTGCTGTCACGGCCGTGGGCGTGTCGGGCCGGGAGCTCTGGGGCCAGCCAGCAGGTGCTGGTCCCCCACGAAAGCCCAGCCACTATGCTCTCAGCACCTCTGTTGACCACTTGCAAAGCGACAGAATTAGAAGAGAGAGACTCTCAGGGCATCTCCAGCTTTGAAACTCTATCATGGGATAAAAGACCATCCTGACCTGAAGCATTTAGGCCACTCTCCTTTGGGGGGTGAGACTTGCATCTTTTGCAGCTCAGAATTTTTGAATAAAGAGCTGGCGGTAGGGTGACTCAAACTCAGCTTCTGAAAGCAAGACAATCATATAACTTACTCAATTTCTCCACTCCTCCTAAAGGGGGGGGGGGGTGCGAGGAAAGAGGAAAGTGGCATCTGAGAGACACTCAGAAGTGACTTTGTCCTTTTGTGTGTGTGAATGGCTCCTAGCCCATTGCCTGTTCTGCTTGAAGAAAAGGAAACTGGGACGAGGACAAGCTGAGTGTTCAGAGAAGATGGGGAAGGTGAGGCTCGGCGATGGCCCATGCTTTCTCCCCGCTTTCCTCCTGACCATTCATTTCTGATCCTTTCTGCAAACAAAAGCTCCCCCGGAGAATCTCATGACTCTGACTGAGCTGACCCAAGCTTTGGAGCTTTGGAATCTGGGATTCTGAGATTTGGAGGTGGCACTCACGTTTGTTGCTCAGGGTCGGAAGTTTGAGTGTTTGATCAAGTTTGGGAAGGTGGCGGGGATAAACAGTGCTCAGGGCCAGTCTGAGCTGCAATACAGAGCTAGCTTTAGAGACAGAGGAGCAGGCCACCTGCCAGTTGACCCCGAGAAGCCAAAGGAGAGAGCAATGACACAGCAAAGCCGCCATCTCTGGATGAGGGACTCCTTTGCCAGAGTTGCCCTTCACAGGATGAGCCCGACAGTGGAGGCAGAGCAACTTCCTTAAGTGTCTCCAAGCTCCCCTTGGTGGGCTGCGCGGTACAGGACTCTTGTAAGTGGCACCGTAAGCCTCCCAGACGTTTGCCCTCCACTCCTCCTGCTGCCCGGGCTCTCTTCTAGAATTGGAAGATTGTTCCGCCTGGTTTGTGGAGCCCTGATTTCATTCTTGCTGCTACCGAGGCTGCTGTGATGGTTGGTGGATGGATGTCTTCAGGTCTTGGAGGCTGGGCAGACGATGCTTTCACCGTGACTGACAGTGACATCTCAGAAGCACTCCGTTTCTCTGACTTGGGGACCAAAGGAAAAACACGCACGTTGAGCCACCCGCCTGTGGCCGAAGAGACTGACTAAGCGTGGAAGAAGCGGGTCGCTGTAGCCAATGGAGGAAAGGGCTCAGCACACTCCTTGCAGGAATGGCCACAGCTTCCCATCCCCAGGACACCCCCAGGACAGAGGGCCCAGCTCACAGGCTGGGCGCGGACAGCCAGAGGCCCTGAGTGGCTGCAGGTTCCCACCGGGCTGCGTCTGAGCCTGATCTGCCTGCTCTGCACTCCAGATGCAGGGGGCAGTGCGGGTGGTGGCCAGACACGACAGCCTCCTCACTGCAACCCTGGGGCTCATTGGTCTCGTGACCTGGGCGAGTTATTTACCCTCTTCGAGCTTTGACTCTCTGTCTATGAAGCAAAGCTCAAAAGTCCCTCAATTCAGAGTGAAGGAACTGGGAACACCGTAGATGTTCAATAAAGGCATGTGTCCATTCTTCTACGGGACCCTTGATCATTTGGCTTTCCAGCATCTTTCTAAGGAAAAAATTAAAGTGAATTCTTCTCATGAACTGCCACCTCTCATAGCCGTAGGGGAAAAACCACTCTCTGGCCACGGCAACTTCCTCTTGTTCCTGGTGACGTCGCCAACTCCCCGTGTATCCCTGATCCCAGCCATTTTCTGCTCCTTGTCTCAGTGTCCCATCTGTGAAAAAGTCCCCGCCACCTACCGCCCTCAGTTGCACTGAACAGAAGTCCCTGAACCGCCCACCGCACCCAGCTCCGGGTCCCCCATCTTCACCTCCGTGCAGATGATGTCCCCGTGCCCCTGGGTCGGGGGTGCTCAGATTCCTGACACTGACTGTCACACCCACAGGCCATAAGTTAGAGCTTACTGAGTATGACTTCTGCAATAAAGATTAGACCCAGGTGATCCCTGCCTACAGCACGATTACTATCTAATCCTGCCCCATTCGGGGGTTACTGGTCTCTTCTGAGTCATGCGGGATCCTTAGCAGAAGGAAAATAAAAGCTTGAAAAGTCTATCGGAAGTACCAGCGCCCGCACCAGCCACCCCAGACGGCTGCAGGGCGGCGGGGCTCCTGGCTCTGGCTTGGATGCTGACGTCTGGGGGCCCTGCCCGTGAGCTCGGAGGCAGAGAGGCGGCCACAGGGAGTATTTATATACTTGTATCTATAACCGCCTCAGCACAGAACGTGGCTCAGTATAAATGCTCACCACAAGGGAAGTAGGTCTTGATTATTATTATTCGTGGAGGAGAACTAGCCAAGGACAGACAGCAGCAACCGAAGTGACAAGATAGCTGAAGTTTTTCTAGGCTCATCTCTGCATCTCTGCATCTGAGTTTCCACGGGGACCTTTGTGGTCCCCGTGGAAACTCAGCCGTGCCTCTCGCCGGCCACTGGACCACGGGGGGCACCAGCAGCCCCGGGAAGGCAGGCGTGTGGCGGGCTCGGCGCCACCCTGGTGCAGAGCACACAGAGATGCCAGAGCGCTCCCCGCCCTCACGGCTGATCTTATCGGCCCCGTCGGGGAGGTGAAGGGCCTGTGTGAAGGGGTTCGTGCCTGTTCATCGCTGTGGTTGCCCCAAAGTGGAGCAGGCAAGGTGACACTTGAAACCCTTTTTTTTTTGCAGAGAACTGCACAAAAACTAGCAGCTGCTGACAGTCAGTGGTTCCATTTCAGATGAAGAAAAACACCCACAGATGGTAAAGGCTGCTGAAGAAACACCACAAAACACAGAGCAGCACACACACACACACACACACGCACGCACACCAACAACGAATTTGGCCCCGAAGGCTCAGAGGGCTGGAGGAAGCGTTCAGGGGCCAGTAGAGAAGCCAAAGCTGGAGAGGAAGGGTTGGCGGGTTGGCCGCGGAGTCGGGGGAGTGAGGTCACAGCGGGAGGATGCTGCGCGGCTTTCTTGGAGGAGAACAGTTCCGGGAGGGAAAACAAAAAAAACCTGACAGTTCTCAGGACTTGAAACTGAGCGTTGCTACTTCAGAGAACTGAAAACAATCTCTTATGAAGATGAAGTTAAACAGAGAAAGAAAAGTCCAAACCCGGGCCTTTAAGGAGGCGATGGCTATTTCCGATCTGCTAAGCAGTCGAGTGGGTGGGAGTGGACCACGGCTGACAGTTCTTACAATGATCTTTGTGTAAATAAGATTTTTATATAAAGAATGTGTATAAAGGATTTTTTTTCTCTCAAAGTGCAAAGGCAAATCCTGACTTGATTAATAGCCTTTGAAACATCCAAATGTATGCGCGTCTCCAAGCTGCATACATCTATTTGTCAAACACAAGACCAAAGTGAATGAGACAAACCTTGTCTTGTTCTCATACAGTTTTTTTTCTTTTTTTTTACCTAGTTGGGGGAAGAGACGTTAAATAGACACTGAAATACATAGTAGTGATTTTTAGTGTTTTGAAAAAGCAGTGTGTAGTCCTACCAAAGAGAACATCTATTTTTACCTAGAAGTTTGAGTCTATTCGGTAAGAATTTTAAAATCAGTGATTACATGTAGAGCTATGTAGAAATGACTGAAATATGATCCTTACTTTCCAGGTGCTCAAAATCTTTTAAGGGACTCAGGCATGCTCATACATTAAGAATATTAATATTGGAAAGAAGGAATGCGAGATTAATCATTCAGTTTATTTTAGAAGCTACTTTTTTTTTCTAGAAAAGGATGCAAGTTGCCTTTCTGCTATATAGATATTTGCTTCTTTCAGGTCTGGAAGATTTTTTATTAAGATTAGAAGATGTAAAAGACATTGCCATTGACCTGGTGGAAACCATCCAACTCAGGGACACAGTGTCTTAGAGCAGAACTTCTCAAATTTTAATGTGCATCCAAATCATTTGAGGATTTTGTTAAAATGGATACTGATTCAGCTGGTTGGTCTGGAGTAAGCCCTGAGATTTGGCACTTTTGGTGACAACTTTGCATATGATGAGGATGCTGGTGACCTGTGGACCACATCTTGAGTAGCAAGGGCTTAAAGGAAGGGATCCAATCGTACAACATTAAGTTCAACTGGTATTCTTTCATTCAACACACATTTACTGAGTATGTCAGCTATGGCATTGTCTTACGTTAAAGGTTAACCAGCCCTTCCCTACTGAAGGAAAAAAAAAAAAATTATTCACCAACTAGAGATTTCACAGATTACAGCTGTTTGGAATCTGGGTAACCATTTTATACCTGGTGTAAATACTCAGAGAATCTGTGAAAGGAATCCACCAAGATGGCTACAGAAGCATCCAGACTTCTGAGTCCAGTGATCGTCTTTGTCAATGGTTTCTCTGTGGTGGATGAGGCAGACAACAGAAGTGATCTGGACTGAAGTTTACACGGCTGTGGTTGGTCTGGAACTCAACACAGCTGCGTTCTGAGCGCTCAGTTACTGTCCAGGAGAGATCCTCCCTCTAGAGCACAGAGCGCTGTCTGCCGGTCTCGCCAGCTTGCAGCCTTTCCCCCATCCACGTCCTTCGACTCCGCCATCTTGCATGAAGCCTGACAAGAGAGGCCATGGGCCTGCTGCCACCTCCTCCCACAATGACATTTATCACCCAAACGAAACTTGACACTCGAACTGTCATTTCAGTGAGAAGATGATAAAACTCATTTAACCTTTCCATTCCATACGCTGATAATCCCCTCTGTGCCTGATGAATCTTGGTGAGGTTTTCCAGAAGAACAGACTCAAATTATGCAGGCTTCCCGGGTGCCTGTCTTTCCCTTTCATGCTAGGAGTTCGTTTCTACCCAATCAGTTTCAAACTTCACACAAATGGAATTTCCAAACTCAAACTGGGTTTGAAGAAAGCACCTTGAATTCCTCCCACTCACGTGGTGAAGAACGTCAAAGGCCCTGCTAAACGAAGAAAGGAGGGAATAACCGAGGCACACATGAAGCCCTTCCTCCACTCCACGCGGACTGTCAGGGAAGTAACTGATGTGTCTCCCAGGGCAGCAGTAGCTTCACACCACCGACACTTTTTGTTCTGATGGGAATTAACCCTGTCACTTTGTCTAATTCTCCGGTGGTAAGACGCAGTCCCTGGCGGAGACCTGTCATTGGGGCGCGGTGGCTTGCACTTGATGGCAGTTGTAATATTTCATATTCCTCAAATGAGGGACAATCCTGAGACCAGAGGAAGGATGGATGGGTATTTTTATTTTTAAAGGAACAATTGTTCATTTTCTAACTCCAAGTGAACCACTGTTGACACTCTCGGAACGAACTAAGTGATTCAAACCCAAATCTTGATAAGAAGAAGGGCCAGTCAGAGGTTTGAGAAACCATTTGCATAAAATGCTTCCAAGTATGCTGTGCTTCATTCATGTTACAAATATTGTTATGAACATTCCTCATGGGAATGTTCACTATTACCAACCCCATGCATTGTTTTTTGGGGGGGAAACCCAGAAAAGGGGGAGCAGCAGCTAAGAGAGGATGTGGGAGATCTCAGACACAGAAAGGACAGTCTATGAAGCAGAAAGAGCCTTGGCTCAGGGGTGACGCATGCCAGTCCTGCTTCTACTCTGAGCTGCCTGCAAGCATTTGAGTTGCACCGACTTAGCTCCTAATCGCCTCATTTGTAATTAAGAGAACGGGGTCTTTGGTCTGCTTTATGGCTTCGTGTGATTAAAACCTTCCCATCGTCTGAGGAAATCGTGCATCTCCCAGTCCTTTATCTTGCAGGTGATGGCAGCCTTGATAACTAAACCACTCGAGACGTGAGATCCGGGAGCTGTGATGTGAGCTTCATCGTCAGATCCCTCACAATACGTTCTGTCTGTCACTGCTTCTCAAACCAGGGGACAATCTTACACAATCAAAAACACATGTCTAGATATCTCTGAAGGTGTCTCCAGAGGGCATCCTCTTTCTGCTTTAAGAAAAGAAAAACTTTCAAGATGATCAGGGTCAAAATAAAATTACTCTCTCCTATTCATTTTATTCTGAAATAAATTTGAGAGCTTGGGACAAAGCAGCTTGAGGAAAACATCATAATTGTATTCTGTCATTTCTGGCCTCTGGGTTTAACAGGGTAGTCATGGGAAGAACATACACATAGTACAAAACTAATCTCAAAATTTGTCTGCCCTATCTCGTGTGCCATGTGTAATAATCCTGTGATGAAAGTTATGTCCTCCAATTTATACACAAAAAAAACTGAGCCTGGGAAGGCAAATTACTTCCCAAATACCATGCTGCTTAAAACATACTAGAGACAAGACTTGAACCCGGATCTGTTGCGAGTCAACCTTAAGTATCTATCTCAGTTTCCTTCCTTATAAAAACGCATCAATAACACCTAAATTAGAGTTTTGAGGAGAGAGTTCAATGACATGATGTATCTGAGATGTTTAACTCAGAGCCGGTGACATAAGAGGTCCTCGTACTTCATTGCCTTCTCAAACGCATGGCATTTGGAGATAAAGCTTCTCTCTAGAGGGTGGCAAGGGGGACCGAGGAAGCAGTGCGATGAACTCTCCGGAGACCTTTCTCCAGGTCAGTTATCTTTCAAAGGTTCCTGTTATTATTTTCCAAAAGGCTTTGTGCTTATGAAGCAGATATGGACTGAGAAGGGCTGGCCAGGCCCCACGGTCACCCTGCAGCCCCGCTGGTGTTGGGTCAGCACACTCGTGTCTCCGCACGGGGTGAGCACCCTTTCTGGAATCTTGGCAGGAAACGCTCCTCCCCGCCCCCGCCACTCTGTCCAAGAGTCACGGGTGATGAAGATGTTTCCTGCCATTCTGTACCGGACAGAGAGTCACTTAACCCTGCTTTCATTATCAGCGGAGTAGCCAGCAATTGGACCTCCGCCCCCTGGAGCGAGCGAGCTGCCAGGCCTGGAACTTTGGGCATCACCCCCGTCTTGGTTGCAAGCGAGCAAAGCTGTCACCTTCCTGTTTTATCTACACATGGTGCTCGCTTCCTTTGACGTGGATTCTTACACTCAGGGTGGGAGGGATTTCTCGAAAAACAACATGTGTTGTGTGCCTCTGATTCCCTGTCTCCCCACCCCTTTCTCTTTCCTTTTCAAGGCTCCAGTAATTGCTAAATGGCACGTCCTGAACACCCAACACTCTCGGCTAAAAATACCAGAGCATGTGCTTATCTGCGTGGCTGCTTCCTCCCCAGGGGCTTTACAGACGTTATCTCATTTATCCTTAAAAACACCCTGTGCGGTAGGATGTGGTCAAACAGCGCTCTTCCAGCAAGGTGAGGACGGCCTGAAGAGGAAAGGTCAGCATTTAAGGTTCTATTCCGAGGCCCAGCAGACCAGCTCAGGTCTTTAATGTCTCAGCTTAAAATCCTAGTCACTCCGCATTTCCCCCTTGAACTGTGGGAGTCCCCGTAAGGCAAACACAAACCCCAGCATCCTGGCGGGCAGGAAGGGTCCAGGCTGAGATGGACTCGGAGGCTTCTGGGCTGCTGCTTCTGGGGCCTTTGCTTTCATCACATCTTTCAAGATAGGGGAGCCTCCAGCCCTCAGTCCTCACTCCAAGTCACTGCGTGTTCAGCCCAGCTTACCTCGTCTGCCGCCATGGCTTCACCCTCACGTGTGTAACTAGTGGTAACTACCAGCTTTCCATCCCTCTCTCTCTCTCTCTCTCTCTCTCTCTCTCTCTCTCAGGTGATTATATAACTAAGTTCTTTCTATTCCGTAACGACATGACGTTCCAAGCAGAGCAAGTCATGTTCATCCTCACTTCAAACACCTTCGTATACTCTCTATTCCAGGACCTAAAATAATGACCCATCCAAAAAAGCTGGGACTTCTGGCAGACCCCACCCCACTATTCCTGCCATGTGTGAGTGCTTGTTGGGCTAGACGCCTTCCAGATGCCCCTCCATGCAGATCAACTCCGTCCTCCCAAGCACATGCCCAGGGAAACTGACTTACGGGACAGAAACAACAGATCTCCCTTGGCCTCTGGCGGTCAGTGGGGCTTGGCCACTGGGGAGCCTTGGCAGGAGACTGGAAGGAGGCAGGAGTGAAGGCACTTTGTGTATATTCCCCTCCTCCCGCCCTGTGGGGTCACCAGAGACTGGCTGTGTCCTGGACCTGCGGCCACATGCCATCATGCATCCCATTCTACACAGCTCTTGCTGGGTTCCAATAACCATCCCTTCCTGCTGCCCATCAGGTTTGGAGGTGGTGAAGACACCTACCCAGTCATTGTCACCAACCTCAGGGCCCTGCTCAGTTCCCACTGCATTTTTTAAGCCTCACCCACACGCTCTGTAAGTAACCCTTGTATTAAACTAATTACAACATCCAGCTAGATTGTACTATCTCTTTCCTGGTGGGACCCCCAGTCACCAGTTTCTAACTTTTCCATCCAGCTCGGATGACTGCATGTTAAACCCTCAATACGTCTGCCCTGATTGCTTTGTCTCTTCCAAGTCCGTCCCCCTGTATTCTCCTGGCCACTGTTCAGACTGTCAGTACCATCTCTAAAATGCCCATGTAATTGCATTAATCCTGTATAAGCCCACCAAGGGCTCTCTGTGTCCTTCATCACAGACTTACTTGTCTGTCTGTCCATCTTTCTAGAGTAAATCTTTTATCACTACTTGCAGGGCATCTTGCCATCTATAAATATTTATTAAATGAATGAATATTGAATGGGACTTGATGTCTTAAGGAAATTATAGCTGTTTCCTTTTACAGTATTATTTTCCATTTAAGTGCAGTTTCTCGTCCTACTGAGTAAATCTTAAAGCTGTGGGACTACAAATACCTGAGACTAATGTTTTACCCCTCTGTTGTTCAGAACTCTTACCAATGAGGGGTTAGATCGTGATGAAAAAGCAGAGGCTGTAAACTAGCTTTCCTGGATTCAATTCCCGGTTTATCCACTAATCCTGTGACCTTGGGCAAATTACTGAACATTTTATGCCTCATTTCCTAGCTTTTAAAATGAGGGGAGTAGTATCATCTAACTCATGGGTTTGCCACAAGGATTAAAGGAATTAACACCTGCCAAATGCTAAGAACAATGCCTGGCACATAGTGGGTACACGATCCATGTCAGCTCTTACTTAACCAGCACGTCAATCCTATGGTATCTGTCTGTTTGTAGTCTGTTCAGCCTACTCTTTTGTGAAAACAGACCTCTACCTGCAAACCTTCTAACATCAGAGACCGTGACAGCCCCCCCACGGCTGTGACCGCACCCTCCCCACCTCAAGTTATCATGCACCTTTCCGCAGCCTCTGCTGAAGACGTTCTCCCCAAATTATCTTCCTTCTATTCCTGGCTTGTCAGCAGCAAGAGGCAAAAAGAGGGTGGGTGCTTAGAATGTCTTTGTGTATTATAATGGATCCCCTCGTGATCTTTCCCAAAAGAATATTTCCTTCAACACTGAGACTCTCCCTTTCTTTCTCCTCTCTTTATCTTTTTCTTTTTCTTTTTTTTTTAACTCGACAATTATTTATGGACAATTTTGTACGTGCTAGCAGTCACCTTGACGTCTCTTTTTTCTGTCTTTGCCACCATGACTTTAGGATGCCTTGGCTAATTTTTTTTTAACTCTTTTTCTTTTGAAGAGACTCACTCCTGCATCTTCATTCCTTCGAGACTCAGAGAAAAACGTACATTTGGAATTTGAAGAGTAAACTTACCAAAGCAAAGCTTTGAAAACCTGATTATAAAGTATATGTTTATAAATACAACCTGAGAAAAAGCAGGTAAAAAGATCAAGAAAAAATTAGTAAACTATCATTCTAACCTCCTGAAAACATCAGCACTAGTACTTTATAACTTGTCTTTTTCAGTCTCTCTTAGATTTAGGTGTATTTTTTTTTCAGAGTTGAGACTGTCTTCTATACATATTTTGTATCCTGCATTTTTCTATTTTGTGAAATAATCATCACTGATCCAAACCATGGGTAAAGGTTTTAATGATACTGTGAATTGAATTAATTTAATTCATTGGCATCATCATATTCTATTCTTCTTTTACACCAGTGATATGAATTAGGAGTTTAGGATTAACATATACACACTACTGTGTAGAAATCGATAAACAAGGACCTACTGTACAGCACAGGGAATTATATTCAATATCTGGTAATATCTATAGTGAAAAACAATATGAAAATTTTATATATATATGTGTGTGTGTGTGTATATATATAAAACCGAATCACTTTGATGTAAACCAGAAACTAACACAACATTGCACATCAACTATACGTCAATCAAAAAAAGTAGAAAATACATTTTTAAAAGAGCAGCTCCAGGAGCATGGCCTGTTGCCCCCTGTCCCTTCCACACCAGGCTTCTCAAGTTTCCTTTGGTGCCTGTTTGCTTTAAAGGATGAACTCAAGGCAGGCAGCCCTACCGAACAGCCCACCCTCACCGCTGGTGGGGAACAGCGTTCTCTGAATCAGGAGTAGCTTCCGGTAAATGGAGCAAAACAGAGATCTTTGACACGTAGGGGCCAGAGAGACGTTCTTGAAGGAACAATGGGACACACCGTGGACTATTTACAGAATCCGCTGCCCCGTGTTGTGGCTACAGTGTTGCCGGGCAATTTGTATTGTCTAGTTTTCAACCCCCAGGCCTCCCTCTGCACCCCCAGCCCCACCAACTGCCTGCTCAGCTATTGTCATTGATGGAACCATCCTGGCCTCGCCTACCACCACCCACCCCATCATTTCCCTATTGTTCGCGGGCCGGCCCTGACCCCTGGGTATTTATAAAGGCCATTTCCCTCTGCATCATTGTGTGCTCAGTGGCCCTCAGCTCCCCACATTTCCTGACAATGAGGGGGGGCTCGGTAACAGCCCGAGTCCAGGTCCTGACTTCCTCCATGTCCTGTTTACTGCCTTCTGCAGGCATCTCTCTGGCCTCTCCGCAAGCAGCGTCCACCAGCACTGATCCACCCGGCCCAGGCTGCCGTCATATTCTAGTCCAGCCGCGTGCCTGCAAGAAACTAGCCCAAGAGCCAAGGGCTTCCATGTAACGGGCTGGAACCCCGAAAAGTGTTTGAGTCTCTGGATTAAGTTGCTGGGGTCCTGAGTCAAAATCAATGATGTTGGGCTCAGAGAGAGACACACACAGCCTAGTTCTCTCTGTTTCCCGGCATGTGCAACTGGCGACCTTGGCGAGCTGCACTTTACAGTTTGGATCCTGGAGTCCAGAGCCTGAGGGTCTGCACTGCTGGAACCAACACAAACTCCAACAAAAAAACAGGCTCTTGTGGGCAAACGTCAGGGAAGGCGAACATGTGCTTGGCAGAAATGTGGCATCTCCTTGTTTCCTAGGATCTTTTTTCTTTCTTTCTTTCTTTTCCCCTTTTATTCCTGCCTTGCTCCCTGTGGAAGAATGGTCTTCAAGGCAGGACGAAAGCCTCAGTCACAGGTGGAAGTGAAGGGAAGGGAAAGGGAAGGGCTTGGTAGACACGAGACTCTACTGTTTCAAACTTCTCAGTTCATTAATTTAATTTGATAAGGAGCTCCTCCCATTTCCCACAGGCAAGATGAGAGAACCAAAGCTCAGTCAGGGTAATGAAGAAACTTGCTTAAGTTCACGAGTCAGTTGCCAAGTCCGGTTCCCGCCTAAAAACATGGCAGTGTACAGCTTTGGTCATTTACTCATGCTTGACGTCGCCCTTGACCAGTCCTCTCTTCCCTCCGTGCCTCCACCGTCTCCCCATTGCCTCTGCTCGTCACTCATTTGCTCTCCAGGAGCAGGGGAGGACGCATGAGCTAACGTCAGCCAAAACGGGCCAACTCCTCTCAGCAGGACTTAAGGCTGAGCCCTCCAGACCCACAGCTGTTAGAGCAGAGCTTTCCAGGCTCCGCCCACTGGGATGAGCTAGCGCCTTGTTAAATGAGGCTCCAGCCTGGTTTGGCTTTTTGTGATGTTCGATCTCTCCTGCAGCGGAGCCCGGCAGAAACTGAGATGTGGGCTGTCCCTGCTGTGGATCACTGCGGGCGGAGCTCCGGGTTCAGTGAGAAACACAGGCAAAGGTGACTGGAGCCACCAACGGACCAGCCCAGGCTGCCCCTCATGCCTCGATTGTTTGGTTTGGCAAAGCCGTCATCTTTTCCTAATGTCTGGGTACCAACAGACACTTTTCTCCCAGGGGCCCATCTGGCCACTCTCTTGGTCCCAGATCACGACGCATTCACATTTCCTCAAGCACTCCGGCTGAGCACGGATGTGTGTTTGGTCGGGGCCGCATCATCGTCCAGTCTGACGCCTCCACCCTGCCTCCTCTCCCAGAAAGCATCCTGTTTCGTTCCTGGCCCAGCTGCTGCTCCAGATGGTGCAGCTCCCGACACGCAGTGGGCCAGTCTTGGGACTGGTGACAGGGTGAGTAATGCACAGGCCAGCCAGCGGGTCAGAGGGCAGCGGCCCCTGGGATCACATCTCCTTAGATGCGAGACCCACTCCCTGTGATCGCCCAGTGGAATTAGTTCCCAGAGCTGATGGGCAAGATAAAGCACATTAGCAAAATGTGCCCTCTTTGATTTGATGCCACAGGGGCACGAGATTGCCTGGAGGACTTGAAATGTTCACGGACCCTCTTCTGAGGCCACAGCCGCTACATGCTGTCCCTTGTCAGCACCAGGGTCATCGTGTAGCACTGGGATGGCAAAGCCAGAGGGGGCGCAGGAAACCCCCCTTTCCTAAACGAGAAGGCAGTCCAGGGGGGTCCGGGGGCCTGTTGGAATCTGCCTCCAACCCTCCTGTCCACCCCAGTGACCTCTTCATCTGCATCCTGTCACCATGTCTGGAAAAGGCCTCCCAGGGCAGGAGGGAGCGGTGCGAAGTGTGAGCTCTGCTCACACAGGGATATCGCTGTTTCTCAGCTTCAAAAGGATAAAAAGAACAAAATGCCAGAAATGAGCTCCCCGCCCTAGCAGACACACCCTCACCTGCAGGTGGGGGAGACATGGTGACCACAGTCACCAGCCCCGGGGACCAGCTTCCTCTCTGCCCCTCGCTCTAATCTACCCCACATTAAGCTAACGTCATGCAGCCATAACAATAAATATTAGAAAGAGAAAAAGAGCACAAAAAAGACAACATCATCCCCGAATAACCCTTGTCACACCCATAAATGTGCACCTGCTTATTTTCTCACCACAACACCGCTCCAACTAGATGGGAGCAGTGCTTGATGTGTAAGATTTTTCGTAGACTCAGCCCATCCGTAAGTCAGTCATCCATTCAATCCTTCACTCAACAAAGAGGAAGATTAAGATTCAGTCTGCATTTATTTATAATATACTTTATGCCAGACATTCTACTAGGTGGCAGGTCATCCTTCTGAGGAATACTGTGTTGCATCCTGCAGCTTGGGGGGTTGGGGGAGAGACACATTAAAAACTGCACAGCCTGATATGAGTAAATATATATTCAAACGCACACCGTTATGTACACATAAAACAGAAATATACACAGAAAGCCTAAAATCGCTCAGGATGGGTGAAGAGAACATTAAAAAAATCCTCACAGAGTAGATAATATTAGAGTGAGTTTTTAAAGGGGACTGGTTCTGGGGGTGCACACTGAGAATGAGGAGTCCCAGCAGACAGAGGCGGTCGCCTGTCCCCAGAGCAGAGGAAAGAGGGGGTCAGGCTGCTCAGGGAGCCGCGGGGAGTCAGGGCAAGGCGGGCAGGAGAGCCCCGATCCCAGGAGCATGAGCGCCACGCTGAAGAGTGCGGATGTTACCCCAGAGGTACTGGGGACCCATTCAGTGAATGAATAACAGAATAGTAGGATTAACTTTGCAATGAACAAATATTCCGATTCTCAAGCCCAACATGAAGTGAGGTGAGACAGGCAGCGAGGAGGCTGTGGAACAGTCTAGACCTGTGCTTCCCTTTGCTGAATGCTCGACTGGTACCAGCATTTCTACCAACAAATATTAATGAGAAGCTCCCCGTCTCCAGGCGCTGTTCCAGGCACTGTGGACACAGTGGTCAACAGGATGGACAGTCCTCCTGACGGGGCACTTCCTGAGACCCCGCCACACGTCAGATGAGCGCCTTACACGTCGTGCAGCACTCAGGCTCAGAAGAAAGCTCGGTGTTGGGTACTGTGATTTTCCCCATCTTCCTGATGGGAGATCAAGGCTTAGAGAAGGTAAACGACTTGCCTAATTCACTCAATCAGTGACTAGTAGAAAGCTGACTCACATCCAGATAGGTTCATCCCTAGGCTCGCAGAGGTATCTGCTATTCTAGATAATTCTTCATTAGACATCTCAAGGGCTTGATCATTTTAGACATTTTAGATCCTTTTAGATCTTAAGACAGCTCTGTCTTTTAAGATCCTCCTAGGCCTCAGGGGGTCTTATTTTCACAGACCCTTTGTTGCATTTTGTATTAAGATACCCCTAAATCATGTATTGAATATGATGCACACCAAGCTCTGTGAATGAAGCTGCAGTCGACTAGGTTTAAACAGCACAGCATCTTGTGGCTGTTTGATGAAGGACTCATTAATTTGGATTTTTCTCAGCTCCGATGGAGTCTGACATAATAGAAATTGGATGTTGTCACAGGAAGTAGAAATGCAGATTGGTGGAGTTACAGAAGGCTTCTTCGGAGGCACCACTGAATAGGGTCTGGAAGGGTGAAGAGGAGAAAGTCAGACAAAGAAAGACAGAAGTCAGGCCAGGAAGAGTCCAGGAAGACTGTGATGGGTGTGCAAAGAGAAAGGTCTGAGAAGGTCTGGTGGATCTGGGAGCTTTCAGAAAGACTCTTAGACCCTATGGAGACAGCTGTCATTCCAAACGATGCTTCCATGTGGCGAGAAAGGTTGCTTACTTCTTACATGGAGGTTTGATCTCTAAATAAATAAAGAATAAAGCAGCAGAGTAGGCGGGTTCTACTCCAAGAGGCATCCTTCAAGGCATGTCATTCAGTGGTGTTCATATTACATAGGCTAGCTGGCACCTTATGATTTAGTGTTGCCTTCAAAGCCTGAAGCACGTGGTTTTAAATATCCTGACTACTGGTTCATTTTTGTTCTTTTAGGTATGAATTCGATTTCCGGAGACAGCCTAGATCTCAGTGAGAACCCAGGATGGAGACTACTAAGAGCAATGATGCTGGACAAACCATTTTTGGTCAACAGGAAAACGATCATTGCAATTCAAAGTCTGCTGGGCACGTTGTGTGCTCCAGGTTCTATGCAAAAGGAATCTTCTCCTCTAAAAAATTCTATGAAGAAAATACAGTTACTTTGATTTCGTCTTTATTCATGAGAAAAAAAGAAGCTCTGAGAGGAAAAGGGCTTGCGCTGGGTCATGTAAAAGTTCTGAACTGGAACTAGGTTTGAATCCAGGACCTGAGCTCTTCACTGCTGTGCTCTTCTGCTCCTCTGCAATACAAGACTTTATTTTTTTCCCTGAGTTTAGAGCCTTTTTTTTTTAACTGAAGTACAGTCAGTTACAGTGTATGTATTCCATACATTCATTTTCATATTCTTTCCCATTAAAGGTTATCACCAGATATCAAACATAGTTTAAAATGATGCCTTATAATGCAGGCTTGCAGTAAGGCCATCATATAACCTCCCTACAAGTTAAGCATTCTGACCACTGGAGTCCTGCCTGATAATTCATCAGATACACAGCATTGTGCCTACGTCTTACGTAAACAGGGCTTATAGATCCCTCTGTGTTGAATTGCTACAGATTACTTGGTGTAATTAATAGATTTATTATTTTTTACTTGTACTTTCATTTTTTTAAATTTAGGAACTAGGAATTATTTTCTAGTCTTGAATATTCTCTTTGGCCTTAAAAAACCCAGGAGTTAGTGGGGATGCAGTGTAACACCTTGCTTGTAGTTTTTTCCAAGGAGGGGCCCCAGAGATGTTTAGAATCTCACAGTTGGATTAAGTACATAGTCTCCCAAAATGAATACTGAACTTGGAAAAACAACCTTTGGCCCCATTATTATTTTTTTAGCCCCATTATTTAAAAGCCTCAGAATTCAGAAGTACAAGATCTCATACTCGGAGGCAATGCTGCCGCAAGTCCCTGGTAATTGTCCCGGTTGAGTTTCCTCGCCTTGGCTCTGGTGCCTGAAACTCCATCCAACGTGTCCTTTCAGTTTATCTAAAGCTGTTGAGAAAGCAGACAGACTCTCCCTGTCGTCCTGAATTATTCACGGGCAGGGCACAGAGCGCCCGCCCGTCTCCCAAGCCACACTTCAGTGTTAGGAGTCGTGCATTTTACCCACTGTGTATTTTTAGGAACAGAGCAAGCCTCTGCTGCAGTTTCATTTATTTTGCTTTTGAAAATGGAAAGAGATTTCCCTAAGTCCTGGAAAAAAAAATTAGCCAGGAAAGAGAACACCAGAAGAGAAACAAAACTTCAGACAGAAGCGTGGAGGAAGGAAGCGGAACCAGAGCCCAGATGAATTCCTTCCGCTCCCCCACTTTCAACCTGAGCCTGCCCCCCGAGCTGCGGGGGGCCCCGGGCCGCAGGGCCTCCAGCCGGATGACTGTGCGCATTTCCATTTCAAAGGGAAACACACCGACTCACCGACCGCGGGGGTCCTCAGAGAGAGAAGAGCTGAACTGGGAAGAAAGGGAAGTGGGGCTCCTTGGCACACGTTGAAGAATAACTCAAGCTCGAGCAGCTCAGACCTCCTTTTCTCATCCCCAGTTACAAGTCATCTACGGACCCGATGCAGGAAAAACGGATGCAGGGCGTGAGGAGGGCCGTGTCCCGGGCTTTGGTTGAGCCCCTGGGACGTGCCCCGTCAAGTGTGGGTCCTTGGCTTCGCGCAGGAAAGAGTTCAAGAGCGAGCCACAGTTGAGTCAAGGTAGATTTATTTAGAGATACATCAAAAGGCAAGAGAAAGGCCACGAGGTGCGGGGGTGGGGGCTCAGATTAGAGTGAAAGTAGGTACACGCTCCATAGACAGAGCGCGGGCGACTCGGAAGAGGGAGAGAGAGGGGCGGCCATGAGGCCCCGGGTTGCCAGTTCTTAAGGGCTCAGTGGCTTCAAATGCTAATAAGTGGAAGGACCAGTCTAACTAGCCTGGGGAAGGGGCTGGGATTCCCAGGAAGTTGGCCATTTCCCACCCTTTGACCTTTTGTGGCCAGCCTTGGGACTGCCATGGCGCCTGTGGCTATGTTAGTCACCACGTTAATACATTACAATGTGCACATAATGAGGCTCAAGGTCTGCGAGAAGTCAAATCTCCCACCATCTTGAGCCTCAAGGCCTCCTGGGGGTTGAATCTTTCACCATTCTGGTGTTAACTGCTGTGAATGGCTGTGCCCTGACCCTTCCTCACGCCGATGCCTCAAGGCAACCCACCCTGGCCCTGTCACGCATTCCCTGGAGGAAACACATTTCGGGAAGCCTGGGATAGTCCGTGCACAGAGCTGAAGGACAACGTGTCAGAAAACAAATCCGTTCTACCTTTCAGGTCTCAAAAGGACAATGTGTGACCCCCCCAAGGCCACCAGAAGGAGATAACCTTCCCTCCGCTCTTTGCACACCTGGGATGCTGGAAAAGGAGAAGGAATCTCCTTTCTGAGCACAGAAGTCTCCTGAAATCTTTCCTCACCGCGCACTGGAGCTGAACCGCTCACAGTCGAAGTGCAAAGGATGGAAGAGGAGCAGGAAACAGCAGAGACGTGGGGATCCAGGCCGCTGGGAGCACCGCTCAAATACCGTCCCCTGAACACGGCTCCCTTTGGGAGGACGCCTCGACGGGGCGGGCGGCCATGGCACGGCTGTCGCGTGCTGAGGTGTAAGGTGAGTGAGCCGTTCTTGGCCTGCAAGGAAAATTACATTCATTAAGCAGCCTTCCCTCCGGGAGTCAAAAAATGACCTTCAAAATAGCCTCTGCGATCAAGCCGTCTGGGTGGGAAGACCCCACCCAGGCCAGGAAGCTCCCCCCAGGGCTATTCATCAGGCCGGAGCTGGGCGAGTAATTAGTCTCCCACTGGCCGCATAACCCTCCCGGCCGAGAGCCCGAGGGGTGAGTCCAGGTGGGACCACTGGGCCGCGTGTGGGCGGGCAGCTGGCTCAGGCAGGACCACAGAAATGGGAGGCTTTATTTATTTCAGTAATAAGAATAAAACAGCAGACGGCTGCTCTTTTCACAATAAGATCACGTCACGGGAGCCCTCGGTGCCCAGGTGACAGGCCTGGCCGCCGGCTCTCTTTCCCGGGCCTCCCCACGGCGTTCTGGCAGAGGTGGGCCCCGCTGGCCGCCCTCGGCCCGGCCCTCTGGGGCTGAGCATGTGTCACCGAGAAGCCGCGCTTGCAGGTGTCTCCTGGCTGAGCCCGAGCGAGGCCGAGAGCAGAGATTTTGCAGCAGGAGGCCCTGGACCTGGAGTCCTGATGGTCTTTGCTGAAAACGTGCACCAGGTTCAGGGGAAACAACAACTCCCCAGAGCTAAGGATCCTAAAAAATTGTCATTTTACTTAAAACAAAGACTTCAAGACTGAAAAGAAATACCATCTCTGCGGGCGACAATGAACCGCGCCGCTTCAATGACTGGCTCTGAAGTCTTCAGGAAAACAAAGCGTAACACAGCCTCGCCTCTTGTCCATCATCCGTGATCCAAACTCCTGTTCTACTTTCAGGAAGCTTCTTTCCGTGACTCTAGTTTACCCAGAACTCGCTTTTCTCTGAATCCCAGCAGCATTTGTCATAACAGCAGAGGTGCTGATCGCTAACCGTGCTGAGTGAGCGCTCCGCGCCGGGCAGTGTTCTAAACGCTCTACATCAGTTAACGTGGCTACTCCTCACGACAACCTCGAAAGATGGGTATTAATACCACCCTCCTTTTATGGGTGTTGATGCTGAAGTGTGAAGAGAGTAAGTAACATAAAGGTCACACAGCTGGCACGCCTGGATTTGAACCCAGACGTCCGACTGTAGACTGCTAATCTAACCACTTCACTTACTTTCTCCCACTAATTAATTAGCTGATGAATTCTCTCTTTTATTTTCAGTTCACCAAATAGTCCGGAATATCCAATATGGCAGGCTCTTTGGTGAAACACTGTGTGAGAAATGCAGAAGGACACAGAGCCACCTGAAACACGTGGCCAAGGTCCTCATCGCCTGCAAGTGCATGTGATAAACGCCCAAGTCAGAACACGGTGAGGACAGGCAAGACCCACGTCCTAAGTAACGGCTGCCTTCGGAGACCTGTTCTAGGTCTTAGGAAGAAGAACCCAACCCTTGCACTGGGACTTGAGGGAAATAAAGCCAAAAAAGATAGCTTTTCAGACAGGAACATTTTCAAGCATGACACAGCAAAATGCATGTTTGCACAGAACAACTTCCTCAACTGATAAGTGGGACGTATGTATGAGTGAAACCGTGGGTGGTGAGGACCACATTGGTAGGTCGTGGCCAGTAAATGAAGATTACTTAGTTTAGGGTTTATTTGCAGTCCAAAAAAGGAATCAATGTGAAGATATTTGAGCCCACGAATGACTCAACGAACTTGTGCTTTGGGAAGAGAAAGCGGCAGTGGGCGTGATGCTTAAGATAAAAGGGAGAGAAGAAAAGCGGGTGGGGGTGGGGTGGGCAGCTGGGTGACCATCACAGAGCTGGCAGGAGATACTAAGTCAAACCAGAATGAGATGGTGGTGGGGAACCCACAGGAAGGTAAATTCAGAGACCTGTGGAAAAGCTGCACCTAAGAGCCTGTCGATGGGGATGGTACCCAGCTAGGAGGCTGGGGGAGTACTGTACCATGAAGAGAAAGAGAAAAGTTGTGAGGGTGATCTGGTTGTTGGAAAAGAGGGGAAGATTCATGTCTGAGAGAGTCTGAGCTTGAGATACATGTAAGTATGAAAGGCAGGAAGTTGAAAAATCTTAGACCACAACTTAGGAGAGATTTCAAATGTCCCAAAAGAGACTTAAGCATCCTCCACATAATGGTGGCAGTTATACTGGGAGACAAAGATGAAACGGACATGGAAAAGGCTACAGAAATTGCAGTAGATTTTTTTTAATCATAGAAAGGAAAATAATGCAGGCTTTAAGCTCCCTGAAGGTATCACATTTCCCTGCTGTATATCTAATGCTTTAGATCACAGCTTGGTACAGAACAGGCATAAAATAGTTATTTGTGGAAGGAATAAAGCTTTGTAGACTCAGGGCAAATTAGAAAAATAATCTGTTTGGACAGTTGCAAAAACTTTAAATTCTGCCCTGTACAGCATATTGGTAGTAAAACTAAGCTAATGGGTTTTTTTCCAGAAAAAGCATTGGGAACATTCACATTAGACCTGATGACATCAAAATTCAGAGTTATGGGAGCGTCCTGGCCACACAACCACAGGACTGAGAATCAGCAAGGCTGCACGCGTGGTTTTCTCTACGCCCTTGGCAATTTTCAGCTCTCAAGTGTCAGCTCTCCACCTGCCATCTGTAAATTGGGGACAGAATTCTCAGCTTCAACCCTACAAAGGAACATCTTTTCAGACTCATTGCGGAGAATCTTAGATATCATTCTAAATGGCAGAGTCATTGTCAGATGATGCGTTTGACATTTTGTAAAATCCCTTTTGTCTGAGGAGTCGTTCCTAAGAGTTGCTTGGCCTGGTTTACCGACTAAAGAGGGCGGATGTTTCATTAGGGCTCCAGCCAACCTTCCCCTGTCAAAGAAAATGAAGCAGGAAGATGGTGTGTACACTTGAGATTGGTGGGTCTTCAAGATGGTCAAGCACCCTGAGCCTTGCCCCACTCCGGTCACGGAATTTCCATCTTAATTTTCAGGTCAGCTCTCTAAGATCTATTTGGGGCAATGTGATGACTCTGCAGTGGTTTTTCTCTGGTGGTTCTGTGTAGATTGAGGGATGTTTGAGGAGATAAACAAGGAGGCAAACAGTGTTACCACAGATACCTGAATTTGTTTTTTTTTCTCATCAAAAGATATTCACCACACACTGGTTCTTTTTATCTGACTTGCACTCTCACCTAATTCTCAAACCAAACTTCTGAAAATTTAAAATTTAAAAAAAAAGGTTTCAAACACTGCTTCATTTCACCGTTTTGCCTCTTTGCTGTCTTTTTATTTCCTGCTTCCCCACGAAGTAAAGGATGGAGTTGCCTCACCTCAGCCCTATCTGCAGAGGGGGGATGTTGAAATTCGCTATTTGGGGAGAACATAACGCTTCGGATGTAGATTTGTTTCATTGGTCTTATTTTTCGGACCCAAAGTGGGATCAAAAGCTTTAACTAAGATTACCCAGCAATTAGCGAGTGATGGCAGGAAATACAATTCATCATGACAGTATCCTAGGAATACAAAATGTGAGAAAATGAAAGACCATCTCCTCATTATCCTCAGCTCCAGTAAGAAACTAGATTACAAGTTTAGAAATAATAATAATGAGAAGAATTTTAAAAATAAGGTTAAAAAGTGAAATTGGGATTGGTTTTGCGGTGTTTTCATAAAATTCATATGGGGAGAGGC
Source organism: Camelus dromedarius (assembly GCF_036321535.1). NCBI lineage: Eukaryota > Metazoa > Chordata > Mammalia > Artiodactyla > Camelidae > Camelus > Camelus dromedarius. The sequence continues at coordinate 16,310,072 of NC_087469.1, forward strand.
AAGGGGATGTTCTCAAAATCTACCCATTTAACCAAAATGTCCACACCTCTACAAACTCAGTTTTTTTCTTCTCTATCAGATGTGAGGAACCCAAAAACCAGAAGCATGGAGCCAGCCTGAATACCTTGCCCCCTGCCCTGTCCTTCAGAGCTAATCAATTTTTTTTCACTCAATGGACCCATGTTCAGTTTTAAGTTTGCCACCCCCAACACACAAACACACACACACACACACACACACCCTTATCCATCTATCATGTCACAACTATTGACACCAAAGGGGAATTTTGACCTAGAGAAGGGGTATTTTATATATGTAGAGTTCTGTTACAATTATATAATCAAGAATTACTGTTTCTATGTTTTCAGCGTAAGACCTGTTTTCGTTAAAGACACCCACGCCTACGAGTCAATGAAAGTGAACCTGTTTTTCCACGCGGATGTCTGAAATCCTTTCAACTTGCATTTTGCATTGAAGACCCAGGTTCACGCCACACTTTGGGATAAAGACTCCAGTAATCAAGTCATGGAAGCTTATCTGAAATGACAACCAAGCATCCTACCCAAGGGAAAGAAAAATTGAATTTTCCACTTGTTCTTCGGGGCTGAAGGATGAAAAGAACCCACAAAGCATAACTTACGTTTCTTACCTAGTAAAAACCCCAGAGCTACACTGAAACCCAATGTGGGGTTGCTTCCAGTTTATGATAAGGAAGCACCGAGGGCAAGAGGGAGCATCACCTGACTCATAGTCCATTTCCAGGCCTGGTACACGTGGTGCCCACGCCCACAGGAATTCACACGCACTCTCAATGGAAAGTGTGAGTCAGGAGCTATAACTTTACAACCAAATTGCCAATAAAATGATGCTCTTAGAAGTTCAGCAGCTTTTATTAGCACAGAAGTTTTAGACTTACAGGCCAAGGATTGATCTGAGACAGAAGCAAGCCCCGTTTCTGTCTCAGGATCCTTAATGCAAGAGTGGTTCACAATGGGAAGTGCATTTATGACAGAGCTGTGGCAGAATGTGACATCACCTGGGCACCTGAACCTCTCCCTATGCCTGGAAACACCAGACCACACGAAACAGGCTTACCTCAACACAGAAGGGCCTCTGCTCCTTTGAAGAGGAGCCTTGGATCTTGGAATTGTCGGTGGAGCCTAAAGAGAATGGTAACATCCACCTGCCACTCTTGAATTCTCAGAACACAGCTATAAATACCCTAGGAGCTTATTTGGGAGAAAATGTGTGTAAGTTGATAAATGTATAGCTTATGCATCTAAAGCAATGTGCAGGAATCAGATCTCACCCCTGCGTGTGCTCACAGGGGCCAGACACATTCCCCTGGCATCTGCACAATCTCGGGAAGGATGCTGCGATGCAGTGCAAACAGCATCCATCTTACCTTTAGAAGACAAAGGTTGGGAATCCAACTCTCCGTTTTCTGTGAGCCACTTTCCCTTCCTGTACTCACTTTCCTGTGAGTGGAGAAGACTGAATCTGTTGACTTTCAAAATTCTTTCCAGTGTGGAATGTTGTAGCCCTCAGTCACTAAGTCCTGCCACGCAAGGAAGACCCCAATATTCTAGGCTCATGGGCTTCAGTGTTCGCTTCTCCATCCTCAGGGGAAACTGACTGTAATCCAGGTCTTTTCCATTTCCTTTGATTTGGTTTTTATTCATTCAACCATCTCCGTTCAGGAAACATTTATTCAAATGCAAGGCACGGTGCTAGGTGTTTTTACCCTACTAATAATTCTCCAAAGCCCAGCCTGTGTGCTGCGTGCACTGAGTCTCATAATATCCTCGTGAGTGTAGGCAAGTCAGACACGCCGGTTTCCACTTTCATAATGAGGGTACCACCAGGAACTGGCGAGCATAAATGTTTAGCAATCTAAAAATTATAAGAGATGGGGCCAGTCACTACATCTTTTGACTCTTGGACTAATTTCCAGTCCAATATTCCAAACAGCCTCAACCAAACAATATTTTGCTTTTTTAATTGAACATTATTCAAGATAAAATATTCTCCAAAACCTCTCAATTAAGACCAGTGAGTCAGGAGATATTTTATCTTCACAAAAACCCCACAGAGCTCTATGATTTGGCCCAAACAACATAACCCAACATGCGGGAAAGACTTGAGACTATGTTATGGTAAATTCAAGTACCGTCAGCCACAAATTCAGCAGAATTCTCACAGGCTGAAAATAAAGATTATCCATCATTTATTTTCTAAAATATGTCAGGCAGCTGCAGTGCTATTTTCTTAATATATATCTTTCTGAAATGCCTACGAGAACCCTGCAAAGTAGGTCTTATCATTTGACAGATGAGAAAAAATTGAGGCACAGTTAAATAACATGCACAAGGTCACAGAGTTAGTGAGTGACTGGAATGAAACTCAAACCCAGGAATGTCTGGCTGTGAAGTCCAAACTCTTCCCATAGTTTGTAGGGAGATTCCGTGATTCCCAACTGATAACCTGTTCTAGGTCACATCAAGCAATTTTTTTGACCACTGTCCTTCAAGAATAATCCTAAAGAAGTACCTACATCTGGATGGGAAGTGCGAAGAGGTGACGTTTGGGGGAAAAGCACATTCGGAAACAGAATAATCAAGTAAGTTCGGTGTAAGGACACCAGGGTCAGTAAACTCCAACCAGAGTCTTACAGAAAGAAGACGTCCAGCTAGCAGTGGTCAGTATTCATCCTTAAACAGATCACACAGCTTCCTATATGGAAAACTCCCCTTTTTATTGAAGTATAGTTGATTTGCAATGTTGTATTAGTTCCAGGCGTACAGCAAAGTCATTCAGTTATATAATACGTGTATATTCTTTTTCATTAGAGGTTATTGCAGGTTATTGAATATTGTTCCCTGTGCTGTTCAGTAGGACCTTGTTGTTTATCTATTTTATATATAGTAGTTTGCATCCATCCCAAACTCCTAATTTATCCCTCCCCTACTTTCCCCTTTGGTAACCATAAGTGTGTTTTCTATGTCTGTGAGTCTGTTTCTGTTTTGTAAATAAGTTCATCTGTGTTATTTTCTTTAAGATTCCACATAGACGTGATACTATATGATACTTGTCTTTCCATGACTTACTTCACTTAGTATGAAAACCTCCAGGTCCATCCACGTTGCTGCGACTGGCATTATTTTACTATTCTTTTTTATGGCTGAGTAATTTTCCATTATATATATATGCACCACAACTTTTTTATCCAGTCATCTGTTGATGGACATTTAGGTTGCTTCCTTGTCTTAGCTATCATAAATAGTGCTGCTGGGGTACACGTATTTTTATGAGTTAGAGTTTTCTCCAGATATATGCCCGGGAGTGGGATTGCTGGATCACATGATAACTCTATTTTCAGTTTTTTAAGGAATCTCCATACTGTTTTCCATCGTGGCTGCGCCAAATGTGGTGCACATTCCCACCAGCAGCGTAGGAGTTCCCTTTTCTCCACACCCTCCTCAGTATTGATCATTTGTAGCCTTTTTAATGATGGCTTTTCTGATCAGTGTGCGGTGTTACCTCATTGTAGTTTTGATTTGCATTTCTCTGATAATTAGCGCTGTTGAGCATCCTTCAGTGTATACACTAGCAAACCCTTCTCCAGCACAGTGGTATTAGCCAGTCCCCTTTTTTGAGAGTTCAATGCTTGAGGCTAGGAGTTTCCTAGCTGTACTAGTCAGGATGATTAGGTTGTGCTGCAGGAAGAAGTTAACCCTCAAAATCTCAGTAGCACAAGCACAAAGTTTTATTTCTAACCATGCAAAGTCTGCTGTAGGTCCCGTGGCTCCCCGGGGCGACTCTGCTCTGTGAGGTGGTTCAGCTCCAGTCCACTTCTCCTGCCTTCTTCTGTGACACACAAGGCCGCCAGGTGGGCAGAGCAAAGGAAGGAAGAGCCACAGGGCCAGGTGCTGTCCCTTAACTGCTTCAGCCCAGAAGTAGCACATGCAACTTCCACCCCCAGCCTGTTGTTTGGAACTAGTCACATGACCTCATCTAGCACAGGGGGTTGAGAAATTTGAGGAGCACATGTGTTTTTGGAAGCTATAAATATCTCTGCCAAAGAACTTTTCAAGGACAATAAACCCCATCCCCAGTCATAATGAGAATGGACTTTTTTTTCCTTCATTTTTACCCCTTCACCCTTTACCCTTCTCCACCCTACTCTGTGCCCTGTGAACCATACACACTGCATCATATATCTCACCTGCCCCTTGGCTTCCTCTTGTGTTGGATCAGTAGGGAGTACCTGTAGGAGGGGAGACTGAGGTCCAAATAATGACCCCTTTTGAGTCCTGTGGCATCAGTGGGAGTGGGGCTGAGAGTCTACTGTTCTCCACTTCAACTCTTTGGGTCTGGGTTCCAGAAACCACTCCCTTCCCTTATCCCTTTGGGGAGGCCAACAACCTACTCTTATGAAACCGAAAGTATCATATTTCATGTGTTTTCCCCACACTCTGCCCACATCTTTATAATCAGTCTCTCTGCTTACTAAATTCCCAGTTTCTTTTTGTTCCCTACTGAGACCCTGACTGACACAAGGGAGCTATGAGAAAGGAGTACACACTCTAACTGTTGAAAAGAACCTTTATTAGACTTCACTATGCTTAACTCTTGAATTAGAAATGTGTTCACCATTAATAGAATCCACTTACAATAACCTCATAAATTGGTGTTCTTTCTCCGTTTTCATCCATCCTCACCATTATCAGAAAAACGGTTTCTATTTTTCTGATTGCATGTGTCTTTGTAAAACCTCTAGTGGCTTTTCATTCCCGTAGAAATATATCAATGCGGCCCACCTGCATTGGTGAAGGCTCTCTTCTTTACTCAATCTAACAGTTTAGATGATAATCTCTTCTGGAAACATCCTCACAGACATACCTGGAAATATTATTTTGCCAGCTATCTGGACATTACTCAGCCTAGTCAAGTTGACACATAAAAATACCACAAGTCCACTCTTGGTCAACTTGGCACCCATATGCATCTCCCTAAATCATACTTCCTCACCATATAAAGACAGTAACAAGGTCACAGTTCTGCCTAACATGATGTAGCTATCTCATGTATAACTTAAAGCACACTAACCTCTTCCCCAGAAGAGGAGGTGAAATCCTTGAATGATATTTACTTTTCCCCTGATAGCCATACCTTAAACACTATGGGATAAAATTAATCACACAAATACTAATATAAAATCAATACATCTAATGTTACGTGATTTTTAAAATGAGAGGAAAGAACACAAATAAACTTGCTTAATAGGTATGTATACACACACAGGCATAGTCCTAACAAAACCAGGAGGCGACGCTGATGACAATTTTAATCCTCATTCTGTACCTGGTCTCATGCTCCTAGCTTGGATTTATAACCATCTTCTTCTGTTACCCCTTCTGTTCCCTTTGCCTTCAGCAAGCACCTCAGCTGGTCATGGTTCTTAACCTGGTGGGGTGACCCAAATGTTCATTCCTTGTTGTGTTGTGGTAGCTTTCCGTTGGCCATTGGCCTTAGTCACAGGACGCGGTGAGGCCCTAAGGGGTACCAGGCATGCTCTTCCTTACCCCCATTGTAAGCAGCAGTTCAGTTCCCCGCAGCAGTCAGGATCAGTCACCCAGCCGACATCCCAACTCCCTTCTTTGTCTGTTGATTCTGAGGCATGAGGACCCCACAGTGGCCGGGTCACTGTCTTAACTTCCAGTTCAGTGGAATCACTGTTGTGTCTCCTGGTGGAAACATTCCTCCTTCTGGAACTAAGACCTCTAGGCCAGCAGGGCATAAAGTCCTAAGAACAGGAAGCAAAAATTTGGCTAGTGGGTCACTAAGGATAACAGTAGGCGGGGCCCCTCCCACCGCCCACTCCTCAGGTCTTAGAGCCGTGAATGCCGGCTGTCAGAGAAGCAGCACCAAGCACACTGCTTCAGAGCCTCCTGTGCTGTATCTTACAATGGATTTAGCTGTTTTATGTCTATTCCTCCTCATTAGATTTTAAAAAATCTTGAAGACAAGATTTGCATTTTAAATATTTTTTTTATATCCTTTGATACTTACAGAGTGCCTGGAACATCTTAAATGTGAGTAATGGTATATTGAGTGGCTGGATACATACATCAGGATAAAGTATCAACTGCTCCCTAAATCAAGAGGAGACCTGGAGAGAGGAGGGGGAATTGGAGAAAGGTGGTCAAAAGGTGCAAACTTCTAATTGTGAGATAGATAAGTCCCAGGGATGCAGTGTGCAGCTTGAAGACCACAGTTAACACTGCTGTGTGATACACAGGGAAGTGGTTAGGAGATGGACCCTAAGAGTTCTCCTTACAAGGAGACTTTTATTCTTGTGTTTTTATTGTTATTTATATGAGATGATGAATGTTACATAGACGTATTGCGATCATTTTACAATATAGGTAAGTCAAGCCATCATGGTGTACACCTTAAACTTATACAGTGGTGCATGTCCATTACTTCTCAATAAAACTCAAAAAAAAAAAAAAAGTAACATGTCCATGGGCCCTAGAGATGCATGAGGAAACTGGCGTCATTTGCTTGCTCAGGAATCTGAGGGGAGACAGAGAGCGAGGCAGAAATCTTACCACTCTTCAGCACATAATGGTGCCTATGTTAAGACGGATAACCAGCTCTTCCCGCCCACATCAAGAAGACAACAGATGCCTAAATTTGCACAGGAGCAAACATAATTTATATTAATGTTGTGAAATAACACCAGGACACTGAGGAGTGGTGTGAGCTGGAATCCGACAGTTCGGGAACAGTAGATGACCCTGTGGGATGTTCCGATCTATTTAAGCACACGTCACGTTGTTTCATCCGTAATGACCCCATGATTTTAATTCCACTGAAATAGTTCTTTGGGGCTTTGGATGCACTTTAAGATCCATTTCTTCCCTTAAATGAGGACAATCTCATAGTTCAAGTAAATTTATGTTTTAATGTTGGGAAACCAATAGAAAATATCATAAAAATAAAATCTCAACCATGCGTAAAACGGTACGTGTAATAGAAAATGGGCAGAGGGCGTAATTAGGAACCACTGGCCTATGCCGCTTGCGCAATTTATTTGTGGCAGTGAAAGGCATTCATCTTCTGAACAAAAAATACATTCTGGACAAACTGAATACTGAAAAAAAATGCAGCCTTCTCTTCTTTCTTTCAACCAATTCAGTTGAAGACGAAAGTATAAATGCTTCTGAGGGAAAAACACAGTGTGGAGGACGTTGGTTATTAATAAGGTCACTTACGTGGTTCAGATTTGAATTTATGTCAATCTTCCTTAATTTTTACCATCTGTGAAGAATTGGTTTCCTCCTTTCCTCCTCCCAACGACTGTAAGCTTAAAAGGAATAAACAGATAAGGGAGAGGTGCTGTGACCGTATCACAGGGTAGAAGTTGGAGCTATTACTTAGAGTTGTTTTCCATCATTCTCTTACACTCATTGGCCTCTAAACTGTCCATTTTCTTTATTACCATTCTATCAGTAGTAATAATTGTATACACTATGCTGTAGTAAGCAGCTGATCCAGCTCAAATCCAAGGGTCAAATTCAAGGCAGTCAATCTGAAAATCTCCCTTAAAACCCCCGCCAGTGATAAGAATACTGACAGTCAAAGCTCTTGAACCCATAAAGCAAAGATCTGAAAGGCAGGAGGAAAAACATAGAAAAGACTGCATCATAATCTGAAAACCATTTCCCTACTCCAAAGAAGATAAAAATCTGACCACAGGTAAGCAAAGAAGAACCAGAGAAAGGTGACTAGAATTTCAGTACTTGTAGTTCTTGGAAAAGGACCTTCACCTTCTGCAGCAACACCCAGGGAGAGATGCAGGGACCAGAATTCCCAGGGGAAACTTTGAATCTGTATGCCAGGGGTAGTGCAGAGGCTACCTCAGAGCAGAAGGAATGACTGCCTAGCTTCCCAATGTCGTAGCCCTGGGAGCTGCAAGACTTCAAAAGAAACTCATTATTGAAGAGACTGCCTTCTCCATCGTATATTCTTGCCTCCTTCGTCATAGATGAACTGGGCATAGATCTGCAGAAAACTCTCATTCAAAAAGACACATATACCCCAGTGTTCAAAGCAGCACTATTTACAATAGCCAAGACATGGATACAACCTAAATGTCTATCGACACATGAATGGATAAAGAAGCTGTGGTGTGTGTGTGTGTATGTATGTGTGTGTATGTGTGTGTGTGTGTGTGTGTGTATATATATATATATATATATATATATATATATATAATGGAATACTAGTCAGCCATAAAAAGAATGAAATAATGCCATTTGCAGCAACATGGATGGATCTAGAGATTATCATATTAAGTAAGTCAGACAAAGACAAATATCATATGATGTCACTTATATGTGGAATCTAAAAAAACAAAATGATGAATTTTATTTACAAGCCAGAAATAGACTCACAGACCTAGAAAACAAACTATAGTCACCAGGAGGGAAGGGGGGGAGGGATAAATTAGGAGTTTGGGATTAACAGATACACATTACTATCTATAAAGTTGATAAACAACAAAAACCTACTGTATAGCACAGGGAACTATATTCAGTTTCTTGTAATGAGCCATAATGGAAACGAAACTGAAAATATATATGTGTGTGTGCTTTGCTGTACACCTGAAACTAACATTGTCAATCAACTACACTTAGATAAAAAATCAGAATGAAAAAAAAGAAACCCATTATTGACACCTGAGCTCTAAAATAGCCATTACTGAGTGTATTAGTCAATGATAATTCCATATATATGGCCCAAAGCTAGCCGAAACCCAATGAACAGAAATGATAGTGGTCTAGAGAGCTCACGAGGTCCCCACCGCATTCCAAAGATTCCACCCACCCTGCCCTTTGCGCAACAACCAGAGTTCCCTGACAGTTAGCGAGTTCAAAGCCCTCTCTCCACATGGACACGTTTTGCTGGAGAATCCACGAAGCAGTCATCTTCAGCAGCAGGAAACCCAGAAACATCTGGCTTGCATTCCAAGCTGTCAGTCTCGCTCACTTATTAATAACAGAAGGGGATAACTAAAAAACTGGATAAAAAGGTTATCAGCTCCTCTTCTTTCCTCCTCAGCATCTTTCCGATGGCCTTGATTGATGCCAGATTGCATGGCAAGGGATGGGAGTGCTATTTTTAGTTGGCTCGGAATCTGAGGGACTTGCATTTCTGCTTGTGAACCTTTATAAATATTTAAGAGAAAGGAAAAGCATGAATGGAGGAACATGTGGTCTCACGGCTATCCATCAAAGCCGTCTGTAGAACTCACAGACACGTATGTGCGTGCAGCCAGAGAGCTGTCTGGAGGTACAGAGCTGCATGCGTATGAATAAAAGAAAACTCTCAAAGCCTTGGAGAGAACTTCAAAGTCAAGGCTAGTAAGGTGCACATGCTGGGCTCCTTATTCAGCTGCCTTCGCCACCTTCAGCCTCTGTTTTCCGACTGGAAAACACAGACCAGGCATGTTCACTTTCTTCCTCCTGAGAAAGGAGAAAAGCTGAGTGTGAGAGGAGGTCCGAGAGTTGGGTTCAAGTGATGGGTTTACAAACAAAAACCAACGTTTATGCGCTGCACGCACACGTAAGCGTGGTGCGTTTGCACGAACCTGCAAAGCGTTTCACCCACTGGGTTTCAGGATCCCCGATGTAAAACGAAGGCAGGGCTGACTTCCAAATCTAAACGTGTGCTTGCAGAGAAGCCCTCTTCCTTCTTATGACCTTTATCCAAATTGTTTCCTTGGTTTCAGAGAAGTCTCAAATGTCTTGCGTTTTGTTTTCTGGTACAGCACATGGAAAAGTCAATTCAATAGGCATTTCCTGAGTGTCTGCCACACCAAAGACTCAGTCCTGGCGTGTGGGAGAAAGGAAGCTCAGGAGAGGGGCATGTTCTCTGGGAGAAGGGTGGGCAAGGTTCACCCCGGTCCCTCAGGTACCTCTTCAAAAGGCGGCAGCTCCCTTCGAGAGAGAAGGTTGGTCATTTTCCTCAGGGAAAGAGCTGCAAAGGGTCCGAGTTTAATCACGATTTCATCCATCCTTTCCAGCTCAACAAAACCACCACCTACATACCTGCAGAGCCCGAAGGGGGAGCCAGGCCATCCACTCATCCATTCAACAGATTGCTCAATAGCATTTACTGAGCACCTACTGAGCAAGGACTGAGAGGGTGGCATTAAAGGAGCAGCGGCCACTCTCCCTGCAGGTGCGGAATGCGCTGTCCGGTTAGGAAAGCCGGCGTTCCAGAGCACTCACACACCGATGCGCACACACGGGCTGCCGGGGCACGGAAGCCCACGGAAGGGGGCCTAAGCATCCCGGGTACACTTAATCCCTTTACTGCTCTCAGCCCCGCCCTGGGCGGGGCCACAGGCCATTCTTCAAAAGCATCACGTGTCTGAAACCGGCCCAGCAAATTCTTCCAGACTTGCCATCCTCCCCGACGGCTACTTCAAATTCCTGTCAGCCCTGATGGCTTAGTTTTGTATCTTGGACCCCTTTTTTCATCTTTCCGTGTCCACGTCTTCTGGCTGCAGACTGTCCCCTGTGGTTCTCACCTGTCATTCCTTTTGGATGCCTGTTCAGGTGGCCACCTCGCCACCATTCAGGTGAGAGCTGGCACTACCTGGTCTCCTGCTCCCTGACCAAGCCCAGCTCTGCAATGCCACCTGCCCCAGCCCCTGGACCCCCCGCGCTTGGTCACCCACAGAAGAAGGTAGCACAGGCATGCCGAACCCCTAAGGGGTGAAGTAAAGGGTATGGGCTCAGGGTGTGGATTGGCCTTTAATGCCCGGCTCAGACTTGGTGCAAAGCTCTCTGCTCACGTGGACAGGATGTCAATAATTTTCTCTGAGGATGAAATTTTAAAAAGACAAACGAAGGAAAGAGATTAGTTTGTGAAACTCCATGGGCCTCCCCAGAAGTACAGAATAAACTTGGACTTCCTTTTATTTAGAACAGGAAAGCAGTGACCATTTACCCCCACGTCTCCTGCTGCTCGACGGGCCTCTAGTCCACCCTGCAGGCGCACACCCAGGCGCCCTCCCATACACTCCCCCTCTTCCCCTCCAGCGGGTCCCTACAGTGCTACCAAAATTGCGCACGTCGTCGCCGCCCTTGGGAGCTCGTCCCTGACCCCCACCCATCAAAGAACAGCTCATTTCCTAGCCACATGTCTCCTACAGCATCTTCTACTTTTATTGGCATGAATTCACTACTTCAGCAGACATTTGGGGCACCTAACTCCCTGCAGGCTCTGAGATGGGTTTCTGGCAGGACGGTCTCCTCCGCCAGGGTGGATAACGTGGGAAAGAAAGCACGTCTGTCCTTCTGGACTCACGCACACACCTCGTACATATCAGGCACTCAATGTATGCCTTGCTCCACCGAGGAGATGCTGTGAATTATTTTCTGAAGGAGCAGGAAACGGCAGGGAGGAGACCTGAGTGGATGTCTAGGGAATTAGACTCCGTGAGCAAAATGGAGCTAAATTTGATTAAATGAGTCTGTTGCAACATCGTATTTCCATTCCAGAGTGGAAGCCTCCACTTTAGGGCAGCTAAGCCCTCATTTCTAAGCCTCCCTGGGGGACCTCATAAGGGGATGTAATCTGTTCCACAGGCCGAGTCCTCCTTCCCCTTTTGGCCTCTGATTCTTAGCATTGCAGAAAGATTACTCCCAGAAATAAACTGACCTTTTGAAAAGTAACTGAAATCATGCATTCCAGCTGAGGACAATGAACTTGATGTTCAACAAAATGTAAGTTTCTGGGCCAACATAATGACCTTGCTGGCTGCTACTCTGTTCTCTTGTGTTTTTTCTTTTTTTCTGAATAAACATAAATGTGATTCCCAGACATTTGTTTTAATAAAGACACTTTGTGTTCTTGCTTCCTACCTTAGGCAAATGTTATTGAAGTTCCAGTGGGGTCCTTCATCTCTACCTTACATCCCACCTGGAGAGTCATTAAGAAGGTGGAGTTCTCATTTCAGAACTGTGACCACCCTCAATGACTTGTGTTTTCTGAGATAGAGGTGAGTGCACAATAAAAACTTAATTCTATGATGATAAATGTAGAAGGGAAAGCACAGGGCCCTTTGCTTTGAGTCAGATTCTTTCACTGCTGATGATAAAGCCATGGGTATCTGCACCGCCTCTGACAGTTTACCAATCTGTACTTCCTGGTGTCTTACATCATCCTCCCCCAAAGCAGGGAGGTGTTTTACTATTACCACTGTCATCTGTATCTTATGGATGCAAAACTAAAATTTGGAAGCAGTATATGATTTGCCAAAGGACAAACATAAAGCAAGTTTGGAAACGTGTGCGGTGGCAGAAAGCATTCTGGCTACAGCCAAACAGAACTTGGTTTGATTCCTGGGCCCTCTGCTTACCAGCTTTGTGGTTTTTCAACCATAATATTACAACCAATATTTATTTAGTGCTCACCATGTGCCAGTCAATGTACTAAGCACTTGGTGTGTCTTGCATGATTTAATCTTCATAAAAACTTAGGAAGTTCGTGAGGTTCCATTTCCATCATGATGCCCACTGATGGCCGAGGAAACTGAGACACAAAGGGGTAAGAAACTCACCCGGAATTTTCTAACTGATAAATGGGGGAAACAGGATTTGAACCTCAGTGATCTGACACCAAGGGGATGGCTCCTAATCACTGGGAAATACTGTTTCCTGCTAAGTTAGTTTCTTTGCTTAGCCTCAATTTTCTCATCTGAAAAAGAGGAGAGAAGTAATGGTACTTACTTTTCAGTGTTGCTATGAAAATTAGAAATAGTGTCTATCGAGTGCCTAATGAAATTCCTGGGACACAGGGAAGCCTTGATAAGTTTTCAGATTTTACTAACCCACGTGATATTTTTCCATGATATGCTATGCCCGGACTTCTTATCCTCAACCCACATGGGTCCACAAGTGAGCTGCAGGGAAAGAGCTGTCCCTTTGAAACAGCATCCAAAGTTGTCTGCGTGTGTGCATGTGAGTGTGTGTGTGCATGTGTGTGTGTGTCTGTGTGTGTGTCTGCATGTGTGTGTCTGTGTGCACGTGTGTGCACGTGTGTGCATGTGTGTGAGTACACATGCATTTTTCCAGAGAAACCCTTTAGTTTTCATCAGTCTCTCAAAAATATCCATGCCTCCCCCAAAACAGTAGCCCCACTGTCGAATAACCTTGAAAAAAGTTGTACACTCTCTGCATCTACTTTTCCACCTGGAAAACTACTTAAATGCTTTCTCCAGTCAACATCCTCAGGAGAAATGCATTTGCCGCTTCAACCTACCATTATCCAACTTTTAAGCACAGGCTATAAGAGAATCTACTTATTTAGCTGGTACAGTAGAGTTTGAGAACTTGAGGAAAGGAATTTTGCCCTGTCTTTGCCCTCCGTTCTCTCCGCGGGCCGCATTTGGGGCTGGAGAGAAGTTTTCATAGGCACATGTGGGTGTGTGTGTTGACACGGCCCTCGGGGTGAGGGATTTCTGGGAGCCAGGCTAAAAGCCCGGCCTCAGCTGGCTGCCCTCCACTTCTCCCAAAGCAACGTTCTTGTTTACCCTGTTCCCTAATTAATGGCGTCCTAGCAAACAGCAGACTGCCACAGGCAGTTTTACGTCTCATGACATTTGGCAACCGTGTAGACTGCTGGTGAGTCCTTGTGGCACTTGGCTTTGTCACCAGAGCCAGGGAGTTTGGCGGGGGGGTGGGGTGGGTAGGGTGGCCTTGACAGCCTCCCGGAGACTGTGCCCCCCTGGGCCCTGCCAGGCAGATGAGGAGAAGAGGGTGTCTCCGCAGCCAGCGTGCTTAATGGGAATGGACAGAGCCAGGGAGTCCAAAACCTCACGTGGTCAAGGGACCGCCAGCTGAGGCATCTGATGTTCATTTTTATGAGATTCACCAAAAGTTCAAACCAGCCCCGTGCTATTTTTAGTGAAGGAGTCGTTCGTGTGATTACCGAGGGCCTTATTTAATCAATCACCCACTCAGGCGAAGAATTCGGGAGTCAACAAATGGTATAAACATTGTGAGGCTGTGAGGGCACCTCCTGTTTCACACTCCACTTCTTCACCTTTTCTGGGCCTTCTATTTCTGCTTCTCTGTCACCAATCCCGCCACTTCCTTCCCCTGGTTCTTTGAGAAAAAAGAGCTGGGTTTAAGGAGCCCAGTGAGCAGAACTAAATATTCCTGAACAGAAGCAAACTAGGACATCTCCTTGAGTCTCGATGGTTCTTCTCAGAGTCTGGGGAAGGATAGATAAGCTTCTCTGCAAACCCTCTTGCTCCTACATGCTTAGTTAGTGCTTTGCTGTTTTGATGTTTTATGCCTTTTAATGTTAAAATTATGATTGTTCAAACTTATACAGCTCAATTTACCAGCATCTGTGATCACCTATAAGTTATGCTAAGGAGGATAAAAAGTGACAATAATGTTCTTACATAGTATAAAGCTTCAAAGGTTTTAGACGCTTATTGTATTTTCTGATCTATAACCAAATGTGCCAGATTTCACATATACACCCCCAAACTTTTAATAATCATTTAAGATCCGATATAGATCAGAGAAGTCAGGTAATAAGCAAAGTTTGGTTTATTCTGAAAAACTAGATAACACTTAGTGGTGGTGAGAATAAAATTTCAAATGTATGGTCTCCCTTATCTTAAAGAAGCTCTCCCCAAATTCGCTTCCCACTCAGACGACCCTGTCACCTCTCACCTTCCCTCCGCAGCCACATTTCTTGCTCCCCTCCCACGCATTCCCCAAACCCTGTGGCCTGCCTTCTTCTCTTATCACCTGTAGAAACTGGCTTCTTAAAGTGACCTAACCATCTTCAAATACCCCTCCTGGGCTCAGACCTCCTTGTCTGTTCATCATGTACAAACCTCCACAGAGATGACTACTGCCCGCTCTGCCCACAGCCTCCCACCCCTTCTGCCACTCGGGCTCCTACTGGTTTCTCTGCCACGTATTTTGACTTTACCATCAGCCCATTTTGTTGAACACTTTACCTGAATCTTCCCATCAAATGTACTCCTAGTCCTCAGTTTCAATGTATTCACTTCCCTAATAGTATTTATTAAGTGCTCATGTGCCAAGGCTGCTTCCAGGAACACGGCAAACTGAGAACCTGAAAAACTTCCAGCCGCAAAACCCACAGAAACACTGGGTAAATATAAAAGAAACCGCTTAAATAGAGGAAAAATACCCAGGAGACGTCAAAGTAGGAGGGAAATCAAAGTCTGTCCGTGGAGTTACCTTCTCAAGCAAAATCCAGACTCACATCTGACCACCCTCTGCACAGCCTTCTTTGACAATGTGATTAAAACCTCAAATTTGAGATGCTGAAAAACAGAGCTAAACATCTTTCTTCCCAAATGTTCTCTCTCATCTGTTCTCCGCCGAAGTAAATGGACTCATATATCTTCCAGGCAGCCATTCCCAGCGTCCCTAAGCACCCTTTGCCTTGCCTCCCTGGTTCCTGCTGTAACCTGGTATTTAGTGGGCCTGAGAAGGGACCTGGCGGCCCTGGGTCAACAGGATTAATTCTCACTAATTCTTCCCATTGATTGAGTCTGTGTGGCTGGACTTCTGTCTTGGTTATCTTACATATTCTCCAAATCCTCTGCTGAGACCAAAGTCCTTCTGTGCTAAGCAAGGACCCTGTCACTGTCTAATTCTTACCAAGATCTTCCTTGGGGTCTTTTGTGCCACAGCAGTGTGACCTCGGTGGTGCTGTCATGTCATTCTGAGCATCACATGTCCCTAAAGATCCCTACTGGTCACACTAACCTGCAACTTTCGATCCCCCGTCCATTTCCCTTAGCCTGGATATTGATGCCAGCACTCTCAGCACCTTGAGCGATGACTGCCCAACACGCCTTCTTCTCTGTGCGAGACGGGAACAGGCCATTGACTTGGCACAAGTATTTCACCTTCAAGGAGTTCTCACTTCCCTCCTTCCCACCCAGGAGGCCCACATCCCCCTAAGGTTCACCAGATGCACATTCTCATTGTGCCTTTCCCCACCCCAAAGTAGGGGATCAGCAAGAAGCTGTGACAAGAAGAGCTGGAGTGCAAGGTTATGCTGTGACAAGCTAATGTGGCCACAGATGCACGGCAACAACCCCCTGAATGTGGTCTGGCCAAGCATCTGAGGATTGCTCAGTTATAATTAGCTCCCCTTATCCATCCCACGTGTACTCCTCTTTCCTTTATCTTTACTTTTGAACCATGATCAAAGGTGTGTCCCTCGGTCTCTGTCCCTTCTACCTCTTCAACAATGTGCACCTCCTCACATCTCCCAAGATGACTCTCGGAAAATCAATATTGCAAGCACGCCATGAAATCTCCTGTGCTGTCCTGCACTAGATAACCATGGCATGAAACGACTGGTCTACAAACAAGCAGCTGGTTGGAGGCAGAACAGAGATGATTCTAAATATGCAATTTCTCCCTTAAACAAGAGGAAATTAGCTCCTGTTGAATTATAACCGCTTGATACTGACAGAATAGCTTACTAGGTGTTTAACATAGTAGAAATGCCGGATGAATAACAGATGGAGTCGTATTGTGGCTTCTAGTCATAACTCCAGAGAATGAATGGACCCAAGTGATTCTAAGCACCCTGGACAGTTCCTTTGCTCACATCAGTTCCTGCCGCTTGCATCTTCCCATTTGGACACATGGGTCATACCATCACTGTGCAGGGTTTAAAATCATACGTCAGAAAGTAACTCAGCTGTCGTCTAGCACAACTCCTTTTTTGGGAGGTGAAGATACTGATACTTAGGACTGAATTGCTTTGTTCAAGGTTACTACTATCTTGTCTGGAATTAAAAAAAAAAAAAAAAAAAAAAAAAAAACCTCAAGCGTCCTAAGTCCAGTTCTGAAAGTCTTCTCTAGAACATATGGAGGTTCCTTGACTCCCTCTTAATTATCACTCGAAAAATAAGAGAAGCCAAGAAATTTGGGATACTCCAAACATATTTATTTGTCAAAGTTAACTTTCTTTCCTTTCTCACTCATCTTCATGATTGGAAAATGTGGTCTAGAAAAGACATGTGTCATCCTGTCCAGGTTCTCCATACCTAGAGATTAAAATCTATTATTTATTTATACATTTATTTCTCCCCCCTAACCTCTGTAGATGACTGGGATATGAAGATGTCAGAAAACCAGGGTGTCCAAAGACCATGCCCCACCTGCAGGAAATCACATTCCCTTTAAGGCATTATCTTGGGGAGTAATGGAATTGTTCGGGATCTTGATTGCGGTGGTGGTTTATAGGTGTGCACATCTATCAGAAGTCATCAAACGGTACGTCTGAAATATGTGTAGTTTACTGCTCAGAAATTATACTGCAATAAAGCTGTTTTTTAAAAACTCTTTTAAAAGACATTGTCTTATATGTCCATAAAATACGGTTGATTCAAAATGCTCTTAGTCTAATAATCCATCTTTGAATGCTAATTGCACCTCGAGTTCCAGCACACATTTGTGCCAGTAACCTCCTTTCAAAGCCATTAGGGCCTTTTGCTGTTGTTGTTTTTGTTGAAAGCTGATGCTGGAGGTAATGTACCCATAGGAGACTCTAAAAACCCATTTTTATGTAGCATTACTTATACCAACCTAGTCTTTCCTCTCTGCCTTACTGCCCCACTGGCAACTTTTCTTTTCCATCCATTTCTATTAGTAAATGTTAACACATCACATTTTAGGCTCTGCTAAGATAAAATACTGTCAAAATAAATAACGCCTTTTCAACAGCCCCCTTCACATCCTCTCTGCCCATTTTCCCATAGTCTCCTCCTGCAATAAAAGTTTTCTTCCTTTTTTTCCTGTCCTTGGTCTTGACACTCTCTTTTCCCTACCACGTTTCTAAAATAGTATTTTTTACCAATATGACTATTCGAGGCTACAACTACTCCCAATTCTTATTATCTTATATATCCCTCTTCTAACCTCACTTCTCATCTTTTTTGACCCCCTAAAGTAAACGCCTCACCAGCTTCCTCACCCCCACGCCCAACTGGCCCTTCTTGTCTTCTGTGGGACCAGAACTACTGCAAGAGTTCCTTCTGCTGCTGGAAAGATGAAAACAACAGTTGACTGGGCACAGCCATCCATTTATTTTGTATCCCACCCTTCCCTCCATCGAGAATCCAGACTATCTAGCATTTCTTCCTTGAACACAGTATGGGATATAGTCATCAACAACACACACTTTTTTGAGCACCAACCCTTATATAGGGACACAAAAGCTATAAGTCATGACATCCATCACCCAAAAGCCATGGGCCGGGCATGAAAAGATAATCCAGTGCAAGGTAATAGCGTCAAAGACAGGTCAGAGAATGTGTAGTCCGTGATGAATAAAAGGCTCCAAGAAACCCTTCCTGGTCAGGTCAGGCAAGCACTGGCCCTGAAAGGAGGAGAGGACACAGCCAAACAGAAAGAAAGAGGGAAATCATTCCACAGGTTATTTCTTGATTCAAAAAAAATCAGTTTGATATCACTCATATGTGGAATCTAAAAAAAGAAAAAAGAAGACACTAACAAAATCATCTACAAAACAGAAACAGGCTCACAGGCATAGTAAACAAATTTGTGGTCACCAAGGGAAAGGGAGTGGGAAGGGATAAACTGGGAGTTTTGAGATTTGCAAATATTAACTACTATATACAAAATAGATAAACAACAGGTTTCTTCTGTACAGCACAGGGATTTATATTCAATGTCTTGTAGTAACCTATAATGAAAAAGAATATGAAAACGAATATATGTATGTGTTTGTATGACTGAAACATTGTGCTGCACACCAGAAATTAATGCATTATAAACTGACTATACTTCAATTTCAACAATTGAAAGACTTTCAACAATTTCTCTAAGAGACAGAAATATCATATGTTTGTGTCCATTAAAGCAAAATTCTAAAAATTCTTTATATCAATTTTCTAAACATTAAAAAACATGAGCAGAGTAATTATTCTTGGCATATCTTTGTATATTTTAATCAGTTTCTTAGCCATAGCAGCCTCTAAAATTGTGTCACAAATATGTTTTTGATGAATGCATTTTTATTAAGGTGGTACTATTATTTTTAATTTTCTTCTAAAGTTTCTGGCAATTTCCTTAAAAGATGAATTTTTGTTAAATAAATTTGAAATCAGTAGAATTGTCAATTGCCTCTTCTTTAAACCATTTATTTTTTATTGAGAAAACTGTACGGGTGCTCAGGCAAGGTCGGAGCAAATTCTGCTACACAGGGGATATTCTTAAACCTAATTCTTTGTAAGAAAATGTACAGATATTTCAGTTCAAATATCTTCAAAGTTTCTGTCTTTTGGTTTCCACTCAAATTACTATTATTGATAAATATTTTTATAGGACCAATTCTTCAGATTAGATGTCTTTCTTTACAGCATTTTAAAATGATTCACAAAATGTAAATGCTGCGAAGTTTCAAGTCTTCTCAACTTCACTTCTGTTCTGGTAGAAAATATGAATGCATCTAATGAAAAACAAAAGTTTCATTAAAAGAACCTTCCCAAAAGTTGAAACATTTCAAGGCCTCATTGAATTTCAGAATTAAGTTTAGCTAGTCGGAGCTCTCACAGGATCATGAGGTGAGCCACACCCCTACATTCATATTCAAGATCACTGCTTCTGCCTTTGTATTCATGTTCAAGACTTTCCTGCTTGCAAATTTTGATTTTAGTAATTGCAATTTTCTAAACATTGAAAAATCTGAAGTTTTCAAAAGCTAATATTTTGTGGTGTGCCAATTATTGAAAATGTTAACAAAAGATGTTCAAATGATTCACAATAAAATGCATTAAAATGAAAGAACTCATTTACAAAAACATTTCAATAAGTCGAAGGGACATGTAAGCCAATTACATAAGGTTTCAACATGTGGAAGTTTTGATTTATGGAAGGCGGCAACCATATATTTCCTTTTCTTTGCATTTTTTATATTCGCATCAGCATAATACAAAATTGAGTTTAATTATTTTAACCATATTTATAAAAATAGTTGTAACCATTATCAACAATAGCTTCTATTTTGACTGTACAACATTGTGGCCTTTTTGGATGCACACAATTTGAATATGTCCCCTTCTGATTCCACATACATTCCTGTTCTACAGGTTTCTTCGTGGAGTGACAGCACTAATGCTATCACGACAGTCGGCGCCCCTAAAACCGGCATTTGAATCACCATCACGAGGCACACAGCTTTGTCTCAGTGTTGGAATTTTTACACTGAATTCACAACAGTGTCCAAAATAATGTTAGAAATTGCACCTTTGAAAGGATGAATTTCCAAAAGCTTTACTTGATTCACTGACTGGGTGAAAGACTATTTTTGGCCTTATCTTAATGGATTTTCCTTTTGAAACATGTGACTCAGACTTCTTCAACCAGGGTTCTTCAGGAGAATCAAACGCTAATGCTTCAGAGCACTGGTTGTAGGCAGCTGTCTGCACGTCTGGAATGATGCTCGCGGTTTACCGTCTTTGGCAGAATCAAGAAGACAGTCTCTCAAATCACTTTCCTGTGTTCTGTGTCTCAGATGAGAAACACACTGATCGCAGTAATAGAAAACTGTCATCATTGAACTGCTAGTGAATATTTTCTTTTGTAAATGGATCCAACACAGTTAACGGTATCACTTCAGTTTTTGAACTACGTCCACAAGAAAACTTGGAATAAAAAAAAAAAAAAAGAGAAATTAACTCAGAAGAACAATCACTTAAAAAGTGTATATGAAAAGCCAAGCTTCACATCATTGTATGTGAACACGCCTTCTAGAACCGCAGTTATGAAATCACTGCGTCCAGGAACAGTCTTCTTAAACCACCAATTCCCGCCTGGGTGCCGATGCTTCTTCAGCAGATCTGTGGGGCTTTTTGTTTCCATGTGGTCAGGACGGCACCACAGCCCCCGGGGCAGATGGTAAATGTGGACAAACGTTGTGTGAAAGTTACACATTCCTCATCCTCTTTCTTGGGAATGAAAATTTTCTACTTAAATTTTTCATTAAACAGGCACTTTTCTTCTTTTTGAACTTATTTCTTTCTAAAAGGTTTATTACACTAAAAAAAAGAAGAAGAAAAAGAAGAGGAAGGAGAGGAAGAAGAAGGAGGAGGAGGAGGGGGGAGGAGGGGAGGGGGAGGGGAAGAAGGACCACACAACTGGATAGTGGCTGTGGACCTGTACCATATATAAGGTGACAAAATCACGAAGCCAAAGGCATTCACCCTACCCACTACAGGATCTACACAGGACTTCCCAGCTCCCAGCTCACACACGCATTTCACATACGCCTAACAGAATTTTGCCGTTGACCCTGCCGATGGATGGCCTGGAGCTTCGAGCATCTCTTCGAGGCCTTGGCAGGAGTCAAATCACTACCGGCTGGCACACCAAGCGGCCAACCAGGGCAGCAACTTCAAACGCCTCTCCCGGCACCACTCAAGACCAGAAAGACTGAGCCACCCCACACTGCTTGTATCTGAACACATTTCATTTTATCCATGAGGCCCGGACATCTCTCCCTTGAAAAGGAGGCATCTGTTAGTTGTGTCTAAAAAAAAGGTGGTTTAACTCCACAGTAAGCTGACACCTCTGCTCACTTCACATGTGGCTGACACATGACGAAAAAGCACCAGAGCAGAAGTGTTAGCACCAAAGCAGGGCTCCTCCAAAGCCAGCCTCCCAAGGCAGTGTTATCATTTTAAGGCAACAGTTAATATTAATACTTTGTTAGAGAGTGAAAAATACACAGCAGATGCTAAAACGAACAGCGTGCTGGGTAACTGGCAAAACCCGGAGACTCGTGGGCAAACTGAGATAAAAGGCAATCTGTATTATGAGCAAACAAACAAAATCACTGCAGGAGAATTTTTCCTAAAAAGATTTCAACTTGGTATGACAGTGTTCAACCAAGATCATGGTTTCATGACATGGTTTCTCGACTTTAAGAAAAAGAATCTCTGCTGAAGTGTGCATGTTCCCAATTGCTTTGCAAGGTATTAGGTTGAACAAAATGAAACCACCATCTTTATATTTCAAAAACAGTTGAATACAGCAACTTTGTATTAGCAATCTTAACGCTTTGAGACCACCCATAGTTCACAAGACACACTGTTAAAGAAGAGCAGGATTTTAGAGAAAAAAATAAAACATTAAGAAAAAATACACACATTCCAGAAGAGAACTGGAAGGCGGAAGAGCAAGAGATGTAAAAGTTGTATAAGGGTCTTTGCTCTAATTATGTTCCTAAAATGCTGTTAAATGCGTCTTGAGCAAGATTTACCTTGAAATATTCTCAAGAGGGTGTGAGCTCAGCAAGCGGGAAGAAACCAGAGGTTCCTGGAGGACACCAGTAATTTGTCTGGCACTTTGCAAAGTGAGAAGGAGAATTGAAAACTGAATGGGATTGATTAGAGGAGAAAAGAAAGAAAAGTAAGAACAGATTCTCAGGGAACTCTGGGCCTTGCCCTGAGGTGTACCAGTCACGCACTTAAACCCTTTAACAACCCAACCCTGTTTAACACATGGTAACGCCCAGCTGGATGTGATTTTCAAGTCTCCTCTTAATTTTTCTCAGGTGCTGAACTTGTAAGGCCGCATGTCATGGCTGGACTGTCTAACTCTCGGCTGCACCACAGTGGTATTTATTGCAATAGTGAGTTATGAAAGGACACTATCTTCCTTTAATTGGGGACAGCAGGCAGCATGCAGTATTGGGGGGCGGGTAAGGGACTGGTCTGAGCTCTGACCGGTCACAGAGCTTTCACAAACTGGCTGTGATGCCCCGCAGATCACCTCAGCTCTCTAGACTTGACCAGCGAAGGGGGAGCTGGGACCAGGTGAACTCGGAGGTGTTGGCTCTGTGCAATTTTCCTGAAATTAGAATAATGCAAAATTCGCAGAAAGGTCTTGTTCCAATATCTGTGTTCTCAGGTGGCTCTCCGAGAAGGAGAGAAAAAACAGAGCAAAATCACGGAAAGCTTTAAGCAAGACGGAAGAAGTTACAGAATGAGCAGTGTCAGGGCAAAAAGATGAATCTGTCTGTTTTCAAATTACTTTTGACCAAACCTGCCTATCAGAGCTCTGAAAAGAAACATCATTTAAAGAGTTTATTTTTGCTTCTTGCTGAGATCTGTGTGACTGAAACTCAGCCTTGTCTTTTTTTTGTTGTTGTTGTTGTTATTTTTTTATCCTTCTGCTGTTTTTCTGTTTATTCAGAACTGAGCATTTGAGAGATATTTTAACTCAAAAAGAAAATAAAATAAAACAAACAAACTACAGAGTCAAGTTCCATGTCTGGACATTTTTCTTATAAATTCTTCTCTCTCTCTCTGTCTTATTTCGGGGGTGGGGGAGCACATATTTGAGGAACTTCAAAGCATATGTTGTTAATCACTCTATTGGCATTTCATTAACGTTTGCGATTCTGACTTATTAAATCTAAATGAAATCCTTATTGGAGACATTTAATATAGACAGCAGTATGCTATGAGTAGAGGAAAATATCCAAAAGGATGGAGGAAGCTGATTTCCGTGCATGTCTTTCAGGGTAGCTTTCTTTTCCAGAAGGGTGTCCCCCAAGAGCAGGAAGTGCCATTGTTCGTTTGCTTTTCGATCAGAGCTATTTCGCCTACAGTTAACCTGTTCGTGGATATGGTCGTTTTGATTAGAGACATTAAACGGGCCATACATGATTGTTTGGTCCTCATGGTCTAGATGAGGAAACTGAAAGACCAAGGGTATGGGATTTGCTAAAGGTGTGACATGGAGTCACACCTCTCCACTTCTGGCCCTTGGTTTATCCACTACATAAATTAAACATTGCTCACTTCTGAAAGTTCATTGCCATCCTGCCATCCTAGATTCTCTGTGTCACCTGATCCTCGCTGTTTTTGTTTTGTTTTCCAGTAACTTGAAAGTTTTCGCCTTCCTCAGTTGAAGGCGGAGAGTGAGAACAAATGAGTTCATCTCTCCAAGACCATATTAGAGAGAATCAAGCAGGAGGGGCCACGGAGGTAGATTTAAGAACAGTTACCCCCGCCCTTTCGCCCTAAGGAGTCTCTTTGTAGGTACTTCCCCACTGTTCCTCCAAAGACTAAAATGGTGAGAAATATGGGAACTGTTTTAGCAAAGTCTGTTATACCCAGCCTCGTTTGCACTAGTGTGCCTACAATCACCCCTTATTCACAATTCTGAAATAAGAAATAAGAAAAAAAATCTGAAATTAAAGGTAACTTTTAGTGACATTAAAGTTTAGTTACATTTAGTTACATTAAAACTCATTTGGCAACAAAAGCTGATATGGACCAATATGTTTATTTACAGTCTTTATTTATCCCAGTATGAAAACTCAGCTAATATTAACGCATTTGTTTAAAAGGGTGTGGCTCCAAACACTGTTGAGGTGTATATAATGGCACAGGTATATTTCTGAAATTCATGAAATCTCAATTACAAGGCATATCCACCGATTTTGGATTTTGAATAAGAAATTACGGACCTGTATGTGAAAGGGGTGTGTTTTCAGGACCCTGGAAAAATTCGAAGTATGATTTGTGACACTCAGGTGAGATGATCTAACTCAACTCTGGGTCTCAGAGCTAGGCAGAAGTCTGTTTGGGTGACAGTGTCTTGTATGTATGCAGAACGTGTGTTTCTATGTCATACAAGAAGAAATCACATTGATTTTCGCTGAGGACACTGCAGGCAAATTCCTTCCAAGAACTGAAATTCTTTTTGGAAAGCATTCTTTCTAAAAGCTCCCTTGCTTAGATCTAGAAGTACTTCTGCACTCGGAGCACACACTTATGAAAATCCATAAACTGACCTGACTCTGCACACACAACAGAGCTAACCATTATACTAGTGAAAAATTTCCCAAGTGTCGTTTTATGGAAAACAGTACTGAGATGGAAAAGAAGACTGTGACCAAAAACGCCTGAGAAACCCACTCTATCCAGCTCTAGGAAGCTGACAATGCACATTAGCCTATTAAACCCTCTGGAAAAATCCTACAAAAACAATAACACAAGCAATATCTGTTTAGCTCATTTGACCGCAAAACTCTTCATTTCCCAAAATACCTTATAACATCTCGAGGTACATCAACATTTCCATAAAACAAACACTGAAGCAGTTACTCGCTGCCCATTGAACACTACTAGTAATGCTGAGTTCTCTGGCATTCGGAAACCGATGGCGGGCGGAGAAGGACAAATGGAGATCAGATCATGGAGGAGAGATTAGAGACACCAGAGTGAGGAGATCAGTCTGGAAAACAGAAGACCTGGAATTTTCTGATCCCTCACTGATGACTTTCTTCAAATGTTTCCATTAATATCTTGGCTCGAGGGGTAGAAAAAGGTCCTTTAGATAAACCTTTCTGGTTGGCATATTTCAGCTGACATACTTTTTTTTAAATTATGGTAAAAATACACATAAAATGTACCATCTTAACCATTTTTCAGCACACTGTTCAGTGGCATTAAGTACATTCACATTGTTGTGCAGCCATCACCACCATTTATTGCTGGAAAATTTTCATCTTCCCAAACTGAAACTCCAGTGTGTGGGGGGGTATAGCTCATAGTGATAGAGCATGTGCTTAGTATGCACATGGTCCTGAGTTCAATCCCCAGTACCTCCTCTAAAAATAAGTAAGCCTAATTTCCTCATCTACCATGGAAATAAAATAAATAATACAACAACGAGCCCAAACTGAAACTCCAAACCAGTTAAACAAAACTCATTCCATCCTTCCCCAGCTCCTAGAAACCACCATGCTACTTTTTGTCTCCATGAATTTGACTATAATAGGGTACCTCATATAATTGGAACTACACAATATGTGTCCTTTTGCGACTGGCTTATTTCATTTAGCATTGTGTTCTAAGGTTCATCTATATTGTAGTATGTACCATAATTTCATTTCTTTTTAAGACTGAATAATATTCTGTATGTGTATATATATATACACATTTGTTTATCTATATATATCACATTATATATATATATATCACATTTTGTTTATCTATTCATTCATCAGTGGACACTTGGGCTGTTTTCAGAAAAGATCAAAGGTTCCTCTTTGGGGAAACTATCAAATCCACTAGAAAAGATTCTGATATATGGGGAGAGGTCTCAAAAAATAACCAACAAAATCACCCCATAATGAAGCCCACCTGTCCAAAAGCCCCACTCAAGCACAAAGAGATTCTGAACAGTCTTTAGTGTATCATTTTAAAATATGAATAGAAAAGCAAGGAACATCAGAGATTTGAGGAAATTCTGTAATAGGAAAGGTGTATCGTAACAAACAAAAACAACACAGACAGCTAAGGAAAACAAAAAATGTGTCTATAATTGAGATTCTAAGACAGATAAAATTTAATGAGACAAAAACATACAGCTATAAAAAGAACCTTCAGAGAGGTTTTCTTAAAGAGCTCTTGATTATTAAAAATACTACACTATATTACACAAGATCTTACGGTAGCTCACAAAGAAAAAAATGTGACAATGAATATATATATGTTCATGTATAACTGAAAAATTGTGCTCTACACTGGAATTTGACACAACATTGTAAAATGATTATAAATCAATAAAAAGTGTTTAAAAATACTACACTATTTAAAAAATATATCAATGGAACCATTGAACGAGATTGAGGAATTTCTCTGCTAAAGTAAAATGTACAAACTAACTACAGAAATGAGAAATAGCAAATAACTGAATTTAACTTTAAAAAAAATCTAGAAGGGCTGATATCCATAATAGAAGATCCAGAAAGAGAAAATGAGGGGAGGAAATTATCAGAGAAATCATGCAAGGAATTTGCAAGGAACCAAAAAGCATGATGCCCAGATCGAGAGAGCTCACTGAGCACCCAGCCTAGACACAGACACACACCACTGTGAATAAGAGTTTAGAACGCTAGAGGTGACGAATAGATCTCTAATAACCATGAGAGAAAAAAATATACAAACAGGTCACCCACACAAACAAAGGATGCAAGTCCGAATGGCCTAGAGATTCTAAAGTCAATCTAATTGCCAGAAAACAAGGAAAATGCTTTCAAATTATGGGGAGAATGATCTACTGAGAGTCTATTTCATCAATATTATTGATTGAATATGAGCAAAAAATAGAGACATACTCAGCATACAATCTAGAGCAAAAGTACTTCCAAATATTTTTCTAGGGTCTGTGGGACTACGTTTTTCCATCAAAATGAGAGGCTAGATCAAAAAGGAGGAAGACATAAAACAGAGGAAGCAGACACACCAACAAAGGAGAGAGGAGGGGGCAATCAGACCCCAGGATGATGTGGGAAAGCCCCGGAAGACGTATGTTCATGGGCAAACAAGACCACCAGCCCAGACTGGAGGAGGACGGAAGATCACAGGAAATACTTCTCTAACAAGAAGGCAAAAGTTATTGAGTATCGGATATGTTTGCAAATATTGAGGAAAAATGAATACCTCTGGCAATGTTTAGGTTTGGTTTTTTCCCTAGATATATAGGAAACTAAAGAAACAAAAAACATAAAAATCATTAATTCCAGAGGAAGCAAAAATGTACAAGAAAGGAAATATAACCGTAGTAGTCTAACTGGCTCAGCTGCACACAGGATTGGCCTAGAATGGAAAAATGTGGAGCTCAAATACTGTGCTAATAAAAAACGTCATGTAACTATGTTGGGAGAAGGAGGGTGGGGAAATACGTGTACATGGGCGAGAGGGTATGAGGACTAAATCATCTCTCATAATAGGAAGTTCATAGAAAATAATTGAACATCCTAGAAAATGCATTATAGATTGTCCATGCTTATTTTGTCTAATTTTCACTTCACTTTCATAAATACCCCAACACTAAAATTCAACTCCCACACACATCAATAGCAAAAGTCACCAATGATCTCTTTATTGCTAGGGCCAAAGGACATGGACACTTTGTAGCTTTTGTGTGCCTTCTCTGCAGCCTTTGACTCTGTTGACCTGAGCTCCAAGATGTAAACATTCAACTGCCCTCTCGACATGTCATGAATGTCCCAGAGGCTCCTCAAGACTGGCAGGTCAAAAACTGAACTCCCTGACCACAGCCCAGTCCCCACCACTCAACTCTCAGATTTATGGCTTTATCCCACAGTCCCCATCTTAGTGAACAACACTATAATTCAAACTATTATGGAGCAGACCAGACAGAAAGCTGCTCAGGGAAAGCATGCTTTGCAACGTCTAAAAGACTACTGGAAACAAATCGAAAAAGTCTGCATCAACCAGATTTCAGATTATCAGATGTCAGATAAATTACTTTTAGTAAAAGAAGGTAAGGTAAGTTTTCCAAGCAACACCAGTCAAAAGAGATGCTCACTAAAGGAGGCTGAGAGTGTACAGGGGGTACCCGACTTCTCCACCCAATGCAGAGATCTCTAAATAAGTATCAGATATGTAACACAGATCTGTTTGACCCGGTACCACATTATATTTACCTAATGGAGACACCCAGGTCTCATAGCCTGGTTTACCATTACCCCAATCAGCTGCCTACATCATAAACCTGAGAATTGTCCTTCTCCACACACCCTGCCGGCAGTCCATCACTACTGGGTCCACCTTTTTAATCTCTTTTCAACCACCCATTAATTCTTTTAACCCCTTAACATCATTTCAAGTCCTCGGTTTCCCCCTTATCTTTCCCACGTTTCTTTTTGGCACCCCCTAATCAGTTTTCTTTGCTATCAGTGTTTTTCCAGTCTCATCTCCTCCCCATCCATCCTTCACAAAGGCTTCTGGTGATTTTTCTAAGATGCTAATCTCATAATGTCCCCACACAATTTATAACCTTCTGATAAATAAAGCCCAAACAGTGTTACAAAGAAAATCATGCTTTTCATGACTTGACTGTCCAGTTTCACTAGAAGAATTTACTGCCAATCCCTGCACAGATTTGTACACACTCATTTTGTGCCCAGCTGTCCACAGACACACACCTCCACCCAATCCTTTGATTCTCTGCCCTCTGGGCATCTGGGTATTTAACCTACTTACTGCCTTAAGATTCTGTCCTCACTGCTACCTACCGCAGGTTAACGCTTACCTGATCCAAGTGGCCCTCACAACTGTCACATCCAGGAAACCCTCCCTGTACCCCAGTCTGCATCAGCTGCTGCTCTTCTGTGCACTCACAAGACCCTGTGCGTACCACGGTCTTCTACGCTATCAAACCGACTTGCAATCTTCTTGTTTGTTTGTTTGTTTTCTGTCTTCTTCTTGGAACTAGACTAAGTTCCTTGAAAGCTGAACTCACTTAACATTCCCAGAGCCTCATCCAGAGCAATTAAATAAATTAAAATACATTGAGTGGATAGTGAATCCTCACAACTGTGCAAGGTGTGTAAAATACGTTCTAAGATCTCAATTTGAAAGCTGAGCAAACTGAGTTACGAGAGATGACAGCCCCAAAGTGAAAAGAGCCAAAGGAAAAGCTTAGAATTGGCGCCTTCTGACTCCCAGTGCCCGAGCCAAACGTTCCTGAATCGTGCTGCAGGCTTGGCTTTCCCTCATTTGTCAGTGAGTCCTCACCGAGCTCTCGCTCTGTGCCGGGGACTGCTCTAGGCACGGACGGAATAAGGCTAACAGAGCTCCTGCTTTCATGGAGCTTGTGTTCTAGGGAGCCTCAAGGTGTCTATGCCTCTAAGGCTTTGCACGGTGACATTCTAATTCCGGGAGGACCGAAAGAAGAAAAACGAAGTATCTTCCAGAGCTATGGAAGCAGGAGACTCAGGAGAAGCAAAGGCACCTGCGCTTCCTGAATCCGCCCTCTCCAGCTTTGTGCTGGTCAGGGAGCCGCAGCTCAGGAAGATGGGACACACGCCCGCCCGGAGAGCGCTGAGCGCGCTGTCCCTGCCACGTGCTCTGGGCCCTCCTCTTGCACCTGTCTGTGCTGGCCTCGGGGCTCCTGTCTATGGCTTCCCACATCGCTCCATCTCCTCTTGTTCATTCAGGCTCTGCCCAGCCTTCAAAGCTTAGCCCACATCACACCCAACTCATTCTGAAGCCTCACTAATGGACAACTCTTTCCCAAAACTCAACGCCACCAAAAATCGCTTCAGTGATCTGAGTCCCTTAGGGGCAGGACTTTCTTGCCAAATATCATTGAAGTTTTCTCAGGAAATAAATCATATCTTACGCTTCCTTAGAAGCTACCCCCACCTAGAAGTGTAGGGGGCATATGGGAGATAACCAAGCAGCATTAATCAAATGAATGATTGGTGGTAGTATTTCCAGCCATTTCCCCATCGGATGCTCTCCTAGGAGTGATCTAAATGTCTCCCTAGGAAAGGGACACTCTCAAATGCAATGGTGTGCAGAGCGGCCCGTCCCAGAGCTGGTGGCCGTGATTCGGTTCTTCTGAGGGAAACATCCAAGGGGAGGCAAGACAGGCCTGGCACACGGAAGCCAGCCTCTCACTCGCTCCCGGTTTCTCAGACAGGAAAGTGCCAGAGTGAATCTCTCTTCTGAGCCGTGAGGTTAATGTGGCCATTTATAGATAGAAGGAGGAGATTAGGTACGTTGAAAGGGGAAGGTTTTTATGCTCGGCGTTTGATCCTGTCTGGCACTCCCCAGAGCTGCCATGTGCTCCACACCTGATAAATACTGCTTTACAAACGGCAAGGAAGAGCATCTAAGGCCATAAATCCATCCCCACCCCCCTCGATTTGTCTGGATCTAAAGGATAATTAAAACCATGCCCTTGCCTTGCAAATGAAGCCTCGTCTTCTGGCAGCCCCCATTTCAAATGAACTTGAGGGCAGTGTCAGTGCAAAGGGCAGCCTGGGGTTGACGCTGTCCAGACTGCGGGGAGCTCCCCCGGCCCCGCAGCGCTCGGGGTGCGTGCACGCCACCCAGGGCTGCTGCTGAGAGCGGGGAGCGCCGCATGCTCGGCTCCGCCTGGGCTTTGAACTCGGTTGATGCGCAGGGCTAGTGAGGGGTGGTTTAAGTTTGGGTTCTTTTCGGGGAAGAAACGTGGGGGAAAAAAAGGGAAAGAGAATCTGAAAGATCAGTTATTCACCTGAAAGACTTTATCCAAAAAAGGTCCTTTAAACCAGAATTTTGACAAATTGTTTTCTGGCAAGTGTAAGACACACAGTCACCACACACACACACACACACACACACACGCACACACACACACACTGACTCTACTAAGAGTACTAAATGGACAGGGACTCACTCAGAAGAAAAACTGGAAGCAGTATTTTCCTGTACAGCAGAAACCCCTGCATAGATTTGGGATTCAGCTACACACGCGTGTGTTCTGTGCACACCCACAACCATACCTATTCGGTAACACAGCCCTCAGCCATGCCAAAAGCAAGACCAAGCACTTGGGGTTGAATTCTTTCAGAGATCCTGAACGACCCACCTGCTTCGCTTCCAGGTGAGAGCGCCTGTCATGCTACACAGAGCAGCGTTCCTGAGAGGAGGACCCAGGCCGCTGGGAGACTAGGACCTGCTTCTCAGCCAGCGAACAGAGCTTTGTGTCTTTTGTTCCCTCTCAGCCTCATATAGAAATGTCACTCTCTGTCGTGCTGCTGGCTGTGCCACACTTTCCGTCTCTACCCACTCCCCACCCACTGGATCTCGAGGGATAAAGGTTGAAATCGTTCCAGTCTATCGTGCATCCAGTATATGCCAGGCTCTGTGTAGATTATGACAGGATCCTCTAATTTCACCTCCCAGGAGGTAGTAATATCTGTATTTCACAGATGAGAAAACTGGCTTAGCGAGGCTGAACGTTTCCAAGTTCACACAGCGGGAAAGCAGCATCCTGGATTGAAAGCCAGGTATCTCTCCCTCTGAAGATTTTACTCATCAGCACCACTTCCCTGCCAGCCTCACTCACTCATGTGTATCCAACAGCTCAAAAAGATGTCTTTCCGAGAGGATATCTACTGTCAAACATCCCTTAACCATCTCTCCATTAGTACAGTTATGCTGGTCCGTGTGTCCTCATGTTTGGTTTGAGAAAACAGCCTACTTGAAAACAGCTTCAGTCACAGCTTTGGTATACCCTGATTTTTTCGTTTTTTGATTTGGGGGGGGGGGGGTTCTGCTTTTTTTTTTTTAATTCAATCTTACTTCTTGTACAAGAACAGGCCAGTTTCTGGAGGAAGAATCAGTCACGCTATGCTTTAGAACTCTTAAATTCCTTATCCTTTATCCATCTGAATATTCTTGACAGAGAAAATCAATTTTTCTAATTTCCTGCTTATTTCTTCATTTACTTCTTTTTTTTTTTTTTTTATCGAGGTATAGTCAGTTCACAATGTTGTGCCAGTTTCCGGTGTACAGCAGAATGCTTCAGTCATACATGAACACACATTTTCATTTTCATACCATTTACTTCTTCATTATCTCTCTCTTCAATAAACTGCACCCTTCATAAGGACAGAGTCCACATCTCAAATACAATCACCGACGTACAGACACACAGACCCAGCACATCATAGACATTCAATAAATGTTTATGGTATAAACAAACAATTGCATGTGTTGTCTCAAAGGGCAACAAGGAAAGTCTGGTGTTTACATTCTGCACCTCACACGTGGCGCAAAGCTTTCCACCGATTCCCACCCTCAGGAGAGGAGCAGCCCTGTTACAGCAGAGCTGCCCTTCCCGGCCACGTGGCCCGGCCGCATTTCCCCACATCAGGCCGTGACTCGCTCCGCACCGCCTTGCACTTCATAGCTTTGTTTGGATTTGAGTTCGTGGGTGTGAAGGTCTGAATTGTTTGGCTTTGCTCGGCGACGGAGGCCTGTCTCAGTGACCCAGGCTGCTTACCTGGCCTCACCCCACCTCCTTATCTGCAGCCTCAGGCTTTCTGATCCCCGTGATACCAGTAACACGGTCCCCAAACCCACTGGAATGAGAACGCTGACTCAGAAAGTGCAAAGTGATCTGGGCTTAGCGTGCGCCGCCCGGATGAACGCGGCCAGCGGCCTCAGACAGCATGGACTTCCCCTGACAATTAGCCAGGGCTCACTTCTTGCCCCCCTCGCCCTGCCTGCTCAGCCTGATTCCCACTCGCTTGGCGCAGAGTCTTTGGCCTCCACACCTGCCATGTTCAGCTCCGTGTTCACAGCCCCTTCTCTGTTCTTCTCTTTCCAGGGCATTAATTTGCATTGATCATCCGTGAGATGCAGTCATTGTGCTGGATGCTGGGGATATAATAAACACACACACACATCCTCCAGCCTTACAGACCTGCCTCCAGCCCCAGCTCTTCCAAGCCGCTTTCTCAGATCCTCACAGCCTCCATCATCACTTGTTACTAAGTGCCAACTGGGTACTGAATAATAATCTTGTTCACATGGTTTGCCACAGATTCACATGGGTTAGTGCTGTTCTCATAACTAGATTACCTACTATCTATTATCTATCTGATCACAGATCACCTCATTTATTGCTACTGTGTTTCCTTAATAAGCACTGGTATAACTGTGGTGGGCTGTCTTACCCCTCCAGTCAGGAAGTGTTTACAATGAACATTTTTTTTTCAAAGCCCTCTGCACTGCAAAGAAGGAAGAGGAGGAGAAGGAGATGGAAGACTCAGTCTTCCTCCCTTTTATTGCAAACAGCTCAACCCAGCATCCAGGCAAGTACCCTCAACCATGACCCAAATGATCAAGTGGGCGGGTGGGGGTGACAAGCCCGGGAAACACGCAGCGGATGCAACGCTAGCTTCAAGGAGCCTTCCTGGGTACTGGCTATTTGAAGTCCTAATGCTTCTAGCAGATTGGATTCTTTGGCTACGTGTGCGCACTGACATTCCAAGACCCAGAGGTCAGGAGGAGCACGTGTGAGTAACAAACAGGCACTCACTGAGCGACAAGAGTAGAGCCAGGCTGCTGAGAGCTGAGTGCCCTGGTGCAGGGGGACAACCTCGGACTCTGTGGCCACAGGACAGCCGACAGGGACCTGCAGAGTGTGGACAGGGACCAGAGAGAGGCCCTGGGGGCTGGGAAGAGAAGAGGAGGTCTCCTTGTCCTGAACTGGTGTGGGAACCAAGGTGAAACGGGAGATGGCTGGGCCAAGGCAGTGACCCAGAAGGCTTAGCCAGAAGTAAAAACAGATGGGAAACAGAAGCTGTCAGTGTCCTGTGGGCCATGGGGGTCTACCCTGTAGGAGATGATCCCAAGAAAGATGCACCATCATTGACAGCATTCCCTGGGCCGACACTTGGCAATCAGAGCTGGACGGCCATGGGCTGGGAGGACTGACCAGAGCACATAAGACACTTCGTCTTTCTAAATCAGCAGGGAAGGGACTTTGCCCTGGAAGAGCCTGGAAGAGCAGTCTCCTTTCCAATAATTCATTCATCTGACAGATATATGCTGTGCTCACTATTGGTTCAGGATCGTAGGAATTCCAAAGGCAGGGTCTTTGTCCCAGGTTATTAATCATCCACACCAGCAACAATAGAAGAATTCAGAACTGCTGCCTCTTGCCTAAGAATGACAAAGAAAACTGCATCTGGGGAGTGAGGGTTTTGCCAAAGAGAACTGGGGAGGCTTGACCACAAATCTAGAAGATCCTATAATTTATATTGCATGATCACAGATCAGAGACTCAGTCTCACTTCTGGGCTGTGGTAAGGCATCGGTTTCTCTTCTGAAAAAAAAGGTGGAATACAACACTTCTGCTCCTGGTTTTTCCCCCCGTACCAGCCCCAAGCCAGCCCACCCTGGAGCTAACGCTCCTTCTGTAAGAAAGGCCCGATGTTGCTATGATTATTCTTAGGATGCGTGTCAATGGGACCCCCGGGAGAAATCCCAATTCTCATGCCAAAAGCCGCAGAGTGCTCCCCAGCTGGGATTTAGAGGAACTAGGCCTGAAGTCCCCCTTTGAGCAGTCATTGAGATTTTAGTTAGTGCGTTATTTAGAATTTTATATATGCGTATTAAATCCACTATTTCATGTAATAGTCATGATATTATATTACTATCCCCATCATACAGAAGAGGAAACCAAGTTAAGAGAAATTAAGTAATGTACCCAAAAGTCACTCAATAAGTAGGTGACACAGTTAATTCTAAAATCTAGGTGGGCCTCCGTTTTGCAGAAATCATTTCCTCCAGTCATGGTTTCCTCCTTTCTCCTGGCAAACACTTGCTAGTCCCAAGTTAAACGCCCAGGGTCAATGTCACCTCTGTGAAGACTTCTTCAACTTCCCCTCCAGAGGCCTGCTGCTTCTTTGAGATCTTCACCCTTGTTGGTTTAAAGTTTACTGGCTAATTTGCAGATGGCATGATTTTACGTATGGAAAACCCTAAAGATCCACATATACAAAGGAAAAAAAACTATTAGAAACAATAAGCAAATACAGTAAAGTTGCAGGATGCAAAATCAAAATACAAAAATCTGTTGCATTTCTATACACTAACAATGAGCTAGAAGAAAGAGAAATTTTTAAAAACCATCTCATTTACAATTGCAACAAAAAAAAATAAAATAAAATAAAATACTTGGGAGTAAGTTCAACCAAGAAGGTGAAAGAAATGTACACTGAAAACTATAAGACATTGTTGAAAGAAATTGAAGACACAAATATATGGAAAGATATTTCATGCTCATGAGTTGGGAGGATTAACATTGTCAGAATGTCCATATTACCTAAAGCAATCTACAGATTCAATGCAATGTCTATCAAAATCCCAAGGAAATCCCCAAATCCCACAGAAATAGAACAAAAAAAGTTCTAAAATTTATATGAACAACAAAAGACCCCAAATAGCCAAAGCAATCGTGAGAAAAAAGAACAAAGCTGAAAGTCTTATACTTCCTGATTTTAAATTATATTACAAAGACATAGTAATCAAAACAGCATTGCATTGGCAGAAAAACAGATACATAGACCAATGGAACAAAATTGAGAGTCCAGATATAAACACACACATATAATTTATGACAAAAAAAGCAAAAGATATACAATGGAGAAAGGATGGTCTCTTCAATAAATGGTGTTGGGAAAACTGGACAGTCATATGCAAAAATTGAAACTAGACCACTATCTCTCACCATTCACAAAAATAAACTCAAAATGGATTAAAGACTTGAATGTAAGACCTGAAACAACTCTCAGGAGAAAAACATAGGCAGCATGCTCTTGGACATCAGTCTTAGCAATATCCTTCCAGATCTGTCTCCTCAGGCAAGAGAACCAGAGCAAAAATAAACCAGTGGGATGGAATTACATCAAACTAAAAAGCTTCTCCACAGCAAAGGACACATCAATAAAATGGAAAAAAAAAAAAAAAAAAAAAAAACCTCCCAAATGGGAGAAGATATTTACAAACAATGTATCTGAAAAGGAGTTAATATACAAAATGCATAAAGAATTCATGCAACTCAACAACAACAACAACAACAACAACAAAACAACCTGATTAAAAAAATGGGCAGAGGAGCTGAATAGATGTTTTTCCACAGAAGACATATAGATGGCCAACAGATACATGAATACATGCTCAACGTCACTCATCATCAGGGAAATGCAAATCAAAACCACAGTGAGATATCATCTCACACTTGTCAGAACAGCAATTATCAAAAAGACAACAAAGAATACAAGAACATTAATTTGAAAGGATATATGCAGTCCTATGTTCACTGCAGCATTGTTTACAATAGGCAAGATGTGGAAACAACCTAAATGCCCATTAACGAATAATGGATAAGTAAAATGTGGTATATAATACAATGGAATATTACTTGGTTATAAAAAAACACAAACTCTTGCCACTTGCCACAGCGTGAATGGATGGATCTTGAGGGTACTATGCTAAATGAAATAAGTCAGATGGAGAGAGACAAATATCTTAAGATTTCACTCGTACATGGAATATAAAAGCCTAAACAACAAACAAACAAAACCAAAATAAATAAATGAATAAAACTAAATAAAAACAAACATGTAGATACAGAGAACAGAGTACTGGATACCAGAGAAGAGGGGTGGGGGGAAGGGCAAAACGAACTGTAGGGTGACAGATGGAAACTACATTTTTGGTGGGGAGCATGCTGGGGGTATACAGAAGTAGAAATAGAATGCTATATACTTCAAAATTATATAATGCTATAAATCAATGTCACCTCAATTAAAAATAATAATAATAGAATAAATAAATAAACACTGGCAAACAGTGTTTGGTAACACAATTTCTTATTGCTATTTTATGTACAGCCATTCCTTTTCCTGCTATAAATTTTCTGAGAATTCTGGCTGGGTTTTATCTATCCTGGTGTCTATCTCTGGTTGACACGCAATAGGTGCTTAATAAATGTTTGTTGAATCGACATCTTTCTGACTCCAAATCTCAGGTTCTTTCCACAACAGAAAACTCCCCCTTCCCTTGAATGTGCATCCAAAAAAAAGTCCATTTCTCTTGGAAATGACTGACGGAGTACAGCTCAAATTCCTTCTCCACTTCTGGTGGAGCTGAATTCCTGAAAAAGCCCAGTTCCTGTCCCCGAAGAGGAGGGAGAGCCCCGCCTCCTTGTCCCAGGGGCAGATTGAAGTGAATGCTGGTCAGATTCATGTTATTTAAGCTGTTCTGGTTACGTTGATAATAGTTCTGAACAGGGAGGGAATTTCAAGAGCCAACCGCCTGGGCATGCAATCTGTTTTTCCAATGTTTTTCCCCCCTAAAAAAAAATGAGGTGGAAAAAACATAAATGCTCCACATCATTGCCAGTGAGTTTCCATTTGATGGGGGGGTGGGGAGAAGAAAATACTATGAACTCAATCAGCAACGTGGTAAAAACCAGCTGTCTCACGCCCTAAAAGCACTTTATAGTGGCCTGCAATTAAAAAAAAAAAAGAGAAAAGCAAGAAAAGGAAGGGAAAAAATTAATAAAGGGCTGAAAATCAGTTGCCGTAAACTGCCATCGTCTCTCTTCGGCCATGAGGCCACTCTACTCCTGTCTACACCTGCTGGGGATAAACAGAGTCAACCCAGGGCAGGGAGAGGATGTGGCTGCAGCATAATTCAACTCTATCAAAAACCGAGCAAGAATTTGAGCCATACTCTTGGCTCCCCAAGAAAGCTTCTCTCCTGAACGTTCTCTATAAATCCTAGAAGGCCCTACTGAATTTTAGTGGTCCTGTTGGGCACACTGATTTTTTTACGATAGTTTGAAAGACTCATTGGCCAAGGTCCTAAGGCCTTGCCAGGCCATGAGTCACTTCTGGTTAGATGATCATGATTCACATTTTAGAGATTATTCCCATTGCAGAGAAGAGTAACCAAGAGACAGAATATTTACGGTGCTTTGCCTTCCGGTATGGTCGTTTCACAGTGTCTACCAATTCTCAAACCGCTTTCAATCAGTTCACATATCAAAAGGGAAAACTGACAGGATTCATTACCTGGCAGAATAATTGCATTTTTTTTTTCTGTTTTCAGTCTTTTGGTTTGTTGTCATGTCGGTACAAACTGAGTGAATTTTCACTTGTCACATCTTGAAAGAGACAAACGGCAGGACTCCTGGTATTTCAGTACTTTGTTCTTCATGGCCATCGTTAATTCACATGTCTATCCCCCATCTGCACCACTGATCCGGGTGGTACCAATGGGTTTGTTGGGAAGGGACGGTGTGTCACAAAACACACAGTGTTCTGTTTTGTCTTCCGGTGTTTGAGTTGATGCTGTAGAGAAGCTGACAGCAGTGGGGACTTCGTGCTTCTGCAGACACGTTTGTTTGCTCTCTGACTTGGAAGAAGGGACCGGGGAGAAGATGAGGACAGAAGAACTGAGAGGCGGCTTATTGGCAAGTTACTAAAGGTCCAAGGCCAACTTGGGGGCCAGTGGAATATTTTTGGCAGAAATTAACTTCCAAAACCATTTATAAGACTGATTTCATTCACTCCTAAAATATGTATCGTGTCTACATTAGGTAATAGATACACAGGAGGAGAGAAGACTTAATAGAGCAGCTTTGAGCTGGGAGAGGACGCATGAGTCAGATTTCTAAAGTTGGAAAAGAGAATTCCAGCCAGAAGAAATAGCTGGCCTGGAGGCATGGAGGCTCCAACGTTCTTGGCATTTAAAGAAATACTGAGCAGTATTAAGAAGGCCATGAACTGGCTGTTTGTGAAATCCAACGGCTTCTGACGCTGCTCAGTGAGGAAGAGCAGTCGTGCGGATGATAATTCTGCTCCCGTTCAGCCCCTCCCAGCCCAGCCCCAAAAGTGAAGAAGTCCCTTTCATTTCTTCAGCCCTTCCTGATTTCTCCCTCCCAAATTATTTCTCTGCATGATCACACGCGCTCACATGTGCACACACGTGCACGCATGAACTCACGCGTGCGCATGCGCTGCCTTGGACCATTAACCTGCCCAACATCTAAAGTGCTGTCATTGTAGTAAGAGGCACGTTTCTCGAAGACAGAAGTCAGTAACCATATCTCATCCAACTGTAAACTCCAAGTCTTGGGCAGTTTTAAGCACAAGCCTACACTTAATAAATATTTGGTGAGCTGAAGTGAATGAGATCACTGGGCAGGATCAGACACTGTATATGCAAAGCCTCCCCTTGGCTTCCTAGATTTGTATGCATGACTGTCTCCCCAAATATACAGAAGACTGGCGGGAACCCTGTGTAATCCTTTGTCCTAGTTCAAAAGCCAAAGAAGGAAACTGATAAATATTGAGTGTCTTCTAAATATTTTCCTTGCACTCATTTCATTTTATTTACCTAAAAATGTTCCCCATGTCAGAATCAAGAAAACTGAGGCTCACGAAGGTGAAGCCACTTAAAGGCGGCACAGCTGGTCAGCAACAGAAACAGCATTTACATTCACATCTGCCTGAGTCCAAGGACCCCAGGCTTTGCACCTTCCTCCAGTGCTTCCTGGGAATCTAAGCAGCCTTTCATTTCACTAAAATGAAATTCCTAAAGTTCCCTTTTTAAATGAAAGTTTTTATCTCCATTCACAAAAAGAAAAAAAAAAATAGAAAACTTCCTCTGACCAATGGAAAAAATAATCAGTTGCTTTGCTTACTGGCAAACGGCCCGATCATGTGGGCCAGGCTGTGAAAGAGACGGACAGAGGTTCTCATGGAAAGCAAACACTCCACCCACTCATATTTGTGTTTCTCTGAGGTTAACCCAGGGCCCCCCACCACCGCCCAGTACATCGCTCTGGTGACTGTTCCCACCATCAGAATCCAGATAGCACAGAGGGCTGAGGCATTAGAATCTTATCATCCCTATTAAAAGATAAACCCCCAAATTCAATGCTTATCACTAGAAGTTTTGTGCACTCCAGTCAGCGCTTTCAAAGAAAGCAGGCAAAGTATTTCTGCTCTCTGCTCAAGTGAGACCCGCCAGCATTTGCATCGCTGGTGCAGCCTTGAAAAAGGTAATTAAAAACAGAGTAGAGTGCTTTGTTTTGATATTCGCCAGACCTTCTCTTTAGGAAATCTATGGTAATAAAATGGATGAAATAGGAAGTTAAAAAAGAATGAAATCAACATCCTTTCTCAAAGTCCACCAAATGCTTTGTGAAAAACCCACGTTTCTTCCACGTGGACCGTTCATAGCTAGTTAAGTTGTGAGTCCAGCCCCAGAGAGCTCTCTGCCCAAGCACATGTCATTCGTCCATCCCATGTCCCTGTTGCACCAGTCACTGAAAGAGAAATCAGAATAAAACAAGACCTTTCACTTAGAGAGAGGAGAGGATAAGGGAACTACTCAAATAATTGTTTTGGAATGAATCTTAGTCTACCTCTCCAGCTTTAACTCACACCACAATTACCCTGGGCCACCCCCACCCCGCAGCCCCACCCCCAACCCCACGATGCTTTTACACTATGTTCTCCAACCATCGTTGCAGCTTGAGCCTCACAAATGTGCGATCCCCTCTCTTACCATCAAGGTGTGCCCATGTTTCTCCTTTTGTTATTAGTTTACTCTCCTGCCCTCTCTTCCCGGTTAATTCTTTCTCATCCTTCAAGGCTCAGCTCAGATATCAGTTTACTCAGAAGCCATCATGGGCCTCTCGCCATAGGTTAGGTGTCCGTCCCATCTCTTCCCCAAGCACTCCTAAATTTCCCTAACAAAGCCCTTAACACTTTATGGTGCAATTGTTTGTAAATTTCTCTTTCTCCTTTACTACCAAGAGGGAAATGGGCCATGTTACAGTTGTTCTGGAGCCTTGCAAAATGTCCAACCTGTAATAAGTGCTCAATAAATACGGGGAGAAATTGTTTTGTATGAGATATAAATATAGCACAATGCGGGGAGTAGTCAATTTTGTATTAAAGAATCAAAGGGTCAGAGAAGGCTTCACAGAGAACACTATTGAACTGAATCTTAAAGAATTAACATGAATTCACCAGATGAACAAGTTTATGGAAGAACCTTCCAAGGGGAACAGTGTATGCAAAAACGATAAAGAAAGAAAACACACGTTCAAAGAAAAGTAAGCCACCTAACGTGGCAAGGGTGTAGATTATCAACAGGGAAAGCAGCAAGAGACGAGACGGAAGAGCGAGCATGGGATAGACTGGAGCAGGCTTTGAACAGAGACACAAGTTTGTGCTTTAGTCTACAGGCGTGCAATAGAAAACATATTCCTTTCCATTTCTCCCTGCCAGCATATGCACATAAGATCATTTTAGTAGTGTCCTAACACCCGTAACACAACATGAAAAGTCAATCTAGTATAGTAAAATAGTCTGTATTTAATTCTGAGACCAAATAGATACAGCTTTGGATTATTCCCTGCATCACTACTCAATTCCAGCAACACAGGCAACAAAAGAACTTATTTTTAAAAAAACAATTGTTTAGGCTCTGCCCTGAATCAGATCAGCAGACACAGAGGTACAGATATGCATGCTTCAAAAATAAAAATATTCACAGATAATTCCATGCACTCAAAAGAAAACCTTGAACTTCCTAAGTGCAGTGGGCCCATGAGGACATTTGCTCTCTGAATCCACCGTCCCATTATTTATCTTCCCTGATGTATTAGTTACTTTAAAACGATGGGTTTCCAGTCTAGCAGAATGACACATTTTTCTCTTGCTTACTCTTTGTTCTCAAACTAGGTTTTAACACAAACCATTTGATATTTTAAGAGGCTGAGTGAGACAGACTGCCAAGGTCAGAGCAAGCAACTGTCGTCTTGGGAACTGAAAGATGGATGTATGTCCAAGGGGGATGCGATTCTCTTTCTCATATTGGTGAAGAGCCATTAGACAAACAAACCGTCGGGGCAAGTGCAGAGGTGTCGGACTGGGCACCATCTGCTAATGTGCTGATCACTGACGGACATCAGCCAGCTGGCAGGCAGAGGCGCCAGGCTCAGGGAAAGCCTTACACTCAATTCCTCCTCCACAGAGCCTGCTGGCCTCTCGCATAGTCAAGGACTCAGCTAAGTAAATTTTCCTCTATAGGTTACAGCTAAACTTTTAACATATCTCTCATTGTCACTCATTCACCTAACCCACACTTGGGAATGCTTGATATACTTGAACATTCCATAATTCTTAACTCTGGTGGGGACAAATGATTGAAGGAGTGCCATTAAGGTAATGAAACAATCAAGGTGTTAGACTGAGGTGACCCCAAAGCCTTGGTTGCCTACATAAGCAAACCAAAACCAATTCTTGTAAATGGACTTGCATCAGAGAAAATAAAATTTAAGAACAGCCAATCGCAAACAGCCAAATAAGGCAATCGCTTAAGCTATGGCCAGTCAGATTCTTTCTTTGCTTTGCTTCCACACCTGCTTGATAAAGCCTTGCCTGGAGCTCCTGTTGGTGCAGTGCTCCTAAACACTTCTGGTCTGGCTTTGCCCAGCTCAAATTGATGTTTGCTCAAATGAACTTTGAGAACTTAATGTACCTCAGTTTATCTTTACAGTGTAATATTCTTTTAACAGCATAATATTCTTTACAGGAACCATCAGGGAAATGCAAACCAAAACCACGATGAGATACCACTTGACACTTAAGATCGCTGGGATGGTCAGAGTCAAAAAACATAGATAATATCAAGTGCTGGTGAGGATGTAGGTAAGATGGATTCTTCGTACATTGCTGACGAGAGTGTAAA
The DNA here is from genome assembly GCF_036321535.1 of Camelus dromedarius. Classification (NCBI taxonomy): domain Eukaryota; kingdom Metazoa; phylum Chordata; class Mammalia; order Artiodactyla; family Camelidae; genus Camelus; species Camelus dromedarius. The sequence goes on from NC_087469.1 coordinate 16,353,297, forward strand.
ATTGTACAAGTGTTTTGGAAAATTCTGACAGTTCCTCAGAAGTTTAAATATAGTTACCCAATGACCCAGAAATTCTACATCTAGATATGTAACTAGGGAAATAAAAACGTGTGTCCACACGAAACCTTGTATGAGGATATTCATAGAAGCATTATTCATAATGGCCAAAAGGTAAAAACAACCTAATCGTCCCCATCAACTGAAGAGTGCATGCATATAATGTGATGTACCCCTGGAATGCAATACTATGCAGACATAAAAGGAATTGAAGTACTGATGAACTCTGGAAAGAGTGAAAGGAGCCAGTCACAGAAGACCACGGAAGATTCCATATACAAGAAATGTTCATGATACACAAACTTGTAGAGACAGAGAGTAAACTAGTAACTGCCTAGCCTGAGAGGAGGGGGATGTTGGGAGATATGGGAAGTGACTGTTAATGTGTATGGAGTTTCTTCTGGGAGGGATAAAAAGTGCTCCAAAGTTGATTGAGGTGATGGTTGCTCAACTCTGTGAATATACTAAAAAACATTGAATTGCAGAATTTAAGAAATAAACTAAGGGAGTTACAAACTTTAAAAAATAATAATAAAAGGGAAGCTACATGGGAATAGAACAGAATGTTTAAGTTCAGCTCAGCCAATAAAGCGAGGACCATGGAGTCCCCAAAGAGAAACATGATAATGATGCCCCCTCACCCCTCAAGGGCCCCGAGGACCAGTTCTTTTTCACTTTGCTTCCTGTGTTGGAACATGGGAACATCAGTTCTCAACAACGCCTCCACTCAGATATTTCTTCAACAACAGATAGAAGTAGACAAAAGGTTTTCACTTTGAAAAAACACAGAAGTAATATTCCAGCAGCCACCAACCAATCAGCACAGAGTCCAGGCAATCAGAACCAAAGCCCAACCGATCAGAGCTTTGGATTAGAGAACAAGCTTATGGTTACCAGTGGGCAAAGAGTTTGGGGAAGGATAAACTGGGAGTTCAGAATTGGCACCTCTTGGGGACTGAGGGACATGCTAGCTGTCTTGACTGTGATAGTGGCTTCACAGGTGTGTGTATCTATCAAAATTCATCAAACTGTACATCTGAAATATGTATAGTTTACTGTACAGGAATTATTATACCCCAACAAAAGTGTTAAAAAAAAAAAAAAAGGAAACAGACTCACAAGTAATAGTGAAAAAACTAGTGATTACCAGCAGGGAGAGGGAAGGGGGAAGGGCAAGACAGAATTGGAGGATTAAGAGATACAAACTGTTAATATATAAAATAAATAAGCTACAAGGATACATTGTACAGCACAGGTAATATAGCTGGTATTTTTAATCATTATAAGCGGAGTATAATCTTTAAAAATTATGAATCACTGTGTTGTACACCTGTAACTTGTACAGTATTGAGTATCAACTGTATCTCAATTTTTTAAAAAGTGTTCTGCTTTGAATGCTGAATTATAAAATAGTTATCTTAGCCATAGGGGGATGTTTACTCACTTCACAGTCAACATTCAGTAAGCCACTCTCACACACGGCCCTGTGGTCAGGGCTTAACAGAGCTTATGAGGCAAAAAGAGCTTCATTTTGCCAAAGTCATTCTATTTGAAAATAACTTAAAACCTGTCTGAATCCTCAGCTTAACTCCATTGCGGACACTGGGTGGCTTCTGGAAATCATCCCCCATTCTTCACTCACATAATTGTGCAGTGGGAATGATGACGTCAGTCCTGCTACGCCGGGTAACAAATAGTGGTCTAGCAAGTAATGCGGCTTAGCAATTGGGTAGAAACTAAGCAAAACGCTGAAGTGCTAATTAGCAACATAGCTTAGCAGATTGTGGCTGATGGATGTCCCCATTAATACAAAGTGGATGCCATCTTGTTTTAATTGTATATATCTTTTCAGTGCCTTCTTTTCAGAAATTATCAATCCTGAATCAGTGGGGCTGGATTTCATGTTCCTTCCCGTGTTTGTTGGGCATCTGCTGAACCTCACAGTAAAGGAATGTAAGAATGGCCGGCAAAGTGATTCCATATCATTGTGAGTATTGTACTGTCTGTGTGAGGCTCCCCAGCAAAGCCCCGGGTTTACTTCTATATCACATGCGCATGCGGATGAGGTTTGAGTGAAGAAGTGCTGTTGTGCCCTTGGGCAACATCAGGCTTCATGCTTCCGATGTGTTCCCCAAGTAAGACAAGAGCTAAAATCAACTAACCTTTGTCACGCCCCTCGCTCTATTTCGGTATTTGGACTCGACAGATGATTATGCCATTAAATCCTCATTAAAATCCTGGGTGGTGAATATTCTGATTCTCATTTGGCAGCTGAGTGAACTAAAACTTAGGAAGAAGGTAAATACGTTACCAAAAGCGACAGAAATAATAATAATAAAGAAAAGAAGTAAAATTTAAACTCCCGTCTTCCTTCTAACTTCAAGATTAGTTTTCTGTCCTCTACAACATGTGGCCAACAACAGGATTGCTGAGAGGAGCGATCGAAGTGAGGAGGTAGCCACCACATGGACAAAGCATATTTTCCATGTTGAAATGGTTAAATCTCTTGCTACAAGAATGGCACATAAATAACAAAAAGCTTTTTCTCGACATACTCCTCTAGTGCAGATCCTTAGAAGTCTTGATTCTATTTTTAATTCTTATGTTTTTCTGGTTACTGAATTCCTGTGCAATTAAAAAAAGAAAAGCAAAGGGGGTGGGGGCAGGAAAACGTGCTTTGGAATTTCTTTCATGCTCTGTTCCCAGCCTGCGTGTGTATTTCTTAGTGTGTTTTTAAAAGGGCGCATTGACTCAGCAGCAGGGTAGCCAGCTACGTGACAGTTCATCTCTGGTTTCTATTACCCATGATTAATGCCAGGGATTGTGTTTATACTCAGAGTCTACACACCAGTTAGGGGCTCAGGGAATTTGGTTCCAGTGCAGATTAAAAAAAAGGGGGGGGGGGTGGTCACGGGTTGGGTGTGCGGATGTTTCAGGGCCAAGCAGCTAAGCAGAGGGCTACAGGCGTTTCCCTGGCCATCGGGGTGAGAGGTGATGGGCAGAGGAGGGAGGGACCCACCAATCCTGGATTCCACGTGAACAGTGTATCCTTCCTTGCATTTGATGACTCCCAGACTCCATTCAGGGACACTCTTAGGAGAAGATGATGGAAGTCAGAGCTGAAAGCTGTATCCCTGTCAGATTGGAGAGGCCGAGATGATCATACAGTTAATGAATGAGACGCTCTGCCAGCCATGAGTTCATCACAACCAAAACTCAGCAGCGGGGGCTGGGCTGCTGGAGATAAATGAATTGTGGAGAGGCCGCCTTGAAAGGGCCTCAGACTTCATCTTTGTTCCCTGGGTTCTGCCCTTTCAGTGGTTTACAGAATCATTCTATCTCAGACTTGATACAGACCTTGAAGGTCACCTCATCCAGCCCGCATTTCATTTCTGAATGTCTTCCTTCACAACTCACCAAAGATCATGGCTGGATGATTCCAGGAAGAAAGAAGCCCCAGTCCATTTTGAGGCAGCTCTTACTACTTGAAAAACCATTACTTATATTCACTCAGCAAACATTTACTAAGTAACAGCTAAGTGTCCATGCTCTATTTTAGACACTAGAGAAAAGCTATAAACAAGCAAACAAACCGAAATAAAGTCTCTACCCTCATGGACTTGACTTTCCTTCCATTAAAAGCTAAAAGCTGGTTAAACTTTTTCCCCACTGAGCTACTTAGAACCCGCGAGATCCTCTAGTTAGGGGGGGAAATATGCTTAATTATTCTCTCTGGTGAATATCTGAAGATAACTGATAGTCTCCGTTTTGTCTGTCCATTTTTTTTCAACTCTCCCTAGTTACAGAGTTCCAAGACTCTTTCCTACACTGGTTCCTGAACTTGTTCTGATTCGTCGATGTTCCTTTTAAGGGGCAACGCTCAGAAATAATTAAGATACTCGTGCGGATTTCTGACCAGCACGGATGCAGAAGTCGCAGTGTTTCCTGGGTTTAGTTCTCAGATGTCCATCCATATAATGAGTTTACACTGCCTTTTCTGACATCCCGTCTTACTGCTGACTCCCATGAAACTCAGCTAATTCTTTTAAACCCTGTGATTATGCTAAGGTATTTATCTGAATTGGAAATAGGTCCTATTTTCACTGCTAACCAGCAGCAACCAAACCACACAAAGAGATGTGCCTGAAAAACAAGTTCAGGGCCCCTCAAAGAGGTCCACACTAGACTTGCAGGCAGCCTGAGGACCACAAGGGCACCCTGGTGCCAGAATTCTCCTCCGCTGTGTGAGAAGTTGCAGATCCTAGTTATAAATGTCAAATCTAAACCTCAGCTGAAGTATCTGGAAATGGTGGAGCCAGAGCGGCTCTCACTTGGCATGGCCTTTATCATGAGAGTTAATAGACTTTGAGCCCTGCAAATATTATTTCATTTAATCTTCACAACAACCCTTTGAAGTGGGTACTCATTTTACCAATACCCTGATTTATGGATGAGAAAACCATGACATTGAAACTAATAACTTAACCATACTCAGACAGATTTTAAGCAAGAAACAGGACTTAAATCCAGATTTTTGGGCTCTGAAGCCCATCCGCCTGCCACTCTAATCACCTGCCTTCTCACCTCCATTGTGGGCTGCCCAGGAGTGCTCCTTCACGGAGAAGGAGACTTGTCTGCCCTGCTATGTTACTCTGAAATCCTCTTGGAAAAGTTAATCACCAGGAAGGAAGGGATGAAAGAAGGAAAGAAAGAAAGAGAGAAAGAAAGGAGAGAGAAGAGGGAGGAGGAGAAAGAGAGAAAGGAAGGAAAGAAGGAAGGAAGGAAGGAAGGAAGGAAGGAAGGAAGGAAGGAAGGAAGGAAGGAAGGGAGGGAGGGAGGGAGGGAGGGAGGGAGGGAAGGGAAGGAAGGAAGGAAAGGAGGAAGGAAAGGATAGAAGGAAGGGAAGAAGGGAGGAAGGGAAGGAAGGAAGGAAGGAAGGAAAGGAAGGGAGGAAGGAAAGGAAGGAAGGAAGGAAGGAAGGAAGGAAGGAAGGAAGGAAGGAAGGAAGGAAGGAAGGAAGGAAGGAAGGAAGGAAGGAAAGAAAAAAAAAGGAAGGAGGGAAGGAGGGAAGGAAGAAGACCTAACAGGGCAGCAGCTCTCCGGCTTGGGAGGGGCGAGGCCGGCTTCTCCACGGGGTCTAGGAGCAAGCACGGCATCTGGGACCCTTTCAGGAAAAGCCCTCGGACTCCAACCCGGTGAACGCTGGCAGTCTCCACGCCAGATGGCAAGTAGGGGTCGAGCTTGACAATAACTCGCGCTGCCCTCGTGTCGGCACCTGCCCCACAGTTCACGACAGGGGCTGGCCGCATGGCATCCGATGGTCTGGCTCGGAGCAGAGGGCCTGAGCCGGGCGGCTCGCACCCGGGCGGCGCGCTCACGGAGAAGCAACGGGCGTCAGCCCGCTCGGCACCGCGCACCGCCCGGCCGAGGCCTCTCCGGGCGCTTCAGGGAGCCCGGGCATCGGGGAGGGGCTGTTCACAGACTGGAAAGAACCCTCCACTGATCAGCGCTGAAGATGGAATTTCAGGGTCTAGCCCGGTGAGAACGCAATTCAGTCACGTACAGAATCCCGTCCCCCTGGCGCTTCTCCTCTCTGCTTCCCAGGGGGATTCATTTTTCCAAAACAGTTTCCACCTATACACGGGGATTCACTTTTTCCCTCCTTATGCTTTCTGCGTCGCTTCCCTCTTCCTGTGCTCACTGCATACCTGCGACAGACACGCCTAGACCACTTCCCAGGAAGACCGGGATGATTCGTTTGCTGGGAGTCTTCTGTTTGATTTGCCGAGCTGTCTGATGGCCAAAATAACTGGGCATAAATCTATGTTATAACAAAGGTAGAAAACAACGGTGCAGTTCTTAAACCTTTACAGAGAGTTTAGGTGTAATTTTTTTACCTCCCTTTTTATTCAATTTAAACTGGAATTCAAGGACCTTTCTCACAAAAGAGCCCCAGCTTGCTTGCCAAAGACACTGAGGTAGGTTGCTAATTGAGACCCACAGCGGGTGATATCACACACATTGACTTGTTCTTTCAACAGTTTTGCTTCTGTTTTGGGGGAGTTACTAGATAAGGTGCCCTAATCTTACAGACTCAACATGGTAGAAAGTTGGATAAAAGTAAAATGGGTTCAATACAACCTTTATAAATGGCTCGGGTCACTGACCCAAAACTTCACTCAGAGAAAACCAAAGAATGTTTTCACTTGAAAATTCTTCCAATTTATCTGATAAAAATTCTGTGAACGTCTAGGTGAGCAATGCTTTAAGTCACCTTTTGGAATACTAACCCCAGAATAGCATTTCCCTGTGAGAATCCTCACAGGGGACGAGAAAGCCACCGGGAATTCATTGCAGACCCTAAAATCTAGCCAGTTCTTGGAAGGACCTGTTCCCCCCGGGGTCACTGCTGAAGCTCTGGGGGTTCCCACTCTGGGGGAGCAGAGCCGCTGGTCTGAAAAGCTCCAGCAGGAAGGCAAGATGTTCCACAGAGACGCAGTCGGTGGTGACAGCAGTGAGGGGTGGGAAGACGAGTGACCCACATAAGATTCTTCCGGTTTGAACTTGTGCCATTTGACCGTTGATCCAAAGATACATGGATTTGTGATACTTGCTCCAAATTTGCTCAACTGTTCCCAGTCTGAGAACTATCAGCCCCTGAACCTGGGTCCTTAGAAATGCTGTTGACAGTCACCTTACAGATGCTTCGGCCCATTCTAATGGTGGGTTTATGGATCTAAGATTTGGGTGGCTTTGCTCACAAGTAATAATGATCACAATAATCACAGGTCACAAGTAATAATGACGAGATGAAAACAAAGTAACCGGCGTGTGGCTTGTACATGGACCCCCTTCTCCCGAGCCTACATAGAGACTCCTGGATCTCAGACGGGGCTTCCCACTCATAATAAGGACTCTTCCTTAGCTGGTTATCATGCCCTAACCCACGGCTCCAGAGTTCTTGTGCATGTTTCCCACATCTCTGTGTTTTTGAAAGACCTTCAGTGAATTTAATCTTTCTAGGAAGCCAACATTACTGAGACTGGAGCAGAAGACCCGGAGAACCCAATGTCCCAGCCAGTTCTGCCCAGAATTCACTTACTTCCTGGGAGGATGGTTCATACTTTTAAAAGCCAAAGGCATTTTGGAAAAGCTTAGGCTGACAAAGACTTTCTATCCTCAAAGTTGACATATTCCAGTACAGTTGCCAAGAGGAAGTGGTTGAAGTGGGATTGTCCCTTTAAATATTGACTTCTACCATATGCATTAAATCTTTTTTCATAAATTAACTCATTTCCCCTCTCAACAACTATATTAAATTAGTTCCACTTTAGCGATGAGGAAATATTCTGGATAAGTAACTTGCTAAAGTCACAAAACTGGGAAATGACAGGAGCTGGACGAGCTCAGGCATTCAACCATGGTGCCAGTGTTGCCTTGAAGATGCCTTCAGATGGCTGGGCACTCCATCCAAAAGCATCTTAGCCGCTGCGGTCAGTGACTCGCCAAAGGAGTGGGCGGTGGAAGAAGACAGCTACCCTGGGAGGAGGAGGATTTTGTCCCTCTAATTGTTTAGAATCGCCAGCGCACAGTGATAATAAAAAAGCAGATTGACTTGTAGTGAGTTTCATTATTGGTTTTAAATCCTTTGCAGAAAGTGCACTCGTATTGTCTGTGCTTATTCCCTCAACCCCCGTCTTGGAGTGACTCTGAGAATGGGGAGAGGGTACGTTTTTAAGAACATTACATCTGGGTTATATTTGGACTGTATCGTCATGGAACTCTTGGCCTGGACCTGCCCATATTTCCTGGACGAGCCCTTATCTGCGGGCTTTCCCTTCTGGACCTTTGATGGAACCACCTTTTGGGGGATATGACTTCAGGAGCCATATGTTATGATCATCAGGGAAGGAGTTTGGGCTCCAAAGAAATCTGTAGCCTCAGCCTTCTCTCTGGGGCTATAGACCTGACATTTAGCAAATCAAAGAAAAGCTACGAGAAACATCAACCCAACAAAACCGGTTTCCTCTCACTGAGGTTGAAATTCCATTTTAAAAAGTGAGATAACTTTACAGTGGAAAAACCCAGCAAACACTGCCTTAAGCAGCTGGTGAAGGTGAAGTTCACCAGTGATCAGACGTATCAATAGCAGGTACCCCCTAGTGTTATGAAATGAGGAGAGAACGTCATTTTTAGGGTCTTCTTCCCCAAAGCCCACAACCCCAGTCTAATTATGGGTAAAACAGCAGACAAACCCAAATTACCTGGTCAATACCACTCAAAAGTGTAACAACCATGAAAAACAAGGGGAAAAAACTATCACAGCCTATGAACAGCTAAGGAGAATGATGACTAAACAGGATATGGAATCTTGGATTGGATTCGGGATGAGAAAAAGGCCCTTATTGTAATATCTGGCAAAATCTGATTATAGTCCGGAGCTTAATTAATAGCACTACACCATGTTGGCTTCCTAGTTTGACGAATGATCACATGAGATATTAGCACTGGGGGAAGCTGGAAGAGGGGGAGATGGGGACTCTCCGCCTTAGCTTTGCAACTTTTCCATAAAACTAAAGCCCTTACAATAAAAAGTTTATTTTATTTTTAGATAAACCCTTGGCAAGAATAAGGAACTCAGAAGAACAAAACTGGGAGACTTCACATGTGAGGCCAGTCACACAGCTGTCATGTTGGCCGTGGCAATCAGAATATATGCTTAGTTTTCTGTTATATTATTAATGGCACCAATTCTCACACTGAAAAGTGTTGTGATGGGGTGATGAAATCTATGGTCATCTTTACTTGACTTCCATGCCTTTGGAGATATTTTGCATCCCAAAACAAACAAACAAACAAACAAACAAACAATATATATATATACACACAAACATTTGTTTGGTTGGTTGGTTACATATTATATATGTAATACAAATACATGTAAATGTATTTATATTATCCATTGTATATACACATGGAACCAATAAACAAGATGCTTAGTGATTCTCTAAACAATTAAATAAATGCAAATGGGTACCAAAAATGTGATTATCATTTTGTTACCTCACAGACTGACTGATCTGTCTCTTGCTTGTTTTTTGGCAGGGTGGAGTGGGGTAATTAGGTTTAGTTATTTACTTTAGCAGAGGCACTGGGGATTGAACCCAGGACCTCATGCATGCTAGGCATGCACTCCACCACTGAGCTACACCCTCCCCCTGATCTGTCTTCTGGATGATGCTTTATTACAAGGGTGTTTTGTGTTTTGTTTAGTTCTCTATGGCTAGATATTTAGATTGCATTTGGTTCTCAGGTATTATAAACAATGCTGTCAAGACAATTTTATGGCTAAACCCATGATTATTTACTTAAGAATGTCTAGAAGGAACACCAACAGCTAGCATGTGCTCTGCAGATAATCCTTCTACTAGTAAATAAAATCCCTGTGTGCAGAGAAAAGAGACGAGCAAGAAAAATATATTCAGTGGAGGAGAAGCCCCAGAAAACAAATGCTGGAAGCTGCTTCCAACGCCAAAAGAGGAAGAGCTCAAGCTGACATTTGTGTGTTCTTTCATTTGATCCATCCAGCGGGCCTGAAACAAATTCCTCTTCTATTGATGAGAAAATGGATGCTGAAAGTAAATAAGCAACGTGCCAAGTGTTTCTGACCCCCAAACCAGTATCTCTCCACTCTCCCATCCGCTGAAGGACTGACGTGTGAGCAGTGTGTGTGGCATTGACATCTCGGGGAGCTCTGTTTAGAATACAAAGGGCTGGTTTCTCCTTATTGGTCTTCTCTGATTTTCTCCATCCTTGCACCCTCCTCCTGCCTGTCCCCCACCCAGACTCTGGCTCAGAAACACCTTCTCAAGTGAGAGCAGTGTTTCTACTGCATAACTTGGCTTCCCAGACAAGTAGCCTTGAGAAATACCCTATACCTCTGCATTTTGGCAGGCTCCTTTGTAATTCCTAGTTGTTTTTTACAATCAACAAACATGAATGAAGCCAATACTTTTGGAGGAGAGACCTTGGGCTGCACATAATGCAGATGCAAGGCAAGACAGAGTCCACCACGTACAGTAATTCCAGCCCGCCGAGGCAGATTGATGGATCTGCTCCACAAACGTGCATTGAGCATGTTCGTTGCCTTCCTTAGCCGAAGCACTGACCGTTGCTGCATTGGAAATTAGTTAGATATGAGGAACACACAGGCTGGGGAATAAACCAGATGTTTAACTCACCTCATGCAACCAGACACCACAATACAAAGGCCCCCTCCTGAGTGTCATGGTAAAGGAACAGAAAGGGTGTGGAAGGAGTTTCAAAGCCACTCCTGGGTAAAAGGGGCCAGGGAGAAGTGGCATTGGAAATGGATTTTGAAGGACAGGTTGGATTTCAACACAGGGTATGAACCACTCCATATGGAAAGTGACTAGAATTGGAGATGCAGGGACTTCTCAGGGCACCTAAAATGGTCCACGCAGTTGAAACACAGGTATACGAGCAAGAGCAGAAGAGATCAAGGAAAGGGTCACTTTGGATGTCACAGTAACAGTTTTGGATTGTATTTAATAAGTAAGTGCAATTTTTAAAGACCTTGCTGTATAAGGGAATAAAAAGATCAGACATGTATTTCTTCTTTTTTCTTTTCTTTTCTTTTTTATTGAAGTACATTCAGTTATAATGTATCCATTTCTGGTGTGCAGCACAATGCCCCAGTCATACATATACATACATATATCCATTTTCATGTTCTTTTTCATTAAAGGTTATTACAACATATTGAATAAAGTACCCTGTGCTGTACAGAAGATACTTGTTTTTTTGTCTATTTTTATATAGAGTGGTTAATATTTGCAAATCTCAAACTCCCAAATTTATCCCTTCCCACCCCCTTTCCCCAGTCACCATAAGATTGTTTACTATGTCTGTGAGTCTGTTTCCATTTTGTAGATGAGTTCATTAGTGTCTTCTTTTTCTTTTTTCTTTTTTTAGATTCTACATGAGTGATATCATATGGTATTTTTCTTTCTCTTTCTGGCTTACTTCACTTAGTATGACAATCTCTAGGTCCATCTATGTTGCTGCAGATGGCATTATTTTATTCTTTTTTATAGCTGAGTAGTATTCCATTGTATAAATACACCGCAGCTTCTTTAACCAATCATCTGTTGATGGACATTTAGGTGGCTTCCACTGATAGGTATTTTTCATACCTCCTATTTAGACTGTAAGCTGCTGGCATAAAGGGACTATACTTTATGTCTTTTATACCTTCTTAAGAACAGACTCGGGCCTGAAAAAAATCAACACAATTCAGCCAACACAGGCCCCAGCAATATGAAGTTGAATAATATGACATGGTTTCAATCTTTATAATTAGTGGAAGAGGCAGAGATACAAACAAATGAGTTCAATGTCATTAGAAAAAAGATACAGTTAGTTATTCAGAGGATGCTTGGAAGCATGGGGAGGGGCACTAAATATTGACACTCAATACTTAGCTGTAGCCTGTGTGCGAGGGTTTGGAAATCTGAAGTTGGCATCAGATGTACAAGTGCAGAGTGTGATTCTGAAGAGACCACCTAGCATCTGTTCATTTATGAGCAACCCTAGCTCTGCCTATGATACTTCCTGTGAACTCAAGCAAGCACACCTGCTCGGAATCTGTGTCTTCTGGTTACAAAATTAAGAGTTGATTGATAATCATCTCTAAGTTTAAATTTTGATCAGTTCTCATTTTTAGCTGAATGATGTTGCCACCTCTCTGTTTGTAGACCCCTTCTCTCTTTGCATTTCCCACCCTGGCCCTGGAGCTATAGAGGGTGACCCCATAATCCATTCAGCTCGCATGGCAGGATGGGAAAATCTCAAGTTCCTATTTCAGGAGACAGAGAGCAGGGCCAGGAAAGGGCCTTGCTAAGCTCATGCCTGCAGTTGGCCTGCTCGCAGGCCGGTGGGCAGCAGCAGCACCTCCCTCCACTTCAGGTACAGAGACCCAGCTGCTCCCCTGAGCCCCAGGACCCTCCTCAGCCCCATCAGAGAGCTGAGACACTTCTCCCACACCCCCGGGCCTCTGTGCTCTGTTTAATGCTATCTGGTCCCTTTTCAAAATGAGACTAGAAGAGCCACAAGTCCTCCCTTCATGGGAAAGCCCCCGGCACTGTTTTCACCAGATGATGAATGAAGCCCTGCTGAGCTTTCACAAGTCAGCTTGGAACCTCAGGAGGGGATGTAGAGTCAGACACAGGGGCTCGGAAAGCCACCTTAAAGACAGGAGGGGAAAGAGAAATGGATCAGTAGTAAGCCTCAGAAAAGCGTCAGATTCGAGTGAGCAAAAAAGATGGAAGAAACAGAAATTACTCAGAGCCTGGTTATTGTTGGCAAGCACAGCGGTTCTGCTGCAAGGACCTCCCATGATGTCCGACAGAAAAAACTGAAAAAAGATGAGTCTGCGCAGGGGCTTTCATTTTAATTGGCGTTATTTATAGAGCAGCGAGTGCTGTGTTTGTGTGGAGCGCATTTTTTTTCTCAGGGGTCATCCTCAGCTTTCTTTGGTCCTCTCAGTACAGAAACAGAGAGGCCACCTACCACTTCCGGTTTGTGCCCCCCAGAGAGCAGGTCGGCACACGGAGGGGAGATTCCAGAAGCATCTGCTGAGTCAGGTAGAGATTGAGCTGAGTCTTAGGAAGTGAGGATTTTTGAGGTCCTGCCCCTTCTGTCCCAGAGCAGCTGAAAAGTGCTGACGTGCCCCGGATGCCCCTGGGAAGGGACTCTCTGGGGTGAGCCTGGACCGTGACCCAGGAATCTCAGGAGACGGGGACAAGACATTGCGGTAAGTCTCCCATGTAGAAGCTGATGAGTCTGAGAACAGAACAGAACAACAGGGAGTAAAGCCACCATATCCGTTCTCCACCCCCCACCCCCCACCCCCATCACTGCTCCAGGCTTTTGAGAGAGGGAATGAGGGCCCCTGAGTGTTTTGCTGTTGACTTAAAAGAGCCCTGGACAAGGAGTCAGGGACTGCATGCTAGTCTCAGTTCTACCATAAATAGGAGTTCTGGGCCAGTCACTTCTCTGGGACTCAGTTTCTGTTTCCATAAAGTGAAGAGGCTTGGACCCAAAAGCCTCTAGAAGTCTTAACTGTTCTTACGTTTTATGAATCAGGGAGTTCTAGTTCTGGGAAAAGAGGTAAGAGCTGCCTCACTCCCTACTTCCTCAAAGCATCCTTGAACAAGGCATTGGATTTCCCAGCATGCCTTTTCCCAGATGCCTATGAAATGGGACCTTCTGAACAAAGGGGTGGAGAAAGCAATGTAGCTGGTCAGACCTGCCCACATGACACCATGCAGCTGAAGATATATTAGCAGATATACCATGAGTATGCACCCCCGGAATGCCTTAGCCTGTTGTTTGATATGAATAATTCTTTATTTCTTTATAGAGAGACATTTGTGCACCTCTGAAGGTAAGAAAAGAAACGTGTTTAACCAACAAACCATTGCTCAAATTGAAGAGCATAATGGTAGATTTATGGATGGAGGGGTAAAAAGCAAAAAGAAAGGAAGGCTGGTGTCCACCAAGCACAAAGTCCCTCATGGTCTGCAGGTCATGGCTGTATCCCTTATCCTCCCCACACCTCACCCCAGCTCTCCTGCCCATTAAATGGCCTCTAATGACACCTTGTCTTTGCCTTGGGCACTGGTGGGAAAAAGAAGAAAGGTAAAATTTAGACCACAGGGGAAGACTCTAAAGAAATGACTAGCTAAACAAGAGGGGGAAGAAAGAAGAGGAGGAGGGAAGTGGGGGAGGTGGGAGGGGAGACAAGAGGCCACAGGAAAAATTCCCCGAGGTGGACAGGACAGAGCAGGTAATCCTGTGCTGTGCAGATGATCTCTGAGTTGCAGGCTGAGTTCTGCGAACAGCCCTTCCCTCCTGGGCTGGGACCAGAGAAACCCACCCTCGCCAGCCTTCCTCCCTCCCCTTCCCAGGCTCTCCCATCACTTCTCACTTACATCTCCCTATTCTGTTTCTGAACAACCATTCTAGTCAATGAAGAGTGTGCTTCCCATATACTTACCCAGATGTAAACAGTTCTCATCACCGGGCTGACTGCAGACAGACTTTGTTCTGTCTGCCTCCTTCAATCTCTTCTGAAGATAAAGATGAAAAGAATGGTGGGAAACTATTTTTCCAGGGACCCAGACTATTTTTCCAGCCACCAGAGACAACCCTCCAAACTGGAGCAAGGCTGAGAAGAGGAGGAAGAAAGACAAGCAATACTGTAAATCAGCCTATTTCAGCCGGTGGACCCCAGCTCGTGTGAAGGAGGCCCCAGGGGCTGGCTGTGCTCTTCTCAGGAACTTGCTCCTGCCAGCCCGTTTGCTGTAAGACCTTTGTGACTTTTGTGGTTCCCCTATGATGAGAAAGTCATTCTTGAAGACGGAACTGTTATCCTCAATCACCAATTTGCAAAACCAAAGCCCACCCGTGGTTCTGCCAGAGTTCATCTGAGCCCCAACAATTCAGGGACCGGTGCAGGCTATGTGCATGGCATTTAGGATCCCCAAAGGAAATATGAAAAGAAGCACTCATGCTTGAAAGATAGGCTCAAACAACTTCGCAGCAACTTTTCAACTCTGTTAGCCTGCAGAAGGCTCACAAATCCCTCCTGACACTAGACATGGGCCAGTAATGATACACCTGAAAGAAATTGCCCAGAGGCGCTCAGTATCAAAGCTTTAGAATTTGACCCAAATTCAAAACTATCACAGCCTGATTTCCTCTCAGTCATTTCTTCTTCTTCTACCCAACTTCAAAACAACTGGCTTGATGGTGGAATAGTTTCTTTATTTAGTTCACAAGTCAAGGGAGCGGGAAGTCTTACCACAAGAAGCAAAGAGACTCACTTGTATACACTTAGACGCACCCGCTCCCGAACCAAGGCCCTTCTGCGCACAACCCTAAGCCCTAAGAGCTTCCAGAGCTTCCTTAGAAGCATTACCAACTGGACACCTTGGCACACAGCAGCCCAAGGAGCAAGGGTCATTTTCACCTTTTCGCTCCGTGGATTTAGCACTGCGACAGCTCTCAAGTCTGCCTGTGTTGCTCTGCCTCCACGGTCTGTCTCCACTTACACTTTCTACACTTTTGATTCTCAGGAAGCTGGGGCTCCATTCAACATCTTCCCACCCCTCAGAGGCACTTCTACCCATACACATTCTTTCCTTTTTTTTCCTTAGTCCAAGGCTTCCTATTATTCTGAATCAGCAGCTGTTCCAAGGTCCTGATATAAAAATGTTGGTATTGATGTTCTGTTCTGGAAAGACCTCTGTCAGAGGACGTCCCCACCTTCCCTTGACCCCTTCGTTCCCCAGGAGATAATGGACCTGTGTACACACACCTTAGCTCTGAGGCTCGGCACGCTCCTCCCTCAGCCCCCTCTCCCACTGCACGACCCCTGGGAACCCTGCCCCGGGTCTGAGGGCAGCTGAGAAGGAAGCCTCCATGCAACCCGAGCCCTTACGATCTTCTCACCTAAGCCATGGTCTCCAGCCTCCTCATCAGTAAAGACACTGTGTCTGTCTTCAGCTTGTTGACTCCCTAAGTCTATCTCTCAGTATCTAAACTGGGGCAAGAAAAAAAATGGGATGCTATTTCTTTTCCTTAGGAACCCCAACATCCAGTTTAATGAGTTGGAAAACTTCAGACATAGAAAAGGATTGGAATTTGGAAAACTGAACAGCACCTGTAGATTAAGGTTCCCAGGGGGGCCTTGCGTGCAGGCTTTAGGCCGTAGATTTTAGCAACCTTGGGAATTGCAGGGCTGCGATGTAATGCCATGGGGCTGGTTATCATATTTGTCGGGTTGTGGGGCTTTGAACTAGCGCAGCCTGGGGAGGCAGATGGAGGCATCAGGCTTTAGAAGTAAACATAGGAGATTTTGACCTTTTGTAAGTCACTAGAGTTGACGTCAGTTTTGTCTGCAGACAAGTCGCTTTTCTTAACACTCGCAGACCTTACTTAGCAAAACCGCGCAGCAAATGAGGAGCTTAGGAAGCACGTGACAGGGATGCCGATTCGGGAAAGGACTTGATAAAAGGAAACAAGTCTTGCCAATACAGCCCTTCAGGCACCGTAGGGGACAGGGAGGAGCCAGGTGGTGGCAGGGAAGGGATACTGCAGAACCGTGCTGGTCTAGACTTCACACTTCAGAGGAAGCCACGTTCCACTTGTGCCCCAGGACATTACGGTGTGAAATGCTAACTTTAAGATCTTAAACCAGGAATGGTTAGTCCTACATCAGCTACCCATATTTTTGTTCATCTTTTCATGTTGTTTTGAACCAATTTAGAGCCTAAAGAGAAAAATATGGAAAGAATAACTTTGAATTTGTGCAGCTTACAGACAGGTTGAAGAAGAATCACCCAGAATAAATTGCATAATTTTGTCAATCACGTATGTTTAGAAGGAGACTTCAGAGTCCTGAGTTGCAGCTTCTCCCACAGAAGAATTGTTTTAGTAAACAAAGAAAAAGGAAGAGGAGTCTTTATTCTCAAAAGAATATACCGTTATCTTGGGATGACATAAAGAGAAAAAACATCAATGGAAGCATTATAAACCTACAGGCTAGAAGAAAATTTAAAATACCTATGTCTAAAACTCTTGATCTCTAGAAATCAAGCCTCCTCTGGGAATTCAAGAGGATCTGGAATCGTTTGCAAAATCAAAACATGTTTGAGTCACACAGACAGAATAGGGGCAAGAAAATCAAGGGAAAAAATGCTCAAAACCTGGAAAAAATTCAAGAGGGAGCATAGTATTTTCTTCCAGTATCATACGGAAGCACTGTTTAATAGCCCTGCTCAAGGGTTCTTTAATTTTCTGGGGAATTTGTTTATGTTTGACTTTCCTATTTCAATGCGATTTGATCCCAGACACTGCAAAGCTTCAAGTTAACTAGCGTATTTCTGTCTACCAGGGAAGATAATCCCAAGGCTTACAGTTTCATTGCCCTGTTGAACATTAACCCTGATTTGGCATCCATCTTAGCAATCTTATTCTAGCATTCTTTTTTTTTTTTTTTGTCTAATGTCTATAAAATACCCAGTTCCTCAAAGCTGTCCTCTCTGAGCCAGCCCTTACCATCTTACTGGCTCCCTCAATCATGAAAAGTTATGAATAATGTGGGAGAAATTGTCCTTCTATATGTGAATGAATGTCATGTCTTTAACTTGTTAAAAATTATTCTTTAACCATTTTGGAGATCCCCCTGAGATGCCTACAGAGCCAATTAAACTGTAGTGTCTGCACATTCATTTCACACATTAAGTCCAAAAGAAGTCTTTTCTTGGTTCTTGGAGTGGATCTCAGGTGGCACTACAGCTTAACCTGTCCAGGCTCTTTTTTTTTTTTTTTTTTTTGGTCTTTTTCTCCCAATTTTTTGCTTTTCTTTTTGTTTCTATACTTAGCCAAGTTTGTTTCTGGATCTGATTTGTGCATGGCTGATGTTAGTCCCCGCAGATGGCAGCAAGATCGGGCATCTAACCTTACCACCTGACCATTAGGTGGTTTCTCTTGGATGACAGGGATGTATTCTAAGGTGAGAGACAGCAGAAACTCTGGCTTATTCATTTGTGTTTGTCTGTCTAATATGTCCTCTGAGAAGGAGAACTAATCTTTGAGATCTAGTCTGGTGAGTTTTTGTGTTTACTTTGACCCATGGCTGAAGTCGTAAAACTGAAGCCAGGAGATCTCTGTGTATCTATGAGTGAGGAAAGTCTTTACCTCTCAGTGTGTGAATGTGAAATATTTTTCTACCTCCAGAGTATATTAAGAAATTAGATCATAATGTTTTTTAAGTTAAAGGAGCCTTGTTTTAATTAGTTTAGACAGAATAAGTGCTTGCATAGATCTCATATTTTCCCAGAATTCAGAATGTTTTCCTAGAAAATAAAAAAAACTAAACACCTAATACTTTAAGTGTATTTTTAAAGGAATAAAAGTTATTTTCATAGAAACTGCTGGCCCAGGAATATTTTTATGTAAAAATCCAAGTTTATATAATTAAAGTGAATTCATACTGGTTTGGTCATTTTGTTTGAAAATAGCTACTTTTTCCAGTCTTGATTATTAGTGTTAAGTATAATATAAACATATATTTTATTTTTATGAGATTTGATGTTCAAATAAGTTAAAATATCACTGCAATAAAGTTATAGAGTGTTCTATAATGTTTCATCTTAAAAATAAGTTTCATCATTTTTAGTTAACGTCAACAGAACTGACACTAAATTGATGGCCAATCTTTGTGTACCTGAACCACTTCTAAGACGGACTACTATGACATCGATCATAATATATATTATAATTTATATACATTGGTTTCTAATTTTTATATGTTATGAAATGACTATGTCTTTGCATCATGTTAATAAATATATTCATTTTGCCACTTTAGAAAGTTGTAAAGTGGATGTGTGTGGCTGCAGGCAGTTGTGTATTGTATCCTTGCAAATCTGCAAAAATGCTTGCAAGTGTTATTATCGGTCACCTCCTTCTCAGTTTCCTTCCTATCAACGTTGAAGTTAGTTGAGTTACAAGTTATTAACATGGGTGAGCAGCACTATACGAGCAGGGACTGTTGGCATAATTATGGAGTGCATTTTGGTTTATCAAGGGAAACACGCGCATGGGCCAGCAGGCTGAGACCCAGGGAGGAGCTGATGCTGTGGTGCAAGCCCACAGGCCATCTGCTGGGACAATTCCTTCTTGCTCAAGAGAGGTCAGCCTTTTGCTCTAGTCAAGCCTTCAACTAATTGGATACAGCCCACCACAATACAGAAAGCAATCTGCTTTCCTCAAAATCCACCAGTTTAAATATTAATCTAATCCAAAAACACCCTCACAAAAGCATCCAGAATAATGTTGACCAATTACCCTGGCACCGTGAACCAGCCAAGTTGACATATAAAATTAACCTGCACACTATTGTTTCTCAGGCACCTGTGAGCTTTTCTTAATCAAGCCACCAGATTTACTTTGTGAACACTTTTGAATTTGGTTTGCTAAGATCATATCCTAAATTAGAAAAAAAAATTACAATTGTTTTATACCCAAAATTGTTTTTGGGATTTCCCAGAAAGCTGTGAAAAATCACAAAGATTTGTTCTTTCATCTTACACAAATACTAGAAATGATTAGCTATCCTTGGTACGCTCTGGACTTCTTACAGCCCAGTGATGTTTCCATAGCTGTGTGGGAAGAGTTGTCAAATCAGAGGATAACTTTATGTAGGTAAAATGTCATTACTATAAATGTTTTAGAGACTCTATACTTTAAGAATTGGAAGTACCTGGAGATTTATTAATGCCTGCAAACTCTATAATTTGTTCTTATCCTCAGGACAGACATTTGTCAAACCTTTGTGAAACAGTGGTGTATCATCCCCCGATAGAGAATTTGCACTTCTCCACTTGGATATTTGATGACTGTAATAAATTAACAACACAAGCTATGATTAATTTCATCCACAAATACTTTCTGCTCTCCTCTGATGCTCACCTGGAAGTTCACAGCTTTCATTGTGCTCGACAAAGGACAACCTCAGAGCCTCATGCAAAAGACTCTACCAAGTACTTTTAACTATTGATTTTTCAAGGAGAAGAAATTCTCAAGTACGAGCTTCAGCGCTTAAAGCTGCCAACACCGAGCCAGTTGTCAGACTGCACCATGGGACTCAGGAGGGCTCTCCCGGAGTATTGCTAGTTCAAATGCAGATAAATCAAGAGCTATATTCAACATCTTGTAGTAGCTTATGGTGAAAAAGAATATGAAAATGAATTTATGTACATTCAGGTGGGACTGAAGCGTTCTACTGTACACCAGAAATTGACACAACATTGTAAACTGACTATATGTACTTCAATAAAAAAGGTTTAAAAAAAAAAAAAAAAACATAGACTGCTGTCCAAAACTCCAGCAGCACCGGAATTAATTTCATGGACAGAATAAGTTGGTGAGGGATGTTTAATTAGGGTCATTTATTAATGTTTCTACTTTGATGGAAATAATGCAGAAGACCTTTCCTTCCCCTTTATAATCTACCTCAGACTTTCAGTTTAGTGAACTACACTCTTGCAAGCTGAAATCAAACATGTCTAAATGGTATCTGATCCTCAGTGACCAAGCAGAATTCAGAAACAATTTGAGGCTTTGCAAGCCATGTGGTCTCGAACGCCACTGCTCAATTCTGAGGAATGTATCTATCTACCTAAGTAGATACAGCAATGAGTGTAATTCGGTACTAAAGTAGCTGTAGATTGCATGTAAATGAGTATTGTGTTCCAACAAAGCCATGGTTACGAAACCATCTGAGGAATGTATCTATCTACCTAAGTAGATACAGCAATGAGTGTATCTCGGTACTAAAGTAGCTGTAGATTGCATGTAAATGAGTATTGTGTTCCAACAAAGCCATGGTTATGAAACCAGACGATGGACCTGATCTGACCCAGTGGGCCTTAGTTTGTCAGCACCTGATCTGACGTGTCCTGAAACGTCTCTGCTTCCTCCCTGGAGTCTGGACTCTACCGGTGCCAGCCTAACTTCTAAGTCTAAAGGACACCAGGCCTCAGCTTTCTTTGCTGAATCTCCTTTAGGGCCCTTGGGCTGGTGAGGCTTTTCCACCACCTCCGTCTACACGATATTTTATCTCCGATGGGGTAGGGGTTAAACAGCACCAGCCCCTGTGCCCCCAAGTTGGAGTTAATTAAGAGAGAAACACAGGAGTCAGACAGATGGGGATCAAGATGTCAGATTTTCTTTTTTTTTTTTTTTTTTTGACAGATAAAATCCATTTTGGAGAATGCAGCTGAGGTCTGCGGCCAAGTGGGCAGGTAAGTACTCCGTTCTGAATTAGACCGTCACCTGCCTAATCACAAGCCATCCGGACACAGGCCTCTCCGTGTGGACCCATCCCCGTACAAGTCAGAGCGCAAATAGCAAAGACAGCTACACTCTGCAGGGATATCTCAGGAGAGGAGTATGGAGGAGGCTGAATAATACGTTATCTCCCAAATTCTCAATCAGAAAAATATTTCCTCCTTCCCTGGGGAGGTTTGACTTAGAGGATTCAGAGGCCAGGGGAATTTTTTTCGGTACCAAAGATTTATCCACAATGAAATATAAACCAGGGTGAAAAACCAAAAGGTTTCTCCCAGTCTCTAAACAACCTTTGATCTTTTCACTCTCCTGATCAAAATGTTCAACGACCCCTCTTTCCTTAGAACGCATGTCTGATGTCTCGCTCTGATGTTAGAGGTGATTAGCTATCTGGCTACAAACTGCCATTGCAGTATTACTATTAGCTGCTACCCAGGATCACTTTGGCCACACGAGCCCACCCACGGTCTCTAGAAGATAACGTCCGTATTGCTGCCTCCTTTCTGCACCCCGTGCCGTTGCCTCCACCTGGACCACGCTGCTCGCCCTGCTCCAGCCTCTGTGAAAACCTCCGTGATGACTCTAGTTCTCAGTGACCTCTTCGTCCTTGAACTCCGCAAGCCCTTAGTGCCGGTCCCAATCATTAGGCACTTGCCATCTGTGTTGCCAAGTAAATTTGGCACATTTGTATTCTATCGTCTCCAAATTTGGATTTTAAGTTCCTTGAAGATGAGCAACATTTAGCAGGATGCTTTGTATTCTCAAAGCAGTTAGCGCAGTGATCGCACCTAAGGTAGGTGTTCAAATATTTGTTCGTGGATGAGATGTTCTTTAAAATGATTTGTTAAATGATAAATTTGTAAAATGAATTTGCTACCGTTATACAAATGTATAGCAACGAGGATTCTTCATTAATCCAAACTGCTCCCATCAGTAAAACTGAATAAGGACTTGCTCTCTTCAGAATGAGTCTCCAGGAAATTTCACATGTCTTACGCTGCTACTGACCCAAAACCATGAAACGGGTTTTCAGCCAGGCTGTTCCCACGGCTGTGGAAATGTGGGCTCGCTGGGCTTCCTGACCACATCCTTCTTGTGAGCAGCTCAGATATCAAGGGTATTGGCTTCCAGAGATAGAAATGGTGTATTTATAGTCTTTCTTTCTCCTTTAAGAAAGTCTGTTGAATTCTGTGTTACAACCATACAGGACGAATTTGAAAGTATTACGACACTTGAGTGGAAAGCATAGGTCTTTCAAGTGACATTGTTCCATAAAACATTCATTGTCCAAACACATTTTATTTTTACATTAGTAGTTCAGCGCAGATGTGGTTTCACACTGGTTAAAAAAAAAAAAAAAAAAAGCCTTAGAAATTTGAAATGAATTTTGCGTTGTCGCACTATTGGAAGGGGACAGCACTGCCATGTAGTGTGGAAGGGCCAGGGGAAGCTAGACGCCCGAGATACATAAGACATTCCCAGGCCACGAAAAGTTATCCCGCATTCCGCACTGTTGGTCTCCAACTGTCCCTGCAGTCATCCGTGTGGGTGAAAACCTATTTAAAACTATCGGAGCCTAATACTTAATTCCATTTACATATAAACACGCAGGGCCTACCTTTTGTACAATCTTAAAACATGGGTTTGTGAGCTTTGCATTTTCCATAAATGCAACTGCTATGTAAATAGAAGGAAGACTGTCTTTAGTCTTGAATGGAAATTTAACAAGCTTCGTTAATCATTCTGAAAGTCACATTGCCAATGGCAGCACCGCGTAGGGCATTTGAATACCCATTGCTACACACGCATCAGATGTAGAACCATCTTCTCAAATATTTTCTCCATAAAGCATTTTCCAGAAGCCTCTTTCTTTCCTCTAGATTTATTCAACCCACTGTCTACCCTTCTGTCATCAGTGCTTAAAACATCTTCAATTACACTTACTAATTTGGGCTATAGGTTTTTTTTTTCTTATCTAAGAATATTTTATTTTTAATTCACTGAGCACCTAATACATTTGTTAAATTTGTCTTTAAATTTTGTTCTATAATGACACTTTTACATACACCGTAAATGAAAAGAGGGAACATTTTACCCACATAGCTTACACTAGGTGCTTTGGTTTATATCTGATTGTTAAAAATTATAATAGGAAGTGGCACCACACTCTGGGCTACAATTTTTATTTACATGTTCATGTAAATAAAACTTTGAATTATGAACTCCTTAAGAGCAAAGATGATGCTTTATTCATTCTTATATCTTTAAAATCTTCATAGTACCCAATATATAGCAGACACTTTATAAATGTTTAGTGAATATATTTATTCATTCTTGCATTTGTTATATAACAAATATTTATTTAGCATTTACTATGTGAAGCAGTGCTAGATGATAAAGATTTTTCAGGGAACAAATCAGATATGGTCTTGATCTCATGGTGCTTAAACTCTAATCTGAGAGAGAAGAAATTATTAATTACACAATTTTAAAATGGATACAATTATCATAAATACTACAATTGACAAGAGCAAGGTACTATGAGAATGGATTAATGGGACAACCAGATCTAGGCTGCAAGAGAAACAGGAAGTGATATTGATGTGTATCAGCTATCTAATGCTGCATAACAAATGAACCCAAAACTTATTATCTTGAAGCAATTGCCTTTTATTACTGTTCACAAGTCTGTGGATCAACTGAAAAGTTCTGTTGATCCAGCCCAGGCTCTAATCTCATCTGAGCTTCCTCATGAGTCTGTGGTTTGTTTCCAGGTCAACTAGGGTTGGCTGGTCTGGAATACCCTCAGCTGGGATCCACACACAGGCCAGAACAGGCTTGTTCACATGGTGACAGCAGAGGTCTAAGAGAGCAAGCAGAAGCCTGCAAGACTACTGAGGTTCAGGCTCAGAACTAGCATGGAATCCCCTCTGCAACAGTCTGCTGACAGAGGCACATCACAGGCCAGCTGAGACTCAAGAGCTGGGAATAGAGATCCTGCCCCTCGATGGAAGTTACAGAGCAAGAAGAGCAGATTGAGGAGACGTGGAGAATTGTGACTATTTTTGTAATCAGCTGCACCAAGCTAAGACCAAAAGAATAAGTAGAAGTCAACCAAACAAACAGGGAAGAAAATTGTGACCTGCATGTAAAGATGTTGAGGCAGCAAGAAGCCTGGACCATTCCAGGAAGTCCAGAAGGCTCCAGTGGCAGTGAGCCGAGAGTGAGAGGCTGGGCTGTGTAAGAGGAGGCTGGTAAGGAGGGCGGGGCCGGGCGTCACAGAGCCAGGTGGTGCAGCCCAGGTGAGAACTGAGGCCCTTATCCAGGAAAATGTTTAAAACGGGAGACGGACATGGTCAGAATTTATATATAACTTATATGCATATCTTACGCCTGGACCTTATCTCAGACAAGTTAAATGAGCATCTCTGAGACTAGGTACGTGTGGAGGTGCAATTTTACCAGTGACAGCGATGTGCAGGCAAGGCTGCACTTCTGAATAGCAGAGGGAGGAAACACTTAGAAAGCTGTTATCGCTTGTCCAGGTGAGAAGTGACAGTAGCTTGAATTCGTGTGTTTAGTGAATGAATGAGTGAAATTAAACCTCAAGTAAGAAGTTTAGTATCTGCAGCAAAAATGCCTTGTCTCAAAGCATAGGTCCACCACGTACTAGCTTGGGCTTTTTGCTTACTCTCTGAGCCTCAGTTTCTTCATTATCACAATGAGGAAAGCAGTAACAACCACCTTTACGGTGTGTTCTGAGGCCTAATGAGGTCATCGTCACCCTGAACCCCGTGCCAGGCAAATGACAGGCACTCAGTAAACGTTAGCTGCCATTACCATCACTGTTAAAAGGATGATGTCCAGGAGTGGGCATATATCCAGAGGGAACTCTAATTCATAAAGATACATGCACCCCGATGTTCATAGCAGCACTACATACAATAGCCAAGACATAGAAGCACCCTAAATGTCCTCTGACAGATGACTGGATAAAGAAGCTGTGGTATATTTATGCAATGGAATACTACTCAGCCATAAAAAGGATAAAATAATGTCATTTGCAGCAACATGGATGGACCTGGAGATCATCATTCTAAATGAAGTAAGCCAGAAAGAGCAAGAAAAATACCATATGATAACACCCATATGTGGCATCTAAAAAAGAAAAAGACACAAATGAACCTATTTACAAAACAGAAACAGACTCACAGACATAGCAAACAAACTTATGGTTACCCGGGGGGAAGGGGTGGGAAGGGATAAACTGGGAGTTCGATATTTGTAAATATTAATGAGGTTATATAAAACAGATAAACAGCAAGTTTATACTGTGCAGCACAGGGAATTATATACAGTATCTCATAGTAACATATAATGAAAAAGACTACGAAAACGAATATATGTATGTGTATGTATGACTGAAGCATTATGCTGTGCACCAGAAATCAACACATTATAACTGATTATATTTCAATTAAGAAAAAAGAAAAGGATGCTGTCAGCAGTAGCACGTGGTCTCATGCAGTAACAGCTTTATTCCCATTAGTCTCCCAAAGGAAACTCTATTCTAATCCCAGCTCTGCTCTGTAGCCCTGACTTTGCTCACGTGGTTGCGATTAAGCCACAGGCTGAGCAGGGCCCAGATACTGTCTCTGCTGGGCTGGCCAGCCGTCCTCCGGCTGCCCCTCCTCGGGGCTGTCTCGGGCTCTGTCATCTGGCTTCAGCTCATCTGGGGGAGGACAGGAGAAGCCAGACAGCCGTGAATCTTGCTGTCTGCTCAAGCATGTTTGCCATCTAGGGAGGACGAAAAGGAGCTCCTGTTGGGGAAATAGATGGCTCAGTAGCAGAGGCCAGTGCCCTCTGGCTGTGCCCGAGCCAGGGGTCAGCTAAAATCCTTCCAGAGACCGCAGGGCCCCATCAGGGCCTGGCTTTACACAGACACCTGCGACACCTGGGCACCTCAAAGGGGAGGGGCAGGGCGAGGGAGGGTCTCGGGGCCTGAGCCAGAACTGTTTCTGTCTGTGTGGAGCTGGAGTCCCGAGCAGGGTTCCACTCGCAGAAGGAGGGGATCTTGCATCATTAGAGATAAAGCACTGTTTTGACTGAATCACATATTTTAAGGGGGCCTAGAAGGAAGACAGAACTATAAGCTATCAGAAGGGTAACGGTGATTGTCTTGGTAAGATGAGAGACGTTTTCATTTGACTTCATCCTTTTCTGCATGTTCTCATTTGTTGCCAATAAGCCTATATTTTAATAATCAGAAAAAAAATGGAAATTAAAGAAAAATCCCATGCTGAGCACGTCAGGATTTTCCCCAGGTTCTTAGTGAATCCACGAATTTCTTGTCATAATTCTATAGTACTGTTCTGGAGACAAAAGCTTTCTCTTAGAACCAATGGCAATCTCCTCCACTTGGGAATGTGTGAGAGACACCCATGACCAGACAAAGCAGACCCACAGTCGGCCTGCCTCTGGCCCTCCCGCCTCCTCTGCATCAGCTCTCGCCGCTTAAGACTTCCCTCCCCCAATCCTTAGGGCTTAGGGTCTCAGTTTACGGTATAAGAGGTGAGTTGAATCCGAGTCAGACACTTCCTGGCTGGGTGACTCAACTCAAGCTCATCCTCTGTAAAAACGAAGACAAAGGTTGAATCAGCATTGTGGGATCTGGGTGAATGTTCAGTGAGAGACTAGATAATAAGTACTTCGCTTGGTGCCTGGCATATGGTGGCATTTGAAGAAACGTTATCATCATTCGCCTTGTCTCTCTGGCTGCAACATGCTTGATGTTGTCTGTGATCTCTGGGCTCTGGTCCTTGTCACATCTCTGGGCCTGATATGACATATAAACAGGAAATAAAAAGGAAGTCAAATAATAAAAACAAGCCACTGTTTTTATTATGCCAGCGTGTACTTTGTTGAAATCTGCTGGGTGGTGTTGGCAACCACCACATGTTTCTCGAGGAGTGTAAGTAAAGAGGACCTCGCCCCTCCGATCTCCCCACCCGATTAGATGCCCCCGCCTGAAACGGGTGGCTGTTAAAAGCAGGGCTTTGACGACAGACCTTGGACTGCACCCTCTCTTCCCTGCTTATAGCCGTGGGACGTGCACGAGCTAGTCTGCGGTTTCTCATCTCTCGCTGGGGTGACATTACCTACTCTGGGGAGCTGAGGTGCAGACCCTAAGCCATGATGTCACCCACCACGGGGTCTCACTCCCTTGCTTCCTTCAGGCTCTGATCCAATTATGGGAACTTATTGCAAGACTTCCTCTGATCAGCCTGTGTAAACAGAGGCTCTTCTCTGTCCCCGGCACGGGCACACACTGGCTCTCCCCAGCCCCCAGCTCGGCTTCACTTTCTCCGTAAGTGTTCTGATTCCCACCTGAAATTCCACATGTATTTTTCTATCTCCTCTCGGAATTTAGCGAGAAGGACAGGGTGGCTGTGTGTTTTATCCACCACTTTACTAATCCCTGGCATGTCGTAGGCACTCCACGGGTATTTGCTAAATGAATAAATAAGCAAATGACTGGGTTAATTAGCTTTTATTTGAAGGGAGAGCAGAGTCCCTGGGAAAGAAGGATGATGAATGCCTCAGCTGATGTGACCCTGGGCTAGTAGATGTCTCTCTCAGCCTCAGTTTCCCCATCTCAGAAATGAAGACAATATCATACTTGTTGCAAACAGCTGGCTGGAGGAGAAATTGCAACTGTGGTACTAAATCTGTTCTGAACACTGAAAGTCACCGTGTAAAACTGCGACGTTAGTCTCGTTGTTTTCAGTAGTGCAACAGTTTATTTCCTGGGTGACACCCTGAAAGAAAACTGCTCCAGCCGGCAGGGGACACAGGAGAATGCTTCATTTGGGATCGAGGTTTGGCTCTGAGGCTGGGCGCCCCGACCTGACTCGCCCACACCGCCGGCCCCGCAGAGGGCAAGGCCGGGGCCCTCCAGCCCGCCCGCCCCCGCAGGCAACACGCCTTTGGCACACGGAGCCCTGGAGCCGGCCCAGGCTGAGTAATGGGATACAGAGCTGGTCGCTGGGCAGAGTGGAGTTTGCGTCAGGACTTGTCGCTTTCTGGCGGTTGCCTGGTGACCCTGATGGAAAATGAGCTGTGGGGACCTTGCCACAGGAACCGCTCCCTCGGCTGGCGGGCCGGTCGGAAAGCCCGAGTGCCGCGGGGGGGGGGGGGGGGGGGCGGGGGCGCTGCCCGCGGGGCTGCTGTCCCGGCGCCGGGGTGGAGGTGGCGGCAGGGATGGGCTTGGACCGCGGCCTGGGTCTCCTTCAGTGGGAGTGGCCGTTGCTCAGAAGGCACAGTCATTAATGCTGGCCCCAGGCTCGATTTGGGGTAAAAACACAGCAGAAAAATCCCATCGGGGCTCGACACCCCGCAGCTCCCAAAACACGTGAGGATGCGTCCTGAAGTCTGTGCGAGGTCCTCGTGGCTCTGGTGATTACCGGCAGCAAGGAGGGAAGGCTCGGGACACGCGGCGAAGTGACCGGCCCGGAGAAGCCGCACACTGGGTCAGGAGGGGGCGTCCTGGCCCTGGGCCTCTAGGAAGGAGCACCAAGAGGAGAGCGGCCCCTGGTTAGCTGGAGATGTCCGCTGCGCTCCATGCTCCATCGGTGGGAAAACAAATTGCCTGCTACGTGTAAAAGAGACTTTGCGGAGGGGAGGGTATAGCTCAGGTGGTAGAGTGCATGCTTAGCATGTACAAGGCCCTGGGTTCAATCCTCAGGACTGCCTCTAAAAATAAATAAATAAACCTAATTACCCACCCCCCTGCAAAAAAAACCTAAAAAAGATAAAAATAAGGTCACCAAGAAAATGTAAAGAAAAAGATAAATATTATAAATAAATAAATAAAATAAGAGACTGAGCCACGGATGCAGCCAGGCCTGCCAAAATGTCAACTTGTGCAGAGCAAACAACGGCCCTGCGCCAGACAGGGTCACACTCTCCTGTCCCCACCTTCTCCAATCCCAAGTTTACTATGATAATACTTGCAGATAATAAAAATCTTATTTCAGAGACAAAGAAATTGAGGCTCAGAGAGCGCAGAGAGACTGAGCTATTTGTCTGAAGTCACACAGCGACCCAGGGGCAGAGTCAGGATTTAATACTTGCTCTTCAGGCTTTAAGCTTAAGGTCGCCTCCCCTACCGTCCCACCAGCACCCCCAGGGGAGGGCTCTTCTCCCCCACCCCACGCCCCACCCCACGCCAGCTCGCTCCCCCATCCTATTCCCATTCACCCAGTCTCTGGCTTATAAATGACCCCGATGAATCAAGAAGTGATTTCAGTGGTGTAGTCGCTCCTTAATTCACTCAGCCATCCAGCAACTAGGTACCGAGTAGCTACCGTGTTTCCGGCGGGGTGCTGGGGATGCCACAGAGAGCTTAGAGACGTGCTCCTGATCCTAAAGGATCTATTTATCCCCTGAAAGGAGACTTTACAGGGTTATGAAGCCACTTAGCAGACAAGACAGAGCAAACAGGCGTCCCTACACAGCGCTCCCCAGCACTTCTCCTGCTATCTTTAGAAAGAAACATAATCTTCATTTTTTTTCACTCTCCTCTATTCAAACAGCCCCAGCCGCATGTCTTTCCAGTCTTGCTAGTGATGAGGGTCTGTCCGATGAACATTCTATCAAGTTAAGAGAAATAACAAGTACATTGTCTTGATTCCTGTATTTGTTGCGGGGGAGGGTTGCAAAAAAGATTCTGCTGAAAGTATTTCCATGAATGGGTTCCCAGCACTCACAGAGCGGGCTGAGTGCAATGAAAAACGGCTGAAACCACAGCTGAGATCTGTCCCATTCACGAGAGAATGAGGCAGGGAGCCCCGGCCAGGAGTTCAGCCCTCCCTGTCTGCCTCCAGGCCTCCGAGTTTGCAGCGGTCCTCAGGTTTTTGGGTGCTTCCATTCCTCTGGCCTTGGCTGAGGACGGCTTCCTGTTTCTAAGAAAAGACTGCTCAAATGTCTTACGAGGTCCCTTGGACAGCGAGTCCCGCTGGCCTAGGCACGGCCAGTGGAGGGATAGAACCAGGGGGCAGGGACAGTCCCCGGGAGAATTGGTTCTCATTAACCCCTTCCAGCCCCAAGGTGTCCTGGGACTCACAGAATGAAGCTACCACAAATATTTGTCAGATTGGCTGAAAAAAGGGAACAAAGTTTACGAAGGGGCCAAATATTCCCGAGCAATCCGAAGAACACCTGGATCTGCTGAGCCTGGACCAGGAGACAGGACCTGACAAGGGCCTGGGGGAGGGGGGTGCAGCGACCTCAAGCACCGGCGTGGAAGCTGCCCTGTCCGCCTCCGGCCCCAGCAGCTCCAGCCCTGCCCGCTCCTTCTGGCTCGGCAGTCCTGCAAATCCCTTTTCCAGGGATATCACAGGCCGTTACCCTGGAGACGGCTGTTATGGCAAAACAGAACTGTCCCATCTTCACCCGATGGTGTGAAACCTGATGCAGAATGTGGAGGGTAGCCATCCTGTGACCACAGTCCTGGGTGGAGAGCTCCGAGTACAAACGCAGAGAGAAGGACTGGGAAGCACTGTGGCGGGGGAGGGAGACCCTGAGATGAGATGGGATCCCCCCACCCTACCCTGGGAAGTTGGAGGGGGCCTCCTGCTGCAGCCAGGCTCTCCATCCAGACGAAGATGCGAGTAACAGCTGCCCAGCCTCTCCCATCACCAAACCCAGCCCCGCCCCAACCAGACTCGTCTCCCACCTCCTCCACTCCTTCCATCCGCAGACTAGCCACAATTAACAGCGTTACTTGCAGTGGCTTACGAAGCTTTTGGGGGAGAAGTAGTGTACTGACAGTTGATGAAGGCAGACTCTGGGAGCAGGGCTGTGGGGGCTCGCATCCCGGCCCAACACTCACCAGGGTATAACCTGGCAAAAGCCACTCAGGCTCCCAAAAGCCTCAGTTTCCTTATGAAGACAACACCATGTAACCCCTCACCAAGTGGTTGTGACCACCAGCTGAGGTGATGCAGGTAGCTTCCTCCCAACAGATCTCCCGCCTTCCACTCCTGCCTCGTTCTAATCCTTACTGACCGCCAGCCAGCGCTCTGGTGAAAAGAACATCCGATGGGGATGCCTCCCTTCTGAAGTCCCCGGAGGCTTCCACGGGGAGTCAGATTTTCACTGTGGTCCACAAGGCCACACCTGCTGGACACCCGGTGAAGCCCACTCCATGCCCAACCCCACTCCCAGACTGGCTCCTACCACTTGGCCCCCTTTCTGGTCCTCAAGTTTGCTTCTGCCTCAGGACCTTTGCACTTGCTCTCTCTCCCAGGAACATCCCCAACACACACACACAAGAACCGCCACCTCAATGGGTGGCTTCACCTTCACCTCTTCCAAGTCTCAGCACATCAATCACCTCTTCAGAAAGCAACCGTCTTATATAGCATCTCACATAAAACTGCTGAACTCACAGAAAGTGTCTACCCCGTTTGCTCTATGATTCACTTCACACTAGTGTCTGAAATTATCTTCATTACTTGTGTAATTTTTTGTGGTCTGTCTCTCCGAGGAAAAAGTAAACCTCAGGAGAGCAAGGATCTCGGTTTCACCTGAATTGCCAGTTCCTGGAGCAGAGCCTGGCACAGAGTAGTCCCTAAATAAATGTTTGTTTTATTACAGTCAATAAAAATATTCAATGCAGTGTCTGTTAAATACATATTAACTGCTTATGATATTATTATTTTTATTGACATATAGTCCATTTACAATGTTGTGTTAGTTTCTGGTGTACAGCATAGTGATTCAGTTAGTTATATATATATATAATATTCTTTATCATATTCATTTTCATTATAGGTTATTACAAGATACTGAATGTAGTTCCCTGTGCTGTACAGTAGGACCTTGTCATTTATCTGTTTTATGTATAGTAGTTTGTATCTGCTAATCCCAGACTCTTAATTTGTCCTTCCCCTTCCTTTCCTCTTTGATAACTATAAATTTGTTTTCTATGTATATGAGTCTCTTTCTGTTTTGTAAATAAGTTCATCTGTATTGTTTTTTTAGCTTCCATATATAAGTGACACCACGTGATACTTGCCTTTGTCTGACTTACTTCACTTAGTATGATAATCCCTAGGTCCATCCATGTTGCTGCAAATGACATCATTTTATTCTTTTTTATGGCCGAGTAGTATTCCATTGTATAAATATACCACAGCTTCTTTATCCAGTCATCTGTCAATGGACATTTAGGTTGCTTCCATGTCTTAGCTATTGTATACAGTGCTGCTATGAACATTGGGTACATGTATCTTTTCAAATTTGTTTTCTCTGCATATGTGCTCAGGACTGGGATTGCTGGATCATATGGTAAGTCTACTTTTGCTTTTTTTAAGGAATCTCCATGCTCTTTTCCATAGTGGCTGCACCAAACTGCACTCCCACCAACAATGTAGGAGGGCTCCCTTTTCTCCACACCCTCTCCAGCGTTATCATTTGTGGGCTTTTTAATGACGGCCATTCTGCCTGGTGCGAGGTGATACCTCTTTACAGTTTTGATTTGCTTTTTTCTGATAATTAGTGATGCTGAGCATCTTTTTTCCCTGTGCCTGTTGGCCATCTGTATGTCTTCTTTGGAGAAATGTCTATTTAGGTCTTCTGCCTATTTTTGGATTGGGTTGTTTGTTTTTTTGTTATTGAGTTGTATGAGCTGTTTGCATACTCTGGAAATTATTAACCACTTATATTATTAACTGGTAACAAAATGAACACGTATCCTTAACTGATAACATACCGTTTTTCGGGCAGTAACGGCAGTGACCTCTCACGCAGGTACACTCCGTGACAGACTGACGGGACGTTTTCGTGCTCATGCTTCATTTGAGTCCCAGCTAGTCTACCAAATGGCCAGCACGGCTTTTGTTCATAGATGGGGCTTGAGGAGACTTTGTCACTTGCTAGACTCAAAACCAGGCCTCCAGATTCCAAGCCAGAGGCACCGACAACCACCAGAATGACCAGCCTTCAGATAACATTGTGTCTCAAACCAGGAAAAAGTAGGCCCATCCTCTGCAGGAGGCCGTGGAGAGCAGGGGGCAGGTGGTGGGAGGACACTTGGGCCACCTTCAAAGCATGGGCTCCCTGCTGCTCTGAGAAGGGCCGCTCTGGCTGCTGTCTTCCTGGCTGACCCACCTGCCGTCACCCATTGTCTGGGGCACAGACTCCCTCTCCCCAGCGGCCTCCTCCAGATCCCGCCTCCCCCGCCCGTGTTCTGGTGAAGGTGGTTAAAAGAGATACGCACAGCACAGGGCACAAGGGAGAGCCACCTGTGGGCTCGGGGCCCCAAGGATGCTGAGCTTGTGTAAAGGTCACATGGGGCCAAGGGAAGAGGGGAGGCCCAGGGGCTCCAGCTTCTGTGCGGACTGTGGAAAGGGGGCATCCCCTCGTCCAAAGTACAGGATTTGGTCATAAGAATAGTCAAAATAATAAGGATAAAAGCAGTCCCAGCACATTTGTTTATAGTGGGGAGTGGGGTTATCTGTCCAGTTCAGGTCAGACACAAACTCTCTTTCCATTGCCCTCAGGCCCCAATGTTAGTCATTTACCACTTAGTATGAATTCCGTCAGACTGTTACCTCTCCCTCACAGTAGAAGACTTGAAAAAATTATTCTAAGGGTTAGGTGGCAGTCTGTAGAAAATGTTGTGGAAAGCAGGAGATTCTTCCTTGAATCCTAAAAGGATACATTGGAAAGGCACTTGTGCAGTGGGAACTTTGAGTCCTAGGTTGTCAGGAACGGTCTCAATTTTAAATAATCTCTGTTATTCTCATAAACCATCCACATTTTCTGGAAACCACATTTCCCAGGCTTTTTCTCACACTTGGATGTGGTACAGAAATCCTTTCTCATATATGTGAGTCTCAAATGTAGCCTGTGAAAGTGAGCACGTCATTAATGGAAAGACCCCTAGACTGAAAATCAGCTCCCCTGTCACTCTAAGACTCTGATGGGCTGAGAGGCGGAGGAGACCACAGATGGTACCCAACCGAGCCTTGTACCACAAAGACCCCACTCTGGATCACCTTCAGAAAGACCCACCGATGCCTGAAGTTCCAGTAAAAACCTCCCCCAGAGAATGAAGATGGTCGTAATAGAGAATTATTATTAACACCATCCCTTGAGGACCTCAAAGCTAAATCTAGTCATTCCTAACACAGCATCACCTGAATTCTCAAGGCTAATGAAACAAAGACCTGGAGGCAAAATGATCTACGCAAACTTTCCACATCTATCGCAGAGCTCAGACTGAAACCTGATCATCCCAACAGGTTCATCTGGGATTTTCTTTGCCTCTGGAACTTTGTGTCCTATCCTGGCTCTCATCAAATATGGGCGTGAAATAGCTTAATTGTAGAAGGTGGTTTCAATTTAAAAGGCAACACTGTACAGAGAAACTAAGTTTTACCACCAGCCCTACAGAGATTCCAGAAGATGGCATTTCCTACGACTTAATTTTTACGGTCTCACAGTCTCCCCTGCCGAGCTCTGTCCCCATTTGGCCACCACTCCCTAGTCATTTGGGCGTGACCTCTCTGCCCCTGTTTACTTTCCCGTGAAGTCTGTGGGCGGCGAGTGAGGGCAAGAGTTTTGGCTCAGACCTGCCTCTGCGGAGACTTTCTCATGGAAGCAGCCCCTTGTCCTTAGCTGGATGGGGCGGGGAGTGTGGGCAGGACTGTCAAGGCTCAGCCACCTGGAGGCTTTGACCGAAGGCTCCGAGCCATCCCTGGACTCGCACCTCCACACTCCCCCCCCCCCCCCCCCCCCCGTGCAGAGAAGAAACAGGACCCGGAGCTGTCCCAGGCCAGCTCTCTTTACCAGCCCTCACCAGCCTCCCCTGGATTTGGCTTTTTCCCGTGAAAAATGAGCCCGAAAGCCCTGGAGCCTTCTTGGTGATTTACCGAGGACTTTACTTCCACACGGTCTTTCCGGCTGCAGCCACCCCCAAGAGTCAGAGGGAGGAAGAGGGAGAAAATCATAAATGGGGAGTAAGATGAGAACCAGATGTTCGGAGCCTTCTCTGGCAGGGACTCCTCCACCGCGACCCCCTCTCTTCACGGGATTAGAAGGGCTTAGTCCCTGAGGGCAGTCTCCGCTCTACCTGCGTTCCACCTCCCCCTCCCCGCCCCCCACCAACTCCTACTGCATCCCTCAAGCTGTGTCCCGGTGCCCGGCCACGGGGGACTCTCCCTCGTTGGGTCGTCTCTTCCTGAATTTGGCCAAAATAAATGAATGCTAGGTGATCGGACCAGAGACGGGTGTTAGATGCAATCCTCTGCCCTCAGAGTGCAGAAGCTAGAAAGGAACGGGCGGTTCCGAGAGGGTGGGGTCTGTCCTCGGACGGGGGTCAGCGCTGGGCACTGCGGGAGCGTCAGGAGGCGCCCTGAACCCAGCCTTGGCCTCAGATGAGTGGAGGGGTGTCAGACGACATGCTCGCTGAGTCTGGAAGGTGTTATTCAACTGAAGTCGCTTTGGAGGTGTTAACTTAGCAGGTGCCGGTGGGTCCACGCGTTCGTCCACGCGTTCTTCCAGCGTGAAGCGCAACATCTCTGAAGCCTGAGCTCAAAACCCAGATTGCCGCCCTCTTATTATCACGTGAGGCGACTTAGTCAATCTCCCTGTGCGTCAGTTTCCTAATTTGTAAAGTGAGGAGAACAATGCTTCTCCTGCAGGGGCTGTTACAAGGAGCGTGTGAAATAATATTTGTAAAACATTAAGAAGTAGCACCTGGCTCATCGTTAAGCACTGTTTGTGGGGCTTTTTAATGAAAGATTCAGAAGTATTTCAGTCCTACTGTACATCAGGCAATGGGCAAGGCTTTCTGGATACTTAAATGAAAGTCACAGCCCCTCTTTCTCAGGAGATCACAAAACCAGCAGGGTCGAATCATCAGTGAGTATTTTCAGTGGTAAGGTCAAGGCACCGATCACAGACGTGTCGTCATCTCCATCCTCCCAGATGACCAAACCTGGAATCTAGGGGCGGGCAGAGACCCTCATGCCCACTTTCTATCACCATATCCCACAGGGTCTCCCTCCTTGTGATCTATTGAACCCCTCCCCTGTGCCCCCTCCGCATCCTCATTGCTTACTCTGGCCCCCACCCGCTGTCGCACGGACGACCACGAAACTGGTCTCCATAACTCCAACCATCTCCTTACACCCACCAAGTCAGTTGCTTTTTTGTATTTTTAGTTTTATTGAGGTATGGCTGATATACAAAAAAACTGCAAGTCTATAATGTGTGCAATTTGATGAGTTTGGATACATGTATACACTCTTGACGCCATCACCACAGTCAGGATAATAAACATATCCATCACCTCCAAAAGTTTGTCTCTTTCCATTGTGTTCCTTTTCTAAAAGTAAGAACACAACATGAGCTTTTTCTTCTTGGCAAAATTTTAAGTGCATGACCCCATACTGTTAACCGTAGACACTGTTGTCCAGCAGACCTCTAGATCTTGTTCATCTCGTGTAAGTATTGTAACTTTATACCCATCAGCAATGACTTCCCATTTACCCCTCCCCCATCCTCTGGCAACCGCCGTTTTATTTTTGGCTTCTGTAAGCTTGACTATCTTAGATGCCCCATGTACGTGGAATTATGCAGTATGTGTTCTTCTGTGACTGACTTATGTTACCTAGGACAATGTCTTCCAGGTCCATCCAGGTCACAAATAGTAGGACTTCCTTCTCTTTTTCAAGACTAGAATAATAATCCATTATACGTATACACCATATTTTCCTTCTCCATTTGTCTGTCAATGTACATTTGGGTTGTTTCCACATCTTGGTGGTTGTAAATAATGCTACAAGGAACATGAGATTGCACATATCTCTTTGAGACCCTAGATTTCAATTCTTTTGGATATATGCCTAGGAGTGGGATTACTGGATCATATAATAGTTCTATGTTTTAAGTTTTGAGGAGCCTCCATACTGTTTTCCATAGTGGTTGCACCATTATAAATTCCCACCAGCAGCGTACCAGGGTTCCAATTTCTTCACATCCCCACCAACGCTGGTTATCTTTTGGCTTTTGAACGATGGCCATGCTAACAGGTGTGAGGGGACATGTGGTGGTTTGGGTTTGCATTTCCCTGATGATTAGTGACATTGAGTACCTTTTCAAATTCCTATTGGTCATGTGTATCTTCTTTGGAGGAGTGTCTGTTCAAGTCCTTTGTCCATTTTTAAATTGTGCTATTTGGGTTCATTGCTGTGGGGTTTTAGGAGTTCCTTATATGTTTGTAAATTAACCCCTTATCACACGTAGAGCTTGCAAATATTTCCTCCTATTACGTGGACCACCATTCGTTCTACTGACTGTTTCCTTTGCTGTGCAGAAGCCTTTAACTTTAATGTTGTCCCACTCATCCATTTTTGCTCTTGCTGTCATGTCCATGAAATTGTTGCCAAGTCCAATGTCATGATGCTTTTTCCCTATGTTTTCTTCTAGGGGTTTTACAGTTTCAGGTCTTACTTTTAAATCTTTAATCCATTTTGAGTTGATTTTTGTGCATGGGGTGAAGTAGAGGACATGTTTCATCCTTTTGCATGTGAATATCCAGTTCTCTGGTGCCGTTTATTGAAGAGATTGTCCCTTTCCTATTGCATATTCTTTGCACCCCACTCGAAGATCCATTGACCATAGATGCTTTCTTTGTTCCATTTGGTCTATATTGTTTGTCTCGATGCCAATACCATACTGGTTTAATTACCAACTCCGTTTCTTACTGCTGCTAGAATTTTATTTTTGGCATCCAAATTCCCTTATAGCATTCCTCAACTCAAAATTTCTTGGTGGATCCCTCATTGGCTATAGGAAAATTACTAAATTCTTTAACATAACAGAGTCCTTTGGGATCTGATTCTTATTTTCCTATCCAGTCATCTCTGGACACTCTCAGCCCCTCAACTCAGATGACACCTTCTTCTGTGAAATCACAGTGCTCTTGTCATGGGCATGTTAGGGCCAGTTTCTCTGGCCTGTCCACTCAGCTCACTCCCACTGTGTTACAAAGAGCTTGAGCATCACCTCCTCTGTGACAACTTCTCTGACCCCTCTGGGCGCCCCTCTGTCAAAGCCCCTGGGAATCTATCTACATGATGATGGGGAGGGTTTGCGGGATGAGAACATGGCATCTCTTTTTCATACCTGAGCTCTGAAATAAACGAAAAATAACCAAGAAAAAAGCAGACGAAACAGGATACCAAAATAGTACCCTTATTACTGAAAAGCTGACTTAACAGTGAGGGGCTTACACCTATGGACAAGTGGACAAAGGAACGTCCCAAAGGCCCCCGGAATTTAGCTAACTCACCCTCTAAGGTGCAGGCTCAGTCAGATGGGGTCAGACTTCCCCACCAGAAGATTTACGGCGCGGGCTAACAGAGAAGACTATGAATCTCCTACGGGCGGCACTAATTTCTTCTTTCAAAACTCACCAATCAAACACATCACTCCTTGGAGGAGAGCAAGTAGGGGTCAGAGAAAGGCTAGGAGTGCTAGGCTAAGGGAGCCCCTTCCACATTAAAGGGAACAACAGGAGTAGGGAAGAAAATTGTCTATCCCTTCCCCTCCGCACATGTGATAACTCTCAGTCATGCTGTATGGTGTTTCCCTTTTCTGTCTCTCCATGAGATTGAAAGATACTCGTAGTCAAGAAACGTGCGTTTTCATCCTGCACTTTCTATGCTTTCGTCCTATACACATCAAATACTCATACTTGGCACTGAGTACGTGTTCAACCTGTCTGTGAAAAGCTGTTGAAGAGTGAAGAGCCCGAGTACGGCAGGTTCACTTAAGAGGGAACAGCCAAAAAAAAAAAAAAAAAGAAAAAGAAAGAAAAAGGAAGAACTATACTAGCAGAAGTGGAGGAGAAGGAAAAACTTGGGGGAAGACATCATAGAAGAGGAGATATTCGAGATTGACTTTGGCGAAAGCATAGACGTTAATGACACAGAAAAGTCAAAGGCAACAGTTGCATAAAATCAGAAGCATGACATTATATAGCAAATTCCTGATGAAAAAAGTCCTTCTTGGATGTAGTGTCGGATAGGGGAGATGAGGCAGGAAGGACGCTGGGCAGTTCTCCAGGCTGGAATACTTAATAAACTCACCCAAGTGCCTAACAACCAAGAGTGACTCTCTCCATGAGGTTTTATCCTTTTTCTTTGAGCTGAATTTTGGTGGTTACTACGGTAGGGACGCCTCTTCTAGACCTGTTGGCTTACTCTTTCTAATCCAAGAACAACACGTACTAAGGGTACCAAGAGCCTCTGGGCTCCCACCTGGAAAAACCCAGAGCGCTGAGCTCACTCCAGTGGTGTAAAGCAACGGGGACTTGGAGGCCACAGGCCTTGGCATCAGGGGAGTTTTAGACGATGCAGTTTTAGACGATGGAAACTGAGAGTCTGAAAAGGTTGCTGATGGCTGGTGGTGTGCTTTTTCTATTTAAAGGGAAGCCAGGAACATGGTATGATTTCTTTGTACTTTTCAGAATTCTTTTCACAAAATAATTATATAAAAATTTCAGCATAATATTAAGCTTTATTTACTCAGAAAGTCCGTATTTGAACATAAAGTTTATCAACAACGTGTGGACTACAGCCCACATTCTGATGTCAGATAGCACCTAAGCCTCTTCCCATGATGCTTCAATGATTCGTGCTAAAGCCGACTCCCGGCTTTTCCTCCCAAACCCTCTTTTCTGGGAACAACACCTCCCACCCATGTGGGATGATAACCTTTCATATTTCTGCTGTGTGACCCTGACGCCCGGCTGTATGCAACTGGTCCAGAAATAGGAACATGACCCACTCAGAGAACTTGGAATTGGGACTGAAAGATATAGTCTGTCCTTGTACTTGACTTAATTTGTAAAATTTGAACTTGGGATCCAAAGATCTGCCTTCATTGCGTCATGTGGACTGAATAACAGAGACAGATGGCTGGAAGATAGCAAAGAAAGATGCATATATGTACAGCCAAAATCTTGGCAATAAAATTGGATATGGCAAAGGAGGGGAAAGGAATAGTCCAGGTTGATGTCTCAGTTTCTGGCCATAAATATTATAAAACTTATGATACCAAGAAGAGGAGAGCAGTTAGGAAGGGAATGTAGATATTGAAGAGTGTAATTACAAAAATACTAAATGAAATCATGAAAGTTGGGGTGCTCCCTGAGAGGGCACAGCCCCTGGGTGTTGAGCTCAGATCCTTCAAGGCAACTCAAAATTCAGGGCAGAAGAAAAGGGAAAATTAGCAGAGGAGGATGGGAATGAATTAAAGACATAGGAGACATGCGCCATGTCAGGAAGAAGAGGTAACATTAGGTTCTCCCTCTCCGATATTTTATTTCCCTAAATTGAACATTACACTTGCAAGACTTGGTTGTAGAGGAACAGACAAGAGACTTGTTGCTTTGATTTAGAAAGAGTTGCTCATATATTCCTCTGATGGGAATGCAGGCTATTGGAAGGAATTAATCTTTATGGACATAAACTTTGACCCAGCTGTGAGGAAACAGTGAGTTGCCTGGCCAAACACTCCTCTCTGGACCGTGCCCTCTCCCAGACCCCCAGCCACAAGAGGAGGCCCCAG
This sequence comes from Camelus dromedarius, assembly GCF_036321535.1. Taxonomy (NCBI): domain Eukaryota; kingdom Metazoa; phylum Chordata; class Mammalia; order Artiodactyla; family Camelidae; genus Camelus; species Camelus dromedarius. The sequence continues at coordinate 16,393,944 of NC_087469.1, forward strand.
CAAGAGGGTGTCCTTCCCCACAGCTGTAGCCAGTGGTCAGGGGGACACCTGGACCTCTGCTGGGCTAATCAGAGCCTTTTCCTGGGATTTTTAAATTATGACAGAGAAAGAGAGATTTGGCTTCTTGTTGGAGGGCGGGATCCATGTCATCTCAACTCTGCAGCTTTCCCAAAGTCGTGTTTCCTTTCATGAGAAAACCAGTGGAAGTTCACCTGCCGGGAGAAGAGAGTTTGCTACAGAAATTCCGAGAGGAGGGAGAAGGGATGGAGAAGGCGTCCTGATGACGTTTCGGGTCCTGGTTCTGCAGACGTCATCGTTGCAGCTGCCTTCCCGCCCGCAGAGGTCCACCGCTTCCCCCTGAGGCCAGCAAACAGGGGTTTTCCTTAGGAGAGCTCAAGGTGGCTCCTTCTGCTGGCAGTTAAGTGAGTCTCCAAGTAATTCTGCTTCAAAGAATTTGGCCTTAGGAAATTGGGAAATAGTTGTGAAGTTATATATGTAAATACATGCGTCACAGCGTTGCACGTAATTCAGATAAAAGCATCAGCAATTCCAATAACCATGAAGCTGACTTTGGTGAAGTAAAACCTAGTGTCAGTAGTAGATTAACATCATTAATTAATACTTATCACTGATCCAATATTCATTTTGGACCAGGAGTTAAATTTTGTTCGTTACATACAGCATCTATTTTAATCTTCATAGCGGCCCTAGAAGATGGGTAAGATTATTTTAAGACAAGCATGTAAAGCATTTAGCGCATTGCTTTGCAGATAGTAGGAGTTTTCCTCAAATATGAGCTGCTTCTATTCTGATTTTTACACTTGGGGAAATAAGAGCCAAGTTTTATGACCCCAAATTCCAAAGATGTTATTGAAATTAATGTAGTGTGAGAAAATGGAAGAATGGCTGGGAAAGTGAGAAGGGTGGAGCGCTCACAGGTACCCTCCCTGACTACTGACTGACAGCCAGCCTCAGGCAGCAGCCCCTAAGCCGAGCGGGAAGAGCTGGCTCTTTTGCTTATGATGTGTAAGAGCTAACAGAGCTATTTACAAAAAACAAAAGTTACACTCCAGTTACGGAATTAACTGCACACAGACACACAGACACCTTTCCACAAATGGCAACAGATGGAGCCACGTATTGTTTTGGCGTTTGTTACCCAATTTTGCTTCCTGGCTAAGGGGAACGTCAGAGCCTTAACTCCGGTTCCCTTTTTCACTGCCACTGAGCTGCCTCGGTGTCCCATGATGTCCCCTAGTGCATGCCAGGATGGTCATTTCTTTAGCTAAGTCCTTACTAATTGCAAAAAGGTTTTGGCAAATGCCCCAAAGTAAAGCTGGCTATTTCTGTGTTTACACAGCACCGCACAGGTGTGAGTAAATGCTGGAGTCATAACTCTTCTCTGATTAACGATAAGCATGCTTGTTGTGACGGCTTAAACAGTGATGTTCATGCTGCAACTCGGAGCTGGAAGTTTACAGCTCTGAATGAATTTTCCAGACTGAGTTAGAACTTAGGATCTTGCTCATTACACAAGATATGATCACTCAATGGTTATTTCCCACTTTGTGTTATGGAAACCTACACTGCCATCAGAAATTGGAATTTTAAAAACACCAAACGTGTTACTCCCCTGGGATCTTTTGTGCGCTGTGTTTTGTTCACTTATGTGTAGGATACAATAGTACCTTCAAATTCATGAAATAGCATGGAAATTACAGGTATTAACATGTAACGTGCTGTAGGTGCCATTTTCTCTACCTTGCATACAGAAATAACCGTCCATCATCACATTAAATCTACTCCTAGGTATAAGAGATCAATTTTAATCACTGATTTGATCTATTTGATGGTGTATTGAATAACAGTCAGGGGATGAAGGGATTTCAAAAGGTTAGTGAGGGTTCATCTCGCTCCTGATTATACAATCTACATCCTGAAATCATCAGTGACCCCTAGACATTGCAATAAGGCAAAAGGGGGGGGGGGGCAGGGGCAATAAAAGACATGCTTATTGGAAAAGAAGAAGCAAAACTGTCCTTGTTTGCAAACGACATGATTTTTTTATGTAAATCAAATCTGAGGGGATCTGATCTATAAAACAACTACTGGAACTAATGAATGAATTTAGCAAGGTTGGAGGATACAGGGTTAACATATAAAAATCAACTTTATTCTTATACATTAGCAGCATAAAATGGAAAATAAAAATGTTTAAGTTTCATTTACAATTTTGCCTCCAAATATAAAATGCTTAATTATAAATCCAAGAAAAGGTGCCCAGAAAACTCTACACTGTAAAGAATAAAATACTCCTGAGAGAAATTAAAGAACACCAGATAAATAGTACGTCACACCATGCTTACAAGTAGGAAGACTAAACACTGTAAAAATAGAAATTCTTCCCAAATTGAGCTATATATTCAATGCAATATCAATCAAATTTCTGTCAGGCTCTTTTGTAGAAATTGACAAGGGGACTCTAAAGTTTATATGCAGATACAAAGGATCAAAGTAACTTTTATTTTTTAAAAGGCCTCACAAAGTTGAAGGAATTTATTTAACTTCATTAAGTTTACTATCAAGGTAGTTTGGTATTGGTGGATAAAACAGACATTTAGGTCAACAGAATAGAATGGAAGTTTCAGAAATAGGCCCATGTGTGTTTGACAAATATGTTGAAATTATTTGGGTAAATCTTTTCAGCAAATGGTAGCAAACAGTGCAACAATTGGACATGCAAAAAAAAATTGTTTGAACTATATTCTACCGTACATAAAATTTTAACGCAAAGGAATTACAGACCTAAATGGAAAACCTAACATAGTAATAAATTTTGTAATAGCCAAAACTTGTAAACAACTCGAATATATGTCAACAAATGAATGGATAAGCAAATCGTGTTACACCCATGCAGCAGAATACTATGAAGCAATGGAACAGGACGAACTGTGGAAAAATGCAGCAATATGAGTGAACCTCAAAATTACTCCCGGAAGGAAGCCAGCCTTCCTACAAATGAACAAGAACACATAGTATATGATTCTACTTATACAAAATTTTCAAAAATGTAAAGTAACCTACAATGACAGAAAACAGATCGCTGTTTACCTGGGGCCACGAGAGGGATGAAGGACGGTGTGGGCGGGAGGGATTACACAGGGCTTGAGGAAACTCTGGGTGATGGACGTATTCATTAGCTTTAATGTGGTGACAGTTTCATGATGCACAATATTATACATTTAAAAAACACATTTTGTATTTCCTCACTTAATTACCATTTCCAGGCTCTTAATTCTGTTGTATAGCTCCAGATTTCCGTCCGGTATTATTTGCCTTCTGCTTGAAGCATCTCCTGTATGATTTCTCACGGTGCAGTTCTGCTTGTGATAAAAAGCCGTCAATATTTTATAACTGAAAAGTCTCTAGCGTTTGAAAGATACTTTCACTAAGTATAGAATTCTCGGCTGACTGACTCTTTTCTCTCAGTACATTGACGACACTGGTCCCTGTGTTCTTGCTTGCACTGTTTTTGATGAGAAATCTGCTGTTCCTCTTGCTTTTTGTCTTCTGTATAAATGTGTTTTTCTTCTCTAGTTACTATTAAGGTTTCATTTGTATCACTGCTTTTCAACAATTTGATTATAATGTGCTTTGCTTTTTTTTTTTTCAATATTCATGTTCTTGGAGTTTGCTGGGCTTCTACATCTTGAATCTGTGAGCTTAAGTTCTAATTAAATTTGGAAAATCTCAGCCAATAGTAATTCTTTATGTAATTTTTTTCTATCACACTTTCTTGCCCCTTGGGGACTCTGGTTACATTTTATTCAGACACTTGAAGTTGTCCCACAGCCCACTGACGCTGCTCATTTACTTTCCCATCTTTCTTTCCTATATGCTTTCACAGTTTCTATTGCTATGACTTGAAGCTCACTATGTGTTTTTTCTTCTGCAGCGTTAAATCTGCCATCAAACCCCTCCAGTGCATCTTCCATCTCATGCATTATATCTGCCTTCTCTACAAGCGTGCGTCGGGTCATTTTCTCATGTGTCCGACACCTCTCTTCATCATATTCAGTCCTTCTCATAGCTCTTTGACCACGTGAAGTTCTTACTCTCCTGTAATATCCTTGTGTGCTAATTCTAATATCTGTGTCACTTCTGGGAAATTTTTAACTAACTGATTTTTTTTTTCCTCTCACTATGGGTCGTATTTTCCTGCCTCTTTGTTTGCCTGGTAACTTTTTTATTGGTTACCAGACACTGAATTTGCTGGATATTTTTGTACTCCTAAAAATAGTCGTGAGCTAAGTTACTTGGAAAGAGTTTGACCCTTTTGAGTCTTGCCTCTGAGCTTCATTATGCAGGAGTAAAACAGTATTTAGTCTGGGGCTAATTTTGTTCCAGGCCTGATGCAAAACCTTTCCTAGCACTCTCTACCCAAGGCCCCGTGAATTATGAAGCTCAAGAACTGGCAAAACTAACTCACGGTGGTAGGAATCAGAATCGCGATTGCCTGCAGGAAAAAGAGACGGGAACTTTCTGGATGAGCTGCTTACACAGATTTGTCCAACTGAACAGTTAAGAGCTGTGCATGTCGCTGTATGTAAATTTTACCTGAATAAAAAAGCATGTTTAGCATCAAATATATGTGCATATGTATAAATTCTGAGGGAATTTATACCAAAATTTCAATAGTGAAGAACATAAGGTAATTTTTTAATTCTCCTCTTCAGTGTTATCTAAATTTTCAATAAATATACAACCTTTTTAAACTACGTTAAATTAATACTAAAAATGGAAAGTATTTTGAGGGGGCTTTCTACCTTATAGAATGGATGAAGGAAAGGAAATGAATGCTTATTAAGCATTTGCTATATAGCAGGTCCTTTAAAAAGCCACTTTATTACATCACTTCTTTTGATCAAAATAATAACTCTATCAAGTAGGTATTATCCGATTTGCAACAAAAGAAGTGGTGGTTCAGACAGGTTGTTATGGGTCAGAGGTCCCCCGATGTGACCTTAGGACTGCCGACTCCAAGTTCATGTTCCGACTTTTAAAAGAGAAATAAGTTCCTGAGATGGATATTTGAAATTCACACAGTAATGAGTCCTGGGCAGAATGGAAAAGTCCCAGAAATGCAGGGCTGTCCACAGGCTTTGAAATCACCTCCTTAGACTCTGGGAGTTCACTCTTAAAAAGGCAAGGCCAATTATTCGCACGGGCAGAGTCACAGATCAAGTACAGGTATTCATCTGAAACTCAGGAAAGTCCAACCCAGCTGGCTCAGAGAAAACCCGTGCACTCTGGACCCTGCATGGCAGCTGGAAGGAGAGAAAAAGAAGGTGTTCCTTCCTTACAACCTGTGGGCAACTTAGAAGGACAAAGGCTGCTTTGTCCCCAGGTGGAGTCACCCCTCAGAGGCCACGGGTCAAGGCTGCCAGGTTACAGGAATAGGTGTATTCTCTGTGTCAGCTGCCTCCCGCCCAGGCAAGCATGACTCACAGGTTGGTCACCTGTCTGGAATGGACTGCGGGAGAGCTCACGGCTGAGGTCACCCAGGGAGCAGTGGGCCAGAGCAGCTTCCGTGGCAACTGTGCGTAGGTCACACCAGCTCCCTCCGCCCCTTTGTTGGGGGCTGTTTCTTGGTGAAACGAGTCTCATCCAATATCGACAACATACTTTGAATGCTGGACTTCAAATAACCTGGCTGGCTTTTTCTTGAGTCTCCCAGGGTAGAATTGTGAATGCAGCATTCATTCTTAGACCTTAAAATGGAGCGTCTGACTCCCCCTCCCTCCCCAGACTCTCCTAGGGCCCATTACAGCGAGGTGGGGGACCTGAGGTTAAGACAGGAGCCTGCAGCTCTGTTTAGCATGGGGGTCTGATGAGTAAGAGGCTCTCCCACATGGACGGCTTCACCAGCCTGCATGCTGCATCCTTGCGCGCAAAATGGGATCTGGGGAAAGGGGGACCAGAAGACCTGAGCCTCACTCCCCGCCCTGCCCCCACACACTGCCTCTGTGGTAACAGAGCTGGGCTGTGCCACATCCTCTGCCGATGGCCAGGCCCGGGGCTCGGTGGGGGCTCCCTGGTTCCCATGGCTTCTTCACTTCAGAGGCCTTTGGCTGAGCTGCATCATGGGGGCGCTAATGACTCCAGTTGCAGCCCCGTGGTGTTCTACCCTCTGACGTCAAAACTGGTCGGCTGGGAACCCGACTACAGCCCACACAGGGCCATTCATCGCACGCTTGTTAGGAAGGCCCAGGAAGGCTTACCCAGGGCGCCTTTTAAACACATCCCCACTCAAATCTTCCCTCTTCTTGCGGCCAAGAATAGCTAGTCGTGTGTTGAAAACCACAGGCTGGCTGGCCTTCGGCGTTGCCAGAGAAAGCTTCCCGAGGGTCAGGAGTGGGGTTTGGAGACAGTGAGCACCCCTCCACATTGAGCTGTCAGATCTGTCCCCGTCTTCCGACGGAAGCAAGAAGAGAATGAAGAGGTGAAACGTTCCCTGAGTGCTCACGATCTGTGGGGCGCAGTTCTGCGCACGTAAAGTAACAGGAATTATTTTACTGATGCTCAAAATGGGCCTGCGAGGTAACTGTTACTGCTCTGGTTTTGTAGAAACTGAGATTCAAAGAAATTGAGTAGTTCACTGAGGGGTGGAGTCAGAATTTAAACTCTGACTTTAACTGATTGCAAATGTTGAGCTTTCTCCATTATAAGTAGAAAAATCTCTAGCAAATATTTCTTCAGAGCAGTCATCTCAGAACTTTTCTGACCCTGTACCCCCATCAGTAAATATCTCCAAGCACCACCTTCAATGTATACGTATTTATTTATAAATCAGATGCACTAGCTAATGCTTACTAGCACTGACTGATAATAAAATTAGTGCCCAGGGCACTGATGGTTGTTAATGACAATGGGTGTCAATCTATTTAATACAGTGTTGATAATTTGGAAAATTTTTTGTCCAAATATAATTAAATCATTACCGTCTTAACCTCGATACATGGCTGACAAATAATTTGTTCCAGGAGTTGAAGAAGTAATCTGGCTCTTTTTTCTCTTGCCTTCGTGTACCTGAATTATTCTTATTTTTCTATAGTCTAGCTTCATTGCAGGAAATATTTGAAGTCACTTGTCCATCTTGTGAGGGTGATTTTGTTAAAATGAGATAGTCTGGGGCGTGAATCCACTTACTGTATACATGCAAACCTTAAAACACAGTAATTTTCTAAAAGCAAAAAGAGAAATAAGAGCGCCAGTGTGGCCCTCCACCCCCGTCTACACTGCATGATCCCACAGGCCTCTGGCACTTTGAGTGCATGCACGGGACCTGAAGACGGCTGACTGAAGCCCCAGGGTCAATAGCATATTCCGTATTAGTAAATAAAAATGTGTTTCCTATTTTTAGACTGAAAATACACGTAAACCGAAGTTCTAATGGTTTTCTCTTATATTCCACGTCTTATTCTGTGCGGTCCCTGGAGGGTGTACTTTCAGCCTCGGGCCCCCTTCTCTAGAAGATGCCGACACAGCGTTCCTTCGCTGGCCCCCACTGCAGGCTGAGGGCTCGGATGAGAGGAGCATCCAGTGAAGAGCTGCGGGTCAGTTTGAGGGTCAGGAGACAAGAGGGCGTCCACTCTGGAGGAGCAAAGTCGGAGCTCGGGCACCCACAGGAGCAAAGCTCGAGGGCTTGAAGGCTGTGCCAGCAGTGGGTTCCCAGCCATCTCCAGCAGACCTCCCATCCTAGGGGGAGCCATGTAAATCCCGACGGCCTGGTTTCCATACTCCATCCTTTCTGAGTCCAGCTCCTTCAGAAGCATCCCTGGGGGATGCTGGAATCCCAGGGCAAATGAAGGTGCTCTCTGCCGCCCAGTGATCCCTGCAGGTTTGTTTATCCAGATGAAAAATAAAGGCATTTCAGCCCTTCCATGGATAAAAATAACTTGCCGTTGATTTTGAAATCCCTTTCATTCGTCTCCTCCAGACGGGCTGGCACAATGGCACTTTGTGAGAGCGGGAGCCCGTGCAGGGGCCGGCCAGCCCCGCGGCCTCCGGCCTGCCAACGGGGAGGAGACGCAGCAGGGCTTGGAGCGGGCCCAGCGTTGCTGTTGGACATCATTCAGAAGTCCCCACTCCGCGGGGGGAGCCCGCAGAGGAAAACAAACAGAGCCAGGAGTAGTGGAAAACGCTGAGTCCTGGAGCTGGCCGGAACAGCGCCCGCCTTTCCGAGCCCGGAGCCAGCGCTCTGCCCACCTGCAGCTGCGGCCGCGGGCTGGCCGCGCCGGGCAGGGGGGCCTTGGCACCAGAACCGCCCCTGGGGCCGGGAGGGCGGAGCAGACACCCCGTCTGTGCAGACAGGCCCTTCAGAGCCCTTACCCTGAGTGCCGAAGTCCTGTCCTTGTCCGAGGAATCCAGGGGAAAGATGATTCTCCAAGGAGGGGGGAATGCCGTCCTTGAGCCATTTGCTCTCAGTTCCTCTTACATAACACTTCCTATCTGTCCAGCATCAGTGTCTATTAAACAGCAATCACCCCAGCAATCCTGTGAGGTTGGTACTAGTATCCTTATTTCATGGATGAAAACCCTGGATGAGGCACAGAGAGGTTAAACAACTTTCCCAAAGTCACACAGCTCAAAAGTGGCAGGGCCGGGACTTAAAGCCATGCAGTTTAGCATCAGAGTCTATCCTCTTAAGTGTTACTGCCTTTTCTCTTCAGCCTACGACATTTCCTCTCTAGGTAGATAAGATAATAGAGACAAAGAGGGGAAACCCAGGGAATAAAGGGAATGGGTGAGAAAGAGGAAAGTCACAAGGACTGGGCTAATACAGAGATTTAAAAAAAAAAAAAAAGGAAGAGGCTGTCAGTCTTGGAGAAGCAGCGTGAGACCAATAGAGCTAGTAAGAAGTGCTGGGTTGGGAAATGAAGCTGTGTCAGAGCTGGTCAGACAGACACCTGCTCGTTCCTCTGCCCGAACAGGATGCTGGGAATGATGCTCAGAGATCGCTCAGCCAGTGGGGCTGAGACCACTCCCCGGGAGGCGGAGGAGCCGCAGCTGGAACAGAGAATCCAACACCTTCTCTTTCTCCTCAATTACAGCCCAGGGTGGGGGCAGGTGCCCAGGGCGCCACGGAGATCAGCTCCCTGATGAGAGGAGACAGCCCACGTCAGTCACGCGGGGAGGCCTGTCACATCCATTTGTGAGCTAAATCTCTCTTGTCCCCAGAGGGAAGGAAGGGCAGGAAGGAGGGAAGGAAGGGAGGGAGGGAGGGAAGAGGTAGGCTATTTCTTGCCTGTGTTGGAGGGACAGGTCCTCAACCCTCATCAGATAGAGAAGACTGGCCTTGGAGCCAGCAGAGCTGACACTTAATTGTGCCTCAGTCACCAGTTAGCAATGTGACCTCAGACAAGTCACCTAAACCCCCTTCCTCTGCACAATGAGGGGACTGGACTTTAAAGTTCTTTCCAGATCTGACATCCGTGCACTGGGGGTATGGTGACTAAGGATTAGGACTGTGCTCGTCATCCTTGGGTACCACCCAAATCCTGGTGCCCACACAGCGGCCCACCACCCACACCAACCAGTCACCCAGTCCAGGCGGGTCCATCTCTTTAGCACCTTGCTGATCCTCCGGGCGGCTTCTCCTCCAAACAAATGAAACCAATTTCCAACTGGTCTCTCTGCCTCTGTCCTTGTCCCCTCTGGTCCATCCTTGCTCAAGAGCCAGCATAAGCACAGATCAGGTCACGTGACTTAGCCTGCAGGAAGATCCTTACTCTCACCTGACCCACGAGACCCTAAGTCACCTCTTCTCCATCTTCCCCTCCTCACCTCTCACCACAACTCCAGCCGCCCTGTGCTCTGTTTCCACAAAACCACCACTTCTGGACTCTATCGGTCCATAAACTTTCCTGAACTTCTCGGCCTCAACCTGAATGTCTTTCCCTTTCCACCGAGCTAACTGCTACTTACCTTTAGGATATAAATTCTTCAGGGTTAGGGGCTCCTCCTGACATCAAATCATACTGCTGACCCACTAGACAGCAATTTTCCCTTAACTTGTCTATGACCCACCGTTCATTAAAAGCTGCATAAAGGGAAAGTTTGTGTCTATCTTTTCTCTTATGGTTCCCCTAGTACTGACCCCAATGCCAACCACATAGCAGGTGCTCAAGGAATGTTTATCACCTGGAATATTTTTGGGGGGAGAGTCATCGTGTAGGGGACCTCCCAGGTGTGACACCCCCTCGAAATGTGATCTCAGAGACTCTGCCTTTTTAGTTGCTGAAAATGAGGAGACATGTCTTCCACCAGCTCAGGATCCAATCTGAGCATCAGCAGTTAGCAGACTGTTGGAATCCATCAGAATGAACAGAAATAGTTGTCACATCAATTCTGAATCGACTAGTGTCAACTCTAAGCTAGGACGTGTTGCCTGGGAATTGGAGGAGAGTCAACAGACTAGGGGAAGCAGGGTAGGGCTGAGAGAACAGGGCATAAGGGTCGCGGCTGAGATGTCAGGATTTGCCTGGAGAAAGGTTAAAAGCAGCCTGTCCCTGCCCAGGCGCAGGGTCTTGGCTGACAGTGTGGAGTGGGCAGGGAGAAGGTGGCGGCTGTCTCTTGACCCTCAGTAGCTCCCACAAGTGGCTGCTGAAAACCTCCCTGCTCCCCAATGTGACATCACACAGAGGACCAGAGCTGACCCGACATCAAAGCCCTGAAAGATGCTGTGGCCGAGAGCGCACAAGAGCCTGAATGGCAGGATGAGAGATTAGACGCAGGCCAGCAACTCAAAAGGGATTTGGGGATTTCACAGCAGGTCGGAGACCTGACCACTGTTGACTCCCTGTTGTCACTACAGGCAGATGTTCATCACCATCATCACTGTGGGCGTCAGCACATCGAGGTACACCAGGCAATCAGATGAAACTGGCTTTCCCAGAGCAGAAATATTTTCCAGGAAAATGGAAAAAAGGAAAGGGATGGGGACATTCAGTAAAACAGGAAATGGCACTGAGCAAGGGGGCAGAGAGGCCAGAGCCACCTTCCCCTCCTGAGGTGGAGTTCCAAGGTCCTGATAAGTGCTTTGTTTCCCTCAGTTTCAAGCCAGTCGATCGACACTTGCGTTTATCAGACTTCTTCAGTCCCTGCCTCATCGCAAGAGAGGCCAGGAAAGGGCTTTTCTCTTTTTGTTGGTTGTTCTTTGGAGAAGGTTCTGTAGCAGGGAGGAGTCCCACACAGCAGTGGGCAGCCAGCAGCCCGCTGAACGATAAGCCCACCAAACGGCGCGGCCTGCCCCTGGAGGGCCACGGAGCCCAACGTCCGAGCCAGAGCAAGGCCTCTGTGCACCAGGGCTTGCGCCACAGGCCCACTCCCAGAGCAGCGCTGGGGAGGCGGGGAGGTTGGAGGGGCTGTGGGAGGGGAAGAGCGTCCTTCCTGAAAGGAGACTGTCCCTGCCCCACATCTGGTCTATGAAGAGTCCCGCTTGGTAACCAGGGCTGTGGCTCCCACGGGTCGTGAGCCACCCGCCCGCATCCTCAAAGGAGACCTTTCAGCGCGCTTGGGTGGCAACATGGCGTCACGGGAAGAACAAGGGCTTGGAAGTCAGATGGTTCTGATGAACCCATGACCTCTTGCACTCTCTTCCACCGCAGGGCTCCAGAACAAAGTCAGCTTCGTGCCAAGTAAACATGGGACGCAGGGGGACATCGTCACCGGGCTCGCAAACTCAGGCTCTGCAGGGACAAGGCAGGGATGCAAACGCGTGGAGTGGAGCCACTGGAGACAAAACAGGAGGTCCCTGGTCACCCCCTACTCAGCGGCCACAGGTGTTGGCTCTGCAGGAAGGACAGAATTCCACGACCACCCCGGGGCCCTAACGCGGGGCACTGCTCACTCGGGGGAGCCCCCTCGCCGGGAGGGACGCACCGAACATCTCTGCGGCACAGGATCAGCCCGCAGGTCAGCCTGCGTGCGCGCTGCCGTCTACCCCGCCCGGCCCGTCTCACTCAAAGTGCAAATCACAGTCCTCTTCTTTTTTAGGTTAAAATAGTTAGACTTCATTACACAGGTGAGCTCTTTTGCTCAATTTTTAAAAAATGATTTATTAATTTATCTTTGGCATGGGCACTAGAGTTTGCTCTAAAGCCGAAGCTGTGTGCAGCCAGGCCCGCCCTGGGCAATTACCTTCTCCCACAACCTCCCAAAAGGCTGTCAGAATCTGGGGATTTTTGACCACCAGCTTTGAATGATTCCTCTTTCCCATGCATCTCCTTCTATGTTCACTCTACCTGATTCCCCCAAACCCTGAGGTAGTTCTAGAAGGTACTGTCTCTCCCTAAGCTCCCCAAGCTCCCACCACCACAGCGGCAATATGCTGGTCCCAGCCGTACCATTAAGAGAGATCCTCAAAGCCCAGTTGTCCAGGAGTTTCCCCAGCTAAACTCGAGCCCCTAGTCTGAGAAACAGCGATCTCAGCTGACCTCATTCAAATGTATCTTGTAGCTTTTAACCCGGTCAGCATTAAATCATACTTTGGGGGAATAACAACAACTTGGCACTGAAGGAAAGCTCTCTGACCAAATCCTTGACTGAGGCAGAAACCTATTCTCTGTGTTCTGTTTATTCAGAGGGAGAGCAGCTCAGATGTGGCCTCAGGTTGGCTCTGGAGTCGTGGCTTTGCCCAGGTTTGCAGCTGAAGACTAAAAAACCGAAGACCCTCCAGCCGTCTTCCCACAGGCTCCCAGTGAGGGGCAGTGGCTTGACTGGGACATGGACCCAGAGCCCTCCTCTTGGCCAGTCTGGCTCCCTGACCACTGGACCACACAGTCAGTGTTTAACGTGCACTCAGCAAACCTCAAAGCTCTGGGCCTGAAGAAACAGATTTTCCAAAAACAGAGCTCTCTTTGTGAACAATTCAGCAAAAATTCTCTTTCCAGCTGTGAGCTGGGATTCATGTTGCAAATGCTGGTGTTAATTAAAAACATCCACCTTCTACAGCTCCTACAAGAGAGAAGCATCGTGCATCACGTGTTCCTAAGCCCTCCCCCCCACCAAAGCGCTCATAAATAAGATTTTATTTATGACACGGCTGCTGGGGGTTCTGACTGATCGTATCATTCCCAATTTTTATCCCCGGTGAAAAACTTGGGGCCAAGGAGACAGATGTGATGGGTCCGAATTTGCACAGAGCAAAATTAGTGTCAGAAGAAGAAAGAATTCTATGCCTGCACATAGCATGGACTAAGGATGTTCTACTTTCTCTGTTAGCATCAGGAACTTCACCTGGTTGAAATCAAATATTCATCTGTTGAGTCATTAAAAATTTTCTTCATGTGCCTCTTAGTCCTTCAGACATGAATAAAATGAGTTATGACGGGGCCAGGGACATTCCACAAAAGATGACACCATCTATTCAGTAACCGGGATGTTAGGTTCCACCTCCTCATACTCCTACGGCCACTCTCCCTTTATTAGGAAATCTTTATCTGAAATGGTCCAGAACTAGTGAGATCAGCGAGACTGAGCTGCGTTCCTTCCTGCGCTTGTCTCTGGCTGGTTAATTTTCTCCTTGGTTAATTTCTCCTGCTTTCACACACGAACCAGACAGGAAAGAATGGAGCCAAACCCACATCGTTATGAATGAATTTCTTTGCTTTTAATCTCACACAGTTTAAAATACAATATGAAATCAGGCTACAGTATATAAAAAACTCTCCAGCAAAATGATGGGCCAGCATCAGCTACTAAAATAAACAAACAAAAAACTCCCCTGTAAGAAATTTTTTTTTGCATTTAAAAAAAAAAACACACACACACACAGAAACTTACATCGCTACATCTCTAAGCTACCTCAGTTCTGATTTTCAAAAAGCACCTGCTTTTCCTTTTTTTCATCTTGCTTTTTAAATGTTCAGCTTTTAAAAAATATAAATTATATGAAAATACAAGTTGGAAAATAGTCAAACACAATATAACATCTTTTTCACCCCTATACTTCTCAGCTTAAAAAAAAAAGTATTCTAAAAAAAGTTCAATAACTGAGGCAGTATTCCTGATAGAGATAATTTCATTTTAATATATATATTTTATATATGTATATGTATACATATATTCATGGTTCCTCAAAACTTCTTTGGAATGTAGGTAAGAGTTCAACACATTTATATAGACCCCAACAGAGGAGGCAGCATGCACAGCATGGCTAGAACAGAGAAGGTGTTCTTTTCACCGTGAAGATTAGACAGGTTAATGCTCGAAAACCCAGAGTATTCGTCTCCAAAGTGAAGAAAAGCACATCTGATCTTTGAACGCTCCCTCCAACCCCCATAGCCACAAAACCAGGGCTCTGTGCAGGGAAGTCCCTCCCCTGAATGCAAAAGGGAACAAAAGTGACTCTGAACCCTCCAGCCAAAACCACTGCGGGTAAGGCCTCCCCTCCAGGAAAGTCAGAGTTTCACCCAGCTCGACCAGATTGGCCCACCCTTCCTCTGAAGTTGACATGTGTTTTTTAAAAGCATGAATCCAACAATTCTGCTACATTTCCAGTGTATGAACCACCCACCGCTCTTCCTGGGACGGGCTCTGGCCTGTGGACAGAAGGAGGAACAGCATCTGGCCAGATCGACAAGGCTGTCTGAACTCGCACACTAGGTACGCAGACTGAAAACGGTGGACCAAGAGAGAAAGGGCGTCTCAGCAAAGAAGCAGCTGAAGAGCGTGAGGAGGCACTTGCTTACATCTTAGCTGCTACGGAATCACTGCAGGACTTCGACACTCACACGAGGGGAGTTCTCAGCATAAATTTCAAAGGAAAGGTTGATGAGTTGTGCAAGTGATTTTATGCCTGGTGGCAAACAGCAAGCAATGACCGATGCCCGGTCTGAGTTCTACTGTCATCCGACTGAAAGGTGGAAAGACTTCACAAGAAAACCCCAGTATTAGCTCAGCTGCCGTTTTGCACGTCTGCACACACACGCACACACACATCTTTGCCAGTGCCCAACAAAGATCACATAAGCTAAGAGAAAACAATGTAGTCCAAACAGTTCCGCCTAACACTCCCTGAGCAGCTCCTCAAATATTTCGAGAGCTTCATTAAGGCACCTGCATCCAGAAGAAGATAAAAATACACAGCTGGGCGAAATTCTGCCTTTGCTCCCCAAGCGGACATGCAGTTTTACTGTGATGAGGAAATTCATGAATCACAGAGCTCAGTTCCTGACCACGCAGGGTCTGCAAGAGGACCTGGGAGGAAGCAATCCTCTTTAAGATGTGCTAGAAGGTAGTTCTTCCAGTTTCTCAGCTGGAGCCCACGCAGGGCCGGCCCTGAGAAGCCCATCCTACATGTTTCTTCCCTCCGTCATCAAGTCCGTGAAGCCACCCCTCTGTCACCCTCCTTTCCATCGGGCCCCTGTGGAGTGAGGGTGGAGAGAATCTCATTGTGTTAGGCACTTTTCCTCAGTAGTTAGATGTTGGTCCCCTCCACCCCAAACCCCATTTTCAGATGACCCTTCACAACTGCCTCAGATGATCACGTTTGTGGTTCAACTCTGGGGGAACTAAAAAATAGACTCAAATTTCGTGGACCACCTTATTCCTTCACTCAAGCTCCTTTCCTTGTATTTCCTATGCCTTCAAGTCTTCCTTCCTCTGCAGTTGCTAACCTTCACTTACCCCGTGCCTGGATAACGGCTCCAGGCACGAGGCCCTTGTAGCAGCTGCACTGTTCACCTGGCCGACGCACCCAGTCTCACCTGACAGCCGGCCCGGCTGGCTTAAGCCCTTTGCAGGGAAGCACTGCGCTTCCCCCAGAGCCGGCCAAGCCGCATTTTATTTAGCTTCCAATGCTCCTAGAACCCAGTACGTCTAAAACGGCTTCATCAGACACTCGCATCAGGTCTGCGGTTACCCTTTCCCTCACCAACCAGAAGCAGTGCGTCTCTCTCTGCTGATGAAGTGGGGGGAAGCAGTAAATGTGGGATGCTGGGGAAAATGAGATGCGAAGCAGAAAGCGCAGAGTGTTAGTTTGGAATGACACGCGTTCAGGGCTTACTTCTTAAGACCTGAGGGGTAATGCCCGTGCATACAGATTTGATTCCAAGTCACGTCTGTTACAGGTACAAACAGTAAAGGACCAGGTCAGTCTTCCCCCCGACTCCCTTCCCATGACGTCTGCCGTGCTCCTGTTTACTGTGGTCCAAAACCAGGGCTGCAAAATACATTCAGTTCAAAGACTTAATGCTTCTTAGCTCAATGTTAGGTCCAAACCCCGAGAACACACCAATGACAAGCAAGTAGAGGGGCATGATCATAATTTTTAAAAAATTATAGGTGAAATTCACCTACGCAGTTCCCTTGTACCCAAACCAGCATTATTTTTTCCTTCATCTGTGAGTCACATGAATTTGGGGTCCCTGATCTCAGTGACAGCGCTTTGCCTTTCCAGGGGGTCTATATAAACAGTTTCCTTTCACTGTGACAGAATCCTCAGCCGGCCAATAAAAACAAACTTGCATGATACCGCAATACTGAGACCACCTTAGAGCTTAAGACGATTTTTAAGAAAAAAAAAAAATACTGGCACAAAATTTAATAGAATAAATTTTAACACAAAAACGGTTTTGGCCCCACCCCACTGAAGTCCATCTTTGTTTTAAAAGTAGGATAAAAGGAAAACAGTCCTGGGTTTTTAGTGCATCCCCCAAACAAAGGTTTTATCCCACCTCCCCCTTTTCTGTCTGCCCAGACCTAAAAACAAAAGCAAATTAATTGCCTTTTATTAGTCTTGTGACTCCTGATGCATCAATTTCTTTTGCTAATAGGTCCTTAACTCAAGACACATTTTTTTATGGATGATTTAAAAAAAAAATGATCAGACACGTTAGTCTCTTCCTCCCTTCAGCCAGATTCTTCAGGCTTCTAAGAAGACCCTCCTCTTTCTCCTGAATATCCGCTCAAGAATTTCTTGTCCCACCCACCCCCGCAAGTCCAGGCTTCCCGTCTCCAAACACACACAACTGCTACAGCCGCAGCTCTCTTAGCTCCCACCCCTGAATGTAAAAAAAAATGAGTTCTGGAAAATTAAAAATAGAATAACAAGGAAAAATTAAGAGTCCGCGCGACGTGGTTGTGCTCCGCAACGTCTCAGCAGGGCCTCCCGGCGCCCCGGCGGGCCCGTCACTCGTCCGCGTCGGGCTTGACGTCCAGCATGGCGTGCAGCTCCTCGGGCGCGTAGCCCAGCAGGCTCTGCAGGTCGCACACGAAGCGGTACACGTAGCGCTTGCCCGCCGTCTTGTGGATGATGTTCTTGTCGTAATAGTAGCGAAGGCCACGGCTCAGTTTCTCATAATTCATCTTGGGTTTGTTTTTCCTCTTCCCCCATCTCCTGGCCACCTGAAATTTAAAATGGAGGGGAAAAAAAGGAAAGGAGAGTAAAAATCTGTATGGGTGATCCATCCACACCTGTTTCTCTGCCTAGGCCTGCCCACTTGTGGTGACCCATGATGTTCAAGAAATGTGCATCCTTGTACATTTGTCCGTTCATGTACATGCAGCAGCCTTTTCTAACTGATCTCTTCGGAATTCCAGTTTTCACGGATTGGACAAGGATAGCAGTGAAGCTGACTCTTTACATTGATGAAAACACAGTGACCCTGAACTTCTATGGAGTGGAGTAAAGTATCTGATATTAAGAAAAAAAAAACCAACACTGTAGTCTCCTCTTTCCTGTATTATTAATAGGACGTCCTGGCTTTGAAAGCATGAATTCTAATGTGAGAGACGGAGGACTGAGCTGCCACCACACCTGCATTTCACCGACAGGAAGCATTTTTTTCTGTCCCAGGGCACAAGGGACGTCCTCGTGTCTGGCAGGAGAGAGACGCTCTCTCTCTTTTTCACTGTTTTTTATCCTCAGAATTGGGCGTGGCACAGAGCAACCCCTCACTAAGCGTTTGTTAATGAAAACATGAATTTATAAGTAAATTGTACCAGTCCTCCGAGGCCTCTGGAATTGTCTGATCCCTTCCAGATTCACAGAGCCACAGGCCAGGAAAAGGGGAAAGTCAGAGAAGGCAATTCGCGTTTACGAAGAGCCTACTACATGCCAGGCATTTCCTGGTTACCACATCAGTTAATCCTGGGAAACAAATGGGCAACGCAGACACTCTCTCTATTTTCCATACGGTGATGAAACGAAGGCTCAGTGAAGCCACACAAGTAGCAAGTGGCAGAGCTGGGCTTTGAACCCTGGAATATGTCATCAGACCCACGCCCCCCGTTTCCAGAGTTCTCTCCATCCTCCCTCAATGCAGGACTCTGAGGTCACCCCCTTCTTACCTCATCGGGGTCAGAGAGCTTGAATTCCCAGCCATCTCCTGTCCAGCTGATAAAAGACTGACAGGATTTATCGGTGAGTAATTCCAGAAGAAACTGCCACAGCTGAATTGGGCCGCTGCCTGCAAACACAAGGCATTGTGAATCATTACACCAGATGCTCAGCAGCTAGTCCCGCCCCCCGGCCCCTCCTCGCTCAGTCCATCCAGAGGCGTCATACAGCACCAGTGTTGGAGGAGGGGCTAGGGCCTCAAAAGGACCAAAAAGGTGAAGAATTCCTACCAAAGCAGCACTGAGGACAAAATACCCATTGCTTTATTTCGATCGACTGAAGGATCAGTCCATTTTTATTGCCAAGCAAACTTCAGAAAGAAAACACTCGATCCACCTCTTGAGATATTCTAAGGCAGGCAGCATATTCTTTCTTTGCCTTCAAAATCTAAGTCACTATTTTTGCCTTGCAGAGGAATCAAGGCCTGCAGCAAGGAATGTCTTTGCCAGTTCCAGTCAGAAGTCAAGGTCAAAGTGCCCTCCATAGCAGGGAGCCTTGGATCCCCGATTTGCAAACGAGAAGGATCAATACCCTAGGGTGACCTAACAAAAAAACAGGTTGGAAGTCCTCTTGGTCATAATCTTTGTCTCCCCCACCCTCCCGCTCCCCAGGCCGCCTACAGGCAAGCACCCAAGCTAAGGAAGGGAAGCAGTGTCATTTGGAGGGAAACTGGAGTAAGGCCCTAGCGTGACTTTCCATGAGGAATCCGTCCGGAAGCCACCCTGATGATCAGGAGCAAGAAAAGAAATCTCTCTTAAGAAATGCCGTGGAATTTCTGGGGGCACAAAGATAAGGAAAAGCAGATGCAAGAGCCCTTGTGACATGACAGATGTCCTGAAGAAGGTACACCGTGAGCACAGACGGCCACTTCAGGACCCCGGACACGCGACACGGAAGGAAAAACCAAATACCCCAAAACTACGAAGATAAGCCCCGGAGTTCAGTCCTCTCCTGGGTCACCACCACAAACCACAGATACGGAGGGTGCGAGGGGGCTGCTTTCAGACCCCTGGCAAAGGAGAACACGAGCAGGAGCTGTGACCTACCGTGCACCTGCCGTGCACCGTCGGAATTAACATGTGACGCTTTATCGCCGTCTTATTTGCCCCTCACAGTAACTCCGTGGGGAGAAGCTGCTGTCATCACGTTGGTTCTTCCCACTTTACAGCAGAGAAAACTGACCCACCGCGTGGCTATCTAACACGTCCAAGGCCGTCAGGTCAGAAGTCGTGTGGCTGGAACCCAGGAAGCCTGACCTCCAAATTCTTCATTTTGACACTTTATTGCCCATAGAAAAGACCAACCCAGAGGCTGGCATCTAAACTGCCCGTTGTGGGCAGCGGCCCCAGGGATGAAAGGATCTGGCTTTCAAAAGACATCTTCTCTCCCGACCCCTCACAGTGAGCGGTCCAGGTTGCTGGACGGCCAGTGGTTCTCCTGACAGTCCGACCACTGCTGACCTTGGAGTCCATCTCCTCAGGTGACACTCCCAGCTCACTCAGGGCCCCCCGTGATCACTGTTAGGCTATGTAACCTCATTACTTCTCCCCCCACAACTTAGCTTAAAATCTTTCTCACACTATTTGTCTCAAAAATCCCTTTGAGGAGCAGGGGCCAATCATATCAAGTGGAGAAAAGGGGAAAAAACGGGGACGCCCATCCTGGGACAGGTCCTGGCCACCAGCAGGGAGCAGCAAGCACACCCCAGGTCCCGGGACCCCCATCCCCTACCCTCGAGACTGTGCGCCCACGAAGTGGCAAGAGACCAGCTCACGGAGGAAGGGATGTCAGACAGAAGCATCACTCATGCTCTTGCTGCCACTTTCTGAATTACCTGTCGGAGGCTCCCAGCCCAGCTCCAGCCCACTCTCTGCGTCCATCTGACCACCCCCTCCCGGCCGCGTCTGTGGATGGAGCTGGGGGCAGGGTGAGTCCTGGCGTGCCCGCTCTTCCCTCTCATGGTGAGATTTCCTTTGTTCATTAGGAACATACAACTGTGAAATTCGGGAACTGAGAGCCCAGGTCCTAGGTGAGGTGCTCGCTAACTCTTTTTTTTTCCTGTTTACCGAAGAGAAGAGGGAGGGTAAATAGGAAAACCAGGGCCTAAAGAAAAGCACAGGAACTGGGCTGGGGGGCGGGGAGGGCTCTGCTCGGCTGAATAAGAGCAAAGTCAGAACAGCAGTGATGTCAGCTCCAGTCTCCTTCCCCAGATTCTTCAGGAAAAGTCCCACGGGCCCGCCCAGGGCTAAGGCGCACACAGCGCTCCCACCGGGCTTTCTGGAAGTCTCTGCTAACCCCGCAGAAAGCCTGCATCGTGATCCCAGATTAAAGGGATCGGTGATCTCTCCCGAAGATCCCTCTCTGGGACATTTCTGCTGACACCTCAACTGTCCTTTCGGTTGTAGGGGCAACAGCAACAGAAGGATATGGGGTGATTTTCCCAGCCAGGAACACTGGGTCACGGCGAAACCTGTGTCAGGGTCGGCTCGTCCCTGGGCTGCACCGGGGCACCAACACCAGAGCCTGTTTCCATTACAGTGTGTCACCCCCACCTCGGGTCTGGGTGGGAAAACCAGGGCCACTTGGTGGCCCACAGCTGGGAGGGAGCTCGGGGGCTGGAAGGCATCCTGGAGGTGCCCACCTGCTGACAGCATCCGAGTCCAGGCCCAAGGGACATTCTCAAGTCCCAGATTCAGCCAAAGGCTGACGGAGGCGGGCGGCACTCCCGGATAGAGCTCTCCCGAGGATGCATCTGTATCACGTAGTGTCTGGCTGCCCAAATCCTCAGGGCTGCGGGCCCTATGCGGTGCCTTCTCCTTTATTCTCCACCCTACCTCCTCTCACCCCTGGGCCCAGCCCCATCCACCCACCCAACTGGACTGTGGTCCCAGTGACCTTTGTCCCAGGGAGCAGAGAATGGTCCTAAGAATAGTGCCAGTCATGGGAAGGGGGTGCTGACACACTACATGTGACTCACAATGGTGTCCCTGTCTGGGGGCCCCAAAGCGGTCAACGGCGGCCTTCACCAGGCTGCCCCGGGGTGTCACACATCAGGAATCCAGTGGCATCACTGGGAAACTATGCTTCTCAAGGCGCAGCTCTGCACCACACAACAGAGGGGTCCCTGTTAGAAGGAAGTCTCTCTCCGCAGCGGGGCGGGAGGGAGGCCACCGCACACACACTCGCCCCCCTCCAAAAGCCCCGCCGCCAGCCCCGCCCCGGCTGCAGCGGGGAGTGTCCTCTCCCGGCTTTGTTCTTCACAGCTTCTGGGCAAGAGGACAGCTCTGAGCGCCACACTGCAGTCCCAACCTGACGGACATGGCACCACCTCGGAAGAGAAAGGTGAGCACCTGCGGGGATCTGGGCCAGCAGAGCGAGTCACACAGGGATGCTTCCGCCAGAGGGAACCCCCAAAGCCCTTCAAATGCAAGGCTACAATCCCTCTCTCTCTCTTTTTTTAAGGCAAAGCTTCGAGTAAATGCCTCCTCATTTGGCTGTTTCCTGCCCCTTCGCTTTGTCTAGGGACCGGAAGATCCCCCATCTCTCTGGATGAAGGGTGATTATTTGACTACTATTAGGCCCCTCTTTTTGGCTCCCTTGCTCTGAGGCTAAGACGTGAGCAACGTAAGGAAACGCAAAGCAACAGGCGAGGACAGGACTTCAGGAACGTGCTCCGGACTGTAATCCCTTCCATGTGGCCAACTGTCAATAACTTTCTTCTCATTTTCCAGGCACAAACTCACTGCCGGCGGCGCGGGGTCAGGATGGGACTTCCGCGCTCCGTCCCCAGTGCAGCTGCCAGCTCTCCCTCTGTCACCTGTGCCCAGCGCCAGGCTCACGCACCGGAGTTGAGCCAAGGCAGGCCGCCAGCCTGCCATCATGTCTGCTGCCACCAGGATCAAGCCCGACGGCTCGCTGGATGTCCATCTCTCTCGCACTAGGATACGTGCTCCAAGGGCAGGGCTGTAGCCCGGAGCCTAGGACGGGGCCTCACCTGCAAACACCACCAACCTCAAAGAGCTGTCTGCTGTTGAGTGACTCCAGCGGCCAGCTCCCTGCAAGCTCGAGCTGCATCTGATCGACAATCACCTGCTCAGTGCCAGGCATGGGAGCTGCTCTCGGACAGGGGCCCAGTAAACCGGGACTGAACTGTATGACTCCCAACAAGCTCCTCTGCAGAACGGTGTCAGGGTTTAAAAAGCAGCCCAAATGACTTCTCTCGATTCAACTGTATTTGGAGTCAAACACTACGGGTGACTCCCAGGCAACATTTCAATCAACATGTGCCCCAAAATAAAAACGACCACACCTCCTGTCCTCTGGGGATTCAGCTGCTACCTTGAGAATCTAATCTCTGTAGCTCGACTCCCCAAGTCAAATCAAAGACCTCAGTGTGGGCAGGACACCACATTTATTTTAACCTATGAAACTCTCATGGTTGGTCACCCTTGCAACGGGGCTCACTCTGCCCCAAGAGCACACATCTGGCAGGTGGTCCTAAAACGGAGGAACGGGACCCACTGGCCCCTCCCTTCCACCCAGGTGTCTCTACCCACAGCCAAACGATGATGGCAAAAACAGAACACTCGAATCCAGAAATGACCCATCTGTTCCCAAGTGTATCTTCCTCTCAAACTACTGCAGGAGTGCCCACCTGGGGGTGGGGTGGGTGAGCCCAGAGCCTCAGCTCTACCCTGCTTCCTGTCAACTCCCTTCTAAGTGATCATTCACAAGAGACCCCAAATCCCGCTATTTCTACTCAGTTGTGATGAAATGAAGTTTGGTGACCAACTGAAGTTTGGAAAGTGTCCTGACACTCTCGTGCCTTCGGGGCCAAACTCAAGGGGAAGCCACACAGTCTTCTTTCTGCCCGAGGATGAATCGGTCAAGAGAGCGTATTGCTGACAATTCAGCTCCCAAAGCCCTGGGAAGATTTTCAAAAGAAGGAAGAGTAGGGGCTGCTTGATATTCCAGCCTGGCTTGATGTCTGTAGATGCCTTTTCCCATTTCTTCTGAGTTCTGGCCCTCCTGCGCCCCCAGTCCTACTCAGTCTCACCTCATCCTGAACACGGGCCACACACAGTACATCCTGTGACCGGCCAATGGCGCCCTGGCCCAGCAAATCAGCGCCCACCAACGTGGTCCACGTTCCTCTGTGGGTGACCAGTAACTCGAGGGCAGCCACTGGGGACACAAGTTCCAGTAATTCAACTTCTAACCACAAAGAACACTCTAAGAGGTACGTGATAAACACACTTCATGAACACCACGAGGGACAGTCACTTCATGCCCTTGCGTTTATGTGATGCTGAAACAGCCAGCCTGTCTGACAAGGGAAGCAAGTTGGAGAACAATTAAACGCAGCCTTTGGCGTCAAGTCTGTGCCTCTGCCATGGCAGGCCAAAAGAGAGGAGGAAGCATTTCAAAACATTTAAACAAAAAGACAAACAAGTATGTCAGGCATTGGACCTGTGGACCAAGAGATGACAGCGGATAATAGCCTATATAAAGTTAAAATACACATGCTGGTGAGACATGCCCAAAATAGAGTCAAGTGTCCAGAGTTTTGCTCCCAATTCCTCTTTGATCCACTCAGCGAATTCATGCAGCTCATTTAACCTCTCTGGGCTTTAGTTCATCCATCCCTAAAAATCCCTGCCCCTCCCTACAGCATAGAGATGTAGATTAAGTCCCTATTATTTAAAAAATATATAAATATACACATCTATCTATAAAGAGACGACCACAGCGCAGAGCAGTTTGGGAACAATATGAAACACAACAGTGGAATTAAACCAAAGAATGAAACGACAAAAAACATTTTTAAAAGCAGACTTTTCAAAAGAAGAAGAAGAAGAAAAAAAAGATGGAATTGAAAAAAATAAACAGCAAAAGCAGTAGATAAAACGCAATTATTCTTCTAAGAATTAGACTGGCCTTTTAAGATGGCAACTTTGAAAAAAGAGAACATTAGAAGCTTTGAAAAAAAAAAGGCTCAAGTATATAAATGTAAGATGTTTTAAATATTGTAAATGAGAATAACCAGTGAAGGTCTTTTAAAGTCAGAGATAACTCTGAAGTTCTTGCTCTAATTCAAAGTAGGCAGGCACAGAAGGACAGAGCAGATGCAAACTATTTTGCAAGTGAAAGTGTCACCGACATTTATGGTTTGGGGAAATCTTGGCCACAGACAGACTTAGATCCTCTTTCCCCCAAAGAACTTTTTCCCCCCTAATCATTTATACTCCTTGTCAAGCAGAATCCACCTAATGATTATGTAGGGCTGACCCAATGTGAGTCCAGCATCCCCCACAAATGTCGGCAGTTTGGGTCTAGAGACAGACCCCAGCAGCGTTAACTGAAGACACAGCAGGGAGTCCTGTCCAGCCGCCGGCGGCGCCCCAGGCCACCTGGGCAGGTGGCGTGGTCAGCGGGCAGCGGCCGGCCGGGCCGGCCCACCTGGGACAGATGGAAGTGCGGCTCACCGGGGTCTGCCTGGGGCCTGAGAACAAGGCAGTCACACACTTCAGTGTCTAGAGGAAAGGCCCTTGTTTTTGCTTGGGCTCCTCGCACCTGCATGTGCTCCTCGCACCTGCATGTGCTCGAGGGCACTGTGTGGGGGAGGCTGCGGGGAGGGAGCTCGGTCCTCTCTTAAAGGGGCCGCCTGTGAGCACGCTGCCTCCCCAGGTCCAGCCCGCCACTCACGCGCAGGCGTGGACAGGGAGCCGGCAAGGCCCGGGCCAGGAAGTGGGTTTCTTTAGAGCTTCTCCCCGTGATGTCTTCTAGGTAACTGCCTGCTTTAAGAAGTCACCCGAAATGGCTGAGGTTTGGATTTGAGGGTACAGAGAATTTTGTTTAGAAACCAAAGCAAAAAACAAGTTTTCCTCTAACTAATGTAAATGTCAACAAGAAAATGCCTTCCTCAGTATCTAGGTAACGAGAAGAAAGAAAGATGTTTTTATTGATTAGAAATGGAAGACAGGACTGGAGAAGTCGAAGCCTGCACCGTTTCTCAGTCGATTCTCAATATGACTTCTGAGCTTCAATTTATCCCAGGGGTAGAGCTTCCCCCTCGTGTCAAGGACGAGACCAATCACTAGCTATGCACAGTCACAGTCTCGGGGAGGTGGACCAGACTCTAAGTGGTCACTTGAGCGCACAACTTTTCAAGCATCTACCCAGCAGATGACTCCCGAACACCCCTCCAGTGTGAAACATGGCGGCCGGACTGGGTGGGATAACAGCAGAGATGATTAACAGCTTGGAGGCGGCAGAAGAAACACTTTTGTTCCACCAAAATGCGCTGAGCCGAAAAGGTGCTACCCACGCCTTTAGAGAAGAAAGGCCCACGAAGCCAGCCCAGAGGGGCCTCCACGAGAAACTGCACCTACTTGGGCCCTGAAAGGCCAACACCTCCAGGGAGCTGGGCCCTCGGAGCACCTCTCCTGCAGCGCGAGTCCCAGCCTCCCCGCCGAGCTCGAACTTTCACATTCACCCACCTTCGGACAACTTTCACTCTCATTATCTCTCAGGGAGAGGTGAGTCACACAGCCAACAATGCAGTTCGGCGAGTTACAGTCAACATTAGGCACTGAACCCAGAGGCCTGTCATTGGCCACCAAGGGCGTCGGGACAGTGATCTGGAGTCTTGCTGCCTGAAGAGCCAGATGCCACAGTGATCAGTCAATCAGGGCTGAAGTGGCTACGAACGTGCTGCTCAGCCCTCTGGCCACAGGGAGCACAAGTGACCCCCTCCCAGCATGTCCCCACCAAGGCCACATGTCCCGGGGCTGCTCCGCCCAGGGCCTGGGCAAGGAGGGTGCACGGGCCATTCCCGCAAGGTGCGTGGCCCTCCACTGGGCAACTCTGACTGAGGATTCCCACCAGCCTGGCCACACCTTCCTTGGAATTGAGCCACAGCCTCAATTCCTACCCAGTTCTCAGGCCGGCCTGCAGCCTGGCCTGAGGCTCCCCTCCTGCTCTCGCTCTCCCAACTCTGTCCTTCACAGGTCTTCTTCCTCCCAGTACATTTCTTGCAAGTCTAATGGTGTCCGGGTATCTGCTGCTCCGCAGACCCAAACTACCATGCTATGAATGTTGGATTTTTTCCTACTCATTGTCTTACATTGTGAAAAGCATCTTCTTTATTGTTTGTACTGTGACTTTGGGCTAGACTTCTTCTCCCTCTGAACCTCAATTCCCTCATTTGTACAATGAGGATAATAGAAATTTGCCCAGGAGGGTGTTGGCGATGGTTAAAAAAAGTGGTTGCATATGGAAGAGTCTAGCACACAATAGGAACTCAACAGACACGTGGGTTGAGCTGAATAGCTGAAGTGACCTCATCTGATAGTAAATATCTGCTGTGCCCCAAGGACACTGCCAGCAAGTACTGGAATTCTGCAATCATCCTCTGACCTCAAGGAATGCAGAATTACATTGGAAAGACAGGTCTGGAGAGTAATATGATGTAGTGGCAACAGCTGGCACCTAGACAGTGCTTCCGAGGAACTGTTCCGGGTGCTTTTCCATAAACTATTCATTTAATCCCCACAACAATCCTATGAGATAGCAACTGCTATTATGACCATTTTCCAGATGAGACAACCGAGGCACAGAGATGTCAGCTTGCCCACGGTCACACAGGTGGTCAGTGGCAAAGGCAGGACACACAGCTCCAGAATCCATGCTCTAGTCCAACATGATGAAGCCTCTGAAATGTAATCAGTGGTCGGGCAGCCTGGCTGGTGCCCTTTCCTGTGCCTGGACTTAAATCTGAAGGCATAAAACTGACAGACCTGGTGCTGATAACCATCCCACCTGCAGGCATCACATGAAAGTCACTTTAGGGAGAACAGGGAGGGCTACACAGCTGACCCTTGAACAATGCGGCTTTGAACTCTGCAGGTCCACTTTTATGTGGATTTTTTTCTTAATATGTTGGAAAATTTTCTGGAGATTTGCAACAATTGAAAAAAATCTCAAAGACAAACTACATAGCCCAGAAATATCAAAAAACTAAGAAAAACTCAGGTATGTCAGGAATGCACAAAATATATGTAGATACACGTATAACGCACAAAATGTGTGTTAAACAGCTGTTTATGTTACCAGGTCAGCAGCAGGCTCGTAGTTCAGTTTAGGGGGAGTCAAAAGTTATACTCAGATTTCCGGCTATGCGGGGGTCCCACCCCTGACTCCTGTGATGTTCAAGGGTCAGCTATAGCTTCTGTCTCTTTTTCTTTTTTAATTGAAGTAGAGTTGATTTACAATGTTGTGCTAATTTCTGGCATACAGCATAGTGATTCAGTTAAATGTACATATTCTTTTTCACATTCTTTCATTATAAGTTATTACAAGCTATTGAATATAGTTCCCTGTGCTGTACAGTAGGACCTTGTTGTTTATCTATTCTGTACAAAGTAGTTCGTATCTGCTAACTCAGCCATAAAAAAGAATGAAATAATGCCATTTGCAGGAACATGAATGGACCTAAAGACTGTCATACTAAGTGAAGTAGGTCAGACAGAGAACGCCAAATACCATGATATCACTTAGATGTGGAATCTAAAAAACGGACACAAATGAACGTATCTACAAAACACAGACTGTAGCTTCTCTTGAATGGAGTCTCCATGCTGAGGAACCACTGGTCTGTCAGCGTCCAGAGCAGGGAAGACATCCAGGGAACCAGGAGATGCCAAGGGGCAGAACCCGGGACTTCTGGCAGAGCCCTTCCCGGCAGGGGCTGCGGGAGTTTCCAGGCCAACAGGGACCTGTGTGGAGGCCTCGGCGGCATACTGGCTGAGATCTGCTCTGTGGAAACATTTTACTTCAAAGACAAAAAGGTGGAGCTTCAAACTGGAGACGGAGTGGAATTCCAGAACAATCACCACCCAGTTCCACCACTTGGAGTTAAGTTTTGTTAAAGAAACAGTGGCCCCCAAAATGTGAGACTCAGAGACTCTTCTAAAGCAGGTTGGGGGGGGGGGCTGTACCCAGAAAAGGTGGGTCAACTTGCGCCTGACCCGCCTCCCCACCCAGGCACCCACCAGGCCCAGGTGGCTGCGAACAACCCCGGGTCTGAGATTTATTTTGCCAAGGATGAAGGAGTCTCTCTGCCCCAAAGACGGTGCGCCAGGACCCCGGAGGGGGCTCAGCCAGCTGTGGGCTTCAAGGGCAACTGACGGAAGCAGGTAACCTCCCTTTCCACTCTTTCAAAAGCCATTTAGAAGAAAAAAAAAATTCATAGTGAGGCCAAAACCTCCCACGGTGTGATCTTTTTCCACTGGTGGCAGATGATTAAGACGAACTGCCACGCAGCGAACCGGGGAGGAGGCAGAGGCACCAGGCCAGGGGCCTTCTCCTCCCGCTCAGCTCAGCTCCGCCAGGGGAGCCTTCCTTTCCCGGGCTCCACACTGTTACCCCGTCCAGATCACCGCGGAGCGGCAGCACGCCACCCCGTCACCCCAAGTGCACGCCACGCACCTCCCTCCGGGGCCACCACCCCGCACGGACCCGAGAACCCGGACGCCCCAGCTTCTGAGCTGGGCGCTGGGGGCACGGCTCCACGTCGGGGGCTGTCTGGCAGCTCCTACAACCTGCTGCTCATGGGGGTCTGAGGAGGAAAGGGGAGACACTCTGTTCCTGCCTTTCTCATTTCTAAGTTCTTTCTTCCCAGCCACCCAGGGGCTGCCCAAGGAGGCTCTACGCTGAGACTCTGGATGCCGACGGCTCCCTGGAAGCCCTCAGGCCAGCCCGCGCCCTGCCTGGGCCGAGAAGCTCGGGGCCCCTGTACAAGGCAGCCACCGCCCAAAACGGACACCAGAGTTCGGTGCTCAGGTCCACAAGCCGCTTCTTCCCGACTTTAGTCCATTCACACTGTCTTACCAACAGCTTTTATAGGGAGAGACGGTATTCCAGAGCTTGGCTCAGGGACTGACGCCCCCCTTCCAATGAACAAGCCCCAGGTTGTTCCCAATAACACCCCCACCCCGGGTTTAGATTAAACTGGACTCTCCTGCACAAATTCACAGCACAGGTCTCATCTGCTCCGCTGACCCCCTCTGTCTCCTCACTGGGTCCCTCCAGAAGCTCCCGCGGTTGTGGTCAGTGCCCGAGGACACCGGGATGATTTTGCAACCCAGCTTTCCTTCAGAAAACTGTGATTTCAGGTAATGCTGCCAAATCTCGGGTTTCATTCTGAATTGACGGGCTCTGAAGCACGTCCTTTTGCAGGAAAGTCGCTCTTTTTCAAAAACATGTTTCAGCCAGAGCTTTAGATTACTGAGCTCCAAAACTCAGTCACCAACCAGAGCTCCACGGTTCTGGGCGTGGCCCAGGGACTCTGTTATTCAGTGACGGCGGACAGGCTGGAGTTTATCCAGGAAGCAGAAAGAAGAAGGTTTACCTCAGGCCAGAAGGAACTGGAGAGGACGGGCAGGGGAATGTCTAGGGCTTCTATTTCTACAAGACTGATCGCTATACTGTGTGATGTCTCACACATAGATATTTGAAAGTTGAATTCCAGATAGTCCCAAATTGAGCCTTTAGGAAACTGAGTCACAAATCTACAGAGCATGGGAAAGCATAATTTCCTTGCAGTGAACAAGTAAGTGGCTTTGGGCTTAGCTTTCTGCAGGCTCCGGGATGAAAAGACCCTAACCATGCCATGAACCATGGCAACTCCAAACATGGAGAGATGTCCAGACACCTAGAGAGGCCCCCGCAGGCCGGCTCAGCGACAATCAGAAGTGACAGGAAAGGAATCCTTGTCTGCGCAACAGAAGTCTGGCAAACTGGAGGGACGTTTGATAAAGGTGATTTACAGACCAATGGCTCCACCCCCTCCTGCGTGCCCCCACCCCCCCCCACACACACGCAGCGTTAATTAGTGACCAGCAAGAGACAAGGGCCCTAATCTACTCTATCTCGGGAGCAACTGAGATAACCTCTGAGTGTCCTCACTCCATCATACAGAGGAAGAGTCCGTACTCAGGTGAGACAGCTGGCACTCACGGTTCCAGGCAGGAGTTACCTTCCGGCAGAAGGCCTTGAATAAGTCATTTTTTTCTGCCTCATTTCATCATCAATAAAAGGGGCCTTGAGAGGCAGAGAGGAAGGGACACCACTATTTGACAGTCTGGCAGATTTTTCTACACCTACTGAAACTGGAAAACAAACAAACAAAAATCAGAGATGCCCCTGTTTGTCAAGGATCTAGAAAGCATTCTGTTTAGATCCATCAAATTCGTAGCGAACACTGGGCCACTGCTCTCAGACTGTTTGGTAATCAGATGGGGTTCACGATGGATCTTTGAACAAAAGAAAACAGAGCTTTCTGATGGTATCGGCTTTGGGAGCCATAAGCAGTCCCAGCAAGGGAAGAAGGTACATTTTGGCGGAAGCCGGCACTGCTTTTGATGTGTTCTAAACCCAGCGAACAGGCAGGCTTTCAAGCCATGTTATCTGCCCTCACATCTTGACCTAATTTGACGAGTTGCCATGGGAGCCCCAGTGAAGGCTGGTGCAATTTTCTTATCTTTGGAGGAAGAACATAACTGTGCAAGAGAAGGTGAAAATTTGGTTTCTAACTGATTTCCACACTTAGAGCGCAGTAACTAAGAGAGCAGACGAAGAAGTGAAACACACTCCCTCGAGGGCAAGACGGACAAAGACATGGGCTGCTCATGCGCTAGCAGGGAAGTTAATCTGCGCCCCAGCTCAGGAACTCTTTCTCTGCATCCTTCAGTTCAGGCCAAATAACAGGGATGTAAAAAGACACAGGGCTCCCACTGCGTGGCCACACTTACTCTATAGAATAGTTGAATCTGAAGGAGTCAGATTTAAAAAAACAGAAAAGAGGGCAGAATTTGAGATAGAAAATAGGTGTGATGTTTATGAGCAATAAAAAGTTTTGCCAACACTTCTACAATGATTTCCACTTTCCAAGGTACTTTGGCAAACTTCAGCTCATCTTAGCCTATCTGCGGGGAGTCAGAGAGCCGTTAATAAAAGCATCGGTCACTGCATGCTCCCCGGGTGGTGGCGAGGCTGCGTTGGCCTGTTCCATCCCCTCCCCTACTCCCCAGGATGTATCTGAAACGAGAAGGGGTCCCAGCGAGGGGCAAAATACAGTTTGCAAATGAACTCACCTACAAAACAGAAACAGACTCACAGACACAGAGAACAAACTTATGGTCACCAGGGGGTACAGGGGGTGGGAAGGTGTCAGTCGGGAATTTGAAGTTTGCACCTCCTGGGGCGGGATGGAAATGGGAGCTACCTTGATTACGGTGGTGGTTTCATTGATGTGAACATCTATCAGAATTCATCCAATTGTACACCTGAAGTGTGTGTGGTTGACTATACAGGAATCATACACAATAAAGGTGTTTCAAAAAATACAGCTTGTACTGTGGGCAGGAGATCTTCCCCAGGCACTGGACACAGGGGGAAAAAAGCCACCCAAGCTTGGGCCACCCCCGACACGCCTAAATCCTGACCTTCCTCCAACCACAGCAATAAGAAAATCTAGTCCAAGTCTAAGGACGATCACAATATCTTGAATTTGTCAAAACCGTGGACCTCCCAGGGCTACAAGCACTCGTCTGTGCTCAGAAACACTTGCTGAAATAATTGATTTGCTGCACTGAGCTTTCCCCCCCACGTCTAGCACGACGTCTAGCACTCATTTTGTTTAATGAATTGATTTAGTTCCATTACATCTTCACAGATCTCCTACCACCAAGGTAAGGAGGAACACTCCACTTCACTAAAAGTAGAAAAGGGTACAAGGCAAATTTGCCTAAAATCACACAGTGTGTCAGAGCTGGGAGCGGGCACAGAGGGCTTCCGTTTTCCCCGCTACTGTTTGCTCTGCCATCTGAGATGGTTTGAAAAGTTAAATCTCCCTTAGGTTATAAAGAAACAACTGAATGGGAAGATCCTTAAAAAAAATTGTTTTTAAATTCAAATGACTTGAGTCCTTGAGATCTCTAACTGATTTAACACCCTCTCTTTTCTGCCACTCACTGAACATTTTATTTCCTTAGAGAGAAAGAGAAAAAGACAGGAAGGAAGGAAGGAAGCAAGGAAGGAAGGAAGGAAGGAAGGAAGGGAGGAGTCCCCATTAAAAATAATCTACCCAAAGAAGGGGTGACATCAAATGTAACTCAGACCTCCAGGACATCCCTGTATTTGTCCTGAAAAGCTCTGGATGCTCTGATCTGCTTGGCTCTGAGTTGGGGCTGCCAGACAAGGCTCACAGGGGGCATCTTGGCGTTGGCTATCTAGACGGCAGGTCAGCTAGGCAGGTACCTAATCTGTACTTCACCCTCATTCCTAGTTCTTAGAATTTCCAATTCATCCTTTCCCTTCTCTCCATGAAACAGGGACACTTGGAGAGACTCCCAATGCTCAGATGATTCTTGTCAAGATCATCTCAGCCCAAACCCTCTAAATCACCCTTGCAGACTATTTGCTCTGCAGGCTTCTCCCATCTAGAAAGTCCAAGAACCCAGACAGGTACCCCTTTCAGAGGAGTTTCTATGTGGGTGGAGAGCAGGCTTTCGCCATTTCCAGAAACTTCGAGACTTTCTATAGTGTAACCACAGATCCTCACCAGAATCTTATCGCATGAAGGTGACTCAGTCGGAAGGCTTTCTTTGGCCATAACCCAAAATCGAGAACTTGAAGTCAGCTCATTTAATCTCATGATGCACAAAACCCCCTTAACTAGTAAAATTTTCAGAATTCCGCACCACGGTAAGAGCGAATGATGAAGACAGCCACGGGAAAAGAACTGTGATGGTGTGTGCTGACGGTGGTTATGGCAGAGATCATGTCAGAGGAAACGAGAAGATGCCTTTACTAGGGAGACGCTGTGGAGGATTCGGTCCTGGAAGCGAGCGTGGCGGGAGGAGAGCTGGCCTTTCACACGTGGGCAGTGACAGAGCACAGTGTTCCTGCTCCACAGGAACGGAGGCAAACAGGACCAGCTAGAGATGCCACCCCGTCCACAGCCCACAGGCTCATTTCAGAGCGACCTCGGCCTCTCCCCTTCCTCACTGAAGCAGTACTTCTCTCCTCCTCCATCACTGCCTCCAACTGGAGTCCAGTTCTTAAAACACCTAAGAGTTACCAACAGGAGCCAGCGCTCTTGGACATCTTGAAAGAAACTGAATACGCTTCTGTCATTCCAGGCGTCACTAATGGAAAGGGCAGCCTTTCCTTGTCTGCTATCTAAGATAGGAAAGGGGTCTCCTGCGAAGCAGCAAGTTCCCACCTACTAGTGATGTTCAAGCAAGGACTTGGGGGGATGTTGTAGAAAGAACAGAGCAGGGGAGCTTGAAGTTCCTTTCTGGCCCGTGACTCTATATATGGACCTTCTTGCTACCTCAGAACCCAAGCATAATTCTTGAGCACCTCTCTGTGCACTGAACTGCACCAGGAGATGTGGGGGAAAGAGACACAGCCCCATCCCTGAGGGAGGAGCAATCTTGCCACGTCACCCGGCTTTCCTGGTGAACACCTGAGATTTCCCTCCCACAAGAACAGGGATGTAACACCTTCTTAAAACCAGACAGATCCCTCACTGGAATCACCAATTTTGCTGTTTGTCTTCATCCACACAAAGGGTCCCCACGTGGTGACCTGTCCGGGGGGGTCAATGAGAAGAGAAGGGAAGCCGAGACCACGGCTGAGCAATCCAAGCCTGAAACAAGCTCTATTTGCAACACGATGTCTAATTTCTAGAAAACGCTCCAATCTTAGAGAAAGGCTCTGATAATTAATAGATTCATGCTCCTTGGATGGTTCTCAGAGTAACTCTTTGAACGCTTCCAAGGGGAGGCAGCTTATGCGCCTCAACTTGTCTGGACAATGAATTGTTTTGCTCTGTGACCAGGTTCTCCATCAAACCCCAAGCCCTCAAGACACATCTTCCTCTCCCCGTGATCTTTCTTTGTGCTCCACTACTACAACTTTCACACCTGAAAAAAACAAAAACAGAACCAGAGCCAGGATCTGGCCGGAGAGAGGGTGACCGAGGACACTTTTCCCATTTGAACACCTGCCTAGGGCTGAGGGCTCCACTCAGAGGAGTCCAGAGTGCTGGCCCTTCCGCAGCGGCTCTGAGACATGTCCAGGCTGGTTTTGTGTTTAGAGAGACTCCCCGAGGGCAGGCGAGGAGCAGCCCCTCGGTGCTAGGCCCCAAGGCAGAGTTTCCAGAAGCACCAACTCAACAGCGTTCCCTTCCCCCAGATGGTGGGAAAGGTCCAAAACCTTAAGTTTTCCCTCACACTCTTGGAAGGGGTCCCTTGGAAGAGAATGGTACCACTCGCTTCCAAAAACCAATGGCCAGTCACAAGCAGAGCGGCTCGAGAGACTGACCCGCCTCTCAGAGTCTTCTCCTCCCCCCACCCACCCCGGACCCCCGGGCAGAAAGAGGCTGACTTCAGGGTCTGGGGACTCGGCTTCCAGGGAGCCCGCCCCACAGCTGCCACCAGCGACCATGGAGGCAGGGCAGGCGCCTACCTGTGTAGCCCGCCAGGGCCGCAGCAGGGATGACAGGCTTGTCCTTGTTGAGGTCAGCACGGTCACGCACATAGTCCTTGAAGGTGCCCTTGGGCTTGTGGTTGGGCAGGGCGGCTGGATAGTCCTCGGAGTCGAAGCTGTCGTAGGAGGGGACGCGCTGCAGGCTGTTGAAGGAGGACTGGCTGCTCCAGGACTGGGTGAGGCGGTCACAACTGTCATAGCTCTCGATGCTCTCGAAGGAGTCCTGGCCCCCGAGCTTACCTGGAGGAGGAGGAGGAGGCGGGAGGAGGAGGAGGAGGCGGGAGGAGGGGGGGGAGGAGGGATGGGAAGAGACACGGTAAGACCCTCTCGGTGGGGATCCCCAGGAGGGATGGAGGGAGGGAGCGGCCAGTGGAGACGCCTGGCCCTGGTCTGCGAGCCCACTGCCGTGGTCCCGTCCTGTTTCAGAGCTCCCAGGACAGAGATTCAGAGTCCAGGGCTGCTCGTATCTGACAGCGGTGCCTGGGACCTCCAGAGCCTAGAGCCAGGAATCTACAGGCTGAGAACCACACCTGTGATGATGGGATTTCTGGCTGACGAGCTAGACCCTATGTGGATGAAGGAATTTGCACAGCGCAGGCTCAATTCAGTCCGTCTTCTAACTCGGGCCAGTGAGATGATTCCAAGAGGCTCAATTTGGCAAAATATTTTGGTCATAAGGAAAAAAAAGTTCCATTAGACTAAGACCAGATTGACCTCTTTTGACCCTGGAACTAAAATATTACTCTGTAGCCTTTTTTGCAAACCCTATTTTAAAGCGAAATACGTGGAGAACCGAATCTACGCCTTCTCAAATAAAGTCAAAGAAGTTACGAGATGCTTTTCCCAGGAGATGAAACAAGAAAACACTGGCATCCCTTTACACAGAAATCTATATTCTTTATCTCCTCCAAGTACACTTCTGTATTTGAAATTTGTACTTTACTGGGGAAGTGTAGGCAATAAAAAAAACCAGAGAAACCAGCTAAAGAGTTAAGGTCCACAGCAGTGTCAGAAAGCCTCTACTCTGAGTTGCTTAAGGCATTCTCCACTGACCACAAGATCATGCAAGTTCATTAATTTCCCAAACCAGGTTATAAACAGCTGCTAGGATTGCATAATGGCTCCGAGAGAAATTTCCATTGGCAAAAAGGCCATTACAAAGGAGGCTAACAAATAAAAAAAAGAAAAGAAAAGAAAAGAAAAGAAAAGAAAAGAAAAGAAAAGAAAAGAAAAGAAAAGAAAGAAAGAAAAAGGGGGGGGCGGGGGCGGTGATGAAAATAAATGCATGTAAATGCTGAAAAGGCTCCCAGGAATATTTTTTTTGTTTTACTTCCAGATACTTTTCAGGCAACCTAAATTACATCACGGGAGATGAAATGGCCAATTCAATTCAGCAAAGTCAAGAGGCCAAAGGATGTGACAAACATGTGTGCAGAAATACCTGTGAGTCAGGGCCGGCTCGTCTACAGCAGTGTTTAAATCCCAGAATAAGATTGGCACATACAGCATAATACTAGTGTGTTTCTGGTATATTTCTCCCCTCATAACACAGGAGGTTAGTTAAAACAATGAGATCCAAATATTCAATTTTGGTGTCCAAACCAAAATTAAATATATAGTAATTAGGAAGGAAGATATGTTGCTTCCAAGAAATTTTTAAAAGTCCCAGATAAAAGATACTCAGTTAAATAAGTAATTTTTGCATCATCTACTTATATAGATTTCCTGAACCTCTTATCCCCTCCAGGACTGCTGGGAACAGGAACACGGTGATTTATCTGCTTCATCTGCTTCCTTCCTCTAGCCATCCATTCAAAGAAGGGTCCTCCCCAGAAGGCACACGAAGAGCTTCCCGGAGTTATCAGCCCTGGCCACTCAGCCCACTGTCAGATTGGCAACTTTTTACTAGTATTAAAAATGAAGGAATTGTCCCTTCCAGAAATTCACATGAAAAGACTCAAGAAGACAGCCCACGGGCAAGAATGTCACAGCCTCTTTTTCAACAGAACAGGAAATTTTGCGGCTTCTTATAAAAAGGTGTTTGCTCAGAACAGCTCCCCATCTTAATGGTCAGTCAGCGTCTCTGCGAGGGAAGCAGCACTAAAGCCCTAAGCAAGACAGCCGATACTTGGATGAAGAACTCCCCACCAAGCCACCGCTGTTCAGGCTGCCTTTCCACTCGAGTGTCTCTGAGATGATTCTATCCATCATTTTTATATTTGGAGGGCGTGGAGACTGGAATTTCCACAAGCAAGACAGTGGCGTTTCCAAAGAGTCCCAGCAAGCAAGGGCCCTGAACCAGGCCGCGACCGCTCTCTGGCAGCCGCTCAAACAAGAGCCAGATGCAGCTCTGCTGAGAGCTGCGGTCCGGGGCAGGACGCCGCTTTCGTTTCAGCTCTCTTTCACAATCCCGGAGCTGGGAACCTCACTTACGGGTATTTTCTCCAAAAACGGGTTGACTCCACCCGGATTAGACACTCAGTTGTGCTACCGTGCTCACGCAGGGACGCACACGTCCTCTAAGAAGTCCCCTGGCCCGCTGTTCCAAGAAGCGTCCCCGCCAGGTCCTCCCAGAGCCGTCTGCCTCCACCCAGCAGACCTCAGAGCACGCAGAACAGTAGGCGGGGCGGCCCCACGGCGCCCCACCGAACAGACCAGCACAAAGGAGACAGCTCTCCGAGTCCGGATGAGTGGGACACAGAAGCACTGTGTACACCCCAGTGCGGTATCCGAACACTACGATTATTGTTAGTAACAGCCCGCTCACAGCCATGCTTTCAGTCCGGACCAATCCTCCCAGGTCTGATTCACACAGCCCCTGGAGCAGGTCTGGAGGGCAGCACCTCCGACACGCAGGAAGCAGCCATGAACAAAACGGTCTCTCCCTCCAGTCCGTGCGGTGTGAGCTTGGGGAGAAGCAGGGAGAATGAGGCGAGAAAGGAGCCCCTCCTGTCCCTTCACACAGGACACTGTCTGGCCCATCATCACACATGGGGGGGGGGCGGGTCCGGGGTGGTGGGGACTGAAACCAAGGCCCAAGAGAAGGTGAGGGAGACAGGACAATGACATGCAAAGCCAGACGCAACTGGAAAACCATGTGTAGTGGGTCTACCCCAAGTGACAACGCGGGCGGGCCCCCACGCACACTCACAGAAAGCCCCACGAGAAAGAAAGTGGTTCTGTTGCTGTGACTCGCCTGTGCAAAAAGGTACACATACGTGTGTAGGTATTTAAATAGACAGGCATCCAAAAATAAAAGGGTCAGAAAGGGGAAGGCAACACTGGTCCCACCCATCCCCTTCGGTCTGAAACACAAACACCCCAGGGCCCTAAGAAGGAAGATTATAGGTTCCGATTTTGCTGGGGACTTTCCCTCTGCAGGCCTGCCGCTCACCCTGGGGCCTGCTGGGAGGAAGTGGGAGCCTGAACACTCGAAGGAGAGGGCAACGTATATGGCCCAGAGGCCTCTGGGCCTCAGAAGAGGGTGCAGGTCATCACTGAGCAGAAATCACCATCACCCCGGCCAGGCCTGACCTCTGTGACTACAGCCCTCGCAAGCACCCCTCGAACGGGCTCTCTCCTGCTGCTCTTTCTGTTTGTAATTCTTCCCCGTTTATCCACCAGAACAGACATCTTTTTCAGCTCTTTAGAAATCAGCTAGTTCTCCCTGGCTGAACAAGTCCCTCCCTGCGATTGCCTGCACTTTTCCCAGAAACAAAACCATCTGGACACTTCACTCAGTGCCCTGTGCCTCTGAGTGTTTACGTTCCGATCTTAAAAACTGAGTGCATTCAACTTTTTTTCTTGCTTTACAGAGTCAGCCAGCTCTATTTTGAAATGTTTGTTTCACTGTCAGTGAACATTTGATCATTTCATAGCAGTCATGTCAACAGGAGCACCTTCTTTTGGAAGCCTCTGGCCACCTCCTTCCCTGGTCCTCTAGCTAATACACACTGTCACCACACTGCTGATGGCGGGTTCCAAATAAGCCGTTGGTTAACCACCTTGTATCTTCCCAAACCGAAGAAGTCACAGGAGGCTGGGAAGCAGAGGTCGCCCGGACACCAAGCCGGGATGTGCAGTCTGACCCAGGGATCTTCAGACACCAGGACGATGCGGAGAAACGGGCTCCGCACGGGACTCTCCTGAACCATTTTCTGTGATTGTGTGCTCCTGAAGCACAATCTTCTCAAAGGAAATAACGCAAACCTTAAAAAGCAGCTCCATTCAACTAAAGTTACTATTTGGTAAAATGTTTCACCCGAATAAGAAATGTGATAGGTCAACCCGCCGGATTTCAATTCCACCGTGGACCCTCAATCCTTGTCATCCTGAAGGACTGGGCTGAAATTCCACCTTAATATCTAGACATTGTAAGACAGAAAGGCTAAAACTCAGGAATGCAGGGGCTAAGAGGGAGAGGGGAAAAATGGGACCCGAAACCTTCACAAAGTTAGGTTAATCCTTAGAAATTTCTAGAGCAGTAACCCAGCTTACCACGACTGGTCCGCCCCATGCACATGTTGTCTGGGGTCACCACCTCTTGTTTGATGGCAAAGTAGTCAGTCTGCAAGGTGTCGGTCTGCAGCGGGTCCCGGAGGATGACCGAGGGGTAGTCATTCTCATACTTGAGGGAGAGCAGCTCCTCCGAGCTGATGGGGTGG
The DNA here is from genome assembly GCF_036321535.1 of Camelus dromedarius. NCBI lineage: Eukaryota > Metazoa > Chordata > Mammalia > Artiodactyla > Camelidae > Camelus > Camelus dromedarius. The sequence goes on from NC_087469.1 coordinate 16,433,568, forward strand.
AGGGTCTGGTAGGACTCGGTGATGAAGCTGGGCTCAGAGAACTCCGAGGGAGGGACGCACTGCGCATGCTCGATACCATAGCCTGGAAACGCAGAGCGTGCGGGATTGGGGAGGGCAGAGACAGGCACCGGCGGTTCCCCACCACTGACAATGGCCCCACCGTGGGAAACACACTGACGGCCTTAGGGAATGAAAGGGAAGTGTTTTAGGTCAAAAGGGCCTGGGTGTTCAACCTTGTTCCCCAACTTGAGAGCTATGGCCCTTGATGAGACACTTCCCTTTTCTGACTTCGTTTTCTCATCTCTAATTAGGGATGGTGGCACTCATTCTCAGAGAGTCGTGATGCAGGGCAAATGCCATCGTGCCTGTAGAAAGCCTACCAACATTGCTGGCGCACGATGAGCTCCCTGTGGTTGTCAGAATGAAAATCATAATAAAGTAAAAAGACACAACGAAAAACAACCTGCTTAAGACGCCCTTTGAAAGCAAAGCCATCGGATAACCACAGCCCTACACTAATTCTCCCCCTCCGGCCACCCCTGCAGTAGACTGAGGGATGCGACATCAGGAGGAGAAGGCTATATGTTCTGTAACAGACTCTGAGGCTAGAGGGCAGGGTAGAGCTCAGTGGCAGAGCGTGTGCTTACCATGCAGGAGGTCCTGGGTTCAATCCCCAGTACCTCCACTAACAAATAAATAAATAAACCTAATTACTCCTACAAACAAAACAAAAAAGAGCCTGAGGCTGCGTGGCACACCCTGGAGGAAGGATTTCAGAGGAGAGGCTGTCATGTCCACCAGGGTCCAAGGCAGAACCCCAAGCCCAAACCTCCAAAGGCCAGCACAGGGCACAGGATCAAAGAAGATCCCAGCTTGGGGGGAAGTGGTGGAATCACTGAGTGACTCTGTGTCGAAGTTATCGGAGAGACCCCCAGGTTAATAAGACATGTAAACAGGTGGAAAGTCTTGTGCTTCGCAGGAATAACAAAACAAAGAACTAAGAGTCTACATGAAGAAAATATTCTTCTCTGTAGAATCACCACTAGGAGCCTGAGATCACCTAGGACAGGGATCCTGTCCTCAGTTCCCATCACACGAGCCGGAAGAGGGTAGGGGAGAACCAGGCTGACTTACTGATGAAGTAATCCGAGGTATAGCGGGACTCGGGGTAGGCAGGGTTCACTCCGTTCACCTGATACGGTTTCACATCCTCTGCAACAGACGGGGAGGAACAAGACAAAGAGGTCAGTGTGCAAGCGGTGCTCGGCCTAAAGGGACCCTGGACTCAAGGACCGTAGTGACCTCAGCCCCTCCACTAAGAAATCTGCACGTTCACTGAGCTGGTGTCTGAGTCTCCACTGACTGGGGCCTTGTCTAGAGATGAGATCTCTGAAGTACAGCTAAGTTTATTGTATCAGTAGCTGCGAAATGGGATTTAATATCTTGGAAGGTGCACTGGCGTGTAATCCCTGAGGGCTGGGGAGGCTTCCACCCTCATTCCAATGCACGTGGGGGCCACCAGCATCACACGCTTGAAGACGTCCTGGGAGGTTACCAAAATCAGTCGCCAGCACTGCAACTGATCAGTCCCAAACCTTTTCAGAAAGACAGGACAATCTTCAGGCAGGTTGATTTGGGTTTTTTACAATGTTGGTTTCAGGTAGACAGCAAAGCAATTCAGTTATAGATATACATACACATATATATGTATATATTTTTTTCAGATTCTTTAAAGCTCATTATAAGAAATTGAATATAGCTCCCTGTGCTATATACAGTAGGTCCTTGTTATTTATCTGTTTTATAGACAATAATGTGGATCTGTTAATCCCAAACTCCTAGGCAGGTAGGTTTTATCTATTAATCTATTTTTCAGTAACTTTATTATTTTTTTTTCCTGTCAGTTGGAGGTACTGGGAATTGAACCCGGGATCTTGTGCACACTGAGCATGCGCTCTACCACTGAGCTATACCCTCCCCCGCCCCCAGGCAGGTAGGTTTTGGAGCCTCCACTTCTTCCAACAGATGTCTGGTTTTTGTTCTGTGTTCTTTCCGTTTGCCCTCAGATTTCAAGTTTGGGTCCAGATAAGACACAAGACACAAGTAAGGTGACTCTACATACATACATACATAAGGTGACTCCACTTGGCTCATACAAAACAGACAAGTGCCATTAACCAAACTTCCGCCTAGATGCCAACTCCCCTAGGAACGAGAAGGGTTCGTGGATGAAGGTAACCAGGCAGAGGAAGGCTCCCGACTGAGCCCAGGGGAGCTGGCCCATCCTCCCATTGCCCTGGAACCTAGCGCTGTGGCCTCTGGCCGCTGCATGGAACAGTCTGATCGCATTTCACTACAAGACCCAGACACAGAGAGGGTGGGTTTGGGTTTTCCCTCCGGTATTTGACAGCTTTCTGGGAGCAGAGACTGCTGGGACAACAAGTTCATGCCTGCACAGAAAAACAGTTCCCAGCCGAGATAAAATGACTGCACTTTGCTTCAGCAGCTTATCAGATTGAAACATCCCCGGTACCTCTGGCCTCCTACCCCACCCAGGACAGCTATGTTCTTTCGGGGCTGGGTTGCTTTAATTTAATTCCAGAACAAAAACTGGAGCCTCAATACAAACATCTCGCTCAGCCCTTGAAGGATCTGAAGAGCTGACAATTCTCACCGCCTCTCTCCACTGGAAACGGATGAGATGATACGACTTCTGTTCTCAAACCCACTCAGTTATTTCCCAATTCTCCTAAACTCACTTAGATAATTCCTTTGCAGGAAAGGAGGCCAGAAGCTGCCTGATGAGCTCGCGTCATTAGACAAAGAACACAGGACAGGAAGTTTGACTGAAAAGACCCAGGTGTAAGGAAATGAGTGATGTTGAGGAAACCGCCCCACCTGTCCTCGTGTCTCAGAGGGGGACACTGAGAGCACACGCCCTCCCGCGTCCCGGGCTAGTTTGGCGAATCCAGAGAGAAAGTGTACTTTCCAGCACTTTGGAAACAAGGAGATGCTGTGTAGGTATCAGCTGTCACTATGATCAGAGAGGCACACTTAGCTCCTCCCCATCGCTGGCTGCCCCTGGTGATGACTGGAGGGAAGCAGTGGATTAGAAGAATATATTCAGGTGACGTGGTCTGGTAGACGCCACTGCTGGGTTTAGAAGCCAGTGCTTGCCTCAGATCTGCTCTGTGCCTGCCGTATCTTCTCCCTCTATAAACAGGCGCTCACGTCAGCATGTCTGAATGGTTTGTGTGCAGTTACACCGAGCTCACGGCGGGGCTTCGGGGAAGCCGGGGCAGCTGCCCAGTGCTCCTGGCCAAGATTCACCTCGTTCTCGACTGCTTATTTATTCCTTTTTCAGCAGAAGCTGAAGAAAAAGGAAAAAAAGATAACACTTCGATGCCCAGAGGAGTCTAATTTGGGTCCCTCCTGGGCACTGCAGAGTGGAAAATAGCCTCAAACAAAGGAAGGTATTATATGGAAGAAAAGTGCTATGCCTGAGCGCTGCTCCCTGCCCCCGGCGTCTGCCCGGGGGTTGGAGCTGGTGACCACAGGGAAAGGGTGGGCCTGGGTCAGAGAGGGCAACGGGCTTCTAGGCTTACAGTCAGCTGGAGGGCACTGCTGACTGCTGGTAACTGCAATTTATTTTAAGAAGAAATTCAGAAAAATAAGCGCAAAAACACCCAAGTTTGCCGCCTGCTGCTGTTTCTATACCCAGCCAGGACTGTGGTACATGAGTCACTTGGTCCAAAAAGGTTGGAAGAGGCTGGGAGGGGAGGCCATGTCATTACAAGGTTGCAACACGGCGTCCTGACATAACCCCAGTTTCTGCTCCAGATGAAAAAGGTGACTGCGCGACTCTGATCCCACCCCAGCCAGTGGGCAGAGAAGCCGTCTTATTAAGCAGTTCTGAGAAACTGAGCTTTCTCGTGGATGTGGCCACGGATCAAGGGAGTGTGTCTTCAAATTGCCAAAAAAAAAAGAAAGAAAGAAAAGCTCTCTTGCTGCTGGCTGTGGGCACTGCTTGTTCTAACAGTACAGAAGTCAAAGTAAAGATTGGGATCTGAATTTTGCAAACCGAGAAGCTTCAGGAGCATGGTCTTGCCACAGGTTAAAATTGGAACCTCCAATACATGGAAGAAAGAGAATTGAATGTGTATTGACCACCTGCCATGAACCATGCACTGTACCGGTGTGTCTCCAGGACCACAGAGCTGCAACTAGACATCCAGATACTGGCATCGATGTTCACCACCTGGCATGTTCCCCCCACAACAGTCAAAACCACCCCAACCGCCCCCACCTCACCCTGTGCCTACACATTTACTTACCTTTCTGCAGGATCTCGAGATGCTCCCACAAGATGTCCCCAACAAAGTCTGGTGCCAGCTCAAGAAAGCAGTCTTTCCCCAGCGCACAGAGGGCCGCTCCGTTCATGCAGAACTTCTGGAAGTCCACGCCCTTCAGGCTGAATTCATTGACAGCCCACATCACCCAGTCCCGAACATGCGTCTCGGTCCACTGCCGGGGGTCTGAGAGGCGAAAGCAAATGAACATCCAGCAGATGAGGCTCTGAACTCTTCCTCGAGCCTCGGAGAGGACATGAAAGGATCTGATCGTCTCTGAGAAGGTTCTCAAATTCACAGAATTAGGAACCCCACATGGGGCACCTTCCATAACCCTCCTCCCCACGTTCAACATCCCTGGATTCTCCATCCTGCCAGCTAGAAGATCCCTGTCATCGGGCAAAAAGTGATGGAAAATCCTCTACCTGCGGAACCTTCAGACAAAGATTCCAGGAATCCCTCCCTCATGGCCTTGTTTCCACCAGACTTTTTGTAAAGCCTGGGACAAGGAAACAAATGGCTTCTTTAACAGCAATAATAGCAAAGTCAAGTGTGGGCCGGAGGCTGCACTCAGCTCTCCCTGCTCTCAACTTGGATAATTTGCTTGAGGTCCTTATGTTTAATTATTTTTCTCTTAGTTAATTATGATTAATACAGACATCCCTTGGGATCCAAGGAGGATTGGTTCCAGGACCCCCTCGGATACCAAAACCCACGGATGCTCCTGTCCCTTATGTAAAATGGTGGGGTACAGTCAGCAGATTCAAGCAACCGAGTCTGATCTGGGGTTGCCTGAATCCGCCAATGCAGAACCCTCGGATATGGAGGGCTGACTGTAACATCACAACGATTAGTGACAGTAGGTCATCCAAGTGATGCTTAGCAGTAACATATTAGGTACCTGTATTATACCAGATCCCCTGCAAAATGTATCGGTATCACGGGCCCTGCACTGAGAGGCAGCAGAGAACAGACTACACATAATCTCTTCAACGTGACCACACCAGCTGATGCCACTCAGAGAGTGTGATGGCAAGCTGTGGTACCCACATCACACCTGCTCGCAAAGTTACCCTCTTCAGTCTCGAAGATGACTTTATGAGATGTTGGAAAACCCCATGGTCAAAATTCATGTTATTCTGCCTGATGGTCCTGCAAGGATGCCGGGCACTGCTGTCAACGGGGGCTTGTGGTAAAGGAGAGTTCATGAAAAAGAGGTCACAGTCGCAGAAACTACCTAAGGTTTGTGTCTGGCAGGGAGGAATGCTGGAGACAGCATTTCTCTTACTCAGTAGAAAAGTGCTCATTCTGCTCTCCGTTGTCCACGAAATGCTGCTTGGTCAAGACCCAAGTCTTCCCCACTCGTTCTCCCTTCCTGACACCTCAAGTCATTTTCCCTCACATTCCTGAAGAAACCCTTTCAGACCAGCACCCTGACGTGTAAACGCATTTCACCAAGGACACGGAAAAGAAAAAAGTAAATTCCCAGAAATGCAGCTCGCCAAGGTCGTCCAGTGGCAACCCAGAAGGGCTCCAAGACCGTGCTTTCCAAGCTTATTTGCACTGCCGAGGCCCCTGAGGAGCCTGCGCATTACTGATGGGTCTGGGACATGGCCTGGGCTGGGCGATGCTTTTGACAATCCCCAATCTAACGTGCAAACGAGTTTGGGCACCACTGCCCTAAGACCAAGATGGCAGTGACAAAGCCAGGAGATGAAGGAGCATGAACAGGTGTCTGCGCTTGTCGCAACAGTTGTCTGCAAAGATCAGCAGTTGCTGACTGAAAGCTGCTGAGAAACAATGTCTACTCACACCCCAGGTGGGGAAGCTGACCGTGCCCAGGTCTCTGATTCCATCCTCTCTCTTCCTGACATACCTTTTGGAATCCCCAGACGTTGCTGCTCTTTAGAGAAACCACTGAACGTAGCTTTCAAGGCTTGAGACATCATTTCCTTGCTGCTTGGAGTTAACAGTGGGACATCTGCACATTCCATATCTGCAAGAAAAAAAAAAAAAACGATAACAGATGTTAGCTAGACCCATCGTGAGGATCATTTTGCAATATGCACATATACCAAATCATACTGTTATACACCTGAAATGAATACAATGTTATATGTCAGTTGTATTTCAATTTAAAAAAAAAAAAGAAATAGGTAATTAACCACCCGTGAAATAGAACAGAGCACGAAAGGCCTGAAGAAGGCAAGATCAGACATGACTGTACTAACATCCTCACCAGGGCAGGTGAAATCTGGGGGGCTTTCCACAGTGCGGTAGGGCCCTTAAAAAAAAACCTGACTCTTGCCTAGGATGTCCCGTCTCTCTGACAAAGTCTGTTTCTTCTTCCTGCAGAGCTCTACGAAGTCCCCGTGGCCCCCATTCACTGAGATTATTACTGCTTCTACCTACTTCCAGTTCCCTGCGTAAGGCAGTGACAACATCCATGCAGCAATTACTCAGCACTCACTCCATGCATGGAACTGCAGAGAGAACCGTGAAGACGACAGAAGTGACCCCTAACGTATGGAGCTGGGAATCCGACTCCAGCAGGGCAAACAGTCATTGAAAAACCACTTACACAATTAAACATCCAAATACAACGTCAAAAAGGGCTAAGTAGGAGGAGAAGATAAAATGTCAACACAAAACAGGGACTCCTGCAGGTCTGGAGGAATCCGAGAAGGACTCCCTTAGAAGTGAGAACATCAACCTGAGGTCTGAAGGATACACAGGAGTTGTTTTTTTTTAAAATACTGCAGACCAGTGGTTCTCAAAGTGTGGTCCCCAGGCTAGCAGCATCAGCATCACCTGGGAACGGTGAGAAGTGCGCATTCTCAGCCCCACCCAAGCCTCCTGGGTCAGAACCTTGGTGGGGGGGGGGGGAGGCGGAGCCCGGAAATCCGTTTTTAACACAGAATCCAGGTGATCCCGGTGACCACTAAAACTACAGGATCCCGATCCTAGATAAAGAAAATTGTGCAAAGGTCCTGAGATGGGGGAAGAGGGAACCTTGCCCTGTTTAAGGATCAAAAAGATCAGTGCCGCAGGGGCAGAGCGGCCAGGGGCACAGCTGCTGGAGGGGAGGCTGAAAAGGTAAGCAGGAAGTGTGCTAAGGAATTCAGAATTGTACCCTGAGTAAAACAGAAAGGCACTGAGAGTTTTATGCAGAGGAATGACATGACTACACTTGGTTTTAAGATCACCTTATGGTGACACTATTTTTAATTGTTCAAGGAACCGCCATACAGTCTTCCTCACAAGGGCTGCACGATTTTACGCCCCACACAGCGCACGAGGGTTCCACTTCCTCACCAACACTCGCTACTTTCTGCATTTTTTTAATAGTAGCCGCTGTAGTAGATGTGAAGTGTTATCACATCTACATTTCCCTGATGATTAGTGATGTGGAGCATCTTTCCAAGTGCTCGCTGGCCAGCTGTGTACCTTCTTTGGAGGAATGTCTACTCAAGTGTTTTGCTCATTTTTAATAGAGTCATTTCTCTTTTTGTTGTTGAGATTTAGAGATTCTCTATTAACCCAAAAGAGTGGAAAGCAGGGTCTCAAAGAGGCATCTGTACACTCATGCTCATAGCAGCACTATTTACAACAGCTAAGATGTGGAGGCAACTAGGTGCCCATCAGCAGATGAATGCATAAGCAAACTGCAGTATATATATAAAGTGCAACATCGTTCAGCCTTAAAAGGGAAGGGGATTCTGACCTGTGCTGCAACATGGATGAACGTTCGCAGCCTGCTAAATGAAATAAGGCAGTCACAAAAAGCCAGATTACATAAGGTACTTAGAATAGTCAAATTTATAGAAACAGAAAGGAGAATGGTAGTTGCCAGGGCCTGGAGGGAGTAGGGACTGGGGAGTTGTTGGGTAATGGGAACAAGAGTTTCACTTTTACAAGATAAAAAGGGTTCTGGAGCTGGACGGCCGTGATGATTGTGCAACATGACGAATGTATTTAATACCACTAAACCATGCACTTAAAAATGGTCAAGATGGTAAATTTCATGTTATGTTCATGTAACCACAATTCTTAAAAAATTGGGGGAAAAAAGGATGGCCTTAGTGGCTGCTCTGTAAAGGATGGTTTAGGAGGTAACTCTGCAGGGATATAGCAAAACTTGTTAAAAAGCTCTCACATCAGCCGTGGTGAGAGATGGTGGTGGCTTTGACTAGGAAGGTGGCCATGCGGACAATGGAAGTGGGCAAATTTGAAGTGCAGACAGGAGATAACACCTACAAAGCCTGATTTACGCAGGTGGTGAAGAAGAGTGAGGGACCACAATCTGCAGACTGGGCACAAACGTGCCTTCTTTCGCTATTTCCACCTGTATCTGTATCTCTGCCGTGTCCACCCCTTCATGTACATGCAGACCATGTTCAAAGCAAAGATACATAAATATGATTCAAGTTTAAAGCCCTCTGAACTCACCTCAGGCACAATTTCCCACAAGAAGCTACAAAGCAAAGGAATGTCCTGAGAGCTCCTCCTCGCTGTCCTGTGACCCATAAGAAGCAATACACTTTTCTGCAGGAATTCCAGAAGCCCTCTTGTTCACCCTGCGTCCTCAGTGTAGCAGATGAAACTGACATAAAACGGCTGAGTTCTAGGCGGGGCCCTGCAGCAGTTCCCCACCAGCCATCTCTGAGCCCTGGCTACTTAAAAAGTTCTCTGGACATACACAATGTGCTACTGGCTGAATAAAATGGAAACACAGGAGGGGAAAACTGACAACTGGTGACCTCTGAAAAAAAGAAGAAAATATATTGCCTCTGAACGTCAAAATGAATGGAAATTACATGGCAATAAAGGGCAGGCAGCACTTTCCCTGGGTTTGCTCTGAGCGATGCTGTCAGGAAACTGCCCAGAGTCCACCCTCCGCCCTGGAAGAACAGGAGGGTTCACTGCCACGGCCCTCCCAGGCCCTGCCATGGAGGGGGATCTGAAGTTCCAGGGAGTGGAGAATTTGGGTTGCCCTGGGACATGCCCAAAAAAATCCAGTGGAAAAATCAACATGCCTCCAGGAAGGTTGACAAAATGATGGAAAATCCCAGATTGTTGGGGGGGGGGGGAGTGGGGAGAGGGGACAGAATGTTGATTACATAACATCCAGCCTTTCAAACAATGGAGTAATCATCAAATGAGTCACTAAGACATTAGTGCCACCCCCCATCCTCACGCTACTCGCCCAAGAACAGCTAAGTGGCAGGTCCAGGATGTCCCTCCTTCTATGAGTAGAAGTCAGTTTGACTTTAGAGAAAAAGGCTCTTTATTTAACCAAGAGTATTGCTGCTCAACTGCAGTACCCTCAGCTCCCAGCACCGGCCGAAACACAAGAGTCAATCAACGAATGTTTGGTGAATTTAATGTTTTCCAAATTTGAATCCACTTTCCTTCCTTTCACTCCCATCCAACACAAATCCATGACCTTGAACTGTGTGGGTTTTGTTGCATGTGTTAGTTCCCGTCATTAGATTTATCACTCAATGAAAAGGACTTTTACTGATGGCGGAAATTGGCCAGGACAGCACATGTGGAAAATGCGGGCCAGGCCAAACGGACGAGCCGTGGTTCTGCTGCAAATGGGAACTGAAGGATGAGACTGGAGGCCCCAGGCATCTTCTAAATGGGAAAGCCTGGGCAGTTGGGTGCCAGGGTGATGTGAAGGCTGAGAGCGACAGCAGAAGGCCGGAGAACGAGGTTTCCCAGAGTCTGCTTCCTCCAACTGCACGTACTCAGGCAGTCCGGCCAGGACACAGCCTCTGGGCTGACAAGGCTCCACGTGGGTTTCCACTTCCCACCAGGGAGCCGGCACTTCCGGGTTCTCACTCCAAGGGAAGCAGCTGGAATTGCTTCCACCTCAATGCCATCTGCAAAGGCCCGGTCCACGTGCCATCGGCTGCACCTGCTGGGGGTTCAAAGCGCTGGACCTCTTGGGAAGGTGCTCACACCCCACACACGTGGGACACCTGGACTGGACGAGCTGAGGAGAAGGCATATCACTGCCCTTCGACCCAGAGGATTCAGATGGGAAAGTCAGGTCTTTATCCAATTTTAGAAAGTGTGGAATTTTGGTTTAAAAAAATCAAAACACCTCTGTAAGTGAATGAACAATTAGCCAGGATTGTCTTTTTCAATCTTTTTTTTGTAGTGCGGGCTTTGCATTTAAATGAGGATGAATAATCACCTTCAAAAGCAGACATTAATTTAAAACATTAAACCCTTATCACGTATAGTATGAATGTAAAAGATGCCCCTGACGTTGCTCGTTTACGACTGTGACAGTTCTGCCAAATCACGCTGACCAAGAGCAGCGATGAAGTCATCACAGGTGGAGACGTTGACGTGGTTTAGCCCAGGCAGGCATCTCTGTCATTCTCATTGCACTTCATCTCGCTATACCTACTGTAACGCTTGCATTAGGTGCCAACAATATTTCTAATTTCTGGAAAGCATCTAGAAATGAATCAGTGCCTCCAAAGAAATTAACCAATTGTATTTTATGGATAAGCACTAAAATTGCCTGTGTGTTAATAATTGTAATTGCAGTATCTTAAATTCAAATAACACATTTATCTCACAATGCTAAGAACCTGACCTACAGACATACTCTGCTGATACAACGGAGGCTCTAAAGATATTTATGAGACATAAATACAAGTATATTAGATTTCTGACCCATTGATTATTCCTCAGGACCCTTAATCTGAGTTAAGAATCACTCACATTTCTTTTTTTAAGTATTTTATTTATTATTATATTATTTTATTATTTTTTGGCAGTGAGGGAGGTAATTAGGATTTTTTAATTTTTAATGGAGGTCCTGGGGGATTGAACCCAGAACCTTGTGCATGCTAAGCATGTGCTCTACCACCTGAGCTGTACCCTCCCCCCACCCACACTTCTGAAAGGAGAAGCTAGTGAGTAAATAGCAAACTGTCCAACCAAGGCTACACAGTCCCCAAGTAGACACGAGCAGGTAGCTTCCCTTGAATCAGCAGGGAAACAATGAGCTGTGGCTTTTCAATGCAGGGAAACACCTGCTTATTTTTCATTGTGACCTAATCCTGACCAAAAGCTAATACAGACCAAGGATGTTTTAAGCCAAAAGTAGAACAAGGGTTTCAATTCTCTTATACGGAACTCAGAGTCAAGGACGGCTCAGTGTCCAAAACCCCGTCAGGACATTTCATGTGACTTTTCACACCACTCTTTTAAGTTGTTTGAAACCAAATGGCTCCCCTAGAATGTTTGTCCCGGGAGAAGTTCCAGACATATGGCCTTACTGACCTGAGATGTTTCTCCTCTCATCAGCATCAAATAAATGCCAGGGGAAATTGGAGCATCTGGGACCCAAGCGTTAGGAGATGAGAGATTCAGACAAGGACCAGAAATTTAGGGTGCACGTTCCAGTCTTGCATGACCACTGGAAGGGCCAAAGCCTGGTGGGCTACCATGGGGATACCAGCCGTGTGCGGGGGGGTACTGCCCCCGTCAGCAGCAGCATAAATGAAACACCAAGAATGCATAATGCGCCTCATGCCTGCAAACCACTTCTGTCCATCAACACACTTCGTGCACACCATCCCCCAAATCCTCACAACGTGAAACTCCTGGAGGGCCTGGGAAAGTACTAAAGGGTCCCCACCTTACAGATGAAGAAACCAAGACAACAAGAGATCAAGAGTTTGGCTTAACTCAACCTTTCAACTCTTACATCCAAGGCCTTCCCACTCTAACCCACTGCGGCTGCAAATAGGGACGGCTCAGAAATCCAAAAAAACTGAAACTTCTACAGTTGAGACAGAAAACGGGACTTTTATTTCCCAGTATGAACATTAGATGCACTTGAGGCAATAATTAAAAACGGAAACAAAACCATTCCTGGATCGAAGAAATCCAGGCTTCCATATGGCTAGCCCCAGAAAGACGTCATTAAAAGCCATTTACAGAATCGACAGGAATCTTCTCTTGGAGCTAAGGGTAGAGGGACTTCCTTCCACACAAAGTGACACGTAGTAAATGACAACCTGGTATCCTTCCCTCTGCGTTCACCCCTGGGGCACTCCGATGGGCAGCTGTGCACAAAATACAAGGCTAATTAGTTACCTAAAGTCTTGCTGAAATGGGTCTCTTAAAGCTAAAGGAAACCAAGAAGAAACCTTCTGCTTCATACGGAGGAAAAAAAAGGACAACTGCCCCAAATGGAAAGATAAGATTCTGAAGACGAGGGAGAAGGACACAGTGGGACATGCACTGAGCTTGACCTGGCTTGTTGGTCAGAACCCACGGGCTCTCAGTTTTGCCACTAATGGACTCACCCTGGGTAAGCCACTCAATCAATGCATTGCTAAAAAGACGCCTGTTGATAGATAGTGTCATAGCCCTTATAGGGTTTTAAGGTTTTCATTATGGCCATGCTTAATCATACACCAGGGCAGAGCGAATACTGTAATAAATCCCTGCTCAGAATCCATCCGCACTACCCGCTTTTACTTCATCCCCCACCCCCAACACAGAACTGAAACTTTAATCCCAGGCGACATGCCATTTCACCCACAAACATTTTATTGTCAGGAGGATATTTCTGAGATAAAGGAGGATCATGATATGAGAGATTACCAGACACAAATAAGCTCACGGAAAAACACAGATAACAAGGCTTCAGATTACTTTCCACGGTGCTTAAACCTGGGCCCACGTTTCATTCACTGGCCCACCTGAACCTGAACTTCTTTTGAAGCAAGGCTACTATGGTCTGGAAAGTGATGAAGTTGGAGCAGAGAGACGTGATTTCAAATCCGGACGGTCAGCAGCCCCTCTGACCCCCACGGCCAACAAGCAGCAGGCTGCAGAGCTAACTCCGCCTGTCAGTGTCCTCGTGAACTTATAGCTCTAACCAGGAGTGGATGGAAAACGGCTGGGGATTCCAGGCAGCCCCCAAAGGACAGCTGCCCAACTGCCTAGGACAAGCCCCAGGGTGAGAGCAGAGGTGCCTCTCCTTCTCCAGAGCAAAGAGGAACAGGAAAACGGCCGCAGCCAGGGCTGGAACACGGAGCTGATTGTCCCCGGAGAGCTGTTACTGGTCTCCAAGCGGATCTCCCCAAGGAGGACACCAAGATCTCAGGAGGCTGTGAGAAGGAATCTCATTCAGCCTCTCTCTCCTTCATGGAACGGTGGGTTGGAACCAGACAGGAAGGTTTTTGTCTTACACTCGTGATTCAAAATCCTGTTCCAGGCCCTCGAAACCTGGCGAGGCAGGACTTCAGCTGGGGAGCCAGTATAATCCACGAAGTTTCTGGCTGGGGTTAAAGGCAGCGAAGGAAAGTAAGTGTCCCTCCGCCGCCCCTCCCCCCTTTCATAAACCTAACGAGGTGACAGAAATGAGGGACAAGCAGGATTCTTGGCTCCAGCAGGAACTGAGCAAGAGCTGGGCCTCTCATCCCAACCAATGCTGGGGCCCCAAATAATGGACCGCATGACCCCCAGACAGACTCTCCTTATCAGTTAGGTAAACACACTGGGCTTCTGTCCTTCTCTTTAACCAACGCCCTCAAAGTCACCAGCCAATAAGAAACCACTGTAAAGAGGGGGGGAAAGGAGCTGCCCAGAAAATCCCCAGTTCACCCTCCAGCAACCTGACTGGCCAAAGGCAAGCCAGCCTCCGATCGCAGCATCTCGGTCCTGCTGCCCCGGGCTGGGGCGCACACTGCCCGGGCCGAAGGCGCCAACTCAAAGGTAGATGCCTCTGCTCAGGGGGAAGCCGTGCCCCCAGACAAAAGAGATGACGCTCTGAGAGGCAAAGCAGGCTCCAAACAGCACTGGGAAGCCGGCCCCGGGCCCTGCAGCCGGGCCTGGGAAAGAACTCTATGGAGAGGACTGAGCACCCTGAACATCCGTAGGAAGTGACTTCAGTCCCCTCCCTTCTCCCCTTCCTCCAGCCCCCGCCCCATCCCCCAAGAGGAGTTTTAACACATTATTACCACTGGAGTCCTGAGGATCTGGTGACTCACCAGGCTCACACATGGTTCCAATGAGCCCTTGACCATGACATGGTAGGGGAGCAGGGGAAACAAATGAAAGCAGTTGTAATTCGGCAGTGCGGAGCTCAGACCTGCCAGACAAAAAGGGCTGCGGGCGTGCTCCCAAATTCGTTCAGGCACCTGACATCCAAAAGCTATTTTTAATCACTGGATTTATTTCTTTCCTCCCCCCTCCACCATCCTCCCCCTCAGCAAATGTTTCGAAGTCAGAGCAAAACCCAAATCAACTCCAGGTGTTCAGGGAAGCCCAGAGAGGCTCTTCCGTTCCAGGATCTGAGCCAGAAAGCAGAACTGCCCCCTGGGTCCTGCTGCTACACTTTCTGGCTCTTTCCTTAGAACAGTTCAAATCTCCCACCCTCTACATCGGGCACATGGCCTGAAAGCAGAGATACCTGAATGAACAGGCCCTGCTGGAGTGACTCCTAATTCTGTGTTTCCTCCAGCAGCCCTGGCAAGTGAGGGTGCTTGGGACCGGCCACAGGGACCCCTGAGAGCTCAGGAGTATCTTTTAAAGCATCTTTTACTCTCTAGGATTCTCGACCTGCCCGGCAGCGAGGATGACATTAAACATGTGTGAAAATACCAAAGCCTCATGCTAATAGGTGCTCAATAAATTCCCAGCGACTTGAACTGAACTGAGAAGTGTCTCATAAACTATAAAGATTAAAAAAAATATATATATATGATTGTATTTCCCAAAGCTTAGAGAGACAGCAAGGAGAAGGAACCTGGCAATTTCCCCAGGTACGGCTGAGCAACTGAGAAGGTGAGAAAATGAATGCAAAAATCGGATTCAGAGATATAAATGGAAATCCCCTGAATCAGGCTCATTTGTTTTAACAGAACATACTAATTTCTTACCTATTCTGTATCCCCAGTCCGCTCAGGAGGAAATCTTTTTTGTAGCAATGATCAGCTAAAAGCTGTGTTTTCATGACAACACTTCACAGCTCTAGGACCTAGTGGACCTAACACACCTTTTGGTTTTAAAAGCGTCCTAAGAGTGCCAACTTAGAGTCAATATGGCACAAAACAAAACTGTGATTTTGTGCCCAAAACTCTTTTCCCACATGTTTGGAATGTGCTAGAATCCAAGCTGCATTCTTACCCTAGTCATTTCTGTGCCCTTAAATGAATGACATGCCCACAGTTTAAAAGAATGTTTCAATTACTGAAATTAGGATTCCTGCACATAAGGCTGCCTCAGTAGAGTACTTCAAAGAATAAAGTTCTTAAAAGATCATCCCAAGTCGTTTGCAGAGTGGATCACACGTTTCAAATCATTTCCTTCATAGATAACAACACTTGACTCCCTCGGCACCACGCATTTCGCAAGTCCTGGATGTCCCAGATCAGTAGCACTTGTTTTGTGATGGAAAACACGGGGCCAAGGTCTCCCTGCTACTCAGGAGGAAAGCATGAATTGGGCCATTTCAACCCCAAGGTCTGCAGATAAGCCAGAGTGCATTCTCCCGGCTCCTCCCCTATCTGAGCCTTCTGAGTGAGGGCCAGCCCCTGCCCTGACTTCATCCAAAGTACTGGTGACAGGGTACTTTTTGGCAACAACGTGGCAAAGGCTCACCCCTCTCGAGGAGAACATGGAAAACATCTGACCCCCTAGACCTCGTCATCACCCCAGCTTGCACTGCTTCCCTTTATGTATTACCCTTTGTTAAACTTTTTCTGGAGGGGTGGGGGAGGTAACTAGGTTATCTGCTTGTTTATTTATTTATTTATTTGATGGAGGTACCGGGGATCGAACCCAAGATCCCCCCGCGTGCTAAGCATGTGCTTTAACGCCGAGCTGCACCCACCCCCGACGTGTCACTCTTCGGCGCCTCACCCTCTGGGATCCGGGAGACGCTGGCTGATAGGGCTAATCAATTTATTTTCATTTCTCTTGACTCCCACCTACAATTTTCAGGGCTGCTCTCCGAGTAGCATTTTACATTTTCAAAAATGTTTTCTCCCACAGCCAACTATGCTCCTGAAAACGCCAAGGTTCGGTCTGGGATTACCTCCATCACACCGGTGAGAATATCGAGGCTCACAAAGGGGGCTGCAGTGACCTCACCAAGGCCATCAGGCCAGGCGAGTGTCCCGGCCAGCGCCCAGGCCCAGATCGCCAGACACTAATGCTGGGTGTCGTCCACCCGTTCCTGCTAAGAGTTACAAGCAGGGGAGGCAGAAGTGATGGACCCAGGAACGTTTCCTTTCATTTTCCCCATCATCTTCATCACAGAGAAAGTCCTGTCTGGACAAAGGAAGCGCCTCGGTCCCTGGGCCCTTCTGCCGGCAGCAGCTGCACCACCAGAGCTCGGGGCTCCAGGGCCCGTCCCACCCAGCACCGCCGGGTCAGGGGCTCACCGTGGGGCCCCCCTGCACCAGGCCTGGGGACAAGACATGCACGGAGGGGACGCCTGAGGATCACCGGGGAGACCAGGCTGGCCAAGGTGGAGGGTGAGAAGTTTTCTCCGCGGGCAAAGGAAAAATCTGGGCAAACAAACGGAGTGGAGCCCATTTATTTAGGCTGGAAGAGGTAAAGTTTTTCTGCACTTTTGAACTGTTTTCTCAAGGCCTGCCTCTCCCTCCCACGCAGGAAACAAACACAGAGACAGGCCTCTTCCAGCGAGGGCTCCAGTGGCTGAGGGCTGCCCGGCGAAGGCAGAGGAAGAGGGGCTGGGGAGCAAGGAAGGAGTCGTGGGTGAGAGGGGAGGGTCCGGGGCAGTGGGCAGACAAGGCCGGGAGGAGCTGGGAGAGGAGGGGGGAGGCAGAGCTGGCCGTGGGGACAGGGGAGGAAGGATGGCACAGAAGGGGACAGAGGGAAATAAAGGAGGAAGTGAATACTGGAAAATTTTAAACCAGAATAAAGGGGCAGATGGCAGACTGGAAGTGGGCTGGGAAGAGAGTCCCAATTAACAACGTTCAGAAAGCAGCATTTTTCCATCAATTCTGAAAGGAAATGCTCTCTTGTCTTTCTTATTTATTTATACGTTATATAAATACATTTTTAAACCAAAAAAAAGGGGGGGGGCTGTTTTTTCCAATGGGAAAAAGCCTTGTTGGAGATGAAAGCCAGTCTTCAAAAACCCCTCGGAGGAAGCTGAAACCCCACGTGTCTCGGTGCTGCAGAAAGAAAAACAAAGTGGACATTCTTCCTGTGTTCTAAGGCTTTTTTATGCAGATGTGTTTTTCTTTTAATAAATAAATCTGGACAGAGAAGGAAAAAGCAGACTCATGGACACTCACACAGTGCGACTGTCTGTTTTCAACCCAGGGAGGCCACAATGAAACAGAAGAATGTGTAAGTCTATGTTCCCAGTACGGGCACACGCATTCTCCACGTGCCAGCCGCTGGCACTGAAAACAGCTCTGCCTGCGTGACCCGCCCAAGCTTCCCAGACCCACAAAGGTCCACCTGCTAATGAGTAACGACCACCAGAGGCCGGGCGGAGCCTGGGACGGGATGGCCACACTCCCCAGAAAGGCCCGCAGGGGTCCTTTAGTGTCACTCCTCACTTGAGACATCCGGTCACTCTAATTTTTGAGCCACTCGATTTCACTTAAGGACTGCAAACAGTATTTGAAAACAACTGCACACATTGGTCTTAAAATCTGCCTTCGTATGAGCTCTGTCCACCGACTCTGGTTCTGTTGGGTGAAGCCACGCAGTACTAAAGTCATCTTTGCTTCATCGACCAGTTTTTCAATTGCTTTACTCATCTCTTCAACATCACTTCAGCCCAGGTTTTAAAATTCCTTGGTTCCTTCAACCACGCAGGATGGCATGGATTGGCCGGACCGCCACCCAGAAGCATGCCCGCAGGCCCGTGTTCCAAAAGAGCATCACCAACACTCACAGGGGAGCCAACTTCTCGGGAGTAAAACGAGCACACAGAGATGGCCAGCCTGCTCCCTGCAGGTCCGCGGGGGGCTGACCGACGCCCGTCCTTCCAGCGCCACACTCACAGCGCTCACAGCGCTCACAGCGCCCTGCCATACCCTCTGCACAGGATCTGACGGAGAGTCCGTTCTGCACCTGCTGACTAAGAGTCATGAACTTCATCCAGAGGTTACATGCACGCATATTAAACTTCCCCTTGCCTGGACCCAGGCTTCCAGGTGCAGAGACCTTTTCTCTATCATGGATCTGTCCTCACTGCTTCGTGCCGTTCGAAATGTACTAAGGGTACTTCCCGCATCCTTCTCTAACCCGAGCCCCTGATAAAGTCAGCGACCAAGTACCACCAGAGACGATGCGCCATTCTGACACTGACGCATCAGTCAAGACCCTTTGGGTCCAGTTGCTCAACCAGTTACAAATCCTCCTGACGTGCTGTCACTGGACCCTCAGAGCCTCATCTTGGCCACAAATAGATCACGGAAAAGATTCAGAGGAAAGCTTCAGCGGAGTCCACTGATCTACCCGCCGGGGGGCTCCAGGCAAGTGCAAAGGCGGCAGAGGGAAATGGGGGAGCTGGGATTCAGATCCCTGCACAAGGAGAAAAAGACTGAAAAAGAGAGCCCGCCAGGGGGGAGAGGGGAGGGGGCGGGGGGGGAGGGGGACAGAGAGCCTACTGCTCCACAGCCACTCAGCTTCCAGAAACAATGGGCAGTTAGAGAACAATGGCTGCAGACAAAGTCTTGGGCTATTTTTATCTGCCACAGTGAGTCCCAGACAGGAGGAACTGGAATTCTGCCCTGGACGTACAGCTCCAACTGGATCTGGCCTGGGAGGAAGATGAGGTCACCCGGAACGCCTCCGGCTTAAGAACAGGCTCCTTTTTGGCTCGCGGAGTTTCTCCTTAGCCTAAAGGACCTCTTTCCCCAAGGGAAGGGTTTGCGTGCTTACTGCTCAAGCACAGCCACCGCTGACGAGGGGCAGGTCAGCTCGGGACCTGCTGCTCGGCCCGCCCAGGGCACCCCCCGGACTCCCTCTAAAGGGGTCCCAGGAAGGCAGGGAAGCCTGACCAGGAGACAGACGTCACCTCTACGGTTCCTGAAACCACAGTCTTGTCAGGTCTGTTAATTACTCAGGGTTAGAGATCCTCTAAAAGAGCTTTTCCACAGGAAGGTCCCCTCCTGCCTTCCTTGGAGCTAGCACAAAGGGGCCGAGGGCCAGGCTTCACAGAGACGTGAAGGCCTCT
This sequence comes from Camelus dromedarius, assembly GCF_036321535.1. NCBI lineage: Eukaryota > Metazoa > Chordata > Mammalia > Artiodactyla > Camelidae > Camelus > Camelus dromedarius. The sequence continues at coordinate 16,453,125 of NC_087469.1, forward strand.
GACTCTTCCTTATTTCAGCCTCTTTGGACGGTTCCTCTTTTTTTCTGGAAAGGCTGTCTTCTGCTCTGACAACTTGAGCCCTTCCCAACTGGGTTACTTACACCCTTACTCCTCCTGGAGGCTCACACACAAGGTCGCGGGGGCCAGGGATGGTCCCGTAAGCCTGTGATGGACACCAAACCGACAACGAACAGGGCCTGGGCCAGGGAAGGAGGTGTGGGCACCCAGGGGTGGGCCCTGCAGGCCGCCATCCGGCTGCACGCCTGCAAGTAAGTCTCCACCCACAGCCTCAGCATTAACGAACACCCAGGAGTCGGTACCTTGGACCCAGTCCAACCTTCCAGCCTTCAGAATCCTAAGTGCAAAGCTGGATTCTCCCCAAGGCAAGAAATCCAGGGCTTCATTCAGACACCCAGCTCCCCAGTCCTGCCTATGACTCTCCGCCTCTACAACACTAAGTAGGTAGAAGGAAACCCAAATAATCTCACCTTCCACTTTTCCATTGAAATAGCTTAGGGTGTCTCATGGAGCACATCCCAGGTAATGTCACCGCACTGGGAGGGAATGAGAGGCAAGAACTTAAGTGTCTTATCATTTAAAAGCTTAAGCACAGAGCAGGCATCTACTGGATGCGGCTGAGGTCAATGTAACCAATGAATGGTTCAAAGAGATGCCCTGCATTCCTTCCCCACTCCGCCCTCCCTCCACTGCCTTCAGAAGTGCGTGGGCCAAGACATTCAGGGCTCAGACCACCTGTAGGCTGATCCAGTGAACTTGAGTTACCCGGTTAGCTGAGATACCACGTACAAGGCCACGACAAGCAAACACCTTACACACCTTTTGTTCTAAGCAGGTGGTAGACACTGAGACCCAGGTGAGTCATTTGGCCACCTAACTATGAAAATCTAAGAGGGTGCATGGGCCACCGAACCTGGTCCAGGACCTCATTCAAACACTGCTCCCTTGACTTCCCCCCCACCCCTGCTCCCGTAACAGGCATCCCCTTCTCCTCCAAGGGCCCTGCTGAATCATCCTGGCATAATTCAAGAGAGCCACACGGGAGCCACATGGCAGGAGCAGGGAGAAGGCGGAGAGACACAGGTTCCCACCCTGAAGCGAGGCTGACATCAGAGAAGATGTGAAACTTCCCACCCGGGCTGTATTTGGCAAACACATGAGACGGCCTGCCTCTGGCCCTATCAGAGTCTTCAACAGTGCCTGCTAAATGCACCCAAATGCACACAAGCTAAATGCACCCAGAAAACCAACGGCATTGCCCTAACGTGGAACATCTGGAGTTTACAGTACCAGGCTTTACATGTTCAACAACTCATGAAATAAAGGCCCCACTCAGCTCAGTAAATCCAAATGTACGTCCCTAATGAGGAGTCAGAAATCCTGTTGCTTTAAGGGATTTAGGGAATAATTTCAGAGCCCCAGCTAAGGTTTCCTGAGCTGCTAGGGAGGTACTTCGGGCCCCGAGAGACATCTTCAAGGGACTAGGGTCCTGTCCCTGAACCACCAGGCTCCCTGCTAACTCTGTCATCCGAGGCTGCTTCCGGCTCTGTCTAGACCTACCTGAGCTCTAATTTTGGTCCCCATATCTCTTCAGCTTTGGCATTCCCCATGGCCGTGGCGGGAACCATCACTCCGTGGGCATCCTACTTGCGTGTTCACGCGTTTCCTGGCTTCTGCTCCTCTGTGCTGCCCTCACTGCGGTTATCTGGTGCATACGGCTTATCCAGGGCCAAAACAGGGAAAAAGGAATTCGCAGAATTTGCTATAAAGCTTTAACAACTCCTCGGAGGGATGTTCTCCTTCCTGGCAACTCAACATAATTATAAGATGAATGAAAGTAAGCTGCCGTGGAGGGGAGGGGTGGCCGAGCGCTTATTTCTAGACCTCTTGGCTCCCTGTCCAGCATTTTTTGTCCTCTGCACCACTGCTGTTTACTTACAGCAGCAGACTGGGAGGGAGACAGTCTCCCTTCTATCTTTGCTGCTATCAAGCCCTGCTCATCACTCTGGACAAACTCTACTTCTCCCCAAGTTTGGAAGAACCACAGAGAACAACCCATCCGAAGATCTAATAAACATGACTTGGGCTGTGACGGGTCCGTGATGGCGTCTGCTCCCACTCCAGACTATATACGTTTTCCATCACAATGGTCAGGCTCTCGCGTAGCGGAGTTCCCTTCCATCCAGCAGAGATCCCAGTTGACCACCAGGGATTATAAAGCAAGAATCTCCAATACCCAACTTCAATGGCACAAACCATGACATGTAACAGTTTTCGGATCTGAGGGTGCTAGTCACACGGAGTGAGGGCAGCAGTTAATTTCAGATCTGGTGACCTTTATCTCAAAGGCACAGAAAGGAGAACAGATCACCCTGGTGTCACTCACAGGGTCTATGACACGACCATTCCAGTCCTGCTGGGAGTTGGTAAGGGAGACATGGAGACATGGTGACCGCCTTGAGGGGATACAACCAAGCCCACTGACAAAGGCAGAGCACAAAATCAGGCGCCTGGGCCTGCAAGCTGAACCTGATGCCTCGAACTAATGAAGCCAGGGGTCTGACTCAGAAAGGCCATGTCCTGTTCTGTCCACGCAGCGCCAGTGCTAACTGCAGATGCACTGAGTGCAGAGCCCAGGGATGTGCTGGGACCTCTGGCAGCCTCCACAGGGTTTTGCTCTCCTTTCAGCCTATCAGCCAGCCTGGGGCCCTCTGACAGCCCCAGCGTCTCACCCACACTGGCCCAGAGCAGACAGCATCGGATGCCTCCCCCAGGGGCAAACCCAAGCAGCTGAGAGTGCCAAGCTGACCGGATCGCCAGATCAATGGGCAAGACAGGCCAATGGGTGGAGAGCAGAGAAAGGGATCAATGCAGAAGCCACTCTCCATCCACCCGGCCGGGTGGGAAAGGGAGCGCCAGGCTGTACAGCCCTCATCCGCTGCTGGTAAGTGGCTCTCCCTCCTCAGGAAGCCACCAGGAAATTGCAGCCACCACAGCCCCAAGCTCCCGGACGAACATCCCTGCAGCTAGTGAAAGCGCTCATTATCTTCGCCCAGACGGACACGGAGCTGACCGGGCACGCGGGTGTGTGCTCGGAGCATCGGGGAGCACGGCGGGGCTCTCCTCGGGGTCCACGTCTGCACATCCCCTGCTGGACAACCTGAGCGGCATGCCTTGATCCGAAAAGGGCCGCTGGCTGCTGATGGGTTTGGGGCTGCTTTTGTGGGCAATGAGAAGGTACTGCAGTGAGGTATCAGTGAGAGCTGCACAACTCTGTGAAAGTACTAAGACCTACCGAACCGCACACTTTAAAATGGGCCATATTAGGTGAATGGTATCTCAATTTAAAAAGCAATTTAAAAAAAAGAAAGAGCTAAGGAGCCACCTGCTAGGGGCCGAGCAGTGGGAATAACTAGAGGACTGGGAGACGTGGCTCCCTCGCTTGGAGTTTCCCTTCTAATGGGGCAAACACACCCTGTATAAGCGCACAGACGGCGGCTCCATGCTCACAACTCATGCTGAGCGCTATGATGATGATGACTCAGATGACAGGTTTTGCAACGGAGGCTGAGTGAGGTGGCTGGGTTCCAGAAGCACTGGGGCAGGAGGTGGGAAAGAGCCTGCGGGTGTCCGAGTGCAGGGGGCGAGGGAGCAGAGGGGGCCCAGGCATCAAGAACAGCTCCAATGACAGTTGGAAGGCGTTTGCGAGAGGGATGAGACATCGATGTGACCTTAGCCACAGGGAAGCCTCATGAGATGCAGATAGGCCCCGCTCCCCGGGAGACCGTGGGAGAGGCTGGCCAAGGTCATTTCCAGAGGTGGACACCTGGTGTCTGCAACTTCTGGGGCCATTTACATGAGGATTGAGAGGGAGGGCCACAGACTCCAGGAGACAAGCAGAGGACCTCAAGTTCCCCTAAACCAAACCGGTCCCCAGAAGAGGCCGCCCCTAAACTCCCTTCAAGTGGCATTAGCATCTATATATTTCTATGTCTAAGGCTTGCAGGAGAAAGACGTCTCCATCAGACCGGGCTCTTTCTGGAGGCTTCTCCCCCAGCCCCTGGAGGGAGAAAAGGAGGGGCAGACAGAAAAGGGCTTCGGGCAAAAAACACCAGACCAGGCTCCCTGGCCACGAACCCAGAAAGGTGCAGTCACCACACCATGACCAAAGGGGATCTTTTGGAACATTCTTTTCCAAGAGGGATCATGAGTTTGGGCCCCTGGAATGCCCCAGAGCAGTGCTGATTGGTTCCCCAGCCCTGACTCAGACTGAGCACCGGCTCCACCCTCAGATGAGTAAATAAACTGACCCCAGGACCAGAGGGGGGGCAGGGGCAGGGGCAGGCGGGATCAGGACCGGAACCCAGAGAAGTTGATTCCATGCAGGGAACAGACAGATGAGATGCTGAGTCCATTCCAGAGACGAGTGGTGCGGCAGAATTCTAGAAATAATTCTCTGAGCCTTACACACTTCTCCAGTTGGGACACAGCCCTGCCCTGGCAGCCTGCTCGTTGCTGCCTTACGATAGACTGAATTAGTCACTGGATTAGCAAGCGCATTTACACACAGCTGTTTAAAGACACAGGATCTCCTTTTCCAGGTGCCAGACTCTGGCTGTAAATCAACCACTGCAGTTGGCAAGGGGCAGACTGCAGAGCTCACGGTGCCCGAAGGCATCTTCAGTTGCAAAGTGCTTTAGCGGAAGTCAGCTAGAACTGGGAGGGTCTCCTGGGCATTTGCTTGGGGACCGAAGGGACAGGGGGTGTGGAGGAGAAAGCAAGGCCAGTGGGGTTTTTCAGCCCTCAGGCTTGTCCTCAGGAAGCTGCCGAGTGGATCCACGGGGAGGGGACCGTCGGGAGGAGGCGGCCCCGCCCCGGGCTGGCTGCACAGACAGGTGGCAGTGGCTTCCTCCTACATCTCAGGTGCCTAGGTCACTCCCCGAGAAGAAAGGACTCAGGCAAAGAGCAGAGTACTTCAGCAATTAAAGTCATTGTCATTCTACCTCCTGATAAGGATCATGCCAAGAGCCAGCCCTGCTGACCTGAAGATGATGCTGTAGTCAGAACTGGGTCCCGAGGCCTAACTCCAGTTTGCTAAGCACGTGTGAGAGGAAGAAAACACTGCCGCTGGCCACAGGGACAGCTCTGGCCCACTTGGTTACGGGGGTGTTGAGTGGAAAATTTTCTGTAACCAGGTTAACAGTAACCACAGTCCTAAGAAGCACCGAGGTAGCAACAGCACCGTCAGCAAAGAGCGCTGGTACAGAAACAGCGGCCCACAAGACGCAAGGCTGACACCCCATCGGTGAGAGCCTGCGTCACTGAGAAAGCACTTCAGGGGACTCATCACGAAGCCTTCCCATAGCCCTGAAGGCTCTTTCTGATGACCCCTATTATAAGGATGAGACAGGGAAGGCTTAGGGAAGTTGAATTCTTTGCCTAAAGACAAACCAGCAAGCAGAAAATTCAGAGGCGGGGTGGGTGGCTCACCTCTAAACCCTGTCTTTGCAAGACACCACGGCTGGCATCACAGCCAACGTAAGGAACGAGGGGCTGCGGGATTTGGGGACAAACAGGACTTTCTTGGAGTGACTCAAATGTAGATCCCATCCCTGTGACCATGAAGTCTCAGCCACCAAATGGGAAGAGAATTTACCTGTATCTTAAGGCCATGCTAAGAAACCTGCGGCAGAAACAGACCACCTGACGAATATAAGGACCAAACACCAATTACAATAAAGGTGTCCAGCACCTAGGCTCCATGCCGACAGGAATTTGGAGCAGATTCTCAAATAGATTCGTGGCTGGTATGCGTGGGAGCAGCTTCCTGCGTGTCTCGCACCGGCTTTGGGAAATTCAAATACTAATTCCTTGGCACTGATTTGCCCACGAAAACCCAGAGAAGGTTCTCTTCCTACAAAGAAGGCAGCTGGGACCTCTGAGACCAGACTCGCCCTTGGTCCCCGTGCGCTGTCTGCAGCAGGCCTGTGGCAGTTCAAGCTGAACAGAACCCGTGAATCCAGCAAGTCCCCAGGGCCCTAAAAAAACAAAGTCACTGTTTTGTCATCAGCACCCAAAACGCTTTGGAGACACTGCAGCCAGGCTGGGAGTTCATGTTGCTCCCATCAGCCCATCCATCACAGGTGAGGGCATTAAAGCCACAAGGCTCCCCAAAGAGAGGCCTTCAGAAAGCCAGAAATAAAGAGATACTTTATTTAAAAAAAAAAAAATCTCCAGCTGAATCAGAGGTTAACTCCAGGTCCATCATGTAGGCATTGATTCATTCCATGTGTGTGTTTATTTTTCTACAAACATTCCTGTTGCATCAAGAGGCCTCCAGGCCTAGCCGTGTGCCTCGGAACAGCCCCTCCCTGGAAGATCTCCAAGCACAAGTGGAGCCTTTACTTCATTCCTCAATTTCCCAATCTGGAAAATGGGAGCCAAAGCACCAATTCTCTGTGCAAGATTAATAAACTTAGGTACCTTTTTTCATTTGTCCACTCTGAATTTGAAAATGCACAGTGGAAATTATGTGAGTGGCTTTTTCGGCTTTCTCTCTGTGTGCCCATCCCAGTGGTCTACACTTAAGAGACACACTGGACATTTTCTTCCTCAGCCTGGTAATGACGGGGGCCTAAAAGAGCACGCTGCACAGGAGGGTGCGCCCAGAACCAAAGCCTCTGACGGGGACATAAGCAAACTTTCTCTCCAAACTGACTCTAAGTTGGTGGGCTTTGTGATTAGAAAGATCTAAGCTTAAATTGGTGACTTGAAAGTTCTAGGGGCTTGGGAAAATTATTTGAAACTCTCTGAGACTCAGTTTCTTCTCGTCATAATGGGGATTAAAACACCAATCTTGGTACAAACCATTCTGTATAAAATAAGCTACAAGGAGATGCTGTACCACACAGGGGTTACAGTCAATGTTCTATATTCACTATAAATGGAGAATAACCTTTAAAACTTGTGAGTCACCATGGTGTACACCTGTCAGACTTACATAATATGGAATATCAACTATACTTTGATGAAAAAAAATTTTTTAATAAAAATTAAAAAAAAAAAAACCACCCGCATCGTAGGGTTGTTTAAAGAAGGTGGTCATTTGTGTGAAGCACTGTGCAAAGTGCCCCGCACCCAGTAGGCACTCTAGAGTGACTAGTTTCACTTCTCTCATGCCTCCAAACTGAAGCACAGAGATGTCCAGGGACGAAAAACCAGCCCCCAGCAATTACAAGAACATTTGGTGTCCATGAGGAGGCAAGGAGGGTGTGAGATTGAACTCTTGATCTCCTGTGAAATCAAGGATGCACTTCCTGCGCACACGCACGTGACTCACCCGCGGAGCACAGCCGCTCTGTACCACAGCTCCCACTAACTGAATAGCACCACCTTGCAGCACAGGCGCCTCCAGAGTATTCGGTAAACGTGAGCTCCTTAACGCTTCCACCATCTTCCAGAGAAGGCAGCTCACTCACGAGGAACAGCCTGCCTCCAGAAGAATCCAGAGATGTGGCTAAAAGCTGGCAGCTCACACTCAAAACAGCCGCAGGCAGGGTGATTCTCACACCAGGCAATAAAAGGTGAAAGGATGGCCACCTCTCTAGGTGGACCCTTCCAGCCGTCTGCATAGAAAGTGCTCAGAGCAGGCAAAGGGGGAACCAAAGACTCCACAGGCCTGACAGAAAGGACTCACCAAGCCACAGCCTGAACCCTAGTTTGAGGAGGAGACACACTTTGCAGCCACACTAAGATTTCCTTTATAAGCCTACGTTTTCCTAACAAAATTTAAATTAGTGCCCAGATCCAAAAAGGCTAAACTTAAAACTACCATCTCCAATTTTTGCTGCCATCAGGGGTACTTCTCTCTATGCCCATTCCCATCGCCTCTTCCCCCAAAATCCAGAGGCCCCAGAGGGCACGGCTGGCTCTTTAGGCCTGAAGTCACCCCCAAGGAAGCAGCGACATGCCAAGGGAATACGTCTGCCTGTAACAAGCTGTCCTTTGGCCCTGGAACGCTCTGGCTTCCAGAAGGACCGAAACAGGGAGGGGGAGGAGATTATTTTATTTGGGAAGGAACAACACATCGAGTTGGGGAATAATCTAGTTCATCTTTGCTAAACCCAGAGTGTGTAAACCCAGGGCCCCAGAGAAAGCCCCGCCCCTAACGGAAACCAACAGGGGCAACAAATCACTCATCTGAAATGTAATCCTTGTTCGCCTTTTGGGCACCACTCTTTCCCATAACACGCAGTACAAGGTGCAGAGTTTTCTGGGGGTTATTTTAGTTTTTATCCTGAAGTGCTCCGCCAGCTCCCTGAAGTTCCTGCTCATCATTAAAATGGGCCTCATTTGCTAAAAAGGGTAAACTGAGGCTCAGCAGACCACAGCAATGTGCATATATCTCAACTAAGGAAAACAGAGGTTGGACAGGAATTCTGTTCAAAACTCTTTAGATGAAAAAAAAAATTATTTCTCAAAAGTCCAAGATGAACCTACCCTCAAGAGAAATTGCATATTTATCTAGTAGCCTGTGGGGTCAACTTAGCTTTTTTTTTTTTTTTAACTTCTTGAGAAGGGACTAGCCTGACATCCTACTTAAGGTTTGGCCAGTGGTTTGGCATCATGGAAAGCTGTGCAAACTTTCCAGATACTATATCACAGTGATCTGCACAACACACTCAAAGCTGAATAATTAACCAACTGTGTACAAAGGCCCCACTAACTACATAAAACACGCAGGGAAATCTAACGTCGGCAAAGGAGCCGAAGGTGCCTCGTTAACACCTCCACCTCGAGCGAAGGTTTAGTAGTGGCAGTAATAGTAGTAACGTGAGGGCCCCACGTACTCATCACATCAAAGAAATAAATGTTTTAAATGTGTGTCACTGAACAGAAATGTCAGGCGATTTGGAGAATTCCAGCTCTGTGCTCTAACTCTGCCACTCACTTATCTACCAGGTAACCTTGGGAAAGAAACTCGGAGTCACACCTGGGTTTTCGACTTCCCCGCGTGTAGCACATCCATAGTGCAGAGGACGACCAGGAGCTTCGGATGTGGCCACATCACCTGTCAGACTGCAAATGCTACCAGATGATAACCAAGCAATAAATGAGCTGGTAAATAATCTGCACAAACAGGCCTTAATATTTCCCCAACTTCAACAAACAGCCAAATATTTCTGAGAAGGGTGAAGGCAGCAGACAGGGCACTCTAGAGTCAGCCACGGCTGGCTTTGAATCTAAACTCCACTCACCTGCTACGTGGCCTCGGGCACACTGTTTAACCTCTGTTTCTTCATCTGAGAGATGGGAATAATACTTAGGGATTAGGGTAAAATAATGAGGTTCTCAGTGAGTTAATAAGGCACCGCGTTCATAAGCTGGCGCCCAATAACTTACAGGAAAGAAAAAACAAAACAAAAAGTAAAGATGAGATGAGAGATGTTGACACAGTTTCAAGCGGATCAACTCTACCCTGTTCTCCGGGGCAGCTTTCCTTGTCTTTCCCCTAAACTGGCATGCCGATCGCAGGTCCCTGCTGTGCCGGACCTGTCTCAAAACGCAGATAGCACGCCAAGAACCCGATCTTCAGATAAGAAGGTGTGCAGGCCGCGCACCCCTACGGCTCTGAGCGTGGCCTCTGAAAGGCAAGCGGCCTGCGCCCACCACACCCGGCGCACACTCGCAGCTTTCTGGACTCCGGGGAATCCAGAGCAGGTGGGGTCTTGTCTGCCCCCGGGGCCGCCAGCGCCCGTGGACCCGAGGGCCCAGCAAGCCAGCGGCCAGGCCCTGCCCTCCCTGCAAACAGGAGGCGGCGGGGGAGGGGGGGCTCCACTCACGGGCTGGGGCAGGAAGAGGCTCCGGGGGGCTTTGAGCAAAAGGCATTTGCGCTGCAGGAGGCGAAGTGGGTGCCCGGGGCAGCGCGCGGGGAAGGGCTGGCGGAGGGAAGCAGCTGGGGCTCAGACCACACGGCCGGCCCTGAAGATGCGATGCGGCTGGGACCCACCGCCTGACCTCCCGGACCCCCGGCCCACACGGCCTGCCCCGCCGCCCACCCCGCGCTGGAGCTGCTTCCCGCTGCAAGTTAGCGGAGGCGGCTGGAAGAACGAAGCTGGCTCACGGAGGGAGACCCAGAGGGAGGTATGACTCCTGGTCCAGCGTCACCCCCGGGGGCGACGTGGCTCTCCCACTGTCAGCAGGGCCTGTAACAGTGCCTAACGCCCTTCTCAATTAATTGTGAAAATTAACCTTCACAAACCGACACAAAATCCTCCCAGCGACAGAACTGTGAGGAACAGCAGGTGGAGGGCAGGAGAAGAACACCTCCACTCTGTCTGCCTCCTCAGTGCCATGCGGCGCTCTCCCCAGGCCTTCAGTTACACAAGATCAGTGATGAGGGAAGACTTACAAGTCATCTTCTCCAGTTAATTTATTTGACTCATGAGGACCATGAGGTCCAGAAAAATGACTTGTTCAAGGCCACACAGACTAACTGAATCCAGGCCTCCTGAGCCTCCGGGTGGTGACGGGTCCCCCAGACGGGACGCTCAACTTCTTTTGTGCACAAAACGGTTTCCCAGTGTGCTACCAAGTCTCCCCTTACCATCCGCGAGCCCCCACTGGCTCCCTAGCACTGAATCGCTACTTCAGTGACAAGAGACAACCCACGCATGGCACACAGAATGAGCTCGAGCCCTCGGCAGGGAATAGCCATCAGACAGGAAAAAGAATAAATAACCACTGCACGGGGAGGCTCTTCCCCTGAAAACTCCCTGTGGTGCGTCTTCTGAGGGGGGTTTTAAAACCAGACTCAAGAACACACTCCCATGAGCGATAAGTCATGACAGTAACTATCCTGGCACAAAACTGTAACTGCACAAAAAAATGTCACTAATTGAGAGCAGCTATAGGACCCAGCACATAGGAGAGGTCCCTGAAGACACACTCCAAAAACCAGGTATCTACAAGCACGCACCAGCGTTAGGAGATCCCCAGCCTGACCTAGATTCTTTATTTTCCATTTGTACCTTGAAAATATGTACCTGATTGATTTTGTCATCTTCTCTGAGGTTTAACGCTTATTCTGATGAACTGATATAGAGGTTTTAACAACTAACAGTATGAGTGGGAGGTAAAGTGATGCAACCAAAAAAAAAAAAAATCGCCTCTCTCAGAAGCCTTTTCAATAACACGGCTCTGTCCTTAAAATCTCCCTACTTTCAAAGGCAAAATTCATCCTGAGATTCAAAATGCTCTCACACAGACCCTGGCTTCACACTCCCTCTCTCTCTCTTCCTTTTCCACAATCAAGGTAGTTTTCTTCATATTTATGTAAGCCTTTCTTTCACGCCACACTTTCAGCATCCTTCTCAGGCTGTCCTCTCTATCTCAAATAATCCTCCCTTGTTTTTATGCCTCCTTCAAATGCTTCTGAAATGCCCACAGTCTCCCTGAAGCCGCCCCATGAAATTATTCTAGCCTGGGACCGTTGGAAGAAAGGGACCAACAGGCACAGAAAATATAAATAATCACTGACCCACACATACTTGTATGAGTTCAGACGGCGGGCCTCCTGCACTCTCAGCCACAAAAGCACCTGGAGCACAGGGAATACTTCATCCGGGTTGCGCGGGCCCACTGTACAGCCCCGCAGGGTATAAAGGGCTCAGAGGTGGTTACAGAGACGCAGACCCAAGACCACCCGCCTGGCCACCACGGACCAAAACGCCTACCCGAGGGCAGCGCTTGGTCCGTATGAGGATTTTGCTAAAAGTCTAATGAATGGCACTTAAACTCTTTGATTGCTTTTTTCACCATTTCCTTTCATTCTTTCATTAGTTCTTTCGTAGTTTCGTCCTCTTTTTCCTGTCATTTCTCTTCTCTTTTAGCCCAAACAGGTGTTGCAATGGAAGCCACCATTCCCCTCCTCCTCACCTGGAGAACTGAGGGCTTGCTTTTTGACTTAATGATACCAAAAAAAATTATTTCTGCCCCTGTTGATTCTCACAGAAACCCTCTCATCTTGGATAAACATCGAAACACAGCAAAAAAAAAAAAAAAATTTAAATTGTCTTCACTTGTGTAATGATGCCATTTCCCCTGACTCAAAAGTTCCTTTTCTCACACACACACACAGACACACGCACACTCACACACACACCCTACATGCATAGTTTACAGTTTCTCCGCAGAACCTTGCAAAGCAAAAATCAACAGCTTAGCAGAGCTACCCAGAGCTACCAAGAGGTTTCAAATGCTTGCAGTGAACTCACTTGAGGTTGATTTTTAGTTGTTTCTCAGGCGTTGAGAAATATTACATTATGTGTCAAAAACACATTTAAAAATATAACTTATGGTTGGGGGAAACCACACTGAACTTGAATTTCTTCTAACTCTTTATCTGGTCCTTTGAGCTTACTTTGGATGGCCAGAACCCTAAGGTTAGCAATTGAGTAGACAACATAAAGATTATTTAATTCATTAGCTACATACTGGGCACTTCATCTCTGGGGAGAGTCCTAGTTTAGGCCTATTCGTCATTCTGGTGTAATTATTAAAGCACCCATCACACCCTCAAAAGGGTCCCAGTTTGGATGGTAAATTCTATGCTCTCCCTATGTACACACCACCAAGATCTGAAATCCAAGAGCCTAAAACCTTCCAATGCTACGTGGGGTCTTAAAGCACCATCTGGGTCAATACCTTACAATTCTGAGACAGAATCAAATACTACAGAAAAGAGCCATGGGACCAAAGCTGATGGGGCAGTAAGAAGCCCCCTTTCCAGTGTCCAGTGACAGGCTTGGCCCCAAGCAGCAGAAACTGGAAAGCACCTGGGAAATATGACAAAGTTGACCAAAGAATCAATAAACACTTACAGCTTGAACAGCAGTATTTGCATTATGTCTGTAAGCACGGCGCCCTGACAGTGAAACTGGATCATCTACTGAACCTACACTGCCGATCAGTTTCTTTCTGTGTCTGCATGGAGACGGTCAACTACACAAGGGAAAGAAAAGGTGGCACAGACAGGCACAGAGCTTCAGGAAAGTAGCCAAGGAGAAACAGCCCGTGTAGGCAATTTGAAAAACATCTTCCGACCATCTGAAAAATAAAGACCTCTTCAAACTAACCGAGAAAAGGCAAAATGTAGCCACAGACACATGACGTGTAAAAACGATCGATGGGGGAATTGTCTTGACATTCCTCACCCTAGTGAAGAAGAACTCAACAGCTGGAGGCAAAGGGTGGCCCTGCAGTGCTGTGAACAGGGAGGCCAGTTCCGTCTGGGCAGGGAAAATGGGCCAGCACGTCACTGTGGAGCAGCCAGATAAAAAACGTGGGGCCTGTGTTGGGAACGGACAAATTCCTCTCTCTGATGCCTGTGTGGGCCCACGGGGATTCATTGTTTGGAGAAAATGCTCCCCATGAGGCAGTGAAAGAGGAACTGAGACCCATGGACAAGTCGCCAGGGAGTCTGCTGGCTTCTCTCTCAGCGGTGAGCGTGGAGGGCGGGCAGGTCTGCAGGTAGGGTCCCGGGCTCAACTCTCCTCCTCGTGCCAGAACAGCTACAAACAAGGTGCCCCGGCCCATGAGATGGACGTAAAAACTCTACACTTCAAGGCAGGAAAAATAAGACTTGTTTGCTGTGCAGACCACAAGTGTAGGTACCTATGGCCTCCTTGCAAGAAGGAAAATTAAATTACATCTGTGCTAAGAAAATGAGCCAGCTGCTGATCAGGGTCTCTGGTCACCCAGATCATGGGTGACATTAAGTGCAGAGCTGTGCTGGTGATGAAAGAAGTAAAACGGGGAAACATCAGGAGGCTCTGGGAAGGATGTGAACTTGGAAGTGAACATAATCGCATCCTCACCTGTAAGAGAACTGACTCCATCTGGAAGACATCAGAAAACCAAGGAGCCTGGTTCTCTGCTTGGGGATCTCAGGCAAGCATTGCTCAAACCTTCAAGCATCTTCTTAAATCAACATTACCTGGACTGCCAGGCCCGGAGAGAGAGCGTGTGGGAAAGGCCCTTTCCCCAGGCTCAGAGGAGTCGTGCAGGATAGCAGGGGCCCCCTGAACCCCCAAAGCACTGACCACTAGTGCCATCTCCTTCCCCCTCCTTAAATTCCCCAAGTTTCTGTGAGTAACACGATGCTTTATTTTAGGCAGAAAATGCTTGCAAGAGCTCCTCAGTTTTCAAGTTTCTAACAGTGTGGCCTTGAACAAATCAGACGTTTCTCTGGATCTCACCATCCTCATCTGAAAACGGACAGACTAGTAGGTCCCCACCCCCCAGAGCTGTTGTGAAGTGTGAAAGAGCCTGGCACACAACGCAGGCTCTATATGTGTTTCAGAAATATCCTGGAGGATGAGTACAGTTCAGCGGCAGAGCGTGTGCTTAGCGTGCACGAGGTCCTGGGTTCAAGCCCCAGCGCCTCCGTTAAAGTAAATAAAGAAAGAAACATGCCTGCCACTTGTGAATGGCAAGACTCTACCGTCATTGCAAGCTCAGGGGGTGCCAACACAGCCTTGGGTCCCTCACCCCGCAAAGCAGAGATAGCTGTCACTACACTGTCGCTGTGGCCAGTGTTGACTTATCTGTGCTCTTTGCAACAGGGAGCCTCCTTTTCTCAAAACTCCCTGACCTATGCTAACCAGCTCTTGGTTTTACAGGGATTTTGATGGAGCCCAGAGCAAACGGGGCTCTGGGAGGCTGACCGCGGGCTGGTTTGTCTCCTAGAGGGAGGTGATCCCACTACAGGGTGGTCTGGTCTCTTTAAGAAAGAAAAAAGTTACATAGACAAAAAAAAAAAAAAAAAAAAACAGCAACACAAACCAACCAAAAATGCCAGGAATGCAAGTTTTGCCAACCAAATAAATAAGATGTGAGGTACTTTATAATAACTGGACACGATGCATTTCTCAAGCCTGCGTAACTGAAAAACTCTACTTTTCCATCAACCGTACAAAGTCCCCGACCCCCACCCCTAGTCTTGGTGGCCTTCTTGCCCAGAGGTGGCCCTGACAACCTCCACCACCCAGAGTAGCTGACTGATCCCTGCATCGGTAAGCGACAGCCAGGCCCTGGAGATGCTCCGACACTGAGAGTTACCTGGCTCGCTGTGTTTGCTGCTGGAGCACAGAATGGAGCTTCAGGGCCGTGAGATCTCAGCAAGGCAGGTGAAAAATTTCTCTTTAACTTTAATCTTACTTCGCTCTCAAATAAGAGATTAGGGGAGGTGCACAAGGCAGCTGTAGCCCCTACAACACATATCAAGGGCCCCTGGAAATTCTGCAGCCATCAGGGTCATTTTTTGGTTGTTATGACGGGTCAGCACTGTGATGGGCACACGGCAATAGACCTAATTCTCACCTCAACCCTGCGACGTACGACAATTATTGCACTCATTTTACAGATGCAGGAGCTGGAGCACAGAGAGATTAATTTGTCCAAAGGCACACAGCGAGAAGTGGCAGAACTGAGATTCAAAGCCACTAGGGTCCCTGCTCTGCAGCCCTGGGCTCATGGTCACTACTGGCAGATGGTCTGGGTGGGGGAATCCTGGCAGCTCTGCCCCCTCTTCCTTGTCTGCGCTGATGAAGATACAAAGACTGGCCCAAAGGCGCTGGGAGAGGGACAGAGCTCCTTCCTGTCTCGGAGGACAGAACAGGTCCCCGAGGGGCAGACGGGGGTGGGGGCGGGGGTGCTGATCCTCTCAGTCTTGTAAAAGAGCCAGAACGAGCACCTCTTCTCCGAGCATTATGCTCACCTCACCAAGAAGGCAGAGTGAGGACGGAGAGGGAAAATTAAGCGGCTGTGGAATGTGTTTGCTTTGGCACCCAGCCTCCACCCCTCCTCAGCAACTCCA
Organism: Camelus dromedarius; assembly: GCF_036321535.1. NCBI lineage: Eukaryota > Metazoa > Chordata > Mammalia > Artiodactyla > Camelidae > Camelus > Camelus dromedarius. Next base: position 16,469,020 of record NC_087469.1, read on the forward strand.
CACCAGGAGGGAACTCCATGGACATTCAGTGGCTTTGTTTGTTTTAACCCATTTAAGATCTGAGAACCTGGCTATCCCGTACTACAGTCAGCATGATATATCCAACTTTGCACTTGCAAGGAAAATTCAATTCCCACATTATTTCCAAGCCTATGTTAATTTGGTACTTAAAGCTGTCAAACTCCGGTGAGGTCTCAATCTAGAATAAAAGTGAATAAAGGTTCTTGATCAGGTCCTAGCCACTTGGGGCAGGGGGTGCAGAATCCCGGTTTAATTATTTAAGCCAGATCAGTTCCCAAACTAGTTGTCTCCACACATAAGCAAATAAACAACCCGAAGAATCATTCTGACAAATATTTAAGTCACAGCTGTGGACACAAAGCCACACTGTGAGGAGTTAAACTTTAAACACATCCTATATGGTCTGACGGGCAGAGCAAATCCCCACTCAGCCAGTATCTTTTCCCACCAAGAAAAGCAGGCAGCCCGGGGCCAAGGCTTCCTCCATCCCTGCACCTGCAAGTAGAAGTCTCAACTGAAGTTTCTCTGCTAAGCTTTGCAGAGGTGCCTTGCAGTATTACTCAAGGCAGTGTGCACTGAGAAGGCAGAAACGGGGCTATATTTCACTTGAGCTGCTGGCTCACTCGATATTCTTAGGGAAGTAACTGACCTTCTCTGTGCCTCTGTTTCCCTTTCTGGGGTATGGGTATAATATTCAAGTATATCCTACTAAACAGCCAGAAAATAATCAACTCACACTTGGCTATTATATTCTATATATATTTTCAAGTTTCTCTCTTTATTTTCCCCAAGATAGCACCAGAAATCAAATCTCATTACAATGAATGGCAGAAGACTGCCCAATTCAATCGGTTGAAATTTTCTTGTATTGAAGGTTGCTGACAAAAATTTAAATCAGTGGCTTGGAAACCTTGTTTGCAAAAGAGAGGCACTGTAAAAGCACTTATTATAATGGGTGATGACTGCAGCATTAGGCCTCACTGTCACCATTTTACATATGGGAAAGCCAAGAAAAGTTACTTGCTTGGGGTTTATTTTTATCAATAACCAACAGAACAGCACCATACACGTAAAGTCTCTAATATTTACTATTACATTACTACCCCCAAAAAAACCCTTCTGCTGCTTACTGTGATCTAAAACGTGTACTGTTAGGGGCCCTTTTCCCTCCCAGCACACCAAATCCATCGCAGGTTCTTGGACTGACAAATCTGCACGATACTTCCCAGACGACCAAATCTGTCTCTTCCCCGTAAACACACATATAAACAAGCCCTACTTAAGGGAAGGATCTATTCGTTGAGACGATCCTTTCACTTCTTTAAATGGTTTGACTCAGTCGTGACTGACAGAATTTATGCCGGCTGCTCTGAACCCCTAAACCCAACATCACTGCATCATCATTTCAGAAGTGTAGCTCTAAGCACCTGAAATGTCTCCACGGTTCATCTCAGCATCCCTGTGAGTCTTCCTGCACCTCCCAGTGAGCAGCCCTAAGCGTGAACACTGGGAGGGCTAAGAGGGGAGGATGGGGTCTCTCTTAACATTTCTGAAGGATCTCCAAATGACAAAATGTCAGCCTGGCTTGTGTTGAAAGTTGAAGCAGATTAAGAAAGGGTTAAAATAAGCAACTAATTATGGCGGAGGCAGAGAAGTGTTAACCACGGGAGCAACAGCTAAACTTATGGATAATCGGATACAACAGAGCAGCATGTTACTGCAATTCATTATTTTCCGGAAAGCATCGCCTTCTCCCTGCATCTTTCTATATACCTTTACCTCCAAAAATCACTAACCTCTAAGCATACCTCGAAGTTCCCTATCCTAAAGGAAAGCATCTTTTCTTCTCCAATCGCACTGATTCCAGGAATTTGGGAGAGCCTAAGTCCATCAAACTGCTTAGCACCAAAAGCCATGTCCGAGACAAAATGAAATTTCTTTCTTATCCCCTTCTTCCTCAAATCCTTCAAACCCAAGAGTTGGATAACACAATGACCAAAGACCTAAAGTCACGTTTGGTGCTGGAATCTCTTCCCTCTTCTAACAGATCTTTGGTACCAGGGGACAAATTTACAGCAGATTAGAAAGATGGATAAAGTGAGGAATCTGCCTGTACAGACTCGGGATGTTTCCAGGAGTTAAGATGGTCATTTCAGCTTGCCTCCCAGCTCCTCGTCCTGAACCCAGAAAACAGGAGCTAGACATCAGAGACATGTGACAGGGGAGCACGGGAAGGCAAGATACTGAAAATGCACTTGAAGGCCAGCCAGTTAGACACGTTTGGGCTCTCACTACCCAGGGCCCTCCAACCAGTTCCAGTTCTGGGGGACGCGAGGTCAGTGGGTGATGTCCTCGGTGGCAGTGTCCACCGACCTAACGTTAAGGAATCAGGCCAGAGGGTTCTGGCTCATTTGGAAAAATAAAAAAGCAGGAATGGGGGTACTAGACATTCTGTAAGCTTTTTCTCACTACTCACAAAAACACAGCTGTGAAAATAAATACCACCCCCCAAACGCGGGTCTCAGGCCACCAACAGCCCTCCTCCTCAGCCTCTGTATCTCTCCAGCTGCCACCGGCATCGCCCCGCTCGCTGGGGCAGAAGCTCAGGCAGACGCGCACCTCCTGGAAAGGAAGGGCGAAGGAGGAGAAGTGGAGGCGACCACGGCCTCTGGCCAAGAGCTGGGGTGGGGGCTCGGCGGTCACCACTCACCCGGGGAGGGGAAAAGCTCCAGATCCACTTTTTCCGTCTTGATGATTGTGAGAGTCGGTTTGAGATCGACGGCCGCCTTCATGGTGCGAGGAGTGGGAGACAGACAGGACTAGAGCAAGTTTGCTGTTATTCTTGTTGCTTTTCTTTTTAATGGGGATCAGTAACAGGGGAAAGGGGACGGGGGGAATCGGACCTTCTTCCCTAAAATCTCAAATTCCCGCTGACTTTCCCCCGCGCCCAGAAGGTGAGCGCCCGGAACTCTCTCCCGGGTAGTTGGCACTTTGCGGGAAAGTGCGCGCGCCCCGGTCCCCGCCTCGCCTGCGCCTGGCCGGCTCCCTCCTGGTCCTCGCCCGGCTCCCTCCTCTCCGCGGGCAGCCGCCTGCGCTCGCCCTCGCCCTCGCTCTCCCGAGCGCTCTCCCTCCCTCGCCCGCCCGCTCTCCCCTCCTCTTTGGGGCGTTCCTCGCGGCGCCGAGCCGGGTCCCTGGGTCTGCGCGCCGGGCCCCCCCTCCCCCCAGGATCTCCGCGGGGGGGCGAGGCGGGGCGGGGGGGGGAGCGCTGGGCGGGCGCGGCCGGGGGCGGAGCCCGGGGCCCGCGGCCAATCGCCGGCGGCGGCCCAAACCGAAAGGAAGACCGGGCGGAGCTCCGCGCCCGCCGCGCCCCGCGCCCCCGGGGCCCGGCCGCCCGGGCGCTGCGCGCAGAGCCGGCGGGCCGGGGAGCCCACCGCCCCGGCGGGAAGGGCCCGGAGCGGGCGGGCGGGCGGGCGGGCTGGGGTGCCCCGACTGCCTCGACCCTTCGGGGAAGTCCTTCCGATTCTCCACGCATTCTTGACGACTTGGTCACCCGCTCCCGCCCCCTCCCAGGAGCGGCATAGTTTTCCCAGTGCGTGTACATCATTCATTCACAAAGACTGACACACAGGACGTGAGGCATGCGGCGGAGGGGCGTGCGTGCGAGCCGGCACAGGGGGCTCCGAGCCAGTGTCCTCAAAGGCTCTGGGAATATTGGAGTCGGGCCGGTTAGTGAGTCAGGAATCGGGACCGTATCGCCGGAGGAGCCTTCAGTTTTTCAGAGCCCACCCCCCTCCCCACCCGTGGAGTCGTTAAGAAATCAGTTAAGAGATGACGGGGGCGGCACTCAAGAGCAGCCCTTGATAAGGATCAAGCCCAAGGCAGCCTCCTGGAGACCCCGAAACAAAGACCCGGCGTCTTACTGGAAGAGTCAAGAACAGGGCCCCCGAACTAGAATCCAGTCACGGGCATCCTTGGGCTTCCTATGGCAGTGGACGGGCGCGAGGCAGAACTATTTTTCTCCTCTTCTATGTCACCGTTGACCAAATTTTTGTCTTTCGTTTCAGGTTCTCCTCTGCTAGATAAAACTGACAAGCTACCTAACACCAGCATCAAAAATGTGCCGTCAAGGCTATGTGGTTTTGAATTTCTGGAGCTCACCATCTGCAGACGCCATTGTGCATGACAAACGCACAATACACAGCCCCTTTTCCCATTTGGGAAGTCCAGACAGTTTGGATACTGCTGCACGATCCTGCATAATTAGTGATTTGCCACTGGTTCGGTGCTTATCGTAAATGGAGGTCGTTGGCCTAATTAACAAAACAACATGTAGACACAGAGGTGCAAATGTAGACACATCCATGTACAGCTGGAGCCAGGCTCTGATATCTATCTTCGATTAACTAGATTAAGCAACAATCTTTCTGAACAACCTCAGAGAAAGCTATTTTCAGTACTGATTTCTAAGCATAGGTTGAACTCCCACCACTTGCCCATAACTGTAATCTCTGCCTCTAATAAGTATTAACACACCCATTTACCTTCATCTAATCCCAGTTTTGCCCCCTTGAAGTATCAGTAACTTGCAGGCTTCCCACAACAAAGAAGGGAAGGAGCCAGGAATAGGAGAGAAATCCCAGGCTGCTGGTTCAAACCCCAGATTATGCCCCTCCTCCAGCGACCAGAGGAAAGTAACTTGAATAGGATCATCCTAACTTTTGAAGGATTGTGGTAATTCAGCTGTGTTTCCGAAAGAAAACACTGCTGGCCTTCAGACAACAAGAACAGACCCGTCTGATCCTGAGGAAAGCTGAGGGGAGTGAATTGTGCATTTACGCATCCAAGTGAGCAGCAAAGAAAAGACCCTTGAGCCAATCCTGCCTTACCCGCTGTGAATACATCAGAACTGTGCAAATGGAGTTGCTCTGGGGAATTTTATTATATTGATTTTGTGTCAGTTTCAGTGCTGGTGTTTTTTCAGTCCAGGTGTGAGGACTCTGTTTCAAACATAGCTTCCTCAGAGCAAGTCCTGTCTCTCTCCGCCAGTCTGTTCTTTAGCTTTCTTCACCAGGCTAGCCTAAACACAGTTGCTAAAACCCACAAAAGTTAGACACTAAAAGAGTCCACCACGATTAATCCGTAAACACTGTCCATTCCAGCAATGAGGAATGTATTCCTTCAATTCTTCAAAGATGACAGTTCAACTTGTCAATCATCCTTTCTAACCCAGACCTGAAGCACAGAAGCTGTAAATGTTTGAATGTGCAAATCAAGAAATGGGGTTTGGGAGATGGCCAGGGGCCACCACAGACCTCCAGGGAATTTAGTGCTACAGGAGGCCAATTGCAAATACTGATGTTATCAGAAGTTATGCATCTGACCTCGGATCTGGTGAAAATTTCACTTTGGACAAGGAGCACTACTGTGGACGAGTTAAAATATTTCGACATATTTGAGATATTAATAATCCAATCAGGCCCTCAATGATCACACTTGATTAATCTGATCAATTATGATAAATGAAATTTTTTATTCTCTTTGGGACCCAAGTAGGTTTTTCTAAACGTTCTTATGGACTTCAGATGCTATCTTTCTTACCGCATCCTAAAAAACAGGGCCTAGCCCAGTGCCTGGCACATTGCAGATACTCAATAAACACGCGTTGAATAATGAACTACCAACTTCCTGGTCACTAGGGACCTTTACTTTGTGACCAAGTCTTTCTAATTCAAAGGTTAAGTGAGTTTGATACCCAATGGCTTCTGAAAATGAGCTTAAAAATATCAGCAACTCTGCCTCCAGGTCTGCCCTTTGCCAACAATAAGCTTTACTTCCCAGCAGCCCACGTCCACCAAATTTCACTTGTGCGTCCGTTTCCCCACCAGCAAAAGAAGATCAGCTGAACTTTGCTTTCCATCCACTTGGGCAAGTTGTTTCAAGACTATATATGATTTTTGAGGCACTCAAGAAAAATCAACCAGGGAACTACTTTGCTTTTGCCTGTAACACAGCAGTCTGCTCCTCCTGCACTTGGGAGAAAACAGAATTGTATTTTCAAACGTTCCCAAGACTGAGGGCATTACATCCAGCAAGTGCTGAAATGCCTTAAACTAGAAACATCACGTCAAAGGGGTTTTAAAAAAAAGACTGCAGGAGTGGAGGGCAGGGGTGTGGAGTTAGATGTTCATGACATCAAGAAAACAGTCACAGTTTTACAAGAATTCCCTCAAAAACATGGAGTATGTTTTTAAAAAACATAAACTCTCTCTGTTACACTCCTCCCTCAACTCCACCCCAACCTCAATAAAAAAGAAATAGAAAAATACACCAATTTCAAATAATTCTGGAAAACAGGCGTTCCCTCTCCAGAGCCTGCTGGAATAAGTTATTTGTCTACTTCCTGAATCTTGAACGTCAACAAAATGCAGAATCTCTGTGTTTTGCGCTAAAATGCGCTTTATTAGAGGTAGGTGCAAAAACATTCAGACCACTAACGGCTCCTCCAGAGCAAGTTTATGACTCACAGATGTTGATTTACTGGTTTAAATGTAAGATTGGAAAAAAAAAAAAAAAGTCCTCCATTAGCAACCTGCCCGCGTTGCGTCTGTGGTTGTCTTTCTCTGAGAAAAAGGCAGCAGCCCCCGTCACACGCAGAAGCAGGCTTCTGAAGCTCAGCGCTGAAGCCAGTGGTTGCTGAGCGATAGGTTGAGTCACTGAAACGCCCAGTGAGGGAAGAGAGATGCCCGGGGCTCCGATAGCTACCATTACGGAGCTGCAGTAAAATGGAAAATTGGAGAAAATGAAAAGAACTCTCTTAATTAAACTCTGATGCCAAAAGGCCTTAGGGTCAGTTCAGGAACCCAAGTCGGGTGGTGGGGAGGGGGCCTCGGAGCGGTGCTGTCGCTGGCTGCACGCTGGCTCTGTGACCTCACCAAAGCCACTTAACCTTTTTGTGTCACAACCTCATCTCTGTTTCAGGGAATAAAATCACCCCTGGCTCTCCCAACCGTGCAATACAGACTCATTAACTATTGTTCCGAAGGTACAATAAACAATGAGCGGTAAGTTAGCAGGGAAGCCGGGAGGGGGTGGGGGGCCTGGGGGCCGGTTGGCCCTGAGAAATCTCTCCGTGATAAAACCGAGATGAGAGGGAGTGGTGTGGACTCTGGAATAAGACTCAGATTCAAATTCCAGCTCTCCCAACCGAGCAGCTGAGCAACTACATGTAAGTCACTTAAACAATCCTAGGGCCTCGGTGCCTCCCTGTTTAAAGCAGGGTGGTTTGGAGGATGAAATGAGATAAGGCATGCATATCATTAGCACCGTGTCTAGGTCAGAAAAAAGAGCTCAATTAAAGTTAAGTCATTGTTACTGTTCCTGAGATCCAGCGGAAGGTAGGAAATAGGAGAAATCACATAAAAATCTTCTCTGCAGAGTAGCCTGGACCCTCTATTTACCGGAACTGTCTCCATGGCGAGATAAGGAGACTGATCATGCCTAATTTAAAAATCTCCTGATTGGGTGACCTGCCCAGTTTCAGCCCCACTTGAGAAATTCCAGTACTGCCTGATCAGGAGAGAAAACCGCAGACCTGTATTCGTTTTAAGAGTCACGGAAAAGCTGTAGTTCAAATTCAGGAGGAAGATCAAGTTGGTGGTACCTCTTTGGAGACAAACACCTTAGGTCTTGGCTTCGTCACATGTTAGAGTTGGGTGGGGTCTCTTAGAGATAGTCAAGTCCAGCCCTCCTTTTTTCAGAGGGAAAAAATGACTCTGAATGAGTAAGTCATTCTGCCCAAAGCCACACAGCCCTAAAAAGGCAGTGTCAGTCCTAGACCCGCGGCAGTCCCGGAGAGCTGACCACAGCTCTCTCTGGCGTCTCCTTTGGGTGTACAGATACCACACTGCAAGGGAAGTCATTGCCATCCAGCTCCATCTGTTCCCAGACACTCTTGAAAAATGCAGCAGGAGACAGGGTGCATGGGAACAGATAGATGATCAGACACCATTTCTAGAGATTAACAATCTCCCCTGCACTGAATGTGTTGTCTTTGAGCGAGTACAGGATAACCAGGCGAGCATTCCCTGTGGGAGACAGCTTGGCGTGGGCTGTCAGGAGAGAAAGGGTCTGGGTTGGCTCTATTGCCGTCTGCAGTTTCTTTAGACTGTAATTATGAACCATTCAGCTGCATCTGCAGACCCAACAATGCAGGATGGATGGGCCTAATCCACGGGCCAAGCGACATTTTAAATCCACCAGCTTAGACATCACGTACTCCTCCAGCAGCAGGGCAGGCTCTGCTCACACAGAAAGAGGCGAGGAGCTGCTGGTCACAGCTGCAGGGTCCCGAGGCTTCCTCCACACCAAGGTGACCTCACTTCCTGCAGGTGAACCAAACACCTTCCCGGGATTTCTGCTCCCTCCTGGTCTTGGATTGTGCAGAATGCAGGCTACCCTGTGAACCTCTGGGGGTCACGTAATGTGGATTCCAATTTAAGTTGTCCTAAATTGGCCTCTTGAGGAGGCAGAGGGATGATGGCATTAGCACAAATGGTGGAAGAACCAATGTTCTTTACTGACATGGCAGAAGCAGAGAACCCAGCTCCTAGCAGGGAACTCCAGACCCTGGGAGACCAGGATCCTGGCCCCCTCCCCGCGCTGCAGGTGGTTTCAGCTGGTGGAAGGCTAAGGCCTTCCTCTGATCTTACCCTGCTTTTTCTCTTCGGTTACAAAGACAACACCAGACTTCAAAACAGATGTTCTCTGCAGTTGTGGTCTGAATCCTAAATGAAGATAATTTGATTGTGGAATCTTCCTCTTTCTTTTCCCCCTTTCATTTTGAAATGCCAAATTGATTGCCCCAAAGGACTAGCATTTCCCACCCTAGAGATGAAGACGCAGAGATGGAGTGGAGAACATCTCCATCTTGGTCTCAATGCTGGAAGTTAGGCAGAGAAGTCAGATCGCACTAGAAGGAGACACAGCTCTAAGAGGGACGGGGAAAGTGGTACAGGAGGGGGCAGTAGCGGGGACCTTTCCTGAGAACAGTGGAAGGATGGAGGAGCGGGACTCTACCAGGAGGTAGAGTCACAGCGATTCTGTGTCCTTGTCCTTCTGGGACTTAAATCTCCAAGATTCCAAAATGAAATGGCCATGTATGCAGTAACTCCCCAGAGGCGATGTCATTGACCTGCATGGCCAGCAATCAACGAACAACAGTAAAACAATAGGAGATCCTCAAGTTAGAAGAATTGCAAAGCATTCAGAGCTGAATGGAGGTGAAAGGACCCAAGAGGTGGTCACAGGAGACGTAAGGGAAGGTCCAGGTGAACATCTATACCACACACAGAGGGGATTTCTCAGTCTATCCCTGACAGGGACATTTCCTGCAGGCAAAGAATTCTCCTCCCCAACCCCATAAGGCGCCCCTCTTTGCCCAGGAGCACCAGCGCACCCCAAGTGAATGTCTGAATGTCACATCTACTCCTACGCTCCCTAAAGGCAGCCACTAGTTTCTGTCATCTCCAGTGCTCAGCTCAAGACAGTAAGAGATCAATAAACTATGCTGATTATTTAATCAATGAACAGATAACTCCCTAACATTCCAAATACAGATCTTGAACCCAAATATCAGTCTTTTTTTTTTTAATTTTTAGATCTAATGTGAGACTCAGAGTTGCCCAAAGTTTAAGACAAAAGAGCTAACCATGTGACTTTCCCAACTGAAAAGGTCTTTTTATCAAATGTTACTCTGCCCTTCTCACCACCTGCCTCCCATGCCCTTAAGGAAAATGTTGTTCAAGGTCACCACATTCATTTTATTTTTCATCTGAGTACACATGGGTTGTAGAGTTGGTGAAAAATGGCATTTGGCTTACCACAAAGCATGGAGGTTTATTGTCTGTCATCAGTGCGGACTTTTAGACAGCTTACTGCTCATGTTGTTGGCAGCAGTGTGCAAGAATTTCTGAACTTTAAGTTGAATCTCTTATTTCACTGATTATCACGAAGGTAAGGTATACAATCGTTAGATCCGTTATTCGAAAGATAAGAGAATACATGAAATGATCCCAATTTTCTCCATCTTTGTAAGGAAGAATAGTTAGACACTTTACAGGGAATCCAGTGCCTGTTACAAATCCCGTCCACCTTCTCAGATTTACAGTAACTTGTCAGGTCCCCAGAAACAATGCATTTTTTAATATTGTTTGGCCATGCTGTGGACACCCCTCCTAGTGAGGAAGGGGCTGGGAGTGGGGAGGGAAGGGAAGGTCAGCTGAGCCACTGGCACCTCGCAGGTGACACCAAGACACATAAAGAAGGCCTACAGCTCTTGCTGGCTGGACGGCGGCAGATGGCTACTCTCTGCACTTAATTACTTATATCCGCTGATGGGTAATAGAAATGTTGCAACGGAAAAGTAGGCTTTTTTTAAACCATAGATTTTAAGCCATAGAAACCAGGGAAATAATGGGTTTGGTTAGGATCCACCATTGCAGCTAAACTGCGATGAGGGTCAGAAACACACACTGTTGGACATCACTTCCTCCAGAACTAGTTCGGCATAATCGGCCCAAGAGAAGATGGAATGTGTCACACTGAGAACGTCGTACTAGCCAGGAAATACAACATTCTCTGAAGCCGTCATCCACAAATGTCTCACTCAGGCATCTATTCCTACCTTAACTTCAGCATCCTTCACCACACAACATTTTACAGCATCATAATGAATTAATACAATTCCTCCCTTTGCCAGTCACTTTGGACTAGAGGGAGTGGAATGCAGAGCACTTTCTAAGTCCCCTGCTGTTTCAAATCTCTTTTTGTCTGTGTGCTGTCCCCCTAAAATGTGCACAGAATCTGACTTTCACAAATGTGCAGGAAAATAAATCTGTAACAACACTAGAGCATTTAGGGTAATGATTCCAATTTAGCAGGTACTGAGCACCAGACATGCCACTGCTCGAAGGTTGACAGTTTGAGAAACAGCCTCAAGAAGGGATATGTCAACTTCTCCGGGACTGCAGCTCACATTTAACTCTCTGTTCTTCAGGGCCAAAGACACGAAGTCCTCTTTCATTTACGAGAAGCCAGCTGGGCTGACTCCAAGGGGTGCATCACCCCTGGCGAAGGAGTAGGAATGTAGGGGATGGTCCCGGCGATGACGCGTGAGGTGGAACAGACCCCAGCTCACATCTCATCTATCTGGATTGGCTCCCGTACAATGAAAACCTTTCTTCCTGCGCGTTGGTGAAGAGGAGAGAAGCAAATCCAACACGTGTGACGTGCGAGAAGGCGCCATTTAATCAGTCAGGCCGGGAAGCATTTTCAAGTGTCCAGGGCTCGAAATGACAGGTAATGATAGGTAACGTGGGGAAGGAGGAAAGTGGAAGACATAGAAGTTCTTTCTTAATGGAAATGCGTTTCATCAGATTGATCAGAAACATGTGTTTTCCCCAGACGGGGAGACCATCTTGAAAGACTTCATCACACAAAGGCCTTGGGTGGAAGCCACACCAGGGACCCGCTGGGGCGGGGGGGGGGGGGGGCCCAGCTGGACGGGGAGCTGGCAACAGACTGTGGGAGGAAAGTGCAGACGGCAGTTGGTTCTCTCGTGGTGGGTCCCCAGGAGAAATCCCTTTCCAGGAATTAAAAATTCTAAATAATAGTCAGAATTTTAAAGAAATCGGAAAGATTATAGACTTTTCTTTCAGGGGATTCCACAGCATCGAAAGAGACCAGATGGCTGGCCACAGCCATTCCAGCTCAGGGAAGGGCCCAGCGTCCACATATGTATATACCCCTCATTTCTCGTGAGCTAGTATTTTCTCTCTCGGAGAGTATTTCTTTTTAATTGAATGGAACTGAACTGAGGCGTGGAGGTAAGGAGACAATTCCAAATAAATGCTCCTGCTTCCCAGTAACCCACACAAAGAGCTACAGGTTTTTGCCAAATCAACTCTCAGGCTTTGGTTTCCCACTACAAGGAATGCACTGAAACTCTGACATACTGGAGAGGAGGCCGTGTGGTAGGCTGGGTGAGGGGACAAGCCCTGGCAGCAGGTAGACAAGACTCTGAGTCAGCTTGGCCACTTTCCAGCTGTCAGTCCCTTGGCCTCAGAAAGCCTCAGTTTCCCCATCTGTAGAATGGGGCAGAATGGGGCTAACCACAGTGCCTAGTCCACAGAATCGATCCGACGGTGGAATGACCGTGGGCCAAGCCCTCTGCGCTGAGTCTGACACAGAGCGAGCACTCAGCAACACGCCGCTGCTATTACTAATTTAAAACATCAGACTCTTGACTTTGGGTTTGGTGAGCATAAAGTGTTCACGGAAGTTAATCCAAGCTGTGGTATAGAGTGTTCTCACAAAGAGATTAGGACATGGTGGGCCCATTAACATCATGACATAATCATAAAGATCATTTTAAGTCTGAGTGCCAATTACACCGATCTGGACAGCAGCCTCCTTGGATGAAAGGAGGTTGATTTCCATTACACAGACGTGAAACATTGTCGTGGACGTTCTAAATACGGTCACAGCCACGTCACACACTAGTTACACAGAGAGGAATGTTCATCCTCTGGGACTCCTTCCCATCCTGGGTTCTCCCCACTCTGGGTTGTAGGTTTGATACTCAATCAGTGATTTCCTACCAACTAAGCAAAAGAAGATCTCAAGCAAATGGTCTCACTGTGTGGCTTTTGAGTTGGCCACTAACGTAGCAGAATCTTACACCGTCTCCAGCACATACCCTGGGTCTTGCTGCTTAAGGCGTTCCCCAGACACCCCACCTTTAGACAGGACCCCACTGCATTCACTTCACACAAGTCTTTTCCTGTGTTATCCCCCCTACATTTTCCCTGGCCGTCTCTTTTTCTGACAACCAGAAGTTTTCCAACAACTTAACTTGTGCCGTCAACCTGAACCTCTAACCATCTCTGAAGGTGCTGTCCACATGTGTTTGAGTTACAGGACCCACGGGGCACCCCCTCCGAGCTTGGATTTGCCTCCTGGAATTCAGACCAAGTGTTTCACTTGCTTGCGTCAACTCGGCGTGCTGACCAGTTGAACCCTGAGGAAGGTATCCCACGGTGCCCCTCCCACCGCCAGTCAGCAACACAGATTTTGCTATTTCGGGGTATCCGCTACCTAATTTGTATTCTGGCACTACCAATTGCCTGGCATCTGGCCACGAAGGCTGGCAGCGGGGAACACACAGAGCCTCCTCACTAGCTGCCTGCTCCATTTGGCAAGATTAATGCCAGATCATCGGGAAAGTGGACTTAATTGGATTTCGGATAGTGTTTAGTTAAGTCACCCCACCTCAGCTCCAAGTTGATTAAAGTGTAGCTTTGCCCTTTCCGACAACCATAGCAAATAAATGATGGGGAAATGCACTGAAATGCACATGGCTGGGTCCTCTCGCACTCGCTCTCTCTCTTTTTTTTTCCTGGTGACTCTGAGGAGGTTTGGGCACGGATCCTGCATTCACAATACAGTTCTTGTTCTTCTTTTCTCTGCAGAGCAGCCTTGAATAGCTCTGTCTAAAATTATAAGCAGGGGCAGCCCTAGGCTCCAAGAGATCAGAGCCCTCATGCTGGGCCTGAACAAAGACACTGCTTTTTCCCAACAATTAGCCCTGCAGAAAAGGACATCTATCTCCCTCTATTAAAACCACCACGTGCCTTCAAGTCAGCCCATTGTAAGGCTAATTAAATAACACGCCTCTCTCCCATGCAGGTCTCCTGATTAGTGTTGCCCTGTCCGGGGCCCCTGCAAAGCGCCTGAGAGATAGACAAGCTAATGTTCCACTCCTGCGTTCCCCTGTCACCAACGGGCGGCCTTTGAAAAGCCACCTTGTCGGTACCGTCGGGCTGGTTCTTGCTCCGTATTCATTCATGGCCCAGACTTGAGTCATCTCCAGCTTAAAGGAATCGACAAAGGTTATATCATTTTAAAAATTAAATGATTTGGGAAGGCTAACTTTCTGTCACCACAGGAAATTTCGATGGGAATCCACCCACATCACAGTCTGAAAATGATGCTGCGACCCCAGGAGTGGAGCGTTTCTGAGGGACTCTCCAGGAAAGTCAAGGAGCCTGGGGGAGACGCAGCCAAGACGGTGCGGGCTGCCCTCCCTCAAGACCTGCGTGAAGCGGAAGCACAAACTTCTCGGACAGGTACTATACGGGAAAGCAGAGATACCAGAGAACATTTCAACCCATTTTTTTCCCAACATGATGCAGAGATAAGAAATGCCTTGAAAGAGTCTTGATGGCAGATGGAATCCAAGCATAGCCAAATAACCCATCTATCTGCCCTGTTTTACCCTCTTCCCCCAGAGGGTGCCTGCTTTCCAACAGTCCTGGACTTGCTGGAATCCTTTGAATAAGCCTTGGTGCCTCATCACTTTGTGCACTTTTACAGGACTTGCCCTTTCTGGAAACCCTGGTTCACCTGTCCCACTCATCCGTCAGGAAACAGCAACAAACATCACACCCACCCCCGTGAGGGTTTCCTGGATCTTCTGGATAAAACTGAGCACTTCCTCCTTTGCACCCTCACAACAAGCTGCCTTCATGTCAGCACATGCAGGCTTCTGACTGGACACTTACTGCCTTGCTTCAGATCATCTCAGCCCTTCCAGGGCAGGAACCATATTCTATTCAAATTTTAATTTCCAGCTTACAACGTGGTCACAGAGTAAATGCTTAATAAATGTTGAAAGAACAGCTAAGAGAATCAGTGAATGAAATAATGAATAAATGGAGAATGAATAAAAAAAAAACATTTGATATTAAAAGTGACCTGAGATGGTAACATCAGGCCTGCTTCCAGCTTCACTGCACACGGCCCTGTGTGCTTGGAAAAGGGCATTATTATTTTAAGACATGCTTCTCTCCATCTGAAATCGTCCAATCCTGTATACATGCATGCACCTATGCACGCCTTTCAGATACAAAAATCTTGCACTAATCAAATGGAAGGAGACCAGGCCAGCCATTTTTGAAGGCTCTTCGATAGTTCTAGAGCTTAATTCTTCACACCAGCTTCAGTTTTTGAGGCCTGTAGCTCATTTAATCATTGGCCCATACAATCCTTTCCTTCCAAGTGTTTTTAAGAACTCACCAATCTCCCTAGGTGTCCTGCACAGACGAGTGGATGACTACATTATAAAGTCATCCGACATACAATTTAAGTTTCCCATGAAATACTCATGGGCCTCAAAATTAGCAGTTAAAAAAAAAAAATAAAGCACTTGGCAAAACAGATTCTGAACTCTGCCAAACCCCCAAACATTAAAAAAAAAAAAAAAACAGCCAAAGTCATTGAATGATTCCCATCCCTAAGCCATAAAGCCTGGTAACAAAAGTCGCTCCCTGATGGTTCTTGTATAAGTTCACTTCCACACAGGATGACATTCGGGTCAGTTCTTCCTTTGTTATTTTACCATCACAATCTCAACTTCTAGAAGGACGTGTCTTGCTAACGTTTGAGGGTGCCTTTTATGTAGAGAGAGAGCAAGGTTTGAGAAAGACACAGAGGAGGATTCCATGATCTTGCAGCCGTAAGTAATCATATCAGAAAAAGAATGCATAACCTCCAGCCTAAGACGAAGGGAGGAAATACTGCCAGTCATTTGGCAGTCACTTTGTTCTGGCAAACCTCCCACTTGCGAAAGTGGAATGCCCACTTTATAATGATCATAATGGATTGAAAGCTGTAAAATTAGATTCTGGCTAGCAATAACCTCTTTATTACTTGCCTTTACCACAGAATGCCTCCATTCTCAGACCTGGCCTTAAGGAAGACTCATCCAAGACCTCTAAGATCTGTAGAAAGTGAGATCATAAATGAAGATGAACAGATCTATTTTTATGTAGCCCTTTCTCCTGAAGGTACCACCTGGCGTGAAGCCGTTGAGCCTTGAGCACGTAAAAATCACACCGGTTAATTTATCAGGGGCAGGTCAAATGAACGATGTGGCAGAAAATAAACTGTTCACAACAGAGATAAATAGAAAACATGGTGGAAAGAGAAGAATGGAAATGAATGTAGGTGTGAATGCATAGCATTAACCACATAGAAATAGCAGATACACGCAGTCAGTGCTCTTTAACCAAAGAGTAGGAACGTAAGAGAAGCAACGTGCACGGTAACGATGAGCACTGTCCTGAGGACAGTGGGTGCGAGAACGAAGTGCCACGGGCAAACGCAATATCATTAGCTTCTTAGAAAATAGCATACATCGTATGTGATAGAGATAGCTGCCTTCTAAATCCAATTGCGGTTTTGAGCAATATTAAAAAGCCTAATATAGACAACTCAAGACCCACAAGTAGCCTCTCACTAGGAGCGGGAAGGGCTTGGACCTGACTGTAAGGAGCAGTGGTGCTGATAGTTCACATCAGTACCTTCCAGTTAGCAGATCGTCTGAGCAGCGGCTTCAGGGTAAGCTGGCCATGTAATTCTACAAATGGGATCCCTTCGAAGAGCAGTTAGGAGAGCTGGGGTCACTTTGAATCCTTTTTGTGCCAAACCTCGGAACAGAACGTGAGCAAGCATGCTTCCTTTCCTCTGACTGACAGAACAGAAATGTTTTACCTCGTAGAGCCTGGAAGGTCACCTCCATCAGTATTATCTGACATCATCTCTGAGAAAGGGAGGAGGACAAGCCCCTCCAGCCCTCAGCACGCCGCATCTGGCCAGGGCACAGAGACCCTCCAAGCAGGCGTGACTCCGGTCCAAGTCAGCTGGACCAAACACTGAAGACACACATTTGCACAACGCTTGCAGATTATTCCTATGTCCCAAAGCATGCTCACCTACCACTCAGAGATGTGCAAATCTGGTTTTCTCCTGCCAAGCCTCTTGTCATCATTGGTCGGGTTTCTTATTAGACCTTTTATCACTTATGTATCACAAACCATCTGTGTCATTATTTTCCTACCAAGAAAGTGTGTCTAGAGGGAAAGGAGGGGAGGCGTGGTGTGGCGGGGAGAAGAGAATTAATGCATTCGTTCCTACACAGCTCCACCCAAAAGAGGAATAAGTGAAGCTGTCACTGGGAGGTGAGCACAGGAGGACCCCAAGGGATGCATCTGCCTGAGCTCAAGGATGAACCCGAGGAGGAATGAAATCAGGATTAAGGGAGAGGGGAGGAAGGCGGCAGCTCCCGTCCCAGGGGAGCCAAGGGGCGAGGGAAACTGACATGAAGTAGACTCCTGCGCTCAGAGCCTCAACCTCTGCTTCCCACATCCCTGCAGCTGCAGCAGGAAAATGTGGGGAAACAGAAATAAGAGCAGCTGGTCACTAAACACATATTTCTAATAGCGTTTTCCCCCCATTTATATATGCATGTTGGGATGTTATAATAACAGGTTCCAGTGGAGACTCCAAGACAAGTAGAACTTGGCATTTTAGATACACAAACAGTGCATTCTGGGAAATGTGCCATTGCTGTAAAGTCACGGACCCCAGATTCTTCACCAAAGTTCAAGTGAGCATCTGAAAGAAGAGAGAGAGAGAGAGCAGGGATGGGGGAGAGGACGCGGAGGACTGATTTCAGGTATGCTGTGTATTGACATCTCCAGCGTGAGAGGCATTTCCGCTTCTCTTGGAGTCAAAGTGGTTATTCCTTCAAGATACCCAAATTGAACACGTTGTTTTTAGAAGTCTTGTGTGTGGTTAAACTCTGTCAATTCGGGATGTTTTCCCAGACAACTGTTTGTGACCTTTTCTGAAACTGATCAAAGATAAGACAAAAAGGGTGAAAAGGAAATAATATTAATGCCTTGGCAAACACACTTGTGTTAAGTCGAGATTTACAGAATTAATTCATAAAATGATGATGCATTATTCCTTAAAAAGTCTGTTGAATTTTTTTCTTCTTGAAATTAAAATACACTGATGTAACTTTAAAATAAAATGTTTGTCTTGGTTTAATTGTAATACAGGCAGTAAGGGGAAGGTGTTCGGAGACGAGGAAATTGATAAGCTGTTTAGCACAACTAGGTTTTCAGATTTTGCATTCTTCACAAACTGCACACATAATGGCTGCTTTCTGTTGCCTATTTCTGTTTACTGTCATTTCACACAATTGCTCGAGGCCCAGCACGGTGTTTAATACTAGGCTACAGAGTCAGGCTGATCTGAGCTGAAATTCGGGGTCTATAACTTACTACTGGTGTAACTTCTGGCAAGTTTCTTGAGCTATGTAAAGCTCAGCTTCCTCATCTATGACATGGGGCTAATAATAGCTCACAGGATGCTTTGGTAAGATTCAAATAAGATAATAAATGTAAAATATTTGACAGTAACTGGCTCAAAAGAAATAACAAATGGCAATTTGGGGGTATTTTTCAGGCTAAAAAAAAAAATCACATTCCAAAGTAGACTTAGAACTCAGATATTCTCAACCCACTAAGATCACTGTAAATAAAAAAAATACTCATTTATCATAGTGAGCAATGTTAAAGAACCACTTAGTACAAATTATTATTTATGCCGTAGATTAGGAAGACAGTTCATAAATGTAGGTGGTTTGTATTTTTAAAATATCTGTTTATGAGATGCCAAGACAGTGAGAAAAAAGAAGTCTTCCAGCAAACGGTGCTGGGACAATTAGGTATACATATGCAAAAGGGAAAAATGGACCCCTTTTCATACTATGCACACAAATTAACTCAAAGTGATCCTAGATCTGAATCTAAAAGCTAACAGAATAAAACTCTTACAAGAAAGCTTAAGAGTAAATCTTCATAACCTTGGCTTAAGCAATGATTTCTTAGATATGACGCCAAGATCACAGACACCACCACCACAAAACAAAAAAATAGATAAATTAGGCTAATCATAACTAAAAAGTTTGGCGCTGAAAATATAACATCAAGAAAGTAAAAAGACAACTCATATTAGTGGAGAAAATATTTGCAAATCATATATACACATGCAAATCATATATATATATATATATATATCTGATAAAGAACTTATGTCCAGACTATATAAAGAACTCTTGGAATTTAATAGGAAAAAGACAATCCAATTTAAAAATGGGCAAAGATTTGGATAGACATTTCTCCAAAGATATACCAATGGCTAATAAGCATATGTAAAAATGCTCAAGATCATTTATCATTAAGGAAACAAACGCAAATCAAAACTACAATGAGATACTCCTTCACATCCGCAATGAGAGCTTTCAAAAAGACAGACAATAATAAGCAGAGGTGAGGCTATGTAGTTATTGGAGCACGTGTACATCGCTGGTGGGAATGTAAAATGGTGCAACCAGTTTGCAAAACAGTTGGTCAGCTCCACAAACAGTGAAACACATAGTTTCCATATGACCGAGCAATTCCACCTCTAGGTATAAACCCAAGAGAAATGGAACCATGTTCACACAAAAACTTACACATGCAAGTTCGTAGCAGGATTATTTATAGCAGCTACAAAATGAAAACAACCCAAAGGTCCATCAAATGGTGGATAAATAAGTCATGGCATGTCCATAGAGTAGAATAGTATTCAGCGACTTAAAAAAAAAATGAAGCACTGATACATGCTACGTGCATGGACCTTGAAAATAGTCGAAGATGTCAGTCGCAAAAGCTTGCACGTTATATGGCTCCTTTTATAGGAGGAGTCCAGAATGGGCATGTTTACAAAGACAAAATTAGACCAGTGGCTACTGGGGTGTGGGGGCGGGAGGGATGAGGTAGAGTGGGACCAACTACTGATGACTATGAGATTTCTTTCAGGAGGGACAAAAATGTTCTAGAATTAAATTGTGGTGATGATTGTGCAATACTGTAAATATATTTAAAAACCTTACATTGTACATTTTAAATGAGTTAAATGGTATAGTATATGGATCATATCTCAATAGATCTTATTTCAATAAAGTTTTTTTAAAAAAAAAAAGCAATTCTACTTTTCCAGAGGTGAAACAAGACAAATAAAAGAGAGAAAGAATTTCCAATCATCCAGCAAAGTCTGCCCAGTGGAGTCTGTGAACATCATCCCAAGACCATGTGCTTATCCGAAGTTCAGTGGGAAAACATCTCACATTTCCGTGACCTTCTTTTCTAAACTTCCTAAGTGGCTTAAAGAGCGGCTGCCCGGGAAACTCCAAATGGAACCTAAAAATATTATCTCCAGGCTTTATAAACAGCAGCAACACTAATGAAGTGAGCAGCGACGGACCAGGGAATGGAACGTTTCACTCAGGTTGTGGGGCATGAGCTGGGGGTAAACTCATCTCTGGAGGCAGAAACTCAGGGCTGGGGGAGGTGAAAACCAGCACGGGGGAAAGCAAGAAAGACAAACAAGAACCAGGATACATAAAGCAGAACAAGAGGGGCCACTATTCTAAACATCAGTAAAACAGCCCCTTTGCAAATCAAACGCTCGGTCCTCGTTCTGCTGACCAAGTTTGGACAAAGGGATGATCTTCAAGGCGAACTCCCCCCACCTTCACTTTCACGCAACTTGGAAAGAGGCCTTAGGGAACCCCGGCTGTGTCGGTCTCCCCTTAAGGGGAATCTGCAGCAGAAATATTGTCCTTGTCATCCCCGCTCCCCTGGGGCTCACCCGGCTGCCCCGAGTCGCTACGTCTGCCTCAGCTCCCCATCACCGTCATGCTGGTGCTCCTTCAGGACAAGTGTGCCACCCTACATCTCACGCTCCATAAATCTGCTGATTGATGAGGGACAGAACAAAAGGGCTCTAACCAAGGTCACCAAGACCCTAAGCCAAAAACCTTGAATTATCTCTGATCCAGCTGAGGACCAAGCCACCAGCCACCCCATCACTAGCTGTGATGGCTTTGGGCGACCAGGACACAGATGCTGATCACATCCTCTGCTCCACGGCAAGTACTGGGCTAGGTGAAGGGGACACAGAGCAAATGGGGAAACGTCCCTTGGTCTTAGCAGGAGAGGAGCCAGAACACAAAGAGCCTTCTGGAACAATCTTTGGATCTTGTTTTGAAGGAAAGGTTTTGGGGGTTTTGCTGTTTTTTTAATTTAGAGACTTAATTGATTTTAAAATCCTGGGTAGTTTTCACAATCAGTCTGAGAGATGAATTTCACAGCCCTGGGCTATTGAACAGGGTGCCTTTGAGAGTTCCGGCACCCTGCCAGGTGCTGAGACATGGTCCTACCCTCAAGGTGCGCATTGACTAACAGGGAAGACACAAATCAGTGACTGCAACGCAGTGCGATAACCTCTACAATACAGGTGCGCACCCACACCGACACCGACACCGGGGCCTGGACCAAGGAACTGGCAATAGTGATAGAGAAGACGGGATGAATTCAGGAGCTACTTAGAAGATAAAGTTGCAGACTTGTGAGCACCTAAATATGAGGACATAGAGGACTTCTGCTACTTTTATCTCCCTAGAGTTTCTCCCCTTCTTCCAGTACAGGACCCCTCCCACCTTCCTTCTGCTAAAGCAAAGAGCTGAGCTACAGAGAGGAGGAGAAGGAAGGGGAGGGGGAGGGGGAGGGGCAGTGAGGGAGGGGGAGGGGAGAAGAAAAGAAGGAATTGATAAGATTATTTGATTTCCTAAAGATCCCCAGGCTGGCTCTTCTACTGGACTTCTCAGTTCTGTAAGTCAATAAATCCCCTCTTAAAATGAAGTTAGTTGTTTAATTAGCAGGTTTCTGCCACTTGCAAACAAAAAAAGACTTGACCAGTGCAAGAATTCCAGCACAAAGGAGAGACAATACTGCCGATTTTCCAGCCTGGTGGCTGGTGGAGGCTGGGACATTAGGGCAGAGGGTAAAGACAGCTTTCCTGCAGAGGCCGGACAGTGAGAGATGGGCGCGGGGGTAACTCTGAGACATCTGTGTGACATATGGGTGAAACAGTCATAGAAAAGTACCCAGAGGAGAGACGTCCACGTGCCAACTATGAGTGACGAAAACAAACTGCCTTTCTCCCCTAACTATTCCTTAACTGACAAATTTTCTTTAAAGAGATATATTATCTTGATAGTCATTATTACCCCAAAAATAAACAAAACATGGCATACACACATGTGGAGAAGGACTAGTACTCAGCCAGGAAGAGGGAAAAGATTATGTGTTTTAAAGCCACCAAAATAACATACTCTCTTGTCTTTCCAGCAGATCTTTCCCTTCTGTTAGAGGGCAGGAAAAATGACAAATTTCCACCTCGCCACCCTGCCATAGACACTGGGAAATAAAGGAAGTAAAAAGACTAAATGATTGCAAAGGGAGAAATTCAGAATTACATTTCAAACTTTCTGTCCTTTGCCCCAAATCTTGCTGGCTGAGTTCTGGTACCCGCGTGCCTAGCCTGAGTCCCCTCTGTGCCTCAGTCACTGAAGCAGAAATGAAGATTAATCTTGAAGTCAACAGCTTTCTTTCCTACCCGACCTGCCCTTTCCCACTTGGCAGCATCCTGAAACATCCCCTTGAAGTTCTCTTAAAAGGGTTGGACATTTTTGTCTTATGTGATAGAAGCAGAAAGATAATTTTTAAAATGACTTAAGACTACTTCTGAAATATCCCGAAAGATATTTGAGGGGAGAGCCAGTTTGCAAACTCCTTTAATAACGGATTTCAGAGTTAAATTTCACCATGGCTAATCTAAATCCCTCATTGCCCCATATTTTTCCTGTTTTTTTTTCCCCCTTGGTAGTCAATGGATCTAAAGAATAGCCGGTAACTCCCCAATGATACTTTAAAAAGAGTTAAGGCTACACTATTTAATCGTAATTGATTTTATACTTAGTTCCAGCTCACTGCTTACCTGAAGCTCAATTTCTATGGAAGGCAATGAAACACTTGAAGAGGAGAGGAACCTCAGGCGAGGGAAGATGCGGTGGACGCCCAGCAGGGCACTTACTGCTCTAGCACCAGCAAGGTCAGATGTGCCCTGATTGTGGAAACCGACCTCAGTGTTACCAGAAAGCTGTTTGCCTTGTGTCTTCTACAATTTACGTTTCTTAAATGCTCTTTGATATAAAAATAGGTTGTGAGCAAAACAAGCGTCCCTTCAGTGCCATTAAAAACTTGTGAGACCAGGAAGGAATTTTGAAAGGGCAGATGGAAAAGTGATTAATTGTTACTAAAAAAAATCGACGGAATTTCCCTCCTCCAGAGCCCAGTCCGTAGGGCTGGGAGATGCAGGAGGCCCTGGGGAGATGCAGATGAATGTCCCTGCCTTTCCCAGTTCGGCTCAGAGACCTTGCAGTCCCTTCGTTCTCCGAGGCTCGCCCTCGCCAGTGACCTGAGCAGCAGCCCTGCATCGCACTGAGTTTCAAATAAAGAAATGCGTTTCCTAAAGAATTCGAACACAAATAATCTCACTCCCCCAGTGCTTAGGTCTATACAGCAGATGTCTTCTGCCAGGAAAAAAAAAAGAAAGAAAGAAAAGCACTCTCCACTCCCTCACATGGAACAGCTGTGAGGAGAGAAATGGTATTTAATTCATTGTGAAATATTCAACAATGGCTACACTGCACTTTTAAAAGCCTTTTGATAGTAGAACCCACAGAGAGCAGCCCGTCCTGCGTGCTGAAAAGCCGCTTCCCCACAATTAGTCCCTCTATTCAGAGGTCTGAGGAGTCTGTGTAAACTTCAGCACGTGCTGTCTACACTGCGGAGCGTTTCAAGGGTATAACCTTTCAGAAACTTCCTAGGGTTTAGTCTTGCTCAGCGACTCTGGCTGCTCACAGAGCAGGCTGGTGGAGGAGGATTAAGGGGGCTAGGGAGGGCGACTGATGCTTAGGACGGTGAGGATACGAGAGACCCTGAGTGGACGGCAGCCAGCGAAGGAGACTGTTCTCCACCGCAGCTTCACAAATGGCCCGGCTCCTTCATGCCCCTAAGTCAGCAGTGTTGGACCGAAAGAAACCAGGGAGAAAGTCCCAAAGGTAGACCTCAGAGGCTCGTTTTCCCTATTTCACCTCCGCAAAGTGTGTAGGGGTCTCTAGTCTGTGGGAAGACTAGGAAAGCTTGTATTTTATCCTACAGGGTGGACATCAACCACCAGGGTTGAGGCGACTTAAAAAAAGGAGACTCAAAAAAATGTTTGGGCAGTGAAGTCTGTTTAAGGGTTAAGAGCATGCACTTGGAGGAAGATCCCAGGGTAACAACTCCCCACCTCCCAGAATTGTAGGCTCATTGGGGGAAGTAACTTCACCTCTCTGAGCCTCATTCATCTCATCTGTAAAATGGGATTAAGATCACCCTCCTAGGAACATTGTAAAAGTCAAGAGACCACACGTGTACTGAATGGATAGCAATCTCTCTACCCCTCAAGTTGTTCTAGAAAGAAGGCGGGGCTTCTCCTGGGCTTTCCCTAATAAGATTACTCAAAATTGAAGAAGAATGGGATATGAACTATTTGTACTCTATATTCTAATTTTTTAATTGATCTGTAGAGAAGCAACGAGAAAGAGAGATCCGCACAGATACCTAAGTGAAAATCCGGAGGGATCTGAACCATGTTGAAAACAAAAAAAGCGGTGCCACTAGACAGCAGCCAAACTCTGCGCGGTGGTGGGCTGCTTTTGTTGTCCAGGAAATCTAAACTAAAATTTTTCAAAGCACAAAGTGCTGGTGAAATGTCTGAAACCTTCGGGTCTGGTTGAAGGGAGCACAACCCCCTTCTGCTGCTTGCAGTCTTTACAGTCCAGGAACAGGCCACAGGCATTTCAGCCCCCTTCATTATACAGTTCAATATTCAGCCTATGAACGGATGCAGGCCATCAGCCCTGCGCAGTTAAGAATGTCCATCTGTACCGACCCAAGGAGGAAACGCTGAGATGTCACAGGGCAGCTCCGAGTAGCTGACCCAGGGTGGGGTCATCCCACATGCCCGTTTGAGACTTCTGAAAATGGTCTCCACTTGTCTGAGTTAAGTCTATGGCAGCGGATACAACAGCCAATAGTTCCAAGAAAAGCCAAAGAACAGAAATGAGGGCTATGAATTCACAGGATGGCAAGTGTCAGAGGCAGTGGCCGGGGGAGTAAAGCATCTCTGTGTGCTGTGGTGGTTTCTGCAGATGCTGTGGGAAGGGACATTGGCTCTGGATCTCTGCTCCTTTCAGAGGCACTGTTCTTGCCATGCAGTTTTCTCCGCTACAGGAGATAGTGATGCTGGGAAAATCTGTCACTCACTGGAGAGTCCCTGAGAAGCAGATCACAGTGTGATGCTCCCAGGATGCTCTGCAATGGCCCCAAGTGCTCTGCCCCATCCGACCTCCAGCTCCCAGTAGAGACCAAGGTCCCTACCCTTCACGGGCCTTTGGAGAGATCATTCTGAGGAGCATGAAATAAAAGGAGACGTTGAAAGGGAAACAGGAGTGATGTGGCTGGATTTCAGGCAAGGCGTCAATGCCCAGTGCCTCAGAGGCAATGGGATAGAAAGTTTCCAGATTTAAATGATCTCTTGGGACTGACCAGAGTGGTGAGAAGGGACTGGTAAGAAGGAAGTTTACGGATGAACTCAATCCAGCTCAACAAAACGCGCTCGGTGTCCTCGCTACTACAACACGCCAGGTGCTGCGGGGGGGCACAGGCACCTTTCCCTTGGGCAGTAGTTCCTAACTTCCTGGGGGTCTCAGACCACTCCAAGAACCAGAGGAAAGCTACAGACCCTGAGAAGAATCCTTGCACACCATTTCAGAGGGGCCCCACATTTCTGAAACTCATCCACCCTAAGCGCCCCTGTTCTGTGAGACTCTGCAGGCCTCGGACCCGGCGGAAAGTTGTCAGTGTTGATAAAAAGCATGTACAAAGCAGGTAGGAAATCAAGCGACAATTGCAAAGGCAACTGGAGCCCTGGTTCTACCAGTCTGAGGAGGGACAGGAAGGACGGTGCGACAGCTTCAGGAGTGGTTCGCTTTGTTTTGGGGGTTTGTCAATGCCAACTGTGAGGATGCACAGAGGTTCCAAAGGTCTGTTTTCTTAAACCAGTGGAGTGGAATGGGGGAGGGGGTGGGCCACTGGCCAGCACGGGATATAGGGACAGGGCCTCTCACGCTGGTAGCCTCCGAGAGAGCCAAAGAATGCCCTCTAGCCAGCGGGAAGGTCATTCCTCTCAGAGTGCGATTAGGTCTCATGTTTGACCCATGACCTCTGGCCCGTGAGATATTTATGATCTCCAGACAGGCAGCAGGGGGCAAGTGAGGGAAGATGGAAGGTGAAGGCATTTAATAGGGAAAGGAAGGGAGGAAGGGAGGGAGGAAGGGAGGAAGGATGGATGGAAAGGAGGAAGGCAGGAGGGAGAGAGGAGCCTGATCCGTTTAAAGTATGTGTGAAATCAGGGACTGAGAGCCATGCTTTGGCGTTTCCCATTTGTGCACTCAGCATGGCGCTCTGTCCCTCACCACGGTTCTGTGACGTAGGCACTGTTCTATTACACATGAGGAAACGGAGGCTCCGATGGGGTCAGCGATGTGGCCACCGTCCCAGAGCTGGCAGGCGGCAGGGCTACAACTCTGGCCCAGACTTCATCACCACCCGTGGTCTCATCAACTCCCTGGCTCGTTTCTGACCAGTCCCAACGCCCACGTGAGCCCCGCGCAGAGCGGTAGCCCCTTCCCACCTCTATCTCCCACCCCATCTAGAACTCCCGCGGCCTCTTGCAAAACTGAATCTAAGCCCAGAATCTCTTCTGTTCCAACCGCCTCTTTCTCAAGCCCAGCCCAGGGCAGATGTGCCACCCACGACAGAACCCGACGGCATGGAAGGCAGTCAGGCCAGGCGTCCGCTCCCCTCCGCCCCCCTCCCCTCCCCTCCCCTCCCCTCCCAGCCTGAACCAGGATCTTCCAGCTGGTCCTCCAGGACGCCCGCCCTCCCTCCGTCCCTCCGTCCCTCCGGGCGGGCTGGGCCTCCGCCCGCCTCGCTGGCAGCGCCGGGGTTAACCCGCCGGCCTGCGGAGCAATGATTTCTGTTTTATTTCAGCAGGGGAAGTGTGTGCCGGCCTGATTAGCCTGATGGTTTCCTCTTTTCCCATAACCTCCAGACCCCCACGGCCCAAGTGTTTACTCTCTGAAATAAAAAATCTGCTGGTGTTTTTCTTTTTGTGTGCTCGTGTATTTTGGGAGGATTGCAGAGGAGGAAGGCGGGGTGGGGGTTAGGGACGCGGAGGCGGGGGGGGGGTGCAGACGCCTCCCTCCCCTCGTCCCTCCCCCACCGCGCCTTTCCCAGCTGCAGGCTCGGGCTGGGACCCCTGGCCGCAGCGCAGGAAAGAAACTTATTAATGAGGGAGCTGGGTCTCCTGCTTCGGCAGCTATAAACACAGCGAACATCTGGAGAGAGTAAGAGTCTCTCCGCGCACAGACGCTGAGAACAACAGGCTGGCCCCGCGCATCTCCCCCCCCCCCAGCCCCCGCCCCCGCCCCCGCCCCGGCCCCGGACTCCAGCCCCGCACCGTCACCTACCCGGGGGCTCCATCCCCCCGGGCGGCACAGCCCGGGCCGACGCCAGGCGGCCGGCACGGCCCCCAGCCCCCCGCTCCCCGCGCCAAGTTCCCGAAGAGGGGGTCAGACTGCTTGAATCAAATCAGAGCTGTGCCCCAGGGACCTTTTCCCAACTCGGACCAAATATTTGTGGTTTGAAAAAGTTAAGAGAACTTTTTTCTCCCCAGGCCCCTGGGACTCCCAGCGCGATGGCGTTACTTCCTAGGATTTCTGAGAGGCAGCAGGCGGAGCACGGCCGACAGAGGGCTTGCATCCCCCTCGTCCCTCGCTCCGCGCGGCCTCATGCCTCCCACGAGGCTGCCTTCCCTCCCGAGGAGCTGCGGGAGCGACTTACGTTTGGGAAGGCCTGCACCACCCTGCCTGCCCGGGGCTGCCAGTCACTCGGGACAGAGGCGCGGGTCTCTAACCCGCAGCTTCTCTTTCTGGTCCCCACCGGGCTCCCTTCTCCTGTCACTGGCAGAGTGGGGCACAAGGCAGGGAGAGGCTGGCAGGCGGCAGAAAGTTAGCCTGGGGCGGGATGAGCCTGGGCGAGACTCAAGAGATAAGGGTGGGACACCAGCTTTCTTTGGGTCCCTTAAATTCACAGCTCAAATCCCACTGAAAGGAAAAAGTAGCATCACCTGCTATCAGGACTGTTGAAGTATGTCACCCCCTTTAAAAGCACAAGAACTCTGAAATAAGTGTAACTGTCCCTCCTGTTAAAGGTGGCAGGACAAGACCCGGGGTGAGTTCTTCCTCTTCCAGCCACACCCCCTAAACCCTTCGCTTGGACCCAGTACTTTCCAGCTTGTACTCAGAAACATATACTGCAAGTTACTGCCATCTGAAAGATGTAGCTCGGGCTGGAAAGCTACCAAGCTGGTGGGGTGGTGGGGGGAGGGGGAGTGGGGAACAGGATGGATGGGGCGATGTCACATTGGCCGATAGGAGCGAATTCAGTCCATAGCCAGAGAGGTGTCCTTTACTTATGGAGAAGAGGGGCAGGCAGGCATTTGTAGAAATCTCATTATCAGAAGAACAGAATGATAGAGCAAGGCTGTCGGAGAGCTTTTGCACATGGATCTCTTCGTAAGGCACTACCAGACCTGCTGCTGTCTCCCCTAGCCTTTCATCCTTGCAATCTTTCGTCCTCTCGGGGATGGGATGCAGGCGGAGAGAGGGTTTCTTGCATAGAGCTTCCATCAGTGCTGTCCCCTGGAAGCAGCTTGTCCTGGCAGCCGGGATCCAACTGTAGCTTCCATGAAAGGCTAAAATCTGAGACAGGGTGACAGCGTCGCCTTCCAAGCACCACATCTACCGAGTCAGATTCTGAGAGGGTCGAAATTTTCCCTGAGAGGAGTAGTCCACATACCATCACAGAAACACACACGCACACGCGCGCGCGCGCGCACAAACACACACACACACACACACACACACACACACACAGGATCAGAACTGTTTTCAAGAACAAAGAACCTGGAACAGGTCCTTTAGAAAAGAAAAACATACCCTGGATGTGGAAAGAACAGATCGGTGCAGGAGATAGAGTTAAAAAGACCATTTGCTTTAAAAACAAAACAACACAAAACAAAACCCACCACTTTTTAAAAAGGGGCCATCTGAAATGGTCAGCTGAGAGAACAGGGCTGTTAGAATAAACATCTCCGAGCAAGGTGAATCTCCATGTAACAAGTCTCTCTGGCATTCCCTCCACGTTCTCTGCACTTAAAAGCCAAGTTGGAGGCGTCTGTTTTTCCTGCTGAAACTTCCCACCTGGTTGTAGATCGCAGTTTCCAAACAATGGCCCAGGTTTGATGTCTCCCAGCCGCCTGGCAGTCTGAGAAAGCCCCAGGAGAGACCGTGAACTCGGACCCTCTGTACGCCTCCCATCTGAACTCCCCAAGTTTCTGTGGGCAGGACATTCTTTCATTCAACCACTAGTAAATTTATTTTAGACATTTTAAATCCTGTCACGAGATCCAAAGTCACATACTTCGTGGGCAACCTTTAGCTCATAAAGAAGTGTGATATTTCATCTAGGAGCCATTTCTTCTTATCACGTAAAGGTGCTTTCTCACACACACCTGAATAGAAGCTGCCTGGAGACAAGGAACAAGTCTTCCCCTTTCTCTACACATCTTGCGGCTTCTCAGGTTCCAGTACGTGGCTGGGGCCACCAAAGGTGTTCAACCAATCAATGGGTTGCTTTCTGACTCAATGATACCCAGACATTTTTGGACTCTCAGGCACTTCAGGACCACGAGTTAGCAACGTCCACATTATCCTTGCTAAGTGACAGCACCGCTCTACGCTTTACATACATTAACTTAGTGGTTCTCAAAGTGTGGTCTTCAGGCCGGCAGCAGCACCACCTGAGAACCTGGTGAGAAATGCAAATACTGAGCTTAACTCTAGACTCACTGAATCAGAAAACCTGGGGCTAGAATGCCCCCAACCTGCCTTTTAACAAGCCCTCCAGGGGATTCTGAAATACTTTGAAAACACTGGTTTAGCTAAGGAAACTGAAGTCCAGAGATAAAGTCAATTGCTTAAGGGAATACAGTTAGGAAGAGCTGATGGTGCCAGAGTCTGGATTTTCCACCACTAGACTCCCCGCTCGCCCAAAGTGTGAGAAGCGAAGGGGAAGCTGTGAATGTGGGCAGATGAGGGTTTTACTCTGATCCATGACCAAGAACGTTCCAAATTACATTGCACAAGACAAAAAGAAAAGTATCGTCTTGCTTCTCAAATCAAGGACCACAGTAAGTCGGTGAGCCGGGTTTCCTGCGTTCTGTAGCCGCAGACTGCTTTCCAGCTCTAAGCAGCTATTTTGCAAAAGTGAACTTTGGTCAAAACACCACCTCTGTAAGTTCAGCTGATTCAAGACAAATCCATCCATGAAATAAAAAATAGTGATAGTAAATCACCCTGTAAGGGTGCCAACTAAGTGTCATGTTTTCTGATATACACGGTTGTCATTCGTGATCATCATATGAGACAAACATCAAATATGGACAACTCTCAGTTGATGGGACGGACGGCGGTCACGAGGCCTGCATGCTCAGTTGGGTCTCTGATGTCACTTTTCTAGTTCCCAGTGGAAAACAGGCATTGCATGACTCCAGTGGGGTCTGGGCACCACTCCGAGCTCACTGCCTTTGTCTGAAAATAGTGTGCCATCTACTCCATCCCCCCAACGGAGCGGTGGGTGGGAACTGGTCATGATGGTTAATGGCTGTGAAACGCTGGTGAGTTCTTAGAGACAAGGTGCAGGAGACTGACTTTTTTTTAAGCGCTTCTTGCTATGATGATTGAGAGAAAGGGCTGAGGTTTGGGGGCAGAATAGAAGAAGGGAACAGAGGGGAGGCAGGGCCAGTGGGCTCCACTCCAGCCAGACTATAAACAGCAGCAGACATTTTAGCCTTGTCTTGTGTAAGGGCCTCCATTGATTCACAAGTCTCCCCTACAGAGGGATGCTGTGGAGAGACTAAGACAGAAAGTCCCATTCATTCATGCGGAACGCCACTCCCCATCCCCATTGGCTCTCGCTAATGGCTCCAGGCTGATGGGGGGGGGGCGAACGAGAGGAGGAGGTAGAAATGAAAGAAAATGATGACTGCAAGATTGTCACGGAGAGATGTACAGCTGCGCGGGCAATTGCATGCAAATGCGGCTTCCCTTTTTAGCTGGCTAGTTAATGTCCTCAGATTCATCTCTTTTTCTCTTTCATATCATCTTCCCCTCCCCTTCTTTTCCCTTCCATTCATCTCTAGTTCTCTCTTCCCAGTGTTCTCCATCTCTCTACTAAGACCCATTTTTATTTTCTGTCCATTTCCACACACGTCTTCTTTCTTCCTCAGAACCCCTTTGACCAGCTATCCCATCCAATTAATTCTCGTTGGTCCTGAGGACTGAGTATTCTGTCCCCCTCGCCTGGTAAGTCTCTGCCCCATTCACATTTTCTCTCCCCTCAATTTTCTCTTCCCCCTCCCTCCAGCCCCTCCTCCTTCCAGCCTCTGCCTCTTCATGAATAGGAACAACATTCAGATGAAGGGACCGAATCTGTCCTCAGTGGCCCCTCCTGCTGGGTGTTTCAGTCACTGACAGATGTGTGATCCTTGGAAAAGAGTGCCTTTATCCCTTCTGAGAACAAGAACGTGAGATGGAAGCAGGGGTGGGGAGTGGCTGGGAGACTGAGGTCGGGGAGGAAACTGAAGTTATAAATAGAGTAAAAGATGAAAAAAAAGTGGAGAGTCTTTTTTTTTTCTCTCTTTCTTCTTACTCAACACATCTCCAAGGAAATGCACAGCAGCTGGAGAAATCATTGATTGGTTCATGTCTTCATCTTCCTTCCCTGTAACCCCAAGATCTCCTGCCAAAGGATACCCATCACTGAGGAGGGCTGGACCACAGCCCAGAAATAATCGTTGCAGCCCCTTCATCTGGACAGCTCAAAAGGCAAAGGAAGGGCTGGGAAAGCTCAGGGTTCTTGCCAAATATTTCCATCAGAAGAAGCCTGGGATGGAGGGGACTATGTACATCATGTCTGCCACCAAAGTACCACTCCTGCGTGGAAGTTTTCTAGCATTTCTGAGCCGTAGTTGGTGACAATCCAGGTCATCTGAGGACTGGTTATCATGTGTCCTTAGCTTCCCTTTCTACCCAAAAGCCACCAGCCTGGGTGACCTCAACCCCCTTCTTTTTGAGCAAGGGGACTGTGGAAAGAGGACTCTAACACACGACGGTAAGTCCTTGCGTTTTAAAATGGTTTTATCCTGCAGTTTTTCAGATTCTGTCTCATTGGCCCTGAAATAAAAACTCATTTACCTCTGAGACCCTTGACAAGGAGGACAATGAAAAATCATCCTCACTTGGGAATTTATGGACTTCTTAGCTAAGAAAGAGCAGGACCATGTCCTTTTGCCATGAGAATGAGACATTCTGATCTTGAGGCTCTGGGCGAGCATGGAGATGACCTTGGCACTGAGACGTGTCAATAAGATGTAATACGATGTCAGCTGGTAGCAAGCAGGCCCGCCTTCCAGAGCCGAACGTGTCAATGCAAGGTGGCTCTAATCCCAGTCACACTCGGAGGATCTAAGACTTAAAAGCCCAGTGGCATCAGAAGGATTCAAGAATTATACAGATGGAGGCGAAACCACTGTGATCTTTTGCTTGTACAAATAAACTCTTTTTTTTTTTTTTTTTGGTTTGGAATTTTAAAAGATCACCTTTTCAACTCTTACAATCTTAAGTCCTTAAGTCTAACCTCTGAACAGGTACAAAACCCTCCCTGCCACCTGGTGAAATGGGCAGACAGCCGAGACATTGGTGAGTGTGCTCGAGGGAACTGAGACACCAAGCAGAAAATGACAGGACGAGTGTCATCACATCTAAACCCAGGGCAGAGCCCCAGGAATACCCCCAAGATCAAGGGCTGCTGAGTCAAGACAATGCGGGACTTGGGAGTTGACCCTGGAGAAGAACGGACAGCCACAAAGCAGCCCCTCTGCCTTCCCAGCCCCACCAAGAGCTGCAGCACCCGGCTCCGTGTTTCCGGGGAAAGATACAGCATGGGCGAGAAAGGAAACGTCTGTTTTATTTCTGCATTATTATAAAACTAGTTTACCGTATAGCTTTGTATGGTAAAGAGATACTGAACCAAAAACCTGCATTTAAGTGAGTTTCCAGTGGCTTTCCCCCATGAACTTCCTCCGAAGTACGCATTTTCAGTATGTTAAGAATAATGAAATGTCTTATGCTGAAAATCCATCCTGGGATAAAACACAGACTTTAACTGGCTGATTGGCACTTGGATATGGTATCATAACCTGGTCTCTTGAAAAATTGAACTTAATGTCTGAATCAATCATTTCAGCATCTCTAAACTCAGGTTTTCCGTTTTGTATTAGAAATAAACTGAAACAGGTGAGCAGGTATGCAAAGACTAGTGGAATCTGTGAGGAACACAGTGGCTCTGGCGAAACAGAATGGGGGTGAGGTGGGACTTTGAGGTTCCGAGGTCCTCGGGAGAGAGGACGCTCCTTTCCAGAGAATGACTCCCGTTCAGCAGAGGGCAGCACTGGACCCGCAAGTCAGGAGGGAAGGGAATCCTGAGAGGAGAGGAGCTCCTGGGAAGAGGAGTTGAGGAGATGAAGGGGACGAGGAAAAAGAGGCCTGAAGCAGGTGGGCCTGGGCAGACAGGAAGAGGATGATGGAAACAGAAGGTGAAGAAAGGAAAGTTATGTTCTGAAAGAAGGCCACATGCCTTCTGTCCATCTGGTTCACACCTCATGACTGCACAACTTCCAGGCCCTTTGTGCACAGCCGGGCTGAAATGGTTAAAAGGCTCAGGACACGCACGGTGACCAGAACTCTTTACAAAATGAAGACCTAAAGCAACCTCGCTTGGGCCCTTTCCTAGAGCTTGGTCTGCCCATCACTGGAGAAGAAAGTCACTCAGAATGATTGGGTGGAGAAGGCCCAGGACTTTCCATCCCAGAACAATAGCAACTGGTACCCACACGAGCCAGAGGAGGCAGCCCTCAGCCAGCTTCCACTGCCCTTCGCCCCCATCCTCCATCGCAGCCTCTGCGTGTGTTCCTACCTGAGCTGCAGTGTTCGAGACCGGTGGGCACTTCTTGAGTGGCCGTCTCGTCCCAGAAGGGGTAACACGCCCTCGGCAGGTGGTAAGCGGCCTGGAAACCACAGGCCATTCGAGGATCTTCATAAGAGTTGATGGGCCCCTGCCTCTGTGACCAGGAAAGGAAGGGAAATATATTAAAATTCCCTAATGGAACCGGAACTTTATATCATCCATCCGCGTATAAGTAGGAATTATCCACAGAGGACACAGCATAGGACCAACTACTAGTCAATCCATCCATCAAAAAAAAAAAAAAAAAAAAAAAAAAGATGCAGGGAGTGAGAAGGGTTTCTGATTTAGACTACATATACATTCTTTTTATCCATTTCTTCAAGCATCTGAAGATTTTTTTTTTTTAAGTTTCAAATAAGGACCCATAGTTAATAGCAAAGTAAAATCTTGGTCACCTTTATCCAATCTGGCTTTTGCTTTTTTTATGTAATCTTACTCTGTAAAAACCTCATGAAAGGATTATTCTTTGGGGGTAGTGGTAATTAGGTTTGTTTTTTTTTTTAATGGAGGTACTGAGGATAGAACCCAGGACCTTATGCATGCTTAAGCACACACTCTACCTCTGAGCTCTACCCTTCCCCTGAAAAGGATATTCTTAAAAGACATTATAATATCAGAACCAAGAGGTGACAAATGCCAAAGGAAAAACAAAAAATGGGATGACCTAATAAAAATCACTCATTTGTCAGTTCATCAGTGTGCATAGATTTTAATGATACTGATTGCTAGATTGGAAGTTTTAGTTTTTCCCAACATCTGGGTACTTGGGCAACTCTCTTGTCAGTTTTATAAAATCCATAAAATACACTTTCCACCCAGTACTCTCTAAGGAAGACAGATATGCCACGCGGGAAGGCATGGTTTGCAGGGTTTAAGAACAAATTCTGTGAAGCCAGGTATACATGGATTCACATCTTGGCTCCCTCACTTACTGATGGGGACCTGGGCCTGTACCTTTAAGTAAACCTCACTTTACTCAATTGTAAAATGGGAATAATGTTTCCTATAAGGTGGGAGGATTGAATGAAATAAAATGTGTAAGAAAATTACATATAAAGCAAAATAAAATATGATATGCATGTAATAAAATTATGTATTATATGAAATGCATGTCATAAGTAGTGTATGTGCAGCCTAATCTAAGGTAGGTATTAATATAAGAGAGCATTAACATTCCTGGGATTGGGCAAGAGGGTTGACCATTAAGACACAAAAGGAGAAGAAGCAAATTCATGGGAAGAAATTTCCTGAGAATAGCAATCTGATGCACACTGGCCCATCCTCAGCTTTCTTTTTTAATTCTTTCTCTCTTCTGTTATGGCCCCTTCACCTCCATAAAAACCCCCAACTGAGAAAACGGAACTTTGCTAGAATCTAATGTGACTAGAGCTTTTGATGTTAAGGGGTTAATTAATAAATGTAACTGCTCAGGCGAAATTCTCACTCCTAAAAAGTAGCTTGCCAACCCCAGTAAGAGCCTCTAAATGGGGAACCTCCAACCTTCTCTCTCCCCGGGAGCTGCAGGGCAAGAACGCAGCAATGTTACGTTAGAGTCCGTCACTCGCTGTCAGCACTTGTCTCCATTTTGCAATTGTCCATTTGCTTAAGCTCAGTAAAAGTAACAGAAGAGAGTACATTGGCACGGAGAAAAATGCCAATCAAATCCAAAATATAAAAAGAGGTTTATATATTATTATATGTTATAACATATAAAATGGGAAAGAATCTGAAAAGAAAAAATATGTATGTGTGTATATGTATAACTGAATCTCTTTGCTCTACACCTGAAACTCACATTGTAAATCAACTGCACTTCAATAAAAAAAAAAGTTGTTTTTAAAAACGAGGTTTTGTGCATACTCATTGGAATGGCATTTTTCATAGTATTCATAAAATCATCCAAACCAGGGCTGGATGACGTTTACTCAGGGGCTGATCCTCTGTCAAGTGAGTTAAAGGTACTCAGAAAGGAATTACATCCTTGGGACTGAACAGAGTCACATCGAGTTGTTGTGTATCAAAGGCTAATGTCCTTGGCTTCTGCAACTGGACGGCCCTGGTGAGAGCCACAGGAATATAAATGGAGCGATGGCACTTCTGCCACTTGTGTTTGGGACCAGGATTTAGGGAATCCGCCAGCAAGAACACCACTGCGCTTCCGTCAGAAAGCATGTCCTTAATTCTGACTTTAAACCTTTTTGCTAACATTGTGTTTTAATATTGTGAGCTCCTGAGGCAACTACATTAAGGTTTTCCTTCAAATCCCCAAGGATAAGCAGGTCTTCAACAGTCCCTTGCAACAGAATCAACTGGAAGCACATTTCCCAGACTAGCTGTGGGCTCTCTGTGTTGACCCCCATCTTTTTATATTTCTCTGGAGTCTTTCTCAAAATTCAGTGCCAAGTAGCAGAGTTGTATGAATAGGGTCTTGAGCCAGGAAATTTTGTATCTGAACATCATAAAGGAGAACTCTGAGTGACCAAACGCTGTCTTCTTTTGGGGTACCATGTGCATGGTTTGCCTAAACCAGGAGGTTCAGACTGGGGATGACCACGCAGTGGTACAATGAGTCAGCTCACAGCTTTGACCAACAACCACACATAGAATCTCCCTGAGTTTCATGAGTGGCTTTTTTCGCCGAGTCTCTCCTGCCCCCAAAGCAGGCTCCTTGTTGTCAGGGAGGGTCTATTTATTATTTTATACAGGGAAGTCTATTTTTTAAGACACATTTCCTCTTTAGTGGTCCTTAGTGGTGCCAGGGGACCCTATTTTTAAGACTGAGAAGGAGATGATGCACCAAACCTACCAGGAACCACAAACATCTTTGCCAACAGACACTCTCGGGAGCATCAGGACCCTTGTTACCTAGACACCTGCCTGTTTATTAGACATTTCACAAACTGACCTAATACCTATTTGAAAGCGCACGAAAATGACATTTTTACTCAAGAGAACCACAGAGCCAGTTCCAATTCATTATGAAACCTTCTCCGTTAAGGAGGAAGAAGCAGGTTATTAACAGATCAGAGAGCTGGGCAGCAAAGCCCCCACCTCCGTGCTTCAAAAGGGCGCCACCCAAAACAAGTTCAAGTCAACATCTTCCTTTTCTGGCCGCTGGTGAACTGGAGGTGAGCTCAGGAGATGCAAGCAACCCTCCCAGCCCCAGTCACAGTTTAAGGAAACCACCTGATGGGGCATCGCTTATTCCCCCCCCCCAGGTGATTATTGAGATGAGGTGCCCCACACACCACCCCGTGCCGGCTGGTGAGCTAAGCACGGTGGAGAGCGGGCCACGTTTAATCCTCACCATAGCTGCGCAGGATTAGTGTTTCTATCTCCGCTTCAGAGAAAAACCACCTGAGCCATTAAGAGGGACAGTAACTTTCCCAAGTCCACACAGCTAATAAATAATGGAGAGAGAATTCTAACCGAGGTCTCCTCGATTTCAGACTGTCTTTTCCTCGACCTGTGCAACAGGGATCTTGTGTGTCTCTAATCCCAACCGCTCAGGAAGGAGGTGCTAGATGAATTATGACAAGGGACATTCATGGAGCAAATCTATATCATGCAACGAGTCTCTGCCAAGTATGATGTTCGACGCTAAGAATACAATATGAGCAAGAAATGAACTTTACCCTGAGGAGCACACAGACTAGTAAACAGGATATTACAGCCGGGGGATGTGACAGGGCTAAGTGCTGGTGTGTACGGGGGAGGAGGGCGGCAGCAGGTAAGACTTCCTGGAGGAAGCAGATTAATTAAGGTGAGAACTGAAAAGGCAAGGGAGATTCAGGCTAGAACATCTGAAGGCTCTAGAGAGCAAAAGGAGACCCACCAAAACAGGGAAAGGAGCTTGCACGACTGTGTAAGGGAAACTAAGACAGGCTGAGCCGGGTGGTCTAGAGACAGAATCTGCTGCTTGGTGGTGACGAGCAGGAGGGAAAGGCGTGCTCTTCGGCAGTGAGAAAGCTGGCAGTGGAGGCCATTAGTAAGAATCAAAGCTGGAGGAACAGAATAAGTTCACAGCGTGGAGGGCCATGAATACCAGGCCAGAACTTGCCTTCAGAAGAAAGGCATTAGCAGTTGTACTAGAGGCAGTGGCGTGGAGAATCAAGGTGTTCTAGAAAGAGTCATTGGGAAGCGCTAAGGAGGCCAGGATGGGTGGGAGCAGATGGCGGGGAGGCCGGCACAGGCAGGAGCAGTGCCCTGGGGCCATATTGGAGCCTGAGGCAGAAGGGCAAAAAGTCGGTACTCCTGATCCAGTCTTTAAGATTTTTATTTCTTAGAAGAATTTTTGCATTAATTTTGATTTTCAAAAATATTGCATTTAAGATGTGTTTAGCTTGAGTCCTGAGTTGGGGAACAGCCCTTAGACTTTGCCCCCAGATGGGCCCTTCACCTCAGTTACGGGGCTGAGCTGTGGTCCAGTTAGGAAGAAAGAGCTGATTTGGGTTATGAGTGTAGAGGTGAAGAGGAAACAAGAAATATAAGATGCGTGTCAAAGGAAGAATCAACATGATTTTATGACTGATGGGAGATGAAAGAAAGTAGGGGGGGATCCAAGTAATGCTGAGATGGCTGGCTTTAATAATGGTAAAAATGGTGAATTTAAGTCCATAAATAAGGAGGGTGGAAGAAAATTTCACTTTTGGTTGTGTTCTGTTAGAGTGATGGCAGAGCAACTCAGTGGAGGGGTCCCTAAGGTGGCTGTAGGATGGGAGAAGACCGGAAAGGATAAAGTTAGATATAGAAGCATAAAGGTCTAGTTAAAGTATAGAGTCTGGAAAAATGGCAGTAAAAATGAAAAGAGAGGATCAGAAACAGCTCTGCTACACCATCCAGCAATTCCATTTCTGGGTACTTACCGAAAAAAAAAGGAAAACACTAATTCAAAAAGATAGATGCACCCCAGTGTTCCCTTCAGCATTCTTTACAATAATCTTGATATAAAAGCAGCCTAAGTGTCCACTGATGGATGAATGGATAAAGATGAGGAACACACACATAGGAATATTACTCAGCCATAAAAAAAAGAACAGAATCCTGCCATTTGCAACAACATGGATGGGCCTAGAGAGTATTATGCCAAGTGAAATAAGGCAGACAAAGACAAATGCTGTGTGATTCCACTTCTATGTGAAATCTAAGAAACAAAACAAAGCAACAAGCATAACAAAACAGAAACAGACTCACAAATAAAACGGAGAACAAACTGGTGTTTACCAGAGGGGAGGGGAGCAGGGGGCATGAGTGAAATCAATGAAGGGGATTAAGAGCAGTTATAAAGTAAGTGAGTCACGCAGATGTGACGCGCAGCATGGGGACGTGGTCAGTTACACCGTGGTAACTTTGTATGGGGACAGAAGGGTCCAAGACTTACTGTGGGAATCTTCTTATAATGGCTGAAAATATCGAACCACTATGTTCATTTGAAAGTAACATGATATTGGAAGTCACTTATACTTGAATTTTGGGGAAAAAAAAAAAAAAAGGGCTGTAAAGTTGCCCGGAGCTGGGAGGAGACCTGAGGGGAAAAAAGACAGACTGGCTGGTTGAAGACACAGGAGGGAACACACGAGCCTGTCGGGTGCCCTGCACGCCAAGGGCAGAGTTCAGAAGCGGGCTGGGTAGCAAGTGGCCGCCGAGGAAAGGGCGGTGTCTGGGCGGCCTTGGAGGGCCTGGGTCCCTGGGCACCTCGGGAGAGCAGGCCCCCTTGCCCGGCTCTGCCACCCTCGTCCGCTGGGAGGCTGTCTGCTGACACGAGCCCACTGCCTAAAGGCTTTGTCTTTCTCATCCTTAGAAGGAAGCAGCTTGATGCGCTGAAGCCTGGAAACCACCAGGGAGACGGACACACGCTTGTCCCTGCCCCATGGGGAGCCAGCTCTGCTTTGAGGCCACTGCCACCCTCCTCCAGTCAGAGCCCCATCTCCTGTGTTATGTCTACCGGACTTCGCTTCTGGAAGCTTCTGTCGGGGACCTGTCTTCCCTCCCCACCCCCGCCACGCGGCTCTCTCCCTGTGCTCTCTCACCTGCCCCCAGCCCTGCTGAACCTCGGAGCCCTCCTCCCCGTGCCCCCAGAGACCCCCACCATCGGCAAAGCGGGGACAGGGGAGTACTTTTTCAACACGAACAGATGGCATCTGCGTGTCTGCGAGGACATGAACACTACACTTCTGTCTGGAGCCAAGCAGCCATCAGTGTCCAGGTGTTTGCTTCTCAGCCCCCATCCTTACCCTCCTCGGGTACGAGTTCCTCAGAGCACAGACTCTGGGGGAGCCAATCTACCTTTTCTTGAACCCACCTCAGAATCCCCGGGTGTAGCCCCAGCGCAGGGCCGTAAACAGACAAGACACAATATGTATTTCTAGATGTTGCTGTTCAGTGTTCACCCAGAGGCAGAGCTGAGCTAGCACCGGCCAGATGGGCACAGGGGCTCGCCGCCCGCAGGGAGAACATTCCAGGAGCGGCCTAGATGTCCCGAGGCCCCAGGGGGAGGGCGGGAGGCTGGAAGCCAGGAAGCCTGTTCAGGCCCTGCTCTGGCCCTCAGGAGCCGCGCGGCCTCCGGCCTGTCTCTTAACCTCCTCAAGCCTCTGCTTCCTGAGGAGGTCGGCCCCAGCGATCTCCAAGTTCCTTTCCAACTGCAAGTCTCCTTTTTGCTGAGCCGTCCACATTCTTTCTCCTGACCTTGTGACTGACAACTTTCATTTGGTAAATAACCCCCCAGTGTGGAGAGGCCCGGAGAGACAAGAGGCTGTCGTGGTCATGACTTAGACTCATGCTGGGGAGGGTCCCTGGAAATGTATTCAAGCCGTCACACTGTTTGTCTTCATTCTTCTCTAACACCCTGGTCACCCATCGTTCTGCCACTGCATTGTCCCTCTTTCAGTCAAGAACAGCGGAGTTTGGAAGTGCCAGGGTGCTGCACTGGCCGGGGGTCGCACACGGCCCGTGCTCAAGGCAAGTGTGTGCAGTGAACGAGGAATTTCTCATCGTCAAACCTTGCACCTCGTTGAGTGCAGTTGATCTTCCGCGCTGCCTGATCAGCTCCGCAGACCTCCAGTCAAGTCTGGGCTTCCTCCTCCTGAGAAAACGCTAGACCGGCCAGCAGCCCCGCACTCACAGTCCGACGCATCACCAAGAGGTGCTTTAGGCAACGCTGGGGACAAGTTTGTGGGCAATCGGTTCTAGAACCCTCAGAAGGACATGGGGTGCACCCGCTTCAAGGGCACGTGCATCCTGTCCCCTTGAGGGGCAGAACCCCCTCCACTGTCCCCAGTGCTCCCACCCCAAGAGATGGGGAGGGGGGTGCAGCCACCGGAGAGGCAGGAACAGACAAAATAGGAAGCTCTCAGAGGGCAGTTTAATTTTAGACTCAAGGCCAGGAAATTCTTTCTAAAACAATAAGACTGATGGGCTTGGGCCTTGGCGAAAGGGCAGGCCTGACCACTGCAGGTTTCAGAGAGAGAGAAAAAAGTCTGAAGTACAGAGAGCAGAGTCGGGAAGATCGGATTCTGCCCCCATGAAAAGCGGTGCTTGGTCTCCAGCCCGGCCACGCGGACCACAGCAGAGGCCGCCCAGGGACACCCTGGCCCTCGGGCAGCAGACCAGGTTGGGGAAGAAGGGTGACAGACGCTGCAGATCCTCACACCAGCCTGAGACCACAGCCCCCTCCACTCAAGAGCTTACTCAGTGGACCTGCCCCAGTCCTGGGCGCCTGGCCCTGACACTCCTGCTGAGAGATTCCAGGTGAGATACGTGTTATCCATCAGCTGCAGGAAGCCTGCGGACTCCCAACCACCCCAAGGGCGCCGGCTTCAGGCATCCATCCCGGGGTGTGGAGATGGGGCGTGAGGCTGACTCAGGGCCTCCTGACAGGAGGTTGGGAGGACCTCCCGTGGTGAAAACACTGGGCAAGAGTTCCGATCTGCTCAGCAGTCTACAAAATGGAGCTCTGGTTTTTTTCCTCTAAGCCAGAGAAGGTCAATTCACCATGAATAAAACACATGGATGCATGAATTGTCATAAAGTTCTGTCTATCATGACATTTCTTAAAAATGATCAGGATGCCTTAAAAAACCAAAAATAGATTTACCATATGATCCAGTAATCCCTCTCCTGGGCATATATCCAAAGAGAACTCTAATTTTAAAAGACACATGCACCCCAATATTCATAGCAGTACTATTCACAATAACCAAGACATGGAAACAGCCTAAATGTCTATTGACAGATAACTGGATAAAGAAGCTGAGGTATATTTATACAATGGAATACTATTCAGCCATAAAAAAGAATGAAATAATGCCACTTGCAGCAACATGGATGCACCTGGAGATCATCATTCTAAGTGAAGTAAGCCAAAAAGAGAAAGAAAAATACCATATGATTTCACTCATATGTATAATCTAAAAAAAAAAAAAGACACAAATGAACTTATTTATAAAACAGAAAAAGACTCACAGACATAGAAAACAAACTTATGGTTTCCAGAGAGGGAAGAGGGTGGGAAAGGATAAATTGGGAGTTTGAGATTTGCAGATTCTAACTACTGTATATAAAACAGATAAACAACAAGTTTATGCTGTATAGCACAGGGAACTATATTCAATATCTTGTAGTAACTGATAATGAAAAAGAGTAAGAAAACAAATATATGTATGTATGTGTATGATTGAAACATTATGCTGTACACCAGACTGGTACAACATTGTAAACTGACCGTACTTCAACTGAAATAAATAAATAAATTTTAAAAATAATGATCAAGACGCATTTGATGGCAAGGCATGTCCTAAGCCAGGAGCCAGGAGATCTGGACCACTCTTCACCCCTTGCCAGCTTGTAAACTTGGGCAACTCATTTAACCTCTTAGCACCTGAATTTCCTGATGCTGGGAGATGGTCTCTAGGTTATGGTCTGGCTCTGAAATCCTCTAGTTCGTGCTGACTGGAGCCAGTATTTTAGAAAATCCCCACTTTCTAAGATGCTAGAAAATAGACATTATCTCTCTTTTTTCCTTCACTTTTTCTGACTACCACTAAGAATTTTGGCTGTAAATCATTTCTTAAGCCTTATGTTCCAGCAATCTCTCCAGGAGCAAAGCCATCACCACCGCAAGCAACAAGAAAAAACCATTTCTTTTCCAGTTTCCATTTACATTCTAAATTTCTTTGGGGATATTCTTACTTCTCTAGCACTGAGGACCTTACCCATCGCTTCCCAGGATTCCCAGACAGAAGGAAGAGGCACGTGTGCTGAGCTTCCTAGAAACAAGCACAAGCCTTTCCTGACTTCCCAAGTGCAGGGACAGAGCAGACGCCCCAGCGACCACATCCTAAGGCATGTTGGGTGGAGGTGGAGAGCACGAACAGCACTGGGTAAGAAGGGGATTGCCTCCCAAGGAAGCCCAATTAAACTGCAATTACTCAAGATAAGAGAACCAGGTCTGTTTACACAATGGGGTTGTAAACCACCCACAGGAGAACTTTGATCGGGTGGTAGGGGCGCTATTTCTAGTGCAGGGTAGTAATGAAGCAATGAGGTTTGTCAGTAAGAATGTCTCCATCTTTCCCCCAGTAGCGCCATCTTGTTCTGGCCACACCCTTGTGTGGACAATCAGTGGAATCCTCTCCACGCCTTCCTCCATGTGTGCATCCCACACAACTGAAACGTCCAGAAAAAAACAGAGCTGAGATGGTAAACACGGGGGAAAGGGGGTTAACTGAGGTTTGTGGCTGGCCTCACAGTGACCTTATACGGTAAGTTACACTCTGCCCATTTTACAGATGAGGACACTGAGGGTCAGAGGATGGAGTTTGCCCAAGCTCACGTGGCAGAGGAGTAACAGACCAGAATTTAACTCAGG
This sequence comes from Camelus dromedarius, assembly GCF_036321535.1. Lineage (NCBI taxonomy): Eukaryota > Metazoa > Chordata > Mammalia > Artiodactyla > Camelidae > Camelus > Camelus dromedarius. The sequence continues at coordinate 16,513,015 of NC_087469.1, forward strand.
TCTTTCTGATTCCAAAGCCTCAGTGCTGTCCATGGTGATTGACAGGACTCTGTCCCACAGCCACCAGGCCCAGGACCAAAGACTGGGCGCCTTCCACATGGGCCGGCAGTCTGGGCAGGCACTCTTGCCTGGCTTATCGCTGCATCCCCACAGGCCTGAGCTCTGAGAGGAGGCGAGTGGGCAGTCATGCTGTTCCTTCCCACCGTTCAGGATGCTTTCCAAGCCTGGCCCAGGGTCCCTTCATCCCCAAGGACCTCCTCCACATCTTCCTTGTCTGCGAGGTAGCCAAGGACCAGGACATGTTTGGTCAAAACTAGGAGTGGCGCATCCGCCCCATTCCTGCCCTCCCCCAGCCCAGCAGGCCGGGGACATGCAGCAGAGGATGACGTAGGAGAGGGTCAGGGCCGCCAGGAACTTCCAGGGCTCAGAGTGGGCTTGCTGAGGTGGCACAACAGGAAGGAGCACTTCCTCCCCTTGGATGAAAAGGTCCCTGACACACAACCCACACAAGCACCTGCAGATGCCGCCCCCTCCCACGCAGCGCCGGACAGCTCCCGGGAGCGCCGCTCCCGCACCTCCCCAGCTGCTGTGACATCACTTTGCTCACGGTGGTCCCCTGAGAGGCTGGCCTTCCAACGGGGATAGCACATGTTGTTTTTGACAAAGGGACCCTGGGGCAGATAATGTGAGTTCTGTGGAAAATGGTCAGCCCCCTCCCCGACTCCCATGGGTGGGAGGAATTTTACAACTGTCACCGTGAGTATTGTCAGCCTTCCCTGGGTACAGCCAACAATCGGATCACGCCGACACCACCTCTAACTCACAAATAAGGAATCTGAGACTCAGCAGTCTTCAGGGCCTAGAAAACATTCGTCTCCTGATTTAGAAGATTATTTCCTGGACAACGAAAGCAGCCTGCTCAGCAGAACCCCTCATAACAGGAATATGGCCTCACTTTGTTTTCCTTTTTTTAAGACTTCCTAAAAGAGGTCATTTACATGTAACAAAGAACAGCTTAGACCAGTCTGTACACATAGTACCTCTCCGCCTTCAGATCTGATCTGGCGGCTGATCCAGGGCAGGGCTTCTCAGCCTGGGTGCTGCTGACATCTGAGGCTGGACAATCCTCGTACAGGGTGCTTAGCTGCATCCCTGGTTCCTACCTTCTGGGTGTAGCATCCCCACTCCCCACGTTTTGGCAACCAAAAATACCACCAGATGTCCCCTGGGGGCGAGATCACCCTGGGATTAAAAAACCCACTGTTCTTACGGTTTTCCCTCTCACCCTCAAACTTCCCATCCCTGGGGTAGTGTCACTTAGCTGGTGGCCCAGGCTGCGTAACTCTGAGACCAGGGCACCAGGCAGGAGGACTTGGATTGCTGCGTGAAGCACCACTGGCTGAGCCCTAGGCTAGCAGGCTCCAAGGGAGCCGAGAAGATCCAGGTGCCTGGGTTAGTTAAGGAAGCTGTGCTCGCTCCTCCGTGAAATCTTAGATCGGGATGGAGTGTGAGATTTGCTAGTTTCTCGCGCACCGATATCCCCAAGGTTATCGTCTGTAGACAATTTACAAATTCTTTGACCGTTTATTGCAGCCCAGCTTCAAGCTGGAGATTGTCTCTAGGGGCTGTTTCATTGAACTTGAGTTTGTACTCATCAATCTTATATATCTATCTACTTTTATTAAAGAAGAAGAAACAGTCAAAAGACGTTTCTGCTTGCTCTGTGGTTCTGAAAGTTTATCTGACCATTTCCAGGGACAGAGAAACTGAGGCCCAGAGAGAAGTTATTAACGAAAGTGCTGGAACAGTAACTTAGCAGTGCTCCTGTGCAACCTTCTGCTTTTATCCAAGCAGCTCTGAAACATCACAGTGATAAGGACCCAAAATGTTGATAATGTTTTTCAGCTCTGGCTGCTGTGGGTGGGGTGAACAGGTTCTTTGTTTTGAAACCAGGGGAAACCATTCAAAATGCATTAAAAATATCCAGTGCGTTCAGTTGAGGGTGGGGTCTTTAAGTTGAAAACACATACTTAGAGCTGTTCTTTAGTTTTCTTAATCTCATACAATTTCCAGATGCCTCATCTAGAACAACTTAATATTATACCTGCAACTTGTATACTTGTAATAAAATTTATTTCTGTGCCTAAAATAAAATAAAATATAAATTTTTACAGCATTGCTTTTTTAGACAAGTTATTAATTTTGTTTAATTTGATTACAATACTGGCAAAGAGAATTAACATGGGCTGGCTTTGAAATCTACTTTGCCAAGTCAATGACACGTTTTGCCCTGAAATCACATAATCCTTATTTATTTTAAGAAATCGTTACAATATGACTTTTAAGAAAAACGTACTATAATTTACGCTGACCTTAGAGGCTAACCCCTATGCGAGAAGCAGAAGGACCCTTTCCCTGGCAACGTTTCTGGCCCAGTGGACCTTAAAGTGAAGTCTCTTGGCAGTTCCTACAAAGGAGAACGGAGTGACTCTTTATCTGGGCTTGTGTGTGTGTGTGTGTGTGACAGAGATAAACATATTTTGATGTAAATTGTAATCTAAATATTTTCTAATTTTTTTAAATGCAGTGAATAGTGTTTATATGAAAACAGAAGCCACTTAAAAAAGAAGAAACATGTGTCACAGGACAGCCAGTGAAGAGCAGTGTGTTCATCAGCCCTGGAACGTAAGGTGTCTTTTTAAATAATTATTTTTTCAATACTACAGAAAATAATTTTCAAACACAGCAGATCTTTTGATACAAAATTACAGCGTGAGGTCACGGCAGACTGAAGGGTACCCGTGTTAAGAATTCTGTAGAACCACAGACTGGACAAACCCTGCGTCAGAAAAGAGCTCTGGTCGACTGGTGTCTATTTGGACACATAAATGCACTTGGAGGGGTTAACAATAATCTTATCTGCCCATTTCCAGGGTGAGTAAAAAGAGCCCAACGTGTATGATGGCTGCCTTTATAGAAAAACATACAGAATGTAGAATCAGTAGTCAGTGATTCATCAGCTAATATTAAAAGAATTGATCAGTAATAGCATTATGGGATGTTTCACACAGTAAATTTATAAGATATTCGGCTAAATATTTCTACTGATCAGCACAGAGCTTGGCTGAGAGCCTTCTCCTCTAGGAGCAAGAAAATTTATCTAGCCCTATTTTCAAGTCATTTTGCCTCTCTTATTCTAAGATTCAGGAACTTTTCCAATCAACTTGTCACATTTTATTTCCAGTTTCAGATTCTGTGATGAGAAAGCTTGTGTTTTTTAGCTTTTGTGTATGAGAAAGTTAAATTATGCTGAGAATAGACCCGAGGTACCTCAGCATGTGAAAAATCTTCACCAAATGAACTGAACTGTGAAAAATCACCTGGCTTTAACCGTTACTCATGTTTGAGTCATAGTCTCTACAGCACAAAGGTACTAAAAAATCTTTCTCAGCAAATCCATCAGTCCTGGATTTTTTTTTTTTTTTACTTTATATAGTGATAAAAAGACAGATAATCTCACAGCGTAGCCCCTCCAAAAGATTCAAAGCTGACTCCGGCGGTGGGGTTGGGTCCCTGGCTTCCTCTGCCTAGGAGAGATCAGAAAGCAGGCACAGGGCGGAGGAGGGGTGAGGAGGAGGGTGGGGAAGGGGGCGTCCCACTTACCAGCACGGCAGGTCTCCCCGCTGAGCCAGGGGCAGGGCCGCTCACAGCAGAATCCACAAAGTAGCTCATCGCGCCCTCAGCACCTGCGCGGGAGACAACGTTCGCTGAGCCACTGGGCGCCCCCGTGCTTGGACTGGGAACCAAAGGCGGGCTCAGATCGGGCCTCCTTAGGGACATGGAGCTCACCTCTTTGTGTTAAAGAGAAGGAAATTAAAACTTAGAAAAACCGAGTGGCCAGCCTCCGGCACACAGAGAGGAAGGCAGCCCCCAGGCCAAGCCAGTCCCTTGAGTTCAAAGTAGCGTGGATGGTGGCGTGTGCTGTGACAATCAGCAGTCAGAGTCCACAAAAGGACCTTTTATGGGGCTTCTGGGCAGGAACGGGTCTCATGTGTCTTTTAGTGACTTTCCCATACATCCATATATCACCCTCCCTGTGTCCCAACCAGGCCTGGCAGGGAGCAGGCCCTCACAGCGCAGTGTGGCAGGCGTTAACTGATGAAGCAACAAGCAAAGAAAGGACTGGAGAGAAGAGGGTGGAAAGCCTCTCCCAAGGAGGCATGTCCACCAGGACCCCGAGACACAGAGACACAGACAGAAGCCCTGGAGAGGCAGGGCGGCGGGGAGCTGGGGGAGGAAGGGAACATTTTTTTTATCTTGAAAAAAGGAGATGAGCTCTTAAATGACTTGTTGAGAGCTAGTATTTCCATTCAAAGTCTGAGTGACCACAACACTTAAAGAATATTCTGGCTGAAGGGATTTTCCAGCGAGCTGCCGGTCATCAGGAAAATCATTTCTATATCAAACACGCCTGTTGATCCAAATGCTCGCTAAGGTACAAGAGTTCACACATTTTCATAAATTCAATATTGTGCAGTTACACACTGAAAAAAGCCTTCCTTGAAGGATGCAGAGGGTTGAATTCCTACGTGTATCTCTCACTCAGAGGCCAAGCATCTACTGTTAGGGAGTGACATTTTCATTTCAATTTAACCACTTTCCAGTTTGTATCTGTCTGTCCTTTCCCTATATTTTTGCCAACAATTAAGGCCCCCAACCCCAATTCAAGAACTATAAAGAATATTATTTGTCTTACGTTCAATCTGTAACTTCGTTCACCTTCTTGGCACAGCCTGACAGCCAATGAGCGTGCCTTCTTTCATATGAAAGGTATTTAAACGACATAGTTAAACAAATTCCACAATATGAAATGGTACTGAGTGAGGGCTACCGTCACAGAGCGATTAAGATCATACAGGTGAGAGAAGCAAGTTAAAGATCTCCTGAAGACTTAACCTCGCCCAGAAACGAGTTTATGGTTTTTAACTAAGTTACCTTTTTATGATGTCTTTTCTCCCCAAAGTAAAACGCAGCCAAAATAACATGAATTTTAAAAGCGTAAAGTAACTAGGCTCTGTTAATGAAGATTTTCTTCTCTAGTTTTTCAGGAAATTGCTCCCCATCGTTGGAAAAGGACCCCAGGAAGACCTCCCTGGGGGCAGAGCTGAAGAGTGGGAAGAGGCCAGAGGACCCTAGTCCAAGGACACCATCCACGCCCGTAGCCGCGGTCACCTGTTCAGTGTTTGCTTCTGAAGAACGCATCAGACTGTGCGCTGGGCGCCGGGCACTGAGCAAGAAAAGGGCGCCCACAGCAGGCCAGCCTGGACACGGCCCGGACGCCGTGCAGGTCACGGCCGTGGGCGCCAGGCTCCCTCCTACCGAAGCCTTTCTGATTTTTAAAGTTTTAAAGTCCTCAAGAATCATCACCGACCCACACACCCCTGCTTCAGAGATGAGATCTACAACACTGATGGCATCGATTGTGTCACAGTGAGAATGGCCCGACCAGGAGCAGATTCCTCAGGGAAAAGTTGCTCACCCCCTCCAGGGCCCCGCAGGGCCACCCAGCCCTTTGGGAATTGTCCAGGTGTGGGAAGCACAGCTTTGCGAGAATCAGCCAGCCCCCTGATTTCCTCCAAAAAGCCCCCAGGACCCCTGAGTCATCACAGACCTCAATCATTTATTCAACAAGCACACTGATGGCTTCCTTTGCCAGGACTTTGTTACTCGTTCAGTCACTAATTACTGGGTGCCTGCTCTGGTTCAGGCACTGTTCTGCGGGCTGGAGACACACAGCTTAACCGAGACCCTGGACCACGTGGACTTCACATCCTGTCAGACTCAGGACAAAGCGGAGAGAGACAGTCTGCATCTTCAGGCAGTGGGAGAAGACAGGCTCCCGTGTAACTATAATATCATGTGATGAGGAGTTTGCCAACAACATGGGGGGAAATCAGCAGTCAGTTCTGCCGAGGTTTGGGGAATAGAACACTGTGGAAGGTTGCCCAGGACGAGGTGTGACCACCTGTCCCCATGGACATCCCTAGCCTCCCACCAGCAGCAGAAGACCTGGACCCTTCTGAATTCCTGTTTGACTTGTATATCTGTGAAAGAAAGCACTTTTGGAATGGGCAGCCTGGTCCTGGAGTTCAGCTCAAAGGCACCGCAGCTGAGGAACGGGTTCAGGGAAAATGTGTTTTCTCTCTGGACAGAGTGAGCGAGGAAATCTGCGGCCCCACAGGGGCATCCTGAGCTGGGCTAGATTCAAGAAGCTTTGTGAGCTGCGACTGACGCTTCCCTTGGGGAAAAGCCCTTTGCCCAGGGAGGAAGCTGGAAAGAGGGAGTCACCAGAGCTCTCCAGGGCGCTCATCTCAGGAAATAACTCTGGGGCAGAAATGGATGACTGCTTCATTACTTTTTGGAGAAAGAAAAAAAGAACCCGCCCTGTTTCCACTTGTAGATCGTGACACAGAACAGCTGCTGGAGACGTAAACCCTTTCAGAAAAAGCAAAAGGGTAAAAAAATTTTTTGACTTGTTGGCCAAGGAGAATTCCCTCCCACATGACAGCTATTTGGACAATCAGGGGGAGCAGCTTTTTTGTCCTGGCATTAAAAATGTTTATTGCCTAAACACAAAACAACTGTGTGATTTAAGATTTACTCCCCCGCCTAGAAGCATCCACAGGCTTGTCTGAATGCAGAAATGACTTGAACACTCAGTAACAGAGTCAGCGAAGAGCAGAGTTCCTCCCCTTGCATGGGACCAGCAACGCCGGGGCATCGGCGGAATTGTGTCTAAAGTGACTTTGTGCTCAGGAGGCCGCTGGGCTGCGGGCCGTGGTCTGCCCTGGCCTCCATGGCCCTCCCCATGGCCACAGTCCTCTCCACTCCTCTAGCAGGCAGCTCTGTTGTTTTCTCAAGCATCTGGTGCTATTTCTCACATCCCTGCTCCCGCCCGGTGATCCCCCCTGATGGAAATGCCCGGTCACCCTCCTGCTCCTCAGAACTGACTAACCCCTCCTCCTCAAGCTTTGAGGCACATCTCAGAAGTTTTAGCCGCCAGGAATCCTTCCTGAAGTGCCCTTCACGCCAGCCTGGGCTGGCTGTCCCCTCCCTGGCTCCCCCCGTGGGCTTCCATCACTGTGCATAACACGCTGTTGTGTAAATACCTGCTTCTCTCCTCCTGTCCTGCTGACCTCTGAGCTATCTGCCGGTCAGCACTGTGTCTTTTTCGTCTTCATATCTCCAGACTGTAAGACAAACTACGGGGTGTCATAGGACTCTTTTTTTTTTTTCATTAGTGAATGAATGAATGAATGAACAAGTAAATTGGTCTCACAAGACTGAAAGTGTGAGAGAGCGGCTGTAACACATAGAATCCAAATAGATTACACATCTGGATGAAGAACCACTTGAAATAATAGGTTCGTTCACGACCCATTTCTCCGTGAGAACCCTTCCCCTTTATTCACCAGCCCTTTAATGTCCCTCATCAAGAAAGTTTCCACCACCCTCTGTAAACAGCAGCGTCCCCCTCCCAGCTCAGACACTTAGCTGCTGCTTCCTTGTGTCCCCGACCCCACCGCCACACACACACTGGAATTTAACTCCCTCAAGGGCAAGGGTTAGTCTGTTTCTTCAGTCTGAATCCCTAGCTCCGAGCGCAGAGTTGCTGGGTGGCTGGCACTGAATCATTGCTGAATGCGGGCGTGTAAGTTAGAAAGCTTATGCAAGCACTAACATACAGCTTTAAAATTTTAGTTTTTTAAATAAAAGGTTTTAAATAAAATATATTTTAAATAAATCTTTTAAGTAAAATAAATGTTTAATAAAAAATAAAATTAAAACTTTAAAAATTAAAACTCTCTTCAGTCCCTTTTTTGAACAGAAGCAGAGAAAGACTCAGGCCAAGCTGAGACCCGACTCCAGCTCACCAGCCACTTCTCCTGGCAGTCCTCTCCATCCTGGACTTTGGGGATAAAAATGGGCAACCTGTGCGGAGGACCAATGGGTGGCAATCTGGCTGACGTGGGTGTCTCGCATCCAATAACAAGCTTTGGAACTGGTTTTCTGTGGGGCTCTGGGACGAGCTCTGTGCTTCATAAAGTAGGGAGATTTGGAGATTCCCACCGTCCAAAAACCCAGTACCCGGCCAGGATCTGCAGGCTGTCCCTCCGGCCCACCCTTCCTCAGGGGCAGGCTGGGTGACACACAGGAGGAGGGGAGGCTGGGGCCTCGGAGAGGTGTTTCAGGCCAAGGCCGCAGAAGAGCAGGGAACCTCAGAGAGACGACACTCGGCGAGCACTGAATCAGTTCCCATCAGCTCTGCACCCCTTGGCTGCACTTCTAGGTGACAACAGTGACGTCACCGAAGGGTTTTTCTTCGGGGTTATGTGCTCGTCAAAGAAAGACTATGCCTTTGGGTAAGTAGCTCATAAACTACATTTCAAGAAATTTTTCTTTTGAAAATAATTGTTCTTGCAAAAAAATACAAATTTATTGAAAGAATTCCCATAAAAACCCAGAGAAGTCTGAAATGAATGTCAAAACCACCCGACATTCTACCGTCTGGAGACCCCTGCTCTAATACTTTGCTCAACATTCTGCTGAGTACTTTTTAACATGTCTGTAGAAATACAGATGTAACGTATACACGTGATCAAAATTTTACCTTCACGTGTTTCTCTACATGCTGTTTTGCAATCTGCTTTTTTCATTGACATTTGGCATAAAGCTGTAGAGATTTTTCTATGTCAAATCAGTGCAGCTCTGCATCCCAGACTATAACAGCTATGGAGAGCTCTACTGTATGTATTCGTCATACTTTTTCATCATGAGCCTCTTGTTATGGTAAAATTAATTTGTCCCCAATTCCTTGTCATTATCAAAAAGTTCCTAAAAATATTTTCAAGCCTTAAAGTGGTATTTGGGGGACAAAGAATGAGTACTGTGTATATTCTGTGTGTGAATACATATTTGACAAACTGCATTCCATAACAGAGAAGCCAAAATTATAGTGCCACCAACAAAGCCATTGTGATTTAAATTTGACCTTGCCCTCCAGTCTTCATGTTAGCCTCATAGAGCAGGAATTATGGCCATAACACATCCTGGGTATGAAGACTGCACATGGGGAATCCAAAAGTGCAATAAAGCTGTCACAGAAAATACAGATGATGCAGTGTTTGCCTATTTTTTTCTCTTTGAAAGCTATGCATAATTTAAATAGATTTGCAATTAACATTACTAGCAACAATTTAGGATTCCCATAAATTTATATTCAAAGGATACCCTTTTGGCCTGGACCACAGGAGAAAAAGAATTTGGCTTCCAATAGGCCATTTAAAGGACACTTGCCCCAAATGACAGCGCCTTTGCCAAACCAAAGACAATACTGTCCCCCACGTCACCGAGGCAACATCTTTCACGTGCAAGGGAAAGAGTTTGAATTTCTTCCTTCTGAACGCCGTGTCAGTCGGTTTTTAAAGACTCAGACTGAATGTTGCCTTTCTCAGGGAGATTTCCCGAAAGCTTCTCAACAGTGAGACGGACATCCTCGACCTTCCATGGGATTCCCTCTCACAAGGTACCTACGGAAGCTCACGGCGCCCCCTGCGTCTGCGTCTGTTTCAGCTGGTACATGGTAGGTGTGCAGCACTCTTGTTGACTAAAGGAAGCAAGGACCTGCACGTGGACAGAGTTAGTCTGTGCAGGAGTTACGTCTCAGTGCCTGAGTATATCCAGCCAAGAGAGTGAAGATCTCTCTGCGACAAAAAAAAAAAAAAAAAAAAAGAACCCTCCCTTGTGATGCCATGTGTCCACATGCAACACTCAGGTGAGACTTCTCTCATCTTAACTGCAAGCCAGATATTTTCCTCTGAACTAATGGCCATACCCGATGGATGAATCTATTGTCTCCCGTTATTTTCTCCCCGCTTCTCATGAGTGGTCCATTTGCATTTTCCAAGTCATTTGAGTGGCTCTCCCCCCTGATCATGCAAAGTAGCAAAAGCCACTGAGTCCAGTTCTCCAACAACGCCAGCTAAAGCCCATTTTGTTAGCTGAACAATCCTCAGTCCCCTGTGGAAACTTTGTGGTTACCATAAGCAGAAAAGAAATCGATAAGAATAATTGAAGATGGTTTCTCTCACTCCTAACTCTGTAAGAACCTCATTTTCTTGACTGAAGATTCCCACATTGCAGGAGCAAACATTCCTTCTTATTCTAAAGAGTCAGCCCTGACCCAAAACCGTGTTCTGATTCCTGTGCTGTCGGCTTCTGCATCTTACACTGAATCTACCGACTCACGCACTAAGCTCACAAAGAGTTGACTCGCAGCTGAGTGGACACGTTAGTCTGGTTTCTCCTCACCTTCACTGCTAACTAGTCCCCCAACTCTGACTTGAATAGAAGCTTGAGAATGACTCATATCCATCTCCTATTTCTCTAAACAGCTTCATCTCCTAGTGACGGGTAACACTTTCAGGTTCTGTATGAATTGGTAAAGCTCAGCTAGTTTTTCTTGGAACACTAAAAATGGACTCTTGGTATTGTAACGCCGCCAGAGTATAGTGTTTCGCCTTTCCTCAAGGACTCGCTCGCTAACGTCTCCCTGAAGAGAGAGAGAATACAAGATGATTTTGGCCTCCTGAATCAGAACAGTCAAGGGCTACGGCATGCCTCATAGCCTGTTTCATGTCTCCACCTCACAGAACCAAAGCCCTCGTCATCACACTGCTGGAGTCACGCACTGTCAGCGGTGGGCCAAATGGTGTTGCCTCTTTTTACCCTTTAAACCTGCCTGTGCTCATACGTCCAGTTTATATTTCACAAGCACAATGCCGATCCTAGTCTCTGAAAATGTTTAGAAACTAACGCTCTGCTTTCTCAAGTGTGGGAACATCCCCTGGGCGACTAAAGGTAACATCCAAGCAATAAGCTGTTTTACAGTAAAAAGTGATCACAGCCTTGTCTTTAAATGTTGTTCCTCAGACCCTCTGTTTAATCATGAAATTCAGCAAATAACCACAGGTGTCCTTCAGATGTACTGCAAGGCTGTGAACATAGTAGGCGCCTGAATCAAAAACTGGGGTGGTTTTTTTTACCAAGAAACTAGAAACAAACAAACAAACAAAAGAGTGAGCTAGAGGAATGATGTTAAGCATCCTGGCTTCACAAGGACAACCATAGCAGAGGTCATGGTACATGAGACCAAGTCAGACCCAAAGAAGATCTAGCTGCAAGCTGGAACTGTCAACCCTAACCCAGTGGTGGCTGCCAAAGAAATCCCAAAGGAGCCTACAAGTTTAAATAATTCCTTTTCAACTCACAGCTTGTGGAGTCATGTCAGATCTAATCTAGAATTTAGATACGGTTCTGGCTTTTAAGAAGCTCTCAGCAAAATTGAGAGATGCCATAAATACAGAGACAGATCTTGAGAGAACCGTGAATGGGGACAGGGGAGTTTTCATAATGCCCCTTTAAAACTGATCTAAAGGACGGCGGCTGCCTTAAGTCTCCCAAATCCAGCGAGCAATTTCTTGGACTATGTCTGATTGTGATTCCTCTCGGTGGAGTTTCATTCAGTGCATTGCCCACTTTCTAGGGTTCACATTTCTCAGCATAATGCCAAACAGCTTCCTGGCATTCTTATAGAGAGAGGGAGTTTATAAATTCCATGAATGTTGGAGTTGGAAAAAAAATCTCATCCAATCTGCCCATTTTTTAATTTGAATGAACTGAGCCCAGAGAGGGTAAGTGTTTAGCCGGGTGATAAGCAGCTCGGACTGACAGACGATGGGTGCCCGGAAGCTCCTCACTGAACGTGTGGGTGGGTCATGGGCAGATTTCTTAACCTCACCGTTTCCTCAGCCATAAAATGGAGACAACAATGCCGACACTTTCAGGATGATTGAGGAAGGGTATATAAAATAAAAGTGCCTAGCAGATTGCTTTCACACATGACACAATGGTCAATAAATAGTGGCTATTATTTGTGCTGTTTTATCACAGTGTTGGCATTAGTAAGCATTTACTAATAAACAGTAATAGTGAGTTTTATTAATTATTATTTTTATTGCCCTAGGTGGCAGACTTTATTTATTCAGCTATTAGAGTCAGAACCCAGATGGCCTATAACCTTCTCTCTTTTGCTAAAAGACTTGCATTTAAATAGTCAAAAAAGGATTCCCTTCCATAATTGTACATAGGTTGAGTAGCCTTAGTCAAGAACTTCACAGGCAAAAAGAGCCACACTTTCTGTTGAATGGTGGTCTGCTTGTACCATTGTTATGCATCAAACCAAGCAGTAAGCAGTTTTCTTACAGTGGCAAAGCAACTGACTGAGAGACTGCATGGCAGAGACGCGAAAATACCACAGCTTCCTGAGTTAAACCAGTTATCTTTCTGATATAAATGTGACCCTGGTGTGGAATAATACTTTGGCAACCAGATATAAATATAAGGAAGTAGTAAGCAGCTACGGAAAATATTGTGAGTTTTGGGTTGTCTGTTTAAAAAAAAAAATTCTCTCTTGCTTTTGCTTTTGCTTTAGAACCGTGCTTCCCAGACTGGTTTGCACAGGGATTACCTGGAAGCCACGTTACAGCAGAGCCTGACCCAGCAGGGCTGGGGCTCTGCCTGCATTTCTACCAGAATCTCAGTGTTGCTGATGGTGCTGGACCCCATTCCAGTCGCAAGGCAGTGTCTGGGCTCACTTGGTTAAATTCTGCAGTGTTGAGAAGGCAGAGCCCACCAAGGAACAGACAAGAAGATGTCTTCTGATGAGCAGAAATTTGATTTTTCTCTTAGCTGCAGTACCAGTCAGGCCAGGGAGGAAGCCCTCCCTCTCAAGCCACGTGCCGGCTGATGGCTGCGTCTGACTGGCTTCTTGCCTTTCCTAGGAAGCCAGGGTTTGAGGTATTTCACCTCTAATGTCAAGAAACTGGCATCGCTGCTCTTCCCCCACCGACAGGAATCCTTCTGGCCTGAGGATCTCCGGAGGCACCAAAAGATGCTTAAGGAGAGTAATTTGCATTCTATTTCTCACAATTTAAAACTATTTCAATCTTTTGGGAACTCTTCATACGATGTTTTGCAATTTTTTAAGCACCTAGGATTATTTCAAAATGAAAAGCTAATACATTTATAAAATGCTGAAAAGATTAAAATCCTGGAGGGGTTTCTACTTTAGCACAGCTCTTGAGAACTGATACATGGTGTTTCCCCATTGAGAATAATTTCTTGACATCGTCGCTAAAAGTTACTGCTTGACTTTCTTCTAGTAAGTACTGTCCCAAATGTCCCCTCCAAGTTCTGGATGCAGCCAGCACTTGGTCAGCAGGCACATCAAGTCTACCCTCTCCTCTGAGAAACAAAACTGATCGCAACCATCCTTCCCTCACTGCTCTAGATGCCACTTTCCCCCCATCTGAACTCCCAAGCCGGTCATACACTGTGTCACATCACGTCACAATTAAGTTACCTTTTATTTTAATCTCTTTTCAGGTAAAATCATGCTTCCTAAAATAAATGACGTTGATTTTTTTTAAATGAAACTTGTATATTGCTCCTTCTGGATCTGTCACCCAACACAAGGCTGGTCACAGAGGAAAAGTTCAATCAACATTTGTCACCAGAGGGACTGAGAGATAGACTTACTGCTCTTGTCAACTAGACCTTGTCGTCTTCCTTCAGAGTCAGTATCTTCCTAACAATAAGTAATTAATCTGCAAATTCCCCTTTGGAAAATAGACCTAAGCCACAGTGTTCTCCCAGATAAGCAAACCACTGGTCTACGATGAAAAATGTAGCCTCAATTTGTGGAAGTGCCTCCACGCTGCTAAGGTTCCTATGAGATGCTACTCCAGCCACAAGCTCTGGACTCACATTCCGTGCGTTATCCTCAGGTCCCACCACCAACCAGGTCAGTCATAGCACCAACCCTCGAGTCCTCATCTGTTCCATGGGGTTAACAAGAGCGCCCACCGCAAGGGCTTCGTTGCAGGTTAAAGAAGTGGCCCTTGCAAGGCACCTGCCAAGGGTCCCAGAACAGCCAGGGGCTCGATAAACATGAGGGATTATTATCCGTCCTTGGCTGACGTGGAGGGGACCAGGTGTTATATCCAGAGACTCATCTAGATAGAAGGCTGAGTTCCCTAAAGCTACATTGTCAGTAGAGCAGGAACCAACGGGATGAAAGGGGAGGAAATAAGTTGCCTTCATATCTAACTTGGCCCAGGATGGAAGGAGCTCACAGGATTCGCCTCAAATGCCGCTAAACTGCTGCCCACATTTATTTTGGGGAACTACTAAATACATTTGATTTCCATAAAGAAGGGGAGAGACAGAAGGAGGGGAAAGAAGAAGAGGAGGAGGGAGGGAGGGCGGCAGAAAGGACCCCCCAGCTCCCTTCTGAGTGGTCATTAGGGAAGGAGTTGCTGTGGAAAATGGATCTGTTCACCAATCAATGAAACCCTGAGGTTCAGCAGAATTTGAATTCTCAGTAAGAAATCAGGCAGCACGTTGAGGAATCAACTAGGGAGACGGCGGTGCCGACTCTTGGTCTCCCCAGCGTTTGCTTTCCTTCGGACTCGCCCTCCCGGGGCACCTGCACCCACACACCCGATTTGTTACAACATGACTCCAGACTGTCCCGCAAGCTTACGGGCACCATTCTTAGTCTCCAAAGCTCTATGCTCTTTACTTCCATTCTCTTACTTGGGGAAGTGGGTGGGGCACAAATCATCATGTGCATTTTAGGGATGAAGACTGGAAGGCACAGTCCTGTCGGATAACTTGTTCTCAGTTACAAAGCCGTGCCTGGTAGCCCCAGGCACACGTCCGCTCCGGAGCCAGTGTTGGTGCCAGCTGTGACCGTACTCGCCTTTGAACTCCACTATCATCAAGCAGTTGGCCCAGATCCATGCCCTCAACTGGTTTTCCAAGGTCACAGACGACTAGATGTGGAGGGGTTCCACCCTGTTCCCCACCCTCCCCCAGGCTCTCCTCTCGGACCTCCCGGTACCTGGCTAACTAGCACCTCGGGGCGAGGAGCCGCTAAGGCGAAGGTGCCCTCTCTGTAATCAGACTCGGCTTCCCACATCCTCAGCGGCGGAACCAGGACGGAAGAGGCTGCGTGGCTGCTGCCACTGTTTGTTTTTTTACTACTGAGTTGGCAAGGATGGAAGTTGTTGATTTACAATTAGAAGCAGCATGCTTCTTCAAATATTAATATTAATAACTACAATGCTGAACACATGAAAAGGTCTTTTCATCTTCAAAGCACTTTGCAGACATGAACTCATTAGCTCTCCCTCCCCTCCATTCAGAAACAACAGGTAAGGAGGAAACTCTGCATTGATAGCGGCCGCCCAGGGACCCTCCCTGCACAGCCCACGCCTGCAGAGGCAAAGGGGCTTCTCTTTAAGAGGAAAAGAAGGCGGTACCATCCACAACTACAACTGAGGAAGGTGCCAGGCATTTTACAAATCAAATGGAGCTGCCACAGTTACCATTTGAGAACCTCGATGTCCTGTTGTTTAACAAATCTCTCTCCTTTCAGTTGCACAGTAATGGTATGAAGTCGGAGGGAAAATGGCCTTGTGATTTAAAAAAAAAAAACTTACCCAAAAGGTAATAAGGAAGGCTGACAATCGAATGCCTCAATCTCAGTAATCAAACATTTTTGGAACAGTTCACCTCCATAAAATGCAACTTTAAAAGAGGGTAACAGAGACATTTCAATAGTAGATGAGAAGCCACAAGCAAAGTGAGATTGGTAGATATAAAATCCCTGAGTGGAGGGGAGCGGCCATCCACACCCCTTGCTTGTCCACCGCGCTGCCCAGGGAGCCAGCCCTGTGCTGGAGGGAAGCTGTGCCCACCTGGACCTTCAGACTCCCTCTGTCTCAAGCACAGTCCCAGGGCTGGAGGACCCGGGGGAACTGTGAGTCACAAGACAAGGGGGAAAAAACCCAAAAAGTCTAGTTTGACTTGCAAGACTCAAACCTGTAGCAATTTCCTTTCAGTAAAAGCAATTCATAAAGCTGCTAAGCTTAAAAGAAATTTTAAAAAGGTAAAACAATGGCTCGCTAAGAGTGAAAGAGAAAAAAAAAAAAGGAAAGAAATTTCTGTGTTGAACTGCAGCTTTATTCCTTTGGAAGTGCTCCAGTATGGGAAGAAAATTCCGTTTCTGACAAGTAATCTGTGAGGGTCTAAAACGTGCCTGATTTTGCTCTTATAAAGCAGGGGAGAGAGTGAAACGGTCTTGATCTCAGACTATTCCAACAAGGTTAGGAAGTGTTATTGAAAACTGTTATTAAACAATTGAATGGAAAATACAGAAAAACGTGGAAAGAGAAAGAGAAAGTTGCTTGTATCCTGAAAAGACCCCATCAATTTACCAGTTAATTCCACTGAATTTAAAAAAAAAAAAAAAAAGGAAAGGAAAGGAAAATGGACTGCAAAGATTTAGGCAAACTCACACCCCACTTACTACTTTTCTGCAGAGACTGGGTGAAGAACAGGTCCTGAGTGAGCGCCCCTCAGTGTCTGTGGTCTCCTTCCAACTACCTGCGGGAATCCTCTGCTCGGGACTAAAGAGGATGGAAAGACCATAATGTTTCTAATAGAGCTGCCTTCTTAAATTAGGGGGTGTGGTCAAGTCCAGGAAAGCTGGGGAAAAAAGGCAGTGTTCCACTGGCCCCTGACTCCACGGAGGCAGCGACTAGGACAGGGTCTACAGTGGAAATGGACGAGCAAATAATGTTACAGGTTGAGCTAACACCAGATTCCACCTTAATTTACAGCATTCCAATTACCATCCTGCTAACTGTAACTCAGGCAGGGGAAGTAGTGGGGAGGGAGGCGAGCAGAGGAGAACTCCCTCGGTGGGATAATGTGGGTCTCAGCCTTTGCTGAAGAGGTAGATTTACTCTCTGCTGAATATGTGAATATTCATGATCCACACTTCTTGACTTTCCCAACGGAGCCCCACTTAACCTACACAAGGGGTCAGGAGAGGGTTACAGAGTCAGATCAGGAAAGGCTGTCAGAGAGCAGACTGTCTACCACTGGGTCACCTGCTCAGGCTAGTAATCTGATGGGACATGTCATTATTTCCTAAGGAAAAGGAAAGAATGATATGGAAGAGAGCTTTCCAGATCAAGAGTCGAGAATTCTGAAAATTGAGCTCAGTTACCCTCCTGATGTGCGTCTGGTTTTAGGTGAGCTCTCAGATAGGGTAGGTGCAGTGACCCTGATGCCCTGTCCCTCGTGCAGGGAAACTTATATGATCCCCACTTAGAGAAAATGTAAAGAGTGTGGAAATCCTGTTTTCGGTGAAACTATAAGGCTCCTTACAGTCACATGTTCAGGACCATGGCAAGGGTGTTACGGCAACGTCATTTCTATGCACAGGGTTATTTCATTACAGAATTTTTTTAAGTCCATATTTGGCTGCATCATTTAAGGCTTTTATCCTGCAAGTTTCCGTTTACTTTGAAAGATGGAAAGGAGTTAAAATTTGCCATGGCTGACTCCTTTCCCTCTCTAATGAAGACACCAATGCTCAACTTTGGAAAACCATGACGATCTAATCAGTGTCCTTCAGAGCAGCAGCATCTTTATGCTTCATTGTGTAAAGCTAAAGATGCAGTTAAGACGGTGTTGTCATTCAAACAAGACCTTCCCACCCATCTTTGCCTTTGCAGATGAACGTGACTTAGAGGAAAGGACGAGGTACTGCTTCTGGTTCAGCTTTGTTTGGTAAATGTCTGTCGCAGGCACGGGGATAGGCACTGGGGGAAACAGCAAGTTCACACTGCAGTGGGGAGACGGGCCCGTAAATCAGCCGTCTCAGTGGACTGTGATGCCTGCCAGGAGGGGATCCACGCCGGGAGCTTCAGCCTGTCCTGGAGAGCCTGGTCACTTCCAGCACGTGGCCCCATTTAGAAAAGTCCATGGCCAATTAAACCAATCAAAACTAATTACAACTCTATTCATTAATGTTTGCAAGAGAGTTAAAAGGAAAAAAAAACAGTAGAGAAGACCTGGATTCTTGGAGTCTTGCCCGACATGTACAGGGTGTCCAGGGTGGTGACTGAAGCACTCTGGAGTCCGGCGCAGTCTACATGGAGTTCACGTAGACAGCAACCCTTTAGAACCTTAGCCCCATCCTCTGCCACTGCTTATTGTGGGGGTCAAGAGCATGAGCTAGACATGGGAACAATGCCAAATGAGCCACACCCCCACTGTGCATTGCTAGAGAATGCCCAAGGAAACAGCAAGTTTTGTTTTCAACCATGTCTTTAAAAATATAGCACTAGATGAGAATCCACATGCAAAAGAATGAAGTGGGACCCTTACCTTACCTTCTCTACAGAAAAGAGCCCAAAATGGATCAATGACCTAAATATAAGAGCTAAAACTATACAACTCTGAAGAGAAAACATGGAAACATCGTGACGTTGGCTTTGGCAATTATTTATTGGAATCACACCAAAAGGCAAAAAAAAAGCTAAGTTGGACTTTATCAAAATTTAAAACTTTTATACATCAGAGAATACTATTTAAAAAGTGAAATGCACTCCACAGAATGATAAAAAATATTTCCAAATCCCTTATGATGGATTAATATTCAGAGTATATACAGAACTCTTAAACAACTCAACAACAAAAACAACTCCATTAAAAAATGGGTGAAGAACTTGACCAGATATTTCTCCAAAGACATACACATGGCCAATAAGCACATGAAGTAGTCAGTGTGACTATCTATCAGGGAAACGCAAATCAAAACCACAATGAGATACCATTTCACACCTATGAGGATAGTGGATATCAAAAAATAAATAAGTAAATAACAAGGTTGGCGATGATGTGGAGATCGGAACCCTTGTTGACTGCTGATGAGAATGGAAAATAGTGCAGCAACTATGGAAACCAGTATGACGGTTCCTTATACAATTAAACACAGAATTACCATGGATCCAGAATTCCACTTCCAGGTACATACCCAAAGGAGTTGAAAGCAGGGACTCAAACGGATATGTGTACACCGATATTTATAGCAGGATTATTCACAATGGCCAAAATGTAAAGACAATCCAAATGGCCATTGACAGATGAATGGGTAAACAAAATGTGGCCCCTACAAACAATGGAATATTATTCAACCTTGAAAAGGAATCAGGTTCTGATGCCTGCCACAACATGGATGAACCTTGAGGATAACATATGAAATGAAATAAGCAGACACAAAAGGACAAATATTGGGTGATTCCAGTGTGGAAAAGAATCAAATTCATAAAGACAGAAAGTAGAATAGAGGTTACCAGGGTCTGCAGGGGAAAAGGGATCAGAGAGTTCGAGTTTAACCAGGATAGAGTTTCAGTTCAGGATGATCAAAAAGTTCTGGAACAGGATGGTGGTGACAGTTCCTTAATGCCGCTGAACTGTACACTTAAAATGGTTAAAATAGTAAATTTTAAGTTACAAGTATTTTACCAAAGAGTATATACTGTCCTGAAGAAAAACTATATAGCATTAGGGTTAAGTGGACATCCATGGAGAAAGCACTTTGTCATCCACGTGGATGGTGCGGCGCCAAGTGAAATGATCCTTCAAGAGGAAGGGACACGAACTCACAGGAGGGGGCAGGCTCTGCCTTCACGGCACAGGGCCCTCAGCCATGTCATCGGTCAGAGAGGGGCTCACGACACCAGCCCAGCCTCACAGGGTTGTTGAGATGACCGTATAATTAGATGAAAAGGCAGTGTGGGCTGTTCTTTTCCACTCTCTGCAATATTAAATTCTGTGGAGAAGGACCTCACTTGAGATGACTGTATCGCTTAAGATCCTTAAGTTAAAAAAAAACACTAAAGCCCAGTGACCCAAGGAATATACTTTTTGGCTCCCTTGGGGAAGATCTATGTTAAAAGAGTTATTTGCTTCCCTGAAGAGTTTCTTCACAGCCCAGCCTAAAGGATGGTGGTTTCAGTATCACTGAGACACAGTGGGAACAGGGTCTGAATGACTTGGGAGGAATGACCACCAAGCCATCGGCTGTTTTTACTGGGAAGAAATCCTCAGTATAACCAGTTACATTGCAAGTTGGTCTCTCCTAAGAGAAAAAAATGCAGAAGGTGAATTCTCAGAGTCTCAGCCTTGCCGGGATGCTCAACCCTTCCCCATAAACCTTCCCTCCCTCCCACTCCAACCCCCAAGAGTCAGGATGCCCTCACAGCAATCTATAAAGATTCTTTATACCACGGTCAGCACACAAAAAGAGGTAGGTTTGCCCTGAACGACGGCATCCAACTTGGTGAGAAACAAAGCGAAATGGTCACTTCTTGCATTTCATGTGTTATCTCTTCTTTCCTTCCATCTCCCCTGGAAAAACATCAGATGCTTCCAAAGATTCCATAGGTGCAGGGAAGCGGCATCTAGACACATGAGCAAAACTGAGTAGGGGTGAAGCCAGACACCTTTCCCACCGCAGCCTCCGCCCAGCGGGGAGGGGCCGCCGACTGGAAGATGAAAAGGAAGCCAAGAGCAGAGAACATTTGTCTCTTCATGCTCCAGCTCTGGACCCTCTTATCCTGTACTGTGTAATGAATCTATCTCCTTTCCATGATCAAAAGCCAAGCCTTGGTCTCGCACCACAGACAGATCAGCAGTGGCACACCCGTGAGGGTGCACATCTGGCCCCCAGGTGTGGGGCCTCCGGGGGCCAGAGAGCCCGTGCAGAAGCCAGAGTCCTTGGCAGGGTCCTCCCAGGCCCCCATGGCGAGCTCCTCCAGCAGTGCTCACAGCAACTTCCCTCCCTGTGG
Organism: Camelus dromedarius; assembly: GCF_036321535.1. Classification (NCBI taxonomy): domain Eukaryota; kingdom Metazoa; phylum Chordata; class Mammalia; order Artiodactyla; family Camelidae; genus Camelus; species Camelus dromedarius. The sequence continues at coordinate 16,533,846 of NC_087469.1, forward strand.
ATTCCTCCCCTCTACAAGGCATTTTCCATTTGGGGCGAGGGTCGGGGGGAGTGTAGAGCCCCAGATGGACACTCGAGTAGCTTAGATAAAACTTGTGGAAAGTGTTATCCATCCTTTAGGTTCCAAAATTCACACAGTTCCAACCGAGCCAGGACAGATCACAGCCCACTGCAGACCTGTCTCTCACCACCTCCTTTTTGAAGTCAAGTCCTTTCTTTGTATTTTTGTCACTCTGCCCCTGTCCCCTCCTCCTTCAGAATACCTTTACTCTTTCTCCCTGCCAATCTAACTCCTACAAAGTTATTTTTAAATCTCAGTTTTTAATTATGCAATTAATACGTGGTTGTCGCTTACTCAAGCAATACACAAGAGGGGGAATTAAAAACTGAAAATCACCATCCCTGACGCCTTTCACCCAAACTCACACTGAAAAGTTAACTGCTGTTTCCTGTGTGATACGCAGTCCCCTAGACATTTTTTCTTTAGCTTTTCCACGGAATTATGTTACAGATATTTTTCTGTGACTTGCTATCAGGCAGTTGGCGGAAAGATGACATTTACTGGGTATCATCTCGATGTCCACCCCGTCAGAGCGACCTCGTGCCTTACAGCAGCCATGCCGGAACCTGCATGGCGTCCGAGAAGTTCCAGCTCAAGTGCTTTTCCTTCTGAGTGTCCCCAACACCCCAGCCGTCTCTCCCTGCAATTTCCACGCAGACATCTCCCGGCTCATTTGTTGCCACCATGTGCTATTGAAGTGCTCGTGTCTCCCTCCCATGTCTTTCCTGCCTTCTCTCCCCAACTGGAGTGTGATGCTGGGAGGGCAGAGTCTGTGCCCACGACATTCCCACGTCACATAAAGAGCCCCTTCAGCAAACCCCTGGCATAACGCACGCTAACACGGAGGGTGGGTTTGCAGAGTCGTGGCGCGCCAGGTCAGAGGACGGTACCCACGACACGACGTCAGTTCTGGAAATCTGAAAGTGCGGATTCCCTAAGTATTAAGTCATCACCTCTGGTGGTATGGGAGACATTTTTTGTTTTATTCTTGTTATGTCGTCTGTGTTTTCTGATTTGTATAGAAAGTCCCATCCCATTCAGATGAAGAAGAAAAACCCATTTTATTTTTAAATCTGTGGCTTTCTTGGACTGCCTAAGATGACAAGAGACACAGTGTGACAGCACAGGCTCTGATATTAAATTGCCCCAATTCAAACTCCAGACCTGCTTCTTTCTATGTTACCCATGGGCATTTCCTTCAAGGTTTCTGGGTTTTATTTTCGTCCTATGAAGAATGAGGACAATGATAGACACACCTCAGGGTGCTGAGTGCTGACATTCAACTCATCGAGTCTGTACTCAATAAATATGGACCACTGCTGTCAATGGCGGGGCCAGGGTCAGTCCCCAGCCCAGTGGCATCCTCACTGCTCCACGAATCTTCAGAGGAGACCCCAGGGGCTGATGGCCCCTCCCGGCTGCAGTGCCGGCTTGCTGATCAGGAGGAAAGAGTCTGGTGCAGCGTCCAGTGACGCCGTGAAGACGAGTTTGCTGGGAGAAGGCGTCCCGCTGGGCGTGTGCAAGGACAGCGGCACTGCGTCTTTGTGGTGCTTCACACCGAGCAGTGTTGGCCGCTGTGTTAATTTTTCCCTTTAAAACTGCCCACTGATCCCGCATCGAGCCCAGTCTTAGAGTCAGGCTCACCTCCCCATGCCAACAACAAGGCAACCCTTCGAAGCTCCCAATCATATTTACCAGCCCTGATTTAGGAAGGCAAACCATTTTCATGGGAGGGGCGCTGAGACCTCTAATACGGTCCCGGACCTGCACTGGGTGAAGTGGCCCTCGCCTGCCCCCTCTGTGGGAGGCTGTAAGGGCTTCTGGGAGGCAGCCTGAGCTCTGCCGCCTCCAAGATGTTCAAGAAATCGCCAACTGCACACTCTCCTTGGACCTTGGGCATCCCTCCGCCCACGCCCTACAGCTGGCCTCAGTGTCATCTGCTCAGACAAGATATGCTTCCCCAAACAGGACCATCACGACCACCAATTCCAGAAGCCACAAGTTCATGAGCTGGGAAGAATCTTCAGAGATTCTACAACCCCATCACCTTTGAGATAAGCCAACGGAATCAGACAGGGTCATCTCTTGGTGAAGAGAATGCTAACAAGTAAACTCACTGTACGTCTTCAAAGCTAAATGCTCAGCCGATCATTTAGGAACCGTTGTCAGCTGCATATTGAACATCTTGGAGTGAGTCGAAGTCTCTGCGTGCAGCTACAGGGGAGCCAGTACTAAAGAAGCAAAATTCAGAGTCATCGAACGGTTGATGGAGTAATTCTGTTTTCACACCGAATGCCTGGAGGGTCAGTCTATAGCTCAGCCCCCAGTAAACCAGGGACAGGAGAGAGCAATCCACATACCACAAAAGACCATCATGGGTTTTGAAGTTTCAAAATATGCTAGGACCAAAAGTCCAGCAACCACAGTCAGCCACAACCATAAGGACGTTGAGAGATTTATAAAAAACCACATTCGTCTGTCGTTAAGGCACTCATTATTTTGGCCCGGTGCTGATGAAAGATTAGCAGCAGACTGGTTTGGTTTTTGAGCCTTTTTCAAACACCATTTCCACCCAATGCCACATTTGCCACTGACGTTTTTATGCTGGATACTTCCCTCTCTTCCTCAACATCGCCAGGACAGTCCCCAAACTCGTGGACCAAGGAGAGAAACTAAGAAGATTCAAATGTCTCAGACCTTCATCTACATCTGGTTTCGACCTGAATTCTACCTCTGCAGCAAGGCTTCTCTGACCGCCCCCTGGATTATGTCATCTCTTGATGCAGTTTAATAGGGCACCACTTTCTCTTTTGGAGCAAAAATTCTATTGTAATTATTTGTGTCATGTTCATCTCCTTTGTTAATTGTAAAACCCGGGGGCAAGAAATGGATCAACCTCATCCGCCATTGTTCTTGCAGCTCTTACCACTGTGTCTAAAGCCTAAAGTAAAGGCTGTATAAATATCTGAAGGGGGGATGAATGAGTAGATGGATGGGTGGATGGATGGATGGATGGATGGATGGATGGATGGATGGAAGGATGGATAGATGGCTATTTCAATGTGGGCTACATACATACCCGTAATCTCTCAACTTTGGTTCTTTGACATTTCATCTTTCTCCCATTGCTCCTGCTGTTTGCATACAACACGATTCCCAAATCTGGCACCCAGTTCTGTCCCTAGAGTACACATCACAACCACTGATTCAACACGAACTTTTTCCCAATCAGCACAAAAATAAACATGTCAGAAGAACAATTTATCTTCGACAGAGCACAAAGTGAAGTGAAGACCTGACAATTGACCAGAAGATTCAGGCTGTGTGAATAGACAGGATGAGGCACCACATTACACCAGATTTCTTTCTGTCTGTTATCTGGGTAATTCAGTCTACACCTGGTGTGTTTTTCCTTTACCATTTGAGTAGCTGCCTTCATCTTCATTCCCCCTACATCCTTCATCGTATTTTTCCTTAAGGATAAGTTAAATCGAAGCAATTGACTTCTGATTGCTGGGCTGAATCTAGACTTTTAGGTTTTATTTCCCTCCTAGTTTGTTTCCTAAGAGTCTCAGGTCTGAACAACCCCTGAAATAAGTCACTCGTTCTTATCAATGGCTATTGGCTGCAGAAAAGTCTTCCAGCTTACGGGTGTGTAGAAATGAGATCCCAGAACTGATTTAGAATGGGATGAGTGTGAAGAATGGAAAGCAACACTTTGGTTGTGCGGTCCAGTATTTTAACTCCTCAGTAAGCATACGGATCAGTTACTTACAGCACTATTTTTTTTTTAAAGAGCCAGCTAAGGAAATCACAAAAGCCTGAACTCGCATCCAGAATAGCAAAGATGCTGGTCTTGCTCGCAGAGAGAGACATGACCAGGGAGAATCTGGCTCATGACCTAATGAACGTGAACTCCTGATGAGGGCTGTCTCTTGCAGCTTGCATCACAGCCCATCCTTGGCCAAAGCACAACCTGATACAGCCCAGCACTTTTTATCTTACTTTGGTGGCATTTTAAAAGTGAGTTTTCAGAAATTCTGGGTGTTTGGATGATAGACTTCCCAAGAAGGCCAAAAGAAACAAAAAAAAGTAAAAATGGGAAATAAAGCATTGTTACTTCTTGCTGAGAGTAGGGCAAAATCTTCTGACAGGCTGGTACTTGTCTAGGTGGTAGAGAGCAGGCCTATAGGTGATCAAAAGTCGAGGAAGCTTAGAGTAAAGAACTTACATTGTAATTATGCTCTTACTTTTACATCACTCTCCAAGATTGAAATTCTAGTACTTTAACATTGACGCCAAGAACCATTCTTCCATCTATTCCCTTTTCCAAGTAATTAGTATCTCTTTTTAATCCCAAAGTAATACATGTTTATTGTTTAAAACTAAATAAATATGGGAAAAGAAAAAACAGAAGATTAAATTTACCTATAACCACCCCCCCATCCAGAGATAGTCAGTAATAACATTTCCATGGGTAATTTCTTTCCAGTCTATGTGGGTAGGTACTTTTATTTCATATAAAATAAATCATATTGCACATGTTATTTTGGCCTATTTTTTCTTATTGATAAATCTTAACCTACTTTTAATTAATTAATCATTAAATGGTTGCCTTACAGCATTTTGTTAATGCTGCCAGGCATGCTCACATGTATTCCTAAAAAGTCTAGACATTCAGAGTTGGGGCTGAGCTTTCATTTTTTATCAACTCTTCTGGCAGTGAAAAGGATCCCAGGGATTCAAATCCTAGTTCTCCTAACTGGTCCTAAGTTTGGGGCAAAGGTCTCCGGGCATTGGCTTTCTCATCTCTGAAGTAAGAGATCACAGAGTTGATTTCTAGAAAGTCCAAGAGGAGGCCTTCTGATGCTTAAATCGTACAATGCACAGTTTAACTCCTCCTCATTGCCTATTATGCAGCCTCCATATGAGAAGGATTTCCCCTTTCCCTTCATCGTTTGGTTGGCTTTCCTTTCAGTTTTCTATTTCCTTTCCCTTGAAACAATGAAATGCAATGCCTTTGATCTGCTCATCAGAAGATGGGCTGTTGGCTTCTTCCCCGCTTCTGCACACTCGGCAGGCACCAGTCTCCGGCTGTGATGTGCAAGGTCTGTCCTGAGCCCCAAGCACAAGGCAGGTACTTCTATAAGTGCTCCTGCCACGGGGCTCATCCAGCTCCATGCCCTGAGGTAGAAATCGACTCCCAGGGCTTAAAGTAAGCCTCTGGCTTCTCCAAGTCTCCAGCCAGAGAGAGACTATGGGAAAATGTAAAAGGCACATTCATTTTCTTTGGACCAGAAACAGAAACATAAATCTCTTCTTTTAAAGGGGCCAGTAAGGATTTTGTGTTCCGCATCAAAGAAAAGTTAGGAAGAGACAATGTTTTTCCACTGTAGCCCATGAAGTTGGAAGAGGGACTCCATTCGGCCATGATTCAGGATCTAAAGGCATTCCCGAGGTCTGATACAGTAGTTCATAGAAAGGTGCTCCAGGTTTCCTGAATTCCACATACAGGCCTGCACAACTGCGTTCTTGAGGTGTTCCTGAAAGGACGCCCCCCCTCCCACTCCCTGCTTTCTCGGGTCTCACCAAGCTACTCGTGTAACTGGCCCAGGACCGAAAAATATCAAGAGGTTGAGTACAGTTTTGAATTTTGTCTCTGCATGTTTCTGGAGTCTGTCAATGTGGGTATCTCAAGAAAAACCAACATCTCACCACTGTCTTCTGTTAGCACCTCCATGGAGAAGATCTGATGAAGCATCTGATTTTTTGCTTTTATTGTGAATTCCATTGAGCCTTGTGATTCTGGTGTGAAATAGGAGCGGAGTGAGGAATAGTCCTGGGACATTGCATCATCTCAGGAGGTGCTGATGTTCCCACGCATCAGCAAGCAGGGTTCCAAAGAATGGCAGCGTCAGATTCTGAGCGTCTTCTGAGACGTCTCCATCCTTGTCCGTGTTACTAAACACAGAGATAACACTCATTGAACTGGGCACCACCTCTCATGTCTCTGATGTTCCTAGTGGGTCTTTTCTCATTGAGATGCTGAAAAATAAAATGAGATAACAGAGCGAGAAAATGCTTTGAACATGAAATGCTTTGCATATGAAAGGGGCTGGAGATTTTGTTTAGGATAGCTCAGATGAATCCTGCCTTGTCTCACTGCAGCAGACCGTTACAATATTTCATTGTTGGAACTGAAATTGCCTCATAGTAGACGAGTGTCACCGAACTTGTATCGGTAGATAAACATTACGGGGAGGCATATTTCAGATCAAAATGATGAAGTGCTTTTGAGCATTTAGAGAGCTTTTGAACATGTGGAGCCTTTCAAAAAAGAAACGAGTGCCTGGAAAAGCACTGGATCTGTTGAAATAGAGCTGTAGGACCAACCGGCAGGGGTGCTGGAGTGAAGTTTCTTTCCCTGGATCAGACGACAGACGCCTGGGGTTCCATCCAGCTCTAAGAACCTGTGATTCCACTCTTACAATGGTCTCTGCTGCTACTTTTAAATATGTAAAGGGCTGTCATGTACAAGAGGAGGTGTTTTATTTCAAAAGCATCCAACTAGACTTAGTTGATAGAAGTAACAGAAAGGTGAGCCTCAGCACGACAGAGGAACCACATCCAAACATTTGCAACTGCTATACAATTAATTGTTTCTAAGTCAAGTAGATACAACTACGGAAGGAAGAGCCATCTGACCAAAGCTAACCCACCAGCGTTGGACTACAAACTCCTGGTGTTTAATCCAGTGCTGGGTTCTCTGTCTCATATGCCTCCCCCAATCCAAGGCCACACATACTGGGCAAATCTATATCTTAAAAATCAAAGGAAAGCCATGTATTAGTGACCATGTGCTGAGAGTCCTCCTCTGGTCCTGCTACCATGTGACTCCTCTTTTTCTTAGGCTCCGTTTTTCAGGGGGAATAATTAAGTTAATATGTCTGTGCTACTCTGAGACCTACAGAAACTAGAATGAATTGAATAAAAACTCTTTTTTATTCTTTTATGACTGAAATACATATTTTATTGTTAATTAAACATACATCAATTTTATTCTCAATCCCTAGCTTCAAAATAAATTAGAAACTTTGATATACACAGCTGATATTAAGTATTAGGCATCTAAAACCCTTTTTTTCAGTTTTAGTGGGTAGAGTTATTACAGTGTGACTGCACATACATATTATATTGCATGTAAATACACATATGCAGTATACTACACATTTTTAAAATTTACATATGTGTACGGATCATTGTTTCTAAGGACAGATTAGAGCTTCAGCTTTTTAAACTTACACAATTATTAAAGGAATAAAGCCAACCACAACGTAAGAATCAACAGAATGTGGTAATCCAATCATAGAGGATGAAGGACTTAACTATGATAAAAAAACGAATGCAAACATTGTAACTTTGATGATACTTGGAGGTGAAGAGTATGTGAAAAGGTGGAGAGAAACATGGGAGCGCTCATTTCCTCATTTCACAGGGATGAGAGCAGAGGTGTCTGCAGATGACAAATCAAGAAATAAAAAATTAAGGTGTATTATTCAAAGATACAATGACAGCTAAGAGAAAACTAAAAACTAAACTGTCACTTAAAGATTGGGAAGCCGATGAGATTGGTTGTAGAGTACGTGAGATACGTGTTTTATGGTTTATATGGTCATTGGTATGGTTTAAGGTAATTAAATCAAGAAATAGCAGTAGAAGTGTATTACATATAATACGGAATTAACTACCAAAAAACTGAAAATATAAGTAGTAGTTACCTCTTGGGACTGTGACCGGCTATGGGATGAGAAGGTGGCCTTTCACATTTTATTTCTTAATAATCTGTTCAGTCGGATTTTTCATTATCACATGAATATATTACTTTTACACTTAAAAACCTCTGCCTTTTAAAAGAGGAGACCATTTGTATTGGAAGGTGCTGGCTCATGACCATTTCCCCTATGAGGTTTGGTGTGTCAGGATGAGAAAGATCTGACCAAGCAAATTCCAAAAATAAAAATTTGGCTTTATTTTTTTCTGATGTGGTGTACAAGGAAGCTACCTTTGGAATGCCTGTAGAATTTGGAATCAAAAGAAATAGTAATCTTAGAAAAAAAGTAGATATATATTTTAATTGAAGTGGTTAGTTATAATGTGTCAGTTTCCGGTATGCAGCATCATGTCCCTGTCATGGCCTAGAAGAATCTTTTAATAAACTTCTATGCCTCCATCTTCCCACCCTTCAGTGGGGTCCTAGCCCATCCTATTTCACTCCTTTATTCAGGATCCCAAGGAGATGAGCCTGTAACTCCTAAGCTATAGGAAACCCTGCCAGTGTTTTTCTCAGACGACATGAGTCAGGTGTGGTGGAGAAGAGCAGGGAAGTTCTTAGGAACTTAAGGCATGCAAATGAACATCTCAATCCTTTCAATTACTAGTCTTGATTTCTACGTCAACAGCTCCAAGCCCCCTGTGGCAGAATCAAAGTTCTGCATGAAGATCTTCTGAGGAAGCTTCTGACTTACTGACCACCTTGCAGCCATCCACCCACACGGCTCATGGCACACCTGGGAAAAACATGCCAGTGATGGGTGGAGAGCTTCCTTCACAGGAACCTGCAGCCGGTCGCATCCTGCTTTCTCAAAACCCTGAATTGCAAGCATCTGTCAGCAGACACTGGGTAACAACAGCACCCATCCCACTGCCCTGGGCTCTGAGAGGACTCCCCCCCCCCCCACCGCCCCACTCACAGGCACGGCTCTCCTCTCTCCTAAACAAAGGGCTCTCCAGTTCCTCTCCCCAGAGCTGTGGCATTTCCACGGGGTGCACTGGGTTAGGGATGGGGGCAGACAGGAAATACACAGAAAGTAGGAAACAGAAATGATTTGTGCAAGCCCTCATCTGGGAGGCCTGCGTTCCTGGTGGCCTGCATTTATGATATTAAGGGGAAATGACAATCAGGCAGTCCATGAGTTAGGATGAATCAGATCTCTGTTTCTTGGCAAACCCCGCCTGCAAAGCTGAGTTCAAGGTTCCCACTGACTTGCAGCATCAATTTTCTAGAAATGACTTTAAACTGCACCCGATGCCCATTCTCCTCCCTCCAGACCAGAAAGAGTAAGACAAGGTGACTACACAGCTGGATCTCCTGTGGCTTATGAAAGGAGCCACCTCCACGCAGTGCCTATGTGCTCCCCCCAAAGCTGGGAACAAGGTAAGAAATGGGTCCCCCCGAGGGACTAGGGAGCAGGGAAAGAGACCCAGCAGGAGCGGTTATTCTCCTGGCTCCGCCAGACGCTACCCACATCCCTGGGCTGGATGCTGCCTCTGAAGCCAAACCTGCCCTCCCCAATCACCCTGCAGCCAAAAGTAGCTCAAGGAGGCAGCCAGAAAATTCTCCAGTCCAGGCAAAAGGAAGAGACAAGACCATGGGGTTGAAAGAGGGAGGGCGAATCGCTTCATTCATGTGTTGATTCCTTTCCAAGTTCAAAAAGCTTGGACTGTTCATTCATTTATCATGTTCACTCATTTGGGAGGCAAGTTGTATCTTCTCCAGCTGATAAACAATGACATCACAGCTCAGACCCGATTCAGACCGTAGTCAGTTTGCACAGATAGGACTGAACTCCGTTCCTTGACCTTCCTGTTTTAGGGTCCTTTTTCCCCAGGTCACATTACCAGCAGATGTCATCATCCAACCAGCAAAAAAATACTTGGCAACAGAAATTTTAGCCACTTGACCAGAAGCTAGGGTTTGAGGGGATGTTTGCTAGAGAGAGAGAGAGAGAGGGAGAGAGGAGGCTTGTCTTCCCCACACAGAGCTGGGGAACTGGGTCTCACATCGAGCCCCAGCTCTATGGCGATTTTCATTTTTACAGTCAGTGATGCCCAGGTTCCATTCAGATCTTCTGCTTCGCTGAAACCCTGCCACCAAAAAAAAAAAAAAAAAAAAAAAAAAAAAAAAAGGAGGTGTTCTTTAAACTATGTGTTTTCCTGCAGACCTGAAATAGAGTTCCAAGGGGTGTATTTTTATAGTATTATTATGTTTTATTTGTTTTTGTTACTTATCCCCACTGGTTGTTGAGTCAGCTACACATCCTAGAACAGGTGGGCTCAAATCGCTCCCGTTTTAATGTTAATTTCTACGTGAACAGAATAAACATGGATGCCTTGATATCTCGTTTTCCTGCGCTGATGGAAATGAAAGTCCCACCTTTCTCACACCGGACAGCTCGCTGTTTTGATGATCCTGCGCTATTAACATGGCAGTAGTCACAGCAGGTCGCCGTGGAAAGACCCATTAGCTCATCCAACCCCATCTCTCTGCCAGGACAGGATACAGGCCCTAAAAATGCTTCCTGGTCTAATGGCTGCTTAAGGGTTTATTTATCCGAGGTTACAGCAAACACGGCTTCAAAAAACAGGAAATAGTCTCACCTCAGTTAATTATGATTCTGGTTATAACAATGCAGCGGGCAAAGCTCACACTCCCACACGAGGCCGTTGGGACCTCATCCCCGATCAGGGAGCCGAAGCCACAGATCTGACCACCCTCATCAGACCTTGGGAGTGCTGCAGATTTTCGCCTCCCATGAGATGGGCGCCCGATCAGAAATAAAGAAAATTATGTCAGCTTGTGAAGTTCTGAAATTGGTCCTCATTCACTGAGCTCCGTAAGGGGTAAATCAGTTGTCCCGTTTGCCTCTGATTGTGACCAACACATGAATGCTCAACAAAATTTTAATTAATGAAGACTGAGTGAAAAGGAGTGACAGTTTCTCAGAAGGAAGCAGTGCAGGAGGGCTCCGGGTTCGTGAGTGTAGGGGAGCCTGGGTGAGTAATGTCTCAGCTCCAACTCAGGAAGCATCTTCCCTGCTGATAACCGTACGGGTGACGGTAACAGCTGGCACTCGGCACATACTCATTCCTTACCAGCATCATCTCCGAGCTGAACATTGGACATGTGTTACCTCACTTAATAATCTTTCAGGGAGGCTGTTTTATTATTCCTGTTTTGTTGAAAGAAAAACAAATGAGGATGAATAATTTGTCTAAGGTCACATTACAAATAAATATGAATTCAAATTCAAGTTAGTCAGATTCTTCAGCCCATATTATGGACCACAATACTCTCCTGCCTTTCCGCTGTTGGTCTATTTTTGGAGAAGCAGTGGTTTCAGAGAAGAGAGGTGAGGGTCAAGGTCATCACTGTTATTCATCAGGTAGTTCTAACTCTGCCCTCACTTCTGAGGGGTACTAGTCCTCTAGCCAATATAAAGTTTATCAAAAGTCTAACCAGATGTACGCACCTATAAATACAGAGTACGAAGAACAGTAAAATGTGATTCCAAAGCCCTGGATTCTAGCCCAGATCTCCCAGTGAGTCCTAGGAAGCCTGGGGCGGGGGGTGTCTTAAGCTCTCCAGGCCTCAGTTTCTGCAAAGGAAACAAGAGTGGTGCGCTGGTGGGTCCCTCCAGAGCCCTCCCAGCATTAAAACCTCAGTGTTTTTAGGGCCCTTGGCCAAGCTGTAGTGGGGACTCTGAGCTGGGGAAGGATGCTTGTTCTGAGTCATCACTGTTGCAGAAGCAACAGAAGGAAGTGTCTCCTTCCCGGACAGCCAAGGCGAACGGTGTAAGCAAGAAGATGCCCAAAGAACAGAAGGTGTGCGGAGGGGCTGAGTGAGAGCCAGCCGGCCTGCTGCGGGGAGGTCAGAACTGCGGAGGCCCTTAGCTGAAGAAAGAGTCCTTGGAGCCCAGCTGATGACGCAAGTGATGGTGACTCTCCACGCGTGGTCCTCATGCTCTTGTGAGAAACCTGCTACCAAGTGGGCTTAGCGGGATCAGCTCATCCAGACCACAATGGTGTGCTTGGTATTTTCTATGAACATAAAAGATAAAGTCAGATCTGTTCTTAAAGCTTGTCATTTATCAGGGGCTCAAGGAAGAAGAGGGCCTAAGTTTGTAGTGGAGGCCAGCACAGGGTGAGATGAGGGAAGAGCTGGGTACCAAATCCGATCTTCTCCGAGAAGCCCCTCACCTCCAAAGTGTGTATGGCTGCTCTTCCTGTTTGAACGTCCCATCATCCAGGGCATTTTTTGCAGTTCGGAGCCTTCTCCTTTGCTTCCTTGGGTCCTGAAACACTGTGTCTGAATCCTCCTGCTCCGTCCCTGTGGTTTGGCAGGATACACTGTTTTATACCAAAGCATCACGGTCTTTGATGATCTGATCTGTGGTCCAGGTTCCCCAACTACATGCAAAGCTCCGAGGGCAGAATCAGAGCTTTGTTCAGCAGTCCCTAACCTAAAGTTAAGCATGTTTAATTCATTCACCAAATACAGATCACAGTCCTTCCCCAATCTGGGTGCACGGTAGACTCTCACTTCCCTGCACCCTTGACATTGGGAGTGGCCTTTTGGACTTGCTTCCACGAATGAAATTCGAAGCCTTTCTGGCAGAAACTTGGAGAACCCGGGAAGAGTTTCAACCATTCTGTTTTTCTCTCGGGCACATGTCAAGTGACAGCTGCCACGCAGCCTGGGGCCCAGAGTGACTTGGATGCCATTGAACAAAGCACTTACTGACCTGCGAGGAGGAGGGCTTGAAGCGCTGAGGTTCGGCACCTGTCACCACCGTGTAACCTAGCATAGCCGGACTGGTACAGACGTGCTCGACAAATAGTCCCTGAGTTCTGCACCAATGGTTCAATCGCAGCAGGTATGGAGGAGGTGACCAGAGAAGGCTGGCCATGTCCTGGGGAAAAGCTGCCTCCACGGGAAAACACTTGGCCAGCTCGCTCTAATAAGCTGTTTTCTCCTTTCTAGAAAAGCGCCACTCAGAGCCACTGACGTCTCATGTCTTTCTGTTGTGTCTTCCACTTGAGGCCACTTTACCTTAGGAGGGAAGGTCTCTGTCCCTCCCAGCAGAATTTAAAAGTCAGAATAAGAAATGTCAGAAGGTGTCCTAGAAAATGGCAGAGAACTTTGGGGAGAGTTAGAAATCGCGAGATGGTCAGAGACTGTGCACAGAGGTTGGAATGGGCAGGTTCCACGGAGAGAAGGCTGCCCGGGGACCTCAGTGGGAAACCAGATCTGAGATCCACAGGGAAGCCTTTCGGAGCGTGGCCTCTGGTGGCAGCCAAACTGACCCTGAATTCCTGCATTGCATTCGCCCACTGGGCGACTCTGGGCGAGTTTTCGTCCACCTCTCTCCCCACTCAGGTCTCCTCATTTGGAAAACGGGGATCAGACTAGAATTCAGTTCTGAGGGGTATGAAGACATGGAAGATAAAGTTCTTCAGTAATAAGGAAAAATTTTTATATTATGTGCTTTTTAAAAGTCTTTTAAAAAGATCAGTGAGATCACTTTCTAGTGCCCTTAGCACAGTAACTACAACACGCTAAGTGTTCAGGGGGAAAAAAGATAGCTCTAAGGAAATGAAAGGATATGGAAACATTCACCAAGGGTCCTGGAACATGAACGGGAGCTCTGCCCGGGTCCAGCTTCCAGGAAACTCGAACACTCCTGCCCAGAGCCCAGTGACGTGGCCGCTGGCCCTCATACCAACAATGGTGATGCTTTTTCCAGATATAGCAGAACTTACTGAAATCTCTGCCAGTGAAAAGTGCTCTCTGGAAAGTGCTCGATAAAGTCTTGAGACACCAGAGAAACCGTGATGTACGTGGGGTCAGATGAAGGGAGAACCTCATTTCCCGCCCCCCGGGCTGAGTTCTAGGACTTTCCAGAAAGTGAGAGGCCATTGGCCTTTGTTCTGCTCACCTGACTTTGAGACTCTGGCCAGAGGCCTCAGGACAAGTGAGAACATGGCAGGTCATTTGTTCATCTTCATCTGGGGAGGCCACACTTGTCCTCTTGTTCCAGCTGGAAGTGGCCCCAGAAAAAGTAGAAAAGAGAAGTTTGCTTTTAGTTTCCCCATCTCCCTCTTCTGTGCTCTGTCCCTCACAGGGGGCCTCCCCTGGGCCCAGGCATCCGAAGCTTTTACACCGTCCCCTGTAGAGTTGGAAAAGACAAAAATTTGGAATTAAATGTCCGAAGCGCAGTGCTCCGCATCATCCCTTCTACTCTTTGTCCCAAAGCCTCAGTTTCCTGGAAATCGTAATAACCCCCTCAAGGCATAACAATTAATCGATTACATTATAGTAGGAACAGATTTTAGTGTGAACAGCAGAGACCCAAAATGATTCATTTCTGCTCCTGAAGGTGAAGTCAAACCTTGTCAACTGGATACAATTCCCTAACCTGTTCACGCCCTGTATCCTCCATCAGTCCTTTCACTCGAGAAACGTTTATTCCGCGCCTCCTGAATGAAACAGCGCTGGATGCTGAGGACAAAAAGATAATTAAGACAGAGTCCCCAGCCTCATCGAGCTTGCAGCCTAAGAAAGGAGCCAGATACGGAAATAGATTGTAAAGCAAGGAAGTAAACTCAGTGCCTGAAATACAGCCAGCGTATCACAGAGGAGGCAGAGCAACCCACCCCGGAGAGTTCAGGGAAGGCTTCCTGGGGGAGGAAGCACCTGCCTGAGTGTGGATGATAGCTTAGTGCAAAATAGAGAAAAGAGGCAGAAAGGAAAGGAAAGCAGGGGTGGGATGAGAGGAGGAAAGGTTAATTCAGGCAAAGGGAGGCAAGAAAGCAAAGCCAGCAAAGAAAAAAGCATTTCCGTGTTGCTGTCAAGTAGGAGGTGGGGGATCATGAAAAGAAGAGATTTGCCTTGTACCCAGTAAACCTTCATTTTAGAAAGGAAACTCTAAAATGCACCCCTCCTTCCTGGAGCCACCTCTGCATCGCATCCTCCATCGGCTCCCAGGTACATGTAATTCATGGTGAAAACAGAAGAAAAAATAAAATGTGATCCTCTAAATGTTCCAAGCTTCCTCCACCTCTCTCTCCCCTCCCCTCTGTCTCCCGTTTTTGTTCCTTTTGTGAGACCCAAACCCCAATGGTAGGAAGCATTAGTCTAAAAATAGCCCCTCAAAGACCCAGTTTTTTTCTGAGTTTCATAAAACATCTGCTGAACAGTTTCCTATAACTGTTTTTGGCCATTAAATCAAAGCCGGGAGAAACAATGTTCTGTTTCTGCCTTTAAAGAAAAGAACCGCCGTCAGGCCTTCCTCTCAGACCCCGACGACAATGGGGCCAGAAATAGCCGTGGGAGGCTTTGAAACACCTTAAGGCCCGCGTCCAAGCAGAGACTTACTGGGGTCTTGTTTTTCTTTCTTTTTAAAGTGGCTGTTCGGCTCCCAGGAGCAGAAAAGAAACTCAGATAAGAAAAGCCTCATGGGAGAGTTAGAGCGCCCATGCAAATCGCCACCTGCGGCGGCGGGCAGGCGAGGTGTGTGCAGAGGCCCGCAAGGGTCTGGCCTGGGCTGGCAGGCGCAGGCCTGCGGGGAGCAGAGGCGGGGCGGCCGGCGTCTGACGCGGGCTGGGCTCGCCTCTGTGTTCTGTCTGAGGACCTGGGGGGCTCCCACTCGGGGGAGCGCAGACGTGGAAGTTGCCTGGTCCAGACACAAGGTCTAAAGACCCAGTGGGTGCTGTCAGGACTGGCGCAGGGTCCCGGGCAAGACCTCTCACCTCCCTGACCCCGGGCCCCTGGGAGGGGCAGCCACCCTCTCGTGAACAAGCGCCGGTGCAAAAGCCGCTGGGCCTGGCAGCCACGGCCGACGGAGGGGAAGAGGAGGCCTGGGGCGGGGCCGCCGGGGAGGCCGCCAGTGTGGGCGCTGCTGGCGGGCTGCTGGGGCACCTCTGGGTCTGGCCGTGGGCCCGGCGCGAGGGGCTCGTCTTCCCGGTCTGTCAGGGTCAGGGGTCAGGACACCCTGCCTTGGCCAGGCAGGGGCCCCACGTTCTCCCCACCGGCTTCTAAATAGCCCCCCATGTGCTCCCTCCTCACCTGCGCCCCTCCTGTAGGAAAGAGTGGCGCATCCTTGTGGGACGCAGATGTGAGCGAGACACCTGCTGTGGCGGGAAGGAAGGGGGACCGTTGGGCCCCCTCAGCTGTGCCCACGGTGGGCTCGCACGCGGGCCGAGGGCAGCTGCTCGCGCTGGGCCACGGGACCTGCAGGGTGGATCCTACAGTTGGAGGTGGCTCAGGTGGCCACGTGTCCCCGCAACACTCCCAGACTCCCAAGGCCATGCACCCTGTGTCCAAAGGGACTTTTAGCCCTTTGTCCCCTGGGAAGCCATGGGCTTGGCAGGGCTGAGAGGGCAGCAGGCAGTAGTGGCAGTCCAGGGCGTCGGGGCCTCCAGAAGGAGGTTTCTTGAGAAAGAAACTTGAAGGATGGAGAAGGACTGGTCTCTTCTGGAAGCGTTTACTGTCACCGGGGAACCAGAGCACCAGCCGCAGATGGCCTCCACACAGGGGGTGCTGCTGCCTGTGCAGTGCGGCCGGGAGAAAGCGCACAGATCCCCCCTACACACACACAAATATACACACACACACAACACACACAACACACGCAGACACACACCACACGCACACATGCACACACCACACATAACATACACAAAATACACATACATACACACATACAACATGCACACACAAAACACACACACCCCACACACAGACACACACCACACACGACATACACAACACACACAACACACATACATACACACAACATTCACACACTTACACACACACTTACACACACATGCACACACATACACACAACATTCACACACTTACACATATACACACAAATATACACACCACACACATACACACCACACACACACCCAACATTCACAGTTACACATATACACACAAATATACACACCACACACATACACACACACATATACACACATACACCACAAACATACAACACACAACATACACAATACACACAACACACACGCAACACACATACACATACCACACACACAACATACACACACATACAAACAACACACACACATATACATACACACACATACCACAAACATACACACAACACACATATATGCACAACACACATATACACACAACACACACACAACATTCACACACTTACACATATACACACACATACACACAACACACACATACACACAACACACACAACATACATAAACACACACCACACTCATACACACAACACACACATACACACACATACTTGCAAATACACACAAACACGCAACACACACGTCAGACAGACCTAACTTCAAGGTTGGCTCCTCCATCTAGTTCTGTGTCTGCAGGCCAAACACTCAAGTTCTCTGAGCCTCACATCAAATAAGGTAACACATAAAATGTGTTTTACGTTCATTCAACCAAAATCTAGCAAGCATCCAGTCTCCGCAGGCCGCTGCCGCGGACCGCAAACACCGCGCAGAATGCAGCCAGCACCAGGCCATGGGCTCAGGGCTGGGGGAGGCAGACAGGCAACCAGGGAGCAGATTCTGAGGCGTGAGAGCCGAGACAGCGGCTCTGAAGGAGAGGCCTGACCGCCAGCAGTGAGGGGGTGGGGACCCTCATCTATCTGGGACGGTCCCTGAGGACCTGCTGTTCAGGCCACCACCTGCAGGTGTGAGGGGCCAGCCTTCAAAAGCAGCAAAGCTCCGTCCGCGGCAGAGCACCTGGGCTGCTCACCAGGCCGTCAGGCCTTGAACACGAGGACCCCACCCCTCCCCTCCTGGGGGAGGGCGCCCCCGGTGTGGGAGGGGCGCGGGGGCGGGGCGTTGCGTCTCCCGTGCGATGGTCCGAGCAGCGGCACCGCGGAGGTGACATTTGGGCCAAGCCCGCAGGGGGGTGAGCGAAGGGAGCGCCGTGTCCGTCCCCTCTGGCTTCTCCTGCGAGGCCAACAGCAGAGGCAGAGCACGGAGGCGGCGAGGACGCAGCGGTGAGCCGAGCCGTGGCCTAGCCCGGGCGGCAGTGCAGGGGACACCAAGCGGCAGGACACTGGACTGAGCTTCAGAGCAGAGCCAGCAGGACTCGCTGGTGAGCCAGGTATGGGTTGGGAGAAGCAGATGTGAAGCACGACCCCGAGGGTATTGGCCTCGGCCCTGGAGGCGGGGAGAAACCGTCGGGGAGACTGAGAGCCCGGTTGCGGTTGCGGCCACAGGAACTCCGAGATGTCGACTTGGGGAGTTTCCCGTGTGTCTGGAGTCAGAGGGACTTTGGGCTGGAGCTCTGGACGTGAGGTGGCCAGCCCTAGGTGCTTCTAAAGCCACGAGACCGGCTGGGTTCGCCAAGGAGGAGGAGAGAGTTAAAAGGAGAGCCGGCACCCTCCCAAGTCAGGAGGCGGGGGAGACGTGGACGCTCCGAAGGGGCTGCGTGGAGACCAGGGAGGCGGGGGAGCACCCCGAGCGCGATGCCTGGGGAGGGAGGAGGGATGATGTCCGCGGAGCTGGGGTGGAAAACAAAAATGAGGACTGAGAGCTAACGGTCTTTGTTCAGAGTCACCTGGAGGGATGTGCAAATCCTCATCCCCCAGACGGTTCCCTGTTCTTGGTGGTACAGTCCCCGCCCCCGCCTGACACTCCTGCCTAGAAGGCCCCCCAGACACAGAACAACTGAGGTGAGGCGTCCTCTCGAGGGCACCGCTGATGGAAGATCTGTTCCCAAAGCTGCAACCAGGCTTCGGCCGCAGACTCAGGAATTAGTGAACGTAAAGGGACAGGTGTGGAACGCGGAACCTCAGCCCGAGGGAAGGGGCGGACGGTGGCGAGTCTGGATGGAAAGGGCGTGGCGAGCAGAGTCTAAAGACAGCCCTCCACGCTGGCTCTTCCAGAACAATTTTGAAATGTCCATCCAACGCCTAAGCACCTCTCAGCTAAGGGCGGGGGACACCGTCGGAAACTCCGCGTTAGCACCGGGAGGGCCGCAGCTGAGGTCGGGGAGGAGCCGAGGGAGCCAGCAGGGCAGCAGCATCTGCCTTCCTGCCCTGCTCCGCGCTGTTTACCGATAGGAAGGAGGCGGGCTGGGCCACGGAGAAGAAAGCCAAAGCCCCGGTCTGCGCGCCGCTGAAAAGTGATTCTACAAGACAAGCAGAAGGAGTCCAGACCGAGATCTGAGAAGATCCAGATGCTGGCGCAGGGGCCCGTCCCTGGGGTGTGACAGCTCCCGGGGAGAGGGGCCTGGCTGCACACCCCCCACCCCCAGCTCAGACCCAGGGAAGAGGAGGGGATGTGTCTAACCTGATCTCCCCAATCCCGGCTGCTTCTTCCCTGCCCCCCCAGAGGCATGGTCCAGACTCTGTACAATGTGCAGAATCAGACAGGAGGGCTTCGGTGCAGGACTAGTAATTGACATGAGGAATGCGCCTCCGGCCCCAGACCAGGTGCTTTCAATATCTTAACAGATTCCATCCTCACACACGTTCTATGAAGTAATTTCTATTCTGTCTTCATTTGACAAATGAGAAAACGAGGCTCAGAAAGATGAAGTAACTTTTCCAAGGTTGCCCAGCTAAGAAACGGCCACTCTGCAGTTCGCATCCAGCCCCTGATATTTCCAGATACCCCCAGGCTTGCTAACAGGCCACGGAGCCCAGCTTCCCTGATAATCAGGGGAGAAAGATCACTTAAACTTTACACGCAATTTTCCTACTCAAAATATTTTGCACCAAGTAAGAAAGGGGTTTAACAAGCTAGGTAGCACCTACCAAAAAGCACAGTCCAGATGTTTCTGGGTCCGCTCAACTCTGCATCCTCCCTTCTCCCGAAAAAGAAAAGTAAATTGCCTAGTTCCATCTCCCATGAGTTCGACAGAACAAAGACAAGAGGACAAAAGCTGGAAGAGAGAGAGTGACAGGCACAGAACTGCGGCAAATCAGCTTGACCCGTATCAGAAAGGTGATAATTGAAACAAGATCTTTCCACGTGCCTGGAAAAGATGCACTGCCCTAGGAGAGAGGGTCTGTTTCCTCTCTTGTGACCATTTGTCATCCCACAGGACAGATGGGACAGAAACACCAGGAGGTGAGGAAAGAGCAGAGAAGAGAAGGGAAAGGAGCGCTGGTGAATGAGGAGAGAGAGAGATAAAGGACTGGGCACGCTTACTTCTATGGTCTCTTCTGACCTTCCAAGTCCATGAGACCTAGTGATCTGGGGGGATGACCCAGAACCTCGGCTTTCATTGGGAAAAGCCAAGTGAAAGAGAAAAGGAAAGTGTCAAGGTTTTCAAACCTCTTGATAATCAGGAACCAAAGACTGACAAAGACCAGCAGAAAGAGAACTTGGAAAGCAGAAAATTGGGACGGGAATACATGACAGTGGGTCAAAGAGGAGCTAAGAAAGAAAAGTCACTGAAAGACAGAACAATTGGTGGGGTGGAGGTGGGAAAGCAAGATGAATCTGATCACCTTACTCTTATCCCTCCTTGATCTTCAGGTCAAAAGCAGGGGCCACACGGTTCCCTACCCTGAGCCCTGTCGTTCCTTCCTGGCCCTAAGATCCATCTGAAATCCATAGCTTGGTGGCCTCTTTGGGGGGGTCTGTGTCCCCCGATAGATTGTGAACTTGGTGAGGATAGGACGGGTGGTGGGCGCTCAGTTAGCACTAGTTGGATGGATGGACAGATGGATGGATGGATAGACAGATAAACGAATGCACGGTGGAGCTTTTTTGCCCGACGTGACTGACGGTCCTCGGCAGTTACGTCTCAGATACCAACCCCATGCCCTGGGCGCCGAGTTGCCTTTCCCAGGGCTGTGATCCTGCTGGGGTGACTGCTTCTTTCTCCTTCATGATCTCTGGCTCTGCCTCTCCCCATGCTGACTGTGGGGACCCTCCCGCAGAGCAGGAGACAGAAAGGAAGCTGGCCCGGAGATGCAACTGGAGGATTGGCAGAGGTGTTGTCTTTTGTGTTCGTTCATCTGCCAGCCTCCCATCTGTGCCAGGGCTGGGGGAGGTGGGGGGAGTGAGGAGCTTTGCCATGGATTTAGAGGAGTGGAGAATTGGAGCCAGAGACTGACTTTCTGTTGCAAGGAATGAGAGAAAATGCAGGAAGGCAAGGATGTCTTCCCCAAGCTGACTTTTGGACAACACAAAGCAAAAGGCAAGCAACCAGCAGAGTGTTTGGAAGGCAGAATCCCTGGGTCCTGCACCAACCAGCCCCTCATTCCCAAGTCAAATCCAAAGCCCATCTCCTGTAGTTTTTCAAGCAGTAACTTCTGTTCTGAGCCAGATGCTAGGTGTTCTCAGTGCCAGGAACAGAGCAGAGAATAGATCAGCTAGGATCCTGTCCAAATGGTGCGAACGGCAACTGGGGAAAGTGGGTAAACAGGACTAACCACATGATCGCACGCGTGCTGAGTGCTGTGGAAAAAAAGTGTAGGACGCTCTGAGAGTGGATGAGGGAGATCGGACCCCCAGGAAGTGACTTCTAGCGCTCCCCGGGAAGGGGAGGATGAGTCGAGGTGACCCAGGCAAAGACGGAGGGCGGGGAGGCAGGGTGGGAAGGCCCCGGAGGGAGGCAGCCTGGCCAGCTGGAGAGAAGCTGGGATGGTTCCAGCAACGTGAGTAAGAATGTGCCCTGGGAGGCTCCACTGAGGATGGGAAATAGAAAGTCTGGGGACTTGGAGACACTCCTGCTTGTAGCGTCAAGGCCCTGGATGTTGAAATTAGTCCAAATCAATAGACCTGCAGATATGTTAAGTCGAGGCCTGAAGCCCTCCCTGAGACTGGGGCTCAGGGACAATGTGGGTCACCCCTAGTGGACAGACACTGTGCCTTAGAGGAGAGGCAGGGCTGGACAGGGAGTTGAGCTCCACAGAGCCAGGGCCTAGGGCCTCCCAGCCAGCGGCCAGGGAGCAGCCTGTGTGGCACCAGGGCCTGGGCCAGGCATCAGGATAATCTGTATATAAACAGCACTAAGCTGTGCGTTGCAGGCTGGAGAGACTGCAAGGACTCGGAAGGGTCCTTAGGCTCAAATAACTAGTAGATCTCGGAGAAGGAAGTGGAGAAGGTTGGACTTGACAACTAAAGGCCGGGCAAGGCTGGGAAAGTCCAAAAGAGTGGGGAGCATTTCCAGGGGAGGGGGGCCTGAAGGAGGTCTGCACCCCAACAGGGGAGGGAGGCCTGACCAGGAGGGATGGGTTAGACCGGCGGGATACCCAGCCAGGAGGCCTTTTGGCTTCTGGTCAGAGGATTTCCATGAGGGTCCACGGGAGCACGGAGGATTTTGAAAGGTGGGCATTAGACTAACGCAGGTGGAGATGGGTAGGAGAGAGAAGCCACTTAGATGCCATCTAGGCCCTAGCAGGACGGGACCAAGGGGGCCGCAGCAGGTGCGATCTGGCGCAGGTGTGCATCGTGCTCCGACCTGTACTCCTAGATGTGGAGTCTCAGTGACCATGACCAAAGGAAGAGGGGGATGGGGGACAGGTGGGGGAGGGGCACTTTAACTGGCGACATTTTAAATTTTATCAAAGACAGTTTCAACCTAAAAGTCAATGGTTGCCAAACTTTTTTTTTAAACAGCCCACAAAATCTTAGGAGGGGACCTAATACATAAACTAGAGGAAAGGGAGATGCACTGATAGAAACTGGGGAGGGGGGCCGTGAGCCCTAGCCCCCCAGAACCCCACCTCCTACCCCTCAGATCCTGAGGACACCCCAGAGGAACGTGGGTACCCACTACAGTAAGCTGCTGAAGATACTGACCAAACTCGGGTGAGAGATTGGGAGTCAGAGACGATGACCTGGGTCCCCAGCACGGAACTGTAACTAAGACATTCAGGACATCGCTGAGGAAGCTGGAGCCGGGTGCTGAGTGATGGGATGCCCTCACTTAGAGCCAAGAGAGCAGAGGGAACCCGAGCCAAGCTTCCAGCCTGTGTCTCCGTTACAAAGGTAGCCTCAGGTCGGTGCAGTGGACACGTCTTCCCTCCAGGACTCCTCTTTCTCCACTCTTCTCTCAGATTGAAGGCTCTGACTCCATCCCTCCATCTCCTTGCGAGGTCTCCTGTAAAACTCACACCTCCTACCCTTTCTCCTCTTTCTCGCCTCCCCCACCACCCTGGCTCCACTGGTACCCCTCCCTCTCCCGTCCCCACTACCCCCACCCTTTACTGGGGTCTTTTTGGTCATGGTTTATTTTTAGCCCCTCTGCCATCCTGAGGATGTGAATATTCCTGAGTCATGGTTTTGCAAGGAAATAGGGACAGACAGCTCCCTCCCCATCTCTGAAGATCGCTTATCAACCTCTAGCCAGACCCACAGAGGCGAGAGCTTAATCTGCCAGTTCCTCTTCTGGCTGGAGCCCCCACTCAGCCTCTTAGTCAGAGAAGCAGCTGCTTCTGCTAGTCCCAGGGAAGCAACTTGAGCTAAACTCATTAGACCCACGTCGCATCCTCTGCAGAGCCAATTTCAGGAAAAGGGACGGTGCGGGAGCCTCTGCTGCCTGTGGGACTGAAAGCGGAGAAGAAGCCTGTTTGGAGAAGGAACAAGGTGAAATTGATTCTAACCAGGCCTGAATTAGACTCCAGAGACGTGGGTTTTAGGGCCCTGAGTAGCCTGTCAATTCTACTCAACAAGTGTCTGCAGAGTCCCTCCTCTGTGAGAAGTACGTTCGAGGCTCTAGGCTTACCTGGGTAACGAGACAGTTACACATGCTAGGTGCTAAGAAGGGCCTGTCTATGACTGATCAATTTCCATAGGCAATGCAATATACAAGACCCTCCCCCTACAGCCAACAAGTCAGGATTTAAAATCTTCATCATGTCACCCCAATCCCAGCCATCTCCACTTCCCCACTCTGCCTCCCTGGACCTCTTCCAGCCCCAAGCATTACCTGTCCTCATAAGGAAAAACCACAATCAGGTCATAAACATATCCACTTGCCAGGGTCTCAGGCAGTGTGACAGTTCAGGCAGCAGGAGCTCACAGCGATTAGGGACTTCACCCTCTGGACAGTGACCAAGCAGATGCCATGTGTGACTGGCAATGGAGGCAACTGGTTAAACATCTTTTTTTTTTTTTTTTGGTGGGGAGAGGGAATTCAGTTTGTTTATTTGTTTTTAATGGTGGTACTGGGCATTGCCCCCAGGACCTCGTGCATGCACCACTGAGATGTTACCCTCCACCCCGGTTACACATCTAAACACAGAACATCCCCAGCTGGCCAAACTCCCCAAGTCGGGGAGAAAGAAATTGTGTTTCTGTGACACTGTTCCACCAAATTCTGCAACCCAAACATCTATGATGGCGCCATACGGGGTCACATGTGAACGGATTATTAATTATAACATTATTGGATTGAGCCTCAGAGACCCAACTTCTCCCCAGCCATTTACTCCCCCCACCTCCTTTTCTCAGCCCCACTCCTTCCCTTTCAACCCAACACACATATACCTTTGGCTGCAGCTTGAGAACCTCTGCTTGCCTTTTAGATGCTTTGGGATTTCCCAACAGAAAATGTAAAGTGGTGTGTAAATCACATGGCCGGGTGAGAGGTGGGAAAGAGAAACAAGCCCTGAATCCACTCCATGGCTAGTTTCTTCCAGATGGACACGGGCCTTCCCAGGGGTGTTGCTCTAAGAGGGGCTGATCTGCTGACCCTGGTGCAAGTCCTAGGGCCCAGCGGATCCCTGTAGGATATTAGTCACTCTATAAAACCTCCAGGCCAGTTTCCCAGGCTGTGGGGCCCTATAGGCAATTTCCCACCGGGTCTCAGAGCCTGAGAACCTATGTATCGCACGGCTTGGCGGTGGGTCCGAATTGCATCAGATGTGATTTGTTTCTTAAAACATGACTTAGCAAATGTCCCCAGACAAATTGTCAACTTTCTCAACTTCTCTCACAGAGGGAGCTGGGGGACCCACCCGGTCACCCTTCTCCAGGCCACAAAGCACAAGGGAGCCTGGAGGAGTCCGGAGTCCTCACCATGGGCTTGTTTCCAAGACGGCTCACCCCGGGGAGCCCCAGAGGTGGCCTTGGGGCAGAGAAGGTGGCAGCAAAGAGCTGGGCAGAAAATCTGCTCCCAGGTGCCTCTGAGAGGACCCCGAGGGCAGGGAGCAGTCCTCAAAGATGACCCAGCATGAATCCCTCCCAGAGCCTCCCTTTCTTGGGTTTCTTGGGTTTCTTGGTTCTTGGCTCAAACTCCTCCCTTTCCTCCCCAGCAACCAGTTTCATCTTTGGAGTCCTTTCCACATTCTAACATGACTCTGCAGCTGATAATCAGACAGAGAGAAGGTGCCAGGGACATTGCATCAATAATCAGCCAGGGAACACAGTGATTTGTTCTTCATTCATCTCTCAGCCCTCTGGGTTGCTTATTCTACAGAAAGGAATTCTGATGGAGAAGAGGGAGAGAGGTCAGAAAGAAGAGAGGAAGGAGCAGAACATGCAGACCTCCAGCAGATGAGGAGGGGAATGCTCTGCAGCTAGGGGTCCGGTGAACGCGTCGTGACCTGACCCACTCCGACGTACCTCAGATGCAGCCCTCATGTCTTACACAGCATTCCTGTCTTGCAGTGAACACGGTCAGACGTGCTGCGGGGACGACTCCCCAGGCTCCTTCCTTTCTTCTGCCCCGGTCACCAGCAGCCTGGGTCCTTGTGTCTGTGTCTTCAGCTAACCCCAAAATAACATGAACAGCTTGAGATGAAGTTAAAAGCACTGCTCCTAAAAAAGCAATACTGGTATTTTTCCAGTATCTTCCCTCCTGATAATGAAATGTATGAATGTATCACTTTGCTCTGAGGCTGCAGGGTCACCAGATAACACACAGGCGTGGATGGAGTCCAGAACCTGGGGCCTGACTCTGTTGCACCTGCAGAGCCAGCGTGTCTTCAAATCCCTGGGAGGGTCTCGCTTCCTGCCATCACCCGAGAAGCCCAGGTGTGACTCAGAACGGAGGGTGAGGGCAGGAAGAGAAATCTAGACATCTGGAAGGGGACAAAAACAGACCCGACTTGCCAAGTTTTGCACCCACTTTCTGAGAGCTAATGAGGTCTGCACCTCTGGGCTCGGGGCTGACTTACACTGGCCTCGGTGGCTTCCTGTTTTTGAAGAGAAGAGGTGGGTAGAAGTTGAGAGAAATGTTCTGGGCACCAGAACAGTCCCTGCCTGACTTCAGCATAACCAGGGCTGGTGCGGTGAGACAGAATTACCCCCGACAAGGCATTTTTAAAACCAGACGTTTTTAGATCCAGAAGGGATAAACTGGGAGTTTGGGATTTGCAGATGCACACTACTATATATAAAATAGATAAACCACACGGTTACACTGTATAGCACAGGGAGCTCTATATTCAATATCTTGTAGTACCCTAGAATGAAAAAGAATATGAGAATAATAAATAAATAAGTGAATAATAATAAAAAAATAAAAACCAGGCAGACGGTGTGCTTCTGGAGGGGAGGATGCCAAGGCAAGGCCAGGCTCTGGGGCCTCAGGGAGGTCACAGCTGACCTGCTTCTGTCCCATCTTCTCAGCACAAGGAAGCCGAGCTAAAAGAGGGTGACAGAGTCAGAGACACCCGCATGCTGCTGGGAGCTGGCTTTCTCACTGCAAGTTCTGCAGTTGATCACAGGAGAGGACAGAAGGGCGGGGGGGAGGGGGGCTCCTGAGCAGAAGCCAGGGGACTGAAGTGCACCACTGGGTCGGCAGAACCTCAGTCCTATTGGGTGTCATTTCTTTAGATCCCATATATAAGTGATACCATATGATATTTGTCTTGATCATACATACTTTGTATGATCATCTCTAGGCCCATCCATGTTGCTGCAAATGGCATTATTTCATTCTTTTTTATGGCTGAGTAGTAGTCCATTGTATAAATATACTGTAACTTCTTTATCCAGTCATCTGTTGATGGACATTTAGGTTGCTTCCATGTCTTCGCTACTGTAAATAGTGCTGCTGGGAACACTAGGGTGTGTGTATCTTTTCAAATTAGAGTTCCCTCCAAATGTATGCCCAGGAGTGGGATTGCTGGATCATATGGTAAGTCTAGTTTTAGTTTTTTGAGGGTTCTCCAGACTGTTTTCCATAAGGGCTGCACCGAACAGCGTAACTAAGCTTCTTAAGAACATGCCCTGCCTCTTATAATTCTGTTCTTCCTAGTGCCTTGTATACAGTAGGCGGCTGTCTGTTCCCTCCCTCACCGACTGCTATTTCCCCCCAACTCCATTTTCATAATTGTTTCCACCTTACACTCGGCGTTCCCTGGTCTCCACGTAGTTCCCTGGTCACCACAGTTTCCAAACCCACCCTTGCCAGCCCCCAGTTTACAGATACGAAACCCTGGTTTTAACTCAGCCATCTAGACTAACCGCGGCCGACTCCCCCCAGGGGTGAATTTCTTTGACCGGGAAAGAGCAATAAATTCGGGGAGGGGTAGGAAGTAAGGGTGGGAAGGCTGCCACCGTCCCCTGATCTCACTTTCTCGCCATGCCGAGCAAGGCAGGTGTTTTCTGAAGAACTTGATCTGCACGTAGCAACCATGCTGAAGACCTCACGCTAGCGTTTGCATCTCCATCTCACCCTCGGGGATGGAGACGCAAAGTCAAGGGCTCACAAAGAGCTGCCGGGAGGCCCGCCTGGGGCCAGGTCCCCTCAGCCCGGGAGCTGCTGTGCGGGCTCCCAGGTGGGGCACCAACAAAAACCCAGGCTTTGGGCTTGGAGAGACCTGAGTATGAATTACCCCTCTGCTGACTGTGCGACCTTGGAAAAGCCATTGAAACTCACCGAGCCTATCTCATGTGAAAATCACATCTAACTCACGGGGTGGGGGTGATACTGAAGTGAGATAACAGACAGAAGGTCGGTGTGTCGGTGACTCGGTGGGGAAGATATTTGATAACTCAAAAATCAACACCTAAGTCTTCTACTTTTTCAGTAGACTGCCAGGTACCCTAGGAGGCCCAGCAGAGATTTCAGACATCATTTTAGTAGCTACCAAGAAACGGGAGAAAGAAATGAAGAGGAAGAGGAAGACCAAGATGGGGGAAGAAAAGAAAAAGAAGAATTAAGAGCAGTTACAGCCTGTCTGGGCTGAAGTGATAACCGAGTACGACCGCCACTAGGTGGAAGGTGGAGCCTGGAAGCCCCCGGGGAAAGCCATGAGTGTCAGCACAGAAACGAGCACCTGCAGGAGGAGGGGAGACCCTGTCTGCGGAGGCGGCCTCGCACAGTGAACACTGACGCAGGGCTTTATGGACAAGGAAGAGTCCAACGAGGGAAGGGAAAGGCATTTCAGGCAGAAGGAATCCCACAGGCCAAGCGCCGAGGCGAGATCCTGGAGCCAGGAGACCAGCAGTCCCGAGTGCAAGGGGGAAGCCACAAGAAGCAGGACGGAGAGGCTGGCAGGGCCACACTGTGACCGGCTCAGCTTGTCTGAGCAGTGGGACTGCCATCCTCATCCCCAGATGTTTCCAGGGGGGAACACGGGAGACAGGACCACATCTGCTTCAGAAAGATGGCTCAGGTGGCCGTGTGGGGTCACAGGGGAGGGGAAGTGGGAGTAGAGAGAATTAGTGGCATCTCCAAATAGGAAAAGCATGCAGCTCGATGACCCCGCGGTTGAGGGCTGTACCCCGCCCAGCCAAGGCTGCGCTCCGACTCGCTCAAAAGCCCGGCGCGACCCGAGTTTCCCAGTGTGGTCTCTGCCTCCTGCTCGCCTATCTCTGCTTCCCAGCAGCTCTCTAATCCCAGAGATAAAGGTGAGTAATCCAAAGGAAAGGGCCCCCAAAACCAAAGGGAATATTTATTTTAAGTAGATTGACGTCTGTAGGAAGGGGAAAAAAAAAAATCTACCCAGGCCTGAATGGGGAACTGTGACATTCACACAGCCCGGGCCATTGTGTAAAGGGAAAAATTCCTCAAGATTGTGTTTGTCCAAGAAATCAGACAGTTTACGGTCCCTGAGTCAAAACACTCCAGGATTGGAAGCCAGAATTTCCTGGGCTGGACCCAGTTACTAAATAAAATAAAAAGGAAAGAGCAGTTAGATGCCATGGATTGTTGTGAGGCGGGTGGGGTTGCTTGCCAAGGCTGGAATCCAGCAGATGCGACAGAAGAAATGCAGGGAGGAGGCCCTTGGGTTTGCCAGCCCCACTTCCCCACCCCAAGGGCAAGGCCTTCTGGGGTCTGGAGTTGCCCTGGGACCCAGTGGAGGCTGAGAGCCTGGCCAAGTCTTGCAAGTCAGCCTGATTAGCACCAGGCTTATGGCAGAGATCAAAAGAACCCAGCTCTCTTCTTGCTAATTTGAGTAACAGTCTTTTCTGGTGTCCTACAAAGAATGACCCCCGCAAGGAGTCTGGTGGTCCTCCATCCTTCCTGAAAGGTTGCAAGAGGCGGGGGTGGGAGACTTTATCACCTGTGGGGAAGGGGATTAACTAGGAAAGCCACCCAGGAGGGAACAGTGGAAACAAACGAGGGAACGGGGTGGGGGGGGTGGCGGGGAGGCTGCGCCATCACATCCCAGGCTATTCCCCGCCTCCCGAGTCCCCTGGCCCTGCGACCCCCCCAGGCGCGGGGGCCACCAGTGCACACCGGCTGCAAGGAGAGAACCCTCTGTGGAAGCAAAGCTCTTATCAGGACCGCCCTGGACGAACATTAAGGGAAGAAATAGGGACCGTGGCGAGGACAGACTGCTGCTTGACACCAGAACGCCCCATCTGCGATCCAAGTCGCTGAGCGTGCCCTGTGAGCAGCAAGTTAGCACTCAGCTGCCTCCTGCCTGGGAGGAACAGCCACCAGCCACTTCTGGCCTGGCTGTGTGTGTTTGGGGTTGCCCAGTGCCCCTGGACTTGGCTCAGATGGCTTTCGCGTGGTCGCGCTTCAGTGGCCTCCAGAGGGACGCAGCGGTGAGGCATTCTTCAGGACTGAAGTCCTGTAGGTAACACTTGATGAGAGATCCTGGAAGAGTTTTCTCAAGCCGAACTGAACAGAAGGTGAAGCTCAGCATCCAAAGTCATGACAACTGCAGGGGGATGTGTGACATTTCTCCCTAAAGATGAGGAGCAAAGCATTTCATAAACAAATGAAAGAGGACAAACCCCAGTCCAAGTCTGTGAACTATTAACTCTACCTCTGTTTATTTCAAAAAAGCAGATGGACGTGACTTTTATATATATATATATATACACACACACACACACACACACATACATACATACACACACACATATATATGTAAATTAAAGGGCTAGATTTTTTTTTCTCTGAAGTCCTTTGTAAGGAAAACTCCATTTCCCTGACTGACCTTTCCAAGAACAGAATTAGGTGTTTTCTGGAGTCGAATCTGGTTCTCTGTGTCCCCGAGGAGTGTATCGTGGTCACCCACACCGCGCAGCATGGCGGGAAGCAGAAAGTACGGTCAGACCTCATGGATGCCGTCAAAGGGCTTGTGGGCCGTGGCACTCACATTCAGCTCCGGCGTCCACCTTACTCTATGGGGCCCTGCAGACGCGGAGGAGCAGAAGGCAGGGTGGTTTTGGAACAGTGTAGACCTCCTGGATCCGAGCACAGCCCGGAACCCGTACGCGCAGGACCAGTCACTGCCCCAAAGGCAGCACCCGTCCCTTGTGGGCCTCGGTCCCTGATTCTCCCTCCGCCTCCCACTTCGCAGTCCCCATTTTTTCAGCAGAGGAGCTGTAAACCGGAATCACAGGGAGACATTAGGGACGAAGCTGTCCAGTCCCTCTGGAGCTGTCTGCATTTCACAGAGTGAAGGAATTCAGGCCCGGGCTGCCGGAGATGGATGGTGCATGTGAAGCTGGGCAGGCTGAGACCAGAACGGGAGCCGGTGGGGAGACAGCAGAGGCCTTCTGAGCGCACCCAGACTCCACCAGACTGGCCCTAATGGTTCTGCTGGAAGGGAGACCCTTTTGATAAAGGTGAACTTTGGAGGCTGAGACGAGGCATGAGGTCGGGGCTGGGCAGGGGGAGACGGAGCAAAGAGATCTTATCAGCACACCCCTTGGAAGTCTTGCAAAAAGGGAGAGGTGACAGGCAATGGAGCTGAGTAAATTCCACCCTCAGTTACAGTTTGGTCACTGAAAGATCCCTGGACTTAAATCAAAGGAGCTACAACCCCCACAAAGGCCCTCTAGTGCCTGGGTAGCCCTCTGTCCCCTGTAAAACTCGATGTGCGATGATCACCAGAGATTGGTGAAGTGGACTCCGCGGTACCTCCATTTGGAGATGCTCAGAAAATGTTTGCCCAGTGACTTCCAGAAGCTGTGGGATTGGAAGCATTTTATTTAGAGCAGGGTCACTCAGCTTACGTCCAGGAGGAGAGAGATATAGCAAACGCTGGACTGGACTCTGTTTATGGGACAAAAGACAATTCTCCAAGCAGCTGACAGCAGAGGCCGGCATCGGGGTCAGAAGCGGGAGAGTGGACGTGGCAGTGCCCCGTGCACATAGCTGGTGCTCCAAGGCTTCTAGACACTTGGCCTTCCCTGTTGAAAGCTTCAAGGGAAGCCCCCCAATGTGGAACCTTAGATCTGGCAAATAAGCAAAGAGAAAAGTGGTCTCAGTTATTTTCTCGGACTCCCACTCTCTCTGACGTGTGGATCCCTGCTAGCATTAACCAAAAGCAAACATCTGTCTTACTCTCTCGGTGGTCAGCCGGGCTGAGACGTCGTCCCTGACTGCAGACACCTCTCATGTGGATACTGTCTCCAGAGGGCTGTGTGTTGTGTGTGTGTGTGTGTGTTTTAAGGTAGCTTTATCACTTTCTTTCTAAAGTACTTGGAGCAAAGAAAAGAAACAACACACATTCCAATAACCTTGACCTCTGAAAAGTCCTCTCCTTCCTTCAGGGGACCAATTTCGTTTTCAAAGAGCTGTTTGTCATAAAGACAGAACAGCTGAAACCTCAGCAGTTGGGATTTCAGCTTCGAATTTTTCTTTTCTTTTAGTCATGAGTGGTTTCAAATCGTGCTGAGGTCCTTCGGCCAAAACTTGGTGATTGCAGCTCAATGGCGCCCCCTGAAGGCCAACAGGGAGGAGTGCAGCAAAAGAAGACAAGGTGGGAAATCTGGAGGGGCCCGTCTCAGGCGGAGTCAGTAAAACCAAGGGGCTGCAACCCTCCCCAGCTCTGACGCCACCCAGCCGGCTATGCGTGTGCCCACGCAGTCCTTGGATTGAATTCCGGCAAAGACGAGTTAACCTCTCTGACTCCGTTTCCCTTTCATGGATGGAAAGTAATTTTTTTTTTTTTGCAAAGTAATATTTTTGGATTGCTTACTATGCGGCAGGCTCTGCTCGAAGTGCTTGGCGTGTGTTAACCCATTTAATCCTCACAAAAGCCTATGATTTCTGGGCTGTTATTATCCACTTTATACAAATGAGGAAACTGGGACACAGAGTGAGTTAGAAACCCTCACAACTGGTAACTGGTAGAACCAGGTTTGAACCTTGGTTGCATGGTCGGGATCCTGCCCTCAGTCACACATCCCACTGCCTCCGAAACTTCCCGGTGGGGCCCCCGGAAGGTCTCCTGGATCACTCTGAGCCTGGCACGGAGTAAGTGCTTAGGGAACAGCAGATACCTTTTATTAGGGTCGCTCTCTTGGTCAACCACTTCCATAGGCAAAAACGTTGTGACTTCTCTGGGCCTACATGTCTTCATCTGGAGGATGGGTCCATGGAAATGTCCTCCCAGGCATCTTCAAGTGCATGTTTTTTTTTTTTTCTTTTTTTTTCGTGGGGGTTGGGGGAGGGTGGTAATTAGGTTTATTTATTTATTTTTAAGAAGAGGTCCTGGGGATTGAGCCCAGGACCTCATGCATGCTAAACATGCACTCTACCACTGAGCTATACCCTCCCCCTCAAGTATGTATTCTATGCTAAGCTAAGAATCTCATAGAATCTACTAGATAAACCAGTCACTTCACCTCTTAGGACATCTGATCAATGGCGGCTGGTGACCCTTAAGAACATCTCTGGCTTGGTGATATTTAGGTCACTTCCAGTTGACCCTTGAGACATAGAATACCGTGGACCGCAGGCATGAAAGCCAGGACCCTCGGGTTCTCCCCACAGCTCCGCCCTTGCTGAGGGGCCTTGGAGCCTGTGTAACGGGAAGGCTGGCTGGGAGTCCTCACGATGTGATGGGGAAGCAGGCCTGGAGGCAGAGGTGGTCTAGTGTTCTGTCCCTCCGGGCTCACTTGCCCACCCAGTGACACAGCTGGCCATCTCCACCCCACACAGCTGGACACAGCAGCAGAGGGAGAACGCATGCGGGGTCCAGTCAGCTGGGCCGAGCTCCTCTTCCCGCCTTTAGGCGGAAGAGAGAGCCCAAAACAGGTTAGCACCCAGCGACACACACACACGTCCTACCATGCACACAGGGGACCGGGAAAGGGAAATAACCGAGAGAATGCTCACTGCATTTTAAAACTTGATGAACTGTGTGACTGGCTTATTTGATTTAGCACAATGCCCTCCAGGTTGGTCCAAGGTGTCATATGGCAGAATTTCCTTCTTTTTCAGGCTGAATAGTATTCCACCATATGTGTGTACGTCCACATCACTTTTTCTTTATCCGCTCATCTGTCAGTGGGCATTTGGGCTGCTGCCGTATCTCGGCTACTGTGAAAAGGGCTGCAGTGAGCACGGGATGCAGATATTTCAAGACCCTGATTTCAGTTCTTTTGGATGCATGCCCAGAAGTAGAATTGTTGGATCATAGGGTGGTTCTATTTTTAATTTTTGAGGCCCTTCCATACTGTTTTCCACAGCAGCTGCACCATTTTGCATTCCCACCAACAACGTACAAGGGTTCCAAGTTCTCCACATCCTCGCCAACACTTGCTGTCTTTTTGGTTTTTGCTGATAACAGACAAAACAGATGTGATGGGCTATCTCACTGTAGGGAAATAGATGAAAATGAAGTGCCAAATGAACGGATAAAGAAACAAGTAAACAGTACTTGGGCCATCGGAGCGCCACATCTAAATACGTTGTGTATGAATCCGGCGGGGGGAGGGTACAGCTCAGTGGTGGAGCACTTGCTTAGCATGCACGAGGTCCTGGGTTCAATCCCCAGTACCTCCGTTAAAATAAATAAATATAAATAAATAAACTAATTACCTCCCCCTAAAAGGATTTTTTAAAAAATTAAAAATTAAAAAAAGTTTTAATTGTGTATGAAACCAAAACAGTAAAGCGTACACATTCTTGGTATTCTTATTGTTGACATTAACTTGTGACGACGGGAGAAAAATTCAGTCCAGGGAGAACTTCTGTTATCCTGTGTCTCACACACACACACATGCACACATGCACACATACCTTGTTATAAAGAGAAACTCCTTCTCTGCATACTTTATTTTAATGAAAAGGACAGGTGAGTTTAAGGCAGGGAGGAAAATGAGACCTCGTCTTCTCTGGGGAAGGGTCTCGAAGCATGCCTTCTGGTGGGAAGCCAAAATTAGCAGCCTTCCTTTGGAGAAAGGAGAGGTGCCGTTTCCCTCAGTGCAGCAGTCGGTGAGCACAGGCAGAGTTTTCAAGGAAGCCCAGCTCAAGTCCCTCGCCAGACGGTGCCCCTTCTGGCAGCTTCCCTGACTGCAGAGCCGGGAATCTGTGTTCTGCGCCTGGAGAGACCCCTTCTGCTCAAATGCTGATGGTGCAGCGCAGCCCATGCCACGTTCTCACAGGAGATGCTGGGGAAACAGGCGAAGGCCGGAATCCAGCCACCAGGCAGAGCCTGGTCTCAGGTGCTCGCCCGGGCAGACACCTGGGGGCTGCTCCTCCCTGCAGCCCTGGGCTCTGGGCCACCTCCTGCTGTCTGGGCACCTTGAGTAAAGAGAAGAAGGAAAAAGTCCATTTGGCAAAAAGGACCAAATGGATGGATTGCGCTGCTCGTCTGGAAAGCAGCATCATTGTCCTAAAACCGCCGGAACTGCTGAGCTGAGCCGAGCCCAGGGAATCCCCCAAAGCTGGGGGTCCCACCCGCTCCCACACGCCCCACAGAGGAAAGGGACAGCCTCTCAAGCTCCTGATACCAAGCGGGGCTCCAAGCCAGGTAATGTGATCCTTCCCGGGTCCCTACCCCACAGCTTTCTCATAACCCTGGATGCCCGCAGCACATAGACTCAGAAGCTGCCAACAGTCCTCTTTCTGTGAAGGAGCAGGAAACGGGGGTCCCTGAGATCCTGGAGGGCCCCTCTTCAAACGCTCTTGCCAGACTAGGGGCGTCCAGTCATTAGGAAAGACCACAGCTGTGGAATCTGGGGGCCGTCACAGTGAGCCCCAGGTCTCCTCCACCTCCAGCATCTAGTTCATCCCTCCTGCCTGGCCCCGTTCCCAGCATGCACTAGGCACACAAGCACCGTTTCCCGAGTGCACTGGGTTGACAGCAGGATTCCATCCTTTCCATCGCCACCGCCGTCATCATCGTCATCATCATCGAAACAGCAGCAGCACCTAAGCTCCCACAGCCCCCAGTGCCCCAGGTGCTGTGCTGCAGGTGGTCGCCTCCCCTCTTCCAGGGCGGAGGTGGCTGGATGACAGCAGTGCCCAGGAGAGCTGGGCTGCCCCCCAGGCCAGACCCACCTGCCGCCTGCGCACAGGTGCGCTGCCTCTCAGAGACACGTCCTCCTCATCCAGGCCCTCTGGGGTCTCCACCATCTCTGGAGTGGCCTCCAAAATGGCCTCCTTCTTGGCCAGGGTGGATGATAGGCCAGGAACTTCCTCACCACTCACAAGCCAAGACCAAATACTGGTGGCATTTGGCAGAGTCCTTAGGCGTTTATGAGGCGTTCTGCTCAGCAGAGGTGAGCAGTGAAGGTGACATGTGTGGGTCTTGGTAGGCGTGTGGCCATGTGTTTGACTGAGCGGAGTGGGAGGCAGAGTCGGAGAGGGGTGAGCAGGAATTACAATAACCAGGAAACCGTCCTGACTAGGCTCCTCGCCTCTCTCTTCTAAACTGCCTCACAGCCGCCACCTCCCCCCACCACGCCTGCCTTTCTGGACGACATCCAGAGAGGCCTCCCGCAGTCAGCTCCTCCCCGTCCGCGTCAAGGCCTGGGAAAGCTCGGAAATCGTAAGCAGCTCATACAACTTAATAATAAAAAAGACAAACAACCCAATCCAAAAATGGGCAGAAGACCTAAACAAGCAATTCTCCAGTGAAGACATACAAATGATCAATAGGCATATGAAAAAATGCTCGATATCACTAATTGTCAGAGAAATGCAAATCAAAACTACAATGAGGTATCACCTCATACCAGCCAGAATGGCCATCATTCAAAAGTCCATGAATGATAAATGCTGGAGAGGCTGTGAAGAAAAGGGAAGCCTCCTACACTGCTGGTGGGAACGTAGCTCGGTGCAGTCACTGTGGAGAACAGCATGGAGATTCCTCAAAAAACTGAAAACAGACTTACCATGTGATCCAGCAATCCTACTCCTGGGCATATATCCAGAGGGAACTTTAATTCAAAAAGACACCTGCACCCCAATGTTCACAGCAGCACTATTTACAATAGCCAAGACATGGAAGCAACCTAAATGTCCATATCAACAAATGATTGGATAAAGAAGTTATGGTATATTTATACAAAGGACTACTACACAGCCATAAAAAAGAATAAAATAGTGCCTTTTGCAGCAACATAGACAGACCTTGAGATCATCATTCTAAGCGAAGTAAGCCAGAAAGATAAAGAAAAATACCATATGGTATCACTTATATGTGGAATCTTAAAAAACGACAAATGAACTTATTTACAAAACAGAAACAGACTCAGACGTAGAAAACAAACTAATGGTTACCAGTGGGGAAAGCAGGTGGGAAGTGATAAATTGGGAGTTGGAGATTTGCAGATACTCATTACTGTATATAAAATAGATAAACAACAGGTTTCTACTGTACAGCACAGGGAACTATATTCAATGTCTTGTAGAAACCTATAATGAAAAAGGATATGGAAACAAAGATACGTATGTATCTCTATGACTGAATTGTTACGCTGGACACTAGAAATGGACATAACATTGTAAACTGACTATACTTCAATAAATTTTTTTTCAATTTTTAAAAATTAAAAAAACCAGAAAAACCTACATCTGAATTCCAGCTTCACCCTAATGGCTGACCTTCCTGAGCCTCAGTTCACACCTATAAAGAAGTCTCTGTTCGGTGCTCTCAGATAGGCTAATATCTGTCGGGACAAGACACGGTTTGGACTGGATCAAGGCGTGCACGTCAGGTGAAGGGCTGGAGAGACGGTGTGGGTAAAAGAGCAAGAGAACTTTGACAGTGCGGGAGAGGGGGTGTAGGTAAGAGCGGGGGTGAAGGGTGGACAGGGATTTTGCACGTTTACAAGCCGAGGGGAGCAAGCAACGGAGAGGGAGCTGCTAAGACACAGGAAAAGAAAGTCATGCCTCCTGGAAGATCCAGGAAGAGCCAGGTGGACGTGGAGCCAGGCGGAGTCGGAGGAACTGGCCCTGCCCTGCGGAAGTCTAACCCTCTTCTGCTCGGAGCTGGGAAGGGGGCAAGTGTCGGTGCAGAAAGGTGCAGAGGTGCAGTGGGTAAGCAGCCGGTGCCACGTGGGAAGGATCATTTCTGGTCGGTTCCCCTCTTTTCTGTGAGCACCAGGGTCTAGAATATTCAAAGGGAGCTTGTAGGGGAGGGAACAGCTCAGTGGTCCTGGGATTCCGCATGAGGTCCTCGGTTCAGTCCCCAGAGCTTCCATTAAAATACATGAATAAACCTAATTACCCCCAAAAAATAAAATAAAGGGAGCTTACAGTGAGGGTGGAGAAGGCTTGAAGCAGCAGTGAGGGTCCTGGAAGAGAGAGGACCCCAGACCAGTGAAGGAGCTGACTGGAAGCTCTGAGTCCAGCTGAGCAACTTTGAGATATAAAATTGGAGTCTTCTTTTTCAAATGTCCTAAAAAAAAAGAAGGGGCTTTAGAGGATGAAAAGTTAGACTGTGGATCCCTGAGGCTGCCCCGGCAAGCGTGGGGAGGGGACATGAGACGGGGAGGCTGCGAGGAGACAGAGACAGGACATTGGCCGAGCGGTGAGGAGAGGCCTTCATGCAATAAATGAGTCGTGGGGATGAGCAGCTGGGCGAATGCAGCTGACCCCAAACACCTGAGGTCTGGTCCCAAATTATTTTGGATCCCAAACTGACCTAGGACTCGAGACAGAATTCGGCCCAGCGTCAGGCAAGCACGGAGACCATCATCACAACGGCCTCACAGGCAATGTCCTCCCATCTGCTGCTGCTCTGTCCCCTAGAATCTGTCCTGGAGGAGCGAGCTCCTTGTTGGGAGCAGCGGGGAGGGACCAGGGCCACAACCCGGCCAGCCAGGTGCCCAGGGTGCCAGGCGGGAGCACTCGCTCTCGTGACAGGCGGTCCGGTCCGCACGCCGGCTTCCCTGCAAGACGAGCGTCCACAGCCCATCGGGGCTCCGCGGTGCAGAAAGAATAAAGCAAACACGCCGCCCGGCTTGGGACTCGCAGGCTAACACTAGCAATAGGGTAGGAACGGGCATAAAAGACAAATAAACTCTAAAATGAGACACAGAATCAGCAAGGTACACACACGCCCCGCTCCGGCCAGCAGAAAGTGCGGTGAACCCAGACCACCCGTGTGGTTTCCAGCATCCGCAAACAAGGGGCCTGGCGAGGGCCGCCCCATCGGCACGGGCTCTAGGGTTTGCTCCCAGCACCGATCACGAGCATCTGACCACCTCCCACGTGCCAGGCGCCACAACACATCCTGGTCCTTCCTTTCTGGAAGTTTGCAGGTTGGTAGCTCGGCCCCGGGGCAGCCCAGGAGCTGGGGGTGGCAGGACGGACTGGGAAGAGCGGACCAGGGCCCGCTGCCTGGTGGCCACGTCCTTTGCCTGCACGTCCGAGGCCACCGCCAACCAGGAGGAGGGGGCCCGCAGAGACCTCGAAGCCCTGCCTGCCCTCCTCCCCACCTGTCTCCGTGAATTAGAAGCCTCTGAAAGGCCAAAGTAAACAAAGAACAGCGCTGAGCTGTCCCTGACCTGAGAACCCAGGGGGCTTCCGAGGGTCCCCTGGCCTCCCCGCCACTGGGAGGCCCACGGGCAGCCAGGAATCTCGCCCCCCAGGGACCAGAAGCAACAGGCTCCCCAGCCAGAAATTCCTTTCCTTCTCCCCTCCCTGCCTGCTGGTTACTCCTCCCTTGTCTCCCTCCCTCCCTCCATGGGGCCTGGCAGGGGACCCTCTGGGAAACGGGGCCTGCTGGCAACCTCAGGAGGATGACATGATGACACGTGGGCCACGAAAGTCCACAAGGTTCTCTCGTAGAAGTCACTGGTGTCTAAGGGGAACGGACCAGAGGTGGACGCCACCCGCAGGCGCGCCTCTGCTTGCTGTGGGTACCTCTGGGCCTTGAATCTGTCTGCTCCCCGGGCCCCTCTCTCCCACCAAAGGAGGAAGCCCAGGGAGGCCAAGGTGGGCACGGGCCTCCCAGAGAGAAGGGGGACTTAGGCAAATTACACTTTATTCAACTATTGTCCAGAGCCAAACAGAAAAACCCGAGAAAAAATAAAACGTGACTTACTGGGTTTTGGTTTCAATTAGCACGTTGACACTCTGTTCTCTGCTTGTCATGTTTTCACTGTGTTTGGTGAGTGTGTTGACACAGCCTTGGGCTGGGAGGAG
This sequence comes from Camelus dromedarius, assembly GCF_036321535.1. Taxonomy (NCBI): domain Eukaryota; kingdom Metazoa; phylum Chordata; class Mammalia; order Artiodactyla; family Camelidae; genus Camelus; species Camelus dromedarius. The sequence continues at coordinate 16,573,477 of NC_087469.1, forward strand.
AGGTCCTCGGCCAGCTTTCTGTTCCCTCCAAACACCCAGCTTGAAGGGAAATCCACAGCTCCCTGCAGACCTGTCCTCCCTCCTGGGGGCTGTGGGTTTAGCATCCCCCTTTGTGACCCTTGCATTTGTAAGAAAACACTGAGCACCACTGAGCTGATTTCCACACAATGGAGATGCTTGCAAAGAGGTCATCCCGTGCTTTCTGATTTAACCCCCTCCCCCCAGATGATGGGGCTGGTGTGGCCCACAGAGCCCTACCCCAGCCTCGCCCATCTCCCCGCCCCACTGCACTCCCGCACTCACGGAGCACCCCGCACACAGGGGCTGCTCTCCTCCCCGGACCACGCCAGACTCTCCTACAGCTTCATCCAGAGTCCTTCCCCCACCAAGTCCACGTGGAAAAGTCTTTGTTCATCTTCAAGTTCCCGCTCAGATGCCCCGGGAAAAGGTCTCCGACCCCGCCAGACAGGGTACGGTGTGCCTCCCACGGTCTTGACACTCTTACTGGGCAGGGTGATTACAGGCTTGCTCTGTCCGTCCCACTGCGCTCGGCTCCTCAGGGGAAGGGCTCAGCCTCGCATCCCCAGGAGGGAGGCAGCGTTGCCTGCCTGTGGGAGGTGCTCACAACTCCTCTTGTTCAACGTCGGGGTGAAGGAGGGCAGAGTCACAGAGACAGGGAGACGAAGGAAGAGAGAGACTTGTCTTTCTCTTTCTGACTCACTCTTATGCGGAATCTGAAAACAAAAAGATAAAAATGAACTTATTTACAAAACAGAAAGAGACTCACAGACACAGAAAACAAACTTATGGTCACCAAAAGGGAAGAGGGGAGGGATAAATTAGGAATTCTGGATTAACAAATATAAATTACCATACATAAAATAGATAAACAACAAGGTCCTACTGTACAGCACAGGGAACTACATTCAATATCTTATAATAGCCTATAATGAAAAAGAATCTGAAAAAGAATAAACTAAATCACTTAATCATACACCAGAAACTAACACAGCATTGTAAATCGACTAAACTTCCATAAAAATCAAAATCAAAAATTAAAAGAAGGGAAGAAAGAAAAGAAAGAAGGAAGGCAAGAAGGAAGGGGAGGAAGGAGAGGGGGAGACTGGGCGCCCTATTCCCAGAGTCTCAAAGCTGGTGCCAACCAAACCTCTGCTGGGACAAACACCTGTGTCCCTCGGTAATGTCCCCTACCCTCCAGATTCCTTAGCTGCTGTAAGAATCACAAGTTCTGGGTCTCCTGCCTTCAGGGGCGGGGACAACAGAGAAGCGAATTCACACTGTGGTATCAGTGACTAATATTTATCTCTTCTTATTTAATATTTGAAATGTCAATAGTCTCTATTGCCTTGACCTTGGTGAGCAAGGGTGATGGAATGTCAACTCCTCCGCCGGGGGCGTTGTTTGTGGGGCAGAAGGGAGACGCTGAGCTTTGGAATTAACCTGCAGATTTTATTCAGCTCGAATGCTGGCACCCAAATAACTACCCGTCCAATGCTGAAGTCACCCAAGAGGGTCCCTGCCCCGAAGAGACGCCCATGAACTCAAGGTCTCTGAAATCCTCCTCTGGAATCTACAGAGGAAGTCTGAGCATTTGGGGCGAGTGGGGAGTGGAGCAGAGAGATTAGGGGAAAGAAGGAAGGAAGCAAGAAAAGAAAGGGAGGGAAAAAGTAGGGCTTTGGGGAGCGTTCGGCACAGTTGGACTCTTGGTGCACACGCCTCGTCCACGAGCCGAGAGCCTTTACAGGACGTGTTGGTCCTGATGGAAACAGGAAACTTATGGGGAAGTGCCCAGAAGAGGAAAAAGTGTTTCAGAAGATAAATCAACACTCTGCAGACCCAGAGATGGTGCTGGGCTGGGCACGAGCTAAGACAAACAGGACACCAACTGATCTTCAGAACGGGGCGTACCCCCAGGGGGTGCGGTCTTTGTTGCAGCCAGTGGCTTACATGCATTTTCTTCCATAGGAAATACTTCAGAAAGCAACTTTATTCTTGATTTTGGATAACTGAAGACATGCAGATTTTTTGGTTTTAATTTTTATGTCAAGGTAGCCAACAGTGCAGTTAAAAGCAGAATGCATTTCTTCTAAACCACTGCAGCTCAGAATTCCGCACAATCACTACTTCTCTCCCCCCCCCCACCAGACCCTTCCCATCAACAATGAAGCACGTTCAAGTCTCTGTAGTCCTTGAAATATATTTGTATATGTTTTCAACCCCACATCTCCTTCTACCCTGGTGATTGTCAGTCTTGGGTGTGTGTTAGGATCACCTGGGAGCTATAAAATTTCTCAGTGCTTGGGGCTAACTCCCGGAGATTCTGTCTTAATTGGTCTGGAGAGTGGCCTTGGCTTTGGGATTCTTTAAAGCACGTCACATAATTCTAGTGTACAGACAGGGCTGAGAACCGTGTGAGCCCTAACCCTCCGCTCCCCTTCTCAGCAAAATTCCTGGAAGTTTTTCACAAAACCTGTTCCATTCCCTTTTCTCCTAACCTCTCCCCAAACCACAACAACCCATCACTTCTCTGAAATAACTCTTGCTAAGGTCACCAGAAGCCCCAGTGCCATTAAATCCCACAGGTGCTTTCCAGCCCTTGTCTCCACTGCTCCAGGTATCAGCTCTGCCCCTGCGTTTTGATGCCCTCTCTTCCTTTAAATACTGAGACTCCACACTCCTCAGCTTTTCCTCTGACTTCTCTGCTGCTCCTTTCAGTAGCCTTTGAATGTCCATCCTCTCTGCCCAGCTCCCGAAGCCCTACGCTGGGCCGTTTGTGAGTAGGAATCCCACTCATTTCCTCCTTCATGGGGAATGGTCTTCTTCATGCCCATGACTGCAGTTTCCATCTGTCTTTGAGGATTTACCAATTTGCTTCTCCAGTCTGGACCTTTCCAGAGTGCCCTCTTCTACGTGACATCTCTCATGGCCTCAGGTTGTCCCGGACGGAGGCCATACTTGTGACTGTCTCTCTGTGCCCCAAGCTCCATCCCTGGGCACAAAGCCAGAGGCCAAGATTCCTCCTGACAGCTCCCTCCCTCACTCCCCACATCCAGCCTATCACCAAGTGCCAGTCCTTGCACTTCCTCAGATCTCTCCACCCACTTCTCCTCCACCTCCATGACCACCACCCCAAACCAGCTGCCCATCTCCCTCGGCAACTGTAGGACCCACCCAGGCCCTACCCTGCCATCCATAGTCACCTCAAGTGAGCTTTGCAGGCCACAGATCTGTGTGATCAGCTCCCCACCAAAATGCGGTGATGGTGTCCAGTTTATCTTAAGAGAAAAGAGGGGAAAAGAAAAATAATCAGGAGAAAAAAGAAGGTTCTTCCCGGTCTGGTCACTGCCCTCCCCTTCACTCCCTGCGTTCCAATCATGGTGCCCCTCCAGCTCCTCAGGTGTGCTGGGCTGCCTCTTGACGCGCGGCCTTTGTGCATTCCTTTCCCTCTGCAGAGAAGGGTCTCCCTTACCCCACACCTTCCCCCGTGCTCAGCTAACGTCTTCTCATTTTTGCTTACCCCACTCAAACATGATTTCTGAGTGGAACCCTTCCCTTCCCTCTACACCCCTCCCTCCCTGTGCGCCCGCGGGTCTTGAGGTATTCCACACCATCCTAACATCATACACCTTTCCTTTCCTTTAATGCAAGCATCACTGTGTAATCGTGAGTTCATTTTTGTGGGCTTCTGACTGATGTGGGCCTTCTGTGACTCTGCCCCTGAGGGCAGAGACTGGCATTGATTCTAACTCATCTTCCTCGGAACCCATCACTGGCATGTAGGAAGTGCTCAGGAAATGTTTGTTTAATCAAAACTAAATCTAAAAACTATTTTGTGTAACACAAGTGATAAAAAATGAAATTGTCAGAAATTACAAAGGAAATACACAAAACATAAGCCTAAACAATGTTACGTTCAATCATAGTAGCTTTGAAAATAAGTATAAAGGATTTAAACATGCTGCCACTTCAAATTTTTTTTTTCAGTGATTACACAGGGACTTGTAAACTTTCATATAATATAATGTTTAGGAAAAAATCAGGATGTAAAGTTTTGTATAATAAAATCCTAATTTCGACCTCCTCTTCAATAAAAACTAAAAAGGAGTCTTCAAAGTGTTAAAAGCAGATATTTTGGGTAGTAGAATTTTATCTGATTTTTATTTTCTTCTTTATATTTCTCAGGTTTTTCTAAGTTACTTGTAAGAAAAACATATTAATCAGAAAAAAATTCTCTTAGTTGATTATGCTTTCTGTTACAAGTTAAAGAAAATCAAACTCAGAGTAGCTTAAACAAGGACAGGAATTTATGGCTAACATAACTGAGAATGTTTGGTTATGGTTTAATCATGGCTCTGGTTTCATTTCCTGCAAATAGGTTTTTTGGTTTTTTTGTTTTGTTTTGTTTTGTTTTGTTTGGTCTGTTTCTCTGTTTAGCTTCATCCCCCTTCATAACAGCAAAATGGCTGCAGCGGCTCCAGGCTTTCCATCTTTATAACACATCCGACAGAAGGAGAGAAGGCATCTGTGCCGCCCTGGACCAGCCTAGGATGCAGGCTTTCTTCTACCAACCACTGTGGCTGGAGGACGCTGCTAGGTCATTTGTTCACAGCCAAACCAGAGATGCAGTCAGATTCCCTAGAACCACATGGAGCACCAAGCAGAAATTCAGGGCTGTGTGAAATAGGTAAGGAGGGAAAGGAGGCTTGACAGACATATCTGCTATAAACATTTTAAAATAAAATACTTGCTTACCTAATTTAGAAGATTAAAAGCCACTATAATGCAGTGGAAAGGCAGTGGTACAAAACAAAGACGTCTCCTCTCTCCACTCCCTTTCAGCATCATGCTGGAAGTCCCTGCTAATGCAATGAGGAAAGAAAAGGCATTACAGATTGAGCAGAAGACATAAAACATGAAACTATCTCTTCACAGGTGACACAGGTGTAGAAAATCCAGAAAAATAAAAAAAATGACTTCCCAAAAAAAAAAGAAAAGACATTATAGCAAGACTGTAAGGTTAATACACAAAAGTCAATTGCTTTCCTATACACCAACAATGAACAAGTCGAATTTAAAAGTAAAAACACAATCCTATTTCTGTTAGCATCCAAAAACCTGAAATACTTATGTAAAAATCTAACAAAATAGATACAAGATCCGTGTGAGGAATATTCTAAAACTCTAATGAACAAACTCAGAGAAGAACCATATAAGTGGAGAGATATTCTTGGATAGAAAGACTCAATATTGTCAAGATGTCAGTCCTGACCAACTTGATCTATAGATTCAATGTGATGCCAATCAAAATCTCAGCAAGCGTTTGTATGGATATCAACAAACTGATTCGAAGGTTTATGGGGAAAGGCCAGAGACCCAGCATAGCCAAGACGATATTGGAGAGGAACAAAACTGGAGGACTGGCACCGCCTGACTTCAAGACTTACTATGAAGTTACAGTAATCAAGACAGTGTGATATCAGCTAAAGAAAGACAAATACATCAAAAGAACAGAATAGAGAGCTTAGAAGTAGACCCACGTAAGTGTAATCAACTGATCTTTGAGAAAGGAGTGATGGCAATTCAATGGTGAAGAGACAATCTTTTCAACAAATGGTGCTGGAACAGCTAAACATCCACGTGCAAAAAAAAAAAAAAAAAAAAAAAGAATCTAGACACAGATCCTACACCCTTCACAAAACTAACTCAGGATGGCTCGTAGACCAACATGTAAAATCCAGAAGGTGACACAGGGGAAAACCTAGCTGACCTTGGGTCTGGGGGCGCCTTCAGCTACAACGCCTGAAAGGCACAACGCCTGAAAGAGATAACTGATGAGCCAGGCTTCATTAAAATCAAAACCCTATGTTCAGGGAAGGACATAGCAAGATAATTAGAAGACAAACCACAAACTGGGGGGGAAAAATACTTGCAGAAGTCACATCTGATAAAGGACTGTTATCCAAAATACACAAGGAACTCTTAAAACTCAGCAACAAGAAAGCAACCTGATTTAAAAATGAGCCAAAACCTTAAAACGGTCAGACCAAAAGTGGGACAGGAGCCTCGTAAGATCACCCTCACAAACTAGTAACTGAGATCGGTTCTAAATACATAAAGAACTAGCTTTAACGCGCTGAAGCTACGTCACACCGTTTTATGGTTAGACCAGAAACGAGCTAACGGTGTGACACGCACGACACAGATGTGAAATAATCATCACGCTAGAAGTCGGTGGTGAGTCAAAGCCTTCACTTGCTTACCAGACGTTTACTCCGGATTTTCTAAAACTCAGGTGTCCGATGTCGACACGGCCACTGTGCAGGACCATCAGTGCACATTTTCACAAGGATCGCCACCCTCCTCCACGATTCGGACAAAGGGCTGGGCAGCGCGGTAATTTACTCACCTCCTGAGCATCGTCAGAGCTAGGCAATTGTTAAAGTTAGCTCAACCCGGAAAAGAGAAGAACAATGAACAAAAGTGGCCTTCTCTTGGGATCAACATAAGGGGCGGGGGGTGGGAGAACGACAGAGCAAAGGAATATACATTTAGGGAAAGGCTCCGTCCGTGGCCAGGAGAAGGGCGTCCCCTGTGGAGGACACAGGCAAGATTACCACTGAAGTCTCCTTTTCTCCTCAGCCCCAGGCAGCGTGGGGCCCTAGGATGTGCCATTAAGCTTTTCCTCAAAAGCTCCACAAACTTACTGTCTCCAACCCCAACTTTCATCCCAGTGAAAACTTTGCCTGGCATCGCAGCATCAGGGAAATTAACTTCAGAGGGGAAAATAAATTCTTACGTCTCGCCCCAACCCTCAATAAGAATACCGTAGCTGTTTCTTGTGAGCACTGCAGTCTTGTTTGACAATATAATGAGATCTGGTTAAACAGATGAAAAATGCCTTAACCTGCATGTTTATCTCAACCCTGGCCACAGCTTTCAGCCCCCCTCCCAGGCGCTCCCTTCTCTGCAGAGAGGGTCAAGAACCTTTCCTTGCAGCCCGTGGCTCTGAGCTGGCATCTTGCTGCACCAAGCCCCTTCTGTAATAGCAGAAGGCAGGAGTTTCTGTCAGCGTGAATTTCCTGAAGTGTACCGGCCTGGGTCATGATCTCAGTGGTGCCTGGGGGCAGTTTCTTCTGTCAAATGCCTGGAAACGAATGGGAAGAGAAAGGGGAGAGTGACTGCAAGAAACCAGCAGGAGGGCAGGTTGGCGAGTGACGCTCAGCAGTGCTCGTCTGGAGCTGGGCTGGATGGGGGGGGGGTGGCTGGGACCCCTACCAACAAACAAACCCCAGGAGGCAGCCTCTCAAGGGTCTGGAGAACCAAACTCACAATCAAGGCAATTCCTTTCACGTGTAATTCACGTGACTAGCTGGCCATTCCTTTCAAGCCAAGTCTACAGAGAACACAGTGACAGGGGTTTGGGAAGCTATCCCATTACTGCAAACAAGGTATGTACCCAGTCGGGATAACTTTGAATGAGAAGTGCCATTTGACACATGAATATATAGTGTGAGAAAGACTCTGACCCACCCGATGATTTCCAACCCGTCCTCCCCAGTGTTTCGCCTTCTAGCCAGATGTCTCTTTATCTCTCCCTCGCACAGATCCCTAACACTCAGCACATAGTATCATACTTATCCATTTATGTGGCTTTTCCCCACCCGACCGAGCTCTTGAAAGCAAGGAATTATCTCCCACAGACCTTCACTCCCAGAAGATGCTCCACAGAAACACATTAGTTGCAGTAAACCACTTATTTAATGAATAGAAAATGGCCATTTGAGAAAGAACAGGAAAAAAAAAAACATAGCATAAGGGTAGCACTTTGGGGTCTCCAGGAACCACTGCAAAACCAGGTGGTTGTGCACGTGTAAGAGCTGTACTTCCTGCCAATAAAGGGATTCCTTCCACCGTAATGCAGTGTCCCCGGTGCTTCACCGCTGCTGCCTGCCCCGGTGCTGGGCAGCATTGCGCCCAGATAAACCGCCTGTGCTTCCTCAGCTTGGACTTGATTTTAACAAAGGATCAAGTGATTTCCAAAAGGACCCTAGGAGGTATAGAAAGATACCAATGTAACTAGATTTTTCAAAAGTTTGGTAGAAGAGAGTTAAGCAAATGTCTTTACCTGGTATTTTACTGTCTTTCAATGAGTCCCTTTACTTTAGAATACACCGTGCTGGACCCAGCTGGACTGGACTGGGTTGGATTGGATCGGATTGAAACTGATAGCTTCCAAGTGTTGCCTAGCCCAGCAGACGGTAAGCTCCTAGAAGGCAAGGGAGGACCTTGAGTTTTTCCCTACCCCAGGGCTTGGCACGCGGTAGTTACTCAATATTTGCAGAATATAAAAGTAAGAGAGTTCTTTGGGAAGGAGCCCAAAAGAATCTAAGATCTACCTGTCACTTCTGTCTGGCTTTGCCCTCCTGGCAAGGTGGACGTATGGCTGTTTTTATTCTTAATTATGCTGAACATCGTCATTTAGAGGAAAACCATAAGCCTTAAGCTCCTCGTGTGAAGGTTTTGTGTCTGTTTTGAGGGGTTTACTTTCTTTTTTAAGTAGGTGTAACGAAACGAACTCCAAAGGGTTGAGACTGTACAAACCGCCTCCCGCAGACAGCAGCGCGCCCCGCTCCCCGGGAAGCCAGCCCTCAGCGGAGGCCAAGGCGCGGCGCAGAGCAGAGGGAGACCAACAGGGTGCGATGCAACACTGACGAGAATAAAGGAGACCCGTGCCACCATCTTTCCCTCTCGACGTGGTTTCCACAAGGTTTGGACCGACAGAAGGCTGCAATTTCCCCCGAAAATTGAGATGTCCCTTTTAAAATGATCTCTCTGGTTATCACTGGGGCAGCTTGTGTCTCAAGGGTCATTAACCTTCCACCCTGCACCCCTCATCCTGGGCTCTGGGGGTGTCTGCCTAAGAGAGTAGCTTCCAGAGGGGGTCAGTGTTCCCTCTTAGGAGCCCCCAGAGCAAATGACTGAACAGATTAGGACGGATTAGACAGATAACAATTCAGACCCTTTTACAAGCACATTTTTCACTCGACACTCAAATTCCCTTCTGTGCCCCGTAGTCTCACACAACCCAATGACTGGATAGTATTACTGAAATATCTTTGCGCCAGCCGAGTGCGTGGAACTGTGCAAAGCCAGATGTTCTTGTAACCCTGTTTTACTGAGTTATTTATATCCATATAATATTTGACATTTCCTGTGTTGTTAAAGAGTTGGGGGCCCTTGACGTATTTTTAAGAGAACAGTGCCGACATTTCATTTTTTTTCTTTGATGCCCTGGACCAGAAATAAGTAATATAAAGAGAGGCTGTATTAAACAGATGTTTAGATATCTCAAGTCAACCTTATTTTAATGCCTTTCTTCTTAAATGATCTTCATGAACAGAAAGATGTGAGAGTCAATGAACATACGAAGTACACGCCTATGGGCCTGAAATAAGTCAGCCAACAGAGAAAGAAAAAATGTTAATAAACATATAAAATATATAAAAATAAAAAATACAATCCATATTTCTAAGACTAAACTCTATGGAGTATTGATGTATGAAGTATATCGTCTCTCAACAGATACAGAAAGGGCTAATTAAAAATTTTCCAAGCATAGGAAAGTGTTAGCTGGAAGACTTCTCTAGCTAAATGAAATAATGGAAACTTTATAGAGTTAAAAGTATTTGGTTGATGCTAAGTGGTAAGAATACTTAAACTGTACATGAAATTTGATATCAGAGAAGGTAATCATTCTTTTTCTTTGTTTATTGTAAGGATCCACTCACAAACTCTCCTTTTTTATTTCTAAGATCTCCAAATTTTTAAAAAGCTTTCTCCTTTACAGGATGTGACAGGGAGGGGTCCTAGTTTATCATTCTTGATAACTTTGACTGTTCCACCCTGAAAGCAAAAGTCATAGAAAAACAGAGAAAAAATAAGTGAATTATTTGAGGTCTCTGGTCTTCAGAGCTGCTTTATAAACTTTTTCAAAACTCCCCACACTCACTTTTTTGTTTGTTTTCGTGTGTGTTTAAGATCCGCTTCCTTTCCTGAAGGCAGAGGAGATGTGCATATAACCTTGTGCAGAGAAACTTCCAAAACACCTTCTGCCTTCCACTGTGTCTTGTTCACCCCACCCTGTACCCTCCTTCACTCTCCAAAGCTGAGGACTTTCCTGACAAACCCAATCCTTCCCACCAATTTAAGGAAACAAGATGCCACGGCCGGCTGGTGCCTATCTGACCACACTAAGCCTGCCCGCTCCAGTGCAGTGGGCAAATCCCTTGCAAATCCTCTAAGCTGTGATAAGTCTCTAGTCTTCAAATAGTGGACAGATCCTCTTGAAACACACAGGTCAGGACGGCCCTCAGGGTACCGGCTGGCTCATCTGTGTCATCAATTTCCCGGCCCTTTACCACTGATTCTAACAAATTCTGCACTGAACTGTATCAGGGCAGTCCCACTGCTCCCTTAGGATTGGGAGTCCAGCTCGGGACCCGTGACCAGGGTTCTCACTAGCTCTGCATCTCCCAGACTCTTCTAGACCCTAGTTAGCCTACTAGTCCCTGGCTCCCAAGTCAAGATCTTCTTTGCCCACCTCCTGAATTCTTGACATTTTTCCTTCTCCTCATAGTCAACACACTGCTCTTTTCCTTAAAAAATTCTCTGGATGTTTTGTCTCATTCAACATATGTTGTCTGTTTTTGCTTCTTTACTATTTATGCCAGAACCTTCTCCCCATGACTATTGACAACCTCTGTCCAACTCTAGAAAATCTCCCACCAGGAGGCAACTCAGTTCACTGGGACAACAATGACAAGCTGCTGGCCTAGGCATTTAGGAAGGGGTGGAATTCTGTTCACAGTCTCCTCCTACTGGCCTTCGAATTCACTCACCCGGTATATTCCTATGGAAGCCTTTCCTTCTCTGAAGTAGAATCTGAGCACCACACACAACCTTCTGTTTCACTAGGCTGCCTCTTATGGAACAAAAACTCAAGCCCAAGAGATTTCCCTCCAAAAAACTCAAATCCGAGAGATATTCCTCCAGAAAGTCTAGCCCTTTCTTCAAAGACATCAGTTGATTCACCCAGTTGCAGCCTGGAGTTTATGAAACGAAGGTCCAAGGGTTGACTCTGGGGTGGGGAAGTTCATTTCGCATAAAGACTTTCACAGTCACAAGTAATACCAGTAACCTAGCAGCTTCTCCAAGAAAATTGGACTACTGGACGTGGATGACTTAAGGCAATCCATCAGCACCACATGGAAAACAGCAAACAAAAATATGATACTAAGGTTGGTAGTACAAATGTGAGAACCATATGTTTAAGTCTAAAGAAAGATATTTATCCAGACAATGGAGAGAAAGAATGATGTAAATTCTGGGAGCATTAGAAGACATCTCTGCACAGCATCACAGATTCTAACATATTAGAAATAAATGTAAATGAGAAAACAGAGGCAACGGATCTAGCACCACATCTGTCTTATAATAAGCACTCTGTAACTCATAGCTAGAATCATTATGGTTGTTATATGAGGTAGAGTCTCATCGTCAAATAAAGAAATGGAGGTGCCCTCTGCCAAGCCAGAAGCACCTTTCCTTCCTCCTGCCCCTAATCTGTACTCTCAGAGCAAAGATGGTTTATTAGACTGGTCAGAACAGCCACCATTCAGCCCCCAGTTCTCAGCATAACATTCAGAAAAGTTTAAAAAACAAACACCCAGTCACCAGATGTCTTTAACATCTGGCTAAACCCATAAAACTATCCTCTACCACCACCACCTCCTTCCTCACACCAAAGCGTAGGGGGGCAGAAAGACGTATGAAATCTCTGATGTCGTGAAATAAGATCTCGACGTATTCGTCTTTGTCATTTTTTTTTCTCTCTTTGTGGTGTGTCCTGACTCTCTCCTTGTTATTCAGAGGAATCCGCATGGCTGTAAGGAAAATTTCGACTTCTACAGCAAGAAAATTAAAAGAGAAGAAATTCTAATATGCTCTTCTTTCTACAGTTCTAACCTGAGCTCCTACAAATCAAAAGGGAAGGTCCTAAGAGTAACGGGAAATAATGTGTATTACCGTAATGTATAAACCAGAAGGAGAAGAAAGTGATCAGAGCCTTTACCATAAAGAGACTTGGTGATGGTCACCTGGGTTGGCATTAGAGACGAAAAGGTGCCGAGGTCAGGACCTGGGAACGGGTCAGGGGTCAAGACGACAGAATTAAACCTGAGAGCGTAAGGAGGACAGGGAGACAGTCAAGCATCAATAGAAACAACCTACACGAGGGCCCCCAGTAGAGCTGAAGAAAACCTGAAGACTATCCCTCTTTGTTCAGAAAGTCATGTCAGTTGACCTCAACTCTTTGGGGCAAATGCCTTCCACCATCAGTTTCTTGCAGAAGACCTGTGTCTCCTCCAGTAGGACACTTGACCAGGCTCCAGGGCTCTGCTGAGCCTGAGAGTGGGTATCAAATTGTGAGCACTCTGGGACACTCACACAGATCCACAGAGTAGGAAGGGTGGCCTGACCCCTAACCAAGCAGGAATGGTTTGGAAAGATCTCAGCATGGGACCGCAGGTACGTCTAGACCGGGTCTCCCCACCTCGGCACTATCCCATGTGGAGCTCGATGGCACTCTGTTATGGGGGCTGCCCGGGCTTTTCAGGGTGCTGAGCAGCCTCCCTGGGCTCTCCCCACTAGATGCCAGCAGCACATCACCACCGTGACAATTTGATCATTGTCATTGTGACAATCAAATGTCTCCAGACATTGCCAAGTCCCCTGTGGGAGTGAAGGGGGCAGAACTGTCCCCATGTGAGAACTGCTGGTCTTGACAGCAAGGAGGCCCTCCTTACGCTGTCCCATGCCCACCTTCAGCATTTCAGGGCAAGGGGCTAAATTACTTACAGCTGTGATGCGTGACCTGCAAGCCACTATCTCAGCCATCTCCATCAGAGCTTGTAACAGTCTCAAAATATTTCAAGCATCAACTACTTCCATTAATACTCCAACACACACACACACTTACAGAGGGGTGGTGAAAACAACTCGAGCACAAACTATTTTACAAGAGCAGTGAGTCAGTCCAGTGGTTGTTGTGAAGGCGAGATCTGCATTGGCTTAAGGACTTAGGGAACAGAAACAGGAAGCCAGATCATGACCAAATAAATGGTAAGACAGTGACCACGGGAACAAGCCTAGCGCAGGGCTGGGGACTGGCGGCAATTTTTGTGGAATTGACAAGTTCTCGAACACGTGCTTGAGCAACTGGCGTTATCCTCAGATACTCCCTAGAAAGCGCCCCCACTTTCCAGATGTATAATATTGAAAGGTTAATTTTTCTAATGCTTTTTCATCATCTGCAAAACAGGGACGTGATAACGTCCTGTACGGGACTGCAATGCAGATTAAAGGAGCAAAGTCGTTGAAGCAGTTAGCCCCAGGAGCTGACACAGACTCATCTCTCAGTACCGTTAGCCGCTGTCTTTTCATTAGGATGGAATAATAGAGCTGAACTGACAGAGGATGCCAATAACACGTTACATATCACGCTGTGGAGCTCTGACTTAACTGACCCACACTCAGCCTGGCGACACAGATGCAGAGATGGTCACACCCCTTTGACACGGGAGTCAAGCATCTTGCTTCGGGCATATGGCCAGTACATGGTTGCTGAGGCGCCAGTTTGACCCCTGAGCCCCTCCCTGGGCCCTCTTTCAGCAGGCCGCTCTGCACCACGCTTAGAGTCTACACCTCTACATCACTTAGGACGGCGTCAACTGACTTGAATGGCTTAAACAATAAGGCATTTTATTTGCTCATATAACTGGGTGTCCAGAGGTTGGGCAGTTGCCAAGAACCAGGAGACAGGAATCTGGCTACATTTCCCTGAGATTCTCTCAAGCTGCCTTCCTCTGGGCATCAGCCTTGTTCTCAGGGCCACTTCCCTCATGGTCTTAAAAAGGCCACCAGCAGAAAATGAGGCGGAAAGAGAGGACATGACTATGTACTGCTCTTCTTAAAAGTGAGAAAGAATGTTCCCAGGAGTCTCTGCTATCTTTGCCCCAAACGGAATAAGGTCACGTGACCACTCCTGAGCCAGTCAGGAGTTCAAGGATGTGTTCAAGGATAGAATCGCCCTGTAGTCAAATCACGGCCCATCCCTGGAGCAGAGGGTGGCTCGACAGCCCCTGAAAAACTCAAACAGTGCCGGAAAGAGCATGCACCGTGGCAAGATTCACTCGGGAAGGAAGGAGGAGGAACAGGAAGGCAGGTAGGCAGTCATCCAACCCTTTATGATCCAAGACTTAAAGCTTCCTACTAGGAGCATCATTCAGCTTCTACTTTCCCTGGGGTGACCACCCCCTCCCCTCCAAAAGAAAGAAAAAGAGTTTTTAATAATTCTAATAAATCCCTCAACAAGGAAGTGAGCTTGGAGGAGAGTTCTGTGCGACTTGCAGGAATCACATACCCCCGAGCATCTCCTAGAGACATTTATCAAAAACAGGAGAAGCAACGAGTCTGGAGGAAGAACAGCTAAATGCGTGAAATCTTCAAAAAGATGGCAATTCCATGGAGTCAAATTCCAAACACGCAACCAACCCCCCAACTGCTTCATGGTCCTTCTTGTCGTTTAATTTGCTCCAAGTAACCAAAAAGCGGCTCTCCAGCCTCAGTTTGTTATTTAACACGTTGCAGAGAAGTTGGCTGGCCAGCTTTTTACAAATGGTTCCTCTTCTGAAACGTCATAAATCCTTAGCGTCTTCAAGTGTTGGGTTTACTCTTTGTTTCCACGTTTTAGCAGCAGCTGATCCACAGAGAGCGCCTTGTAATGGTCCGAAGATGTCCCTTGAGAACAGGGATGAGGAGCTGAGAAACCCTTCCCGGCGTGCCGAGGACAAATGGCTACTAGGAAATGCTTTCCTCGTGGGTTTGGGGCTTAGGTTGAATCCAGTGCTGAAAGCTGCTAGTGGAAGACAGAGAGAGGCAGTCCTGTGGAAGCAGAGAGGAGAGAGCGTTTTTACAGGTTGAAGAAGAAAAGAGACTAGAGAAGCAGGGAACTGATGAATCTGCACTGGGGTGGGAGGTGCCGCTCCAGGAGCAGCGGGAACCCTCCAGGTGCCTGCAGACCACCAGCTCCCCTGGCCCGTGCCCCACCCACGCCCCATCCGAGCACAGGGTCCCAAGCCCTCACCCACTCCCAGGTGAGCCCTAAGAAATTGCATCACCAAGAGGAAAGATCGGCAGCCTGAGAAGGCTGATCTTATAGTTTCGATAAGTCAGCTGCCCATTAAGCTCTCCCCAAATCCCCGCAAATGACACCTCTACTGTCACCTCCACTCTTTCAGGCACTAACCATTCAACCAGCACGTCTAGAGACACAACCTCCAGAAACTCAGCCACCAACTTAAATGTCCAAGAGCCAAGGAACCAACACTGAAGGGCAAAGGGGGTGGCCACAGAGCAGAAAGAAGCAGCTGCTCACTGGGGAGATTCTTCCAGCCCACGTTTCGCTCACTGGGGGACCTGCGTGCGGACGTTGGGTGCAGGGCTGGGGTGCGAGGTTCCGGGGGAGACTTCACAGCCTGCCCATCCAGGCAGAGCGGCTCCTTTGGCTCCACACATGTACTCGCTAAGTTATGCGAGCTCGAGCCTTCTGTTTCTGTTTATTTGTCTTGCATTGTGTTGTTTTATTAACCAGAAACTTGAAAAGGAGGATTTCTTTGTTGTGTTGCCATTTGGCAGAAGACTAGAGGTTACAGTAGCAAACAGAGCCTAAACAATTTTTTTTTTTAAATCTCGATGAAAGTTCCTTCCAGAGAGGAAACCTCTGTCCGCTTCCCTGTCTCCCGTTGAACCTCTGAAGGACTTCCCGCACCTTACCTTCAAATAACAGAACCCTAGCCAACGAAAACGGAAAAACGTAAATTTTTGCACGTAAAATAAAAAATCAGAGGGTGTAGACAGGCCTGTGTCAACAGGGTATTTTTAGCTATCAGTGAATTTTTAGAATCAAGTTTTAAAGCATGGTTCTCTACACAGGGACCTGGGATGTGCTTTTTAGGAACTCTGCTACCCATGATGATCTGCACCTCATTTTCAGCAGTGGATAATATCCCCACTTAAAAGACTGGGAAAACAGAGGCCCAGGTGGAGGGAGAGTGATCAGCACTAGTTTCCAGGGATTGAACGACAGAGCTGACTGTCCAGACAGGATAATTTCTTGATAACCCCAGCTTCCATCATTCCTGATCTCCATTTCTCAGTATTAGCTCCTTGGCTCCCTCCCTAGAATTAAATACTGCCCCTTTGTGGTGCATTACTTTTTGTCTTCCTCCATCACAGACTGACTTCCTCATCCTTAAGCTCAAAAAAGAAAAAGGAAAAAAAAAAGTGCAGAAGGATATCTTCCGCAAGGTTCTCAGAATCTCTCTCCCGGATCCTAACAGAATGGTTTTAAAACCGAGGGTGACAGTGAGTGACGGGCTCTGGCCCTGCCCCTTGGCCAGCAGAGGAGATGAACGCAGCAGCTCAGTGTTCCCTCTGTTTCCCTCAGCAGTCACGGGTGGCTAAGTCTCAACGATCAAGCCGTGGCCGTTAGAGGCAGGAAATGGACTCGGAGAAGAGAGACGGAGACTTACCCACCATGGAGAGCCCGGGGTGCTTCACACTCTTCCAGGTCCCGAAGCGCCACCGGGTTTGCAGCTGAGCAAGTCTCCAGGGCTCACGGTGTCCCACTGCATCTCCTGGACTCTGTGGACCTGTGTCTGGATCCCTGCGTGCGGATGCTACCCAGTCACTGCTGACGGGCTGTCCTCAGCTTCCTGAAAACCTGACTCCATCAGGGCAAGGAAATGCCCCAGACTGAGCTGAGAATCAGGGGGTGTGGGGTTCCAGACTTGCTCCTAATTAAGTGAAAAAATCTTAATGCAGATCGCTTCACCTTTGTCCCCAGGGCTCACCAGCTACGACGTGGTGTGGATCTGAAGGTGGAAGGACAGAGCCCTGTGCAGGCGGTGATAGAGATAACTTTTACCGACACCGTTCATTCAGAGGTTCTTTTCTGCGGCTGGTGCTGCCTTTGATCGAATATTAGCACCTGTAGGATGGCGCTCACCCAGCTAAACGGTGAGAATTCAGGGCTCCAGAACAGCAGCTCCTCCTGCAATCGTGCAACAGTGGTGAGAGAGTAAAAAAGCAACTAAACAAGATCGTTTATCGACTAAACTAGATAAACTTCTAAAGCCAAACACAGCTCACTGTTCAACCCACCACAATGTGTGTGTGTGTGTGTGTGCTTATAAACTGGACAGGGCTTGCTTACGTTAGTAATCAGTTGAAGAATGCTATTAGATTATCATGCTGTCTATCTCTGTTTAAAAATGAGTCAGCATTCAGTCCCTCCTACCTTTGGTTTTTCTGATAAATGACAATTTATGAATAATGCATTCCTTGCATGTAGACTGATTTCAATGGAAATAATTTAGTAAATTTTTTATTACAAGTTTTTTCCAGGCATGTTACTACATTTCAGAATAGATACGCTTTGGTAACTTCAGCTACTGAATTCTTTAGAACCAAACTTCATTAATTATAATAAAAAGTATTATAGTTTTGAAGATAAGAAGTTCTTTATTCATATAGCTAATGATTATCGAGGATTAAGTTCCAGGTACTATGCTAAGTATGTTAACACAAACATTAATTTAATCTTTACTAGAACCTTTGGAGAAACTTGCTACTACTGTCCTTACTTCAATGATGGAAAAGCCTCAGCTTAGGAAATTTCAGTAACTGTCAAGGTCATGCAGTCAGGGTCCAGCAGACCCATTACCCAAGCCTA
This sequence comes from Camelus dromedarius, assembly GCF_036321535.1. Lineage (NCBI taxonomy): Eukaryota > Metazoa > Chordata > Mammalia > Artiodactyla > Camelidae > Camelus > Camelus dromedarius. The sequence continues at coordinate 16,591,349 of NC_087469.1, forward strand.
GACCTGCTTGACCCAAAGCTGGGATCTTAATCACCACTGGATGTTGCCTTGCTGTAGTGTTGGCAATGGTAGCTTAATTACAATTGCTAAATCATTCTTGACAGCCCTATTAGTCAATCCAACTTTTTCAAGCCCCTCACAGATGCTCAAATTTCAGCACATCTTTCTTTTTCAAGGAATTTTCCAGCGAGGGAAGAAAAGGAGATCCTTTTTAAAAAGAAAAGATCCTTCTTTTTAATTGAAAATGTAATAAAGACATAAGCATAAATAAGTCTTCTGTATGTACAGTATTTCGTGATTGTTCACATCTCACTTTGGAGACCTGTTACCCTCAATCCCTTAATAATCCAGGGGAAATTTATCTTCACATTTTGAGTCTCAGGACTGACCCATTTATGTGATGTTGAATATTGATATTTGTGGCTCATCTCAGCCACTAGTGACACAGTTGAAAAAGTAGGAGTATGCGGTCAAATGCAGCAATAAAGAGCAGTATTGTGCATACAAATTCTTTATAAGCTGCAGCTCAAGTTTTCACATTTCTCAATAGTGTTGAGATGTCAGTTCCCTCGGCAGCATTGGCAAGAGGTTAGGTATATTGACCAGTGGAACAGAATAAGGAACTCACAAACAGACCCACACAAATATGGTCAACAGATTTCTGACATAGATACGAAGGTAATTCAATGAAGAAAAGACAGCCTTTTTAACAAATGAAACTGGAACATTTAGATGTCTATATGCAAAATAAATTAAGTAATTAAATAATGAACCACTACCACTACATGTATCCCACTCCTAGGTATTTCCCCAAGCACATAGAAAACTTACATACTAACAAAAACCTGTATATGAATATTTATAGCTTTATTCATAGTCACCAAAAATTGGAGCAGCCTCGACATCCTTCAGCAGGTGAACGGATGAGTAAATTGTGGCACATTCATAAAATGAGTACCACTCAACAGTGGACCAGTACTCAGCAACAGAAAGGAACAAGGTATTAATTCACAACAACATGGGTGAATCTTCAGTGCATCTTGCTAAGTGAAAGAAACTAGACCCAAAGGAGACATATTGCATTAGTCCATTTATACGACATTGTGAAACAGGCAAAACCCTGCGGGTGGAAAGCAAATCCCAGTAACTGTCAGGGGTTGAGGGTGGAAGGAAGGGCAGCTCCAGGGAATTTTAGGGGTGATGGGACTGATGGAGAAAGATGGGGTGATGGTGCTGTGCTCTGGAGATGTTAGGTATTTGTCAAAAACGCAGAAGTGTACACTACAAGGCATGAATGTCGCTGTATGTGAATTTTAAAACTCAACCCCAATTTCAGGGGAACCCAAGATGGAAGGCAGACTTTGACAAGTGAAATTAACTGTGTTACAAAGGAGCGATGTAACCGCACCAAAGGGCTGAGGAAGAAGCACGACCCAAGTAACTTTGGGAGACAGTGTGTCGACCAGATACCATAAGGCTAAAAACAAAAAGAATCATGAACTCCGTCTTTTAGCTGGGTGAATGGTTTCTCCCAAGGGCACGAATTAGCAATTCTGAAATGAGTTCACAGGTGTACTATGGTTGAACAAATAAATTAAGGTACTGTAAGCCTAAGTGCCAGATTTCTCACTGCTGGAGAAAGAAATTACAAATAAGCCAAGAGGAGATGTTAGAAGGAATAAAATAGATACCCACAAGTCCATACTGAAGGAAAAGAAGGAAGGAAGGATGAAACAGAGGGAGAGAAAAAAAGAAAAAGATATAGGGGAGGGAGGGAGGGAAGAGAAAGGACAACTCTAAAGAGATTTTTCTTACAAACAATTTCAATTAATAAATGTAGATGAAGTGAGTGGAATCACCATTAGAGCACCACAGAAATTATTGCTCAAGGTGAAATCTGACTATGAATGCTAAAATTACTGAGCCAAAGAGTAAGGTCTCATGGTATTTCCCCTGCAAATACTTGCTAATTGCAAAGTATCTCCCCCATCCCCTGCAGATTCTTGTTAACTGCAAAAGGAAGGAAAAAGTGACTGTGCAGGGAAGTATCCTGGCCTACAGCACCTGGACCAAGTGCTCAAGGTCAACATCACTGGTCATAAGACAGGTCATTGTCATGGGTCCTCCAAAATGATGTGCTGCAGGGGGCACCTCACATCTGTGTGTCCGTCCCCAAAATATACAAACCCTAGCTAATCATGAGAAAGCTTCAGACCACCCCACACCGGGACATCCCGCATAGTAAATACCGCACCAGTGCTCTTCCAAAAAGTCAAGATCGTGAAACAGAAGGAAGGATTGAGTGGCTGCTACAGACGGAGGAGGCTAAGGAGCCCTGACACTTAAGTGCTATGTGGGTCCTGGACTGGACCCGGGAGCAGGACAAGGACGCTGTAGGAAAACCGATGACATCAGAGTAGTCGTAGTTTAGTTAATGGTGTTGTACTAACACTGCATTTTTATACTCACGCATGGCTGTGTAACGTGGGGACATTAAGGGACAGGTACGCACGAACTCTCCCTACCATCTGTGTGACTCCTCCTCGGGCTCAAGGGGAGGGAAATAGAAGGCAACGCTGGGCGATTTACACATGGAAGGAGAGAAGAGAGCTACGAAATCAGAGAACTGGCATCAGTAGTGATCAACCCCACCCCACGTAAGGACGTGGAAAATTAATCTATTTCACGGGAGACGTTGATAGAAACTCAACAAGGAAATATGAGATTAGAAGTTAAAAGACCTGGGTTCTGGCCAGGCCCTGTGGCTTACCCTGCAAAGTTTGACAAATTGCTTATATAATTACCTAGATAGTGTCTAAAACACATTACATAGATAATGTATAAAAGATGATTCTAAGAGACTTAGGTTTCTGACATGTGATTCGGTTTTCACCAAGTAAAAGATGCTGATAATGATAATCATATCACTTACTGAAATAACGTATTTAAATATTGCCTTGAAAAAAAGATAATTTCTGTTTCAGATTCTGTTTCTTCATTTGAAAATTGAGTATGAATTTCTCTAGGGTCCCTTCCCATCACATATGACCCTAAGTGCTACATAAAATATATCATGTAAATGTTAAAACAGTAGAATAAGATCCAGTTTTCTACATACTTCCTTGACAGAAGTAATATGTGAAAGCTTTATTAGCACCGATGACCATTACAATAGCGCATGTATTGAGGCTGGAATAAAGTTTACCCCAAAGCCCAATGTGAGAGGTGGGGAGAGGCAATTCTCTTTACAGAAGCAAGATTTGTTTACAAAATTTGCAAAATGCAAAACCGTGGAATTTATATAACCATTTTCCCAGAGCATTAAAATGTGACCTCATTTTAACACAACAATCTAATGGTCCGGAGTTGGTCAGAAGCACCTCAGTTTCATTAGCTGATCTCAGCTGAGTATCCACAAAGCATGTATGTGTGTGTGTGTGCGTGTGTGTGCACGTGTGTGTGTGTATTCAAGCAAGTAACTCTGGATTCTCTTCTGTGTATTCCACGTGTCAGGAAGCTGTATGGAGAGCGTGTCTGGAAAGGGACGACCTCCGTAGCTCAGGCGCACCCCAGCACTGGGCGGTCTTGGTGGGTGCCCGCTTTTCCTGCCCCTGCAGTTGTACAGGAGCTTGTGAGCAGTCAGCATCAGTGTGTCCCTTCCGTCCCCGTCCCTGGTGGGGCAGGCAGGAAATGCCAGCCTCCTCACAGGAAAGCCTGTTGCGGTGAGATTTCCCGATTTACTTTATAAAAGCAAGAAGGCCAGACACAGGGGGAGATAAGCGCTCAAGATTGCGCGTGCTTATCATCTCCGGGGCCTGGGCCCACAGCCCTGACCAGTTTCTCTGCTCGAGACGCTGGCCAAAATTCAGTTTGGTTCCAAATCGAAAGGACTGCCCAACTGAAAAATGTGCTCCGCCTCCACCCTTGTCAGTCCTTGCAAGGAAACCAGGCCAAACAACTCGCAGCCTTTTCACCAGGTGTGGTCCTCTGGCCTGGGGAATTCCTAAGGGAATCAAGAGACTGGCCCTTGGCGTGGCTGCAAATTGCAGCCACCTGGGGGCGCTGCCATAAGATCGGGGTATCTGGTCCCCAAGCTAGTGGCCAAAGCGATGGTGTCCCTTGACTTATCCAGCTGACCTGCAAAATGTTTGGTGGATACACTGCTCCCTGGTTCTGACTTTTTTGCTGCTGGTGCTGCTAATATTAAAGGTTAGTAGAATGAAAAGGGTAGGGACTTCCAAAGGACAGGACAGCCAGCAGAGGTGGCGAGCTGGGTTAGGAAGGGACAGGCGAACGAGCTCAATGAAGATCAAGCAGGCCCCAGTCGCCACCCAGGCGAGCTCACTCTCCAGTCAGATCTGGGGGAAGGGGGTGATGGGGGCAGGAGGGGAGCACCACCCATGTGAAGGAGAGCCCTATTTCTTTGGGGTCCATGCCACTCCACCCCTTCTCTTCCAGTCAATTTTTGTAAAACAGAACCAAAGCCATCGCCCCAAGAAGCAGCGCGCAGGCTACACGGAGAGTGATGTGCACTCCCCACTGCTCCCAGCTGCACACCCCCCGTCACTGTGAAGCAAGGAGGATTCCAGGGCCCAATACTCAGTTCAGCTACGTGCCACTCCTAAGCCTGATCTTTTAAAAACAGAAAAGAGGATTTGGAATAAATCTATGTGCCTCTTGCCCTTCAGCCAAAAAATCTACGAGACACCTTATTTCCCAAAGTCCAATTTAAAAACACACACCAAGAAACTGAAAACATACCCTCCACTTTTGATGTCTTATCTAGGAAAGCCAGGTTCCCTCAGAGGGACTCCCAGGGCGGGCAGAGCGTCCCCAGTGTTTATTGTGCTAAGTGGGGTACATTGTTTTGTGTTCAACCATAAAGTGCACTGAAGTGACACTGAGCGACCGTGCTCTCTCCAGGACCCCGCTGTCCCCGTCTGTCAAAGCTGAAGATCACCAAAATAATAACAGTGACACATCGGACCAGCATTTGATCAGGCGAGTGTTTACATAGCATCTTTTTCCTCTAGCAGTTGGAAGCGCTTGGCGAAAAGCCCTTGAGTTCTCAAAAGACTCTCCTCCGACATTAAGGTGAGGACTGTTTACCCCCTTCCCACTCCCCCACTGCCCACACCTCCCTCCACGCCCGCCATCCTCATGAGGAAACACGGAGACCATGGCAGCTCTCACTGGCATTGCCCAGCTCGACTTCCGTCTGCAGTCTTCTCTTCTTTTTTAATTGGGGTCATCAAGGAAGGAAGGGGCAAAGGCTACGGCATCTATGCTCTGGCCCACACTGTTCCTGTCCTCCGCAGCCGGAGGGAGTCCACTTTTATTTCCGCGGCATTTTTCTCAGCAGCGTCCCAAAAGGTGGTTGCTTTGTTTTCACCAAGTACCATTATCTTCTCCATCAAAATCACAATGTGGAGGGGCCAGCTGTCCCACTCTCTGCAACTCGGTTTTGCATCCTTTCATTCCTGGTTCATCTCCCTTCAAACTCTGATGGCAACTTCTTCCACAAGATGTCCTGAACTTGACACTTGCTTGGAGTTCCAGTCTCTTTCCTCTTTTTTAGGATTGAGGAAGGCCAGACATAGCAAAGTTAACACAGTCTTTGCAAACTTTGCCTTCTCAGAGATAGCAAAGTGGTATCACTCAGGTCCTTTTTATGACCCATCCTCCCAGCCTTGGCAGAGGAATGAAGGAAGGAAGGAAGGAAAAAGTTCTTTCATTCAATCAGAAAAAAAAGTACCTGTCAGGGATCATACTGGATTTATGACAAAATTGTACTGTAGTTTTTAAACAGGAACAGGGACGGAGATAACCATAGATGAGACTAGTAATACACTCCTTAGAAGTCTAAAAATATACACAGGATTACTTAATAAAATAAAAATAGTTAATTAACATCCATGAAGAGATAACTTAAGGGGGAGAGAAACTTGCTCAGGGAGTTGGAAGAATGGATCTAAAGTATATAAATATCTCGGGTCTTAAGAGCTCCTCTTTGCCTGAATTCGTCGTCCCATTCACTCTCCAGGGACCTCACCTCTTCAGCCCCCACCCTGGGAAACTGTATATACTTTTGATTTACAGGTGGAGGGAGGGGTGAATCTGTTAGCTGGGGGAGGCCTCTTCTCTTACACCTGTCTGCATGGTCCATTTCTTGCCCCGGGCAACTCTCCATCCTGGCTCTGAATGTTCCCTATTTTGCATCTCACGCTACCATCCTCAGATCCTCTTTGACACGTGGATGATATGTATAAATGTTCCTCTGTGTGTTTGTGTTTCTGTTTGTGTGTGTGCGCATGTGCGTGCGTGTTGGTATGTGATGGAATCAAAGGACTGACCAGGTCCCACGCATCATGGAATCCAAAGAGCCTCTGTCTGACTTCTCCTGGATTCTGTTCTGCTCACTGCCTCTATTTCCTGGACTTATCTCCCGGAGCACAGTTCCTGCCCCATCTCTCTCCTTGTAATTTCCAGGAGGTCAATCTAGGTTTGCAGCCTGTCAAAGGCCACAAAAGGACACAGATAATGAGAGATAAGGAGACTGACACCTTGCTGGCTATGCTTTAAAATCTGAAATTGCTTGTTGGAAGAGCAGGAAGCAACTTCCTTCCTTCCTTCCTTCCCTCCTTCCTTCCTTCCCCAAAATTACGAGTGAAAGCAACAGAAAATCCACAGTGGACACTGAAACTCAGCAAGGTTTTGGACTTTTATGTGGGGCAGAGGGAACCCCAAAGACAGGAATACTGCTTTCTACTTAAGACCACATGTGGCCGAAAACATTCTGGATGCACAATAAATAGATACTGATCCTCACAGGAGGTTATAGAAGCATTGAGTCAACAGTCAATTCCCTTTTACTCGCTTGCAGAAACCAAATTATGGCAAAAGACTCTTCCCCAGTTGCTGTCGTCTGCTAGGGCTGCCCTAATAAAATACCAACGTCAACAACCTATTTTCTCACAGTTCTGGACACTAGACATCCAAGATCAAGGTGTTGGCAGGTTTGGTTTCTCCTGAGGTCTCCCTCCTTGGCCTGCACTGTGTCCTCACGTGGTCTGTCTTCTGGGCTCCTCCGCTTGTAAAGACACCAGTCCCTTTGGATCAGGGCCCATCCATTTTATCTCATTCACTGCTTTCAAGGCCCTGTCTCCAAATCCATTCGCATTCTGAGTGGTAGCCAGGGCTTTCCCAGGAGAACGTTAGGGGGGCACCACTCAGCTCCTAACACTGGTCATCAGGAACAGAACCAAGACTGTTGGCAACCAAAGTCTCTAGCCCTAGACTGTGAATTTGCTTTTGACTCACATCCTTTCCCAGGTTAAATACTCTCATAGATTATTGATAGCACGCTCTGGTTGGAAGGTATCGCATGATGATCGGACTGTAGTCCTCTCATTTGCCGAATGAAGAAGCTGGTCTTAAGTGTCTTGCTTAGAATCATAGACTCAGGGGTGGCCCGGCGTGGGCGAGGATGCAGACACGCCCCCTGCTCCCCCGCTGGGTGCCTTTCTTGGATTTTGATCTCCTGATCACTTGCTACTCAGACTCTGGATTTGCAACTCTTCAGCCCAAGGAAGCAACTGGGTACCTGGAGCAAGAAAAGCCCCACCCCTTCTCCCTTTGGAAACAGCTGAGGGGTAAGCTGGCTTTCACGAGTCTTCCTACTCCTTCCCCCAGCCTCCTCTCTTTTGCGCCTTCTTAGGGCAACTATTACCAATTTCAGCAATTTTCTTCTGGCAAATTGAAGGCTCCAGGTGACAAAGGGACTCAGTCATATCCTCCTGGAGGATAAGATAGGCTGGGCCCCACTCCCACCCTACCCCTGGTCCCAGACTGGATGCTTAGGGCAGCAGGCATTCCCCCCATGAGCATCCATTACCCTCCCCATCCCCAAAACATACACAAACTAGGCTGGCTTCTGGGTCTCTGGGATCTGTCTGCAGCTCCAAAACCCTATCAGAAAGGGAATCCAGATTATTCTTCCTTTATTCTCAGCTCAGCTCTTTTCCCCCAGACCACCATGCGTTTATCATTGGCATGATCCTTGGAGTGAACACCCATTCTGTCTTTTAAGATTACCAGAAGAATAGGAAATAGGACACGTGGTTGAGCATGCCCATCCGCTTGTGCGTGCGCGCGCACACACGCACACACACAACCCTGAGGAACTTGGAGACAAAACACCTCCACCTGCTGACCACCCCCAGGGTGCTTGGGAAGAGGGATGATCACCTGCTCCCTGGTTAAACCATTTCTGTAAAAATGAAGCCAACGCACCAGCACTGATCTCATGTACCCCTGCAAGTCAGAAAATGAATCAATCTGCCTCACTCGGGCGAAACTGTCCTGGCAGTTCTTCCTTAATAACAATGTGATGGTGTCGTTTTTTTCTTGTGTATTCCCTTCTTTAGTTATTGGTCAGAAAGGAGGGCTTTTGCTAAATAATTGTTCCGCTTCTCTGCTTCTCAGTTTCAGTGTGGACACTGGGCAGCCAAACAAACCCAGCTCCTGCCTCCAGGGAGCCTGCAATCTAAGGACAGGAGCAAACCTCAGACAGATGTGTCTACAAAGAAGGAAGCAATAACAACTTGGAAAACAGAGCGAAGAAAGAATCTAGAGAAAGGCTCTCAAGTGATCTCTTAGGAACCACCTTCAAGAAAAGGAAGAAAGAAGGAGCGAGAGTGGCAGGGAGGGAAGAAGAGAAGAAAGGAAGGCAGAGAGTGGAAACAATCTGGACGGTGAGGTATTAACTGGACAATTTGTTTAGTTTTCGTCTCCCCTAATACAGCTGAAGAGTTAATTTTCAAATCTCTAGCTTTCCTAAAAGAAATTTGTCTTTAAAATGCCTGACATCCGTGGAGGACTATTTATTATCTGATGTAGGAGCACCTTGTTTTATTCATGGCTGTGTGTTTATTCCCTTGGGGAGGGAAGGCATTCTCTGTAAGAATCCCAGGAACAGGAGCGCGGGGCCGTGGCTGGACCTCCAGCCCCTGCCCCTCCCCGAGGCCTGTCTTGTTTTCCTAAGCACTGGTCAGGAATGCGCTGGGCGGGGGCGCCTGGCCGTCAGCGCCGAGCCCCGCAGCCCCAGTCACGGTCCCAGGCTGGCCTTTCACCTTCCCGCTCTCCGGGCTGCTCTTATTAAGCGGCAAAATGTTTCAATATGTTGAGCTTTGGGGGAGGGACGGAGAGAAAAATCGGGATATTGTTGAGAAGGAAATAATGAATAACCCGGCCGCCAGTCCTCATACCCCCCACGTGGGGAGATCTGGGCGATAAGTGTGCTTTCTCCAGAAATGGAATCCCAGCCATTGCCTTCTGGTCAGAAATTTCCAGAGCCAGTGGGGGGAAGGGGGGAAGTGGAGAAGAGGGAGCAGGTACTAAACAAATTTTCCTGGTGTCCAGAACCAGAGCAGTCAGAGATCTGGGGGCCCGAGAAAGAGGAGGAAAAAGTTTGAGAAAGTGAGGCTCATTCTCAGAGGTGCACAGAGCTGTCAGTTTTGTCCTTACAAACCACCACACTCTCCACTCTTGCCTGTCAGCTCTGCTCCCCTCTCCCCAGCACCCAACCCCACCCCAGCCAAGTTCAGCTGTTCTGGTCAGAAGCTGAGCCCCATTCAAGGCCAAGTCTAAGAAATGAGCAACGCTCCAAATTGCCAGAAGACACAAATTGGCAGACCCAGAAACAGCTCCTTAGCAAGAATGCTTTTAAATGTGTGTGCATTTCTAGGTGAGGGAGGGTAATAGCTCAGTGGCTGAGTACACACTTAGCATGCATGAGGGCCTGGGTTCGATCCCCAGTACCTCCGTTAAAAAATAAATAAGCCTAATTACCTTCCCTCCCCCAAAAAATGTGTGTGCATTTTTAAATGAACACCCCTTAATATCACTGGTTCTCTGACACTTGCAATCCACTTTGCTCTTATAGACGCTGCCTAGAAAACGTGAGTGAGAAGGAGGTATACATCTGGGGAGGACCAAATAAGATAAAGGAGTAATCTTAAAGGAGGAAAAATCTAAGGGCTTGAGAAATCAAAGTAGACGTCACGCGTATTAAGTGTAAATAATTATTTGCATTGCAACTGTTTGAAACTATATATTCAGCTTAAAGAAGGCCCTGGTTTCCATGACTCCTCCTGGCCTGACAGGGCCGTGTGCCTTTGCATTTATGGTGGTTTCTAGTGATCCTTGACATTTCCTAGTAACGTGGAGAGGTTTCTGGAAAAGCAGTGGAGGGCAGATGGGTGGCTGTCTATTAAAACAATTCATCAGACAGCAGTTGAAATATTGATAAGAAAACGGAAATCAAATTAAAAGACGGGAAAAGAGAGAGGAAGAGGGAGTGGGACGGACGGATGGAGCTGGAGGGAGGCAGCGGAGAGGGAAGCTGCAGGAGGCACAGACTTGAGTGGCTCCCAAAGCCCTAGGGTGTGCAGGGGCTGAGGCTGTGTGTCTGGATACGCTGGAAAGAAAGGCAAACTTTGACTCTGGGCAGCCAGCAGGTTCAACTCCGCTCTGTCAAGGATCGGGAATCTGGGCACAGAGGATCTGCACCAAGAGCTCGAACATCGTGGAGTTGCCAGAGTCCAGCTCCTGCTGGTGGCGCAGAAAAGGGTGTCTGAGGTGGGTGTTCACGTTCCTGTGGGGTCTCTGGGACGATGCAGGGTCGCTTCTCTCAGTCCAGCTGCCTGCTCTAGTTTGCAGCCAGGAAAAGCAAGGCTTTCTGGGGCTCTTTCTTTCTCTCGTTCTCTCCCAGGCTTTCTCTCCTGCTCTTTTGATTTTTCCTCCTGCTTACTCTTCTTGCAAATTTCACTCCAAGTCTCAAAAAAAAAAAAAAAAAGGGTGGCTGGGGCGGGGGGGGGGACTCTGGAGCAAGGGCGCCAGGGGAGAACAGTGATCGAGAATCTAGGAGACTGGAGAAACGGAGAAACATACCTGGTCCCTGAACTCGTGTGTCTGTTGTGGCTCCAGGAGCCAAAAAGCTGGAATTTGTTAGTGGAGAGAAAAGTGTTTTATCAGAAACACATTGGCTGCCGTAGAAGCTGCGCCCTGCCACGTTAGAGATGGTCTAAGGGAAGAAGTAAAGGAAGAGGAGAGAGACAGTCGCCAGACTTGGCGAGGCAGGGAGAGACTCTCGCAGAGGCACCTGGCATCCTAGGGCAGTTTCTGTGCCTTCCAGCCTAAATAGTCAAACCTCAGACCTCGCCTCCCTGCCATTAAAAATGAGGCTGCCTCATTCATTGTCTTTGTCTCTTCGGGGGAAAACCTGTTTTCTTCCAGAAGTGGGTGGGGGGTGCTCTGGAGAAGGGGCCTGTGTAGACCTCCTGAAACTTGAGCCAGGTGTCCTTTCAAAGCGGTCCCCCAGCAGGGAAGAGGGAGGCAGCTGGACGCTGGTGGAGTCCTAGTGGTGGTGAGGAACTTAGGCAGAGGGTCTGTGCCCAGAGGGCCCCAGCATAGGCAACTCCGTAAATATCTGTTCCTTGGGCCCTTGGGCTGTGTGGGTGAGGAGACCTACCTCTATCTATCCTGGCCATGTCTGGCCAGGGTGGCCCTGGTGTCCCCAGGTATGAAACTACCCAGGCCCTGGGGGAGACGCGTGTCTCCGATTACCTGTAGGTTACAGGATTGTAGGAAAGAGATCCAACGGTGTGAGCTGGCTCTCCCCACTATCCTTTAGCCTGAACCCTGGGGGAGAGAAGTGCAGGAAGGGCAGGGGTCCAGGTGGGTGGGCGCCTCTCAACTCGCCTTCCTCTCCCTTTGCACTTCTGCCTCACCACCCGACACAGCCTCATCCTTCCTCCACTCGCGAGTGACTGAGGTTTCTCCCACCCAGGTTGGTTCCTGGGCCTTCCCGACCTTTTCTCGCCAACCCAGGATGTTTCAGACAGTCCCTGACACGTCGTCTTACGTCAAGGTAAGACAAGACAGCGTCTTTAAACAGGTAATGACCCTCAGCCTCTCCCACCCCCTCCCCGACCTAGGGTCCCTTCCGCCTTACCCCGGGGAAAGAGGTCGGGGGAGCGGGCCGCGCTCTCAGCAGGTGCGTCTGGAGCCAGGGGCACTGGCTGGACAAACTGAGCGGGGCGCAGACCCTTGGGGGATCCCTGGTTGAGGACCAAGGCTCTTGGCCCCTTTGGTTTGGGAGAATGGACGTGGACGAGCCTGGTGAAGGCTGGAGAAGCCGAGACGCCAGCTCCAGGACCCACGCAGGCCAGCGTCCAGTCCCAGCCGGCTGCGCGTCCACGCCGCTGGCGCACAGCAGGTTCCCTGAGTCAGGGGTCCGCGTGCACCGGAGCGTGCGCGTGTGTGCGTTTGGGTGCGGGTGAGTGATCGAGACGCGCTTCTCCGACGAGTTCGACACGCCCCAGTCCTCAGGCCCACCTTCCTTGGCCCCATCAGCCCCTCGAAAGCGAAGAGTCCTATATTTGACAGCATATCGAAGGGGACAGGTTTTTTTCCCCCCTTTTCCATAGCAGTTCCTAAGAATGTAAACAAACCAAGGCCAGGACATCTGGGTTACACGTTTAATGAAATCCCCCAGCTGGGCGGGGCCGAGGGTGCGTACCCGCCCAGGATGGGGACCGCAGCGAGGTCCTCTCGCAGCCCAGGCGCGACCTCCCGCTCTCAGGGTAGCAGCCCAGAGCCTTCCGCTGCGCGGAGGAGGAAGGACCACCACCGCTCAGCAAACATACTCCCAACTCCTTCCCGAAACTCCGCCCCCGGGAGGCCCCCAGCTCTTCCGCCTACCCCCCACTAGCCTTCCTGAGTCCGCGAAGCCCGGCAGTGTGGCCGTCGGAGGACACCGAGCACCTCAGTGAGGTGGGAACACTCGGGTCCTATGGGGCGCGCCAATTAAGCGTCCAACCCTCCTCCTGTTTCTCTCGAGGGAAATTTGTTGATCCCAGGTAGCATCTTCTGGCCCCCACCGGAGGTCTGAAGGACTCTATAGTCACTTTGGGGAAGCGGGGTTCTCCAGCTTGGCAAGGAAGAGTGTTTAATCAATCAGTGATGAAAGAATGAAAAAGGAGTGAATCAATGGATGGGTAATCAGTGAACGCTTGGGTGGACGGCTGGCTCCCAGGAGGTGGCAGAGTATACCCAGCCTACAGCGCGCTTGGATTCGCGGTGTCCAGCTTTCCCCAGAGGCTAAGGACGCCGTAAACCCCCTCACCCCACTGTTCCCAGAACGCAGGCACAGCTGACTGATTTCTTATTACAGGCTCTGCCCCGAGGGCTGCGAAGGGCCCCGGGGTGAGGAGTGGCCGTCTCTCTCCCATCCACAAGGATCCCCCGAGTCTGCCCCCCACCCCCACCGCCCAGGATCCACAACCTCAGAGATGACAAACCCAGAGGGGCAAAAGGGAGCCCAGGAGCCTGACCCTGACCAAGAGCCAGAGAGAAAGCAAACGGGCCAGGCAAGGGGAGGGGACTGGTGGGGGAGGGGGAGGGGCAGCAGTCTAAGAGCTGTAGCCGCCAGGGGAGCCTCTCACCGCAGGAGCTCTTTTGAAGGGGAAAAAATGGATTTTTTCAGCAGCCACAAAGTTTGTATTGTTGCACAAAGGGGTGCATTGATGACGGCGAAACGTCCTCGTGGCAGGGACAATCTGGGTCTGTTCCGCCGGCTCCCTACGCCTACCATTTGCCAGAGGGGCACAAACAGTCCGCGGCTGCCAAGCCTCTGCCATTCCGCCTCTGGCACTCGACTCGGAGCTTGTTGACAAACAGTGCGGGCCCAGGCGCCCAGCCCTGGGGAACCAAGGGTGCTCACTCCCACCGGGCAGCGATCTGGGTTCTAAGTGCTCGAAGAGGAACGAGCAGGAGAGCGCGTAGGGCGGGTACGAGGCTGTAAAGAGTAAGGGAAAGGTGAAAAGGGAGAGAGCATTGTATTTGTGCTAACTCATTTAATATTAATAACAACCGTAAGAGGTAGTCAGTTTTGCAGATGAGAAACTGAGGCATTAAGAGTGTAATGTAACACAGCTTACAAGTTACAAATAATAAGGGCAAAGTTGTGCTGATTGCAGGCAAGTTCTAAATCCTCACTTCATCTTCACAACAGCCCTTTGAGGTAGTTCCTATTATAACACCAATGTACAGATGAGGACACCGAGGCACAGAGAGGTTAAGGAACTCGTTCAAGGCCACAGAGCTGGTGAGTGCGGAGCTAGATACAAACCCAAGGGGCTGGGTTTCCCAGTGGAAACGTTCGACCAGGAGATTCCACTTGCAGATATGGGGAGGGGCAGGAGACCCAGTGGAGTAATCCTGACCACGTCCGTGCCAGATGTCAGCACTGGGCAATGCACTTGCCAGTCCTAGCGCCAGGAGCACATCCCTGAAGGTCCCTGGCCGCCCCACTCGAGATTGGCAGGATCCTCCACTTTCCCTCTTTGTGAGTCTTCCAGATTCCTTGTTCTCGCTCCCCCACCAGCCAGCCCGCTGGTTCAACCCACGCTGCATTCTGGGGGAGACAACCCCCACTAGAGGAAAGGAGGCTGGTCGCCCTAGAATGTTCACAGAGACGTGGCCCGGGGACAGCATCTGGCCGGCAGGTCCTGAACCAGCGTTTCAAGGACACAGGTCTGTACCTTGAATGCTGTTTGGGACGTCTGGGAGGCAGGGCGGCTGGAGATTTGGAGACGCTGAATTCTCCCTTCCCCCCAAAGCCCCCATCTAGGCGCCGCCACCGGGTGAGGGTCCTGGCACCTGGCTGGTCTCCACCTCTTGTCAGCCTGCGCTCTCTGGTCAGCCTCGGACTCCCTTGGGATTTCCTCCTCGACGCCGCGTGGTCTGGGGACAGGGCCGGGAGCGCCACGGGCTCGGGGCGCAGAGGCCCTCCTCCTCCCGGGCCCTCCCACCGCCGCGGCCTCCCACGTAGCGTTTTGAACCCTCTTGGCGCTAAAGCAAGAACGAGCGTGGGGAGCGGGCAGGGTGAGCAGAGGCTCTAAATCTTCCTTCAATCTGTGAGTAGATGAAGTCTGAGAAACAAATTCAAAGCAGGCGCGCCTGCAGAGCCCTCCTGCAGAAATATTCCCCGGCATTCAAGCGCATCCAGGGGCTGCTCGAGCTGCCTTGTTTGGCTAAGGTCAGACGAGACTCGAGTTCTCCAATAAAAATAAATCTCAAATTAATTATGGCCTCGAGCGAGGGGCCAGACACTTGAAGCTGCAGTTGTGCAGTCTGGAGTTTTGGCGCTCGCTCGCCCACCCTTCCCCCGCGCCCCCCTCCCCCACCCCCTTGCCAGCTCGAATCCCGCCTCGGCCGCTGGACAGGAGGGGCCGGGAGGGGGGAGGACGCAGAAGGAAGGATCCGCCCCAGACGCTCTGCCAAGCCTGGCATCTTTCGGGGTTTCAAGTGACCGGCCGTCTCGGGGTCCGGAGGCACCCCAGGGACCTGGCTCCGGCTGTCGCGTCCTCCCACCCCCCCCCCCCCCCAAGACCGAAGAAGCCCCGGAGGCTGCGTCTGGAAAGTCTTGACCGGGTCAAAAGGGCTGACATTGAGCGAGCCAAGACACGTTTCACCCCGCCGCCGCACCCCTCCCCGGGGAAGCAAGACTTCCGCATCTTTGAAAATATTGTCAAGTGCGGATAGTGCGAGGCCAGTCATCCCACCACAGTTGCAATGAAAATGCTCCAAGTCCAAAGTTTTCCTGAATACTCGCCCCCCGTGGGCATGCTTTCTACAAGTGACCTTAGACTTAAAAACGTGTAGTGGACTGTTTTGTTGCCCACCCCCACCGCCCGCAGTTGGTAGCTTTTGTTTTAAATGCTGGTCCCGGTCTCTTGGCTGTCAGCTCCCCCTGACTTGAAAGCCAGCAGGCGCTGGTAGAGTGGGCAGGATGGTCACGGGCACCAGCTCCTGGGCACCAGTCCTGCCCAGTCTGGGAAAGGGAGAGGCAAGACAGCCCCTGGTGAGCCAGGAAAGAGGGTGTGAGCTAGCGTGTGGGCCGGGGCGGCCAGCCCCTAGCTGGGCCAGGAGAAGGGAGGGGAGGAGGAGAGAGGGCAGGAGAGGGGCGGGGACAGAGACGGGGGAGGGTTCCCCCCTCCCCAACTCCAAGCCAGTTTTCATCCCTAGCAGCCTCAGGCCTCACCATAGGCTCTCTATCGATTTGTCTTAATGCAAACATTCGAAATATTCTCTTTGGCTGCTCGTGAAAACAACGTGACCTGCCAGGATCAAACCATCTTTCCAGATGTCTGGTGGTAACCACATTAAACGGGGCAGACTTGTTTACTGTTGTGTTTGGTTAGGGCTTTTTCCCCCTTCGGGATTTAAAAAGGCAGCAGAAGCTAGTGGGGCATCAAATCCAGAGTTACATAAGTGGGCAGACTTGCCCACCGCTATGTCAGCATGGGCACAGGGGATCTCAGAGTCCCTCGGAGGACTGCCTAGAGCTGGTGTGTGCATGGTTGGGGGTGGGGGGACTTGCGTCTTTCTGGGTGGAGGACCTGGTGAATGGACAGGAGCTCCTCATGGAAGAGCTGGTAAATACTAAAAGCCAGGGCACCAGTGCAGCCAGTGAGTCACTCAAGGGTGACAGCTCTGCCACTGCCAGCCTCTTCCCACTTCCCACCACCTTCAAAATTACGAAACTACCAAAGCTTTGGTTTTACAGGCAGAAACGGAAAGTGTTATTGAGTTCCACAGCTAAAACCAGAGGGCCAGTCCTCGTTTTAATCAAGTGCCACACTGAGTTCTCCCAAGGGAGGAGGCACCTCCTGCTAAAAGAAGTTGGGGTGCTAGGGATATTGGGGTGACTTACTGATCAGAGCAGTGAAGACTGGCTGTTATTTGCCAGGCTGAACAGGAGTTGGGAAGAGGAGCCTGGCCACCGTCTGCCACAGAGGCACCCTTCTCAAGCACTAGCGGGACTGTGTGTAGAAGGAGAGCTGCGGGCTGGTGTGGGGTGGCCATGAACGGCCTCAGTGTTTGCCCAGCACCAGGAAGGGGGCCTCCTGTGTAGACCGGAGTTCTTTCTGCCTGCAAGAGGGGGAATGTGGCTGAGGGTGCCTGGTTTCTGGTCAGGTCCGGGTGGGAAGTGGTCTCCCCGCTCTCTCCTGAAAGCCTTGTTGTTGTTTGAAGGTCGGCAGAGTCTGGGCTGAAAAGGAAACAATTTGGGGTTTGAAAGGATGTAATTCATTCTTCCTTTCCCTTTAACCTCTTTCCTCTCTGGAAAGCATGTGGAAATGCTGAAGGGAAGAGTGAGAGGGCCGGGGGCCAAGGGGAGGAAAGGGTTAAGCCTGATTTCTTTTAATTGAACTCCAGAACTGGTGGCCCCAGGCAAAGGGGGGGGGGACTGACCCCGCTAGCGGTAACCAGATGTGGCAGTCCCAGGGGAGCCCCCAAGCAGACCCCTG
The DNA here is from genome assembly GCF_036321535.1 of Camelus dromedarius. Classification (NCBI taxonomy): domain Eukaryota; kingdom Metazoa; phylum Chordata; class Mammalia; order Artiodactyla; family Camelidae; genus Camelus; species Camelus dromedarius. The sequence continues at coordinate 16,608,721 of NC_087469.1, forward strand.
GATTGAGAAGCAGACAGAAGGGGGGGGGGCCTGCCCGGCCCGCATCCCACCCCCACCCCATCCCCCTACCCCACTCCCCCGTGCACACACCAAGTCTCAATTGCTGGCAGGCTGCACCCGCCACTCCAGGTCTGGTCACGTTCAGACCCGTGTCTGTGTTCGAACCCAAAATTGGAGCTGAATTGATGAGACTAATTTCGAGAGGGGGGTGGGGGGAGGGAGGGAGGGAGGCCAGCGAGCTCTTGGGCTCAACTGCTCCTGAAGAAATAAAGAATTAATGTCACCTTTTTTGCCGCTGTGGACACCCTTTTGAAATTTTTTTCTTTCCAATTGACTCGGATCTCCTCTGGATTTTTCTCCCTCCTTCCCCTGGTGGACTCTTAAATAAAAGTGAGAAAGTCCAAAGCGTGGTCTGGAGAGCGTGGACAAGGTAACCTGTTTCGGAGGTCGGGGAGAAGGGAGTCACGCCTAGAGCGCCCCGGGGTCCCCTCGCAGCCCCGGGACTCCCAAGGCTGCCCCAACTGGAGCGGGCGGCGGCACTGCAGAGGGACAGGGAGGTCTCCGAGGGGCGGGGGCCGACAAGGCGGGCCGAGGGGAGGATGGTCTCACCGCGGGGTGGGGATGACGGTCTGGAGCACCGTCCCGGAGGTCTCACCCGGGAGCGGTCTGAGTCTGTTCAGGGTTGTTGCATGCAGTGTTCTGGAGACCTGCCGGCCAGCCGGGAGGGATCGTCTCGCCGTAGTGTAAGTTTCTTGGGGCCCAAGGTGGCATTGCATTGGCGTCTCTGGCCCGTGCGCTGGGGCTTGGGCCATCGGGTCGGGGTCAGCGCGAGGGGTCTGACCCCAGAAGGCTCGGACAGGAGACCTGGGATGCCGCGGGAACCGGCCCTCGGCGGGCGCCGGGAGCTCTCCGGTAGCCCAGATGCCGGGTGCCGAGGCGCGCCCCCCGATAGCGTCCGTCCGCTAACAGCGCGCTGGGAGCGGAGTCCACGCCCCCGACGGCAGGGGTCGGTCCGAAACCGCCCCGAGTCCGCGTCGCCGGGTGAGCCGCTCCGGGAGTCTGCCCGACTCTGCAGCCCAGGGCTCGAGTGGAAAAGTTCCCATTGGATGCACTTTCTAGCGGTTAGTTTGCTTCTGTCTGCATCCGGATCTTCCTGGGCTGTAGGCTCCACGTTATCCCCAGCCCGAGTAAACTCTCCCATCCCACCCACCCCCCCAAAAAAAAGTTTGACTCCGGCTGGGAAAAGCATTAATGAATGTATCTGTGGGAAGAAACGGAAAGTGAATGAGTCAGGAGGGCCACCTTCGGCCAACGGCCCCGGGGAAAGGAAGGAGGCCGAAGGCGTTTGGTGTCGGACTTTGTGGGGAGGGGGGCGTGCAGACTGCGGGAATCAGGGCGCGGGCGCCGGGCGTGGACCCCGGCATTGTTCCCAGCTCGCTCTTATCTACCGGGAGCAAGTATCCTGTGTGCGCAGCGCATGAATGTATCTGGGCATCTCCGCGTATATTTATATAGTGTGTGTGATGCGAAAAGCAGGACCAGCAGAGGGGAGGAAGAGAGTGTGGGGTGGGGGGAGGGAAGACGAGGGAGAGCAGAGGGGAGAGAAGAGAAGAGAGAGGAGAGCGGGAGACAGAGAGAGAGAGAGAGAGAGAGAGAGAGAGAGAGAGAGAGAGAGAGAGAGAGAGAGAGATAGGACTTCCTCCCCATTCGCAAAGTGAAGTCACTTCCCAAAATTAGCTGAAAAAAAAGTTTCATCCGGTTAACTGTCTCTTTTTCGCTCCGCTACAACAACAAACGTGCACAGGGGAGAGAGGGCAGGGCGCTCGCGGGGGGCACGCAGGGAGGGCCCAGGGCGCCAGAGAGGCCGCGCCGGGCTAATCCGAAGGGGCTGCGAGGTCAGGCTGTAACCGGGTCAATGTGTGGAATATTGGGGGGCTCGGCTGCAGACTTGGCCAAATGGACGGGACTATTAAGGTAAGCGACGGAGCAGTGGGCGCGCCGCGGCGGGGCCCTCCGTGGCGGCGAGGCGGCGGGCAGGCTGGGCTCGGGGCGCCGGGGTCCCGGAAGACGTGGCCACTCTCCCTTCCTTCCGCGCCCCGGCTTCGCGCCGTCTCCTCCCGCGTTCGGGTGGCGAGTCTGGCAGGCGGGGGCTCCCCGCCGAGGGCGATCTCCCCCGCACCCCTTGTCCCAAAGCGGAGCCCGGCCCCCTCCCACCGCGCTGCCGGCCAGGCTGCGGCGGGGGCGGCGGCGTGAAAGCCGGGGACCGGGGCGCAGATCGCAGCCAGGGGCCGGAGACCTCCGGGGCTACCACTCCCACCCGGCGAGCGGGACACCCCGGCCCGGGCGCCAGCACCCGCCCGGCCGCTGGCTTCCTCTTCCCCGAAGCCGAAGGCGGCGGGGGCGGGAGGACAGCTGCCAGCAGCCCGGGTCCCTGCCGGGTGGGCCCAGGGGCGGGTGAGCGGACTGGTTGCAGGCGGATCGGGGTACAAGTGAGTGTGTCTGGGGGTCTGTGTGAGCGGGCTCCTCCAGATGGAAGCCCTGTTTACATGTCAGCGCGGGCCGGTTTCCCTTCCTCTTGGTACTTCTGTTGCCGGGTTCTCGGCGCTCGGGAGTAGCCGGCGCCCTACGGCTAACGGGCCGGCCTCGCCGCTTCTCCGCCGGGGTGCCGGCCGGTGCGCGCCGCTCCCCGCGCCGGGCTCCCGCACTCTGCGCCCGGGCTGCGCCGGCTCCGGGACAGGGCTCCCACCGTCCTCGCAAAGAGGGTCCTGCGTGCCTTCAGAGCCGCTTCCAAACCGAGAGGCTCTGAGCCCACGGTCCCGGCCACTGCCCAACCAAATCCTACCCCTCAGTCCCTACCCTCACCCGACACCGTGCGACTGGGTCCATGTTGCAAAGTGCAGCCCGGAGGGCCGGGTGAGGGTCTGGGTTTTATGTCAGACTGCAAGACGGTTGACTGCCTGCTCCCTCTGGAAGGGGGAAGTGGGGCCAAAGGCAGAGATGAGGGACACCCCCTAATGTGACTGGCCTTAGAGGACGGAGAAGAATGAATGGGACCTGGGGTTGGCTGGAGGCTGTCCCAGGACACAGAGCCGGAGCTGATCTGGAAAACCTATTAGGCTGCTGAGGTGGGGACTGGCAAGCGTGCCATCGCCAGAACTTGGAGGAATCAAGTCCTAGCTCAGGGCTGAGTAAGAGGAGGCTAAGATGTGAGGCTTGGAGAATTCAAGAGATTTTTATCATTTGGGTGGGGTGGTGGTTTTTATTTTCTAAGGTTTTTTTTTTCTTCTTAAAGTTTGAAATATGCTGACTTAAGTAAAAGGCACCAACAGCAGGAACTTGAAAATCTGGAGAGGAGACAACTGATTGTCAAGGGAGCCGCTGAGAGCCTGGGTTCCTCAAGTTTAAAGTGTGTGCATGAGAGGGGACTCCTTTAGGGAGGGGGTCACTGATCATTTTATACCTGTTTCTCTTCATGTTGGTATGTGCATGCAAGTGTCTCATAGCCCTGGTTTTGTAATAAGATGCTCCCCTCTAGAAAGCTCCCCCTTGTCCGGAGGCTTACCACTTACCCAGAAGGCACCCTCTGACCCGGAAGGGTGCTAAGATGGCTCCAAGGTCCCGATGTGGACACCCTAAGGAGAAGTGAAGCAATATCTCCCCAATGCTCAGACCTCTTAGCACAGGCCCCGAGGGTAGGGAGGAAGCTGTGGTCTGTGTACCCAGGATGTGCTAACCTCTCTAGATACATACACAGGGATTGGCATGGCAGGCAACAAGAACAGGCTTAGGCTAGGACCCTGGCGCTCCGTGCTGGGATGGGAGTGATGGTCTTCTTTCTTGTGTGGGTGATGGGAGACTGTGAGTCCATCCAGACCCTCCCCCGGAGCACTTTTGACTCTGATCCAGGTTACCTGGCTAGGAGACCCACCATGAGAGCAAGGCTGTTCAGGCTGTCACCTTCAGTCCCCAGCGCTGTGAAGGACTGTGTCTCTAGTGTATAGTTCGGTATTTAGATTGTGTGAAAGCCAGTTTCCTGTTCATGTGTGACCTTCAGATCTTGGGGCTCCCAGACCCCACTCCCACAATGGTTCAAACACTGTGTTTGGAGAGAACAGTGGATGAGGAGAGGCCACTGGACTTCTGGTCTCCATGCACAGTCCATTAAACCAGTAGATGCTTCAAATTCTGTAAAAATGAAACAGCGGGGCCAAATTACCTCTACAGTCATATCTTTCCAATCCTTTCAGTTCCTAAATATCATGCTCATATGCTCTTGCAAGAACATTCACCTGCATGCCCACAAAATCCAGTTATATACTGAGAGGGGGTCTGAAGACACTATGTACCATGTTGAATTTGTAGGCACAAACCCAGAATGTGTGTTCCCAGTTTGAATGGCCTTGACAAATCATCTTTGACTAATTCTGGGATGTGATTTTCCTGCACCTGCATATTTCTTCCTTGTATACAAAGCATGTTTGTATTTCAAAATACATCGGGGTCTCAGCACTGAGGAACTATTTGGTCCAGGTTGCCAGAGAAGTCTGTATTTCTTTGCAGAAGTCTTTTATTTTGTGCATAGTTTGCACAACTTCATGTGAGTACAAAATCTCAGCCTCATCGCCCTTGCTATAATAAGTCCTTCTGTATCACGCTGTCCACTCCTTTCCAAGAATGTCTCCTGGGAAGGCTCTGAGCATCACATTGGGAGGACCAGAATTTGCAGGAGCCGTCCCACTCTTCTTTTGCCACAGATAAGTTAACCTACAATATTAAACAACACCCTGCCCCACCCTGCTCTCCACGGCGATAGTATCAGTGTTGAAAAGCACGTGATGCTGGTTGCTGATTTAAGAATGACCTGGTTTCAAAAACTGCATCTTAGTTCTAGGCAGTCTTCAATTGAATCTACTCATTTCATCAATGGAAGTTTGATTTAATGTACGTGGTACTGTTAAAGGTGGGGAAGCAATCCGAGAAGATGCAGACGTGGTGAATGAAATATGGAAATGAACAGGGGACTTGGAGTCAGGAAACCTGGGCTCATCCTCAGCTCTGCTGCTCAGTTTCTGTGTGCCCTGTAGCAAGACACTGAGCTCCCCGAGTCTCAGTTTTCTCATCTATAAAATGGGGCCAAAGTACCTCCTTGCCATAAATCACAGTAAGGATTGAATAAAGTCTGATACCTTAGTTGAATGTACATTAGTTGAATTTCTTCTAAGGGAATTGGGCTTTTGGAGATCGATTGGTCAGAAAACTGCATCATAGGTCTGGATTTATTATAATATATATTTCATTAATTCCATAAATGATGTGTCCATTACATTCCAAGGCTCTGCTTGATGGGTTGAGGATAAAACAGGGATCAAAACCCTGCTGGATTTACACTCTAGTGGAGATGACAGACACATAAATCAATAATTGGATGTCCAGGACGATACATATTCTAAAGAACAGGTTAGAGGGTAGAAAGTGATGTAGCTGTATCAGCCAGGATGGTCAGGGTGCTTCCAACAAAGTCGCAGTGGAGCAGGACACGGCCCGCTTTCATCCCTTACCTCAGGAAAGCTCAGCCCCATGCAGCCAGCGCGTGATGGGAGAGCAAAATGGGAAAGGAGGGTGGCGGTGACAGCTGGGCTTTCAAAACCATTCTGAGCCAGAATGGCTCAGGCCGCAGGTAATCACCACCAGGGCAGCACTCGGCCGCTGGGGAGCTCTGGGGCTGGGCTCCCTGGGGACAGCAGCAGAGGGAGGGCTACCTGGGGGCAAAGACCTTCCTTCTGTCCTCAAAGGGGTTGTTGCCTTCACTTTGAAGAGTGGACTGCCTGCCCACTGGCACCTTTTCACCTTCCTGTCACCTAGACTGACGGGAACTCTGGGCAGGAGAGACTGTGTCCATTGATCTGTCCCCAAGACCACGCAGAATTGCCTCCCTCAGGGAGCTACCAAATGGTGAATCCTGTTTGGTTTGTGAGTAATTTCTACCAAAAAAGCTTCCATCCACTTCTGCTGCTGTTCAAATGCAAGCTTAGAGGTTTGCAACCTTAGAGCTTTAGAGATTATTCAGCTCCATATTCTTATTTTATGGGTCAGGAAACTGAGGCTCAGAGCAGTTTGATGAATTATCCAAGATCACATAGCTAACTGGTGACAGGGTCAGGGTGAGAACGCAGGGCTCCCAGCCCCCGGACTAGTGTTCTTTCCACTATACCAGGAACATTTCATTTGCTTTCTTTACATTATTATGAATTATGGTGTCCTGGAGACAGTGTGTGTGTGTGTGTGACAGAGACAGAGAAAGTAGCATTTAAAAGAACAAGCATGAAGAATCGGACACTTTGGACTAAAGACAGTTCTGTTAGTGAAAAAATGTATTGCTCCCATCTTGAATTATTTCTGTACTTCAGGAAAAAATTCCAAACTTTTGGATAGGATTTTTTTCATAACTCTTTTCCAAAATAAACCCTTCTCTTTCTGTAGACAAACAAGCTCTCCATTACCGGGAGACTACAAAAAATAGTCAAATAGCCAGTAGGCCCCTCTACAGAGCAGGGGCAGGTGAGCTGAATTCCTGTTTCAATTCTTTTAATAATGGAATACTTGATGATTTAAATAAAATATATTCATGCATTAGATGCATTACAGCATATCTTACAGACCCACCTTCCAGTCTGTGTAGTAAGTAGGTCTTGAATAGCAACCACATTATATAAGATTGAGGATTTCTATGTCTCTTTCTGTTTGGGGTCAACCAGTTAACTTGGCATTGGTTTCCAAAATTGGTTGATTTAAACCGAACCTGTTTTCTAGAAATGTAACATTAGACAAATGCTAGCACTGAATTGCCTCAGCAAAAAAAAAAAAAAAAAAAGTTGGGAAAATTTTTATGACACTGAACCACCAGGCAGGATTTCTAATGGCCTGAGGCCTTTATCCTACCTCAGACTTCAGAAAATATCCTACAACTGTAAGTCCACACTCAGGCCACCAGCAAGGTCCTCATCTTCTGTGGGAAAAGATTCATTCTACCCGAAGCATTATAGAGAGACTTCCAGATTAGGGACCAACTCTTTAGAGTTAGAATGAAAAAAAAAAAATCTACTATTTTCATTTATTTTAGACAAGCAGTTGCATTATGTAGGTATAGGATAATGTTTTTGTTTTGTTTTGAATAACGTGACTTTCTTTTCTGGGCCTGTACTTAAAACAGTCTTTCTAAGTCTATCTTTTGCTTATTGTTTTGGGACAGATTGAGAAGGCACATTGGCCACTATGTACACACACACACACAATCTCACAAAATCTTCCACCAACCACAACAGCTTGTTTAGAAATCTCAGAGCTGTGCAGCTGTCTTGCCCTCCGCAGAAGACTACACCCTGTTTCATTTTCTGTTGCTTCAGTGATGTGTTACCTAGAGCGCTCATCCATTCGTGCATCAGTTCATCAGTGGGGTCGTCTTCCTGATGTCACTCCAGTTCTCCCAGCATCAGGAGCCCATGTATTCTGAGATGTTTCCCCCAGAGGCAGTGGATGAGGTCTGTCTGTCCCAGCGCTGTCACTTTTAGGGCTAATAGCGTGGACATTCGACAGAGTTGGACAGGCTGTGGAATAGCCCTTTTCTGTGCAAAGCTAGCTGGCCTTATGGGAATTTAACTGTAACTTTAGTCTCATTGGCATCATGAGGTGATACCAGCCGTATTAACGCAGGTCAGGAGGCCTGTGGTGTGGCTGTTATGCAGGAACTGGACCAGGTGACTAAGTGCTACGAGGACACCATGCTGGTGGCCAGAGGGCTGCTGCCCTGGAGACCAGCCAGGAGAAGCCGTGTGTGTGCGCGTGCACGTGTGTGTGCATGGGTGCACGCGCACACATGCGCGCACAGCAGAAGGAAAAGTCATTTCAACTGGATAGATGGAGAAAGACGGAATAACAATAGTTACGTGTAGGGTCCCTTCTGTTTACAAAGCACTTTCTTACACATCCTTGCATTTAATCCTCACAACAGCCCTGTGGGAGGTGATATCACATCTTTGTTTTATAGGAGAGAAATTAAAGGTCAGAGAGTTTAGGTAACTTGTCTAAGAAGACTGCTAATAGGTGACAAATTGGGTTTTCAAGCCGAGTGTTTCTTTTTCCAGAATGCCTGTTTTTCCTACGTACCAGCCACACTGCCTCTCGGCACAGGTGGATCTGGACCTTGGTTTCAAAGGACGGAGAGGACTTGGCAGGAAGATGTGGCTCAGGGGCTTTCTGGGAGCTTGGAATACTTTGGGTGGGGTACATTTGAAGGAGAAGGTGAGAGTGGGAATACTGGATGGAATTAGATTATGGATGACCTTATATACAGTAACAAAGAATTTGGGTCTTACAAAATATGTAGAAAGGAGGAATCGTAAGATTTTTAACAGAGGGGTGATCTGCATAACTGTACAAATCTCTTAGGAACCGCATCCCTCCTATTCTCATCCTGCTCCTTAAGAAACGGAGCTGGGAGGGGCCTCCATCACTTAGCAGAGGCCGCAAAAGTGAGCAGCAGGAAGGATTAGACAGAGTCAGGCCATCAGACCGTGCTGTCGGCTGTCTTTCAAGATGCTTGTTTATTATACATGCAGTCAGCGGAGGGAGGAGAAACTCCGCTTCACGAGGTCTCATAAAAATGTGACTATCCTTTTCCTCCCGTCACTGTGTCTTCTTGCAGTGTTCTAGAGACTTCACCACAAGCTGTCTTTTCATCTGGGCCATTTATCCTGAGCTGCAACTTTAGTTCCTTTTGAGAATGAGTCAGCAGATAGTCACGAAGAAGAGACAAAAGGAGAGGTGGTTTCCCTGAAACTCAAATCTAATTTCTATGGACATTTAGACAGGACGGACAGACGTCCACAGGCCGGTTGGGCCCATCACCTCACGTAGGATCAGAGATTACAGGTTCACATGCTCTTTCGGGTCCTTTAGATCACTTTTTGGCAAATTCAGACTTGCTTGTACCGACTAAAATGAACCAGAATACTGAAATTTTTAAGATAGGTCCCATCTTTGGGGAACAACATGATGTTTAGATCATGATCAAAATCCCAGAGTCTGTAATTTTTCAAGCCACCTTCCAAGAGAATGTGGACTTGAAATGTGAAATGCGTTCCCCACAGCAGGACCCGTTTTCTCAGACAGCGTCACGTGTCCTGGGGAATGAGGGCCCTTATGTCACCTCCCCGGGCACGCACGCAGGAGGCCAGCACTGCAGGTGCCATGGGAGCTTTAACTCTGCACTTCTAGACGTGTGTGGGTTTCACGCATCGACTGGAACCTAACATTCCGGCAGCAGAGGTGTTAGGTCTGAATATATGGGTGTTCATTGATTTTATGTGGGACGGCATCTGAGAGTGAACAACTTTTCAATGTTGTTCATGTAGCAGGAATGTCAAAAAATAGGTTAGTATTATAAAATAACTCAGCTTATGAGTTGTCTTTAAGTCAACGCTGTTACAGTCTGTATAAATGCATATCTTTGGATTGAAATTCTAATGCTTGAAGAATCCTTTGTCATTAGGTATTTATCACTTAATTCATACTCATTCATTTACTCATTCAACTAAACGCTGAAAACCACTGCCAGGCACAGTGTTCCATAAAATTCCATGCAAAGAAACAAGATGCCTTTACTGTTTCTCCCAGGCTTCCGGGCAGTAGAGGTTTCTCTGCTTAACTGATTTTTAGTTCTGACTATTGGAGATTCCAAAAGAAGCAGTATCCACTAGTGATATCTTTATCTGTGGCTTTGGATTATAAGGAAATAAAGACACACATTCCCAAGGGTAACACCCAGCTTATAACTTCCATTGCCCCTTTACCCTGGCGATATTTGTCCATTGTGTGGACATTTTTGGAAAACCAGGACTACGGCCAAGGAAATTCCTTCTTTTCTTCTTCTTCTCTTTAGCTTTCTTAGCTTTAGTTCCATTTATACATTAACAGAGAGGAAAATATCATAAATAGAATGAAACGATAAATAAGAAACTGAGAAAAAAAATTTCCATACATTAAAAAAGGGTAAGTGTCCTAAGATATAAAGATTACTTATGAATCAATAAGCAAAAGACAGACCACTTAGAAAAATAGGCAAAAATGCTACAAATAGGCAGTGCTAGAAAAAGAAATACAAATAGCCAATGACCATATGAAAAGAATCTCAAGCATGTATATAAAGATATTCAAGTGAAATTCCAAAATTTGTCACATAGAAGGATAGCAAAGAGTAATGATGCTTTATGTTAGAAAGAATAAGGTGAAATGTCACTCTCTAACCCTGCTGGTGGGGCTCTAACTTGGCACACTTATTCTGGAAGGCAATTTAGAAACATTTACTGAGATGTTAACTTTTTATACAAATTTGATAATAATTTCAATTCTAAAAATTTGTCATACAGGCATGTTCACTTGGATACCAAAGATGTATGTACAAGATGTTTACTGTAGCGCTGTTTATAACGGCAAAAATTGGAAAGAATCTAAACATCCATCAATAGGGGACTAGACAAATAAATTTTATAAGACTCATATAAGAAAGTACCAGGCAACTATTGAATGGAACAAAGTCAATTGTGTATCTACACTGATTTAGAAAGTTCTCCAAAGTATATGATTACATGATAAAAGCAAGTACTAAATTGTGGTCCCATTTCTGTGAAAAAAAGGAAAACACTATACATATTTATATATATATATGTATATATATATATATTCTTCCAGAAATTGTCTATGCATGAATAATCATATATGTGTGTGTGTTTTCCATTCTTTTTTTTTTTTTTTTAACAGTGGCTGCTTCTAGGCAGGGAAAAGCAGACTGTTTTACTTTTCACACCATAAACATGTAGCATTTGATTTTTGCCATCACCAGTATATATTATGTTTATAATTTTAAAGAACTGATGCAAAAAATGAAGAGGGACCATTGGAAATGAATTTGTAAAAACTAAATTGGACAGCAGCATTCTAGCCCCAGCATGCTGATTTCAGAGACTTTCGGATCCCATTTTGCAGTAAACAAGGAGAAAAATGGGCCAGCCTAGGATCTGGGGAGTGGGATTCCAGCTCCAGCTCCACCCTAAATGAGCTGTGGGCTCTTAGACAAGTCATTTTACTCCATCAGTATTCGTGTAAATTTTCTCACGTTAAAGGTTTCCTTGTGTATAAAATGAAGGTGTGATTTCAAAAGTTCCTTTCAACTCCCATGTTTACAAGACTCTGATCCCAGGCAGGCTTTACAATCATGTCTTATTTGGGGGCGTGGATGACTGAGTGTCTCACAGAAGTTCTACCCGGGCCCATGTGGCTCTTCTCTGTGATCCTGAGACTGAGGCATGGAATGATCCTGGAGGCCGGTTGGAGGCTGAGGGTCTTAGGAGGAGGTGCTTTGCGAATTTCTGTGAGCTGCTGTTTTTATTACCAAGTGACACGGGGGCTGCGCTAATCCCTCCGCATTAATGTAAGCTAAGAATAGGCGCTGACGCTGCTTTGGGGTCTTACACTCTTTTCCAAAATTTGGTCTCATTTAAAACCCAAAACACATCTGGCCCCAAGTGCTTTCCCCTTGGACTTTTAAAAAATTCTGTTTAATTGAAGGGAAATTGAATTCGTCTGGTTTTGATTCATTTACACTTAACTCTTAAAAAAAAAATTTGGGGGACATATTTGATGTCCAGGAAGAATTTTGAGCCTCTTAATGAGTTTTCTGGGAGGCTTTTTTTTTTTCTTCTTCTTAAAACAGGAAGTGTGCTATGCTATGGGCAAACACAGTCAGCCCCGAAAGGCCCCAATTCAGTCTGAAACCGTATCACCCACCATTTTGCATGAGCCCCAGTGGTCCTTGCTAAGGCCTCTCTTTTCCTGCCCCTCATCTAAGAGTAAGAGACTCAGGCGCCTTCCATGTGAGGGGCCAACAGGGTGGCAGTCAAAGGCAGAAGAAGAAAAAGGAGCAGCTATGATCTAGCTCTGACCATGTGCCAGTATTTTTTAACCTCTATGGACACACTGACTTTTGATCCTTGTAACAGCCCTACGCTGCAGGTACCCATTTCATTTTGGAGAGGGGAGGAGCTTACCCAAGGCCATCAAGAAAGCAAGTGGAAAAGCAATGATTTGAACCTAACCCTCTTTGCCTCTGAAGTTCATCGAGCTTAGCCACTGTGATACGTCACCAGTTTGACACATGTCCATCAAGCTGAGGCTCCAAACCTAACCCGTGTACTGAGGACCCGGCAGGTTGTGTTGCTGCTTGTCTAAGGGAGCCCCACCCGCTGTCCGCCCTGGGCCGGTTTGTGGCCCTGCTCTGTTCCCCACACTTTTTCCTTAAGAAGGCCTAGACCCGCGATGCCCCAGGTGAGGGTCCAGTCTGACTGTGCCAGCAGGTGTGCTAGGCAGCAGGAGGGCAAGCGGGGCTGAAACCAGCAGGTTCTGTTTTACTTTCATGAGCCATCGAGATGATTTTTTAAAAAAAAACTTTTGCAGCTCAACACAGAGTAGCGTTTTCTTTGACCTGGCAGTGCTTCCTCCTGCACCATTCTACCCTGTCTCCTCTCCTTTTCTCACTGTCTTTTTCATTCTCTTTTCACTCATATACACACACAAACTACACACACTTTATTTAAAAAAAAAACCCAATTTTGGAGGGGGTTACATAAAACACAAAGAAGGCAATGTTTTACAAAGTTAAAAGGAAATCATCGAGAAAGGCTAACTTCAGGCTCCAGTTTCTCCTGAATAGCATTTCTTGTTATTTCAAGGCTGATTGACTTATAACTGCATCCACAGGCCCCTCACATCAGTTCCTTTTATCAGCTCAAGTGAGACTTCCTGTGGACGGGCCCGGCTTCCTGATGTATTTCCTTTTTCCTTTGGCAGAACAAAGACAACCATAGCTCCAAGGATCCTTGGAACCAAACCTAATTTAGCGCTGAAGAACCTATTATTTTAAAATGTCATTCTCAGTGCGGAGAGCCGGGTGCCTGGCTCCACGTTTGTCCCTGACTTTGTATAGCATTAGGATGGACCCCAGCGCAACTGTCAGGGGGCAGTGGGCCACTCGGACTCATCGCAGCCGTAGTTTGAGTTCCTTCAAAGAAGGAAAATTAACCCATTCTCCTCGCTAGCACTGCGTGAGCGCCTCCCCCTCCCATCCCATACCCACACACACCCCTTCAAGAGTTACATGAGATACCTCTGTGTATGGGGTTTACCCTTTTGCAACCCCAGTTCAATGTAACCCATCAGCAAAGAGCTCTCTTATTTAGAGATTTCAGTCAGTCTAGCTCATCTGAAGCTCTAATTCTAGAAACATGCATATACGAAAGGAAGCTTCTAATGCTATCCAAGTGGTTACCAACGTTAACTGAAGAAGAAATTCCAGAAATTGGGATATAGATTGTTGCCCTTCTCCTTTGCCTGGAGTTTGCCGAGTCGCCCCTCACCGCTTGGCCTCACCACCTGCTCTACGCGTTCTTTGTGAAAGGCCTTCAGCATCTTCCTGGGTGAGAAGCGGGCCCTTCTACGGGAGCTGCTTGCATCTCTGTCCTGTTTCCCAAGGCAAATAGCACAGGTTGCCAACTTGCAGTCCCCCAAGACTGTTAGACACAAGAGGCCATTGCACAGAAGAGGTTCTGAGGCCCCGAGGTGTTTCGTGTCTAAAGATGACGACCAGGCCAGAGGCCTTGGCAGCAGAACTCAGGTCGCCATTCCCCAGACAACACGCTCCACGATAAGGGCGTTTGTTTCCAGGAGCAGAGATATCAAGACTCATCATATCCACAGGCACTCCAGCTGTCTCTGCCCTTCGGTCCTGTTTCCTGACCATTGGATAACACTCCTGCGGAACTGAACCTGGCACTTTCCATAGGAACCACCCAGGCAGCTAAGCAAACATGCGGCCACCCAAATGTTACTGAAGTCACTTTTCTCTTTACAAAGATCACCAATTTGAAATGGAAAACCATTGAAACTGAAATGTAGCTCTCCTGGCAAGAGGCATATTTCCAAAACAAGAGGAATTATCGTGGATAATTTATACTGACTTTTCCCAACCCAGTCCTTAACGTAGTCACCTCCAGATGTAGATGAAGAGGTGTTCTCCAAGAGGAAAGGGACTCAGAAACTGTACGGCAGGAGGGGAGTGGGCGAGCGTGGGTACCGGCATGACTGCGATGCTAAGCCTCACGTAACCTGCTCTGGTGATGCTGGGGGAAGGGGTGAGCATGACCTCATCGGTACGTGAGGGCGTGAGGGCTTTCCCTTCCTGGCTCTACTCTGTCGCCAGCCCTGTGCTAAGTCCGTGACCAGTCAGGAATCCTAGGACAAAGATCCACGCATTATCTCCCTCAGCTCCAGAAATGCTGTTTGTAGGGAACCATGTAAGCACAGTCGTCCTCCAGTGTCCCCAGGGGACTGGTTCCTGGACCAAAAATCCACAGATGCTCAGGTCCCTTCCATATCCACGACTTCCCTATCTACAGATTCAACCAATCACGGTTGAAAAATGCTACTAAGAGATCTGATGTTTGTTGACGTCAGGGATGAGGACCCGCAGAAACACAGGGTCAATTGTACTGACCTTGGTTTTCCCCACGATAGGCGCATACTGGGCCAAAAGGTATGAGTGACCTTGCTCAGACAGGGTCTTTGGTATAACACTGGACTTCCCTAGAGGTCAGGGACTTGAGGGCCACTGCACTATTTGCACTTTTCTAGAAAGGGGAGGGAGGAAGGGCAGACGACTTTTCTGGAAATGTGTTTCAGGAAATTGGCATGCGTGAACTTTTCCCAGGGTGCCTCAGGGAAGGCATCTAGTCATGTGGACTTGTCGTTCTGGACACTGGGACCTCTAAGCTCTTCCTTCTGGAGCTCTGTAGTTCTCCATCTACTTTCTGGGTCTGTAATGTGCTCAAGGGAGACCGTGGTCCTTCCACCCTGCCTTCTCAGAGTTTGCCCCTGGAAGACCTTGTAAACAAGCCATGATCAGGCAGTGGGGCTGGGATTGGAGCTCCTCGGACATAATCATTTCTTCCCATTGGTTTGGACTTGGTATAACCCAGATTTCGTTCGGCCCAGAGCACCCTTTAAAAAAACTTTAAGCCCTGTGTGTATTTCATGGGAAATTTCACACGCCTGTTTCTGATTCACTTCCAATTAAAGGCTCAAAATGCTGGTTTTGTAAGAGCTCTTTGATGATTCAGATTCTTGTTGGTTCGTTTTTTCTTTTTTTTCCTCCTAAAAGTCCACAGAAGTTTAATAAGTGTGGCTCAGACATTTGCATGCTTAATTGTTAAAAATAATTGGAAACAGGAGAGAATTTTTACTGTGTGTGGACAAAACAACCCCATTTACAAGAGAAAAGAGGGAGACAGATGCCTTGGTGAAGGCAAACTCTCGTGAAAAAATAAGGAATGTGACTGAAGGTGGGCAGCTTAGCGTGCCCAGCACTGGGAGACAGCGAGGGGTGGCCCCGAGCTCAGTGCCTCTGGAAGGGTCAGGGGAGTGTTACATGCAACACGGGCGTCCCCTCAATGCAGCCAGGAAGCATCGACCAGCTGTCGGTGGAGTGGTCGGTGTCACAGGAGATGGCCCGGTGGAGGGGCACTTGCCAGGTACTAACACTAATTTCAGTTCCCTTCTCATCGGAGGGAGTCAGTGGTCTGCAGTACAGCAAGCGGTCTCCTCCACCTCCTTCCTACTCATATAGAAGCTTTGATGATGAACCGACCTGGGCACACCTCCGGACTAAATGCAGAAGAGACGGATGAAGCAGGTTCCCCCCGGACCCGGAGTAGATGGAGGTCCCATGTTCTGCGTTTCCACCCGTCCCTCTGACGTGCGCCCAGGGTGTAGGGTGATCTGAGTTCTGCTCCTGGCTTTGCCTTTGGCTGCCTGGGTGACATTGCACAAGTCACTCTCCCTTTCTTAACCTCAGCTTTTCCATCCACCCAAAAGGATTAAGATGTGTCATAGTATAATTCTCTTCTCCCACGGATTGGGTGAAAATGTGGACTGATGAGCTGCCTTGAATTCCTTGAAGAAGAGCATGAGTTAATTACCACCATTTGACTACCCATTGGGTGGCCCATTACCCGGCTGCTCTTGCTGCCAGCTGTCAGTTATGCATCATTTCCATCTCCGAACCGATGTGGACATTTTACTAGAGAGAGCGCACCTTCTCTCCTCATGATTAGGGGCTGGTCAGCAGTGTTCAGCCAGCCAGAGTTACCAAATGAGACGTCGCGTGCACACCATGGAGCGTGGGGATGCGGTGTGCTGCGTGGTGCTTCTTGCCTAAAAGAGGTGGCACAGAACCTCTATTCAGGCGGGCGGTGAGATGCTGTTGTGTTTTGCAAATCAGAGTGATGGTGACAGAACGGCTCAGTGAAGGCCATGTGCAGTTTGAAGTGTGGAAATCTAGGTTTGAAAGCCAGTTATTCACTGTGCGATCTTGGGCCAGGTATCAGCGTCTCTAATCTTCTCCCCTCCTGTCTGTGAACTAAGAGTCATAAGGATAGTAACAATAAGTAACACTAAGTTTTTTACCCGCCTTACTGAGTAACTGTAAGAATCAAAATCAGCGTGGAAGTAAAAACACTTGGCCTTTGTAAAGTGTATGTAAATGCTGGTTAGTATTATCTTAATTACTATTCTCATCCAGGTCGGTATTTGAACATGACAGATAGTAAATGTTTCTTAAATTGAGTCCATTAGTTTGCTTTTATTTCTGGCTTTCATGGTTCCCAAGACTTCCTTGCATTTGGCTAAAGCTGTCAGCTCGCTATTTATTCATATCTCTTTGCCCATATAGACACTCTCCCTATGAACGCACCAGCTCAGACCCAGCGCCACGTATTCCTCCTCTCCCCTCCCTCGCGTCCGGCCATTGTTCTGCTCCTGAAACTCCCATCCCAATCAATGGGCTTTTACGTAAAAACCGATGGCAGGATATGAGTGTGGCTTCAGGAATTCCAGGCTTGTGCCGCTGATAAAGAGAGTTGTGTCAAACTCAAAACACCAGAGGAACAAAATTCTCCTGTCCAACCTATGCCAGTCAGATTTTTTTTTTTTTACTTCTGCCTCTGCCTTTAAAGACTCAAGAGCCTCCTAGAATATAAAGCATGTATCTTTATAACGTTCCTCTGGGGACGGTTTTTAGATGCCCATCTAACTAGCCGGATGCCCACTGTCCCCACTCACCCGCTTGCCCACTTCTGCCACCTCCTCTGCTATCTTCTCCGTGTCCTCACGCTAAGGGGTTACAGGATACAGGGCCACGCCTGAAGTCGGTTAATTCAGAGGGGAGCTAACACTTCAGTCCTTCTATATGCTCTGGCTTACCATCCCCTTCCAGAAAGAAGGGCTCTCCCACCAGGGAGGGACTGCAGACTGAACCCCCCGATCAAGGAACGTGAATTGGGGTGTGATGGTCTAAGTGTCGAAGGAACTAAAAGGCTTAACTGACCTAAGTGTGAGTAAAGGGACAACAGAATGAAAGAAGGAATTGGTCTTGAAGATGGTCCTCTTGGGGGTGGAGGTCGGGAGTGGTAGAGACCGGGCAGGGCAGGCTTTTCCTCATTCTCATCATCAGTGCTAATGTCTTAGGGGGGCCTGTACCTCTGTCTTCCACACAATCAATGTGAATGTATGAGCAGAGATGGTGAGAGGAGGAGGAACATCGGCCCCTATTCTGCCCACAGTGAAGTAGATAAGTAAGCATGAGATGAAAACAAAACAAAACAACACAACACAAAACAAAACACAGACACAAAGGAAAATGAAGTTGGCTCTTCATTTTAAAGTGCTCATCCAGACATTTAGGATTGAGATTCAGAGCGTCTTCTGAAATCTTTTCTCTGGACGTGTTGAATTAGATATTAGGGTTTTTTCCTTGACCCACAGAATAGGGATTTCAAAGTCTAGGGGGTGGGCATTGAGCTGCTCAGACACTCATCTGTTAGCTCTTAAGGAACCACGATCCAGCTAAGACCAGTCCTACTGTTTCTTTCTCCATGAAAACAAATGACCCCGAAAGTCTGTAGGATGGACTGAAGGAGCATTCTGGGTTTTTCTACACCAAAATCACAGAGTCAAGGTAAAGAGATCAGAGTGCATCTCAGATGTGTATCTCCCACATGGAAATACATTCAGCCTTGCAGAAAATGCATTTTGTTGACAGTGGTAACTACCTTTGGGAGGCTGGATTGTATGAAGGCTCTGGACAAACTCATCATCCTGCCATCTTAACTTCTTAACTACGTCTGATGTCTTGCCTAAACATACACAGATTTGGAAATAGCTAATGTAACGCTATCTCATTTTTCAAGGAACTCTAAATTTCTGTGTTTAAATTGATTTGGATAATAGGAAGTGATATTTTCTCAGGCTGCAGAAGGCCCAAACATCTCTCTTTTGAAGGTACTGGTGTATAGAAAGCATCGTGAGAGATGTGGCTCTTGTACACTTTTGGGTCAGAGATTTGGGAAACATCAGTCCTTCTCAACTTTCTTAACCTTATTTTAAAGGCCAGGGAAAGTGGAAGATTATAAAAACTATCTTTATCCAGGCTGTCCAAGGGAACTTTCTGCAAAGGTGGATATGTACTGTTTTGTGCTTTTCAAAATGGTAGTCACTAGTCTGGCTGTTCAAACAGCTGCTAACCCTTCAAATGTGGCTAATGCAAAGAGGAACTACATTTTAAATTTCGTTTTATTTCATCTTCATTCATCTACGTTTAAATACAGGTGGCTAGTGGCTCTTGTATTAGATAATGCAAGTCTGTATATTTTAGGTCAAAGACATCTTAAAATCTGAATTCAGTCCGAGGGTATATTTACATGGCTTATTTTTATCTGAGTCAGCAATGTGTGATCCACATGGCAACTGCCACTTCCATTGACTCTTATGACTGACATTAAAGCAGAACCAAATGACCTGGAGCTACCAATGCTGGCCTGGAGCTGGAACTAGGGTTACCATCTGGTCTCTCGGCTTCCTTGCCTGTTCCGCACTGACCTTGAAGAACATAATGCTTTCTTTCCCCGTGTATACGATGGGTGCATTTGGACTTTGTCACAGGGATATTCACAAATCATGATTCCATGTGCATTGCGCTCATCAGAGAAAGGTATGAGCTCTTCTGTGCTCTTCTTCCCTAAGAATGACCTCAGCCAGAGAGACTCCCTGCACAGGACGATGATTTCGTGTTTCCCCACTTGTAGAACACTGGCACTGGGCTAGATTATTTTTCAGGTGGTTTTCAGCTCTAATGCTTTGTGCTGCCATAAATATGTGATTCCTTGTTACAGAGGATGCCACCCTATTAACAGAGTCGGCTTTTCTAGTTCCAAGATTCCTATAATTTGTGGTAGGACTGTTTCTCCTCAAGTATCAGCAACTTATTCAGCAAACAACTAGCTAGACTGGGGGACTCTGAACCCCAGTTTCCCTCCAGTGAGTGTTCCCTGGGCTAGCGTTGTTTGATGGTGCAGTCAGTTACCAAGACCCACGTGGCTGAGCGCTCCCAGGCGTGAAACGATTTCTCTCTTTGCTTCGCGGTCCCCCCCCCCCCGTGGACAACAGAACATACTACCTGCTGGACCTGCTGTGGCTTTGGAATTACCATGAGGAGTAAGCGCTCAGTCCTTCTCCAGGGAGATCTGACCTCCTTACTGAGGCCTCTCCAATGAGCAGAGCTATGCTGGCTTTGCCTTGGAAGTCTTCCAGTGGTGCCACAGAGAAGGCCAGCCCTGTGTCTACCCCGGATCGGTGGCGTGGATTTCTGAGCTGAAATGTTTAAAACCAAGATGAACAGACGCTACAGAGAAGACGGCAAAGTTCCCTGCAGTCCGTCTCTCCAGGATAGTTCCAGGGGTGCTGAACCTCCGTGGTCTTGCTTCTCAGGCGCACCTGGCCTCCAGAAAGGGTAGAATCCAGGTCACCCCCGAGGCCCCTGGGAACGCCCAGTTCGAGTCTCCGATCATCTCACTCTGATGACGTGCAGACTCCACCGTTGGTCGGATATTTCTACAGTGCATGCACTTTCAGAAAAGTCTCCCTGCAGCTCGAAGGCTTCTGCCTTCGCTCTTTCCAGATGGCCTCTGGGATGCGGGGAGGAAGTGTGCATGGAATCCGATTCTGTGACACGGTCCTTTAGCTGCTCCGGGACGTCGTGGCGAGCAGCGCGGCGTGGGCTTCCACTGTTCGCTGTGAGCTCCTTGCAGACAGACGCTGCCGGTTTGCCCCAGAGACCCCAGCACCCGGCACATGTTTGTGTTTGCTGAGCACCTTCTGTGGGCCAGATGCTGGGACACGGTGGTTAAAAACAGACAGGCAAGGCTCCTGCACGGAAACTATAGTCAAGGACGGAAGACAGATACTGAACTGGTTGTTATAAACGCAAAGAGTTCTGTGAAAAGGGAAGTAAAAGGTGCTTCAGGAGAGGCTAATATGAGGACCTAACCTAGTCTCAGAGGTCAGAGGCTTCCCCGAGGAAGTGACATGAAGGCTGAACCCTGATTGATAAGCAGGAGTGAGCATGAAAGAGAAGAGGCCTACGGTAAGTGGTTGCTGACTGAGTGATGAATGAAATACCGCTTTGCCCACACGGCGGCTCTGCTAAATTCTTCCAAGTTCCCAGCACCGTCACTCCAGCCATGGTCCCTCTAGCCATCGTCTATGGGTCCCTAAGGCATTTTCTTGGCTGTTCTTTTCTTAAGTGAAGGCAAGTGAAGTGAAATCAAGAATGTCACAAGAGGACCATTCTCTTCTCGATTACCTTTGATGATCAGACCAGTGTCTTACTGATGCAGACAGTCCATATATATTGATATGCCTTTAACACGCAGTGCATCCAAAAGTCTCAAGGGCAAGAAGATTCTGGAAGGCTTACTTCCACCTTTGACAACCACAACCTATTGGATGGACTTGTTCTCGGCTTGGTCTAACTGCTCACCGGCAAATTCAGGCAGCTTTGTGACAAGCCGAGCTCTGGGAGCCCTGCCTGCCGGCTTTGGTGTGAACTGCTGTCTGCCCTCCAGGTCCTGGACCTCCCCAGCTTCGGTTTCCTCAGCTGCAGAACAGGGAGATTCTGCCAATGATAATTTTACCTCGAAGTGCTGTTGTAATAAAGATGGCCGTAAAAGCATTTTGCAAGATCAAAAACAGAAGACCAAAAAAAAAAGAAAAAAAAAAAAAGAAAAGAAAAAACACGCCGACTGAAGAGGCATGTTATCTGTATCTAGTGTTTGCTAGAATCTCAGAGAAAGCTCTCTGATCTGAGACTTTAGAGAGGTTAAGAATTGGGATTGGCTTTCAAGAGCTTTTCTGGAGATGCCGTGTTCCATCCCTCATTGTTATTTTCGAACAACTTTGGCGGGAGGTTATCAGTAATATCAATAGCATTAATGATAATATTTATTGAGTAGTTACCAGATGAGCCAGGCACTGCCCTGCATTTTAGGGGTTCATTTCCACCGCAGCCGGTGGAATGCATCTCTTACTGGAAATACTCCACCTACGGATAAGAGGAACCAAAGGCACAGAAAACTCAAGTTACTCGTCCCCAAGTTATGCAGCTCGGATGGTCTGTCTGATCCCAAAAGCTTTACTCACTTCATATGTGAAATATTTTGAACTTTTCAGAAGAAAAGCTCAGGGCTGCCAAATGACCAGACTTATACAATTAATTACTCCTGCCCCGGAATACAAGAGCATTAACATTCGCGGTTTATTTTTGCCATTTCTTTGGCCCTCTGCTGTCCCCGCACGCCTCCGCCCCTCTTGTTAACTGTGCAGGCAGACCTCGGGGAGGGGGGGTCGCGGGTCAGGTTCCAGACCACAGCAAGAAAGCGAGCATCGCTGCAAAGCGAGTCACAGGGAGTTGTTTGGCTTCCCCGTGCGTATACAATTCACATTTACACCACACTGTAGTCTGTTAAGTATGCAATAGCTTTGTGTCTGAAACCTTTCATTAAAAAATACTTTATTGCTTTAAAGGCTCACCATTATCTGAGCCTTCAGCGAGTTGTGGACGTCACATCAAAGATCGCTGAACACAGGTCACCACAACAAATATAATAATAATGAAACAGTCAGGGGAAAAAAATCTTTTTTCAAATGCGTCTAAATAAAAATGAATTGCATTAAAACTAGCGAAAGTCACCCCAAAGGAGCGACGCTGAGGCGTCAGTCGCGTGTGATGAGAACAGACTATGTAAGTGGAGAGAAAGGCAGGGGGCTCCGCTCTGTTTTGTCACCAAGATCTTAAACAATTTTTAAGGGTCTTTTTATTGCCTCCCCTCTCCCCCACCCCGCCTCACTTGGTTGGATGCTACGAGAGAAAACAACACTTGCACCTCCTTGAAATGCAAACAATAGACTCTGCCTGCGCCACTTCTGTTTCCCCACTGGGGAATCTGAGCGATGACCTGACTGAATTCCACTCGCAAAGGTCATGCTTTGAATTCAAGGCAGAGGAAAAAGCGAAGAAAACACTTTGCAATGATACCCCCTGGGTCCCGAGCATGCCGGGGCCTCTCCTCACTGCACTGCAGTCTGCTGATAAGGATAACGTGGATGACAAGCGGAACGTTTCCAGGATAAAGGAAATTCCCCATTTCATTGTGTAAAGGAAGCCACCACCGTCCACGCGGGGGAGCGAGGCTGGGGGCCCGGGCACAGATTTCCCTGCCCCGGCAGGAGAGGTGGTGCAGTGCGAACGGAGGGCCGCCCAGCTCCTCGTGGGCCCACCTCTCCCTGCATTCATCCAGGGAGCACTGGCGGGGTTGGAAGTCAAGGAGGGGTCATGGCAGTTTATGGCCTTCATAGTAGTTAGCCAGACTCTTGGAGATGGAGGCACATGGGCTGGGGGCCTGAAAAGCCTGATGCGTACAATGTGGCCCATTGAGGAGTCACAGAAAAAGCTCCAGGAGATTTAGAGAAGTTGATCTGGTTTTAAGTTTAAATTCTGGACCTCCTTTTCTCCCCACCCCCTTCAAGCCAAAATGTCAGAAAAGGGCCTGGTTTCCCTTTATGGAGTGCAAAATAAACAGATCTTCAGCAGCAGGAGAGGGGCCCAGCTCCCCAGCCCATAATGCCAGAGCCGGGGGTGGGGGGCCGTGGGGAAAAGCAGTTAGTCTTCTGTCTGGTTAGTATTTGGCATTGACTTTCATTTTCTCCAACCTCTGTTTTCTCGAAGGCTGCCTGTACGGGAAATACAGGAATAAAAGAGAAGCTGATCTTCGGGGGGCGGGGGGGGGGTGCGTGGGATTCTTGCCAGACTTCAAAGGAGGTGGCCTTTTGTTTTCTGATAGTTTGGGGAGGCATTTGCAAAATGAAAACCGCCTTGGGGAATTGAACCCAAAAACCTTCGCTGCTGGCTGGTCCCAGCGCGCTGCTCTGGTCCTGATGGAGCCCAGCTCTCCAGCCTCCTGGTCCTCCTGCCCAGCCCCGGGAGCGCACCGAGCCCTGGGCATGGCGGGGTCAGCTGTGGTTAGCCTGGCCACAGGGCTCTGCATTCCTGCTGGGCTCTGCTTGGTTTGGGTGGGTGTGACCACGAGTTTACTCTGGAGAAAACTGAGACAAAGGTCTAAATTGGGCAGGATCTCGAATCTAATGACTTGTTTACAGATCCTGTACTTTTTTCAGGGCAGGGAGGAGGAGGAGGAGCAAAGGGCAGGCTGGTCACTGCGGGCACGTTGTTGTTTTTCATTCTAAGGAGGTGGGAGAGTTTCGGCAAGCAGCCGGGCATCTGCCGGCAGCCAGTGGGCCAGGCGGCACTCTGTGTAATTTTCCAAGGTGGGGAGGAAGCAGCCACGGCCGCGGCCCCTGTCCACTGGCCGGGCTTCCGGGGCATCTGCTGCTCTGGGGAGGGCACCCGCCCCACCACATGACAGGCCCCCGCGTCCTCCGACTGCAGCCTCGGGAGATGGGGGAGGTGATCCTCTTCACCCGGCCCCAAGTGCACCCCACGCTGGGTACCCTGCAAAGGATGTGCACCTGTGATGTGGCCAAGGAAACAGAGCAGGGCCTGTGGAAGGAGAGAGGTGCTGCCCGGGCGGGCCTCCCTAGTAGAACAGCAGACTCTTTAAGGTTTTGCTATCAGGTGGTGTTTACTGAATGATTGCTAAGTGTAAGAAATTCCTCCTCCCAAAAAGTGCACTGCAATTTGAGGCCTTGTGTTTCCAGATCCTGGCAGTTCCTCTGGCATTCAGAGGTGCTGCTTCCAAGACATTTAGGCCCCAGGGTTGACCGAAAGGGTGGGGTTGCACCACGGAGGGGGGCGGGGGCGGGAGGGTACTTTATAAACATCCCTGCTGAGCCCACAGCAACCCACGAGGTGGGTATTGCAATTAGCATTTTATGAGGAGGGAACTGAGGCCCAGAGAGGTTGGGTGATTCACTCCAGGCCGCTCAGTGGCTCCGTTCACCCCGCTGCCCCTCCTCGGCACCCAGTCTGCCAGGTTCATAGGCGAGGCGGGAACCGATGTGTGCCTGAGCTCCTCAGACTGAAAGGGTGGGGAAAGGGTGGCCGTGAGGTGTGGTCTGCCCCTCTCCTGGCCTGTCTCAGTTGGGTGTGGCTGATTCAAAATTGCACTTCAAGAGAACTTGCGCCCAGGCTGCGACCAGTGAGGCCCAGATGCCGCAGCACGGCCGGTTCTTGCTTTCCAGAAGGGCTCCCGCTGTGGCCGTGGGGACACCTCCGGGGCTGTGGGGCTGCTGGAGGTGGGGGCGGCATCCCCCAGACTCTGGAAGGGAAGGGGCTCCAGTTAGAGATGCATCAGCTGTCCTACCCACGTCCTATAAACACTACACCAGCTCACGTTCACTTTATGCTCTGTCACTTCAAAACTCTGCCATGTCTGTTAACTCATTTGAGAGGCAGGCAGGGCTGTTACAGCTGGAAAGAGAGGCAGCCTGAAGCCACAGACCCGGGTTCAAATCCCGGCTCCAGTTGTCAGCTAGAAGGGGCGGGCTGCCGTGGACCCTGAGCAACTCACCCAACTTCTCCCATCCTGTTTCCTCCTCTGCAAAGTGGAGGACTTGCTCCCCCAAGTCCCCCGCGTGGCGGGAGGTGGGGTACGGAAATGATTCTCCCCCACCTTCTGAGGGTCCCCAAAGCTGGCTGCTGACCCCTCCGCCTCCCGGGCCTCTCCCCATGAGGAGGCGGGGTCCACGGGAAGGAGGAGGTGGCGAGACTCCTTTCCACTTGTTTCCTGCACCTGGAGACAAGCACAGAGGCCATTCTTCGGATGACTTATTGTTTAGAGCTTTTGTTTGTTTTGGTTTGGGTTTATTTTTTTTAACTTTACAGAAAGAGGACTTGCATATTTTTGACATCTCCATTGTTCCTCTCTGCTGCCTGTCCCAGCTCCCCACCTTGCAACTGGCTGATCACTGGAGGACCTTAGTTAATAGTAACGGCCTGTGTGATGTGTCTGTGCCCCAGTGGGTGGAGAGTCGATGAAATGGGAGACTCTGCAGAGCAGCTGAGGTTGGACTCAGTGGAAAATCCAGAAGTGCAGATGTGGATCCAAATTGGGCTGCAAAATCTCATGAGATCAGGCTTTCTTGGACTTCCTGCTTTTAGCCTAAGCAGTATGTTCAACATAAACGAACTTTCGGTATTTTGAAACTTCCGTTTCTGATCTCAGAACCTGGAAGTAAAGAGCTGTTGTGAACGTTTCCACACATTTTGTCATGGTTATTCTGGAGGCCAAGTCCAACCCAGTAATTATGGAGCTTTGGGGCTCGCTGCGACCACAGCAGCCTGCCAGGACTGCGAGGGGGAGGGGGAGGCACCCTGCTGCAGAGCCCGGGACTGGGACACGCAGGACGGTGTTCAGATTCTAGCCTGCCACTTCCGGCCGTGCAGCTTAACCTCTTAGACTCTTAGTTTCCTCATCAGTTAGGTGAAGAAAATATACCATTTCATAATGCTGCGAGGACCAAATGGTCCGTGTGTGTGTGTTGTGCACTCAAGCGCTTCCCTCTTTTCTTGTATATTTGTGTATGATGAGCAGACATCCGTCTGGATGGTACATGCATAGCTGTGCATACAGAAATTCAAAATATAGGTGTGTGTGGACGTGTGCATATATGTGATTGACTGATTGATGCCTTAAAGAAGTTTCCGTGGCAGTCTAAGGCAGCCCATTTCTGATAGATGGGCATTTGGAAGTCATCGAAATCTCCCTAATTAACTGTCAAATGGCCCTTCACACCCAGGCAGTGAGAGCTCTGGATGCAAAAAGGATGAGAGCTCTGTGGAGCCAGAGAGATCCCGGGTGGTCTGGAGTGACAAGTGAGACTTACTCTGGGCTTTGGAAGCTGAGCTTCCTTCATCGCGTCTGCCGGGACAAGCTAGCAGTGACGCCAGGCAGGCAGGTGCTGCAGGACAGCCAGGTGCTTTGGGAGCCCTGCACGGGCATCGGCTGGCAGAAGCAGAGCTGTGTAGGGCTGAGAAAGGAGGGGAGAGAGAGGGTCGGGACCAGGAAGGGGAGGTGCAGTCAATCCGCCCAATGCTGACCGCGTCAGCTCCCTTAGAAGGTCTACACTGCATAGACTTCTTTCCTTCTCTGTTTTTTGGCTTAAATCTTTCTCTGCCCTTTAAATGTATTGTTTATTTTTAAGCATTTTTTAAAATAATAATTTCCAAAGTAATACATCATCTTTGTATAAAATTTGGAAAATTCAAGGAAAATAAATCACAAAAGAAAAATACACAAGCATCCACAGCCTAAGAACCCAGAAAACAACCTAGTAATATTTTGGCACATTTCCTTCTAGTCCTTTTAATGCAAATATACAGATGTATGTGTCTTGTTTTTATCTAACCAGAATCCTGTTGTTTTGCAATTTCCTTTTATTCTCTTCCTACTGGATAATGGATTTTTCCCCTGTATCATTTAGCTGCTACTGTAGATCGCTCTCCTAGTGGACATACAGCTCAGCCACTGGGAGTGCGAACGGCTGGGCTTCTGGACAATCTATGTCATCTTGCTGCTCTTCGACTCCTGGACCTGGGATGGCTAGACTTCTTCCTTTTTTATTTGAATAAAATGTTCTTTCTGGGCTTTAGAATGAGCCCACATGAAATGCTGAAAACGGGATGCTGAAGCGGTCACAGGGTCCCCCTTGAGTCATAAAGCGGGAGATGCTGGGGAGGCGGGGGCCTGGGCCCCCCTCCTTGGGTCCTCAGATGGAAGCCAGGCTGAGACGGGGCTGCAGGCAAGCCCAGGGCTTGATCTGACCACACCCACACCCCCGTGCCTCCTGCTCGCAGGAGGCCTCTCGCTGCACAGGCTGCTTGCCTTACACATACGTGGAAAGCAGCCACTAAGAATAGAAAAGCTGCCTCTTTTCTTCTTCCGTTGTCAGGCCCCGCATTTACTGCTCAGCTCCTCTGCGTCTGGGGCAGCTGTCTGCCCCACCTCTGCCCTCCCAGCAGCAGGGTCAGCCCGGCTCCTCGTCAGAAAGAGGCCAGGCCCTCCCAGCCCGCTCCGTGTGTGGTGGAGGTTGGGAAGGTAGCTTTACTGAGGGCTCTTTGTCTGGTGAGGGAGCGGGCCCTCTCTGCACAGGAGCCCCTCTGGCCAGCCCCCCTGCATCTCCCCTCTGCCAGCCAGTGCTCTGCTGCCCCTCTAGCCCCCACTAACCTGAGCTCACTCCACCAGCCTTGAGAAGCTGGAACAGGCAGCTCTGGGAAAATCTGTCCTTCCCAACGGAGTGCTGGCAAGTTGGTGAGGGTGAATTTTCTGGGTGGACCAGCAGCTATGCAGATTCACCCCGGCATGATGCCTCACGGAGCTGGCACAGCCAGACCCTTCGTCAGTGCCTGGACTCGCATGGTGCCACTGCCAATCATTCATCATTCCACTAGAAGGTACTGAGTGCCTCCTGGTGCAGGCGCTGTGCTGAGGGTAGTGATGGGACAGAGGCTAAAACAGACAAGATCTCTGCTCTCATGGAAGATACAAAGAGTATAAAAGGAAGCAACTAGAACTGAAGAGTCTAGGGTAGAAATTTCAGGGGAGACACCTGCCAGATTACAGAAGACCCTTCTACTCTTCCGTCTCATGTCTGACGCTGGGATCCTGGCCTTGGCCCTTCCCCAAACTATCTCGAGCACACGGCTCTCCCAGCCACTGAGCTCCTGGGAGACCATCTCTTTGTGCAAGATCAGTTCTGGGCAGGAGAGTACGCTGGACTCCAGCACACAGCCCCTCAGACCCTTGTGGTCAGGGAGTTCCTAAATGAACTCGAACTTTGGGGGCTGGGATCTGTTTACTCTTGGCACACTGGGATTTCCTGTTTCTAAGAAAATGGGCTTAGATGCTCAGCTGCATTAACCAAACAACATGTTGACGCAAATGAATCTGAAACTTGCCAGTCCCAGACTCTTTAGAAGGTCGGGTTTGGGAATGAGGTATTCGAGTGACTTTCCAGGCCCTGAGTTCCAAGCCGGATGGCTCAGGCCAAGCCCTTCGTGGGGGGACCTCCTCTCCTACCCTTCCAGGCTGAGCACCCCCCAACCCCATCCAACCAGGCTTAGATTCAGAGATTCTAGTCATCTTGGAGCAGGTTTGGGGTGGGGGTACCTCTCACTGGTCCACAACTGGCCTTCAATGTAGGCGTCCCCCAGCTGTTCTGGGAGGCTCTGAAGGATCTGTCCTCCAAGAGACTCCATCCCCAGTAGCCCATCCTCTTGAAGTGATCACCTTGAGCTGAGTCCTTGCAGCTTCCAGGAAGCTCATGTCAAAATGCAAGGTACTCTTCCACACGGCCCAAATGACTACACTTGCATAGGAGCTTATCTCAGCAAGGTCCTGTGAATGCGGCGAACCTGGCGGGTTTTGGCAGGGCGTGGGGGAGGGGGAGGGGAGGAGACATTGTCGAGGGGTGCTTCTCAGAGAGGCCCAGCCCAGAGAGGGGAGGGCACCATGGTAGCAGTGCTTGAGGGGGATGTTCAGACAAGAAGCAGATCAGGCTGGAGACACCCATTTGGTGAGTGTAGACTCCAGAAAACCACCTGACCTACTTAGCTACAGTTGGCCCACACCTGGGGTATTTACTTTTTTAATCTGTGGCCCCAGGTGCGAATAAAGTCTGTGGGCTGTACCTGCTCCAACTCTGGGGAGAACGCCTCTCTCCGCTGGGGAGAAGTCTGCAATTTGTTATCAACATTTGAACCAAGGGACTAAGTTGTATGGCCTTCACATTAAAGGGCAACTGTGCGAGTCAAAAACATGCCAATTATTGGAGATTTATTCCATAGCAGGAATTCTAGTCATTCAGATGCTCATTACTACTGCCCGAGCAGGGGCTAATCTGACACGGTGCAGTTTCCCTGGGAGAACCCACAATCCGCAAGTGGTGCAGAAAGTCAGCATGGGAGCAGGTGATGCAGCATTCACTTTGTGTTCTGATCATGTATCAGGTATTCTGAACCATGATGGGAGAGTCTCTATAAAGAATCAGGAGAGACGTTTATCCATGACAACAGCATACAAGTTCAAAGCAACAGGGCAACAATTCAAGAGAACAGAGAGTGAGGCAGGGGATCAGACAGTGTAAGCGGATAAGCCAAAAAAATATTCAGAAGAAAAGGAACATCCCTGTAGGTTTGGATGGGTGTGGGAGGGCTTCCTGGAGGAGGTGCGTTGTGATCCAGAAAAAGTCAGCTTCCTGGGAGTCTCCGTCTTTAGGTCATTTAGGGCCAGAATCAGTGTCTTTACAGACGTTGGCGGCTCATGAGCCTTGGTGAGTAGCAACAGCTATGGGTAATTTTATGGAGCTTGTGCACAAGGATGGAGACATTTCAGAAATGGAAATAAAGGAAGTGTGTTCCTGGTGCCATGTGTGTGCTGAGCGCCAGGAGGTGGCCCCATGTGGGAAAGGGAAGGCAAGAAGGAAAACAGGTACAGGAGACTCTGCTTGCGATTCCAAGGAAGAGATGGATGGAACTCATTGATTCTTCCCTTGATTTAATCATGAAACATTCATTGAGCGCCTGTTATTTCCATGCAGTGCACACCATGGAGAATGCAATTATGCCTCAGACATGGTCCTTGTCTTTGATCAATTTAGTCTCCCAGTGGACACGGGCAGACATGAATTTCTTGCTGAAGGAGGGCAGGTGCTTTCACAAGACTATGCGTCAAGTGTCACAAGAGAGCAAGTGAAGAAATAACCAACTCTGCTGGAAAAAACTAGGAGAGTCGGGGAGGGCTTCACAGAGGGCAGGTCACGATGGAGTTGATATTTGAAGTGACTTGGAATTTACCTGACAGGGTATTCCAGGCAGAGGGAACTGCGCGGATGGGCACATAACGGGGGAAAGAGAGTCAGTAAAAGAGCCACAGGTAGGGGGCAGCTGGTGGGGAAGCTGGAAAATAGGGCTTGACCCTAAAACCTGTAACGTTTATTATACCAGGCTGCAGAGAATTTGGAATTTATGTTATAGGCCCGAGAAAATCAGGACATGCTTTTGTGAGGGAATATGACCGCCAGTGTTCTCTTCAATTCCATGAAATAAGCATTTATAGAGCGCCTACTACATATAGAGTGCTCACTGTGCTGGGCAGCTCAGGGGTCACGCAAAGAAAACATACTCTGAGCCCTCAAGGGTGGCCCCCACCCCAGCAGTCCCGCGGAGGAGCAGTGGATGGAAAGAGTGAGAAGTGTGACCGCAAACAACTCTGATGTCAGACTGTCACAGGGGACGCCTGGAGGGCTATGGTGGCAGAGACTCCCCACAGCCTGCTGATTTGTCCCTGACCGCTCAGGCCTGATTTGGAGGCCCAACCATTTCTCATTTCCTTTCCTTGATGAGATCCCTGAGGTTCTCCCTCCTTTCTCCAGCAAAAGTGCTTTATTAACCCCACAGAGAACTGTGGGGTTCACATCGGCCTGTCTGCAATAGATGACACCCCAAAGCCACCCAGAACCAGCTTGACAGCTGGCCGTCCCAACAGGTCCCCACGCTTGGCCCGGGGCTATGACTCTAGGAGGCAACTCTAGGTGTTTGGTTTAGATGGAAACTATAATTAGCTGCCCCAGATGCGAGGGAGCGTGGGCGGGGGAAGGGGAGACCTGCATGTGAGTGGCTGTTTCTGGATTTGTTCATTTCTGGCTCCTCTTCTTGCCTGGAGTCCACGTTCAGCTGGCTCCTTCCGCTGGCAGATGCAGAGCAACCCCTGAGGTGGGCCTGAACGCCGGCCCCACACAATACTCGGAAACTCAATCAGGGTCTTCCTGTGTCTCCCTCCCCCTCCTTCCCAGCCCCGGCAGCACAGTCGCTGTGTCCACACATGCACGTGCCTTCAAGCTAGGAAGCTGGCAGGTCCCCTTCAGAGGGTAACTGAAAGTCTCGGTCCCTCACAGCTCACCTGTGACCACAGGCAGCCAGGGCGAGGGACCCGGAGCTCACTTCCTCAAATCCTGCCTGCCCGCAGACCCCCCAAGAGCCTTCTCCCCAACAGAAGCCCGCAGAACAGGCCAAACAAGGCCCAGACGGCCGCACAGACCTTTTGAATGTAGTACATGATTTATAGAAAGACATCTTGGCATCTCTTTCTGTTCTGCTCCCTCCTTTTCTTTTCTCTTCTTGCTGTCTTTTTGGCTGAGTTGCCTCAGGGCTGGTGGTTTCAAAACTAGCAGCTGCAAACTTATGAAGGGAAAAAAAAAACCCAAACCACAAAAACCCGTCTTGTGAAAACCGTGTGGGCCAGTGTAAGAGCGGCAGGCCGTGCGGGAGGACAGCCTGCTCTTGTGTCAGGAGCACAGAAGCCGGAGTGTCAGGATCATGGCTGGGTCTTCACAGGGGCAGGAATCTTAGCGTGTGTGTCCAGGGCCCCGGGGAGACGGGGGCAAGGCAGGAGAGGACTCTGGAGGAGGGTGGGCTCTTCACCAGCCCGGGGGCTCTCAGGAATGGCTCCCTGCATCAGATGCGCTGTCTGAAACAGTCTGGCTTCCCAAATGCAAATCAGAGCGGCTGTCACCGCCACATGACCGGTGTCTTCCTCCAGGACCTAAGATCCAGGCTCTACTCCTAGTCTACTTGGGAGCTTTGGGAGCACCTGTCACTGCGTCCCAGCTCCTGTCTCAGTGCCATCGTCCCCAGCTAACACCCCCTCACACTCACCTGTGTCCTCATGCCTTTCGGAACACCACGAATGAAACAAAGGCACCTCCCCAAACCTGGCCCCCAGCTCCCGCTCCGCTGCTAGGAAGGGAGTAGGAAGGACCGGACGGGGAATCCTAAGACCCTCTCAGAGAGAGTCAAGCCCTTGTCTGGCCCAAGGTTGGAAAAAGAAGTCCTCAGCAGTTTCACTGAATGTTCAGGCTGGAAAGGAGACTTCCCTGAGGGACATCAACTGCCCTGGGCTGTTTCTCCCCACCTCCGGCCCAAGCTCCACACCAGTATCATCTCCGACCAGAGCCAAGAGGGTGTTTGAGTCATTTGGCCAGATCCCTGGGCCATCTGCTGCGGATGCTAAGAACAGGCTACTCGTAGACCCCCAGACAAAGACCAACCCCAAGAGGCCCCGCGGACAGCACTCAAGGCCAGGCCCTGGGGGAAGAGACAAAAGAGAGAGTCAGGCCCAGTCGAATGAAGGGGACCCCAGTGGACTCCAATTGTGAATGCCAGGTGGGAGAAGTCGCGTATGAGTGTGAGTCTGAGCATCTGAGGAGAAGCAGAGCTGGTGAAGAGATCAAAACTGGGTGGGGTTAATGAGAGGAGGCTTCAAGGAGGAAGTGAGTTCTGAGTAGAGGTTGAAGGAGGGGAGGGCCAACGGCTGGGGGAGGGGGAAGAGGAAGTGTGTCCTGTGGGGGAGGGTGGCTGGTCTTCGGGAAGAGTGAACGCGGGTTTACTCCTGGGAGCTGGGCCACCCTCCCGGACCAACCTAGAGTGTATTTTCAAGGAGGAAGAATAACACCAATCAACAACAGGCTTGCTGTGTAGTGGACAGAGTGCTTTGGAAAGAACCCGTTTTGGAATCAGGCAGATCTAAGTTGAGTTCCTAGCCCTGCCTCTGATAAGCTGGCAGGCCTCACCTTTTCAAACTACCAAGTGAGGAAAGTATTTCATAAGGCTATGGTGAGAATGAAATTAAACGGAATAACTTACACAAAGTGCTGGGTTCCGTACCTGTCAGAGCAGCTCCTCAGGTGACAGGGACTGGCGGGGTATGTTTTATGGCTTACAGGTTAGAAAGGCAGCCACACGAAGCTGCTCTAAGTCCCCAGGGGGTAAGAGTATAAGGAATCCGGGCTCTTGAACGCTAATCTCAGCAGGTCAGGCCCACTTCAGCCTTTCAGTGGGATGAAGTCAGCTGAGATCGAGTCAGTCCGGCGGCTAGGTCCATGGTGAGGCTGTGCACAGGGCTGACACCTGGCCTCCAGCCCTGGCCTGCAACAGCCAGAGGCCTCCGGGCACGGATTGGAGTCCCATCTGATGGAGAAGCAGGCACATTGAACCACGCGAGCTGATCAGTGTTTAACCACCAGCTCCCTGGGTCTGTGTAACCTGTTTCCGTGGTGCAAGCACGCCCACTGTGGTCAGGGTCACTCCGCCAGTATGATGGCACTGAATGTGGGGCATGCAGTGAGCTCTTCCAGTGTGACCAGTGCCAACGCTCCACTGCCCCCAAAGCCGCTACCCAGGTGCTGGGAAGGGCACCTGTCCTCCGGCCCCGCCTGGTTTTGTTTCTTGTTTGTTTGTTCAGTAGAGGTGAGGAGCGGCCTCCCTGCCCTGTCCTCCGTCCTCCTCTGGGCAGAAGTAACGTTCCCCCCCAGGACCAACTTCCCCTCGGGCCAGTTCCAAACTGACTAGCAAGTTCATTTTACTCACAAGCTGAAACAAGATAAAACAGGGGGTATGTCCAGGGGGCCTTCAGCTCTGCTTTAAGAGGGACCAGCAGGTGCAGCTCCCAAGGCCCCACACTCATTCCAGGAGCTAAGGTCACCCCGCCTCGTGCTCCCCGGGCTGCGTGGCCACCAAGGGAGCCGATGAGGCTTTTTGTCCTTCAGGAAGTGGCCACAGCCTCTGGCTTCGTGGTTCGTGAATTACCCAGCAGTGGCCGGCGCAGGATCCGGGATGCCGGAGCCAAAGAGATCTTAGGGATGGGCTGTGCGCCCGCGCGCTGCCAGGTGAGGGGACAGGGTCAGCCCCTTGCTGGGGCAGGTCTAGACCCCGGCTTCTCTTTCTTGCCCGGCTGATGTGCACACATGTTCCTCAATCATTTCTTCCTTAACTCCTGTGGCCCCTTGCGGGTACAAACTCCCTCAGGCAAGCCTCGTCTTTCTCACGTGTTCCCCATGGGTACCCAGCCCTGGGCACAGACTTGTGGACGAGCTGATGAACAGATCTTCTCCTGTTTGCAGTAAAGGAAGTGACAGGAGTGGTGGGAAAGGAGCAGCATCAGGGCAGCTCCCTCCCCGCAACCCCCACCCAGCAAATTCTGTCTTGGGATTCCTTCCTTCTGTTACAGGAACTTTCTTGTTTCCACTCCCCGTTTACCCCGTGGGCATCACCAGCCTGACCTGAGTGTTGGGTAAACCTGCATCACCTGCGCCTTGCTGAGAGATGCAGTAAACCAAGACTGACTGACCACGGTCAATTAGCCCCCTAGGGGTGGGCTGGGGGGACCCGTGACTCTTTGGGCCTCTGCTCCAAGCGCCAGAGACCATGCCTGGGGTTCTCGTATTCCACGAGGTGACCCACGTTGGGCCTCCTGTGATGGCAGAGCTGCAGTATCCATCTCGGTTCAAGAAAGGCTCCCACGTGACTCCTAAATCACCAAAGACAGGGCAGCTTTGGAGTTTCATGCGGGGAGCATCTTTCTTCCGCCAGGCACCTCGCTCTGTGACCCGGCATGGATGCCCAGCCGGACTCTGCCAGGACCCTGTGTTATGTTCCATGTTTAAAAGAAAAGAGGCAGGGCGAGGGATTAATAGAGTGACAGGAAGTGAGCTTATTATATTTATAAACAATAAGCCCATGTTCGCATTTCAGGTGTCCTGATTCATCTTGCAGGTGGGAGGGAAGGACCGCTGGCAACCTTTCGCTCAGGGCTCTGGGTTTTGGAACAGGATTTCCTCTGCAAGTTGTCGAAGATCAGATAAAAGTCTTAATCTCAGGCACACACAGCCGCAGGCCTTGGCCCCTGCCACTGTGTGCTTGACTTTCAGTAATGAAACTGAACAATGGTTTGGGACTGAGGACAATTAAAGAGGTGGGAAAAGAAACACGTGAGGCTTGAGGGATGGGGGGCTTTCCAAGGGAGATGCAGCTCCGCTGAGTGGGAAAACCGGCTGCCGTCCAGCCTGGGACTCCTTCACTCCCTTTGCTTCCTTGTGCCAAAGAGAAAGTCTACAGAGCAGACGCGCACACCTACCACCTTTTTTTAAAGGATGGAAGCAAGAGGCATTCACTTCTGCTTCTCGAGCTGGATTCTTCTGACCCTGCCTGGGGAACACCACGTCCCAGCGTCAGCCGGTGGGACTGTGGGGTTGGGAACCCTTTTTAACTGTTCTCCACGATGCTTGCACTAAAGGGATGCCTATTTGTTTCAAAATGCACCTGTAACTTCAGCATCTTTTTAGAGCAGGAAGGACCAAGACTTTTAGGCGCTGCGTTTAGTAAGTGGCTCTGTTAGGGAGAGCTCCAAGGAGCAGTGAACCAACACACCTGACCTCCAGGAGTGCTCACCCACCGCACAGAGTTTATCCATGCTGGCTGAGCCCGCCGACTGAGTCAGCGCGAGAAGCTGTGGGTCGTGGAGGAGCTGAAGGTCTTGAAATCAGGGTCTGCACTCTGCAGGATTCCTCTTGCTCTAAAGTTCCACTTTGAGTTCATGTTCTCAGCACCTCAACTCCGCCTGCCATGTACGTGTTCGGTTGCGAGGGTCTCGTGCTGGGCTTGTCACTCATATTCCCTCTTCTGTCCTCACAACCCATGATTCCCATTTTACAGACGAAAACCTGCATCTCAGAGAAGTTCCCAAACTGGCCCAAGGTCACCCAGTGTGCACGTTAGACCAAAGCATTTACACCCACGCTCCGTGGGACCGGGGCTTCCAGAGCCTCCCTGTCCTCACACTGCTCCCCGTGTGCTTTCAGTGGGGAGAGGAGCGCGGTCAGGGGCCAGCTACTGCTGCTAAAGCCACGGTCCAGCTCAGGAACATGCGTTTTTTAGTCTAGAACGTTGATAAATACTCTGGCATTCCCAGGAAGTCACTTCCAAAGCAGTGAAGAAGGGCTCTGCTCTGGGGGAGGGCCTGGGGGGACCTTTCTCCTTCCCTTCGCTGTTCCCGTGTGAGGACAGAAGTGACCTGTGATCTGGGCTCCATGAGCCTTGACACCACAACTGTCCTGTTGGCTCCGCCTCTGGTACGATTCTGGGGACGAGACCCAGAATTATTTGTGCGACAAGTAAACGTGAAGGGATGCACTTATTTATTTGCCAGGAGGATGTAATGGGGGGAAGCAAAGCCTAATTAGTGAATTGCAGGGGAAACACAATCTATGGAATAAATGATTTTCCCAGCTGGGCTGTATTTAGAGGCTCCTGGAAATCTTGCATTTTTCCATCTCTGTTTCCCGGCCTTTCTGAGCCTTGGCTGAATGGATCCGGAAATCCTCTGGCAAAGAAAGTGCACTGGTCTGTTCACCTTGACAATGAAGAGAACGAAAAGGCTTGTAAATGTCCCTCTTCCTTCTCAGGTGGAGCGATACATTTTGCAAGCACCTCAGGAGGCCCCGAGGAAAAAGCCAGTGCCTTGTCCTCTCCCGCTGAAAAGCTCGTAATAATCTGTGCAAAACAGCACCTCTGGATAAACACAATGTGGCTATATATATAGCCCTGGCCATTTCCTGTTGCTCTGCACTGCCGCTTGTGTGGCGAAGGTAGGGTGAGGCTGTGACCATAAGCTGCACAGTGACTCGTACATTAGCTGTGCCCTCTCTTTCCTGTGCTGCTGACAGCCCTGGTGGACCAGATGGCACTGCAGGACCCCCCCCCCAAGACCTGTCCAGGGGGGTATCTGCAAGGTGCGCTCCCATCCTCTCTGGGTACCAGTTGCCTTGCTGCAGAGATGTTGGTGCAAAAAAAGCACCGAAGAGCTTGCAGCCAGCGTGCTTGTCTAACGGTCCGCTTATGTAACTTTTGCACCACAAAGCAAGAGGTCAAGGAAGCAAGGGTGGTAACGGAGGGCGCAGCCCTTGTTCTGTTTAAAGGGGCAGCGTCGGCACAAACTTCTGTAGTGAGGTTGTATTAAAAATTATTTGGCAAAACCCAAGGCTCCCAGCCACGTGCTAGAAACCCACCATGCCAGAAACAGTAACCATGATTGGATCTTCAGAATGGCCTCTCATCTGAGGATTTCAAAATGCTTGAGTAGACATCTCACGGTGCAATCTCGGAGCTGCACACGAGACTCCCACTTTACTAAGCAATGAAATGTAGGCACCAAGATGGCAGAGACTTGCCCCAAACCTATAGCGAGTCAGGAGAAGAGACCAGAGTAAAATTCACCAGGGCCCACCGCTCTCCATCCACCAAGCCAGTGACCCCTGTCTCATTCCTGGGCACTGCTGCCCTCCTTCTTATGTAGGAGAGAAGCCTGGGGTGGAATCTGGCATTTTTTTAAAAAGCTTTTTAGGAAATTCTGTGCACAGAAAGAATCACTGTGGGTCAAAATCACTTCAGCTGACATGTGCTTGCGTGAATTGCTGAATGAAATCTTGTCATTTACCAAGGCAACGAGTAAGGATAGAGTGCTTGCTGTCTGCCAGGCATGGTGCTGATTCTTAGGTGCACG
This sequence comes from Camelus dromedarius, assembly GCF_036321535.1. Classification (NCBI taxonomy): domain Eukaryota; kingdom Metazoa; phylum Chordata; class Mammalia; order Artiodactyla; family Camelidae; genus Camelus; species Camelus dromedarius. The sequence goes on from NC_087469.1 coordinate 16,646,565, forward strand.
AGTGAAACCTGACCAGAGACCCTGCCTTCAGAGAGTTTCGTCCGGTGGGGGAGAGGCATTCATCCCACTTTTCAAATATATAAATGAATATATAATTACCAATGTAGTCCTTGTGATGAAGAGAGGGCAGGTGGCTCCGAGAGAGAACTCAAGGCTGGGTGTAGTTTAGTCCAGCGGACTCGGAGCAAGGCCCTCGGAAGAAGTGATATTTACACACAAATGATGCAGGTGAAGGGAGAGCATGTGTCAGCGCTTGCAGCACAAAACCAAGGCACGTTATGATTCTAAGAAGCAACTAGTTACCAAAAAAAAAAAAAAAAAGAAGGGATTGCTCTCCTGAGCTTAAGTGCATACATGCATTTGTCTTTGCCAAGGGAACCACGCCTCCTTCTCCCAAGAGTGCAGGTGGTTTATGGCAGGAAAAGAGGAGAAAAGTGAGGTCCAGGGAGGTAGGGTCTGACAATGACTTGTGATAAAGTTTCTATTAGGGCACGTCACTGCTTCCAGAGCGAGCCTGCAGGATGTCCCCGATGCTTTATGCAAACAGGATTCTGTGTTCAAATTAGCGTGGGAAGCACCGGCTTATTCAGAGCTACAGGGGCCTGTGTCTCGGGGTTTGTCAGGATGTCGCACGTGCTGACAGCGATCAGGCATCTGTAAGGGAAGGAGAGGAGTGATATCCAGTGTGCAGTGTTTTCCAAACAAACATGATGGTGGAAGAGTGCTTTTCCACTGGGCACCTAACAGAGGTGCTGAAACTTGATTCCGCCTAAGACCCACTTGGGGACAGTCAAGAGCGCTGATCCAAGGCTCCAGCTCCTGAGGGTCTAATTCACTTGATCCAGAATGGTCCCGGCAAGCTTCATTTTTAATCAATACCTCAAGTGCTTTTGAGGCAGCAAATCCAGGAACCACACTTTGAGAAAAAGTAAGCGGGTTAGTATTCCAGGGCACATCTCAGCCGCTCACGCATTTCCGTGACCAGCCTTCCTGGCTTCCGCGCGTTCCTTTAAACCTGGTTTATGCTAAGTGACCACATCTAAGTTATTGGGCCAGGATAATTTTTTTAAAATAATAATAAGCAAAATATGTCACAGACGGCAAATCCGACCTTGATCTGGAATCCACTGGGTGTCACAGGTAGAGCTACAAAGGCCACCTCTGTCACCTGGGCTCAGTCGGCAGGAGCATCACGTGTGGTGTGCGGTACTGTGCATTGAGGATACCGGGAGCTGTGCAAACACTAGCGAGATCCGGCAGATCTTTTTCTGCGGGAGGTGCCCATCTTTGTCTTCGTCTAATTAGCCCTGTCTCTGAGGCCACCTCCCTTCTTTTCACGTGGAACAAAAGTGCTCAGAAAGACAGGTCTTGATGCATTCATATGCAAAGAAGCTGGTGTCTTTTATTTTCTCTCCCCTGATCCTGGCCTGCAGAATGAAGAAGTCTGGAGAAATGAAACGGGCTCTGTGCAGGGGGCGTGGGTTCCCACAGGCCCCTCCTGTCTGGGTTGCAATCAGCGCAGTGAGGAGGGGGACCACGGATGGGCTTGCTACTAAGATACAAGGTCCCCATGACCTGCCTGGGCCACAGCAGCCCCCACCTTTCCCAGTGCTCCTGACTGTGGACAGAAAACACATCTAGAGTCACACACCAACTTGCCAGAGGTTAGACTTGATTCAGAGAGAGACAGGAGGTGGGGAAGAGACACAGAAAGAAAAATGGGAGGGAAGATTGTGTTTCCCTGCCCATTCAGCAGCCCTGCCCTGTCTTTGTCAGACACGCAGCCCAAACATTTAGATAAGGCTATGCACACGCAGGTGCCAGAGACCTGGTTCTAGGGGGACGCAGGTTTCAAGATGAGTTGTGTGTAAGAACACACATGCAGAACCCGGCTGAAAGCCGAGAGTACCTGTGACCCCAGCCACACTGAGGGCAGACGTGCGTTAGCTTCTGCAGGTGCTAGCTGCAGGTTGAACGCATTTGTCCCACTGACCCGCACAGTCGGCCTCTCGATGTGTTTTGCTGAGTCTGCACTAACCCTCTGGCTGGTGGTCATTTGCTCTTGGTGGCCAGTTTCGTTTCCTGGTTCTGAGAACATGGCAGTGGGGCCTGTGACTTGGGCATACTGTATCCCTGCAGGAAGTGTGCAGCTTTAACCTGTCAGAGCCAGCAGCCTCCTGTCTGGTGCATGCCGTCCATCAGCAAGTGTCTCTGGACCCCCAGGGAGCCCACTACCAGTTAAAACGGTAGCTCACAGATAAAGATCTCGCCTCAAAACTGCCTCCCATCCAACCAGGGGGGCAAGATCAAAAGGGAAAGAAAAATGGCTTCAACAGAAAAAATGAATGTCCTCAGTGCTATGGGGGTTGGGGGCAAAGAAAGCATCAGTGATAGGGGCCCCCCTGGGAAGGGCTGGTTATCGGGGGTCCAGAAGGTGGGGTCACGTGTGTGTGACCAGAAATGAGTTCTTGGCCCCTCTTGATCAGCAAAGAGGGGAGGGGAGTAACACAACCTACGTCTTCAGTTTATTAAATAAGATTACGGGTATGGGAAGCCTCTGCTAAGATGTCTTAAACACCATAAAACAGCCCAAATAGCTCAGCTATTATTATTGCTATAATAACAGGATGGAGGGAAATCAGTTTCGAAGATGTATCTTCTGCCGTTTCCACTAGGAAGAGAGAGAGAGGCAGAGGCTGAGCTGAGTGTAGGAATTAACCCTGCCCAGGGCTCCAGCCCGGCTCCTCACCCTGAGCCCGAACTCCTCTGTAACCAGTTGAAGGTTATCATGCTTATCATTAGTCTTGAAAGACTGAAATTGGACTTATCATTTCTAAGATTTGGAAAAATCCAAGAAAATTTTGTACTTCCTAAGGTACCATTTGGTTTTCACTTTCAGGGAGCTGACCTTAATTTAGGAGAACTTGGTGACTGTGTAGTGGGTGTAATTCCTTGAGAGATCAGTTTGATGTTCAAGAAATAATCCTGGTGAATATCAGTATTACGAGGTGTCTGGACAACACAGGCGAGCCTAAGGTGGCCTTATAACGCCTGTGGGACGGTGACTTCCTAGGTAGTTCAATGAGCCAGGAGCCCGAATCCGGCTGTAGTTGGGGAATATATTGTGAAATGGTAATGAATTTCATAGGCCTTTCCGAGTTTTCCACACCCTCACATACCAGGTCCCCTTGGAAATTCATATGATTCTCACAATCAGAAAATAGTATTCAGAATAAGATTTTTTAGTGGAGGGGAGGGTACAGCTCAAGTCGTGGAGCGCGTGCTTAGCATGCACAAGGTCCTGGGCTCGGTCCCCCGTACCTTCCCTAAAAATAAACAAATAAATAAGCCTAACCTTCCCCCCCAAAAATAAGATTTTTAAATACTTTTCCTTCAAGGGCCTTCATGCAGCAGTCTGAGAAACGGGTTCATCTCGCTTTAAGGGGAGGACCTTGGGTGGAAGAGGACAAAGGCCGACTGAAACAAGTAGCTAGAACTGGGGACTGGCTGACCCTGAAGGTTCCTCCACCCGGTGTCCAGGGGCCAGATCTCCGTCCCTGGGCCATCAGCCAGGAGGCTTTCTATCTGCTTTGCCACTGAGACCTTCCTTCTTCCACCCTTCACCCAGCCCCACTAAACAGGAAATGCAACCTACTTGAGCTGAACAGGCAACCGCCCCCCAGGGCCCCAACCCCCACCCCGCCCAGCCTAAGTGCACTGTTCTTTACTGTCCATTCATCATGATGCGCTGTACACATTCATTTAATAGATGCAAGGCAACCAGAAATTGTGAGACAGAGAAGACCTGATAATAATTCTTACACTCAGGAAACTTCTAACCAAAGGGGTCATGTGTATTGATAAGCTTCAGCTTTTGATGGTGATATTAGCACCCTGGCTTCTGAAATTCTTAGGACTGTACTGGGAGCAGGCTTGTCACTTTTAAGATTCTAACGGCTGGCCTGATACCCTGAACTGGTTTGTCACTTGAGCAACTTTGGGGTTGTGGGAACCTAAAGAGATTTCTTAAGACACACCCATTTCAGACCCCTCCACTGCTAAACACGCAGGTACACATAAAAATCTCCACTCAAGCGACATCATCTAAACACAGAAGTCTACAGCTAATAGTGCACTGATAAATTGTGTTGTTTACTGGCTTTCCAGAGCAAATATTCAGCAAATACTGTATGATCAAAAGAAAACTAGAAAGAATGGTAATTTTTTTTGATTCTAGAAAAGAGATAGCTACCTCTTTGTGCATACTTTCTGCTGTAACACTATTTGCATAAGTTAAATATTTATAGCTCAATTTTTAGTAGATTTCAAAATGCATTGAATTTGTGGGTATCAGTGTGTGTGTGTGTGTGTTTATATGTGTGCAGGTGGGGGTGGGGTGAAAAAGGACTAAGGCCTCTTGTCATGGGATAGAGCCTGACTCAGAACCCCAGACCAGTCCAGCCCCAGTATGAGTTCCACAGGATGATACTAACCAGAACTCCCTCTTCATGCCCTAGGCAAACGTGTTCTAAAGGATCTATACGTGTTTCAAAAAGAATACGGGTATCTGAGCTCTAGTGCCTTATTTCTGCAGTAGATTTAACTCTTAAATGGACAGGGACTTCTGAAAGCCTTTAACTGAATTTGTTGAATTCGGCCAGCTACTTAGTGATGACGTGGGCTTGGGGGGGAGGTGGGCAGCGCAGCTCCACCCCCTCATCTGTAAGGAGAGGGTACCCTCTCCGACCCACCTCCCAGCGTTATCTTCAGGTCCACGTGAGCCGGGAGCTGAAAACTCAGAATACGAAGGGCAAAGTCAGGCATTCCTGAAGGAGACTCCTGGAGAGACACAAACGGGGCTCTCCTTGCATCCCGGCAGGTGGCTGCCTGCGCCTGCGCACTGGCCCTCTGCAACGTGGAGCTTCTCTCAGGCTCCTTTTCCCCCAGGAAACTTTCTTTCTGGCTGAGTTCCAATTACTTTCGCTGTGACGCTACTCGTGAGGTTTTTGTGGAAGGCTTACTTTCTATCCGACTGCAGCTGGTCAGTACCGTAGGTGCAGTGCTGAGTGCCTGGCAGTCAGGTGCAGCATTGCTAATCAAACCTTGTGTGGAAATAACTCTTACCTTTATGGACATAAACAGCGACTGGTAATTCCTTGACATAAAGACCCCTAGAGCAGCACCAAGAACTTGGGAGCTGGGACTGACGGCCAGCTTCTTCCACTGTGCCTTCATCTGACTCTTAACGCGTCGTGTCAGCATTTCATTCTAGTACTGACGTGGTTTTGCATCTTTTAGGAGAATGTACTCATGGGGGAGCAAACACTCTCCACACTACCCTCACCTTCTCCCTCCCCTCTGCCTTAGGTACCACTTGCCTGGCTTCTTCATTTTATGGAAGGAGAGATGGAATATCAGAGAAGTAGCCTTTGGTTACGACCCCCTAATGGTCAGGGGTAGAGCAGAGGCCAGAGTTCTGGATTCCCTGTTCCATGGTCCTTCTTCTCTACTAGGTCAGGCGTCCTGCTAACCTCCCAGACTAAAACATCAATTCTAACCCATACACTGAAATATAGGACAGCCAAGGCTCTGCCTTTCTTGCGTTCTTCAAGGGCTGCAGAGCTCAGAGATTCCCCTCCACCCCAGTTTACCCATTGGCACCCCAGTTTTCCAAATGCATCCAGGTGGGATGCCCAGGTTCAAGACCATCCTGATTTCTGGGTGTCTTCTAGCTACTGAGCCGCTGCATGGGATAGAATGAATAGAATCCAGCTTCGTAGCCAGAAAAATCTGGGTTTTACTGCTGCCGCCCCACGTCAAGCTGTGTGGTATTGGACCAATCACATAACCATCGCTCAGGCTCATTTCTTCAGTCATAAACCATCTGCCTTAGAGGGTTGTCATGAGGGCCAGATAAGACAACGCCTGTAAAAGCACTTTGGAACAGAAAATGCTGTAGGCGGATTGTCATTGTTATCAACGTTTGACTCATCCTCTTATGTCCAAGACTGAAAATGTTTCTTCCATTGATGTCAGAACAAAAAAAGAGTTGAACAAAGCGAAGACCCAGAGCTGCATTTCTGCTCTGGAGTCCCCTGTGTTACAGGGCCTATGCTGGGCTTTCCAGTGTGTAGACGGAAACCAAACAAAACAAAACAAAAAAGAAGAAGAAAAAGCAAGCAGCAAATACTGCTTGGTTTTGCATTTTCCCTTCTGTTTTCTGATCAGAGTGTCTATGGCCTGTGAGTGCAGAGAACCTCAAAAGACTGTGTTCGCTGCGGATAAGCACCCAACCTGATGTTTATCAGCACTTATCTCCTGCAAACTCACTCTCTGGAGGCTTCAAAGACGGGGGAGATCGCTCAGCCTTGTTCTGAGGGGAGGCAAGCTCCTGCAGGGTTCCGGCAGCAGGTGTGGCCCCAGAGCCCTCCTTCCATCCGTCAGTCCACAGGAACAGGGCTCTTTGCTCCTCCCTACGCAGAAGAGGGAAGCAGCAGTATGGGTAGGGGTGGTGGGAGCAGCAGAAGAAAGGAGTATTTGGAAACAAGCTCAGAAAGGCTGAGAAAGTCGGTAAAGAGGGGCAGGAGGGGCGGATAGACCCCCTCCTTCCCTCCCTCACCCCCACCCCACCCCCCGCCCACCCCAGTCCTTAATCTGCCAAACAACCCATCGCACCTTGAAAAGGGGTTTTAATTCCCTTCATGGGCTCCCCGCTCACCGTCCCCTACCTCCTCGGGTGCGCCCACCACTCTCAACTCAGAGCAATTGTCAGCAGGGTGGGACCCGGGAAAGGAGGGAGGAGGGGGAGAGGGAGGGGAGCCAGCATTTTATTAGGCTGTTGAATTTGATTTATTAGTGGGGGAAAATCCTGCGCTTGCTTGCCACACAGGTTATTCTCAAAGTGAAAACTCTATTTTACTTTGAAAAAAAAATGGTGAAAGTACCTCCAGTTATGAATGGAGCTCTTTGTTACCTTCCAGATGGACAAGACAGACTGTTTGGTTCATGTCTGTGAACCAGCAAAGAAGTGCGGGGGCCTGGGAGACAGATGTGGCCTTAATTGCATGGAAATATTAGAAGATCGTTAAGCCATTTTGACAGAATTTTCCTCCTGCTGCAGGAGCAAAGGGCCACGTCTGAGCTGCGTCAGGTCTGGCCAGACCCTCTGGCTGCGCCTCTTGTCCCCACGTGTGAGGGACGGGTGGGTCTGGATTCACTTGCCCTGACGTTAGAGGGGCACAGTGGCCCCTGCCAGCCAGGTCTGCGCCTCTCTGGGCCCCTAAGTGCAGACAGCAGCCTCCCGAGAAACCCCCGGCCCAAGGTGGGGAGGGAAGCTGGAAGCTGAAGTAAACACTCGGGAATGTGCGCGGACACACAGGGAGGACGGTGGTCAGACGGCCTCTGTCGGAGAGGTGTGCTCCGTAGGGCCCTCGAGGGACCCGTGCGGGGCCTGAAAGAGTAAATCTGTGATCGCAACGGAAAACGATATCCAAAGACATCTGCGCTTTGCTTTCTTTCTTTCTTTTTTCTATTATTTTTTTGTATTGACGTATAGTCGATTTACAATGTTGTGTTAGTTTCTGATGTAGAGCATGGTGATTCAGTTACATATGCACACACACACACACACACACATATATATATATATATATGCCTTTTCATATTCTTTTCCGTTACAGGCCATTATAAGACATTGTATGTGGTTCCCTGTGCTGTACAGTAGGACCTTGTTGCTTGTCTATTTTATACATAGTAGCTAATATCTGCAAATCCCAAACTCCCAATTTATCCCTCCCCACCCACCTCCCCCACTGGTAACCATACGTTTTCTATGTTGTGAATCAAGTCAACATGTTTTCTATCTGTTCCCTGTTCCCCTTGGAGATCACATTTGGTGTTTACAGAAGTAGTGCTCTATTGGGAGTCCTGAAATGAAGTCAGAGAAACCCTTGAACGATGTTGGGTTGTCAAAGATCAAGACCCCATAAATGTGGTCAACCTCGTTTCCCGTCGGCCCGCCTGACTGTGGCCCCACATGCTTTCACTCCCTCCTCTTCCTCTACTTCCAGTTAGTGGTCTGTATGCTTAAAGAATGCATTTTTTTCAAACATTCACCTAAATTAAAAGTAATGAAGAGGATTTATCTGCTCTGAGGGAAGGGGAAACCCCTTTAAAACTGTATGTAGTTCAAGAATCCCTTTGGGTTATAAGAGTAAATATTTTAGATCAAATCTCTCTCAGTGAGATCGGAGCATCCACTGTTGACCACTGGGACCTGAAGTGGGTCTGTACCCTTCAGAGGGTTAGGTAATCTGAGGCATCCTGATGGTCCAGTCACCTCTTAGCGTTGGTGTGGCAGGTGGTTGCTTAGATGATGTTAGACCATGGCCAGGGAGGGATGGGGACCAGAAAGGAGGGGAGGTGGCGAGGAGGGAGAGAAGGTGCAGCAGCAGAGATTCTGTTTTCATGCAGATGTTGTTGTTGTGGGAAGAAGGGAAGGGCTCCCAGGCAGAGTTGGCACCCAGAGCCCCAGGCTGTGTCCGTCAAGTTTGCTGCTCCCCTAAGGGCTAAGCATTTGAGAAGCACCCGTGATGTGTCACAGGGCCAAGAGCACGTGGTCTACAGGTCTGCTTTCCAGCACAGTCACCTGCCCACTGGGACTTGGGCTCCGGGGCTGAGCAGCCTGCCAGGATTAGGGCATCCTACTGCAGGATCTGACCACCTTGCAGATCCCTCAAGATCGAGACGCTGTTTGAAGGTCCTGCAGTGAGAGCCACAGCCTTTTACTAAACGGAGACAGTGCCCTTCCAAATCCCTGACGAAGCAGCCCTGGACAGTGGCAGTGCCAGGTCTGCACCCCTTCTCCCCGCTGCATGCTCTCTAGACCTGGGATGAAATGTTTACCTGAGGTCCTCGCTGGCTGTTTGTGACCAGGAAAGTCCCTCGCAGTCCGTGTGCTGACAGTCAGTGGAGTGTTAACGCCCTCCCCTCGACACACGCCTGCTCAGTTCACTGCTCTCCCCTCCTCTGAAATCCCCCAGCCTCGGCAGCTGCTTCATGCCCCGCCACCTTCTCAGGGGGCGACGGGCAGCTGCTCAGCTCCTTTCGATGGGACACTGGGCTGTCTGGGGAAGCCATCACCTCAGACTGTTCCATTAAAATGCAGCGCCTTACACGTTCCAGACCTCTCCTTGGCAGACCTGGTTCTCCTCTCATTTGACCCTCACCACATGCCTTCATTCCCACCACCTTTAATTCAGGATCGTCCCCTGCTCCCTCTCCCACCATCACCTTCCTCCCCATGGGCACCGGCCCTGGTCACACAGCACATCCAGAGCAGCTGCTCCCTTGTCCAGGGGCCCCTCCTCGTCCCCAGATCACCCACACCCTTGCCAGGTGTTTACTCCACCACAGAGACACGGCCAGACCAGTGAGGGGGAAGTTCCTACAAATCTCCTAATTCCAGGGTCACCAACAAATGCTTGTAAAACTCTCTAATGTCATTTTCCATTGACCCATTCTTGACTTTTCTCACAGTCCCTGGTCCATAGCACAAGTCCAATAAATATTTGTCAAATAAGTGAAATGCATCAATGAATGAATGCATGCTTTTTTGTGCCAAATATGTTTCATGATCCTCTAATGAGACAGGACATGTTAAAGAAATATCCTGAGGGACTGTCACAGGTTTTGAGCAGCGCGTAGTCCAGCCACCAGGCACCAAGGGTCCAGAACCCGTGCTGATTAATGCAGTCACCACCAGTGGCACAGGGCTGTTATTTACATTAACTAAAAGTAACTAAAGCTTAAAAAGTCAGCACCTCCGTCACACGGGTCACAATTTAAATGCTGAGAGCCGCACAGGACTGGTGGCTTCTGTATTGCACGGTGCAGACTGGAGAACATCGCCATTGCAGGAAGTGCTGCTGGACAGCACTGATCTAAAGGACCAAACGAAAGAGTCCAGTTTCTTTCCATGTAAAAGAATCACCGGTTTATGTGAATGTTTTTGCCTCTTCATTCTGAGTTTATCCTAAGACTGAGGTTGTAGAGTACACGTACCCTTGTTCCTTTCCACAATCCTCAACACTTTAAAAGACATTCAAGTTGGGAGACCCAAAACTTTTCTTGGTTCAGGCTTAGAAGGAGCTGGGCATTCACAGGTTCCCGAGAAGGGCAGGGTAGGGAGGGTTGGCATCGCTGGCTTTGACTGTCTCATGAAATCCACCAAGCCCTACTGATGGTGGGCGATCCCAGTGGGGCAGAAACCCAAGCAGAAGCAGCCGTGTAAGAATTTGACAGCCCGTGACAGTGGAGCCTGAAGTCAAGGGAACTGAGCAGGGCAAGCAGCTGACAGGCCTGGGTGAGGTTTTGGACACCTCCTCACAGCATCCTCGTCTAGTCGGCCAGTTGCCCATTTTCCATAAGTTTCTGGAATGTCAAGGATTAAGGCTCACAGCCACCATGACCGGTGTCCTTGAGACAGACAAACAGGTGTGGCTCCTATGGAGCAAGGCCGGTACTTCCAGAATCTTCCAAGAGTCGAGCACTAAGTATCCTTTATAGAGAGGGCAACCAAATCGGTCCCAAGTCCCTAGGAACTGTCAGTGGGCTTCAGCTGGGTTTTCTGCTCAACCAGCTTTACTGGGAGTGACAAACAAAATACCTCCATGGAATCCCACTGAGACGTTGTCACCGGAAGGCCACGGCAGGACTCGTTCACAAAGCATCTGCTTTTCCTATAGATGGATGCAGAGAGACAGGAGGCCCAGTGCCAGAATGCCTAGGTTTGGCACTCACGTCCACGAGGATGAAGGCCAACCCAGGGGGCAACTGCTCCGAGGGTGGCAGCCAGCTGAAAGGCCAGCTGGGTCCCAGAGACGGAGTCTCGGCTCCAAGATGAGCGATGCTTGGCTTCTGGAGTGTAGACCAGGCTGTCCCCCATTCTCCTGACCCCGCCGCCCCGGAAGGAGGGCAGGGGTGACTAGCCGTGGCCCGTGGGGCTGAGGCACACGGGAAATCCAGGTTCCTCATAGACAGGGTGGCCCCATAATGCACCATCCAAACCAGGATAATTTAGAGAGTGAAAGGAGGCATTATTAAGCACTTTCTAGAACAACAGTCATCAACTGGGACCGTCCCAGGCAAACGGGGCTATAGGCTCAATCTAACAATCAATTGTAGGACTGAAGCCCTGGCAGGGAGCTCATCGCTCTCACTGCTCACAGTCCTTTTGTGTTTTGGTAAAGAAACAGGCCCTGGGGAAACGAAGCGCTTTTCCTGGATTAGAACCTGTGAATTAGAACGAGAAGGTTAACCCTAAGGAGCGCTCACTCTGTGGCAGGGGTGAGGTAGAACCTTATCATCACCTGTTAGCTCGCCCTGTTCTCACATTAACCTGTGAAGTAGGTTCTGCCCTTGTGCCCACTGTCGGGATGAGGAAACCAAGGTATTAATGGGTAAAATAGAAATAAAAGCAAAGTGACAAGGTAGTCTGGAATACCGTGGTGAGTCAGCGGTGGATAGAAAGTACTGCCGGCTTCAGCAGAGTGAGGGCTCTAGCAGCGGGCCGCAGGGCGGTGAAACCTCCTGGCAGAGGTGCTGGGAGGTCCCCTGCCACGCATCTCAGGTGCTGCCTCCCCCAAGCCCCTCACTCACGCCCCCCGTGCCCCCAGCACGCATGCCTGTGTTTATGTCGGCCTCTCCCCAGACTTGAGCAACTGGGGGGCCAGCGTGTGATTTTCAAGTCTCATTTCTCTCAGCATCCCCTGTTCCCGGCCGAATGTCTGGCAAGTAGTAGGTCCTCCATGAAGGTCTGGTGGATGAATGAGATGTGCTGAGGCAGAGGGGGGCAAAGGAAGGCAGTTCTGTACAAGGATGGCTGGACTGAGCAAAGGGGGAAGGAAGCTGGTTTCACGTGGGTGTTTGCAGACACCCAATGCGTAATCAAGACATGTATTAAACAGATGTCTACTGGGTGAGAGTGCTGGTGAGAAAGGGCTGGCAGGTCTTATATAACGAGATCCTATTTAAAATAGGATGTTAAAATGCAGGAGAAGGAACGAGAGAGGGAGAAGGGATAGGGCAGAATGCAGGAATAAGTGGAGACAACAGAGGGGAAAATGAACAGAGGGTGGGCACGGAGTGGAGGAGCAGACTGCAGTAAACCCGGGACGTGGGCAGGGACGGGCGGGGCTGAGGAGCCCGCCCAGAAACCTGAGCTCCGGAGGCACCCTCCTCCCAATCCTCCCACCCCACCACGCTGCAGCCATCTGTTGACCATCTCCCCCGGGGCCGCAAGAGAACGAAACCCCTTGGACAGCCTGGCCCATCCGGAGGTGACCGCTGGAGGTCCTGCACACTCAGGACTCACTGGGCATGCGGTCACCCAGCGGGGCCCCTCGGCATGAATCACGGAAGGAAACAGACGTAAAAACTGGGCATGGGTTCGGGCTCCCCTTTTCCCAACAACCCGTGAGAAAATGAAACCAAGTGGAGCTCCGGTGCCGGGCCCGTCTGTCCATCAAGGTGAAGTGGATTCGCCCTGACTGGGCCAGCCGAGGGTCACAGACACTTGGATCTCTGCACACAGGGGGTGGGACTCCCTGCATCTTGAGGCTGATCTGCTCTCATGCCCTGCGAGGGGCGCCCTGAGCGCAGCTGGAAGACCAGAGCCATGGCCCCTGTGTGCTTGTTTCCTCCCCGACTTCCTGTGATTATGAGAGTACTCGTTGCCATGGAAACTGTCACATGAGGACATCCTCCGATAAGATCACAGCTTCTAGGAAAAGGACCTCAAGTGCTTTTGGGGGGAGGGGATGATGGGGGGGAGTGGTCAGTGGCTTCTTGATTAAATTTGAGCAAGAAAGGGTCACTGGGTGTGGCTGGTTAAAACAATAGACAAACTTGGGTGTCAGGCTTTAATGGCTCGTGGCCCAGAGTGACGGGAAGTCTGGCTCTGGCAGAGGTGCCAGTGGGGGAGGGAGGGCTCGGTGTTTCCCATCATGCTCTAGGGTTCTTATCCATTAAAGACTTGTTGCACAACTACTAGATGCTGGGATCTGTACAAGCCACTGGGTGCAGACAGTGAATAAGATGCATGTGGTCCCTCTCTTTGGGTGCCTCTAGCAGCAGAACTGGTCTTTGAGAGAAAGGATGGGACAGTTCCCAGCACTCCAGGAGTTGAAGAAGCACCGAAGGGCACATGCCACCTACACTTCCTCTTCTCCCCAGTGCTTGCAAAAATGGCAGCAAATGCCATCGCCACTGCTGGTGGCCAAGTGTCTGCTTCCCCCTGGGGGAACCCACTGTTTCAGCTCTGAACTGCCTCCCACCCCCATCCCTTCATCACCACAGACCAGACTGAGATCCTCTGGGTCCAGCTGCAGGGCCAGACCCATGAAGACCAAGTCCCAGGGGGAACTCTGAGAGCCCCGCTCCCAGGAGCTAAATCCTGTCTCCGGGTGTCCCGTCCCCCCGCAGTGGGAGGATCTCAGGTTCTATGAGGAAACACTGCAGCCACTCCCCATGAGGATGCTTCTTCCAAGCGTCCAGCTCTCTGCGGTCAGAGCAGTGTGGCCATTCATCATTGTCAAAGAGAACAAAACATTCAGGAGAAGACAGGTTAAATTTTCCAGGAACCAAGAAGTTAGGTAATTTGCCCCGGGTCGCACAGCCAGTAAAGCCCCGCGTTGACCCAGCTGGTAGCCAGTGCCTTGTATTGGAGCAGATTTTACGACAGCACCCTGTGGAGTAAGGAGAGCAACGGAGTGGGTCGCTTCCTCTACCCTTCGCCTTTGACCCCCTCCAGCAGCAAACATGCTTAGGGATCCTCTGGAGAAAGAAGCTGCTCCTCGCCCATCCAGATCTTCAACCATCCTCTCGTGACACTGCCTCCACAATCAGAAAACCGCACTCTGCGGCAGGGAAACATTCTGATGCATAACCACCCACGTGTGCTGTGGGGGCACCTGGATGCCAACCCCTTGTCGTGGAGCAGAGTCTCAGGGGAACTGCTGTGCCAGCCATTGACCCTTCAGTTGTCCCGGGCAGAGGAGGAAGGAGGGGGCCCAGAGCAGCAGCACTCAGCCTCCGGTGTGGAAGTATCCCAGTATGTTTCCCGGCTGGTACAGGGAACCAGGCAGGACAAAATCCCAGGGCAAGGGATGAGCAGTGACATCGATTGGGATCTTCTGCTGCTGTGTCCAGGACTGCCGCTCCCCTGACTGCTCCTCCCCCCGGCGTCTGGGGCTGTGTCTTGATGGTTGACAGTTCTCTCTTCGGCATCACCCCTTTGCACCTGGCAGGGCTTTATTTAACCTTTGCAGCCGATCAGCATGGGCAGGAGAATACGGGCTCAGTCTCACAGAAGAGATCATCTGAGTTTCCCAGTCATGTTGAGTCTGGCTCCACGTCCCACCCTCGTGCTGCCCCGTCCTTGGGCACCGGGGAATCCGCCTCCATGGTCAGGTCACCACCCATCACTGGAGAGGAGCCTGGCCCTCCGATGGTCAGATGGAACAAGTTACACGCGACAGATCATGCTGGCCCTTTCTCTGTCCCCACTGTCATTGAGAAGCAGCAGCTTGCAGAGCGGTCAGGCCCACAGTAAAGAAACAAAGTACAGATACTATAAAGTGCTCCCTTCTTGGGGCTCAGACAAACCTTCTGTCCCCCTTCCTGTCAGCTTCCATATTCAGCACTTTTTCTTCTTTTCAGCAGTAAAAGCATTCTCCGTGGGAGGAGAATTTCACTTCGATCTTTAGAGATGCCCTTTAAATGTGGTTATGGTCAAAAAGTGACTGTGAAAACTCAGTGTCAACGGGCAAAGGTAGATACCCACGGGAGATGTGGAGGCGCATCTGAAGGGAGACTGTGAGCGACAGGGGACTCCGGCCCTGGGTCCTGCTATGAGGGCTGCCTTTATGGACCCTCAGATCCTCCCCTCTGAACTCACTGAGGCTCATTCCGTTAATTTATTAAACTCCATTAAATAAAGTACTTTCATCTACGAAGGATTTCAATTCCATCTTCTAGGAACGTGGCCAGCTGCCTTTCTGGGCTGGTCCCAGCAAAAGTGCCCTCCCCAGTTAGTGAAGATTTAAGTGACAGGGACGGGGGTGGAGGACAGGGGGGTGGGGTTGCGAGGGTTAGAAATTCCAAGAAGTTACTTCAGAAGTCAGCCGAGCACTCTGAGTTTCCAAGGCCGATTTGGCCACGGGGCACAGCCCAGGGTGGGACAAGAGCCCTCCAACCGGAGACGGTTCGGGGGAAAGAGTGGACGCTTTGCAGGAAGGCAAGAGGGCGGGCAGTCACTAGCTGAGGGACGGAAGGCCCACGCCTCTGGACACCTCGGTTTTCTTTTCAGTAAAATAAGGGTCCTAACTCACATCTTCAAAGGTTAAGTGAGGTAACGGTTGTCAAAGTTCCTTGTGTACTTCAGGTTATCAAATAACTCCTGTCTTACTTGTCCTTTCTAATCTGAAACAGTGGTCCTTGCCTGTTGTTCGCTGGTTTTCTCGTTGTTTGTCTGAAGCAGTTTCTCTGCGGGGCTGTCACGGGCGTTAGACCTCAGCGCTGAGCCTGAGCCGCCCTCGCTGCATGAACCCTAGACAGGGCAGGCTTTGTGCCTCGACTTCCCTCGTAGTCAGTCCTGGTGCCGACGCCTGCCAGCCTGCGCCAGTAACCGTAGCGAGAAGGCCCCTCACACGATCACCCCCTGCCTCCTTGGAACATGGGTTCTCTCGGTGCTGGTGAAGGTGACAGGAGATGCACCAGGGGCCACGTGAGAAACTGCCCCCAAATCCAGCGGCGCCAAACAGCTTGTTGTGCTTGCGGCTTCTGTCAGCCTTCACTGACGGTTCCGCACTCCCAGGTCTGGAGGTTGATGCGGGCCGGTGGCTGGCGGCCTCAGCTGCTCTCTGTGTGGACCTCTCCATGTAGTTTCTCTGCTTGGGCTGGTTTGGGCTTCCGCGTGGGACGGTGGCCGCTGCCCAAGGGCCAGAGGCCCGAGAGAGATCAAGAAGCAGGTGGACGTCCTGACACCTCTGCAGCCTCACTGGAAGCCATGCGAGGTCACTTCTGCCCCCTTCCATTTGTTGAGGTGTCACAGTGTCCCCTCTGGGCTCAAGGGGAAGGACGGAGACACTGCCTCTTGGTGGGGAGTGGCAAAGACTGGAAAGACAGCTCTGGCTGTTCTGGGGAAAGAGCCTCCCCGACGTGAGCAGGGGCAGCGCCTGCCCTGTCCTGAGCAGAAGAGCTTTCAGTTAGGACTGGGCGACTGATGCGTGTTTGCCACCTTCTTCCTTCTCCAACCTTGCCAAAAATGTGCCCCCCCTTCCCTTTCACCCCTGCCCTCTGCGAGATGGAAATAATAAGCTGGAAAGGGCATGGGGCCGGCAGTCAGGGGACGGAGAAGCCAAAGGCCTGAACTCACTCACAGGAGCCATCTTCTCCCGACACTTAGGATGTGACTGTGGCGAGACATCCCCCCCACCCCCGCCACACACACACACACACACACACACACACACACACACACTGCTGCTTTCCAAAAACAGAAGACAGAGGACTGTGCTCCCAAGAATTCTGTCTGCATTTTGTATGCTCTCTGGCTGCCAAGAGAAGGGACTTCTGGTCATTATGCAAAGAATGTGGGCTCCCCATGGTGACCCAGGGACTCGCTCTCCAGAGAGGCCTGGTTTGGGAGCCCAGAGGGCCCTCAGAGCAGGGACAGTGGCAGGGAACTCGCTCTGGTTGCTTTGGACATCCTTTCACTTGCCTCCAGCAAAGCTCGTCAGCCACAGAAAGCTGTCCTGACAAGGCAGGGGACAGAATCGGGGGAGAAGATGGGAAGGAAACTGGGACATGGGGTCAGGGCCTCTCGGGCCCTGTGTCTTGGGTCATTCCCTGTGCTAGAAATAAACACTCAGCCTAATAGTAAGAATTAGGAAAGGCTGGGGAAATTGGGCCTTTTCCGTCTCTGACTCCATGTGGCCCGTAACTGTGGCTCGTGTGCGTCTGTCCTGGCCGTGGAGGACAGTGGCCGTTTCTTCCATGTGTTTCTGCAGAGAACGGGGAGGTCCTCAGGGCACACTCTCCTGCCTGTCCTTGCTGCTCTGGGGGCTTTTCCATCTCTGCCTCCATCTCTGCTAAGCTGCTTGGAGACGCAGTTCTCAGTTCATCACTAATACCACCCAGGCCACGACGTAGCAATGCTCTGACCACATCCCGCATCACTCAACCGATGTCCCCTTGGAAAATAACCTTTGACTTAATCTAAGGAAAACAAATGTTGGAAGAGACATCTGCGGGTACTTTGAAAAAAGGAAGAGAAAAGAAAACAACATATATGTGACAAATTCAAAATAAGGGAGGTTTTTTTATTAGTGAATTCACAGTTCTGCACGTGGCATTCTGCTGACATTTACCACATGCACGGTGTCTGAAGGGCGGCGTGAGCAGGTGCTGGCCGCCTCCTGCCCTGATTATCTCAGCAATAGATGCCTCCTCCCCTCGTTTGCAGGGTTATTTAACAGAGCCTTGCCTGTGCCACGTCGAGGTCTGAATTCAGACGCCAGAAAGGGACAGAGAGGCCTGAGGCTGCAATGGAATTATGTGATAGTTTGAAGGGAGACGCAGAAACACAGATTAGCGAAGTAGGCTCTCTTTTCTAGAAGCCCATGGAATTCACATTTCAAATCTATTATCTTCAAACCCACTTATTTTGAACTGTAGGCAACCCTGGTTACTTTCAAGTAGCCAACCCAGCTGAGAAAGACGTTATCTCCCTGGCTTTATCAGTCTCCTTGCCCCTGCCCTCTGCCCCCAACTCCAACCCACAGGTTCTCGTTGGCATCTCGCAGCATTGTGCTTTTTTTTTTTAATTGTTTTTAAAAGTTGGTATATTCTACATTCTAAGAAATTTAGGCACCTAATTTAGGTACTTAATTTACATTATCTCATTTTATCTTTATTCAGAATCTAGCCGGTTAGATACTGGTATTGTCCCCAATCTACGGGTGAGGAAATGAAGTTTATAAAGTGTAAATAAATTGCACTAGGTGGTGTGTCAGTGAGTAATTGATGGAACTTGGACTGGAACCCAAATCTCTCTGACTCCAAAGACTGTGCTCTGTGTTGCCGTGAACACAAGGAGTTACCCTCAAAGGGGTTATAGTCCAACTGGGAGGTGACAGGTAGTGGGTAAGTGCCCAGACAGCAGACATGAGTTTGAAACCAGGTCACACTCACTTGCCGTGTGACGTGAACAACTTAGCTCATGTCTCTGAATATCCATTTTCTCATCAGAAAAGTAAGGATGCCAACAGTCTCTCCCTTGCAGAATTGCTGGGAGGAGTAAATTAGATCGTTTACGTAAATAGGATTTGCACGTAATAAATGCTATGATGATTGTCTGCTACTTTGATCTGTTTCTATCATGAGAACAGGGATGTGTTATCAGTGATGTGCTGAAGGCATCTTACCCAAACTGGTCTGCATCAGGACAAGTGCCCGTCAGCTGTGGCACCCTGGGCCAGCAGGGCACCCCGGGAAGGAAGGCAGGCATGTTTTGGTCAGCATTGCTAAGAGCAAACATGGCACCCACTTAGCCTGGGACTCCAGCTGCTGCTTCTCGTAGCTGCCCTTGCCTGGGAGCTCTGGTAAATGGGACAGGTGGAATACTGATGTTCTGGGCCACCTGCCTGCTCGGAGTCAAGGGACCAGGTGCCTCCCTCTGAGTCTAAGACACAGTGGCTGAGGGACCCGAGCATCCTGGTTGACTGGCCTTGCCTTCCCAGTGCTCAGCAGAGCGGAGCAACGAGCTTCTCTGAATCCTGTTACTAAGCTGATTGAGGGCTGACTTCACAGGCACAGGTAGGGAGCAGACCCTACAGACAGACCCCAGCGCTGAGCGCCACACGCCCTCTGCCCATCCCACTGCAGTCAGTCCCCACACAGCATCCTCAGCAGCAGCCTGCGCTCACGTCTGTGAAGAAGCCTTGCCTCCGTCTGAATGAAGGGCTCAGGGCCGCGTCCAGAGGCAGGAGGGAAGCAAAGGAACTCGGTCCCTCTGAGAACAGTCTGAACTTCCATGCTGTCCTTTCCACGTTCAGCCTGTCAGCCCGAAGTCAAGTCCCGGCAACAAATCACCAGTGAAAAGATCTCCAACACCAACCGTGCACTCACTCCTGTGCAGTGTCTTAAGCGCAAGGAAGAGGTTTGCAGTTAAACTCAGTGTTGAGAGTTTAAGCAAAAGTGACCGGCTTCTGAAGACAGCAGCGGCCACACACGTGCCACAAGCTCTAGGCGTGTCGTTGGTGTGTCTGCCAGCCCGACGGCTCCGCAGCTCCTCGGCACTGACACCCACATCAAATCACCCCCCGGGACCCCCGGGGTCCCCAGAGGGGACCAGATGCCCTCACACAGTCTGTCGGCCGCACTCACCCCGCAGGACGCTCCTGTTGGCCTCCTCCTGCTCCCTGCCCGTCTTCCCTCAATGTTCCTGCTGCCCCCAAGGCAGTTTGGAGACCACCCCCACTGCCCCTCAAGCACCAGCGGCACGTGGTCTCAGGGCAACCCCAAAGCTCTCAGCTGGGAACGGCAGAGGGCTGCTGTGCCCTTTCAGAGGCAGAGGGAACCCTCCCAACCCTGCCGTTTCTCCAGCACCCAGACCAGCACGTCTGGGGCCTCGGCTCCCCGAGGCTTCGATTCCCACCCAGTAGCCCCCGCCTCCCTCCTCTGCCTGTGGTAGGTTTCCTAATTCGGCCCAGCAGGCAGACAGGGGCCGCCCTCCTTAACTTCTCTCTCTCTCTCCACCTCCTCCCAACCACCAATTCTCTTCTCCACACTGTTATCAATTTTTTTAAGCCCTTTCCCTGTCAATGGTTGCAAACAGAAAAGTGTGTATGTGCGTGTGTGTGTGTGTCTACCCAAGCGGTACTCTCACTTAGCCCTTAAAAGCTCGAATGAGCCAGAGGGCATTACCATGAGGGAAGACTGCACACACCTACAAAATGGGAAGACTGGGACACGCAGGAGGCAAGAGGGCCAAGAAAGGCTACTCCGAGCACAAGGACTCACAGACTCTGAGACACACAAGTGCACGCAGGGCTCGTTTAGTGGGGCCGCGGGAAACGGCACGCCCAGGACAGGTGTGCAGCGTGGACCATGCCCGGTGGGGAGCTGGGGTGGCACTGAGTTCTGGGGAAACAGGCGGAGGAGAGCAGATTTGCCATGACATCAAGGGAGCTCTCAGAGGCATCTGAGCCGAGGTTGTGGTCGATGGCGGTACTGACTGCTTTCAAGGGAGCCAGATGGGCAGGGGGCCGTGCAGGGTGGGCTGGGTGAGGGAAGGGTGTGGGAGTGTGTGGTCACGGAGCAAAGAGTCCGAGAGAGAAACCTGGGGAGCCCCAGGCAAGACTAGACAGACAGGAGAGGTGTGAGGTGGTTTGGGGTAAACCAGGGTCCTCTCCTCCTGCGACATGGCCTCTTGGCTGGAGTTTCTTTTGATGGTGAATTAAAGGGAACTTCTATTTCAAAATAAGTTCAGACTAGTTTTGTGCCCTGTACCAAACTACACTTTGTCTTGTAAAGTATTTTTTCTCCTCTCTGTAAGAGTGTCTCCACGGTCAGCCTCAGGAAGCCCCAGCTTGGTCTTTTCTGTCCTCTGTTACAGCCTCTCTGCTGTGAACCTGGGTTTTGCCACCTGCTTGGCCCCTCCGACTTGACAATCCTGTTTCTCTGCTTCTTGACCTGTGCTCTCTGGGGATAGTGATGTAAGGGGTCTTCCTCCCTTCACCAGAGCATCACTACCCCAAGTCGTGCCTCCCCGGCCTCCTAGCTGCCATAGTTCCATCATCTTCGCCCCTAACCTAGGGGAGACAAGATGGAAGAAGTTCTTTCATTGGAAACTGCAAGCTTTGTGCATGATCGAGCAATTAAGCCACTCTCCACCACAGAAGACGACACCCCGTTTCTTAGATGTGGTCCCTCTTTGTAGCAGAACTGAAGAACGGTCATCACCTTTATCGCCCAAAGGGCATTTATGGGTCCCAGGTGGCAATGCGTCTCTGCTTCTCGTGTAGAACCCCAGAAGTTCACGGGCTGAGGCTCAGCCCTCTGGAAGACGACAATGTCACACTTTTCTACTTGGGACCACTGTGTGCCCGGAGGACAGTTCCAAACTGCTTTGGGATGTAGAGCCCAGGCTGATCCCTCAGTGAAGGGGAAGATGGATATAATAACCAAAGATAAGTGGTTCTGAGAAGCACAGCTTTGCTCTGAGCCTGACACAGGCATCAGGTGGAAAGTGAAGGCTCGCAGCAGAGTTTCGGTCTGAATCCCGGGACCCCTTGTCCTCTCCATACGATGCAAGCAGCTCAGCTTTGAAAGTCCCGTCTCCGGCCATGTCTGTCCTTGGCAAAGCCTTCTGGTGTGGGAGCAGACTTCCCGGAGTGTGTTCCAGTAATTCTTCCCTGATCTCAGCCGGAAACAGACGCAGAAGAGCCTTTTCTTTTGAAGTATGGCTGTTCTCCTGCTAGGGTTGAGAATGGCCCTGGGCGAAGGGGTAGCAGTTAGCTGGTAGACAGATGGTAATTTTACAGGTGGGGGGCGGGGCAGGAAGGGGTGGGGCTAAGGTAAACAACTTAATCATCTCTTTAAAGGTCTTATCTCCACCTAGGGTCAGATGCTGAGGAACTGGGATTAGGGCTTCAACACATGAATTTTAAGTGAACAACTCAGCCCAGAGCAGGTGGCCTCAGAGGATCGTTACTTGAAACTAATAGTCATTCAAAGGTCACTTTACTGGGCGTCACTATGTGCCGGAGACTGTTCTAAGCATTTTGCATGTGGTGACTGTCTCATCCCCACAATTACAGACTGCATGATTCTAGATTATGTAGATGATAATTAATTCTAGATTATAGATGACTACCTTCTTTTCTGAAACACGATCAACTTAACTTGGTGGAATCAGGTCATACGGTGACCCTCACACCCAGTCCCTGCTCTGGGTCCCTGTGATCTGACGGGCCTGGGAGGGATGGGAGACTCTCATTTCCGGGCTTCGGCTGGTAGGTCTCTGGAAAGTGCAGGACAGCCTTTCTCCATCCGTCACCTCCACCCGTTCCGGCAGGTGATGGGACAGCCTGAATGGGAGGACAGAACATCCTCTTTCAGCCCTGACTTCCCCACCCACAGAGCTGAGATGGTGCCCTCTTTCCTGGGCATGCTGAATCATTACATTTAAGACTGGAAACTGTCATCGCAAGGAGTCAGGCAAGGAAGGAGGAGGGAGCGCTCAGTCCTGGGGAGGCAGAGAGACTCCCGCCTGAATCGCGGGTGTGTAAGATGGAGCAGCATCCTGGAGCGCCCCTCAGCAAACAAACTAGACACCTGTCCCTACGTCTTCTCATTTGACCACCTATCAACGGTGAAAAAGCTATTCTTATTCCGGTTTACAGATAAGGAAACTGAAATTAGACAGGGCCACAGCCCTGGGCCCCACCCTTCCCTTGTGTGACCTTGAGCTACATACTTAACCTCTCTGGGTGGGTCTCACTGGCCTCACCTATAAAAGAAATGCTCCCTCTCATGTGCCCGTAGCTGGACGGCTCCCCCAGCTAGCGACCAGCATTTCTGCTCATCCGGAGAGCGCCTGGGCTCTGAGCACCACGACATCACACATGTGCGCCGTGTAGCCATTCTCCTTGGCTTCCTGCTCCCCGCCCTCCTTTCTGGGGGTCCCAGCCTCCATACCTACGTGAACACACTCCTGGTAATCCTCCTTGCGTCACTGCCCAGCCTCCCCCTCACCCGGGGTCACCCGCAGAGATCCACCAAGTGGGCGTGAGTGTCACTGACCCCCTGGCAGCCCTGGGAGGCCCGCCAGTCCTGGAATTGGGGTGGAGAGTGATGCTGGGTCAAGGGTGACACGGGGCTCTATTCTCCTTCTCTGCCCTCCAGGAGGCTCTGTCGGTGGTGAGCGACGACCAGTCCCTCTTTGACTCCGCGTACGGAGCGGCGGCCCACCTCCCCAAGGCCGACATGACCGCCTCAGGGAGCCCCGACTACGGCCAGCCCCACAAAATCAACCCCCTCCCACCGCAGCAGGAGTGGATGAACCAGCCGGTGAGGGTCAGCGTCAAGCGGGAGTACGACCACATGAATGGATCCAGGTGAGCCCGCCGGGTGGGGGCTGCCCTGGGCGGGGCTGGGGGCTCGGGGCCGGCACCCCCATCCCAGTGTCTGGGTCAGGCGGGCCCGGCACGGGGGTGTCCGGGGCGGGCGAGGCGCTGGTGCCGGGCCAGGGAGCCCGGCCAGTCCCTAGAGAGCGGAGGTGAGAGCAGGGCCAGGGAGCCCCCTGCCTCTCGGGGCCTCGACTCCGAGGCCGGGTTAGAGTCAGACCCCTGCACCGACCGGCACGCGGCTCGCCTCCTTCACGGCAGCCCGGTGCAGCCCTGCTGGGGTCACTAAGCGAGAAGGTGCTTCTCCGTGTCTTGGTGAAGATGCTAAGCTTTCTGTGTGCGCCCCACCAGAGCAAAGATGACAGACCATTCCTGGAGTAAAAGTCCAGGAGCGCCAGCAAAGGGGGACACACCTGAGGGCTCACATGCGAGGGAGGGCACGTCACACTGGGAAAGTGTTGGGGATGGTGCTGCCCAGGGCCTGTGGAAATGGATGGGGTGGCCAAGAAGAGGAAAGCCCCAGGGTGAGGGGGCAGGTGGCCCGGGTATCAGTCCCCGCTCTGCACGTGGGTCAGTTACTCATCCCTCAGTACGCCGGCCGGAGCAGCCCTGGTCCACAGGCTCGTTGTGAGAGCTGACTCTGATGCTGTAGGGGACCCACCCAGGGCAGGGCTGAGGACTCGGAACGCACTGGACGTCATGACAGTGACCTTCACCAGCAAAGTTCGAAACAAAGAAAGCACTAGTCTCAGTCACGAAACCAAGCCAGTGGGCCCACAGCACAGGGAGACACAGATGGAAATGAGGAGGGCCCTGATTGCCAGGCTGAGAAAACAGGGCATTTGTTCCACATGCAGATACCACCTTGAAGCATTTGGACGTGGCATGTTAGCACCATCAGCACCACGACTTAAGGTTCGAGAGCTGAGCGTGACTGTACACAGAGACGGGGAGGGGAGAGTCGGAAAGATGAGACGTTGGTGAAACAGCCCAGGTGGGAAATGGTGAAGTTCTGAACTAGGGTGATGGCACTGGCTGTGGAAGTAAAAAGGGAAAGTCACATGAGGGACATCGCGGGGGACAGTGAGCAGGGCTTAGGTGGGTAAATACCGCGCATGTGGGGAGAGGGTGAATCAAAGGCGAGCAAAGCTGGGCTGTCTGCAGGAGGGAAGGTGCCAGCAGCCACCACAGGAGCGGGGAGAGGAAATGCTTTGAGAAGGGATGTCAGCGTTCCCCGTGAGATGTGTGCTGAGCAATCAGTAGAAATCCAGATAAAAACATAGACTCGGCTTTGGAAACCGAAGCTCAGACAACATTAGGGGGTTGGTATTTAGGCTTGGGCCTCATCTCAGAAGAGTTCTAGCTGAGAAAGTGGATGAGGTCACTAAGGAAGCAGGTCTACAGTGAGGGAGCCCTCCCCCCACCGACGGCCCTGGGCTCAGACCTTCCCGGGAAAACTCCAGCCCCACTAACCAAAACCAGCCCCTGGGATCCCAGCCGCCTTCCCCACGCTAGGACTGCAGGAAGGCTCGGCGGTTCGGAGCCAGGAGCCCCTCACATGAGGGTCCCTCCTCAGAGGCAGAGAGAGTAACACGCAGCTCACTGTGTAAGGACACAGTTTGTCAAACATTTCTCCACATTATCACTCGCTCCCCAGCACTGTCCCACGAGGTTGAGAATGTAATTCCACTCTGATATATGGAGACAAATCGGGCTTTGAGAGGGCGACTGACGTGCCCAAGGACTTAGAGGAGGCAGTGCTGCCCCAGAGCCCAGGCTCTCAGGTCCTGGCCTGCAGCCCACCTCCCCACCGCCTCCCCGAAGAGCATCCACTGTCTCATGTCTGCCGACACCCACCGGACAGTGAGGAGGGCCATTCAGCAATGCCTCCCAAACTGGCCTGACCACAGGAGCCCCTGCTGCTTGCTAGAAATCCAGATCCACCCCTGAAGAGGCTGTGGTCTGTGGGAGCCTGAATCCAACCACTGCTCACCTCTGCGGCCCCACCCCAGCCCAAGCCAGCAGTCCCTCTCCTCCGAGGTTCCCCTCTCCTCCAGGAGCATCCTCTCCTCCCACATCCTCTTGCCTTCCTGAAGTCTGCTCATCACACAGCAGCCAGTGTCCTCCTTTCAAAATATTTCACTTTCTTGCTCAAAATCCTTTCTTGGATGACAAAGTCCTTTGCATGGGCCACCAGCCCTCTGACACCCTCTTAACCCCCTCACCCATCTCACTCCTTCCACCCACACCAGCCATACGAGGCTCGAACTGTTCGTGGATCCCAAGCTGACTCCTGCCTCGGAGTCCAGGCCTATGTGTCCCTTCTCTCTGGAACACTCCTGCTCTGTCTAGTCTGCCAACTCTCTCCTGTACTTGTTTCAGGTCTCTGCCCGAATGTCCCCTCCTCAGAGGCCTTCCCTGATCACTAGACCTAAAATGGCACCATCAGTCTTTACCCTGCTTTGGTTCCTCCTGGCTGCTGTCACATCCTTCTCTGAAATCCGGGCAGGGCTCTGTTGTCTCTGAGCGGTGCCTGGCACGTGACAGTTGTTCAACACCCAGTTGCTACATGAATGTGGGAAGGAAGGTGTGGTCCACCCAAGTCAGAGGCAAAGATGCCCAGCCCTGTGGGCCATCGGTGTACAAGCAGGGCCACAGCCCCCAGTCAGCCGGCCTGGGTCTGGGCTCAGAAGGGGCTGTATTCGTGAGCTGACTGCTCCCTCCTGCTGCTGGGGAAGCCACAACACACCAAAGACTAATCCTGGGCAAAGAGGGTTCCCCCACCCCAAGGAAATCAGTTCTCAAACCTACTTGCCAGCTCATCCCTGGCTCCGGTCACCCCAGACGTCAGCAGGAGGACGGCTGTGTGAAGACCCCGGGGAGCAGATGTGGTATCTACCTGGCTCTGGTTACACAAAGCAGCCCCTGCTTTTGATCTGCTTCTCTTGACCAGGGCCCTGAGCCGGTGGCAGGAGAGGCTCAGAAACTGATGCGTTCTCACCCGTCCCGGGGAACAAAGAAGACCCAGAGGGCTCTCAGAGCCCAGCAGGCGAGGCACAGCCTTCACCAGCACCTCGTAAATATTCCCTAAGTGCTCACGTGGAAGCTGGACTGGTGGGCAGCAGGGAGCAAGGATTTTCAGAAAAATGTCTTTGCTTTGGATGGAACCATGTCAGAGCAAAAAGGAGCAAGATGATGGAATAGACGCCAGCCTATTTAAACTTCTCCCTCTCCGCCCCAGACTTCTCCTATCCCCCGGGTACCACTGATGATGGCACTTCTAATGCAAAAGATAATTCCTAACTTCAGATGAAAAAACCGAAGCAGTTGTAAAATTTGGGCTCTCCTGGCTCAGGAACTAAATTTGCACCTTGGATGCAGTAGCCATTAGTCATGGGTTCTTCGGAACACTTGAAATACGGCCTATCCAAAATGGACACGCTGGATTTAGAAGATTTAGTGTGGGAGAAAAAGTAAAACACCCCATTAATTATTTTTCTATATTGATTATGCTAGAATGGTCATCTCTGGGCTGCATTGAGTTAACAGAATAATACATTTTAATATATGATTAAAATTCATTTTACCTGTTTTTTATTCTTTGATATTATCATACTTTTTTGTTGTTATTTACCTGTTTTTATTTTTAATTTTAAAAACGTGGCTACTAGAAAATGTTCTGTTACGTATGTGGTTCCTTCGAATGGACAGTGCTGGGTGAGGTTTTGGACCATCCCATGATTTGCAGTGAATTCTCTCTGCATTCTTTGATAACTTGGGATTCTGAGTTACTTGATGCTTATCAGACACCCCAAGGAAATGTGTGTCTCTGGAGGAGGTATTCGGTAGGCCTAAAGCTGCAATGCCCCTCTTGCTTCTGATCCCAGCAGCAAGTCATCTGCACCAGGGCACAGGGTGGGGAGAACCGAGGGCTGAGGAGCCCACGGAAAGTCGAGCTTGCACAGGTTGGGAGAGGTCCGCTCTGTGTCTCCGCACCTTCCCCCTGCGGTTGAATCTGTTAGCATGAGATGCTCTTGAAACAGCTGGGCCCCGGGGCTCTGTGCTGGGTATAGAATTCAGCAACTTGATCCCCACTGTGGTCTGCAACCAACTCTCAGCTGCTTCCTGCCTCAACCACGGGGATTGGGGAAAACATCCCACAAAGGAAAGAATATCAACTTATGGAGGGAAACACAGGACTCGCTCCCCTTGTGTACCTGACACTCTGGACCAGAGTTCAGTGTCAGTCTGCCCCGACGCTCCCGGGACTGGCCAGCTGGATCTGGATGCCCTTGTGAGACATCACAGACCTCAGATCCACGTACAGGAAGACGAGCCTCCCAGACCCTGTCACTTCCGCCTCTGACTGTGGGGGCCCCTTCCTAAGGCGCCTCCTAAAATTCTGCACCTTGCAGTCTGAAGCACGTCACACATAAGCTGGTGGGAGGTGTACCCAGGACTCTGGAGAAGCTACAGGCATCCAGTGTGCAGGGAGATGAAGACAGCTATTGGGTTAGGGTGATGGCTTTACTGGGGATGATTCCTGGAAACTTGCTTTCAGTGTACTGCATCTTCTTTTTAAAAACAAAAAAGCCCTATGCAGCATCTCAGCATGGATCCTACAGAAATGCTAAAGGCATCACAGATTTGCTTAATTTTCAAACAGTGTACACATGATATGGAAGACACACATCGGATAGTCCCAATGAAGTGGCTTGGGGAGCCCTTGAGTTAGCTGTGCAAATATCGAATATTAGGTATCCATTGACTGTGAACCTGGGCTGCAGACCTGTGGATCTGGATGACAAACCCTGAGTTCAGCTGCTCTGAGTTGAGTGGGAAGGTAGGGAAGATATTTGCAGCATCTAAAGAAGTTATCTTTAGGCAAGGTCTTTGAAATCTCCTTTCATCCAAAGACTCAAGATCTCTCACCTTGTTTTAAATCACTTGACAGTTTGCACGGCACTTCTGGAAACCAGTAGCAATCTTTTTAAAGAATACTCACCGAGCACACAAAAACAGAACCAGAGGGGTAAAGAGCTTATGTCCAGTGGCGAAAATAAAGGACCAGGCTGCAGGGTCCACATCATCTTTGCTGTGGCCTCTGCTGCCCCGGCTTCTGAGCCACTGCCGAGAGGGAGATGCTCTGAGTTACACCCTCACAGGCACCACCTCCTCTCTACGCTATTGTGGCGGCCCCCGGCCGACTCGTCCCCTGTCCCAGTGCTACCAGCTGCCCGTGGGCCCCCACCCCGTGCGAGCTGTAAGTGCAGGGCTCAATACAAATCAGCAGCAGCCTGGGCAAGCTGAATGGCAAACTCTCTCCAGCTCCGTGCGTCCCCCCAACCCCCGCCTTGTTTTCAGGGGGCCTCTTCACAGGCGCCAGCTGCCTCATTCAATAACAGCCTTTCTGCTGTGCTTCACCTGTCCGCGTGCTGTCCGCGGAGGCACAGCGCCCGGGGCTCCGGGACGGTGGGATGTGCGGGGGGCAAGCGGAAAAGGTACAGCTGCCCCACCCCAGCAGTCAGAGGGGGGCCGGCCGGCGCACGCGTGGAGGGTCGGGGCGGGTGCCAGGGCTTTCCCTTAGGGCGCCGCTTTGCCGATGGTAGAGTCCGGGTCCAAGGACAGGACCTTGGTCCAGAGGAGACGTGCCCAGGCAGTGGGGCAGACAGGCAGATCCCCTGGCCCAGCTGGGGAGCAGGTGCACACACAAGAGTGAGGAAAGAGAGAGGACACCGAAATCTGGTAACGTCTTTGGGATAGGAAACCCGGAGGCTCCAAGCACTGGACAGCCCCAGTGGTCACCCCAGCAGGAGCACCCAGGGCCTGGCTGTATTCAGAGGTGTCCCCCCCCCGGGGGCGGGGCTGCCCCTGCCAAGCCGCACCCCGCAGGTGCCTCTCTTGCGCTGTGCTCAGACTCCTCTTCTTACCAGGCGACCTACCAGGCCGCTTTCACCAAATGAACCCTCTAGGCAGTTGGAGCTTCCTCTCTTCCTGGCACCAGGGACTGGCCCTGCTACGGTGCCTTGGGCATAAGGGGTCACTTCGTTGCGGTGCAATGAGAAGGGCTGACCTTCTCACCTGTGCATGGCACGGGGTCTGTTTGGGGCTCAGAAGTCCCCAGAAGCCCAGCTGATGTGGAAAGCAATTTTCCCAACTCCGTCTCCCTCAGAGTTCCGAAAGGCGGGGGTGCAGCCCACGAGAGGCACTCCCCTTCCGCCACGCCCGGCCGACGTCGCCCCCTCGCAGAAAGTCCTCCGGCCCCTGCCAGAGGCAGTGTGTGCTCTGGCAACCCCACCCGCGGCACGGCGCTCCCAGCCAATGAAAACGTTGCGCTCTCTCTCTTGGTTGAAGGCCAACTTAATCCTCCAGACTCCGGCCGCACTTGGGCTGTTTCACAACGGCCAAGTATGCCGGGAAGGGCTGCCGGGCTGTGGCAGCGTGTGGGGGGGTACGTGTGGCGTGTGTGTGTACGCATGCATGTGTGCGTGTGCGTACGCATGCATGTGTGCGTGTGCGCGCACGTGGAGTGTTCTGTGCCGGCGCACGGCGCATCTGTGCACGTGGAGCGCATGTGCGCATGCGCCCACTTGCGGTCAGCCGGGATGAGGGCGGGGGACCCCGCGAGCTCCGCCCCCGCTTAGCTCAGATCCAGGACCAGGGTCTTTCCGGGGCTGCTTCATCTCAGGCCAAGTCCTTCTCCAGCAGCAGCCAAAGGGCCAAACTCTGGTGAAAAGCCCTGATGTGCTACTGCCTCCCCTCAGACTGCCATGGGGACATTAAACCTTCAACAATCTGGGGCTCTGACGGCTGGTTCTTGGTTCTCTGCCTGGAAAAACAGTAGGCGAATAGTAAAACCTTAAATTCTAACATGTGTAAGTTATACATCTTATTTTCATTTTCAGCCCATGTTCCCCTCTGTAAGACATCAGGAAAAAATTACCGTCTGACTTCTAATATCTCAGTGGAGCATTTATCTCCCAGCTATGATAAGTGATCTTCAATATTTTTTTTCCTTTCAGATTAAGAAACAAATTCATTTAATTTTCTTTATTGAATGTGCTCTGGCCTCCCCCTCCCCCTGCCACCGCGGAGGCCCCCCGCCCCCGCACCCGCACCCCAACCCTCCTGGCTGTTACTCCCTCGGGCTCCCTGACTGCTTTCCTGCCCACCGGCCTGCCGCCACCGCATTGCGGGCTGGGCGGGGGTTGGAGGGGAGGGGAATCTGGCAAAACCTGGCTCCTTAAGGCCTCGGGATGGTCTGTTCCTGCCCATAGCAGAGGGAGGGAGGGCAGCCGCCAGGCCTCTGGAAAGCCCTGAGAGGTTCTGCGGCCCAGAGTTGGACGTCTGTAATCTGAACCTTATCTGAACTCCTGGGTCTGAAGGCCTGGTCTGGACCTCTTGCGAGGACTGGCTGTCTCCCAGGGTGCCAGGGCTGACGTTTCCTGCTCCGGATGACCAGGGCTGCAGCCTCTCCCTGGCCTCTAGTCTCTCCTTCGTTCCACTGCTCTCGGAGTGGCTGAGCAGAAGCTGGGGCAGGACAGGATGGCGCTGCCCTGGGCAGCACTGGGCTCAGGGTAGGTGGGGTGTTCTGCCATCCTACTCCAAGTACCAGGTGGCCACAAGTGAGATGTCGGCTCCGTCTCCAGACAGATGCTCTTTGCTGAGCTGGAATGCCGTGGGCAGCCTCTCTGCTCCCATGTTGCCGAATACCAGGGGTTGACCTGGCCGTGTACTTGGAGACCAGCTCGGGGGGATTGCCCTGTCCCTTGTGTACTTCCAGGGGCTGGGTGGTCAGGCCTGCAAAATGCCACAAGGGCCACAACCTCTTGGGTTGAGGTTCTTGGATTCTCTTCCTCCTTCAGGCAGCAGCCAGCTCTTCTGCATGTGTGTTTTGCTAGAGAAGCTTAAGGCAGGAGACTTGAGTCAGTTCCATCTTCTCTAGCTGTGTGCCCCTGGGCCAGTCACCTCACTGCGTGGTTTCCTTAACCATAGAAAGGAGGTGTTAACCCTTGCCATCCCTGTCCTGGAGGGTGATTGGGAAGTTCAGATAGAACGCTGTATGAAAACTATGTTAAAATAATATACGTGCAATGGAAAGAATTTGCTTAGGAAACACTGATGGCTCACTCCCTCTGTGAGGCACTATCTAAGATGCTTGAGGTGAAAACCTGAAAGTAACGGACGCAATCAGGAGCTTGTCAGTCCAGCAAGGGGAAGCGCACCTGCCAGGCTAACCATTGCATGGCGTGACAAGTCCTAGGACCACGTTAGAAACAGGGTGCCGTGGGGGCGAGGCAAGGGCAGCAACGCCGGACTCAGAGGTCCAGACTCCAGTCTGAGGGCAGCCAGGGGCTGCCAAAAAGTTTTTCAGTACCGTAATTACAGGATTGGGATGGGAATTGAAGAAAACCCTGGTGGCAGCGTGGACAGAAATCAGGCCGCGTCAGCAGCGTCTGCGTCATCGTTACACCGAGCGGGGCCGGGCGCTGGCTCCGCGGACGTGGCGCGATTGGCTGGGGCGAGCGGCCCCGTGCCGCGCCGCGGCCGTGGTGGCAGTGGCACTGATGACTTCCTCTGGACTTTGTCTTTTCTCGCTCCAGGGAGTCTCCGGTGGACTGCAGTGTTAGCAAATGCGGCAAGCTCGTGGGCGGAGGCGAGTCCAACACCATGAGCTACAACAGCTACATGGACGAGAAGAACGGCCCCCCTCCCCCCAATATGACCACCAACGAGAGGAGGGTCATCGTCCCCGCAGGTACTTTGGGAACCAGGCGGCTGCCTGCCTTCCACGTCCTCACTCTTCTGGGCTAGTAGTCCCAGTGGGCGTCTCCACCTCCACCCGGTACCCTGTGCTCAGTGGAAATGCTTACTTGGGAAAGCGATGCCTCCCTCCTCCTTCCCTGGTCCCCTTCCAAGACAGCCTCCCCCATGTCACCAGACCCCGACGTGCAGCGTCCAGTGGCCCCGCCCCCAAACAGTGTCACCTCAGAGAGTCTGTCCTGAGTGCCCAGCAGCACACACGGGGTGTGCCCAGCAAAGAGAGGAAAGGCCAGGCCCTCTGAACCCAAAAGGAATCCCGGGAACACCCAGGCGTGCCCACCCTTGCTTTTAAGGAGACGGGTGGCTCAGAGGCTGTCATGTCCACCTGGCAAGCACTGCCTGGCATCTGCAGGGTCCCACCTTTCCAAAATTACAGCCAGCGCTTATGGTTTCAAAATAGAAATAACTATATTTAACAAAAGGAGCGCCTTCACATGTGTGCAGCAAGTTATGTCATTCTGTAAAAATAACCTATTTTTCCTAGGAATCGGCACTGTTGGTTACAGAAAATAAAATCATTGTTCAGGCCTTCAGTGCGTTGGCCGGACATCCTGCCTCGGCCAGCGAGCTCAGCCGCCTGGTCCAAAAGGGAGTCAAATCTACAACGTGTAGGGTCCGTGCCAGGTAGAAGGAGCGAGAATGTCCAAATCTCAGGCAAAGTAAATTCCAGGGCAGGAGTGAGACCTAATCTCACCAAAACAAGTTTCCCAAAAGGCCAAACCCCTTCCATTTGGAGACGTGCCGACGCAGTTGTGTCTGAGGGCAGAGGACTAGATGTGTCTTCGAGGTAGTCCAAAGGGGGTTGCGAGTCGGTCAGGAAGGCGTGGTTTTATAACGGTCTCTCCTCCTAGGCTCTGGGCATTTATTTTCCATGGGAAGTGGTGTGTCACCATCTCCTGGGACAGACAGCCCGGTGCATGCCTCCTGGGCCAGATTCTAGGTGGCGGGGGCAGGCACGCATGAGGCAGGAGAGGGCCGGGCTGACAGGAACTCCTGCACCCTCCGGGGCTTGAAAACTGCTCCTAAAGCGTTTTCAGTTTCCTTGTTTGGCAAGCATGTGACCTGACAGGCAGAGGAGGAATGGGTCCACGGGCTGAGGGCCTTCCTGGTGCCGGGCACCGGGTAAACGGCCTCGTCCCAAGACGCTGTTTCTGTGGTGTCACGTCCGACCCCCCTTCCTCAAGACCCCCACCACAAGTGTTTAGCTCAGGTGCGTCAGCCAGGGCCAGGAAAAGCCCGCCCTCTCCCCTCTCGCGGAGAGAAGGTGGGCAGTGACGGCAGACCAGAGCTGGCCTGCAGGGATCCTTCTGCACCCCCGACAGCAGAGCCGAACCTCTCCAGGCCTCGGCTCACTCAGTATCAAACCCCCCGCTTCAGCCCTGCTTCTCCAAACAGTGGCAGCCTGGGAGGGAAATCTTGAGGACGGAAGAGTCAGGAGGCCAGAGGCGGTCTCTGAACCAACTGTGGACACCATCTGACTTCCTTAGTCCCTCCAGGGAGGGGATACAGAAGTGGGGAGAGTGACCAGACTGCTTGGTTGACCCTTCAACTCTGAAATGCTTTCAAAAGAAATAGCAAAATGGGGAGCTTCCGTGGGCCACGGTGACCCCAGCCGTAGTGATGAGAAGAGCCTGATTTCCTACCAGAGGGGTTTCAAAGCACTTCATGTAATGAATTCACTAGCTGGGGATTCACTTCATTATTTTACCTCTGGCTAGATCTTTAGGCATCATCCTCACACATTTTGGCCTCCTCCAGGTCAGCCTCCTGGACAAAAGAGAAAGTCTCATTTGGGCAAGTCCACAAATTAAGGCAGTGAAACGTTGGTGGAACAACCAATTGAATTTATGGTGGGATTTTAAGACAAGTATAAATGAAGGCCCTAGTTAATCCCCAGTTCCAAGTTCAGATGGGAAGACACCAGGACTAAATCATCCAGGAGCTGCATTTGGAAGAGTTTAGCGTGATCCAGAGAGGAAGATTTATCATTCATTGTGCTGTAAAGGGAGAGAAATAATATTGTGACAGAGCCCAAAGCAAGGGAGGAAATAATAAAATAAATAACATATACAGTATAAATTTGAATTTGAGGCTGCAGATACTCAAAGTGAGGAATTAGGAGAAACAAAGGAGAGCTGATGAAATAGTACGCCTCATAATCCAAGTTCCCCGAGGACATGTTTCTTTAGAATTCTGAGATGCTGCAAAATTATTTCCATCTACCAATGGTCCGTGCCTAACTGTTTCTGGAGAGTGAAAGAGTAAAACAAAGCAAGAAATTTATCTGAGAGAGAGAGATGCAGACTCGGACATTGACGCCCTAGGAGTAGCTGGGCCTTCTGGCGTGATGGCAGAGGACCTCTCCTGTGCGCTAAGGTGGGAAGGCGAGACCGGCAGCAAAGAGGAGGCTGGGGGGTCGGGGACCCTCAGCTAAGTGCAGTCCTGGGAGGACTGGAAGCCCAGCTCAGACTGGGACTGAAGTTTGAGTGGGGTCTTAACCTTTCCCAACTCCACTACCCATCTGCAAAATGAAGATAAAAGCCCTTTTGCCGGATTTTCTTGATGAGTGGAAAAGGGGACACGTGTAGGACACGTGCAATGCCTAGTAGGCATTCAAAATCCGGGCTGTTACGGGTTCCCGGGCCCTGGGTCACTGGTTGACGGTGGCAGCAGCCTGGGACCTGCGGCCCCAGGTCCTCCTCTTCTAACCCCAGCTCTCTGCCCGCTCCTCCACCTCCAGCAGCAATTCAGCAACTGCCCCACGCGTGGGTGGTGCCCCAGCCCCACTCTAGGGTGGGGAGGAGACCACAGAACCTTGCTCTTTTGCCACGGCCACTCTGGACCATTCAAACCTCTCCCATTTTCGCTGAGAGCCTTCACAGCCCCTTAGAATGTGAGGGTGAGGTGACAGAGGTAGCACAGGTATTCCTCCCAAGAAAGCAGGCTAATAACGCCAGCCCAGTAGAAGCTGGGGGCTGTCAAGTCTCCTTCCTCCTCCCGGAAGCCTTCTGTGATTCCAGATTCACACTAACCCCTCCGCCTGGGAGTCCTCCATCTGCCACCACAAACACCTGTCGCTTAATTACACGCTTTCCTGCCTAAGCGCTTCGTGTGGACGGGATAGACCCGTGTAACTTTCTCCCATGATGCATGTATTTGACTGATTATTGGATCCACTAATTGGGTGCCAAGGAAAGAGATGGCTTCCAGGTTGTGACACGTGATAAGATTTAAGGGCTCCACCTACTGTGGCACCTACTAGACTCACCAGCAGCACTCCAGGTACACCAGCTCCCCTCACACACACACCCCCCTGGCTTGGGAGGAGTCTTGGGGGTCCTAAGGGGAGATGGCCTCAGCCCTTCCATTACTTACTTGGGACCTAAAACATTTCCTCCCTCTGACACCATTCTCATCTTTGGGATTTAAATATCCTGAAACCATTCGGGAGATGTTCTTAAAGAAATGTCAACACAGCCGTCCCCAAAGGGAGAAAACCCAGGTTGGGTTTAAGTTAAAGATTAACACCTCTGGATTTCCGACTGCACAGATGGAATTGTGGTCCAAGTGTCCACATGTGTGTTCTTTCCTGCAGCCATCTGAGAGGCAGGTGTTCTTTCATGCAGTCATTGATGTTCTGAAGATACAGATGGTTTCCCTTTCCAGAGACATTGGTTCCCGGGTCTAGGGGACCCAGAGCGCTAAGTTGTTCAGGCAGCTCCAGATGCGCTGGGGCCAGGTGGGAGCTCTGGGAGGACCATGTGGGAGGGGACCACTTTCCCACTGAAGGAGAGAGGAGGAGCAAGGGAAGGGGAAGGGAGGGGAGAAAGGTAGAGGTGGAGGGAGAGAAAGAGGGAGGAGACCCAGAGTCAGAGAGATGGAGAGGGACAGAGACAGAGACACACAGAGAGGCC
This sequence comes from Camelus dromedarius, assembly GCF_036321535.1. Classification (NCBI taxonomy): domain Eukaryota; kingdom Metazoa; phylum Chordata; class Mammalia; order Artiodactyla; family Camelidae; genus Camelus; species Camelus dromedarius. Next base: position 16,682,491 of record NC_087469.1, read on the forward strand.
ACCCAGGCAGTCTGAAGGGGGAGGCCCTGCCTCCTGCAGCCCTGCTGACTAACATCTGTGTCCTCCGTAGACCCCACGCTGTGGACGCAGGAGCACGTGCGGCAGTGGCTGGAGTGGGCCATCAAGGAGTACGGCTTGATGGAGATCGACACGTCTTTCTTCCAGAACATGGACGGCAAGGAACTGTGTAAAATGAACAAGGAGGATTTCCTCCGAGCCACCTCCCTCTACAACACGGAAGTGCTATTGTCACACCTCAGCTACCTCAGGGAAAGTAAGTGCCTGGTCCCCTCCATTTCTGGGCAGCAGAACACTCCCAGGGGCTGCGGCCCAAGTCCCCGGGGCTGGGAACCGACTCTGCAAGGCCAGCCAGGATGAGGAACCACCCCAGGGTTGGGCGGACGCGGCAGGAGCCACAGGCACGTCTGGGTGTGAAGTTGCCGAGGTCACACTGGCTCCCAGACACCCAGTGAGGGGGCTGACGCAGTCCTGCCGGGTCAAGGGGAGGAAAACAAGGAATGGAGGAAAAGTCGGGCACTGTGGCCCCGCGGGGTCTGCCAGAGGCCAGTGACACTCTTCCCAAGAGAACCCCTTTCCAGAAACCACTCAGCTCTGAATTATAAATAGATGGACGCCCTGGCCAGTATTTTCTTGAGCAATGATTTATTCCCTGCAGTAAACGCTTGATTCATGGATTTAAGGTTTTAGAATTTTACACATTCACTACCTCTTCTTCTTGGGGCCGCTCTAGCACCCTCTAACCCAGCCTTACCGCTGTTCCCTACACACCGTCCCTGGATAAGCAGGGACAGTAGCAGCAGGTGCTCCACGCAGGTTGGGGTCTGTTGGAAGCTTTCTCCGGGCACAGTCAGAAGGAAGGGAGTTTTAGGAAGGGAGAGTTTATGAAAGAAAGTGCACAGTTGTCCAAAGGATTTATCCAACACAAGGTTTCTCTAGCACCACGCCCCATCAATTTGATATGAATCTCACTTGATATGAAATGTACACAGAGATAGGAACAGAATTTGGATAAACTGCCAGTCACCTCAGCCTTAACCCTTCACCAGAAATTCAGGTGCTAGATCAACGATCCCAAGTTCTGAAGGATCGTTCTGCGGCCAGAAAAGATGGTACTAACACGGGGGAGGAGAAGGTGCAGAAAAACAGATGCGGACTCATTCTAGAAGGGGCTTTCTAACTGTCAGCTCTGTCCAGAGAGCAGCTGGCAGCTCCAGAGCACAGGGCTCGCTGTCAGTGGCCAAGGCTGCTCGGAATCTTGTCGGACTTCAGCTTTCAAGGGAAGGAGGGTGATGGCTGTTAATCCCCTTTAAAGCTGACATCCTTGGGCAGTGCCTACAGGCTGCTCTCCCGGGTCTCCTGGGCTGCGGGTTGGTTCATTCATTAGTTCAGTGGGTCCTCGCTCACCCTTTCTGTCATCGTCTTGCAACAGCTCGCTCTGGGGGGTGGGGGCAACACATACTGGCCGTAAAAATCAAAAATTTTTAAAAAAATGCCTTCGGAAGTTTCCACTGGTGCCTCGGGGCTCCTCGGTCCCCTGTCCGAGGCATCTGGTGACCAGCGGGAGAGTGTGGGTGATGCAGTGTATGTTAACACCAGAGCAATTACCTCATGTCTGAGTCTTGCTGCAACATGAGGTCAGCCGAAGAAATGGCAGTTTCAAAAAAGGGGGCAATTTTCCACCCAGTTTTTCTGAACTTCAGAGAATTAGCATTTTTCTGACAATCTGTATTTCTCAGTCTTTAAGTATTTATAGAATTTTTTTAAAAGGATCTTTGCACGGAGTCCCGCTGCGGCGCTAGCTGGGCAGGGCAGGGGGTGGAAGTGGGCGCACAGAAGCCGGACGTGAGGAGGAGAGACCAGCAGAGCCAACACCCCGGCCGGTCCTGCCTTCCTGCTCCTCCTGGTGTCCTGTGGCGGGAGGTCCAGGAACCGCCGGTGCCTTTTCTTCCTTTGTGGAAGGGGAGATGGACAGCAGTACAGACAGCGTGCTCGGAACACTTAAAGGGCCCAACTATCTTGGGCATCATGGCGACGCCCTTGATGGGGGAATGTTCGGGCACATTCCAGGTTGACGTGGGGGGAGCCCACTCCCTCCAGGTGACCCCAGACCCTACTTTCTGTCTGGTCCATAAACGACCCAAGTCCACACTAGGACTTCCTTTCACAGGAGAGGACCCTTCACGGCCCCTGAAACAAGACCGACACCCGCTCAGAAGGCCCAGGAATTGCATAAGGAGGCCGTGGGTAACCTTGGAGGAGGCTTTCCATTGGAGGAGAGCAGATAAAGAGCAAAGGAGGGAGCAGGCCGGGAAGAAGCGGGGGCCGGAGACTCTGGTTTGGGGGTCTAGGTAGCAGGGCAAGAGGAAGTGTGAGTTGCTGCTGCTTTCCTTCTTTCTTTTTAAGATTTGTAGACGTTAAGGAAGCTGCCCCAAAGCAGTAAAAATATGAAGTTTCCAGAAAGGAGCTTATTAGTAGTGGAGCAAATTTCCAGAGTTGAGAGTAGAGGAACAAAGCACACGTCTGACACCATGTCGAGGAAACAGCGAACGATTGAGGGGTCTGTGTACTGATGTCAAACCATGTCTGCCTGCAAAGCAAAAATTAAAATACTTACATTAAGTTTAAAAAAAAAAAACCTGGCCCCAGCATAGTATGGTAATAGTCTAGAAGCCGTTTGAGAAACTTAGACTTAAAATGATCTGCTATCATGGAAAAAATTTTGATTCATGCTTCTTTCTAACTGATGTCCACCTTCAGTTGCAGCACCTGGGACCCCTGGCGGTAGGTCCGGTGCCTGGGGGCCGACTGCTCTCAGGCCTGCCGGGAGCCCCCCTGGTGCCCACCAGCAGGCCCTCAAACAGTGTGTTGTTTGTCCAGACTCACTTCCAGCGGATATTTGTGCTGAGGCAGAGAGGCCGGTGCTCTGGGGAGAGGCTGGGACAGCTGAGCTGAGACAGAGAGAAGGGTGCTCATTCCTCGTGCTTTGTCATCTGTCCTTTGGTGGAGGAGGGGGTGGGGTTCAAGCATTTCCACTCTGGCAAGCGGTGGAAGGGAAATAGCAGAGCTCCTGGACACAGACGGGGAAGCACAGTAGGGCTGGGAGAGTCAGCAGAAGAGAACTGGAGCCCTTCTAACTTGGCTGGAAGCCGGGAGACTCCAAGTCAGTTGCCCTCTCCGAAGTGTCTGAGCTTTCTGGACTCTAGCAGAAAAAAGGACCTGGTAGGATTAAGAAGCTCTGGCATCAAATTTACACTTCCAGTTGTCTGGGAGGGGAGCCCTCCTTTTAAATTTTCAATACCAAATTTCAAATTAAAAATGTATTGTCCAGGGTGGAGAAGAAATAGCAATGTCCTGAGCCCCCTCTCTACCCTGTCTGGCTTCAGGGGTTTACCTGGCCTGCCTGGGGGCACTGGATGTCCATACCGTGGCTTGTCAGCTGGCCCAGACGGAGTGCTGTCCCTATACCGTCCCCCCGAAATGTCATCCACACTTGAAATGCCAGGGCAGTGAGGCCTAGGTCTGGGGAGATGCCCACAGTTCTTGGGATCATCCTGGAGTCTCCTGGGGCCACCAGGGCTCAGGTGTCATTCACTCTACAGGGACAGGATGCCCCCTTGTGGACACCAAGGACAACTGTTTATCAATCCCCATTTTAAAGCCAAAATAAACTGAGGCCTGGACTGTTTCAGAAATTGATCCAAAGGCACACAGACCGTGAAGAGCAGCCTGGTATCTAAGACTCAGGCCTCTTAGCACGGCCTCAGGCTCTGATCTCCAAAGGCCAGGCCGCACAGAGAGCACGAGCTAACCTGGGCCACACTTGTCTACCCTGCTTTGGAATTAGCCCCACTCCCCTTGGGGCTCCCACAGTGAGGTTTGGGCCACGTTCCCCACGGCATCTTCTGTTTTTGTTTGCACCAAGAGATAAATGCTTTCCAAAAACTTTCCTGGGGCTTCCTGGAATGAGGCCGATTAAGCCAAACCTATCACCGTGCCCACCCTGCCCCCTTCTCTTCCGCGGGGCGCCCCTCACTCGGGGCCCGATGGGCGGCCCCATCCGTATCTCTCGCGGCACACCCCGTTTGGCAGAGGTCATATTTACAGTCTCGGGGCTGCGGGAAATGAGATTGGGTGTCACAAGGCAAGATTGGGACGGACCTCAGAGGAAGTGGGAGAGCTGCCCCCCAGCCGGCAGTTCAGACTCAGGGCCGCTGGGGGGAGTTCGGGGTTTCTGGGAGCCCAGAAGTCCTGGGCTGGGCAGCCAGAGGCAGAAGGAACAGGGGTCTTTTTTTCACTTTATGGGATGTTGTGTTCTGTCTGTCTGTCTGGGTCTGACCTGTGAAAAATACTAAGAAACTGTTTTTAAATAGTGGCAGCCCTAGGGAATGAAATATACTGTGTGACAGGGGGACCACAGCGAAGGTATCTATCTTAATTCCCATTTTTAATTTAAACTTAATGGGAAACACATTTTGCGTTTTGTGGCATTCCCACCAGCCGCCTCAGATGTTCGGGCAAAGGTGATGGGTCCAGACGATTAAGCTGGTGAAGTATTACCCCTTCCAGGCCGGGTCTGAGCCACAAAGGAGAACAAAAGGCCAGATTTCCCTGGACTCCCCAGTCAGTCAGGCCTGTTGTTTAGAGCACGGAGCCCCTTCCCTCCTCCCTCCCGCCCGCACCCTCCAGCCAGGCCACTGACGGCAGCGGCAGCGCAGAGGGAAGGGAGTCTGGCTTCAATGGGCCGGCTGCGCAGGCGGGCAAATTCTCCACGAGGCGGGAGACAAAGGCCCAGGCGCTCAGTCGGCGTTGTCTCGGGCTGCAGGTGCCCCAGATGAGGACCAGGTCCGCCGAGGGGATGTGGAGCAGAAGAAAGCCCGATTGTTGGGCCCCTCCCCACACCTGCAAGGCTTCGCTCTGTTCATATCCATCCTCTTTCAGATCCCAAGTACCGTACCAGCGACGGGCAGACTCAACAATGGAAGATGATTTTGTCCTTTTGCTTTCGCTTTGGGAAGCCCACCCCATTCTCGGCGGCAGCTACTCTGTGCCGCTCAGGGTCCCCAGTACACGGACAGGCATAGGTGCCCACATGCACTCACACGTACGTAAACAGAAAAGGAGCCCCGTGTTTTAATTGCGGTATAGCGGAGAGAGAGATGCAGAAATCACAAGTGCACAGTCAAGGAATCATCACATGACTCATACCAGCACCCCCAGGTCAAGGGGGAGACCAGAAGCCCCCATGTACCCCCTCTCCATCACTGCCCCTTCCTCCCCAAAGGTAGCCACTGTCCTGATTTCCAGCACCATAGGTAGGTGTTGTCTGTTCCTTCCATTTAGCCTGGAGCCACAGGGTGTGCTGGGCTGAGAGCAGGTTTCGTAGACAGACCAGAATGGGCAGCCTGCCTCCTGGGCTTTCTGGCTGTGTGATCTTAGGGAAATTACTTGACCTCTCTGAATGTCAATTTCCTCATCTGTGTAAGGAGTGAGAAGATAGATAGTAAGCACGTGGCACACAACGAGCATCCCCAGAGTGTTGGCGTCTCTCCTTCCGTCGCAGCCTGCTTCCCCTGACAAGGTGGCATTCACCCCACGGGGAAGGAGCCTCAAAGCGTGAGAGAGAAGTCCAAAGCCACCAGGCGAGAGGCCAGGATCCAGGGAGACCTGCCGGCATGGGAGCAGATTCCTTTAAGGAAAGAGCGTGCAGTGCCCCTCCCTGCAGCCTGAGGAACTGGTTAAATAAAAATGGGAGGAGAGAAGGGAATGCTGGTCCCTCGGGAGGGAGGTCAGACGCCCTGAACCAGCCCCTCCACAGGCAAGGCAGCCTCTCCTTCTAGGAGTGAAACTTGAACCAAGAACAGTCTTCAGGGCAAAATCCTTCTCCTAGGTTACCATGAAATATGTATTTCATGCGGGCTTTGCAGAGGTCAAACGACCCTTTCTCTTGCCTTTCTGGGAGTTTCCTGTGGGATTCACATGTGCCCAAAGAAGAACGTTCACCGAGGGAGAAATACAATAAATGCAGTTTATCTGAGCTCCGTGCTCTCCACTGCATCTGCGCTAATGACTCAGGCAGCTTGATCCTCTGAGACCACCATTTTTCTTTATTTGCTCCAGCCGTGAGGTTTCAGCCGGAGGGGACGGCGGGCACCGAGAGGCAGACGTTCTTGGTCTAACCCCTGAGACTGTTTTCCCTTCCCTTGGAACGTTTGGTTCCATTTCTTAACCTCCTTCCAGCCACGGAGGATTATTTCTTATTGCAGCGGAACCCATTCATAACTCTCATTCCAGAGGACAGACGAATGCCCAGCAAGCTCTTTATGAAGAGTTTATTGTGTGTCATTGTGGTGTCTGTGGGGGAAGCGATGTAAAAATAGCAATGATAATGCCTCGCACGTATTGAACACTCGTCACGAGCCGAGGTCTGTTCCGGGCAGCTGTATGTGTCACTGCATTCGGTCCTAACGACCGCCGTACTGGGCAGGTGCTGCTAGTAGCCCCTTTTGTACGTGAGGAGCCTCCAGCTTAGAGAGAGTGGGTAAACTGATGGCGGTCAGAAAGCCAGTCGATGGTAAGAGGCAGGTCTCCTTCTAAAGTCTCGTTTGCATAACAAGTTAGATTAAATGAGGTGGTCCCAGCCTTACTCTGTCCTCCATAGTTTTGCGTCTGCAATAACCAAACACATCTGGTTCTTGGCCCTTCCATGCACATGACTGTCTCGTTTCTAAAAGCGTAGTTGCACTTCCACACTTTGGCACAGAGCTGTCTCAGTATCGCCACCACCCCTGCATTTTTTTTTTTGGTCTGGAACTGTTTCAGAGCTGGAAGGAATAGTCACCCAAGCCTGAAGTCAGAGGTTCTAGGCAGTTGGATGATGCTTCCAAAATTCTTTCTTCGTCGTCTGGCCTGGAAGGGCACACGGTTTCTCTGAGGCACACAACCAAACGCCCACAGCTGGGTGAGGCAGCCTCTCTGGTCCAGCGTCCCTTCCATGACTTGAGACTAAAAATAGGAGCATCTGACAGCCCGTTCCCTGCTCCAAGCCCTGGCACCCAAATCCCTAAGTCCGTCCATTCGGTCACAGGGAGCAGAGAAAGGATTGTTTAGAAAGACTTTTTAGCCTCCAACACCCATGTCAAGCTGACTGCATCCTTTGTAAAAGCAGATCGCAGCCTTCTTGATAGCACGTCCAAGTTTCCCCAGGAGAACCCCAAAAAGGATCACAAAAATGCCTACATTTTCCAAAATAAAACTCCCGAATTTGCTCAAAACAAAGGAATGTGTCTAGTTTTAGGAAAGAAGGGAGGATTTTTTACCTGCAGCAACAACCAAAAAAAAAAAAAAAACCCCCAGAAAACGCGTACTACCAGACGGGTCTTGCATTAACGTTCAGCTTTAGACGGTTGTGTATCAACCTCTGCGACGACAGAAAATTCAATGTTTTATGCCCCGTGTCGAGTTGTATTTTCTTGGATATGTGTAAAGGGATGCAAAAGTTACTCTGGGGAGGACTGTCACCCTCACGCCCTTCCCAGCTTCCAGTTCCTCCCCCCAGCCGTGAACATCCAAGCACCTCACCCACCTGTAAACCCAAAGGACATCGCAGCAGGAAGGATCAGGGTTAGTTTTTCCTCCAGGGTGTGGCAGGCTACAAGATGCAGACCAAATCTGGCCACCGCTGGCCCCTGGACAACACAGAACAAAAACCAAAAGGAATGTACAACAGAGACCATATTTACCCACAAAGATATTTACTATCTGTTCTTTATAAAAAGTTTGCTAACTCCCCTTCTAGTTCAACTCCTTCATTTATCCGATGACAAAATCAAGGTCCAGACACATAAAGTCACTCACCCACGGTTACAGAGGGAGCCGGACGCAGGACCAGGGCGTGGTCCCCAGCCCCATGCACCTGCCATGACGTTGTGTGGGCCCCGAAAACTCCAGAACCTCAAACATGGCTGCTGGGAGGGCATTCTGTCCGAACTTCCTTGCACCCTAACTCTAGGAAGTGACTACGGTCCTGCATGATTGGCCCCCAAAATGAGTGGCATTAGCTTTTTTTTTTTCTCTCCAGGAGTCAGCTGTCCCTGCAACCTTCTCCCCATCTCCTCCCCGCCCCACTCCCTTCTCATCCCACCTCGTCCTCTTGATCTCAGAAGAGTGGCTTGGTCATAACCTGATGCCTTTGCTTCATCTTTCAGGTTCACTGTTAGCCTATAACACAACCTCCCACACGGACCCGTCCTCGCGACTGAACGTCAAGGAAGGTGAGTCTCTTCTCTCCGGCACGTAGAACTGCCCTCCGGGCCAGCCCGGCACCGTCCCCGGTGCTGAGAGCGGGCGGGGGACCTCAGGAGTGTGCCTCCACTCTCTTGTTCCACTCAGCCTTCCTGGAAGCCTGCGTGGACAAGGGGACCCCCTCTTGTGCGTCTAGCTGCGAAAACGCGACAGGGTTTTTAAATATCTTGTCATAATATTGTAAAGATATGACTTGAGGTTATTACTCTGGGAAAGAAAGCGTGTGGCTCCTGGAAGGAAATGGATACCGCCCACTTTCAAAGCTGAAAGGTGCAGGTTTTCTCTGTTGAAGGGAAGGAAATGAAGATTTCAGGGATTCTCGTGATGGCACATTTTCATTGGGTTTTGTTTCGTTTTGTTTTTGTAAGAAATTGTAGCGACTCCAGTTCCTTTTTAAAGTGGTGATTTGGGGATTTGGTCTAGTCGGTTTGGTTTGTTGGAGAGAGAAAGAAAACTGTCTCAGCAAACGGATTTTGCCGGTGAGGATTTTAGCGAACGTCACAGTAGCATTTCTCCGCATCTTTATTTATGAAACAACATTGTGGAGATTTCCTGCTCCGGACACTGTTAGAGTCTAGGCGTTTAAACAAGTGAGTGACTCGTGGTACCTGGTTTAAGGGAGAAAAAAATGTGAGTGAAGCAAAATCTGCCCTAGGCAAAAGAAAAATTCCATGGAGCGGGGCATTTTGAGTGGGGGCTTGAAGAATGAATAGGAGTGTGGCAGGCACCCTCTCTTCCTCGGCTCTGCCTCCTTCGGTACCTTTTCTTTAATGCACACCTGCCATATAGAATGCAGGAAAGCAGAAGTTTTTCAGTATTGGGTGCGTGGAGTTAGCACAGCATAATATTTCAGAGAAACATGGAGCTCTTCTAAGAAAAGAACCTTAGAGGCCATTTGATTCAAAAATCGTCACGGATTCTAGAGGAAACACAGAGCCAGTGAGCCTGGGTGTCTTGGCCAAGGTCACACTATGATCATCAGATGATGACCAGACTATGCCGTGGAAGAAATCTTTGACATAATGAATCTGCTTTTAGTTTCATGCTTTTCTGTGGCTTCCTTCCCCCTACCCGACTCTGGGCCAGTTCCTGTTTGTGTTACTGTTTTCCTTTCAAAATCAGAGTTATTGGCTTTTTCCATAAAAAACCCTGAAGTCGCATTGACTCATCCCACAATCCAAACCACATTTTATTAGGTGACCCGCTTACCATTATGTTGCAAACATGTGTAAGAGAGAAAAAGTGTTACAGTGACAGGCACGTTAGGCTGGAAGTTGGAGCACCTTTGGTTTACACTGGGGAAATCTCTTCAAGCCCTGAACCTCAGTTTCCTGTCAAATAAAGGGGCTGAACTAAACTGGTAAGTGTCATGCCTAAAAAAAAAAGTCACACCCTGACTGTTGAGCTCTTGGCTTCTAAAGAAGAGCTTCGGGGCCCCTGTGCTCTAATCTGGTTACTTACTGAGCCTCGTTGCATTTGCAGTAAGAATCCATGTCTTGGAAGGAAGGAAGAGGGGTAGGGAGGAGGAGGCAGAGAGGAAAGGAGGAAGGAGGCAGGTGGGCGGCCCCTGCAAGTCCCTCCAGCTCTGCAGGATGAGGCCTGCCAACGCCAGAGTGAACCAGTGAGGCTCTGGGGCAGAGCCAATGAGAGAGAATCTGATACTGGACTTAAAATACGATGTTCATTGTCTGGGTTGAGCTGTGCAGATAAAGGACTCATTCCTCCCCAGGGGGCCTCGCTTTCAGCCTCTCCCCTACCTGTGCTGCGGCTCTCGCTCCCCTCGGTCCTTCTGTCTGCGGGGCGCCTTTGTCACCACCGCCAGCTCTTTCGGGCCTTTGCAGGAGCTGCTCCCACGTGCTCTGGGCCGCAGCCCCTCTTCTGAAATGAATGAACAGCAGTAAGCAGGCCAACGCCCGTCCAGCCCTCAGTCAGACGGTGCAGGCCGTTTATCTCCCAGCATCAGCCCAGGCCTCTAAGAACCCTGAAGCCTGTGTTCTGCAGGTGCATCCTTTGTCCCCAGTAACGCTTGCCACTTGAGCTGCCTTGCTTCTTGGCCGCCTCCCCCGTGCTGAGGTGGTCTGGATCTGTCTAAAGGGCCCATCCATCCCACAAAGCAAAGTACATTAGCAAGACAAAGCTCTCCTTTTCCCCCTCCTCCCCACTCCTCTGTCTCTGCCTTTCTCTAATAGCCATCTTTAGTTCTTCAGATATTAAATGGAAAAATAAAGGGACAACGTCATGCAACCTTAGCTCCATCTTGTTTGAATAAGGCACACACACAGCCCCAAACAAACCCAGAGTCCATCGAGAGCACCGTGCAGGCGTGTGCGTGTGTGTGTGCGTGTGTGTGCGCGTGCCTGTGTTTCACAAAGGGCAGGTGCTCGCATCAAGCACAAAGGGGAGAAGTCGAGGTCTGTGTATGTTTCTTCATGCATTTATGAAATGAAAATACCTCTTTACTTTCAAATGGCATAATCACCCTTCCAGCTTGTCTCCTGAAAACGATTGCACTGTCTAAGGGTTATTTGCGCCCAGGAAGGAAGGAAGACTAGATTTTGAAAGTTCATTTATAACAGTCTTTAAGCTTCTTTAAATTAAATATTCTGTGGCCACAGATTGGACCCAACCAGAACCATTGTGCTCTCTCTACCTGTTAGCGAGGCCAATGCACTTAAGAAAATAAATTAGGGTGGACGCGATTGTTACCTGTTTGCGATTGCAGTGACAGCTGTCATCTGTATGGGATTCTGCAACATCTCAGACACTTTTCACCCGCTTTGCCTCTGTTTTTGAGCCTGGCAGCATCCGTGGGAGGTTGATTGAAGTACCTCCATTTTGCAGACAGAGAAAGTGAGATTCAGGACCATTCAGAGGTTCATTGGGGCAGAGCCAGGATTCAAACCCAGGTTGCAGGATTCAAAATCCCGTGCTTCAGATAGTTTCCCGACAAACACAGCCTTTCCCTTCTAACTGGCTTCTCATGAAAACAACCTTGCCTAAATATAGTGTGGGCAGAGATTTGAATTTTTCCCATTATTTTTCTCTGCCCCTGCAATTTTCTCATTGTCATCTCCATCCGCATCCCTGCACTATTCTCTCTCCAGAGATGAATTCATACATGACCCCTGCTTGGCAATACCCCCTAGTCCTCACTGCACAGAGAATGAGCTGGAGAACTTTTTAAAATACTGATGTCATATGAAAAGTATCATATGACTTCACTCACAGGAGGTGCTTGTAGTAGGCAGATTCATGGAGACACGAAAAGTGGAATGGGGATTGCCAGGGGCTGGAAGGAGGGAAGAATGGGAAGTTATTATTTAATGGACACAGAATTTCAATTTGGAAAGACGAAAGAGTTCTGATGGTGACAGTTGCACAATGTGAATATTGTTAATGCCACAGAAAGTTGGTCAAAATGGTAAATTCTACACAATGTATGTTTTACCACGGTGAAAAGGCAAAAGTACATGAAAAGATGCTCAATGCCGCTAGTTATTAGAGAAATGCAATCAAAACCCCAATGAGGTATCATCTCACACCAGTCAGAGTGGCCTTCATCAAAAAGTGTACAAACAATACATTCTGGAGAGGGTGCGGAGAAAAGGGAACCCCTTCCGTGCTGTCGCTGAGAATGTAAGTTGGCGCAGCCATTGCGGAAAACAGTATGGAGGTTCCTTAAAAAACTAAAAATAGACTTACCCACAATCCCACTCCTGGGCATGTATCCAAGAAGACAAAAACACTAATTCTAAAAGATGCATGCACCCCAGTGTTTATAGCAGCACTATTTACAACAGCCAAGACGTGGAAACAGCCTAAGTTCCCATCAGTAGACAGTTGGGTTAAGAAGATGTGCCATGTATACACACACACAGGATGGAGTATTACTCAGCCAAAAGAAATAATGAAATATTGCCGTTTCCAGCAACATGGATGGACCTAGAGATGATCATACTAAGTGAAATAAGTCAGACAGAGAAAGACAAATATTATATGATGTCACTTATATGTGGAATCTAAAAAAAACAATGCAAATGAATCTATATACAAAACAGAAACAGACTCACAGAGAAAACACACTTCTGGTTACCAAGGGGGAAAGGGGGAGCGGAGAGGGATAAATTAGAAGTTCAGGATTAACAGATAGAAACTACTATACATAAAACAGAGAAGCAACAAGGATTTACTGTATGGCGCAGGAACAATATCCAACATCTTGTAATAACCTACAACGGAAAATAATCTGAAAATTATATATACATATAACATGTAATTATCAATGTATATATAACTGAAACTGAAAGTTTTTTCAGTTATAGATACAACTGGAAAAAAAACTGCAAAAGTAAACACAAGAAAATGTTTTAAAATACTGCCAACACGACCAGTTGATTCAGAATCTCTAGGCGTGACACGCGGTCTGGGGGATTTTTTTAAAGCTTTCCAGGTAACTCTTAAACCTGCAGCGCAGGCTGAGCAGTGCAGTCGTACAATAAAGACACAAACCAGAAGGGAACAGGGATGCCCATCTCAGAGACAGCTAGGTGTTCTCGGAGACACGCTGGGCCGTTTAACTTGACCTTTCCTGGCCCCAAATCGACCTAGAAAAGAAAGAGCAGGACCTCCGGGTGTACTAACGAAGGAGTCGGTTGAATTGAGCACGTGATTGTTCCTTCTTCTCCATCCTTGTATTGATAATGTTGTAACTATTACTGATTTTGACAGCTTTATGTTAGTACATCACTCCACCGCTCAGAAACCCCTTTCTTACACGTCCCCATGACGTGTGTCTAAAAAGTAGATGCAGAACTGGGACGGGGGCTGGGAACTTGATTTTATCGGGAGGACACTGAGGTTCTAGAAGTTACATGGCCAGTCCAAGAACAAAGGAGTCTTGGGGCCAGGACCGCGGATTCTCTCAACCTCGCGCTCCGACCGCCACACCCGGGGGCAAGAGTGTCCACACTGGACACGGGTCAGGCTCCGGCGCGCGTCCGGGCAGCCCTGCCCCGGCCCTCCCCGCGCGCCCAGGCGGGCGAGCAGCAGGCTCGCCTTCCGAGCTGCTCTGCGCCCTGAGCCCTCACTTCCTTAGCTCCTCGTGCTGGATCTGTGTGAATACCTCCGACTCTCCCCGAGTCAGAGGAGACTGAGCTCCTTGTTTATTAACTCCTGGAACTCATGAGCCAGCCGGGCCCTGCAGCCGGGAAGCCTTTCAGGACCCGCGGTGGAACGTCCTCCACGCGGCCGGCCGGCGGCCCGCGGAGCCCCCCGGCCTGCAGGTGCCCGGGCTGACGGATAAACAGCCTGTCCGCCTGCGCGCTAAGCGTGGGAGCGAGGGGTGGGGGGGAACCACCTGTCCGCGTCCTGCGTCGTGAAATGCCTAACGGGTGCTGAAGGGCATGCTAACGCGAACCCTGCTTCTCTCAAGGAGATTTCCAGATGGCGGGGCCCCTGCGTGGAGCAGCCGCGTTGTTTCAGCAGCCCCTCCGGGTCGGCATTTGACGCCGGTAATCTCATTTGCGCCTCTCCCCATCGCCAGGAGCCGGCGAGGCGGGCATCCTGCCTACCATTCTGTAGTTCATGGAAGCAAGGCACACAGAGGCAACGGGGCTCATCGGAAACCCCCCGGGCCTCGGGGTAGAGCAGGACCCAGACACAGGCCTGAGCTGTTCTTTCCTCCCTCCAAGCTGTTTCTCACCTCATTGTCTCAACATACTCAGTTCAAGCGTCTGACAGCATAAACATTCTTTAATTAATGCTCTCAGTTTACCCAAGGCAGGCGTTCGTCTCGTATTTCAGCATCGTTGCGTACTGATTCAAAACTCAGGCTCTGGACTCAAAGAGGCCGTGCGACCTTGGTCCGGTCACTTACTTTTTTCTGCTTCAGTTTTCTCACGTATAAAACGAGGATAATCTGAGTGTCCCTTTGGGGGTGACATCCTGCTCCTAAGCCATTTACCGTGGTGTCTGCCACACCGGGAAGGACTCAGTGTGTTAGCCCCATGAATTACAGTGTAATTAGCAGTAATATCACAGAATTATTAGAATATTTTTGAGGGTTTGCCACATGCTGACCCTGTGCCAAGGGCTGTGAAGGATGCCATCCTGTATCCTGCGACCTGCTAACACCAGAGATGAGACAGCCAAGTTCTTACAATCTTATTAGGGAGATATACCTGTGGAGCTATCAAGGAATAGTATGAAACTGCATATAATCAAATAGAAAAATGTGTGCTACGTACAAGAAGTTCCCTGCAAGTAATGAAGAGATGACAAATCATTCAGTGCTGAAGTGGACCATCCTCCAAACCTTTCAGGGGACAGAGTCGAGATGGGAGGCAAGAGATGGCATGAGTCCCCCCGAGACCACACTGGGAGTCAAGAGCTTCACCCAGAACCGTAGGCAGGACTCAGGCGCTCCTCCACCCCGTTCATCCTTCTTTTTGTTTATTAAGAATCCACTCCATCAGGGAAACTAGGCTGAGCCTCAAAAAGATGGTGCCCAACCAGCTGCCCTGTAAGGGGGTGTAGAAATGCGGACCAGTCCGTGATTCAGCACCGTGTTGGGTGTAGCCGGTGTATCATCCCATCTCGCTACATCCCCCTGCATTCTCATCCTCTAGGGGGAGCCCTTTATGACTTAATGTTGGGTTCCTGGTGAGAGAGGGGACGCCCCTGGAAATGCCCAGCATGTCGGTGCTGGAAATGGACCCTGACCAAAGGGAAGGTGGGCACCAAAGACCCCCTCAGCACGTCTGGATCTGTCCTGCGTAGGGGCTGCTCGTGCTCAGGCTGGGTTTTGGGGAAGGGACTCAGTGAGCTCCTGCGGGTGTGCCCGAGTGTGCCCTGTGGGCCCCAGTGTGGGACGCAAGCATGAGCAGGGAGCCTTGGGTGGGACTCTTGGGGGCTTATAAGAAACCAAAGGAAAGGAGCCCAGAGCCAGGGATTTGCTTCGGGATTTGGGGAGAGGGGAGGGAGTAGGGGGAGGAGACCTGAAATGAGGCGGGCCCTGAGTTCATGCTCGGTAAAGCCTCAGGGCCCTCCGCGGGCAGTAGACTTTTCTCTCTGCTTTTCCACATCTCCAAAATTTTCTATGATTTAAAAGATGCCCAAGAAGTTTTGTTCTGGTGGAGAAAATGCAGACGAGGGCAGAATATTGATTCCTGTGCCCCGAGTGTGTCGCACCGAGCAAGGGTGGCGGATTTCAGGGCTCGGCACAGGAGGTGGGGGCGGGCTTCGGGCAGCATCCTGAGTGAGGGCCACTTTTGGGGAGCGCACGGCAGGGGAGCTGTGCCGGTCGGTCTGGAACACGTGTGCGTGAAGGAAAAGGCCTGTAATGCTGTGAGGTAATGCCTGTTATTTTTAGGGAGTAAATAACATCTCTCACATAGCAGGTTACGCGGCTCCGCGGGCCCTGTCTGTGTTAGCGGACGTGCACTTAAAATGTGAGGGTATTGAGGCCTCACGGGGGGCCTGCTAAGAAGTTTGTCATTTTATGTTTTTCCTTTATGATGAAATGCCTCTAATCCATTTTTAGCAAAAGCAGGGATGATCTCTGAGTGTGTGTGTGTGTCTGTGTATGTGTGAGTGTGCACTGTTTCTGTGTCCAAAGGCAAGATTTATGATTATTGAACAGACAGTAGCTTGCTCTCTCCGTTTTTTTTTTTTTATTATTATTATTGTTTTCCTTTGAAATTCCAGAGTTAATGTTTTGTCTGCTTTCGAGCTGACCTTCTTTGGAGAGCTGAGTGTGCGTGTGTGTGTGTGTTCACCAGAGAGAGACTGAGAGAGAGAGGAAGAGAGAGAGAGAAAGAGAGAGAGAGAGAGAGGTCTGGAAACAAAGAATCTTTGTCTGTAAGCTGTAGCAGGCAGGAAACCCCAATCCCGAGGGAATTTAGCCAGCCAGCCCTGTCCTGGAGTCAGACTCCAGCTCTCTGAATTCAATTTGACAGCTTGTCTGGGACACTTTCTAAGTAACCATTATCCTTCCTTTCTCTGAGTAAAAGAACTGTTATTTTGTGCCGTGGGTGTGCTGTGTGCACCGTTATCACCTGTGTGGGTTCCACAGTGACTAGGACACGCTTTCTCTAAATTGTTGGAAATGCTTAGCCTGTTTCCTAAGACAAGTGTAAATTTGTTCCAGGATAACAGCTTTCAGCGTTGCCCCGTGGCCGCGTTAGAGGCGGGTAGAGAGGGGTCTCATTGGGGTAGTTCGTTTAGTTCCACTTAAGGCATAAATCCCCTTCTTTGAAAGAGCTCTTCTGTCTCAGGAATCATTCAAGTTGTGTTCATTCTATTCTTTTAAAGACTTTTTTTGGAAATGTGTGCAAAGATCTCTTCCCATGATCATTCCCCCTCAGTTTCTGTGTTTGATGGATGAATCGATGACTTGTAAAGAAGTACACCGCCACAGGCCTGTCCCACCTGGGGAGAGAATTCCGAGGTCGGTGCCTGTCACCTGCCAGACCCTGGGGTTGGGGGGGGCAGCCAGGCACAACTGGGGTGACCACCCGGAGTACAGCAGGCATCTCTCTGTCCTGTCTCCTCTGCCACTGACATCAGTTGACTTTGCTACCACTGCCTGAGGGTTTGTGAGGCAAAGCCCACCCTCTCCTGAGTGTGCATATTTGCAGGCCGTCCGGGTCCAGCTGTGCAGAATGACCAGGAGCACTATCCAGCACGGCCCAGGTCACTTTGGGGTCTGGGGTCTGACAGCTTGGCCGACAGCACGGTGTTGCCCATTTAGGTTCTGACCAAAATAATGTGTCCTTCAGATGTGAATGGATTCCTCTCCAGACTCTTTCCAAACAGAATTTTGAATGTCTCCTCATTCTTTGCCTGGCATCCCTTCCCTGGCTGTCTCAGCCCCACCCCAACCGCATCCTAGGAGCCAACTCACTTCCCACAGCCCAGCTCAGTGGACGTCTCCTCCGCCACCCCTTACCCCGGTGCTTCGCTTGAACCTGCTGTTCCCAGGGTAGCATCTGACGGAGCCTATCCTAATGGCCGTTGGTCTTGCAAAACTTGAAGCATCTTGGAGGTGGGGATGGAGACTTAGAAAAGGCCACTGGATGGATGATGGATGCATGATGGATGGAGCATGGATGGAGGGTGGATGGAGGACTGATGGAGAAAAAGTATAGACAAAGTGCCTTAAGCTACTCCTCACAAGCTTACTGTGACACTCACCCTTCGTGATGTTTCTAAGTCTGAGGGTGACAATGTGGCCTCGTCCACTGCGGGGAAGGGAGCTGTACTCGCCTTTTCCTCTCTACTTGCCATCAAGTTCCCCTTCACCTGACCCCAAGGTGATTCCTCGGAGGCTGTGATCAGTCCCATCCAGGAGTAGAGGGAAGAGCTTGCCGAGGACAGATCTCAGGCACAAGACGAGGTCTCCACTGCACCCTTTTGCCCCATTTTTTTTATCAGCTTAGACTACCCTCGGGGCCCCTGCAGATCTGGGTCCTCTTGCTGTGTGTGCCCATGCATTTTGGGACAGTCATACTGCAGGGAAAAGTTAACTCCCGCTCACTTCCGCCCTCCTTCTCTTACCTTCCTTACCCCCCCCCATAATGATAACAGCTCCCATTGACTGAGGGCTTACTCTGTGCCAAGAACGTTCCTGTTCACTTCACCTGTGCACTTCACTGACAACCTCATGTCGTTGGTACGACTGCGTTCCCATTTTGCCTATGAGAAGGCACAGATAGGTTAAGCCCAGATCACCAAGACAGTAGGAAGCAGAGCAGAGTCAGTCACCGCAGCCCCCGCCCCATTCCACCCGCCCCTCCACGGAGAAGCCCACTTCTCCCAGGGAGCTGAGGTCATCCAGTTGTTAACACGATACCAGGAGATTCACTGATTTCTGCTTGGTCCAAAAAACAAACTCAGGAGTCTCACTCGGTGTGCTCAGCACTCGCGTTTTGAGCAGCACGTTAGGCGGCTTCCCAGCTGTTCTTTCCACTGTCGTGCTGTGTGATTCAGGCGGCGCTGCGCAGCTGTGTGCTTAACATTACATTTTTTAAAAATAAAGGAAAAAAAGAAGAGATTTAGGGAGGGAAATGCTATGTTGAGCAACACCCTGTTGATCAATAAGGACTGCGATAAACAATTACAAAAACAAGGTGGACATCAGTGTGATAAATCTAGTTGTGGTATTTCCTAAAATGACAACAGGTGAGCAATGCCTTGCCTCGAGAAGTTTCTCGAGAAGGAGAAGGAAGGGTATCAGTATCACCTGGACTATTTTAAAGGCACGTGCCAGGCGGCTGCGGCCCCCCGACCCCACACCCCTTCCCCGTTCATACGTGCCCTTGGCGGGCGGAGTTGGAGCAGGGTGCTCTGAGAGTAAGCACATCCCACCGCCTGTGAAATCCCCTTCCCCACGTCACCCCGCCGCTGAGAGCCAGGGCTTTACTCAAACACTCAGCGGAGAAGAAACGTGCCTTCGGTGCTCTGCCGCAGCCTCCTTTCTGCCGCCACATCATTGGTCTTTCCTCTTCCCCACGCCTGCGGGCACCCGGGCCCCTGGTACTGTCCCTGGTGCTTAGAAGTGCCCACGGTGTGACCTTCCTGCCCCTTGGGGCCTGTCCCGTGTCGTGACCTTCATCAGAGCTGCTCGCAGATGCTCCCTGGAGAAACCCAGATCTGGTCAGCACCAGCTCGCTCTGCGACATTCATGACAGTTACAAGGCAGGTGGGAGCCCTGCTGCATTTTAATAAAGGGGAATGGCTCTAAGTAACCCTCAGAGGGGGCCAGGGAGAGGCGCAGGGCTGCGGGGGCGGGGGCATTTGGGGGCGCCTTGACCTCCAGAGCACCCTTCCAACTGGACTCGGCCAGCCGACTGCTCCGCCCCCCCGATGGTGAGCGCTCCGCGCGGGTGGGGTGGAGCGCCACCGCCGCCGCAGGGATGCCGGTTTCTCAGTGGCATTTCACACTTGCAGAGTGGGCCGTTTGGGTTTTGCATTTCCAATTCATCTCCAGACTCTTGACTGCTACTATTTTAGGCCTCCCACCTCTACCAAGTTTCGCTTTGACTCTGACATCTCATCCCGTCCCAGAGAGCAGAGCTGAGGCGCAAAGTGCAATTGGCCTTGGTTGGTGTACCTCCAGTTCCCTCACCACGTGGTCCTGGTTTGTAATAGAAACTACAAGTGACCGCTGTTAGCTGCGTTGGGGCGGGGAGGGCAGAGCACTTTGGAACAAAAAGGCTAGATCTGCAAGCTCTCCAGAGGACCCCCAGGTGGTCATCTCGGTGCAGAATATTCCAAATCCATTTGTTTGGCAGAATGCGATGATTTAGAAATTCTACAGGGAGACTGTTTGGGGGGCAGTAGTCGCTGAAACATATTTAAAAGATGCTTGTTTAGTCTCGTGCTCATAAACCAATTTTTTCTCCCTCTCTCTCTCTCTCTGTCTCAAGAGAGAGAAGCTTCTCTCATTCCAGGCAGAGCTGTAGGGTTCGCGGAATCTTCTAGTGAAAAGCCAAGGCAGAGACTGCATCGTTTGTTATTTTAATATAAAAACCTTTCCCAAGTTCTTTTTATAGATACAACAACTTACTCTCTTCAGAGAAGCCTAAGATAATACATAACTTATTTCTCACGAAATAGCCTATTGGGAGAAGATAAAGTCTTTGAGGATGAAATTCTGTGGTTAAAGACGCTAACCAGGACCTGCGTGGCTTCTCCTCCCCAGCCTCAGGGATCTGTAAGCTTTCACATGCGAGGGTAAATAAAAAGTTTAACATGCCTCTGATGAAGTTCAAAGTCTCGTGTTAGGCATATTCTCAAGAGAAAGGGTAAATTAAGTAGGATTATTATTTTTTCAAAATCTCACACACCCTTCAAAGCCCAATTCAAGCCCCGCCTTCTTCAAGATATTCTCCCCTTATTCCTGAAGACTGCAGTCTCTCCTGAGGCCCCACCACACCCACAAGCTGTCTGTGGGCCGGATTACAGGCCACCTGGTGGTCCTTCATTGCGAGTTTGGTCCTGTAGCCTTTTTCCCAGCCTTGTCGATATTCAGTAAATGCCATTGACAGTTGATGGAGTCACCGGGGAAGGAAAATCTAGTTTGTCAACTTAATTAAATGTTTACTCAATCCTTCTGGTTCACTAAAGAAAGAACCAGAAGAAATGAGCCTTGGTTGACACAAGAAAGATGAAGTTCTTATTTTCAAAGACTAAAACTCTGGAAAGGAAGAGCAGCCACAGCTGTAGCGGACGCTTTGGAGCACAGAAAGCGTTTTCACACGCACGACCTCATTTACTCTCAAAAGAAGAGTGCAGGGATTAAATAGGCCGTTCGCTTTTCCAAATTCTTAAATTTTTGGAGCAGCATTTTCCCCCCAAGTATCTACCTGTTACGGATAGGTTGACTGAGATTCAGAGAAACTGTCGCTTGCCTAAGCTGACACTGGCAGAGGTGGGAGGCCGACCCTAATGTAGACTTCTTTCTATTGCATCGACCTGTTTCCCTGTTTGAGATGGACTGAAGAGAAATGATGGAATTCTTCCCCATGAAAATCTTCAAGCGCCCTTGGTAACACCGCAAATGGCCTTGCACGTGGTGAGATGCAGGTATCCCTCTTCCAAAGACGTGGAAATCGTTCTCAGGATGATTCTGAAAGTTCTTTGAGCTTCCAGAGTCTTTGGGCTGCCTGTAAAACACTTATCAGTCCTGCCCAGTACCCTAGGGGAGTGAAAGGCAGCTTTTCTGCTATGAGTCATACTTTCAATTTCTGTTAAAATTCTTATATGGCCACATATGCTTTCTCTCAGGCTTTGGGCCTCCAGGCCTGTGCTAATTTGCATGTCTGGTTTAGATAATGTCTGAAGTCCCTTCCAGCCTGCAAAGAAGCCTTGGATTCTAACATATAAGTGAGACCACATTCCACCTGCCGAGAGTTGCTGGCCCTTTGTCTTTACTGTGCTTTGACGTGTGGACGCTGGACTCGGAGGTGGGAGTGTTTCGTGCTCACCTACCGGGTCACAGAGATGAAGTGAAGTCACCTGTCCGCTTCTCCCGCACTGAGCCCAGAGCACCTTCCTGCAGACCACTTCAGATGCAGGCTAAAAAGCAAAGCACAGGAAGCACTGGGATTTTAAGTTTCTTAATTTGAACAGCAATCCTAAGTCAGTGCGAGGCTAAGACCGCAGATCGGGCAACTACCCTGATTCTAAAACTGTCAGAAATAGGCCAATTCTTTCATAGACTAAGCTCATCTCATTTTTCACTCTCGCTCAACCAAACATCAAAAAGATGCTGCCAAGATGTTAAGCTAAGTGTTTCATCTTCAAACATAACGTAATTCTCACCAGATAAAGAACTGATAACAAAGAGTTGACTTTCCAGAAGGGCTCTGAAAGCAACGCAGGAAGCCCCAGTCACTTTGCATAAGAGAATCATGGCGCCCTGGAGAGCTCAGGTTCATGACGCTGGACAGGTCAAGTCTTTGCTCAAATTATGTTATCGGTGAGGCCCTCCCCGTCCCGGCACTGCCTCCTCCCTTTCGCCTGTTTTCTTTTAATCAGTAGCACTCACCACCTTCTAATATACGATGTGGTTTTACTGTTTGTTTGGAATGTCGGCTTCAAGAGCAAGGATGTTCCTCCAGTGGCCATTGTGTTCCCAGCACGTAAGACAGCGTCTGGTACCATAGTGGACATTCAAGAAAATGTTGTTGAGTAAATGAACACGTGTGGGAGATGAACTATGAGTTAAGTCCAGTAAGCTCCTTCTGGGGAAGAGGAAGAGCCTGGGGCGGGAGAAGAAAACGAAGGTGATAAGAGACAGCCCGTCTCTCCCCAAAGATGATCACCAAGCCAGGGCACAGGTGCCCAAGGAATTACACCAGGAGCCTGGACAGGCGAGAGCACTGCACATAAGACCCTCACCGGTGAGCCTTGACCTGCAGAACTTTGGAAGGAAAAGATGCAGGAGCTGAACTGGGCAGCAGACGCAAGACTGGATCCTGGGCCGCCAAAGAGCGCGAGGGAGACCCCGCTGAGGAACGCCGGTGGGAGGGGGTCAGATCGGGAGCAGAGGGGGCTGAACACAGACTACCTCTCATTTATCCTCAAGCCCTGTTACCTAAGTGAGCTGCTAGGTTTTCTTTTTCCGACCTGGAATCCTCTTAAACCTGAGGCATATTTGACCCAAGAAGTATGCAATTAAGTTGCGTCTGCAGGGCCCAATGAGGAGGGGAGTTTGGGACCAACACCTAATTAATCTAGTCCATATGAATTGCTTTTCCACATAAGGCTGGCCCCCAAATCCCACTTTGAGGCCTTATCAAAATAAAGAGGTCATTTAGACTTGTGTGTCATTTAGACGCAGAGCCCACAGGAGGAACCCAGTGGAGGAAGGGTCCGGGCCCGCGGGGGCCCCAGGGGACTGTGGCGAGGCCGCCTGTCACGTGCCACTGGCCTTTCCAGACCCTCATACTTGAAAGCCATCCATTTTTTTCAAGGATTTCTCTCACGTGTCCTTTCTTCCCTTCGCACACGGAATTTCTGAAACAGTGCCTCCATTATACCCCACGCAGCGGGGCTGGTTCTGGGGCTCAGGGGCTGTTTGGATTCCAGGACAAGATCCTCGAGCAAAGGAAATCTGATCCAGGATGTTTTTTTTTCTGTGAGTTCCAAGTTTGAGGAAAGCCTTCCCTAGGTATTTCCCTCCTCCCGAGGCCTCCATAGAAGCCAAGATCCTCTGTTACTCTTTAGAACATAAGACGCCCCTGAGGTGGAGGCCGAGCTGCCCCGACAGGATGGGTTGAAATGAGGCGAGGACCCAGTTCTGAGCTCCGGGGCCGGCTGCGCAGGGAACTGGGGATGCTGACAGTCTGGGGAGCAGGGAGGACGCTCAGTCCAACCTCAGCCTGGTAATAGCCCCGCAGGCAGCAGGAAGCACCACCCTACTATCTCCTGGAGCAGCCATTCTACACTGGGACCCAGGGTAACCCATTTCTCTTCCTAAAAGAGAGCCATGCTTGATTCAGATTTGGGCATCACTGGGCTGGGAGCACAGGAGTGGAGGACCCTTCCTCCTTCACATCTTCTCTTATCTCTTAGGGCCTTTCCTGTTGAGCTTTTTAACTGTAATTCACCAAGATAAACATCTTAGAGGTTCAAGCAAGACTGTATTAGACTCTGT
This sequence comes from Camelus dromedarius, assembly GCF_036321535.1. Lineage (NCBI taxonomy): Eukaryota > Metazoa > Chordata > Mammalia > Artiodactyla > Camelidae > Camelus > Camelus dromedarius. The sequence goes on from NC_087469.1 coordinate 16,705,973, forward strand.
GTATATTGTGTGTATTTTTAATTGCCATTTATCCAATGCTTATTTAATCCTCCTAGCCACCCTATAAAAGGTCTGTTATTAATCCTTCTTAGGGGCTCAAAAAGGCAGAGTAACCTTTGGACCAAGATGGTTCGGCAGAGTCAGTGGCAGAGCGGGGATCTGAGCCCAGGGCAAATGGATTCTAAATGCCGTGACATCACCCCTGGGCCGCCAGAGAGAACAGATGTCTTCACCAGGGCATCTGCCCTGCAGAACCTTCCACAGCTTAGGGGCTAGCTGCCTGTGCTCTGCTTTTGAAGTGGGAGGCCAGGCCAGCAGATCAGACATCTGGTGTGGTCTCTGACAGGGGTGATAGTGGCAGACAAGAGGCTGGTCCTGAGTTGGAAAGGCTCAGGAAACAGGGCAGGCCGTCATGGGTGGGGCCCAGCAAGAAGGAGAGCCCGGAGTGAGGCAGAGTTCGGTTGGTGGTCAATAGGTTCTGGTCCTCCTCAAAGGCTGGTCCTCTTATGACCTGGGACCTCGGAAGGAGAGGGGGTCTTGGAGGATCATCTGGCCCAGCCCCCAAACAATAGTGAGGCTGCTGCCTCCAGGTACAGTGGATGTGGGATGGTCTGGGCAATGGTCTTCCTTCTAGGGGACTTCTTGGAAGTTCGGAGCTTTGGGTGCGGGGTCCCCTTTGTTCGAGCTTTTCTCCTTTGGTGTCCTCACACTCTTCCAAGAAAGGAGGTCTGGATCGGACTGAGAGGAGCCTCTGCTCTGAGCTGGAGCGGCCCTGCCCGTTCTTGGGCTGAAAGGTCTGCATTCAGAAGCCGGGCTTCCCAAGGATAAACAGGGCCAGGTGCTGCCAAGCAGAAATTCGAAGAGACGTTTCAGGGAAAATTCATCTTTTTCCATCAAGTAATCGAAAGCATGGTCTTATGTCGTCAGGGGTGAAGAGAGAGGCTTTTTGTGTGCTGCTGTCTCTCATCTCTGGCCTCCGGGTGAGGTCATGACAAAGCATGGGGCTGCATGTTGCCGGGGACATTGGGCCTTCAGACGGCGAACTGCCAGCGTCAGAGCAGAAAATGTCTTTCCTGAGATGTTTGGCCAGATTTCTGGGACGCGTTTCACAGCTTCACACAGAAGCTGAGTTAACACTGGGATGTCTGTGAGAAGGTCACGTCCAGAGAAAGCTTTCGCCTTCCAACAAGGACTTTTCAGAAAAAAAATCTCCATGCTCGTATTTCTCCACCCCGGGAGGCTCTCCTGGAATCTAAGAGGGCATTTAGCGTCAAAGTCAACCACACCGAGCAGCCCATAAAGGAGATACTGTTCAGGCCATTATATACATGAGGCTGACTTATCCACAATGCCTCGCGCACGGTGCCCAGATGCCCCAGAACAAGGCTCTGGCCTCACTTTGCTTTGGCAAAAGTTGATCTCAGGACTGCCTTAAACTGTAAGCTCCACGCAAAACCCTCCTGGTAGGACTCCTCTGAAAAGGCGTTGCAGTTCAGATTCGTCGTTCTGGTACCCTCTCAAGCCAGGGGGCACCAGCCATCACTGGAGTGAACAGTGAGTGTCACAATCAGGGTGGTTTTCTTCCAATGAAGCATCTGCCACCACACGGAAGTTCTGAGACCAGCAGCTCTGCTGGTCCCTAACGGTCCCGTTTTTGCCCACTGTGCCCTTGGCTGCTACTTAAGCATGTGTTTTCAGAAGTCAGTTCTCAGCAGACAGCAGGCAGCATATTCGGGGTGGGGGGCCCTGCACACACTCAGGCTGCCCCTTGGTCCAGGCACACCTTGCAGGAGAGCTCCCCAAGCTGACCGGCATCCAGGGGTCAGGGAGCCCCGACCCAGCTAGGCGTCGGGCCAGGGCAAGGAGAGCGTTTGTGCAGAAATGTGAGTCTTGGGGTCACTTCCTGACCCAGGCTTTACCATTTTGGTTATAGATACATTTCTGCTTGTGTGTCTGCTGACCACACTGCTAAGTTCTCATTTGTATGACTTTTAGTGGGGAAAAAAAAAGCCCTCATGTCAACAATGACATTGTTAAAATATATATAAACTAAAATGCAGGCCGTTTAAATGAGTGGCATCTCGTCCTGGACATCCCCCGGGGAAAAAGGTTTCAGCCTCTGCCCTGTAATGGGTGGATCATTGTCCAGCTCAAAGGGCACACAGGGTTTACAGTCTTCACTCCGCATCGCCCAGACTGAAATCGCACGGAGACTTCACTGAGTGGCGAGAAGTCGGGGTCAGGGCTGTGAATTCTCTTCAGCTAATAAAATAGGGAACAGCAAGAGAAAGTGTGTGTGTTTAGCAAGAAGGAGAAAATATTGGCCCCATTTTCGTACATTCAGCAGATACTTACCGTGTGCCTGCTCTGTGCTGGGCACTGTTGTAGGTGCTTGGTTCTATCAGAGAACAGAAGAAGGCTCCCTACCCTTGTGGACCTGAGAAAGGGGGTGGGTTGGGGAGGGGAGTTGACATGTATTCGGCAGGGCTGGAGAACGTGTTTCTGGGTCTGAACATTCTTTAGGTATATAACGATGCAAAGACAATCATACTAATTGCTAGTATCTTCCGAGGCTGACTCTGCTGGAATGCCAGCTGTCCGCCTGGGCACCTCCTTGGGTACCCCTGGTTCTTCAGATCTCTAAGGCAGAACACCAGACCTCAGTCCCTGGCCTTGGCCTTCTCCATCTTCGGCTTTGTCTTTGCAGTAGGACTTACATCAAAACCATTGGTTTTCATTTAAATCGTACATTTAGTTGGTGTCCCCATGAACCCCAGTGCCCACAGAGAGCATTTGTTCATTTCCTCCGTAAATGGACACAGGTGTCCTTTGTGGACTCAGGCGCCAGGGGCAGGATTTTCCATGCAAATAGGTGGGGATGAAAGAACAAGTAGGAGGGAGTCCTGTGGTCCCTGCTGCTCCGATTCCACACTCTGCTCCCGGACCCTCAGCTAACGACGCCCACCTACGGCCCAGTCCACGGCTGTTTATTGCTCTCTTAACTCCACAGGAGGACACAGTTCAGGCTGATTGCTGGTGGCTTCTCTTGTTTCTGTCACATCATTTTTTTACCTACCAGAAGACTTTAGAGTTGGTTGGCACCTCAAAAGTCCTCTCAGCTAGGCTTCCCCGGCCCCCAGGCAGCCCTGTGGGAGAATTGGGTTCTCCAGCAAAACGATGGGGCTCCCAAACACTTCTCTGATAAGGCATGGACTTCAGCGTGGTTGGGCACTTGGGGAAAAACCCAGCCATCACCCGCCCTCTGTTGGTTAGAGGGAATTCATCCAGGCCCGCTGTGCCGTTAGCATGCTCGCTCTGCCCATGGAGCGAGAATAAAAGAATAGGAGGGAAAGTTGATAAGTCAATTGTTTTACCTCTTCTCTTCCAATTTAGATTCTTTTTATTTCTTTTTCTTGCCTAATTGCTGTGGCTAGGACCTTCGGTATAGCACAGGGAACTATATTCAATATCTTATAATAACCTTTTTGGAACAGAATATGAAAATGAACATATGTATGTACATGCATGACTGGGACACTGTGCTGTACACCAGAGACTGACACATTGTAACTGACTATACTTCAATTAAAAAAAAAATCAATGGTAACTTTAGCCAAAGCCATAATTTAGGCTAAAAAAAAGGTTCTTCTTAATGAATATAACAGCTTTCAGAGAGGGTGGACGCCTCCAGCAGATGAATGATTGAGTAGAAAAACTGATTAGAAAACTTTGAGTCAGAGGTCTTATCAGCACAGTAAGCCAGAAGTCAAGTCAGAACTTCAGCTAACACACACCGATTCCTGGAACTTAGTGATTTGTTTTTTCTTTCTGCATGAATTTGTCACTTTCTATTCCACTTTCTGTTCTGTTCCTGCTAGATTCACCTGCTTCCCCTCCCCTCACCCCGTGCTCACTCCATCCATCCCACACGTCACCGCAAGCTTAGTGCCCCATCACACCCTGCTTTCATGGTACTGCTGCGTGTCCAAAACCTCTCCCGGTTTCCAGTGCCTGTAACCCAGGCGAGTAGCGGATGACATGACCTTGAACCTGGCCTCATGCCCCTCTTCCAGCCTGCTCCCCCTCCGCTTCAGTCCCGCAGCCCCACCCACGGCCACCCTTGCACCACACTGATGTCTCATCACTCACCCCTGCCATGTGCCCACCGCACTGCCCACCCTCTTCTCTCCAAGGAGGCCTCGCTCATGTCCCCCCACCCCAATCCCACTTGCCACTCCCTCCTTAACCTCCCAGAACCTTAGTATTTCCCCAGCCCTCCTTTGGCCCATGAGCCGCATTTACTCACAATCTGTTATCTTCTATTTAAAGGCAAGGAAGGGGAACTTGTTTTACATTCTTTCACATCCACTCTATGGCCAAACACACAATAGACTGCAGAATGCAGGCCCACATAAATTACTGGAGGCCTAACCAGCATCCTCCCGCACCAAAAAAAAAAATAAACTTTGAAGAAACCGGCCTTTCCTTCCCTTGAGGGCACCCCAGCCTCGCACACACTCTGCAGACCCCAGCAAGACAGACCAGATGATGCCCAAGAGAACCCTCAGCCGCATCCCAAGCTTGTAAACAAGTTGGGTTTGTTGTTTGTTTTTGTTTTCTTTTGCTTTTTAGCAAGCAGAAGAATCTACTTGCAGGAAAAAATCTCTTTGTGGAAAAAAAAAAAGCCAAATAAAAATCAAAACAGACGACTTAAATGAGTCCAGCTCTGCCTCTCTTTGGCCCCCTTTCCCGCCTTCCTCCTGTCTCCACCCCCTCACCCCCTGTTTGGCGTTTCATGCGAATTGCTAAAGACTGTAATTTTGAAGCAGCGCTGGCTCTTCCAGAGCCAGGAGGGAGGCGCGTCCGCACGTGGATTTCTCCACAAGAAAATCGTTTTTGTCTTTCGGTTCTTCTTGGCCAGAGACAGGAGAGCGGGCGGGCGACGAGCCGGGCCACCTCCGCAGGCCCCGTTCTGATTGGTGGGGAAGCGCGGGCTGGGGCTGGGCGGGTGTGTTTCGCCCTGTCTGACGTCTTCGGACGAGGTTTGCACTCCGTTTGTTCGAATGGTTTTTATGGCTTCTTTGATGTCCACGGAAAGCCTTTGAGAGTCACCATTCTGCATCCTTAAGCTCCAGTGCTCATTCCTGCTCCGCGTCTCAGCGGGACTCACACCCTGAGAAAGGAAACCTTTCCAGCCAGTCGGTTAACCAATTTCTGAACATGGTTATGGGAGCCTGTGGCTTCTTTCAAGAAAGGCGGTGGGATCACCAATGTTGAGGTTCAAGGGAGGACCCGTCGAGGCAATCTGGAAGCTTCTGTGCACTTGCAGGCAGGAAGCATCTCTCCAGCCCTCGTTTCTTGTTCCAGCCACACCTCTGGCCTTCCTTTCTCTGCGGTCATCGCCCAGGCCTTTCCACTATCAACAGAAAAGCGTGAGAGGCCGAGGAGAGCCCAGAATGTGCCCACAGCATCCGTGCACTGAAGTGGGGGGTAGGAGCCACTGCCCGGGACCTCCTGGCCTGGGCTGGGAGATGGCCCTCCCGGGGGCCTTTAATCCGGACGTCACCCACCTCCACAGAGCTGCATGGAGGGCTTTGGACATTTTTTTTTTATTTCTAAACTTAGATTATATTTGCAGAATGCTTTACAAGATGCCTCGCATATGTCATCTCACTTGATCATTACCCGACTTCACCCACTCGGGCTGCTGTAACACAGTACCTTAAGCCGCATGGTTATAACCAACAGAAATGTACCTGGCACAGTCCTGGAGCCTGGACGTCTGAGGTCGCGGTGCCAGCGTGGTCAGGTTCCGGGGAGGGCTCCCTTCTGGACTGCAGGCACTGCCTTCTCGTCGTGCCCTCACGTGGCAGGAAGTGGGCAGGCTGCCTTTACGGTTTCTTCTTAAAAGGGCACTAATTCCATTCAGGGAGGCTCCACCCTTACGACTAAATCACCTCCCAAAGACCCCACCTCCTAAAACCATCACATTGAGGGTTAGGTATTAACACATGAATTTGGGGAGGACACAAACATTTAGTTGGTACCTTGAGCATAGCCCTGTAAGGTGGATAAAGCATGTGAATGTTTACTTCCTTTTAAAAAAAAATGAGGCCCAAGGATGTCTTGATTCATCCAAGGTCTCACAATAGATAGTGGCAGGGACAGAACTTGAACCAAGCCTCTGACTTCAAGTTCGGGTTCTTCCCATTACTTTGGGGCTCCCAACCCAGGTGCCAATGTCCCTTCTACTCATCCCCGCCTTGACCCCGGGGGAAGAGTATACTTCTGGAATTTAATGATGCTCAGAAACTTACTGCTGAACTAAATTTAATGTCTCCTAAGGGCTGAAAGATAATCTTCACACAGCCTTTCTGGAGAGCAGGAGATGCTAATGTACCTCTTTGTTGTTTCCATTAGACCCTTCCTATGACTCAGTCCGGAGAGGCGGGTGGGGCAACAGCATGAATTCTGGCCTCAACAAGAGTAAGTAAACATCACTCTGTTCTTTGGGAGGAAAACTTCTTTCTGAGTGCTGGCTGGAGAACAGGGTCACGAGATAAAGGAGGAGAGGAGTGAGCATTTTGTGTTCCTGCTTTGTGAGTGGACATCAAAATCCATTGCCAATGTCGGGCCTGTCAGTGACACCCAGTTCTTGAAAGCTGGTGTGGGATTTTCACTCAGCCCTTTGAGTTTCATTTCACTGCATTTGGTTTTAGAACTACTGGAGTAGGGAGGTTTCTCAGGACAAGATTCGAAATGATTGAAAAATCTTTGGATTTAGATTCTGTCATTTCTGTTATGATAATGACCTTCTTTACTTTGCTTCTCTGATTGTCAAGATGGGGTCATACCAACATCTCTACCCTGTTCCGGGAAAGGCTGAGAAGGAGGATAACCTGATAAGGAGAAGGTGGGGGTCTGACACATCAGTTTGTGTTGGAGTCTGACCCAAAAGTTCCCAATAAGGGAGAAGGAAGAGAGAATGACTCAAACTCCTGACCCCAAATGTGTCGCTCTTGCTATCTCTAGGAAGTAAAATGTCAAGGTCAGGAATGGATGGGGAATTTTTTCAAGAAAGAGGTTGGGGTTACAAATTAATGCCCAAGCAGTAGCCAAGACCCTTTTTAATAAGATGTATTATTTGTTTACTCTGTAACCAGCCCTTGGCCCAGTGATGAATTAGACTCAGACCAACATCTCAGGCAGGAGAGAGGGACCATGCATACATGTAACTCTTCCATCTGGGTGGTACTGGGAAGGCCTTGTGGGCCAGGGGCCCTAGGAGTTGGCTCCGGAAGGAGAAGCAGGATTTGGACCTGCAGGGATGGGGAGGAAAAGCCCTCCTCCCAGGAGAGGTGGGGGCCAGGGAAAGACAGCAAGGTTGTCATGTCTGTGCGGCAGGGAGGACTCGGGTTCCTGGAGGTTAGGATGCACGAAGGGAAAGAAAGCTGGAAAGGAAAGAAGGGGGCGTGAAGATGCTATGAAGATAGACCTCAATTCTTTAGTCAACAGTGAGTCACTTAGAGTTTCGGATGGTGGAGTGAAATCGTTTAGGAAGATTAAACTGGCTAAATAGCACATGATGGGTCAGTGGGAAGAGAGAGGAGTGGTGAAGATGCCAGTCAGAACAAGCCATGGATGCTGCAAGAGTGACGCAGATCTAACGCGGAGACGTGATGACAGGTGTGGGAAGGGTGTACGTAAGAGACACCCTGGAGGGGAGCTCACAAAACATGGCAACATCAGGGCAGGTGACCTGCACTCAGAGGTCTCCCTCTCATTAAGGACCTTTCTAAATTTTCGATTTAAAAATTAAATCTGCAGCCCCAATACCATTAGACATGCTCTGCTACATGTTTATTGCTGTTTGTCATTGTCTCCCCATTAAAATGCAAAGTTCTACCAGGAACTGCTGGTTCGAGGCTGAATCTCCAGCACTGAGAACAGTGCCAGCACGTAGTAGCTTCTAGACAAATATTTATAAAATGAAATGAATAGATGAGCGAGTAGAGTGAGTGAGTGAAAGAACGGATGAGAAAGCACGTGTCCTCCTTTGACGAGGTGTTCCCCTCCCCTCGTGGAGAATGGCCCCACTTACGCCATTTCTTTTCTTCTTGCTGCAGGTCCCCCCCTTGCAGGAGCACAGACAATGAGTAAGAGTACTGAGCAGCGGCCCCAGCCAGGTACCTGTCTCAGATGTGTAAACCCTCCTCTGCGGCCACTGACTCCGCGTGGTCATGGGAGGCTGTAGACCAAATACTGCGTTTTTGCTCATTCGTAGAATCCTGTATTTGACTCTCTGTGACAGATCTGTGAATTGGGTAACTGGCACTGGAATCAGGTGGAGACTTGCTAGATACTAGATACTAGAGGGGAGAGGAACCTAGAAATTAAAATGCCTTCTTTTGTAAAATAAAGACACTGAGACCCAAAAAGGTGAAGTGGTTTGCCGAAGGCCACTTGGCTGGCTTATGGGAGTACTAGAGCTGTAACCCCAGCCTCCCAAGTTGCTGTCCAAGCCCTTTATGCTTCTCCAGACCTCACCGATGATGGATCTACTTAACAATTAAATCAGAGGAATTTTAAAACCATGGAATTGGAGACTCTTTGGCATTAGAGTGGAACCTGGAGACATCTAGGCCTATAACATCCTTCTGTAACATCTCAGTCTTATGAGTACCTCACCTCCACTTGAATACTTATAGCAACAGGGAGCTCACTACCTCGCAAGGCCAGAGTCCCCACTTCCTGGATCATCCACTCAAGCTTCCCAGTTTGCCCACCAGAGAAGTCTCCCTCCCATGCTCTCCGAAGGTCCCTCACATACCTGAAGACAGCGGCTGTGCCCTACTCAGGTCACAGCTGAGATTAAGCTCTGAACAAGCCATTGCTTCGGGACGGACAGACGTTGTGTCCCATCTCCACTGAAGATAAGCAAGAAAAGTCGGCCTGCATTTCATCAGGAAGGCTAAGCACTTTCTGACTGTGAATCACGAGTCAGACAGAGAGGATCTGACACAGAGGACTTAAAGAATCCCCAACAACAACCAAATTAGACGTTACCTGCCAGAAATATCTCAGCCGTCATGCCATGGGGATCGAAAGGGGCAGACTCAGTAGCCTTCAGGACTCTGCAAGTTAACTCGTGATTGTTAGCAAAAACCCCCAAATCACGTTGATTTTTTTAAGTTACAATTATAGTTGCAAAAACAGCAAAATTGTACCAAACATATGGCAATGTGGCCAAGGTGGGAACCAGCTCTCCACCGTGATTTCCTCACCTGAAAAAAAAGACCAACCTCACAGAAGCCCGTATTGCCAAGATTTCCTTTACAGCTAAATAATCACATCAGTTTTAAGGAAACTGAGAAATTAGGAATAATCATTCTATAGCTAAAATACAAATTCTGGTTGGTGTTGACATTTCTGAGCTTAAAATCACAAAATGCTGTACTAGAAGGGAGTGGGGGAGTCCAGGTGCCCAATCCATCATTTTGTGGATGAGAAAATAGATACCCAGAGACCATCCAGGGAGTTAGTTCATTTACAACTTAGCTGAGCTTGAACTCAGGCTGCTTGATTTCCAGACTTTTTTTTTTTTTAATGTAACATCAGAAAAGGAGAGACGTGTGAGGTGGTTAGTGGGGGAGGCAGCGCTTTTAAAGACTAGTCAGCTTTGGACCTTCTTTAAGCCCCTTTAGTAAGCCATCCTTCACCTTATCCAGGATGAGTGCATATTAGCCAGCTCCTTTCCAAATGGTTTTATTATTCCGTTTTAGGTAATGATAGCATTATCTACAAATTTTAGACACCAAATCTGAAAAAAAATGATACTATTTTATGTTACTATTCCATGTTGTTTCTGTAATTACAGGGATAAAGACCGTAGCTCTGGTCAAGGTCTCCGAGGTCTGCAAATAAAAAACAGTGCAATTTTCTGACATCAGGCTTTCCTATGCTATTGAAATAAAAGTATAAGCCCTTGGGGTATTCTTATTGTTAATGCTGTTGTTTTTCTATTTTTAGTAACAGTGAAGCCAGTTTTCTTTTTTGTTTCCTTAGATCCATATCAGATCCTGGGCCCGACCAGCAGTCGCCTAGCCAATCCCGGTGAGTTTACTTGGGTTTACTTTGGCCTCCAGGGTTGTCTTCCAGAACATTCCATAGCTTTGTGAGGTCAGAGGCTTCTTAAGTGTCCTAAGTTCAGGCTCCTGACCGGGGAGTAGCATGTACTTCTTGAAATGTTCGACACCTGTTTCTTTAGTGGACAGGTGAGAGGACACGGCTTGTCATTAGGTGTCAATAATGTCCGTTGGCTGAAATTCCTTCTGGACAATGAAGATACTAGCACTGAATATCCGCACTGGGATCAGGTTAAATTTCAGTAAGGAAAGATGGGGCCGGGACGGGGGACAAGGGAACAGTTCCAGCAGTCCCAGCCAGCCCTCAGTGACCTTCACCAAGGCACAAGTGAATGTGTATCCCAGAGGTGCGTCAGCCTTGATTTGAGAACGTGTTGCTGAGTTATCTGGCTTTATGAAAAAGGCTGCAGATAATATAAACTTGATGTATTTTCAGGGCTTATTATTAAAATAACTCTCAAATGAGTTTTAAACCAAGCTCACCTCCCGTTTGAGCTCAGAAGCCCTTTGCAATAGTGAGGCCGACACCTTCCCTCACCTCAGCCCGCAGGGAAGTCACGCTGCCCGTGTCTCAAGGCCGTTCCTTAGTGTCGGCCCCTCCTGCTCAGAGGACAGAGAAGCCACCCAGCTCCTTCTCTTCTTTTTCTCCCTCCGCCCAAGTTCTTCTCTGTAGAACTTAGAGCAGAGAGCGAAACATGAGGGCTAAGGAACAGTCCGGGTCTCCTCAGCCTAACTGGCTATCCCATCCTCTCACTGGGGCTCTGGCCTTGATGGGGAATATCTTGAGCAGGACCCATCTCTGAGTGGAGAGGACACAGTGATTCAGGCCTTTATAGATAATGAGATTCAAACATCCTTCCCAAAGCGGTGGGGAGTGGCTTGCCCACAGTCACACAGCTGGGTCCAGCCTGGTTATCCGCTGCGAATCTCACCAAGTCTGGGGCAGATCATCTTACGATCTGACCATGCTGATCATGCCAGTCTCAGTGGCAAGCGGATTCTGAATGGAAAAGAAGACGAAGGGCTTCTTATCCACTGTGGGCGGGCCCTTGCACCTGGGAAACCGGGTTCTGACCTTCTGAGCTGAGACTCTGCTTCCTCCCGCCCGCCCCGATGCCTGCAGGGAGCGGGCAGATCCAGCTCTGGCAGTTCCTCCTGGAGTTGCTCTCCGACAGCGCCAACGCCAGCTGCATCACCTGGGAGGGGACCAACGGGGAGTTCAAAATGACGGACCCCGATGAGGTGGCCCGGCGCTGGGGGGAGCGGAAGAGCAAACCCAACATGAATTACGACAAGCTGAGCCGGGCCCTCCGATACTACTACGATAAAAACATTATGACCAAAGTGCACGGCAAAAGGTATGCCTACAAATTTGACTTCCACGGCATCGCCCAGGCACTGCAGCCGCATCCCACCGAGCCGTCCATGTACAAGTACCCTTCCGACATCTCCTACGTGCCTTCCTACCATGCCCACCAGCAGAAGGTGAACTTTGTGCCCCCGCACCCGTCCTCCATGCCGGTCACATCCTCCAGCTTCTTCGGAGCCACGCCACAATACTGGACCTCCCCCACGGGTGGGATCTACCCCAGCCCCAACGTCCCCCGCCACCCCAACACCCATGTGCCCTCACACTTAGGCAGCTACTACTAGCAGCTCCACCATCCATCTGTGGCCTTCTCGCTGGAGCCCCACCTCTCACACTTCCTGGTGGCCTCGCAAGGACCGAGGCGGGCTGGAAGAGAAAACAGAACTGGACGTTCTTTCCTGTTGGAGAGAACCTTTGTATTTGCCCTTTAAAAACAACCCTCCTTTTTCCCCCCCTTTTTTAACATTGGTAACTCTTGCTTCCTTTACCTTGAACAGAGATGGATCATTCCACGGGCCAGTATGCCAGTTTTGAGTCTCAATCACCTGTCATCTTACGAGCTGAATATTTAGATTACTGGAATGGTTGTATCATGGTTCTGGGAAAGAAACTGTAGATTTTTTTTATATATTTTTTTTAGGACCAAAGCAGTTTCTGATCAGCACACGGGTCTCCTCTTGGACCTTGAAGGGTTCAGTGTGATTACAGAATCATGGACGTAACCAGCTATGCTCTGGTGTGAGACAGTGAAAACAGAGGCAGGAAGCTTATAACCTTCTTTTAGGAAGACCTAATTCAGTGGATGGCAACTGGAACACTGGTTGTAAGGCCAGTGAAGTTTTCACCCAACTGGAATTTAAGAGAGAGAACAAGTGCATGTATTTAAGAAGCTACGGGCATTGCAAAATTCTTCTCAGTTGTCAATAACTAGGCACTAGGCTGACCATTCTCTCTAGAAATAGTCAAGACATGAGCTAAGAAAAGTTAATGCACATGCGGACATTCCTGAAAGACAGAGAGTCAAATAGCTTTTTTTTTTTTTAAATAATGACAGTGGGTCCCAGAACTTTGAAAAGTCGTAGGGATTTCTAGACACAAGCAGATTCACAAGTGCTGTGCGCTTGTTAGAACATCAGTCCAGGGTCCACCAACCAGAAGGCAACTTACTGTATAAATTATGCAGAGTTATTTTCCTATATCCTGCAGTATTAAAAGTAAATAAGTAAAAAGTTAAAAAGAATAAAGAAACGAGTTGACCTCGGTCACAGATACAGTGTGACTATCAGTCGGTTGTTATTTTTTTAAATGTAATTTGTACATCTTTTGTCAATCTGTACATTTGGGCTGTTTGTATGTTTTTATACCTGGTTTTTAAGAACTAATGTGACTTATTGCTAGAAAGGAAATGGGACATTGGCGTCACTGACTTAACTAGAAAGAGAAGCACTGGTGTGGTTATTTAACGAGCAAGCTCAAGCAGGCAAAGGTGATCCCTTTAAATGGTTAACGCTTTTGAAATGTTTGTAAATAACCAAACTGCAGTCGTCGCAGCTCTGAAGAGAACAACCAAATGCTCCCTTGTGGATACGAGGGCCTTTTCCTGCCCTATATATACAATATATTTTTTAGATATTAAAATATATATAATTTTGCAGGTAATCATTGACTTTTTTAAACTATATTAAGTCGTAAGCTGACAACTGTCAATGAAGACTATGTTGTAAAATAATTTGAGAAAATAAATTGTGCCTTCTTCTCTCAGAACTGAGGATACTGTTGTCTTGTTTGCAGCCACGTACTCCCCCGCCCCCCTCGCCCCCTCACCTTCAGGCCCAAGAGTTTCCCAAGGGACCTTTCCTACTGCCCTTTTCTCACGGGTACATACAGCAGAAAGGACAAAATCGATTGGTTTATTGTTGTCCTTGTATGTGGTTGTTGGTATCGCTAGTCAGGGGTCTCCAGAGAAACAGAACCAGGAGGATATCTACGGAGATTTATTATGTCCCATCGGCTGCAAGCTGGACACCTCAGGAAGCCGGAAGCCGGTGGTATGTGGGGTCGTATGTGGTTCCAGTTGGCATGCGAAGGCCTGAGGCCCAGGAGGGTGCAAATCCCAGCCTGAGGGCAGGAGAAAAGTCCCACCTCCAGCTGGCGGAGAGGGAGCCAAAGGGTGAATTCCTCCTTGCTCGCCTTTCGCTCCGTTCAGAGCCTGTTTGATTGGAAGAGGCCGTGGGGTAATCTATCCCATTGAGCTCACACATTCACACGCTTGTCTCAGTGGGAAACACCCACACGCACCTACCTGGAAACACTGCTTAACTTTGGCCACAGTCAAATCGATACTTAAAATTAACCTTCAGGTTGTTGATGATGTTTGCAGAGGTGGTTTTTGTTTTAATGTTATTTAAATCGTCCTCCAGCCTAAAAAGGGTTTTACTGGATGACAGCCAAGACCACGGATAACCTGTGTCCAAGAACCAGAACAAAGCAAACAGGTCCACCAGGGTAGACCTTGTCCGTTGGACTTCACTCTTGCATCCACTGAGCGCCTCCAACCCGACGGCCATCCCCCTGATGCCGCAGCAGAGAATAAGATGACCCCCTCCAGCTGGTCCTGTGCAGGAGTTTATAGCCCAGGCAGATTTTTAAGGTCTTTCTCCTTCCCAAAAAAGAAACTTGCCTCAAATCGTTTCACTGTTAAGTAGCTCATTTTCATTTCCTCTGTTTAATAATGAAAACAAATGAGGCCTGGAAAGTCCTTGATGTTGTGAGAAATTAGACTCATGGCGTTGGTAGCCCTGTAATCTTCCCTGGGTCACACCGGGTACCTTCTAGACAACTTGCCTACCTGAACAAAATGAGAAGTGTTCCAAAACTTTGGTCTCCAATTTTTTTTTCTTTTAATTTGCAGCCTACCATTAAACAAAAAAAAAGTGTTAAGCAAACAGTCTCAATGGATGCACATAGATTTATAAATCATATATACAAATGGTTACATTATTATTATTTATATTAGAAAACAAACACAAAATAGAACATTTGAAAGAGTGATATAAAAATAAATTGAAACTGAAATTCTAAAAGTTTCTTCCTGTTTTCTTTGTATTGCACATCTCCCGCTGTCAGCACTCAGTAAGAAAGCTAGTCTTTAGAGACCCGAACATCTGTATGAGTTTACCAGTGGGCTTCTAAGAAAAGAGAAAATTTAAAAACTCGATAAAAGTGGCCTAAGCATAGAAAAATAAATGATAAAAGGCTGGGATGTTAGGACTGGTCTAGGTAGATTCTTTTGCAAATCTCCATCTCAGCCAAGTTTTTCCCATCAATTTTGAAATCTACAATGTAATCATTAGGGGAAATAGAGGCACCTACTTCCCACTGCTGTGAGAAGGATGGACTGCCCAGACCATTGGAAGGTCACCACTTTAAGAACTTTATTAATGTGCCTTATTCGAGCACTGGCTAAGGTTCATCACCTTCACAAAGTCTTAGAACTTTGGTGAAATCTTGCCCTTAGAATTTGTTCCCCAATGATTTATTCCATATTTGGGGAGCTGGTCCACTCGGGACCAGGACATCATTGCCTTCTTTTAGGCATTTATATGGAGCAAGGTCTGGCCATTGGTCCCTAGTAAAGCCCAAATTGGGGGTTTACTTGCTTACTCCAGGGCACCCTGCTGACTAGCTGCAGAGGACAAGTAGGACCTTCACCATCCTGGTTGCTAGTCCAGCCTTTTCCACACTCAACCATCCTGTCCCAAGGCTGCGAAGTGTATTCAGTCTAACACAGAGTACACGCCAAGCAGAGAGGAGCGTGGCAACCCCGTGAGCAGCTCTAAGGGAAATTGTTCTTCCCCACGGTTTAGGCTGGTCAACAGCCCTTTTGAGCAGGAAGTCACTTTTGTTTTCAGTGCAAAAGAAATATTGTTGATTCCCAGGCAAAGGAAGCTACATTTTCAATGTCTGTTGTTTCACATTTTTAATGGTGCATGACCAGTAGGCATGTAATGACACCTCACATGATTCTTTTATTTAATCCATGGTATTACAGTTAACTGAACCATCTGTGTGTACTGTGTTTATTTAGTCCAAGAGTAATCCGTGACGTGTGGGCCGTCACACGAGCTGTCACTACTTGGGACCAAATGAGAACACGAGGTTCTGGAACACCAGGGCACAAAAGAACATCCAACTACCCGCCGCCAAGGAGCTGCCGGGCCAAGGCGGTGGTTAGTGAGGAAATTAGAAAAAAGCAAAACAAAACAAAATGCAGCTTTCTGTAAGTGGTCTGTTGGTTTAGTTTCACACTCCACTTCCTCTAAAATCTATTATTAACAGCCATCACGTAAACATGTTACCTTAGAAACTATTGAAAAGGTACCACTTTAGGAAGTAACCCTTGAGCGAGGGCCCAACCCTGCTGCACACCTGGCGGGGATTCGCCTCCCAGAGTTTCCTTCACCATCAACAGCAGCCCAGCCCTCCCTCAGGAGGCAGTCATGGTATCTAACATCACTGGGAGGAGAGGGGAGGTAATAAAGAACTGAAATGGGGGACAGGAGGCAGGGTTCCAGCTCTTATCCAGGAAGAACTTTGTGTTTTGCAAAAAAGTACACCGGCCACTTCATCATACAGAAAGCTACTGAAATCAACACCGTGCCCTTCACCCAGGGAGTCCCGCTGAAGGATAAAAAAAGGTCGGCGGGTTTTAAGACTACAAATCCCAGGCTCCCTTGGGAGACAGACACTTCGGAGAGGAAGTGGTTTAGCCAGCCAACCCTCTAGGGTTTCAGCCAATTGAGAAAGACTGCGGAGGGAAGCTTTCAAAAGGAATGTCGGCTCCCAGGCCTGGGGTCTGTCTCCCGCTCTCACTCTTACTTGGCCTCCTGTCTAATTGTTTCAGTCTGTCTGAGCTGGTAAATTCCTAAGCACACAGTCCATTTACACTTTGCTTAAAAGCTCTGGGGGGAAACAGAAAAAGTTTCCAGTGAGACCGCTCACCTACAATTGTTAACCGAACCCTCTGGATTTTAACTGAGTTACCTAATGTGTTTTCTTAGTGGAAGGAGAGAGTCAAGTTAGGGAGATAAATGAGCAGGGATGTAACGCCAGAGGCCCCGGCTTCAAATTCTGGCCCTTCCAACTTCTAGGCAAACATCTCCGCACCTACGAACTGGGGAGCTGAGTAATTTCTCCTGCAAGAGTGCCTGTGACACATGTGGAAAAGCCTTTACAAGGTACTGTACAGGAGGTATATATCTGCATATATATATATATATATATATATATGTATATATGTGTGTGTGTGTGTGTGTGTGTATATATATATGCGTGTCTCCATATATATATATGAATTTTTTCTTCTTTTTTTAATGGAGATGCTTGGGACTGAACCCAGGACCTCATGCATGCTAAACACGTGCTCTACCACTGAGCTGTAGCCCCCCTTTATATATGTGTATATATATAATCACTGTTATTTGTTAGTATTTGCCAGGTTTTTCCTAGAACGTTTATTAAGTCCTTGGTAACCAGGGGCGCTCTGTTTGGACAGCTCAGTACAGTGTAGATTTTGGTTTACAGTCAGAAAGGCATTCTCCGAATGAGTGACAAGTGGGAGTTAAGTTGGACGTTTCCGGGGAGCCACTGCGTTTTCCCCCTTCCCGGCCCTCACCGCACCCCACCTCGGGTTGCCGTCTGTGCCTGGCTCTGTGCACACCTAGAGTCAGCAGACCATGCGTCCGAGCCACAGGATGCTGCAAATAAAATGAGATTGTTGTGAAGGAATGCTAAAAATGCACTTTGTCAGAAATGCTGGGTTGGGTTTTCAAATCAGCTAAGAAATAGAGGCTGGGCGCTGGGATTTTACGCCCAGTAAGCTTTTTGCAGACTTTTTTTTGCAGACCTGAAGAGCCTGTAAGCTCCAGGAGAGAAGAGACTTTTTTTTGCAGACCTGAAGAGCCTGTAAGCTCCAGGAGAGAAGAGACTCTGTTTGCTGCGTTCGTTCGTGGCCGCACACGGCGACTGGTCAGTAGCTGTATGTTGAGTGAATGCATAAAGAACAGGGTCAGAGTCAGAGAGATCCGGGCAGAAGCCCAGCATTTCCCTGCCCGAATTGTTATGCCGTCTCTGAACTTGATTCCCTGTCTGTAAAATGAGGATTATAGTCACAACCATACAAGGTTATCACCAGAGTTAAGGAAGAGACTGTAAGTAAAACTGTTCTGTATGTTGAAAAGAACTACGAAAATGCAAGATACTGTCTTGGCTGATGAGCAGTTCCTCCTTATGATTCAAAACTCTGTCCAGGTCTCTTCTCTGTCACCCTAAGACAGAGGAATAAACCACACTGCTCTATTCCCCTGTGTATTACAAATACACCTTTTTTAAAAAAAATTTTTATTGAAGTATAGTCGGTTTACAATGTTGCATCAATTTCTAGTGTACAGCATAATGGTTCAGTCATATGTACGCATATATATATTCCTTTTCATATTCTTTTTTATTATAGGTTACTATAAGATATCGAATATAGCTCCCTGTGCTGCGCAGAAGAAACTTGCTGTTTATCTATTTTATATATAGTCATTGGTATCTGCAAATCTCGAACTCCCAGTTTATCCCTTTCCACCCCCTTTCCCCCTCTGGTAACCGTAAGTTTGTTTTCTATGTCCTTTTTCAACTCACAAAGTTGTAAAAGCTTGAAACAGTCACAAATTTAGAGAAAAGTTGGAACAGCACAGAGAACATTTTTATGGATCCATCTGAGAGTGGGTTGTTAACCTCATGCTCCATCATGGCCAAACACTTGAGTGTGTATTTCCTACAAACAACGACATTTTGCAGATACTAACTAATATATACAAAATAGGTAAATAACAAGTTCACACTGTGCAGCACAGGGAACTATGTTCAATATCTTGTAGTAACTTATGGTGAAAAAGAACATGAAAATGAATGTATGTATGTTCCTGTGTGACTGCAGCATTGTCCTGTCCACCAGAAACTGACCCAACATTGTAAACTGACAGTACTTCAATAAAAATACATTTTTAAAAATTCTCCCACGTGGTCTGGAACAAACTTGGCAATCAGAAGATTCGCATGGACAGATGACGACCGTGTAATCCTCAGGCCCTACTCACACTTCACTAGAAACTCCACCGTTTCTTGTCTTTTGCAAAAAAAAACCTCATCCAGAATAACTCATTGCATTCGGTTGTCATGTGCCCTTAGTCTGGGACACTCCCAACTTTCCCTGACTTCCAGGACTTTGACAACTTTGACTATCACAGGCCAGTTATTTTGCAGAATGGCCCTCAACCCAGGGCTGCCTCCACGATGAGATGTAGGTTAGGCACCTCCAACAGAAATATCACAGTGACCCTGCCACCTTCTCCTCGCCTCTGACAGCTTCAGTCTACCCCAGGAGTGACGATGTTCATTCTGATGATTGGGGTATGGTGCCTGCCAGCCTTCTCCACTGCAAAGGGGCCGCTCCCCTCCACTCGGGCAGGATAAGCCACGTGGTACGCGGCTCAGACTCTGATACCACTGCACTCTGATACTTACCTTGCTCTGCTCCACTTACAGCTTCAGGAATAAGTATTTCAGGATGGGAAGGAAAAGGGAAGAAAGGAAAAGGAAAGAAAGCAGAGAAAGGGAAGGTCCATGAACACAGACGGAAGACTGCACATCTCTCTCTACTGTGTGGATGTGTCGGCTGTGGGTGGGGACAGGGGACAACAAGACTCACTGATTTGTGGTTGTTGCCTGCCTCTGCATTCCCCATCCAAATGTGTGTGTGTGTGTGTACACATGTGCACAAGGGCTTACACACGCACACCTGCACCTTTCAAGGTACAGAATCTGCAGCACAGTTAGAGGAAAGAGAGAGAGGGATGGAAGTTAACTAGAGAGACCACAAGTTAGGAGCTAGTTCAGAATGGGGGACAGATGGAGAAAATGAAATTTTAAAACCCTGTGCTGGGGATTCAGGGGGATGATTGGAAAGGGGAGGAGGGACGGGATATGGCTGTGAGTGTGGAAACGCAATGCTCTGGGATATATAATTAATCTTTTCTGGTAGGAACCGGGATAAAAATGGCATGACTTGGTATTAATTTTGGTTTGGGGGCGGTGCTGAGAGAGCAAGTTGAGACCCCAGGATGTATTTGTGTTTGAAGATCTGTGTCCTCCCTTAGACTACAGGGACCCGAAGGGCAGGAACTGGGTGTTATTTTTTTTTTTTTCTTCTTATTCCTAGCACCTAGCAAGTGCCTGGCTTTCTAGAAGGATCTGATATACGTCTGTTGTCTGTCAAAGCGCACCTGCCGGAGAAATTGTCCAGGCGCAGCTGCCCAGCAACTCTGAGAGGCAGGTGGGGCTTCTGCTCTGCTTCCTTAGGGTTAAATCCAGAGATACACAGAGAAAATAAAGAACTTGGAAGGTACAGTTAGAGGGGAAGACCAGAGCACTGTTATAATTTGCTGGCAATTTCTACCGAGTCAGCGTTTGGTGTTAATTTGTTTCCCCAGAAGACGAAGTATCTCTCTTCCCCATTGATTATTATGTTGCCCAGAGGCCCTGGTTTTCAGAAATGTTTAATCAAGCATCACATATATTCTAGGAATACTTTCCAGACACCCCAGCGTTTCCTGAAAACTTCCCCTCTTTTGCTCTTTCTCTGTCTTTTTTAGGACCTTCTACTTAGCTAGCATTTTTCTGAGTACCTCAAAGTTTTGTCTTAAAAAAAAAGTCCTATGACCACTAGGAAACGAATTTGCACCAAACCTCCAGCTGAGAGCTTTAAAATGTGGAGCACGCAGACTCTCTAACTACAGGGAGTTAGTGTGTAAGGAAGAAATATGAATTTACCTCTAGTTTCTGAAAAGCAAAGTTGATTGGATTGTAGCTTAAACGTGCCTTCCAAAGAGGATTTCTGACGATTCTCAGTCTTTTCCTTTCACACTGAATCTTTACAGACTTCAGTGATTACCGGATCAGAATCCGCACAAAACTCCAATGGATCCTATTTTACAAGTGGAGGACTGCCACTTGTGCTCAGAGCCAACCCGCCAAGGTTTTGGGCAAAGAGTAGAGCAGGGGGTCTCTGTACCGTCTCCGTCAGGAGCCTCACGGCCAAAGACACAGCCATCCCCTGTCCTGGCATGCTCAGGAGACCGTGTCCCCAAAGAATCAAGCCCCTCAGCTCTGGAAGGATGTGGCTAATTCCAAGAGGGAAACCCTGAGTATTTGTAGAGCTTCCAGAAAACTCTAAAAATGCCATAAACATCACATTTGCATCCAAGGCGCACTTAGGTTATATCTTGCTTTGCGAGAAATATTTGTTTTCGGGAGGTCCATTGTTCAGTTTATTGAGAGTTCATTACAAGTGGCCACACAGCTTTGCACTGGCAAATGGCCAAAATGCAATGCAAGGAAAACTAGAGTCAAACTCCGGCCTCATAGCTCACGTGTAGTAGGTCCCAAGAGGGAGCCCGTGCCATCGCCAGCATTTTGGGCAATCAGAGGGATGGACAGACATCCTTTGTGTATGAGTTCCTGCTGGATTTCCTGGGAGAAACTATGACAAAAAGACAGAGGAACTGATCCTTGGTTCCCAGGACATACGTTTAACAACCTTAATGCAAAAGTGGTAGTTTGCTCAGAGTCAGAGTATCTTCAGAAGGTGAAAACTGTCCCTCGCTAAATCTTCCTCCATCTTGGTCTCTTGAGAAAAGAATGGAAAAATTGGCCTAATCATGGAATTTCCTGGTCTTAGCGGATTTACAGCCCAAGATTCAGCGGATGACCCAGGTCATAAGTGCTGGCTGCACAGCAAATTCAATTACCCCAGATTCCAACACGCCACCCTCCTTCCTGTCCCTCACCCCTTTCTTATCGTAATCTTTCCTGGGCCACCACCCCCCACCGGGTCGTCGGAGCCCAAGTTTACTCTCTGCAAGCGCAGAGCTAAGAATCAGTGCTTGAGGTCGCCTCCCCAGCGGGAGGAGACCATGTTCCCGATGAGGAACAGTGGCATCAGTGCAGCCCAAGCTTGGCCCAGCCAGCGTGAAGACGGAGCAGCCCAGTGCTGTCCCCTCTGTCCAGCCATCTCCAAGGACGGGGAGGACGGCATCAGGAGATAGCAAGTCATTTCTCAGGATTTTACAGCCAATCCTCTGACAGCACGGAAGCCCTTGCTGACGGACCAAGAAGAAAAACTCCTGAAAATTTTATCTGCTGACTTTTTTTGTTCGTTTGTTAATTGAAGTCTAGTTGATTTTCAATGTTGTGTTAGCTTCTGGTGTACAGCAAAGTGATTCAGTTATGCATATATATATTCTTTGCCAGATTCTTTTCCATTTTAGGTTATTACAAGCTATTGAATATGGTTTCCTGTGCTGTACAGTAGGACCTTGCTGATTATCTATTCTGTATATAGTAGTTTGTGTCTCCTTCTGAGGACTTAACATCCTTGTGCACACTACATCTGACCCTTTGTCTGCCCTTCCCCTCGCCACAGCCTGGCCACCAGTAACAGGAAGGACATAACTGTCTTATTCAGACAGACTTTGTAGAAGGTGGGCTCTGTGGTTTCTAAGGGACAGACACTCACTCAGCCTTCCTAGAGAACTGGGAATTCACTGTAAACCCCCCATGGTGATGGAGGAGATGGGGACCTCATAAAATAGACAGACAGCCTCCTGGAGCCTGAGCAAGAAAACTTCTGGAGTCCCAGGGATGGAGGGACAGTGCTCCCACGTCCTCACGACTAAGACAGCCTCCCCACATCCTCTCACCCGTCCTCCCACTGCCCGGCGCCTCAGCCTCCCAGTTAAAATGTTTGAGAGAGAAGGTTTGCTGAGCAAATTACTTGCTAAGCAAATTACGATCACCTCACTCTGACACCTCGAGGTTCACCTGAAGTCTCCGGATTGGCTGTCCTGGGCTCAGGGCCCAGGGGTGGCAGCGGTAGGGGCGCCTGCTCCCAAGCAGCCCAGCTTCTCCCCGAGCAAGTGGGGCTTAGGGCCTGGCAGGCCCCTGAACTAGCCGGCCTAGGCCATCCCTCTTGCCGGAGCGAGGATGCCCCCAAGTGTGGGACCACCCCACGCAGCGTCTCCTGTGGAACGAACCCCAAGGCTCAGCATCCAGGACTTATCCGGTCTGCAACCTGCACCCCCAAATCTTAAATTATGTCATGGAAACTCTAACACTGTCATACTACAAAAAGACACTGCACCTCCGCTGGGCCCAGACTGACACATGGCACTCATCTGGGCGCTTGGGGCGGGGAGAAACTGACACCAAGCGAAGTGGGTTATCAATTTTCATTTAACCCTTAGGGCAGCCCGCGAGGTGGGCCTTATCCAGCCCAATTCGTTCCTGAGGATTCCGAGGCTCTGAAATGAGTCGGCAGGTGGACTCGGGTGCAGGCCTGCTGCTCCGGCACCTGAGATGTCCGGAGCTGGCTGCGCCTGCTAAGTCTCCTGGGGGGTTTCCACCTGTGTGAGCTCACCCCCTGACACCTGCCACGGTGGGGACAGTCTGGCCCAGAGGGAGAGCTGTTTCCACCTCAGAGCTGGCACACGAAGTCCTTCACACGCTTCCTTTTCCCTGTAAGGGACATCACACCCTAAGCATGTTACCTATTGACCTGTCTGTCTCTCCCCATGGGGATGTCAGCTCCACCAAGGCAGGCTCTGTGTGTTTGTCCCCGCCTGCATCCCAGCGCCCGGGACCCCTGGGCGCTCCGCACACATCCTGGCACGAATAGCTGTCCTGTGATGCTCCCTTTACAAGTGAGGTGTGGGACTCCCCCAGATGCCTCATCCCGGAATCCCAGTCTGACAAGTTAGGTGCTCTTTAGGGCGGAAGAGGAAGCTGCTCTGGGAGTTTCTAGAAGTTCCCCTCTGCAGCAACCCTTGGCCACTAAAGAAACGTTTTCAATCTGTTCTGTTTTGAGAAAGGTTCCTGCCAGCCCTCCCCGCCCCCACCAGGCAGCCCCACCCCCTCCCAGGGTAGAGAGCCAGGTCTGAGCGGAGCCGGCCACCTGGCAGCCTCGCCCAGCTCCGGCCTGACCACCCAGAGCCGCGGGCTCCCCCTCCCCTCCCCGCGGCCCCCACCCGGTGCCCCTCCAGCCCGCTGTGAATCCAGCCCATTTAAAATTCCCTTTGAAAAGGTCTCTGTTTGGGTGAGTTCCGTGGGCTCTGCCTAGAGAGCGGCAGATTATCTGAAAATAGGTGTTATTGATTACAACCAGGTGGTCTTTGTGGAAAGGGGTCCATTTGAACCAAAATAAATATTTGCCGGCACAAAGAACAAGCTGGTCCCTGTTGCGGGCGGGGCGCGCCCGGCCCCTCGGCCCGGCGGCCGCGGGCGCGTCAGGCGCAAACCCGGATTGTGTTTCTTCCGTCAGGCCGGGCGGCGCAGGGGGTGGCCGGGGGCGCACAGAGGGCCGCCGGTTCCCGCGCCAGAGGCTCGCGGCCCAGGGCCGGCGGCAGGCCCGGAGCCTGCCCGGGCCTGGGGATTGTATTTTCTTTGGCTTTCTGGCGCGCTCCCTGTTACTTATTTCTTTTCCCTCTGTTTTATTTGTGTTTTCAAGTTGCCGGCCGGGCTGGACGCTGTCCATTCTCCCCGCTGCCTTGGAGCCTGGGAGCGCAGCGCGCAGACAGCCGGAGCCGCTCAGGCCGGGCTCGGCCCGCGCCGCCGGCACCGCTCCGGGAGGCACGGCCAAGGGGCGCCGGGGGGCGCGGGGGCGCGGGCGCCGGTGCCAGGCTGCGCCCCTGCCGGGCGGGGGCCACGGGGAGCCGGCTCCTCCGTGAGTCCCTCAGAGTCCGGGCCTCGCGGAACCCTGTGGCTTTCTTGGAAAGATGATAGGGACTGGGGTGAGATCTGGGGGGCAAATTAGGAGGAAGCTGAAACCTTGTCTGACCCTTCCTTGGTCCCCCGTCGCCCATTCTCTGGGCAAACTCTTTCCCTGCCTCCTGCCCAGCGTCAGCACATCCATCCCCTCAGGGATGCTCCTGGGAGGTCCCCCTCCATCCTCCCGGCTCTGAGAAGTCTTTACTTTCCTCTCTAGATCCCAAACTTTGCCTGCTTCTCAAGGCCAGTGGTGGCTAAGTGGGTGATGGGGACCTACTGCAAAAAAAGGGGGGGGGGGGTGTCTCACTTCTTAGTCAGTGTCGGGAGGCCATAGCCTGGGGCCATAACCAACAACATGAAGAGGCTTTGGGGAGCCCCCCCACTCCCCGACAGCCGAAGGGTGTGGTCCAAAGCCAAGGGTGGAGGGCTGGAGGCTGAAAAAGGTATGGGTCGTAGGAAGCAGGAAAGGCCGAACACAGAGCGATTCTGAAAGACAGACAGAAGAGCTGGGGTCAGAAAGAGAGAGACAAGGAAATAACTAAGGATGTAGAAAGGAGAAACCACCCCTGTCCGGGTCAGAGCACAGAGGGCAGGGCGCTGGGCTGGCAGAGGCCGGGGAGGGGTCACGAAAGAGCTCCACAGCTGCGGAGACTGCATTACAGACCAGGGCTGCCCTCCTGCTCCGCCACAAAGCCCCCGCCCGACCCGGCATCCCCACCCTCACTGAAGAAGACACTAGTGGTGGCTGCTGGTGGCTGCTGGTCTCTTTGCTGGTGACATTCTAGGTGCTGCCAAGTAGAATTTCAAGACAGTGATGTCTACTTCAAAACATCTCTGCCTGTCTCTCTTGGGCAGTGATTTCCCCTCCTCTGCAAATCGGAGAGAGCTACCATTAAGGCCGACGTGGCCTAAGCCACAGGCTGCAGGCCGGGCCCTGTAGAGCTAGGGCCACTTCCTGATCCAGAGGGGAACCCAAGGCCTAGGAGGACATCAGTAGGGCCCTCACTCTGCCTTGCTCCCTTCATCTTTCCCTTGGGAAGCCACTTCCGAAGGAAATCTCGGCTATCTTACCTGCATTTCCTCCAAGCCCCAGCGTCCCTAGGGAGGACCGGCTAGTTGCAAGATCAGGCTGCCTTAAGGTCAGGGAGCAGGAGCTACCTCATCGTGGTAGGAACACCAGCTGGCCCAGCCCTGACCAAAGCAGTCCCCAGGCTCGCAAGGAAAAGATGGCTTAGTATGTAGTACATGATTGCAACTTGTAGCCATGGTCACTAACCCATGGACATGGCCCATGACACCCAGAAGCAGGTTTTCTTTTAGAGCTAAAAATGACCTTTGAGAACATGTAATTTGTTGATGTCATCACCCATTAGAAAACCAGTGTCGGGTGTAGAGGTCTATGGAATCCCCTGGAACACCTAAAGGTCCCAATTCTGGGGGTGTGCGGAGGGGCCCGGGGACTCTGCACTTCTAACAAGTGCCCCCCGTGATGTGGACACAGCTTGGCCTGGCAGACGCCGTCCATGGTGTGCTGGTAAATGTTTAACAACTGGTTCTTGAGATGCAGGGGAGCAGGGGGCCTGATTCACGGCGTTTGCTGGTTTCCAGGCTATGAAGACTTCCACCATGGCCGCTGTCAGGCTACCAGTGTGAAGACTCTGAACTCAGACCTGGAAAGAGATGCACCCCAGCAGCCCTTGCTCCCTGGGCCTCCCCGAGACCTACAGCAATGGAGTGACAGCTCCCCGGGGACGGAGCCAGGAAAGGAACGTGGAGTCAGGGCTCTGGCCACCGCAGAGCCTGGCTGTCCCCTTAGTTAGCAGAAATCATGACCGCAGAGCTGGGGGCTGAGCCCCACACCCTGGCGCCCTTGACCACAGCCAGAACGAAACCAGGAAGCAGAACTAAAAACAGACGGTATCTCCTGCCTTTCCTTCCTCTGCACCTTGCAATGATGGACGTTCTTAAGAACGTGGGGTGACTGGGGAAAAGCCCAAGTGCTCGACTCCTGGGGCTTGTGTTCTTTGGGGAGAAAGTGAAAGAGACAAGAGAACAATTCTGGAAAATGTGGATAGAGTCGAAGAAGATCAGAAGCCGGAAAGAAGGCGCTTTGGCAGCCGGCCTTGGACGATTCTAACCAGGGTTTCAGAGGTCGTGGGGCCGTGTTGCAACGGGGCAGGTAGCAGGGTGAGGTCCTGCTGGGAAAAACGGGACAAAGAGAAGGACATGGTTCATCCTAGTGTGTCTGGTTCAGAGCCAATGTAAGAAAACAACAGAAATGAAGTCCACATGAAAATGACATGAAAAAAAAAAGCGGCAGCTGATAAGAGTCCACACAGCTCTGGGAGTTTAGAGATGGCTGTTATTTGGAGACATGCCCTGGCACGAAGTCAGGTTTCTAATTGTTCAGGCGTGTCTGCTGGTTCTTCCTCATTCAGAGCTCCGTTCTGAGAGTCATGGAATTACAGAGTTCATTCTAGAGATGAGAAAAGCCTGAGGTCCCGAGTGGTAACAGAATCTGCCCGCGATTGCACTGCGATGTATTAGTTCAATGGCGGCTAGAATTCAGGCTTCCCGGGTTTAGTCCAGGCCTAGATCTTCATCTAGATCCCCTAGATGCTACAGTGTATCATCTCTAGGTTATGTTTTTTTAAATCGAAGTATAATTGATGTGCAATATTAGATGTTAACAGGTGTACGATATAGTGATTCACAATTTTTAAAAGTTATACCCCATCTATAGTTATTATAAAATATGGGCTTTAGTCCCCCTGCTGCACAATACAGCTTCATCGCTTACTTTATACCTAATAGTTTGTACCTCTTAATCCTCTGTCCCTAGACTGTCCCTTCTCCCTTCCCTCTCCCCACTGATAACCACTGGTTTGTTCTCTACATCTGTGCTTCTTTTTTGTTATATTCATCAACTTGTTGTCTAAGTCATCTTGTCTTTAAAATTATTATGAAAGGAATGCGCGGCTATAATAGAAAATCTGTAGAATGCAGAATATTTTTAAAAAATGACAATAAAAATGACCATCACGCTACCACCCAGAGATGATCAGGTTATCACCATGAATCACTTACACTTGATTCCACCTGGCTTAGTGGTCCTCAGCCTCACTGTACAGTAATGTCACCAAGGAAGCTTGGAAAAATCCTTGTGAAGGACTGAAAAAATCCTAATGCCCAGACTGTACCCCTGAAGATGAAATCAGAACCTGAGGGTTCAGGGCAGTAAGCATCAGTATTTTTTGAGGCTCCCAAAAGGATGCCAATGTGTGCCCAAGGTTGAGGACCACTGGCTTGGAATATTCTCCTCCCATATCTTTGCATAGCTGGCTTCTTCCCATTGGCCATTTCTCAGTGTTAGTGCCGTGCTGTCAAGCCTGGACTTTGGACATATTCCTGGAGCACCCCTCCCCTCATCGGACTCTTCCTTATACCCCAGACTTCATCTTGATGTTTCTTCCTCAGCTAGGCTCTCCTTGGTGCCCCCAACAAGGTTAGGACCCCTTTATGGCCTGTCTCTCCTTTGACAACTGTGTCCCCTGTCAGCTGCCTCTAGAATTTGAGCTCCATGCTGCTCCTGGTGCATTTTGCCTTCCAGCTTGTCTCCAGGACTCTGCTGAGCACCCAAGTGTTTGTTGAAAGCAGCAGAGCATCTCAGCTTAGTCTGGTCCACATGGCATTAACGCATCCCCCAAAGTTCTCTTCTGCCACCATCACTTCTCTAGAGTTATAAACCTCTACATTTTTATCATATTTACTTTTTTGAAGTCTTTCACAGTTGTTTTGTCAGCCTGGCAATGATTAGATGACTCAGATCTTTGATGTCTCTCTGTTAAGTATTTTGAACAACATCATGGCCATTCAAGAGCTTTCTGGGTCCTGGGTTGGCCAAGGAGGCGTCAATCAGCTCACTTTCACTTTTGTGATCTGGAGGTGGATGGTGCCACCTGCTGGCCAGAGGCGCACGCACAAAGGGAAGAAGCCGGCTACAGCAGGCCGCCTGTGTAGGTCCCCCCTCCCTTTAAACTTCCTTTCCAGCTAGGTCGGTAATACCACCTCCTTCAACACCCGTGGTCACCTGGAGGAGTGTCTGAAGCCCAGGCCGGGTCAGCAGCCGACACTTTTCTGAAGTCCATTAAGACGCCCTGGACAAGCATCTCCTTCCGGGGCCCTTCGTCTCTCCACTGATGACGGGGGGTGGGGGGGGGGTCAGGTTTTCACCGCTTAACTTCTAGGATTCGTGCATCTGCAGCAGAAGCAGAAGCGGTGATGGGAGGAAGGTGAGCTATTTCATCTCAGGTTAAGGCCAAGGCAGAGGATGGGAAGTGGAGAGGCCCACGCTGCCTTCACCGTCAGAATCATAACCTCAACATCATCATCACTCAAAGAACGTCTCCCAGGAGCCTGACTCAGGCACCGCGCCGGGCGCTGTACCTGTCACTTCATTACCTATAATTTCATGCTGTTGTCTTCACAGCCACCTTCTAAGACAGGCATTATTGTTACTGACAACTTTTTTTTTTTAAAAGTGGTTCTCCAGGACTCTGCTGAGTGCCCAAATGCTTGCTGAAAGCAGCAGAGCATCTCAGCTTAGTCTGGTCCACGTGGCATTAACGCATCCCCCGAAGTTCTCCTCTGCCACCCTCACCTAAGAGCTTCTGCCATCACCTAAGAACTAGTTCTAGATAACCGATGGGGAAACTGTGCTTGACCAAGTGTGTCCGTCTCCGAAGCCCCTGAGCTTCACACTGGACTTCCCACCTCCAACTTTCCTCCTTGTCCCCTGTGTAATTTCTTTCCTGCTCTCGGCAGGGCTCATCCTTAAGAGGCAGCCGCAGGTGCAGGTTGTGCCCGGCCACCACCAGCGACGTGGGGAAGTGGCAGAGCCGCGAGGATACTCGTGGTCTCTAACCGCCACTTTGGGTGCAACTGAAACCAACCCTGCAGGTGGTCCAAACAGCCCACCCATCAGTGACTCGCCTACTTTTTTACATCAACGGGACAAATGGAGTCACCTCTGTGACGTGGACAAGGCTTGCACTTTCTTCGCCCCTTGGCTCCTTGGCTGCCCAGGGTGAAGGTAGACGTATGTGGTCTCTGTGTCCGCAAGGACAGTTCAAGGTCTGGTGCCTTCTCCATCCCTCAGACTCCCTCCCCCTGGTCCTGGCAAGCAGTCCCCTGACCTTGGCTGCCACCTCTCAGATGAGCTTTCCATCAGGAACGGTGACCCCTCGGGCATGAGGCTTGTGGGTGGCCCAAGGGAAAAGCCCTGAACTGACTAGAAGGCAGGAGGCCGGGACCGCAGTCCCTGCCTTCCCACCCCAGAGCTAGTGACCTGGGCAAGCCATGTGGTCTCTGAGCACGTTTCCCCTCCTGAAAACTGAGAATGCTAACACTGGCCTTCCCACCCCCGAAAGCTAGTTTCTGCCTCTGATTTCTTCTCCACTCCACCCTGCACATCAACACCAGAGATATATTCCCAAAATATCCATTTAATCACGCCATTGCCCCTGCAAAGACTCCAGTGGTTGACTGGAGCCAGGATGCAAACTCAGGTCAGCACCGAGCCTCCGGCTCCTCCGACCACACAGCGGTGCTTTCCTCCTGTGCCGATGCCGTGGCCATGGAAACAGCACATCACCTCCCAGGAGCCCCATGCAAATGTACGTCCTGTTCCTCTGTCAGTCTGGGACATGTGCCCACCCAGTGTCCAGCTCTCTATCTCACCTCTTTCCCCATTTTAAATCTTACCCATTCACCAAGCCCAGGTCAGCTGCCGTCTCCTCCAGGAAGCCTTCCCTGATTGACCTCTGTCTCCCTCAGCACTGTCATCACACTTCAATTGTAGTATCTTATTTATTAAATTCAATTTTAATACCTGTGCACAAAATTTTGCCTGCGATGGTGAGTCCCATGGTCTCCATCCCATAAAGGGTTCCCGAATCCAAGTCAAAAGGTGATGACCCGGAAGCCCTGGGAATTGAAGTCCCCTCTCCCTAGCAGAGACCCCAGTCCGGCTGCTGGAGTCAGGATGTTTCTCTTGAAGACACCTGTTCTGACTTTCTCACCAGCCAAAATTCCAGGGATGTTTGACCCTTTAAGAGCTGCTAGTCCAGGCAGATCAGCTCCCACTGAGACCCTTGGTCCTGAGAGCCCAACTTGTTCCCAAGCTCAGTAGGCAAAGGAAGCCCTGCAGGCGCTTGGCAAAGGGAGAAGGACACAAAACAGGCAAGGCCACAATCTCTCAGGCTCAAAGCAGCAGGGTAGGGGCCTCCAGAGCCAGATTCCAGCAGCTCCTGCAAAGCCGGGGAAGGCAGGTGGGGCAGGGCGCCCACAGACGCCGGTACTGCGATGCGCAGTCATCTGCGGGACACGATGCAGCGCTGTTACATGAACATTGTTTCTAGAATGCTACCGTTTGTGTAGGAATGGAGGAGGGGATAGAAATATATGTGTACTGCTTATATTTTTCAAAAAATAAACAGCAGCATGAGAAAACTAGTAAGAATGGTTACCTCCATATAAGAAGAAGGGAAAAGAGAGGGCACAGGAATAGAAAAGAGTTTTCTAAATTCTGTTCTGTGATTTTTGAAACCGTACAACCGTCCTTTGCCTGATTAATAAAAGAAAACAATTAAATCAATAAAGGAAAACCATAAACAAGCTCTAATCATTGAAAGTAAGCTGAAACGAACGGGCCTAGCTTAACGTCAAGTCAGTGCCTGGTCACGCAGAGAAAAGCACCACGTCACATGACTTGACAGCAGTTTGCTGACTGTACATCCCTAGCAGGGTATACGGTATGCAATTTTTTTAAATCCCCAATAAGTATAAATCCATAATCAATAATCTCATTATTAATAGTCATATGAATACCATTTGGGGGGAACTATTACAAGCATGTTGCATAAGGCAAAAAAAAAATAAATTACTGTCTGCATAATCAGCACGTCTCTGATTTAGCTCTGGTGCACCAGGCTGGTTTAGGGCCCTGGGGACCCTTTATCACAGCGACAGGAACCATCCAGGCTTTCTCATTCTTGCATCCCTGGTGCCCGACTCACAGTAGGCCCTCAGCAAGCATCTGTTGGCTTGCAGGGAAGTCCAAGACACCAGGATTCTGCTCAGATTCCCCCAACTCATCACCTAGGCAATAGTCAGGAGGCCGCTGATCTTTGTCACAACCCCACCCAGGTTTCTGCCCTCTTTGCTCGTGAAGCATCAGCAGCTGGGGGTCCACCCCGGGGGCCACTGGTCTCCCCTTCAGCCCCTCGGCTTCCTGCCCATGCCGCTACCCCATTTTGCCACATCAGTGGTCATTCACTTTTCTTTGTTTTTCTTTTGAGTAATTCTTTATTTAAATATTTGGGTCTTGTTTGTTTTTGTTTTGGAGGGAGGTAATTAGGTTTGTTTATTTATTTATGTACTTACGTTACTGAAGGTACTGGGGATTGAACCTAGGACCTCGTGCATGCTAAGTGTGCACTGTCACTGAGCTGTACCTTCCCCCTAATAGTGCTTGACTTTTTACAAAGGAATTTTTCCATCTATGGTTGCATTTAATCCTCCCCCAACCCTATTTCAAAGCTCCCTTTTACAAATAAGGAAACTGAGATTAGATGAAGTTAAGTAATTTGTCAAGGACCCTCTGCTAATGAATGGTACAGCTTGGCCAGAAGTTCCTTGGACAAATTGGGGTTGAAGTCCACGATTAACCATGTTGTCTTGAGCAAATCATTCATTCACTTGTTCATTTACTGACTCAGAAACCATTTATTGACTACGTGAGGCAGTGTGCTGGTGCCGGGCACACAGAGGGGAACACAGGAGATCAACACCATTCTCCAAGGATACCCAAGGCTCCCTCTCCTCATCTGCCCCGACCTCAAGTGAAAGATTACTCAGAGAGGGAAATAAAATAGCACCTGTGTAATTAGCGCAGGTACTTAGGCTCTGTGTGGACATGGGAGGCACAACTCTTCCTAGAACATACGAGTCCAGGGCTGTTTATTAAGCCCTGGCCGGAGGCTCCACCCTGTGCTGAGTGATGCGGGGTTTTTCTGAAGCATGAGACAGGACCAGACACGTGGACCAACCACCCATGGGCCCCGGCTAATGCCTGATGGCCCTGGTGAGTCCACTCAGAGGGCGATTCAAGCGAAGATGTAGACCTGAATGACTCTAAGCTCATGGGCTTTCAAGACACAGGTGAGGGTCTGCGTCTCAACCCTGCCATCAACTAGCTGGTGACTCTGGACAAGTTCCTTACCTGAGCTGCCTCGAGTGAGAAATAGATGTAATAATAGCACCTCACAGGATCATTGGGAAAAATAAATTGGGCAGTGTATACAGAGTGCTTTCAACAGAACCTCAGACACAGTCAGAACTCAGCAAGTCGCCCCCATATAGTGAGTTTCTCCTACTATGGCACAGAAGAAACTTGAGGTTCTCACTGGCCAGAAAGATGCTCAGGTCGTCCACAGCACCCAGGGCAGTGGAGGCTGCTCGGGTGGGAGATGCAAAGAGGCCACATCGGTCCCTACCCCCTCCCCGCCCCCTGCAGCCCCCCGGGTGCAAATCTCCCTCTGTGCAGGGCTCCGCTCCAAGGAGTCCAGCTGGGTGCATCTGGCTGGGGAGATTAAATTATTTTTGAATTCCTAACTGAATGTTCTTTTAATGGAAACTTAATGACAGGCATTGAAATAGATTTCCTCCATAACCCCTCCTCCCGCGGCGCCCCCCCGCGCGGCCCTGTGCGGCGCGCGGCTCCCGATAACCTTTCTTCCCTACCCCTGGACTTTTATCTCCCCCGCGACAAACAGCCCTTGCTGGACAGAAAGAGGAAATTCCAGTCATTGTTCTCAAACTTCTGGCTTCCAAAATAAAATGTTCTATCTCCCCTGTCAAGCTTTGATTGACATACACTTCCTGTAACGGGACAACGGCCCAGGGGCGGGGCCAGGGCCTCATTTGCATTCTGTGCCTCCGAGGTTTTCACATCGTTGCTTCTGGACCAGGCAGGAGCCCCCCAGGCTCCTCACAGAGCCTCCCTGACGAAGACCCATCTCCCGCTGGATGAAAGCTCCCCAAGAAGGCACCTCCTCAGCTGCTGCCACAACCCACCCGGGAAGTTCTTTGCTGTCCGTGGAGAGAGACGGCTGTGCTAAGCGTCTCACTTCTTAGATTTGGCAGCTTCAAAGCTTTTCCTTCCACCCTTTCCCTCTTGAGGATGAATTTTTAGACAGTCTCCCACATCTTAACTCTAAGTCCTGGAAGGTTAATACAGGGTTCAGACTCTCCAAGCCAAAAACCCCCAGAACTATAGAGCTAAACATGCAATTCATGGGGAGTTGGTACCAAAGGAAACTCTGAATAGGGTGAAGCACCATGGGATATGGTTTTCCTTGGAAGGGGTAGGAAGTGTTCAATTGCTTTAAAAATAACTGAATGGTAGAGGATAATACAGCACACCTGTAGCAAGAGCAGTCCTGACGTGGTCAAGTTTATTCCCCAAGTTGGAATAAAAAGCCTGCCTTGAGCGTTGGCCTCAAATAGTACGAAGTTGGCCTTCTGGAAACTTCTGTTTCCCTTTTATTTTATTTACTCACTGAGTTCCTTGTGGGTACCCTCTCTCTCCAAATGTCTGGGGTTCTTATGATGCTTTGAGGTGCCAGCCATTCCTCAGGACTATGGGATGGCACCTGCAGGGCCTCATTTCCTCAGGGCTTTGTTGGCTGTTAGCATGTTAACAGTTGCTAGAGGATCAATGAGAATCTGTATTAAAAATTAGACTTCAAGTGGCAGACTGCCTTAATCTTAATATTTGGAAGCCAGCAGTCTTCCCTCAATAACCAGAAAGAAATGCCATTCACAAAGATTCCAGTTGCTCTGCTCTCTTAATAATCAAGAGGAATGGATTACCTGTGATAATTCTGCTGACCATGCCAGCCATCCCCGAGCCTTCTGCTAAAGATCAGAACAGGCCAGACAGTAGTGTTCTGACCCTTCAGTTCAATAAAGCAACTACAGAGCCATAAACCCTCAGGACAGTGGGCCAGCAGAGAACGCTAGCTCCCTCCGGCTTGTTGACCCCTGATTTCCTTTAGCTTTGTCAGTAGGTTAAATGGCGATGCTGACACACTTACAGGCACAGAGCAGTCTCCCATGTGGGCCAGTGTGTCCACAGTCGCGACCGCTGACAAAGTGTGCAACTCCGAACCCGTCAGACTCCTCACTCGTCTTTGTCAGAAGGACCAGGTGTGTTTGTAGATCTGTATACACTCAACCCCAGGCCTGGGAAAACGAGGCCATTGGTACCCACAACTGCAGCCGTGGCCACATGATGTGCCAAGACTCACACCGGAGTGTTTTGACAGAGCTGCGTGGGAAGGGGCCTGGCTGAGCCGGGTCCCGCCCTCCTGCGGACAGTGGAGCCAAGATGACGTGTGCACTCTGTTTGCCGTCTTCCCACCCCTCCCACCTCTCCCAAGAGGAAGTCCACCCTCCACAAGAGGATTTTCACCAGTTGATCTGTCACAGTTAATGCACAATGACTGACACCTTGGGCAAGAACGTGGACAGTTTCAGAGATTTAATGTATTAATCAACACACTGAAATATTTTGATTCCTAAGCAGCTTTGAGTACCATCCTCTCCAGAATACATTCGAAACAACGTAGGTAGGGAACAGAACAAGAGTTTGCAGTAAAACCTTCCCCACCAATCAGTCCTTATATGACGTTGGTCTCTGTGTGGAAGACGTGGTGTTGGGCCTCGGAGAAAGGAAGGCCCAGCACTTTCCCCACTGTGGGCTCACATCCCATTCCCCTCCCGTCACGATCCTCCAAACCCTCCACCAAAAAACACAAGGTACATTTTCTCAGAGGCATTAGCAGTCCTTTCCCTTCTAAACTGACTTTGCACCTTCAAGTTCTTCATTGCCTTCTTGGAAGATCAGGAAATACTCTTTTAACAGGTGTGTAGCCCCTGACCCCATCTAACACAAATTGGAAGAAATTTTACCCCCATTTTCAGATTGAGCATTTTTTCCTCACAGGAAGATGCTCATCGAAGTTCTAGCGTGGTGGTTCAGCCTCTGTTGAAATATGTCACGTGAGATCAGCTGGGCTGAAACCCAGCTTGGCTGCAGAGTCTGGATATGCCGCAGAGCAGGCTGGGCTCCGCGCTGCTCACCACGTTGGGTAGGTAGAGGTAGACTCATGGAGTCCACGGACCGAGCCTTTCCTTGCTCCTCTGGAAACCCAGCGTGACCCAGGCCAAGACGGAAGCTCCAACAACCAGGATGGAGGAGGTCAGAGCCTCACCAGTGTCCCCACGTAGCAGTGTTTTTTCTTGTCTTTGACTGGTTCACCTCCCCCAACTTGGGAGACAATCCTTCCGTTGAAAAAAAAAAAAAAACCCAATGTTAAAATAAAAGTGGCTTCTTTCTTTTCAGTAGAATCAAAATGAGAATATAGTTTTCCCCTGATCCTACCTAAAGCTCATAACTCCTTCAGGGAGATTTTTAAAAAGATCTCCTTTGGTCTTTCCATGAGGCTTTGGATGATTTTTTCTGTTCCCATCAACACTGCATGATTTCAAATAAGCCTATTCAAGACGCTATATAAGCTTCTGTGGCTTCCAGATTCCAGATTCCTATAAATCCACTCCATGTTCTAATGCAGTTGCCTTGGAGAGCTGCGTGTCTCGTAGCATCCTGGTTGCAGGCTTCAGGGGCATTGCGCTGGAAGGTTATAAAGGCTCTGGTCATACTTTCATAACCCCGAATTGCTGGCTGTTTCATATTGCTTCTAGTCACTAGGTCCTGTCACGATGCTGCTTTCCTCGTGTGGAAAAGCCACTGTTACATTTTGGTGTCATCTACTTCGTTGACTTCTGACAAGATGAAGTTGGGGTTGTCATAGCCTCTCTTCATCCTGGCTCTAGCATCCTTCTCATTGTAAAGGCACATGGCACAGTGGGGAGTTTCCACTTCCACCGTCTTGCTGAAGTTATGGAAATCCACGCGGTATTTCCCTTCCTTGGTCTTGGATACTATGGGGGCAAAACGGTAGCCCCAGAGGACCTCTTCTGGGACATAGGATGTCCGGACTTGGCAGGTAGCACTGGTTGATTCCACTGTGCCATCTAAAAACACCACTAGTTCAAAGTCCTGCTGGGGCAGGGTTTCCGCGGCCATGTGGAAGAAGGGGCTGCTGTGATCAATGACGTGGTAAATCGTCAGGGGGGAGATGAAGAATAAATTTTCATTTCCTGCATCGACCACAAAGTTGATATTGATCTGGTCCAAGATAATGGTCTCTCCTTCGGGAGTGACTGTGGTCTTCAGAAGCTTTCCGTAAATGTGGCTGCTAATTAGGAGGCTCTTCCGAAGATTAGCCACTCGGATCAGGAGGCAAAGCTTCCCACCCCGCTTGCTGATCACTGCATTCTTGCTGAAAGTAATGGTCTTGGCACGTTTCTTGGGTCTGGAGATCTTGGCTAAAATGGCGCCACACATGAAGGAATTGATGATGACTCCGAGAATAGACTGGACGATCAGCAGAAAGATGGCGGTGGCGCACTGTTCTGTCACACACCGGAATCCATATCCGATGGTGACTTGCGTTTCCAGAGAAAAGAGAAAAGCTGAGGTCAAGCCATTAATGTGCTCCACGCAAGGGGTGTGGTTGACAGAAGGATGGAACTCAGGGAGGTCTTTGTGAAGGTAGGCGACTGCATACCACAGGAGACCGAAGAAGAACCAGCTCCCCAAGAAGGCAGTGATGAAGATGGTCATTTTGTATCTCCACTTGAGGTCAAGCACAGTTGTCCAGATGTCCACAAAAAATATAAGCCTGGACTGCACCTCCACATTGCCGAACTCGATGTTGCACCTTCCATCCTTGGAGACCAGCCTTGCTCTTTGCCGGGAATGCCCCAGGAAGCGAGTGACAAACCATTTCCTCAGATGTTTGAGCATTCTTTCTGTCAACAACCTGGTCTGAAAATACATCGGAGAAAAACAAAACAGAACAAAACGA
This sequence comes from Camelus dromedarius, assembly GCF_036321535.1. Lineage (NCBI taxonomy): Eukaryota > Metazoa > Chordata > Mammalia > Artiodactyla > Camelidae > Camelus > Camelus dromedarius. Next base: position 16,743,409 of record NC_087469.1, read on the forward strand.
TGTTTATAGTGCTAGTGAACTAGGCGACTCATATGAAGAGTTAACTGTGCAGGAAAAGACCACTCAGCACAGTCTGGGCTACTGATCACCTGGGCAAGCTGGCAGGTCGATTCTGGATAACACAATAGTATTTCCTTTTTTTTCTATAATTCTTATTTTTTATTGAAGTGAAGTTGATTTACAATGTTGGTTTCAGGTGTACAGCAAAGTGATTCAGTTACACATACACACACATATTTTTTTTCAGTTCCTTTTCCATTACAGCTCATTACAAGAAATTGAACACAGTTCCCTGTGCTCTACAGTAGGTCCTTGTTGTTTATCTACTTTATATCTAGTGATGTATATCTATTAATTCCAAATCCAAATCTACCGCTGCCCCCACCACTTCCCCCCTGGTAATCAGTTTTTCTTTTTTAATTTTTTAAAATCAAAAAAAATTTTTAGTTGAAATGTGATCAGTTTACAATGTTGTGTCAATTTCTTGTGTACAGCATTACATTTCAGTCATACATATATATACACACTTTCCTTTTCATATTCTTTTTCATTATAGGTTACTGCAAGATATTCAATATAGTTCCCTGTGCTGTATAGTAGGACCTTGTTGTTTATCTATTTTATATATAGTAGTTAGTATCTGGATGTCTCAAACTCCCAATTTATCACTTCCCCCCTCCCCCACCCTGGGGAACCATAAGTTTATTTTCTAGGTCTATGAGTCTGTTTCTGTTTCGTGAATAAGTTCATTTGCACAGTACTATTTTCAATAGAAACTTTATACTACAAGATCATATTGCTTAAATCTACAGAGAAAAAATAATCACAGAGGTAGAAATGGAAGGAACCTGAGAGAGCATATATTCAAGTGTTCCCTGACCTTAGTCAGTCACACACAGCCTTAAAAATGTTTGTGATAACACAGACACAGAAAACAAATTTATGGTTACCAAAGGGGAAAGGGGACAGGGAAAGACAAATTAGGAGTTTGGGATTAGCAGATACAAACTACTATATATAAAATAGATAAACAACAAGGTCCTACAGTACAGCACAGGGAACTACATTCAATAAATTATAATAACCTATAATGAAAAAGAATATTTAAAAGTGTATATATATATATATATATATATAACTGAACCACTATATATACCTGAAACACAACATTGTAAATCAACTATATTTCAATTTCAATTTATAAAAGAAAGAATATCATTTGATGGCTAAAAAATATTTCTGATAAGAAATTATGACCTGTACTATGATTTATTTGATATTATTATTTAAATCAACTCTCCCTTTTTTTTTAAAATAAATTCAGCCTTGAGCTAAGCAAAAATATCTGTGAAAGCAGAAGCTTGATGCACTATTTACATGTTTATTAATGTAGAGAAATAACTAACTATGAAAAAAAGGCTAATCAATATGCAACCTAAGTCATCGTGTGCTCCGCTACTGGTACACACATGTCAAGAGAAATTATAATCCAGTTCCATTCTCTCATCTAACATATGAAGCAATTGAGAACCTTTTAATGACAGACCCAAGGTCGTGTTTCTAACCAGTGGCAGGATGACAACTAAAGCATAACGTTTGTCGTCCAGAGGAGCCCCACCACACTTCCATCTCAGTTATTACATTTTATATTCTAAAATGAGAGTTCTCTGAAATATTTTAAGACAAGCATTAGTCAATTTCCTTTTTTTTTTTTTTTTTTTTTATTTTGATGCTCGACACTGTTTAGCACAGAGTTCCTCAAGACTGTTTGGTCAAGTCCTACTATAAGATCTCAAAGGTTTTCTCGGTGGATCTACAATCCCGTTCCTACTCTGTCTCCTTGGTATGCCACGATCCCCGGAAGGAACAGTGTGAGGGTCACCATCAGCATCTCACACCTGCCTCCCTGCCCCAGGCAGAAGGGCTGGGGGGTTCTGATGTAAACAACTGCACAGAAAGGGAGAACCGCGTTTTATTCATTCCTCTATGCCAGCTGCTAACATGAACCACGGGCACTTCCTATTTATTCGACAAACATAAATGGAATAATTGAGTGAGTGAATTAAGCCCTTCAAACCAGTATCTGACCCGTGGCCTTATTGATAATATTATTATGGCTTCCATTTTACAGCACAAAACTGAAGGGCTTTCCCCCTCAACAGCCAACAACGTTGAACCCCGCGGTCATGGTCGTAAACACTAGCCTGCCTCCTCCCTTAGGTGTGCCCACCCCACTCCCAAGGTGTGCCTGTCGTGGTTAGCAATGTCTTCGTGGTATTTTGAATCAAATGCAAACATGTTTCTAAATTCGATTTCAAAATCCCCCTTCAAAAATGTGTTTATTCACACAAACTAGGAAGCGAAACCAACTTAGTGATAAGTTTTAAACAAAGGTGATACTCTGCAGTGTCTGGCCCATGGCCTTAAACCAAGCGAAAACACAGAAAGCCGACCCCAGGTAGGAGTGGCGGAGAGAGAGCCACAGCTACAGGGGTTGGAAATTTTAAGGGCAGGTTCTAGAGATGTAGAGAAAGAAACTGTCGGTGGGAGATTAAAGAGCGACGCAGCGCTCAGCGGGCCCTGCCCTCGCCCCGCCTGCCCTCATCGACCTCAAGCCCCCAGAGAGCACTGGGGGCTACGGTCCAAGTGAGGCTCACTGAGGGAAGTCACCTCCTGCCTCCCCAGGCTCTTCCCTTTCCCTGCGCACACCCCGTTTAACCTTGCTTACATCCACAGGCGACTTTCTCCCTCCCTCAGGTTTGTGGAAGCTCATAATGTTTGAAAAGCTCTTCACAGAGTGGATCATCCCTAAAATCATAACTTCCAAAGCCAACCTTTATCAGTGGAATCCACTTCCTCTTTGTCCTACGTGATAATTCCAGAGATGGCGCCTAACACACCAGCCTCTGAGCTTATCTGCCCCACTATTCACTCTCCCTCCAGTCCCACCTACATTCACCTCATTTTGGAGATAAAGAGTATTTCTGTAGAGGGAACTCGTACCCCCTGATTTCTCTCTTCGATGAGTTTGGGCTTCCATGCCTGCATTACTAAGAAAATATTATCTGCCTGGCCTTGCCAAGAGCTGAAACCAAAGCAAGCAGCTTGAAAAGCTTTTCCCAGACCATCCGCACTTACCAACATCTTAAACATGTTTGGACCCGAAGCACCCACAGCCGGGAAATGCAAGAAAGTGGTGTTGGGAGCCGGTCTCTGTATGCAGGCTGACTTCTTTTAAACCCAGCCCAATTTATCGTCGGCTCGGGCCAGTGGACTGATGCTAATTTGTTATTAGCTTGAAAACGTTAATTTGATAGTGGAGTTGTGTCGTTTAAACCAAGGCAATTGGTTGCTCTCAGACCGAGCCCCAGGCTGGGTGTGTATTTTTTCCCCAAACCTCACATGGCTTGAATACCGTCATGCTAAGGCATGACAGACCGCCGGCTGAGGCCCCTGGGCGGCAGGCGTGGGCTCTCCTCCGGCATTTCGCCCCTCCCTCTGCCACGCTCTCCTGCTCGTTCTCCTAGAGTCTGCCTAATGACTTTCCCCAGAAACAGTTAGTTATCGTCCATCTCCCAGCCTATTCCCTGAAATACACGGAGAAACTGAGACTTCCCAGTGTTCACAAAGATACAGTTGAATGTGTTGACACAGACAAGAACGTATTTGTAGGATAAAAGTGAAATCACACCAGGAAGAAACATGACACCACGTTAATCGCTCTGTACAATGGTCCCTGTTACCTAAGAAACTGAGATTTAAGAGCAGCCTTTATTGTTGGATTTATTGTGTAAAATCTGGCATTTACTGAAGGTACTTTGCCCCCGGACTGGGTTAGCCAGTGCTGTTGACTTATGTATTCAAACAGTGAGAAGAATTATACCTAGAGAATGCAAAAATACAGGATAAATTCATCCTCTGAGCAAATGCATCATTCCCAGGGCTGACACACTGTGCACAGCCAAATCCTACTTTGTTTCGACAGTGGCTTTAATCCCATCACTGACAGAGCCAACATGTGTATTTTGAACTATTGGGTAATTAGAGATTGGCCCCAGTGTCTGCATTACATAATATGCACAGTTTTTAGGTTACTTTCTATTGAAATCAGTAAATCTTAATAGCAAGCACAGGGCTGTATGTGAGCTAATATTTACCAAGGTCTTCTTAATGGGCTGGCAAAGCTGGTGCATTGTATTATCGCCATGTTCCTCACTGCTTCAGCATTCTTTTTCTGTAAATAATCCATTCTCAAAAAAATAGACTTTTGATAAACTTTCCAAACATGGAGTGTGTGTGCTTTTTGTGCAGGGTTTCAAAGACAGATAGAACTCCGCCCCTGTTCTCAGGGAGCTGGCAGTCGAAGGGGAAGTGAACGCAGTAAATCAGCAATTACAATGTGGTGTGGTTTGTGTAATCCCAAAGGAGCAGCTCTGCTCAAAGATCTCGATGAGCTGGATGACCGCCTCCTGCAAAGACCCATCCATGGACAGTAAGCACACTTCCGTGTACAGTAGTTTGTGTATCCATCATTCAGCAGCGATGATGTGTTGGTTCTAGCGTGTGTGCTAGACACCGGGGAAGCCGTCCTTCACCAAGTGGGCACGGTCTCTGTCATCCTGAAGACGTTTCTAGTGCAGGTGGGAGATGTAAACGGGCTGATGAACAATCAAACGCAGTATGACACCTGAGCGGTAGAAAACCGTGGGGGTGTCCCAGGAGCGTCCTACATGAGGGCCAGAGAAGTGTCCCCGAGCCCAAGGCCTGGAGGTGGCATTAAAGTTACACGTAGCAGGAGCTCTGTAACTATTTGTTGAATGATGATAAATAGATAACACAATGCCTTTGCTATCACTAACGTGGCCCCTCTAATAGGCATATTTTAGAAGAGACATTTCTGTGCCCTGTCGCCGTGGCTGTGTGCGGGACCAGCGCAGGAGCCTGGAGGAACTGAGAGCCTTGCTGGGTACACAGATGACAGCGTGCTGGGCGGCATCCTGAGACACTGGCTGGACCCACAAGCAAGGGCCGGTGCACCCAGCACTGTGGGGCCACGTGGGATGTTTTCGTTGCAGACCTCGGAGAGAAACTGAGAGCAAGAACGCTGGTCTATTTCTGCCGCCGGGACAGCTCGTGGTGATTCTAAGTCTGAAGTCTCCTCCGGTGAACAGCTCTTCAAATCCTTGAAGATAAATACATCTTCCTCCCGAATCTCCTTTTCTCCAGAAAAGGGCGCACTTCCTTTGCGTCCACCTCCCATGTCAACCTAACCCCTCTTCCTTTTAAGTGAAGTGCCTACAGCTTGGGCTCATTGATGTATTTAAAGAACCGGGATCAAGGATGACCTTCCGTAGGCATCCACCTGGGAACAAGCCATTAGGAACTTGGGGTTCCCTCCCTCCCCCTCGCCCTGCCTCCATCGCACCCCCCAGCACACTCTACCCCCACTACACAGTGAATAGATGCTGCTTTTATCATGTCTTAGAATTACAAAGACTATCATTTCTCTATATGGAGGAAAAAACATTTGCTGTAGCCTGCCTTTTAGTTAAACCTCTTACAGCTCTTGCATAGCCTTGGTTCCTCCAGGACATTTCTGAGAGTCAAGACTGCCTGTCAGAAGTCGAAAAATGGGAGAGATGGGGCCTGAGAGCAGAAGTCAGATGATTTTCTGTAATCCTTTTGCACTGGTGGTGGAGAAGAATTTCAAGCTTCCGTGAAAACTCACTGCTCTGTTTCAAGTCACCAGTCAATCGCGTGAACCCACATTTCTTGAGTTCCTGCCACAGCAAGGCATGGAAAAGACCACGGCGCAAGGTCTGCCTTCTTAGTCATGCCCTCAGGCAGGCTCTCGACTCGCTGAACTTCCTATGTGCCAGGTGTGATACTAGGAACAAAAGAGGTGACAGTCCCTGCGGTCACGCTGCTCACGGATAAGCAGTAATTCAGTAATTATTCAATAATTGCAATGCAGCCGGCTGGCTGCCGTGAAGGGGGCTGAGGACAGGGCTTGGAAGCAGCCAGCAAAGAGGAGATGCAGCCGGCTGGGTGTCAGACTTACACTGTTCAACACACCTTTGCTAAGGAGCTAAAATTGAGCGCATCTGACCGATACCGCAGAGGACTTCCTGTTTTCTATGAAAACAGCCTCAAGCTATTGGAGGAGAGCCACCCAGCTGGGTCTGCAAACACTCAGCACCCCGGGGAGCATCAAGTCAGCCAGTCGCCCAGGCTCCACTTTTCACATCAAAACCCATCGTGGACAGAGGGCGTGTCTCCTTTCTGTTGAGTAATTCAATAGAAGTCATCTCTGATGTCATTGGCTCTGTCAGGCTGCTCACGTGGGGTCGCCATGAGTTCTTCTTAAGTAGAACTTGGCGAGGCTGGTGGAGACAATTTCTCCTGGCCCCGTGGGCCTGTAAAAGGGCGTCTGACCCTCAGGACTCTTCCGGGCTGAATTTGGAAGTGCACTTCAGGGAAGTCCCATCTTTCTCTCGGGCGGGAGGGCGAGGGCTCCTCACAGGTCCCCTTCCCTGTAAAGCCACACGTCTGCTTGTGTCCTGGGGGGGAATGCAGCTCAGGCCTTCCTGGGCACCTGGCTCCTTCCAGAGGAGAGTTTGGGAACAAGAGTCGGGAATGACAAGGTCTGGGGTGTTGGTCTCAGAAGACACCTGGGCTTCTGCAGGCATCTCTGGAGCCAGCCAGTCAGGTAGCATTCTCTGAACAACTGCAGAGGTAACTGCCATGGCCAGGGGACCCATAGAGGGTGGGAGCCCTGGTCCAGAATGTTCACAGCACAGGTAATAACCAAAGGCAGCCAGGCAGAGTGGGAGGAGCTCGGGGGGGGGGGGGGTAAGCGCAGACGTGGACTTGAACCCCAGTCCCGTCTGAACAGCCATGTGACCCGAGCGAGCCCATTTAGCCTCACCTGGCCTCCGCCTTCTCACCTGTGAAACGTCTGTAATGATGGACAGTGGTAGTATGTTCTAAACGCAAGGGCATATGGAAAGCTCCTAGAACATGGTGGCCATGCAGCAAACAGTAACCACTGTCGCTGTTGGTTTACAAACTTAAACTTGTGCAGCAGCTTCACCAGGTGTCCCCAGCCCAGGCCACTGAGGGTCTGCTCTGCAGAGTCAAACAGGCTGTGTGGGATATGACAGCCAGGTGGGGGAAAGGCTTGAGAGAGAGGGACAAATGTGACAATTCGTCGACGTCTGTCAACTCTACGGGCGTCAGAGCCCATCCTCCCCTCTGGAACAGAAGACCCGCAAAAACCAAGCCTGTCTTTATAAAGGATTTGTCTCTCATCAGGGCCAGAGCCTTCTCCTGGGAGGCAAGGACAGGAGAGAGGGAGAGGCTCTTCCCTGGCGAGGCTGAACAGCAGCGGGCTGCAGGGGGGGCGCCCCTCTTCTCTTACTGCGGACGTTAACTGGCATCAGGTGGTGCCACTGGCCGTCTGCGGACGCCCACTGAGGGGGAGGAAGCAGCGCTGCCCTCCGGGGGCTGGCCTGGCGTCCATCTAGGTCTCGGTGTTGTCAGGGGCTGTCCCGGTGCTCACAGCCAGGTCTCGTGGTCTCCTGTCGAACACACTTCACAGCACATCAGCATCAGGCAAGCCCACTTCAAAATCATGTCTGAACGCAGACAAAAACATGAACGTCGTCCAGACCATGAAAGAGACCACACATCCCCCATCCTGGCTGCTGTGAGTGATCCCTGCTTCTTCGCCAATAGCAGCTTTGAGTCTCCTCCTTCTAGAGAGTAAGTTTATTAACACACTCAGTCCTAGAAGTGCCCCTACTTGCTGACGTCTAACCCAGAGCAGACTACGGCTTCCTTAAAGCTTCTCCAAACTGCCTAGAACAAGCCCAAATCCTATTCAAGGACTTTCTAACACTCTCTCAGGCGAGGCTCCCCCAATTCCTCAAGGTGGGTGTTCTCACTAGCTACAAAAAGCCAACTTATCCGACTCCTGGGGAGCTCCTGGTACTCTTTGGCTGAAGGCATTGATGCCCCAAGAGGGCAGAAAAAGAGGTGAAACTGAGAGGTCACAAAGTCATTTTACAATCATTCGGCGAGAACCAGTTCTGTTCCATTGCTTCCAGAAATCGCACTCACGTATGTACACTTCGTATGCTTTTGTATCAGGATGGAAAATGAAGGGCCACATTTAAATATAGAAAATCATTAAAAGGAGATAAATTTTCAAGTTCAGGTTTTAAGGTCTATCTGGGATCATTGGTCATCCTAAGATAATTCTATATTCCTCCACGGAGACCTGAATCTCTCCCTGTTACCAGGGTTGGGTCCCAGCGGAAATCATCAGAAGATGTGACATTCCCACCAGGACAGACAGCCTGGGAGCTAGTGAGGCCGGACCCAAGCCAGGTGTCCGCAGGGTCTCACTCGTCTTTGGTGACTTTGCCGTGCGGTCAGAAACCTGTGCTTTGGAAGCTGACGCTAATTCTGTGTGTATTGGCAGTACTGTTTCCTTACAGCGCTGCACAATGTTTCTTCAAGCTTTTTGGAAAAGTTAGCACGTCTCAGCTCTGCAAAGAAGGACCGAAAGGGGGCCCTTCACCTCTGCCTGGTTCAGGGTCTTGCAGGGAGAGCTGCGCGTCCCGGGGGCCGGGGGCAGTGGTGACTGCAGAGCACTGGAGACGCTCACAGTCAGAGCTGGGTCTTCTTGGCTTTTATTCTAGAGATTTTCGGAGGATTCTAGCTTCTAAACTTCAGGGGGTTCTACGCTTACCAAGGGAGGGCATTGCTTTTTAGGTGCGAGTGGAGCGAGCCAGAGTTAAGAGTAGATAAACCAAGGTAAAAGCAGGGATGCCCGGCTCAGAATGAATGAAGAGAAGCCCTGGGCTGAGAAAAGTCTCTGCAGAGGGTGGAGTGGCAATTAAGGCCTGTGGGGAGGGCCTCAGCCTGCTCCCGGCTGCTCCCGGCTGCGCCCGTCGGCGGCAGCCCGTGTGAACAGCGCCCTCTAGAGCACAATGGCAGCGGTGCCCATGGAGCAGGTGTCCGTCCAGCCACAGGGGGAAATCTCTCACAGCGTGGGTCCTCCACTGGCTTGGTCACTGAGAAGTCAATGTGGACACGAAGCCGCTTGCCTTTGTCTGAAGAGGTGTAGGAGACGAGTTTCAGAGAGTCACGTGTGACTGGAATCTGCAGTGGCCCGAGAGCTGCGGGGACTGGGGTTCCAGGGGTTGGGCTTGGAATTTGCCAAATTGCCTTTGCCAGGCTCGGGACGGGGGTGCAAGCACAGTCAGGAATACACCTGGCAAGACACAACAAACACGGTATCATCTGGAGAGAGAGGACAGGTCCCCGGAGGATCCCGGGTGAACTTCCATTCCATCTGTCGCAGACACAGATGGGACCTTCCACGTAGGAGAGGATGGATGGGTGAGTCCCCAGCCCTCCTGAAAGTCACTGTCCCCACGGTTGAAATCTAGTTTCTGATAAACCTATGACTGAAGATGAAGTTAACGCAAGGATCCAAAGGCATTTCTAGTTTCATGGCCTTTTATTCTCATTACTATTCAGAAGAAATCCATTACAACGTAAATATCATTGTACACGTGTAGACACATAGTCTCACACGGAAGCCAAAACCAGCATGCTCTCAAAAGATAGTATGTGAACAGAAATCACTGCATAGAGTAAGTCATACAACATATGCTCTAGGGTATTAGGGATTTAAAGGAGCTTTTACTGAATCATTTTATAAAGTGAAGAATCATTTTTGCAAATAAAAACATTATCCTTTCACTTGCTTGTCTTGTAAAAGTGTGTGTGTTGGGGGTAGTTTATTTTTCTGAAAACTGGACACATCTGAGAGAAAGTGATGCTTAAATCTTCTCTATCAAGCACTCCACCTGGAGTTTAATAAAAGAATTTAAATGTTTACTGAACATTGTGTTTATTACGTGTGCCGAGACCCCATTATTAGTCTGAGCCTTCTGGGTCTGTGTGGTTTGTGTTGGTATTACATCAATTCAGTCTTTCCAGCCCAGAAACGAATGAATTCCATGTGGATGGGAGGCCCTGAACATCCTTTCCCAAGTGTCTACAGCAAGAAAGTACACTTCATTTTTAAGAAAACGTATGGAATCTCAAACCTTGATGATTTATAAAATAGAGGAATCGTTTAGCTGATGCCTTGAGTTTAGGCACTGGGTCTAGTATTCACGACCCTGTATCTCCCCATTGAGGGTGTGGTGTTGGTCCAGCCCCGCTTGGAGAGACATGCATAGAGAAGGCGCAGGACACCAGGTTCTGGACTTTGGAGGAGGCTCTGGACGCCTCCCAGTCCCACGTTCAAGCTTCTGTTGAAGCTTCCCCATCTCGGCTGCAGCAAGGGCCCCCAAGGCAGGATTTAAGAAGTGGGCATGTGGGGTTCGAATCTTGAGTCGGTCAGTCACCCACAAGCTCTCATTCTGGGTAGGACCCAAACTCTCAGAGTGTGAATGTCCTCCCCTGGAAAGTGAGGACGCTCACATCTATCGCAGACAGGCAGGAAGAGCTCAGACCACACCTGGACGTGGGAAGCGGTCCAGCTAGTCACCCTTCAGGAATGCCACCTCCAGCTCTAGTTTCTCTTCCAAGCCACAGCCGGGCACGGAAGGAAAGCTCCACCGCCTCGTCGTCTGTGATGCCTTTCATTCCAGGCTCCTCTGCACCCGTGTCCAGGCTCCAGGGGCGCCGTGCCTCCCAGAAAGGCGATGAGAAGAGAAGGCTCCAGATTAATGGCAGGCCGGGGGGTGCACGGCAGAGCCTGAGACCCTGCTCCGCCCCGGAGAGCTCCTGAGGGTCAATGATCACGAGCTTTGGCTCAGGTTCTGCCGAGCCACCGGACTTACATTAACGGGGCAGCAAGTCACCCTCCCTCCCACGTCTGAGAGCTTTCTGGGAACGCCCTGGAGGCAGTGGGAGCAGAGCCAACAGCCCCGGTGACTCCGTTCCGTGCCACAGAGCCGTCCTTGGGCCCAAGCCGAATTCCTCTCTTTGGGACTCTTCTTGTCCCCGGCGAGGCCCACCACAGGGGATCCTGTCTGCGTGGGGACACGGCTGCAGAGACAGCCCAGCTGGCTCGTCACAGGCTGCCGAGCTGCTCCAGCTGCTGTCTCCAGCTGGCTCTGCCACTGAGGCAGGAGGCCGAGCGGCAGGGGGGCATCCCCCAGGCGTGGAGCCGGGCAGGGCCTGCAAAGCCCAGGCCTCGCCCAGATCTGCCCTGTAAGGAGGCCAGCGGGGCCCCCCGCAGCCCTGCTGACACACGGCCCCCATTCCTACCCACTCTGTTTACTCACTCATGTGTATAATGCCCTGGAAAAGGGGAAGTGAAATTCCACTTCCCTGCCTCTCCTTTGCCCTTCTGTCAGCAGCAAACCCAATCACAAGAGGCTTGTCTGTCTCAAAAATGTTACCCAACCTCTCTGAGCTGTACTTTTCCCTACTAAATAATGCCTGTTTGTTGCTGAGGGGATTTGATGGAAAATACACATGTCTGCACCAAAAGCTGTCCACAAATGTGGATAGCAGCGTGGTCCATAATAGCCAGTAAGCGGAAAGAACCCAAATCGCAATCCATTGACGAACCAATAAATGGGCTTTGTCCACACAGTGAAGTATGAGTCGACCAAAAAAAAAAAAAGGGAATGAAATACCGATACACGTTAGAACGTAGAAGAAGCTTGAAAACACCGTGCTAATGAAAGAAGCCAGACACGGTGCTGTTCCATTTGTACCAATGTCTAGAATAGACAAATCCTCGGGAAGAGAAAGTTAGCTGGGGAGTTCCCAGCGCGGGGAGGGGAGGAGATGGGCGTGGGGTGTGCCGGCGAATGGGTCTGAAGTGATGGGAAAGTTCTAAAATTGCCAGAGGTGAAAGCTGTCCATCTATACCAAAACTCCACTGTTGTCCACTTTAAATGGCTGGATTGACTAGTGTGGGAATTATATTATATTGTATTGTATTGTATTATATTATACTATCAACAAAGCTGGTACAGAAAACAACCCACGTCAGATACCTCTCACCCAGCAGGGACTCATCAGACCCCCTCCCACCCGCATCCTGCCTCTCCATTTCTTAACCCCCATTTCTTTTCCATCTTTTCCTCCTTCCTCCTCCGGCGCCAGCCAGACACTGCGCCCTCTGCCCTTACGGGGCCGTCGGTTGAACGTGGCCCCCTCCTTCCATAGCAAGAGGCCACTGGGATTCTGGAGACACCACGTCAAAACTATTTCCTTGGTCACAAGAGCCTGGAGGTCAAGCCGGTGTCAGCTCTGACCCAGCACCCCACACACCTCGCAGGCTGGAGGTTGGGATAAAGTCTTGCTCTTGGGAGCGTGAGCCGGGTCTGTGGTCCCTGAAGCCTGGTGGGCCCACGGACCCCCGAGCTGTCTGACGGGACGCCCGGAGGTGGGGCAGGAGGGTATTCATGTGGCTTGGGCCTGGACCCCCGCCCCATGGCCCGTGGCCCGTGGCCCCTGGCCCCTGGCCCGTGGCACTCCCTCACTCCCTCTCACACCTCATTCTCCCCCTCCCTTTCCTTCCTCTCATACTTTTTTTTTTGTCTTGGATTTTGTTCCCGGCCCGTAGACCCGGTCCCGGTCCTGGAGTCAGTAACACTAGTGATGCAGCTGTGATCTAGGCCCACCTCTCTGGAGACGCGGCAACCTCACAGAGTAGTCAGAATCCCCTCGGACCATTTAAACCCCTCGTTGGCCCACCTTCCCCGCAGATCATTCTTTCCCTTCAGCCCCCACACACATAGCAGGGAGAAAGGGGTGTGAAGCCCAACTGGGGTGGTGGGGGGTCTTTGCTGCTCCCCTGGTGACAGCTGGGGGGAGCTGTGTGGAGTCCAGATTCTCTTAAGGGAGTGACAGGAAACCATCCTCTGTACGTTCCCAGAGCTTGGCCGGGCCCCTTTCTCAAGGGCAGGACTGGACTTCCATGTGTGCCTGCCCAACACAGGCCACCATCGAGAGCAAGAATGGCCCCGGCCACCCCCGCTATTTGCAGGAGCCGACCTGAAACAACCTCGCCTGGACCGCTGCAGATGGTGGCGACGACACACTGTCAGGACCAAACCTGGATCAGCATCCTAAATGATGCTTTGTAGGGGAAGAAACCAAAGTACAGCCCTGTCCTATGATGAGCACTAATTCCTACGGAAAAAAAAGGAAAACGAGGCCAGTCCCTCTGGAGACCGCGTGCCGGCGCCCCGGCGTCTCCGGCCTTGAACACCTTGTCTGGAGTCGGACTGCAGTTCCAGCTCTGCTGCAGAATGATGCCTGCCTGTGCGTCTACAGAGCTAATTCCCCAGTGTAACTGATTAAACCTGGGAACGAAACAAAACAAAGCGGAAAGCAACGAAGAAAAGCTTAGGGGCAATAAAGACCACGGAGCTCATTGTGAGTTACGCTTGCTTTTTCACTTTTTCTTCTTTTTTCTTTTCCTCCTCCATCCATCCTTCCCTCCCTCCCTTCCTGTCTCTCTTGCTGCTCTGCCCAGACCCACATTATAGAACCAAAGCTGCTGTTTCCAGGCCCACTTTTCCTGCCCAGCCACACTCCCAGTGTCTGTACCCATTTTCGGTGATGGGCTTTTGCAGCATCACGTTAGTCCGGCCCCGGTCCCCTTGCTCAGGCTCCCCTGCACCGCCCTGGCCCAGATGGAGAAGAGGGGGTAGAAGGAAGGCCCCCGAGGAACTGCAAAGAGACAGACAGCTGGGCTGAGCACTGACCCAGATGCTGGCTTCCCGGCCCCTGTGAGGTGTGTGGTCCAAGCCGTGGGCAACGCTAAGACTGAAAGCTTCATTGCAGAAGGCCAGCGGGTGGGGTTGGCAAAGCAAACAAGGGGGTTCAGCAGGTGTCAGGAAGGTAGAGAGCGGCCAGTCGTGAGGTGAGGGAGACTCGGGTTAAACCCGCTCCCTCCACTTGCCAACAGGACGAATTACTTGGCTTCTCTGAACCTGAGTGTCTCCAGGAAGGTGGAGAAGAGAGCGCCTGTTTCACGGGCCAAGGTAGGAATCAGTGTAAGAACAGACGGCAGCGGGTCCAGCACGTGGAAACCTCGCTGAGGTCACCTTCCCCCCGCGCTGGGCAGAGCTGCGGAGCCTTCGGGAAGACACGGTCAAAGGTTGCGTTGGCATTTGGGGAATAATTGGAACTCCCAGGTCCGGATTTGAGCAGGCGGCTGGCTCTCCTGCCTGATCCACGCCTGGGCTCGGAAGTGCCCAGAGGAGTGGCAGAGGAAACGCAGGGACAGGCGTGCGGTCCCGCTGGAGAAGATGCCAGGCCATGGGACGTAGTCTTCTGCCTCCACTACCCCCATCTTCCCAGCCTCTTCAAGAAAGCTCTCCCACAAGAGCCTCTGGGAGGGGGAGGCAGTGGGCTCCGGGCTGCTCTAAGGGGCCTACAAGGAACATTTTTGCACACATGAAGCCCAGAGGGAGAAGACTTTGTTTATCTGGCTGCTGGGGGAAAATAACAGAGCCAGGGAGAGCGGGGAGGCTACAGATGAAGAAGGAAAAGATGGCGCAAAAAACAATTCGATTAGATTAGCCATGGAGATCCAGTTGTGCCAGAGCAATTGAATTTCCTCTGAGGTTGGCATGACCAGCCTTCCAGAAGAAGAGGCAGCTGGAGCACACGGCTTGTGATTGACGCCTGGCTCCTTCCTTCCTCTAAAGGCTCTTGGCTTTTAGAAGCCCTGTGACCTGGGCTAAGGGTAAGAGGTGTCTCTCCACCAGGCATCTTAGGCTGAAACCCTTGCTCTAAAAAAAATCTTCCTAGCAGCCGCTTCTTTTCTTTCTTAGCACCAAATACAGCTTATTACATATGTATTTTGTTTAACGTGCGCCTTTGTCCGCTCTGTCAAGGGCACAAAGTTCAAGGAAACCTTGATTGAATCTTTCTTCTTCTCTCATCCCCACAGCCAGCCATCAGCAAGTCTTCCCTGCTCTTCCTGCGAAATGCACTCGAAATCTCTCTGTCCAACTCGCTCCATCTCCACAGCTGCCACTATGGTCCAAACCACCATCCTTGCTTTAGCTGCAGAAATGGCCTGCTCACTCTCTGCTCTCTCTCCTCGCACATTCCCCAGCGTCAGAGGCAGGTATTAACCGGGTAGGTCAGATCCTGCCGCTGCCTTGCCGAAGCCTCTCTTTGCTCCCCTCTCCCTAAAGACCTCCAGGTCCTACACAGCTGCTCTCCCTAGACCCACGTCCCATCACTGTGTTTCCGCCAAGTCTGCTGCTCAGACCATGAGCCACGCCCCCACCTCTCCGCCCAGTTCTTTCCCACTGGCTGTTCCCTCCTTTGGGACTGCTCTGGCTCCTCCACGTCACTGGGGACTCAGCTCCGTCGTCACCGCCTCTGAGAACCTTTCAGCTTCCAGTCCCAGGGGACATCCACCGCCTCCATCAATTCCGCTGCTCCGTTCTGTTTTCGCTTTTTCCATCTCTGATCGCCATCAGATGTCATCTTGTTGTTTACTTCTCTGTTTACTCTGTGTTCCCTTCTTGTCCACCTCCCCGCTAATGGAATGTGCATTCCAGGAAAGCATCCTGTCTTACCTTGCTCGGAATTCTCAGCACCCAGAGCCACCATTAGAGAAACTCTACGAATAGTTCTTGAAAGAGTGAGAGTTCATGTCCCCTCCTGGCTGGAACGTGGTCTGACCTGTTCACCACTTTCTATCCGACGCCACCCACTGGGCCTCCATGGTCTCTCTGAAGAGAGACACAAGCTATTTTCCTCCAAGGTGCAACTGAACACGTTTTTACTTGACCACCCAACTAATGACCAAAAAACATTCAATGATGGTGCGACAATGACGCGTGGTGAGTTCATAAGTGCCAAGGCTAAGAGGTGATGGGAAGATAGTGCTGGGCTTTTTTTTTTTTTTTTTTTTTTATTGAGGTGTAGTTGATTTACAATGTTAGTTTCAGGTGTGCAGCAAAGTGATTCAGTTGACATATACATACACACATATATATTTTTTCTTTTCAGATTCTTTTCCTTTATATGTCATTACAAGAAATTGAATGTAGTTCCCTGTGCTCCACAGTAGGCCCTTGTTGCTTATCTATTTTATATATAGTGATGTGTGTCTATTAATTGCCAACCCCTAATTTATCCCTCCCTGCCCTACCCTTTGGTAACCATGGTTTGTTTTCTACGTCCATAAGTCTGGTTTTGATTTTATGGCTCCGTGCTGGGAGCTGGGGATACAGCAGGAACCAGACTGGTACTCAGGGAGGTGGAGAGAGCTGGACAGATAACAGAAAGGAACCAAGTAAACAGGGTAATTATAGATTGTGATAAGGGCTAAGAAAGCCACAGCCACTGGGGTGACCTTGACAAGGAGCAGTGCGTAGAGGGTCCTGGGAACCCAAGAGGGTGGGGGCAGCAATGCCAAGACGAGAGAGGACAGGTCCTCCCCCAGGCCGGGGTCCAGCCGAACACGGCCTCCTCCCAGGCCTCGCCTGCTGGCTCCTGCCTGCGGTTATAGCATTTCAGGTGGACCTAAGAAACCAAAGGAGACCTGCCTCCACCTCAGGATGGGCACAAACCAAGCTGCAGTTTCCCCATTTGTCAAACAACAATAATAATATATGTACCTCCCAGGGCCATCGGACAGATTAAATGGCACTGGTTTGAGATAGTTCCGGTGGATGAGTGACGAACTATACAAAAGTGAATTGGAATCGCAGCAAGAGGGAGTTCAGTTAGACGAAAGGAAGAACTTTGTGATGGAAAGGATGACCTGATGCTACAGCAGGTTTCCAAAGACGAATCTTACCTACACTGATGACTTAAAAGAGAAGAAATAACTATCCGTCTTCCGTGAGTGCCCCGCACGACGTAGGCTTCCCAGTGTGGCGCGAATAAACGCAGAAATGGATGAATTTTTAAATGGAGACGTGACTTGCAGAAAGAAGCAGCTTAAAGAACTCAGGAAGTTGCTAGTACTATGTCAGGAATTCCAGAAGGTTCCCTCTGAACAAAACTGAAGGCACCGCCCATTGGGCCACACGCCACACTGGACCCACCGAGACCAGCGGACCCAGCCCCCCGTGGACCAGCTCGTGTGACTGGGCTCCCCCGAGGCGGTCACTTCCCTCCCGGGGACGCGGGGCCACGTTGCTGGGTCGGCCTGGAAGACTTTGAAAAGTAAAAGCCCGCTCTGTGCCCTGCCTGGGGTTAATCTTGCTCGCTCCAGGGCAGGGAGCGGCCGGGGGGCAGAGGGAAACCCGGCATCTTTGGGCAGGTGTCCTGCTTTCTCTCCAGCCCTGGTCACAGCAGGGCCTGGAAATGGCCCAGCATCTGGTCTCTAGTCACCAACAAAATGTGTATGCTGTTTACTGTGTCTGCGTTTGGAAATTAGCCTGCCTGGGGCCTGGCTGTGGGAGTCCCTCACCCACCTAGCTAAGCAGGCAAAGACAGGACCCACTGCGCGGCCGGCTTCTGCCCAGGCTCCACCCGAGCGGAGCAGGCGGCCGAGGGGCTTAAAGAGGTCCCTGGGAGCTGCAGGAGGCAGTCAGGGCCCAGGCAGGGGGTGGGGTCTGTTGGGATGGGACACTAGGAGAATTGTGCCAGAGCCTTGGGGACCGAGCCCCACGGGAAGGAGGAGGCAGCAGGGCGAAGTGGTGGGGGCTCTGCGGAGTGGGGAAGCCTTGACCACTGGCTGCGTGGGGTCATGGTACCTCTGGGGTGTCTGGGGCCTCAGGCAGAGAGGAAGCTGCGAGGTTCCTTTATGGGGAGGACCCAGGTAGCCTGAAGATAGGCTCAGCCAGGGGAGGTGCCGGAGTGGCTGTCTCTGGTCCACACTTAAACTTAGAAGCATCTGTCTGCCCCTTCAAGATCACGGGGTCTCACCCTTGAGCTGCAAGAACACAAGACCAAGAGTGAGGGGCTCAAGCTGTGCCCCCTCCCAGGACCCATGGTTGGGAAAGACTCCAAGGTCACCCTGCCCGCAGGTAAGTGGCCCCCGAAACCCTCCCCGAGGGGCAGACTTGGCCCCCATTTGTACAAGGAATGGAACCATTTCCCTCTGAATTCCATCCTGCCTCTCAACACCTCAACCCTCCAGCTTCCCCGCTGTCTAACCTGGCCCTCAGGCTAAGGCTGGAATCGTCTGTCCTCTCGCCCTCAGGAGGCGTGGGAAGACCAGCCCTTCCCACGCACTGGAGAAGGCAGCTTTACCCACATCCCTGGGCGACCTCAAATGACAGCCCACTTCCCGGGGTCCCTTTCCTGTCATTGTGGTCCACGCCTGGGGAGTGGCTTGCCCTCGTCATGCCCTGAGTGACGAATCTCTCCGCTCACATCACTCCCAGCACAAGCCTGGCCTGGGCCCCCTCCCCTCCCCACACCCCCCTCACTGCCACGAGGACCTTGAAGAAGCATCTTTGTAGAAATTCAAAACTTCCAACAGCACCACAGGCCAAAGGAAAGCGTGTATTATAAAGAGGTGAATAAAATCTGAATCCTGCACACATTTCTCTCCACTTCTCAGCCAGCCTCTTTCCCCGGTCGGGACAGCAGTGAGTGTCCGCACTGGCCGAAGGAAACCTCACTCTCTCACAAAGGAGACCTTGGACAAAGGAGCCCAAGAGCCCCAGACACTAAAGGGGTGCTCGGGATGGTCCAGGTAAGCCCCCTGAGTTAGGGTCTCAGAGCTGCCCTCTCCTCTCCATCGAAGGGGATGGAGCAGCTGGGAGAGGGGTCGAGCCTTCCCTCCCGGACCCCTCCCACCACGGGGCAGCCCTGGGTGGGATGGGAGAGGCCAGCCCCATCAGGTAGAACGTGCCCCGCTCATGCCTCCTGCCTGTCCTCCCGTGATCCAGAACCGTCTGCAAGGCAGGGAGTGTGGAAAAGCCCAAGGAAGCATGGGCACCCCTAGAGGTGGTCTGAGGCCATCCTCTGACTCCTCCTGTGACTTATCTCCAGATCCGATCAGAGCTCCCTCTACCCCATGCGTAATTCATCAGCTGTCTGACCCCCTCACGGCGTCTGAGTACCCAGACCCCTGACATGGCCGACTGCCTTCCAGCACAAGACTGGGGTTACTCTTATCTCTCCGAACATCACATTGACTTGGACACATTTCAGGGAGTCTTTTCCTGTGAGAAGTTAGCAACTGCTATTCAGAGTTTCCAAGCTCTGTCCAGCTCCTCAAGGACAAATGGCAGATCTGGACCGAGCCAGAAAGCTCCCGAGAATTTAATCAAGGGCAGCGAAGCGTGAGCCTTGCCCTAGGGTAGTCACCTGAGAGAGCCGTGGTTGTTCCAGCTGCAAAGACAGCATTAACCTGTTGCTTTCAATGGTATTACGTTGCGTACTTAAACCTGCTGCCTGGAGGTGGGGTGGCACATTGATCCCCCCTCTAAATGCAATTCCTGAACCCCAGCCAAGAAACATTGGTGTTTGCACAATTGGAAGAGAGACAGGACCACTGGAAAAGGCTAAATAAATGGAAATTTCTGGCTTGTATTTCAGAGTATTCGAGGAGAGTCTTCCCTTCACACGTAAGTGGGGGACCTGCTGCAGTGAGAGTCCCCGAGCAGGGGAGCCCACCGCAGGACGGAGCCTGGGCGGCAGACCCACGCCTGCCGAGGCAGACGGCTGTCCTCGGGGAGCCGCCAAGGGGAAAAGCAGCCGGCTTCTCTGAGGGAGGGAGTTACCCACCCGAGGTGATGCCGGGGGGCTCTGAGCAAGTCTTGTGTCTTCCTAGGTCTCAGTTTCTTTCTTCACATGATGGCGAGCTGGACCTGATAAGCCCTTGGAACGATTGTGTAAAGTTGGTTTCAGTGTTCTGGTTTGTAATGTGATGGGGTTAGATTGGGTTTTATATTAACTGTCAAAGCCCTTAGAGTTTTCAAGAAGGAACTACTTTGGGTGGGGGGTCTTTGGACTCTCAGTGGTCTTTAAGTTGCCCATTTTCTGCATTATTCTTCATACTATTCTTCTAACAGAACCAGGAGTTTAGGGGTGATTTCCCTTTGTCTGCTCAGGGTTCTGACAAGGTCACAGCAAGGGAGGGGACACTGTCCCCGAGCCTCCCTCGTAATCAACCCAAAGGGTGGTTTAGGGTCACTCCATCTGGACCAGAGACTGGACTCTTACGAGCCCCTTGACCTTAGGTTATTTTTTGTTAATTGTTGAGTTTTCTAGATCTGCCTCCTATATGCCTCCAGGTGAATTTTTCCTTCAACCTTTTTCTTTCTTTTTTTTTTTTTTTTTTGAAAGTGCTTGTTTTTAATTGTTCTATTTTTCCAGTCTCCACACACACTCCCTGCTTGCTCATGAAGATTAGGAACTACACAATCAAGCCAACCACTTTGCTGTTTCTAGAGCAGAGCAAATATTACTCACGAATCATGTATGTTCCAGGAGACCGAGCAGGGAAGGTCTGGGTCCTGCTCTCTTTACTTCTGGCTTCAGTCTAAGTCATCACTGTCCTGTACTTTCTTCTCTGAACCTATAAAGTTGCAATGATCTTATTGGCCTTTAGTTGAAGGTAGGTGGTCCCTTTCTGCTGTTCCTTGACCAGCTTATCCGGCCGACCATCACCTCCACCTCTGAAAATGCCCATTTGATGTGGGGAAAAGAGAAGGTGGAAAGGGAGTGGGAAGAGATAAATTGGGAGTTCGAGATTTGCAGATACAAACTACTATATATAAAATAGATAAACTACAAGTTTCTTCTGTATGGCACAGGGACTATGTTCAATATCTTGTAGTGACCTATAATGAAAAAGAATATGAAAACGAATATATGTGTGTACATGTATGACTGAAACACGATGCTGTACACCAGAAATTGACACAACATTGTAAACTGACTATAGTTCAATTTAAAAAAATGACTAGTTAGAATTTTTAATGATTCTCAATTATTTGGCAAATGGATTTCTGTGCCAATAAATTCATTCACATGTGACTTGAATTAGCAACACAACGCGCATTCTGGCACATTCTTCTCCAGCCTTAAAGAAATGAAGCTGCAATCACTTTGAATCCTTATCCGAACCCCAGGGGTTCCTTCAGCTCCAGGCAGAAAAGCTCTAGGAGTGTCTGGAAGTGGCTACACTGACCTGAGTCTCTCTGAACTCAAACCCCAAAGTGCTGCTTTTTCCAGACGTTCTGAGCTGTGAGTTCTCACGCACCAGGCCAAGGCATGCTCCCACCTGCCAAGCGGAAGGAGGAGGGACACCCGGCGGACCCTGGAGCCAGGGGCGCGGGTCTGAGTCCCAGCTCTGCCGCTCGCCACCTGTGCCACTTGCCCCACAGCTTCTCCACCAGTGTGACCACCGAGCGCGTGTCACGTGGACCCGGACACTGAGCCCCTCGGCCTGGAGGCCAGGGAGGGCGTGGAGTCGGTAGCTGGGCCTCAGACGGCAGCCTCCCCACTCCCACAGCAATGGGTAACTGTCTCACCACCATCCTCATGTACCGGGTGGCTTTTTGGGAAAAACAACTGAAGTCCCTTCCCTTTGTGTCTGACATCTTTACCTCTGGGCAAAATGGGGCTAAAAATGGTACCTACTCACAGGAATCACGCGCAGGAAAGACTCCGAGTCTGGCTCAGTGCAGGCAGGGAACACGCTGGGGCACTTGTGCACAGCGCTGCAGGGGCCTCTCTCAGCCATTCTGTCACCATCTCTGATGACGAAGAAATGTTCACACATCGAGACACAGGGGAGTCATCCCGGCTTATATACGGGTTAACTTGAATTTGATGCAAACTAAAATAGCCTTTTTTGTAGCCTCTCCAACATACATTGTCCATCTGCTTTAATTATTAAAGAAAAGGACACGCTGACCAGAAGTAAAGAAATGTCTGCGTTAAAAATAAAGACCGGCCCCTCTTCCTGGGACGCCGACACCAGGCTGGTCCTCCCAAGGCCGTACTGGACGTGCTGATCTGTTTTTTTTTTTTTGTATATATACATAAAAAATATATCCCTGACCTGTTTAATGCTTCTTTGTTCTGACAAGATACAAACCTGTGCTGAAAACCCTGCTTCTCCGGAGCGGTTTCTCAGAGTGACCTGGGACGTGGGCCTCCGGGTTAGCCCTCAGTTTGGCGCTTACGGATTATTTTTGTCAACATTGATATTGTCTCAGGTTTAAGCATGCACGGTAGGGAGGGACACATCTTCTGGCCTGTCTCCTAAGAGGTGACAGTGGGGCGCAACAGAGATGCAGGGCGATGCCTGGTCTAGGGCCTGGCCCTCAGGGGACAAGGAGACAGAGACGCGCCTCCCTGGGCTGGAGATGCTCCTTCCCCGCGGACAGGCAGGCACCGACCTGGGTGGTCAGAAGAGCAAATGACCAGAGGCTTCATTTCCGAGGAGGAGGCCCTGAAAAGCCAGTGCCCTGACCCACATGGTCCCTGACTCCCCAAAATGTCCGAGGCCACCAACTCATCTCTCTGTGCCCAGGAGGCCATTGCAACGCGGCAGGGGAGGTGCAGAGAAAGCGCTCTCCTCCACTCAAGTTTGCTCATCACGTGGCCTTCGGGGAAATTTCCAGAATGAGCCCCGCCAACCTTCAGGTTCCCGTGTCTGGGCACCACTTTGTTGTGGCAGCCAGTCTCCCCTAGACGCGTGTGTTCCACCTTTTAGCCATTTCCTAACTGCTTTCTTGGCAATGGGTTCACCCCACCCAGCCCACCGTGCACTCTGCACGCAGAGCAGCCTTTCTAAATTGTCAGTGTGATGGCACGTGGCTTCCCACGACCTTCAGGATAACTGCCGGGCTCCTGGCCACCACACATGGGGTCCCTCATCACAGGCCCTCGCCCTGCAGCTCCATCTTCCTTCTCCCCGCCCCAGCCACGCCAGCTCGCATCCCCTGCAAACACCATGCTCTCTCACGCCTCTGTGTTTCTGTAAATGCTATTTTCTTGTTCAGGAACGCCCTTCCTCCTGCCCCCACCAGGCTCCACCCTTCCCACCCAAGGGGTTTGGGGTCACACTGCCGTGAGGCCTTCCACAGGCAAAATGGGACGTCCTTCCCGAGCAGGCAGTGATCCTACCATCACTGCACCGCGGCGTCTGTCCTGCTGGAGTGTAACAGCCCGTCTGCGCGCACGTGCCCCCCGCGCTGAACGTGCCGTGAGAACAGGGCCCAGTCAGCGATTTCCCAGGATCTCGCAGAGCTCCCAGAACATAATGCGTGCTCATTATCAGCTCGTTGAAAGGCAAAGGAGGAAAACGCCTGTATGTCTAATAATGATATTAATGAGGAAGGCAGTAATGAAGAGAAGAAGTAGTCATGATGAGCATCTTAAATCGTAGCACCAAAAGGAGTGAAATTTGGGGCAAGCTCAGGACGTGCAAGCAATTCCAGTGAGAACTCAAAGAGAAGGGGTTAGGAAGCATTCACTCCGCGGAAGCCACGGGGCAGGTAAGAGGCAAGGCATGTGATCAAAGCTGAATCCTTGGAAAATCACCGAGCCATGAAAAGGTCCGGAGTAGATTTACAACCCATCGCACAAAAAAATGAATTGCTGGGAAAAGGAAAAAAGACACGCATGAGAAATTCTGAGTCTCGGCTCTGCAGGGCATTTCTTGGCAATTAAAGCATCTTATACACTTGAAAAACAAGTCAGAGAAAATCAAAAGCCACCAACAACATCCAAGCTCCAGGAACCATTCACAAGTTACCCCAGATACCCCAATACCCCAGACCATGCGTTTTGAGAAACTGAAGCTGACCGAGCGGGGATCCCTTTTCACAACCCAGCACAGAGTAAGGCATCGCGAGCCAAGCCCATGACCGAAGGGCACCTGCCAGCCGGCTGGGTAAGTCCTTGTCGAAAGTGGTGTCCTTACCACAATCACCATGCTTGGCCTCATTTTGTATGCCCAACTACAGAAAAAAGCAAACACGTTTTTCCTAAAGCTTGCCAATTGCAAAACACAGACATCTTCTGAGCGACTATGTGCAGCATCTCTGTGACATGGATGTTTGCAGAAAGAGGCTCCACACTGGTCCCTCCCTGGGCTTGTATCAGGGGAGCACAGAGAACCGCTGCCGTCCACCACACAGAGCATCTGTCACAGTGGTATTTAGGGAGCTGAACAAATGCTGAGGAGTCCAGATGCCTTCGCCTGGAATCATGCAGCATTTAGTCGAAGGAAGGAAAGGCAGTTTTGGTGCAGGTAAGGGGAGCACCTTACAGGCGCGTTTCACCCAGACAAAGCCTTCAGCCTTTTCCACCACAGACCTCGCTTGCATCCTTACCCCCTACCTTAATGACAGTGAAGGCTGGGAGAGGTCAGCTCTTGTAAGAGCTGATGCCCTCAGGGACAGAAGCCCACGCACAAGTCCACCACCAAGAGAAGACCGTGCCACTGATGCTCAGGGCTGTGAAACCAGAAGACCCAGAGCACTGAGTGAGTGAGTTAAAACCCCACTCTTATCCCCCAGAGCAGTGGACAGTCCATCTAGCTTTGAGGTAGGGGAAAGACAGCTAAATTTCCACCGGAATTAACTCCTTTTTCCCCAAAAAGGCAATGTGGCCTTTCTCCCCTTACCTCATGGATTGCCTGCGTGAATGCAGGGACAAAGCCTCAGTCTCTTGGTCCCCCAGAAAGCAGCCGGGTCCTTGACATGCACCTTTGGTCCGAGAGTTTGGATGGCCGGGGCAAGGGGCCCTGGGGCCCTGTTGGCTTTTATGAGTCTGTGGGTCAGCTCAGACCGGCTGCCAACTCATCTGTATGCAATGGCTCTCAAAGAACACAGTTTACTCAGAACCGGATCCAACAGGAGGAGGCGTGGTAGTTAAGTGGGCCGGACACACCAGAGGTGTCGAGCGGCCAGGGCTAATTGAGAGGGGTTTGTTTATGGAGCCCTGGCTTGGAACCAGGGCGCTCCTGCTGGCAGTGTCCCGGCCAGATGTGGGCCCACCAGCTAGACGCTCCCAGGTGGGGGTGCGGGGTCCCCAAGGAGTCCTTCTGAAGCCTCTCTGGCTCAGTGACTCCCTCAGCAGCCACAGGTCAGGCTGACCTGACCTTCCCTTGCGGCCATTCTCTGCCGCATCGGTCCCAGTTCAATGCAGAGCTTTGTAGCCAAGCAGTGGAGTCAGGGCAGGAGGCCCTGCTCCACCAGGGTCTCACCTAGGGCAAGTTCTGAGGTTCTCACGATGGAGGCCTGCCGCGGGGAGGGAGGCCATGGATGTACTGGGCTTGGCACGCACTTGGCACTGGGTAAGCCCTGGGGAAAGTCAACACACCCCAGTATCCGCTTTCTTTCTTCCCTCCCACCCCATCCCCTAGGGTCATCTGCCCCTGGTTCATCCTTCTTGTCTGATGCCCTCTTGATTTGCTCTGTGTCAGTGATCCTCCTGGTCCTGGTGTCCTCCAAGGACCGTCACGCACTCGGCTGCTGGTCCCCACGGGAGCACCAGGGAACAGTCCGCTTCATCTGCTCCCGGGGCAGCAGGGGGTGAATCCGGCCCTGGCCCCACATCCCGCCCCTTCTCCACTCAGCACCTCACAAGGTGGCATGAGGTTTCAGATTTCACCTCGGTCTATGTGATTCCAAGAACAGGAGACACTGCAGAGCTGGACCGTGATGCGGGGGCCACGTGCCGGGGATTCTAACACAGGAGGATGAATACCCTGTGGTTTTCGTGGAGGGGACAAAATAGAAACGAACACATAATTACATGAGGAACAGGGGTTGTGTTTTCAAATATTGATAAGAATAGTCAGTTTTCCGATTATTCAGTTTTAAAGGAAAAAGAATACAGCAGCGTAAGTAAAACGGCTTATACCAACGTTTTCCACGTGGCGTCTGATTGGTGGGACCCATCCCAGGGAACGGCGTACCGCGGGGAAGAGAACAAGATGAGAGATTCGAAGCTCGTGCGAAATAGGACTTTCCCTTCCCAGAAGGCCTCCTTGTGGGCACACCGGTCCCCCCCTCCCGCCTCCCGAGGTTCACCCCTCTCTCCAGAAGTACTTCCCTTCTCAGCCCCCACTGTGTGCTCCTCTGCCTCCCTTCCCTGGCACCCCAATCCCATGGGGGGACAGCCCCCTAAGCCCAGGTCCCCCCTCCCCTGAGCAGTGCATCGCCCCGAGTCTGGGTGTGGGGGGCACAGGAAGGTGGCCTGCAGGCCTCCAAGGTAGGGAGAGTGCACATCCGAGGGGTCCTAGCAACTGCGCCCCAAAATGTCTGTGCACAGGGTACACACGGGCAGCCGGTGCTGGGGAGGGGCTCCTGCAGAGCAACTTTGGCTGGAGAACTCCCGTATGGCCACGCAGAACCTTCCTGAGGTTCCAGGAAAGCCTAGGAGACTCCTACCTCCCGGTCCTCTCATCTTCTCTCGGGGGCCCAGGACCGGTGCCCGGACAGTTCAGCAGGATGGGAGCTGTCAGGGCCATGGCAGGAAGGACACTGGGCTCCCACAGGACAAGGCAGGAAATTTCAGAGCAGGGGCCCAAGGAGCCACGTTGAGTCTCTGGGCCAATGTGATTTGAGGGTGTCCTTTTCTTTCTCCAAATCATCCTCCGAGCAACTGGAAACACAAACACATACAAACACACACCTCTCAGAGGTAAACAAAAAATTCTCTGAATCAGCACAGAGCACACCCCAAAAAAAGAAAATAATCCTTTTCTTAAGTGCCTCGTTCATTGGCAAGACACGTCCCTCCCTCCACCTACCGATGGAGCTGCAACATCTCATTACTATGGGGACCAGGTAGTTACCCTACCTCCGCCCCCCACCCCTTGCCCCCTTCAGAAGGGCCCCTGGGGACCAGCTGGGATGAGAAAGAGGCTGTTGCTAAGCAACAGGGAGGGCAGGGCTGCTGCTGCTTCCAGCTCCAGGAATCTTGGTTCTAAGGTGCCTGTGAAGGCATCTGACCTGATAGAAGGCTGCACCTTCCACACAGTCAACGTGCTTTGTTTTCTCAGTCTCTCCTCCTGCCCATGGTCTTCAGGGAGGAATTCTGCTCCTGCTTTGCCCGTCTGCTGCTCCTCCCTCCGCTGCGGTCACAGAGACTGACCTCCTGGGCCTGGCAGCCTGGGACAGTGGGCAGAGTTCCTTTTTTCCCGGCTCTGTCCCAGTCCTGCTGCACTGAACCCACTGGGGTTCACCAGCATCGACTCCTCAGACACAGCAGGGAGTCCCCAGCCTCTGCACCTGAGCTGGAGAACCAGAGCTGATGGATTGCCCTTCAAAGGCATTTGGAGCATTTCAAAGATATTATTCTAATATTCTAACCAGAGCGTTTTGGATAAATGGTAGGCCTGTCGAGGTGCCTGTCTGGTTAGGGAACAACAGGGCATTCTGCTCACACAGTAAAGAACGACACACGACGGCAAGTTCTGTGAGGCAAGGACCCTGGACCAGGTGGGGAGCAGGTGGCACGGAAAGCGGGCAGGACTTGCAAAGGGGGCCATGTTCTGGGTCCAGGAGTGGGTACAGGATGCCAAGGAGGTGAGGACAGCAGATCACAGCAAAACTGCCAGGGCAAGTTCTTCCTGGTCCATGTGGAACAAGGGGAAAACCAGCGTGGGGGGGGCAGTTCCAATCTGGGAGCATCTCAGTCATCTGAACTACCTTTGGGAAAGGTGTCATTTTACTCAGCCTGCAAAAAGAGAGTTAAAGACACTCGTCTCTGGGGACACACCGCGCATGCGACCAGGCTGAGGGTCAGAATCACGCCTGTGATGCATAGACCCCCCCCCAACCACTGTCTCACTGAGATGAGCCCGCTACGAGGGGGACACAGTCTCCCCGCAGGGGGATCAGAGGTCTGAGCCACCTCCAGCCTCTGCTCTAGTTAACGGAAAAGCAGTTTCAGTGGCGCCCTTCCTGGTAGAGCACACATTCTTCACAAAGCAACTGAACTCATCATTTTGGGAATTGGGAAAGGAAATTTAAAATAATTTTAAGACAAGAATATGGCAAATGACACAAATGTTTATTTTTCCTCCTTCCTGAACTCAACCAAAATGAGAAAAAAGGAATTTTAAAAGGTAAAAATCCACAAAGACAAAGAGAACAGGAAAGAGGACAACCACGACAGAGAGAGTTTTACAAAATTTAAGAAGCGGGAAAACACGTAAACAGGGCAGAGCAGCAAGGACAGAACACAGGTGCCCCCTGAGGGGGAAGTCAGCTGGGGGCCGAGGAGGAGCTGAGCTTCTCACAGCTCAGGATGGGGAGCCCGGCCACCTCTGAAGGCAGCGCTCACGTGTGGGGCAGAAGACAGGAAAACTGGCTGAAATTCCTTACAAGGAACAGAATCGCCGGTGTAAGATCTCAGGTTTACTCTGGAGAAGCCCAGGGAGCGTGCGGACTGGCGTTCTCCATAGCCAAGGATGGGGGCAAAGCCCTGAGTGGAGACAGCGGCAGGTGTGGGAGAACATGTGTACTGAGAGGGAGACCACGACCCCCTCCCCCACTCAGCACCCAGGCGCCCGAGAGCTGTCGCGCAGGACCGGGGAGGACCGGGGCTGAGACGAGGCTCAGGTCCTACGTGAACTTGGCGGGCCCCGTACTTTTGGTCACTGGTGACCAGACCAGCAATCTGCAAGGCGCTACACCCCCGTCTCCTGGGGAAGCTGCCTTCTTGGGATGAAAAGAGAGGCTCATAGATTCACAAACCGCCTCCATTGGAAGGGACTCTAGAGGCCACCTCTGGCTCGCCCAAATGCCCTGTGTGTCCCCCCCCCAACTACATCCGCCCAAACCCTCCAGCCTACCTGTACTCTTCTTAAAGCTTGGCCCGCGGAGCCCAGCTCTCAGAAATGCCCTGCCACCAGCCCCAGTAGGCCAGGACCGCCACCTCCATCCTTCTAGACGTGACACACTCAGTGCCCGTTAGCACTCACAGGGTGCTTCGTGGTGAGCTAGGGGTGACTTCTATTTTGTTTACAAATGTAAACAATCCATACACCGCCCCCACCTGCATGAGAATGGCTTGTTTGGGGTCGACTTGCTCAGATGATAATCAGGACCCTGAACGCAAATCCAAGGCTAACTCCACTGCGCTGCAGAGGCACAGACACCAAGCAAATCTCAGAGACAGCCTTCTCCCCCAGTACCCCTCCTGTCTTTGAGGATCCAGGAGCCGAGCAGGGAATGGGGCAAACCTCAAGGAGGACCCCCACCCCTCTCCCGGTGCCTGGGGGCGCCTGCCCTGGGCTCCACGGTGAAATTACAAATAAATGCAGGTTATAGAGAGCTCCCGCTTTTTTTTTTAATTTCTTTTACATTTCTGTTTGAAATGGTTGCTTTTTAAATAGGAGAATTCCTGCAAGGACGCCAATATAGGAACTTACTATAAGTTTTAAAAAATTAACATGCAAAAATAAATCTTTGGGAAAGGATGAACTACACAGGTCGTCTTAGCGCTTGGGACGGATGGCCCTGGGGCCGGGCCGGGCGGGGATGGGGCTGCAGGTAGCTTCACAAAGACCCTGTTTGCATTCTGAAGACACAGCCTCAGAGCCACCCTGGCTCCTGTCCCTAGCGAGAGAGGAGTGAGCGAGCGGGAGGGAAGACAGGGAGCTGCCCCCGGACGGCTGTCTCCCTGAGCACCTCCGCGAAGACTCCAGGCCCCAGCCAGCAGCCTGCCTTCCTCCCCACACTAGTGCTGATCCCGCCGGTAATTTCCTTGCCTCAGCACAGCTTTCTCCCCATGATCTGAAGTTCTCGGGAAACGGGTTCCTCATCCTCCAGAGTTCCTTGAGCTCCAAAGCTCCAAAGCTGGACACTTCACCCAAAGAATGAACGAGTGCCTACTGCTGTGTCTCCGTCCCCTCCGCCCCCGCTCAGCCTGCTAACACAGGTGGTCTGTTCCCCTGCAAAGCACTGCCACCCCCCAAAAGACATTTTCTTCTAGGAGTGGCCAGCTGGCAGCTTGCTTGTGGCATCCTGTGGTTCTTTTTCTGCTGCTCTGGCACCCAGTGGGGACTTCATAGCCACAGAGCACCCGGTGCCTTCCTTCCCTGAGGCCACCATGACACACAGGGGTCCCTCTACTGTGCTGCCATCATGCGGTGGCAAAGTGAATGGAGGAGGCACTTTTCATTTGGGGAGGGGGGTTCTGTTTGCTGGAAGGTTACCAGGACAGACTTGCCAGGACTAGGACACACATCCGTGGGCGCCTGAGCCAAGGACGGTGCTGAGTGGCCCCGACCACAGGGTACACATAACCATGGCTCCACTCTGAAGACCAAAGGTGGCTGCCTGGTTACGTGGTCTGGCCGAAGCTCTTCCTTGAGGCCGCCGTCCCTGTGGCAGCCAATAGGGGACCCCCATCCCCACCCCACCCCCCACCCCCACCCCCAGCCATGTCCAGACTTGCAGGAGGCCACAGAGCATACAGTTCCAGCCAGAGAAGGAGGAGGTGGTAATGTCTGCCCTTCATACGTGTCTGTTTGGGGAGCAGGTGTGGGGTGGGTTCGTGAGTGGGCGTAGGAGCCGGGAGTCATGCTGGGATGGGTCAGAGGACCAGAGGGAAGAGCTCAGCAGCGCCCCCTCGTGCTACGTGGCAGCGGCACTGGCCTCTGGCTGTCTAGGGCTTCACTTCAGGGGCTCAGACACGGGGTTCCAGATTCTTAGCTGCTCACATGTGCCCCATTAAATCAGAAGTCAAAACAAATCCGTTCACACGATCCCAGCCAGGCACCCTGTGCTCGCTGCCCGCCCCGGGGCGGCCGGGTGCGGGGGCGGGGTGGTGGGGGGAGGCGCGGAGCGGGGGAGTGGGGGGGCGCGGGGGGGTGGGGGGCACGGGGCAGGGAGCATGGACTCGGCGGGCACTTGCGCTGAGGCTCCCGTGTTTACAGGGGTCACCCAAAGCCGGGCTCTGGAGATAGCCAGCGTCTGCAGTGATGAAGCACGGGTACCCGGGCCCACCAGTGACCTTGTAGCGGATGCTTCTGCAGCCACATAGCTGATGGGACAGTCATTTCCCACCGCGGTAACCAGCCCTGCATGCGCCTGATTGCTCTAGAGCCACACACAGCGCCGCCCAGGGACAGCCCTCAGTACTCGCAGTGCCTGTGGGACCAGTCAGGAACCCCACACCCTCCCAGGATATTAAGAACTTGGCTTCCAAAGAGCAGGTCTCATTGGCCTTCCAGCCTGGGTCCCTGCTGTCTCTCAGGCCCACAGTGACCTTGGGTACAAGGTCGTAAGGATTTCATTCAAGGGGAGGGAACGTGCTTTAGAGTAAGGGCCTCGAATTCTGGGTGACAGCCTCAGGGAGCTTGGGTTGTAGGAAAAACACTGAACTTGGTGTCAGGAAAGCTAGGTCTGAGGTCTGCCTTTGCCAGTTCACGGCAGTATCGCACTGGGGGAGTGACGTAGCCTCTCTGAGTCTCTGCCGTCTTCACCTGAAAAAGGGACAAATTATACTTGCTTTACATGACAGACAGATTTAGGGCATCTCATTCAGAACCCACCATCTAGGAAGTGACCATGGCCCCTGACCCAATACGATCTCACGTTGCCAGGGTGTCTGGGGAGGGTCAGAGCAGCTGTGGGGTCGGCTGGGGGAGGGCAGGGAGTAGGGAGTCTGAACCTCTCTAGGAAAAGCCCAATCCCATGGGGTCCTCATGCAAAGAGTGAGCTGATATATTCAAAAAAATCCCAGGTGCACCGTGAATCAGGCACTTTCTAGGGACAAGCAGGCCTCATTCAACAGATTTCAAGATTCCAGCCCATTAAACATGACCTGCCTTCTTGCTCAGTAGCCAAGACCAGTAATCACCCAGTCAATCTACAACTCATGCCCTTTCCTGGGTTCCGGGTTCACCC
Source organism: Camelus dromedarius (assembly GCF_036321535.1). Taxonomy (NCBI): domain Eukaryota; kingdom Metazoa; phylum Chordata; class Mammalia; order Artiodactyla; family Camelidae; genus Camelus; species Camelus dromedarius. The sequence goes on from NC_087469.1 coordinate 16,775,214, forward strand.
AGCAATGTTCCAGTCACGAGTTGGCCTCCCATCTGGCTCCCCCTGTAGGGAGAGATGTGTTGACCATGCTCTCGTGTGAATTCTGCTTCCCAGCACGGTTAGAGCACTCACTGCGAATTAATGAGTTAGCACCCTTTCGTCCAGACACCAGGGAGCAAGCCCTGAGGGGGTGCTCTTGGGAGACAGTTGTGCTCGAAATCAGGTGACTGGACTCGCAAAGGGATCTTGGCAGACGCTCTACGAGATGTCACCATCTGGGGTCTCTTGGAAGACAGCAGAGTTGACCTCCACGGAGACACCCAGCCATCACCGTGAGCTGTGTCTCATCACCTTTCTATATAAGCTTGTGTAGCTATTTATTTATCTGCTACCACAAGGGCAGGCATCCCGTGGGCAGAGAGCACATCCGGAGCCTGACACACAGCTACTGCAGAGCAAGGGGTCAACCAGTGTCTGCAGGACAGATGATTACAAATGAATGAATGACTTGAGTATAAAGAGAATGAAGTAAAGAAATGCCTCTGCTTGTGCGCTCATCTGAAATCCCAATAAAATATCAGTTTTTAAATAGGCATTAACTCTCAAAAAGTGAGAATAACCAGACAGGAGACAATAACAGCAAGTTTTTGAAAACCAGAAAGCAAACACATTCTAAGCTTGTGCAGGCACAAGCCGGGAAGCAGCACAACTTACATGTCGGAATCCCATGAAGCCTAGCTATCTGCAGCGCAGTCAGCCTCGGGAAGGGGGGACGGATGAAGCAGCTGGAAGGAAGACTGGCCTAGTCTGTTTAGGAAGCATCCTCCCCCTGACTCGGCCCAGGCAGGAGACTTCTCCCTGCCTCCCTGGCACAAGACTGGAGGTTTACTGTCTCGGGTAAAACAAAGGGCCTCTGGACAGAGGGACACACAGCACCATTAAGGGTGGGCTTATCACACCCCGAAAGAGGGAGAGCTAAGTAAACATACCCACTGCAGATGTCAAGGCCCCCAGTTCTCTTCCCCAACTTGATTCCACGGGCTGGTGGTCAGGACTTCACCCTCCCAGCAGGAGATCAAGTGAGTTGTTCCTGAGGAATCTGAATATCCCCAAAGGAAAAAGTACCATCAGGGGCCCCTGCAATGAAATGGCCCTGCCAGAGCATCCTCCAGGGGGCCTGCTAAGTCAGGCCCCGTCCTCAGCCCAGAGCTCCCTCTTCGCAGGTGAGGGTCCAGGCATCTGAGAAGCTAAAATAAACAGACATGAAAAAGTGTCTTGGAGGAAACAGACTGTGCAGGAAGAAGAAACCTCAAATGGAAAGGATGCTACCAAAATAACAGACCTTAAAAGAATAATAAAGGGTGGGGGTGGAAATTAAGATGAGATAGCCAAACCAGGAATCTCAATGAAAAGGGGTGGAAAAAAGGTTGGGAGAATCTACAGGAACATAGAGCAAAATTACAAAGAGATGAAACTGGAAGAGAAAGATAAGGAAATGAGAGTTTTCTGAGTTCCAGCCTCTAAGTGACAGGGATTTCCGAGTGAGAGGATGGAGAAAATGGGAAGAAAGAAACCATCAAAGCAACATGGCAAGAAAATGTCCCAGAATGGAAGGCACTGATGGGGGCTGCCGTGTGCCTGCACCAGCCAGGTCCCATCACCGTGAAATTCCAGAATATTGTGGGCATATCAAACTAGTTAGAACGATGCAATGCTTTGAATGTATACATATGTTACTTTAATAAAAGAAAAACTAAAGATGAAGACAAATGAGTAAATACTGTATTCTACCTGCTGAGAAATCCTTTTCAACCACTAGGTGGTGCTATTGGCCACCTGTGGAAATTGCCAAGGTCCCAGTGCTTGCTGGTCAGCAAAATTCTATGGAGTTTTCCACAAAACAGAATAAAGTGAGACTCGACCAATAAAGTCAGGAAGGAATTAAAGTTGACAAATTTCTTTTATTTTCAAATATTATCCCTTTTCACGGAGTGGCAAGAAAAAATCATTTGCCCCTTGTGTTGCAATAACTGGAAGACGGATGCTGGGGACAGAATCCAGTCTCCTGGCTGCTGAGTGTCCCAGCCCAGGTGTTGATGCAATAAAATGAACTGTGCAGCTGACTGTGGTCAATGTCCCCCTCAGGCACCTGGGCCTGGACTCGTGAATAAGAGGAAATTCAGGAACGGAAGCTGTTTTACAGAAGCTGAAGCTGCCGTGGTGCCACAGTCAGAATTCCATGGAAGACGCCGAGAGGTGGATGCTTACCCACTCCAGGACGCAGAGGCACAGGCCTGAGGTCCAGGCACATTTAGCACCTCCTGCGAAGTTACCGGTGACATCTGGAAAGCCAGTGCAATGGCTTTTTTCCTCATCTCTATTGTCCTTGGTTTCTTTGGCTTTACGGCCAGCAGAAGCTGTGGGTACACATTTCTTGCCCCCTGCTGTGTTGAGCACAAGTTGTCATAAGTACCAAGAAGTAAATACTTTATGAATGATGGAATCTGGCACACCACCCGCTAGGATTTCTTGCCACTCTCATCCCTTCAGCATGGTGCCACTGGCCGGCCAGCCTCCGGCCATTCGGATCACAACTCTCTGTCCCCTTCTGGACCCCTTCCTCCCTCACCCCAGGTGTGGGCATGGCCCTCAGCTCTGGCCTCTTCTCCTCTCCGTCTCCCCCCTCCTCCACACACCTAAAGCGGCCTCAGCGTCCCAGTCTCTTCTTGGTAGATTCCAAAATCTACACCTCGGTCCCCAGCTCCCTCAACACCAGACACGTGCTCCCTCCTGTTCTCAGACAAGTCCACGTGGTGACTCGTCCAGCCTCTAGTTAGCATGCGCCATGTCTAAAATCACAGTCTGCATCTCTCCTTTCCAAGCCACACGGACCACGTTGCACAGAACACATACAGAACGTTTCCTTCACTGAGAAAGTTGTATCAGATGGTTCCGCTGAACCTCTGCCCCGCCTACACCAGTCACACTGCGGAAGAGCTGTACCCTGACTCCGCCCTCACCAGATGGCGGGCTCTCTGAAGGCGAGCTCTGTGTTCACCTTGCTGCTTTTTTATCCTCAGAATCTAGCCCACTACCTTCCTTTCACCTGACAAATATTTACATGTCACCGTCTAGGTACCAGGAAACAAGTGATGCTCCGAGGTGAACCACACAAATACAGGGCCGGCAAGGGCGGAGCTCACAAAGTAAGTGCTCACCGAAATGAGTGAATGAGTGGATTATATACAGACCACCTCCAGGAAAATCTTCACCAAAGTGACTTTCATTCTCCCCAACTTAGGAATCTTCCATAGTCACTTCCCATCTGGGGAATCAAGTCCAGATTCCATTGCGTGGGATGCAATTCCTTCCAAGAAGCCGCCACAGACATCGTGGTTAGTGTGCTGGTTTGCTACGGCCGCTGTCACAAAAGGCCCCAGAACTGGGGGCTTTCACAACAGGAATTTCTCACAGTTCTGGAGGCCGGAAGTCCAAGAGCAGGTTCAGTGTCTCCTGAGGCCTCTCTCCGTGGCTTGCAGACCGCTGTCTCCTCGCTGTGTCTTCACGTGGCCATGACCCTGCGTGTGCGCCTCCCTGCTCTCTCTCTCTGTGTCAGTTTCCCTCCTTGTGAAGATCCAGGCCAAACTGGTTCAGGGCCTACGACAACAGATTCATTCAAACTCCATCCCTCTAGAAGGCCCATCTCTAAAGACAGCCACAACCTGAAGGACTGGGGGTTAAGGCTTCAACCTATGAATCTGAGGCAGGGTCACGCAGTTCAGCCCCTAGCAGTTAGGAACATGATGTTATAATCAAACAAAACTGGCTCCTGAAAGTTACTAAAATATCTATGCCAGTGAGGGGATACTTCGCTTGTCTGAGCCTCAGTTATCTCACCTGAGAAATGACGATAATGCTCTCACAAGGGCCTTAAGAAGCTCAAAAGCACTGAGTCATGGGAGCGCTGGCAGAGCTCAGCACGCAGTAGGCACTCGGTGAGTTACAGCCGCTGGTGGTCACCACTGCCTCCCGCTTTTGCTGCCCCCAGCGGCAACCCCTCCCTCACCGCAGGTCCCTGTGCGCCTGCCTCTCCGGGCCTTTTCTTCAGACAAGCCCCCTTCTCACGGTCAAATCCTAGGCTCAGTGGAGCCTCGCTTCTCTCGGGATGTCAGCCCTCGGCTCCCCCTTCTCCACTCTGTTCTGACTTACTGTCAATTCTACACCTGCATCCCCTCAATTAGCACCTGCGAATAAAAATCCCAAGTTGTTAATTTGTCTGCCAACATTTCCCACACATCGGCTGACCCTCCCAATTCAATCTTTAGACCTTTTAGATCAAAGCCCACTGCAAGACTTTTTTAAGTCTCTCTCACAATATCTATCAGAGTGCCGCAAACATAGCAGGCCTTAATTTATAGATGACCACTATTCACTGACTGAACACGTAGATTTAATGTATACGTGTGTGTGTCTGTGGTTTAAGCATAAAGAAACCACGAGAAAGAGAAATACCATTGACTGACACACATCTGCTGTTTATGGATGGGTTTATTAATGTACACAACTGACGTATGAGGAATTCTCCTGACATGAGCAAAAATACTTAAAATATTTGTCTTAGAAGAGTTTTAGTTAGGACTTCAGAGTATAACTCAACAAACTCTTTTAATTAATATTTTATCAGGCTGGAAATATTTATGAGACATTACCAGCCTCATAAATGCAAATGGAATTTCTATAAATAGGAGAAAAAATAATTTCCTGTGTGTCATATTCGAAAGAGAAAACTTTAATTGTGAATTCATCTCTCGCTCAATGAAGGAAGGTAAGAAGCGGAGGGGGGGGGGTGCACAGAGGCAGTGGTTCTGGGCTCTAATTACCAGCAGTGGCACACACGAATTCTCTGTTGCTTTCCAGCATCACCCCACCCATTTCCAGACAATAAAAGATGCACTGATCCCTTCCCCATCCCCCAAGGAGTTCTCGATCGTGTCTCCCCGTGCTCAAATGTCACCTGGTCTCTGGGGGACTTGAGCATGAAGAAAGTCAGAGCTCACCTAAATTTGCAAAAACCAGTCAGGAATAGAACGCTATTTGTCATTTTTCAGGTCTAGGTTGAGAACTGGATCCAGGTTTTCTGTCTCCTGGTCCAAGGTCCATCACTGTGAGAATATATACAAAATAACATTTCCCAGGTCACCCTGTATTTTGCTTCAAAATCAGCCAGGCTCCCCAGGGTCAGGGCAGAAGAAATCCCATAGTCTTTACACTGAACCCCAAGCAACTGCCACCTCAGGCCAGAGCACCTCCTGGGCTCAGCAGATGCTTCTGGTGTGTCATCTGGTCCCCAGAGCTACCAGCCAAGGTCTCTCCAAGAACCAGGAGATGGAGGACTTAGGACCCTGCGTGCACGCCCCCCAGTGCTCAGTCATGAGACCAACACGTGAACGGAGGAGCAGGAGACCTGCTGCCCCCGAGGGGCAGGGGAGGTTCCCGTCCCGCAGGACCACTGCGGCCTCACTGCGGAGAGAGGGGAGGGCGTCTAGGAGCAAAACCTGGCCTTGGCTATGCGCGCTGTCCCCGGGGAGCCTGCCTGGGCAGTGGGCTGTGGGCTCGCTGCTCCCCCAGCAAGAGAAGCCCCCAAGAGACCAAGCTGCCGGCTCACTGACCCGCCTTCATGCTTACAGGAGAGGACAGGGCTGGTGCACCCCTGCCCCGGTGACAAGCACGTGTTCTCTTCTTGTAATTAATACACTGGCTTTCTTGTTTTTGACAGTGTTCGCTTGATAAATACTCACTGCGCACCTGTGGTAGGTGCTGGGGACACCACAGGGAACAGGAGAGTCCGAGTCCCTGCCCGGGGGACACTGTTCTCACTCCTGATCTGGTGTGCCTGCCCCAAGAGGAGACACACTCGGGGCCTGGGACCGGGGTGTGGATCCCGAAAGGCTGGGCCACAGAGAGGGACAAGGGAGGCACCCCCCCCCCATCATGGACCAGTTCTCAGAGAAGCCCCCGGCCCTCCCTGCACAGCAGCCCCCCCTGGGCCCGGGGTGTGACGTCAGTAGCTGGCTTTCCTACAACTCCCAGGAGTAAGAGAATAAATGCAGACACTCATCTTTCCACAGGGCAGGAAGGAACCCAAGAGGGAGGGAAGGGAGGTGGCTGCTAGGCGGTGGCTCTGGGTCAGGACTACTCAGGACTTCAGGGAGCAGAGGGAGCACTTCCTGCTGTGCCCAGCCATCCACAGGCCGCCTGCCCCTGGAGAGGATGGCCAGGGCGAGCAGAGAGCCGGGAGCCGCCGGCCTGTTTCCTGTCTCTGGACCGGCTCCATCTCCAGCCCGCGGGCAGGGCGCCCCAGGCCCTCACTCCACCCACAGAAGCAAGGTCCGTGGTGGTGCGGATGCAGCGCCCAGACTGTGCCCCGCAGCTCCCCAAGGAGTGCCACCCACCTGTTAGGTTCCATCTAAGCAGCGCAACTAAATTTTGCCAATCGTCCCCTAAACGCACCCGGAGTGACTGAGCAGCCCCTCAGAGGCTCTGATCCAAGATTTCTACCGTCCTAGTTTCTTCCTTCTTTCGCTCGCTCGGCTGCACCGCACCCACCAAACACGCGCGCGCTCACGCGCAGGCACTTGCGCGCGCACAGATCCCCGTCCTTTGCACCTGCACGGCCAGAAACCACCCCCGACCCGGGACCACCGGCGGGTGCAGCGGGGAGGGGGCGCGGGCCTGGCGGAGGGGCGGAGGGAGGGCGCCCCGGGGGTGCGGGGAGCGCAGAGCTGCCCGCCCCCTCCCCCGGGCTCTCGCCCTGCTTTCCCGACCCGATTCACTGAGAACTGCCCGCGCCCCCATCACACGGAACCCCCGCCCCGCCCCCCACCGCTTTGCCTGGGGTCCTTTAAACCGGCGATTACACATTATTACACAGAGATTCCTCGCACCGGGGGCAGAAGGGGAGGAGAACCGGGGAGGGAAGAGGGCGGAGGGGAAGGAGGCGGAGGGGGAGGGAGGTGGGGAGAGAGAGCGCGAGCCTCCCGCCGCCGCTGCCGCTGGAGAAAGGGAGTGACTAGTGACTGGCTGCAGGGGGCTGGCGAGAGAAGGGCCAGGATGGCTTAGAAGCCTCTGCCCGCAGGACCCCACGGCAGGGAGAGGCTCTAGGCAGAGTCCAAGGCTACCCTGATGGCTGGGGCTGGCGGGAGCCCTCAGGGGCCCTGAACGCCCCCTGCACCGCCTCTGAGGGACACCCCAGAAGTTAGCGTCAGTGGGACTCGGAAGCTCGGATCTCAACAAGTAAGTTGTCTTCTTTCCTCCTCCATTTCTCCCCAGCTCACTGGTTCTGGAAGGCGGGACCTGTGATCTCAGGGTGCCTGTTGGGCTGGCGGCTAGCTGCTCGGCACCTGCCAGTTTAGGAGCCGCAAGGAGGGACAGCTTAGGATGGGTGCAAAGTTCAACCAGGAAATCTGAGGTCCCCGAAGAAGGTGGGCTGCCCTGGGCTGGGAATTTAGCCTTCAGAGGACTGGAGGTGGCTCTGCTGTGTTCCAGAGCAGGGATACCTGGAGTGCTGAACACCCCCATCAGTGGTGTGAGAGGCCAGGGCAGTGGGGAGGGGGCGGCATTCCCCCTGGACAGCGGCTCTGCCTTCAAGTGGGGATGTGGAGAGCTCAGCCTTAGATCCTTGGCTTAATCTTGCTTTCTTTTAAGTCTGGCCAAATTGGAAACATGGCCTTGCTAATTCTGCCCTCCTGTCGCCTGGTCACTTCCTGCGTGCGCCCCTATCTCTTCTGAAACATCTTTCAAACTGCTCAGAAAGGCCAAGGGTGAAAGCTCCAAGGCCAGGGTTAAGGGACCAGGGAATGGCATCATTGTCCCCACCCTCCCCGAACCCACGCACCCACGCGTCTCCCTGGAGAGCCGTGGTGGCTCCCCCTGCCAGGGCTCTGCTCCCTGGGGCTGCGGGGCAGCCTGTGAGTGCCGCTGGCTCCTCGAACGAGCTCTGGCCCCCAGAAGTTCCAGGGTCTGTGCCAAGCATCGGGTCGGGTAAGGCCAGCCCAGCACCTGTTCCGGGAGGCCTTTCTAACACCAGCAGATCAACAGGCACACGCATGTTTGCTTTGTGACAGACTGTGCCCAGCACCTTGCTCTCTTCTGATCCTTTTAATGGAGCAGATATGACCATCTTCATTCTGCTGGTGAGACAGTGCAGCTTAGCGAGGCTCTGTAAACTGCCGGCGGCGGTACACAGCCTACAGTTTAGAGTCTCACCTGGGCCTGACTCCAGAACGTACCTCTTGGTCATCACTAAGCCCCACATCACAGCGCTTTCTGGTTCACAAAGTACTTCTCCACGTGGGAGGGAGGCAGTGGAAAGAAGCTAATGTTTATGACCCAAGTACTGAGCGGGACACATTCATGCACACGTAGCTGGACTCCAGGCCTGGGAGGCGGGCATCACTCCATCCGAAAGGCCGAGGCTGAGAGATCTCTGAGCACTAGTGACTGGCAGGGCCATTAACTTCTCAATGCTTGGCTTCAAATCCAGAGTCTTTCCACTGTCAAACGCCCAGCCTGGAAGGTGCTCTGGCCTTCCCAAATCCACACCTTTTCCTCAAAACCCAGGAGTAAACCCCATCAGCCGGCTGAACGAGGAGGCCCTCAACCTTCCTAAAATCTGGTGGAAGAATCTAGCAGAGCGAGTGATGTGGGCCTTAGAGAGAAAGGCTCTTGGAGGCCTGCCTGCGACTTTTAACTATTGATTTGACCTGAGACGGCCTGACGCTGCCTGGAGGCAGAGGCGGAACTTCAGAGGACGTGTTGGGGCGCAGGGGGTGTGCAATAATATCAATAATATCAAGGAATCGGCGCTTACTGAATGCGTACTGTGTGATGCTTGGCGTTTTATGTATGTGACGGGACCTGTTTTTCTTTCCCCATCCACTGCTTTCTTTTCTCACTGTTCCTCCCAGCCTACCCCACCTCACCCCACCCCACCCCACGCCACCATCCTGGTTCCAAACAACCTGGAATCAAGTTCACGGAGTGGAGACTTAGGACCTAAGGCTCGAGAGAAAAAAAAAAATCATTCTTTTACCTTGGAAGGACTATTTGGAGGCATTTGTCAAGTGTTTATTACTTGCCAGGCTCTGTTCATTAATTAAGAGATTGATAATAAGTTGTTGCAACAGCATAAATTATTAGGACAGCACCAGGGCCACCACTGGAAGAGGAAACATCCCGTAGGGAAATGGTCTGTCCTTTCCACAAAAGCGTGGGGCTCGGGATCTCCCCGAGCATGTTCTACATTCACCATCTAGCTCTCCAACAGAAAGAGGCTCCCTGGGTCACAGATGCTCCTGTCCCCTGCTGGCGTCCCTCCCAGCAGCACTCCTTGTTTAAGTAGCATTGAGCAGAGATGAGTGAGCTCCGTCCAGCAAGCAGCGCAGGGGGAGGAGGAGGCAGGGAGGAAGGGTGGGGAGGAGAAGGGCCCCCACTGTCCCGGGGGTCCTGGAGCCCTGCCTTCTCCGGCCTCAGAGTCCCATCCCAGTGGGATTCCCCGATATGGGTTCCCCCAAGTCTGTGGGCACATGCTGAGCTGGGCAGAGAGCTCTTCCCTCTGTGGGTCCCACAGAATCCACGTGGCCTCCTCACAGACTGTGTGGCAAAACCCCCCCTGGGGCTCCCTGGGTTTCCCGCCCAGGAGATGCCCGCGCTGTTCTAGTCCCCCGCCCGTGAGGATGCTGACCCCACAGCCCACCCTCCCTCCCTTTGCTCCGAAAATGGCCCGGCTCTCAAAGCCACTGGCGGTGTCCTGTGCACTCACGTACTTGAAAACCGCTTCTCCATCTGTTCTTTGTTTTTACATCAGTTCAGCAGCCATTGACGTGATCTCCCAGATGTGCCAGGAATAATTAATTTTTGAAAACCTTGGGATGTGATCGTTCGGGCAGGGAGGTTGTGTTTTCCATTTAGGATGCTAGCCAAAGTTTGCATCTTCTGAGCAATCCTGGTTGAATTTTTAGGCTGCAGATGGGAGGGTGATGGAGAGAGGGGCAGGGGCCAGGAATCGATTAGGTGGTTGGAAGAAGCCGTTTTTGGATTCAATTGTTACTGTGTCCCAGCTACAGACAGGCCGCCGAGACCAGGGCCCACCAGCAGACGTCTATAAACTGTTGTCAGCCATGGAATAATGCTTCCGTTTTTCCTGGGGACAAAATAAGAAGAATGGGAGTTCAGACACAAACTCCCACATTGTAGGGAGACATTTGGGAAAAAAACAAAACAAAACAAAAACCAAACCTGAATGTGTTTCCCTAAGAGACCTGCGGAGTGGAGTGACTTTCTCTGGAATGACTTTAAAACGGAGGGGACAGCTTCCCCTTCCCGAGCCCTAGCTGCCGGGGGACGCGGGGTGGTCTCTGCCAGGGCCACCCGCTTATCTAGTCCCTCCCACCTTGACATTCTGATAAGGGAGCTATTCTGGGCCGCGGAGCCCGGGATGGCCATAGCGCTTGCCAACGGCCGTGTTGGGCTAAATGTCACAGCCAAACCTTTAACACACGACCCTGGAGATGCTGGCTGGTGCGTCAGTGTTCCACCACCGTTCCAGACCAGGGCAGGCTGAAGGCAGAGGTCAGGGATATCTGAGCGGTCTGGCAGGTGGCAATGGCACTTCCTGGTCACCAAGGGTCAGAGCACATGTAGCCGGAGAGGCTGGTGCAGGGAGTGAAAAGGGAAGGCGGGGAGATCGAACAAGGACGAGCTTTCAGCATCTCATTCTCACCTTCTGAGACCTGGTTGCTTGGGGCTGGATGTGCTGTCCACTCCGTCCCCTCACACATTTCAGGCTCTTCAACTTAAGGTCAGGTGGGCCCTAAGGCCCCCACCCTGTGTTACTTCTCGCGGCTCATAAAGGAAAAGAGGGGGAAAGCAAGAGCGGAGAAGGGCCGTCAGGGAGCCGAACCTGTGCCCCGTGTCTCACGCTCAGAGTCTGCCCCCTCCCGGGGCTGGGCTGTTGAGCACCGATGCCCAGAGCCCGGCCAGGAGGAGGGTCACAAGCAGGGAAGAGGCTCTGCCTCTGCCCCAGGAAGCTGGCCGCCCAACAGGGACAACAGGGACAACAGGTCCCACAGGGCCAGGTCCCAGGGACCTTACACACAGGACCTCAGGATGGCCAGAGCACCGGGGCTCTCGCAGAGCGACCCCACCACATCACGGAACGCAGGCCCTCCCGCCCCCAGGTCCTGGCTCAGGCTGCCTCAGTCCCTTTGGAAAGTGCCCTTTATTGGATGAACTTAAAAAGTCGCTCATATATTCCTTCAAAAATGTATACGGGGAGCCTACCCCAGGCCAGCTCTGGTGTGGGAACCAGGGCTAGGAGACTGAGCCGTTTACACACCCTGCCCCTGCCCACCACCATTTACACACCCTGCCCCCCACCCCTCGCCAAGAGCCCTCTCTCCAAGTACTGACCAGGGGAGGCAGGGGAGCCGAGACACATGTGGCGTCAGGGCAAGCATCACTAGAGAGACCTAGGAGGGCCGGGGAAGGCTTTCTAAGGGGGCTGGGAAAACTCCATGGTCCCGATCACTGTACCTGTGTAGTAAGTTATGAACCTGAGTAAATCAATTTCTTCCATTTTATTCTTTTTTTTTTTTTTAACCTATTCTAGTTCCTTTGCCTTTCCATATCAATTTCAGGAAATTCTTCTCTGTAGCTACAAAAAAATCCTGTGGGATTTTGGTAAGAATGGCCTCAAACCTGTGCATCAGTTTGGGGAGAACACGTGTTTTACTGTATTGTGTTCCCCTCCAGGAACACAGTATGTTTCTCCATTTCCTCAGATGTTCTTTGGTTTCTTCCATCAGCATTTTGTAGTTAACATACTTCTTTTCGATTTGCCGGGAACTTAACTGTGTGACCTTGGGCGTATCCCTTAGTTCCTCAGACCGTCCTTTTACTTTCTGTAACATGGGCACAACGGCATAGCAAAGGGCAAAGCAGACTTAGTTCCCTCCGTTCTTTCTCTTCTTCTTCTCAGCCCTCATTCTGATGCCCTCCCTTGCTTCTCGGCACTTTGTCTTTTCAGCCTCTGTTGTCTGAACTGTCCTGCATTCTCAGCCCCTTTCCTCCAAGTCTCTTCGCCTCCTGTTTCTCTTATTCTTACTGCTTCTCCAGGCCACTCATTCTCCCGTGATGTTCGTATCGCTCCTCTTCATTGGACCACGTGGAGGGCTCACTTTTCCTGGTTTTTGTTAGACATAACATGTGACCCTGGGGCTGGTCAGCCTGGGATCAAGTCCAGATCCACGACACTAGCTCGAGGGCAGGTTACTGCTCACTCTCCCCTGTGCCTGTTTCTTCACCTATAAACGGGGGAAACAGTACTACCTCATACCTTTTCTGAAATGATTAAATGAGTCAAGACATAGAAGGCACTTAGAAGATTAGCTGGCGCACCGAACGCCCCCAGCGGGTCTCAGCTGGGACTGCTGGGACTTTACCCATCATGCCCTGGGGCTCTGGTCCTTTCCCACTGGTCCCCGTACCTCCGTCACCTCCCATCTTTTTCACTTGGCGGTAAGTATATTTGTATTCACATTATCTTGCTTTCTTGATACCATCCTCCCTGCACTGCGCCTGTCTCATCGTCTCTGATCATCACTGATAAATTGGCACCAGCCCGGGAACTCTGTCCCTGGGGCTGTAGAGAGGAAACAAGTGGTTTTTCATTTTGACTTAATTATTAATCGCCTTTATTATTTAATGCAGAATACATACAGTGCAGGGTTACGACGAAGAGAATGAATTATAACGATTCTGCTCACTTTCAGAGAGAGAGCCGGCCTAAAAGGGAAAAGTACCGGGCAGACTGATACAAATGTGGGGAAAATGCAAAATGAACTAATTTGATTTTCATGCCCTTTTGTTCATGATTTTTCATACGTCTTCCGGGGGCTGGGAAGGTGGGGCTGGATTGTGGCCAGGAAGCCGTGGCTGAGTATTCAGATGCATAGATGTGAAGGACACACCAGGGGTCCCCAGCAGCTGCCAGGGAGGACAACGAAATGGGAGACAGCGGAGCTGGAAAGCTCAGCCACAGGCTGCCAGGCCTGCTCCCGGGGGCACTGCTCAACAATTAGGAACTCACGAACGTTAAACTGCTTGAGAGGTCCGTGTGATTAATCTATAGTCCATGCCTCAAATTTGGCCTGATTTTGCCCTTTTAAAAATTACTGAATCTATTCGGACTCACTTAGACATACTCAAGTAGATCTTTAAAATACCATCTCTCTGTATTTCTGCCAAAGAATTGACTTCCGCAAGCAATTGCCAAGACCTGTCTGCCCTCGTATCAGGCAAAAACTCTGTCTTCCTTAAAAAACCCTGCAATGAAACACGTACAGTGCTGTGGAGATACTTAGGTGAGTTAACAGTCGTAAAGCACCTGGTTCAGGGAAGAACACACACACATCTCACTACCAGGGCTACTCCGCAAAGAAATAAGTCAGCATAACCCACTGTGGGAAATAAATTGAGCACATTTAAAACAAAAGCAAAATGAATGCAAAGGGCAAGGGGGAGGCAGCACAGATGGGGTAGATGTTCCCTCTGGGCAGGGCATGTCTCAGTCAAACCTCGGGACAGCTGACTCCCTCTGGGAGCAGCCCCGCCCCCACCTGGACGTCCCTCTAAACAATAACCCCACGGGTGCTGAGGGACCAGGCTCGAGGGCTCCCCTTGGAGGGACAGAGGCAGCCGCAGGATGGAGCCTGGGATGCCTGAGCAGGTGGGACCTGGGAGCCTGTGACAGGTCCCCAGGGAAGGTCATTCGAGCAGTCGGACACAGCAGGGCCCTCATCACCTGCGCCTCCTCCCCCTCCTCCCGCCTTACACAGCGGCTCCCCTGCCATGGCCGCCACAGCTCCTCCATCCACATCATCCCAGCTCCAGGTTCCACTCAAAGCCCCGTGCTCTCCCCCGGCACATGCTCCCCCTCACACAGTCACGGAACAGGTGTGCAGTCCAGAGAGAGGGGTGCCAGAGCTCACTTTGGCTGTGGCAGACCTTGGCAGAATCCTTGTTTGGATGTTCAGCTTGGAGCAGAGCAAAAAGGAGCACGCCTTCCCCGAGCCCTAGTGAGCCCGTGACATGAGGAGCATTCTGGGCACACAAGCCAGCACCTGCGGTCCACTCCCCTCCTCCCGCAGAGCCCCCAGCCCTCTTCTTCCAGGATCCCCTCGGGTGGGTCACCAGCACCCATTTCATCCCAGCCAGAAACAGCTCCTGACCCGACCCACCTCCTGCCGTCACAGCCCTCCCCCGAAGAGGGTGTTCCCTCCACCTTCTCCGAAGCTTTTAAGGTCAGACATCTCCACCCACTGGGAACCCCTTCTACCTGCGGTGACGGTGACAGTGACGGGGAGGACAGAACGCTTTCCCAAGACCCTGCTCTCTGCAGCACACTTGCAAGGGGTGTAGTTGGGAGGAGGCGGGTGGGAAGAGGATGCTCTGTGAGAGCAGGGGGTCTTGGCACCCGTCACACAACGGGGGAGGCTGGGGTGGTGGGGAACAAGGCTGGTTAGGACCGCGGGAACAGAGCCAGCAGTCCGTTTCCCCTCTCTTTGCTATCGTGTGAGACCCAGATCGGCCTTCTGGCTTCTTCTGTGCTGAGGATTGACAGGCTGCGCTCATGGCAGGCTCATTAGTGCAAACAGGAAAGCTCTGAGGAGAATTTATTGGCATCACTACGACTCTTAACGCTACGCTCAGCATCACTCAGAGTACCAGCCAGCGTGTGCATGTGGGGAGAAAGCCTCTCCAACTCGGTAGCCCAGGAGTCTACGCTGGCAGCTGCCCGACTGAATCTGACTCCCAGATATATTTTCCTTGGCTAGCTCGGTGTTTCAAACATTGTGGAATTCGTTGTCAACATTGAAAAACATAAATTTCATGTTTAAACATCTCCATCTCTAGCTTTTCTGGAAAAAGAGAGTGGAAGATCTTGCAGCACCCGCTCCACATTCTTGCTTGACACTAATCAGCTCGGGCCGAGTGACGCGCCCCCTGTTGGATGGCAGGTGTACTTGGCTCACCTCAGTCCTCACCACTCCCTATTGTCTTCCTGAAATCCAGAGCTCGTTTTGATTGCATTTGCTGTATGTTCATATAATTGCTTGTCCTAGAAGAAGAATGATATCTTTGACAATCTTTTTCTTTATCAAAAATATGAAAATGAAAGTCTGAGAAGTCGTCAAATGTGAGTAACAATAGGAGAAAATGCATATCTGAACAACATGCATACACGGTGTGGCAGTGTTAAAAGATGCAGCAGCTCCGTTCACTGACCTCGCCCATCTGCCTTTGGATGCGGCAGAGTTTGGCACCAGCCTCCTGGGTTCTGGTTAGGACAGTACTCACGCCCCTCTCGGGCCTGACAGATACTCACCCCACTCCTGGCAGAAGCAGACACGCCTTAGATAACAGGGAGTCCAGCCAGAGTCATCCAGAGTGAGATCAGTGGTCTCTGCCCTGGGAGGGGCCACAGCTTCCACACAAGATGCTTCCGGGAGTGACGGGGTGCTCAGTGATTACACCAGGTCAGCAGGTGTTTGCTGGGACAAGTGGATACCCTGTCTCCTTGGAGCAACTAGGCACCTGTGTGAACAAATATTGCTGTCGTGAGAAAAAGTCCAGGAGCAGCTGGAAGCAGGAACAGAGGGCTTTAGCTCAGGAGGAAAGCAGGAGGTGGGTGGAAGACACAGCCCGCGAGGAGGAGAGGGGACAGCCCCAGCTGTGCGCGGAGCCGGGGCGCAACGGGCAGCCCGGTGCTAAATCGTAGACTGGTTCCCAAGCACGGATGGGGAAGCGTCCCCGGCTGCCTCCTGCGTCAGACTTCAGAGCTGCGTTTAGAGATTTTGGAGTCAGGCATGCCACTTCCTAACTGAGTGACCTTAAGCAAGTCACTAAATCACTCTGCTTCTGTGATCCGAAAACGATCACAGGCCAAGACAGACTGGATAGATGCGTGTGAGCATTACATGAGAGAATGCCTAAAGAGTGCCCTGCAGAGACGGCTCGCGATGGGTGCTCAGGACAGGAGCCGTTAAGACTGCACCTGCGTCTCAGGTCGGGAAGGCGCACCTCACTCCTTCGCTGGGCATCTTCCTCACCAAGTCTTTCCTGACTCTTCCTCCTCACCCCCTCAGGCCAAGCTGAACAAGACCCACGCCCTGTCCCCCTGTCACTCTCTATGGCACTGTTTGCCTGTGTGAACCACCATTCCATGAGTTCCTTGAGGGCAGGAAATAGGGCAGGGGTCCTGGCCTCCTTTGCCCAGTAGAACTACCTGGGGTTGGGCTCCCTGGGCGTGGGACCTGGGCACCAGCCTGGCGTCCAGCTCCCAGCCGATCACAATGGCCACCAGGATAGAGACAAGCCTGGGGACCAGCAGCACCAATGGCACTGGAAGCTTCTTGAAAAAAGTGCCTTTTCTGGGAACCCCGGATCCGCTGCACCAGAATCTGCATTTTAACAGGACCCTTGCGAACAGAAGGCACGGGAAAGGGTGAAACTCTGTGCCGCCTCCTCCCGCCCCAGGGCAGAGGCGCCAATCGGCAGTGGCTGTCCGTGGGGGCACAGATTCCCTGAATGAATGAATGGATGGATGGATGAACGAGTCTTGCGTGTCAGTTTCCAGTGGGCTTTCACACCTGGTATCACATACGCTGTCACCCAGCTGGGAACTCAGGTCCAAAAAGCAAAACCACAAAACATCCAGGAACTAAGCTGGTAAGAACAAATAGCTGCAGAATGATGAGGTTTTTAAAGAAAGCACCTGGTGAGTTTTTAAAGAAGGATGCACAAATTAATAGATGGAGCTTGAAAATTTGATTCAAGAAGTTCGTCTTCCTTGTCCCTGAAAACCCTTTGACTTGACGCCCCCGCAGAACTGAGGGCCGAGATACCTAGGATGAGTGATTCGCTTACTCTTCTAAGGAAGCTGGGGATCAGCGGCTCCACGCCTGACACCTGCCCTGCAGGTCACCCCCTGAGGCTTTAAACACTGGCCTTAGATGCCCCCGCCTCTGTCTTCATCTGTAAAATGGGTTTATTGGGACATTGCATTACACTTCAATTCAAAGAGAGTTTGCCAGTGTTTACATATATCCTTATGTTTGTCTTCATATATTCTTTCCTGGGGTCCCCACGGTGGCCCCAGAGCTGGAAGGGTGGAGCACATTACCCGAGGTTTCCAACAGAATAAACTGAGGCAAAGAGCGTTCAGACTGTCTTTCTTTGGCTCGCAGGGCAAGTGTGTTGCAAGCTGAGCTAGCACACAGACCTCAGCCTGGGCCGAGGGGGTAATAACTTCCGCGGATGCCCCCAGCTCACTCGGGGGACATGTGTGCCGATATCAACTCAGAAGCAAGCCTCTTTTTCCTGTCTGCCGGACACAGACAGTTTTCAGATCCGGGCTGAGGTGTCCCAAAAACCCTTTTTCTGTCTCCAGCCCAGCACAGGGCCTTCTCCTACAAGAACGTCTGAAAGTATGTTTAAAAATAAAGAAGGAAACAGTGCAGAAAATCAGCAGAAAGCTGCTTTCCTGAAAGCTGAGGGCGGGGAGCGTGCCTCCCAGGCGCCGGGTGACTCATCCTCGCCGGCGCTGGGCCTGCGCTGCCCAGCGTCAGAGGCCCAGGGAGTCCGGGCAGCACTCCCACCGGACCCCCATCCGGGTCCCAGCAGCCGGGGTCCCCAGGAGCACACGGAGCCTTGAGAGCAGCGGCTTTTCTCACTGTTTCTGGGCATCTCCGGTCGAGGTTTCAGGAAGCAGTCTCCTAGCCAGGGGCAGAGCCACGTCACTGGGGGGTTCTGCAAAGCAGCACCGAGCAGCCCCTCCTAGTCTCATTTATCTTCGTAGCTGCCACGGAGGGGCAGGGAGCAGGTGGCCCTGTGCAGAATGGAAAATGGCCAGCGGATGTCTGAAACAAACAGCGCTTCCTGTGACCCATCAATGTGAGATTTTAAAGGTTACCTTGAAATTGCAGCAGCCACGCGGGCAGCAGAGGAAGGGTCTGCCTCTCCGTGGTGGGTGAAGTCTTCCTCGCTCAGTCAGTGAGGCAGCTGGCTCCTGGCTGACAGAACATTCACCCAGGCTGCGCTCTCAGGGACGCAGCTTCCCGGGAAGGGGAGTGCCTGTGAAATCAAGAACTTGTTTATAAAGATGAAGAAGGGCTGAATGACAGTCTCCCCTGAGGGGATGTCTCCAGGATCTGAAGCTCCCAGAACTTTCTGGAAGGAGCAGCTCATAAGTCTGAGCCTGAGCCTCAGAATCCCAACCTCTGCAAACCATTGTCTGGTGAGACCTGAGAGCCCCCGTGCTGGAGCCAAACAAACCAAGATCCAGAGGCGGCCTCTTACTACCTGAGCTTCATGTTCCGTGTCTGAAAATGGAAGGATGGTAACAGCGCTTGTCTAACAGGGTCAAATGAGCTAACACAATGTTAGCTTCTTGGTGCGGTGCCTGGCTCAAGACTGGGCAGAAATGGAAGCAGTTGCTCTTGGCGGCAGAGAAGCTCATGGTCCTTCCCAGCTTCACCAGAGCCTTCAAGCATTTTAAATGCCTGTGAGCAGAACAACAGAAAGACAGTAGACTGAGTGCTGCAGGTGCCTGGCTGTTTCTTCCAAGTGCAACATATACTCCAAAAACACGTAACAACCCTTTGAAAATCTCGGGGCATTAACATCATGCCCAGCTCAGTTTCTCAGAGGGCAGGGAGTTACTCTATTCGCATTTTAATGGTGTGTCTACACAGCAATCCGCCATATTAGTCAGTGCTCAGACAGCCACAGACTCCCCACTCAGGTGGTGGGAGTGAGCACAGGGAGACCCAGACCCCTGCCGCCTTCTCCTTTCTGTCTGCAGCTGAGACCTCAAAGGAGAAGGAGGGAGACAGGGAGGGAGAAGGGAGCGAGCACAACCAGCTAGCGCCCAAATATCAGCTCTTCCCCTTACTCTTTTGGTGACCTGGATGTCACGTGACCTCTTTGGGACTCATTATTCTTTTTGGGGGGGAGGAGGGGTAATTAGGTTGTTTTTTTTTTTTAATTGTTCTTTTTTACTTATTGGATGTACTGGGGATTGAACCCATGACCTCGTGCATGCTAGGTGTGCCCTCTCCACTGAGCTGTACCCTCCCCCCGGGACTTGTCATTTTTATTTATTCATCCATTCATTCAGTAAGTACTTTTTGGGTACATAGTATATGTCAGGCCATGCTCTGGAAAATTAGAATGTATCAAGGAAAAAACAGACCCACAGCTGAGCCCTTGGGGAGCTGACATTCTAAAGGAGGGAGAGACACTATTAGAAACAAGGGCGATCGTGAGCAAACAGTATGATCTTTATTTACCTCTTACTTAGTGGGTAAGTAAGAGGTAAATAAAGATTTACCTGTGGGTCGCTGTGGTGGTTGCGAGTCCATGTATAAGGCAGGGAACACAGTAGGCATCTATTGAATTGTTACAATTACTATTTTGTAAATTGCACTCGGATTTTCTTTAAATCTTTTAAATGCTTAACATGGAGTTTGCACCCAGAGAGTGTTCGTTTATTCGTTCAACAAACAACTATCGAGCTCCCATTATATACTAGAGCCTGGACTAGGCACCAGGGAGATAAGGGGGTAATCAAGAAAGCATGTTCCCTGCCCTGAGAATCCCACAGCCCACCGCTGGTCCACACCTACGGGTCCACTGGACACTGGGTGTAGGGCTGTGAGGGCGCGAAGGCAGAGCGACCTTGAAGTTTAGGGTTTCTGCGAATCTGACCAGTCCACCCACCTCACTGACGATTATCTTTTTCAATTCAACGTATCCCAGCCATGGCTGGCGATTCTAGGAACGCCATGAACCAGGACATGGAGATTGGAGTCACTACCAGGGACCCGAAGAAGATTCCCAAACAGGCCCGCGATTATATCCCCATCGCCACCGACCGCACACGCCTGCTGGTGGAAGGCAGGAGGCCCCGCCAGCGCTACATGGAGAAGAGCGGCAAGTGCAACGTGCACCACGGCAACGTCCAGGAGACCTACCGCTACCTGAGCGACCTCTTCACCACCCTGGTGGACCTCAAGTGGCGCTTCAACCTGCTTGTCTTCACCATGGTCTACACCGTCACCTGGCTCTTCTTCGGCTTCATCTGGTGGCTCATTGCTTACATCCGGGGTGACCTGGACCACGTCGGGGACCAGGAGTGGATTCCCTGTGTTGAAAACCTCAGCGGCTTCGTGTCAGCCTTCCTGTTCTCCATCGAGACCGAGACCACCATTGGATATGGCTTCCGGGTGATCACAGAGAAGTGTCCGGAGGGCATCATCCTCCTCCTGGTCCAGGCCATCCTCGGCTCCATCGTCAACGCCTTCATGGTGGGCTGCATGTTCGTGAAGATCAGCCAGCCCAAGAAGAGAGCCGAGACCCTCATGTTCTCCAACCACGCTGTCATCTCCCTGCGGGACGAGAAGCTCTGCCTTATGTTCCGGGTGGGCGACCTCCGCAACTCCCACATCGTGGAGGCCTCCATCCGCGCCAAGCTCATCAAGTCCCGGCAGACCAAGGAGGGGGAGTTCATCCCCCTGAACCAGACCGACATCAACGTGGGCTTCGACACGGGGGATGACCGCCTCTTCCTCGTGTCCCCGCTCATCATCTCTCACGAGATCAATGAGAAGAGCCCTTTCTGGGAGATGTCGCGGGCCCAGCTGAACCAGGAGGAGTTTGAGGTCGTGGTCATCCTAGAAGGGATGGTGGAGGCGACAGGTGAGATGCTTTCTCCTCTTTGGGCCCCACCCCGCCCCGGAGCTCATGCTGCCGTGACTCCAGAAGATGGAGCCTTGCGAGGGCAGCTCAACCAGCCCGACCCCAAAACGGCGACCTGGGGGTGTTGCTCCTCAAGACGGCGTAATGAGAGCAGCTGGCGTGTGCAGGTTGTCCCAGCACGTCCTAGACGCTACACGTGCAGTAGCTCATTGAATGCCCTCCCGCACCCCCATGAGATGCCTTTCCTTACACTGCAGATATAGACACAGAGGCACAGGCAGGCAAATTATTTGCCCATGAGCAAGTGCTCCTAAGTCCCGGAGCCAGGAGGCAGGTCAGGCCCTGGGGACCCAAAGCTGCACCGCCCGCCTCCCATCCTGGAGCAGGTGTCACCCAAAGAGAGTTCTGGGACCAAATAACCTTGGGGAACATGGGGTTAATAAAGGTGAGCCAACTTCTTACAGTAGGACCTGGCGGTGTCTTTATATGTTGTGAACCGCCTCATGAGGGAAGGACAGGGTACAGCATCTCCCGAACTCTGGGATTCCCAAACTCACGGAATCCTCTTTTTGGAGACACACCTGTGCCCCAGACCCATGGGCCCTGCTGGAGCAGGCTGCCCTCAGCTTCCCTGCGGACCCAGCCCGGCACCTCCCTGCACAGTGACTGACTCACAGGCAGCCACGGCCAGGCTCTGTGTGGGGACTCGGGAGCCCGCATCCCCACACCTCAGGCAGGACCCCCGGGCAGAGGAGCCCCAGCAAACCCTGCACCTGCTTCTGCTCCCCTTCCTGCCCTCCTCTCTCTGCACTCAGGGAGGAGTCTGAGCAGCAGGGCTGGCCCTGGGGGTGACCTGTGGAACACTCACCCGGGCTCTGATGGACACAGAGTTTTCTAATCCGGCAACAAGGCTGGAGGGCTGGCCTCCATCCCACTTTACAGATGTGCGAGCTTCACGCAGACAGGAAGTGTCCACACTCAGGTCTGTCACTTACAAATCTAGAGCTTGTAGACACCACACCGCCCCCCAAAACACAGGGGGCCTGGCACAGAGGTGGCCGAGCAAGCCTGCCTCGCCTCTCGGGAAGCTGGGTGCGGGGAAGGAGTCAAACGGGGCAGCCACACACCTTCCCGCTGGGATGCAGCCTGGCTCCAGGGACTGGGGCAGGGGGGCCACTCAGCCATCTGCGGGGGCCAGAGCCTGGCAGGCAGCGCACGGTGGCGGCTGAGGGAGCCTTTGGGGCCGAGGACAGTCAGGAGACAGGATGCCGCCTCCCGCAGAGCCGGGTCTTGCAGGTCACGCTGCCCTCGATGCTGAGTTCAGATCAGAACACAGGCTCAGTTTCTGGGAAAAGAGCTCCACTTCGAGGCCACAAAGAGGGGCTCGGGTCAGAGACGTGGGGACAAATAGGACAGTGGTGGGTTACCACCGCCCCCGCCGCCACCTGCTGGCCTCTCCCCGAGCGCCTGCTCAAAGTCAGGGTCCTGCAGTTGGCCTGGCTGGCCTCCTCGCCTCCCGTGGCTGGGTTACCTGGGTCTGCAGGGGACCCCAGAAGGCGAAAGGAGACCACCCAGCCCCACGGGCTCTGATCTCAGAGACTTCAAGGGCTAGGTTGCCGCCTTCACGGAGCCGAGCACGGGCTGGGAGTTCAGGCCGGGGTCTGACTGGCACAGCTCCGCCTGTGTGTGTGTGTGGGGGGGGGGGGCAGGCGGCTTGACTTGCCGGCCAAATGAGGGTGAAGTGGAGCGACATGCGAACCAGCGTCTGCCACCCAGAGGGGCTTCTTTCCAAATGCATCGGAATATGACTGCCAGGCACACGGGTGGGGTCTCTAGCCCCAGAGCAGCTCACTGCCCCCTCCCAAGAGGCAGGAAGGGAGGACAGGAAGACCCCAGGAGGCCTGACCCAAAGCTCCCATGGAGGTCCCCTCCCGCTGTCTTTCCTGAGGCCCCAAGCTGCAGGCATCTGGCCTGTGTCTAGGACGGTCAGTGCCTGGCTTGGACCTGTGCACCTCTGCTGGGCTGGGGGTTGGCCTAGGACCAAGGGAGAGGCCTGGCCCAGGCAGCACCCCTGGAGCAGAGAGCAGTCTGCGAGCCCACAGTGGGTCAGTGCGTGGGGTCACTGGGGTTGCTGAGCACCGGCACACCGGACAGGAAGCAGCCTCTGCCCTGGGCCTGGTTTGTGTGAGGCCCCTGCCCGAGAACGTCTGAACTCGGGGCTGGAGCAGGCATCCCCTTCAGTTCCCCAAAAGCACGAGCTGGGAAGAGACTGAACATCAGGAAGCTGCCTCTCTGGGACCCTGAGCACAGAGGTTTCCTCATCCATAAACAAAGCTGCCCTCCCTGGAGAGAAAGCGGCACCTAAAAATAACACAGGCATGTGAGGACTGAGCGGACAGGGAATGGAAGCATTAGAGCCTGCTCAAATCAAGACGCCACGCTTCACGCACGCGCGCGCGCGTGTGTGTGTGTGTGTGTGTGTGTTTGTATGTGTGTATGCACGTATGGACGCTCCTGCCCGTATGTGTCCACGCCAAACAACCCCTGTATGTTCTAAACGCCTGGCAGCTTCTCTGGGCTCACCCAATCGGAATTTATCTTGTTTCCTGCCTCTTTTCTTGTCTCAATCTTCTAGAACTTAATGCATTTTCAGGAACCATGTCTGTAGCTCTAGCTCTTCCAGAATTACCCACAGCAGTCTCTAGGAACCTACTCCAAAGGCTTGCTTTGTTCATTTCCCATTTTCTGCCTCCATCACACTTGGTGCTCCTTCAGGGCAAGGGCTGTGTCTTATTCTGCTGTGTATCTCCATCGTGCTTAGCCCAAAGTGGATGTTCAAAAATGCTTGATGAATGATTGGATGGATGGATGATGGATGAATAAATGGATGGATGATGGATGGATGGATGGATGATGGCTGGATGGCTGTGGCCACTCCTGACACAAGTGCCCTCTGTTCACCAGGCATGACTTGCCAAGCACGGAGCTCCTACATGGATACAGAGGTTCTCTGGGGCCACCGGTTCACACCAGTCCTCACCTTGGAGAAGGGCTTCTACGAGGTGGACTACAACACCTTCCATGACACCTATGAGACCAACACGCCCAGCTGCTGCGCCAAGGAGCTGGCGGAGATGAGGCGGGAGGGCCGGCTCCTGCAGTACCTCCCCAGCGCCCCGCTGCCCGGAGGCGGTGCTGGAGCCGAGCTGGAGCCCGAGGCTGAGCAGGACGGAGAGGACGAGCCCGAGGGGCTGAGTGGGTCCCGGGAGCCCAGGGGCTCAGTGTGAGGACAGCACCCCCGCCCCACGACCTCCCCTCACTGGCTTCTCATGACCACAGACGCTGCAGGGCTGGGGTGCGGGGTGCTGAATGCGCTGCTGGGAGGGGAGGCCAGGCGCCGCTGAGGCTCCGCAGGGAGGAACGGTGTCCCTGGTCCCGGAGCCCACCCGCTCAGGGCCTCCCCGAGCAGGTGGCCCTGGCCTGGGCCATCTTGGCGGTGCTGCCTCTGGCCTCCCGGCCTCCGCCGGCGCTGGCTAAGGGCCAGGCCAGGAAGGGTTTCCCCGCAACGGAACGCGCAGGTGGCCTCTCCTCTCACCCCTCTCTCTGCCAGCTGGCCGGGATCACCTTTCTCCTTGTCGCTTCGCAGACCCACCGGCAGCCCCTCCACGGCTGGCACCTACAGAGGGCTATCGCCCCTCCCCTCATTCCACCACCCTGGGGCTTGCTGAGGATTCAGGGCGGAGAGGTTCTGCCTGCCTGGGCTCTGGGGTGGCAGGAGGCTCACAGGCCTCACGGGTTACGGTCCATCCAAGTCTGTAGCTATGGAGAACGAGGCCCGGCCCATCCCTGTCACCACCTGTGAAGTGTATGTTTCCCCTGCTGGGTTCCGAGCGTGGCCTCAGGATCAGTGATCTCCTTAGGGTGACTCTCGGCAGAGTGCGTCCGGCCCACGTGGAGTTCCGTCACCCCAACCACATCGAGCCCACACCTCCCCCAAAAGGAGAACCCCAGCAGTCAGAGCTTTGCTAGAACTTTGGGCCCAAGAGTCTCAAAGCACTTCTAAGCTTCGCTGTGGTTTCCTTCACAATCTCAGAGATTTGTGGCGTGATCCGGGGAGCAGGCTGTGCTCGGAGGACAAGAGGAGCCCGGTGATGCTGAAGCGGGGCGGCGGGGGAGAAGCACAGAGAGGGGCAGCATTTGGAATTTTAACATAAGCATCAGCTGTAGGTGTGGCCGGGAGACCTGACTTCAGTCCTTGTCACCAGGTGACTGTGGATGAGAAGCTAAGTGCGGGGTGACTGCGGTGGCAGCATCACCTTCCAGCCCAGGTGCTGAAGAGACCCCTGGATGTCCCCAAGGCAGCTGGGCCAGGAGAGCAGGGATGGTGGCTTCAGTGGGGGAGGGAGGGCCACCACCCTCGCCTTGCCAACGTGGAGACTCAGGGAGGGGGTGAACGTTAAGAGAGAGATGAGTGGAGAAAAGGCTTCAAAAACACCACTGCAGAGGCCCTTCCTTTCCAGTCCAGAGGATGAGGACATACAAACGGTGTGGATGTCACAGAAAGGCGAACGTACAGCATGTGTTGAGGCTGACCTAGACCCGGAGAGCGATGTCAGGCGTCCCGGCCACAGAGCTGGGGAGGCCTCCCACACAACTGCACAGCTCCCCGCTGGCCTTTGGAAAGGGAAGCTCGCTCTTGCCCCAGACGCGAGCACCTCCCTGGGAGTGAGAGCAGCACGTTATGGCAGAGCCAAGGGGACTGCGTTGGGATCTCAGGCCCGTTCCCCTCGGGCTGGGTCTTCCAGGTCCTGGCGCTGGAGGGAAGAGGAGGCCGGAGCAGCCTGGTGCCTGGGCGCCCACGGGCTGGATCTGGCGAGAAGGGCGCTGGAAGCAGTGAGTCAGAGGGGTCTTCCTGACGGAGGGACGATGCTGAGTCCTGGCTCTGGGCATCCACCTGGGCTGAAGCAGGCCTTGCAGGGAACGGGGAAAGAGCTGGAATCCTGCCCTCTGAGGAAGGGGAAGCGGGCGGCGGGAAGTGCTTGCAATCAGGACTTGAAGGCAGGGACCCATCACTAAGACTGGATACCTTATGACTGGAACTGGCAGGTGGGGGCCACTCCTCACCCCAGGCCTGCCAGACCCGAGGCTTGTACTGCACGACTCTTTCCTCGGCCCCATCCCACCCCCCCACCCCCACCCCCGCCCTGGGCAGACCTAAACCCTGCCTTAGTCAAAACCGATCTGTGCACCCCCTAGCCCCGACACCAGCCTCCCTCACAGCCAGAGCCCACTTCCTGTCACCTCCTTCTGCTGCTCTGAGGTCCTGGCTGGAGGGGAAGGCGCCCTCATGTGTCCCAGGAGAGCCCTCCTGCTCCTGTTCGTGGCCTCTGTCACCCTGCCCTCCAGCATGCCTCAGCCCCGTGAGTCGAGAGCCACGGAAATTAGAAATTTTTGTACTGAAGTTGCCCAAAACAAAGACGCGCCAAAAACGGGGGGAAAAAGTTGCCTGTTGTTATCTATGAGTAAGCTCTGAACACATCTCTGCACCTTCGCCATTCACCGCGCACCTACGTGTGCCCAGGGGTGGGCCAGCCACTCCCTGGAAGACTGCACTTAATTCTCAAAACCCTGGGAGAAGCTCCTAGTAACCCCTTGCTATCGGTGAGCTAACTGAGGTTCAGAGAGGGTAATTAGTCTGCTCAAGGCCACAGGTAATCACAGGAGGCCAGGCCTCAGTGCAGAGCAGAGGCTCCCAAACACACACAAGCGGGCCCTCACCTCGCGGAAGCCCCACCCCCGCCCACCTCCGCGCAGCCCCGGAGCTCGGGCTGCAGGAGGGACGCTGCCCCAGCGGTGCCGGGCTGTGGCCCGTCCGCCCCGTCCGCCGGCAGTGCTCTCCCGCGGCAGGGTCCTTGGGAAACACCTCTCTCTGATTCCTGGAGCATTAATGAGCGGTGAAAAGAAATTGGATGGGGAATTACTGCTTTGGGGAAGAAGACACTTATTCTGCTCGGCTTGGTTTTTGCTCACGACATCTCCTTAAACTGCCGTGTCGAATCTCTTTCTCCCTGTGTAGGATTTGTCAGTCTTCTTATCGAAAAGAACACCGCAGCACTGCTAAAAATTCATCCAATAAAGTGGATTTGATCTTACAGAGCCCTTTCTCATTGTTAAGTAGAGGGTCACTGGTTGCCCGTTCAGATTCACTGCCAGTTCAAGCAGACTTGTCCTCCTGGTTTTCATTAGTCTAGAAACACAGTATGAGTATCCAGACTGGAGCGGAGGCGAGAGTCTGGGTGAAGACAGCGAGGAGGAAACCGGGAGAGGGGAGCTGGCCCAGGAGGCCGGGCTCAGCCTCCAGGCCAAGACCGCGGAGGGCGCGTCAGGGGAGGGGAGCGGTGCGCCTTCTCCTGTTGGCTCCTTCAGCGCCCCTGCCCCCCAGATCATTCTCACACACTCCTCCACGTTGACCAGTCAGGTCTATGCCCTAATGACGAGCAACCAAAATCTGCCTGTTAGGGAGCCCCTGCACAGGCCATCTGTGTCCATGGCCTAAATTAGCAAAACGATTGACTTAACTGAACAACAGGAAAGGGGCAGGGGAAGCTGGGAGGTGTAATCCTGGCAAAGGACCTCAGATTTCTCAAGCCAAGGCCAGTGGCTTCTGCTGAGCACGTCGCCGTCAGAGGCTTGACAGCTGGCTTTTCTTCCGCTCCGGTCAGCCCAACGGGAATCGAACAGCTCAGATCTACAAAAGAGGTTAATGAAAGATCCCTCCTTTAGACCATTCTGAGAGGATGAAACAGCTCTCCAGGCTGTGATTCAGAACGAGGAGCAGTGTTTTATGTTGTGGGAGGTGGTACAGCACCGATGTGTGGGAGCGTCTCCCGTGTCTGGTGCGATGGCCCGCCCGTGGTGACCAGGTGCCTTAGGCTGGTCCAGCTGCGATGACAAAATGCCACAGACCAGGTGGCTGGAACAACAAACACTGATTTCTCACAGTTCGGTAGGCTCAGAAGTCCAGGCTCAAAGCGCCAGCAGACCTGGTGTGTGGTGAGGGCCTGCTTCTTGGCTCCTAGAAAGCTGTCTTCTCGCTGTGTCTTACGGTGAAGGGGGCAAGGGAGGCCTCAGGGGCCTCTCTTATAAGGACCGATCCCCTCGCGAGGGCTCCATCATGACCGAGGCACCCCAAAGGCCCACCTCCTAGGACCTTCACATTAGGAGTCAGAATTTCAACATATGGATTTGGGGCGGGGGGGACACAAACATTCTACCCATAGCAGAAGCAGACGAGTGCACGTGACCCAGACCAAAGCAGGTGCAGGGCCTCCCAGGCAACGGCACCTGGTAATACGGAGGGTGAAATGGCCTTCACGGCGGCGACGGGAAATAGAAACCACAGGCAGAGGCCGGGAGGTTCTGGGAACGGCGGCTGTGTGCCTGCGGAGATGCCTCTTGGCTGGAGGTTGTACCACAAATGCTGTCCAGTGTCAGGAGGGAAACGCCGAGTCAAGGGGCAAGAAACGGGCCCCCCGGTGGACACATCTGCCAAGTCAAGCCTGGATTACTCTTTGGGGAAGGAGGACTTGCACGCATTTCTAATAAAAAGCAAAAATCTGCACATTATCCACAGAAAACCCGCCTTGGCCCAGAAGGACCAGTCTTTGCCTGTGCCAGGTTGGGGCCCAGCACAGGACACACACCCTAGGCGTCCCTGTCGACCATTAAGTACCAGCCATAACGGGTGTCATAAGGGGTGTCAGCTTCTTCATGGCCAATAAATGCCCAGGAAGGAGTTTCAGAAACAGAAAGGCTGCAGATTTTTTTTTCCTAAGGGACAATTTACTTTCACTCAGAAGCTGCCACTATTTTATTTTATTTTATAACCTCGAGTACCTTCGCGGAGGCAAAAATCCTAAATCACAGGGGAGGAATTTGTGAGAATTTGGGCATGTGAGTGTGTGCTTTGAGCATCATTCTTCTACCAAGTGGCAACAGTGTAAGTGGAGAATCTAGGGCTGTGGGTCATAGGAAAGTCGTAGATAGGCACATGCATTGAGGATCCCTTTGTGTGCACACACCGCATGTCCCTGTCAGCTTCCAAATCACCTGGTAAATAGCCGTGCTCACGGAGGGGACTGCAGTCCGCCCTGCGCGACCCGAGCCTTCACAGCCGTGCCTGTGTTCTCTCTGAACCCGAGGAAGTGATCAGCCATGGTCATTCAGGAATTCACCCGCCATCTGTCCGCTCAGAGAGGAAGAGTCCAACTGCATCTGGTCCGTGGAGACAGATGGGAAAGAGGGGAAGGGTGTTTGCTGAAGCCAGGTGCACCTGATGGATGGAAACGTGGCTGTTCAGCTGCCTGTGGCTCCCAGTCAGGAACGGCACTCACACAGCACCCCCTCCTCCCCTTCATGTTAAGCACCAGACTAGAATTCTGCCCAGCGGACACACCCCCACCTTTGGGGGTCCCTGTGGCCTTTTTGTATATAAGGAAAGAATCCCATGGGGGAGCTTTTCCTCTTCACATGTGTCCCAGGATTCCAGTGGGTCCACAACGGCAGGAGAACCTGGCCCCGGGTCCAGCAGCCGTCCATCCTGACCACTCCCTCCTGGCTCAGGGGAGCTCTGCTAGGCATTCCAACATCTCACCAGTTAGAGGTAAAAACTACGCATCAGAAAACATGGCACCAACTCTGCACGACGTCCAAAGGGTCTCTGACTTTTGCCCCAGTTTCCCTACACATTCCTCAGTCAGTGCTCACCCAGCACCTCCTACATGGATTCAGCAGCTATCAGATACCTGTCTGCCCACCAGAGAATTTGCCGTCCGGAGGGGAGCAGGGAGGGAGGCAGAGGAAGTACACAAAGGATTGAAAGGATGAGAGTTTGCAAGAAGGGCTGTGGAGGAAACTCACAGGGTCCTGAGGTGGAGGACAGCAGGGTGGGACCCGCTCTGAGGAGGCGCCGGGGGCTGGCACTGGGCACAGAAGGAGGGCTGGGCTGACCAGGCGCAGTGGTCGGGCCGAGGGATGCTGGGCAGAGAGCAGCGTGCGTGCGTGTGAAAGCCCTGTGGGGCAAGATGCCGGGAGAAAAGGCCGGAGGCTGCAGCCCTGGGGGCAGGGGGCTGGAGGAGTTCAGACCTGCCTGCCTGGGAGATACTGCTGTGAGTGTGGATTTCACTCCAAGAACAGTAGAGGCCAATGCAGAGGGTTTTATCAGAGGGGCGCCCAGCACCGTCTCCTCTAGATGGTGTGGGCTAAGAGGAGTGGCCCTCCTTCCCCCAGGGTCACGGGTCATCGGCCAGGTTGGGACATTTTCTGAGCTGCTCAGTCTGGCTGTACTTGAGCTTGGCCCTGAAGGTCTGAAGCCACAGATAATTCTAAATACTTCTTCATAAATATTAACAAGTTGTGAACTCAGGAGCCATTCTGAGCAAATTCACTCCAAGTACAAACTGCCCAGCCCTCCGCATCCGACACTGATGAGACTGTGCGAGGACCACTATGTGGCACGAGCCACACCCCGGGCCCACCTGCTGCATCTCCCACCTGCGTCTGGGCTGCAGACGAGCCATCAACCCGGGCTGTCAGGCTGCGCTCTGGACACTCAGGCTGTGGGGGAAGCCTTCCTCCCGCACAGCCCTGACCGTGGCAGCTCCTCCCCCCTCGACCCAAATAGGCTCCTTTCACTGCAGCACCTTCAGGCGGCATCTGAAAGAGAAAGCCAGTCTCTTTCCAAAGCCTTTAGAGTTTCCCCTTTAAAGAGGGAAACTTCATTCTGCAAAGCGTGGCTCGTGTGTCTGACATGCATATAACACCTCGAAAACTGGCACTGCTCTGCGTGACCCCCAGAGAAACCCAGCTCTCACTCTGCTCCCGGCCCTCCCCCTGCAGGATCTCCTGTCCCGGTTTCAATCCCGAGTTTCCGAGGCGCCTGTGCTCACCGCCCGCTGCGTTACACCTCCTTGCGCCCTAGGTTTTTTCTCTAAAGGCTCCTCCAAGGATGTTAGCCCCCAAGTTAAACTCACTATTCTGTCCTCCTCTGCATATGACAATAAGGTTGTATTTAAAGCAACAACAGAGGAAAACGCTTTTCACGATGGAAGGGCTCCAGAGACGGTTCTTTACAAGGGGAAAAGGATGTCCCCGGAAGTCTGTTCAGGCATCCGTTTAGGTCACTTGTCATCATTTACTTACTTCCTCAGCAAACACTGGTGAGCATCTTCTCTGTTCTGAGCATCCTGCCAGGAGCTGGGGAAACAGGATCGAGTGAGACATGGTTCCTGCCCTTTGGGAGTCCACGGCCGAGCTGGGTGGAGGGTGCTCTGATTCATCTCACTGGCCAATCATCTTACTCTGTTTTAAAGACACAGAAAGGCGCATGTTGTCGGTTACTAGAGGAAAGAACGAGCTAAAACACATGGACACGTTCATGAACAATTACTGAAAGAAGACCCCCAAAGGCAGATGTTGTCTGTAAAATCAGTATTCACAGCAGTATTGATGATTTAGCACATGTAAAATGTTCTGTTAAAAGGCATTGCAGGCAAAACCTTCATACCCTCCACACCTGCCACTTTCAGAGCATGTTCATCGGCTTCAGTTTACCCTTGTAGACCCGGTCGACCAGTTCTATCAGTCACTTACCATCTGTGATTTGCACAGTTCACAAGAGGCAGAGAACAAGTCTGAGTGTTAGGGTGTTCACTGGGCTCCTCCTCGCCATAACACAGGCATGGACTGGCTCCACGCATCACTTTTTCTTATGTTACAATTGTAAACACCATTTCCAGAATGTTTTGTCATGCTCCAAGTAAAAAAAAAAATCCTAAAAAAAAGGAATCACAGCCTTTCCTCTACAGACCTGGAAAAACTCAGGCCATCCTGCCCCCCGCCCCCACCCTGTACTGTAGCCCTCTCTGTTCATATCACTGGAGATGGCCCAAGGGAGGCAGCATTTCCCAACTGGAAATTCCAGAGCCACTGAGGGACTTTGTGCAGAACCTTGCAGTCCGGCCTCTCACACCCGGTCACTGAGCAGATCTCCCCAGAGCGCCCGTGCTGGGGAGGGCGAGGACACCACAGACCTGGCTCAGCGCTCAGGCCTGGGGTTTCCACAGTGGGCAGAAGAGACATCATTCTTGCCTTCCAGGAGCGTACAGTCCAGTGGGACGCAGACATTCATCAAATAACCCCACGCAGGGCAGGCTTACACTCTTGGCCGGCCCTGTGATACGGCGCAATGCAAGCACACAAAGCATGTCACAGGGGATCTTAGCTGGCCTGGAGAAGTGGCGTTGGAGCTGAGCACTGAAGCCTGAGAAGGGCCTAACCAGGAAGAGGCGGGGTGAAGGAAAGCCCTCCGGGAGCAGGTGTTGCTTTGGGAAAGACCCAGACTGGGTGAGGGGGGAACGATGCTCTGGGATCTAAAAGGAAGGTGGGGTCGGGGAAGGCAGGAGGACTGGTGCTGGGAGTCGGGGCTGGAGGACCGCGGGGCCTGGGCAGCACAGGGCTACCGTGCTGGTACAGATTTCGATCATCTTAAGAGCAATCTTTCAACACCAAAATATTATCATTTTTTAGAATAATTAATCTTGGGAAGAGTGGAGAATGGCAAGCGGATTGTTAGGAGGCCGGTTGGGTGAGAAAGGATGGCAAGCTGGACTAAGAGGGCAGCGGAGGAGCTGAAGACGCAAGTGCCCCTGGCCTCCAGCACTCCGTGAGAGGTAACTTCAGAGAACCTCCCAGAGACAGGCACAAATACAGCTTCTAAGACCCCTGGGATTCCGAGGAGATGCTGAGCGAGGAACCCACAGAAGAGCCATGAGGGAGGAACACAGCAGGACCACACATTCTTCCAGCCTAAGCAGAGCACACCCTTCAAAGTCCCCGACGCAGAGACCCGCCTGTTCCCACGCGCACCAGCTCCCGGAGGGCAAACAAGAGAGGCCACCTCTGAACAAGAGGATCCCTGGGCTCCTGCCCGACGCCCTCTTCTCTTCCCTCTGAATCTGGCTCATTTTTCTTTCCCTCTTGCATGCCACATGATCTAGATTGCTCTGAAACCTCTCCTAATGAGTTCTTTTTCACATTGCAGCTTGGCAATTTCTTTAGCTTTCCACTGCCCGTTTTCATTTCTGAAGCATTCCCTTAAACTCGATGTCACCTCGTTGGTTTCCGTTGTGATGTCTGGCATGTAGCTAGCGGAAAACACTGTATTTCCATATTCTCCTCACAGATTTGCATTTTCAGAGCAGCTGGAGAAGAGACTGCGGAATCCTGTGAAATAGCTGGTGGGCAGAAAAGCGGATTGAACGAAACAGTGGGCTTCTTTTGCAATGTGACACCGCAGGGAGGAAAGGGTAGGAAATCAACCAGAGGCACAGAACTTTATTAATAGATAATATAAAATTTGATTCCTACATCACCGCCCCTCACTCTACCCCATCTCCCTTACTTTCTATTCGCTCTGCCTAGAACAGCCTGTTCTGGAAGATAATTCAGAAGCAGCCTCAGCTGCAGTTCCATGAACTGATCCAAATAGTTCCACTTTGTTCATTTCATTCACTTGAAGATGGTCTTCGTGTGTCATGAGTCAGAGCCCTTCCTTTCCAGGGTGACCGTCCATCAGGACACGTCCATTCCCAGGACAGCTGTGCTTCCATTTCTGTGGCAAAATCCTTCAGCCAAAATTTAAAAAAAGCCCAGTAGACGGTGACTTTTTCACTCTCCCATTTACAACACAGATACCCAAGAAACACACCCCTCCAGGATCCATGGCCGTCATTAATTCATCATTCTTCAGCTTACTTTCTCCTTACTGACCTTTGAGTTGATTATAATAACCACTGCCTTGCTAGTTTCCATGAGAGTTATAGATAGAAAACCACGTGCAAACGGTAACGTCCTCTGGGCGCGTTCGCATCCCACCATGAGCTTCCAGCGCCACAGCCGAGGGGCGGGAAGCACCTTGGTCTGAACTTGGAGTGTGCACACCATCTTGGGAAGAGAAAAGCTTTTCCAGTCACACAGGCCCAGATTGAACCTCCACATCTCTTTCCCTGCTGGAGCACAGTGGTAACTGTCTGGGAATTAATCTGAGACTTCACGGGCAGGGCCCCATTCCAAGTGGCATCTCTGTAAAGACCAACTCCTCTCCCTTTAAACTGCAGGCCACGTGCAGAGAAAGGAACCTTCTTCTCCGCCACGAATGGCGGCGTCCTCGCCTGCCCCGCCTTTCCCTCAGTCCCTCCTGTCCCCTCTCCCTTCACTTCTCCATCCCAGTATTTGCCGCCCAATTACTGGCTTTACAAGGACTTCCTGGGCCGAGCTGTCTTCCCTGCCCCTCAACAGCCTCGTTACCCCGGCAGGACCTCCTCCTCCTCTGCAACCCAAACTCAGGCTTCCCCCCCCAGACTCCCTGACCCTACCCCAATGCACACATGGCCCCTCTTGGCCGACACCAGTCAGCTCCTGTTCCCCAGGATGATAGGTCAGAGGGACGGCTCAGCCTCCATAGGTCGGAGTCATCGAGAGGCCAGCTGTGCTCAGAGCCCCACCAGGACCCTCTAACCTTTTGCTCACTCAGCTGCCACCATCTGTTGACCTTGGAGGGGAAGCGCCCCCCACCCACCACTCAGACAGGGCAGCCGGCGGGCACCTGCACAGGGCACGGCCCTGGGGGCACAGTGCTGCCTCTGGGGTGACGGTGACGTGGAGATGGTACCTGGCTGCAGCAGCGTTGGGGATGATGGAGCAGGGGCAGGAGCAGGTGTGGGGAAGTGGGTGAGGAAGAGACTGACACGTCCGGGGAGGGGACGCCGGCAGCTGGGGAGAAGTAGGTGTTAGGTTCTCCAGAGACACAGACCCACAGGAGACATGTATATAATATATAATACCTTGTAAATATATTAATAGAACGCGTCTGTGTGTGTCATGTGTGTGGATATGGGGGCAGGACAGGAAGAGAATCAGTACTGTCTTACGAGGCAACTCCCTCAGGGAGGTCATCACAGTGTCTTCAGGCAACGCAGGGTTAACCTCCTCGGATGGGAGCACAAAGGATGATACCCCTGCAAGTGGGGAGTCCTCTTCCGCTGGTCAAGAGGACTCATCAGAATTCAGGGGCTTAACGTCCCCAGGTTCATTGTGATCTTCCCCCTGTCCCCATTTCAACCCAGGATCCTATCCGTCCCTGGCCAATGCCCTTGCTTTGTCAGTAGACACCCTAGCAGGCTGGGAATTCAGCTCGCCTGGTAAGGCAGCCACGTGCATGGTAAGTCAAGTAGCATCACCTTGTGCCATGAGTCAGCCACCTGAGCTCTGCATCTGAATTTCCGCCGCCGTCTCAGCCCTGCAGCTGCAGAGGACGAGGGTCTCATCAGGGCACACACAGACACTAGGTCACTCATGCAGCACCGGAGCTGGGAATTCAAATCCCGGAGCTGAGCCTTTCCTATTGCTGCTTTGTCCAGAGACATTAGGAGCAGCCAGCTAAGGTCGTTATGTCCATTCATTTCCGAAAGGGTTCAAAAGTGTCATATACACAGCATCTTGCTTCTTGTAAGTGGTCAACTAGGAGCATCCAGTGTGGGTGTTTTGCAGATCTTGATAAACAGTTCATGTCCTGGACTACGACTGGAAATAGAGTCATTAGCATCTTTAAATCCCATCAACTTAGAGAGCCAATTCCAGAAACCCCACGACAAATTCACAAAACTCATCCTTCAAATTCTGTCCCTTTACAACCAGAGTTGGTACCAAAATCTGATTTAGTCAGGGTTCTCTGGAGAAACAGAACAAGGAGGAGAGAAGGTCTGTCTGTCTGTGTGTCTGTCTGTCTGTCTGTCTGTATTTGTTATGAGGAATTGGCTCCTGTGGTTCTGGAAGATGAGACGTCCCATGATCTACCATCTGCTGGGGGTATAATTCAGTCTGAGCCCAACGTTTGGGAAACCGGAAGAACCAAAAGCATAAACCCCAGTCCCAGAGCGGGAGCAGCTGATGGGAGATGTCCCAGCCCAGCAGTGGGGCAGGAAAAAGGGGGTAACTTCTTCCTACCTCTGCCTTTTGCTCTATTTGGGCCCTCGATGGACAGGAGGAGGCCCGCTCCCCTTGGGGAGGACCGTCTACTTTATTGAGTCCAATGAGTCAAATGCTAATTTTGCACCCAGACACCATGTTTAATCTACGTGTTCTGTAGCCAGTCAAGCGGACACACAAAATTAACCCTCACGATATAAAAAGAAGTGAACGGCCTCGGTGGTATTTAAGAGTTACAGTTGGCAGGACCTCATCGTGAGGCAGGAGAGAAGCTGGGGGGTAGGTGAGAGATGTGCAGAATGACCCCCCCACTTGGGGCTCAAGCCCCTGGATGAATGGGGTAACGTTCACTGAGACAGAAAACAGTGGCGAATGACCAGGCTTTGGAAAAAAGTCAGTCTCACTTTTTACGTGTCGGTTATGAAGTTCCTGTGATACATCCGAGGGAAAATGTTGAGATGGGAAAAAGCCTGAACAGAACAGTCAGCTAGATGGGAGACACACCAGCAGAAGCTGCCCGGGCTCATTAAGGACAAAGGAAAGAGCACTTCAAGGAGCAGAGAGAGAGGGTGGTGACGGTGTGCCCGCTAAGAGGTAGTGTGATGAGGGCTGAAAAGGTCCTGAGCGAGACCTGCTTCAGGGCTGCGGGCAGCGGGGCCACCTAGAGGGGCCGAAGGGTGTGTGAGGTGAGAAAACTGAGGTGTAAGACACGCCTCCTGGAAGCCTGGCTCTGAGGCTGAGGAGAGGACTAAGGCAGTGGGGGTGTCTGGAGAGAAACGGGGTGGAGGAAGGTGGTGTCAGGGTTCTGATTGTCTGCTGCTATTTAAAGATGCTGCAGACTCCGCATGTTTAAACGCTGCTGGGAAACGTCAGGAGGAGAGAGGAGGAGGCCACACCATCATCAACAGGTGATCCCTGAGACAACGCGGCACCCAGGTGACGCCACAGTGGAGAACCCCTCTCCAAGGAATGTCTCACTCTTCCCCGGCTTTCCCCATCGCCTCCTCCTCCCTTCTCTTCGCCTCTCGAAAATCCTGTTGATCCTTTGTTGCCCAGATGAAGCCAAAACCCTTTTTCTTCTTGCCCCACCTAGCCCTGGTGCTCCTCACCCCACTGAATGCCCGGAGGCATTCACCACTCACACAGAATGATGACCCATGTTCCCTAGATGTGCTGAGTGTCTACCAGCTGGCCGTCTGTCAGGGCAACATTTCCTTTCTTTTATTGTGACTACCTCAACACCAGCCTCTGGACTGACATGCAAGATGAAGGGGCTTTTACTCTGTTTCTGTTTTGTAGATGATTTCATTTGTGTCTTTTCTTTTTTTTTTTTTTTTAGATTCCTCATATGAGTGATGTCATATGGCATTTTCCTTAAGTTCATTTGTGTCATTATTTTAAGATTCCACATAGAAGTGACATTGTATGATATCTCTTTCTCTGACTTACTTCACTTAGAATGACAATCTCTAGGTCCATCCGTGTTGCTGCAAATAGCATTATTTTATTCTTTGTTATGGCTGAGTAGTATTCCATTGTATAAATATACCACAACTTCTTTATCCAGTCATCACAGTAAACAATCTTATGGTTACCAGGGGAAAGAGGGTAGGAAGGGATAAATTTGGGAGTCTGAGACTTGCAAATGTTAACCACTTTATATAAAAATAGATTGAATAAAACAAATTTCTTCTGTATAGCACAGGGAACTATATTCAAGTTCTTGTAATAACCTTTAATGAAAAGAATATGAAAACGAATGTATGTATGTATGCATATGACTGGGACATTGTGCTGTGCACCAGAAATTGACCCATTATAACTGACTGTACCTCAATTTTAAAAAAAGATAAAGCGGCTTTTACTGCAGAAAGGAAGCCACACAGGAGTCAGGGGAAGGGGAAGGACCTCGGGGCTCCCAGCTGCACATCAGGACTCCAGCTCTTAAGGGACCGCGCAGAGACAGACAGATGTCCTGCCAACAGGGTCCACATTTCTCAGGAGGATGGTCGGGCTGAGCTACTGGCAATCAAGAAGAAGCACAAAACAAGAGCGCGGGAAGGGGAGCCTCGGAGGGCCCGGGGCGTTGCCAGCATCCCGGGTTCCTGTGTCTGTCGTCCCCTCGTCATCAAACGTGTCAAACTAAGATAGGAGCTAATCTCAGAAGCCATTAGAAGGTGCTAAGAACTGATGAGGTGAGAACGCCGTGGAGAGGGCACGTCCGCCCCGCACAGGCATCAGTCACTCGCTCAGTGGAAATGGCAGGGACGCAAGCTGGCGGGGCGGTGGGGGAGCAGCTGACTTGGCCCAGGCAGCACAGGGCCTCCTGGGCGTCGGTGCCCAGGCAACGTCCCCGCAGGTGTCTGGCACCTTCCGACGACTTGTTTATCACGTCTGTCTTCAGAATTCTAGGCAGGGCAGGGTTAGTATACTGAGTGGATAAAGAAGGTCGAGGTATGTAACGTGCCTAGAACGGCGCCTGAAAGCTAGTAAGCAGGCGTGCTCACTGTGTTGCTGGCGGAGCAGCAGCAATAACTGTCGTCATCCTGGACGAGCAAGAGGGAAGGCCGAGAAACCTGGGTTCGGATGGTGCATCTTCTGGTTTCCCGGAGTTACCTACCAATAAGTCGTTTAGCCTCTGATTGTTCTCTTCATTACAAAGTGAAGTTACTCCTGCCTCTCACGCAGGCGTGTCGTGGGGGGAACAGAACACACAGCAGTAAAGCCCAGCTGAGCCCACCGGGACTTCGCCTGGGGTGGCGTCTCCCCGGGCACAGAGGGGCTTTCACAAATGCGGCTCTTCGCTCCCGGAATCCGCCCGCTGAGTCACTGCGGAGGAGAATTTGTGTGTCAGCTTCGTTGGGCCAAGGTGCCCAGATCCTGGGTCAGACATCACTCTGGAGGGTGTTTCGGATTCGATTAACGTTTAAATCGATGGACTTTGAGTAAAGCAGATTGCGCTTTATAATGCGGGTGGGCCTCTCCCGAGTAGAACAGAAGACTGGCCTCTCCCGGAGCAGGAAGGAGCTCGCAGCAGACGGCCGGCAGGCTTGACAGCTCCTTCCCCGGACTCCAGGCTGCTAACCTACTCTGCAGGTTTGGGACTTGCCAGCCACAAAACCCACGAGCCAATTCCTTAAAACAAACCTAAGGACACATCCTGTTGGTTCTGTTTGTCTGGAGAACTCTGACTAATACAGACACAAAACTCTCTCTGTGGTCAGAACGATGCAGCTTGAGGCACCCACCTCCCCAGCACTGAAGAACCAGCTAGAATGTCTGTCTCGAGGGCTACAGAGAAGGACTGCACGTCCTGTGTCAGCGCTGCTTGTCTGCCTGGCTGGGCTGAGCGCGCACTGACGCTCACAGCGGCAAACCTGTCATTATCGGACGTCGGGAAGGGAGGGCCCGAGAGACGGGCAGGGGGGAGAGAACCTGGTCTCTGCAACAAGCGCGTGCATCCTCGTTCCTGACCTGACACGGGGCTAGAGACAGGCTAGTAACAACAGCAAGATAATGCGTTTTACTATACAATCCACGGTTAGGCACACCGTATGTTACGTTCCCAGAAGACAGAAGGAAAATCTTCAGATTTCAGAGATGTCAAAATGGGGGGAAAAATGTATCTCAGAGTGAATAAAATAGGATGATGATGGTAAAAAGATGTCTAGGACTTGCTATGCGCAGGTACCGTCCTGAGCACTCCACATGTGTTAATTCATTTAAGACAGCAAACCTATGAGATGGAACCTATTATCGTCCCACTTTATGGATGAGGACACTGAGACTCAGACAGATGAGGCGCCCTGGCCAGGCTCACTCAGCAACTAAGCAGCAGAGCTAGGGTTTGAACCCAGGCAGACTGGCTCCAGAGTCCACGCTCTCAAGGGCTCCCTAAGAACTAAAGTTAGGAGATGGCTCGCTCGGAATCTGTCCCACTGTCCAGGGACTTGCACAGCCCACAGCCCGTTCCAGAAAGTTCAGTGGCTGTCAATCAGCTTGGCTGTAAGTGACCACTCTTAAATGTACCATTAGCTTTTTTGAGAAGTTCAAATAAAATACATCCACAGTGATTCACGACTGTGTCTGGAAGTCACGTTGCCAAATGGTAAATTTGGGGAGAGGACAGAACTCAAAGCTCCATGTGGTCACCTGGATTTATGGGGAGGACGTCACAGTGCTTCACCTACTCACAGCCCTCACCCATGAATTCACTCAGTAAGTAATTATCACACCAGCCAGGTGCAGGACAGTTGCTAAGGGCCAGAGATCCGGAGGAAACGGGAGAGAGCACCTGTTTCCCACCGCCTCCCTGCACTTGTGCACGTTTAACAAAACACCTGGCTCGGGAGGAGAAGGAAGCAGAATGTCGGGAGTGCCCTGCAGGTCCCCTCTGAGATGGCTTATTCTTCCCCGATAGCTCTCCTCTGCGTATTCATGCCATCGTGGGGGCATCTCACCTCAGCAGAGTGATGACGCCGCCACTCCAGTTCCCATGGAAACCGAACTGGGACAAGAGGAACAGAAGGCTCTTCAAGGTCATCAGAGCACAGGAGAGTGGATACAAGGACAGCAAGGATGGGGCGCTCTTCCTCTGGCTCAGCACTGAAACACGTGGCCCC
Source organism: Camelus dromedarius (assembly GCF_036321535.1). Lineage (NCBI taxonomy): Eukaryota > Metazoa > Chordata > Mammalia > Artiodactyla > Camelidae > Camelus > Camelus dromedarius. The sequence goes on from NC_087469.1 coordinate 16,815,677, forward strand.
CATCAGCCACACGACCTTGGGGCGCTGGGCGTGGGTTCTGGGAGAGGAGCCTGAGCCCTCGGCATTGCGTGGGCAGCCGGGCAGCTGAGCCCAGGACCAGGCTAGGGGTGGGGACCATGCCTTCTGCCTCCCGGCCCAGCCCCACCCCACGTCTGGTCCCAGGGAGACGTGCGAGGCATGTTTGGGGCATGAATGACTGTCCCTGTGTGCCCTTCCCCCTCCTCAGAGCCACAAGGCTCCCAGTGTGCTGCCTTCATTACCAGACGTCCTGGAGCCGAGGACTGCCACTCCGCGGGCCATCTGCTCAGAAAGCCCAGTGTGACGCGGACGAGTCTGGGGCACGAGGGATGCAGAACCACCTCGTCAGCCTGCACTCTCCTCCTTGCTCCTCACCGTGGGGCTGTCTGCTTCTCCCCTTGGCCCTTCCTTGTTTGACACCCCAGCCATGAATTTTCCTTCCTTCCGAAAGCCTCAGGAAAAGACCTTTCTGCCTCCCAGTAGCCCAGGCTTTGGAGCAGGGCCAGCCATTCCCCCAGAGCTGTTTATCAGTCCTGTGCATCCCCAGGTCTGTCCAGGCCCAGACAGGTCACCAAGCCTGAGGACCCTGCCCCTGAATCACGTGAGGCTGGGAGTCCAGGTACAGAAGTCAGAGACAAGATGGCTTCATGGGAACAGAGTCCCCGCAATGACTGGCAAGGACATTCATTGTGCCAGGCACCTGCGGTATCTCCGTGGGGCTCTGGGTCTCCCACCAGCCCAGGCCCTGCCTCCAGACTCCACCGTCTGAGCTGGAGCATCTCTGAGCTGACTCCGGGGAGACCCTGTCTGCTGAGACTGGCTTCTCCTCATTTGTCCTCTGGGCCAATACTTAAGGGGTTGAAAACAAGTGCAGGGTATAAGCGGGGGGCGCAGCACTGGGGTAATAATGATTCTTAATATTGTTAGTGTGGGTTTATTCCTTCTGCAGTTTTGCTGGGACCACGGGGGAGAGGTGGACCCACGCCGGGTGCAGGAGCCGGGCTGGGCTGCGCTCACACGCCAGGCGATGCCCCGACTCGACCTGGTGGTGGGAGTGGGGGAGGGCGCGGGGCGGTGGGGCCGGCTGTCAGGGACGGGTTGTGCCCCTTTAGGGGCGGCAACGACCCTCGGTTCCCACAGTTTTAAAGTGTGGGCTACAGCGACTCTCTAAGGCTGCTTCGAGCTGTAAAATCTCAGGATTCTCTGGAAAGAAATCATATTAATGGTTAACAGTCATTTCCTCCTCAAGGCCCAGGCACAGCGCTGACAGCTGCCCGCCGACCCGCAGCCCCTGCCCGGCTGCCGGGAGACCGCACGCCAGCTGCCCAAATGCAGAGGCCGCGGGCCGGCCTCCTGGGGCTGGAGGCGGGGCGGCGCGGGGACTTGGCTGCCAGCGGGGCCCGGGGGGCGCGCGGCCTCCCGGCAGCGGGGACGTCAGGGCCTGTGAGCCTGGGCGCGCGCCGCCACCGCCCCGACCACGACCTCGGGGCGGATGCGGGCGGGGCTGCTCGGGCCGCGCGGGGAGGAGCGCGGAGATGCGGTGCCGCCGCCGACAGCGCCCTCCCCCGGGGGACTGTCCCCGGGGTCACGGTCAGGCCTCCTCCCAGGCGGCCACACAGACAGACAGACAGACAGACAGAGCGGCCGCACAGCTCCCAGCTGCCGGGCCCCGGCCCTTAGGAGAGGACCCCGGCCGTGCCCGTGTCCCTGCTCCCGCGGCTAAAATTACTCCTGAAAGTTACTGGTCACCACCACGGTCCACACACGTGTCACCTACTCTCTTCAGAGCGTTTTCTCACATAATGAGGGTCTGCATTCGTCCTCCCGGTTCTGAGGGTGTCATGGCTGCGATCACCACCCCCAACTTACAGATGAGGCAGTGGAGGCTTCAAGAGAGGGAACAACTTAGCAAAGCCACATGGCCCGTTTCCTCAGATCTGGTGTGGAATCAGGTGGGGATAAATCAGGTGGTCGCGTTGCTATTAATAAAGGAGGTGTGGCCAAAACCAAAACTTCCTGATGCCTAGTCCACACCATATTCAACTGGACATGCTTCCTAAAAGGGGTTCTGAAGAGCTATTCTGTCATCCAACACCAAACCCTCTGCCTTAGAGGTTTTCACATACACCTGTCCTGCGCATCTCTAAGAAATACTGCCGTTAAAAAACTAAACCTATTTATTCTGTTATTTTCTAAACCTTGGGATCATGTGATCTCTTGGGGGTGGGGGCTGGGGAGATGCTCATTAACAATGATGATCGTGAAACCAAACTGGGGTGGCACTGCACAGGTGCCCGGGAAGCCCCCGGCAAGCAGCGGGGTGGAGGGCAGAGCTGGCTGGTTCCAGAAGGGAGCGGGGGTGGGGGGAGCTCCCCGGGGAACAACAGTGTCTGACTCTGACTCTCCTGGGGAGGTCCTTGAAAAATACAAGTTCTCTGGCCATCGAAGAGACAACTAGTTCAGCAGGGCATAGAAATCTATATTTTTAAGCAAGCTCTGCAGGTAATTCTGAAGTGCGTCCAAGTTTGGAAACTCTGTGGAGGCTCAGAAGCCCTGCTTGGACTTAGCCTATGAAAGCGGAGAAGCCAGACTCTAAATGTTTATGCCATTTCCTAAAAACAGCAATAAACAGTATTGGAGAGTTTAAAGCCATGAAATCACACTTAGAAATCATGGCATCTCAGCCATAAAAAAGAATGAAATAATGCCACTGACAGCAACGTGGATGGACCTAGAGATGATCATACTAAGTGAAGTAAATCAGAGAAAGACAAATGTCATATGATATCACTTCTATGTGGAATCTTTTTGAAAAAAATGACATAAATGAACTTATTTACAAAACGGAAACGGATTCATAGACATAGGAAACAAATTGCTGACTACCAAAGGGGAAAGCCAGTGGGGGCAGGGGGAGGATGATAAATTAGGAGTTTGGGATTAGCAGATACACACTACTATATATAAAACAGAGAAACAACAAGGTCCTACTGTGCAGCACAGGGAACTATATTCAATACCCTGTAATAACTTATACTGAAAAAGAATATGAAAAGTATATATATATACATATATATATATATATATATATATATATATATATATATATCTGAATCACTGTGCTGTACACCAGAAACTAACACGACATTGTGAGTCAACTAAACGTCGATAAAAAATAAATAAATAAGTAAATAAATAAATAAAAAGAAATTATGGCATCTTATAATGAAAGCACCCCTTCGCTAGAGTCCAGGGGGCAGATGACATTCTATCCAAGCGCTGTGGATCACGGCTCAAATCTTACCTTCTCTTTCCAGCGCCGGCTCCAAAAAAAGGGTCATATGGGCCCCCAGTGTCCGCTGCCAGGTCGGTGCCCTTGAAGTGCGCTCGTGAAAGTGGGAGAGAGGGGAGGAGGGGGCCGCAGCCTGCCGGGCACCACGGAGGCCCCCTCCGCCCTCGCCCACGAACAGGACACCGGTGAGTGACCAGCGAGTCGACAGCGCCATCTGGCGGCTCCTTCGCAGCACGGCTCTCCCGGAGAGGCATCTGGAGCCGCCCCGTGGTTACAAACGCAGCCCTTTCCTGCAGGGCTGAGCGTGGGCAAAACAACGGTTTTCTAAAGTTTTCGTTTCCATAAATCTTCTCTTTCTTAAACATTTATCCATTCATTCAACAAACCTATTTGCAAACGTACCATGCGTCATATAGACACATATAAAAGGGGAAAACAGAGGAGGTGGATTGGGAGCAATGAGAGATGCTATTTTAAATACAGCGGTCAAGGGAAGTCTTTCCTAAGGTGGTGATATTTGGGCAAAGATTTAAGTGGGGGGGCAATCGCACCGACACGGGCACCCGAGCACGGCGGGGCAGGAGCTGCAGGGCAGAGGTTGAGATGCGCGGAGGAGGCACACTGATCGAAGAACGAGGTCAGCCAGGCCGAGTGATGGAGCGGGGACGGCGGGGGGCAGAGGGTGGCTAACTCACCAACAGCCTCCAGAGTACCTGCCTCTGGCCAGCCTTCCTCCATTTCTCAGGACTGAACAAGTCACTTTCTTTTTACCTCCAGAAGCTTTTCTTGAATCTACGATCTTGAAACTTGTGGGTGCAGGGCCAGCTTCTCGCCACCATTGTGGGGCCCCCAAATGTGGCCTTCACCAGGCAACCTGCCCCTCAGTTTCTTTTGTCTGGAGAACTATTACCTCAGAGACTGTCTGGGGGTTCACAGTAGGGAGCATTGTTTCCCGAGGCGAGGATACGGTCGGTCGTCAGTAAGCGGTGTAAGGGGAGGAATCAGGCGGAGAGCCGAGAGGTGTGCAGACGTCGGGGCTGCTCCCTGCTCCCGGGGCGGCTCTCTCTCCAGGCACCGGGTGACCACACTGAGCTGGTCGCCTTCCCCATGGTTGGGCAGGGCTTTGGGATGCGTTCAGGCTGTGAGCAGGAACGACCTGCATTTCCTCTGGGCCACATTCTAACTACCTGCAAGGACCCCTCCACCCCACCCCGTGGTCCCCTCCCTGCAACACCATCCCAGGCACCTGCATCTTCAGATGACGTAGCCAAAGGGTGGGGGAGCCCAGTGGCCGCACAGAAGACTGTCACCAGGAGGGGCACCTGACCTGCAGCAGACTGAGCAGGAAATACACCCTTTTCTGCGTTAAGGTGTTGAGATTTGGGTAATGTCACTGCGGCATGAGCCTAGCCAGTCCTGACGGCGAGGGGTTGCTAGCAGCGCCGTGTCTCCAGCGGCCCCGGGTCGGGTGACAGTGCTCTCTGAGGAGCCCCTCTGGGCAGCAGCACAGCAGAGACCAGAGCGGCAGACCCGCTCTGCACTGGCAGAGAATAATGGGAAATAAAGGAAAACCTTTATCATTTACCGCAAGTTTTACCTTTCAAAAATGGAGACAAAGTCATCTCTCTTGAGCAACTCTCTGGTGAAGCACCACGTCTTCCCCTCTGATCCTTCCTGCAGCGGCTCCTGCTCAGGGTGTGTTACCGAGCCCACGAGCCGGGGGGCGACACAACAAAGCCAAGCCTGCAGCAGGCGTCTCCGTTAGCAGAGAGCGGGCGCAATGCAGCTGGTATCAGCCGTCACGCCCGGGCCATCTGCATGCAGGTGTCCCCTGAACAGGGTCTTGAGAAATCAAGGGCTCTCCCCACGACCAGTTGTTCAAGTCTCACCCTGAAGTTTCATTTTAACCACGAAATTACGTCTGGCATCTCTACTGATCAAGACTCTCTTCCTGCAAGATACATGTCAATTATGTGAAACTTTTCGGCTTTTCAGAAAGGCTGACAACCGATTAAGCTCTTCATGATACAACTGCACAAGCACAATGTGACCTCTTTCCCTTGACCGCTGCGCGGTCTGGCACCGTCTCACAATGCAAAGCCTGGGTAACTTACCAGGAGTTTGCCCTCCTGCTAAGCCCTTTAGAAACTTCTATTACCTAATTCAGCCACAGCAACCCCCAGCAGCAGGTACAGTGAGTCTCGTTTGAGAGATGAGAAAGCCAGAAGTAGTCTGAGGAGGGTTTAACAGTTCCGTTAAGGGCTTTAGAATGAGTAGGTAGCAGCCAGGACTCAACTCCCCAACCTTAACGTCTACTTTCATTGGAGCATAAGCTGGTGTCAGGGGTACTGGCTCAGACTCTCAGCCCCGCCTCTCTTGAGCAGCTGTACAACTGGCTGAAGACTAACCCTGTGTGCCTTGGAGTCGTCTATAAACCAATGAGGGACAAGCGAGTTCATAAATGTAAAACGCTTACGACAGCGACCGGCACTAGAGTAAGCACAGTGTTCGTTATCACTGGCTGTTAAAACACTGCCATACATCGCCACCATTGATAAAATACGTAAAACTAAAAAGACAAGCCTATTACGTGCGAGAAGTTCTTGTAGAACCTTTGGTGAGAAAGGAAGGCACATCACCTGGTTGTAAGAGTTCTGTTTTCCCTGAACACGGTGTTGGAGTTGCCCGTCTGAAGAGCAGCACGCATGCTCTGAAGTTCCCAAGCAGCCGAAACGGCTCACACCCGAGACCTGACTGCGTAAGTGTGTAACTGCCGTCAGTGGTATATTCAGTCTTCAGCCTTTTACCAGTTTTAGAGAATGTGACATTGCTTTCCATATTATCTGGCAGCTCAATTAGTCCTAACTTCTGTGTGTCGTTGCCATAAATAATACAAACGGGGCTTAATATTGAACCACTGGGGGCAGAGAAATTAACGACAAACTTCTGTTCCCTTATCACTAATGTGACAGGGAACCAAGGTGCAAATGAGAAGAAGTGGTGAAGCTCTACGAACCGGAGCCGGTTCCCCTTGAGAGGAGCTCAGTACAGATGGTGCCTGGGCCCGCGCTTCTCACACCTGTACCGGGTCACCGGGAGGCGCTAAAACTGCAGGCCCCCGAGTCCAACCCCAGACCTCCCGAGTCAGACTGTCTGGGCGTGGCTCAAGGAATCTTATGTTTAGCTGGCTCTTTGGGTGCTTAAACGGTTTCTAAGCTTTGAGAACTATTTGTCCAGTTTTAAACATGAACAAGTGGCCGAGAAATCCGAGTCTTCTTCACAATGTTCTTAGGAAATGAAAAAAGGAGCACTGCTCGAATGTCAAGGATGCACGTGCACCTGGCACGCCATCCTCCTTCCAGCAGCTAGTGGTGGGGCGAGAGCCTTCTGGCAGTTAGCGGTGGGGCCAGATGCCTCGCGGGGGCCAGCATTCTTCTATGGGGAGTTATGAACATGGAAGATGCCACTGTGTCTAATCATAGAGCTTTCTCACAAAACGTCAAGTGCAGGGAAAACTCTTAAGAGAGTTCTTGTTTTATTCTCCCTTCTAAGCGTCTGAAACTTGGGTACCCAAGTACTTTGTTAGGAGAAAAGAATCCGAAGCTCTGTGTAATAAACAGATGACACCAAGTTCTGACCTTTCAGGGTCTCCGATCAGAATTTCTTTTGCTCACCATCTTGACAAGCTTATTTATTTTGAATGGTTATTTTGAGGAAGAGGAAGTTTTACAGGTAGCTCGTGGACAATAGCGAGAAGAGACAGTAGGAAGAAAAGGAGGATATAGGAAATTTAAAAAAAAAAAAAAAAAAAAACCCCAGCAAGAACACAATAGGACAGTGGTGATGGAGCACCTGGTACAGAAGCACTCTTTATCTCAGCGTGTCCTGGTAGTACAACTATGTTATGGTAGAGCGGTCCGCAGGTGTAAGTGGTGAATCTTTAGGTATAGTAACAGCAATATTGTGGCTTGAAATATATTCTGGAAATATTTTAATTAAAATATTTAAAATAAAAAAGTCAACTTTATTTTTAAGAGGTATACTCTCAGTTATGTGAGAAACATAGCCACTGAACTGTCTTATTTCAGAGGGTTGCAGGTGCTCAAAGTTTTAATGTAATGGGAGTCAACATTAAAGTGTGCCTTTTCCTGTAGGACCACAAATGACTGAAATTCCAAACACCATCAGTGATTTTATCACTGACTCCTCAATGATAAATAAATACACATTTTAAGAGGTAGGTACTGTATTTTCGTCAGTATGAAGAAAACGTGGTAATGAAATAGTATGGAAATGAGTCTCAGAAAACTAAGCCGAAGACCCAGTGCAAATGTCCGATGTCTCTTTTCTTTAATCCCATCTGAGCAGTTTCCATGGGAACCCATGTTCAAGCCTGGGGGTGAAATGTTCCATCTTGCTTCTAGTCTAGAGTGTGGTTGTAGGCGTATAGAAGATGGGGTCATCTCACTACACGGGCAACTGTCCCCATTACTAACTAACAGGGAAATGCTGTAATGTTTCAGGATGAAGAATGATTTGTACTTGATCACTCCCAACAGGAAAACTAGGATTTCAATACCTTAATAGAGTTTTTTTTTTTTCCTTGAAAAAGTCCTGGCTGACATTGAAGCATTTCTTTTGAGAACTCTGGCACAGGAGTGCGTCTGGACCCCAGTCAGGCAGTTGGGGGACCTGCAGCAGCTGTCACATTTGAGTGCTTTCTTATCTGGGTTTGCCACAGATCAGCTTGTCACAGGCGACCGTGTATAGGAGATGGTTCTTTTCCGGTACACTCTGAAAGCGCACAGTATGTCCAAAATGCTTTGTGGGAATCTTTAGAAATACGGTTGTTGTTCAGAATCCCCTTCCGGGGGAATCCTAAGACGCCAACTCCGTCTCCTGGGAGACCAGCCGGGAGCCCGGCGGAGGCATGGTGCTCGCACGCCTTAGGGCAGCCCTGTGTGCAGCAGGTCTGCTCGAACTTGCCAGTGCAGATCAAGAGGTTTCTGCAGTCCTAGAGGTACAGTTTGACCTGGGGAGAATTTGGCCAGGCAGCATACTGTGACAGATAAACACAGGAGACATTAAGCCCCTCCCCTCAAATAAAATAAAATAACTTCTGGTAAAATAATGTGTCATAGAAACACTAATCTTTTGGTCTGAGTACCCCCAACAACCCCTTCTATTTTGTTATAATTCATATTAGATTAAAAAGGAAACACATACACAGAGGTCTGTTTTAACCTGAAATAATTTTGTTGATATTTGAATTGCTTTCAGTGGGACATTTGCTTTAAGCCACAAGGTATGTCCATCTGGATTATCAGAGTACAAAATCCCTTCTCTCCCCGCCCACCCCCAACCAAAACAAACAAAGAAACAAACAAAACCCCAAACCCACAACTCAGCTTCAAATAAGTTTTGAAGAAATGAGACTCTAAATATTTACATATGGGTCAAGAAATAAATCACAAACTATTTACAAAAATACACAAGCTTATATGCATTAACAATTTACACCAGTTCACAAAAATATTAAAACATAAAAAAACTATATAAATTAAAGTTAAAACCTCAGAAGTATGACCCAAGACTTCCTAGGATGCTTCTCTCATGCAGGTCATGGTTGAAAAATCAGAGTTTGCTACCTTAGAGTCTAAACTGTAAAACAACCATTTTTATTCTTTGAACACTAACAGTACTAATCAAAAAAGGAAAAAAGACCTTCTGTGCACACTGCTTATCTTGCACAGGTAAAACATACCATTCCTTGACATTTCTGTCGCACACAGCACTAAAAATCACATGCCTCTAACCATTTGCAAGTAACTTTCTGACATACTTTTGCTTTCATTATTATTATTCCTTACAACACACTGCTCGGATGACACTTTGCCCGCAAACCGAATGGGTGACTGACAGGGCTGGAAACAGATATATGAACTTTGCAGGCTCCTTTTTTAACTAAAGGGGCAAATTTCAAATTTACATTGTATGCCTCTATTGCTGCTTTGAATATGATATGATATTCTGTCCCCACTCACGTTAAGGGTCCCTCTTTTGTACAGAATTAGTCCCAGAATATTACAACCTGACCCTAATTTAAAAAAAAAAAAATGCTTTGCCATTATAAAAATGTGCAGGCCCTACCTATCCTTGGGACCAACCTCAGGGACTTGCGTGCTTAGAAGGGAACTGCACATACGTGCTATCCACGAGGCTCGGACGCAACTTACTGCAAGGAGACGGCACTTCTGGGGCTGTCCGCAAAGTCTCTGGCCAGACATCCAGCGAATATTTATTTCTATCAAACCAAACTGTGGTATCACAATTTTGCCAAAAAGATCAACTCTGGAGACGTGGCTACGAAAATACCAATAGAATGAAATTCTGAGTTCAATGCATAAGGCAGCTCCATTTCCTGGACTGTAATGCTCCACGTGAAAATTTCAGAGTCATGACTCTCAGTTACTCCCTCTGTGGAGTCACACGCAAAGTGGACGGTGCTACGGTTACTCGGCTCACAGTGGCCTGACAGCCACCGTCTGCCCAGACCATTAGAAAGGGACGGACAGAGGCAGAGCCCTTCCAATAATTGAACCCGAAGCTGAGGCTGTATCTACACTCAGTGAAACAGTTCCAGACTTTACCTAAAGTCTGTGTTTCACACTAGTACCAGGAATCTGAGTCATTATTCTGCATTCAAAATATTCACCTGATATTTTCTAAACACAGGACATTAACCAAGTAACTGCTTTAGGGAATTAACATTCATATTTTTAAAAGAGACTTTATAGTTTCTGGAGTAAACAAGGGGTGTGATGACAAATCCACAAGTGTTAAAACCGGACAGACTTCGGCCACATCCCTCAGGGCTCTCCGTCCCTAAAGCCATCTGCATCTCTGTGGCACACCAGCTCCTTTCTCCTCTCCGTGCTGCTGGTGAGAGCTTACGGGGCTTGTGTTACCTCAGAGGGGCAATGGGGTGCCTACTGACCAAAAGACGATCATGGTAAGAGAAGAAATTAGTGCTGCGTATTCACCAAAGAGCGAACTCCTGCAAGCGGCTCCCTGCGTGTGCGCTAGGTGAAGTGTCCTGGCAGGCTCCCCAGCATTGTGACTCTAGTCCAGGTGGGTCTGCGCGTTTGATCTAGAGGCTAAGTTCCCACAGGCTTTTTCCATGTTGGTATTTCAGGGTTTCTATCAACATTTTTATTCAGTCTGTCTTATCAATCATGGGGGAACAAAAGAAAACCTTATAGAGTATTTCCACATATAAGTAGATGTGTTGTTCTTAAAACTTTTATTTCTTTTTCTAAGTATAAACCCTTAAAATGTAATCACATGACTTTTTAGATTAAAAAAAACTGGCATGAATCTTAATCTTTATACAATTTCACAGCAGTAATAGCAGCATGAATTTAGCCTCTTAAAAGATTTTTCTCTGCTCTAAATGAAAGTAAATTCCAAGTTTTAAAAAGCCAGAGCAGCAACCATCCAGTAAATGGAATGAAATTCTCCTAGTAACTTCTACAAACTGAGTACTTACAACATGTGAGTGTATAAAAATCAAGTATCATTAAGATTTATGGAATGACATGACAATCTCAACTCATTCTGGAAATGCAGGACTGCCTTCTAGTCTGGAGGATGTGTGCAGTGGGCTGAGAAAATGGAATGCAACTTTCAAAATAAAGTCCTGGGTATCAGACATGTTTCCCATGTCTGCAGCGTTCTAAGAACTGTACCTGAAATGCTGGTGTGGATGGCAATTACAGTAAGACTGTGAGCGCACGAGGGCAGAGTGAAGCAACAGCACGTTAATCCCTAGGACCTGAACGGTCACTGCTCAGAATTCCAGCGGGTGAGACGGGCTGTGCTAAGTGGTTATTGCAGGAACGCTCAGCTTTCTAACAGATCATTTGTAGCTACTTTAAGAATTCCAGGAAACCTGGACTCTGGTTCAGAAACAAACTAACATGTAAATTGTAATCATGATAAATTATGTGTTTATCTAGTCAAACCATGCTGGGTTTTTTTTTTTTAAATGAAAAAAAAAGTTGCTTTAAGAAAACAAATGGTGTGAAATATTTCACTAGGATCACAATTTACCAAATATTACTGAGGGGAAAAAGAACTGAAGGCAGGCAACACCTCAGAAGCACTGATAGTTTTCTGGGGCTAACGAAGTGCACTGACTTCCACCTAAGAAGTTTCTTGAATTCTAACTTAAAGATCCCTTTGCAGTGATATGAGCCTATTCAGCCTGGATCTAAATAGTCTGACTACTTGTGATGACTCTTTATGAAATGCTCGAAGTCTTAATTCCTTTAATTTTTTGGTTATAATTTGTTAGATGTTCAAGAGACTCATCTGAAGGATCAGGAGAAGGTTTCTCCACTGTAACTTAAACACACGGGGGAACGAGGTGAGAAGAGTGGGTGTCACTCTGGGCCAAGCGCATGGCCACTGAGAAAGCAAGTAGGACCGCAACAGAAAACACAGAGCCCTTCGGGGAAGCGGACGTCAGCCGCTCTGAAGGATACAGCAAACATTAAGAAGGACAAAGTCAAGTTGAAATTTTGTGCAAGGCAGTCCTCAGGCTCTTACACATCAGCCCCATATGGCAAGTACAGCCTGTAGCAAATCTCTTTACTAGGTTTTCAACACAGTGCTTACACTCGTTCAGATTTTTAAATGACAAAAAAATGACAGAGTCTATAGATGGAAGAGGTGGTGGTGAAGCAGGGAAGGGGGAAAAGATGGTTTATTTTTTATTATTTTTTAATGTGGTCAGGGGGTTTGGAGCTTTTTTTTTAAATTTTTTTTAAATGTTTGGGTACTGAAAAAAATAGAACAGTCCACTGTCCAGCAGAGGCTGCTTCAACTCTGTTGCCCCCAGGCTCACTCTGCGTGGATCTGCGTCTCGGGGTGCTGCAGGGCCAGCTCTGCGGGCAGGAAGGCGCCCTGGCCCAGAGCCGTGGCGTAGGTCCTGCTCTGCGGGTGGGCAAAGCCGGGGGGCACGTACACCCCCAGCGCTGCCGCTCCGAAGGCCCCTCGCTGGAGCTGGGGCGGGGAGTGGTAGCCCTCCAGGTTGTCGTACTGGGGCACCATGGTCACGCCGCCCTGGCGCTTGCCGTGTGGCTGGTACTGGTACAGCACGCCAGCGTCCCTCTCCACGCTCTGGGCGTGGTGGAGTTTCAGGCTATGACTCCGCTCTGGTTTAGGGGGTGGGACGACTGACGGAGCGAGGTGTTCCTCCTCCTTGTAGCCGTCTCTGGAGTGTTTCTCTGGGGCAGGAGGCTGCCTAGCCCGAGGCCTCTCCAGCTCCTTGGAGAGCCTCACCTCTTTGTGGTTCAGTCTTAAAGATTCCTGCCCCGATGGAACGTAAATCCCTCCAGAGTTATGGTAGCTGACTGGCTCAGACGCGTCTGGAATCCCCTGGGGCCCATAATCTAGCTGGCCAGCCCCCTGCGGGTAAGGCGGCCCGTGTTTTGATTCACACAACTGCCTATGGCTTGCTTCCTGATGGCCCCTGTGCTCAGGGAGACCACAACCCATGTCGTGAAGCTTCCTGTTCCTGAGGCTGCTCTGCTTCTGCGGGAGGCAGGGCTTCTCCGGCTGCCCGCCGCCGTACGCTCCGTGCGGGTGGGCTCTGTCCAGCTCCGGCTCCGCGTGCTTCCGATAGAAGCGGTCCTCTCCCTCGGGGCTGACGGCCTTGACTGCGTGCCGCCCCTCCTTTCCTTCTGCCACGGAGAGAAGTCCAGTTTTCCCAGGATCGGATTTACTTCGCAGGTGGATGACATAGATCCCGCCGAGGTCGTCCTGCGCGGCCGGGGCCATGTTGTCGTACTGGGACACGACGGGCCCTTTCACCTTCTGCCGAGCGCGGCTCTCCCTCCGGATGGACTGCACGCGGTACTTCTCCATGTCCTCAAGATCCCACGAGGTGTAGCTGTGCTTGACGTCAGCCACTGGAGGCATGCTGACGACGCTGTGGTCATTGGCAGAGAAATAGCCGGGGGCGCCGGCCCGGGGGCGCGGAGGCAGCCCGGCGTAGCCGAGCACGCTCTTCCCCTGCAGCCGAGGGTTGCAGAAGGCCAGGTCGCGGCCGGGCAGGCGGTGCAGCGGCCGCAGCGGCAGGGCGCCGCAGGCGTCCAGGTCGCACAGGGCGCCGGCGGCGCCGGAGTACGGGCTGTAGCGGTAGTGCACGCGGCCGTTCTCGAAGTAGGGCTGCAGCTGCGTGACGTGGTAGTCGGGGCGGGCCTGCGGGGGCGGGCACGGCTTGTACTGGTGCAGGGGCCTCGGGCAGAAGGCCGGCTCCTCGTCCGGGGGCACCTCCGTCCGGGAAATGGGGACAGAGCGGATCACGGAGGACGGAGGGGCGTGGAGAGACTGCACCCTGCGGATGGTGGGGTGCGGCGGCGCGTCTTCGGGGTAGCAGCCGCCCCGCACAGCGGCGCCCAAGGAGGACACGTACTCCGCCCGGCCGCACGGCTTCCAGTGGTGTCCAGACGCGTTTCTCCCCGGGGCCACGTACGTGTTGTAACGCGGGCCCACGGAGGCTGGTGGCTCTGACCTGGAGGCGAACGCCGGGTGCGGCTCCACTTTACTGTGATGCGGAGGGACGCTCTGGGGGCGGTACTGGCAGTTGGGAGTCACGTTGAAATGCAAACAGTTTTCCAGACTGAAGGGTTCAGTGCTGACATCAGGCCTAGCAAAGGCGGAATAAGCAGTTCTCTGAGAGGCGTGCTTAGGCTGCGGGACAGGGAGCGGTAACGGCAAAACATCGTCGTCCACAGAGGCGGGGGCCGCGCCGGCGAAGGCGTGGGGACCGGGACCGCAGGCCGCGTCCGCGCCGATGCAGTGCGCGGCGGCGGCGATCTTGCCGTCCGCGGTCCTGGCGGGGGGGGCCGGGCCGGGGAAGCCGCAGGCGGGGTGCACGGGGGCCGGCTCGGCGCGCAGGGGCAGCGGCGGGGCCCGGGCCCCTTCCCGCACCTTCTCGGGAAGGCCGGGCTGGAGGGCAGGGGTCGCGGCGGGACACTGCGCGGCGGTGCCATCGCTGGCGAGGACGGGCGCAGGGTCGCCCGCGGCCCTGGGTTCAGGCGGCCTCTCCAGAGCTGGAACTACTCCTGGAACCTAGTGAAAGACGGTAATACTGTGAGTTTGTTTTTTATGCTCCCCTCTACGGACTCAAACACTATTAAAAGTTTATAACTCACAAGTTGAGTCTATTTGGGTAGCAGCTTGAAATTTCCCCAAGCTATGTGGTTGTACTAAACAGGACAGAGGCTGATCTGTCCCCACTGCCACCTGGTATAGCAGCTGTCACCATCTCTGGAGAACTGTTCTAATTTATGACAGGCTTTACATATGAGAGGAGGCTGCCTGTGACATTATGTCAATGTGCAGACCAAAACAAAAGTTTGGTCAAGTAACAGTCAGGCTTAAAAATACATACCCAGTCTATCTGTCCAGCTCAGTCTCAATGCCAAGAACATTTTGCTAAGGAAACAGAGTTGATCCTATCTGGAAAAGTTTGTGGAGTGACTCACAGCTGCCCACAATGGGCAGTTTTAAGCCCCCTGACCTCCAGAAGGACAGTGAAGGGACTGGTCCAAGGATGCGGCCACTGTCTCCCTCCCGCCTCTACGTCAGCCTGGCCAGTGGCAGCAGAGGCCAAACGTGGTCCTCACTGCAACACTGCAAATACTCTCTCCTTGAGAAGCAGTTGCTAGAAACAGCATCCTCCCCAAAAGATTAGGTATTGAAATCCTTTTAGTTAAAGGTGACCACAAAAAACCTGGGGCATTTTTTTTTTAATGGAGATACTGGGGATTGAACCCAGGACCTTGTGCCTGCTAAGCATGCTCTCTGCCACTGAGCTATACCCTCTCCTCCTGGGCACTTTTTTAAAACATGAGAAAATTAGGAAGAAACCTTAATATTTTGCATTTAACATTCACTCATCGGTACAAGTGCTTAATTACAGAACAATCTGCTGGTTCATGTTGAGAAAATAAGAAGTCCTAAAACACTGTGACCTCTGACATTTCTAAAACGTCTATAAGGCAGAACGTCTCACAAATGTCCTGAGAATAAAGCACTTCCGTCAGGCAGATGTGAACCACTGGCAGAGATGCTAAGATGACTTGCCCAGAGGCACAGTGAGTCAGTGATGGAGCGGAGAAAAACCCTGCAACCCGACGCCTGCAGCCCAGCTGGACGTGTGTGATCACAGTCTCTTTGTGTGTCTGTGAGGACACGACCCACACACTTTAGGAACTAAAGGCAGCAGGTATAGTTAAACCAGAGCCATCGAGTAAGTGCTCCTTTTTCAGGAAAAAAAAAAAAAAAAAAAAAAACACCCCAGCATCAAGATAAAGGCAGATCCCAACCTCAAATGGGAAATGCTTCATGGAAACCTGACACGGGACTAAAAACATGTCAGAGCTACTCAAAGTAACAACACCCCCTGCTGGAAAGCGAGGTACCTTCGGGAAAAGCCCACTTCATCTCACTGACTGCCTCCCCTTCTTACCTTGTGCGGATTGTGAACTCCCACGCTGGCTGCTGCCTGTCCCTGCCCCGGGCCTGGCAGCTGCTCTGTGGCTCTCTGGGAAGGAGGCAGTGGAAGGGGACGACTAGTTCTGTGAGTGCGCTGGAGGGTGGCGACTGCAAAATCCACTGCGCTGGGCTGTTCGACCACATCCCAGCCGGCTTCCCTGGTGCTCATCTCGGCTGCTGTCGGAACAGTCGTCACATAAGCCACGGGGGCTGTGCTGGTGTCCTCTTCAGGGGACCCAGGTGGAGGGTAGACTTTGTCTCTGGGCAAATTACAAGGCGTGGGCGATTTGTCTGCAAGTTCTAAAGGGTGATGGGGCTTATCCACACTTGCACCAAGATAAGAAGAAGGCTGCTCCCCACTGTAGAGACGAGGCTGAGACCGGTCCTGATCCACAAAGGAGACAGTCAGAACACTGGTCTTCGCAGACTGGTCTTCAGGGAAACTTAGGTGATCATCAGATTTAGAGTCTGTTAAGGGAACTGAAGTGACTCCGGCCTTTTCTGGGTCCCCAGCTAAATAAATTCGATGTGGCTGACTGCCTGGGAAGTCTGCTGGGTGGGGCTGCCCCCCAGACTCCGTGGCACAGGAGTGGGTGTAATCCCCGACAGCTGCTGCACCCGGTGCTGGCTGGTCACCGTCCTGGAGGTGGGGCTGCTCTGTGGGCATGTCAGCCTGGAAGAAGGCTCTATCTGCAGTGACACTGGAGTGGGAAGCAGGCAGCCTGTCTTCAGCTGCGGCCACTGCCAGGCCTCCGTAACTTGCACAAGCAGCCTGGGATGGCCCTGGTCTCCTCGGGGGCTGGGTGGAGGCTTGCTGCGCAGACTCGGCTAACGCTAGCGCCAACAGGCGGGCAACGTTTTTCGGAGGCGGTGGTGGTGGGATAAGAGAGACTGAACTTACAGGAACGGGATCCTGAGGGGGGTCATGGTTATCTGCTCCTGGTGGGAAATTGGGGAAAAAAAATGAGAGTGAAAAGGTAGCTTGTGTTATCCTGAACGGAAAGCCAAACACTCCCCATCTGATCACTAAATTGTGTTATCCTGAACGGAAAGCCAAACACTCCCCATCTGATCACTAAAAACAGGCGCCTTCCATATTTCAGATCGGCAATCCACGATCTTCTATCCCACATGCAAATGCTGTAGAAAACACATCTGGTTCGGAAGCAAAACTAAAACAAAGAGTGTTTAAACCACAATCCCCTCTTGGATTGCTAAAGAGATGGGGTGAAGCAGGTCCCTCAAGGGGCTCAGAAAGGACTGCTTAGAAAACAAGCTTCAAGTGCTTGCAGGCAGTTAACTAAGAATAGCTTCTACATTTGATGGTGTAGGCTGGCTGGTTAACTTGTTAAGGCTATAATACAGATATTTTATCAGAAGGAAAAACAGAATCAAGAGCTACGAAGCTGTGTGAAAATTACCCATGAGTTCTGACTGTCCAAGGAGATAAGGGTATGCTATGAAGACGTGAAGCAGGACCACTGGCCCTTTGGGGGGTTTCTGTTTGATTTAACTTAGGACTTGGAGCCTTCAGCACCACCTAGAAAACCACTCTGTCTGATTAAAGGCTAGCTGTGGAGTCAACTTCTCTCTTAAAAGGCACAGATGGCACGCAGGACTGAAGGTCCCTGCTAGCTCACAAGAAGAACAGAGGAACACACATGGTACCTGTCTGAGTCTGTCCAGGAGGCACAGCCTTACTCTGACCGCTTGAGGCAGAGGCAGGCTCCTCCTCCTTCCCTGGCGACTCCACGCCGGCGGGCGCCACCTGGCCCAGGGGCTGGGCCGCAGACTCACATCCTTCTTGGGCCTCTCTCTCACTTGCTTTCAGCTTTACTACCTGGGTGGGGGGTCTGTTTATAACATCACTTTCTTCGACACTTTTGTTCCAGGTTGGAGAAGGTGCGTCCTGAGCTGCCGTGTTTGAGGCTGTACCGATGACTTCTGACACCCGAGCGGGAAGGGTCACTGAGATTGGCTCAGATATGTTCATAGAGGGCGATCTGCTTAATTTCCGGCCAATCTTTGGAGAGAAAGCGTAGACGACCTTCTCCGTGAACGAGGATGCTTTAGATGGCTTCTCTTCGGTTGGGCTCAAGTCCAGCGTAAAGAAAGGACTCAGTTTCTCCTGAACAGGAGAGACAGGTTCAGAACTGGCAGCGCTTCCCGGAGTCTGAGACTGGCTGCCACCCGCCTCTGAGTCCTTGTTGTTGGTATTTTGTCTGTCCTTGGAGTATCCCAATGAATCAAAAAAGGAAGCACCACCCTCTAGACACTCAGACTCGGCCTTAGGAGGACTGCACTGAAATGACATCGGGTCAAAATCCAGGCTGGCTACTCCAATGTCTGGTGGGCTCAAATCAACGTCCTCAGCTGAATGCGGAGACAGGAGGGCTGGGACATGCAGCAGCCCGACTTCCTCCTCGCTCTCGTCGTGGGGGAGATTGTCGTAGGAATTGCAGCGGTTCCCCAGCATTTCTCCATTGAAAGAGGCACTCAGTGCGTCACTGCTAGATCTGGGCCGTCTGGGTCGGAAGAGCTTGGAATCACCTGGTAAACGTGGACAACAGCATCAACGTGTGAACGTCACAGGGCACATGCACCATGAGTCCCCTACTCAGTGCTGCAGTAACGCACTACAGAGCAAGAGGATGCAACTGTCTCTTGGGGCGCACAGATGGAACCCCCAAAGCAAGGGATACAGAACAGACGGTTTGACACCGTCAGAGGGAGGGGAAGGGGGCTCAGAACCCCTAGATCCTGCTAGTAGTTCAGCGCTGACTCTTGTGACTTCGGGCAAGCTCTTCATTCCTTTTTGTCTTATTTTCTCACTGACCTCACACGTGACTTGTGAGGCAGAACTAATCACTTTGAGTAATACTTTGGATATACAACAGCAAGAGGGTTTCTTTCTTTTTTTTTTTTTTTTTTGGTGGGGAAAAATCCTCCTAACACCTAAATTTCTATAAAATTGAACTTCTCAATGAAACTCTCTACAATCTCATAAAGTATTTACATATATTTACTAAAGAATTCCTTTCTGATACTTAGTTTTTACTTCTTTTCCTTAACAAGAATAGGCTTTAAGTTTCTCAGGCAGAGGCCTTAAGAATGTAGACTATTAGATGATTTTGTGATAGTGTTAAAAATCCAACTGGTAAAAGAAGCCCTCTGTCTCAGCATTCTATTACAATTATTAGAATTGCCAAAGTGAAAATGTACTATAAAGAGACAGACACTGTCTTAACACAAAAACATTGACTAGTGTATTGACCACTTATAAAATTAATTTCTACTCAAATATTATTTTCTGCTTAATACAAGCATCTAATCAGCCCACTCCCACATTTTTGAGAACCATTCTCTTAACGACAGTGAAATGGAAAATCTCAGAAAACCGGTTAAGATGTCAGACACTCGACTGAAGTGAAATGAGAGGACTTCTTGAATCCTGAGCAGAGCCACTGGCCACTGAGGACCTGGCGGTTAGAAATAACAAATGAGGATGAGAAAGTTGACCAGGAGGAGGCACCCCAGGAATCAAAAGAGCATGATCTGCATGCCAAGGGACTGAGAAAAGCCCTTGGGAACCAGCGCAGCTGCTGACTGCGTCTGTAAGAGGCCCGCTCGTCAGCCTGCTGCACCAGCCACGCACGACGTGAAGGCTGTCCTACCCGCTACTACACGGTTTCGCCAAAAAGGTTCTATCTCCTTCCAAGTCAACACTGAAGTAATCTTTTGTTCACTCTAAAAATTAGTACAGGGTTGCAACTATAGCCTGACTTTTGCTAAATGGAAGCTAAAAAATGTATTTTCAAAATTGTTCTTCAAGTTGCAATCAAACATTTTGGTACTATTTACCATGAAATTCTGGTCCCCATTTTAGGCAGATTCACTTTAGTTGCCTTCTCCTGGTACTAATCATCCTCAAATAGCGAGAACTGCCTCTAGTCAGTGTGATATAACATCAGTGTAATTTAACATCAGGTTAAGCCATCTGCAAGACAAAAGACTACTGGTCCTAACATCAAAACTTTCATTTTATATTTTGTAACAAGCATTGCATTCTTATGAAATTTAGAGAAAGAAAAGCTACTAACACCATTTGTCACTGGACATTAATAAATACAAATGGTTAACTTAAAACACTTCACCTAGTTTTACATAAACTGAATAGCAATCAAGTCAAAAGTGAAGAAATTGAAGACTGGTACCATTTTGCAACATCAATGGACAATACTAAATAGATACTCGTTTAGGAAATTATAATCTATAGCCTATTCATGAAGCATATAGTTATACAATATTCTCCATTGTTATGTTCTTTTATGAAATATATTCCAGAATAAAACGACTGAGGCTTCATTCTTACCGTCGACTGCGTGGAGGGAAGTAAGAGACTCTTCACTCTTAGCTGAACGGAGGGTCCCTTCTGCTCTGCCACCTAAAGAAACAAAACCGAACACTGTGAAGTTTTATCCACTGCGACCTATGTAGTGAAATGAAACTATGTAGTGTAGTGGTGTCTTTATCCATATTTAAAGTTTCGAGAGTGATAATACTTTTACGATCACATTCAGTTTTGCATCCTATTATAGACTATGTTGTACTGTTCCCAAGTGGTTTCCTATGTGAAAAATCTCTCTTCTAAAGGATTATGAACTTGGGAATAGAGATGAATTTTAAAACTTCCTTTTATATGTCTTGAAGACCAGTATATCTTGAGATGATCTCATGCTCGATTTGGGGTGAGCCCTGAGTCCAATGGCTGGGATCCTTTGAGAGAGAGGCTGCAGGCAGACAGAGGAGAAGTCCCGTCAAGACGGGGGCAGAGACCAGAGCGGCGCCACCAGAGGCCGAAGAGGCAAGGAGGGACTCTTCCTGGATCCTTTGGAGAGAACGCAGCCCTGCTGACACCCTGATTTCAGTCTTTAACCTCTCGAACTGTGAGGAAACAAAGTTCTGTTGCTTTAAGCCACTCAACTTGTGGCAATTTGTTTTGGCAGTCCTAGGAAACTAACACAGGTCCTTTAATTAATTACGTTTGTTGGATCTTATTTGTTAAATATCTCCATCCTCTTTCAACCTCTTGGCAGCACTCTGGGCAGCTGACAGGTACCTCTGGTGCAGGTGCTCAGCTCTCTGCTTCCCTGCCGGAGCACCATTTTCTCACCACTCTCCTTTCCTGACAGCTCTGCCTGCTCCATCCTTTAAACGCTGCTTTTCTCCAGGATATTCAGCCCCCAACCCGCTTCTCTCTCTCAATGGGCTCTCCCAAGGCCTTAAAATATACCTCCAGGGCTTCCACCCTTAGATGTTTGTTGATGACTTTCAGATCTGTATTTCTAGTGAAATTAAATCCCTCTGCTGAATTCCAGACCCACAATACCCCTCACCTCTCGGGCAAGTCCAGCTCACTGTGTCCACAGACAACATGCTGTTTTTCTTCCCCAAACTGCTACTCCCCACAGGGATAATGGCACCACCATCTCCCTTACCACTGAATCAAAACATGAAAGTTATCTTTTTTTTTCTCTCATCCTTCACAATCACTTGGTCACCTAGACCTCTGGATTCTGCTTCCTAGATGCCTCTCAAATCTATTTCCCACTCCCACAGCCACTGCTCATTGTTTCTCGCCTGTACAGCTAATTTTCTGTCCAGCCGCCAGTCTTACCCTCTTCCCGTCTACTCCCTACCCTCTGGCAAGCACACGCGGCCCCTAACGAGCTGAACCTCTTTCTGTACCATCCTCCCCAGCCAAGCTCTTTACTGCTCCCTGCTTCACAGACCAACACACTCTGCTGCCATTTCCTGAAATCCCTTTCTCAATCCCTTGCTGATCAGGTGACTGGTACTTACGCTTCAAAACCTAAGTCACAGGTTCTACTCTCTGACCATCGGCCCCTCTCCCCACGTGAAATGACAATTCCTGCCAAAATTATCTCGCATAAACCTCTATTTCAATAGGTATGATTTTGCATGAAATTAATCTCCTTACACGTATGACTTCCCAAGTGAGACACGGAAGGCAGGGCAGTGTCTTGATTTTCTTTCTATCCACAGAGGCTGCTATCAAAATACTGAGCACATGCTTAGTGCATGATTGCAAATGGAATCAATGATGAATGAAATGAACTGAACGTTGTATTTCTAACATTACCTAAGAAGTAAACACTACTGTCCTTCCTAGATTCAGAACTTAAATGATTTTTAAAAGAGTAGCCCTTTCAACAACACAGTGATAGATTTCTCTGCGACACTCTCATCAATGAATCATCTAGTAAAAAGATACCTCCTTTGGTTTTAAGAGTTATAAACTTTTCAGGCATGTTGAAACATAATTTTGTCATTTTTGAAATCTGTAAAAATACAGATTAATAAATGTAAAACACCACAGCAGTTATTTTTTATTACCAACCATATGCAAACCAGATGAGGATACATTGTGACTTTTTAAGCACATTTACACTACATGTAACCTGTATAGTTTCCATGAGAAATTGGGTACTTCTACACATTTATACATAATATATACTTGGGGATAAAGAATTGGTAAAAGGAGACAATTTACATGTAGCAACACAATTGGGACATATCCTGTGAGGCCTGTTACAACAGCGTGCTGAGTGGGTACCCGGAGTGAGAGAGAGCCCGGCCACGGGACAGGAGCGCGCCCCCCGGCGGCCCGCCCCGCCACAGCACCGCGGGGAGGAGCTGACCTTTCAGAGCCGCGGCCTTCATCTCGGAAGGCTCGCTCTCGTTGCGCTGCAGCTTCCTTTTAGAAACAGATGACGATTTCCCCAAGTTGAAAAAGGAACGCCAGCTGCCCACGGGAGACTTTTTCATTTTATTTTGAGGCCTCCTCCTATGAGAGAAAATAACCTGTATTAAGATATCCAAGGGGCTACCTTTACTAATGGAAAATCAACAAATGATGGAAAGAACTCAAGAGCCTGGGGGGCACAGCTGAAGCACAAACAGCCGCCTTCCACACGGCACGCGCTACCCCGTGTGGCTGAGCTGCACAGCGGAAGAAACGAGAATGAAATGTGTGACAGTTTCGCAAAGGTGATTCTTACACAGATTTTCATATTTAGATCTAACCTCACAGTCCGTGAAATAAGTGAGAATAAGAATATTTGGGGATAGGAAATATTAAAACTCCGAAAGTAGAACTGAATTGAAGAAAATGATTTTAGGTGTGAGTAAAGCGAATTAACTCAAAAGAGAAGAAAAGTATTAAAAATAGTAACTAACATACACTGACAGCCTGGGACTCACACTAACTGCACAGACAGCACCCCACTGAAGTTACGTAAAACCACGGGAGGTAGGTACTGCTCCTCTCCTTGCACAGCTGAGGAAACCATGACCCCGAGACGCGTAAGTGACATCCTTCACGCTGTGAAACCAGTGGATGCTGGCGCCGGAGCTGGAACCCAGTCTGCCTGCAGCCGGCACTGACACTCCTGACTACTTCTCTTAAAGAGGTTTTTGAGAAAATTACAGAGCTGAACTATAAATTCAGGAAGCTGAAGACAACCCCAGGATGACAAAGGAAAAGTATGTGCTGACTTTCTACTGCCGGGCCATGCTAATCAAGGGAGGGGAAAGGAAGTTGGAAAGGCATACGGAAACACGGAAATACGTTCTCAGCTTTTACTGGTACTGCCCAGTTCAGGGAGGTGAAGGCCCGACATTCTTGTGTAACAGCCAAAGCAGTAGCCGAGATCAAAATGAACATACACATTAGCCTTCCCACGATAACTTAGTAAAGAAGATACAGAAACTCTGTTATTACCGTTTCTTAAGAGAAAAACCGAGCATCAGAGCTGGACAGGACCCTGAGAGAGGGAGCAGCAGTGCTTCTCACACGCTGGCTCACCGCAGAACCACCTGCAAGGTGTGACGAAACACTGACTGCTGGGCCCCACCCCAGAGTTTCTGATCCTGGGGTCTGGGCTGGGGCCCAAGAGTGAGCTGTTGGTCGGAGAAGCACTGGTCTGCTCCAAACTTAACGAGAACCAACAGCAACCAAGCCGCTATCCTTGCATCACTTTCTGAATAAGCTGTCACAACAGTTTATTTCTAGACACATTTCTCAACAACATATTTCAGAGAGAAAATCACACCCCACCCAGTGGAAGCGTATCATTTTTTCCTAACAGTTTTCCTGTACAGCTGACCTCCCTCTTCTTTACAACGACATGACGCAAAGCGTTTTGAGAGTCATTCATATCACTCCCTATGAAGTCACATCCACAGTCGAATGAACAGGTTTTTCAGGGACTGGCCCAGAATCAATACAGTAATACTAAAACACAGCAGTGAAAGTAAAAGAGAATAGCATGTAGCCGCAAGACGCAGATTTTGAAGGAGGACTGCGTGCAACTTACCTTTCAAGCGGGAACTCGATTACGGTGTGGAACTTCCCCTGAAGGGCGGCAGGCCCCTCTCCCACTTCGATGTATTTATTTTCACTCACAGCTGGGGAGGTGACCTGAGCTTGTGTTCGGGCCTGGGCTTCCTCCAGCGTCAGCAGCTTGGTGGATGGAGACGGAACCAGCAGGGACTTGGGTCTTGAAAGAGAAGCTTTGGAAAGAAAAACAAAGCCATGTAAAGAGTCAAACTTTGACAAAGGGAGAAAAACATAAATATGTGTGAGCATGTGTGTACAACAATTTGCTTATCTGTCCATCCGTATAGCTACCTGTCTGTGTTGTTTTAAATCTTCCTCATTATGGTTTTTAAATGGCAAAAATAATACAGCCTTACACTAAGTGAGGAACAGAAGGTGACATGCAAGGTTATTAGCAGTGCATGTGTGTGTATATATATATATAAATACACATACACACGTAGATATATATAAAAACTTCCTTAAGTAATTTAACTATTTTCCTTTCTTAAAAGATACCAGGCATGGCCTAGTCTCACGCATGCATTTTTAGTTTAGGAAGGAATTTTTCTACTGCTGCTCTGTATTACACCTTTATACACATCAATGACAGATGACATGATACGTTTTTTAATGTGCCCTGAGCTTAAATCACAATAGGTCTAATATTTAGTACTCACTAAGACCACACAAAATAACTGTTAAATTGTGCATTCTGGGAAACAGACATAAATTATCTACTTCCTATCAAAGTCAGATTTATTAAACTGAGACAAGAAATGCAGTTTTCCAGTCCTTCGGAAGTCGTACTACGTGTCCCCGGCAGTGAAGAGTGTGTGCTCAAGCCACACCTGCCCCTTCCTGCATGGCTGCACTGATTCTCCCGCTGAAGAGGACGTCGACATGATTGAGGATGAACTCAACAACCACAGACTGAATTCTCACTTCCATGAAAGCCGCTGTTCCACTGAAGCAGGCAGATTCTATCTGTTTTGATCTGTGGGGTAAACAGCATTACCATCAGAAAGTCCCCAAATAGCCAAATTAAAGAGCATTATTTTTTTGTTTATGTGCAAATCACAGACACCCACAGGAGGAAATCACACTTTCACAGCGCTGTGGCTGAACCCCGGCTGCCTGCTTAAGGAAGATGCTCATAAAAATAACAGGTTAGTTTCATTTTAAAAAATTATCCTTAACAAACACTGACGAACTAGACCTTTATTTAAGACGACTGGTTCTACTTCAAATCATAAGTCAAATGTAACTTACCTTAGCAGGTTTGGAGCCCAAACAATTGCTAGGTTTTTTGCATGCATATTTGTGATGGAACAATAGTCAGCTAGAAGAGACAAGTGTCTCATTAGGAACTCCAGTGTTCTGGAAAATGAAATGCAACATATTAACAAAAAGAAACATCAGGTAGCAGGACAGAGCGTAAAAGCTCCACTACCGATTTTTAACTTTTCAACAGCAAAATGGAAAAAGAAGCCATATAAACCCCAGCAAATTCTTTTCGGTGCCTATTAGGTTTGAATGTTATTATCACTACAGAACTGCCAAAATATTATTAGTTCTACGGTTTATATACAGTAATTCCATCTACAGAATACTAAGGAAAAAAAGACTGTTACTAATTCTGTACTTTATATACAGCAATTCCATCTATAGAACAGGAAGGGAAGAAAGTCCAAGGCAGATG
Organism: Camelus dromedarius; assembly: GCF_036321535.1. Taxonomy (NCBI): domain Eukaryota; kingdom Metazoa; phylum Chordata; class Mammalia; order Artiodactyla; family Camelidae; genus Camelus; species Camelus dromedarius. The sequence goes on from NC_087469.1 coordinate 16,841,657, forward strand.
CAGTAAGAAATGGAAGTCTCTGGCAGGACTGGCTCAGAAAAAAACAGCCTTAGTTTTGCAGAAAGCTCTAGGAACATTTGCTCCTGGATGTTAGACATCCAGTTTCAAGGACACCTAACCCTAACCCTAACCCAAACCCACCCAGCACCTTTTGCAATTTCTGTGTCTCAGAAAACAGATGTACACACAGGTTCAGTCAACTCCCCATTTGTTCATCCATGCATACATTCATTCAATATTTATTTAGTGCTTGATGAATGTCAAGCACTGCGCCAGACCCCAGGGATACAGAGGCAAATAACTATAAATGTATGGAAAAAACAGAAGTTTAAATGGTTGGAACTCCAAGGAAATTTAAACAGTCAGAAACCCCAAGGGGAAAAAACCCCACTTCCACGCAACTGACTTCCACGTTAGGCTGGTATTCACAACGTGCAGCCTACCTGTAGTGTGGAGGGGGGAGCTGCTGGATGACATCGTGGATTTTTATCAGCCTTTCTTCATCTGTTGCTGCTGAAACAGCATCCTGGAACGACCGTAATGCAGAATGACTAACAGGCTTTGTTGGTAAAAATGCAAGTTCTTTACTTACAATTCAGTTTCACTTTGAGATTAACTGACTTCACTCTTTGATGCCGAATGGATAAGGAAACATAATGTAGTATCAAGAAGTAAACAGAGCGTGGACATTGAAATCTATCAAAAAATAGTATTTTTGAAACTTTATGATAATCAACATCAAGGGTTATAAGATTGTGGCTCAAAGTCAGAAATGAAAGAATGAAGATGTGAAAACAGTGGAGACTATGTCTAGCTAGCAAGCGCTGTTCTGTTCTGTTTCACAGGAATGTTTTTACTCAGAGAACTATTTCTTACATGACCAAACTCATCTTTACACGTATTGAACAAAACCACGGCAAAACTCCGAACAGAATTTGACTTAAAAGTGACTGGTACTCACAGAAAACTTCTCATACAGCTGGTAGGTGAGCAGAGGGTTTGGGAGCTCCCGGAAATAGAGCTTACACAGGGAGCCCACGGAGTGGATGTCCTGAACGTAGGGTTCTTTTGTCAGGTCGGGAACATGTTCAGAGTCAAATTCATGGCTAACAAAGACAGAAGACAGACAACAACAAAAAATTTTTTAAAGAAAAGCAAATATGAGTTTAAAACAGAAAGGAAAGGCCCAAAGTATTAGCCTCTACCTCAGTGAGTCAATGTTTTCTTCGAATGCCTGTATTTCATGTAAGTTATATTTGGACTTCACCATTCACAGTGTCTGATCGTGAGACAAGTGTTTTTCTAAGTGGAAATTAAGGGCAGAGCTTTAAATTAAAATGGACAGAAATTTCCAAAATGTACATGAAAGAACAGCTTTTACCACACAGATCTGAAAACAGGACTTTTAATTCCTAATAGTTTAAACACCCAATATTCTGGCAGTTCTGAAAACTTGAGTTGAATGGCAATTTGTCCATGAACAACTATGTGCAGAAATTCCTCAGATACAAGACGTATAGTTCAGGAATGCTTTACTGAAGGAGGATAAGGAAGCCAGAAACAATACAAAGCAAATCTCAGCCAACGCCACATTTTATTAGGAAGTAAAATCTGCAGCATTAAAGTGAGTGAAATAAACGCTGTGCTCAGAACACTCAGGCAGAGGAAGCTCACCCTCCAGGTTGATTAATATTAATCTACAGACATGAGGCTGCTTATCAACCTAGAGGACTCAGGTATGTGGACAATCTGAATATGAGATTTGCTGCATCTGAAACCAAAGACTGAAACTGTCTTTAGTATAAGAATCAATTTAAGTATTTTCCAAACATGTATTCCTGAAAACAGAGATGAACTCTGTGGCCAATTAGAATATTAAAATCCTTATAGAACAATGGCAATTACCTTGCATCTCTGTGAAAAATAAAAGATAATAACATATTAAGACTAGACTAGAATCTAAGCGATTGAGCAAAAATAAAACTTCTACTGCTGGTGTAAAGGAGGTCATTACTTCTGAGACTTTCATGGGAGAGGGTGTAGAGCACGTAACTTGTGCACGCTTGAACACACACTGCACAACCCGGGTGAAAGGAGACTGGAAAACGTTTCACCCTCATCAGTGTTCATTAGTAATAATTAATTAATAATTATAATGTACATTTCCATCTCTGATGGGTGTCACAGATTCACCCCCTCGGGGCAGAAGCCAACAATGCCTTCCCTGCGGGGTGTGGGAGGCTGGCCTGTGCTCCCGTAGCTCTGTCTAGATGTAGGCAGGAGCCCAGACCAAACCAGGTCCACAAACCCAATTTTTTAAAATCTTCAAATATTGTAAAAAGAAAATACAAGTATTGAAGCGATTAGGGGACACGGTTTTCTGACACTACAAGTGAAGAAATGGCGTGTAGGAAAATACATCAAACAATATGGATATTACTTCCTACTTCATCTAAACTATCTTACTGAAAATGACGGTTATCAATATAAGCAGCTTAATTTGAAAAATAGGTTCATTTTAATGAACCACAGTAGGGACATAAGAGAAAATGCTACGTTGGGCTTTACCGCAGTCTCTGGATATTGGAGGCAACGCCAGAGAGACGATATATCCCGTCCACGATGCCATACCTCTCGATGAACGCTGTGCAACTCTGAAGAACCTGGGGCACTAAAGAGAATTTTTGAAGACATGGATTAAATTGAGAGTATTCAGTAGAAACAAAGTCACAAAAAAATGCAAATGTCTTAGCAAAATAAAGTTTGTAAGTTAAAGTTATAAGGGGTAAAGATTAATCTACTTTAAAAAATGATGCGGGCATACTGACTTAATTCCACACCTAAACTAGACAGCTGGTCCCGGAGCAATGCGGACTGGCGCCGTCCCGTGACACTCAGGTCACTGAAAGAGCTCGCACGTTGCCGGACAGTCTCTGCTCTAAGAGCTTCCGCCACAGACTCATTTAGACCGTGTTACAAAACTAAGGTGAACTGCTTACATCTAAAACCACACCAGGTCTGTAAAACTACAGCTATTCAGCTGAATTTCATACACAACAAGCGGATATACAAAGTTAAATGCTTATCCCAACACGACCACTGACTACCCTAAATGCTGTGCTTTTTCACTTTTTAAAAGTTTCTTTTATCTTTTCACAGCTAATGCTAATTCCAATCATACCCAATACAGAAAGCATCAACATGATGCAAAGGTCAAAGCAATTTCAAGTAAACGGAATCGTTTAATTTCCTGCCTATCTCTACATTAAAATTACTGATGTTTGACTCAACATTATCAGCTCGTCTTGAAGGGCACTCTAACTACCAGCAGGAAGAAAAGAAGGGCACTGTGGTTACCTCTGAGCAAGTGACACAAACAGGTAGCTATGCTGGGTCTACTGTCCAGAACAGAATGTTGAAAGTTTATGATAGAACATTTTTATAACCGTTCAAAAATTTACAATAACGGGGAGGGTGTAGCTCAGTGGTAGAGTGTATGCTTAGCATGCACGAGGTCCTGGGTTCAAACCCAGTACCTCCATTAAAAAAAAAAACAATTTACACTAACTGAAATTTGAACTTCATTTGTTTTGCAATACAGATTGATAAATTTATAGGCTTTTAGTAACTATGTTCATTCCATAGTTTTAAGTTAAAATCCATGAAAGAATGGCTTAGACATACATTTGGTCTGCAAAAAACTACTGTACTAGGGGTCAAACATTCAGAGCGGCAAATGAAACAAGATATTTTAATAAGACAGTTTTAGCTCATGTATTTCACCTATGGTATATGTTACCCCTTTCTTATTACAAAAGACTTTTCCTTGGTTTTCCCGCCTTTGCTGTACTTCCTGCATTCTGTCCTTTAAATTCTGTCAGATCCCGTAAAACTGTAAAACTGTCAGATCCATTTAAAATCAAACTCCTTAGCTCTGAATAAATTTTTTTAAAAAAGCAGGTGTACTACTGAGCTTGTAATGGGTGTCAGGCTAAATGCTTTATAATAAATTCTCTCATCTGACTCTCACAGAAATCCTATGGGAAAAGCTCTACCATTAACCCCATTTTACAGAGCAGAAACTGAGTCTTGGATGAAGTTTTACCCAAGGACAAGTGGTAAATAAGTGACAGGAATAGGCTTTTAATTTCTGTATTTTCAGGCTCTCCTAGCTTCCACTATAGATTTTTCATGAAAATAAGCTACCATCTGTTAAAAAAAAGTATAGATAATTTTCTTGGGATTCTTACAACCACGTGATGTTATATTCATACTTGCTTATTTTTTCCCAAACAAGTAGACAAACTCTGAAAATATGGGGAATCAGAGGTCTTTCCCTGATGATACAGCTAAGCCTCTACAGACATCAAGCTTTCATGGAAAACACGTGAATTGTTCCTTCACGTTTTATGTTCCCCATGTGAAAGAACTGAATGTCCAAACAACGATCACATAACGGGGCTTCATAAACAAAACTACACAACGGAGCATTGCTATTACTTAGAATTTTAAAACAAATGACGTTTAATTAAAACAGGTGGCAAAATGAAGGAGAAGAGCACACATTTTCATTCTGAAAAAAAGAGAGGAACTGAAGAACAGGACAGGAAGATGAAAAGAGAAAAGATCTGAATTATTTTTTCACTGACATAAGAAAGTAATGCAAGAACCCAATATATTACTAGAAGAAATCCTAGTTTTAAAGGACTATTAGCTAACTTCTCCCCAACCCATTTAACCAACCAGCCAAGTGCACATTAAATAATAACCCAGTCAAAACTTAACAGTAGAAACCTCTAAAGTGGTTCTTCCAAAAGGTGATGTGACTTTAAGAATTATTCCCACACTCTCCAAATAATACACTTCTAATCCACTCTTACTTAGCACTTTTAGTTATTTCTTATCATCATATGACAGTGTAACAGGAAGTAAAGGACTAAATTAAACATCTGAATCATGCCTAAAAAGAATGAGCTAGGTAAGCAAGACAAGAATCGGTCCCTGACTTTCCCTGACAGTTTTGGTTTCATTTCTGTTCTTTTCTCTTCATTTGTTCAGTCATTCATTCCCCTCCCTCCCCCGTCCGTCACGTGTTAGACCCCTTCTACATGCCAGTCATCATGCAAGCACTCTATAAGACAGCTGAAAAGGCAAGTTCTGCTCTCAAGGTGAAGGCTTACAGGCCAGGGGTACAACGGTACAGTGTTACACAGTAGGATGTGTATCATGATTTTTGGTTAGAAAAATACAATTACCTAAAGCATTGATTTTAGGTTATTTGGGCCTTGTTTTTTTCCAGTGCGCTCTGATGATAAAATCTCTGTATATTTACAATAGTTAAAAGAAAAGCCTCTCGCTGAAAGGGACAAATAACCTCAAACAGAAATATGTTCAGGAAAACAGAGTGTCCTCACCTTGAGTTTTAAAATATGTTTTTTTAATATTTTATACCAAATGTAATTTTACTTAGTTTTCTACAAAGTCCTCATTTTTTAAAAAAGCGATCTCATTTTAAATCTCATTTTAAGAATATTTGGTTTCAAACATGTGTAGCAAATTTTTAAAGTCCTATTGAAAAGCCAGACACCTGGAAACCCTTTGTTCCGCGAGAACACATTCTATCACAGGGAATGCGTGAACACTACAGTTACTAAACCTGGTATTTTTCAGAAAGAAATTATATATTGGCACCTGTCCTCTCTATCATACTTACTAAGGATGGAAACACATCCAAAACTTCTAAGCACAGCTAAACCTTGTTGAATTGATGTTGAAAGCTAACAACCAACTGGAAAACACTCCCTCCTAATAATGATCACATTCAAGGAAGGCTGAACAAAAAAGACACAAAAAGAAGAAAGAAACTAGGATAACAAAAAACATTTTGACTCTATAATTAAGGCTGCCCATATGAATGACAAATGAGTCTGATCGATCCACAAAAAATGTGTTATCTACTCTTTCCATACAGGAAGAGCTCAGAAACACCGCAGGTTCAGTTCCAGACCACCCCAGCAGAGCGGACACCATCACAGAGCACGTCACACCGGTTTCCGGCTTCCCAGTGTATATAAAAGTCACGTTCACACTGTACTGTCGTCTGCTGGGCGTGCAATAGCGTTATGTGTAAAAAACAATGTACATACATTCAATTAAAACACATTTCATTGCCAAAAAAAGCTAATCATCATCTGAGTCTTCAGCAAGCTGTTTTCTTTTTGCTGGGGGTGAGTTTGAAACATCGTGAGAATTACCAAAATGTGACATGGAGACATGAAGTGAGCAAACACTGCTGGAAAAACAGCGCCGACAGACTTACTCCACACTCCACACCTGGCTGCCATACAACCTTCAATGCACAAAAAACGCGGTCCCTGCGGAGCCCAATAAAGTGAAGCACAGTAAAACGAACATGCCCGCATGGCACCTCTGAAATGTCAAATCTGAAATTTAAAACTATAGTCAAGTTTACAAGTTTAATAGCTTCATAAATTATTCAGCAATTTCCCTAAAAGCCGAGCATTCCAATTTCTGCTCTCATACATAACGCCATAAGGAGCATTTTTGTCTCCACTGGAACACAGCCTTAGGATAAGCTCTGAGGGGAGAACTGAAGGAAACACTGTAAAGACTGTTGCCCTGAAGTCCCAGGATGATTTTCAAAAAGGCAGTAATTCCCAGACTACCTGAAACCATCCATTTTTACCTGCTGGTAAAAAATCACTGTTGTTTTTTAATGTCACTGGATGTCGTAATTTAGAAAAATAGCTTTGCTATATTAATAATTTCCACCTATATAAAACGGCATCTCAAAATTGCTTAAAGATACATTTCCACAATTGCAAATAAGCACAGACATTTTTCTGTATTTTGTTTACTATCTACCTCTTGTCAAAATTCTATGTTTGCAACTTTTCTCCATTCTTCTCCTCAGGCGCTTCATTTTCTCACAAATCTGAGTATTTTTATATACCATATTAGGAGCATTTCATCATACCCAAGAAAAGATTGCTTTCCCAGTGTGTGTTAGGTAACTTTTCTTTACATTTGTTATTTTCATTATACGGAAATTGTATATTTGAGACCATCACTTCCTTCTTAATGTATTTTTTTCATCTGAAAAAGCTATTATTCCTTTTTGATCTCAAAACAAAATCATTTCACATTAGTATTCCTATCAGTTTAAAACAGTTAACTCTTTTATACATTTGGAATTTTCAGTGTCATAAAGCAAGAATTAAGTTTTTCAAAATTGCCATTTCATTACCTCTGTGTGTACTCATAATTAACCCCTCCTCATGACCTGGCTTTAAAACCATGCTTTATCAAAGTGGATCTGTATCCAGAGTAATGACTACTTCTGAACATTCCAAGCTATTTCATTCATCAGCCACATCTCATTCTCTACACTAACACATTACAGTTTTACATATTATTTTAAAACCAGTAAGGCTAGATGTTTCCTATCCCGTCACTGATTTCCCCCCCATAAGGCTCTCTGATAGTCTCCTTGGCTTATTTTCCACGTGCATTTTGACTGGTTGCAAAAATAATCCTCAGGGCTTTTGTTGGTCTATTTGTTTTTCGTTCTGTTCGTAACAGCATTAACCTAATATTAGTTTGGGAATAACATCTGTTTAAAATAATATTGTCTTTTCCCTCAAGAAACATGACCTAGTTTGCATTAAATTCGTATTATAAGTATATTGGTATTCTTTAGGCAGTGAGTGAGGCCTTAATTTGAACTTGATCTATTGGCAGTCATACTAGCTCTCACTCTTTGTAAAAAGTGTAATGGGTGTTTCATATCAAGATTCAGAGTTTCACAAATCACCTATTTGTGGTTTTTATCAACATGATAGGTAGACACCTCCTTGATATTCTAGCATCTCTAAAGGAGATGGTAAAGTGCTTTTAAAAAAAATCAAAGAAAAACTCCATTTTTCCTTTCTTCCTATCCATTCATTCAACCACTGGATTCTCGAGTAAGAATTTAATTTATAGAGAAAGGAATTTAAATTTTTAGATACTAAAATTGGGAGACTGGTCTTGGTAATATACATACAGTCTCAAACTCTGACCTTTTTTCCAAGAAACAAATATTTTAGGATAAAATGAGAGAGGGAAAACTGGCGGAGGAAGCTACTGGACAGATGTAAAAATAATGCGAACCAGCAGAGCTACTGTGCCTCCGTGTGAATGCCTTCCTCTTCCTGAGCAGCCCACGAGCATCTCTGATACACAGACCCTTCCTGATTATCAGCTGTCCCCAGAACTCAGGTGCATGCCTGAGAAAGTCCAAGACATGCTGCTGAACATAAACGTGACAGCCACTGCTCGCCTAAGCTCCTTCGAAACTGATTATAGAAAATAAATGAGGAGACGTCAGAAACTGAAATTAAGGGATTATAAATTTTATTTTTACCTTCAAAACCAGAATTCAGAAGGTGCTCTCCCAGGTCACAACCAAACACCCTTTCTTTCAAGATCCCACGCTGCTTCAACTTCTGTTTTGTTGGACGAGACTTCATGAATGTGCGTAAGAAAGTAATGAGCTTGCCGTGCTTTTTAGATACTAAAGAACGATAAAGAAGAGAAAATACCTTAGTTGTAGCAGGAGGTCACATTTTTTACTTAGTGAGAGCAGAAATGCAGATCTCAACAGGCTGACTCAAAAAGAACCTATTAGCACTACACTTCGTATTCAGCAGGAAATTTCCAGCAGAAGTTGAAGAAACGGCTGCTTTATAAATAACAACATGGTTTTGCATGTTCTTCTCACCGGCCTGTTACCTCACCTGATGGGACTACGGGCAAACTGAAGTCTGTAACTGCAGACTTTTACATCAAGCTTGGTAAACCAGCCACCTTCCCACTGCCACCTAAGCGCGCTCCAGGACTGGGACTGGGACCTGAGTTTTACTCTAATACATTCCCTTGGAGAGCTTCATAATAAGCAAGACTTAAAATGGTGTAAATTTTAAAATTGCATTTCTAGTTAGTTTCTAAAATACGTTATTTAGTGGTTAGGAATTTTCACAGCATTTATAATCTGGAAAGTAAAATTGAAAAAAGAACCAACTCCCTCGTTCTCATTTTATAAGGAGGATGAGCCCATTAATCAACACACTTGCCAAACTAACAGCTATAGAAACACAAAACACAAAGCATAAAAAAGCATTAGGTCTTCTATTAACACCCATCAAGGCAAGAGACAAGGAGATTAATACATGGTAAGGCATTTCCACTGACTGATATGTTATAAAGGCAACAGCGAAAGATCTGAAAGCAAACAAATCCTTAGAAAAAGACTTTTGCCGAGAAGTGCAGCTTACAGGGAGAATTACTCTGGGAGTCAACAGACAACAAATGACTATAAGCTCAGAGATCAGCTGCAGGATAGAGGACTAAGCCACGTGGCCTCAATCCCCCTGCTCAGTTTGCAGATGATTATGGGGGTCTTACTGAACCCCACTACAGTTTCCCAAGTCGTAAACCCCTTGAGCTGACGAGCCTTCTGGGGAATTCTGTGTACCAGAGCAACCTGCGGCCCAGACACACCACTGGATGGGTTACTCCAACCAGATTAAATACTTACCATCCATTTCTTTTCATTTTATGGGAAACGCTATTTATAGACTTCAGCGTGTTTTCTCTGAGCTGTATGAAGGTGATCAATTGTAACCGCTTTGCTCATAACTGAGAGGTCCTGGGACTTGAGACCTTCAGTGCTAAAACCAGGAAAGTCCTGAACCGACTGGGACAAGGCAGTCATCCCAGACTGCACACAGATTAAAGGGGAATTATATTTTTTCTGTACCAATTACTTACAATTCACTCAGAGTCATCAGTATAATTTTGATGCTATCTCTGACATGCTCTGACACTCTGGGTAAATTATAACCTTGCTCGTATATGACATCCTCGCTGTAAAATTAAATGTGCTCTCTCATCTGCTAGTGAGACATTTACAGCACACTGGGGTAGCTTCAGAAGTATGTCACACTTAATCATGCTAGTGTGTAAAAGTGATCGAACTTGTATGAGTTTTACTCTCCCCTAGTTGCCGGCAGATCGTGTGTTAATGAATCTTTGTTGTTTAAGGGTGGCCATCAAACCATTTCCATTCATTTTTGAACATTTTCTAACAAACTTTAAAATAATTTTAATGAGATTTAGAAGCAAAAACAAATGAGTTTGCTTCATAACAATTTAACATTATAGCATTATATATTTGGAAGAACTTTAATTTCTACACTATTCAACATTTCTACCTAGAAACAGGGCAAGTCATTTTTCTAAAGCTTTTGTATCTCACAGTGTAGTTTTCTAATTTTCTTTATGAAAAGACATATTTCACACATTTCTTGTTAGGGATATTGCTAGGTATGGGGGGGGCTGCTTTTGTAGAATACCACTTTTTTTTCAATTATATGGCCTTAACTGCTAATTACTGATATGCTAGAAAATGTATTCTTTATGTATGGCTCAAATCTGATCATTTTCTAAACTCTCAACAATTAGGAGGATTCTACTTTTGGATTTCATGGATATATAATTGTGTCAAAGCATATATGGTAACTGCATCCTTTTTCTGACAGGAATAATTTCTGGTTTCTTTTTCAGATTTTAAACTGGCCAGAACCTCCAAGGTATATGTTAAAAAGCAGGCATTCATCTTTTGATGCTGAATTTGATGGAAATGTCTGTTGAATCTGGCAACTGCATACGATGTATATAAGAAAGCATTCTTTTAGTCTCAAATTTCCAGGAACTTTTCAAAAGAATGGGAATTGAATTTTAACTACTGTTCACTCAGCAACAAACGGGTAAGTGCCTTCCATATCTTAGGGGCCGTTCTAAGTCCTGAGGCGACAGTGGGGACAAGTGAGACCAGTTCCCTGCTGTCACGGAGCTTACTGAAGGGAGGACGACAGTGCACAGTTAAATCACAACACTGATGGAGGCAGCACTAACTTCACTCTGCATACACGTTTGTATGTATTAACCACTCATTTCTCAGAAAATCCTATAAGGAGAATAGTATTATTACCCCTATTTGTAGATGAAGAAACTCAGGCACAGAGTGCTAAGTAACAAGTCTAAGCTCACGTAACCAGGATCAAAAATCAGGCGGTCTGGCTCAAAACCCAAGCTCTTGGACACTCTATATGATACAGCCTAAATTAAGACAGCAAGGCAATTTCAGGTCGCTCTCAACTGCCAGTCAGGAAACAACAGAGCCACGGAACAGTGATGAGAAAAAGAAACCTCCTTGATGAGGTGGTCAGGGAAGGTCTGAGGAAGCCACACAAGAGCCGGGAGACGCTAGCGCAGCGAGCAGGGGGACGGTGTGGACGAGGGGGCTGGAGAGGCAGGCAAAGGCCAGCACGAGAGGCCACAGTACAGAGTTTGGGTTTTATGCAATAAAAATACACTGAAGAGTTTACACATTTTAGAAGGGTTCTTTAAAAATAACCCAATAATGTATTAGAAACCTAAACGTGCATTAATAGGGAACTGATTAAATCAAGTATGATACGTCTGCACAGAGGAGTCCTGTCTGGCCTTCCGTGGTTTAAGGAGGCTCTCTACCTAATGATACAAAGTGTGCTCAGGATATACCAAGTCAGAAAGCAAGGTAGAGAAAAGTACACTCAGCATAAGAAAGGACGGGGAGTAAATACAACACACACATACGTTCACACAGACACATCAGTGTGTGTACAGGAGAGCTCATCTCGGCAAAAAGAAACACAGGAAGGATAAAGCAGATAATTAATATAAATGGGTAAAAATGGGTGGGAATAGGAAGTAAGATTGCTCTGAATATATCTTTTTATAGAGTTTGACTTCTGAATTATGTTAATGTTCTGTCTATGTGTTCAAATATAAGTTGATTTAGAACATTAAAAAAAGCAAATCCTAAAATTAAAAATAACCTAAGAAACGTATCTAATAATACATCAAATAGGTAACATTGTCAACAGAGAGAAAATACTTTAAATGACTTAAAAACAGTAAACTGAGAGTAAACTGCATTTACTGGGATATATTCCAGGGACAAAACAACTGCCCAAGCACCAAGCTGTACGTAGCTTCATTCAGCTGTTTCACTACTGGTAACAATATCAGCAGTGTAATTCTGAAACAATTTTATACATATTGTTGGACAAAACAAATAAATATATTGTTATTAGGAACCAAGACTTTTAGTGTGAGAGAAAGGAGATACAATGATAAAATCAAAGCATTTAAGAAAAAAAAAAAACCTCTAATGTTAACTGTGAGTTGGAAATACGAACATGAACTCAAATTTAAAATACACACACATTTTCCCCTAAGTGCTGGCCACTGAAAAGGCTTAGAAACAGTGGCATTCCAGTTGCAATGAACACCTTTGGTCTCAGATCTGGGTTTTTAAATATCATTGCCTAATAAAATGAACCAGTGGTCCTTGGAGAAACGCCTGTTTGCGAGTTAACCGCAGGGGAAGCAGGAGGTGAGACTGGAGTGTCTGCTGTGACAGGAAGCAGGGGAGACACCCACACCCGTGAGGAGCTGGGCCACAGGGACCGAGCTGAGTGGACACCCTGTGGCCAGCTTCGGGACATCACCAAGAATGACTATGAAGAAAGGACGGAAAGGAGTGACGACTGTCAGCACGGATGGAGAGAGAACATTTTAGAAACCGCATGACAGTTTCCCACCTTGAACTGGGCTCCCTGCTAGCAGAGGAAGGGGTAAGCTTCTTTCTTTCACACAATTAGCAGTATCATACCTGGAGTTACTGATTGCAATTAACTACATATTAACCAGGAAATACGCTCACAGTTCAGTGGTAACTGCATGGAAACAGCTTTATAATCACTATCCTCCAACCAAACTCTCACACACAATAAAATCACAGCGGTCAGAGGGCAGCCTGTTCAGAACCGGACTTTCCAGGTCACCTGCTGGTGCTGACGCCGTCTTCAGTGGGCTAAGTCTGGCTCAGGAAGGAGGAAACACGGCTATCTCTTCCTGTTAGGGTAAAGACCATTCATATGGATTTTCCCTAAATAATGACCTAAGACTCACTTAAGTCAGAGCTGCAGTATGACACAAAATGAAGACCAGAGGAGAGTGTCCTCAGAACCCTGCGCCCCGCCATGGCACACCTGGCACTGAGGGTTCTGGGAAATCGTGTGGCTACACATGCAACCTGGCTACTCCGTGTGGCCACGCTGCTTCTCCTACCTTCCCAAAAAACGCTACTAAGTAAATTAGGAACCTTAACTCCGTACTTGTAATGCGAATAGGGGGTGGCAACTGTGGTCTCTTCCTACCAATATATACCCCATATGGTCTTAAATAATTTCTAAGTCTTCAAAGGAAGAGTAAGCTATGTTCTGCACAGCTTTACTGTTGCTACTGTTGCTACTGTACTCGGCATTCTAATCCACTGAGGAAGAGAGAGTTGTGGTGAAAAGCTCTGGCTCCCGCAATGAAATAATCAATTATCTATCAAGACAGATGAATTTCAATGTACTGGATTTTAAACTAATAAAAATACTCAATTCAGTTATAGTCAAATTTGAGGATCTAACAACACTTCCAAATATAAATGTGTTCCTTCATTTTATATGTTCTTCCCATTTCTTAGACAATAATATGGCTAAAAGAAGCTTCTTTTGGACACCACACTGTCCGCACCAATTACCTTATAACAAAACTAGTAAACTGCTTATTAGCAAACTACCTTCTGAGGACCAGAAGTATGCGACACTGTCAATTACATCAGGAGACTTCTGAAGAAGGCAGAGTGACGGATCGGTTTTAGTCATTTGTGTGCCTATCAACCCATTTCAGCGGAGGAACCTTGGAATGCAGTGGGAAGTGTGTTAGGGTTAAAGTCCACCAAATATGCTGGAGTAGAGAAATGAAAATGATAACAATGACATTTTCACAGATAAAACACCCAAAAATAAAACACAAAACAGTACTTAGACAAAAGCAAATCACACCACTGTGTACTCGAATTCCCTGTGCTTGAAGTTAAAATGCAACCTGTGCCTCAATGCTCCTTTCTTCCGTTTCATTCAGACATTTCACATCTGCAACCTTCTTTCAAACTTGAGACAAACCCAACCAGACCAGTCTCTCCAGAAGTTGAAAGTTTTAGCAGTATGGCACATAATTTAGTATCTCCAAGGTAAATCTTTATGATACCAATAACCAGTCTACAGGGGCACACTGAACTCTGACACACAGAGCTGGGGCACTAGGTGTCAGTGTTCCCAATTCCACAAGTACAGTATTTCTCCAGCAAAACCAAAGAACTGTTACTTTCTCACAACACTTCACTTAAACCAGAGTTCTCTAAACTGGGTCTCAGAAATCTTGACTGATGTGGGAGAATTCTGGGCTTGGGTTAATTTCTCAGGAAATTAAACTAATCAAAGGAAGATGGTTTGTGCCAGATAATGGCCTCGGCATTATTTATTTGATTATACACACCAAGTGCTAAGATCTGTAATAAAGTCAGAAAGTCAAGCAGACAAAACGAGAGGGTAGAGGTGGGATGTACAGTACCCGAAGAGACTGTCTTGATTAGGTCTAACGTATAATAACGTATGAATGTAACGTTTAGCATGTCCAGTAGATTTTCACAATTGCACACAATGTCCTCTCTTTTTGCATAAAGTTTTCAAACACAGATTAGATGACCATTTGATGGGAATTCAACAGACCGGAATAGAAACACAGGGAGCTGGATTCCAGGGTATTTAAGGGTTTTATAACCTCTCAAATTCTGCCTCTGTTGCATATTTTGAAATATTTTGTTAATAAATATGAGAAGATTCACATTTTAGTACAAAATTTCATAAATTTGCTTTCCTTTAAGGCATAACAATATATATACATTCATACCAATAGATATGGAGAAAGGCTTTTTCTCTAAGCAATGTCAAATTGATTTTTCCTTTACTTTATTATTATTTTAGACTAATTTTCTACAAAATTCTGCTCTTCAAGATCAGTCAAGATGGCAGAACAGAAAGGCCCTGCACTCACCTCCTCTCACGGGCACACCGAAACTACAACTATTCGCTGAGCAGCCATCGATGAAAAAGACCAGAACCTACCAGGAAATATATTCCACAACTAAAGATATAAAGAAGAAACCACAACAAGACAGGCAGGAGGGGTGGAGTCACGATCTAGTCAAGTCCTGGGTCGGTGACCCACAAATGGGAGGATAATTACAATCGCAAAGGTTCTACCAAAGAAACGAGGGGAAAAGGAATCCAAATTGGAAAGGAAGAAGTAAAACTGTCACTGTTTGCAGTGATGCTGCAAATGACACCATACACAGGAAAACCATCAAGACGCCACCAAAAGACTGCCAGAGCGCGTCCGTGAATTCAGTGAAGTCGCAGGATGCAAAAGTAATACACAGACACCTGTTTCATTTCTATACAACAATGAATTGTCAAAAAGAAAAAGAAAGGAAACAATCCCACTTACAATCACATCAAACAGAACAAAATACCTTGGAATAAACCTACATAAAGAGGTAAAAGACCTGTACTTGGAAAACTGTAAGACACCAATGAAAGAAACTGAAGAAACTGAAGATGGAAAGATACACCGTGCTCTTGGATTGGAAGAATTCATACTGTTTAAATGGCCAGTACCTTCATTTTAACTACATTACAGTATTCTTCTGCAGGCACCCACTACAACCTGAACTCCCGCACCGCGAGCTGCCATTAGAAGAGCTTCCGAGCGTTGGTCAGCACAGTCAAGGCTGCACTGAGCAACGGGGCAGTGAGAACCTCCCCGGCACTCATGCGGGGACCAGCGCAGCGGGGCTCTACATCACGTTACGTTCCAACCACATGTCACCCTTGCCCACGTATTCTCCAAAGCGACCTACCAACATTATACTCCCGTAGGCTGCATTTCTGGATTCCCACTCTTCATTTCTTTGTCCTGTTTAGCTCTGTCTTCACTTTTGTCAATCTGATTTAGCCTGAAATGTCACTCTGCTTCCAAACGCATTTCTGTGCTTGCTAATCAGGTTAGACATTGTTTCACGCTGACTGGCCATTCAGTTTTCCTCTTCAGTGAAGTAACTGTTCACACCCTTTGCCCATTTTACTATTTGGCTGTCTTTTTCTCATCAAGGGGCAAGAATCCTTTATATAATCTGGAATTGAATCCCTTGTCGGTTACGCACGTTACAAACATGTTCTCCCAGGCTTTGGCTTATCTTTTATTGTATGATTTTCTCAGCATGTCTTTATGTATGGTTTCCATGCTCTAAGACATCTCTCCTTATCTAAACATGTTGTCCTATTTCTTCTAAGCCTTTCTTTCCCTAAAGCTTTTCCACTTTTTTTAGGCTTTTAGTTGACTCTGAACTTTTTCATGTGTTTAAGATGGGGCAGAGATATAATCACACTACTTTTCTCTTTATGCACAACCACCTATTTCATCACCTTTTGCTGGATAATTCTTTCTCCACTGATTCGCAAGGTTAATTCTTACATGAAAACTGTGTGCAGTGTGTGAGGGGTCTGCTTCTGTGTTCTCTCAGTTCTACCAGTCTACTCTTCATCAATACCTCACCTTTCTTAATCTCTAGCATTGTACAGGTCTTAGCAACAGGGACCTACTGTATAGCACAGGGAACTATATTCAATTTCTTATAATGAGAGGTAATGGAAAAGAATCTGAAAAAAATATATATGTATGTATATGTATAACTGAATCGCTTTGCTGGACACCTGAAACTAACATTGTAAATCGACTATACTTCAATAAAGCGTTGAATTTAAAAACAGTTTTAAATGCTAGATTAAAAAAACTTAAGCCTTAAGCGAAGGCAAGATCCCATCTTAGAAACTGTAATAAACATAGGAATTCTATAAACACTAGAAGTGCATTTCAGTAAACAAACACAAACATAAAAGAATTCCACAGGTACAAGTATAGACAGAATTCTAAAAACAGAAGAACAGTAACGGGCTACTGATGCTTTAAACAGCAGCAAAGAAACATGACCCAGATTCACATTTACAGTCTTAATGAAACAGCTGAATTGAACTGTGTTACCTAGTATTTTCAAATTTATTAAAAGGGATATTGGCAAGAGATGCCAAAACTAATCTTTTTAAAAATATATATCTGTCTCCTTTATTTGGGTAAATTTAAAACTAATAGAATTTTGTTCCTCCAGAAAGACAGAGAACTTGAAATTTTATAAAGTTACAAAGCAACAAAAATTAACTTATTTTCAGCATGCATTGTCATAGGTCCTGAAAGGATCCTTAGGCAACTGAGAAACGTAGCTTTTGAACCAGTTTAGTCAGCATTTGTGCTGGGGAAAATATTCTTATTCAGTTTATAGCTTTGAGTATATCAATTAAATTAGGTTGAAACTAAATCAACAAAGCTTTTACTTGATAATAAATGGACTTGGAGTTAAGTTGATTCACAGGAGTAATTACTTGACAAACTTATAAATAAAAATTCCTTTATGAGCAAGATTCTAATATTTGACTCAAATATTAGTTAAACTAAAAACTCTTTTTCTAGAAACTGGAATAGACCCCCTTGTAACTTTTCTTTTTTATAACATAAAAGAGCTTTAAATAAATAAAGTAAAAGGATGAATATGATATAAAGAAAGCTCTGACAGCCAGTAACTAAAAATATACATGAATAATTTTCAGTGTTTCTTTAGTCTTACAAAAGACACCCTCCAAATCAGAGTTAAAGATTTTCTTGAAAACCAAACTCAGAGGAGTTTTTACATGACGGAGTAAGGACACGTCCAAGAAATTGTCACCGACTCTATTTCTATCTCCATCAATCTTCTGGTCTGTCCTGTTAGATCTGCCTCCTCTCTGGCTCCACCCACTGGCCTGCTCCCAGTACTACAAAGGCAGTAAGAAGAAAAAAATAAATCGAATCCTAAACCAGATATCCAATGAAATTACAGTAATATCATAACAGTAATTATAGTACAGCTAACATTTATTGAGTGCTTACTATGCTCCAGTGCTTTACAAGCGTTAATTTAAATTCAGTTTGCGTTAGCCTCACACTCTAAGCGATTTAAACTCAAAATATAAACCAATATAGAAACAGAACTGTCTCCTTGGGGGGAGGGTACAGCTCAGAGGTAGAGCATGTGCTTATTGTGCACAAGTCCGGGTTGAATCCCAGGTACCTCCATTAAAAATAAATAAATAAATCTAATTGCCTCCTTCCCCCCAAAAAAAGAATTGTTTCCTTAAAAGTGTATGTCAGAAGAAGAGGTAGACTAAATAAAATCTAAACTCCCATTACATTCAGTGTAGTGACTTTTAAATATAATAAGGTTATCAGAAATAATGATACTTTATACATTTTCCTTATGTATCTAGCTCTAATTATCAACTATCAAATATCAAATCCTCATATTTCAATTCATTTTCTTTCGTTTATTTGGTGCTATCCTGTAATATAATTTTTGTGTAAAATGTTAGCAATCCTATTTGAAGATTTAGAAATCCACACTGAACCAATGGCCTACTAACTGGAAGCTTGTATGTCTTTCCAATAATAAAACAGATAGCTCGACATAGGTCGTCCATTCACCACGCCTACTACCAGCCAGGCATGAGCAAGTGAAAGTGCACGGGACCAGGGACCTGGAGGTGTGGTTTAGGTCCTGACTGAGCAACAACGTGCTCTAAGAGCTTAGACAACGTAATTAACCAATTTAGATCTCAGTTTAAACAATACGACCAATGAGAAGTCTGAGCAGGCAATTTATGAATTGTAGATTTCAGTGAAAATACCTGAGGCATCATGAAGCACTCTGAGAAAGTACAAAGTTAGCACAGGAAGCTCCAGAGTCCGTGGAAGAGGTCTTTGCTTTAGGGAACTTTATCAAGACAAAAAGGACATCACTTAAATTTTCACTGGACAGCTGTATCAAATAAAACAGATGCAGCTTTCTGAATTATCTTGGAAAAGGCTGGTATAAAAATTTAAGAAAGAAAGATCATTGTTAAATGCTACTATTTCATGCATAGTATATTAGGTTTAGCACTTTTAAGGTTAAACTGATTTAAATTAAATCACTTTCTTTTTCTCTATGAAAACGTAGAATAGTAGTAAGGAGTCCTTATGTAATTAATTTACGCAACATGCTTACAACTGTTTTCAGAACTCGATGCATAAGTGCACTGTCTTTAATTGTTAAAGGCATTCACAGTTGTTGACCACGCCAGATGACACTGTTGTTTGTTTCTTTGATTTATTTGCTAGCAAGTCCTTGTTGAACACTACAATGACCATTTATAATACAGTTTTTATTATAAAATCCCACATACTTTATAAAGATTAATCTCTGAACTAGGTCTCAGGAATTCACTATAGTAAGAGGAAAAAAAGGTAAATATTACCTATACGTTCTTAATTTATGAAAACTTATATTCTATCCGGTTGATACACAGAATGCAAAATCCTCATTGTGTCTCTAGGAACTACTGAGTTTACTTCTAATTTTTAAAGCAGGAATAAAGCAGTTTCAGCCTTGGGTTTCACTGCACCCCCTCCCATCCCAAAGTAGATGCCCAAGAAAATCTGTAGACAAATTTGAGTATTAATTCTTAATATACTGTTGCAATTATGATGGAATAAGAACGTAGAGCATCACTTTCGATCAGTATGTCATAAACAGTTTTGGAAGGAAGGGAACAAACACAGCTCTCTAACTGTTGTGTGTGACAGCTGCTAGGCACACATCTGGGACCAGACCAGGGATGAGGTTCCGGAATGTGGATGACTGTGACAGTTTTGACTTCTGTACATGCCAACCTCAAAGGAAATCAGGTATTTGAGAAATGTCATGTACATGCAATACTGAATTTAAAATAGCACTGGCAGTAATGGCTCTTGTCTGAAAAAACTGGAAAGCTACTAACAGTTACATAAGTCAAACAGGCTTGCACTTCACAGGAGAGAAGAGGAGGCATTTCGAAAGGCACTACTGACTGGAATGCAAATGGATGACACTAATAGATCTAGGAAATAAATCTGTAGTGAAGTTTAGATAACAGCTTTTCAGACACAGACAAGATGAGAGCAATTCAGAGCAGAAAACAGGCAACAAACTGCTCCTTCCAAATGCCCAGCACAGCTCTTGTGTGAAATGGCACGCCTGTGGGCAACGGAAAGGTTCAGAGTACTTGAATAAAATGAATAAAATGTGTCTCTTTCTCGGGGTTAGCAATGAACACAATTGGCCGCTGTTCCTAGAGGACTTGAACATGATAAAGCACTGAGTTAAGAGCTTTAAAGTCATGGTTCCCTTGGGAAAACAGGCATCAGGTTCAGATAAGACACTCTTACTATTTACATTATACATGTACTTTTCCAGGAGCTACAAATTTCAGTAATAACAAAGAAGGCTCGAATTTAGCTTATGTGAGTTTACGGAGATATAAGTAAGTTTTACGTTTTTCTTGCTAAAACTGACACTGATTTTTATGTAAAGATTTAAATTATAAATTAAAACAATAAATGTGATTGGCTTTGTTCAACTCAGTACAAAAACAAAGTAAAAAAAATTTTTTAACCTGGTGACTGTACCCCCTCAGTTATTATATAAAAGACTCTGACTAATTTCAGTTCTAAATACAGGACAAAAAGATTTGCATTCTAGCAGAGGAGAGTAGGAGGAAACGAGGTGGATATAAATTTCTGACATTAAAGGATTCTAGCACTAGAATGAGTTATAATATATACAGCACAGAAACATCTCTGCTAAGGGTTTTGAATAATCAGGGCCCTTATTTTCCCAGGATGAACTAGTACTATTTCATATGAAGCTTAAAGACTAGCATTATTTTAAGAGAACATTTATTTATGCATCTCTCTTATAAAAATTAAATCATAACAACTACAAAGTCTTAAGAATTCAGTAATATCAAAGGTAAGAGGACTACATGAAGTTCTAGAAATCTGAACATTTAGAACCCTAATCTTAAAAGTGTGAAAACTGTTTTCTTGAAATTATTTTTCTTTTTTTTAATTAGATTAAAATGCAAGCATACTTACTTTGATGTCATATAGTCCTCTGCACTTGATTAAGCTATGAAGTTTGGTGTGGAACACAGGGGTGGGTTTTGTTTGTTTTTGTGGGTGGTTTTGTTCCCCGCCCCCTGTTTTCTTTTTTTTCAGGAGCTGGAGGAGAATGGTTCTGTATTTGGAGAACACGGAACTGATAATGAGAACTCCTTATTTAAAGGCAGCAGTCTCAGAAGCTTGCCCTAAAAAGACCTGACCCTTAGCATGGGGAATGAGGACATGGACTTTGGAGTCAGACAGACCTGAGGGTTTGAATCCACTCTCTAATCACTTTCCAATCTGCAAAGTCTTGAGCAAATGGCTATTTAAGTCTCAGTTCCCTCAAACACATAATGAGAATGATCCTACCACTCAAGGCTCATGTGGAACAGCGTACGCCAACCACCTAACCCAGCAAGTGTCAGTGAACAGGAGTTATTTCACCCTGTAACCTCTTTACTTCTGGTCTGAACGCTTTTAGAATCCTCCAACCAGACCCCGAGCCAGCTCTCCAACCAGGTTTAATCATTTCTGGTTGTACCTCCTTAATCCAGGGCTGAGGTCACGGGGAAGGGAGCACACAAACATGGGATCACTTTCCAGTCCTTCCTCCTGTAGCCGTCTTACACATAAACCTAACCTGAAAAACTTTAGATTTCTGCTTTCTCCTACTGAATATCACATAGCACTACATAATATGTTACAAAGGAGAAGTTATGGTCTCAAACTATCATCATATGAGCAACGGTGCTTTCTGAAAAGTTGACAATGAAAGAGAGCTCTAAATTCTGAAGTTACCCATTTATGGTTTTGACGATTAAAATATCACTATCATCTAAATAGTAGTAGGAAAGAACACCGTTTAACTGTGATCTGTGATTCGGAGAAAACGGTGGTCTCCCTATTACCTTGATGAGAAGCACTTATAATCAAGGTCTGAAGAAGCCCCATATAAACATGGAGGACCTCCCTAATGGTAAGGAAATCTCTGTAAGAGGGAAAAAAGACTCAATACAAATATTGCACGGACAGAGGTGATTAGCCTTACTAATGCCAATGAGTAAAATAAAAATACCAAAACCTGAAGAAGGAAGGGCAGAAGGGTTATTTCTTTGTGCTAATCTGAGCAGCCTTTCTCACACAGCCCACCAACGTCTTCACAGTACATCAGTGATGCCTGCTTTCTATGAGTCAATAATTGAAATGTTATTATATTAAACCAGCAGGAAAAAAAAATTTTAATATGATCTATACTTGTTGCTTATGAAACAAAGGAACATTCTTTTAATCATGAAAACTCTTTACATTAACCTAAGGCCTAGAAAACATTAAGAAGTAAGCTGATTTAAAACAGAAAAATGAGTATTTCCTGAAACTAACTAGGAAAGTAAGAGAAACATTGCCCAGTACCTACAGAGCACAGTCTACTTCAAAAAATGATCATCTCTCTACACACATGACAAAATTAAAGATCAATTATTGAGCCCTTGGATAATTAAATAACTGCTCACCTAAAAGCAGCCAAGGAAACATGAGCCCAAATATAATATAAAAACAGCCTCAGTGAAATATTCTGAGAACTGCTGGAGTCAAACATCTGAATAATTCACTGAGATGTCCTTACCTCTTGCTGTGGCACAGGTTTCAGGATGAACAGTTAAAATTATTCCAAATGACTGTACTCAGCAGTCGGTCTGACAGGATACCCCAGCTCTGCATTCTGTGCAAACGCGGGCAGACCGGATCACAGTCACACTGGCTCAGACCTCGGCCAGCCTGGGACAGCTCCCCGTCGGCCCTGCTCAGCGCCCCCGGCTCCAGCTCTGCCCTCGGCCCCTCTCGGCAGTTCTCGCGGCCCCGTGTCTGGTCCGTAATCAAGCCCCGCCGGCCTGTGTGTGCGGGAGAGCTCCTGCCTCCAGGAGCTTAATCTTCTCTCAGCACGTACTGCTCTGAACACAGCAGAGACGCCCCAGCCCAAACCACACTTGCAGAACAGGCTTCACCAGTGTCGCTCCACCCACCAACTGCATGCAGGTGCCTACGTTCTGCTCTGAAAACACCATTATGAAACTGATATTGAATTAACTGTTTAATCTTAAAAAGTCACTTACTATTACGTTGTTTATATTTGCTATGTAGATGGGAGACAATATACTCAAAAATATGATGGTATTTAGGCCCAAATAAAATAAGAAAGGTAACTGATCAAGCAGGAAGTATTGCCAGTAAATGGCTGAATCATTAAACTGGCAGCAACAGGCTAGGAAAACATACCTTTGAATATCTTTACTGATACTGAGCTCTGACTGCCATTCCACCTACAGAGTCAAAAAAAGGTATCAATTTATACTGCCTCTGTGGGAAAAATTCTGAGACTGGAATGTCTAATCTTTTAATATGCAAATAAAAAGTCCTAAAACCTGAAAAAAAAAAGTACTTTTCAAAATTAAAAATCCAGGATTAAACTGTCTTGACTGTGAACTCCTCCTATACACGCTGCTCAAGTGTTAAAACTGTAGCTCTACTTACATAAATATTGAAAAGATTCAATGTTTACACTAAATAACAGTACGGCACTGTTAACCCAATCAGAATTATTTGAAGAAATAAATGAACTGGAAGAGATTAACATATTTTCTATTCCAAATGACTTTTTACTAATACCAATGTAAATCCACATTCAGATATTTGCTTTCAATGAACAAAATAATGTTACTATATGCCAGACAGATTCTAAGCCCTTTACAGATAGTCTTCACCGTAACCCTGCGAAGTTGACCCTAACACTACTCCCAACGTAGAGACAAGGAAACCAAGGCAGAGGATTAAGCAATTGCCAAGGTCACACCAGTAGGAACTGCTGAATTTAAGACACCCAGGGGTTATTTATCACGCATTGTGCCAAAATCTGCTACTGACCAAACTTACTCATTCCTTCCTCTCTGAACACAGCTCTGAATATAAAAGTGTCGATAAATGGTAATCCACAATAAGGAAAACAATGAACTGATGTGATTTCAATTTTGAAATGAAATGAGAATTCTGGTATGTGGCAGAAACAAAACACGTTAATTTTTACCGACGGAGCAGCTGTGGATTTATAGATTTTGCTGAATAGGAAATGAGGCTCTTAAAGTTTATTCATGGTGGAGAAGGCAAAGCCACCCCTCCCCCATCTCTTCCTTAGTCCCGAAGACAGAGAGGGAGGGCGAGAGAAAGAGGGAGCAGAGAGCAAACGGAGAGGGGAGGGGGAGGGGAGCGGAAGGGGGCAAGGGGAGCCCATGCTGTAGAGAAGCCCTGCGGGGGGAGTGCTCAGTACAACTCACAGGCCCCTTGTGTTACCCAACGCCTAAGCGCAGACAGGAATAAAGGCCATGATAGTCTGCCTGTACAGTAACCCTCACCTGAAACCCAAAGGCTGCACTCGACGCCATAGAAACACTCGCGGGGAAAACAATGAGTGTGGGTTAAACGCAGGTGAAAATGGAGTGAGGTCTGTAATCCAGCTCGCTGCATTGTGACAATGTCGGTTTCCTGGTTTTGATAACATACTGTACATTTATGTAAGACGTTACAACTGGGAGAAGTAGGTTTTGAGTACACAGGACCTCTCTCTACTATTTTTGTAACTTCTGAGGCTGTAATTATTTCAAAATAAAAAGTGAAGAAACACGGCTGACTGAAAAGCATTACACTCTGTCTTCTAATGACCGCTTGTGGCACAGGACAGTCACTGCTATCTTCTGCTCATGTGTAAGCAAATGGGGGCTGAGCTGTGAAGGACTGAGATGTATCTGTGTGGGCAGCGGGGGCAACAAGAGAACTCACTGGAAAGGCATTGGCTACCTTCAGTCACTCTGTCATAAAAGTCACCTGAGTTATTCAACCCCTGGACAGTATGTCTAAGTTCTGCCAACTTCATGGCCAAAAATGCATCGGAGTCAGATCTCGCCTCCCTACTTGCACAGCTCCGGCCCTGGTCCAAGCCAGCACTGCCTCGTTACAACAGCCACTGCCCCTGCCCCCTCCTACCCTGAACACACCAACCGCGGCCGGCCTTCAAGCAAGGCAAGTCAGGTCAAACGACAGCTCTGCTCAAAACCTTCTAACCACTTGCCATGTGCCATTTAATTTTAAGTGAAAGCCAAAAGCCGTCCCCTGACCCGTCTACCCTCCTCTGAAATGACGGCCCCACAGGAACCACACCCCAGCGCTTGCTATCCCCTGTGCCGCCCACCCCGGGCTTTAGTTTTCTCCGTAGCACTTATGTAACGTAGTATGTATTTCACTTGCTTGTTCGCCTTTTTTCTCCCTCTTACTGCGCTTGAATACAAACACCAAAATGACAATATTTTTGTCTGCGGTGTTCACTGCTTTAGCCCTAATACTTCGTGTGCACTCAATAAATGTCCCATCAGTGACTGAGTGAATGAATACTGGACATGATCATAAACAGAAAAGCTGCTTTATTTAGGGCAAGGATTAAGCTGATCAGGGGCCTACTCTTGGCACTGGGTAAAGGGCAAATGGGAGTTTAGGAAACATTTTGGTAACTACAGTGGAAATTGTTACGTTTATAATTATTAATCAATTTAGAGCAAACATTACGTATAAAAGACGCAAATTAATTTAAAACAGAGTATCTGTCCATAATCAAAACAATCTAGGTGAGTAAAAAAGACACACAAGAAGTAAAGCATCAAATTCAAAATAAGGCTCTCAGTGTCACACACTATTTCCAAATGAGCAGCATAAAGAATAGCTCCTGTATTTCAAGGCTCAAATACAGTCCGTTGTTATTCAAAACACAGCCTTAGGACCAGTGTCATGGAATTACCTGGGAGTTTACTACAAACGCAGAATCGCAGGCCCCACCCTAATGAATCAGGACCTACAGTTTCTAACTCTCCCTCTCGGCACATTCAGGTTTGTGACTCAGCGGCCTAAGGAGCCTTCGTGAAGGACAGAGTCAGGCATTTCTGCAGGAGAAAGATCACAGGCGAGGGCGGGGAGACCCCAAAGTACACCGAGAGGAGAGTAAGCAAATCTGTTACTGATGCCGAGTAGAGATGAGAAAAGAGAAAAACAGCCTAGACAGAGAAATTAGTTCCAGTTTTACGGAGCACCTTACATTCTAGGCTAAAGATTTTGTGTATAATTCTAGCACAAAGGGAAGTCATAAGGCTTTGCAAGCTGTATTCTGAAACTTTATTTCAGTAGTAAATGTGAAGGCAGAGTAATTCAACAGTCATTAGTTGTACATCCACTGTGCGTACACCCCGTGGGGGGAGAGTAAGATGAATGAGACACACTTGTCACTTGTGAGGAGACTGCAACTCCGTGAGCAAGTGAAGCAGCTGCTATCAGGTCTGACATAGGACAAACAGGACACACGGGCACCGGGAGAGGTGGCTCAGGGAGGGACAGATCAGGAAGCTCTCCCGGACAAGAAGATTATGGACCAAGTCTTAACATACAAGGAGGATTTCAACTGGGCAAAATGGGGGCGAGGGCGGTTCAGTCTGAGGAGCAGCAGGAGCAGAGGGAAAGCTGTGAAACCACAAGGCCGGAGGTTCCAGGAACACAGAAGCGGGGCCCCGTGGGCGCACAGGAGAAGGCGCAGAAGAGGAGACCGGAAAGGCAGGATGGCCGAAAAAGACACTATGCTTTACATACAAGGAGGAAAGAGTGAAAGATCTTTTTAATTAATTAGCAAGGCCTTAGAAAGGATGATGGCGATAACAAAATTAGCAAATTAAGCAGGTTCCTATAAGCATTTCTCCTCACCCTCCATGTAACACGTCTTTTGCTCCCATTTGTTTTGTTCACATCAGCCTTATGCAAATCCAAATACATTCTCACTCACTCCTGTTGTAACAGAACCAAAAGATAATAAATAGTTGTTCTGAGAGAGAGAGAACAATAAACCTGACCTCTACTCAGTGTTCCACGGTGGGAAGAATTCTGGGTTTTGAGTTAAATAGCTGCAAGAGAGTTACTAATCCACATCAAGCACTCAGTCCCGCCCTGGCGCATGGCCGCTGCGGTCCTGGGAGAGGCCGGAGATGCCGGCAGGCCCAGCTGTGGGACCTCAGGCAAGTCGTGGAGTCTTTTGGAGTCTCTGTTGCTCCCCTGCTTAACAAAGGGGTGCGTGGGAGACAGAAGTGCACTCCCTACCCCCAGTACCTTGCAGAGCTGTACTGAGATTCAAATTCCAATTTCATGTTGTAAACACAGTATTCAGAAACTCTTAGAGGCACTCTACAGCTCTGTGGTATTCATCAATTCTCTAACTGTCTTTTCCGATGCAGAGGGACAGGTATATCTTGATGTATCCCTTATCATCCGTTTGGGGAGAAAACCTCCCCCAGGAGTCTGCACTCTGGAACGCCTTTAAATCTTCCATCAGTGCCTCCTGTTGTGCTGATTTTCATATCTGACTCTTGAGGTGTTCACTTCCAGAACACAAGCAAGCATGTGTCTAGAGGGAAGGACAGTCAATACAGCCTTCCATGTAGAATAAGTAAGCCGGGATCCATGTTACTTGCTACAGAGTGGTCACTCCATTCTACAGTGACATGTAATAAAGGGACACGGTTACAGAAGAGCAAAGTGCTAGAAACTCAAAGAAAACAGAACAGTCCAGAAGCAAACATGAGACTAAAGGAAAAACTATAATTAGGAAAAGTTGCAAATAAAACAACAACAAAAAGCAAAATACTAGAGGACCAGTTTCCTAAAAGAATAATGCAAAGACTTTTTTATTTCAAAATTATACTACAAATTCAGGCTAATCTGTTACCTTATAAGCTACTTCTTAAATTAATATAAGGATTTCATCAGCATTACATCTAATTACTAGGTTTTTTCCTCAAATAAAAGCCTCAGCTACTTCCATGTCTGCTAACAAAAAAAAAATTCGCTTTTTTCTCTCTTCACCCCCTCTCCACCTTCCTCCCTCTCCCTCCCTCCACCCCTCTCTTTCTGGAATAAAAGGTAGATAATGTGGGAAGATGGGAGATCCCACAAAGAAATTATAAAAAAGACCGAAGTTAATCCTAGATATGAAATATCTGACATGAGAACCCCATCATTAGATGGAGTAAAGAGAAGCTGCACAGCGGGAAGAATCAGTGAGCTGTGAGGCAGGTCGACATGAGGAACTCAGGCTGGGGAGAGGAGCGTGGCAACACCAGAGACACAGCTGACATGTGAAGGAGCTGGGGTTGGGGGAGGTGTGCAGAGGAAATGCTTGAGGTGAACAGCTGAGAACTTGAAGAAAGACATCAATAAATAACCATAAAACTGCTCCATAAACTCCAACCAGGACGAACACAACGAAATCTTCATGTGCTTCCTTCATCTTCCTTCCACCTCAGCCTCGTCTTCCATCAAACTAAATGCCAATTTCTTAGGGACAAGCTTCTACCTTTCTTCCCCTTTTCCTTCCTCTTCTTTTCTCTCTCCCTCTCTCTCCCTCTCTTTCTTTCTCACACACACACGTCCTTTTCCTTAAGGCACCATGGATACATGCTATCTTGGTCAGGCAATGGTGACTCGTTGATTTTATTTTTACCACACACAAATAACTGAACACACTGAGAACATCCAGAAGAGCTCCAAAGGGGAAACTCTCCCTCTTGCCCTTGTTGTGTAATAAC
Source organism: Camelus dromedarius (assembly GCF_036321535.1). Taxonomy (NCBI): domain Eukaryota; kingdom Metazoa; phylum Chordata; class Mammalia; order Artiodactyla; family Camelidae; genus Camelus; species Camelus dromedarius. Next base: position 16,870,429 of record NC_087469.1, read on the forward strand.
ATAGGGAGATTTAAGTTACAGGCTCAAACTATAGCTGCATCTTTCAGATTTGGCATCTAACAGTGACAGATGGCAATGTTAAAAATAAATAGAACATTCAAGTTATTTGTACTGCACGCAAAGACAGTTTTAAAGTGTGAAACAAGCCTAAGGTTGACAGAATTTACATCATCCTTTCCTAAATGAATTAAGAATGCACATTTCCCTAGGCCAACCTTGCAATGCTGTTCACAATAAAATATTAGCTTTTGAAGGTGTTCTGTCATTATATGTCATTACTAATTCAGAATTAACAATGTCATTCGGGTCTATTAACAGAAATCTATTTTTCAGAACTATCAGTAACTGATTAACTTTCTCAAATGTTAAAAGTTTCGGAGGTTATCACTGTTGGAAATTCACTTTCACATTCAGAACATAAGAAACTATTTCATTGATACAGTTTGACACTAACATTAAGCTAATTTTTAAAAACCATTTACAGTATTTATCGCTGAGGCAAAATTATCAAAGATAAGACTTGATAATGAATAAAAGTTAAGCTCATACAGCAGAAACACATAGAAATAATGCACAAGAAAAAATTTTTGATGTTGAATTTTAGTAACTTTACAATAGTTACCACAAAACCCCATGACTAGTTCAACAGACAGGTAAAAAGCATCTGACTAAATCCAACATCCTTTTATGATAAAAATCATTCAACAAACTAAGAACTGAAAGGAACTTCCTCAACCTGATAAAGGGCATCTGAAAACCCTACAGTTAACATCTTACTTAATGCAGAACAATTAGATGCCTTCTCTTAAGATCAGGAACAAGACAAGTTCTCAAAACTTCTTTTCAACACTGTAGCATCTCCAGGGCAACTGGGCAAGAAAAAGAAATGAAAAACATCCAGACTGTAAAGGAAGAAGTAAACATATCTCTGTTCACAGATGACATGATCTTGTATATAGATTATCCCAAGGAATCCACTAAAAAACCCATTAAACTAATAAACATTTCAACAAGGTTTCAAGCTACAACATAATATACAAAAATTAACTGCATTTCTATACACTTGCAATGAACAAGAAGAAAATGAAATTAAGGAAATAATTCTATTTATAGTAGCATCAAAACAAATAAAAATAAATTTAACAACAGACATGTACAACTTATACTCTAAAACAGGTACAAAATGTTGAATGAAATTAAAGGTCTAATCAAATGGAAAAATATCCCATGCTCAAGGACTGAAGACCAAACAAGCAGTGGCAAGAAGGTAATACTTCCCAAGCTGATACGCAGATTCAGCAAATCCCAATCAGAATCCCAGCTGACTTCCTGGTAGAAACTGACAAGCTGATTCCTAAAATTCATACGGAACTGGAAGGAACCCAGAAAAGCCAAAACAATCCTGAAAAAGGATAAAGCAGGACGGCTTTCCAATTGCAAAAGTTACTATTAAGCAATGGTAATCAAGACAGGCTGGCACTGGCATAAGAACAGACATACAGATCAATGAAACAGAATTGAAAATTCAGAAATAAACTCATGTGTCTAAGGACAACTGATTTTTTTATAAGAGAGTCAAGTCAATTCAGTGGTGGAAGGAATAACCTTTTCAACAAATAGTGCTTGGACAACTGGATATCCAAGGGAGCTGAACACCACACCATATACAAAAATTAACTCAAAATGGATCGTTATACCAAAATGTAAGGTCTAAAATTATAAAATTCTTAGAAGAAAATACAGAAGTGAATCTTGACCTTGGGTTAATAAGCAAAGCCTTCTTAGATAAAACATCAAAATCATAAGCAACAAAAGAAAACATAAACTGAACTTCATCAAAATTAAAAATGCTTATGGTTCAACAGACACCATCCAGAAAAGGAAGGACAAATCACAGTATGTGAGAAAATATTTGCAAATCATTTTATCTGATAAAGGACTTGTATCTGAAATTTATAAAGAAAACTTACAACTCAGTAATGAAAAGATAATCCAATTAAAAATGGACAAAGGATCTGAACAGACATCTCTCCAAAGATATGCAAATAGGTAATAAGCATGAGAAAAGATGCTCAACATTATTAGCCATCAGGGAAACGCAAATCAAAACCATGAAGATGTATCACTTCATACCCAGTAAGATGGCAATAACCAAAAAAGCAGTGACAAGGATATGGAGCGACTGGAATTCTCATACACATTGCTGGTGGGACTGTGAAACAGTCCAGCTATTTTGTAAAACATTTTGGCAATTTCTCAAAAGGTGAAACACAGAGTTACCATATGACGCAGCCATTCTACTCCTAGATACAGCCTCAAGAGATGAAAACACACATCGACACAAAAATCTGCCCATGAGTGTTCATAGCAATACTGTTCATACTAGCCCAAAATGGAAACCCAAAGTGAGTGGATGAAATAAATACGGAATGGCCATACAATGGAACATTATTTAGCCATAAGAAAGACTGAAGCACTCATCCAGCGATGAACCATGCAAACAGTATGCCGAGTGAGAGAAGCCAGTCACAAAAGACCACATATTGTGTGATTCCATTTATGTGAAATGTCTAGAATAGGAAAATCTACAGAGACAGAAAGTAGGTTAGTAGTTGCTTAGGAGTTGGGGGGAAGGGAGAGGATGGGGCAGTGTCTGCTAATGGGTATGGGGTTGTTTTTTTTAAGTTACTGATGCCATACTTAAAGAAGGAAAGAAACCTATAGCCATCACAGCCACTAATGAACAAGCAAGGAGCCACTGAGATAGTCTTTTTATGTTTAGTAAGTTTACCTAAAGAAAAGGGGTTTAACAGAGGATAAAAATGCCTTGAAAGAAGACTGAGAATCCCGCCTCAGGCAGAACTGCAGAGAACACTGTTCTGGAGTATTTTTCCTTCTGCACAATAAAAGTAGTCTGTCTAAAATTTTAAAATTCCTATGAGAAAAGTTGGAACACTGACTCCCTAACTGTCTATGAAGAAACAGGCTTTGAAAGGGGTCATTGCCCTTTATGTTTACCTAAATGTCATAAGCAAAAATGGTTTGATGAATGCTTTGGGGGCAGAGGCGGTAATATACTAAACAAAAAATAAACTTCTTTTCCCTAATTCTTGCACACAGGTCCTAAGCCTAGAAGATATTTTAAAGAAAATAGTCCAAATAAATTCTGAGGCCCAGAAATTTTCTTCTATTTCTTTTACTTGGGGGGAGGGAGTCGAGGGTGGAGAAGGGCAGAGGGAATGTAACACAACTAAGAGGAATAAACGTGATTACTTCCCCCGCCTCCCAAAATCTTTTAGCCTTTGTTCTTATTTTCTTTTAAAAACTTTACATCACATTAAAAAGTTCCAGACGAGGTATTCTGTAGAATGTGTCTGGATTAAATCACCTCAATAAAAACAAAAACTTCCATTTTCTTGACTTTTACCACCCGTAACACATTGCTTTAATTACCTGTAAGATACTCCACTTATACAGCACTGCACATATACCATGTAACTAAAAAGAAATGCTGTTTAAACTAGTTTTGATGTTCACAGGTATGGATAAGACATAACTTCATCTCATTAATCAATTTTCAGCAAATCATATTTTCTCCATGTCAGTTCTTTAAACCTAGTACTTTCCTTCATCATTTTATTCATTGATAAGCTGTATTCCTACTACATAATTGTAAAAAGAAATATGACACAGCTTGATGGAGCAAATAGTTCTTAAAATTGTCTAAAATTTTTAATGCATGTAAACCTTTGTGAAATTATCAGTAAGAATATATTAAAAATCAAAACTACATACAATTAGGAATGCACACTGTGACAATAAATGCAAAGAACAGCTAACCAAGCTATGTGCTTGACTCGAAGAGAAAATCTGTATCTTTATTTTGATAAATAGCCACACTAATGAAAATGCATACTTACCTGGTTTTGGCACGGAGTTGGTCACTGACTGGGGAACTTTCTGATTAATTAACTCAACACAGTGTCCAGGGAAGAGTCCCACCTGAAGAAGAAAAGCAGCAAAGAGAGGATTCTAAACCAGAGAACAGACCAGCGCGTGAACACTGCCAATTCAGTTCCAGTAATGTGCTCCAAAGCCCCTCCCAGTGATTCTGTTACTCCAAGACTCTAAATCACAGACAACGCCAATTGCACAAACAAATAATAAAACAATCTGTTGCTATGAGTATACAGAGTTGTGTGTGTTATTTGTCCAAATATCTGTCTGCTTTGCTAGTTTTAGCTTTTAAATTCCCCACTTTTTTTTTTACATCAATTAAAATGCTTAGTCTGATCCCAACCTATGCATACAAGAGGTATAATTTATACCTATTAATAAGGTACTTTGCTGAAATTTCAATCTAGCTGTGTTGACGTCTCCCCTGCCAACTTGCATATTTATTGACTTCTCCATGATTTTCTAAAAATCAAAACTAAACCATATTCAAATTTTTTGTGGATTTTCTCTTCATTCTCCCACAGGTTCCATGAACAATGACAGGACCGAAATAAATTAGTGAAACAATCGCTCACTTAAAATCCGGGTATTCACTGTTGTTAAAGAGCCAGTTGTGTGTGGACAGGTGTGGAGAGGAACGCAAGGGAGAAGAAAACCCACCCTCAGCGGTGATGACAGACGCCGGCCTTGAAACACACACCAACTGGACGTGGCAGCAGAGCTGCCTGTGGCACTGGGCAGACGCCCAAGGAGCTGCTCTAGGGAAAAACTGAGCCCCAGATCACCCAGAGACACTGCATAGCCGACAGAACGAATACGGAGATAAACAGCCAGGAAACAAAAGTAAAAAGAAAATTTTACCAATATTTATAGCTGCTTTCTTAGACAGGAATATAATTAGGCTGCCAAGCGGCACATGCTGAAGATGAAACAAGAAAACTCCGTCGCTCTGAACATCCCCCTGTTGACAGACGCTGGGAGGGAAGGCCTGGGCTTCCAACAGCCTGACGCATCACCCTGCTCTAAGCTGTGCAGCACCGTCCGTGTGGGATTACTTTCACGAACTCATGTGCCGCATTCTTACTTCAGTCTCTTGATCGATAGTCCATGGTAGTTCTTAAAACTATGAAGATGTAACTAGTTATCATGAGCTGAAAAGGTGTTATTAACAAATCATCCATTTTGTCTGAAAGATCTAAATTTGGGATCCTTATAGTCCGTCTGCATTGCCTTCCAAAATGATGTTCTACATGTTTGTTTTATTGGTGAAATTCTGTATCATATTTTACTCAACTTCCTACTTAACTAGTAAACAAATAGAAATTCTTCCAAGATTGGTTAGACCCAGACAAGAATCAACCTGAAAAATCCTTCTCATTCTCTCTTGCACAAATCAGTTACAGTGAGAGAGTTAAGTGTAGTCTCAAGACTTAGAGTCCCATTCCAGGTCTGCCACCTACTGCGGCGGGTTTACAACTCAGCCTCCGTGTTTCAGGTTCCTCACCTGAACACATAATATAGCTCACCTAACTCACAAGGGTTGTTACGAGAACCGAATAGATGAGTATAAGCAAGATGCACACAGTAGGAACTCGTGCAGCGTTCTCGCTCAGTCATTGCGCCAGCGCCTCCACCAGGAGGCGGAGCGGCCCCAGGCCGCCCCCCCCCCCCGCCCAGAGGTGACACATACTGCCTGCCACCCCGGCGTGGTGTGCTCAAGTCTCCTCACTACCAAATATCGCTCTTTCCATGAAATTCTAGTTCACTTTAATTTATAAACATTTTCTGCAATTTGCTGCAGAGAAAAGACCAGGTGCTAATCTTGGCCCATCCGTTTACTAGGCTCTGTGATCTGGAGCAAACTGCCTAACATCTGCTTCTTCCTCTGTGAAAATGAGGCCAGCATTAGCTACCTCAATAATCTGTGTGACGGCACCTAGCCTGGTTTCTAAACTGGAGTACCTTCCGGCAAATAAAACCAGCTTTCCATTACTTCTTCACAAAGACTGAACAAAGCTTTATGCTACTAGACACTGGTTACACTCCCACCCTTCAGCGCTGTCACAGTGCGGCAGTCTCGGTGTCTGGGGGAAGCTACCGTGCAGCGTGCAGGGGTCTACGGCAGGTCCGTCCGGTGCGGGACCCCAGGCCCTGCTCACCTGTCTCGCTTCACTGTGAAGTACAGTATTACTAAACACCAGCTAAGCTAAATACTCAGTTTCCCAGGCTGCTTGCATCCAGATGTAGTCACGGGACATATAAAGCAGCTCTCCTGCCACTGCTGTCTCTTCTCTCTGCGCTGTCTGCGGGTACCAGAACTGGATCTGAAGTGGCCATCACTGGACCTTAAAGAAAGGCCAAGAGAACCGCAGAGAACTTTGCCTGGCGTCACTGAGCTGCTGGCCCAACCACAGCAATGTCTCCTTTTCTGTTCATTTTACTGTTTCTTGAGGCCAAAAGCACTCCTAACTAAAACTCTTTTAAATAAAACAGTTATTGAACGTTTTATACATAATGTAACTAACCCTAAAAATATAGTTAATGGACATTTATACTTTTCTGACGCGTACTCAAGCTAATATTTCACCAAATATAAATAGTTCTAATACACTCAAAACATCCAATGTGAAAAGAGACTGGAACTCTTAGCAATAAGACCCGGGAACTGTGTCATCCTGCCGCGTGCATTACTTTCTGCAGCAGTGGCATTGTCTAGAGCTCTCACTTAAAGGCTGGGAAGGGGAGGGGATTTCGGCAGGAGTCAAAACGACCTTCTACTCTGGGAAGAGGATAGAAGGAAAAGAAAAGACCAGCATCTAGGTCCATGGGGGCAGAGGAGGAGGTGCTGAAAATACAGTAACAGAAGAAAAAGAGAAGGCCAGAACAGGACAGGGGTGGGCATAAAGGAGGGAGAGAGAAGCTTCAGATTCGGCAGTTTTTCCCCCACGTGTCTGAGGTGAAGTGAGAAGAAGCCAGAGATGCTATTCTATCCCTTAGTGAGCTGGTAAGTGTTTAAAAGCTCACTCTGCAGGGGGAAAGGCCTTGCTTTACAGCATTTGCCGGTGTCCGTGGTATAAACGTTGCCAACACGGCTGGGTTCCAGTTACCGACGCACAACTGAACACAGAGTTGAAAAGAGGTGCAGGCAGAGCAGCCTGTTACGTAGAACTCAACCCACACCACAGACTAGATGGACGTCACCTCAGGAGCACAGATGACAGTTACACAGAGTAAAATAACTACCAGAAGCTATATGTACTTATTACCTTTGTTTTTAATACAATTCACTTAATCGTAAATTTGTATGCTTTAACTTTTTAATGATGGCTGTGTTCAGCAAGCGTACCACAAAATCCCTACATACCTCCCAGCCGGCTCCAGCTCACACTCATCTGTGTCCCTCTCTGCGCTTGGCCTGGAGCCTCTCCACCTCTACCAGCCCTGGGAATGGGCGTCCAGGGCCTGGCAAGGGTGCGGCCCACTCTGACTCTACGAGAACAAGGAGGGGGTAAAGGGAACAGACTGCAACCTGGTTCTCCTGATTCTCTTTTAACTTAAGCAAACACTCACATTCCAAAAAACACAGGTTTGGCTACAAGAGTAAAAGTACTAAACTCAGAATGTTAGATAAGAAACTAATGCCATAAAATGAGCCTGGAGCTTTGAAACAGAGGGGATGGAAAGACATCACTGCTTAATAGTGGAGCCTAATTCTAACTATGGTCTCTCTAGGGCAACCACTCAAAATCAAAAAAAGAATTTCAACATAACAATGTGCTAGTCACTGACTTTTAAGAAAATCCCTATTCCAATGGTTTATTTAACTTAAGGCTAGTGACACTTTAGGGATGTTAGTTTAGCATAACAAAATTGTTTATATTAATCTTAGCAAAGTACTGCTCTTAATCCCAGAAATACACCAAAAATTTTTTAAAAACTGGAACTATTTGGCCTGAGAGAGTTTCCAATTTTCCATTTTCTGACCACAACCTCCTATGTCCCAGGTCTCCACTGTTCACGTAACATGACAAGTGAGGTTCAGATTCAGACACCGCATCCCTTCCTTCCTGTATCCTCCCCTAGGGTACCCAACCCCCTTCCAGTCTCTCTCTTTTTTTTTCACTACCCAGTATGGATCCTGTGGTTGATTATTTGAACTTTTAAAAATATCAGTGCCCTTAATCTCCTTGCAATATCAACCTTCTGCTGAACCAATCCAGCAAACCCCCCAACCTAAACCAATATTCTTCCCTACTTGCAAGCCTCTGTATTGCTAGAGAAACACTGCATCACTGAGGAGAATTAAACCAATGCAAACTCACAGTCTCCCACCTAGAAATGCCAGTTACTTTCTGCCCACTCCCCAGATCTCCTCCTGGAGCACCCACTCCCCTTTAGGCTCTCTGTCCAGTCTGACGTCCACTCCCCTGCCAACAACATCCCAGCACAGTTGAGCAAACCACAAGATAATGAGTCTGTCTCCTAAGATTTTGGAACTACGTCTGAATCTTTAATTACCTCCACTGAGTTGCTAGAACTAGGAAATATTTCAAAAAAAAAAAAAAAAAAAAGAGGAAGGCGAGACCAAAAAAAGCAGCAGCTGCTACTGCAGTGAAAGAAGCAAAACCCCCAAAACCGGAAACAAATTTCCTTAGTTCCACATCGCTTCTGGCTTTTTCGCCTTATTTTATATCCTGTCTCCTAAACCTCAGATGCCAGCTCCCTAATTTCCACTTTTAAAAACACTACCCTTGCAGTAGTTACATGCAGGTCTGAGACTCAGAAACGTGGTCAGGAATCAGAATGTAAGTTTGGGAGGCGGACATACACATGGTAGTGAAAGCTGAGACAGTGAGCAAGGAAGTCGAAAACCAAGGGCACAGAATGAGAAGGCGTTCCAACCCGAAACTTTCGGAGGCCTAGAGGCAGAGGATGCCCTGTAAGAGAAGGGTGAGAAGACAGGACTCTAAGTGTGTTGGGTCACATCGATCAAGAGAAGAAAAGTGCCAGGATAAGAGAAATGAAATACTGCTGAGAGCTTAAGTAAAGGGAGCAATAAAGTAAGAATGTTTACATTAAGCCAAACAGAGACCACTAGTGATGCAAGGGAAGAAAACAGGAGTGAAGGGTTTAAGAATATATTTGTGATAAGTGAATTTAACAATGATGGGGAGAGGGAGGGTAGAGCTCAGTGGCAGAGCACATACTTGGCATGCACAAGGTCCTGGGTTCAAGCCCCCAGTGCCTTCATTAAAAAAAAAAAAGATGGACCTAGAATCTAACCTGGGTAAGAAGGTGAGTGGACACAAGAAGTGGGTGATGGCAGGAACTGGAGAGGCCAACGGAACTATGGCACTGGACACAGTATTGTGTACTGAGCATCACCGCTGACAGTACAGCAAGTCACTAACAAATGAAGCCGAACTTCTGTTCCTAGTTAGCTCAATGAAGTATGAAATGAGACAAAACTATGGCTGCTTTAAAATTTTAATTATTTGGCCTCTTCCTTCCTCCCTGGAAGGAGTAAGGAGAGGACGGAGCAAGCACAGCAAGTGGCAGGGCAGACAGATGACAAGGGCAGCTCGCGTAATGCGGGGAAAACAACACTCAGATTTCACTGCGACATTTAGTTCATGAAACAGAGGCATGGAAAGTAAGACTGGAAAAGTAGAACGGGGTCAGAGATCACGGACAGTCCTGAATATCACGACAAGGAGTTTGAAGTTTCCTCTGTACAAAATGAAAATGGTAAATTCTGAGAAGAGGGGCAGGAACAGGTATGTTTTAATAAGAAAACTCTAGTGGCAGAGTAAACCTCCCAGGGCAGAAGGAAAGGAAGACAAGAAGCAGAAGACCACTTAGCAATTTGCACGCACAGGCCAAGAAAGAGATAATAAAAGCCTGTAGCATGCAAACAGGATGAAGAATAAGAAGAGCACAGGAACGTTAAGAGACACAGAGGTGGAAAAGACAGAAACTATCAAAGTGATCAGATACATGAGAAGTTAAGTCAGATGGCTCTGCAGTTTTTCCCTCATTATAACTGACAAACTATCAACTGTGAATATTCAAAATGTACATTTTGATAAGTTCTGACACCCATAAAACTGCAACCACACTCAAGATTATAAGCACGTTTATCAACCCCCAAAGTCTCTTGTATCTCTCTGTAATCTCTCCCTCTCCCCACCAGTCCCCTATCCTGCTCACCAGACAACTGACCTAGTTTCTACCACTATACATGACTTGCATTTCCTACAATTTTTTATTGATTTTTTTAAATTAGCATTTCTACAATTTTATATGAAAGGAGTCACACAGAATGTACTCTATGCCGTCTGTTTCTATCATTCAGCATAATTATTTTGAGGACCATTCATGTTGCTGTATTTATCAATAATTCATTCCTTACTATTCCTGAGTAATATTCTATTGCATGGATACCACTATTTATTCATGCATTGATCTTCTGTTCATGAGCTACCTGGACTGTTTCCAGCTTGGAGCTATTATGCATAAGGCTGCTATGAACAGTCATGTGTGAGTTTTTGTACAAACACAGGCCTTCTTTTCTCTTGGATAAACACCTAGGAGTGGAATGACTGGACTATGTCATTGCTGTATGTTCAAGAAACTGACAAACTGTTTTCCAAACTGGCTGTAGCATCTTACATTCCCCCAGCACTGTGCCAGCATTCCAATTCCTCCACATCCTCACCATTCTAATAAGTATGTAGCAGTACCTGTCATTTTCACTTGCATTTCTCTAATGACTACTGATACTGAGAACCTCTTTATCTGTTTATTTGCCATATATCTTTTTGGTGATGTGTCTGTTCCAATCTCTGCAATTTTTTTTTAAATTGAGTTCTGTTTTCTTGTTGAGTTTTGACAGTTCCTTGTACATTCTAGATACAAGTCCTTTATCAGGCATAATCATTGAAAATTTATTTTCCCAGTCTATGGTGTATGTGTAGTGTCTTTCAAAGAACAGAAGTGTTAAATTTTGATGAAATTCAATTTATTATCTTATGAACTGTTCTTTTGATACTGCATCTAAGAAATCTTTGCCTAAACAAAATTTTCTCCTAAGTTTTCCTCTATAAGTTTTATAGTTTAAGCTTTACATTTGGGTACATGATCCATTTTGAGTTAATTTTTGCAGAAGGAACAAGAAATAAATCAAAAGGATTTCTGGAGGCATATGGGTATCTATCCAACTGTTCTAGCACCATTTGTAAAACAGGCCACGTTTCACTGACTGACTTTGAACCTCTGCTGAAAATAAGTGGTCCATGTGTGTGTGGTCCATTTCTGGACTGTTCTGTTCTGTTGGTTTACCTACCTGTCCCCTAAATGCCACATTCTCTTGGTATTGTAGTTAAGTCTTCAATGCAATTAGTTACTTAGTTCTCCAACTTTCTTCTTCTTTTTCAAATTTGTTTTGGCTGTTTTTCTAGGTCCTTTGCATTTCCATATAAATTGTTTAATCTGCTTATCAATTTCCACAAAGAAGTCTGAGATTTTGACTGCGATCAATTTGAGGAGAGAAGGCATCTTAACAATATAAAGACTTCCAACCCATACATAGGGTGTGTCGCTCTTTTTGGGGGGGGGGGTATTCTTGAATTTCTCTCAGAAATGCTTTGTAGTTTTCAGTACACAGATCTTTTATATCTTTTTTCAGATATATCCCTAGGTACTTCACAGTTTCAGTGCTATTACAGATGGGTTTTGTTACATTTTCTGATGGATGTTAATATGACTGGTCTGTGGACTACGCTTACAGTGGCAAGACTTCGTGTAGTTGTCCCAGGTATATATATTTTAAATATATACTACGTATTTTACATACACAAACTACTTTTATTTCTCCTTTATATTAGATGTGAAAAATAATACTGATTTTTTGAAATTGTGTTTCTTTGTAGGTTGTTGTACCATTTGTAAATTTCATTTCAGAATCATAAGAAAGAATTTTAGAAAATATTTATCATAACAAGGGGGCACAGGGTTTGCTGAGGTTATGAACTACTACTCTAAGCCGTTCTGTCAGTAGTTTCCACAAAACAACATTTAAGCATCATTTGGTAGGACATATTCCGAGGTTATAAATTAACAAAAGGCTATCTAGAAACTGACTTCTCTCCAAACATCAGCGGCACCTGCTAATGGCACTAATAAGAAAACTAAAAACAGCAACAAGAAACACAGAAAATAATTTAAGATGATTTACACTTTTTGTGATCCAAGAGGGGAAAATGCAAAGCCGGAACTCACCAAGCTTGTGTTCCGGCTATATCACTAACTTACTGTCTTTGTGAATCAGAACAACCTACCTAAATCCTTTTGTCTCTCGATTTCTATGATTTTAAAATGACAGTTCAGGACCAGATGATCTCCACTATCATCCGTCCCACTACGGAAATCTATGACTCATACCTGTGGGCGAGTAGAAGCCACCACTGGTTCATTAAGTTACCACTATGATCTGTCTTTGCCCAGAATGCCTTAGTTTCTACCTAAGTTCTGACACTAACAGTGAAATAACAACGGGCCAGTTGTTTAATCCCCTTAGTTTCCTTGTCAGTAAAAGAGAGGCAATAATATTGTGTAAGAATTTACAGAGCATGAGAATTCAAGGTTAATGGAAAGCACTTTGAAAGCACACATAAAAGCACTCAAGAAGTGTTACAACTGTATCTGTAGTACCACGCGCTCCCTCTTCCCCTGAAATTACATAACGTTACAGATGAAAAATTACATCCTATGATTTCCCATCACTTAACCGGAGAGGAAATATTTTGCTCTCTTTAATTTCGAGTAATAAAAAGCTGCAGCTTTGGATTCCGTACATAAAATGATGGTTCATATAAATAAGCAGGTAAACTGCCTTCCTCCATTAAACTACTTACTACAAGGGACAAGGTTTCCACATATCTCGAATTTGGGATAAAGAATACTTTTCTGGAGAGCAGTCCCTCAGAGTGATCTGAGAAGCTGTCATCCCGGCTCGAGTCCTCCCATCAAATAAAACTTAACTCTCAACTTTAAAAAAAAAAAAATACTTTTCTGAACATAAGTTATTGGAACCATATTAAACTCCTGAGGTAAGGAAATGTTTATAGTCCAAGAAACGCTTCTCCAATATTTGTACACAAAAATCCTCACACAACATTCTGGGGTAACTATGAAAAATAAAATAGCTGATCCTTGATCATCTTGTGGAAACCAAGAGAAGATGAGCTGTACAGAGTTCTGTCCATCTCCAAATGGTACTTCATCCATCAGACTGACTGTATCCCAAGTAAGTTGTAAGAGATTTTCTGGGAGGAAAAGAGAAGACCCGTTAAGCTGTGTTTAACTTCTTCCTTTATCTGTGCGAGGATCATCAGTGAGAGACCAGATCAGTGGTTCTCATTTTGTGCTTAATCATCATCTTAGGAACCTGATAAAAATTCAGGTTCCGGTCCCCATCCCTGCAGAGTCTGGTGAGTAACATCTAGTTTTAAAAGGTTTCTCAGGTCAGTCTGATGCTAGAGGCTCCCACATAAAACTCTGAGAAACACGGCACTAAACAAACAAGTAATCCTCAAAGATATTAACATTTTATATTTGTGTTATGCCTTTTGCCTAAAAAAGGGGGCTTTCCAGACACCTCACCTCACGTTTGCAACCACAGTTCACAGACAGGCACAAAAGCTGATGCCATGAATTTTTTTTCTGACGTATACACTACACAACGAAGCACCTCAGAAAACTAAGGTGCAAGATTCCATACACTCTTTAGAAGACAAAAAAAAAACTCAGCATTTCAAATTACTATAGTTAATATAATTTCACACTTCCTACTCCCAGAAGTTTAAGAAAAGAAACACAGTCACAGTATAATTTAAACACATGATGAACTAATCCTTCTGTTCCCACAGCTAAATTGTGGTCTAGGCTAAAGCAACACACAGACTAGAACTTGGCAAAACGCTCATCTTTTTCAACCACCAGCTGATCAGCAGAATTCACCTACAGCTCAGAGTAAGCACTGCTTCCAGAAGAGCGGTCTGAGGAACACCTGCGCCAGAATCACATGGATAAAACTGCAGTCTTAATCCCATCCCACAACCACTGAAACAGAATTTGGGGGCTTAGGTCACAAGATTCCGTTTTAACACGTTCCCAACGCAACATGTAAACACAGTGAGTAAAGCCTGAGACTCGGTGGTGAAGGGAGAGCAGCCACCGGTAACAGAAAAACGAAGACAGCAGCACAGCACCCTTGAGTCTATTAGCAACTGCCCCTCCTTGGACTGACTTTCAACCTGCTGTTTTGGAATCATGGAATTAAAATGTTGAGGAGGATTAGAGTGATTGTAAGTGACACTCTCTAAGGGGACACTAGAGTCCAAAGAAAGCAAGTATCTTGTCTAAAATTATAAGAAAGGTAGCAATACCAAGACCAAAACATAACTGTGACTGTAAAGCCAAATTTACTTTTTGATCATCTTTGGGACCCTAACATTTATAGCTCACTTCCAGTGAACATGGAGACTGACCTCTTATTAACAAAAGAGATAACTGATCTTTCATTTAGTTTTATATTTAATCAAAAGCACCAATTATTCATAGCAATTAAGAAATGAGAGCACAAAAGAGCAAGGACCTACTGTACAGCACAGGGAACTATATTTAATATCTTGTAACAACCTATAATGGAAAAGGATCTGAAAGAGACTACACACACACACACACACACTCTCTCTCTCATATAAACAATCATTTTGCTGTACACCTGAAACTAACACAATGTTGTAAATCAACAGTACTTCAATTAAAAAAAAAAAAAGAAATCAGAGCACAGATAAAGAAGGACTCCAATTACACAAACAAAAAATTTGTGGGGTAATAATAAAGATACAATTTTTTTGGTTTTAATCATCAAATTAAGTTGCTATAAATGCTTTTATAATAGATAAAAGGATAGATAAAATTAAATTTGTAAAATATAAAACAGAATTACATTTAAAAATCAACATTTACTGATTGGAAAATATGCATCTGGCCTGCTCTAGATACTTTATATAGTTTATCCTTACACATTTAATCTTCCCAATAACCTTATGAGGTTAAGAATAGTCCTGCAATCACCATTTCACAAATGGGGAAAACAAGGCACAGAGAAGTAAAATTACTTGCTCAAGATAACATAAGATTAAAACCCAAGCAATTTGTCACCAGAACCCATACTCTTAATTACCATGCTATCCTGTTTTAAAATTATATGATTATTTTTTGATAAAATACATTTTATAGAAACCTAATAGCTTTTATTTTATATATACTTATGGCTCAAGATACTTATACAATAGTTATTAATGTTTCCAGCTATATAGCATGAGCATTTAATCTATGCAGCATTTTAGAAACACTTTTATAAACAGAAAACAAAAACCCACAAGTTATATATATTCAGGATACAAGTTTAAGGCATTTTTAGATGCTCTTCTAGTGACAGTTTTAAAAGATAAAAGAAAACCTTTCCACAGTGTGGACACTAAAAGACACCATTATCAGGTCTCAAATTACTCTGGCAGACACGGGAAAGGACACTGCTACAGATTCTGCTGTTACTCTGCAATTGATACACAGTTTACAGTAACAGCTACAAGTCATTAAAAAATATTGATCAAACTGACTTAATTCTAGAGAAGAAAACATATGTGACTCATGACTTTACACCATTATGAAAAGCAAGGCAGAGTCACAGACCCAATAACAAAAGTGTCACCGGGCATGTGACTCTGCTCAAACCTTGGCTACATCTACAGGGAAGAAGGAGATAAACACAACCACAACAGCAACTAGAAGAGGAAGTCCACGTCTAATGCCAGCTACATTTTTCTATCACTGCAGACAAAATTTTTGATGACAAAGTCCACGGTCAGCACATGTTGTCAACAGAAATATTACTGAAAGAAAAACCGTCCTTTGAATTTTCCACACCTAACTCTTTGTTGCCCACCTGAAATCCATGCTTGCCTCTCCACCACGTGCTTAACACTTTCGGGGGCATGTCAATAACAGACACAATGTCTCCCACCTAGGAGAAAAAACGTTAAGCAAAGCGCTTTTAGTCAAGTTTTAAAGCAACTGCCTCTAGAATTTAAATATAAACTGTAACAAAAAGGTGAAGTACTGTCTTATTCTCTGGCTCATTACTCCTGTTAAAACATTAACATTTCTTTCTGTAAAAAACTGAATAATCTTAACCATTTGTTAAGGAGAGGTTTACAAAAAGTTAAGCAGCAAGAAGACTGAGATGCAACAAACATGTAGTAACTTCGGGAAGCCTGATGTACAGTGTAAGATTTTTGAACGTCAGGCATCATACATCACCACTTGTGCTAAAATATTCTGTAACTGCTATCACTAAAAGTGATCAGACTCACTTACAGAAGGCAGTTTTAATAACTCACATTTAGAACACCAGCATCTATTAATACATGGTGAGTGCTCACCATGTGCCAGGCACCATGCTAAGCATTTGGCATATCTTATTTCATCATATAGGAAAGCTCTAGGATGTCCACAATCACTGGGTTATTTTCAGTAAGTGTAAAGTTGGGTGACAACTACACTTCTTCCAATAGATGGTCAGTATAACATTCCTGATAAACAGCTGACTTTCTTCACTCCAGAAGACAAACTAGTGTGTTTACAAACTTTCACAAAATCATAAATATAAAAATTGCAATAATAGTCCTTAATAATATATTTAAAGGAAGTTGTACTCTTCAATCAAAATAAGTGATGATCTCTGTGATAAAAGAGTTTAGCAGTTCAGAACAATGTTCCTAATGTACACAACATTGCTTTAAGAATTTTTCTTTGTATAATCACAATTTTTCAAGTCATGAAGGTCACCTTCACATAGTCTTATCTGCTAACAGATGTGGTCTCTTTCAAGACCAAGGATTTTTTTTGTGCATAGAATCTAAACATTTAAGTTTGAGAACAGTTTGAATTCTAGACAGTAAAAATTTATACTTTTTTCCTCTTAAATTGAATAACTTTCAGCATATTTTTTAGTCTCTTATCAGCCAGTATTAAAGGAAGAAACTTAATTCCCCTCCTTTTGTGTCTGATAGCAAGAAATGTTCGTTTTGCTTTTCATCTGGTCTTTACCTCAGCCTACGAACAAACACCCAGAAGAAAGGATCACTGGGTATTGTTCCTAGGTGATAAAAACACAAAGGCAAAAGACGGAGACCTGGCTTTCAGGAAGCTCACAGAGACAAAGAGGAGAACAACTTTGACTGAAAGCAGTAAGTGGCATGTCAGAGACAAGCCAGGAGGACAGTCAGAACGGCATGCGGTGCGGGTTTGGGGGGCGTGCGTATTTCCATGGAGCAGAGGGAAGGAGACCAGGGATGACTTCCTAAAAGAAATGAGAGAAATATAAGCTGAATTTTCAAGGATGAGTACAGTCATTTAAAAAAAAAAATAGATGACATGCCAGACTGAAAGACAATGATGCACAGGAAAACCTGGTGCTTTTAGTTAAGGAAATGGTTTAAGCCGTTAAAGATGAGGCTGGAAGGGAGCGGGGACTGAGCTAACACACAGCACCTTTACTCACGCACCTCTAAGGTCAGCTCGTCCGGGGCCCGAGCAGTGTACCGCTTGATGACGTGGGCAGCGCCAACGGCAGGAGTGTTAATGGAGGACTCCTCATGAACCAGCAGGTGATTCCCCTTGTTATCCATCTGCAGCACAGAAAATGTACTATGGATGGTTAAAGGCGTGGGACTTGCAAGTTTCTTTGTGTATCTATATAAGATAATTCAATTTGATTTACAAAACCATAACCCAAAAAAATCTTAAAAAACACCTATTGAATATTTACTATACTTCAGTCGTTGCACTGTACATATAATATATATAATTTATCTTCATAACTCTGAAAGATATTTATCATCATTATCATGACTTAAAGATGAAGATGCTAAAGCTAAAAGAGGTTATGTAAATTACAAGAGACTAAGTAATGTGTCCCAGACCACACTATCGATAGCGGAAGAACCAACACAAGTTGGCCCCGCCTTCTATGTACTCTTTGTTGCAGGCCCAGTTTCCACTGTGAGGAGAGAGTACTATGGCCGTGCACATGGCAACTGAAGGAGAAAAACCTAACTGCAGGAGAAAAAGGTAACTGAATACTCTGTCACTCAAGACTCACTGACCCTTTACAACATTGTCTCTTGTTCATAAATAACTGAAAAATATTTTCAATAACCAAGCCAATTAGAAGAAAAGATACATATATACACCTTGTTAAATGTATATATTAATATATCAAACACCAAAATAATAGGTGTCATTGTGATTCATAAAATAATATTAAAATTATCTTCCTGGATTATCAAAGACAGATTAGAGATGAAGAATATTTTATGTATCACATATCTATCTTCCAGAAGATGAGAGTAAGATCCATTTATTCGATTCCTAAAACTCAACAGCTAACGAAATTAAATTAATATTAAATTTCTTAAGTAGACAATTTAAAAATTAATTTTAATAAAAGGTGAGCTAGATTAATACCTCCATCCAGGTAAGGGCAGGTCCACAATTGATCTTGTTGCCAGCAATAGCTGAAAGGCGGGACAGGTAAGCCATAAGCATCTGAGTGACCGACTAAAGAGAAAGAGAAGATTCAGTGGGAACAGGATGGAGATCCTACGTTCTCTGTCAGAGAAACTCATATGAACTGGTTGTCTCCGGGGCAAAAGAAAACCTGCAGATGTTTAGGGCATTTTAATAGTTACAGAGGTGTCCTCACAGAGGCTTCACAGCTCCATGAACCGAAACTACGGGCACTCACACAACTTCCAGTCTGGTGCAGCTTTACCTCTCCACCCCTCATCATCGGGGTCATACTGTTTTACAGCTTCTAATTTAACTGCCTTGTCTTTCTATTTTTGCATTGAAAATGTAAAGTGATAGCACAGACACACTTGGCTTTCCTACCCAGCTTCCCCCTGCTACTCGCTATCCTAAAACTCTCTCTCCAAGAAAGACGCCTGCTGCAGCCTTCCACACACTGCCCCACACACAGTCCTGCACCACACATCAGCTGATGGGTCCAGGAACGGGACGAACATGAGCTGGCTGACAAGAGCTGCTGGAGGAATCAGAAATTGCGATACAAAATTCCAGCTCAATCTGGCTGCTACCTTAATAAGAGGTGAGAACCTGGCACCTGTTGGGTGTGGTTGTGTTCTGAAGACAGTCTGAGAACGAAAAATGCAATGGGCAGAGAAGGGAAATGGAGACAGAGAGGCCTGCAGGTTTTCTATGATACAAAGGAACCGTGGTGCTAAGAAATCCCCGAGACCTTGCCACAGCGTCAGCTCTTGCATGACTGATGTCTTCACTTCACCCTACCTACCTGACTGCCTGGGACTTGGTTACAGATTTGCAGGGGTTTCCCTTAGGACTTGGAAGATATTCTGCACTGTTTTCAAGCACCCATGATGGCTACCAAGGAGTGTAATACCAATGCAATTCTTGTCCTTTTGAGAAGATCTCGTTTTTGCTCTCTGGAAGCTTTCTGGGTTTCCTCTATGTTTTGGCATTTTGAAACCTTACTACAATGTTTCTAGATGTGTGTCTTTTCAATTGTTATATTTAGCACTCAATGGGCCCATTAATCTAAAAAACATGTCTTTTTTAGATTTAGTTACTTCCATCTACTCTTTTCTCCTAGAACTCCCATGAGAGGGGAGCAGGCGCTTCTGGGTCTGCTCTCCGTGACTCCCAGCTGCTCTCTCACAACTCTTTATCCCCTCAGGGCTGTGTTCTTACAGAGCTTGCTCTTCCCAATCACTAACTCTCTCTTTATCTGTGTCCGTTTTGTGTGTAGTCCAGCTATTCAAGTTTGCTATTATTAAAATTAATTTAAATGACCGTGTGTTCGTTTCTAAGACCTTCGATTATTTTTATAAAAATCTGTTCTCATTCCATGATTGTGACTTCCTCACTTCCCCTCTGAGGATAGAAATCATGCTTCAGAAAGCCCTCTGCTCTTCTCAGTCACCTTGTATACTCAGTTGTTACACTGAAGACATCCAGTTTATCTGTCCCTCTGCAGGCTTCCTGCACCAGTGTCTTATGCCGTATTTTCTTGCCCCTACAAATTTTATCTCATTTACTTTCAAAGATTCCTCACAATTTTTGATTCTGATGGTTCTTTTTATTTCCTGACATTATGAAGACTCTCTTTCCTTTTAAATTAAAAAAAAATTTCATATATTTACTAGAAATGTTTGGCAGGAATGGAAGTAAGTTCACGGACACAGCCTGCCGTCATAAACTGAGTAAACAGCATCACCTGACTATGTGTCTTTGATTATTAGTGAGGTCAGTGTTTTCCCATATTTTGCTCTCATCTTTTAGATTCTCTTTGAAGAATGATCTGCTCATATGTAACACTCATTTATACATTAAGATAGGAGTTTCTTCTTATAAAATTACATGCTGCACCTATTTTAATTCTAAACATCCTACACAGCATTACTAGTTTTTCAGTTGGGAAATGAGTAATCCCGAGACTCTCCCTCAGTGTTCAACACAAGCTTTTACTTAGTAGACAGGCAGGAGTTTTCTGCTAATTCGGGAGTAGTAGTCAGTTCTGCAGAGTACTAAATGCTTACCTCTGGACTGTCCTTCAGGGTATCAGAACGGGGAAGCTCTGAGAGCTGGGAGAATCGTCGGTCATAAATACATAGATGAAGATGTTTATCAAGTACCCGAAAATCTTCATAACTTCTTTTAACAATCCAACTTTTGCCCTACGGTTAAGAAACAAGAAGGCTCCTGTAACTTGCCTCTGTTAGGAAATGGTTACAAATCAGGCCTTATTCTATGACGATATTTTATTCGTGAGATTTTATATTTACTAATTGACTTGATAGTAAATAGTTAAGTTCCAAAATACTCTAGTGAGTTATACTACACTGAACAGTCAGTAATGGAAAATAAGATAGAACTGTCCACTAAACCTCTTCCCGCCACTGTCAGCCCACTGGCTCTCTCTGGGAATAGTAACTGCTGGACGGGAAGACAGCATGTGATCTTAAACCCACAGAGAGAACCACAAGATAACTTCGGGTGGGAGAACACTGCCAAAAATTAAAGAAAGACAAAGCCAGGTTATTGATTAGTTACCACAAACCTTTTCAGCGACAAACTGGAAATATACTGAAAATTAATACTACGGAAATCGATCAGCCTTTGACACTCATATGTTATCTATAACCCATATTGTCTCCCCACTTCTCAGGCTTTCTTCCTTTCCTAATCTCACAAGCTTGTTAAAAATGAGGATTAAAAATAAAAAGAGCATATTTATTACATACTGTCTTCTAATTTTCTCTTGAATGTATCACT
This sequence comes from Camelus dromedarius, assembly GCF_036321535.1. Classification (NCBI taxonomy): domain Eukaryota; kingdom Metazoa; phylum Chordata; class Mammalia; order Artiodactyla; family Camelidae; genus Camelus; species Camelus dromedarius. The sequence continues at coordinate 16,891,831 of NC_087469.1, forward strand.
TCCTACAGCCCAAGCATTAGTAAGGACTGACATCATTTCTTACCTCCCCAACTTTATCTTCTCCCCTCCTCACGAAATACAGAGCATGTCAGGTCACGCTGACAAAAAGCCTTCAAAAGCTCCTACTGCACAATGATGAGCTGAGCCCCTACCCACCATTTGGTTTTAAAATTTAATCTAATATTATACAGAGGCTTTCATCTCACAAAAATCTGGAGGGACTGAGAAAAAGTAACCATCTCACAACTGGAGAAAACATCTCTATGTAGCTCTTCTCCATCTGCCTCTGCCAGAAGGGGCAGAAGGTACCAATTCATGGGAGAGGTGCTGACATCTAAACACAGGCTGCCAACAACTAACAGCCTAAACTTGTCCAACCCCCAACCCTACTTTGAGCTGAAATTCTCCATCACACATGTGGAGAGCACCGCCACCTCCCTCTTTCCAAGGGTTATCAGAATGAAAAAGGAGAACAGGTGTGGCAGATGCTTTTAAAGAACAGTCTCCTGGTCTCTGTTGTAAGAAATGCTAGTTCAAAAAGTCAGGATTGGAATCCAGTTAATTCTGATGACCAGGCTGAATTGGGAACCACGGATCCACGAGATTAAGTCCAAACACACTAGCACGTATCAGAGCTTTCATCATCTGGGCCTGTCTAAATTGACAGCTTGATCTCACCCACTTCTCCTCCTTTGCTTCCAGTGATGCTCAATTACATGTACTCCTTCCATTTACAGAATGTTCCCTTTCCTGCCAGCATGACTTTCCAGTGCTGCTCTACCACGGAAAGTCGATCTTCTACCCTTTACTCGGGGAAGCTCCTTTGCCGTCTCAGCTCTACTGCTGCCTTCTACCCAAAGTGTTCCTAAATGACAAGAGGGAATTAAATATTTGTTCTTTTGGGACAGCAAAAAAATAAAAAATAAAAATGAACAGCAAGGCAGGAAAAAAAAGAACAACAACATTGCACAGTTGCAATTAATTTAAACATTTCAAAAATTATTCAACACTTCAAAGATTAGAAAATTACAAAAATTAATTTAACACATGTATATATCTCTATCACAGAGATTAAATACATGTTAACTTTTATTTCAAAGCTCCGGATTTTTTTTATTGAAGTACAGTTGACTTACAATATTATGTCAGTTTCAGGTGTATAGGAGAGTGATTCAGTTATAAATGCGTATTTCTTCCAGATTTTTTCCATTTATATCTTATTACAAGACATTGAATATAGCTCCCTGTGCTGTACAGTAAGTCCCTGTTGCTCACCTATTTTATGTATAGCAGTTTCTATTAATCCCATGCTCCTAACTTATCCCTCTCCCCTCCCCTCTCCCCTTTGGTAATGCGAAGTTTCTTTCCTCTGTGAGTGTGTTTCTGTTTTGTATATGGATTTATCTGTTCTGTTTTTCAGATTCCACATAGAAGTGATGTCACGTAACACTGTCTATGTCCCATTTACTTCACTTAGTATAATCATCTCTAGGTCTATCCATGTGGCTGCAAATGGTAGTTCTTCATTCCCTTCTATAGCTGAGTGATATTCCATTATATATACATATGTATCTATTTATATACACACACACCACCCCCTTCTTAAACCAGTCAGCTGCTGATGGGCACCAGGGGTTGTTTCCATGTCTTGGCTATTGTAATAGTGCTGCTATGAACTTGGGGTGCACGTATCTTTTCGAATTAGGGTCTTCATCTTTTCTGGATATATATCCAGGAGCAGGACTGCTCGATCATATGGTAGGTCTATTTTTAGTTTTTTAAGGAACCGCTATACTGTTTTCCATAGCAGCTGTACCAATTTACATTCCCACCAACAGTGTAGGAGTGCTCCCTTTTCTCCACACCCTCTCTGGCATTTATTACTTGTAGACTTTTTAATGATGGCCATTCTGACTGGTGTGAAGTGACACCTCACTGTAGTTTTGATTTGCATTTCTCTGATAATTAGTGATACTGAGCACCTTTTTTCCCTGTGCCTGTTGGCCATCTGGATGTCTTCTTTGGAGAAATGTCTATTTAGGTCTTCTGCCCATTTTTTGATTGGGTTTTTTTTTTTTTTTTGGCTATTAAGCTGTATGAGCTATTTATATATTTTGGAAATCAGACACTTATTGGTCATGTCATTTGCAAATATTTTCTCCTTTTCTGTAGGTTGCCTTTTCGTTTTGTTTATGGTTTCCTTTGCTGTGCAAAATACTTAGAGACAAATGAAAATTAAAACATGAGGATCCAAATCAAGGCAGTAAAAGCAGTTTTCAGAGGGAATTTTATAGCAGTATCAGCTTACCTCGGGAAACAATAAAAACCTCAAATAAACAACCTGACACCTAAAGCAACTAGAGAAAGAAGAACAAACAAAACCCAAAGTTCTCTTTCTGATAGTCTGTTAGTATATAGAAACGCAACAGAGTTTTGTATACTGATTTTGTATCCTGCGACTTTTTAATTTGTTTACTAGTTCTAACATTTTTTTTGGTAGCGTCTTTAGGGTTCTCCCTATATAATATCATGTCATGTGCAAATAAAATATGACAGCTTTACTTCTTCCCTTCCACTACAAAGTTTAACAGACATGATAAGAGGGGTACTCGTCTTGTTCCTGAACTTAGAGAAAAAGCTTTCAGCTTTTCACCACAGATCATGATGTTAGCCGTGGGCTTGTCATACATGGCCCCTATTACACTGAGGTACGTTTCCTCTATTCACTTTGTTAGCAGCTTTATCATAAACAAATGAAGAATTCTGTGAAATGTCTTTTTGCGTCTGCTGCGATGATCATATTGTCTCACCCACTGCTCTGTTACTGCTGCGCTAATGCACTGACTGGCTGGCAGATGCTGGACTATATTTGCCTCCCTGGAGTAAGTCCCACTAGGTCATGGTATGTGACCCTTTTAAAGCTGTGTTGAATTTGGTTTGCTAAATTTTGTTAGGCTACTTTTCTTATTCTTAATTGATCTAAGAGATATCAGTTTGTTCAAAATTATAACAGCAACAATGTATTTCATAACATATGCTTGTGTATGCTGATGTATAAGTGAAATGAATGACAGCAATCAAACAGAAGTCATTTCTGATGGTCGAATTTCAAGCATCAGAGTACAGGAGATACTTTGAGGCAGAAAAGCATTCACCTAAAACCAACTGTTTACCCCACTGACCGGGACATAAAGGAGCCTTCGTATTACCATAAATTTCTATGAAAAATTTGATTTTCAGAAAAAGTAAACTATTATACATTCATGAATTCTGGTTAATATACAAAGGTAATTCAACTACAATTCAACTTCAATAAGAACCATTCATTTCAACTACTCTAAAGCTTACTATGGGATAATAAAATACGAGGTATTCTATTAAGCAACAGTTACTCTCACACTTAACAAAAGTATAAAGATCAGAAGGGAATTCTCATTAGGGCACGTGTTAGAATAAATTTTTGCAACACTTAGGTTTACATTAGCCATTTTCAAATGAATGCTTAAAGGCTGACGTTTGCTTATTTGCTAATGAATAAAAACAATGGAATACAGAATACTTTGAAGATTCCCTACCACTAATGTTACACTTTAAAATGCTTTGTTCTATGTACTGAGGCTCAATGTAGTAAGTGTCAGGATTTATCAAATTTTGGTCTCTTTTAAATTACTGAATTTTCAACAAGGATCAAGAATTTTAGTTAAATAAAAAGAATTTCAAGTGCATATTATTAAAAATTAGAAATTAGCAAAAGTAGCTTCTATAATGGATAGATTGCAGGGTATAAGGGTGATCTTATCTCATCTGAAGATTAAGCAATCTCTAAAATCTGTTCTGGACTGAGAACTCCAAGGAGATTTAAGAAAAGCTGGAAACAGGAAACCGAAGTCCTCAGTGTCTCCTGCTAAGATTTCATGTGACTTAGGAAAGCAAGTTCCGTAATTTAGGCCTCAGTTTCTTTATTTGCAAAATTAGAGGGTTTGATTGTGAGTCTCTCTTAGTTGTAAAAAATATATATGATTCAAGTTTAATATGGTGTATGGCTGACGTATACGGCAAGGATACAGAAGGCCAGCCATGAAAACACATCCGTCACTTGGGGTGCTGAGGCAGAGAGAAACACGATGGCATCATCACAGTGCAGCAGATTACTGTCCTGATGTAATAAATAACATGACAAGAAGTCCAAAATTCTTTAAGCAGTTTGACAAGATATTTACAACCAGGAAATAGTCTAACTACCTAGGAGTCTAACTCCACTAATTCATGGAGGCGTAACATAAATAAAAACTATACATTCTAATGTATGGTACCAAAATACCATGCTTATCGTTTGAAAGCCGTTTTTAAAAAACAGCGCAGGTATTTCAGACATTGTGTTTTGCTTATGAGAATCGAAGTATCTGCACTGTCAGCATATATGAATGCTTTACATTCACCTGTTCAACGTAACAGCAGCTGACATTTTTCACTTAAAAATTAACTCACTGAACAGAAGTATTTCATGAAATATGACATGACACAGCGATTCAGAGCTGCCCACTTCCTCAAAGGAACCAAGGCGACATACAATAAAACACGTGTAAACAGTACGGAACTTTTGACATCATATACATATGTGTGTACGTGTATATATATGTGTGTGTGTGCATATATATATATATGTGTGTATATATATACATATATATATATATTTCAAGCTAAGTTCAATTTTCAATCTCATATCCTCTCACCTATAAATAAAAGCACTTAATTCTGAAAGGTTTTCCTTAAGGGTCTAAGAATTTAAGTATTTCCCATGTGAAATAGGCATTAGACTGTTCCAGATTATTTAATTTTTAACTTCAGGTACATGAATAATTATTTTGGCAAAAACAAAACAAAAAAAACACAAATGTCCCTATCTTACTCTCTCCCAAAAAAAAATGGAAAGTTTGTACGTAAGAAAGCTTTCCTCGAAAACACTTGCTTTACAATGACTAATCTAAAAAAAAGGCAAAAAGACTCAATGAACAAAGAATATATTAAGGAACTAACTGCTTACTTGCTGGAGGAAATAATCAATGCTACAAGCGACGTATTTTAAATCTCATTAAGAGCCAGTCATGGTAATTAACCCTCAAAAAAGCTCTGACACTAAGAGAGAAGAAACGGCACACTCCCGCAGCACACACGTCCTGCTGGTCTCCACGGGCAGAGCCTGCGGTCGTGGTCAGAAAAGTGAGCACCGGAGGCAGAGACTGCTGAGTGTGCTCTTTTATTGTAATACGGGGCCAAGAGCGGACGCCCTTAATCTCATCAAGAAGTGATATATTTCCTTTACTCTTACAAGAATTTTCATTTAAGTTTGTAAATTAAATATCTATTAAACTGATTCTATTAAACTGACTCTTTCAACTCTGAGTACACGCAGAGACGCCAATGTGACCGGGAGAAAGAATAAAATAAAACGTCTGCCTTACCAAAGCCAATGTTATTTGTTTATATTTGTTCATTCACATTTAATTCGCATTAAAGTTTATGGCAAACGGAGGGCCCAGCTACGCAATTACCTGACAAGCAATGTGCACGAGGTAGACCAGCTCTTTAGATTCACAGCCGTTTTTCGTGACTTCATTTTGTTCTTCTGAAAGTGAAAGCTGCATCAAAACAGAAAGGGCAGAAGAGAGGGAGGAGCAGTCAATGACAGACAAACAAGAACACAAGCAGCGTTCAGTCACACCTGGGCCTCACGTCAACCTAACAGGACACACCTTACACACAACACTGCTTCGGGCAGATACAATGCATTATTCAGGATTTTAAGCAAATTCATGTTTTTAAAAATTGTAACTTACATCTAAACTAACACAACTGCACGATGGTAGTAAATAAAACAATATATTCATTCAAAAACAGGCCTTCACTTCCTCAGCTTCCATCACCTGTGTAAACTGGGATCGGGTGGTTTAAAGGAGCACGGGCTTTGTCGCAGGGACTGCGAGCTGGCCGCCCGGGACACAGGCTGGGCCTGCAGACAGAAGCACCGGGCAGGTCCGCACGCTGGGTTTTATTTTATTTTTACTTGAATCAGCAGCAAAAATTTAGAAACTAAGTGTTTTCACGTGAAAAACACAGATTTCTAGTTTCTACTGAAAAAATCTGAAGATCTGAAACATTGGACCCGTATTCTCACACTGGCAACAACTGGCTGGGCTGAGAAGGGGCGGACTCCATAAAGGAGGCGTTTCTCTCCGAGAGTCTCCGTCACAGAAGTGGTTACTCCTCATTTTTTAGTATCTACGTTGAATGTTAACTGTCATTCCTCGTGCTACCTGCTTTGTTATTTTTTTGCACCCTACTCACTGCACTCATTTATTTACACACCTGTCCCCTCTGGGGACGTGAATCTGTAAACTGTGCTCCAGACACATACAACCCTGAGCTCAGAAGTGTCACTAACTGATTATGCAACACTGAACTACCTATTTAATCTCTTGTCTGGAAAATGAGGATGATATAATACTATCTATTCTCAAGTTTGTGATGAGATAATACATTTAAAGTATTCACCAAGGTGCCTGGCACTCAGTAAGAACCCAATAGATGTTACCTATCATTACAGTTAATATTATAAGAAATATAAAGAATATATTCTCTATCTTTGAAAGAAGTATCACTGGAAGCATTTTATAAAAAAAAAAAAAAATTCCTGGTATTAAACAGAAGTTTAGAGGCTCATGATCATTCTCACACAAGCCAAACAAGCCAGATTAACCACAAAATGAGTTTTTTAAAAAATCAAAGAATTAAGAATGAAAAGAAACCCACCTGAACTAAGCTGCAAAAAAATGACAAGGCTTTCCTGAGACAGAGGAGATTCGTATGGATGTGCTCAGATGCCAGGCAAAGATGCAGAAGGATAGAGTCTTCCCTAGACAGGGTAAGGAGAAACCAGCCGAACGCTGAAGGCCTGCATGTGGACCAGAGTGATCAGCTAAAATTCCAAGAAGGACCTGGTAGCAGTCAACACCCACCCAGCAACTGACTCCCACTGGCCTCCACCAGGTGTACAGGACCAGTGCACAAGGGCTGGGGAGGAGCAGGAGAACTGAGCCGGGAAGTGCGTGGAGTCTCCCCAAGCAAAGCAGCTGAGCCCAGAAGATGCGAGCAGGGCAAGAGAGCTGAGGGAGAGCCCCTGAGGCTCTCAGGACATTTAACAACTGAAGGTTTGAGGTGCCACAGAAAAGCTGAGGGAAACCTCACTGAGGCAACACGGGCGTCATAAGAGCATGAGGCACACTACACACGAGGGTCTGGGCCAGGGCAGATGGAGGAGAGCACTCTGCTGGCACAGAAACCTGGGGAGCAAAGAGAGCTAGCAACCAGGCGGGGCGCTCACCCTCGGCCCAGAGAACTGCTGGCTTAGCAGTAAAGCACAAAGAGATCTGTCCAATTTTCAATTTTCTCTCCTGAAAAGAACCTCCTGCGTTTACACTCAAAATATTTAAAAGTAACGATAAATTAAAGCAAAGTAAAGCTGCCAGAGGCCAACTCTGTATTAGCCACAGTGGATTAAAAAGAGTCCAGTGGTCAGGGGCCAGCCTCAGGAGGCCCACCGCTGTCTCACTTCACAGGGAACGCTGGGGGGACGGGCAGGAGTAGACCGCCTGGGGTCACCAGGTGGCAAAGGAGGAGGACAGAGCACCGAGTGACCAGCCAGCGGATGTTGAAAGTGCCACTGTGTCCCTAATGGCAATTTCACCCAACCACAGAGCCAAAATGGCAGCCACGTAAGGTCAAGGGACACAGTCTTCAGTTCACCCAGCTGGAGTCTACAACCAACAGACCAAGCTACCACAAAGCACAGTCAGCAACCCTCCCCGACTGCAAAGCCAGACCCCACCCAGAGGCACAGGACAGCCTCTGGCCTCATCCAAGCAGAGCCCAGCCTGCGGCCCCACTTGAACACTAACCAGCCAGTGGCAGCGACTGATCAGGGGGTAGAGCCTGTGGCCACAAGTGACCAGAGGTAACCGACACATGAACAAAACAGAAGTTTAACAAAGAAACAGAAACCATTAAAAAAAAAAATGATAGAGATAAAGAATACAACTACTGCACTGAAAATTCAATCAATAGCTTCAATAACGGACTCAATCAAGTAAAAGAAAGACGCACTGAACTCAAAGACAGGCCGTTCACAATGGCGGGGGGATAAAGGGAGGGAGGGAAGGAAGGAGGGAAAAAGACTGAAGAAAGATTACAGAACGTATGGGATACCAGTAAATGAGACAGCACATGCATTACTGGCATCGCAGAAGAAGAGGGGGGAAAGGGGGAAGACAGTCTATTTAAAGAAATAACATTTTCACCATTTGTTGAAAACAGTGTCCTTTCCGCCACTGAACGGACGTGGCAGTCTCACTGCAAATCCACCGGCCACAAATGTGAGGGCTCATTTTGGGGCCTTTTATTTTATGCCTTCGGTCTGTATGTCTGTCTTTAGGCCAGTACCACTCGGTTTTGCTTACTTTAGCAATGTAGTAAATTTTGAAATTAGGAAGTGTGAGTTATTCAACTCTGTTATTCTTCTTAGAGTCCTTTGAATTCGTATGTGTGATTCCATTTACATGAAATGTCCAGAATAGGCAAATCTTTAGAAATAAAAAGTAGATTAGTGGTTACCAGAGCTGTGGGGTTTGGAGGGGGGTGGGGGCGAGGCAGGGAGGGGGGTGCAAATTCGGAAGGGAAAGGGAACGACTGACAACGGGTACAGGGTTTCTGTTTGGAGTGATGAAAATATTCTAAAATTAGACTTTGCTGATGGGTGCACTAGGTTGTGAATATACTAAAAAAATAATGAACTGTACACTAAATCAGTAAATTACATGGCATATGAATTATAGCTCAATAAGTCTGTTTTTAAAGTGAATTTTTAAATGTGGAAATGAATAGCACTTCAATAATCAACAGAATCTAATTTTTAATGAAGTTTTTAAAATATTCCACTCATATTAGCTATAAAAACTATAAGGTACCTAAAAATAAATAAAAATAAACAAAATGTGCTGAGTATTAGAGGAAATTACCAAACATCACTGAAAGATGTGAAGGGAGATATAAATAAACCCGTAAGATTTGAAAATTCAGTACAGTATGCACAGTAATCATCCCTCAATTAATCTGTAGATTAAATGCAATTCTTATCAAAATTCCAACAGCTTGTTTTTTTCCACAGGATTTGTCAAGAAGAACCTAAAATGTAAATTGAAAAACAATGAGCAAAAAGTAACCAGGATAATTTTGATGAAGTCAGGAGATTTTCCCTACCAGATTCCCAGACTTATGGAGGCTACAATTCAGTCCGTCTCTGAATCAACTTGCTACTCCTCCCATCAAGGAGAGCTCCACCCACCCTTTGAATTTATGCTGTGCTTCTGACTGTTTGAACCAATGAAATGTGGAGGAAGCAATGTTCCGTGACCTCCAACACTAGCGATTAAAAAGTCTCACCACTTCTGCTCACTTATTGCTCTCAGAGCCCTGAGCCACCAGCCAGAAGTCCACAGCAAAGAGCTGGAGAAAGAGCACGTGGAAAGGCCACGAAGCATGAGCCACCACGAAGAGGAAGAGGAGAAAGACCTCAGGGAGGGCCACTGCAGCACTGGACGTGCAGCCCCGCTGCTGTCACCACACGACTGCAACTACGCGCGAGCCCACGGAGGACGGACAGGGGATGCCATCCGAGTCACTCCAGGGAATCAGGGAACAGCGAAACGGCTGCTGTGTTAAGTCACAAAGACTTGAGGTGCTTGTTATTTAACAGAGGATATCAGGACACTAGCAAAGGGGCAGACCGTGGACCAATGGATCCGAAAAGACAGCAAGACGACTGACACACACACCTGGACACTGATACATGACCAACTGGGCCTTATAAACCACAGGGAAAAAGAAATCCTGCTTGGTCTATGGCCTAAGAAAACTAGGAAAAGAAACAGATTCAGACCTTATGCCACACCCAAAGAATAATTCTAGGTGAATTAAACACCTAAGTGAAAATCAAAACTTTAAAACATAAAGTAGTAGTAGTAGTAATAATATAATAGAGATGTGGGGAAATACCTTCCCGCCCACAGGGCAAGAAGAATTTCTCAGCTAAACATGAAAAAGGCAAAACTGATAAAACTGACACTCCACCAAAGGTTTTAAAGTTATCGCAAAAGGGACATGATACACCAAGGAAAAGGACAGCCATAAATGGGGATAAAAGTATTTGTAATCCACGCTGACAGATGTTTAGCCAGAATACATAATTAAGAAATGAGACAGGTGTATACCTACCCCAACAGCTTGAAAAGTACCTGCAGTTTAAGTGGGGATCACTACGTATTCGAGTAATGAGTACATAAAATGCCGTACTGGAATACAGCACTTGTTTTCAAAACTGAATTCAATCTCCTTCCCTGCATATTCTTTTCTTCCTCTTGAATCCCCAAAGTAAATAAATATCATAACCATTCGCCCAGCTGACCAACCTAATCACCCTGCATTCCTCTACCACTCCTGCTCTCCACACGCCCTTTCTTTCTATGTTCTCAAGGTCAAGATCTATCTAGACCTCTGATTCCCCAACCTCTCCTGTCTCCCAAAACTCATATCTCACACCTGTTCCTTTCTTCCCGTTTCCCACTGCTACTTCCCTAGTTCTGGGCCTTGCAGCGTCTGGTCTAGACGCGGACGGCATGATCACAGTGCCCTTCTAACTGGTCTTGTTCCACTTCCCACTACACACTGATCATGGTACTTTCTTCTCAAAAGCCCTCAACACCTTCTCAGCTCCTACGAAGAAACTAATCTAAATGCAAAATCCTAATACCTCAGATGAGCCCTGAAGGATGGCATTTTTCCTAAGTATCTTCTAACACACACTGTCCCACAGTCATTCTAACCCATCCATCCCCCTTCCTTCCAGGTACCTCTGTCTGTGCTATTTTAATTGTCTAAATGCTCTTCACTTCTGTTTTTGCATATCTAAAATCTATTCAATCTTCAGTAATGGTCTTCCTGAATGCCACAGGAATACCTACAAGAGCTCCTACAGCACATACTACACCTTCCTCATCTCACTGCGTTGAGAGGTATTGCTTGTTCCCCCGATCTGCTTCATCAGCGACACTCACGTAAGCATCCAGCACGTACAAGGTACTCGATGAAGCCACTCTGAATGAACTGTTTGTGGGTTTCAAGACTTCCTACACCGCAAGTCTGACATCAAGATGTTTTATACAGCACCTGAACCGCATGGACCAAGAGTATACACTATGAAAGACTGGACTATATTTGACTATAAAAACTTATGACATGAACGTAATGATTTAAACTATTTTTATTTCGTTCAACTTAATGATTTCAATTCTCTGTCTATAAGGGGTGGAAAACAGAATTTCCAAGTCCCATACTTCTGGAATCCTTACAAATCTATTTTTGGAGTTATTTTTCCTATATTGAATTCACTTTTCTATCACCATGGAAACGAATCTGAAATTAGTGTTGTTAGGATATTTAAAAATACAACTCTATTCAGCAAGACTTCAAATGTTCAAGAAAGTCCTTTCTCTGCATGAAGAATGGAAATCGGCATAAAGCTGAGTAAAAATATATCACCCCACTCACATAAAAACCACTCATTAAAGCTTAATCAACAGGTGCAACAGGGCAACGCAAGAGTTCTCCTCTTTTAATTTACCTTTTATAATGCTTTTTAGGCTGCAGTTTCACTATGACATACCTGTGGAGTTTGTCAGCAGTCTCCTTCACCCCTGCAGCCCACAGTAGATGTGGAAACGTGAAAAACAATCTCTGTTGCACAATATTATGCAGTCTGCTCACCTCTACCGTCAACACCCTAATATTCAAAACACTGAAACTACTACTTCAAAACTACTGAGCTGAGAATAGCAAGTGGAAGAATAACTCCTTATTAGAGTCACAGCTTAGGTGGGTGTTAAGTGAAGTAAATTCCAATTTCAGAGCGCAGGGCAAAAATCAGTAATAGACAAAACTGCAATTCAACTTTCTCAGGAAAAAGGTAGAGACCAACATGCATCTTAATAAACCTAACAGTGTTTCCTTCCAGACTGGAAAAGAGCACTGTTTCCTCAACTAAGAATCAGATACCTTAACATCAGAACCACCCTCAGCTCAGCGAGAGGCCCAGAGCACGAAGAATACATGGGAAATGAGACCAGTGACAGAAAGCAGAACCACATTCCATCTTACAGATGCTCACCCCAGAACACACCCTTGTCGGGACAGCAAGCTTCATGAGTATTTTCACGTTTCTACATGGTCAGAACTTCCTGAGCACACAGCTCCAGCATCTGGGTTAAATAAGGGATGACTGCATGCGAATCCGAGTGACAGAGCCCAACAGAGAGATGGACATCTTCCCGACCCGCACAGCCATCTGTACATTCCAGGGCATCCGTGAAACAGAGTCCTTCCTAATTTCCCGGAGAGGATGTTTTACATTCCAGAGCAAAGGTCCCTCTCTCCATCTCCAGAAAGGCAAATGGACAGAAGTGCCAGCTATCCTATTGAAGCTCCCAGTTTCATAATTTCAGAGTTTGTCTCTTGTGGAACAAAACCCCACAGTACACAAAGGATACGTCTGGTTCTCACTGCATCATCTCATGGAGACTGGGGCACAAGGAACCACACAAGTTACTCTGAGCTTATAAAAGGTCTGGTCTTTGATTCAGAGGCCTCACATTTCTCTCTCTCTCTCTCTCTTTCTCTCTCTCTCTCTCTCTCTCTCTCTCTCTCTCTCTCTCTTCCTCTTTCCCTCTGTGTGTGTGTGTGTGTGTGTTTGAGAGAGAGAGAGTCTAATTGTGGCAAGTTGACTTGTTAGACCCTTCACAGTTCAGGCTCTACAATACTATTCTTCACAAGCATATGCAGTCAAATTCTTAGAAGTAAACTGCATGTGTAATGTGACTCCAATATGAGATATATTTTTTTCTCATTCAACCAATTTTACACATCTACCTTCTGGACTGGATAATCTCAAATGAGATACAGTTAAAATCCAGTACCAGGATGACAGCAGTACTGATAACTCACTGTGCGAACTCTGTGTTTCAAACTCTGCCCTCAAATGACAAAGATTTCCAGGCATAAGAGGAAGTGTTACTATAGCGTATGCAGAAAAGTAGGTTTGAGATTTTTTATTTGAGGAAAACTTAACTTTTTGGTAGGGGTGGGAATAATAAAATTATCATGGCTTTTGTTCCAAATATTTACACACATAATAATATGCAGTTCTAAATAAGACATTTTTAACTGGAAATATCTACAAGTTAATCTTGAAACTGCAGTAGTATTAAGAAGATGGGAGAAATAAACTTTTCATTGATTTACTTCACTTTTATCAATGTCTGAAAGTCTCAGAGATAGGTACTAAAACTTGTTGCTGATATATATTTCTATAAACTTTAAAGCCCACATTCACATAAAGTCTTAATCAGGAAGGAATGTCAGTCTTTCCAAAAGAAACCACACTTGGCCAATAGTCATGAATTTGGTAAGTATTTTACCAGCATACTGAAATACTGAAACCGAAAATGCAGAATCCATCCACACGATTTTATCTGTTAATGATTTGTTAACAAAAGATTTTCAATGTTGCTATAAAGGGGGGAAATGCAATGATGTGTCTTTTCTGGTTTCCTTTACCTTTATTTTTAAACTTTCTAAATATATCACAATTTCAACAGTCTAAGTCATACAAGTTTAACTCTAAAACTGGAGCTACCTTTTTAAGTTAATTATAATTACAAAAAGGCATCTGTTACTTTAACTTTCTCCATTTCACAGTTTTGCATAAGGTTAGTTTTTATGTTAAAAGGAATATTATATCTAAATAAACTGATAACTAGATCACCAAGAATATTATCAATACAATCTCTCTTGTGAGGTGTAGTTTGTCACAAAACACCTCACCGTCATTAAGCTTCCAACTTGCAAAGAATTTCTTTATCCACTGCCTCAATCCTGACCATGCTACCCTCAGGTCATCAGGAAAGTATTACTTTCCACATTTAACAGATTAAGGTCTGACTTCACCAAAGTTCCTTAGAATATCTACCATTCAAAATTCACTAAGCAAGCTGGTTTGTTTGTTAATTACCACCTCACTTAATTCTCACAGTACTCTGTGATGCATCTGGAATTGATACAGTTACTCCTAATTTACAGTTGAGGAAACAGAACCAGAGAAGCTGAGGTACTTACTTAAGAGCCCACAGGTTACAGTGCATTATTAATCATCAGACTTTTTTACCTTCAAATACATTAAAGACATGAGGTATCTCAAGGCTATCGTGTATTTCTGCTTATCAAAATAGCAGGTTTGTCAGTTTGTCCTTTTCTAGTACTTCTACAAAAGAATGAATGTGCAGGACAGCTCTACAGCCTTGATTCTAGCACAGAGCCCCACCACTCACCAGCTGTATCCTAGGTAAGTCCTTAAACTCAATCTCCTTGTCTGAAACTGCTGTGAAGAGTCAATGAGACAACATACAATCAGTATTTAGTATAATGTCTGGCTCACAGAAAGCACTTGGGAAATACTGGCTTGTATTTTTTTTTATTATAATTCTGATTACTTCATTTAAAATAAAAATTCAAGGTTTATTTTGTATTTCTACTCCTCAACATTTTTACACTCAGGTCAAACTTTACTACCTCTTTCCACATTTCTCAGTATCCAGGCGAGGCTGCGTCTGCTGATAGACCAAAGTGTCGACAGAAGAGAACGCAAACCTGCCCGCTGGGCCTCGGCCTCGGCAGCGTCTCCCAGCCCCTCACACGGCAGCTTTCGCTGCGCACGCCAGAGAAGCAGGTGTTCGACTCGTACCTTCTCTGTACATAGTATATTTCAGCCAAAACCTAAGCTCTCACGTATAAGTTACTATAAATTAATGCTTTATATGGAATCAGATAAAAAGAAGCATGTTAATTCACAGCTGCAGATAACCGAATGAGAAGAGACGGCGCGCGCACATCCACGCTAGAGGGCGGTCTCACACAACGCCCCGCGCGAAGGGCCGGAAGCCTCGCGGCGGAAAGCAGACGAGACTGATCACATCTTTGCATCTTTCAAGAGACTTCTTTTCCTTCTTACCGAAAAATATTTTTGGAATGTGAAAAAATGTTTGTTTTTGAACAACAAAGATGATTCAACAGGGAGAAGGGCAATAAAGATAATACATTTACAGAATTTAAAACTACATGTTGTTTTACTTAATAAGCAGTAAGAAGCCCTTTCTAGCAATGCTTACCTTTAACTTTTTTTTTTTTTTTTTTGCAGGTTTCAATTTCTCTAAACAAAATATAATGCAGCCCTTATACATCAAATCCTGCAGAGTTTATTCAAAGTACTATTCAGGGAGAAAATGTCTAAATTCAAGTGTTCTTATTAAAAAATAATGGCTAAAAACAAATGAATAAAATTCTATAGGTACTATTGATATTTTATCTAAAGAAAAAATATGCTTAGGAATTAATAGTTAATTAGTAACAGGGAGGGGGGAGAGACAAAAAAGTGGAGGAAAGGAGGGAGGAGGGGGGAGGGAAGTGGGGAAGAGTCTCAAGTTGATGAGTAAAAGCTCCAGCTGGTTTCTTGATAAGATCAAATGTTATGAATAGCTTGTGCACAACTTACACCCATAAATTTGACAATCTACATTAAATGAACAATTTTGTAAGAAAATATAAATGATAATAAAAATTGACCTAAGAAGACAGTGAGCAGACCTAAAAAAAGAACCTGACCAGACCAATAATCAAATTATAAGTTCAAGTGGTAACTGAAGATTAAACACTCAAATGGGAACCAGGCCCAAAAGGTTTTAACAGGAAAACTCTATTAAACCTTCAAAGAACAAGTAATTCCCATTTCCACAAACAATTCCAAGACATTTGTTTTTAAAAGGCTATGGGGCAATGAAGGTCTCCAACTCAGGCTAGTGGACAAGCACAACATACAGACCAATATCACTAATGACCACAGACACAAAACTCATAAGATCCTGATACACTGAAAAAGGGAATTTATTTTTAAACTATTTGGCCCAGAAGGAGAGTATGTCCTAAGAATATAAAGATGTTTCAACAATCTATTTCTATGACCAGAGTAATTATTTACTATAAATAACAATGTAATGAATACACGTCCTTTTGAGAACTGGTCTTTGTTCATGACATCCCAGCCTCTACCCAGGGAACTCCTATTTGCCTTTAAAATGCCAATCAAATGTCACCTTCTCTGTGAAGCACTTAATGATCCTTCAAAACAGAGTTAACGTCTCCATATTTATTATATATACATATATATATGTATACACACATACATATATACATACATATATACATATACAAATAAAGATATAAAATTAACCTCAAGCTAATGTATTTTGATTCAACATCTATTATGTTTATAATTATCTTCTCATATTTTAGTCCCCCTCAAATGAGTGAGAACATCTCAAGGGAAGGAACAATGTTACCTTTTTGATATATATTTCCAACATACAGTATCCCACCTGGAGCACAGTCAACATGCAGTAAGTGTTTGTTAAATGAATGATTCTCCAACATACTTAACAAGAAACATCATGCCATGCCTTCCATTAAACAATCTCACTGAGCGCCTACTACTGAAAGCCTGTGCTAAGTTCTGCAGAAGTAAGAAGTGAGAAATACCCATACAAAAAGTTTATAATTGTTTAGGAATATCAAATAATAAATAAACATAAATCAAAATGGAAAATGGTAAGTGAAAAATGATATAAAAACATATATTTACCACCATCATCAAAATGAATAAAATACTTAGGCATACATTTAACCAAAAAAGTGTAACACTTGTATGCTGAAAACTATAAAATATTATTGAAAAAATTAAATAATATGGAAAGACATCCTGTGTTCAAGGACTGGAAGACAATATTATTAAGATGGCTATATCCCGCAAATTAAACTACAGAGTCAACATAATTCCTACCACAATTTCAAATCGCCTTTTTTTTTTTTTAAACAGGAATGGACAAGCTGATCCTAAAATTCACATGGAAATCTAGGGGACCCAGAATAGCCAAAATAATCTTGAAAGAGAAGAACAAAGTTGGCAGACTCACAATTCTCAATTTCAAAACATGTTACAAAGTTAAAGTGACCAAAATAGTGTGGTAATGGCATAGAATACATATGTTCGAAAGGAACAGAAGTGAGAGTTCGGAAATAAACCCAAACATCTATTGCCAACAGATTTTCAACAAGAGTGCCAGGACCATTCAAAGGGGAAAGAATTGTCTTTCCAACCAGTGGTGCTCAGAAAAGTGGATATTCACAGCCAAAACAATGAATTTGGACCCCCTACATCACACTATCTACAAAAATTAACTCAAAATGAGTCAAAGACAAATACATTTAAGTGCTAGAACCATAAAACTCTTAAAAGGAACTACAGGAATAAATCTTGATGTTCTTGGGTTAGGCAACAGTTTCTTAGATATAACAACAAAAGCATATACAACCAAAGGAAAAAAACAGATAAATCAGACCACCAAAATTACAAACATCTACGCTTCAAATGACACTATGAAGAAAGTGAAAACAAACTGCAGATTTAAGAACATATTTGCAAATTATATATCTGGTAAGGGTATAGTATTCAGAATAATACAAGAAACTCTTAAAACTCAACAACCAAAAAAAATAAAAATTAAAATATGAACTCAAATAGACATTTCTCCAAAAAAAGATACATAACTAGCCAAAAAGCACATGCCTATCTAGTCACGCCCACCAGGGTGCTATATTCAAAAAGACATATAAAACCAAGAGAATCAAAAACACATGTTCACACAAAAAATCATACATGATTATTTATAGTAGCATTATTCATAAGAGCCAAAAAGTGGAAACATTCAAATGACCACAAACTAAAGAATGGTTACCAAAATGTCGTATGCCCACACAATGGATTATTATTCACCCATAAAGAGGAATGAAGTACTGATAAATGCTACAATATGGATGAGCCTTGACAATACTACACTAAGGAAAAGACACCAACACAAAAGACAACACAGTATACGATTATATTTATGTGAAATGTCAAGAACAGACAAATCTATAGAGACAGAAAGCAAATTAGTGGTTGCCAAGGCTCGGAAAGAAGGGAAACGGAATGACTGCTAAAAAGTTATGACGTTTCTTTTGGGGGTAATGAAAACGTTCTGGAATTCAACAGTGATAAATGACTGAACATTCTGAATGTGGTGAAAGCCACTGAACTGTGTACTTAAAAATGGGTAAGATGGTGAATCTACGTTATGTGAATTTACCTCAATTAAAAAAGGTAAATTTCATGTGACTTATATCAATATGAAAAAATACAATGTGTTATGATTCAGAAACCAACTCATCCACTGGGGACGGGAGGTAGAAAGAGAAGTGGATCAGAAAAGCTGATTAGATGTGACATACACCTTGAAAGATATACAAGATTCTTGATAAGAAGAAAGGTTAAAACAAAGGAAAGATCGTGACGTGTTCAGTAAATGAATAGTTGGATAAAAGTAAGATAAAAGAGTGAATAAAAGAATGAAGGGTGTGCTGGAAGCTTATATGCAACATCTTGAATGCCAGGACCTTGTGTAGTGGAAGGTCTAGAAAGGTTTCACACAGAGGTTGAAATTTCTGAAGCTGTACTTTAGGCCAAGTTATTGAAACACAGGCACGTTCAAAAACTGGTAGAGCCAAAACCAGAGATGAAGATTTCAAATAAGGGACAGAAATAGAAAAGAAGGATGGATTTGAAAGAACTGTATGACTATTTAAATGTGATGCACAACACACAGGTCTACCTGGAGGTGACTAGGAGAACAATATTATCAGAAACTGGAATGGCTAAGGGTGGGTACTTCAGAAACAGACTGCCGGGCTTCAAATCCTAGCTCTACTATTTACCATCTATGTGACCCTTGGCAAGTCACCTCACCTCTCAGACATCCATCTCTAAGCTGGGGGGCAGAGAATCTAAAGCATTAGGTCCCTGTAGGCACAGATTCAGCTTATTGTTCTAGTGGATGGTGAGATGACCAACAGGTACTGGCTTCCCATATGGATCCAAAAATGCTAACCTTTATCACACATTAAGTGTGATACACCTGGGTATCTACTCCCACACTCATCAGTCTGTTCTGTCTAGTCCTCTGCCAGAGCACAACTAAGAAGACCGAGAAACTATTCAATCATCAGCATCATCTCTTTAAAAAACAGAAAAAGGATATAATAAGCAATGTATAGAAAGACAAATATAAATTATAAGCATAAAATCATGTACAACATCCCTCATAACTAGAGAAATACAGATTACAACAAGAAGAGGACATACTGCACCTATCCTACGGGCAAAAATTACAAAATCAACAATGCTTGTCACTGGGAGGAAAAGATACTACCATTAACCACTGCATAAACTGGCATACTTCAAAAATAAAACTTAGCAACAACTGTCAGCGTTTTAAGTGTACATACCCTTTGACTCAGCGAATTCTCTTACAGGATTTTATTTAATGGGCATATTCACATCAATAAAACCTGGAATACCCATCAATAGGGAAATAATTAAATAAATTATGGTATAATAATAAAATGAAATATTATGTAGCTATGAAAATGAGTAAGGTAAATCCAATTACTAAAATAAAAAATATACCTAAGATACACTTGCAAGTAAAAAAGCAATTTTCAAGACAGTATGTATAGAATTTCATCTATATTTTTAAAGGATATAGTTAAGTAGATAGTTATAGCTACAGCTTTATCTAGAGATACTGCTACATATATTTTATAAATACATGGAAAAATTCTAGACAGACTCATAATAGTTAATAAAAGAAAGAGCATAAATGGAATTTTCACTTCCATTTGTAGCTGTCATAAAATATCATTTGATATTTTACAAAAATAAGTAAGTAAATGTACACTCATAAGACATATATATTCTTACCACATAAGAGCAAATTTAAATGTCAAAAAAAACCCAAAATATTTTAAAAAGCATTTTTAAAGTAAATTTTATCTCTTCTTCAAACATAAGTTCATTCATCCATTCATTCAACAAATATTCACTGAGTGATTTTTATGTGTCAGGCACTGTTGTACTCAGATGCTGAGGTGGAAAAAAAAGAAGAAATAATGATAAAATATTTAGCACGCCAGATGGTGATAAATGTTACAGCGAAAAATTACTTATGGAAGAGAGGTGGCGAATACTGGTGACCAAGAGGTGCCATCTTACATAGAAAAAGTATACCCTGAGAAGACAACATTTGCTCAAGCACTTTAAAAAGGGAAGGTAGCAAGTTATGTGGATATCCAGGGAGAACTTTCCAAGCAGAGGAAACAGAAAGTCCAGTGGTCCTGAGGAGGGAGCCCGTATCTGGGGGAAGAGCAGAGGTAACCGCGGCTGGAACACTATGTTGTAGGGGAGGAGGGGTAAGAGATGCGGGCAGAGCACTTAAGGGTAGATCTTGTAAATCCACGTAGGAAATTTGAAAGAATTTGACTTTTACTTTGAAAAAGAGGAGAAATGGAGGGTTTTGGAAAAGTGACATGATCTGAATTCCTAAAACTCAACAACATCAAAACACTAAGTAACCCAATTCAAAAATGGGGAAAGGACTTGAAGAGACACTTCTCCAAAGAAGATACACAAATGGACAGAAGTACCTGAGAAGATGCTGAACATCACCAATCATTAGGGAAATGAAAATCGTATTGTACTCATTAGTTTGATAAAAATGTTCAAAGATACAATATATATGGTCACCCAGAATGTTGTCTAAGGGTTTAATTCTAAGTACCTAACGGCGAGATTATGCATAACCTCCATTGCCCCTTCGTGCCATGGACTCCCCATGCTCTCTTCACTATCTGATATGGAGTCATTAGCATCTTTAATCAGATTGGACAACGAGGAATCAAGGGGTGGAGATGGGAGTGGCACCACTCTATATTACTCACAGTGACTCACTAGCAACACTGTTGCTTTCTGTCTCCAGGACTATGTGCTCTCCTGGCCTAGAGGTCTTAGTTGCAAAGGGAGGAATGATTTCACCAGAAGAAACAACAATGATTCACGGTGCTGGAAGTTAAGACTGCTGCTCAGCCACTACAGGCTCCTTACGCCTCTAAACTACCAGGCAAAGAAGGGAATTACAGTGCTGGCTCGTGTGGCTGATCCTGACTTCCAGAGGGAAAATGGACAGCTTCTCAACAACAGAAGTAAGGAAGAGTACGTCCAGAATGTAGGGGATCTCTTCGGGTGTCTCCTGGTATCACCAAACCCTGTCATTAAACTCAGTAGAAAATAACAAGAACCCAATTCAGGAAGGACTATTAATGGCCAGACCCAAAATGAAGGTTTGGGTCACCTCACCAGGTGAAGAACCACAACCAGCTGAGGTTCTGGCTGAGGGCAAAGGCAAATGCAGAATGAGCAGTGGTGAAGGCAACGGTACACCACCTACAGCCATATGACCATTTACAGAGTCAAGAGCTATAACTGTCATGAGTATTCCTCCTTATTTTGTTATGAATACGTTTCACTGTGTGAGTGTGTGTGTATACCGGTAGCAAATATCTTGTTTCCTCCTCTCTATCGCCTTATTAATATAAGATTTACATCATTATATTTAAGTATTGTTAACTTTACATCACAGTCTTCTAGTTATGGAATATCAAGAGTAAACATTACTGAAGGACTTTGCATCCTCTTCCGGGTAAAGATCCAGTGTCTTTAGTTGTGTAAACAATAGCTGGCCATGTTAGGCAGAAATAGGACCTTGTTATTGTCTTTATTTGGAGATAAGTATGGTTTAAGGAGTGCCAAGATGAGAAAGGGTAGACTGTGATAATTAATTTTATGTGTCAACTTTTGGTCAAGCATTATTCCAAATGTTACTGTGAGGTTATTTTTCAGATGAGATTTAACGTTTAATTCAGTCGACTCTGAGTAAGGTAGATTACCCTCCATAACGTGCAGGAGAAGGGAGAGGGAGGAGAGATTACCCTCCAAACAGTGGCAGGTCTTGAAAGACTGACTTCCCCTGCAGAAGAGGGAACTCTCCCAGCAGACTGCCCTTGTACTCAAGTTGCAACCATTACGCTCCTCTTGGTCTTCAGCTTACTCTGGAGATTCTTGACTTACTAAATCTCCACAATACCACATAAGCCCATTCCTTAAAATCTCTCGATCTCTCTCTCTACACACATACACACACACACACACACACACACACACACACACACACACACACACACACACACACACACCCCTGTTCTGTTTCACTAGAGAACTCTAATATAGTCATATTTTAAAATAATAATAAAATTGGACTCCTTTCAAAAAAGACCAGTGGGTGCCACAGTGTTAAAACACTGAATTGCTGTACCACCGATGGCACAGACTACTAGAGGGCAATGCTCTGCGCAGGAGAAGGCAGCAGATCTCAGCTCCAGCGCTGTGGTTAACATCCATTCTGACTGGTGTCTCAGCAGGGGTTCGGAAGTTTTAACATCACTCCTTTTCACACTATACATAAATATCAATTCCAAGTAACCTGAACGTTAAAGTCAAAATTAGGAAACTTAAAGGGAAAAAAAAGGACAATATCTTCATAACTTCAGAGCAAGGAAGCACATCTTAAATATGACTAAAAACCTACAAGCCAGAAGGTTTGTACATACATACAACTGCATAACGAATAAAATAAACAATGCCTATGTATTAAAAAGGAGTGAATAAACATGCCACAACCTGGGAGAAAGTGCTTTTAGTTCACACACAAAAATAAAGGACTAGATGCAACAAGAAAAGACTAACATCTAAAATATGTAAAGCATTCCCATGAATGAATAAGAAAAATACAAGTAAATCTATAAAACAAATTGAGCAAAAGGCTTGATTTAGACTTAAAAAACAGGAATCTCAGATGCACAATAAACAACTGAAAAGATGCTCAACTGCATTAGAAATTAGGAAACTGCAAATTAAAATACAGTGAGAGAGAACTGCATCCCCATCAAATTAGTAAAAATTAACAAGTATCACACAACCAGGAGTTGGCAAGGACGCAGAAAACAGCTCTCATTTTACTGCCTGTGGAGTGTAAATTTGTAAATCCCTTTAAAAAGTAGTTTGTTTACTTAGTAAAGCAGAACATGTGGGTCCACTGTAACCCTGAAATTCCACTCTGAGGTGTACGCCTGAGGGACTCCTGCATTTGTGCCACAGGACTCGTGTAAAACAACGTTCACTGAGAGGCTGTTTATAACAGTCAAAACCTGACAAGCCAAATTTCAAACAAATGAAATAACTGATAAATTACCTGTGACACACGTGTGCTATGGATTAATACACAGCAGTGAACAAAATGAACAAACTGTAACTACAAACTTCTACGGGGTAAATTTCACAGTGTTAAATGAAGAAGCCTGCCCGGTCTGACATCCCAGCCCCCGCCAGTAGCCCTGATCCTACTTAAACCTGTTCCACGTTCTCACCATAGCTCTCATCTTCTGGCCTTTTCTATGCTCTGTAAGAATAGGTCTTTGATTTTTGCTGGAGCTGCTCACTAACATCGCCAGAGCACCTAAAACTGCCTGCTCAGTAAATATTGGCTGAATAAATCAGACTAATTCCAATTAAATAAAGTTCAGAAACAGGTAAACCTAAATACCATACAGATAGTAAAATTATTTTTTAAAATGTAATGAATATTACACAAGAGATGGTAGAAGTAACCTCTGGGGTAGGGAAGGCAAAGGCAACACAGGAGGGACACCGGAAATGTCCACCTTCTAACCTAGACTTTAAAAGACGTATATAATATATACGTATAAATGTATGTGTTTTATATGCATACACACGTACAAACACAATATACTTCACGATAGAAGATACTGAAAAAAAAAACCTACACTAACACTTGTCTCCCTAACCCTAGTCCACCCTCACCCCAGCTCTGATTACTCATCACCACTCAACCCAGCGTGACGAGAGTCATGTGACAACTCAGGTGGTTCATGCTACAGAGCGACGGCAAACTCTGTCTAGGAATCTGGGAGAAATTCTGAGACTTATACTGATTCTATTATACTGTCTCCACTTGAAATAGGAGCCATCAGGTATCAAGTACTAATCAGCAGAAGAGAAGAAAAGTTTTCACACCAACCAGTAAGACATCAACAGAAAAACCTACTTCTAAGTGTCACCTGTCAGGTATACAGATACAGATACAGATGTCTTAATTCAGGATGTAGGAAATATTTCAAATATACCTGTATGCTGCCAAACTCAACGTTCTCATAATGGAAATGTGCACACTCAGCCATCTTCGGAAAGTGACCTTTAGTGAAGGGTAACCTGAAGTACATGAAATAAATGAGATACAAGGCACTAGAATAATCAAAATTACTAAGCCTGAGGAGAAAATAAAACAGGTTTAGGATGTCATGCAACAAGCAAAACACTATTTAATAAGCACATGCGCGTGAGCACATATACGCACATAAACCTTTTCAGAAATACACAGAGTCATATGGAAATTACATTCAGTGCACAGGCCAAAACCAAACAAATAAAATAAAAAGCATCACTGTAGTACTCTCCTAATCTTGACCCAAGCCAATGGCCACAGAAGGAGTATGCGTTTGGTGACTGTTATGTAGCTGTGGACAGCCAGCTGCGAACCAGAGGCAGCACTGCCACCACAGACTCCAAAGCCAGACTGTACCTGTGAATGTTGTCGCAGCCCATCAGTCCTGGATTGGTGGGTCTGGATGCAGAATGAACATTTTTATCCTTGTCTTTCCTCAACTTAGAATGAAAACATAGCTATCTAACCCTTTACCAGGGGAAAAGACAGTTTTTTTGTTTAAAACTGAAATGGATACCTTCAGATATTTCACTTAAGAGTCAAATACTGACTCCATTTCAGGCTTTCTCAAAGGCAAAACTGAGAAACAACAATCTGATAACTCAACAAAACCGATTTTTCTAAATGAATGAGAGCATGTATTAAAGGCATCAAGAAAGACATACTTGGATTGTTCCTGTTGAATAAATGCAACCTGATAGACAATGGCATAGAAGTTGTTGCAAGAACAAAATTAAAGACTATTTTTAGACAAGCAGGTAATCTTCAGACCTACTCTGCTAATAGTTGAGTCATAATTTAAGGCTTAATAGTATAATTGAATGTACAGACAGTAAGAGCTTGTTGAGTAAGAAATTTAAATAAAAGTTTTAAGAGAAGTAAAGAACTGATTTCCATTTATAGGAATTCATTTGAGACCTGCTATAAAATTATACTCACTTTTTCACATGTTTAACCTTCATACTAGCTGTACTGCCACATGTCTTAAGACTAAGGTCTCCAGGAATTTCTGGAACATCTGCTCCTCTTGCCTTAAAAAAAATAAAGACAAAAAGATTTATGACTATTCTTTTAGTATAATACATTTTAAAAA
Organism: Camelus dromedarius; assembly: GCF_036321535.1. Lineage (NCBI taxonomy): Eukaryota > Metazoa > Chordata > Mammalia > Artiodactyla > Camelidae > Camelus > Camelus dromedarius. Next base: position 16,917,421 of record NC_087469.1, read on the forward strand.
GCAGATTATAGTTCATTTCAAGGGTTCTGCTGACTCCATACCAACAGAAACACATACTGATTTAATAATCTGTTCTTAAAATTATAACTTACTTGAGTATTCTCTTACAATCAAATTTTGAAGTCAACTATTATATTATGTGTCTCATCACAAACTAAGATAGCATAATGCCCTCCAAGTCAATCCATGTTGTTGCAAATTGCAAAAGTTCATTCTTTTTTTTTTTACAGCTGAGCAGTATTCCATTGTGTACATATATATACACCACATCTTCTTAATCCATTCATCTGTCAATGGACACTTAAGTTGCTTTCATATCCTGGCAATTGTGAATAATGCCACTATGAACATTGAGTCGCATGTACCTTTTTGAATTAATGTTTTGTTCTTTTCGCATATATACCCAGGAGTGGAATTGCTGGTATCCATATATATAAACAGCTCATAAATGCAACATCAAAAAAAAAAAAAAGAAAAAAAAGAAAAACCCCGATTAAAAAAGGGCAGATGAATTGAATAGACATTTTTCCAAACAAGAAATGCATATGGCCAACAGGCACATAAAAACATGCTCAACATCACTAATCATCAGGGAAATTCAAATCAAAACCACCATAAGTAGTATGAAAATGAATACATGTATGTATATGTATAACTTAAACATTATGCTATACACCAGAAATTGACACAACACTGTAAACTGAATATGCTTCAACTAAAAAAAAAAAAACAAACACAGTAAGACATCACCTCACCCCTGTTAGAATGGCTATTATCAAAAAGAATACATGGGGAGGGTATAGCTCAAGTGGTAGAGCGCATGCTTAGCACACACAAGGTCCTGTGTTCAGTCCCCACTACCTCCTCTAAACATAAATAAATAAGTAAGCCTAACTACCTGCCCCCCCCCAAATAAAATACAAACAAATGTTGGTGAGTATGTGGAGAAACGGGAACCCTTGTACACTGTTGGTGGGAATGTAAATTGGTGCAGCCACTGTGGAAAACAGTATGGAGGTTTCTCAAAAAACTAACAATAGAACTACCACATGTCACAAGAAATTGTTACGGAACTTCAGCTCATTCTACATTTGTCTGGAATAGTTCATGATAACTGTAAAAACAATCAGGAATGAGGAAAGAGCAGGATTCAAAAGAACAAAAAAAAGATGACTCTTCTAACTTACTTTATGATACCAGTTAACACAGACATCAGAACCACCCAAGAGACTTTTGCCATCAGTCAGGACTAGACTAAGAAAAAGAAAAGCTGGATAAAATGTATAAACCATTCTAAACATTGAAGCTCAACCATACAGAAAAGACATGAGATACAATATGATCTTTAAGAGAAATAAATTATATAAGACGAACTCCATGTTTAACCAAACTGTAGACCTGCAAGCACTTCCCAACCTCAGAGGAGGACTACAGGCCAACCCGAGGGCAGCAGCACCCCTGGGAAGGAGGAGCAGGTGTCACGTTTCAAAGCTCCCTGTGACTGCACCTTAAAGGAAAACGCCCAGGAAGGAGAAAACTACTATAAGTGAATGAAAATATGTATACACAGATGAACCTGAAATAAGTTGCCGCTCCTAATCTCCACATACACAGGAGAAGCCTAACAAACCTGGCCTGAACACTGTGACCGAGAAGAGCTCACTCACTAGAAGCAGACCTAGAAACAAAAGTACGAGCAACAAGCAGGGAAAAAATGCACAAACACTGTTAATATGCTCAACATGTTCAAGTATGGAAAAGGAAACAAACATAATGAAGAAACAAACGAAAACAAAACAAAACAAAAAAGTCCGTGGGACTACTACTGGTGAAAAACACAGCTGTAACAAAAACTACCTAAGAGCATACTAGACACGGCAGAAGAAAAGTTCAGTGAGCCTGAAGAAACAGCAAGAAAAAACTACCCAAAAACTTCTTGGTTTTTAGTTTTTGGTGCTTTGTAAAGAGAAAAAGACAGGAAAACCAACAGTCACGTGACATGTGGGACAGTATCAAGCCATTTAGCATATGTGTAACCAAAGGCAAAAAAAGGAGAGGAAAATGCCGCCCCCCACCAGACGGGTGGTTAAGAAGAGGAAAAGAAAAACGTTTTGGAAAAAAAATAATAGGTAAAAAGTTTCCCTTTCATGAAAATTATCAGCATGTTCAGAAAACTCAATAAATCTGAAGTATGATCAACATTTTGAAAAATCACAAGGCACAGCATATCAGATAAACACCATGACCCGGCAGATTATCCCAGGAATGCAAGACCATTTTAGCATCTGAAAACAAGTCAGCAGCTCATCATATTAACAAAAAAGGGGGAAAATAATCATGTAATCATCTCTAAGGCAGTAAATACACTTGACAAAATCCCAAACCCTATTCATGAAATAATAAAAATCAGTCAACTAAAAATAGAAAAGAACATCCTTAATGTAATAAAAACTATTCAGTAAGAAACTAAAGGAAACATTATACTGAATGATGAAATATTTAAAGTTCCTCCCCCAATATGAGGAACAAAACAAGGATGCATGCAATTACCACATCTATTCAACACCATTATAGAGTGCC